>NC_091246.1:191675000-194175000 GCF_042477335.2 Ovis canadensis | reverse complement strand
GGACACAGAAGTGAAAGAGATCAGTTTTCATTCCAATCCCAAAGAAAGGCAATAACAAAGAATGTTCAAACTACTACACAATTGCACTCATCTCACACGCTAGTGAAGTAACACTCAAAATTCTGCAAGCCAGGCTTCAGCAATACGTGAACCGTGAACTTCCAGCTGTTCAAGCTGGATTTAGAAAAGGCAGAAGAACCAGAGATCAAATTGCCAAAATCTGTTGGATTATTGAAAAAGCAAGAGTTTCAGAAAAACATCTACTTCTGCTTTATTGACTATGTTAAAGACTTTGACTGTGTGGATCACAACAAACTGTGGAAAATTCTTAAAGAGATAGGAGTACCAGGTGACCTGCCCCACTGCCTGTGAAATATGTATGCCAGTCAAGAAGCAGCACTTAGAACTGGACATGGAAAAACAGACTGGTTCCAAATAAGCAAAGGAGTATGTCAAGGCTGTATATTGTCACCCTGTTATTTAACTTATATGCAGAGCACATTATGCAAAATGCAGGGCTGGATGAAGCACAAGTTGGAATCAAGATTCCTGGGAGAAATATCAATAACCTCAGATACACAGATGGCACCACCCTTATTGCAGAAATTGAAGAACTAAAGATCCTCTTGATGAAAGTGAAAGAGAAGAGTGAAAAGCTGGCTTAAAATGCAACATTCAGAAAACTAAGATAATGGTAACTGGTCCCATCACTTCATGGCAAATAGATGAGGAAACAATGGAAACAGTGACAGACTTTATTTTTCTTGGGCTCCAAAATCAGTGCAGATGGTGACTGCAGCCATGAAATTAAAAGACACTTGCTCCTTGGAAGAAAAGCTGTGACCAACCTAAACAGCATATTAAAAAGCAGAGACATTACTTTGCCAACAAAGGTCCATCTAGACAAGGCTATGGCTTCTCCAGTGGTCATGTATGGATTTGAGAGTGGGACTATAAAGAAAGCTGAGCGCTGAAGAATTGATGGTTTTGAACTGTGGTGTTGGAGAAGACTCTTGAGAGTCCCTTGGACTGCAAGGAAACCCAACCAGTCCATCCTAAAGGAAATCAGTCCTGAATATTCTTTGGAAGCACTGATGCTAAAGCTGAAACTCCAATACTTTGGCCACCTGATGAGAAGAACTAACTCATTGGAAAAGACCCTGATGCTGGGAAAGATTGAAGGCGGGAGGAGAGAGGATGACAGAGGATGAGACGGTTGAATGGCATCATTGACTCAATGGATGTGAGTTTGAATAAGCTCCAGAAATTGGTGATGCACAGGGAACCCCGGCATCTGCAGTTCATGGTATCGCAGAGTTGGACACAACTGTGCGACTGAACTGAACTGAACTGAACTGATGATTTAGAACCTGACTCAATGACCCACTTATATTTTTCTTTTTTTAATCCCCTGACGTGTTCTTATGCCTTTTTGATTGCATATCTATAAAACAGTGGATTTATGTGTGTATTAGTCATTCAGTAGTATCCACCTCTTTGTGACCCCATGGACTGTAGCCCACCAGACTCCTCTGACTGTGAGATTCTCCAGGCAAGAATACTGGAATAGATTGCTATTCTCTTCTCCAGGGAATCTCTAGACCCAGGGATTGAATCCAGGATCTTTCACAATGTATATTAATTCTTTACCAACTGAGCTACCAGAATGCTTAGCAAAATTTAAAAAAAAAAAGGAAAAGAAAATATGCAATAAATTGAACACAATCAGTTCTAACCTCATTCCTGTTTTGAAATGAATGCAATATAGCACCATCATCATTAAAAGTGACAGGAAAGACAGAGGCTTATTAAAAATATATTATCTTTACAGTTTTACATGCATTAAATATGTCAACCCTTTTCCAATTGTTTTACTTTCTCAGCCTGAAACAGAAGGGAATTCAACAGGGGACTCTCTCTTGTGCCAGGGTTCCACTGAGGTATTGCATTTCCTAATCCAAAAAGCAGGTTTTATTATTTTATTTGATGATAAATCTTGTTAAATGTCTGTGTTATTTTTTTCTTCTGAAATCAGAGAGCATACTTGCTTCTAATATTACTCAACAATCATTAAAACATAATACAATTTTTATACATATATTCCTTGTAAGCTTTTGCTAAGTTTGTTCTGGAAGTGCAGACTTTGCAAAGATGAAGCGAGTGTGCCAACACAAAGCCAAAGTGTCATGTGGGCTAAATGTATAGGAAGATAAAAGGCTCTCTAACAGACTCTAGGTTAATCATTCTACTCAGGGTGATTTTAATATGGTTGCCCTCCATCGACTGCCCAAAATTTCCCACCAGGGAACATGTTCATGGCTACTTTATCCTTCAGAGACGTTATTATCCATCTATACCAAGTCCTTTTCCCCTCTACCTGTATTGTCCATATTTACGTTCAACTGGTTGAGTTTTATTCTGCTCTGTCACAAGTCATTTGGATTTTAACTAGAAAAAGAATGATAAAAATACTAGTAGAATGACTTTTGAGAATGCTGTATGGGTTGTGGAAAATTTTAAAGGGTGAATAGATCCTTAAAATCTTGCAACATGAAAAATTAATATTAATTCTGTCAGTTATTACCAGAAATCTAGAATATGAAGAGAAGTATCTGCTGCCAATGGAGGCAAATTTATGCACTCTTTAAATCTGGTATTTTCTAGGGCTGCAATAAATATCTCTAGGAATAAATTATGACATCCAATTTGTGGTGAACATTTTGTAGCAATCTAGATGTCCAATTGGTTTAAATATTTTACCGAACCAATACCATATAGGTATGCAAAGATATATTGCAAAGAAATGTTTAATAACATTGGGAAAGTAGGCAAGATCTATTATTATATGAGTAAAACAGGGGCAGGCTTCCCAGGTAGCACTAGTGCTAAAGAACCCACCTGCCAATGCAAGAGACATGAGACTTGAATTCAGTCCCCGGATCAGGAAGATTCCCTGGAGGAAGACATGGCAACCCACTCCAGTGTTCTCACCTACAGAATCCCAGGGACAGAGGAACCTGACAGATTATGGTCCATATGGTCACAAAGAGTTGGAAGAGACTGAATAAATTTAGCAAATAGGGTCAAATATGCATAAAAATTTCCAAATTTATAAAAATAGCAAAGTCATAAGTTCATGCAGAAAGAAAAATAAAACACTCAAAATATTTACTTTCTCTTCTCTACCAAAAAGTACAATTTTTTTCCCTTAAATAATGTTTCTTAATGGAAAAATTCTATTATTCTATTTTTTTCTGAATTCTAGCTTCATTTTGAAGCATATACTAATTTAGACACAATAGTTTTTGATGAATCCCTAATTCCTTTCTCAATTAAAATCTGAGATGCATGAATCTCATCTGAATACCTCAAGTTCATGACAATGATTTTGACCAATAAAAGAAAATACATTACCATTGGCAGTGACCATCAGTCTCTATCAAAGAACCTTGCATCAATAGGCTGCTTCTTGATTTATGAATATCAATTAAACCTCTGCTAATGTAGCAAGAAATTGAAAAGCAGTAATTTTCTTTCAGAACTTGTGGCCAGGAGATAAACAGAACAAAGGGTCACTGATATAAGGAGCGAAAACCATTCAAAAAGAAAGATTATTTATCGTAATATTGTAGCAAATTCTGGCAAATATCTGCGACACAAGAAAATCATCAACATCCATTTATTTCACAAAGTTTATCTTGGACAGGTCGAATCTGATCCAAAATAAGAGAGCGATACTGCACTCGATACTGTCTTTTAGCATCGCATTCAGGAAGTTGTGACGATGCCACATTTCAGGCATTACCAATGCTTTAATTTTATTAATATGCTAGCCTTTTGTCAAAATCTGCCTGCCAAGGTAAAGGGACTTCCCTTCGAGGGGCACTTAAATGTAACTTTTACCATGAAGTTTCTTCAGGTCAGGAATCTTCATCTGTTTTGTTGACTATCAAATGTGTGCCATGTCATTTAAATGTGGTAGTTTATGTGAAGAATAAACCAATAGCAAAATGCTATTATTTTAATTTTATACATGCAAAAGCTGATATTTAAAGGGATTCTTTGACACTTCCTAAGAAGTATAGCTTAGATGTAGAGTGTATAGCTTCCAGCTTATTGGGTGATGCTTTCCACTGTATCCTAGTGTCTTAAGGCCAGAGGAATGATCTTTAAGACTGTGAAGCATTGCCAACATTTTCAAAGGCTTCCTACAACTTTAGGCTTTTCAGTTATATATTTTTTCATCAGAACAGGTATTCTTCCCTTTTTTCCCCCATCAGTTCCACTTGTTACATTTTTAGCATCTCAACCTCCAGCTTCATTATCAAAGTTTATCCATAGTATAGGTTGACTAGTCTATGTTGTTTTCATTCTCTTGTGAAATTCTATAGAATTTCTTACTTACACATTTATGTGTAATTAATACCTTTTGAGATTTTTTTTTATTCATTTCAGTTTCCTTTCTGTGGCTTCTTTATCTTTCTAAAAGTTTAATGTTTCTCATTTGTCATAAATATTAATATATTTGTAACATCTACCATTTATTCAGTGCTTATTAGCAATGTGTTTCAGAAAAATTTATTAATGCTTTAAACTCTTCTCATGTAATAACAGCAAAAGTGCCAGAGGTTGATAGGGTTTTATTACTCCTTTTTGAAATTTTAGCAAACAGAAGCTCAGTGAAATTAAATAAAAAGCTTCAAAGCTAGTATATTGTGGTGGAAAAAATATTTCTAGCTTTACTCTGAAGAGAAATCACAAAACTAAAAATTTTAATGTTTAAGAGTAACTTTAGAAGCTGGAGAAGCCTTCACAAATCACAAAGAGATTTCCTGACTACTTTTCTTGGACCCAAACTGTTTTTTATAAATATTATGCCATTTAATATTTTAAATTTCTTATAAAGAATAAATGGTGAAGAATAAATACATCTATCTTGTTTGGTTTTTTTTTTTTCTTTTTTGCAGAAAAGGAAACAAAACAACATTGCTATGTGCCTTCGCTCTGGAAGCTGCTGCTCCTGCTGCTGCTAAATCCCGTCAGCCGTATCCAACTCTGTGCGAGCCCATAGACAGCAGCCCACCAGGCTCCTCTCCCCATGAGATTTTTCCAGGCAAGAGTACCGGAATGGATTGCCATTGCCGTCTCTGTTTGGAAGCTAATTGCATATAATACTATGAAGTATCCCAGAAATGTTCTCACTGAGAGTGCTTAAATTTCCATCACTCTTCTTTTTTCTAAATATTTAAGAGTATCCTCTAAATCTTAGCTAACCTGGAAAGGAAAGAAAAGGAAAGTGAAGTCTCTCAGTCATGTCCGACTCTTTGCGACCCCATGGACTGTAGCTAACCAGGCTCCTCTGTCCATGGAATTTTCCAGGCAAGAGTACGAGAGTGGATTCTCATTACCTTCTCCAGCGGATCTTCCCGACCCAGGGATGGAACCCAGGTCTCCCGCATTGTAGACAGACGATTTACCATCTGAGCCACCAGGGAAGTCCAGTTGAGCTGGAGGTTCAGTCAGTCCAGTCACTCAGTTGTGTCCAGCTCTTTGCGACCCCATGAATTGCAGCACGCCAGGCCTCCCTGTCAATTACCAATTCCCGAAGGTTACCCAAACTCATGTCCATCGAGTTAGTATTGCCATCCATCCATCTCATCCTCTGTCATCCCCTTCTCCTCCTGCCCCCAATCCCTCCCAGCATCAGGGTCTTTTCCAATGGGCCAACTCTTCGCATGAGGTGGCATGTCTATTGAGTTGGTGTTGCCATCCAGCCATCTCATCCTCTGTCGTCCCCTTCTCCTCCTGCCCCCAATCCCTCCCAACATCAGGGTCTTTTCCAATGAGCCAAATCTTCGCATGAGGTGGCCAAAGTATTGGAGTTTCAGATTCAAAATAAGTTCTTCCAATGAACACCCAGGACTGATCTCCTTTAGGATGGACTGGTTGGATCTCCTTGCAGTCCAAGGGACTCTAAAGAAGCTTCTCCAACACCACAGTCCAAAAGCATCAATTCTTCAGTGCTCAGCTGTCTTCATAGTCCAACTCTCACATCCATACATGACCACTGGAAAAACATAGCCTTGAATAGATGGACCTATGTTGGCAAAGTAATGTCTTTGCTTTTCAATGTGCTATCTAGGTTGGTCATAACTTTCCATCCAAGGAGTAAGCGTCTTTTAATTTCATGGCTGCAGTCACCATATGCAGTGATTTTGGAGCCCAAAAAAATAAAGTCTGACACTGTTTCCACTGTTTCTCCATCTATTTGCCATTAAGGGATAGGACCAGTTGCCATGATCTTTGTTTTCTGAATGTTGAGCTGTAAGCCAACTTTTACACTCTCCCCTTTTGATTATACAGTGGAAGTGAGAAATAGATTTAAGAGACTGGATCTGGTAGATAAAACGCCTGATGAACTATGGAATGAGGTTTGTAACATTGTACAGGAGACAGGGATCAAGACCATCCCCATGGAAAAGAAATGCAAAAAAGCAAAATGGCTGTCTGGGAAGGTCTTACAAATAGCTGTGAAAAGAAGAGAAGTGAAAAGTAAAGGAGAAAAGGAAAGATATAAGCATCTGAATGCAGAGTTCCAAATAATAAAAAGAAGTTATAAGAAAGCCTTCTTCAGCAATCAATGCAAATAAATAGAGGAAAACAACAGAATGGAAAAGACTAGAGAGATCTCTTCAAGAAAATTAGAGATACCAAGGGAACATTTCATGCAAAGATGGGCTCGATAAAGGACAGAGGGTATGGACCTAACAAAAGCGCAAGAGATTAAGATGAGGTGGCAAGAATACACAGAAGAACTGTACAAAAATGATGTTCACGACCCAGATAATCATGATGGTGTGATCACTCATCTAGAGCCAGACATCCTGGAATGTGAAGTCAAGTGGGCCTTAGAAAGCATCACTACAAACAAAGCTAGTGGAGGTGATGGAATTCCAGTTGAGCTATTTCAAATCCTGAAAGATGATGCTGGGAAAGTGCTGCCCTCAATATGCCAGCAAATTTGGAAAACTCAGCAGTGGCCACAGGACTGGAAAAGGTCAGTTTTCATTCCAATCCCAAAGAAAGGCAATGCCAAAGAATGCTCAAACTACCACACAATTGCACTCATCTCACATGCTAGTAAAGTAATGCTCAAAATTCTCCAAGCCAGGCTTCAGCAATACGTGAACCGTGAACTTCCTGATGTTCAAGCTGGTTTTAGAAAAGGCAGACGAACCAGAGATCAAATTGCCAACATCTGCTGGATCATAGAAAAAGCAAGAGAGTTTCAGAAATACATCTATTTCTGTTTTATTTACTATGCCAAATACTTTGATTGTGTGGATCACAATAAACTGTGGAAAATTCTGAAAGAGATGGAATACCAGACCACCTGACCTGCCTCTTGAGAAATCTGTATGCAGGTCAGGAAGCAACAGTTAGAACTGGACATGCAACAACTGACTGGTTCCAAATGGAAAAGGAGTACGTCAAGGTTGTATATTGTCACCCCGCTTATTTAACTTATATGCAGAGTACATCATGAGAAATGCTGGACTAGAAGAAACACAAGCTGGAATCAAGATTGCTGGGGAGAAATATCAATAACCTCAGATATACATATGACACCATCCTTATGGCAGAAAGTGAAGTGGAGCTAAAAAGCCTCTTGATGAAAGTGAAAGAAGAGAGTGAAAAAGTTGGCTTACAGCTCAACATTCAGAAAATGAAGATCATGGCATCTGGTCCCATCACTTCATGGGAAATAGATGGGGAAACAGTGTCAGATTTTATTTTGGGGGGCTCCAAAATCACTGCAGATGGTGGTTGCAACCATGAAATTAAAAGATGCTTACTCCTTGGAAGAAAAGTTATCACCAACCTACATAGCATATTCAAAAACAGAGACATTATTTTGCTGACTAAGGTCCGCCTAGTAAAGGCTATGGTTTTTCCTGTGGTCATGTATGGATGTGAGAGTTGGACTGTGAAGAAGGCTCAGCGCTGAAGAATTGATGCTTTTGAACTGTGGTCTTGGAGAAGACTCTTGAGAGTCCCTTGGACTGTAAGGAGATCCAACCAATCCATTCTGACAGAGTTCAGCCCTGGGATTTCTTTAGAGGGAGTGAGGCTGAAGCTGAAACTCCAGTACTTTGGCCACCTCATGTGAAGAGTTGACTCATTGGAAAAGACTCTGATGCTGGGAGGGATTGTGGGCAGGAGGAGAAGGGGACGACAGAGGATGAGGTGGCTGGATGGCATCACTGACTCGATGGACGTGAGTTTGAATGAACTCTGGGAGTTGGTGATGGACAGGGAGGCCTGGTGTGCTGTGATTCATGGGGTCGCAAAGAGTCAGACACAACTGAGCGACTGAACTGAACTGAACTTTGACTTTCATCAAGAGGCTTTTTAGTTCCTCTTCACTTTCTGCGATAAGGGTGGTATCATCTGCATATCTGAGGTTACTGATATTTCTCCTGGCAATCTTGATTCCAGCTTGTGTTTCTTCCAGTCCAGCGTTTCTCATGATGTATTCTGCATATAAGTTAAATAAGCAGGGTGCCAATATATAGCCTTGACGTAATCCTTTTCCTATTTGGAACAAGTTTGTTGTTCTGTGTCCAGTTCTAACTGTTCCTTCCTGATCTGCATATAGATTTCTGAAGATGCAGGTCAGGCGGTCTGGTATCCCCATCTCTTTCAGAATTTTCCACAGTTTATTGTGATCCACACTGTCTAAGGCTTTGGCATAGTCAATAAAGCAGACATAGATATTTTTCTGGAACTCTCGTGCCTTTTCAGTGATCAGCCTAAATTAATTTCAGAGAGTGCACTCAGAAAAAAGCATAGGGTGGTTCACAGACAGATAGGAGGTATTGTTCAGGAAGAGACTGATTGTGGTAATTTTAGTTTCTCCCCTCATTTTATCAGGTAGCACAGATTTATTAATCTGAGGTCAACACAAGAACTGGCTCTTTCCAAAAGGCTTTTCTTTTCTAAATAATCTGATTTCACAACCAGAACACTCCAAATGTTACAAAGGTGCCTAGGAATTCACTTTTCCCCATGTGTATAAATGGATGGATGGATGGCATGCATGCTCAGTTATGCCTGATCCTTTGTGACCCGTTGGTACTCCACCAGGCTTCTCTACCCATGGAATTTTCCAGGCAAGGATACTCGAGTGGGTTGCCATTTCCTACTCCAGAGTATCTTCCTGACCCAAGGATTGAACTCACATCTCTTTCATACTCTGCACTAGCAGGCAGATTCACAGTATTAAAGGAGGCATTCCTCTAATAAGCTAATTTCATGTTACATCAGCCTCGTATTTCTGACTTTACCGCAGTTCTTCAGATTGAGAACTCAAGGAGTAATGCATTATCTTCTATGTGTTTATTACTTCTTCCCAGGTATTCCCTATCTTAGATTTATAATGTGTTGTACTGATGAGGTGTGTATACATGCCCTCATAGCAAGACGGTTCATTCAGTCAACATTTAGTGGGTAATCACCAAAATCAGGCAGAGTAGCAGGATCTGGGAGCATAGTGATAAGACATAGCATTTTATGGAGCACATAGTTTTGTGGAAAGACAATAAGTACACAATTATAATACAACTTACCAATACCATGCAGCATCTTTGAACAGGGGCCACAGGGTCTATACCTGAAACCAGCTTTATCCCTCTGCTGGGAGCAGCTCTTAGTGAAAAAGAAAAAAAAAAAAATCTTGTCATGGCCCAGGGGAGGTGGAGGAGTCCTCCAAACAGAGAGAACAGAATACAAAGAGTCATGAATTTTAAAATTCCAGAGATGCTCTCTGGCAACTTATAATTCTTTGGAATGAAGGAATTGATCAAGAATTACAAGGCATTACTATCTTAAGAAATATGCCGGATGATTTTCATTTTCTAGTGTTTTGGGAACCAGTCTTTCAAAGTGTTCTAAAACTGTCCATTGAATACATCGATCTCCTCCTACCTATTACATTTCCTGTTTTTTAATTTTTCCTTGTCCTATTTTTTCTCTATCTATGTTATATCATTCTGATGAAGGATCTTATCACCACCCAGACAGCTATGGTTATAAAATTTTTCATTAAGGAAACACCAAATGTGACTCGTGGCTCAGGGGTTTCTTATGTAGCAGAAGATGAAGTTAATTAGCAATATATATAGATGAAAATTGAGTTGTCACTGTTGTAATAAAATCAACTACAGCTAAGCTGGGGGAGATAAGGTTACAACCTAAAGTTAAAAAAAAAAAAAAAGGAGCAGACATTTGAATTACCCTTACCCTTGGGCAATAAGAGAAATTATAGTTGGATTCCCAAGTATTGAGTTCTGTCCACTCGTTTAATGACTAATAGACAAAACCTTCCATAAAAATGCTAAATGACCAATTCTATCAAAAGAACAATATTAATAACAGTAATTGCAAAATTTAATTTTAGTTATTTATTTTAGTAAAAATAAAAATTTAATTTTAGTAATCAACATATGTTGGGAGTTTACTATGAGCAAAGCATGGTGCTAAGTATTTACCTTCATTACATTATTCAATTCTCACAATTTTATTCCTGTTATTTTTTCTATTCTGTAGAGATTGTGAAGGTAAGATTTGAAAAGTTTAGAAAGAAAGTAGCACAGATACTCAAAATTAGTAAACACTTCCAGTGGTTGTTGCGCTCACTGTTCAGTTGCTAAGTCGTGTCTGAGGTTTTGTGAGCCCATGCGCTGCAGCATGCCAGGCTTCCCTGTCCTCCACTATCTTCCAGACTGCTCAAGTTCATGTCCATTGAGTCAGTGATGCTATCATCATCTCATCCAGTGATTAATAACCAATCATTCCAGTTATTCAGACTATTTCAATTCATTCTCATGTTTATTCTGCTTTAGCCAGATATATTTTTAATTATTAGATTATACCAAAATAAACGTTCTAACAAGGAGAGAGTACAGTGTTTTTCTTCTGAATGTACTTGTATACTGTTTTTTTCCTTTTTAATTTTTATTTTTACTTTACAATACTGTATTGGTTTTGCCATACATTGACATGAATCCACCGCAGGTGTACATGAGTTCCCAATCCTGAACCTCCCTCTCACCTCCCACCCCGTATCATCTCTCTGGATCATCCACGTGCACCAGCCCCAAGCATTCTGTATCCTGCATCGAACATAGACTGGCGATTCGTTTCTTACATGATAGTATACATGTTTCAGTGCCATTCTCCCAAATCATCCCATCCTCTCCCTCTCCCTCAGAGTCCAAAAGTCCGTTCTATACATCTGTGTCTCTTTTGCTGTCTCGCATACAGGGTTATCCTTACCATCTTTCTAAATTCCATATATATGTGTTAGTATACTGTATTGGTGTTTTTCTTTCTGGCTTACTTCACTCTGTATAATCGGCTCCAGTTTCATCCATCTCATTAGAACTAATTCAAATGTATTCTTTTTAATGGCTGAGTAGTACTCCATTGTGTAAATGTACCACAGCTTTCTTATCCATTCATCTGCTGATGGACATCTAGGTTGCTTCCATGTCCTGGCTATTATAAACAGTGCTGCAATGAACATTGGGGTACATGTGTCTCTTTCAATTCTGGTTTCCTCGGTGTGTATTCCCAACAGTGGTATTGCTGGGTCATAAGGCAGTTCTATTTGCAATTTTTTAAGGAATCTCCACACTGTTCTCCATAGTGGCTGTACTAGTTTGCATTCCCACCAACAGTGTAAGAGGGTTCCCTTTTCTCCACACCCTCTCTAGCATTTATTGCTTGTAGACTTTTGGGTCGCAGCCATTCTGACTGGTGTGAAATGGTACCTCACTGTGGTCTTGATTTGCATTTCTCTGATAGTGAGTGATGTTGAGCATCTTTTCATGTGTTTGTTAGACATCTTCTTTGGAGAAATAGCCCATTTTTTGATTGGGTCATTTATTTTTCTGGAGTTGAGCTGCATAAGTTGCTTGCATATTTTTGAGATTAGTTGTTTGTCAGTTGCTTCATTTGCTATTATTTTCTCCCATTCAGAAGGCTGTCTTTTCACCTTGTTTATTGTTTCCTTTTTTGTGCAGAAGCTTTGGAGTAAAGACAATCTCTTTAACAAGTGGTGCTGGGAAAACTGGTCACCACTTGTGAAAGAATGAAACTAGATCACTTTCTAACACCATACACAAAAATAAACTCAAAATGGATTAAAGATCTAAATGTAAGACCAGAAACTATAAAACTCCTAAAGAAAAACATAGGCAAAACACTCTCTGACATAAATCACAGCAGGATCCTCTATGATCCACCTCCCAGAATACTAGAAATAAAAGTAAAAATAAACAAATGGGATCTAATTAAAATTAAAAGCTTCTGTATACTGTTTTAATTTATGCACTGTGTGTATCATGGAGTGATAATGACATTAATGTATTTTACAAACTAAACATATTTTCTTCAATTGGAAAAATAGGTTTGCTCCAGTAGAGCTAAAAGTCATGAATTCTAGAGTAGATGCTATAAATTAGAAGTTTAGTTCACTACAGTTCATCAATGTTGGAGACTTGCACAATGAGAAACAAGAGTCAATGAGTCAGCCACTTGTATTGAAATTAGTTGATTAATGGTAGACTAGATCAACATTTTATTTCCACTCCTTGTGTGATCCTGTTAATTAGGAAAATTCTTTGTGCTCATTAGAAATTTTAAATAAATTCATTTGCCTCCTGAATATGTTGACTTAGAACAAATATCTTTGGTAAAACACACACATTATAGAATTGACTCTTCCTAGTCAGACTTTCAGAGAAGGCAATGGCACGCCACTCCAATACTCTTGCCTGGAAAATCCCATGGACAGAGGAGCTTGGTGGGCTGCAGTCCATGGGGTCGCTAAGAGTCGGGCACCACTGAGTGACTTCACTTTCGCTTTTCACTTTCATGCATTGGAGAAGGAAATGACAACCCACTTCAGTGTTCTTGCCTGGAGAATCCCAGAGAAGGAGAAGCCTGGTGGGCTGCCATCTATGGGGTCGCAGAGTCGGACACGACTGAAGAGACTTAGCAGCAGCAGTAGCAGTCAGACTTTATTTTGGGGGGCTCCAAAATCACTGCAGATAGTGACTGCAGCCATGAAATTAAAAGACTCTTACTCTTTGGAATAAAAGTTATCACCAACCTACATAGCATATTCAAAAACAGAGACATTACTTTGCCAACAAATGTCCATCTAGTCCAGGTTATGGTTTTTCCAGTGTTCATGTATGCATGTGAGAGTTGGACTGTGAAGAAGGCTGAGTGCTGAAGAACTGATGCTTTTGAACTGTGGTGTTGGAGAAGACTCTTGAGAGTCCCTTGGACTGCAAGGAGATCCAACAAGTCCATTCTGAAGGAGATCAGCCCTGGGATTTCTTTGGAGAGAATGATGCTAAAGCTGAAACTCCAGTACTTTGGTTACCTCATTCGAAGAGTTGACTCATTGGAAAAGACTCTGATGCTGCGAGGGATTGGGGGCAGGAGGAGAAGGGGACGACAGAGGATAAGATGGCTGAATGGCTGCGATTCATGGGGTTGCAAAGAGTCGGGACAGGACTGAGTGACTGAACTGAACTTAACTGAACTGAATGAAACTGCAAGTGGTCTCCAGTAAGTCAACTTCTTTCTCTAATTTTCAGTCACTAACATAAGAACCACCTTTGATTAAATGAGAAAAAAAAAAAAACCATAATTTTATTTTCTGTAAAATTTATACAACTTCCTTTTTTTATAATTGATTTTTTGCATCCATTCAGACCAAATTTCCCATATTAACACAATTGTCAGAAAGATAAGAACACATTGAAGCATCTATATTTTTTAAAACTGTTTAATGTCGACTAGTTTTTAAAGTCTTTATTGAATTTGTTACAATATTGCTTCTGTTGTTTTTACATTCTATTATTTCAATGTGAGATATGTGGGATCTTAGCTCTCTTACCAGAGATCAAACTTGTATCCCCTGCATTGAAAGGCAAAGTCTTAACCACTGGACCCATATGAAATCCCAAAATATTTACATTTTTTATTCTACATAAGTCTACCTTCTAATAATTATAGATTTATGTTGTATAATTAAAATACATATCATATATATATATATATATAACAGAATGTCTTAGCATTTTAACATATATAGACAGATGTAAATATACTGAATGCATTTGAAATATTATGTGCATTATTGCATTATAAATTAAATTCAAACTACAAATGTGTAAACTGTACAACTGAAATTGTCTACAAGTCTTCTGGCAGACTTCCCTGGTAGCTCAGTGGTAAAGAATCCACATGACAAGCAGCTGATGCAAGTTTGATCCCTGAGTTGTAAAGATCCCCTGGAGCAGGAAATGGCAACCCACTCCAGTATTATTGTGGGAAAATCCCATGGACAGAGGAGCCTGGCAGGCCACAGTCCATGGGGTTGCAAAAGGGTCAGACATGACTTAGCAACTAAACACCTGATATTAAGATCATGCTTTTAGAATGGAAATCATTGCTACACTTTCCAATTTTATTTAGAAACTGGGGACTCAGATGATTCTTATTTAAAATCAATTATTTGTTGCTATTAATTTGAGAAAGTATTAATTGTATAAGAATACATAGAACTCAGAAACCAGACTCAGTGCTTACTACTTATATAAACAAGATTGGCAGTTTTTGGTCTCAAGGAATTAAGAATTAAGCAGACGTTGACTTAAAAAGAATGGACAATGTGAGAATTATGAGTTAAGATTTATTTGGGGCAAAATGAGGACTGCAGTCCAGAAGACAGGATCTCAGATAGCTCTGAGAAACTGCTCCAAAGAGGTGAGGGTAGGGAGTTCAATACTGTGATTTTGGTGAAAGGGAAGTTCATGCAATCAAGCATTTATCTTTGTGAAAGATTTTCTCCTGGTCACAAGAAACTGATGTCGCCATGAAGGGATTTAGTGCTTTTCTAAGTGTGAAGTGTTTCCCTGGTGGCTCAGGTGGTAAAGAATCTGTATTGCAGGAGACCTGGGTTCTATCCCTGGGTAGCAAAGATCCCTTGGAGGAGGGACTGGCTACACACTCCAGTATTCTTGTCTGGAGAATTCCACTGACTGAAGAGCCTTGCAAGCTAAAGTCCATGGGGTCACAAAGAGTTGGACACGACTGAGTAAGTAACTTTCACTTTTTAGATAGGAGGAGATGCAAGATTGGGCTCATAAAAATAGTCCCTGAAAATATTGATATGAAGACCTGTCCTAACAGATTCCTGAAACACGGAGTGCCTCATTCTTGTTTTCCATGCTGAACTCCCTTCAGGGCTTGTAGAAGGTCAAAAGGTGCCATTACAGAGGATTCCAGCAGAGGCAGATGACAAATGCCCTTGGCAAGCACCAATTTAGCTGTGTCAACTGTAAACTGATTAACATCTTTTACTATTATGATTATGTAGCTATTATTCATTCAATATTATCGCATCATGATTGGTCAACAGAAAATAATACAATTCTATATCACCAAATGTACCATTTAACAGAAAAAAAAGAATACTCATAATTTATAAATATGCATATATTATTGGATATAGATCATAAAATATGCAAATATGTAAACATGTGCCTATATATATATACACACACACATATACATATAGCTCCTGTAGTAGCTTCATGTTTGGAGGTATCTAGTTAACTAAACAATGGTCATGTGACCACCCTATCTTCCAAGACCAATTAAAATAATATTAGTCCCATAGGATTATGAGAGAATTTCATGGTGGTCCACTGGTTAAGACTCTGTGCTTTCAGTGTAAGAGACACAGGTTAGATCTCTGGTCAGGGAATTAAGATCCCACAGGCCATTAAGTACAGATAAAAGAAAAATTAAAAAAAGCTAACCTGCATAGGATTATGAATCAACTGCTCATAGCCAGCAGGTAATGTTCATTCTAAACATACAAATGTCTAAAAATTAGATAATAATGGATTAAAGAAGTATCCTGCATCTTCACATTTATTAGTTCTAATTGTTTTTAGTTTTAAAGATGTCAGGGCTTTCTATATATAGTATCATGTTATTTGGAAATAGTAACAAGTTTGCTTTTTGCTTTCCAATTTGAATGGTTTATTTATTTTCTCTAACTTCTGTAGCTAGGACTTTCAATATTATGTTAAATAGAAGTGGTGAAAGTGGGCATCCTTGTCTTATTCTTGATTTTAGAAGAAAACCTTCCAACTTTTTATAATCAAGAATGATGTTAACTATGTAATTGTCATAAGTGGACTTTATTATGTTGAGAATGTTCCCTCTATACCAATTTTGATGAGAGTTTTTAACATATATGAAGTTGAATTTTGTCAAATCTTTCCTGCATTTATTAAGATGATCATGTTATTTTTACCTTTTATTAACATAGTAAAAACATTGATTGATTTTCAGATATTGAACCATATTTGCATCTCTGAGGTAAATCAAACTTGTTGATACGGTGTGATCCACTTAATATATTATTAAATTTGAAAATGACGCAAAGAAATGGAAAGATATTCCATGTTGATGAATTGGAAAAATAATATTGTTAAAATATTCACAGTGCATAGAGACAGAATCTTTAGATTTAGTGCAATTCCTATCAAAATGCGAATGGCATTTTTCACATAACTAGAAAAATAATCTTAAAGTTTATATGGAACTATATAAGATCTCAAATAACAAAAGCACTTTTGAGAAAAAGAACAAAAGTGGCGGTATTACACTCCCTGACTTCAGACTATGCTATGAGCTACAGTAATAAAAACAGTATGCTACTGACATACAAAAATATAGATCAATGAAATAGATTAGTGAGTCCATAAATACACCCACACATATCTCCAATTAATCTACAACACAAATGGTAAAAATGTAAAATGGAGAAAAGATAATCTTTTCAAAACT
Organism: Ovis canadensis; assembly: GCF_042477335.2. Lineage (NCBI taxonomy): Eukaryota > Metazoa > Chordata > Mammalia > Artiodactyla > Bovidae > Ovis > Ovis canadensis. Next base: position 194,158,056 of record NC_091246.1, on the reverse strand, counting down.
GGCACTGAAGAAATCAGACAGTTACATGTAAAACAATGAATTTAGAACATTAACTCACACCATAGAGAGAGAGAGAAAAAAAAAAAGATAGTTTAAAGATCTAAATGTAACACTGGAAAACTTTTGAAGATAAACTTATCTTCATAAGAGAAATAAAGTTACAGATATAGAGAGCAAATTTATGATTAACAAGGGTTAAAGGGGAGTTTCTAAATCCAATATTGTTTTAAAAAATATGTTATGTTCCTCATGGTTATAGAACAACATCAGAATGTTGTTCTCATCCTGACAATTTATGCCCTCCATATTAAGCCATTTTTTCTTAAACCTAATGTCATGTGCTTTTCACACCCTGCTGTTGACTGAAAGACTCATCATTACTAAAAATCTTATGCTGATTTCTACATCTTACCTAGGCTTAGGTTATTTACTAAATAGATATAGCCATGTTTGTCCTTTTTATTGTATTAATTTTTTCTATACTTAAAGCCCATATAAGCAGAGACATTACTTTGCCAACAAATGTCTGTCTAGTCAAGGCTATGGTTTTTCCAGTGGTCATGTATGGATGTGAGAGTTGGACTGTGAAGAAAGCTGAGCGCCAAAGAATTGATGATTTTGAGCTGGGGTATTGGAGAAGACTCTTGAGAGTCCCTTGGACTGCAAGAAGAACCATCCAGTCCATTCTGAAGGAGATCAGCCCTGGGATTTCTTTGGAGGGATTGATGCTTAAGCTGAAACTCCAGTACTTTGGCCACCTCATGCAAAGAGTTGACTCATTGGAAAAGACTCTGATGCTGGGAGGGACTGGGGGCAGAAGGAGAAGGGGACGACAGAGGATGAGATGGCTGGAGGGCATCACTGACTCAATAGATGTGAGCCTAAGTGAACTCTGGGAGTTGGTGATGGACAGGGAGGCATGGCGTGCTGCGATTCATGGGGTCACAAAGAGTCGGACACGACTGAGCGACTGAACTGAACTGAACAAGTATAACATCTATTAAGTCCAACACAGTAATATTTACCTTCACTTGAGTAAACTTTTGTCTCCTTAGACAGACAACATATTTCTTGAGAAAAGTCATTGGTTTTCTTAGTTAATCCCCAGCCTACATTCTCAGTTCCAGTTCAGTTTAGTTGCTCAGTTGTGTCCGACATTTTGAGACCCCATGAATCTCAGCATGCCGGGCCTTCCTGTCCATCACCAACTCCCAGAGTTCACTCAAACTCATATCTATCGAGTCGGTGATGCCATCCAGCCATCTCATCCTCTGTCGTCCCCTTCCCCTCCTCCCCCCAGTCCCTTCCAGCATCAGGGTCTTTTCCAATGGGTCAGCTTTTCGCATGAGATGGCCAAAGTATTGGAGTTTCAGCTTCAAAATCAGTCCTTCCAATGAACACTCAGGACTGATCTCCTATAGAATGGACTTGTTGGATCTCCTTGCAGTCCAAGGGACTCTCAAGAAGCTTCTCCAACACCATATTTCAAAAGCATCAATTCTTCAGTGCTCAGCTTTCTTCACAGTCCAACTCTCATATCCATACATGACCACTGGAAAAACCATAGCCTTGACTAGACGGACCTTAGTCGGCAAAGTAATAGCTTTGGTTTTGAATATGCTGTCTAGGTTGGTCATAACTTTCCTTTAAAGGAGTAAGCATCTTTTAATTTCATGGCTGCAGTTACCATCTGCAGTGATTTTGATGCCCCCCAAAATAAAATCTGATACTGTTTCCCCATCTATTTCCTAGGAAGTAATGGGACCAGATGCCATATCTTAGTTTTCTGAATGGTGACTTTAAGCCAACTTTTTCGCTCTCCTCTTTCACTTTCATCAAGAGCCTTTTTAGTTCCTCATCACTTTCTGCCATAAGGGTGGTGTCATCTGCATATCTGAGGTTCTTGATATTTCTCTTGGCTTTCTTGATTCCAGCTTGTGCTTCTTCCAGCCCAGCGTTTCTCAGGATATACTCTGCATAGAAGTTTAAAAAGCATGGTGACAATGTAAGAATTAAATCGCCAGTCTATGTCTGACGCAGGATACAGCATGCTTGGGGCTGGTGCATGGGGATAACCCAGAGAGATGTTATGGGGAGGGAGGTGGGAGGGGGGTTCATGTTTGGGAACGCATGTAAGAATTAAAGATTTTAAAATTTAAAAAGTAAAAAACTAAAAAAAAAAAAAGAAATTATTTCTAACCAGAAAAAAAAATAAATAAATAAAAAATAAAAAGCATGGTGACAATATACAGCCTTGACATACTCCTTTTCCTATTTGGAACCAGGCTGTTGTTCCATGTCCAGTTCTAACTGTTGCTTCCTGACCTGTGTGTAGGTTTCTCAAGAAGCAGATCAGGTGGTCTGGTATTCCTATCTCTTTCAGAATATTCCACAGTTTATTGTGATCCACAGAGTCAAAGGCTTTGGCATAGTCAATAAAGCAGAAATAGATGATTTTCTGGAACTGTCTTGCTTTTTCCATGTTCCAGTGGATTTTGGCAATTTGATCTCTTGTTCCTCCACTTTTTCTAAAACCAGTTTGAAAAAAGTTGGCCACAAACTCATGCATTCATTTTTTTTTAATGGCTCCTATAACTTTAATGTTCCCATGCTGGAATATGAATACATAATCTGCACCTCAGACCCAATTAACTCAACTGTTTCCATCATAAACTAATTGCTCTTGGTCTGGTTTTATGCTCACCAATCTTCTGATTACAATATTTTCCAACTAAGACACTCTTACTGAAAGAGAATCCATGGCTAAGTTTTGAGTTTTTAATATACTGTCTAATATAAATGATTGTCATTTGGTGTTTATATATCATTGTTTATGAACTAAATGATATTTCAAGCTAGACTTCAGCAGTACGTGAACTGAGAATCTCCAGATGTACAAGCTGGATTTAGAATAGGCAGAGGAACCAAAGTTCAAATTGCCAATATATACTGAATCATAGAAAAAGCAAGGGAATTTTTTTCTTTTTAATCATCTTCATTAACTATGCTAAAACCTTTGACAGTGTGAACCAAAACAAACTGTGGAAAAATCTTAAAGAGAAAAGAACACCAGACCACATTACTTGCCTCCTGAGAAACCTGTATGCAGGTCAAGAAGCAATAGTAAGAACCAGACATCTAACAGACTGGTTCCAAATTGAGAAAATAGTACATCAAGGCTGTGTATTGCCTGCTTATTTAACTTACATGCAGAGTCCATAAAATGAAATGCTGAGCTGGCTGATTCACAAGCTAGATTCAAGATTGCCAGGAGAAATATCAACAACCTTAGGTATGCAGATGATACCACTTTAATAACAGAAAGTGAAGAGGAACTAAAGAGCATTTTGATGAAGATGAAAGAGGAGAGTGAAAAACCTGCTTTAAAATTCAACATTCAAAAAAGGTAAGATGCATGGCATGTGACCCTATCACTTCATGGCAAATAGATGGGGAAAACAGTGGGAACAGTGTCAGATTTTATTTTCTTGGTTCCAAAATCAATGTGGATGGTGACTGCAGTCAAATTTAAAAGACACTTGTTCCTTGGGAGAAAAGTTCTGACAAACCTAGACAGCATATTAAAAGCAGAGACATCACTTTGAAAGTTATGGTTTTTCCAGTAGTCATGTAGGCATCTGAGAGCTGGGCCATAAAGAGGGCTGAGGGCCAAAGAATTGATTATTTCAAACTGTGGTTCTGGAGAAGATTCTTGAGACACCGCTGAACAGCAAGGAGATCAAATCAGTCAATCCTAAAGGAAATCAGTCCTGAGTATTGATTGGAAGGACTGGTGCTGAAGCTCCAATACTTTGACCACCTAATGTGAAGAACTGACTCATTGGAAAAGACCCAGATGCTGGGAAAGATTGAGGGCAAGAGGAGAAGGGGACAACAGAGGATGAAATGGTTGGATGACATCACTTACTCAATTTATATGAGTTTGAGCAAACTAAGGGAAATAGTGAAGGAGAGGGAAGCCTTGGGTGCTTGGGGTCACAAATATCAGACACAGTTTAGTGACTGAACAACAACATGAAATAAATGAATATGAAATGTCCCTAAAAAATAGATTTGTTCTGTCAAAAAAAGTTCTTGAGTTTAGAAAAGAGTCCCTGGAATTTCCTAAGTTTATCAATGTAAATACCTTTAAAGAAGACTCTAAAGCCAGCTGGTTGTTATTTTTGGAAAAATCCTTTTCCATTCAAAGTTTCAGTTTTAATATAGCAGTCCTTCCATCCCTTATTCTTGGTTTCACTTTCCAAGGTTTCAGTTACCATTGGTCAACCATGGCCCTAAAATGCTAAATGGAGAATTTCGTAAATAAACAATTAATAAGGTTTAAACTTCATGCCACTCTGAGTAGTGGGATGAAATCTTATATCATCCCACTCCAACCTACCTTGGAAGGGAATCCTATTTGTCACTAGTTATCAGATTCACTGTCATGGTGTCACAGTATCATGCGTTCAGGAAATCTTTGCTTTCTTAATAATTTGTAAGAATAGTGATATGAAGTGTAAGAATAGTGATGCAAAGCATAAGAATAGTGATACAGGCAATTCAGCTATACCAAAAAAAAAAAAAAAAAAGGAGCTATGAAGTGCTTCTTTAAGTGAAAAGGTGAAAGTCCTTATCCAAATATGAAACCAAAAAAAAAAAATGTATGCTGAGGTGGCTAAGATCTGCATTAAGACAAGTTGTGAAATTATAAAGAGGAAAAAACTTGTGCTAGTTTTGCTACTGTACATCAAATGGGAAAAATAATGGCCAGCACTTACTGAGTGGTAAGTACTTTTTTAAGATGGAAAAAAAAGTACTAAATTGTACAGTAAGATATGAGAGAAAGAGGGAGACCATATTCACATACCTTTTTTAAAAAAGTTTTCTATTAATTTTTATTGAGGTATAGCTTCTTTACAATGTTGTGTTAGTTTCTGCAGTATAGCAAAGTAAATCAGTTATACATATACATATATCCACTCTTTTTCAGATTTCTTTCCCATTTAGGTAGTAAAGTAGTAAAGAATCACTTGCCAATGCAGGAAATGCAGGATATGTGCATTTGATCCCTGGGTCAGGAAGATCTCCTGGAGTCAGATATCATTGCCTGGCAAATTCCATGGACAGAGGAGCCTGGAGGTGTGTAATCCATGTGGTCCCAAAGAGTCAGACACAACTGAGTGATACACACACATTTAGGGCACCAAAGAGAGCTGAGTAGACTTCACTGTGCTGTGCTAGAAACCATAAATAGTACCAAACTATGTATATACTATGTGTTTTCCTATAGATACACACCTATGATAAAGTTTAGTTTATAAATTAGGCACACCAAGAAATTAGCAACAAATTTAATGATAAAATAGAACAGTTACAAAAGTTAAGCGACAGTCCTCACTGAGGACACAGAGTATAAAATATATATTTTATACATAGAGTTTGGCAGTATTCATGGTTTCAGGCATCCGCTTGGAGTCTAGGAAGTATCTACCATGAGTAAGAGTGGGTATATCATGTAACAAGATTGTCAGTTATATGGGCTCTGAAGAGCTACTTCTTGGGGTTTGAAACTGGCTGCTTTATTTACTATAAGCAAGTTATTAAACTCCTTTGTAAAAATGTAGATAATAATTTTACCTAAATCACAGTATTGTGGAAAGTATAAAAGAATTAAAATACATATGTTTCCTAGAATAAAACTAATACACACATATAGAATATATATATATTTTATAATAATATATATTTTTTAATTATCATTATTAATTTATTTCCCCTCCCTCCCTCAATCTTTTTCTTTTTGGTAATATCTGTGTACATTTCAGATTCTACCCCTAGTGTTTACTTTCTTTCAATGTAGAATCATGGCCTTTTTATTTCTTCATATTAGTTTTTTGATCCTTTAACTTCAACCTATCATAATGATTTGTACATAGGCACTCTGTAACCATAAGACAGTTCACAATCTTCCAGGTTAACTGGCTACAGACTTGAGGCATGTGACAAAATAATAAATAATTTAAAATTAAATAAACAGTAATGCTCATTTTATTGAATATAATTTTAACCTGAATAGTATCATTCTTCTCAAATTACTGTATGTTTATGACTATCTAGTATTCTTATTGGCTTCTCTGATGACTCAGTGGTAAAGAATCCTCTTGCCAATGCAGAAATTATGGGTTTGATCTCTGATCCAGGAAGATCCTCTGGAGAAGGAAATGGCAACTCACTCCAAAGTCTTGCCAGGAAAAACCCATGAACAGATGAGCCTGGCAGGCTATAGTCCATGGGGTCACAAAGAGTAAGACACAACTTAGCAGCTGAATAAAAACAACAAGTGTTCTTGTCATTGTGCATTTAACTTTTATGTAACTGATGAATTATGACTTATTTTCTTTTTATTAAAAAAATTGCAAAAAGTATGGTTATTTTTGAAGCTAATGATGATACAGACAATTTGTGTTAATCATAAAATCCCATGGATCAGAAGTTGGTCATATGAGAGGAACTTATAATTAAGGAGAGTAACTTAGAGTATGTCTGAAAATTTTTTTTTAATATTGAGCTCCATGACTCTTCATATATTTTAGAGAATAATCCTTTATCTGTTGCTTCATTTGCAAACATTTTCTCCATTCTGAAGTTTGTATTTTCATCTTGTTTATGGTTTTCTTTGTTGTGCTAAAGCTTTTAAGTTTAATTAGGACCCATTTGTTTATTTATTTATTTTTAAATTTAATTTATTTTCATTACTGTGGGAGGTGGGTCAAAAAAGAACTTGCTGTGGCTTATGCCATAGAGTATTTTTCCTATGTTTTCCTCTAAAAGCTTTATAGTGTCTTGGTTTACATTAAGGTCTTTAAGTCATTTGAGTTTATTTTTGAATACGGTGTTAGTACTCTAATATCATTCTTTGACATGTAGCTATCCAGATTTCCCAGCATCACTTAATGAAGAGGCTGTCTTTTCTCCATTGTATATTTTTGCCTCTTTATCATAGATTAGGTGAGCATAGGTGCATGGGTCTGTCCCTGGGCTTTCTAGGAAGACTTATACAGATGTCTCTCCAAAGAAGACATATAGATGGCCAAGAAACACATGAGAAGACGCTCAAGATCACTAATGATTAGAGATATGCAAATCAAACACACAGCGAGGTATCACCTCACACCAGTGAGAATGGCCATTATTAAAAATATGTACAAACAATAAATGCTGCAGCGGGTGTGGAGAAAAGGAAACCACCTTTCAGTGTTGGTGAAAATGTAAATTGATACAGCCATTGTGGAGAACAGTATGGAGGTTCCTTAAAAAACTAAACATGGAACTACCATACGACACAGCAATCCTGCCACTAGGCATATATTTTGAGAAAACTATAATTCAAAAGGAAGCATGCACCTGAATGTTCATTGCAGCAGTATTTACAATAGACAGGGCAAAGAAACAACCTAAATGTCCATGACAAATGAATAGACAAAGATGTGCTACATACATACAATGGTACATTATTCAGCCACTAAACGGAACATAATAGGGTCATTTGTAGAGACATGGATGAAACTACAGTCTGTCATATAGAATGAAGTAAGTCAGAAAAAGAAAAATAAATATTGTATGTTAATGTATATATGTGGAATCTAGGAAAAAATGGCAGACATAAACCTATTTCTAAGACAGGAATAGAGAAGCAGATGAAAAGAACCAACATTGATCATTAGGGGAATGGGATACTGGGATGAATCGGGAGATTGGGATTGACACATACGTAATACTATGTGCAAAATAGAGAGCTAGTGGGAACCAGCTATAAAGCACAGGAAGCTCAGCTCAGCGTTCTGTGATGATCTACACAGTGGATGGAGAGGATTGGGAAGGAGGTCCAAGAGGAAGGGGATATATGTATGCATGTGGCTGATTCACTTCATTGCACAGAAGAAACTCACACAACATTGTAAAGCAATTATATGCCAGTAAAGAAAATGCGGGGGGGGGGGGGGGGGGGGGGAGGGAAACAGAGTGCAAAATATAGTGGGAAGCGCTCCAGTATTCTTGCCTGGGAAATCCCATGGACAGAGGAACCTGGTGAGCTACAGTGCATGGGGTCACAAAGAATCAGACATGACTGAGCAGGAAGAACTACTTGGATATTCTAACCTAAAAATACTCCAGTATCAAAGATAAAAATACATATATAGGGAATAAATGATACTTTTGAATGACTAGCTTGAGTCTGCCAAGCAACATTTTTATTCTTGAACTCCATAAATGGGCAAAGTAACCTTAACATTTATTTTTATGCATAAATCCAAACCTCTGAATGATACCAAAACAACTTTTGAACCCTAAAAGAAATATTCAATGTTATTCAATAGCTTGCTTTTGATTTTTTTTCAGTTCAGAGTCTTAGATAACTAATGGTTCTGGAAAGCATATTAAAGTATTAAATAAAGTTCTATTACTCAGAAACTGTCTATATACTAGTGATGTTGGTGACAGATGACTAAGTACAGTCTAACTGTGATTAGTGATTTACATTTTCAAATGCAGCAAAAGGGCAATCTACCACCAGTGAGCAATTCAACTACACAAATATACTTGAAAGGGAAATATAAATTACCCTGAACAATTTGAACCACTGGAAAATATTACCATACAAAACATTCTAATTATTTTGCACAAGGCAAATTTACTTTAGAGCATGTGCTAAACGTGAAATGCTAACAGTTCTTTAAAATGCCAATTACAGTAGACTAAATTTTAGCTACTGTATCTCATTATTCCAATCTTTAGCTTCTTTCTCCTTAGACTGAAAATTAAAACTGTTACTTTTCCATTGTTTGCACCATAATCATTTTGTTTTTCTGAACTATTCATATAGCATAAATGTATATTATTTAGATTGATATTGGTGATCTAGAAATAGAATTTAAAAAGTAAACTAATGTTATATTTCCCAAATTGTATTCCATGATACACTAGTTCTATAATATAGCCATCTTAAAGAATAAGATATCTCACAATTAAGTAATTTTGAAAGACTGCAAGTGGAAGTATGCAGCTTCCTTTACCAAATGTTAGCTCAAAACACTATACAGTTGACAGTTGAAAAATGCGGGTTTACATACTCAGACCCTCCACTGAGTAGATCTGCATATAACTTTACAGTCAGTCCCTCCTTCTCCAAGGTTCAAAATCACGGATTGGATTCAACAAAACCATGGATCCTGCTGTATTTAGTTTAGTCACTCAGTTGTGTCCGACTCATTGTGACCCCATGGACTGCAGCATGCCAGGCCTCCCTGCCCATCACCAACTCCCGGAGCTTGCTCAAACTCAGGTCCGTTGAGTTGGTGATGCCATCCTCTGTTGTTCCCTTCTCCTGCCTTCAGTCTTTTCCAGCATCAGGGTCTTTTCCAATTGCAGCACAATTTACAATACAGTAGCATTTATTGGGGGGGAAAAAATCCACCTCTAAGGCGACACATGCAATACAAAACTGATGTTATCAATGATAAATTCTATTTTAAATTCATTGGAAATTTATAAGGTGGGGTGTGCTTGGGTACTGCTGCTAAGCCACTTTAGTCGTGTCCGACTCTGTGAAACCCCATAGACAGCAGCCCACCAGGCTCCGCTGTCCCTGGGATTCTCCAGGCAAGAACACTGGAGTGGGTTGCCATTTCCTTCTCCAATGCAGGAAAGTGAAAAGTGAAAGTGAAGTCGCTCAGTTGTGTCCGACTCTTAGCGACCCCATGGACTGCAGCCTACCAGGCTCCTTCGTCCATAGGATTTTCCAGGCAAGAGTACTAGAGTGGGGTGTCATTGCCTTCTCTTCTGCTTGGGTACTATAATGTGACATATTTTGAAAGGATAGCTTACACTGAAGGATATTTTGGGAAATGCTGAGCTAGTGGGATTTTGATTTTGGGATGAAACAAAGTTTGCCTCAATATTTCCTAGGAAATGACATGTTGCAAAAGAAAATTCTTGGGCTGAAGACTTTGGAGTTTGGGCTCTTGTGTTGGTTTTCCTTTTCCCTTCATCTGCTAAGATCTTTCACCTGAACTTTTCTGTCTTCTGATTTCAAGCTTAAGATTGAAGCATCTGTTTTTTCTTATTTTTTTTCCCTTCTGAAAAGAAACTTTATTTTACATTTCTAAATTGCCCTTATTATGGACCATTGATACAATCACTTTGGTAGCAGAATAATGGAAAAGTGTGGCATTCAGAGGCAGGCAGGTGTTTAAATTTGACTTTAAATTTACAAACAAATAACTAGTTTTAAATAATAATCATGGACGAATTAAAATTTTATTCAATTTTTTTATCTTAGGGAATTAGTTATTATTCTGTTTTTAAATATATGCAGGTAAGTGCTCCATCATTTTTAAATTGCCAAGACCATTGAAAATTTAAATCTGGGAACTTTCTCTCTAAATTGCACCACACATCAATTTTATTCATGCTCAAGAAAATAAAAATCCTATTATAGTCTGAGCCATTTGATAGAAAGACTTTTTAAAGAGAGGTGTCCAGCTCTTGTTGGGAGGCTATATTTTATCCTATCATATTATGTGGGTAGAGTAAGTGATTCACACATACTGTGTGGAGTTTCCTTGACAAGGAGAAACAGGAAGGTTTCTTTCCTGCCAAATACTAGTGGCTACTGATGTGTTAGGAAGCTATATTAGGAAGAGGACAAGACTGAGTCTTTTCAACCTCAGCAGGCTGGATAGAAGAACTACCTGGGCACCATGTCTTCTTGAGTGTGAATATCTTCTAGCAACCAGCAAAGTCTAGGTTGTGTTAAAGAAGATCCCAAGACTAAAAGTATTTTTATTTACTAGAATACTTTGAAACTGACAAGATATTATGAGATATAGAATCAGTATGAGTATCATGGAGATACTCTTCTAGCCATAGGAAAGGCATGAAACAATTTAGTAGTGCTATTTAAATAATAAATGAAATATTTTATTTTTAGAATTCACTGAGTTTAGGTCGCAAAGAGTCGGACACGACTGAGCGACTGAAATGAACTGAACTGAGTTTAGGTTCCTCAATAAAACTCAATATTTTGGTAAAAGAAAGCATGAATGGTATTTCAAACTAAGGGCACAGCTGAATGGCTGTCTAGCGGATTCCTATTGTAACTTGGAGCCTGGAATTTAGGAGAGGAAAGGGAAGGTGTTAAGAAGGAAATGCAAATAATCTGCATACTTATTAGGACTGGAAAGAAAACAGAAAATCCTTAAAAGGTGACTGATAGATAGTTTTTGGATTTAAAGATCAGGAAAGTTTCTATCAAGAGTTTCATAGAATAAATAGATAACAATAACATGAAGAAGAAAGAGGAGAAAGAGAATGAAATATTAGTAACAATATAATTCTAAACTGCCCTTATATGGGTCCCCTTATATGGGACCATTGATTAAATTACCTTGGTAGAATAGTGGAAAAGTGTAGGATTCAGAAATAGGCAAGTCTTTAAATGTGACATTAAAAATTTACAAACAAATGACTAGTTTTGAATAGTAACCATGGACAAGTTAAAATTTTATTGTAAGTACATTCTAATTATTATTTACCTTAAAATATAATTAAAATCCATCGTGGATAGCAACAGAAATGCTATTATGGCTACCATTTCACAGTTAACACAATACTTTAAGACACTAAATGACAAATATGCTGTGCCATACCACTAAAAAATGAAACTTTGTCAATCTGACTCCAAAGTTCATGTGTCTAACCAAACAGGTGCCCAACAAATCTAAGGTATTGGAGAGTTGACAACCTCAGACTTTGGCTTGTCAATTTGCAATTTTGTTCGATCTCAGAACTGACATTAAACTGCTAGTATGCTCATTTGAAAGCCTCATTTTGAGGTTAAAAAAAAATCAGTTATCAGTTCAGTCACTCAGTCATGTCCAAGTTTTTGTGACCCCATGAACTGCAATACCAGGCTTCCCTGTCCAACACCAACTCCCGGAGCTTGCTCAAACCCATGCCCTTTGAGTCAGTGATGCCATCAAACCATCTCATCCTCTGTCATCCCCTTCTACTCCTGCCTTCAATTTTTCCCAAAACCAAAGTCCTTTCCACCAAGTCTGTTTTTTTGCATCATGTGGCCAAAGTATTGGAGCTTCAGCTTCAGCATCAGTCCTTCCAATGAATATTTAGGACTGACTTCCTTTAGGATGGGCTTCCCTGGTGGCTCAAATGGTAAAGCATCAGCCTGCAATGCAGGAGACCCAGGTTCGATTCCTGGATTGGGAAGATCCCCTGGAGAAGGAAATGACAATCCACTCCAGCACTCTTGCCTGGAAAATCCCATGGATGGAGGAGCCTGATAGGCTACAGTCCATGGGGTCGCACAGAGTAGGACAAGACTGAGCGACTTCATTTTCACTTTCCTTTAGGACAGACTGGTTGGATCTTCTTCCAATCCAAAGGACTCTCAAGAGTCTTCTCCAGCACCACAGTTTTTAAAACTATCAATTCTTCAGTGCTCAGCTTTCTTTATAGTTCAACTCTCACATCCATACATGACTCCTGGAAAAACTATAGCTTAGACTAGATGGACTTCTATTGGTAAAATAATATCTCTGCTTTTTAATATGCTGTCTAGGTTGGTCACAGCTTTTTTTCCAAGGAGCAAGCATTTTTTAATCTCATGGCTTCAGTCACCATCTGCAGTGATTTTAGAGCTCAAAAAAATGTTTCCCTGTTTCCATTGTTTCCCATCTATTTGCCATGAAGTGATGGGACCAGATGCCATGATCTTTGTTTTCTGAATGTTAAGTTTTAAGCCAACTTTTTCACTCTCTTCTTTCACTTTTATCGGGAGGCTCTTTACCTCTTCTTTGCTTTCTGCTATAAGTGTGGTGTCACCTGGGTATCTGAGATTATTGATATTTCTCCCAGCAACCTTGATTCCAGCTTGTGCTTCATCCAAATCAGCATTTTTCCTGATGTGCTCTGCATATAAGTTAAATAAACAGGGTGACAATATACAGCCTTGGTGTGCTCCTTTCCTGATTAGGAACCAGTCTGTTGTTCCATGTCCAGTTCTAACTGTTGCTTCTTGACCTGCAAACAGATTTCTCAGGAGGCAGGTTAGTTCATTTGGTATTCCCATCTGTTGAAGAATTTGCCACAGTTTGTTGTGATCCACACAGTTAAAGGCTTTGGCATAATCAATAAAGCAGAAGTAGATTTTTTTTTTTTTCTGGAATACTCTTGCTGTTTCGATGATCCAATGGATAATGGCAATTTTATCTCTGGTTCCTCTGTCTTTTCTAAATCCAGCTTGAACATCTGGAAGTCCATGGTTCATGTTCCACTGAAGCCTGGCTGTGAGAAATTTGAGCATTACTGTGCTAGTGTGTGAGATGAGTGCAATTGTGCAGTAGTTCAATCCCTGAATTTGGAAGATCCCTTGGAGAAAGGAACAGCTACCCACTCTGGTGTTCTGGCCTGGAGAATTCCATGGACTGTATAGTCCATGGGGTTGCAAAGAGTCAGACAGGACTGAGTGACTTTCACTTTCACTTTGAAAATTCTTTGCCATTGTCTTTGATATCAGAGTGAAAACTGACATTTTCCAGTCCTGTGGCCACTGTTGAGTTTTCCAAATTGCTGGCATATTGAGTGCAGCACTTTCACAGCATCATCTTGTAGGATCTGAAATAGCTCAACTGGAATTCCATCAGCTCCCCTAGCTTTGTTTATAGTGATGCTTTCTGAGGACTACTTGACTTCCATTCCAGGATGTCTGGTTCAAGGTGTGTGATCACACCATCATAGTTATCTTGGTCATGAAGATCTTTTTTGGGTAGTTTTCTGCTTGCCACCTGTTCTTAATGTCTTCTGCTTCTCTTAGGTCCACACTGTTTCTGTCCTTTATTGTGCCCATCTTTGCATGAAACATTCCCTTGGTATCTCTGATTTTCTTGAAGAGATCTCTAGTCTTTCCTATTCTATTCTTTCCTCTATTTCTTTGCTTGGATCACTGAGGAAGGCTTTCTTATCTCTCCTTGCTGTTCTTTGGAACTCTGCATTCATATGGGTATATCTCTGCATTCAAATGGGTAATCCCTTGACAAATAGATTAAAGGGATTAGATTTGACAGACAGATGCCTGAAGAACTATGGATGGAGGTTCCCACATTGCATAGGAGGCAGTGATCAAGACCATCCCCTAGTAAAAGAAATGCAAAAAGGAAAATGGTTGGCTGAGGAGGCCTTTCAAAGAGCTGAGAAAAAATTCAGCTATATTGTTATATAAATTATTCAGAGAAAATAAAGCAGTTAAACCCACAGTGGCTATTAAATCTTTTTATTTTCTCCTTTAATTCCAGTAATGAATAACTACTGAATTTTGATAAATGAGTAAATAAAAGAATGATAAGTTATAGACAAATACTTGATTTGTATTTTTAATCATTATTTGAAAATGACTGTAGTGAAGAAGAAATTCATAGGGTCTGGACTCCATCTTAGGCCTGTTCATGTTAATCATGCTCGGCCACCTTTCCAATGGACTCTGAACTCTGTGTTTAGTGCCTATGAAAACAACAATTGAAGGATAAGACCCCCTCCAGACAGGGGAACCTTGAAGATCGTATCTAGGTTACTAGGTTACTCGTCATCTAAGAGAAAACATACACTAATCACCCCTTCCTCCAGACAGGCCATAAATTTTTCTGTATCAATCAGAGTGTAACCTTGGGTTTATTGATTATTGGCTAATTGTTTGACTGTTTGAGCACATGAGCACATAGCATGTGAATGATGGAGTTATTGGGATTGCATTTTCCTTGGTTTATGTAAGTCTCAAGGAATTTGGAGTGGTAGGTTCAGACAGGTACACATGGGGTATAAAAGATTTTCACAAATGCTGGTCGGGGTCCTTGGCTAAGAGGAGACTCTGCCTTGGGCCAGCCGGTGTAATAAACTGCACTCCACTATCTGCATTGTCCTTCTGAGTGAGTTTGTTTCCCAGAACTCTTGGCTACAACATTTGGTGCATTACCCAGGAAACTCCTCACTTTGATGAAACAGGTCTCATTTGAGGCCACCCTGAGGCTTTGTGGCTTGAATCTCCTAGAGCAGGGAAGGCGCCTCGACCCTCTGGAAGAATTCAGCCTTTCAACGCCCAATTTCTTCTTTTTAGCAGGTAGGGAACGGCAGCAAGGGAACTGAGCACTCAGGTGAGGAGGAACCCACCCAGCAGGGTGGAAGAGGGGGCCTGATCACCCCCCTGGGAGGGACTATAAGGGGCATGGACCCACAGGGGCCTGGAATAGGCAGGCAGCAAAGACTGCTTGGTACACAGGTCGACAAGCATGCTACGGTTTAGAAAGGAAATTTGTGAAGGTCATTTAGGAGGTGTGTCCACGCTGTCTCAGGGAAAATTATTACCAGCGATCACCAGAGGATTTTTAGGATAGGAAACTGGTCCTTGTATGCTCATATTCTGCCTTCACCCAGGAGGTGTCCCATCTGCTGTGAAATTCTTGACCCCTCGGAATTGTTAGGCAAGGAAGGAAGAGGAAGCTCCCACAGCTGTGGGGCTTGCTGACTTGGAAATTAAATAGGGCTGTCGGGGCTCAGAGATATCAGGTCCCTGAGAGCCCATGGTAACCTTAAAAGTGGGGGACCAAAACATTGACTTCATGGTGGATATAGGAGCAGAACTGTCGGTAGTAAAACCTGTGGCACCACTGTCCAAAAAGACTACCGCTGTAACTAGGGTATCGGGAGAAGACATGATTAAATCGTTTTGCCAGCCCAGAAAATGTCAGATGGGGGGGGAGGGCACCAAGTGATTCATGAATTCCTCTACATTCCTGAGTGCCCAGTACTCAGGGAAGAGACTTGCTCTCCAAACTAGGAGCACAAGTGACTTTCTTCCCTGAGGAGAGGCCCACCTTCCAGATGGACACTATGACTTATTTGCTCTCTCCCTCTCAAGACCCCCCCAAGATGAGTGGAGGTTGCATGAGCCTCTGAAGGCAGAACCGGGTGGGCTGGAAGAGCATGAGAGAGAGCTAACTCAATTATTCCCTGAGGTCTGGGTGGAAGACAGCCCCCCTCCCCCCAGGCTGACTAAACATCAAGCCCCAGTGATAATAGAACTCAAACCAGGCACCATCCTGGTTAGAAAGCACCAATACCTGCTACCAATAGAGGCCTGGGCCGTCACACTGCCCCACATCAATAGATTGAAACAAGCGGGCATTCTAGTAGAGTGCCAGTCGGCTTGGAATACGCTGATCCTGCCAGTCAAAAAGGAAGGAGGACAGGGCTATAGGCCTGTACAGGATCTCAGGGTAGTCAACCAGGCTACTGTGACTTTACACCCCACTGTTCCAAACCCCTATACCTTTTAGCCTCCTCCCGCCGAGGACTAAAGTTTATACTCGCCTAGATTTCAAGGATGCCTTCTTCTGCGTACACCTCGTCCCAGCATCACAGCCCATCTTTGCCTTTGAATGGGAAGATCCAGTCGGGGGCACCAAACAACAGCTCATCTGGACTCCCCCACAAGGGTTTAAGAACTCCCCAGCCATCCTTGAGAAAGCCTTGGCTTCTGACCTGAACTCATTCCATCCAGAAGAATATAGATGTTGGCTCTTACAATATGGGGATGACCTGCTGCTGGCTGCCGAGACCAAGGAAAAATTCTGGAAAGGGACAAAAACACTGCTCTAGCTGCTGATGGAAGCAGGTTACCAGGTGTTGAAGAAGAAGGCACAGATCTGCAAGGAGGTAAGTTGTCTGGGGTTTGTTTTAAAGAAGGACACAAGGTTCCAGACCTTAGTTGGGTCCTATATACTGATGGCACTAGCCTGATAAAACAAGGACAATGGCTGTCATGTTAGCCAAAGAAGAAGGGGCCATCAAGACTGAAAAGGGATGGTGGGAATTGCCAAGTGGCAAGTTATTGGTACTGGAGGAGCTGGCACACACTCTGGTAAGCCAAACACACCAAGGGACCCACCTAGGCCATGCTGCCTGCTCACAGGTTAATGCTGCCTCTCAGGTATTCAGACAAAAACCTCCGAGTATTTAGCGGAAAGGCACGCTGCCCTTTGAACACCTGGGAGTGGACTTCACTGAAATGAAACCTTACTGACACTACTGTTACTTGCTGATCGTGGTATGTACATTCTCCGGATGGGTAGAAGCTTTTCCTACCTGGACTGAAAGAGCATCAGAATTAGCCCGGTGCCTGCTTAGGGAAATAGTAAGATTTGGACTTCCTACCAGCATTGGTTCAGACAATGACCCAGCTTTTGTAGCTGATTTAATACAACAAGTAAGCAAAACTTTACACATCAAATGGAAACCGCACACTGCATATAGGCCCAGAGTTCTGAGATGGTGGAATGAAACAACCAGACATTAAAGAGACTCTCCAAGTGGATCATAGGGACTGACTGCTTCTGGGTGGACTTGCTTCCAACAGCTCTGCTCAGACTCAGGATGACCCCACAGTACCAAGGCTATTCTCCATACGAAATTGTGAATGGGAGGCCCCCTCCCATAATAAAACAGGTGTCAACAAATTTGCCTCAGATAAAGGAGAATAGGATTTCACAGCAGATGGAATGGGGTAAGGTAATAAATTGGGCAACTAAGTTTGTACAAGAAAGGGTGCTGTTCCCCCTTGGGGAACAGATTCATGAGTTTATGCTTGATGACCAAGTATGGGTCAAAGATTGGAAACATGATTTGCTAGCCCTTTGGTGAAAGGGCCCTTATGTTATTCTAACTATCCCTACTGCAGGTAAAGTTGCAGGTACTGTCCCTCGGATCCATCATACGAGGGTGAAGAGAACATACAAAGCAGACCCAAAAAGCGCTGAGTGGAATGCACAGAGGGACCCCGCTGACCCTCGAGAGACTAAGACCAACCTTAAGAAAAAGGAAAAGAAGATCCTGGACGAGCCCCTTCAGGATGAATCCGCACAATCAACTCCTGCTTCTTGGCCTCATCAACATGATTTTGAATTTAACTTCCGTTTTAACTCAGGACAATGCTTTCATCTCATGGGCACATTACTACACAGACTTCCACAACACTCCCAACTGCTGGGTATGCCTCTGTCAGTGATAGATGGACTTCCTTGGAGGGTGTCACCACTCTGCCAAGGAGATTTTAAGCCACTCTGGTCTTTTCTGGAATGACAAAAAGAGACTTTTCCTCTCTCTTGTCAATCATAACCTCTTCTTATTCTCTTGGTGTAAGACCTACAGTCAATAGACTCAGGTCATGGAGTTACATTTGATATAAATGCCAGTGTAACAAAAGACTAACCTACTTGTTGTAAATCTTATCCCGGTAGCCCCGGTAAATCTACCTTACTTACATGCTAGGTGGACAAGATCTGTGTTTCGATGGTATGAGTATATTGCTGCCTTATTTGTACCCTCTATAGAGACAACAGATATCATGATTAAAGTAGAAGCCTTGACTAATTTCACACAACAGGCCCTCCTAGATAGAACAAAAGCCATCCAAGCCTTAAATGAAGAGCAAATCCAAATGAGAAAAATGGTAATTCATAATAGAATGGCTTTGCACATACTCACAGCTACTCAAGGAGGGACTTGTGCTATAATTAAGGTTGAATGTTGTGCATACATTCCTGACTTATTGGCAATGTATCGACTGCTTTAGATGACATGAAAAACCAGGTAAAAGCAATGTCAAATGAAAACATTCCTTTCTGGACTTTGGTCCTATCTTGGGTGAAGGGCGATTGGTGGAAAACTATATTTACCACTGTTGTAGTTGTCTTGATAGTTCTGCTTTGTGGACCCTGAATTTTACAATGTATTATGAACTCTGTAACCTGAAGGTTGATGTCATTCTCCCAAACTGGAGGTCAGAGAGCCAGGGTGCAATATATCCCTATG
The DNA here is from genome assembly GCF_042477335.2 of Ovis canadensis. Lineage (NCBI taxonomy): Eukaryota > Metazoa > Chordata > Mammalia > Artiodactyla > Bovidae > Ovis > Ovis canadensis. The sequence goes on along the minus strand of NC_091246.1, from coordinate 194,139,117 downwards.
AATGATGCTCATAATATGAGTTAAGAACATCAAGAGAGGGGAATGAAGAAGGAATTCATAAGGCCTGGACTCCATCTTAGGCCTGTTCATGCTGATCATGCTCTGCCACCTTTCCAATGGACTCTGAACTCTGTGTTTAGTGACTATGAAAACAACAATCAAAGGATAAGACCCCCTCCAGACAAGGGAACCTTGAAGATCGTATCTAGGTTACTCATTGCCTAAGAGAAAACATACACTAATCACCCCTTCCTCCAGACAGGTCATAAATTTTTTCTGTATCAATCGGAGTGTAACCTCGGGTTTATTGATTATTGGCTAATTGTTTGACTGTTTGAGCACATGAGTACATAGCACGTGAATGATGGACTTATTGGGATTGTATTTTCCTTGGTTTATGTAAGTCTCAAGGAATTTGGAGTGGTGGGTTCAGACATGTACACATGGAGTATAACAGATTTTCACAAACGCTGTTCGGGGTCCTTGGCTAAGGGGAGACTGCCTTGGGCCCACTGGTGTAATAAACTGCACTCCACTATCTGCATTGTCCTTCTGAATAAGTTTGTTTCCTGGAATGCATGGCTATAACAGTAGCACCCCTACACTCATACATTATTAAAATTAACTTTTTTCTTTCCAGTTGTGATATAACTGACATACAGAGCTTTATAATTTTAAAGAATGCAGCATAATGACTATATATATATATATATGTACATATATACATGTATATATATATATATATATATATGTATGTATGTATGTATACCCAGGTCTCCCGCATTACAGGTGAATTCTTTACCAGTTGAGCCACAAAGGAAGCCTAAGAGTACTGGAGTGGGTAGCCTATCCTTTCTCCAGTGGATCTTCCAGACCAAGGAATTAAACTGGGGTCTCCTGCATTGCAGGTGCATTCTATACCAACTGAGTTACAAGGAACCCCATAATGACTCTGTGTGTGTGTGTGTGCGTGTGTGTGTGTGTGTGTGTGTGTGTGTGTATATAAACTGTGGTGTTGGAGAAGACTCTTGCGAGTCCCTTGGACTGCAAGGAGATCCAACCAGTCCATTCTAAAGGAGATCAGTCCTGGGTGTTCATTGGAAGGACTGATGCTAAAGCTGAAACTCCAATACTTTGGCCACGTCATGCCAAGAGTTCACTCATTGGAAAAGACTCTGATGCTGGGAGGGATTGGGGGCAGGAGAAGAAGGGGACGACAGAGGATGAGATGGTTGGATGGCATCACCGACTTAATGGACATGAATTTGAGTGAACTCTGGGAGTTGGTGATGGACAGGGAGGCCTGGCGTGCTGCGATTCATGGGGTCACAAAGCGTCGGACACGACTGAGCGACTGAACTGTACTGAATAGATGTTATATGCATCTTCTTTTCCATCCACCTGTTGATTGACACTTAGCTTGCTTCCAAACTAATATACCTTGGCTATGATAAATAATGCTGCAACAAACAGAAGGTTGCATACAGCTTTTAAAATTATGGTTTTTGTTTTCTTTGAATAAATCCCCAGGATTGGAATAATTGGATAGTATGGCAGTTCTATTTTTAATTTTTCAAGAAATCGTCATACTACTTTTCAAAATGACTGCATGAACTTAATCCTATCAACAATGCAAGAGGGTTTCCTTTTCTCCACATCCTTGCTGACACTTGTTACTTACTGTATTTTTATTTTTATAATAGTCATTCTGACAAGTGTGAGTTGATATCTCATCATGGTTTTCATTTGCATTAGTGAGGATTAGTGATATTGAACATCTTTTCATGGGTCTGTTGGCCATTTGTGTATCTTCTTTGAAAAAAATTGCATATTCAGGACCTCTGCTCCTTTTTCGAATGGGTTGTTTATTTTTTTGATATTGAGTTGTGTGAGTTCTTTGTATATTTTTGATATTAAATCCTTATTAAATATATACAAAAGTCCTCTCCCAGATCTCCTTGGAATCTCTTGCAAAAGTCTTCTCCAATTCAGTAGGCAATATTTCCTCTCTCTCTCTTTTTTTTTTATGTTTTTCTTTAATGTGCAAAATATTTCTATCTTAGTATAGTCCCATTTGTTCATTTTTGCATTTGGTTCGCTTCCCTTAGGAGACATAGTCAAATCAGTATTGCTAAGAAATATGTCAAAAGGTGTATTGCCTAAATGTTTTTCTAAAGTGTTATGGTTTCAGGTCCTATATTAAACTTTTTAATCCATTTCAAGTGTATTTTTGTTGTGAAAAAGTAGTCTAGTTTGATTTTTTTTTGCATGTAGCTGTTCAGTTTTCCCTATTAATGTATTGAAAATATTGTCTTTTTCCACTGTATATCCCTACAACCCACTGTTTAGATTTATTGATCTTATAAGTGTTGGTTCATTTCTAGGATCTCTATTCTGTGCCATTGACCTCATTGTCCACTTTTGTGCCAGTGCTGGTGGTATTTTAGTCGCTAAGTCATGTCTGACTCCTGTGACTCCATGGACTATAGCCTGTCAGGCCTCTTTCTTTTTATTGCTATAGCTTTGTAATATAGTTTAATATCAGGGCACATGATATCTCCATCTTTTCTCAAGATTGTTTTGGTGAATTGATGTCTTTTCTGTTTCCATACAGATTTCAGAATTATTTCTTCTAATTCCATGAAAAGCATTCTCCATAATTTGAGAGAGATTATATTAAATCCATAGTTTGGCTTGGGCATTATGGGCATTATAACAATATTATCTCTTCCAATCCATGAGAATAGTACATATTTCTATCTGTTAGTGTTGTCTTCAATTTCTTTCAGCAGTGACTTTTAGTGATCTGAATACACATCTTTTACCTCCTTAGGTGGGTTTATCCCTAGATATTTCATTCTTATTGATGCAATCTTAAATGAGATTGTTTTCTTAATTTCTCTTTCAGATAGTTCACTCTAAGTATATAGAAATGCAACGTGATTTTTGTACATGAATTGTGTATCTTGCAACTTTGTAGTATTTTTAGGATGTCCTATATATAGTATCATATTATCTGTAAGCAACGAAAGTTTTACTTCTACCTTTCCAATCTGGATTACTTTTATTTCTTTTTCTTTTCTGATTGCTTTAACTAGACCTTCTCAAAATATGTTGAATGAAAGTAGTGAGACTAGAAATCCTTGTCTGGTTCCTGATGTTAGAAAAAAAGAAAAAAATTCCGCTTTCAACATTTAAATGTGATGTTAGTTTTAGGTTTGCCACATATGACCTTTATTATGTTGAGGTATGTTCCCACTGTACCCATTTTGTTGAGAGATTTTTTTTTAATAAATTGAAGTTAAATGTCATAAAAAATATGTTTTTGCATTTATTCAGATTATCATATGGCTTTTAGTCCTCATTTCAATAATCAATCGATTTATAGTTGCTTTCCTGGGATGAATCCCACTTGACTGTGGTGTACGATACTTTTAATGTATTATGGAATTTAATTTCCTATTATCTTGTTGAGGATATTTGTATCTATATTTATCATTAATATTGGCCTGTAATTTTTGTTGTTTTCTTTTTGTTGTTGTATTTTTTGGTGTCAGGATAACTCTGGCCTCACAGAATGTGTTTGAAAATGATCCTTCCTCTTGCAATTTTAAAACATAGTTAGAAAATGATGAAGCCTATCCTGTGAGGCCTACTTCAGGCCTGTGAAGTATTGTCTTAGACTTTTGTTTGTTGAAAGTTTAAAAAATAGAAAAATAAGCTGATTCAATTTCATTACTAGTAATTGGTCTGTTCATATTTTGTATTTTTTTTTTCTGATTCAACCTTGGGAGAATGCACATTTCAGAATTTATCCATATATTCTCAGTTGTTCATTTTTTTAGCATGTTATTGTTCATAACAATGTTGTATGATCCTTTGTATATCTCCAGTATTTTTAGTAAATTCTCCTTTTTCATTTCTGATTTTATTTGAGCCCCCTGTCTTTTTTTTTCTTTTTCCCCTTGATGTATCTGGCAAAATTGCATATATTACTAAAAAAAAACCAAAAACTGTAAGTTGTTTATCTTATAGTTTAATTATTTAATAAGATTCAATGGAATTTTTATTTGAAAAAATTATATATATTCACAAAAATTTGTGTGTCATTTTCTTGATTTATTTCCCTTAAGACAGAAGATGCTATATAACAATCAGGATTCAGATCACAATGAATTTGTTTATAATGAAAATAATTTTTAAAATATTTGAAATTCTGACTCTGTGAAGTTGCCAATAGATATTTTTATAATATTTTCAACCATTTAAAAAAGCATAAATAGATTAATTAAAAGTAATTAAAAAGTAGATGTCAGTGTTGTGATTTAGTTATATGTTAAACTCCAAATTAATTCACACGACTTTAAATTACAGAAAATGTATACTCAGTACATTAATTTTAGCAGCTGGTAATATTTTACCACATTTTATTTGAATCTTTTTAAATTTTACAAATACAAAATATGGTTAAAAGCAAAACATCTCATTGGAAATAAAAAGCAAATATAATCATTTGTTTTACTCTCATATTTGTATGTGTGTTTTGAAACTAAAAGTATAATAAAATTTAAGATTAAAATATATTGTTGTTTTAACTTTACAAGTACACGAACCATATTGTACCTACTTTTTAATCAATTGCTTATTTTTCTCAATATTACTTTTTCAATATTCATGTGTATGAGCTTTATTCAATTCAGCTGCTGAATTAAATTTCATTGTTTGGGAACCTATTAATTTCAGTTCAGTTCAGTCACTCAGTCGTGTCCGACTCCTTGCAACCCCATGTATCGCAGCATGCCAGGCCTCCCTGTCCATCACCAACTATCGGAGTTCACTCAATCTCACATCCATTGAGTCAGTGATGCCATCCAGCCATCTCATCCTCAATCGTCCCCTTCTCCTCCTGCCCCTAGTCCTTCCCAGCATCAGAGTCTTTTCCAATTAGTCAACTCTTCTCATGGGTGGCCAAAGTACTGGAGCTTCAACTTTAGCATCATTCCGTCCAAAGAAATCCCAGGGCTGATATCCTTCAGAATGGACTGGTTGAATCTCCCTGAAGTTCAAGGGACTCTCAAGAATCTTCTCAAACACCACAGTTCAAAAGCATCAATTCTTCGGCACTCAGCTTTCTTCACCGTCCAACTCTCACATCCATACATGACCACTGGAAAAAAATATACCCTTGACTAGACGGATCTTTGTTAGCAAAGTAATATCTCTGCTTTTGAATATGCTATCTAGGTTGGTCATAACTTTCCTTCCAAGGAGTAAGTGTCTTTTAATTTCATGGCTGCAGTCACCATCTTCAGTGATTTCGGAGCCCCCAAAAATAAAGTCTGACACTGTTTCCACTGTTTCCCCATCTATTTCCCATGAAGTGATGGGACCAGGTGCCATGATCTTAGCTTAAAATACATTTATTTATCTTCTAATGGACAATTTTGCTAGTCTACCTTTAATTTACAAATCATGTAGGAACACTATTAATCATACCCCCATATGAATGCAAATGAAAAAGCTGGGTTCTAACTCTACACCTCTTCTTTTGATTAAAAAAAAAAAAAAAGTCCATGAAGTGATTTTTACTGTTATAATCTCACCATAGAGGAGTTGCTGCTGCTGCTGCTGCTAAGTCGCTTCAGTCGCGTCCGACTCTGTGCGACCCCATAGACAGCAGCCCACCAGGCTTCGCCATCCCTGGGATTCTGCAGGCAAGAACACTGGAGTAGGTTGCCATTTCCTTCTCCAATGCGTGAAAGTGAAAAGTGAAAGTGAAGTCCCTCAGTCGTGTCCGACTCTTCCCGACCCCATGGACTCCTCGGTTCATGAGAATTTCCAGGCAAGAGCATTGGAGTGGGTTGCCATTGCCTTCTCCATAGAGGAGTTACCATGTTCTTTAAAAAGTTTGGCTTTATCAGAGATGTTTATCTTTTTAAATTTATAAATATGAAATGTCACTTTCCTGATTTATAGAACTATACACTTTGAATATTTATTGGAAACTCAGGCTCTTTTTAAACTGAGTTTTTATATTTTTGGACCTGTTCTATTGAGTCACTATTAAGTTTTTTTCTTTTTTATGCTTTTTATAACATATATAAGTTATTTATATATGATCTAGATAGTTTTTAAGAGGTCTTGCCAATGTTTACTATCTTTCTGTACTTAAATTTCAGCTTTTTTCTTTAATATATTTGTTTTCTTTCATATATTGAATTGTAGTTGATTTCCCTGGTGGCTCAGATGGGAAAGAATCTGCCTGCAATGCAAGAGACCTGGGTTCGATCCTGGGGTTGGGAAGATCCCCCAGAGAAGGAAATGGCAACCCACTCCAGTATTCTTGCCTGGAGATTCCTATGAACGGATGACCCTGGCAGATAAACAATCTGTGGTGTCGCAAAGAGTCAGACATGACTGAGAAAGTAACACTTTCACTTTCACTTTCATAGTTGATTTATCCTATTATATTAGCTTCAAGGGTACAGCACAGTAATTCAGTATTTCTATAGAACATACCAGGTTTAAAGCTATTAAAAAGAATGGCTATAATTCCCTGGGTTGTACAATACATCCTTGTAGCTTATCTATTTTTACATATAGTAGGTGTTAATTTTTTTTTTTTTTGATGTGGACCATTTTTAAAGCCTTATGGAATTTGCTTATGTTGCTTCTGTTTTATATCTTGTTTTTTTGGCCATGAGGTATGTGAGATCTTAACTTCCTAAACAGGAATTGAACTGCACCCCATATATTGGAAGCTAAAATCTTAACCACATGATTGCCCCTCACCCCTTACTCTCCCCACCATTAATCACTAGTTTGTTTCTAATATCTATGAGTCTGTTTCTCCTTAGTTATATATATAAAAATTTTATTTTTGTAGCTTCAACATGCAAGTGATATCATACACTGTCTTTTTCTGATTAATTTCACTAAGCATAATATTCTCTAGGTCCATCCATGATGCTGCAAATAGTATAATTCCACTCTTTTTATGGCTGAGTAACATTCCAGTGAATGTATATATGGACCACATCTTTATCCATTTGTCTGTTGATGAACAAAAAGGTTGCTTTCATATCGTGGCTACTATAAATAATACTGGCCCATGTGTATCTTTTCAAATAAGTGTTTTCTCCAGGTGCATTCCCAGGAATAGAATTGCTGAGTTATTAGATAGTTCTATTATTTCTATTTGAAGTTTTCTAGGAACCTCCAGGTTTAAAGCTATTAAAAGGAAACTACTGGAGAAGGAAATGGCAACCCACTCCAGTGTTCTTGCCCGGAGAATCCCAGGGATGGAGGAGCCTGGTAGGCTGCCATCTGTGGGCTCGCACAGAGTCAGACACTACTGAAGCGACTTAGCAGCAATAGCAGCAGGAACCTCCATACAGTTTACCAAAGTGACAGGACCAACTTTCATTTCTATGTATTTTCCTTTTCATATGTATAAGACAAATCTTTTTTATTTTTTCTATTCACTCACTAAAAGGATTTATTTTTTTTTTCCATCTCACATATATCTAAAACAGCATGTTGCCTTTCATGATATGTATTTAATGTTTCTGGAGTTATTAATCAGAATACAGTTATTAATTTTTGTGTATAAAAATCAACTAACGTATATTGTGCTTTTGGAAAGAGACCTACATTATTTCTAATTCTGCAATTTTAATTACATGCAGTAATTACATGCTGTAATTAATTTTAATTACATGCATGAGGACAAATATCAGCTGTCAATGTTACCTATTACCTTTTTATTCTAATACAATATTAGTATATAAACTGTAATTTGTGCTCACAGTTCAGTTCAGTCACTCAGTCGTGTCTGACTCTTTGTGATGACCATGGACTGCAGCACCTCAGGCATCCCTGTCCATCACCAACTTTCAGAGTTTACTCAAACTCATGTCCATCAAGTCAGTTATACCATTCAACCATCTCATCCTCTGTCGTCCCTTCTCTTCCCACCTTCAATCTTTCCCAGCATCAGGTGGGCTAAGTATTGGAGTTTCAGCTTCAACATCAGGCCTTCCAGTGAATATTCAGGACCGATTTCCTTTAGGATGGATTGGTTGGATCTCTTGGCCACTGCTGAGTTTTCAAAATTGGCTAGCATATTGAGTGCAGCACTTTCAAAGTATAAGTTTTACAATTTGAAATAGCTCAACTGGAATTTCATCACCTCCACTAGCTTTGTTCATAGTGATGTTTTCTGAGGCCCACTTGACTTTGCATTCCAGGATGTCTGGCTCTAGGTGAGTGATCATACCATCGTGATTATCTGGGTTGTGTAGATTTTTTTTGTATAGTTCTATGTATTCTTGCCACCTCTTCTTAATATCTTCTGCTTCTGTTAAGTCTATACCATTTCTATCCTTTATTGTGCCAATATTTGCATGATATGTTCACTTTGTGTCTCTAATTTTGTTGAAGAGATCTCTAGTCTTTCCCATTCTACTATTTTCCTCTATATCTTTGTATTGGTCATTGAGGAAGGCTTTCTTATCTCTCCTTGCTATTCTTTGGAACTCTGTATTTAAATGGGTATATGTTTCCTTTTCTCCTTTGTTTTTCATTTCTCTTCTTTTCTCAGTTATTTGTAAGGCTTCTTAAGACAACCATTTTGCCTTTTTGCATTTCTTTTTTTGGGGATGGTCTTGATCACTGCCTCCTATACAATGTTATGAATCTCCATCCATAGTTCTTCAGATACTGTGTCTGTCAGGTCTAATCCCTTGAATCTATTTGTCACTCCCACTGTATAACTCTCAGGGATTTGATTTAGGTCATACCTAAATGGTAGGGGTTTTCCCTATTTTCTTCAATTTAAGTCTGATTTTGGCACTAAGGATTTCATGATCTGAGCCGCAGTCTGCTCCAAGTCTTGTTTTTGCTGACTGTATAGAACCTTTCCATATGGCTGCAAAGAATATCATCAATCTGATTTCAGTATTGACCATCTGCTGATGTCAATGTGTAGAGTCATGTCTTGTGTTTTTGGAAGAAAGTGTTTGCTATGACTAGTGCGTTCTCTTGGCAGAACTCTGTAAGCCTTTGCCCTGCTTCATTCTGTACTCCAAGGTCAAATTTGCTGTTACTCCAGGTATCTCTTGACTTCCTACTTTTGCATTCCAGTTCCCTGTAATGAGAAGGACACCATTTTTGGCTGTTAGTTCTAAAAGGTTTTGTTTTTTTTTTCAATATTTAATTATTTCCTTATTCCTATACAGATTTACTCCCATTCACCTCTTTTTTCTATACATTATCTACCAATGTCTCATACATATTTTACATTTCTATATGTTACAGGGCCAATAGTATATTAAGTAGATATCATTTATGCATTCTCTTATAATTTAAGAAAGGCTAAAATGGATTTAAACTTGTGTATGTGTGTGTGTGTGTGTGTTAGTCACTTAGTCATGTCGACTCTTTGCGACCCCATACTATAGCCCACCAGACTCCTCTGTCCATGGGATTTTCCAGGCAAGAATACTGGAGTAGTCTGACATTTCCTTCTCCAAAACTTTTATAATCAAATACTATTGACTGCATTTTATTTTTTAATGTGTATTTCAATTATTGTCTGAGTCTCTTGCTTTAAGACTGCAGAATTTTTTTTTTAGTAGTTTTTATAAGCCAGTGATCAGTGTGAAGAAATAGAGGAAAACAATAGAATGGGAAGGCTAGAGATCTCTTCAAGAAAATTAGCGATACCAAGGGAACATTTTATGCAAATATGGGATCAATAAAAGACAGAAATGGTATGGACCTAAGAGAGGCAGAAGATATTAAGAAGAGGTGGCAAGAATACACAGAAGAACTGTACAAAAAGTTCTTCATGACCCAGATAATCATGATGGTGTGATCACTCACCTAGAGCTAGATGTCCTGGAATGTGAAGTCAAGTGGGCCTTAGAAAACATCACTGTGAACAAAGCTAGTGGAGGTAATGGAATTCCAGTTGAGCTATTTCAAATCCTAAAAGATGATGCTGTGAAAGCATTGTCCTCAGTATGCCAGCAAGTTTGGAAAACTCAGCAGATGTGTAGGGACTGGAAAAAGTCAGTTTTCTTTCCAATCCAAGGAAAGGCAACGACAAAAAATGCTCAAACTACCACACAGTTGCACTCATCTCACACACCAGTAAAGTAATGCTCAAAATTCTCCAAGCCAGATTTCAATGATATGTGAACCATGAACTTCCAGATGTTCAAGCTGGTTTTAGAAAAGGCAGAGAAACAGAGATCCAATGGCCAACATCTGTTATATCATTAAAAAAAAAAAAACACAACAAGAAAGTTCCAGAAGAACATCTACTTCTACTTTATTGACTATGTCAAAGCCTTTGACTGTGTGGATCACGATAAACTGTGGAAAAATCTTCAAGAGATGGGAATAGCAGACTACCTGACCTGCCTCTTAAGAAATCTGTATGTAGGTTAGGAAACAACAGTTAGAACTGTTTATGGAACAGCAGACTGGTTCCAAATAGGAAAAGGAGTACATCAAGGCTGTATATTGTCACCCTGCTTGTTTAACTTATATGCCGAGTTCATCATGAGAAACGCTCAGCTGGGTGAAGCACAAGCTGGAAACAAGATTGCCGGGAGAAATATCAATATCCTCAGATATGCAGATGACACCACACTTATGGCAGAAAGGGAAGAAGAACCAAAGAGCCCCTTGATGAAAGTGAAAGAGGAGAGTGAAAAAGTTGATTTAAAGCTCAACATTCAGAAAACTAAGATGATGGCGTCTGGTCCCATCACTTCATGGGAAATAGATGGGGAAACAGTGGAAACAGTGACAAACTTCATTTTGGGGGGCTCCAAAATCACTGCAGATAATGACTGCAGCCATGAAATTAAAAGACACTTACTCCTTGGAAGAAATGTTATTACAAATCTTGACAGCATATTAAAAAGCAGAGACATTATTCTGCCAACAATGGTCTGTCTAGTCAAGGTTATGGTTTATCCAATAGTCATGTATGGATGTGAGATTTGGACTATAAAGAAAGCTGAGTGCTGAATAATTGGTGTTTTTGAACTGTGGTATTGGAGAAGAGTCTTGAGAGACCCCTGGACTTCACGGAGATCCAACCAGTCCATCCTAAAGGAAATCAGTCCTGAATATTCATTGGAAGGATTGATGCTGAAGCTGAAACTCCAATACTTTGGCCACCTGATGCAAAGAGCTGACTCGTTGGAAAAGACTCTGATGCTGGGAAAAATTGAAGGCAGAGGAGAAGGGGACGACAGAGGATGAGATGGTTGGATTGCATCACTAACTCAATGGGCATGAGTTTGAGTAAACTCCAGGAGTTGGTAATGGGCAGGGAGGCCTGGCATGCTGCAGTCCATGGGGTTGCACAGAATCTGACACGACTGAGAGACTGAAATGAACTAATGAGCCAGTTATGTTAATGAAAACTTTCTTTCAGTTGTTTTTGACCTGAAAAAGTCTTTATTTTTATTTTTGCTATATATATATATATATATATATATATATATATATATATATACACATATATATGCATTTTTTTTTCCTAGATATGAGATTCTTGTTTGACTGCTTTTGTTTGGGCTTTATGAATATGTTACTCCATGGCTTCTTGACATCCACTATTTTTCTTTTCTTTTCTTTCTTTTCTTTTTTTTTTTTTTTTTGTTGAGAAATCAACTGTTTATCTTGTTGGAATCCTCTTGTAAAACTGAGTTTTTTTCTCAAGTTTTATTTAAGATTGCCTCCCTGTATTTTATTATAATGGATCTGATTGTGAATATCTTTATCTTTTTCCCACTTGGAATTCATTGAGCTTTCTGGATGTGAGCTTCAGTTTTCAATAAATTTGAGTTCTCAGCATTTCTTTGAAGATTTTTACTATGTTTTTCTTACCCTCCTTTTGTCCTCTCTGCACATATTGATATATTTGATGGTATCCTACTTTTGTCTAAGGCTTTCTTTGTTTTCCTTCATTTTTTTTTTCTATGCATACTTCAACTTGTATGTGTCACCTTTAGTCCCTCAGTCATGTCAAACTCTTTGCAACTCCATGGATTATAGCCCACCAGACTGCTTTTTCCATGGGATTTCTCCAGGCAAGAATACTGGATTAGGTGGCCATGTCCTCCTTCAGGGGATCTTCCCAACCCAGGGATTGAACCCAGGTCTCCTGCATTTCAAGTGGATTCTTTACTGTCTCAGCCATTTGAGAACCCCCAAAATACTGGAGTAGGTAGCCTATCCCTTCTCCAGGGGAACTTCCTGACCGGGGAATCAAACCGAGGTCTCCTGCATTGTAGGCAGACTGTTTACCAGGTAAGCTACCAGAGAAGCTATGTATAGTATAATGAGCTTGGATAATCCCTATCTGTATCTCTGCAATTTACTTTGTCTTTTTTTTTCTGCTACTTCAAATTTACTGTTGATATCCTCTAATGATTCTTTTTTAAATCCGGCATCTACAATTTCCAACTGTATGGAGAAGGAAATGGCAGCCCACTCCAGTGTTCTTGCCTGGAGAATTCCAGGGACTGGAGAGCCTGGTGGGCTGCCATCTATGGGGTCTCACAGAGTTGGGCACGACTGAAGCAACTTAGTAGCAGCATGCCTAACATCTGTCATTTTACTACATATGCAATCTACCTCAATAAAAGAGTCTGAACTGGTAAAAAAAATCTACAAATAATAAATTTGGAGAGGGTGTAGAGAAAAATAAAATCCATGCATACTGTTGGTGGGAATGTAAATTGGTACAGCCACTGTGGATAACAGTATAGAGTTTCCTTTAAAAACTAAAAACAAAGCTACCATGTGATGCTGCTATCCCACTTGTGGGCATGTATCCAGATAAAACCAATATTCAAAGCATTCATAGCAGCACTGCTTACAATAGTCAAGACAAGGAAGCAACTCAAGGATCCATCAATAGATGAATGGAGTGATATATATAACTCAGCCACAAAAAGGAATGAAATAATGTCATTTGCAGCAACATGGGTAGACCTATAGATGATTATAATAAGTGAGCCAGGCAAAGATAAATATCATATGATAAAGCTTATATCTATAATGTAAAGAAAAATATACAAATAAGTTTATTTATAGATCAGGAATAGATTCATAGATACAGAAAATAAATGTATGATTACCAAATGGGAGGGGTTAGGGATAAATTATGAGTTGGGAATTAAAATGTACAGACTGATTTATATAAAATAATTAACCAACAAGTACTTACTATATAACACAGAAAGCTCTGCTATCTTGTAATAACCTATAATGAAGGAGAATGCTAAAAAAATGTATATTTGTATATGAGGCTTCCCTGGTGGCTCAGCAGGAAAGAATCCACCTGCAATAAGGAGATTCAGGTTCAATCCCTAGTCAGGAAGATACCCTGGAGAGGGTAACAGTAACACACTCCAGGATTCTCTCCTGGAAAACCCCATGGACAGAGGGGCTTTGCAGGCTACAATTATTGGGGTTGCAAGAGTTGGACATAACTTACTGATTATAACCACCAATCATATTTATATACACATATAACTGAGTCACTTTGCTGTACACCTGATAGTAACACATCAGAAATCAACTATATTTAATTTAAACATTCTATAAAAATTAAAAATTAAAAAAAAACACAGTTGTATTTTCAGTACATTGGATACACTTAACAACAGATTTAATGCAGTAGAAAATGGTTTTAAAAACTCAGAGGTATTTGTTGTTCAGTCACTCAGTCGTGCCCCACTCTTTGTGACCTCACAGCCTGGAGCACCTGTCCAAGGACAGGCTACCCTGTCCTTCACAGTCTCCCAAAGCTTGCTCAAACTCGTGTCCATTGAGTTGGTAATGCCATCCAATCATCTCATCCTCTGTTATCCCCTTCTTCTCCTGCCTTCAGTCTTTCCCAGCATCAGGGCCTTTTCTAATGAGTCAGCTCTTTGCATCAGGTGGCAAAGTATTGGAGCTTCAGCTTCAGCACCAGTCCTTCTAGTGAATATTCAGGATTGATTTATTTTAGGATTGATTGGTTTGATTTTCTTGCAGTCCAAGGGACTCTCAAGAGTCTTCTCTGACATCACAATTCAAAAGCATCAATTCTTCAGTGTTCAGCCTTCTTTATGGTCCAACTCTCACATCCAAACATTACTACTGCAAAAACCGTAGCTTTGAATACACAGACTTTTTGGCAAAGTAATGTCTCTGCTTTTTAATATCCTGTCTAGGTTTGTCATAGCTTTTCTTCTAGGAGCAACCATCTTTGAATTTCATGGCTGCAGTCAACATCTGCAGTGATTTTGGAGCCCCCCAAAATAAAATCTGTCACTGCTTCCATTGTTTCCCCATCTATTTGCACGAAATGATGGGACCGGATGCCATGACCTTAGTTTTTAGACTGTTGAGTTTTAAGTCAGCTTTTTTATTCTCCTCTTTCACTTTCATCAGGAGGGTCTTTAGTTCCTCTTCGCTTTCTTCATGAGAGTGGTGTTATCTGCATATCTGAGGTTATTGATATTTTTCCTGGCAATCTTGATTCCAGCTTGTGCTTCAATCAGCCCAGCATTTTGCATGATGTGCTCTGCATATAGGTTTAATTATAAATTATATATTTAATGACACTACACAACCTCCACACACTCTTTTCCCAATTTGGAACTGGTCCGCTTTTCCATGTTTGGTTCTAACTGTTGATTCTTGACCTACACAGATTTCTCAGGAAGCAGGTAAGATAGTCTGATATTCCCATTTCTTAAAGAATTCCCCTGTTTGTTGTGATCCACACAGTTAAAGGCTTTAGAGTAATCAATGAAGCAGAAGTAGAGATTTTTTTGGAACTCATGCTTTTTTTTATGATCCAAGGGATGTTGCCAATTTGATCTCTGGTCTTCTGCCTTTTATAAATGTAGCTTGAATATCTGGAATTACTTGTTTCTGGTACTTTTGAAGCCCAATTTGGAAAATTATGAGCATTACTTTACTAGCATAGAGATGAGTGCAATTGTGTGGTAGTTTGAACATTCTTTGGCATTGCCATTCTTTGGGATTGGAATGAAAATTGACTTTTTCCAGTCCTGTGCCAACTGCTGAATATTCCAGATTTGCTGGCATATTGCATGCAGCACTTTCACAGGATCATCTTTTAGGACTGGAAATAGCTCAGCTGGAATTTCATCACCTCCACTAGCTCTGTTCTCTGATACTTCCTAAAGTCCACTTCACTTCACACTCCAGGATGTCTGGCTCCAGGTGAGTTATCCACTATTGTGATTATCTGGGTCATGAAGATCTTTTTATTATAGTTCTTCTGTATATTCTTGCCACCTCTTCTTAATATCTTTTGCTTCTGTTAGGTCCATATCCTTTCTGTCCTTTATTGTGTTCATCTTTGCAAGAAATGTTTCCTTGAATATTTGAAGTTAGAGAAAATCTCTGATTTTCTTGAAGAGATCTCTAATCTTTCCCATTACATCATTTTCCTTTATTTCTTTGCATTGATCACTTAGGGAGGCTTTCTTATCTCTCCTTGCTATTATTTGTAACTCTGTATTCAAAGGGATATTTCTTTTTCTTTTCTCCTTTGCCTTTCGCTTCTTTTCTCAGCTGTTTATAAGGCCTCCTCTGACAACCATCTTGCCTTTTTGCATTTCTTTTTCTGGGAGATGATTTTTATCACTGCCTCCTGTATAATGTTACAAACCTCTGTACATATTTCTTCACAGATGCTGTTTATCAGATCTAATTCCTTGAATCTATTTGTCACTTCCCCTGCATAATCATAAAGGATATGCTTTAGGTCATACATGAATTGTCTAGTGGTTTTCCCTACTTTCTTCAATTTAAGTCTGAATTTGGCAATGAGGAGTTCATGGTCTAAACCACAGTCAGCTCCTGATTCTGTTTTTACTGACTTTATAGAGCTTCCCCATCTTCAACTGCAAAGAGTATAATAAGTCTGATTTCTGTATTGACTATTTGGTGATGTCCACATGTAGAATCATTTCTTGTGTTATTGGAAGAGAGTGTTTGCTGTGACCAGTTAGTTCTCTTGTCAAAACTCAGAGACATATCAGCACAAATTTTCCAAAAAGAAAGCAATAAAGCAAAGTAACACTACATGGAATTGGCACACTGACTGACACTTCAAAAAATTGGAGAGAGAAAAAAATGGAGCAGGATCAATATTTCAGAAAAAAAATTTTTGTTTTAATTGAAAGAATGTACCTAATCAGGCATTCAAACCCCTCAGAAAACAACAGCATGATAAATATCAAACAAAATAAAACAATAACTTCTCCAGAAAGAAAACAATCCCAAATATACAATCAAAGAAACACGTAGATGTTTTAGATGTTTTAAGTTTTTAGAATTTTTTTTATACTTAGCCCCACTCTTTAACCCAGAGGACCATACATATTTCTGAAGAGAGTCTTTGAAGGCATTTGACGACTCTTTGTTGTCATGGGTGAGGGGGCAGGGATGATGCAGGAGGAGATGGAGTCGAGGTTGTCCAAAAGAATGGTAAATGTATGCTTAGTCCTGAAACCTCCAAATTAACAGTCTTTAAATACTTAAGCATACTTAAGACAGTCTTTTTAAAGTTCTTGTCTGGTAATTCTGTCATCTATGTCATTTCTAAGTCTGTTTCTGTTGATGAATTTCTTTTCTGGTTATAGGCCAAATTGGTTAGCTTCTATGACTGGATGATGGATATTGCTAATA
Organism: Ovis canadensis; assembly: GCF_042477335.2. Taxonomy (NCBI): domain Eukaryota; kingdom Metazoa; phylum Chordata; class Mammalia; order Artiodactyla; family Bovidae; genus Ovis; species Ovis canadensis. The sequence continues at coordinate 194,122,377 of NC_091246.1, read as the reverse complement.
ATATGCTGCTTGACTTGTTAGGGTTTTTTTTGTTTATTTGTTTGTTTTTAAAGAGTTTCTTCCAACAGGCAGAAAATCCTGCTGGAATCTTCCATCAGGCACTTATATTATTTACAGAACAACTTAATTTTTTTAGGTATGTTTAAGTTTTGTTACCGCTGGAAGAGAACAGCATGTTTTGTAGGTTTAGTCCTGCAAGTTTTTAACTGTAGAACGATGGTAAGGTAGCAACAGTGCTTATTTTACAGTTATTCTGATAATTACATTATTTAATGTATGTAAGTATCTTAGAATGGTGCTTACTGCAGAGTATGATACATTGTTACCTAGCATTCATACTATTTTAAATATTACATTGTTAATCTAGTAACACCTTTAACACCTAAGGTGAAGAAAGGGAAGGGCTAAGAAAACAACCAGTACAATTAAAAACAATGAAGAAAACAGAACTTTAGGAAAAGCTGGATAAAAATAAAGTAAAAACAGGTGTTGTTTTATACAAATTTTTTATACAAATGTTTATAGAGATAAATGCGGATTCCCAGGTGGTGATAGTGGTAAAGAGCCAGCTTGTCAATGCAGAGGATATAAGAAATGTGGATTCAACACCTGAGTCAGGAAGATCTTCTGGAATATGAAAAGGCAACCCACTCTGGTATTCTTGCCTGGAAAATTCCAAGCACAAAGGAATATGGAAATATAGAGTCTATGGAGCCAGAAAAAGAAAATTTAAAATGTTTTGGTAATTGAATACAGAAAAATTTTACAAAAAAGGCCTTAAGGAACAAAATAAACATGATGATGTGGTCACTGACCTAGAGCCAGACACTCTAGAATGTGAAGTGAAGTGGGCCTTTGGAAGCATTACTATGAACAAAGCTAATGGAGGTGATGAAATTCCAACTGAGCTGTTTCCAGTCCTAGAAGATGATGCTGTGAAAGCGCTGTACTTAATATGCCAGCAAATTCGAAAAACTCAACAGGCAACAGGCCTGGAGAAGGTCAGTATTCATTCCAATTCCAAAGAAGGGGAACGTCAAAGAATATTCAAGCTACTGTAAACTGTACTCATTTCACATGCTAGCAAGGCTGTGTTCAAAATCCTTCAAGCTAGGCTTCAATAGTACATAAACCAAAAACTTCCTGATGTACAAGCTAGATATAGAAAAGGCAGAGGAACCAGAGATCAAATTGTCAACACCCAGTGGATCATAGAAAAAGCAAGAGAATTATGGAAACAAACATCTACTTCTGCTTCATTGACTACACTAAAGCCTTTGACTGTGTGGATAAAAAAATACTATGGACAATTCTTAAAGAGAGAGAAATGCCAGGCTACCTTACCTGCCTCCTGAGAAACCTGTATGCAAAACAAGAAGCAATAGTTACAACTGGACCTGGAACAATGGATTGGTTCAAAATTGGGAAAGGAATATGTCAGGGTTGTATGCTGTCACTCTGTTTATTTAACTTTATATGGAGAACATCATGGGGGAAATGCCAGGCTGGATAACTCACAAGCTGGAATCAAGATTGCCAGAATTATCAACAACATCATATAAGTAGATGCTGCTGCTGCTGCTGCTGCCAAGATGCTTCAGTCATGTCTGATTCTGTGTGACCCCATAGATGGCAGCACACCAAGCTCCAACATCCCTGGGATTCTCCAGGAAAGAACACTGGAGTGGGTTGCCATTTCCTTCTCCAATAAGCAGATGATACTACCCTAATGGCAGAAAGTAAGAAGGAACTAAAGAGCCTCTTGATGAAGGTGAAAGAGGAAAGTGAAAAAGCTGGCTTAATATTCAACATTCAAAAAACTAAGATTATGGATCCAGTCTCATCACTTCACTTCCCTGATAGCTGTTAGTAAAGAATTTACCTATACGGCAGAAGACCCTGGTTCAAGCCCTGGGTCAGGAATATCCTCTGGAGAAGGGATAGGCTATCCAGTATTCCTGGGCTTCCCTTGTGGCTCAGCTGGTAAAGAATCTGCCTGCAATGTGGGAGACATGGGTTTGATCCTTGGTTTGGGAAGATCCTCTGGAAAATGGAAAGGCTAGCCACTCCAGTATTCTGGCTTGGAGAATTACATGGACTCTAATCCATGGGGTCACAGAGTCGGACATGACTGAGCACTTTCATTTTCACCCATCATTTCCATCCCTCACTTCATGGCAAATAGACGGGGGAACAATGGTAACTGTATCAAATTATATTTTCTTGGTCCCCAAGATCACTATGGATGATGACTGCAGCCATGAAATTAAAAGATGCTTGCTCCTTAGAAGAAAAGCTATGGCAAACCTAGACATTGTATTAAAAAGCAGAGACATAACATTTTGGACAAAAGCCCATATAGTCGAAAGTATGGTTTTTCCAGTAGTTTTGTATGGATTTGAGAGTTGGATCATAAAGAAGTCTGAGTGCCAAAGAATTGATGCTTTCAAACTATGGTCCTGAGGAAGACTCTTGCCAGTCCCTTGGACAGCAAGGGGGTCAAACCAGTCAATTCTAAAGGAAATAAGCCTCCAATTAAAATAAAGTAATTATTAAAAAAATAATAATAAAGGAAATCAGTCCTTAATATTCATTGGAAGAACTGATGCTGAAGCTCCAATATTTTGGCCACCTGATGTAAGGAGCCAATTCACTGGAAAAGACCCTGATGCTAGGAAAGACTGAAGGCAGGAGGAAAAGGGGTGACAGAGGATAAGATGGTTGGATAGTATCACTGACTCAATGGACATGAGTTTGAGCAAACTCTGGGAGATAGTGAAGGACAGGGGAGCCTGGTATGCCGCAGTTCATGGAGTCACAATGAGTCAGACACAATTTAGTGACTGAACAACAACAATATACTACAATTATTTGCTGCTGATAGATAATATTCTTAAGAACATAGAAACAAAATTTGGCAAGTTTAGTATCAGTTAATATGGACTTTAAGGAAATGCATTATTGAAGTATTTACTTGTTTGACATATAATGTATAGAATTCTTCAAAGTTTTAAGGCCTAATTTAACTGTAATTCTTGAATGTCATTCCTCACAAACTCTTCCAACTTGGAAGGCTTGCTGGTCATCTTGGCCCAGTTAGAAATCAGTAAATATCTATTTGAAATAGAGAAGATCTTGTCAATAAAACAGGCATCAATAGTCTACAGGGTTTATATTCCTCAGTTTCTAAAATACTTTGAGATTCTGCAGAAGGAGATCCAACCAGTTCATTCTAAAGGAAATCAGCCCTGGGTGTCCTTTGGAAGGAATGATGCTAAAGCTGAAACTCCAATACTTTGGCCACCTCATGCGAAAAGTTGACTCATTGGAAAAGACTCTGATGCTGGGAGGGATTGGGGGCAGGAGGAAAAGGGGACGACAGAGGATGAGATGGCTGGATGGCATCACCAACTTGATGGACGTGAGTCTGAGTGAACTCTGGGTGTTGGTGATAGACAGGGAGGCATGGCGTGCTGCAATTCATGGGGTCACAAAGAGTCAGACACGACTGAGTGACTGAAATGAACTGAACATTATACTTGATCACAATTAAGCTGTCAAGTTACTATTACTATATACAACTACTACTTGTTATTTGATGATATATAATATTATAGATAAATAGATTATATCCGATTTAATATTCAAACATGTTCTGTGATCATTTTCTGTTAATAATCATGTCTGATTATAAATATCATATTGTCATTTTTACCTCATATGTAGATAATTTTAATTGCTCAAATTTGAGTTAACCATTTAGTTTCTTCACATTAATTTCCAATTGAGGGATATATATAGCTACTTGAAATGGAAACACTGCTTTCTAGTGAACGTTGAATTTAATCTTTAATTAGTTAATTTCCAAATAGCTTTTCCTAGCCATAGCTATTAACTGTCCTGCTATGCCTTATTCATAATATACAGAGTTTAAGTTAACCAACTTTCATGCCTAGTGGTTCTCAATATTTGGTTTCTCACACAATGAATAAATTACAAAAATGAGAGAAAATTAAAAGCGAATTGAGTAAATTGAGTATTTGACTCTATTGATGTATCAGTGCAGAGCAGTTAATTTCTTCGAATTTGGGGGAAAAAAACCCTAGAGGTATAGAATGTATCTCATGATAGTCTGCTTAATTTTTTAAATGGATACCTTGTCTACTTTTAGACTGCTAATTATAATTACTCTTTTCACTTGAAAAATACAAATTTTAAAAAAGCCTTTGATTCATTACTTTTAGACAAATTGAAGTTTTGATAGACAGCTTGAGGTTTCAGGAGTCTGTAAATTCAGGATAAGTTATGAACTGTGGATAATGGTATGACCAGGCTAAAGCAAATTGTGCTTAAGATTTTATTAGCCTATGTTGCAGTGATCCAACTCTTACCTAGTGTCACTGTCTTTCTAGGATTTGTATAGCAATTCTATTATAAATTTCAGAAAGATATAGTTAACTATGTAATAATTTAAAATGGAGTATAGAGTATCAGAGAAGGCGATGGCACCCCACTCCAGTACTCTTGCCTGGAAAATCCCATGGAGAGAGGAGCCTGGTAGGCTGCAGTCCATGGGGTCGCAAAGAGTCGGACACGACTGAGCGGCTGAACTGAACGGAACTGAACATATATAATATATTAATAGGTATATATATATGAATCCTCTTACATAACTACATTTTCCCTATATTGTTAAGATTTTCAGTCTTTGTACTTTATATGACAAAGATCTGGCAATATAATTTTCTACAGCTAGAATAAAATATTTTATTCTGTTACCATTTCCTATTTATCCTTTCATCCTTTAATATGATTGATTTTTAATAAATATTTCTTTCAGTGTGACAATTTATTATTGGTATTGTCATGCAAAATTCTCAAATTAAACTGTCTATATGAGAAAAATTATAAATATTTGATGAATGAAATATAAGAACTATATGAATGGAGAGGCATTTTATTTTCCTAGATAGAATGTTTCTTCAAGAAAATTAGAGATACCAAGGGAACATTTCATAAAAAGATGGGCACAATAAATGACAGAAATGGTAAGGACCTAACAGAAGCAGAAGATATTAAGAAGAGGTGGCAAGAATACACAGAAGAACTGTACGAAGATGATCTTCATGACCCAGAAAATAATGAGGCTGTGATCACTCACCTAGAGTCAGACATCCTGTACTGCAAAGTCAAGTGGGCCTTAGGAAGCATCACTATGAACAAAGCTAGAAGGAGATGATGGAATTCCAGTTGAGCTATTTCAAACTCTAAAAGGTGATGCTGTGAACATGCCGAACTAAATATGCCAGCAAATTTGAAAAACTCAGCAGTGGCCACAGGACTGGGAGAAACTCAGCTTTCATTCCATTCCTGCTGTTGCTGAGTCGCTTCAGTGGTGTCCGACTCTGTGCAGCCCACCAGGCTCCCCCGTCCACGGGATTTTCCAGGCAAGAGTGCTGGAGTGGGGTGCCATTGCCTTTTCCAATTCCATTCCTAAAGAAAGTCAATGACAAAGAATGCTCAAACTACAACACAAGTACACTCACCTCACATGACAGTACAGTAATGCTCAAAATTCTCCAAGCCATCTTTCAACCATATGTGAACCATGAAGTTCCAGACATTCAAGATGGATTTAGAAAAGGGAGAGGAACCAGAGATCAAATGGCCAACATCTGTTGGATCATCAAAAAAGCAAAAGAGTTCTAGAGAAACATCTACTTCTGCCTGTATTGACTATGCCAAAGCTTTTGACTGTGTAGAACACAATAAACTGTGGAAAAATCTGAAAGAGATGGGAATACCAGACCACCTGGCCTGCCTCTTGAGAAGTCTGTATGTAGGTGAGGAAGAAACAGAATTGGACATGGAACAACAGACTGGTTCCAAATCGGGAAATGAGTACATCAAGGCTGTCTATTGTCACCCTGCTTGTTTAACTTATATGCAGAGTACATCATGAGAAATGCTGGGCTGGATGAAGCACAAGCTGGAATCAAGATTGCCGGGAGAAATATCAATAATCTCAGATATGCAGATGACAGCACACTTACGGCAGAAAGTGAAGAAGAACTAAAGAGCCTCTTGATGAAAGTGAAAGAGGAGAGTGAAAAAGCTGGCTTAAAGCTCAACATTCAGAAAACAAAGATCATGGCATCCAGACCCATCACTTCATGGCAAATAGATGGTGAAACTGTGGAAACAGGGACAGACTTCATTTTTTGGGCTCCAAAATCACTGCAGATGGTGACTGCAGCCATGAAATTCAATGACACTTACTCCTTGGAAGAAAAGTTATGACCAAACTAGACAACATATTAAAAAGCAGAGATATTACTTTGCCAACAAAGGTCTGTCTAGTCAAAGTTGGGATTTTTCCAGTAGTCATATATGGATGTGAGGTTTGGATTATAAAGCTGAGAGCCGAAGAACTGATTCGGATTGGAGAAGACTCTTGAGAGTCCCTTGGACTGCAAGGAGAGCCAATCAGTCCATCCTAAAGGAAATCAGTCCTATATATTCATAGGAAGGACTTATGCTAAACTGCAGCTTCAGTGCTTTGGCCACCTAATGTGAAGAACTGACTCATGTGAAAAGACTCTGATGCTGGGAAAGACTGAAGGCAGGAGGAGAAGGGGACGACAGAGGATGAGATTATTGGATGTAATCACTGACTCAATGGATATGAGTTTAAGTAAGTTCTGGGAGTTGGTTATGGACAGGGAGGCTTGGCATGCTGCAATCCATGGGTTCACAAAGAGTTGAACACTACTCAGTGACTGAACTGAGAATATCTCAATATTGCCAAGCTATACATTTTTCCTAAATTGGTCTATATATTCATTGTAATATCAAACAAATCCCAGCAATGTATTTGAGATCAATATATACATAATAACTTGCTGTGATCCCAAAGTTTATATGGAGAAGAAGACTCAGAACTGTCAATAATATTGAAGAGAAGAACAAAGTTGAATAACTGTCACTACCTGACTTCACAAAATACTATAAAACCACAGTAATCAAGAATCTGTAATGTTGGTGAAGGAATAAATATAGATTAGTGTAACAGAATAGAGAGCCAGAAATAGACTCACATACAGGTAATCATTTTATCCTTGACAAAGGAACAAAGAATATACAATAGACAAAAGATGTCTTTTCAGGAAATGGTCTCTGAACACAGGACATCATGTAGAAAGAAGAACAACAGCAATAAGAAGAAGCAATAACATAGACAGAGATTTATCTACTTCACAAAAATTAACTCAAAATGGATCACAGACCTAAATGTAAAATATATACTTTAAAACTCCTAGAAGATAACATAAGAGAATATCTAGATAACTTTGAGTATGGTGTTGACTTTTAAAGTAAAACACCAAAGATATGATTCATGAAAGAAAGACTGGATACTTTTAAGCCCATTAAATATTTTTTAAAATTTCTTTGTACAACATAGTCAAGAGAGTGAGAAGTCAAGTCACAAATTAGAAAAACATGCAAAAGACATATCTGGTAAAGGACTGTTACTCAAAATAGACAAAGAACTCTTCAACTCGACAATAAGAAAATAAGCAAACTGATTATTAATAAAAAAATGAGATGAGAAACTTAACCAATATTGCAGCAAAGAAGATATATAGATGGCATATACACATATAACAAGAAGCTTAATATCATATATCATGAGGGCATTAAAACATAAAAAGGGTATCATTATACATCAGAATGGCCAAAATTCAGAACACTGAAAGCAAATGCTGATAAGGCTGTGAAACAACAGAATTGTCACCCACTGTTGATGGGTGTGCAGAACGATTCAGTCACTTTGGAAGTCAAGCTACTGGTTACTTACAAAATTATACATAGACTTACCATAAGATATAACATTCAGATTTTTTGGTTTTATTATAATGAGTTAAAAACCATGCTCAAGCACTGCACACAGGTGATTATAGCAACTTTATTGATAATTGTCATAATTGTCAAAACTTGGAAACAACTAAAATGCCCTTTTGTAGATGAATAAATAAACTGTGATACATCCAGACAATGGAATACTATTCAGTGCCAAGAAGAAACAAATTGCCAAGCCACGAAAGACACAGAGGAAACTTTAACTCACATAATTAAGAGAAAGAAGCCAAACTTAAAAGGCTACATACTGTATGACTCCAAATATATGACATCTTGGAAAAAGCAAACTGTGAAGACAATAAAAAGGTCAGTGATAGCCAGGGTTAGGGGAGAGGCAGAGATAAATAGGAAGAACACATAGAATTTTTAGGTTAGTAAAACTACTCTATATAACACGATAATGTCTGATACATGTCATTATCCATTTGTCCAGCCACAAAATGTACAAATCCAAGAGTAATTCCTAATGTAAACTGTGGACTTTGGATGGTAATAATGTGCCGATATAGGTTCATCACTTGTAACAAATGCAGCACTCTGTTGGGGGATGTTGAGAATGGGGGAAGTTATGGATGTGTGGATCAGGGAGTATAAGAAATCTCTGAACTCCCCTGACTCAGTGTTGCTGTGACTCTAATTTCAGTTCAGTTCAGTCACTCAGTCATGTCTGACTCTTTGTGAACCCATGGACTGCAGCACACCAGGCCTCCCTGTCCATCACCAACTCCCAGAGTTTTCCCAAACTCATGTCCATTGAGTTGGTGATGCCAACCAACCATCTCATCCTCTGTCATCCTCTTCTCCTCCTGCCCTCAATCTTTCCCAGTATCAGGGTCTTTTCAAATGAGTTCAGCTCTTTGCTTCAGGTGGCCAAAGTATTGGAGTTTCAGCTTCAACAACAGTCTTTCCAATGAACACCCAGGACTGATCTCCTTTAAGATGGACTGGTTGGATCTCCTTGCAGTCCAAGGGACCCTTAAGAGTCTTCTCCAACACCACAGTTCAAAAGCATCTAATTCTTCAGCGCTCAGCCTTCCTCATAGTCCAACTCTCACATCCATATATGACCACTGAAAAAACCATAGCCTTGACTAGACGGACCTTTGTTGGCAAAGTAATATCTCTGCTTTTCAATATGCTGTCTAGGTTGATCATAACTTTTCTTCCAAGAGTAAGCATCTTTTAATTTCATGGCTGCAGGTTAATGATTTCTAAATGCCTAGAATAAGAATAACCTTCTACGATAATACACTGTGTCCAGCTTCTATGAAGCTACTAACATACTAAAAGAAAGTATAGATTTCTTTTTATATCTCTTATAGAATTCTTATGAAATAGTTGAACATTTTTTCTTTAGTCCTTGTGAGAAAGAAACATTTTCATATGCTCTAAAGCACAGCCTTCATATCAAATATAATCCTTTCCTATTGTAGAGAAAACTCACTTAGATTCTCCATTTGAAATGGTAATATCCTATTTAATACAAGTGGAGACAAAACTTAATGTACAGGAACTACTTAGTCCTCATGAACTCCTAAATATGTTGTGATTATCTACAAATGAAATTTCTCACCTAGTGATAATTATGAATTCATAAGGCAAATTGTCTCTCTAATGCCATGTTTCTCAACCTGGCACACTGGCATCAAAGATAATCTTTTCACTAAGGCTATTTCTACTGTTGTCTTGCTGATCATCCTACATGCCAAGAGCAGAGATCAAAACTGAGCCCATATTGTTTCACCATCTGCTTAGGAATCCAGCCAGACATTTTCCAGGACCAGTACTTTTTCTTATTAACATTGACATCTACTCTTGATGTGGATTTGTCTATTCTGTTTGCAGTTGATCTGCAACTACAAACATTTGAAGGTTTAGGAGCTGTCCAATACAACAGCACGGAATACTGAATGAAATAGTTCCAGCTCAAGAGTGGCTTTCTGGTAAAAGAGATGGGACTATAGGTTTACGGTCACAGGGAGAGCTTGTCCTCTCAGCTACTATATCACTGAAAACAGGTTGACTAACAGATGGTGGAATGTTCATTAAAAAAAAAAATAGCTTAAAGCACTTGGTCCACCTTCTGAAATTTCAGGTGCTGTCCTCTTTCGAGGTAATATTCACATTGTATCAATAACCTATATATGTAGCTGCATCCAAATACATATTTACATGGGTTGAGCAAGCAAAGGGTACAAACATCATGTCACTTCTACATTTCTTACAAAACATATGCATTCTATCCTGATAATTTAGGCTATACCAAATAGGAACTACTAGTTCCTGAATGAGGGTTTCTTTCACTTGTTGGGAGGGGGACATGTTAAGAGTTCTACTGAATCTGAAGTTATATGACTATAACTATATATGACTATCATATAGTCATTTGTTCATGCTAAAAAATTAAAGCAAAGAAAAGAGTTAAGATATGGATCGAGTTGTTCTAAGTGACCTAAAGAGCTAAGGTTGCTACAAGATAGAAATCTGCAAAGAATAAATACGGAACTCAAGGGGTTAATCTCTTGATGTTCCTTGTGGAGTGATTACTACAAATAGACAGTGTAGTAATAACAGACTAAAAAGGATGAAGTAAATGATTCCCAGTCTCTTGAGGATAAAACCCAAGACACTCCATCAGGTAACCAAACTAGATTTGCTAAAGTCTTGACTAATTCTAAGGGAAATCTAGATTGGCTGATGAAGGGAAATAATGAAAATCAGTGACTTACTTGGACCTGTTGTATGAGAAAGAACTGGAGCAGGTTTTATCCTTCCCCTGTTTTTTTTTTTTTTTTTTTTTTTTTAACCACTACCTTGAAGGTCCTTCTATGGATTAGGCCTTAGGTAAGACAGAAAGAAAAAAAAAATTAAAAGAAGAACTACTCCATGTTCAAGGTCAGGAGGGGCAGTCATGAGGAGATACCCTTCATCCAAGGTAAGGAGCAGTGGCTGCGCTTTGCTGGAGCAGCCATGAAGAGATACCCTATGTCCAAGGTAAGAGAAACCCAAGTAAGATGGTAGGTTTTGCAAGAGGGCATCAGAGGCCAGACACACTGAAACCATAATCACAGAAAACTAGCCAATCTGATCACATGGACCACAGCCTTGTCTAACTCAATGAAACTAAGCCATGCCCTGTGGGGCCACCCAAGACAGATGGGTCATGGTGGAGAGGTCTGACAGAATGTGGTCCACTGGAGAAGGGAATGGCAAACCACTTCAGTATTCTTGCTTTGAGAACCCCATGAACAGTATGAAAAGGCAAAATGATAGGATACTGAAAGAGGAACTCCCCAGGTTGGTAGGTACCCAATATGCTACTGGAGATCAGTGGAGAAATAACACCAGAAAGAATGAAAGGATGGAGCCAAAGTAAAAACAATACCCACCTGTGGATGTGACTGATGATAGAAGCAAGGTCCAATGCTGTAAAGAGTAACATTGCATAAGAACCTGGAATGTTAGGTCCATGAATCAAGGCAAATTAGAAGTGGTCAAACAGCAGATGGCAAGATTTAACATCGACATTCTAGGAGTCAGTGAACTAAAATGGACTGGAATGGGTGAATTTAACTCAGATGACCATTATATCTACTACGGTGGGCAGGAATCCCTCAGAAGAAATGGAGTAGCCATCATGGTCAACAAAAGAGTCTGAAATGCAGTACTTGGATGCAATCTCAAAAATGATAGAATGATCTCTGTTCGTTTCCAAGGCAAACCATTCAATATCACGGTAATCCAAGTCTATGCCCCAAACAGCAATGCTGAAGAAGCTGAAGGTGAACGGTTCTATGAAGACCTACAAGACCTTTTAGAACTAACACCCAAAAAAGATATCCTTTTCATTATAGGGGACTGGAGTACAAAAGTAGGAAGTCAAGAAACACCTGAAATAACAGGCAAATTTGGCTTTGGAATACAGAATGAAGCAAGGCAAAGGCTAACAGGGTTTTGCCAAGAGAATGCACTGGTCATAGCAAACACCCTCTTCCAATAACACAAGAGAAGACTCTACACATGGACATCACCAGATGGTCAGATTGAAATCAGATTGATTATATTCTTTGCAGCCAGAGATAGAGAAGCTCTATATAGTCAGCAAAAACAAGATCAGGAGCTGACTGTGGCTCAGATCTTTATTGCCAAATTTAGACTTAAATTGAAGAAAGTAGGAAAAACCATTAGACCATTCAGGTATGACCTAAATTAAATCCCTTATGATTATACAGTGGAAGTGAGAAATAGATTTAAGGGACTAGATCTGATAGACAGAGTGCCTGATCAATTTTGGACAGAGGTTCATGACATTGTACAGGAGACAGGGATCAAGACCATCCCCATGAAAAAGAAATGCAAAAAAGCAAAGTGGCTGTCTGAGGAGGCTTTACAAATAGCTGTGAAAAGAAGTGAAAGGCAGAGGAGAAAAGGAAAGATATAAGCATCTGAATGCAGAGTTCCAAAGAATAGCAAGGAGAGATAAGAATGCCTTCCTCAGCGATCAATGCAAAGAAATAGAGGAAAACAAAGAACGGGAAAGACTAGAGATCTCTTTAAGAAAATCAGAGACACCAAGGGAACATTTCATGCAAAGATGGGCTTGATAAAGGACAGAAATGGTATGTAAATAACAGAAGCAGAAGATATTAAGAAGAGGTGGCAAGAATACACAGAAGAACTATATAAAAAAGATTTTCATGACCCAGATAAACATGATGGTGTGATCACTCACCTAGAGCCAGACATCCTGGAATGTGAAGTCAGGTGGGCCTGAGAAAGCATCACTATGAACAAAGCTAGAGGAGGTGGTGGAATTCCAGTTGAGCTATTTCAAATCCTGAAAGATGATGCTGTGAAAGTGCTGCACTCCATATGTCAGCAAATTTGGAAAACTCAGCAGTGGCCACAGGACTGGAAAAGGTCAGTTTTGATTCCAATCCCAAAGAAAGGCAATGCCAAAGAATGCTCAATCTACCACAAAATTGCGCTCATCTAACACACTAGTAAAGTAATACTCAAAATTCTCCAAGCCAGGCTTCAGCAATATATGAAGTGTGAAATTCCATATGTTCAAGCTGGTTTTTGAAAAGGCAGAGGAACCAGAGATCAAACTGCCAGCATCCACCAGATCATTGAAAAAGCAAGAGAATTCCAGAAAAACTTCCATTTCTGCTTCATTGACTATGCCAAAGCCTTTGACTTTGTGGATCACAATAAACTGTGGAAAATTCTGAAAGAGATGGAATACCAAACCTGGATCTTGAGAAACCTATATGCAGGTCAGGAAGCAAAAATTAGAACTGGACATGGAACAACCGACACTCCAAATAGGAAAAGGAGTATGTCGAGGGTGTATATTGTCACCCTGCTTATTTAACTTATATGCAGAGTACATCATGAGAAACGTTGGGCTGGAAGAAACACAAGCTGGAATGAAGATTGCTGGGAAAAATATCAATAACCTCAGATATGTAGATGGCACCACCCTTATGGCAGAAAGTGAAGAGGAACCAAAAAGCGTCTTGATGAAAGTGAAAGAAGAGAGTGAAAAAGTTGGCTTAAAGCTCAACATTCAGAAAACGAAGATTATGGCATATGGTCCCATCACTTCATGGCAAATAGATGGGGAAAGAGTGTCAGACTTTATTTTGGGGGACTCCAAAATTACGGCAGATGGTGCCTGCAGCCATGAAATTAAAAGACACTTACTCCTTGGAAGGAAAGTTATGACCAACCTAATAGCATATTGAAAAGCAGAGATTACTTTGCCAACAAATTTCCATCTAGTCAAGGCTATGTTTTTTCCAGTGGTCATGTTGGATGTGAGAGTTGGACTGTGAAGAAAGCTCAACGCCTAAGAATGTATGCTTTTGAACTGTGGTGTTGGAGAAGACTCTTGAGAGTCCCTTGGACTTCAAGGAGATCCAACCAGTCCATTCTGGAGGAGATCAGTCCTGGGTGTTCACTGGAAGGACTGATGCTAAAGCTGAAACTTCAATACTTTGGCCACTTCATGAGAAGAGTTGACTCATTGGAAAAGACCCTGATGCTGGGAGGGACTGGGCGCAGGAGGAGAAGGGGACAACAGAGGATGAGATGGCTGGGTGGCATCACAGACTTGATGGACATGAGTTTGAGTGAACTCCGAGAGTTGGTGATGGACAGGGAGGCCTGGAGTGCTGTGATTCATGGGATCAGAAAGAGTCGGACACGAGTGAGTGACTGAAGTGAACTGAACTGAACTGAAGATAGAAAGATCTAAAGGGTACAACATATACACTACAGGATATTATCTGTATCATGTCTTATTTCATAACCTCTTCTCCATGTTATTGTGTCAAATTAATGAGTTGCAAAGTTGATAGTTTCAATTTTCCTACAGCTGATCTATAAATTGAATATTGTCAAAATAGAAATCCAAATAGGTTACTGTGTTTTAAATTGAAAGGCAATTATCAAATTTATCAAAATGCTAGCATTTGTTGGATTATAGAGAAAGCAAAGAAATTCCAGAAAAGTATCTGCTTCTGCTTCATTGACTATGCTAAAGTCTTTGTGTGGATCACAACAAAGTGTGGAAAATGTTTAAACAGATGGGAATACCAGGACACCCTACCTGTCTCCAAAGATACCTGTATACCTATCATGAGGAAACAGTTAGAACCGGCCTTAGAACAACCTAGTTGGGGCAATATATGCCAAGGCTCTATATTGTCACCCTGCTTATTAAACTTCTATGCAGAGTATATCATTTAAAATGCCAGGCTGGATGACTTACAAGCTGGAATCAAGATTGCCAGGAGAAATATCAGCAACCTCAGATAAGCAGATGATATCATTCTATTGGCAGAAAGCAAAGATGAAGTAAAAAGCCTCTTGATAAAGGTAAAAGATAAAAAAGCTGGCTTAAAACTCAACACTTGGAAAACTAAAATCATGGCATCCTGTCCCATCACTTCATGCAAATAGAAGGGGGAAAAGTGGAAACAGTGACAGATTTTATTTTCTCGGGCTCAAAGTACCGCAGATGGTTGCTGCAGCCATGAAAGTAAAAGATACTTGCTGCTTGCAAGGAGAGCTGACAAACCTAGACAGCATATTAAAAAGCAGAGACATCACTTTGCCAACAAAGGTCCTTATAGTCAAAGCTACAGTTTTTTCCACTGGTCATGTATGGATGTGAGCGTTGGACTAGAAAAAAGGCTGAGTGGTGAAGAATTGATGCTTTTGAACTATGGTGTTGGAGAAGACTCTTGAGAGTCCCTTGGACTGCAAGGAGATCCAACCAGTCCATTCTGAAGGAGATCGGCCCTGGGATTTCTTTGGAAGGAATGATGCTAAAGCTGAAACTCCAGTATTTTGGTCACCTCATGAGAAGAGTTGACTCACTTTTCCAAGACTCTGATGCTGGGAGGGATTGGGGGCAGGAGGAAAGGGGAAGACAGAGGATGAGATAGCTGGATGGCATCATCTCTCGATGATGAGTTTGAGTGAGTGAATTTGAGTGAACTCCGGGATTTGGTGATGGACAGGGAGGCCTGGCGTGCTGTGATTCATGAGGTCACAAAGAGTCGGACACGACTGAGCGACTGAACTGAACTGATGACAAATTAAAGGGCAACATCACATGTTGTCTTGACAGCTTGTGAAACCAAGAGCATGTCGAATAGACTCACCGCAAGTTACACTTCCTACTCTGTTCCCTTGGGAAAGGTCCCCCAGCCAAAAAAACCTTCCTTTTCGAGGGGACCAGGCACAGTTCCTGTTCATCCTTGAGTAGGAGTTTCAGTTTCCTGTCAGTTCGCATTTTTCAAATAAGCTAATGATGTCTTCCAGGGGAGCTAGAGGTCAGCCAACCTCTTTTTTTTTTTAATTTTTAATTTTTACTTTACAATACTGTATTGGTTTTGCCATACATTGACATGAATCCACCACGGGTGTACATGCGTTCCCAAACATGAACCCCCCTCCCACCTCCCTCCCCACAACACCAACCTCTTGATATTGCTAAATCTGCAACACATGGTCCCTGGTTGCTCACTTTGCACCTGAGTAAAACTTCTAGGTAAAATCGTGTGACACATGCTCCTTCCTCATTTCATGAGTGCATGGGACTAACAAGCTTCTGTCATCTCATGGGTCCATTTTACAATGTCCTGGGTTCATCCACCTTGATAACTCTCAACAATAATCCTTCCCTCACCAAGGAAATGAACAGAAGCTGATTAAAACAATAGTAGATCTCAATGTGAATGATGATATTTAAAGCTTGATCATTTGCAAGAATCCAAATCTCCATCCACATCAGAACATAAATAATATTTTGTATATGCAACCAGTGAAATAATATGAATTAAAAGAAAAAATGAAATACATTATATGCAAGAACATAGATGAAGTTCAGAAACAAAATATTGAGGCCAAAAAAAGACAGAAGTTTGCATATAGCAATATATTCCATTTATGTAAGTTTCAAGAAGAGACTAACCTGCATCCCTATATGGTTATTCTAATGTGCAGAGTTGGGGGTTGTCTTTTGGGGAATGACTTCTAGATGCTCTAATTGCCAATTACATGGGTATTTTTATTATGAAAAAAATCATCTAGCTGTATATTTTTGCTGTTTTTCTTTTCTCTATATACTATATATAAAATAAGACTTTCCTCCTACATTATTTGAATCTTGAAACTTTTAGCAAAATATTTCAGAGTTAGTATATTAAGTGCTGGCTTAAGTTAAACAGTCAATACAGAATAAGTTAAATACTGGATATTTTTAAAGCCTATATTGAAACCTCATTTAACATTAAGTAAAAACATACCTAAAGATATTTATTAATTCTCTGTAAATTTTAAATCCTTTTAAAGAGAGCAATGCGAACAGCTGACTCATTAGGAAAGACCCTGATGCTGGGAAAGATTGAAGGCAGAAGGAGAAGATGGTGACAGGGAAAGGTGGTTTGATGACATCACGGATTCACTGGACATGAACTTGGGCAAACTCTGGGAGATGGTGAGGGACAGAGAAGCTTGGCATGCTGCAGTCCATGGGGTCACAAAGAGTCGGACATGACTTGGAAACTGAACAAGAAAAAATGATAGCAAGAAGTGAAAGAGAGATATTTTCTTATTTTATAAATGATAAAATTAAGGCTTAGATAACTGTCCCATAATAATTGTTTGAAAACACAATTTTATCCCAGGGGCATTCCATTCTTTCCCAGTATAATATAGTTTCCATTTACAAGTGGACTTAAATTATTTCTCATGAGAGAAAAAAAGTGGGTTTAATTATCCATACATTGGATATATTCATTCTTTTATTTCTCACTCAGTTTTATATTTCAGTTTTTGTCCATGTTCTCATTAAATACAAAAATGCTTACCTTATCAGTATTTGTCTTCTTTTAGAACATTTTTGCAAGAAATATGCATATATATTTATACAAATGCAGAAACATTTCATGGTTTAAATGATAAGATACAAGAGGAAATTATATGCATGTTGGAAATTAGTAATTTATTTTTAAGGATTTCTGGGTGTAATTATTTCCAAGTTTTTATGAGTAAAATAAAGTATATTTAGTTACAAGTATTTAGACCATAATTGGTAGGGCTCATTAATTTAAATAGCTGTTTTGTGTGTATTGGTTTATTCCTCTCTAAAACATATAGAGCCTAGAATTAAATAGGCATGGAAAAAATTATTTTCTTCCCCTAAGGCTTTCTTTCCTGTTACCAACAGCAATCACTTTCACGGAATGAGAATGGAATTGAGGAACTGAGAAGGCAAATAGTCCATAAGTGCATTTAACTATCAGAATCGAGCAATCATGACATATTTAACATGTGTAATATTTCCTTTTTCAGCAGGGGTTTGTGATTGCTGAGCAAGTCTGTACTGATATTTTACTGTCATCAAAATTATCCTTCATTTCATTATCAATAGGAAAAATAAGGAGAAAAATGGTCAAAAACTGTGACTACTATCTTTCCTCCAACTGCCAGACTATCAACTAGTAAATATTTTCTTCCCTGCCTATACTAGTATATGCAGCAAGCAATTCATTCACCCATCTTGAACTAACAGTTCTCCGATCTCACTAAGTTGCATGGTCTTTCATAGCTTTAGGCCTCTCTTCTGCTTACTCAGGTCAGATTCCATCCCTTTCTTGCCTGTGCTTTCCATGACAATGCTCCAACGCAGGCTCCAAAGGCTGCTCTGTCAACTCTGCATCTGTAGCACATAGCTGAGTTGGGACTAGGCGAAAAAACAAAAAAGCAAAAAAACTACAACATGCAACTCTGATGACCATGATGACTTGAATTCACAATCACTGACTTTAACATTCTGTCTAATATCCCGATTTAAGTTCCTTCATCCTCTCATGCTCCCACATATTTTTATTTCCTTTTGGCTGAACTGCTCGGCATGTGGGATATTAGTTCCCTGTTGTGTGGTTGTCCTTTTAGCTGCTAAGTCACGTCCCACTGTTTGCAACCCCATGGACTATAACCCACCAGGCTCCTCTATCCATGGAATTCTCCAGGCAAGAATACTGGAGTGGGTTGCAGTTTGCTACTCCAAGTGATCTTCCCGACTCAGGGATCAAACCTGCATCTCCTCCTTGGTAGGCGGATTCTTTATCACTGAGCCACCAGGGGAGCCCCTTAGTTCCCTGACCAGGGATCAAACCTGCAGCCCCTGCATTGGAAGAAAAGAGTCTTAGACAATGGACCACCAGGGAAGTCCCTGTGCTCCTATATTTTCAGAAAACTCTTTCACATCTTCTCAAATCACCAGCATCCTCTCTTTAAGTTGATTACGTCACTTCCTATTTTAGCTGAAGGAAGAGAAGGAAGCAAAACAGAACCTGCACATGCATTCAGCATTAGATATACCCACCTGCCTCCATCTGTCCCTATATGCTTCACATTTCCTCTGAGATCCCATGGCTACACCTATAATCACTTTCATGAACTTCCTTAATTTACTGGATGAAGTGCGCATGCACGAAAATAAGTAGACTAAACATAAATATAGTGTTAGTCGCTCAGTCGTGGCCGACTCTTTGTGACCCCATGGACTGCAGCCCACCAGGCTCCTCTGTCCGTGAGATTTCCCAGTCAAGGATACATAAGTATATAAATAAGTATATTAAGTGGTAATCCTTTTTGCCTACGGGGTGACATACTTCCCACAATTGCGCCCTCTCTCCTGCATCATCAGTATTTTTCTTTCTTCTAGATAATTTACAGCTGCTTCATATGCTATAATATCCTTCATGATGAAAATGTTCTCTCTAGTTACATTTAATCTCAGATTCTGCTCCCATCTTTTCAGATAACATTTTGAGCAAAATATTTCCCTCAGAGTACATAAACTTCAAGTCTTCAATCCTTCTCCCAGTCTCCTTAGAAACCACTTGAACAGATGTTTTCTTGGCCACTCTAGGGACAAAGGCCTTATTAATTTTTTTTTTTTTTTTAGGGACAAAGGCTTTATGATTATCTCCACATTGCTAAAACCAATGGTTAATTGTTAAATTCCATCATATTTAAATTGTCAGTAACACATAGACTGCTTCATCATTTCCTCCATTTTAACACATTTCTTTATTTTAACTTCTAAGATAACATCCACTCTACATTACTGGTAATTCCTTTCTAGTCTTCATTTCTATTTTCTCATTATCTTTCTGACTTTTAAATAATAACATGCCATAGACTTACACCTTAGAATCTCTATTCTTATCTACTTGCACTCACTAAGTTATTTATTGCAAATCTTGTATATTTAAATACTCAGTCCTGAAAGATTCTGATTTTTAATCTCCAACCAATCAAGTGCTCTACCCAAAGCTCTATGCTCTTTGTGACATATGTACTTGAATTTTTGACAGATTCAGCTGCAATTGAACCTTACTAATCAAATTTCTGATTTTCTCTCCTACTTACTCTGATCTTTGATGTATAAATATCTTGTCTTTCCAGTTGCCCAAATATATTGATTATACATGGTCTAGGATATACTCCAGAAAAAAATAGCTTGCAGAATTTTGGTGAATTAATTGTTTTCTCTCTCATACTACTTCTGCTTTAGGGTAAGCTTGGAGCTCTGCCCCATGCTGTTCTCACTTCAGAATTCAGACTGAGGAAGTAACCAATTTTTGCGACACTTCAGTTTTAGCAGAGTCAAAAAGGGTATTTGGTTAATCATACAAAGGATGGGAGAGATTTGGGGATGCCAGTAAAATGTATCAATTGTCATATTTCAGTAGCCAAAGACCATCATGTGACCATATCCAAAGGCAAACAAGCAGAATTCATTCTTCTCATATATCAAACAAAGGAAAGATATTCTATTAGTTCAAGGACAATCAGGAATATTTGATGAACTATGTTAATGACTACACTATCAAACCTAAAATAGTAAAACTCCCACTGACCCCTTTCTTTCTCTTTCACATCACAACCACATTTTGTTTCCAGTCCTCTGGTGGCTTCCTGTTCTCTACTTCCAAAATATATCTAGAATATAGGCCATATTATTTCCTCTACTGCCTCATCCCAGTTTAAGTTGCCATCACCATTCATCACTATGACTGTAATAGCCTCATCACTGGTCTTCCTCCTGCCTTTCCTCGTCTATGATTTCTTCTTCATACAGCAATGTCCTGATACTGTACCATTTATCTGATCACTTCACTCCTTTGCTCAAGCACTTTAATATTTCACCTAATCCAGAGTGAAATGCTTTGGGGTCCATGAACTCTATAACGTCAGGATTCTTGCTACTATTCTGATTTCATTTAAACATAATTTCTACCTCCTTCATTCTGCGTTGATGCACCAGCTCCTTACTATATTGTGAAATTAGAAAGTGTGTTTTTTCCTCAGGACCTTTGTACTTGTTGTTCTCTCTACAGAGGATGATTTTTTCTAGGATATCTGCATCATTCATTATCTTTTATCCTTTAGACAGTCTTTATTCATATGCCACATTTTCTTTCTTTCTTTGGTTATTTTTTTAAATTTTTTTTTATTTTTTGGCTGCATCATGTGGCATGTGAGACCTTAATTCCCTGACCAGGGATTGAACCTATGCCCCTGTCTTGGAAGCATGGAGTCTTAACCATTGGACCACCAGAGAAGTCCCATATACCACACTTTCCAAGAGATCTTTCTTGAAAAGTTTATATAAACAAAACATTCCTGTCTTGCAATTTTGTCTTCCTTACCCTTATCCATAACAGTACCAAGGGATATATATTGATTTATTTGTGTATTTCTTGTCTGCATTGTTTAATGTATTACTTTCATGTGGCAGAAGTTTTTCTTATTCATGAATACATCCAAAGCTTCTAGGGTATTGTCCATATAGAAAAGATACTCACAGTGTTAGAACTATTAATTGAGGAGAAAAATAGATACATATTTATTAATACATAAAAATATTTAAACTTTATGTTCTGTGTATTGTGCTAGGCACATGTGTGCAATAAAATGTGATACAAATTTTCACCTCAGCTTGCTTGTCTGAAGAGACTGAAAGCACAGAGAACAATTGTAAAATCTGGGAGTTTTGAAACCTATAGCTGTGAAAGAATAAAAGATGTGTCTACTTCTTGACAATGACAAATAAACAGAAGTAATGTGAGCCCCTTCAAGGAGTCTATACCCCCTTCATGCTCCTAGCTGGATATAGACAATGCAAAGGGATCATTCTAATGATTGAATGGAGCCTGGGTCTCTGAATAACCAGAGAGATTAAAGTTGCAATTTTTCCGAGGATATCAGTTTTTAACTCTTTTGTGAGAGGGAAATCATTTTATTTCAAATGGAGTCATTTTACATATTGTGTGTGCATTCTAGCTTCTTCAGTTGTGTCCAACTCTTTGCGAACCCCAAGACTGTAGCCCACCAGGCTCCTTTGTCCCTGAGATTCTCCAGCTAAGAATACTGGAGTGGATTGCCCCTTCTTCCAGGGGATCTTCCCAACCCAGGGATCAAAACCACATCTCCTGAGGCTCCTGCATAGCAGGCAGATTCTTTACCACTGAGCCACCAGGGAAGCCCTTTACATCTTGTACAAGTATCATATTATAGCCTTATATCAAAAGGCTACATTTTTTTCCACAGAATTAAATTTATTGAGAAGCTTAGAAGAAAGATTAAATTTGTGAAAGTGGAGTAAAGAATGATGAGCTCACTTTTTTAGACTTGGTGATTTGAAGGCATGAGAGATATTCAAGAATATATTGTTCGGAGCTCAAAAGAGAGGCCTGGGATAGACAGTTTTTACTATCATCAAATATAAATGAGTTAAAATTGATAGTGGGTAGTAAGGCACTGAGTAAATGGTGAAGAGTAGGTTATGAGTGGAATCATGAGAAATGCCAACTATTAATGAGCAGGCAAAAGGATATGGCAACCCACTCCAATATTTTTGCTTGGAAAATCCCATGAACAGAGGAGCTTGGTAGGCTATAGTCCATAGAGTTGCAAAGACTCGGACACAACTGAGCATGCACATTCTCGTTCAGAGGAAGATGAACCTGGAGAAGACTTGCTCACATGTTATGTGTTATATTCCAACCAGACTGCAAGGAAGGGTAATCACATCCACATTAGAGCTAGTGGAGCAGACATTCTGTCTTTCCAAACTACTCAGACTAATTTATCTGGTGTAGAGAATTGTTTGAATTTCCTAAGACCTGAGGACTCAACAAGCAGGTTTTTGCCTCAGAACTTCACAAATGTGCATAGAAAAAGGTTTATGCAGACTGCAGAACATTTAATTAAACTGTTGAATACTCCAATTAGAGCTTATATTTACTTTTTTTTTAAAAAAAAGCTCTAAAATATACCTGTTAACTGTGTCAATTGTTATTTTATTCCCTATACTCCAAATATTGACTTATTGTTCTACAGTCTAGCCTAAACCACTCATGCATTGGTTCAGCTCCAATAACACAAACTATATTTTAAAATTTACTCATTGGAATCCAATGCTGCATTATAATTCCACTAAATACAGTGATTTCACCTTTATTCATCCCTGACTTCAAATTCACAGTTCTTAGAATACATTTAGATACAAAATATATTCATTTATTTTAATGTAACAGCATTAACCTGCGTTTGGCTACTGTTTTGGATAAAGACATTTGTGGACAGTTGTGCTCTTTAGTTTGGTTATTTTTAATATTAACTTATGCACCCATCCTAAGTGTTCCTCACTCTTAAATACCTGTCGAGTGTTTGTTATGTATATGGATGCTGATACACTTTTGTAATGAATCTTTTGTCAAAATTGTTCTAGGTCCTGCTCTCCCTTTATTGTTTTTCCCCTCATTTTAATTGGTAGCTTACAGGCGGCACTTAAATGTCTTGTAGCCATTTTAACCTCCTAAAGAAAATTGTTTATAAATGTATCAAAGTTCTTTCTCCCTTAAATATACAGACTATGAGTGTTTCTACCTGTAAAACAATGCAACATTACGGGGAGGGGTAAATTGGAAATTAAGACTGACATATACACAGTGTTACATATAAAAGAGATAACTAATGAGGGCAAGCTGAATTCAGAAAGGCAGAGGAACCAGAGATCAAATTGCCAACATACACTGGATCATGGAAAAAGCAAGAGAATTCCAGAAAAACATATGCTTCACTGACTATGCTAAAGTCTTTGACTGTATGGATCACAACCAACTGGAAAATTATTGAAGAGATATCAGACCACCTTACCTGCCTTCTGAGAGCAGCAGTATGCAAGTCAAGAAGCAACAATTTGAGTCAGATGTGGAACAACAGACTGATTTAAAATTGGGAAAGGAGTATGACAAGGCTGTATGTTGTCACTCTGTTTATTTAACTCCTACACAGAGTACAACTGAAGGACCTAAGCTACTCCCTTTTGTTAACAGAAAAACTCCATTTTGTAAGGATCCAGGAAAAGAGCCTTTGAAAATCCAAGAGCCTTTGGAAATCCCCTGACTTCACCCCACCACCCTCGAGCCAATTGGACCCCAGACCAAAATCTCCTGACTTAACGGTAGTCTACCTAGGTAATGGGAACCAATCAGAACCCATGGCCAGCCTGGGAAAATAAGAACCAATCAGAAACCAACACCTAACCCTTCCACAGAAAGTAACCAATTAGATGTCTCCCAACTGGGAAACTCTCATTTTTCAAATTTCTCACGAGAGAATACCCTATATAAGCAATGTAACCCAGAACTCGGGGCTCCTTTCTATAGCCACTGCCTTGGTATCGGTGGGAGCCCCAGCTCGAGCTTGGTAATAAAAACTCTTTTGCTTTTGCATTGGATATCGGCTCCCTGGTGGTCACTGGGAGATTTCGCGACTTGGGCACAACACAACATGCAAAATGCATATCCAATATGCTACTGGTGAAGAGTGTGTGCTGTACTAAGACGTTTCAGTTATGTCAACTCTTTGGGACAGTATGGTCTATAGGCCACCAGGCTTCTCTGTCCATGGATTTCTCCAGGCAAGAATATTGGAGTGGCTTGTCATGCCCTTCTCCAGAGGATCTTCCCAACCCAGGGATCAAACTGTGTCTCTTGTGTCTCCTTCACTGACAGGTAAATTCTTTACAACTAGCACCACCTGGGGAAGCCCTCTATATGTCCTTTAGAGGGCTTAATATTATTGATGAAATGAGTAGCAATATATGCCGCAATAATTATTCTCCTTTTATATGCAAATGACTCTGACTCTGGCCAGCTTTCCCAGAAAAGGAAATAAAATGAATGACAAAGAGGTGACTATTGGTATCAAAGGAAAATGAAAGTGAAAGTGAAGCTGTGTCCAACTCTTTGCGACGCCATGGACTGTAGCCCACCAGGCTCCTCTGTCCATGGGATTCTCCAGGCAAGAATACTGGAGTGGGTTGCCATTTCCTTCTCCAGGGCATCTTCCTGACCCAGGGATCAAACCCAGGTCTCCTGCTTAAGGCTAGAAAGAAAGAAAGGTACGGGAGTCATCAGCAGCCACATGCATTTAGATTATGCACATTATATAACAGCATCAATGCTCCTCAGACTCTATCTCCACTCACTCTGCACTCCACATCCTAACATGAGAGCATCTAATTGGCCTATAACCAGAGAGGTAACTTTAAGTTAACGTCATTGTCACTGCATGCCCATCCTCATATGTTGGAATTCATTGTCAGAGTTAGTGAGTATGTTAAAACATCAGAAATAAATAACTTTAGAATGTATTCCATTACAGTCTGAAGAAAGACACCAATTTTTTTTTTTTTCAAAAATTTGGTTAACTCCCTAAAAGTTTTCTAGTTAAGCTGCATAAAATCATTTGTGTGCAATTGATATGTAGGAAGTTCTCATATCAACATCACTGAGATAAAGATATAATTGAAAAAGAACATGTATAAATACATAGGTATGCGTATGTCAGTCACTCAGTTATGTCTGACTCTTTGTGATCCTATGGACTATAGCCCACGAGGCTCCTCTGTCCATGGGATTCTCCAGGCAAGAATATTGGATTAGGTTGCCATTCCCTTCTCCCGGGGATCTTCCTGATCCTCAGATTGAACCCAGGTCTATTGCATTGCAGGCAGATTCTTTACCAGCTGAGCTACCAGGGAAATCCATGGAAACACGTTATGACTAATCAACAGTAAAGCCGAAGGGAGAGGCTATAACCATGTTAGTACTACATTTTGCTCCCATTGTATCCCTGCCCCTTATCACAGCTTGGAAAGGGCTGGTGTTTTCATTGTACATTATTATGTACATTAGAAGATTTACTTCCCAATAGTGGCAGTTTCTCCACTGAACTCTGCCCCAAATCTTGCTTGAACTTGGCATTGCTCTAGGATGCAACAAGCCAGGGTACCAGGATACATGTGACTACTCTGTCTTCAGTGAATTTTCAACTATGTTGAGGGAGTTCCCTAGTAACAGTCACATTAATTTGCATGGTAGATCCATTAATATTAATGCAAGGCACCTTCAGTTCAATTTAGTCTCTCAGTCACATTTGACTCTTTGTGACCCTATGGATTGCAGCACGCCAGGACTCCTCATCAATCACCAACTCCCAGAGTGTACCTAAACTCATGTCCATTGAGTCGGTGATGCCATCCAACCATATAATCCTCTGTTATCCCCTTCTCAGCCTGCCCTCAATCTTTCCCAGCATCAGAGTCTTTTCCAGTGAGTTAGCTCTTTGCATCAGGTGGCCAAAGTATTGGAGTTTCAGCTTCAACAACAGTCCTTCCAATGAACACTCAGGATTGATCTCCTTTATGATGGACTGGTTGGATCTCCATGCAGTCCAAGGGACTCTCAAGAGTCTTCTCCAACACCACAGTTCAAAAGCATCAATTCTTCTATGCTCAGCTTTCTTTATAGTCCAACTCTCACATCCATACATGACCACTGGAAAAATCATAGCCTTGACTAGACGGACCTGCATTGGCAAAGTAATGTCTCTGCTTTTTAATATGCTTTCTAGGTTAGCCGTAACTTTTCTTCCAAAAAGTAAGTGTCTGTTAATTTCTATGTTTTCTAGGTTAGTCATAACTTTTCTTCCAAGGAGTAAGCGTCTTTTTATTTCATGGCTGCAGTCACCATCTGCAGTGATTTGGGATCCCCCCAAAATAAAGTCTGCCACTGTTTTCACTATTTCCCTATTTGTCATGAAGTGATGGGACCGGATGCCATGATCTTTGTTTTCTGAATGTTGAGCTTTAAGCCAACCTTTTCACTCTCCTCTTTCACTTTCATCAAGAGTCTCTTCAGTTCTTCTTCACTTTCTGCCATAAGGGTGGTGTCATTTGCATATCTGAGGTTATTGATATTTCTCCCAGGAATCTTGATTCCAGCTTGTGCTTCATTCAGCCCAGTGCTTCTCATGGTGTACTCTGCATATAAGGTAAATAAGCAGGGTGACAATATACAGCCTTGACAGGCTACTTTTCCTATTTAGAACCAGTCTGTTGTTCCATGTCCAGTCTACTTCTGTTTTATTGACTATGCGAAAGCCTTTGACTGTGTGGATCACAATAAACTGTGAAACATTCTTAAAGAGATGGGAATACCAGACCACTTAACCTGCCTCCTGAGAAATCTGTATGCAGGTTAAGAAGCAACAGTTAGAACTGGACATGGAACAACAGACTGTTTCCAAATCTGGAAATGAGTATGTCAAGGCTGTATATTGTCACCTTGCTTATTTAACTTACATGCAGAGTTTGTCATGAGAAATCTGGATTGGATGAAGCATAAGCTGGAATCAAGATTTCTGGGAGAAATTTCAATAACTTCAGATATGCAGATGACACCACCCTTATGGCAGAAAGTGAAGAAGAACTAAAAAGCCTCTTGATGAAAGTGAAAGAGGAAAGTGAAAAAGTTGGCTTAAAACTCAACATTCGGAAAACTAAAATCGTGGCATCTGGTCCCATCACTTCATGGCAAATAGATAGGAGACAGTGGCAGACTTTTTTGGGAGGGCTCCAAAATCACTGCCGATGGTGACTACAGCCATAAAATTAAAAGACGCTTGCTCCTTGGATGAAAAGTTATGATCAACCTAGACAGCATATTAAAATTACTTTACCAACATATGTTCGTCTAGTCAAAGCTATGGTTTTTCCAGTAGTGATATATGGATGTGAGATTTGGACTATAAAGAAAGCTGAGTGCAGAAGAGTTGATGCTTTCTAACTGCAGTGTTGGAGAAGACTCTTGAGAGTCCCTTGGACTGCAAGGAGATCCAATCAGTCCATCCTACAGAAAATAGTCCTGAATATTGATTTGAAGGACTGCTGCTTAAGCTGAAACTCCAACACTTTGGCCACCTGTTGTGAAGAACTGACTCATTTGGAAAAACCCTGATGCTGGGAAAGTTAGAAGGCATGAAGAAAAGGGATGACAGAGGATGAGATGGCTGGATGGCATCACTGACTCAATGGACATGAGTTTGAGTAAAATCCGGGAGTTGGTGATGGACAGGGAGAGCTGGTGTGCTGGAGTCCATGGCATCGCAAAGAGTCAGACACGACTGAACGACTGAACTGAACTGAAGAAATAAACTTACATAAACAGTATAACTGAAGAAAAGCATACAAATTGATATTTTGCTTGACACAAGACACCTCATAAGGAATGAAGATCGAATGAAAATATGAAACTTATGTATTTTTATAGTATTTTGAACAAAGAGAGATTATGCAAAAGGAGAAAACTATGTCAGGATTCTATAAGAAGATAAGTATTATTTAACAACATCTGCTTGTATACAGTCCCTATGGTCTCAGTTTGTCATCCTTGCCTATAAGATTTCTACTTTCCTTTTGGAACAGGGAAGACACTTTTCATACAGAAATTCTATCGCCTGCCTTCAGGAAAATAAAGGAGGGTCCAGATGCCCTTCTTGCATCAGCTATTTCTCAAATGCCCTTTAATCAAAATAATCATTACGCCAAATGGCATGCAATAAGTCCCCTACATACAAACCATCAAGTTGTGAGCTTTCAAAGTGAATATGCATCTGGTCCCAGCAAGGAACTAAAATTTCTGCCACCAGCGTCAGGCATGAGTGAAACCGCAGGTTTCCTTCCATCTCCTGTTGTTGATGATCCTTCAGTTCTACCATCCCCCACCTCCTCTACTTCCTTCAGTCAATAACTCTTCTTGCCTGTTCACTCGATGCCTGCCTGAAATGTACTGTAAGTTTTAAAATGTTTTATTTTTGTGTTTGCTTTTGATGTATTATTTGTGTGAAAACTACTATAAACCTATTACAGTACACTACTATATAGCTGATGCTATTTGTTGGCTAACTTTGTTGGACTTAGGAACAGATTGGATTTATGAACATGCTCTCAGAACAGAACTGGTTCATACGTAGAGGATTTACTGTAGTTAGTGGTGACATGACCTGAACTCCTTCATTATATTTGGATCTAGAAAACAATAGCACTGAGCTGAGGAAATGACTTACAGGGTTAGCACAGGGACACAGGACCTGTTTCTCCTCAAAGATGGTGATGCTAGAATGCATAGCTGACTTGCATCTTGATTTTCTGTCAGCAGGATATGAGGTAGGAGGACCTCATCTTTGCTGCTTTCCTGTCTTCTTTTACACGATAGTATGATATTTTATCAGGCACTGAGCTTTCTCTCCTCCCTGAGAACCTTGCTTTAGGTGATTAGCTGTTAATCTCCATTGATAATATTAAGTCCTGTCTCCCTAAGGAGACAATTATTATTATTTTTCTTTACTTGAATAAAAATATCCTCAAAGTATGTATCTTCAGAAAATAAATATATAGCTGGGTAGTTCACATGTCAAGGGAGCCTATTAGAGGATATTTTTATCATGCCTGTCAGAGAACACCTGAAAATTTACTCCGAATACTTCCTTATCTAAGGGTGAAATTATGTTCCTCTTTGCTTAGGGTTGAAGTAAGATGTGAAAGTCCTTACATTTAGAATACCCACTCACCCCACCCTCCACCCTGCCCTCAAACAAAAAAGCAACTAGCAATGTCAAGCAAAATATCTTGTTAGGTATAAAGACCTTTAAAGCCCCATTAATCATATTTTCTAAGAAATATGTTTTTAAAGCCTCATTATAAATATGAAATGAAATAAAAATCAGATAGAATAAAAGGTACCTCCATGCCAATGGCATCCTCCAAGTGCTACTCTAGAATTCTGTTAGGCAGATGTAGTAGCACTACGCCTTCAGACCTAAGTTCCTCCTAAATTATTCACCAATGCTTGGAACAATTGTATTTCCTTGAGGATGAAATAAATCTGTGCTTGCAGATATTTACTCCTAAAAATTTTGAAATTGTTGGGACTTCACTGGTGGTCCTTCAGTATATTTTGAAAAGTAAGACTTTGCATTCCCAATGCAGGGGGCCCATTTTAATACCCAATCCAGAAGCTGGATCCCACATGTGGCAACTAAGATTCCATACACTGCAACTAATACCTGGCATAGTCAAATAAATGAATAAATATTAATGATAATAAATGGTATTTTTAAAACTTTATTGAGGATTGAAGAAAAGACACTTAAAATCTGATGTAGAAGAGGAAGGTGGTTTCTAGTAGGGAAAATGCCAGAGAAGAGTCAGACTGGGGGTGCTGTTGAATCATACACGCTTTTACACTATGCTATCTATGACTGCCTCAAAAAGAAATTAATTTGAAGAAATTAATTTTGCAAGAAAATTCTGGATATACCCTACAAACTGGAAAGATCTCATAAACACTTTGGTGTTGACAATACATGCTTCATGGTTGAATTAATCCTACTTACAATGTGAACCATGAACTTCTAGATGTTCAAACTGGATTTAGAAAAGGCAGTGGACCCAGAGAGTAAATCACCAACATCCGCTGGATTATTAAAAAAGCAAGAGAGTTCCAGAAAGATATAGACTTCTTTTTTATTGACAATGCAAAACACTTTGACTGTGTGGATCAAAAAAGACTGTGGAAAATTCTTAAAGAGATGGGAATACCAGACCACCTGATGTGCATCCTGAGAAATGTTTTTGCAGGTCAAGAAGCAACAGTTAGAACTAGACAAAGAACAGACTGGTTCCAAATTGGGAAAGGAGTACGTCAAGGTTGTACATTGTCACCCTGCTTATTTACCTTACATGCAGAGTACATCATGAGAAATGCTGGGCAGGATGAAGCACAAGCTGGAATCAAGGTTGCCAAGAGAAAAATCAGTAACCTCAGATATGCAGATGACACCAGCCTTATGGCAGAAAGTGAAGAAGAATTAAAGAGCCTCTTGATGAAAGTGAAAGAAGAGAGTGAAAAACTTGGCTTAAAACTCAACATTCAGATAATTAAGATCATGGCATCTGGTCTCATCACTTCATGGCAAATAGGGAAACAGTGTCAGACTTTATTTTGGGGGGCTCCAAAATCACTACAGATGGTGACTGCAGCTATGAAATTAAAAGATGCTTACTCCTTGGAAGGAAAGTTACGATCAACCTAGACAGCATATTCAAAAGCAGAGACATCACTTTGCCAACAAAGTTCTGTCTAGTCAAGGCTATGGTTTTTCCAGTGGTCATGTATGGATGTGAGAGTTGGACTGTGAAGAAAGCTGAGCACCCAAGAATTGATGCTTTTGAACTGTGGTGTTGGAGAAGACTCTTGAGAGTCCCTTGGACTGCGAGGAGATCAACCAGTCCATTCTATAGGAGATCAGTCCTGGGTATTCATTGGAAGGACTGGTGCTAAAGCTGAAACTCCAAAACTTTGGCCACCTCATGAGAAGAGTTGACTCATTGGAAAAGATCCTGATGCTGGGAGGGATTGAGGGCAGGAGGAGAAGGGGATGACAGAGGATGAGATGGCTGGATGGCATCACCAACTCGATGAACATGAGTTTGCGTGGACACCAGGTGTTGGTGATTTACAGGGAGGCCTGGTGTGCTGCGATTCAATGGGTCACAAAGAGTTGGACACGACTGAGTGACTGAACTGAACTGAACTGAACTATTTTGGAGCAAAGTAAAAATTGTCAAACTTGAAATCCCTAATATCATGATGACTGAAGAACATTTTACCTGGTTGTGATGCCCCATTCTGTGGAGGTTACTTGTTTCTCCACTGACCCTTGAGAACATTCATGGCACAACAAGAGGGTATATATTTGTTAGCTAATACAAAGGATAATACAGAGGATATTCCTTTTCCTAATGAGGAAGCAGAGAGGCATCTTAATCAAGATTCCCTTAGTCACTAATCATTTTTTACATTGAGAAGGTTTTCCCCTGGACTATAAAGTGAGAGTACAGCAGCACCTTGATGGGAACTCGCATTAGGAACTGGTTGCTAATAGGAACCACAGTCTGTCCCTCTGTCTGTCTGTCTGTCATTCTCTCTCTCCTCCCCTCTGTCTAACTAGACGCTGTCTTATCTCTCACCTCTACTTTTGAGTGTCTGATCTATCCTTCAGTTTCTGTATGTTGAATACCCATTCTTGTTGTTTCCATTTAATAGCATCTCCAAACTTGGAGACAGTTGTATTACCATAATTATAGTCATTTATAAAATAGTGAGATGGGCAAATTTCAAATTCAAGTTTCTAGAAAGTAGCATCTTATATAGGGCCAGTTTGACTTTAATCAACTATTTTCAAAAGGTTTTCTTGGTCCATTTCAGAGATAAAAGGAAACATTTCAGCTCCAGTTTCATCCATCTCATCAGAACTGATTCAAATGAATTCTTTTTAACAGCTGAGTAGTACTCCATTGTGTATATGTACCACAGCTTTCTTATCCATCCATCTGCTGATGGACATCTAGGTTGTTTCCATGTCCTGGCTATTATAAACAGTGCTGCGATGAACATTGGGGTACATGTGTCTCTTTCAATTCTGGTTTCCTCGGTGTGTATGCCCAGCAGTGGGATTGCTGGGTCATAAAGTAGTTCTATTTGCAATTTTTTAAGGAATCTCCACACTGTTCTCCAAAGTGGCTGTACCAGTTTGCATTCCCACCAACAGTGTAGGAGGGTTCCCTTTTCTCCACACCCTCTCCAGCATTTATTGCTTGCAGATTTTTGGATCGCAGCCATTCTGACTGGTGTGAAGTGGTACCTCATTGTGGTTTTGATTTGCATTTCTCTAATAATGAGTGATATTGAGCATCTTTTCATGTGTTTGTTAGCCATAGTAAGCCAGAAAGAAAAACACCAATACAGTATACTAACACATATATATGGAATTTAGAAAGATGGCAATGACGACCCTGTATGCAAGACAGCAAAAAAGACACAGATGTGTATAATGGACTTTTGGACTCAGAAGGAGAGGGAGAGGGTGGGATGATTTGGGAGAATGGCATTGTAACATGTATACTATCATGTAAGAATCGAATCGCCAGTCTATGTCCGACGCAGGATACAGCATGCTTGGGGCTGGTGCACGATGATGACCCAGAGAGATGTTATGGGGAGGGAGCGGGGAGGGGGGTTCATGTTTGGGAACACATGTACACCTGTGGTGGATTCATGTCAATGTATGGCAAAACCAATACAGTATTGTAAATTAAAATAAAGTTAAAAAAAAAAAGGAAACATTTCAGATAAAAGAGATCTTTCTGCTCATGGCAGGTATTCCAAATAGGGCCTGTTTCAGATGAAAAGACACCATAGATGACAAAAATATAAGTCCTATGGAGGCCCTCCAATAACTCACTGTAGGATGTAAGGAAGATCATGCCACCACAACCCTCAACCCATTGAGAACCAGTCCTAATTAGACCAACCTGACAACTAAGTGGAGGTTTCTTCCCTTCTTTATCTTCTTTGTGTATTTATCTGGATTTTGGTCATATACTTCTCAAATTTGTGGATATGACTGAAGAATGCAGCCTCCAAACAGCAGAGAATGACTTTTTTCTTTTTGGCCGCCCCATCTGGGATCTTAGTTCTCCCACCGAGGGTCGAACCTATGCCCCCTGCATTGGGAGTACAAGGTCTTTACTACTAGATGGCCAGGGAAGTCCTGAGAATGACTTTTTTCTTAAAGAATGGCTGATTTACAATGTTGTGTTTATTTCTATTATACAGCAAA
Source organism: Ovis canadensis (assembly GCF_042477335.2). NCBI lineage: Eukaryota > Metazoa > Chordata > Mammalia > Artiodactyla > Bovidae > Ovis > Ovis canadensis. Next base: position 194,088,831 of record NC_091246.1, on the reverse strand, counting down.
GTGATTCAGTTATACATGAGAGTGACTCAGTTTATCCTGAGAATGACTTTTATCCAAGGGCAAAAACAACACAGCTATTCTAAAGAAGCTATCAAGCATCACCATCTATTTGGGATCTTGGGAAAGTAATTTTGTAATCTATAAAAATAAGATATATGTATCTCCTCCCCTAGCTAGACCTGATGGAGAACTCATTAATCTGATTCAATGACTAGTATGGAAAAGTACTGCTTTTTAGCCAATATCATTTTTTAAAAAAGTTACAACATGTTAAACAATATGGATCAGTAAATTCAAAATGTAAATATTTTGAGAAAAAAATTGTAAACCAAAGTATTCAAAACAGTTGTTAATATAGAATACATGGAGAATTAAACTGGTGAAATAGAGAAGGAGGATAAGAAAGGCCAGTATGGAATAAACATGAAAAAAAAAAAACACTACTGTTTGAAAGTGATTTCAAAACACCAAGATCTGCAAGAACTCTTGAGGGGTAATCCTATTTATTTGAAGTACCAAAAATCGATCTAAAAATGATGCAAATGAATGTTATCTATTAAACAGAAGCAGACTCACAGACATAGAGAACAGACTTGTGGTTTAAGTGGAGTGGGTGAGGGATGGATTGAGAATCTGAGATTAGCAGATGCAAGCTATTATACAGAGAATGGATAAGCAAAGACCTACTGTATAGCACAGGGAACTATATTCAATATCCTGTGATAAACCATAATGGAAAAGAATATAAAAAAGGATGTGTATGCGTGTGTATATATACATGGAAAACTGAATCACTTTCTGTACAGCAGAAATTAGCACAACATTGAAAATCAATTATGCTTCAATTTAAAAATGAATTTTTTTTAAAAAGTAGCAGAAATGGAAAACTAAATAAAACTAGTTGTTTCCTTGGATAAACTTGAGTCTATTATTCATTAAACCAACAAATATAATCTGTGGCATGTGATGGATGGAGCAGGGTGAGGCAGAGTAAAATCTAAAAAAGTAATATTAAGAAAAGTTTGGTTAACACTTCTAGATTTATTTGAAATTTTGTAGCTCTTGTGCTTACAACAAGAAAAACCTGGGCAAACAGAAAATCAGTGATTCCCCTATAGTCCATGGAGAACTGATGTTTCAAGGAAAACCATCAACCCACAAAATAAACTATCACCCACATCTGAACAGACAGGCACCTCCAGAGGGACAGAACAACTAAGATCTGCTACCTGGAATAGAAGCCACTGGAGGTATAATTTAGTAGGAACATTTAAATGGCAATTTTGATGAACTGCTGGGAACTGAGAAAGTGTTAGCACGAGAGTAAGTAACTGCTGGGCTTCCCTTGTAGCTCAGTTGGTAAACAATCTGCCTGCAGTGCAGGAGAGCCAGGGTCGATCCCTAAGTTGGGAAGATCGCTTGGAGAAGGAAATGGCGACCCACTCCAATATCCTTGCCTGGAAAATCTCATGGACATAGGAGACTGGTGGTCTGCAGTCCATGGGGTTGCAAAGAGTCGGGCATAACTGAGCGACTAACACTTACTTACTTAAATAACTCCTTGGGGGTTGCAAGTAAAATAACTTAGTTTTCATGGACTTTACTTCTAGGGACATGATTTTCCTGATGTAGATATGAAGAAGACATTCTTGTGGCTCTATTAGGGGGAGAGGAAAAATAACCATTGTGAGATATTTGCAGAGCCTTCTCCAGAACAAAAGCCAATACCCTTTTGGAAAAGACTTTAAGCATTATATCAATCATGCTTTCTTCTCTGTCCTTCTCTAGCTTTCTGTTTCACTTAAGGAGGGAGGAACCTAGTTCATAGCATCAGTGACTGACGTATTACAGAATGATAATCTTCCATACCACCACACCTCCAGGAGTCCAGTATAATAAATAAGGATGGGGTGCAGCTAGAAAAAAAAAAAAGCTGTAAGATTCATACTCTGAGAAGTACTTAGGAAAGCCCAAAGTCAAGAGAGGAGACATAAACAAGGACACTGGAGAAATCTGAAGTCTCTTGCATACTTATAACTATATAAAACTCTAAACATAGCCCAGCTGTAGCCATTTAACATAAATGTCCACACTAAAACCTTATCCATGTCAATTTTGAGAAACTTTATAAAATATGTTCACTTTCAACAACAATAAAAAAATTATAAGGCTGCAAAAGAGTAATAAATACAGTCTGTAGAGAAAAAAACATTAGAACTATACTGAGATATGAGCAGGCAATAGGATTACCAGTGAGGGAATTTAAAATAGCTATAAGCAAAGGACTTTAATGGATAGCAACACACAAACCACATATAAAACCAGATGCAAGCAGAAATATAGAAATATATAGAAACTCCAAGACAGACTAAAAAAAGTCTAGAAAATTTAAAAACTAACAGAATGTGATGGACCTAATAGTAAACTTGATGCAGCTGAAGGAGGAATCAGTGAGCGACATAAAGATATAAAGATAATCAATAAAGATTTCCCACCTTAAATATAAAGAGGAAAAAAATGAAAACAAAATAAACTGAATATAAAACTACAAAAGTCATAACATATAGGTATTCGGAATATCAGAAGGAAAATGGATGGATTTAGAAGGATGCTTGAAGCAAAAATGGTCAAGAATTTTCCAAAATCAGTTATAGATACCAACTACAGATCCAGAGAACTCTAAGAACCAGAAGCAAGAAAACTACAGAGAAAGACTAGAAAACCTCATACACATTTAGGCTAATCTTATTCAAATGGCTGAAAAGCAATAGAAAAAAAAAAAAGAAAGTTCTGAAAGGCAAACGAAAAAAAAGTCAACCTTACCAGTAAAGAATAGGAATTATAGGACAATTCCAACAGAAATCATGCGTGCAAGAGAAGAGTGGAGAGAAATATTTAAAGTGTTAAAAGAGTGGGGATTGGTGGCCAAGATGGCAAAGCAGGAAGATCATGACCTCAACTTCCTGCATAGACCCATCATAATTAAAAGTACTTAGAGAGCAACTATCAGTGAAAAAGACCTGAAGAATAGTGCAAAAGATTTTCCACAACAAAAAAAAATATAAAGAAGGAATCACAAAGAGGCAAGTAGGAGGAGCTGAGACTTCAAAACCTACACTATCAAGTAGGGAACCCATGAACAGGAGGATGTTTGTCATTGCAGGGTTTTCCCCAAGGAATGAGGGGTCCAAACCCCACATCCAGCTCCCCAGGTCCAGCAATGGGAAAGCAGGCTCCAGAACACCAGGCTTTGAGGACCAGCAAGGCTTGCAGATAGGAGAGCCAGAAGGGTGTAGTTAACAGAGACTCTACTCTTAAAGGGCACACACACAATCATACATGCTCTAGGACCCAGGGAAGAAGCAGGTCAATTGAAAGAAACCTGGGTCAGACCCACATACTGTTTTTAGAGGGCCTCCTAGAGAGATGTGATGTCACTGGGATCCCCCCTTGTGGACACAGATGCTGGTTACAGACATTTGGGGAGTCTGTCCCATCAGGAGGACACTGGTGCTGGCAAGAGCCATTTGGACATCCTCCCTTTAGACTCTTGGGCTGGGACCTGGCTCCACTCACCAGCTGGTATGATTGATTGGAAACAACCCAATCCACTGTTACTAGCAGCAACAATGCTTTTGCATATTTCTTTATAATACTTAAAAGTCTAGATTTCTGTGTTTATCAAGTCAATTTCCAGTCAATTTTGGAGCAACCTGTACAAAGAGAAACTACCTACTTTAGCTATTTCATTTTGCAAACCTGTCTACATTTTTTATTCTTCACATCATACTAGCAGCTAGCATAGTGAGATCACATAGTAGGTGCTCAATATAGAATGTATGTTGAATTATTTAATGTACAAATAAATGTACATGTTTGGGCCTTAGATTTGTCTCTTCAAGTAAACTAGGAAACGCTTAACTTTTCTCTGCATCAGTCTTTCCAATCATTATTTGAAGCTAAGTGTTTTTCATAATCTTTTCTAAATGTTAAATGTCCCTACTGTCTTCCACTGTGTTCCACAAAATGATTCACTTTGTATACTTTCTACTGAATGAGTTTTGATTTTTCATTTCCTTCTTAACATACTTCAATGTCAATTGCCAATCCAAATCTTTCATCTTTCATTCCCATATTGACATCTCAGGTTTATTTTGCAAACAAGCTTTCTCATTCAAATATTAATAACTCTGTCTGAGAGTTGTGTGTTTCTGATGTTCTGATTACCCAACCACTCATCTCTAGGAAGTTTCTACACTGTTATGTTTTTCCATGTCATGTATGACTAAGATATGATCAGTGGAGAATTGGAGATTAGTCTAAAACTTGGCTGTCTAACATAGTAGCTAGTAGGTACATATGATCATAGATACTTAAAATGTGGCTGGTGTGAATCAAGATATACTGATAAGTGTAAAATACACTCTGAATTTCAAAGAATTATTTAAAAACATAAACTATCAATAATTTTATGTTGATTACACATTAAAGAAAAATATCTTAGATATATTGGTTAAATAAAATATATTATTAAAATTAATTTCATCTATTACTATTAATTTTTTAAATATGTTGATTAGAACATTTTAAATTACATATATGGCTTGCCTTTGTGGCTCACATTTTACTTCTGTTTGACAACACTGGTTCAAAGCCATGTCACTGCCCAGCAAGTTACGGAAAACTAGAACTTAAATTCTCTGACTTAAGGTCCATGTTGACTAGCTCTGTATATCATGACTTGAGAAGAAACCCAATTCAAGACAATCAAATGATCTCAATCTTTATCGCATAGGTTTTATAGTGCAGTCACCATATTCTGCCTTTAATAATTTGACAAATTGACTTCCTTATGATGAAGGACAGCAGCAGGCATACATTGGAAATGTTTTATTACTTGGGATTCTGCAGGTAAGATCTGCATATATGTAGCTTTCATTGATCCTCATTTAGGACCTGTGCTAAGAAATCCCCCTTAGACAGACTGAACAAAAAATCAAGTCCTTAGTGGCACTCTCACTTTTAAACCTTAGTACAATGGCATGTGATACATTAAAGTTAATTTGTCACTTCATGGAAAGTCACCCTGAAGCAAGGTTTTGATAATAGGCTTTCTTTAGATCATTTCCCAGGCACATTTTGCAACATTCAAATGAAATAAAGGTATGATTTGTTCCTCCTTTCTACTGGATTCAGTCTAGCAGCTGATAGAAGTTTATTTTTATCTTGCCATTGGAGGTAGGCCCTGGGGCTGCTGAATAATTAAGGAGCATGTTTCTGATAGTTCCTCAATAACAAGATATTAGTTAATAATAGAAACAAAGTTAAGTTTTCTGCTCAGAAGAGTAGTAACTTTTTATCATGCAAAACTGGCAATTCTATTTGCACTTTCCTCCTCTAAATCTGCAAAGCCCTTGACACCCCAGCAACAGTATGAAAACCCATAGGTTTCTTGTTACATAAGTGATGTTGATCTAACAGTTCAACAAAATCTCTAAATGGAAATCACAATTAGTTTTTTTGTCTTCCTTTGGAAAATAATTTGTTAATTTATAGTCATGTAAGTATTGACACTTTATGAAGGGATCTTAGAAACTTTATGCATTGTACCAAGACTTTAGGAAAAAACATCTTTTAATTACTTATATTATGTCCCACTTTTAATTGTTTGTGGCTGGTCTGAACATTTTAGTCTGTGACGAAGAAACTTTTAGTTCCTGGTCTGCAGTGTGAAGCAACAGTCATGGTAGGATTAAAAAACGCATCACTGATCTGCAATCTTCTCAAAGAGTGGTAGCTTGAAAAAGCTCCTTGGTGTACATGTAATGCAACTACACAAAGCTGGCTAGCTTAGTGCACTATCTCTAAAGTTACCACTAAGGGAAAAAAAATGGACTCAAGGTTTCAGAGTTATATGGCTTGACTAGATATTGTCAAAAGGGCATACTTGTCAATATACATACAATGGCATTTGTTTTCTTTACTACTAACTAGCCCTCTTTTCTCACATTTCTCAGTTTGAAGTTCACGACAGAAAACATTTTAACTAACTTGTTCCACTGTACAGCTAATTAAATGATCATGCCTAACTTCAACTTACCCTCTATGATTCTAATATAGAGTCATATCTATGATCTTCAAGGCAACTATGAATTTTTGAAATCATAAACTTGTTTAGTTACCTAATTTCTATCTCCTCTAGACTCTAGGTTTCAAGAGGTAAGTGTTTTATTTTTTTCCCTGTGTTTCATCTCCAACATCTAGCACAGTGTCTATAATATAAAGGAGACACCATAACTGCTTGATGAAAATTGTTGGATCTACATGTATGTATGTGAGAGTTGCATCCATAAAGAAGACTGAGCACCAACGAATTGATGCTTTCAAACTGTGGTGTTGGAGAAGACTGCTGAGAGTCCCTTGGACTGCAAGGAGATCCAACCAGTCAATCCTAAAAGAAATCAACCCTGAACAATCATTGGAAAGATTGATGCTGAACCTGAAACTCCAGTACTTTGGTCAACTGTTGCAAAGAGTCTACTCATTGGAAAAGATCCTGATGCTGGGAAGGATAGAAGGCAGGAGAAGAAGGAGGTGACAGAGCATGAGTTGTTTGGATGGTATCACTGACTCAATGGATATGAGTTTGTGCAGTCTCTGGGAGATGGTGAAGGACAGGGAAGCGTGGTATGGTGCAGCCCATGGTGTTGCAAACAGTTGGATATGACTTAATGGCTGAACAACAAAAAATTGGATCTACAAGAGAAACCCTGTTACAGCTGGAAAAGTGACTGATGATACAATACGCTGATCAAGAAAGACCAAGAAAAGGTCTACTTGAGCAACAGAAGTCTGGTGAACTAGAAGGTAGAATTTCAAAGGAAGAGCTTATGACTGGATAAACTGAGGAGGAGTTCTTCTAGTTGGGTCACTGAAGGGCACTGTCAACAAAGTGTAACATTAAATATATAACACCTTGATGTATAGTAGAAGTACTTATAATTTATATTAATCATTTATCCCACTGTTTTCTGGACCAGCTCAGATTATTCATAGTTTTTTATTGTCCATATTTTGCACATTATGTCTGTAAGTTTTCAGTACCATTCTATTAGCAAAGGTTGCTTCTTTTTGTTAAAGCACTTATGTGCTGACTTCTAAAAAATATTGCATCTTCAAATCATTCCAACACATTGTAAGTACTATGTCTTTATCATAACATTAACTTAAATATCCATTTATCCTCGAGATCTCTTTTGATATGTACATTTGCCTGCACTGACAGCTCCATTTCTACTCAGGTTTGAGGAGTAAGGGAGTGCCAGAGAGAGGAAATTTCTAACGTCTTTTAATACAAATACTCTCTTACAAAGTAGAAACAGACTTACAGACTTAGAAAACAAACTTATGATCACCAAAGGAGAAAGGTAAGGGCTAAAGATAAACTGGGATCTAGGGACTGACATATATACACTACTATATTTAAAATTGATAACATACAGAGAACTCTGCTCAATATTTTGTAATTACCTAAATACGAAAGAATCTGAAAAAGAATAGACACATGTATATATATATGTATAACTGAATCACTTTGCTATACATCTAAAACCAACACATTTAAATCAACTATAGTCCAATATAGAGAGTCCCAGGTGGCACTGTGGTAAAAAAAATCTACCCGCCAATGCAAGAGATGCAGGAGACACAAGTTCTATCTCTGGGTTGGGAAGATCCCCTGGGAAAGGAAATGGCAACCCACTTCAGTATTCTTGCCAGAAAAATCCCATGGATAGATGAACCTGGCAGGTTATAGTCCATGGGTTTACAAGAGTCAGACACGACTGAGTACACACACACATAGGCCAATACAAAATAAAAATTAAAAAGTGAAATACTCTCTTACGCAAATCATGAATGAAGTCAAAGCTGAAGAGCAACAGAGGCCATCATTTATCCTCACCGTCTTTCTCCAATAAACACCAGTTGTGTGTGTGCTCAGTTGTGTCTAACTCTCTGTGACCCCATGAAATGAGCCTACCAGCTTTCTCCGTCCATGGTATTTTCCAGGCAAAAATACTGGGTTGCCATTCCCTTCTCCAGGGGATCTTCCCAGTCCAGGGACTGAAATACTGTCTTCTGCAATAGCAGGCAGATTCTTTATCACTGAACCAGAAGGGAAGACCTATAAGTCCCAGTAAATACACACAAATGTAAACAGCAATGCTGTTAATTATTTGTAGCTGTTAAGATGCAAAACAGTTAGGACACCAGTCCACGAACCAAGTTTTTCTGGGCTTCAAATTCCAGGGATAGGCAATCTGAATTAAAATGAAATTCTTCCTAAAAAGATTGTATAAAAGTGTAACATATATATGGCCAAGCAACTAAGAAAGAAAATGAATACTTTAAATGCTAGGGAAAAAAGCGCAACAAGCATGGGGATTCTTTTATGTCTTGTGAATGTCTGTATTTAGAGCGGACATATTTAAATGTTTAATTATGCATCAGTGTGTGTGTGCGTTAGTTGCTGTCACGTACAACTCTTTGGGAGACCATGGACTGTAGTCCGTCAGGCTCCTCTGTGGAATTCTCCAGACAATAATACTGGAGTGGGTAGCCATGCCCTTCTCCAGGGGATCTTCCTGACCTGGGGACCGAACCCAGGTCTCTTGCATTTCAGGCATATTCTTCACTATCTGAGCCACCAGAGAAGCCTGTGCAGCAACATACTCAGGCTCGGATGTCAGTGTCCATACAGTGATTTGAAAGGAAACGTTTAATTGCATGGTTAGAAGAGACAATAAAATTGTGCTTTAAAGCACTATATACCCCTAGTGAAAGTAACTTTCCAGAAAAGCAACAAGGAAGCTGCTCTGGACATCTTCCACTTCCCCCAGAGATCCGTCTTGATCCTTCTTCACCCTGTCTGTTCCAGAACCCGGACCCATGGGAACCATATCAGCTGGATTATTTGCCTCCTGGATTGTGGATTTTCACTGATGGAAGGTACAAGCAAGAGAATGAAGGGATGGAAGGGAGATGTGGATAGCTATTTCCCTAGCTTCTTATTTTCAGTTTTGCCACAATGAAGTGCTTCCTCACCTAAGGTCAGGAGGTCATCCACAACAGTTTTATCAGTCTGAAGTTTCTAATGAATGGGTCTGCCTTTTCATGTCTTCAAACTTAGCATCAGGTACTAAGCCTTTGCATTACCGTCCTTGAGGTATTATATACTTCGGGCTTCTTAACAGCTTGTCTACATCTCTAACAGTACTTTATTAACTCCTCTTAAATATTCCAGTATTAATGGACCATATATTATCTGCTAGGATCCTGGATGATAGGAAAACTAAAAGAAATGTACCTTTCTCCTTGTATTTACAAGAGGAAGAATACTTTTTTTCAAAGTTATATACAAAAAGCTTCTAGTTCAAGTTTAGTTTACTTATATGTTAGAGGAATAATAGAATTTAAATAGTAACATGAAAATTGCTCCAAGCCAAGTATAGCAATGGCTAATTTGACAAAACAAAAAGTTGAAAATTGCTGTGAAAGACATGTCCATAACACAAAGACATAATTTTCCCAGAAGTGTCAGGATTTTGATCCTCACTGAATATGAGCTCATAATTTAAAACTGAAGAAATAATATGAAGAAAACATAAAGAAATAATCCATCATGAATGAATCAAGAGACATATCAGAACATAATTAGTATGTCAAAAACAAACACAATACAATAACCTGAAATAATTAATTGAACTAATGTACTACATTGCCTTTCTTTGGGATTGGAATGAAAACTGACCTTTTCCAGTCCTGTGGCCATTGCTGAGTTTTCCAAATTTGCTGGCATATTGAGTGCAGCACTTTCACAGCATCATCTTTCAGGATTTGAAATAGCTCAGTTGGAATTCCATCACCTCCACTAGCTTTGTTCATAGTGATGCTTTCTAAGGCCCGCTTGACTTCACATTCCAGGATGTCTGGCTCTAGGTGAGTGATCACACCATCGTGATTATCTGGGTCGTGAACATCTTTTTTCTATAGTTCTTCTGTGTATTCTTGCCACCTCGTCTTAATATCTTCTGCTTCTGCTAGGTCAGACCATTTCTGTCCTTTATCGAGCCCATCTTTGCATGAAATGTTCCCTTGGTATCTCTAATTTTCTTGAAGAAATCTCTAGTCTTTCCCATTCTGTTGTTTTCCTCTATTTCTGTGCATTGATCACTGAGGAAGGCTTTCTTATCTCTCCTTGCTATTCTTTTGAAGCCTGCATTCAGATGCTTATATCTTTCCTTTTCTCCTTTGCTTTTCGCCTCTCTTCTTTTCACAGCTATTTGTAAGGCCTCCTGAGACAGCCATTTTGCTGTTTTCCACTTCTTTTCCATGGGGATGGTCTCGATCCCTGTCTCCTGTACCATGTCACAAACCACCGTCCTTAGTTCATCAGGCATTCTATCAGATCTAGTCCCTTAAATCTATTTCTCACTTCCACTGTGTAATTATAAGGGATTGGATTTAAGTCATAACTGAATGGTCTAATGGTTTTCCTTAAAGTACCGCACAGTTGCACTCATCTCACACATTAGTAAAGTAATGCTCAAAATTCTCCAAGCCAGGCTTCAGCAATACGTGAACTGTGAACTTCCAGATGTACAAGCTGCTTTTAGAAAAGGCAGAGGAACCAGAGATCTAATTGCCAACATCCGCTGGATCATGGAAAAAGCAAGAGAGTTGCAGAAAAACATCTATTTCTACTTTATTGACTATGCCAAAGCCTTTGACTGTGTGGATCACAATAATCTGTGGACAATTCTGAAAGAGATGGGAATACCAGACCACCTGACCTGCCTCTTGAGAAACCTATATGCAGGTCAGGAAGCAACTGGACATGGAACAACAGATTGGCTCCAAATAGGAAAAGGAGTACATCAAGGCTATATATTGTCACCCTGCTTATTTAACATATATTCAGAGTACATCATGAGAAACACGGGGCTGGAAGAAGCACAAGCTGGAATCAAGATTGCCAAGAGAAATATCAATAACCTCAGATATGGGACACAGTGAGAAGGAACTAAAAAGCCTCTTGATGAAAGAGAAAGAGGAGAGTGAAAAAGTTGGCTTAAAGCTCAACATTCATAAAATGAAAATCATGGCATATGGTCCCATCACTTCATGGGAGATAGATGGGGAAACAATGGAAACAGTGACAGACTTTATATTTGGGGCTCCAAAATCACTGCAGATGGTGACTGCAGCCATGAAATTAAAAGACGCTTACTCCTTGGAAGAAAAGCTGTGGCCAACCTAGATAGCACATTCAAAAGTAGAGACATTACTTTGCCAACAAAGGTCCTTCTAGTCAAGGCTATGGTTTTTCCAGTGGTCATGTATGGATGTGAGAGTTGGACTGTGAAGAAAGCTGAGCACCCAAGAATTGATGCTTTTGAACTGTGGTGTTGGAGAAGACTCTTGAGAGTCCCTTGGACTGCGAGGAGATCCAACCAGTCCATTCTGAAGGAGATCAGCCCTGGGATTTCTTTGGACGGAATGATGCTAAAGTTGAAACTCCAGTACTTTGGCCACCTCATGAGAAGAGTTGACTCATTGGAAAAGATCCTGATGCTGGGAGGGATTGAGGGCAGGAGGAGAAGGTGACAACGGAGGGTGAGATGGCTGGATGGCATCACTGACTTGATGGACGTGAATCTGAGCAAACTTCGGGAGTTGATGATGGACAAGGAGGCCTGGCCTGCTGCCATTCATGTGGTAACAAAGATTCAGACCCGACTGAGCGACTGAACTGAATTGAACTGAATATATCACAATGAGCAAACACAAAGAGAATACTATAAAACTAGTATTTAACAACTCATCCAATTAGAAAGAGAATTAAATTTAAAGTAAATATGCGGAAATTAGCCCCCAATGCCATTCTAAGATATTAATAACTTTAGGTATGAAGATGACACCATGTTTATGGCAGAAAGCAAAGAATTAAAGAGCCTCTTGATAAAAGTGAAAGAGGAGAGTGAAAAAAGTTGGCTTAAAACTCAACAGTTAGAAAGCTAAGATCATGGCATCTGGTCCAATCACTTCATGGCAAATAGATGGGGAAATAATGGAAACAGTGACAGACTTTATATTTTGGGCTCTAAAATCACTGCAGATGGTGACTGTCCCCATGAAATTAAAAGACACTTGCTCCTTGGAAGAAAAGCTGTGACCAACCTAGATAGCATATTCAAAAGCAGAGACATTACTTTGCCAACAAAGGTCCATCTAGTCAAAGCTATGGATTTTCTAGTAGTCATGTATGGATGTGAGAGTTGGACTATAAGGAAAGCTGAGCACCGAAGAATTGATGCTTTTGAACTGTGCTGTTGGAGAAGACTCTTGAGAGTCCCTTGGACTGCAAGGAGATCCAACCAGCCCATTCTGAAGGAGATCAGTTCTGAATATTCACTGGAAGGACTGATGCTGAAGCTGAAACTCTAGTACTTTGGCCACCTGATGCCAAGGATTGACTCATTTGAAAAGATCCTGGTGCTGGGAAAGATTGAAGGCAGGAAGAGGTGAGGACAACAGAGAATGAAATGGTTGGATGGCATCACCAACTCAATGGACATGAGTTTGAGTAAACATTAGGAGTTGGCAATGGACCGGGAGACCCGATATCCTGTAGTCCATGGGGGTCACAAAGTGTAGGACACGACTGAGTGACTGAATTGAACTGAATTGAGAAAGTGTGAGAAACGAGCCAGGGCCTCTGGGAGGCAGAGTGTCTGGGGGAAAATGGTACAAACTTACCAAGAACTGCAAGTTTGTCAAGAAAGGAAGAAAAGAGAGCAAGAGGTGAAAATTAATGAATCTACTGCAAAAACAAAGATAAAAATTGAACTGAACTGAACTGAAAGCAAGCAAGCCATCGGAAATAAGCTAAAAGATATGGAAGGCAACATGTGATTTTCAACTTTAATCTAAAATAAATCTTATAATAAAAAGGTAATATTTCATATTATTCCATATTAAAAGCAATATTTAACAAAATAATATCAGGATTCTTCATGATTAATTCAAGACCTAAATATGAAACTGCATACATTGTTTAAAAATAAAAAGTCCAAAAAAAAAAAAAGAAAAAGTGAAAGGAAAAATAAAAAGAAAATTAAAAAAAAAGAGGGATGTTATATCTCCCCATAAAGCACAGCAAGTATGTTACTATTTCAACAGCTCTAATGTTCTCCATAGATAATGGGGAAAATATCTGAAATGCTGAGGGAAATATATCCAATAAACTATCAATCATGAATGAGAATGATTCTTTGGAAAACAAAGCCTGATAGCTTGTTGTTTAAACCTATACTGAGTTACTAAAAGATCTGTAAGTACTGGAAAAAATTTACATCCAAAATTATGATATGTGTTCATTCACTAAGTCATGTCCGACTCTTTGCAGCCCCATGTACTGTAGCCCAACAGGCTCATCTGTCCATGGGATTCTCCAGGCAAGAATACTGGAGTGGGTTGCCATTTCCTTCTCCAGGGGATCTTCCCTGACCAAAGGTCAAAGCAGCTGTCTTGTGTCTCCTGCATCTGTAGGCGGATTCTTTACCAACAGCACCACCTGGGAAGCCCAAATCATGATAAATGCAAGAAATATTCTGAGAAACTGTTAAATGAGTTACTTTGAGTGAACATTTCTTTTTTTTTTTTTTCTTTCTCTAATGGCACATTTTTTCATCTACTCTGAAATATCCAGTTTATAAGCATTCAGTGCAGTGATTTTATGCAATGGCATTTCCTTCATAGCTCAGTCAGTAAAGAATCTGCAGGAGACCTAGGTTCGATTCCTGGGTAGGGAAGATCCCCTGGAGAAAGAAATGGCAACCCACTCCAGCATTCTTGCCTGGAAAATTGCATGGACAGAGGACTCTGGAAGGCTACAGTTCTTGGGGTTGCAAGAGTCAGACACGACTTAGCGACTAAAGAGAGAAAGAGAGATAGTGAAAAAATGAATAGGTTTTGTTTTAATTGTGAGAATAGTTCTCCATTGAGGAAAAAAGTAAAATCATGAATACCATGCTCTATGATATCTATGCCATGTGCTAGTGCAGGAACGTTAATAACCGTTTTGCAATATTTACTACATGAAAGTGAAAGTCGCTCAGTCATGTCCAATTCTTTGCCACCCCAGGGAGAATTCCATGGAATTCTCCAGGCCAGAATACTGGAGTGGGTAGCCTTTCCCTTCTCCAGGGGATCTTCCCAACCCAGGGATCAAACCCAGGTCTTCCACACTATAGGCAGATTTTTTTTACCAGCTGTGCCACAAGGGAAACTCAAAAATACCGGAATGGGTAGCCTATCCCTTCTCCAGTGGATCTTCCCGACCCAGGAATCAAACCCGGATCTCCTGCATTGCAGGTGAATTCTCCACCAACTGATTCTCCAACAAATTCTCCCCATTTGTTACATACATGTGTGCAAAGTCCCTACAGTCATGTCTGACTCTTTGCAACCCTATGGACTGTAGCCTGCCAAGCTTCTCTGTCCTGGGATTCTCCCTGCAAGAATACCAGAGTGGGTTTCGATGCCCTTCTCCAGGGAATATTTACACCTTAATGCAAAAAAGAAAACAAAAATGTGTGAAGGGAGGATAAATCCACATGCTCTTCATATATTAATACATATATAAATAATCTTGTTAAAATTCAGACTTGATTACTTCTAGGCGGAGCTTAAAAGCCTATATGTCCTTCAAGGTCTAGGCAATATGATTATTTGTTGCCCCAGGCTTGCTCAAAATGGCATGCATTTTCATACCTTCTGGAGGGAATAACATTTATTTATAAGCTTTATAAATGACATAAAAGTATTAGTGTAAATTAATTATTCATTAAATAGTTATTTTATATTTCTGTGTTGGATTACTACTTCCTTTTCAAAGCTTATATTTATTTACTTTTGACACTTCCTAAAAGGTTAGTGTGCCAAACATCTCCCCTGATATTTCAGGTAAGCCACACAACATTAGCCCAAACTTTAAAATTCCAGGAAAGTTTTTAGTCACTATTTGCACTAGAATTAAATTTTCTTGTATGTTCTCTCTCATGTAAGTAAACCAATTACTTGACATTAAATGATCACTCTAAACAATTTTATACAAATATGGAGATACTTCACTAACTATCCTCTTTCCTGCTTTTTTCTCTCTTTGCCTAGCAGTTAACTAACTATTGCAGTTTTCCATTCTCTAATTAAGTAATTAAACACATGTTTTGGTACCATAATTTGTTGATTGCTTTTATATTTACAGGTAAAACAATAAGAATGGGGTTAATTGTTTTCTTTCTGCAGTGGAAGAAAACAGAGCCAGATGGAAATGAGCTATTTGTTCCAAATTTGAGGCAGTTCATGGTAAAAGATTAGTGATGAATGTCAAAACTATCAGAGCTGTCTTACTGTATTATTTAATATTTGGGTGATTACCAGTATCATGGGATGGAAATAGCGAAGTCTTTAAAAAGAAGTGTTCTGGATAGTCTGATTTGAAATAGCTTTGAAATGGCTAATAAAAACTTGTGCCTCTATAATTTTAACTTACAGTTCTTTATGGGGATAGGATAAAAGACAAACTGTTTAAAAGAAAGTCTAGACTTCAGTTTAATCCTGATCTTAGCTGGCCTGGGCCTGTAGCAGCTTGAAGTAGAATTTTGGTTCCTGGACGGTGAGTGAAATCAGGCCATGACAATGAGAATTCTGAATCATAACCACTAGACCAGTGACAAGGCCTGGGCCTACACGACTTTGTAGAAAATGAGTTACACAACGTTGTAAAATAAGTAAAACGTTAATTAGGAAGAAAAA
Source organism: Ovis canadensis (assembly GCF_042477335.2). Classification (NCBI taxonomy): domain Eukaryota; kingdom Metazoa; phylum Chordata; class Mammalia; order Artiodactyla; family Bovidae; genus Ovis; species Ovis canadensis. The sequence continues at coordinate 194,072,952 of NC_091246.1, read as the reverse complement.
GAACACATGTGGATAGATACATGGGCAAACTCAGAGAGAGAGTTGTGCCTTCAAGGCAGTCTGAATCACTTTTGTGGAACATTTCTTCTTGGTTTCCTCCAGCCAATCGTCTTGCTCTACCTGGTTCTGAGTCCATATTTGGTTTATCTCAGGGTCCTCCCCTGTGTGCACGTGCATCTCTAAGCCAAGAGGAGTTCTAGCAAAGAGAACTATGGGTAGGTTGACATCACCTCTCCTAGGCTCAGCCTCTCCTATTATCCTCCTATTATTGTCCATCTTGGGAGCCTTTGTCCACAGAGGACAAACTCTAGCTGCTCAGGTTGGGACCCATCTATATCCTGCCTCAATTCTAAGGGAAATAAGATGGAAATATGCCTATCAATTGCAGAGTTGTTGTCTCTTTTTATTCTCTTACCCTTTGACTACCACAGTCTTTCCTACTTTTACTGACAATTGAAATTATTCTGAGAGTAAGGGTTGCATACTTTTTCTTCCAAATTGTAGGGAACATTTGGAGTAATAATACTACAGGGAAAAGAAGGTTAAATAAGTGGTTTATTCTGCTTAAGGGATAAATGAGTGATTTCTTTTCTAAGATTATTCTTGATGGATGGAAAATGTGCTAGGTATATTTAAACAGGAAAATTGTAATATAAGATCTAATGGTTGTGTTTTTGTTTTTCTCTTTTGTAATGCAAGTGCATGATTAAACTTTGATTCCCTAGGTATCCATTTCAAAGATGCATCTACTTTAATAATGGTTATCTCTATTAAGACATTGCCACACATCTAGATAAAGAACAAGGCTACCCACCCCACCTCCCAGACACTGAGGCTTCTTGTTTCAGATCTTGGTTGATTTCAACAGACCATTTGGGCTACTTAATTTTTTTCCTTTCCCCAAGCTCTAAATTTTTATCTTATGTTTTAAATTCACCAATAAAGAGTAAGCCCATGAAACCCTAGGCCTCTGCCTTCAATTCCAATAAAACATAATCCCAGGTGCTGCACTTTTTCCTTCTCTACCAGCGACCTTGCTGTGGCCTGATAACTATAGAATGTCACACACCCAACAAGGATTGAGTCATTAGCCACTGTAGCCACTGACCTTTAACTCACCCTGAAAGGATTTCAGAGTAGAGATCAGGAATGAGGCACTCTCTGCTCTAGAGAAACTGACAGAGCAGACCTTCAGATAGATACTTTTAGGAGAACTTTTTATGAACCTGGATTCTTACATCTTCCCATAATTAGAAAAGCACTAAAACCATTAATTAAGATATCTGTTTCTTGTGACTAGCAGCAATCTTCAACCAAGATGCGTGCTTAGTTTCATGTACCACCTTCACCAAAATCGCTTAGACACTGACCTCTTCTTCCCTTGTCTCTTCGTAACTGTATCTCAGAGCTCTCTGAGAGACTGTCTCCAAGGCTAGAGTCCTCAGTATGACACTGAATAAACTAAATTCACAGCTTTTACACTGTGCAATTTTTCTAAGTCTATGGCCCCAGGTGGGCTGTGAAATTTCCAGGTCTTGTAAGTAATAAACCTATATATGTTTTTCAGTGTTTCCTGGTGGTTATTTTCAAAAGGCATCTTGCAATCATAGGAACCACAACATTGATTATTGATAGGCTGAGCCTAGCACAGAATAAGGAGTGAAAACTAATTAAGGCAACAAGGTCAAACTCATAGTTTGACAAGAAATAGTAAATACCTAGAACTTCTAATAACTGCTGTTAATTTGTAAAGCAAATCCAAATTACTAATGTCACTTTTTGGATTATTTTTATTTTCCAAGTCCAAGATTTTGTCACTTCTAATCATTAAATTTCCTCAGCTGAAATCACTGAAAACACTTTCTTGTAATGTTTGGTTTGTTTACTCCTAGACAGAATCCAAATTCTTAAAGCCAACGATTGTTCACTTCAGTTGCATTTGTCATGTCTGGAATAAGGCCTTAATACCTAAGGTATTCTAGACAGTTACTAAGTGCATAGTTGGAATGAAGATAAATCTTTTCCACTATCTATTTAAGATACATATTAATGACTATTGTCACAAAAATTACTTTAAAAAGACAAAATTTAGGACCAAAACAAATACAGGTTAAAAGTTCAGCACTGCCAAAGTCTATATCTAGTGTTCTTGGGAAGATTAATTCCTCTGAGTCTCTCCTTTATCATCTGTGAAATGATGATAACGTCTTTCAGAAATCAATTGAATACTGAACCATCAAATATAAATAAAGCCATGCATTAATTATAGTGGTTAAAATGTAGGTTACATTCAGGAACTCCAGATAGTAGGGGAAAACCTGAGCTCCATTCTAATTTGCACAAGATGATTGGGGTTCTCTAAAGAGAAAATGAAGAAATATGGGAAGTGGCAGGCAAGACTCAGAAGAATCAGAATTGAAGAAATAAAGAATTACAGAGGGTTGGTCTGTGTAAATGCAGTTAGGTCAGCTGTATCTGCAAGTTGGCAGTTATGGAAGTTAAGATTCCTCTCCCCACAGAGACTAGGAGACAGGGGATCTTTCTCTTCTGATGATTACTTTTCAAAAGGATGACTTTTAGGTCCTTGAGAAAGATACTCTTGAATTGTAAGAGATGTATATTCACAATTGTAAGCCCTTTTTAGTAACTGTTCTAAAGAGGAGAGGTCAGGCACCTATCATCCAGCTTTGGCTAGAACAAAGAGTAAATTCTCCAGGCAGGGATGACCTTTCTCAAGCAGACATTTAGATGGGGATTTGGGGGCAATGGTCATCCTAGGGACATGACCTTAGTTTATAGAAGGCAGGCTAGAGTTTGGTTATTCCTCTGGTGCACAGGTTTGCATATATTCCTTACATGCTAGGATTTCCACAAAGTCAAAAGGAATGTAAAATTATTAACATACTATCTGATATAGTGTAGGCTGTTAAGGCAATCTTTCCAAACCTTAAACATCAAAAAGCATACTTAGTCTTAAAATAATCAAGGTATTTTGTAAAATTGCAGTTCTTTATGTGGACCATTTTTAAAGTCTTTTTTGAATTTGTTACAATATTGCTTCTTTTAAAATATATAAATTATATATTATTTATACATTTATTTATTATATATATTATATATGTAAATACATATATATATATAGGTCATAAGGCATGTGAGATCTTAGTTACCTGATTAGGGATCGAACCCACACCCCCTGCATTGGAAGGCCAACTCTTAACCAATGGACTGCCAAGGAAATCCCTAAAACACAGTTCTTTAAAGTTGGAATAGATGGGAAATATATTAATAGACTCAGGACTAAGTAAAATAGTCTCAGGATGAATACTTGGATAAGAATAGTAATAATTTAAAACTTTCTCACTTATAAACCACTGTCAGAATGTTAATATAAACCAGCTCTAAAAGGTCCATTTCCCCAACAGCAATCAAATCGTAGTTTTTCAGTAATGGGAACTTTCAAAGATGCCAATTGAAAATATCGAAGCAGGCAGATAGTAGACATGAGCAGAGAAAGGGACGTACAGGCCACATGGCAAGAAAATGGTCCTTAGGCTTTCCAGACTGACAGGAAACCACACATTTTAGGGTGATCAGTGTCCTAGAGACAGTGGAAGAAAGATGGGAAGAGTAGAGAATCTTTGCTGTCTTGAATGTAACATTTTGCTCATTATGCTCTTATTACCAAAAAATTAGCCTTGCAGATAAGAAGTGAAGTTCCCATCATGCACTGAGGCCAAGACAGTTCCCATCAAGATGAAAAAAGGACAGAAGTCACTCTTCCACTTAGGAAGATGGAGATGGGGTGAAAATTTGAGAATACACCCCCTAACCCTTCCCTCCACAATGAATACCCCTTCCCTTCATTTCTACACTCCACAGAAATAGCTTGCCAAGAAACTCAGAGCAGCTACTCACCTGAGTCTGCCTGCTCTAAGATTCAGTTCAGTTCAGCTACTCAGTTGTGTCTGACTCTTCGTGACCCCATGAATCGCAGCACGCCAGGCCTCCCTGTCCATCACCAACTCCCGGAGTTCACTCAGACTCACGTCCATCAAGTCAGTGATGCCATCCAGCCATCTCATCCTCTGTCATCCCCTTCTATCACTTAAATAAATCCTCACTTTGCTTTATTGACCTTCCTGTCACCTCTTTGCATTCTTTCTACAATAAGACAAAAACCTACCCTCAGGTAGCATTTCTGGCAGAGCCAGCCAGGAGGATTAGGGAAACCTCAGCCTCTCACCTCCTTTGCACTTTATAAGTGCCACCAGCCTTCCTGCCATTATTCTCTCTGTCTCTGTCCCTGTCTGTGTTTTTCACTCTTTCCACTCTTACTACCATGCCTCTTTCCCCTGGAAGTGAGGAAAAAAAAAAAAGAAAGAATTCATGCATCTTCAAACCTGGCCTCTAAGTCTGGCATTTCTGTCACTTGCGTGGAGGTCCAATCAGGAGAGTCTCCAGCCATCCTCCGAGGCAGCCAGGGACCTGATCTTCAAGTGTCTGGCCATCTAGGTTTGCCTGATCCACCACGTGAACCCTCATCAGATTTTATTGTTTGGAAATAGACAGTGCAGCCTTACTTTGAATTGGAGCTGAAGCAAGGCTGAGGTTCGTTCCCAAGCTTCTGCCAGCCTCAGGAGGTGTTGGGAGTGGGAACCGTCCATGCCCTGTAGTTGGGACTCTTGCAGTGGGGCCCTTGTGCCAGGCTGCAAGCCACTTGGTATTGAGCCAGCCCCCTCCAAGGTCCATTGCATGGCCCATATCCATCCTTGCCCCTGCCCCCACCTCACTCTGTCCTGCAGGGCCAGGTGTGCTGGGGTGGGCAGTTGGAGCCATCATTGAGTTAGGCACATGGTCATACCGGAGGCCTACATGCTGGCTGGTGACCCACGTGACTGGCACCCTGCTTGCTTCCTTCAGTTCAGTTCAGTTCAGTCGCTCAGTCGTGTCCGACTCTTTGCGACCCCATGAATTGCAGCATGCCAGGTCTCCCTGTCCATCACCAACTCCCGGAGTTCACTCAGACTCACGTCCATCGAGTCAGTAATGCCATCCAGCTATCTCATCCTCCGTCGTCCCCTTCTCCTCCTGCCCCCAATCCCTCCCAGCATCAGAGTCTTTTCCAATGAGTCAACCCTTCGCATGAGATGGCCAAAGTACTGGAGTTTCAGCTTTAGCATCATTCCTTCCAAACAAATCCCAGGGTTGATCTCATTCAGAATGGACTGGTTGGATCTCCACCATAGTTCAAAAGCATCAATTCTTCAGCACTCAGCTTTCTTCACAGTCCAACTCTCACATCCATACATGACTACTGGGAAAACCATAGCCTAGACGGACCTTAGTTGGCAAAGTAATGTCTCTGCTTTTGAATATACTATCTAGGTTGGTCATAACTTCCCTTCCAAGGAGTAAGCGTCTTTTAATTTCATGGCTGCAGTAACCATCTGCAGTGATTTTGAAGCCCTAAAAAAAAAAGTCTGACACTGTTTCCACTGTTCCCTAATCTATTTCCCATGAAGTGATGCGACCAGATGCCATGATCTTCGTTTTCTGAATGTTGAGCTTTAAGCCAACTTTTTCACTCTCCACTTTCACTTTCATCAAGAGGCTCTTTTGTTCCTCTTCACTTTCTGCCATAAGGGTGATGTCATCTGCATATTTGAGGTTATTGATATTTCTCTTGGCAATCTTGATCGAGCTTGTGCTTCTTCCAGCCCAGTGTTTCTCATGATGTACTCTGCATATAAGTTAAATAAGCAGGGTGACAATATACAGCCTTGACGTACTCCTTGATTCCTTGGGGTCCCACAATTGGGAATGTCCTTGCAGGATTTCCAGGCTCTCTATCCCCCTAAGTGCAGATACAAGACTTCTGCCTCAGGCTACCATTTCCCCCCATCCCAAACACACACTGTATACACCACACACACACATCCCAAACACACACTATATACACCACACACACACACACACACACACACACACACACACACGTTTTTCTTTGACTGACCTCAAGCAGTGCCATACTTGCTTAGGTCATTTTCAGAGGAACCTAGCCAGTTCACCAAAGAATTCTAGGGACTCTCTCCTTTGGCCACACTTGGAAGGATCTAAATATTGTCTACTGCTGCACCACTGGAGGACCCTTTGGGCTCAGGGTCAAATATAAACTGATGGATTACATGTTGTACAACCATATTGGTACCCTGTGAGCCTGACAGCAGTGCCTCCAATGGATCCCAATTGAGACTCTCAGCCAGGCCAGTGTGGTAGCGTGATCAGTGTGGATCACATGATCCTCTGCCTCATTAAAGGGATGAAGAGGTGAATAAGTAAACCTGTTAACTATGGTAACCTTAAAGAGATCACCTAAGGTCAAGATGAAAACCAACACTATTTCAGTCCTGATTGGTAGATTCCCTCAGAAAGTAACAAATATAGACCCAAACACTTTGAAGGGACATATTGTATTTGCAATCTACTTTGTCAACCAATCAGCCCCTGACATCTGTTGTAAGCTTCAAAAGCTTGTTATAGCACCCTGAGCCTCTCTCAGCCTTATTGCACAACCTTCAGTGTCTTCAACAATAGACCCCAGGCTGAAGAGGAAAGGAACAGACTGAATTAAGGAAGGAACCATGGTAAGCCCCATGGTAAGCGAGGGGTCCAACCCTGTGTCCCAGAGTCACAAAAGCCAAAATGTCAAGGGTTCCTGTTGCTCATTCTGAAAGTGCCTACTCAAGTCGACCAACCCTGTCTGAGTATACGGTCTTTGGTCGTGAACTCAGTCACATTGGGGGCCCCTTGAGGATGCCCCCCAACCCCCACTCCCCTGTCCCAGGCCACAGGTTGCTTGTGCTTCACTGTCTGCTGCAAAACTGGCCTCACTGCCAAGCAGGGACCTGCAATCTCATAACATTCATCATCACAGTCACTTAAGGCCTCACTGTCAGAGGTGCTGGGTTCTTCAGGGCCACGGGGTTCTTGCTCTAATGCCGATAATTGTTGCTCTAGTTCTTCCAAGTGTCTCTGCACACTGTGCACTGGTGTGGCATCACAGAGAGCACTATCCATATTCGCCTTCAGAGTAGTCAGGAAATCCATCCCACAGTGCCAGCAGCAGTCCATGCTGCCTCCTTTGGCAAATGGGAACTCACTGCCTTTAACGCCTTTTCAGCACTATCTGGTGAACAGTCCACTGCCTCCCAGTCTTCCACTGGAGCTCACACCAAGAGGATAACACCCACACAGTATCACATAGTACGTAGTGGCGACTGTCTTCCTCCTTCCTTTGGAGCCTCAGGCGCCTTTATCTGCTGGCTATCCTGCCAGCTTCAACTGTGTTGTTGATCCTATTTGTGACACCAGTTGTCTTGCTCTTCACACCATTCACACTGTTTGTTGAACCCAGGGTAGGCAAGGCGCAAGCTAAGAGGCCGGAAGAAGACTTGAGGAGCCGTAGGAGCTGCAGACATGTTTATTCTCTCCTGCCTGGAGCAGCAGCCATAGCAGCAGATAAGCTATATTCTCTCCTCCCATGGCTGACCCAAAAGACACAGCCACAATGCAGCAGTGAATGCTGCTGCTTTTTATGTGTAGCTCATATATCCCTAGAGCACAAAGTAGCTTATGCCCAAGCAAGTACCTCATGATGTGCATGTGCAGTGCTATTAGTGAGCCAGCTGTTACATAGTCCTTATTTACAAAACTTGGGGCCAAGAAAGCCTGAACACACCCTCTTAGCTAATTTGCACTCTCCCCAAACCTTACAAGAAGATGGGCCACTGGATGAAGGAATGCTCCCTGGTTTCAAGGGACTAAGGAAATTCTCCAACAGAAATCATGCGAGTTGTTAATTACCCAGCCTTCCCAAGACTCCCCAGAAGATGGTCATTATCATCATAAGGGAGGAACACATGGGTGATGATTGACATGGTAGGAAAGCTTATCCAGTATGTAGTGGATACTGGAGCCACTTACTATGTCCTGACTGTTCATGCTGGGCACCTTGCCCCATGAAACTTGCTCTATTATAGAAGTAGAAGGAAGGCCAAATCTAAAACCTTTCACCACCCCCTTGAAATTGCACCTGGGAAAGATTCTTATAATCCACAAACTTCTAGTCATGCCTGAATGTTCCAGCCCATTATTGGGAAAAGGGGTTTCTCTCAGCCATGGGGACAACTTTTACTCTCCCTGAAAACCAAAACCAAGGAATGTTTCTGGCTGGACTATGTATTATTATATAAGACGTGGACAGTTCAGCCCTAAATATCCCCCAGAAATTGAAAATACATATATATATATATATATATACATACATATAGATCCCCAGATCTGGAGTTAGGGAATCCCAGGGAAAGTAAAGTTTGCCACTTCTATAAAAATTACCTTAAGGAAGGTAATGGGCCACTGAGAACAACTTCCCTTCCAGGCATCAATGCCCTCCCTGTCCAGCAAAATCTCTGTTTCTCTGCACCTTTTCTTCTCATGTAGTCATTTCTCCTTTTTACCACACCTATCCTAAGGGTTGTCCTTGGTGTTCACATAGGCACAGCTCCAGCTTATAAGTACCCACCATCTGACACCATGAGTACCACTGATAAAGTTACTAATTCATCTGATTGTTGGATATGTCCCCACAGCCACATCTCCCCAGAGGACCCATGTCTTCTAGGACTCCCCACTTCCTTCAGGAATCTGATGGGTTTAATAGCTAAATATGTTGTGTTCTCATTTACCACCCAGTGCGGTAAGGAAGGACTGGGGCAGGAAATGATTGGAGGCCAAACTCTCTGAAACAGAAATGCAATTCCAAATCAGAGGGAAAGGATACTTCAGTTTTTAAGCAAAGTCAGCCTTTGTTTTACTAGTATTAACATCCAGGGACTAAAATTAGGATGGCTCAATGAAACATAGTACAATTACACTATATTTTTTAGTAATCATGGTTGGATGACAGACACCATCTAGACTGGTACCCAGTACATGTGGAACATCATGCGGTGGAAGAACCTAGTGACTGGAATAAATAAAACCAAATGCACAATAAATCATAGTAACAGTTAACAATTGTCAACTTCATGAAATGTACAATGTGAGAGTTGAGAGTTAAGTTTTATCTCAGGAAAAAATAAAGACTTTCAGCCCAGGAGATAACACCTCAGTAGCTCTGAAAAACTGTTCCAAAGAGATAGAGAGGTGTAGGTCAAAATATATATATATGATTTTGGTTAAGGGGAGTTTATGCAATTAAGCACTTAGCAAAATTTCTCTGATAGTCATAAGGAATTCTAGACATGAGGAGATATAAGGATTGGACTCATAAAATCAGCTTCTGAAAATATCTGACTATCTGAAGACCTGTTTCCAAAGTACAGAGTGCCTCATTTCTGTTCTCAAACGCTGAGCTTCTTGTAGGGGGTGTTGAAAGTCAGTAGCCTCAACTGCAGAAGGCCTGTGTAAAACCCAGCTCTGGATTCTGGGGGTTTCTGTTTCATTATATCTCAGTATACCTTGCAGTACACATCAAAGGCTAAATCTAGAACTGGAAAAAAAATCATAGAACTGTTCTGATTAACCTTTTATAGAAAATAATGCTAGTAAATTGACTTTTTTTTTTTTCTCTTCCACTGCCTTAATGTTTTGTTTTATGTGTTCAGGTTAAAAAATCCTTTCCAACATATTATTAAAATTTGATAAGACCTATTATTAAAATTTGATAAGACCTATTATCAAAGCACTCAATTTAGTGGCAGTCATAAACCCTTTTGTTGAAAACATGCATTAAATGGAATCATCATCTTCTAGGGAATAATTGGAGGAAAGTCTCTGGTTGCCTCTCTCCAGCTGTGTATTCTTTGAGTGTTGCTTGAATTTTATTTTTATTTTTAATGAAAAAAGTTATGTTATGTGGCTCATAAATACAGTAAGTCCCCTCCATAAGAATGAGTGCTGTTCTAAGAATGCATTCATGAGTCTAATTTGTTCATAAGCCAAACAAAGTTAGCCTAGGCACCAAAGTAACATAATCGGCTATACAGTGCTCTACTGTAATAGGCTTATAATACTTTTCACATATATAATACATAAAAAACCAATATGAAAGTAAAGAAAACATGTTTAATATTATAATATAATACATTGAAAAGTATAGTATTACAGTACAACAGCTGGTGCTTTTAGCAATACCAGCTACATCACCACTGCTTTTTCACTTGCGTCTGTACGTCCTGGACTTGTACTAATGATGCTGTATTAACTGTATTCCACATGGTACTGTATAGTAAAGTACAGAAAAGCACAACCACTTTTGTGTTTGTGCACACATGCAGTACGCACACATCTAACAAGGTACACAAGAAACATGAACTAACTTATGTGATTTGACATGTGAACACATGCTCAAATCTTTGAAAGTTCACAAATTGAAGGCCTATATTATCTGTAGAATTTCTGTAGTTGAAAATCCACAAATAGAGACAGCTTGAACGTATAAACTTAACATTTCATTTAAAGGAAACATTCAATAGAAATATTTAGTTGGTCTTCTGTAGTTTATCATGCAATACCAAGGCACTTCAATTTAAAATCTTTTCAAGCCGTGAGATTATAATCAACATCTGGAATGATAAGCTTTTGTGACCTGTTCCCTTATTTCTTGTGTTTTAAAGTTTGGGAGGAAATTCCCACAACTGAGTGCTTAAAAGTGTCTGATCTTTCACTTTCTCTCTCTTACAAAAGCAAGTTTTACATATCAAGTATCCAAACTATGGAGAGATGTCCCTAAAAATTAAAATTAATATGCCAAGCCCAAATTTTGTAGCCAGATAAAACTGAGATGAAATCTACCACTCTGTTTGCTAATCACTTTTTCTGTGACCTTGGACATACGGTCTCCCTGCAAATTCATTATGATATACAGAGACGGATGTTATGATTAATATATGTAATGTATATTATATACAGGTCTACATGTATATGTATGTATCACATTACATCTAAAGTTGGCCAGGGGCCATGTTACAAACCTCTGTTTTCTATAATTAAAACTATTTGAAATGAGCTTCCCATTTTGAATACATGAATTCATGCCAAGGGAAAAAAAAAATAAGATTGCTATCAGTTAAATTCCCACCAGAAATTTAAAAAATAATAAAAATAAAAACTCTGATTCTTAAGAATGTCAGTGGGGAAGATATTTTGGTCAAGTCCTGTTAAGAAATGTGTGTTTTGCCCATGACCAAATGAAACTATCTCCCAAACACAATCACAGAAGGCCATAAAAAGGCCAGAGGTAATTGTAATAATAACTATTGCTTTAGGCTCCTTAATAGTTGGGGGCAGATGGACTGTGGGTTAGGATGAAAGGAGATTGAGTGGAGATGAATAAAAATGAAATATGCAGATATTTACCAACCCCTCAGTCATGATATATCCTACATGATTATGCCTCAAGCCCGAAATATTCTATCTGAGTGGATTTAATTCTCTTCTTTACCTGCACTGTTTCATAATCAGGTTGCCTCACGATTCTCTGTAATATAACTAACACTATAAAATAGTATCACTTGCAATCTTTGACTTTTTTAATGCTCACAAGCACTTCTGTGAAGACAGTAATCCCATCTTCAGTTGAATCATGATGGGAAAAAGAGAAAGGAAAAGCAAAGGGAGTGGGAAAAGAAAACCATATCTGTTAAGAGCTTAATCATGGAGGATCCTACATGTGTTAAGATCATAGTTCATTTATTCTACATAATAATCCCATGAGGTAGGATGACTTTCACTCCTTTTTAAATTTCTTTTTATAAATGAAAAAAGTGAAGGTCAGAGAGTTTATGCATCCTGTCCAACGTCACATTCAGAAAGATGATCCATAATCATGTGCTTGTGTGTGCATGCTAAGTTGCTTCAGTCGTGTCTGACTCTTTGTGGCACTATGTAGCCTGCCAGGCTCCTCTGTCCAGGGGATTCTCCAGGCAAGAATATTGGAAGAGGTTACCATATCCTCCTCCAGGGGATCTTCCGGACCTGGTATCAAATCCACATCTTTTACTTTTCTTGCATTGGCCAGTGAGTTCTTTACCACTTGCGTCACCTGGGATACTGGGATTTAAATTAGCCTTTACTTGCCTTCAAAGCTAACTAATATTTAATGCCTTAAACACAGGCACTTTATTGAGTTCAAGTGCATTCTCTTGCCAGGATATCACACGTATTTGCCACCACATGACCAATCACTAAGCAAATGACTCTCTAAAATGAACTTCCTCATAAACCTTAAGATCATATGCTTCAGAATTCTTCTCTCTCCACTTCCAGCTCCCAGTTCAATGTGGCATTATAATGCAAAGAATTTTCTGGGATCTCAAGTTTTGCATTATTATTATTATTATTGATTTTGTAATTGTATTATTTAGATGTCATCTTATTCTTGCATTTCTGAAGAGAAACAAAATGTTTGCCTTGATTTAAACTCTGGTGCCACCCATAACTTCCCTGGATCATGAATTATGTGAATTTTGAGGTTAAAGGAACATGTTGCCTTCTGGACACAGTGAAATGAATGCCTATCCTTTTGAAACAGAGGATATAACATATTCAATACTTTTATTTCAAATATGTAGATGCTTATATGAGAAAAATCTCCTTTTTGAAACTAAGAGAAGCATACAAAAAGAAAAAAAATGTATTTAGTCAACTTCAATTTGGACTGCTTGGGAATTGATTTTAATGGAACATACGTTCTATCTGGATTTGTTCTTTACCTCTCCAGAGACACTTTTCAATGCTCATTCACAAACGGCTGTCAGCATCTGTCTTCAGAGATGATAAAGGAAAAAACATGACAATAAGTTGTATCTATTGCATCTCTGGGGAAACACATTTTTAATTTCCTTTAACTTACTGCGCTTAATTTGACAGTTGGAACTTTTGTCTCATTTGGTCCCCAGAACTCAGTGGTATACATCGCTCAGTGAGCCTAATTTTATTACAGATATTATCCAAATGCTTTTTAATCATCCAAGATCATGATGAACACCAGAGAGGGAATGTTATTTAACAGAGACACTTAACAGTGAATTAAATGAAGATAGCACTGATTAATAAAGTGGTTTGCGCTTCCTGTTGCAATCTCATTCTGTTTACATACTATTTTTGAGATGACACTGCCATGGTTTGGATTTTGAGACTCAAGTCTTCTTTGATTATGCAGTAAAACTGCATTAATTGTAACTTATTATCACCACATGTGTGATAATCCCCATAGCGCCTGAGATTGAGTTCAATTTGATGCTAATATCATATGAAAGGAAATGGTGATAAACAATGCTAGGGGAAAAATTTATTTTCAAATTATAGAGAATCTCTAATTCCAGGCTAGGAAGTGAGTTTATTTTGGAAAGGAGAGGTCACATCCAAAAAGCTTTGATCAAATCATTAGTCTTTTCAAATTTTCACATAGAAATCTGTCAACAAATCCACCTTGAATATACTAGTTTCTTAGTTGCCCATGGACAATATGAATGCTTGAAAAATACTTTATCTCCATTCCAATCCTCACTACTGTTTATTAAATTTGACTGGAATACCTATGTAAATATGTCATAAATAATTTGAAAGTGAAAAAATACATTCCTTGTAGGCAAAACTAAGTCCATAAATAAGAAAAGCACAAGACATTTTTGTTTGACTATTATCTATAATTTACTATCTTAATTAACATACAAATTAAACAAATTAAACAAACAAGACTGAAGGAAAGACAATGAAGTTATTTTTCTTTCTTTTATTTTTGGTTAAATTTATTTACTAAAAACATTGTATGTTACAAAATACATTTATTCATACTTTAGTCTGTGAATAAAAGAAAAACCCCACTTCATGATTTCTTAAGTTTGTCTTTTGGGTAAGCTCTAAGTACTAAAATTTGAATTGAAAGAGAAAAAGGAGTAGGCAAGCAAAACTTATGAGTAAATTACTATGTGAATATGGGATTTTGAATAAGACCTGCTTTCTGCAGCCATGAATTCAATAATGAAAAAACATAGCTTTTTTTTTTTATATATAGTGTCTAAATTCTTCTTGGTAGTCAATGTCAAACTTGAGATTGCTGAGGAACAAATCAATATACAATATAGGGACAAGGACAGACTCATTCCTTGGACGTCCATAAAGTAAGGAGTTTCACCAAAATAGCCACTATGAAAGTAAATGATTTTCCTATTTTTGTTATGGATCAGCACTCATATTATGCAAAAAGCTCTTTTATGTGACTAATCAGACTATTTTCATAGCTTCCAAATGCAAATCTTAAGTAGTACCTATCACTGTATATTAAGATTTCATATTCTTCACCTTCATAGGATACAAACTACATGAAAGGAGGACCTGAGTCTATCATTCACATAATTTCAAGTCAGAGAAAAGCTATGGATGAGACTCAGTTGATTTTCATTTATGTATCTTTAACTGAAGGATAATTGCTTTGCAATATTATGTTGGTTTCTGCCATACATCAACATGAATCCATTATAGGTACACATATGTCCCCTCCTTCTTATTGCTTTTGTTTTTGTCATTTTTTTTTCTTCTCTTTTTCTAACTACAAACTAGCACACAATCAATGACAGATGATTTGGGAAAAGAGCTCAGTAAAAAAAAAAAAAAAATCAGATAATTTCACCAACCAGAAATGATCTTTGCTAATATTTTGGGGTATTCTTTCTGGATATGTACTTGTCCTTATATTTTCCTTTACAAACATGATTTCCCAGGCTTAATTTCACAAATATTTTCATCAGCATCCATCTAAATTGATTATGATTTTTCTCTTCCATACTGTTAAATCTTTATAATTACATCCTTTCCAATACACTTAAATATATCCATTAACTCCAACCTTTAAAATGCAGTCTATTTTCAACATTTTTATCATTTACTCTTTCTCAATGATCCATTAACTGTTTAAAACTAGTCAACACAATCCGTTACTAAAATAATTCCAATATTACAGCTGGGTGGAATTCTAATTAAATGGCTATATTCTTTAGTCTTCATCTGGTTTGTTTCACATGAAAACACTCTTCTGTGGTATCACAATGTCTTATATTTCCTTTCAACACTTTTGATACCTCAGCACCTCTGCTGGTTCATCTGTTGCTGCTGCTGCTGCTAAGGTGCTTCAGTCGTGTCCGACTCTGTGTGACCCCATAGACGGCAGCCCTACTCGCCACTAAATTTTGACATGTATCGATCTTGATCCTGGCTCCTATTTGAACATTTCTCCCCCAGGCAGTCTTATCCATTCCATTAGCTTTAATTGCCACCTGTATCCAAGATGCATACAAACATCAATAATCCAGATCTCTTCATAGAGTTCCAAATTCATTTATCTTACTCCCTACATCTTTACTTACATGTTGGAAAAGCCCCTGAGAATTCTGGTTTCAATTCCAACATGTAAAGAACTAGAAGGTCTTCATTCCCATCCTTATAACAAGGTAAAATTAGACAAACTAAAAAGCAGTAACAATACTTAGAATCATGAGAAATTTGAAGTTTCTGGGCAAACTGCCACCTCAGAAGCTGGAAGACTAGGCAAATCCAGAGAGTCACAGTGGAGCTCTGTGCATCTGGGGAGAAGTTACTGGAAACATAAACTAATATGAACACTTTTAATGGCATTTTTGGCAAACTGTTGCAGATTGCATTTGTACCATCGTAAGAGTAAAAATCTCCTGGGGTATGCAGACTTGAGTGTCACCAAGACATTCATAGATTTTTCTTTCAGAAATCCCATCAGGTTATGATATTCCGGAAAAGGCAAAAATACAGACATAAAAATATCACTGGTTTCAATGGCTTTAAGTGGAAGAGGGATTATTAAATAGATGAAATATAGAAAATATTGTAGGGTCTGAAGTTATTTTCTATAGGTAGATCTATGACACTTTGCTTTCTTCAAAACTCATAGAACTTTACAGCACAGAGAATCTTAATGTAAGCAAAATTGAAATGCATAGTTCTCGGAGGTCAGAGGACTTCAGGACAGAATGCAGACTTTCAACATAGTGTTTTAACAATAGTACAGATGTTTAAGACAATTTCACTGACGGGGCAATGGAAAAGGTGCTCGCCTAACTAGAGATGAATGAAGTTTGTAAGCCTAAAAGCAAATAAAACTATACAAAGCTACTTAATTGGGTTGATGCAGGTATTCACCTTGAAGCTAGAGGCCAATAATTCTGATATCACTCTACCTGTATCCTGGAATTGAGCAACTAGGTAAATGGATGCTGGATAGAGGGAGACAGATTTCTCACTGTTAGACTTAAAGCTTACAGATAAGCAAAGGGAAGAGGTTAGAATGGATTAATGCTAGTTTTTTATATTAACTCATTTTTTTTTTTTAGCAGAGCACCTACATTTTAAGTTTTAAATACTCAAGACCAATGTCCATTTCTGTTGAGAGTAAGTTACCTTTTTTGTCAATTTAGTTTTTAAATTGAAGTTTGTTTGATTTATAATGTTGTGTTGGTTCTGCGTATACGGCAAAGTGATTTTGTTATGAGTATATACATTCTTTTTCAGATTATTTCCCCTTATATGTTATTACAAAATATTGAGTGTAGTTCCCTGTAGGCTCTTGATGGTTATTTATTTTATATATAGTAGTATGTATATGTTAAATCCGAACACCTAATTTATTTCTCTTCTGCTCTGCTCTTTCCCCTTCAGTAACCATGTTTGTTTTCTATTTTTTCATTTCTATGTTTTAACTTTTCATAACATAAATATATATGCATATACATTTATATATATACTTACATATATGAATATACACTTACAAATATAATCACACAGATGAGATAGGATGTACAAACACATAGTCCTTTGCTCTGTCAGTTTTGAGGACCTAGAAGCAATGATACCTCAGTTACAATAAGCACTCCTAGCACCCAGACCTTTGTTTCTCACACAAGTCTCCAATGCTAAGAATCAAGGCTCCATGAGGAAAATACCTGATTCTAGGACTGAAGTAGGAAATATGTAAGAACTTCATGGAGCATCTCAAAGTATGTGGCAGAAAGACAAGAAACGGTGAATCAAAGTCCATAGGAGTTAACCAAGTCCAATATTATAATAAATGATCTTTTATTTTATTATAATCCAAAGTATAAAATAAATACATGAGTACCTACTGATGTCAATGATTAAACAAATAAACAGGAGAGAAGAGATATAACCCTCAGTCTCTGAGACTGGGCTGTACATACTAACTTCCTGCCACAGTACAGAGTGGAAAGGAAGAAAACAAGTGCTTTAAAGGACCTGACACTCTCACTCAGGTGATAAAGGTCAGCAGCAACAGTCATAAATCTTGTAGATGGTACCCTTGATATGATATGATGAAAACAGTACTTTACCCCTGCCATCCTCTTCCCCCAAACCCATAATCCCAGCCTAATCATGAGAAAAATATGAAACAAATCCTAATTCAGGCTCATTTCACAAAATACCTGACAAGCATAACTTAAAACTGTCAAGCTCATCAAAAACAGGGAAAATTTAAGAAACTGTTACAACCAAAATGAACTTAAGGAGACATGACAACTACATTTTAAGTTACTATCCAGGATGGGATCTTGAACTGGAAGAAAAAAAAAAAAAACTTTAAAGACTAAAAAAATCTGAATAAACTCTGGACATAGTCAATAACAGTGTAGCAATATTGATTCATTAATTTCAAATCACATATCTTACTGTTTTAAGTTGTTAATAGAATAAACTGGGTGTAGTGTGCATTTGAATATTTTAATATATTTGCAATTTTCTAATAAATCTAAAACTTCTAAAATAACAAGTATGTATTGAGAAGTTTATGAAATTTTTGTGACAATATTATATTTATCTTTGTCAAACTTAGAACTGACTTTTGCTATAGTCTCCACCCCATACCTCATTAACTTTGTAAGGAGATCAAACCAGTCAGTTCTAAAGGAAATCAACCCTGAATGTTCATTGGAAGGACTGATGCTGAAGCTGAAGCTCCAATGCTTTGGCTACTGATTGAAAGAGTCAACTCATTGGAAAAGACCCTGATGCTGGGGAAGATTGAGGGCAGGAGGAGAAGGGGGTGACAAGGATGAAACGGTTGGATGGCATCACCAACTCTATGGATGTAAGTTTGAGCAAGCTCTGGGAAATAGTGAAGGACAGGGAAAGCTTGTGTGCTGCAGTCCTTGGGGTCACAAAGAGTCAGAGATGACTGAGTAACTGAACAACAACCAAACACTTCCTCTTGAGTGGCAGAAGTGAACAACCAAACCTCCTACATTCATCAGATGCACACACCATTTAACTCCCGTAGTATCACTAGAAAGAAGGTACCAACTTAGTCTGAGATAATGGGATCTTCACCTTGAAGAAGGCCAGTTATGTTGGAATGGGAAAGGAGAATGGATTTCTCCTCTCTTAAACATTTGTCGCTAGGAGGTCAGGAGTTAGATATCGTTCATGGTCCTGGATGTCTGTGTGACTAGAACCCTTCAGACTCAATCATCCTGAGACTGCGGCCAAACCTTAGGAAGATGGATTGCATAGGAGAGCAAAAATCAGTAAAAGTGGGCCCCTGAAGAGCTGTAACTTTGGGAGCCAAGATCCATGGTGGAGTACCACTGAGTGAAAAGCCTAACACTTATGGTTTTTCTGTACAATAAATATAATCACTATAACTAATTATAATTGCATGTATTCTATAATTAAATTGACATAAATATATTAACTTAATATGTTTAATTAAATTAATGCAAATATAAAAGTGTAATTTCTAAGTCAGAGTGTACACAGTTCAGACTTTTGATTCATACTTTCTAAAAGTCACCAGTCAGATATAACATTCAATTTCCAGAATTCTCAGTGAAATTCTGATATCATTCTTGCACTATGTATTTCACTTTATTTATATTTATAAGCTCATTTCAATGAGCTTGAAAATGATTCAAATATGTCTAATGGATACTTATACTACTCTTTAATGAATAATTATTTATGTCTTTTGTCCAGTTTTTAGAGGTCTTCTTTTTCCTACTATTCTTAAAGAGTTGATTATGTTACAATATTGTAATTTTGGTTATAAAAGTACTTTTAAAAAACCTATTTAAACCTATAAATATTTCATTTTTTGTTTAATGTCCATTAAATCAATGAATCTAGACAGCATCATATAAAGAATTTCATAGACATTTATATCCAAGACATTTAGCCCTTGGATTAGTAATAAAAGGTTCTGCAAATACTTACCATTCCCTATCTGTTACTTGATGAAAAACTTCATATTCCCCAATATGCTGGCAAGTATGTTTCTTTTATTGGAGATAATATGCATTAGAGCAGACACATTTTATTCTATCTTGTTCTTAATTTGAATTCTCAATACATCTTTTATTTGAAGAGTTAGAAACCTTGATTAATATATTATGATGTAATAAAAAATGACATGCTTCTTTTCTTATATAGCACTTGATTCTGCCTTTTCAAAATATAGAGGAAAATTCCATTAAATACACATTTTCAAAAGAATGGTATAAGATTTGGAAATATTATTAACTTTTTTTCCAAAACTGTATTTTAAAATAACTAAATAAAACATACAATTTAGATTGAGAAAATAGTTCTATTGGTACTTATCACTGACAATAAAAAATGGGCAATTTTTTTTCATTTGTAAAAAGAAGATAATAACTTACATTCCCAAAATAATTGGCTCAAAATTTCCACATCCATCATAAAATTTAGAGATTAAAAACACTTTGAAAAGCAAAAAAGTGAAGTATTAATTTGGAATATATAACTAATAGATGAAAAATTCTTATGTTTTTACAATTTCATATATCTATAACATTGCATATATGTTCATAGTTTCATAAGTAGAAAATTGGGAGGAAAATAGCTTCCTGGTCTGCCAAATTGGAAAATCAAATATTAACTATATTTAATATTTTTGAGGAGCTATTGTCTGGCAATAGAGTGAGATACTGTAGAACAGCTTATCTATCCACATAAAGTCCTAACCACCACATTGTTCAACACAATAGCATTCAAACCACCATTTTATTTTTATTTTTTTCCTTTGACTGTGCCACATGGCATGTAGGATCTCAGTTCCCCAAACAAGAGTCAGATCCATGCCTCCAGCACTGGAAATGCAGAGTCCTTATGACTGGACTGGCAGGCAATTCTCAAAACACTATTTTAAATTATCAATGTAAGATTGCACAGAAAACTACTCATCAGGGGACATATTGCTGTGTAATGTCTTCCAGTCATGAATAACTGGTTTTATTTGGCTCCAAATTGCACAGAATCTACAGCCAGGCTAATAGCTTGAAGTGAGTCTGACCAAGTCCAAGAGAGGACAATGAATTTGATGATTATCATTTAGACAAATCTTAATGTCCACCATTGAAGCCAGTAATATCCTATCATGTACATGCTGTAACAGCCAACTTTTCTTACCCTGGTCCCTTTTCATTCTACATTTCTTTCTTTGGAAGAGTTGTGTTATTTTGTTTGATTTTCTTACACTAGAGCAGATGTAATAACCTTCCTTCCAAATAGGAATTACTTTCCTTGAAAATAAATGAACTCAAATTGTTTGAGATCTCTCTGGACCATTCTGGGCTTGGAATAGAGCCAGGAGATGCAGAATCAAATATATTTGCCTTAACTACCTCATCTTCAAAAAATTATCTCAGTGGATCATACCTGACCCCTGCCTCCCAGAACCTGAAAACAAAAGAGAAAGGGATAAAATGAAATATACTAGTAGTGTTCACAGCGAATCTGAGGCTCCTGCCTCGTGGTGAAAAAAAGATGGAAACAAAGCAAGGAGGTTAAGAAAGTAAAGTGAAAAGTGAAGTCACTTAGTTGTGTCTAACTCTTCGTGACCCCATAGACTTGTAGCCTGCCAGGCTGCTCTGTCCATGGAATTCTCCAGGCAAGAATACTGGAGTGAGTAGCCATTTCCTTCTCCAGGGGATCTTCCCAACCCAGGGATGGAACCCAGGTCTCCCATATTTCAGGTGGATTCTTTACCATCTGAACCACCAAGGAAGCCCAAAAAAGTAAAGTGAGAGTTTATTTAAGCCAAAAATGCACTCTCAGAGGGAAAACAGGCAGACAGGTGAGGAGCTGCTGTCTTGGGTTTCTTTGGCTAGTGGTACAGGTGGGTTGGGAAGATCCCTTGTAGGAAAGCATAGCAATCCACTCCAGTATCATTGCCTGGAGAATCCTCATGATCAGAGGAGCCTGGTGGGCTACAGTCTATAGGGTCACAAAGAGTCAGACACATCTGAAGGGACTTACCACGCATGCACTTGAGGGGCATAAAAATGAAGGGGTAGAATATTCAATGGTGAAGGAGAAGCTTAGGGATCATATTTCCTGATTTTCATCCCAGCTCCAACTTCCTGAGGAGAGGAGAAATTTTTATCTTTATTTACCTTAGGTCAGAAGGGTCATGGCATCAGTGCATGATGGATATTTCTTATCTACAAGGCTAATTTTATAGTAATGAGAGTATAGTGAGCAATAGGTTGCACTGGGATGCAGAAGATTCTTGCCTTTCCTCCTCTTTTTTTGTCTGCACCAAAGACACTTATCACCTAAATGTGTGATTTCCTGTCAGTCTGGGGGTTCCTGCTTTTCTTCATCTACCAAAGGATGTGTGATTTCCTGCCACGTGGCCCCTGGGCCCATTTTTTTGCTCATACCTAGCCACCCATCTGCTGTAACAGTAGATATACTCAATGCAGGTTTTAACTATTATTACAAATATTCAAGGAGAAATGACAGAACTGGCAAGACAAAATTATTTAAAATGAGACAAAGTCTAACAAAAATTGCTGGTTTGAACTAAAACTTGGATCCCAGTTCATACAAAACTTACATCAGAAATGTTAGGAAAAATATCTACTTTCAATTTTAGCAACAAGAACTTTCCAAAGCATGATATGATGTTGTCAAGTTGGAACCCGCTGCTTACCACTTACAAAATTGACTGTTGACAGAAAGGAAAGTTGTCTTTAATCAGCATGTTGGAAATTTGTGGAGATGAGGAAAGAAGGTAGGAGACCGGGTCATATTTATCTCCATTCCTCATGGCGTGCAGGCTTGTGTGCAGGCTTGACAACTTCTTGTGATCTTTCTTTAGATGCTCTCTTATTCACACAGTTTATTTGCAACATTACTAAAAGGGAATCTGGAGAAGAGGTCTGGTCATCTGCTAATTATTTATTCTTCATTCCTACGTCTTTGATCTATAGAAAGCAACAACACGTTAGGCAAGGTATTGTGTGATTAAAAGATTTGAAAGTTGTGCTTGTGTTGGAGAAGAGGAGAGCATGGAGGTGTCTGGTTTAAAAACTAGTTACGATATAGCTCTGATAAAGTGACAAGAAAATGGGTTTCCTGCTGAAGATGGTTTCCCACAAAGAGCTGCTTGTGATGAAACTATGAATTAAAACAAATTTCCTTCACATTAACTAATTAGATGTCAATCAAAATGGAACTGTTTTTTAGGTTAGCACGTGCAGATTTTTTTTTTTTTTTTTTTTTTTTTTAGGCAAAGGAAACACTTGGGCCGTTAGGCACAAGACTGTCAATTTGAAGACAGGGTTTAAGGAAGATGGCTCTGTAACTTTATATAATTTGTTTGGAAACTCTAAGAGATTAGACACAGGGAAGTGTGCTAAACTGAAAGCCTGTGGAGATGGAATAAAAATGTCCTCTGTACCTTTTAAAGCTTAGAAAGAGGACTGATGTGTATATCATGTCTCCTTCTCCTGAATCAAATAATTACATACACATGATAATAAGGTTATAAGAAAACTTGTCTGACTCTTTGCAACCCCATGGTCTGCAGCACCCCAGGCTTCTCTGTCCATGACTGAACTGACTGACTGAAGAAACCTTGTAATAAATTGCCAATTAAACAAACACTAAATTTTAACTTTCCAAATTTCAATTTACAAAGTTAGAGTATTTTAAAAAAAAGCCTTCACTTACTGAACTAATCAGCAGAAAGTTCATTATTTATATAAAGAATAGATAACTTTTCAACTATATATAAATAGATGAAGTTTAAGATGCATAAGATTAGATTCAGAAATCACCCATCACCGTCACCCAAAGAAACAAGCCTGTCTGGACCTTGATCTCAGGTAGTTTTGGCCTGCAGTGGTTTGAAGAAGAGTTTCTATTCCCAACCAGAGATTAAGGTTCATCACGGTGGTGAGAGCGCCAAATCCTAGCCACTATACCAGTGGTCAGTGTCAAGGCCCTGGCCCTTTGGCTTTACAGAAAAGAATTCCCACAAAAAGAGAAAGCAGTGAAACAGGTAGAGTCTTTATTAAGAATGAAAGAGCACAGTGTGTGAAGTCTGACGCACGAGTGGACTCAAAGGAAAAGTCAGGTCTTGTGGTAGTTTGAGTCATTTATATGGGGCATTTCTTCTGGTTTGCCTTTGGCACATCATTTTACTTTGTCTGGTTCAGAGTCCATATTTGGTTTAGCTCAGGATCCTCCCATGTGTGCACATGCATCTCTTAGCCAAGATGGATTCTACTGAAGAGGCCTACAGGTAGCTTGGCATCAGTTAGCATCACTTTCCTTTTGACCTCCAAGGAATCTTTCTCCCCAAGTGTAGTCTAGGAGGTCTCCTGACTTTTAGAATGAGAAATATGTGGTCTCTTATCCTCTATCTGGGCAGGGCCCAGACTACTCTCTCAATTGTCCTGCTATTTTCATCTTGGGCCACAGAGAATGAATCTCCAATTGCTTTATCCTGGTTGCTTGTTGGTGGGGGGGTGGGGGGCGTGGCGGGGGAGTACATCTACCTTCTACCTTAACCTGACTAGACGTCCTCTGATACCAGGGTACTTCATTTCAGGCTCTTCATGTGGTCTCTAACTTTCTAACATCTCTAACTTTAATAGTCTTCTACTTGTTTTATGCATAACTTTCAAGATTATAAATTGTACTTAATGAGAAGAATAAGGCAAAATGTCTAATCACCCTTTACCTAAGCAAATGTTCTATTTATTTTTAAAATAATAGTTTTATGTAAGCATGATTTATTTTCAGATTGAAAAGTCTAAGATTATCTTTTATTTGGAATTTTAGGAATAAGTGATAGTGAGGAAGAATAGAGAAATCACAAGTTTGGGTACAGTAAAATGCTACTACAATATTTGCTTTGTTACTTTCTTTCTGTGTAAATTTGACAGTTTAATTTTCCTTGAATTTTAGTTTTCATATGTATCAGTGCAGTTCAGATACATAAGATGACATAAAAATGCATACCTTTTAATGCTGCTTTTAAGTTTGCAATAATCCAATGGAAAAAACTTGGCATATATTACTGTCTCATCAAATAATTTTAATGACATCAAATTTTGTCATCAAAATTAAAAAAGATGTTACTTCCTCCAAAATAAAAAATGTACTTCTTCCTCCTCTTTTTTTTTGTATTTTGAATATTCACTCTTTCTGTGTAACATTGGTGAGTGTGTGATTTCTATTGATACCTTATTATCATCACAATATCTAAATTTATCTTATTTACTTCTTTTCAAAGTAGCAAGATTCAATAAAATTTTTTAGCGTTTCAAAGAATTTATTTTATTTATTGCTTTATCTGTATTTTAGTTGTATTAAATAATATATTCACAAATTTGAATTTCTTCAAGTTGTTGTAAGTTCCTTAAAATTTACTTTGAGATGGAATATTGAGTTTCTGCAGAATATGTTCAACAAACAGAAGTTTATAACACTGACAATATCTTAAGTAGGAAAAGCATATTTCCAATATCTACATCTATGTTTTAAACTCTTTAATTAAATTTTTTGAAACTCTATTTAATCACAAACTTCTTGAATTCATTATTTAAAACAACATTTTTATAAAGCTGAAACTATGTCAGAAAGACAGAATTTATAAGGTGATTTAAAATATATCATTCAGTTTTATGTACATACTTTACACACTAATATGTGAAGAAATAAATGAAAAGACTAACATTTCTTTTACATCTTCTATACAAGCATGCATTATGTGCTTTCTGCATGTTATTTCATATTTGCATCTTCTAGAAGAAATAGTAACTATTTTAATCAGAGGATTTAGAAGCTTACAAATTGCAAGTAGGTCAAATATGAGAACTACTTTAAGATTGCAGTTTGAAATCAGGAAGAGTGACAGCTCCAGCTTTGCTCTTCTTTCTCAAGATTGCTTTGGTTATACAAATTTAAGAATATGTGTTCTAGTTCAGTGAAAAATGCCATAAAAATTTTGAAAGAGGCTGTACTGAATTTGTGCATTGCTTAGGGTAGTACGGACACTTTAACAACATTAATTCTTCAAATCTGTGAACACAGACTCAGACTATCTTTTTATTTACCTGATTCTCCTTCAGTTTTGTTCATCAGTGTATTATGATATTCTGTGGCAGATATTTAACCTCCTTGGTTAAACCCAGTTGTAGTTCTTTTATTGCTTCTGATGCAGTTATAAATGGGATTATTTCATAACTTCTCCGTGTGACAGTTTGTTGTTAGAGTATAAAAACGCAACAGATTTTTGTGTATTGACTTCATATCCTGCTGTTTACTCAATTCATTGACAACTTTTAATAGTTTTTTTTGATGGAGACTTTCATATTTTCTATGTGTAATATTGTATCATCAGCAAATAAAGACAGTACTACTTCATTTCTGATTTGAATGTCTTTTATTTCACCTCTTTTGCCTAGTTTCACAGGCTAAGACTTCCAGTGCTATGTTGAATACAACTGGTGAGAGTGAACATTCTTGTTTTGTTCCTAATCTTAGAAAAATAATTTTTAGGTTTTTGATGCTGAGTATAATGTTAACTGTGGATTTGTCATATTTGGCCTTTATTATGTTGCAGTACATTAATTCTGTACTTAATTTGTTGAGAGCACTTATGATAAAATTATATTAAATGCTTTTTCTGCATCTATTGAAATGATCATATGATTCTGTCCTTTTTTTTTGTTAATTAGCTGTATCACATTGCTTAATTTGTGGATGTTGAAATTACCTTGCATTCCTAGACTAAATCTCACTCGATCAGGTTTTATGATCCATTGACTGCATTACTGAATTCAGTTTGTTAATATTTGTTGAGGGTTTTTGCATCTTTGCACATCAAGAATATTCACCTACAATTTAATTTTCATGTGATGTTTTGTCCAGATAAGCAGAAAACTAAGATCATAGCATCCAGCCCCACACTTCATGGCAAATTGATAGGGAAACAGTGGAAACAGTGGCAGACTTTTGCAGATGGTGACTGCAGCCATGAAATTAAAAGATGCTTACTCCTAGGAAGGAAAGTTATGACCAACCTAGACAGCATGTTAAAAAGTAGAGGCATTACTTTGCCAACAAAGGTCTGTCTCATCAATGCTATGGCTTTTTCCAGTAGTCATGTATGGATGTGAGAGTTGGACTATAAAGAAAGCTGAGCGTCGAAGAATTGCTGCTTCTGAACTACGGTGTTGGAGAAGACAAGAGAAGACAAGAGAAGACACGTCCAAGGGAATGCAAGGAGATCCAGTCAGTCCATCCTAAAGGAGATCAGGCCTGAATATTCATTGGAAGGACTGATGCTAAAGCTGAAACTCCAGTACTTTGGCCACCTGATGCGAAGAGCTGACTCATTGGGAAAGACCCTGATGCTGGGAAAGACTGAAGGCAGGAGGAGATGGGGCTAACAGAGGATGCGATGTTTAGATGGCATCATCTATTCAGTGGACATGAATCTGGGTAAACTCCGGGAATTGTTCATAGACAGGGAGGCCTGGCTTGCTGCAATCCATGGGGTTGCAAAGAGTTGACCAGGACTGAGCAACTGAACTGAACTGAACAATGTAATAAATTATAAGTAGGATTTCTGTATTATATGGTAATTCTATTTTTAACTTGTTGAGAAACCTCTATGCTCTTTTTTTCTGTAATGCTTGCATCAATTTATACTCCCAAAGCAGTGCAAGCAGTGCACAATCGTTTTCAATACTTGTTATTCCTTTCCTTTTGTTACCATTGCTTCTAACATTTGTGACATGAGAGCTCACAGTTGCTTTGATTTGCATTTCCCTGGTGATTAGTGACGCTGGGCACCTTTTCATGTATCTGTTGGCCATTTGTGTACCTTCTTTAGAATAATGTCTATTTAGATATTTTGTCCATTTTTAATTGCATTTTTTGTTTTTGCTACTGACTTGTGTGAGTTCTTTATATATTTTTTTTAATTAGAAAGATGATTTCAAATATTTTTCCCACTCCATGAGGTGTCTTTTCCTTTTTCTTTTTAAAAATCTTTTTACTTTAATAAAGTTATACTTACTATTATGCTATTGTTGCCTTGGCTTTTGGTATTAAAAAAAAATTTCCAAGAAACTTTATTGCTATTTTTTTTTCTTTTAGGGGTTTTATGACTTTAGCTGTTAAGTCTTTAATTGATTTTTGACTTGACTTTTGTGTATGGTGAAAGACAAGGTTGCAGTTTCATTCTTTTGCACATGGCTTTCCAGTTTTCCCAATACCATATACTGAAAAGACAATTGTTTCTTCAGTGTATATTCTTGGCTTCCCTGTCATAGATTAATTGACCATAAATTCCAAATAACTAATAGTATAAATGGAGAAGGAGACATAACAACTGATATGGCATAAATGCAAAGGATCATAAGAGGCTAATCAGTCAGTCAGTTCGGTTGCTCAGTCGTGTCTGACTTTTTGTGACCCCATGGACTGCAAAACAACAGATCTCCCTGTCCATCACCAACTCCTAGAGCTTACTCAACCTCATGTCCATCGAGTCAGTGATGCCATCCAACCATCTCATCCTCTGTCATCCCCTCTCCTCCTGCCTTCAATCTCTTCCAGCATCAGAGACTTTTCAGATGAGTCAGTCTTTCACATCAGGTGGCCAAAGTATTGGAGTTTCAGCTTCAGCATCAATCCTTCCCATGAATATTCAGGACTAATCTCTTTTAGGATGGACTGGTTGGATCTCCTTGCAGTCCAAGGGACCCTCAAGAGTCTTCTACAATACCACAGTTCAAAAGCATCAATTCTTCAGCACTCAGCTTCCTTTATAGTCCAACTCTCACATCCACACATGACTACTGGAAAAACCACAGCTTTGACCAGATGGACCTTTGTTGGCAAAGTAATGTCTCTTCTTTTTAATATGCTGTCTAGTTTGGTCATAGCTTTCCTTCTAAGGATCAAGTCTCTTTTAATCTCACAGCTGCAGTCACCATCTGCAGTGATTTTGGAGCCCCAAAAAATAAAGTCTGACACTGTTTCCCCATCTATTTGCCATGAAGTGATGGGACCAGATGCCATGATCTTTGTTTTCTGAATGTTGAACTTTAAGCCAACTTTCTCAGTCTCCTCTTTCACTTTCATCAAGAGGCTCTTTAGTTCCTCTTCACTTTCTGTCATAAGGGTGGTGTCATCTGCATATCTGAGGTTATTGATATTTCTCCTGGCAGTCTTGATTCCAGCTTGTGCTTCATGCGGCCCAACATTTCTCATGATGTACTCTGCATATAAGTTAAATAAGCAGGGTGACAATATACAGCCTTGATGTACTCATTTCCAGATTAGGAACCAGTCTATTGTTCCATGTCCAGTTCTAACTATTGCTTCTTGATCTACATACAGATTTCTCAGGAGGCAGGTCAGGAAGTCTGGTATTCCTATCTCTTTAAGAATTTACCAGTTTGTTGTGATCTACACAGTCAAAGGCTTTGGTATAGTCAATAAGGCAGATGTAGATATTTTTCTGGAACTCTCTTGCTTTTTCTATGATCCAATGTATGTTGACAATTGATCTCTGGTTCCTCTGCCTTTTCTAAATCCAACTTGAACATCTGGAATAGACTAACCAACTGTTACTAAATAGCAAGACAAATTATTGCCACCAAAAGACATGAATGAATCTCACAAACATGGTGTTGAAAAAAAGAAGCCAGAAAAAGTGATTGAATATTGTATGCTTTCATTTGTATAAAACTCTAAATGAAAAATTTTTTCTCTGGGTCTAGAAATCAAGATAGTCATTAACGTTTTCAGGAGTAATGACTGGGAAGATGTACTCATGATACTTATTCTATTTTCAATTCATGAATTCTTTGCCTTATACCTTTCTTTGAGTTTCCTGAAAATGTTTTCATACTGTTTTCTTGCTTTCTAAGATGCCCTTGCAAAATCTGCTACTACATGTTTTTTGTAACATGTTCTTCTAGTGTGGGCTTCCACAGATTTAAAAATATAACTTTACATCTGTTCATTCTACTAAAATGTGTTTTATGGTTGACCAATTCTGAAAGAGATGGGAATACCAGAGCACCTGACCTGCCTCTTGAGAAACCTATATGCAAGTCAGGAAGCAACAGTTACAACTGAACATGGAACAACAGCCTGGCTCCAAATAGGGAAAAGAGTACGTCAAGGCTGTATATTGTCACACTGCTTATTTAACTTCTATGCAGAGTACATCATGAGAAATGCTGGGCTGGAAGAAGCACAAGCTGGAATCAAGATTGCCAGGAGAAATATCAATAACCTCAAATATGCAGATGACACCACCGTTATGGCAGAAAGTGAAGAGGAACTAAAAAGCCTCTTGATGAAAGTGAAAGACGAGAGTGAAAAAGTTGACTTAAAGCTCAACATTCAGAAAATGAAGATCATGGCATCCGGTCCCATCACTTCATGGGAAATAGATGGGGAAACAGTGGAAACAGTGTCAGACTTCATTTTGGGGGCTCCAAAATCACTGCAGATGGTGATTGCAGCCATGACATTTTTTAAAAGACACTCCTTGGAAGAAAAGTTATGACCAACCTAGATAGCATATTGAAAAGCAGAGACATTACTTTGCCATCAAAGGTCCACCCAGTCAATGCTATGGTTTTTCCTGTGGTCATGTATGGATGTGAGAGTTGGACTATGAAGAAAGCTGAGTGCCGAAGAATTGATGCTTTTGAACTGTGGTGTTGGAGAAGACTCTTGAGAGTCCCTTGGACTGCAAGGAGATCCAGTCAGTCCATTCTGAAGGAGATCAGCCCTGGGATTTCTTTGGAGGGATTGATGCTTACGCCGAAACTCCAGTACTTTGGCCACCTCATGCAAAGAGTTGACTGATTGGAAAAGACTGATGCTGGGAGGGGTTGGGGGCAGGAGGAGAAGGGGATGACAGAGGATGAGATGGCTAGATGACATCACTGACTCGATGGACGTGAGTCTGAGTGAATTCTGGGAGTTGGTGATGGACAGTGAGGCCTGGCGTGCTGCGATTCATGGAGTTGCAAAGAGTCAGGCATGACTGAGCGACTGAGCTGAACTGACTGATTCTTGGTCCAGTTTTTTCAGATAGATATTCGAGCCCTTTAATATGTAGATTATTCTCCCTTTACTTCTAGAGAGCTAATTTTTTTGCAAAAATCTGTAATGATAGTCTGCATATATGTCATTTTACTATTCCAATATTTTATTTCTTTATGTGTGTTGAGTATGCCCATTTTAACTTTTACTTTAAAACTCTTTATTTTTCCCTTTATATTTTTGCTTTAACGTTTCCAAATATTTTCTTTTATCTTCTCTACCTTAGTTTTTATTTTTAGTTAAACTTATCTTAATTTTAATAACTTGGAATTTCAACCTTCACATCTCAGAAGACCTAGTCCTCTTCTTTTTCTTAGTTCCACCAACATTTATCCTAAAATTTTCTCCTCTTCTGTTTATTTCTATTCTGATTTTTTTTAATTTCCAAATTTAGATATTCTGAAATATTTTCAATTAGTTGTTTAATAATTGCATATAATTGCAGTTTTATTATGTTTGGGGCTATTTTAATTGAGAAGAGTATTTTCATCATGAAAACTTTAGCCCTTATATTGCTCATCTTATTCTGTTTGTTTTAACAGGTGTTTGAGAATTTGTGTGTGTGTTTGTGTGTGTCTGTTTGTGTGCTGTTGACTGTCTTTTTTTGGGTCACCAATATCCAAGTTGTTTATGAGAACTGGTAAACATATGAGTCAAATTGTCCAGTAGGTCAGCTTTACTGGTACCTCAGCTGGCAAAGAATACATCTGCAGGAGACCTGGATTCAGTCCCTGGGTTGACAAGATCCCCCCGGAGGAGAGCATGGTAACCCACTCCAGTATTCTTGCCTGGAGAATGCCCATGGACAGAGGAGCCTGGCATGCTACGGTCCATGGAGTCACAGAGGTGGACATGACTAAGCACATGAGTCAACTTATTGTTTTCTTAGCCAAAATCCATCCACTATGTTGGAACTGTGGAGTACAGTTTACTTATTTAACTATTTATTTATTAAGAAGAAATGAGGGAATTCATGCTTTTCTATTTTTTTTAATAGATATGGACTTTGGAATTTTCATTTTTGTAGTAGATTCATTAATTTGCACCTCATGCTCTCTTTTTTTCTTTCTTGCTAAGCCTGTAGACATAGTTTTCTTGTTTAGTTTGTACCACTTACTCCCAGAATCTCTGCCTCCCAGAGGCCCTGGTACATTTCTCACAATTTCTAAGCCTCAGTAGATCTTGCTCTGACCCATCACATCTCCAAACTGTTTTTAATTATCTTCCCACTCTGCGGATCATGCGTGAGGTTAACAAGATCAGGGCCACATCACAGATACCATGGCATGATTCTTTTCAATGTAGTCTCATCTCAACGTTCCTCTGGAAGTATTCCAGCCCTGGCTCTAGTAACTTCAGATTATCCCTCAGCCATTTGTAAGTGAATTAAAGTTTGTAGCACTCTGTGTCTTTTAGTTCTGCTTTAGGCATGGGTTATATGCAGTTTTATTTTCTGTCCTCTATATGTTTCAGTTCAGTTCAGTCGCTCAGTCATGTCCGACTCTTTGTGACCCCATGAATTGCAGCAGGCCAGGCCTCCCTGTCCATCACCAACTCCCAGAGTTCACTCAAACTCACTTCCATCGAGTCGATGATGCCATCTAGCCCTCTTATCCTCTGTCTTCCCCTTCTCCTCCTGCCCCCAATCCCTCCCAGCATCAGAGTCTTTTCCAATGAGTCAACTCTTCGCATGAGGTGGCCAAAATACTGGAGTTTCAGCTTTAGCATCATTCCTGCCAAAGAACATCCAGGACAGATCTTTAGAATGGACTGGTTGGATCTCCTTGCAGTCCAAGGGACTCTCAAGAGTCTTCTCCAACACCACAGTTCAAAAGCATCAATTCTTGGGCTCTCAGCTTTCTTCACAGTCCAACTCTCACATTCATACATGACCCCTGGGAAAACCATAGCCTTGACTAGACGGACCTTTGTTAGCAAAGTAATGTTTATATGTTTAGTTTGTACAAAATGTATTAGGAGATTTGGACATAGATAACTGACTTTGAGTGAGGTCTATTAACCCCTCTCACATGTCCAGAGGTCTCATTTTTCTCAGAGTGGTCTGAAATGCCCTTCCCATGCTGATCATTTCAATTGGGGTAAACAATGGAGAATGTGCTCAGGTTTCAAAGAAACCCTTTGATATTGACATGATGCATGCAATAATTCATCATGAACTATCCCCACCTCCTTCCTCTTATAGTATAGTTCATACATATGACAAAATCTTATACTTAAACACTCAATCTTTAGTCTTATTTTCTACAATGCTATTCAGGTTATTGATTATTTCATTTCTTCTGGGAATTAGCTATTTAATAACACCATTTTTGGAAATTGTTCCAGGTGTTACTTTATTAAGAATCAAGCTCTGAATTCTAAAGCCATCTGTACTTGTTGCACATATTTGTACAATTTGGTATACATTATTGACTGCAATCTAAAGTTTTGATAAACCTAGTATTAAAAGTGAGGCAATGATATATACATGCATGTTATTGACATTTGTAAACATTATGACAAATATTTAAAGAAAACATTATATAATCTTTAAAAATGCTGTAGAGTGTTTTAGTGTATAATAATGTTCTATGTTATTCTATTATTCTTATGAGGACACTGAAGTTGAATATTTAATAAATACTTAATCATGATGACAATTAAGTTAAAGATGAATGCTATTCATTCTTTCCTTATAATATTTCTATACCTGTTAGATATCGTACAAACAAGACATTAATATTCATGAAAGCCAATTAAGAATACATTATTATTTATGCCTTAAGGATTAAGGATTAAGGATTGTATCAGAACCACACAGCTAGCAAATAGCATTTAAGCCTAAGTCTCCTTGAATCAAAAGCTTTTGGTCTAAACAAGTGCATTATATTCTACTGATTAATGAAAAAAGAAGCTTCAGAGTTTAAAAATGCTTTTAATGTGAAATGGGGCTTATCTTAATTTACTGGAAGCAGAATGTATTTGTTTTTCTTTTATTGCTATATTCTGTAAACGCATCCTTTGCACTTGTAAATGGACCTCTTGTTACCTGTGAACTGTTCTTCCAAAGCCAAAAATAAATTGAAACTACCTTCAAATCTTAATTGCCTGAGATGTTTAATCTACACAATAAGGCCAATAACCTTGACACACTTCACAGGGCTGCAGAAAGAGAAAGCAAATAAAAGCACACATACAAACACAGTTGTAAAGCTCTTATAAATAAAATACAGCAATATAAGTGCAAAGTAGCAATAATAATTATAATTGCTCCTCAAACACTGGACTTTCACAATGCAGGTGTTGGTAAATATCTCTTTTTGTGAATTCACATTTGTAGTAGAATAGATAATTGTGTTTTCCCTAGTTTAACGTCAACCACCAATTGTATAAGTTGGGGACTAGCTACTTATGACAGTATACATGTTGTTTGAAGAAACATGTTGTTATTTATAAGAAATAAATCTCTAACCCCCCAGACCATACTTAGACAACTTTATATTTCTACTATTGCTTCAATCTTATGTTCATTGTTCTAAGATTCAAAACTATTCCTTTGAATAAATGAAATTCACCAGGACCTGGGATCATTTTTGTTTTTCTCTCAATTCCACACAGTCATTCGGGCTACACACTAGGGGTTCTTCACTATTCCTAGATTCCCTGCTGTCCTTTCCATCCTCTGAGCTTTTGTTTGTCTTTCTCCTTCCTAGAATCCTTTTCATGTCATTTTGCTCTCTCATGAAGTTTCTTAGCTGCTGTACAGTCTTTGGTGATAACATTGCTCTGCCCCTGTAAAGCATTCTATCTCTATTAGAACCCTCAGCAAAGTGTATCTTCTTTGTGGCTATTCCTCTTCCCAAAGACTTGAGGGGGAGAGTGCTGCCCTATGGTTGTATCTCTCACAGCAGTGCTCAGTTCAGTGATGTGAGGACAAAGATGTAAGTGCCTAATAATTAAGAGTAACACAGGATGCTAACTTAGGAAGATGTGGGAAGGAATGCTCCTTTTCTTTAAATGTGAGGAAATTGAGATGGAATTTTCCCTGGGCCTTTTGACAGAAACCAAAAGAAAAATCAAGAGTCTCATTCTTGATTAAAAAAAAAAAAAATCTAAGGTGCACAAACAAACACACATTCAGTCTTACACAAAGTGTCAGGTCAGTCTACAATGTAAGTATATAGTATGCGGCTGGGTAAATATCTAATAATACTTTATTGGAATTAAAGTCAATAACCTCTACCCCCTTGTACATTCCTACACTTAGAAAGTTAACAAAATATATGCAATTCTACCAACATATAGAAGCTTCCTAGGTGGTGTTAGTGAACCCACATATCAATGCATTAGGTATAAGAGATGTGGGTCCAGTCCCTGGGTTGGGAAGATGCCCTGCAGGAGGCCATGGCAACCCATTCCAGTATTCTTGCCTGGAGAATCCCCATGGACAGAGGAGCCTAGCAGTCTACAGTCCATGGACTCACAAAGAGTCAGACATGACTGAAGTGACTTAGCATGCACCAACATATAAAAATTCTAGATAACATATTTTAAATATTTAATTTATATATGAGTCTAGATAATTAAAATAGATTTCCTGGTATCAGACAAAAGGAGACTTGAAGACAGCACAGTCAACTTCCATACTAATGTAAAGGAAGTTGGGAATGCATTGGAAATGGGTATTTAACTAAGAAATTAGAGATCTTACAAGGAAAGGAAATTTTGGAGTTAGATACCTGCAAAACAGGGATCTGAAACTGAAATCACAACAAAAAGCTGAGACCAAAAAGAGTTGCCCTCTGATGGATCAGGGCCTATGGAGGAGTTCACTGTGCTAGGGAACCACAAGGCAGCTTTTTGCTGCCTCAGGTCACTGCTGGCAAGAGAAATGTCTTTTGGGAAATACAAACTCCGAGTGTATAAAATCAAACTTTGCATTATCCACATGCTTTGGAGCACTCCAACTTGAGATATTATTTTAAAACCTGGACTCAGTCCAGTGATTCTTCAGAGCACCTAGCAGAGGTATTGTACTGTCATGCTGCAGGAACATTTTCTACCAAAGGGAACAGGCCCTGAAGGAGAAACAGAGGTAAATATGACTTTATACCCTTACTCAGAAATTATAGACTAGATGACTAGTGAGAATCATAGCATCAGTCTTGAGGCTGAATGCCTTACAAATGTTTTTAATAGTGTAAACCACAATAAAATAAACATATTTGGTATAAGGAAATAGAGAATTAAAGGTATGTAAAACATCATGAAAGGGTGGAATATCATGGAAAAGTAGGTGGATATATAAAGAAAACAGTAAAATTTGGGAAAAAACAATTATTGAATTTTAAGAATCAATGAGATATAGAAATCTTAGTGAAAGGCATGCTATTATCTCTATTATTTTTTTTAAGATTTTTTTGATGTGAACCATTTTTAAAGTCTTTATTGAATTTGCTACAATACTATTTCTGTATCATGTTTTGCTTTTATTTGGCTTTGAGTCATGTGAGATTTTAGCTCCTTTACCAAAGTTTGAACCTGCAACCTCCTATATTGGAAAGAAGAGTCTTAACCACTAGACTACCAGGGAAGTCCCTCTATTCTATTCTTTGCAACGTCGTGCAAGTCTTTTTTTTTTTTTTTCCCCAAGTATTTTATTTTGTTATTATTATTATTTTGGCTGTGTCTTGCAGCATGTGGTATCCTTGTTCCCCTCCCAAGGATCAAACCCCCACCCCCTGCACTGGAAGCATACTGTCTTAACTACTGGATAGCTAGGGATATCTCTGCAAGTCTCAAATTTAAGTTGTTTCAAAAAAAAAATCAGCGAGAGTTCTGGTTCAAGAAAGAGATGAAGGGAGATTCTGAACCCACAGACACACTGACTCTATAGCTACATATGGAAAAATTTCCTCTGCCATGAACCCTAAAAACTGGTGGAAGGACCTTTTCACATCAGGAAGTGAGTGGGGAAACACGATAAAGCAGGTGAGAAGGCTAAGAGACCATCTTGCTGTAGATCTCAGCAGCAGGGGAGGTAATTAGAAACCTGGGATTTCTCCCTGAAGAGAAAGGGCTCATCCCTCATCAGGCACCCTAACTTTGAAGACCAGCATCTGAAAGGAGAGCCCCTAAAATCTCTGACTTTAAAGGCCAGTGGGGCTCCCATTCATGAGATCCAAGACACTGCGGCAAAAGGAGGAATGTTTCTTAAAGGGCCCAGGCAGGGACTCATCAGGTTCAGAGTCCAGCACAGAGATAACTCTCAGAAAAGCACCCAGACTGTAGGTAAAAGTTTCATTTCCTAATTGTGAGGAATTAGCCGAAGGGGCAGGGGCACCTGTGGTGATAGTCTCCAGGGAACAAAGCTGGCAGGCAGTACCTTCACCCTCTCCTTCATCCTTGAGGAAGTTGCAGGTACCAATCATGTATCCTTACCCCCCAACAGGTGCCATTTTTATGATCCAGCTTGTGAGTACTATCTTTATTTTTTTTTAATTTTTATTTTTCTTTTGTTCTTTTATTTTTTTTTATTTGCCTTTCTCTCCTAGTTCTTCTTTCCCTTCTATTTTTCTTGTTTCTTTTCTTATATATTTATTGAGTTTTCATACTCCCTTTCTGCCTCCCTCCAGCCAGTGGGAGCCATCCATGCTCTCTTTCAATTGTGTTGAAGCTTCAGGTACTATCTTTTCTTTTTCTCTCCTGCAGGTGCCACTTTTATGTTGCAGCTTGTAGGTACAATCTTTTTTTGTTTTTTAATTTATCTTCCTTTTTTTTTAATATTTCTTATTTTCCCCCATTGTCTTTGGCCCAGTATCTCCTGGTGAAGGAAGCACTTACATGTGTCTGGTGTCCTAATTTTTACATCTGGTGACTTGATTTTTTGTGGTCTCCAAGTAAGGGATACTCCTTGATCACCTGTCTCTAGAGACCAGAGGGGCCTATATTCCTGGGTCCCCTGGGATTGTAATCATCAGAGAGATAGTCTTTAGATGACTTCCACACTTAGGGCACTACACAGATAGTTGACTAAAATACACCACTTGTCCTTCTGGGAAAGACACCTATTTGCTTGTTCAGGGGCTCTGGCCTGTGGGGCAGGTTTTTGGTTTGGCAAATATATAGATGTCTATGTATCTATCTATGTATCTATGTATGTGTATATATGGGACTGGGGGCTTCCCTGGTGGCTCAGAAGTAAAGAATCTGCCTATAATGCAGGAGAGACAAATTTGATCCTTGGATTGGGAAGTTCCCCTAGAGAAGGAAATGATGACCCACTCCAATATACTTGCCTGGGAAATTCCATAGACAGAGGAGCCTGGTAGGTTACAGTCCATGGGGTCGCAAAATAGTCAGATGACTTAGTGGCTAAACAGCAACAATAACATGAAAGAGGTAGGAAGGAATGGAGACTAGAGAGTCCAGTGTTTGTGCTTGTCTTCTGCCTCATTCCAGCTCACCAGCAACATAAAGAAAGAAGCTTATTGCCCCTTCTCTGGTGCCCTTATAATGGGATGCTGCCAGAGAACAATTCTGTGTTGCCCGATTCTGGTGGACAGTGGGACTACAGCTCACAGGTCTCCCATGACCCTAACCAACAAAGAAAGAGTTCCAGGCCATAGCAGAGTACTAGGCAACAAAAAGAGGAGCTCAGTCCATCTGGAAGGAGGCTTATTAGATTATAGCTTATAATTATAAACAGCCTGAGGGGCAGGCTTCTAATTAAACACACATCAGATGACTGTAAACATTTCTGGAGAGTTCAGAGAGTAGGCATTATCTTTTCACTTTCCCTCTGCTGTGCTTCAGAATGCCAGCAATTATCAGAGGGGAGCTCATACAATTTAATAGCAATAATAATCCATTTTAAAAATGAGCAAGGATTTCCCTGGCAGTCTAGTACTTGAGACTCCACACTTCCAATGCAGGGGATAGGGGTTCGATCCCTACTCCAGCAACTAAGATCCTACATTTAGCATGGTGTGCCAGAAAGATAAATAAATAAAATTAGAAAATGGGTAGAGGTTCTGAATATACTTTTTCTTTTCTAAGAAACACATATAGATGGCCCCAGTTACATAAAAATATGCTCAACATCATTAATCATCAACAAAATGGAAATAAAAACCACAGAATATCACCATATAACTTTTAGATTAGTTATCAGTAAAAAGATAAGAAATAATAAGTTTTGGCAAGGATATGGTGTCAAGGAGATCCTTGTTCACTGTTGTTTGAATATACATTGGTTCAGTCAGTATGGAAACTGTATGAAGGTTCTTCAAAAGATTTAAAATAGAACAGCCACTTGATCATCAGTGTAAGTGAGATTGTACAGTGTGTGTTTCCCCTTTTGACTTGTTTCACCCAAGTATTTCATAAGACCCAGGCAATACATGTAATATGTTAAGAAGTATCACATTTAAAAGAATACATCCATGTAGATGATGAATATTAAAAGTCATCATCAGATGCAGGATTATGGGCTTATCCTGGATTTAGCTGACAAAGATAGTAGTTTAAAACAGAGAGTTTTGACATTTTTGGAATCAATTCATTTCAATGCACTGACGTTCATTTCAGTCAGAGGAGCTAAAGGAACTTGGAGGGTAGGAGTAGAATTCCTTCCAAAATTTGGCCACTGATCTTCCTTTTTTAAAATTATTTAGCAGAAGCACATTAGATGATTCAGTCTAACCTGCCTTTTTCTTGGTATAGAAACAATGGATTTACATGGTTTGACATTCTCCAATGGGCCAGATGCCACTTAAATTCCCAATTGCTCCTGTAGTATCCAACTTTCAAATTATTCTTAAACGCAAAAATATATCCATCTAAGACCATCTAAACTACAGTTGTCATAAAAAAGACTTGATGGTGATGCTTCCAGAAACATTTCTGTTCTAGCTAAATCAACATTGTTATCAACATAGAAAAAATCATTACTGCTCTATGAAATATTTCCATGTTGAAAGTCTCTCAAGTAGGGAAGAATTAGATGTCACAGATCACCAACCATCTTGGAAGACCTCTCTCAAGGAGCAAATAGTCAGCAAAAGTCTTCAGTATGGTCTATGCTTATTAGGGGACAAAAATGTATATTAAGATTAATAGTAAGAGGCACTAACTGATTAATGAAGGAAATTAACACCAACATCCACGATTTCATTGGATCAGACTTAAAAGCATTCTTGTCCCTGCAAGTTTTGGTAGTTTTATTCCCATTTTACAGATGAGGAAACTGAGTCTAGGTAGTTTAAAGACTTAATCAGTGTTGCAATGAGCATATGTAACAGCACAATTGTGTGGAATAAAGTCTGTTTTCCTCAAAATCTCAATCTCTTTTTAAAGCATTCTGTCATATAGCACTTTCTTCTTGGAAATGTCTTCAGTAACATGTGCTTTCTCTCTCACATACATATATGTTTTTGGTGGTAGGCTACCTTTCTGATTGCTCTTATGTTGGGATAATGTTAGAGTTGGTGTTTCTCACACACACAGCAGTTGGCAGTGAATGTGCTGGATGTTCAGTGAAAACCATTTTGGACTTAAGAATTCTCCAAGGATGGCAATGAAAGTGTGAATGATGGAGTCACTCTTTTCTTCTTCATGCTACCTTCTTCCTGGCTATAACTTTATGCAACATGAGTACAAAGCTATTTATTTGAACTGTTTGAGTCCCCACTGATTAGCACTGCTCTTATAATTTTTTTTTTAATTTTATTTTGACTGTGCTGGGTCTCTGTTGCCATTTATGGGCTTCTCTTATTGAGGTGCAAGGGTTCTCGAGCGTGTGAGCCCAGTAGCTGTGGTGCATGGTCTTAGTTGCCCTGCAGCATGTGGGATCTTAGTTCCCAGACCAGGGATTGAACCCTTGT
This sequence comes from Ovis canadensis, assembly GCF_042477335.2. Classification (NCBI taxonomy): domain Eukaryota; kingdom Metazoa; phylum Chordata; class Mammalia; order Artiodactyla; family Bovidae; genus Ovis; species Ovis canadensis. Next base: position 194,032,573 of record NC_091246.1, on the reverse strand, counting down.
CCCCTGCATTAGAAGGTGGATACTTAACCACTGGGCCACCAGGAAGTCCCTGCTGTTTTAAATGTTTTTACCAGTTAATCACAGGCATGGTGCTTGGCTAATAATTTTTTACTTGCTTTGCACGGCAAAGCAAACAACAACAAAAAAAATTGAATTAGTATCTCCAATTCTTTTATTAATATTAACTCTGGGAGGTAATAGGACAAGTGAAATTCATGCAACTGCTAATTGGTCCAGGCAGAGAGTCCACATTTCTTATTTGAACACCCTCATTTTGCAGGAAAAGTTCATATTTCAGTTAGACTATAATCAATATATCACCTATATTAGTCTCATGTCAACATACAAGTGTTCATTACTAAGCAGATTCTGAAAGGTTCACTGAATATTGCACTTTGAAATGTGTGTCTGGTGCCGGGGAGTAATTTCCAACCTGTCTTCTGAAAACTAGGACACACTTAAAAGGATTTAGGAGTAGAAATCTTTCACTTCAGAAAATCCATTTCAGCAATTTACACATTAAGGAAATGGGAAATGTTTCTTTACCAATTTCACTGGCATTTGATGGGGGAATCCTCCAGTAAAACACAGGCAATTTTCTTCCACTTGTTACAGCAGTAGATGTATAAGAGGGTGCTTTGTCCTCCTCCACCCTCTTGCAAATATGGAACTGCACGGTCCATCATGGCCACTGTTTATTCATCCATATTCCAAGAACAAGTTTCTTTTAACTGAATTGTATAGTAAAGCCAGTGACTATTGTGCATTTAGTGAGTGTCCGACTTTTGCCAAGAACTTCAAAATGCTTTATGCTATTTAGTCCTTGGACTTCCTAGGTGGCACAGTGGTAAAGAGTCCACCTGCAAAGCAGGAGACAAAAGTTCGATTCCTGGGTCAGGTAGATCCCCTGGAGAAGGAAATGGTAACTTACTCCAGTATTCTTGCCTGGGAAATCCCATGGACAGAGACTGTTGGGCTATAGTCGATGGGGTCGCAAAAGAGTCAGACACAGCTTTGTGACTAGACAACATTTAGTCCTTACAAGAAACAAAAAATGCAGTTGCTGTCATATGTGTAATATGCAGTCATGGGAATTTGGAGTGGTTATGAGATCTGTCTAAAGTCACATGCTTAATATAGTACAAACTTGAATTTTTGATCCACTATTTCTCAAGCTAAAATTTATATCCTTAACCTGTGAATTATATTACCAAGAGAATGACATTAATAGCTGACATTTTTGTGTGTTTACATATGTTTACATATGTTTTACATATATTGACATAATTTTTTAGAAAATATATAGAAATGTGACTTTCAACAACAATAGGAAAAAATGCACAGTTTATAAATTTATTCAAATCAACAGCGAAAGGACCAGTAAAAATGATAGAGCTTGTCCCAAGAACATTTGAGGAGAAACTGGGAGTTCGCAGCATTAAAAAAAGAAAAAGAATGTTAGAATAAAACTGGATAATCCCATATAAGGCAATAAGAATATAATCTTGGAGTTTATCTTTACTACTTAAAATAAATTTGCAAGTTAGCATGCAAGTTCACAATACTGAGCTCTAGTCAAATTGTAAATTATAAATTTGAACCCAAATATATCCTCCAAAATAAATAATATTTTATTGGGCTTACTGTAAGATAGCATTATTTGATATTTAAAGAGTTTTGCCTAACCATCACTACCTTATTTACAAATTTGAGGTAATTTTTCTTAAGAATTTTCAAAAGTAATAATGATGGTATATATATTTTGTTATTTCCAAGCTTTCCAAAATATCTATTCTGAAAGACCGCAGAACTTGAATGGAACTTTGGTTAGACTGTAAGTAAATCAAATTTGTATCTGATTATGTCACTTATTTTTCTCATATCGACTCACTAATTTGGGGATTAAAATTGCACAATAGAATTATTTTTCTAAATTTAGCAATTAAGTTTGTAGGAAACTCCTTTAATTGGCATGTATTTATTAGAGTAGTAGAATAATCATCAATTTTTTTAAATTGTGAATAATGTTGTGGTCTGGGCACGTGTTGGAAAATAATTTCCAGACATGAAACAGAATGAGAAGGAAATAAAGTTTATTAGAGTGGGAGATGCTATTAGTACAGCAGACCAGCTCATGGCAGAACTGACACTGAACAGGGGACCTTAGTCCACTTTTATAGCCAGGGTACAAGGAGTAGGATAGGGGTCTTGCAGGTCATTTGCTGATTGAATGAGGCATGTATCCTGGGTAGTGTGAAGAGTAAGGCAAATACCTTCTCCCTATGGGTAGAAGAGGAGACAGGTTATACTGCCCAGGAGGACATGAAATCCAGTAATAGTTACAACCTTAATTACATTACAACATTATTGCAATATAATGTAATGTAATTACAACATAGGATGATAAGGGTCTGGTTTTTCGATACCTGCATTCCAAGAATTTCCTTGGTTTTATCTGCTCTTTTGTCCTTGGATTACCACAAATAATAGTGGCTTAGATGTAATATGTAAATTATAATATCTTAAAATTTGAAAATCAGTGGAAATAATACTTCAGCTCTTTGTTACTTTTCAATATACACTTGTCCTTCTATTAATCATGTAAAATAATGAACACAGATACAATTGTTCCTGAAATGGAAAAGAAAACATGTACACAGGCTTTGAGGTAAGCCTGCCATCACAAAATTCATGTGGTTCATTTACTAAGAATAGTCTTCACTAACAAGGAGAAATATTTGGTCATGTTAATATAGCAAGATAAAAATCAGTTTCACAATGGTAGATACTTAGTAGCCAAGATTTAAGCTTACACTACCAGTTTTGTCACTTTACATGAGAAACATAGCTGTTTGGGAATTTAGCAATCTATGGGGGCTCATAGTTTCTCTCGCTGGAGAAGGCAATGGCACCCCACTCCAGTACTCTTGCCTGGAAACTCCCATGGATGGAGGTGCCTGGTAGGCTGCAGTCCATGGGGTCGCTAAGAGTCAGACACGACTGAACGACTCCACTTTCACTTTTCACTTTCCACTTTCATGCATTGGAGAAGGAAATGGCAACCCACTCCAGTGTTCTTGCCTGGAGAATCCCAGGGACGGGGGAGCCTGGTGGGCTGCCATCTATGGGGTCGCACAGAGTTCGACACTACTTTAGCAGCAGCAGCAGCTGTGTCTCTCTCCTTGTGGAGAAAGAGTTGAGAAGTCACATTATATTCAATAACTCAAAGGTGCAAGGCTAACAGAGGCTTTCACACAAAAGCTAATGGATATATATTTAAGACATTTGCCTGCTTCAGGTTCTGAAGGTCTGATGTATCCACTCACAACAAGGTTCTCACCTCTCTTGGTCAGTCCTTGGAGAAGCAGCTGGCTCTTTGACTATTAAAGGTTTACTTGTCATTTGCTTGCCCTTCATCCTGGCTTCTTTAAAGTGATTTTGCTGTTAGCTAAATTACTATTGTCCATTTGGTTAACCCATTCTTATTCTGAGCATGCAGGGTATCTTCCCAACTCAGGGATCAAACCCTGGTCTCCTGCATTGAAATCAGATTCTTTACCACCTGAGCTACCAAGTAAGCTCTATTAAGAGCATAAAATAAGCAAATGTTTAGTTCAGTTTATAACATGCTGATTAGCTTATAGCAATAATGGAGATCATTACTAATAACAATTGACAGGAAAGTAGAAGGGGCCAAGCTAATAGCACTGGCAGGAACCTATACCTCAAAGGTGAATCAGGGCATTATTTTCATTATTATAATGGAAATTTACCAGTGATTCTGATGGAAGTAGATGGTTTTGCTTTTCCATTCTTCCTGACCATGACCTGCCGTGTGTAAGGGAGGTTTGTCATTGATGACATACAAAATAGTTCGTATGATCTAGAAGATTCATTATTCTGCCCTCTGTGATCTCCAGACTTTTTCCTCACACACACTCCATCTCACACCAAAAACCGCATTCATCTCTCCAAGCTCATAATACTCTTTATAGTCCCACTACTGTCTACACTGCCAAGTCCAATTGGCATGCCTTTCTCCACCTTTTCTACCTGGAAAATGTTTTGTAATCTTTTAAGATTTAGGGCTTAAGTGTCCCCTCAGCTATGAATCCTCTCCTAACATGTGCCCAGGAAGATTTATCCATATTCTGTTCTGTTCTTATACACTTCTATGACGTTAACTCTGTAACTCATTGCATTACCCTCTCTGTCTCTTTCTCTCCCCAATATAAATAAATTCGTAAGAATACAGATTAAGATCTGATTTCTAAACAAAGACAAAGTCAGTTCATATTAAATTGTTGATAAAACAACAGAAATCTGTAAAACAGAATTCTGGACATTGCCTCAATTTTTCTTCTCTGCACTTCCTGCATTATCTTCCAGGGAGTTAGGAATATTTTCTGTCCTTTGTCCTTATATTTCTGTACCTAAGAGAGTTCTTTACTCTCAGTTAAACTTATGACTGATATAGTAAAATGTCTCATATTACATTTCTTTCTCTGTTCATCTCAATAATACGTGCTATAGAATATCTTTTGTGAGCATGCTATTTCAGATAACAGCCCTGAGGGAAATAGAACACTGATCATTAGTGGTTTTGATTGTGCCAAACTGTGCCTTGGTCTCTTAGATTATTTTGGCTTTGTTCGTGCATTTTATCCTTATTATGAACAGTGTTGAAAACAACACATTGCAAGTGTTAAGGAAAACAATTTATAACTTAGAAATTGGACTAAAGTTGATCAACCGTAGGTACAAGTACACCTAAGAATTACCATTTACTGAAATGTACTTTGTTCAAATCACTATTTTTTTTTAATTAAATGTGCCAGACGTAATGAAACTGCACTTTCATTCATCAACTTTTTTGCTCGTAGAAAAGCAAATGCAAGGCACAGAAGGTTACCCTAAGAGATATGGTTTCTTGTCCTATAGGACAGGTAACAAAAAGATCTTATCTTATTCTAACATTTCTTATTATATTGCCTATAAGTACTCAGTTCCTTAACTATTCTTTGAACTACCATTCCCTTTTTAACTCTTTATGTCATTAATTAATGAATTAAATAACATATTTGACAAGAGTTTATTCTGTATTTATAGAATAATTTTTGAAACTTTTTATAATTATACTTTAAAGCTCCTCCTTTTTTCTGGGGTCTATTGTTCAGAAGGTCGAAAGGGTTCAGAATGGTGTCTTCATTCATGTATTTATTTATAGTATATTTCAACTTTATTGCAGCTTTGTGTGGTTAAAAGAATTTGCAAAGTATGCAATCTAATTTCAACAAAAATAACTGTTAAAAAATATACTGTAATTTCAAGAGATACCTGCAAGGAAACTATAAGGATTATAGTAATGATCTAAACCAACAAGCTAAACCAACAATAAAATACTTAGCAGAATTGACATTTTCTTCACTTGAAACACAGAAGTTAAAAAAATGAGGATGTAATCAGATATAGCAATAAGATCAGCAAAAATATTAAAGTCATAACATCTACTTGAAATATGGATACAAATCCATAGTCACTGTTATTAACAAGAAGTTTACCTAAGTAAATAATGTATAAGTTGTTCCTTGGTGAAGGTTTTTTTTTTTTTTAATGTATGACAATCATTAAAAACAGTATCCATATAAATTAAACTTCAAATCAAGTCTTTGAAATGTTGTATGAAAAATGTTACTAATGTTTTAAAAATAAGCAAAATAAATCACACATATGTATGCTTCATATATATGTGAATATAATGTATATAAACAGACATCCATTCAAGCTGAAAGGATTTTTGAACTTAAAGACATTAAACATTTCAAAACATTTGATTTCAACTTTATAATTTAAAAAATTGTCTTGTGCATGTTTTATAAGGTTTATTTCATATGAGGAAAATAGTACATGCATATAATATACAAATGACTATGACTCTACTGGAAGTCCTCTAAAATTTTGTTTCTTGGTTTGCTTTACTGACCAGGTATGCTACTCAAAAAGTTTGGAGAGCATTTCTTTGAGCCTAAGATGAAGAGATATAAAAGACAGAAGACAATGCATAGTCTTGATGGGGAAGATTGGTGGGCACAGAGTGACAGCATCAGAGGCAACAGCACCTTCCAATCATTCCTGGGCTCCCTCACATTTGTTTTATTTCCATCTATTACACACCTTACCTCGTGGTCCACATAACAACCAGAGCAGATTAAACTTACTTTTTCCCAAAATTTGCCTTCACATGCTGAGCCCACTGCAAGATAAATAGAAATAACAAATTCATAAGGATGCTATACACATTTTGTTTTGTATTGCTTTGCTTTCATTATAATTTTATTCTCTTTATCTTTCTGACTTTTTTATTTCCTTGTCCCTAATTTTTTTAATGCTGACAATCAAAGTTGTTCTTCATCCCAAAATATTTGTTTTACACATTCTATTTCTGTTACCTATACTGCATTTATAAGTATATGTATATACTTATATATATATGTATATTAATAAGTATATGTATATCTGTATCTTTGTTCCATTTGCCAACTCTTTATCATTTAAAATTTGGATTTAACATCCCTCCATCAAATGTGTGTGTGTTTGTATGTGGATTTCAAAAACATTTTCAAAAGTTCAGTCTGAAATCAACAATAAGGCTTATGTTGAAGAAAAGCTTTGGGAATTATAAGGATAGTCATTTAAGTTAAGAATATGTAGATTGAGGAGGGTTAAAATCAAAGTGTCTTACTCATGCTTGCTGCTGCTGCTGCTAAGTTGCTTCAGTCGTGTCCAACTCTGTGCAGCCCCATAGACGGCAGCCCACCAGGCTCCCCAGTCCCTGGGATTCTCCAGGCAAGAACACTGGAGTGGGTTGCCATTTCCTTCTCCAGTGCATGAAAGGAAAAGTGAAAGTGAAGTCGCTCAGTCGTGTCTGACTTTTAGTGACCCCATGGACTGCAGCTTACCAGGCTCCCCCGTCCATGGGATTTTCCTGGCGAGAGTACTGGAGTAGGTTGCCATTGCCTTCTCCACTTACTCATGCTTAGGAAGAAACAAAAAGAAAACCATTAGAAGATAATGAGAGAAATTTCTCTGTGACATAGAAGAAAGTCCAGGAGATATTTTCACACAAAAATTAAAGGAAGGGACTCTTTTAAGAAAGAGGGATAGCAAAGCACTAGAGAGGTCCAGAAAGTGCAGAGATATTTCAAAATATTTTGAAAATGGAATTTATTGGGTGATTTTTAGTAAAAGCAGCATCTGTTCTACAGTGGACTAGTAAGTAAAGGGAAGAGGAAGACATAGAAACTGAGTGGACAGGGTAATTTCAACTTCTCAAGTAAAGAAGGAATTAAATAGGACAAAGAATAGAGTCAAAGATGGAAATTAAGAAGTGTTTCACTATAGTTGTTGCTTCAATTTTTTGAGAAAACTGAGAAGTTTCTGGGTGAAGAGAAAGCATAACGTATGTGAAGTAAGAGGATGGATGTAGAAGGAGGCCACATGCATACCCTAAAGGAAGAGGCACATTTTTCAAATGTGGGAAGGATATAAGAAGATGCTTATTCCCTTAGGATAGAAAGAAAACAGAAGGGTGAGAGGAAAGTAGAAAACTGGAAAGGTCTTCTATCATAGATACTTTTTGATTTTCTCCAAAAGCTTCCTCTGATTTCCACATTTACCCATAAGTATTCATATAAAGTTACTCACTTTCTTCTTTCTGTAATCTCTTCTTGCATATCAATTTTTTTTTCCAGTATACTCTAAATGGGCTTCCTTGGTGGCTTGGAGGTTAAAGCGTCTGCCTACAATGTGGGAGACCCAGGTTTGATCCCTGGGTTGGGAAGATCCCCTGGAGAAGGAAATGGCAACCCATTCCAGTACTCTTGCCTGGAAAATCTCATGGACTGATAAGCCTGATAGGCTACAGTCCATGGGGTCACAAAGAATCAGACACGATTGAGTAACTTCACTTTCTCCTCACTTTCTAAATGTTAATTCTTGATTCAAGTATCTTCATACACAGCCCCCTTCCTCAATTAGCTATGAATTACCTGAGTATTTGACTTGCCATATTTATTCCTACATGTTAAGCTCAGTGAAAAGTGTCCGCCTTATTTTAGGCTCTTAATTTGAGCCTTAGTTCAAAATATGTAGAAGAGTATAATATACATATTTCAAGGCATAACATGTTATTAACACTGTTAAAATTCTGAAAAATCAGATATTTACAGATAAGCAGATTATCAACTGAGAAAATGGTTTAATTTTGTGTATCTGTCATCTACCATCTATTCACTCATTCATTTAAAGGTGAAAGATCCCAGATACTCAGGTCCCTGGGCCCATGAAAGGCATTTACAGAACAGCTCATCTGACTTATGGGTAAAGGGCAAAGCCTATTTTCCTTTCAGATATGAAAACTCAAAACTTGACTTTATTACTACATACTCCATTCAAGTAAGCTAACTAAACTAGAATGAGTTCAGTGCAGTTCAATTGTTCAGTTGTGTCCGACTCTTTGTGACCCCATGAATCGCAGCACACCAGACCTCCCTGTCCATCACCAACTCCCAGAGTTAACCCAAACTCATGTCCATTGAATTGGTGATGCCATCCAACCATCTCATTGTCTGCGGGCCCCTTCTCCTCCTGCCCTCAATCGTTCCCAGCATCAGGGTCTTTTCAAATGGGTCACCTCTTTGCATCAGGTGGCCAAATTATTGGAGTTTCAGCTTCAACATAGGTCCTTCCAATGAATACCCAGGACTGATCTCCTTTAGGATGGACTGGTTGGATCTCCTTGCAGTCCAAGGGACTCTCAAGAGTCTTCTCCAACACCACAGTTCAAAAGCATCAATTCTTCTGCACTCAGCTTTCTTTATAGTCCAACTCTCACATCCATACATGACCACTGGAAAAACCATAGCCTTGACTAGATGGACCTTTGTTGACAAAGTAATGTCTCTGCTTTTTAATACACTGTCTAGGTTGGTCATAGCTTTCCTTCCAAAGAGTCTTCTAGTTTCATGGCTGCAGTCACCATCTGCAGTGATCTTGGAGCCCGAAAAAGTGAAATCTGCCACTGTTTCCACTGTTTCCCCATCTATTTGCCATGAAGTGATGGGACCAGATGCCATGATCTTCGTTTCCTGAATGTTGAGTTTTAAGTCAAATTTTTACTCTCCTCTTTCACTTTCATCAAGAGGCTCTTTAGTTCTTCCTAACTTTCTGCCATAAGGGTGGTGTCATCTGCATATCTGAGGTTATTGATATTTCTCCCGGCAATCTTGATTCCAGCTTGTACTTCTTCCAGCCCAGCATTTCTCCTGATGTACTCTCCATATAACTTAAATAAGCAGGGTGACAATATACAGCCTTGACATACTCATTTCCAGATTTGGAACCAGTCTATTGGTCCATGTCCAGTTCTAACTGTTGCTTCCTGACCTGCATACAGGTTTCTCAAGAGGCAGGTTTAAGTATAGGTCTCCCCATCAGATTTTACAACATGCTCTCTTTGTAATACAAAATGCAAAGCCATTGGTAAAGTGGAAGGATCTCCTCTCCGGACAATGGAAAGGTCCCGACCCATAGCGGTCGAGGGTGTGCTTGTATTTTTCAACAGGACACAGATTCTCCGATTCAGATCTCGGACAGACTGATCCCCCACTGCTTCGAAGGGCACTCCTCTGCCCCTGCTGCCGCTGCCGCCGCACAAACAGCCGCACACCAGGAGCCATGGGCGGGGCCAGCCTGGCTGCTGGGGCCCAGTGCACCGCTGAGCCTGAAGCCTCTTCAGTGAGGGAGAGAGGGTGGCGACCTGGTGCCCGCTGGCAGGAGAGGCAAGATAAGTATCGATATCCTGGGGGGACTGACAGCTGCTGCAGCACAAACTCTGACCAGAAAAAATGATTCTACTTATTCTATCTTAGCTTGTCTATCCTCTCCTTATGTTTTTCTCTTTGTTAAGGATTCTGGGAAACTTAATGGTCATATGAATTACACAGGTGGACTTAATGTAGTGTCTTGTAAACAATGTATGCTCTCATCTTGTTAAGATTTAATGTGATCAGGATGGTTAGTGGGCTTACTAATTTTAGGGAATTCAGCTTTAATAACAACAACTATTACTGTTACTGTGGCAGCAATATCATTGACTCAACAAGTGCAAATGCCCAATATGTTAAAAAATCATATTTTAGGTGTTTGGAATAGCTCAGATATTAGTTTAGACTAAGGGAAACTTCATAATCAGATACAGACCTTGGAACACTCTCGTTTGGATTTTACTGCCGCTGGAGCCGCTAATGACTTTTTCCACACCTTCTCTAACTTTATTTCTGGAAAAAACATTCTGTCTAATGTCTTCAGTTATGTTGCTGTTGGTGCTTTAATTTTGCTTCTTTTAATTATTCTTCCTTTTGTTGTCAGGATTCTTCGGCAGAGCACTCAGATGCTCCTGATTAATTTAAAAAAACAAAAAAGGGGGATATGCCGGGGGCCAGCGTGAGGAACTCCGCCCACGGCAAAGTTCATGAGGAAGGAGGCTTGGCATACGTAAAGGCATGATCAAGCCTCAAGAAACCCCCTGTTCCCGAGCATCTACCCCAAAACCAGAGTCTGTTTTATGCTCTCCCCCATAACCGTTTCTCTCGGAGAAGGAGTAAACGTGCAGCTCCAAGGCAATAAAAATTCCTGGGTGTGACAAGAGTGTTTCAGCTTACGGACTCCTCTGAAGGTTATCTAGCCCACCTGTATAGGTTCGTCCAGCCACATGTGATTGTTTACAGCCTCCCAATCTGAGAGGCACGAGATGTTTTAGACTTACTAAAGGCAAATTCTTTCAGGGAGTTGGAAATTATTAGTATAGTGGGTTGGTTAGGAATTATATTGGTGAAGGGTTTTTCATTTGTTGTGCCAATAATTGCTGCTAATTCCCTGCCCTGGGTGAGACAAGGGTGTCTTAGGTCAAACTTCTCTGCTTGTTTGACAGGATTATCCATACTCCTGCCACTACGCACATGACTGTTTACTACCTCTGAACCATAAACAGCACGAGAGTTTTGGAGTATTTTGAGAGTCTTAATTAGCATAGGGCTTTTCTCATTGTTGAGTCAATGATTGCCACCAGGCCTCCATATCCTTAGGCACCTGGGAATATATTAATCAATGTATTTGGAATATAGAAAAGGAAATATAGTAGTTTTTAAGGTTAGCAATACTAGACTTTTTGAGTTAATGAATTTTCTCTTTTGTAATAGATCACTGTACTTTGTTATAAATCACAGTGTCCTTGCTATGTAAAAATGTAACTTTATCACTACCTTAAGACTAAATAGATCTTAAGGGGAACATTGGTGAAAGGATTTTCATTTGTTGGGTTGATGTTTGCTGCTAAATCTCCATATTCCCTGTCCTTATAATGAATATAACTAGCATATAGGAGAAATAAGTATTAACCTTTAAGCATATAGGAGGAATAAGCATTAACCTTTAAGATTAATCATGTTAACCTTGGGTTAAATAAATGCCTTTCTTGACTGTAACTCACCCTCACCCTATAGGAATGCAACTTTATTTGGAGGGTGGTGCCTGGTTTAAGAAAAAAACATCCTTGGAAAAATAAATTTTTTGGTTATCAGAAAGAAAGGATCATAAAATGTCAGCAGGTCTCATGGCCAGATGATGTAAAATCCCTAAGACCTTTTTAATGTGAAGCACCTGATTTTGATAAAGGTCAGGACTACTGACCCCCGCGTGACTCTGTATTCATTCCTATATGTAACAAAAGGTATATAAGCAAACCCCAAAATAAAGAAATCGGATCAGTTTCTGGAAAGACTGATACCCCTATGTCGTTCTTTCTTGCTCCTCGTTTTTCTGGCTGAATTCCTATCTGGAGCATGGATGCTATTCTACGTAAACCAAGTTATTTAGCCTCTTTTTCTCCACGAATTTTCTTACTACCCTATCTGTTTCTAATCTCTCTATATATCTGTAATTAAATATGTATTTTTCCAAGGACGCCAACGACGTCCCCACCTTCGAATTCCCTGGATCCACAGGGGCTGGACCCCGGCAGCAAGTCAGGTGGTCTGGTATTCCCATCTCTTTCAGAATTTTCCACAGTTAATTGTGATCCACACAGTCAAAGGCTTTGGCATAGTCAATAAAGCAGAAATAGATGTTTTTCTGGAACTCTCTTGCTTTTTCCATGATCCAGCAGATGTTCACAATTTGATCTCTGGTTCCTCTGCCTTTTCTAAAACCAGCTTGAACATCTGGAAGTTCACGATCAACTAGAATAGTTCTTATATAATTGAGTCAATGCCCTTAAAAACAAAGTTTTTCTAAATCAAAAGGCAATGCAATAAGAGGTGAACAAATAAAATATTTGACTAAAATTGGATCTCTCTGGTCTGTGAGAATAAATCATTATCTGGAACTCAAAATCATTAAAATGTAGTTAAGGACATAGGTGAAAAAATATAAGGAATATAGGAATTTAAAAATAGCTTCTTAAATAAAACCAATTTATCCCTCAAAGTCCAGCTATGCAAAACAAAAACAAAAGCAAAAAACAAACCTATGAAACAGAACTTGATTCGTAGATTTCCTTGTACACTGTACACTGTACATGGCACCAAGAATGCAAAATTAAGTTCAAAAAGCCAGTGTTTTCATAAATGAAATCATAAAGGATTTCATGTTTTTTCTTCATGTAAAGTTAAGAAAAGCAGCCCAGAATGTAATGATAATTATACTTATTAATTATACTTAAATAGTTTTATTATAATCATTATTACTGTTGGAATGCAATTGCAGATTAGAATACCCTTTCTAGATAAAGGAGATTTATATGAACCAAAAAAACCTTGATAGTATTTTTCTAATAAAAGGGATTTTGAGATTGTGAACATATATTTTCTTTTAACAAGACAGCTATTGGAATGAAATGTAAGAAGAGCTCATTATTATAAATCTGCCTAAAATCTGAATTCAAGTTGACTGCTGGCTATCTATCCTAATTCACAGGAAGTTGGAAACTGGTTCTACTAGCCACTACAGAACTAGTTCTGGGAAACATAAACCAATCAACTCAGAATAGCCCATTCATACACTTTTTAAAAGATCTAAAACATCTGTGCAATTCTTTCTTTTAAATATGGAATTGAGAAACCATTATCTCTGAATTATTTATTAGGTATCCAATTACTATAGTAATATGCACATTCCTAAATGTATAGTGTTATGAATTTTTACAGATGTTAAGTACAGAGATGGATAAAAGGGAGCATTTCTGGCAGCCCACACATTCTCTTGTAACTCCTGTAATTTAATCTTTCAAAAACCTCCAAATACTTTTTAACTTCTAACACCATAGGTTCAGTTCAGTTCAGTTCAGTTGGTCAATCATGTCCAACTCTTTGTGACCCTGTGACTGCAGCATGCCAGGCTTCCCTGTTCATCACCAACTCCCAGAGCTTGCTAAAACTCATGTCCATCAAGTTGGTGATATCATCCAACCATCTCATCCTCTCTCATCCCCTTATCCTCCTGCCTTCAAACAAGAAAGTTCCAGAGCACCATAGGTAATATTTGTCTATTCTTATATTTTATGGAAATAAAGTCATGCATATGCCCTCTGTTGGGTGTAACTTATTTGCATATCATATCTGTGTGACCCATCTTTATTTTTTCATTTATTGTTAATGGACATTTGGGGCTTTTTCAGGTCTTTTATGAGTATTCTTTCCATGCACAATTTATGCACATGTTTTTAGGGTATATAGAGTCATTTTTGTAGGTATGTACATCTCTCTGTTTTGAGAAAAAATGCTGGATCATAAAATAACATGCTCATCCTTACAAAGTAATGTATATAATGGCCACCAGGACTCTGATTTATGTAATCCTTGTCTATAGTACTGACAGTTTGCAGTCACAATTTAACATACCATTTATTTTTTTCTCACAAAGCACAAAATGTGTGCATTCAAAATGCATGTAGGCATTCAATGTGTATCTACTTTCAAAACTTTTGAGTGGAAGAAGAATTTAAAATTTGCAATCACATAGAAACACCGGATAACTGGATCATATTTTGTCAGGGCATTTCATCAGTGACCCTCAGAAAATAGAGCTGAAATAGTTTCATTTGAAGTCATCATTTCGACCTTTTCAAAGAATGATTTGGCTTTTAATCAGAAATCTCTGTTTCATTCTGAACAAGGAACACATCATCCCAATTCAGCTATTTCCATACAAATGAACTACTTTCCATATCATAAGATTAATAACGAAAAGACTTAGACTCCTATAGACCTGTGTTCAGACACAAAACCACTCTATTCTCGCTGAACATGAAATGTGTCCAGTGTTTTTGAAAGTTAGACTGTTGCAGTGCTCTGAAGTGATAAGGGAATAAGTGCCTATTGGCTATGATTAACCTCCACTGTGTCAATCACCCTTGAATTTATCAAGAATATTTTGCAGTAAAAATGTCGATCTCAACCCTATTGTAAATGGAAATTACAGACAGCAATTTAGGACAAGCCCAATGTAAATGGAAAGGGAAGGGGATGAAAGAGGTATAACTTTTTAGTTTGTATACATGTGAAATTGTAGCTTAGAAGAGTTCTCTCTTTGATTACCTGTGTACACTTAGACAAATAAGAATTTCTCTAAGCCTCAGTCTTCTCATCTGAAAATGTCATCCATATAATTTCTTTGCAAGAATATGTGTCAAATATGATAAACTAGTTATCCTATAAATGGAATGTATTTTTTCATGTTATTACCATGATGATAATTTATTTTATGCTTTTCCAAGCATTTTCTCATTATTTTATTTTAATATTAAAGATATTTTGAGGGTGAGTAGAACATGCATTATTATTACCATGTACAGAGAGGAAGTTCTGTCCTGGCTTATGACTGAATGGGAGAAATAGGACAAAGGTCAATCACTTCTAGTTTACTTACTTTCTCCCCCATCTTTTTTTCTTCTAATAAATTGATTTATAAGTGCATCATATTTCCATCTTATTGGGTATAATTATATGTGTTCTTCAAAGATTCTCATCCTTCCCTTGTCAGTAAATATAAATCCTTTATAATGGAAGCTTTTCATTTAGATGCTTATTTCTCCTCCACTACTGCTCAACCACTGTTTAACTTTTTTCCCCCTTTTCTCTGCATCATGTTTTTATCTTATCCCTTGCTTATAAAACATATTTTGAATTGAATGAGCTGATGCTGATTATCTACATTCTTTATTCTACCAATTCCTTGTCAATAAAAAGATGAACAGAAAGAAGACAGGCAAGAAGGAAGGCAGGGAGGGAGGAAGGAAGCAAGGGAAAAAAAAAATTGCTAATTTTTCCACTGGCTCTACTCACCAAAACCATGTTTCAGAGACTCAACATTTAATGCAGCTCTTTTTCTGGAGGTCCTGTGGTTCCCAGTGTAGTTAATTCATAAACTGACAAGTCTTCTATTTCCAGATTTTCACCATGCCTACTCAAGTCAGTGGTATGGTTTTCGGGTTTTACATTCGTATGGCTGTATGATGGCCCTTATTCTTCCAGGTTACCACAGCTTTATGAAGCCAGGTCCAAGGACAAGATGAGGGAAAAAAATGTCACCCTCAACTAGTTTTAAAGAGGGATAGGAGTGTTTCTTGGGGACTTTACTTTTTGTCTTATTGACCCAAACTTCACCCCAAGCCCATCCTAAATCCTGTTGTGGAACATATAATAATCATGATTATCTTAGATGGATCCAGATTTACCTCTTGGGCTAGACATGAACACATACTCACTTGAAAATTGTGTGATCTTCCCCAATACTTGAAAATAAGGTTTTGTTTCAAAGGAAAAAGATTAAATACCTTTTGCCCTGGAAGCTGACAGTGTCTGCCATGGCCCTCTCATGACTAGAGTGGGATATGTCACAGAAGTGAGAGGTTGCCAAATTTCCTATTGACCTGATGTCTCTTGTTGTTCTTTATTATGGCCTGCTGAGTGAAATCATTAGGAAGTGCTTTACCTTCATTTGTGAGAAATAGTGTTTTCTAATATTATTTCTTGATCTACAGAGCAGAGAGATCCTGGACAACTTATTTGCCCTCCATGGTCTGTGTCAGACCTAAAGCATGGTGGTTATGTGAACTCTTGTTATTTGTAGAAATATTTTCCTTCTCTTTCTCTCCTTTCTCTTGTGGTACTTAATCTTGTATGTTTCCCATTTTGGTGAGTGCCTTCTGGGGCACTAGTTTCAATTAGCAGCTTTTCACAAGCTATTGCTTCAAGTACTTTTTTTCCTTGGTCTTATTATTAAATTATAAGTCTATTACTATTGGTGTTTTTGAAATTCATAATCTATTATAATGCTTTGCAGGTTTATGTTGTGTCTCAGCTGAGACGCCAAAGAGAAATGAGTTTTTCTTGTCACAGAAATTTAGTTTCAACTGCAGGGAAAACTGACTGGAAAGGTTATTAGCCTCTGAATTAGCTACTGAGAAAGCTTCGAAGTTACCTTCCTAAGAGATCTTTCATAAAAGGCTAAGTGTGCCTGTGATGATTTAGAAATTTTTAACTGTCTGTAAAAAAGAAAAAAGAGGACTCTTAAGTTGTATACAATTATATCCTAATTATTCAAAGCCTCTAAATCTTCTGTAAAACCCAATGATTGGCCAGCTTAAGAGAATGGCCAAAACTCTGGAGGCCTATAGAGACATGAGGGTAATGTCAGGATACCCTACCCAACTGTTGAATGGTAATTAATCACATAAGGCTGTATAAAGTGGTCAAGGCTGCCCCAAGGTTCTCTAGGAAAGACACTCATCCAGGGAGCGTCTCCTATCTCATTGAAAGAATGTAAGAACTATGTGCCCCAAGTCCCATCCTTGATGGTATGCAAGTAATAAGAGCAAATTTCATCTTTTCAATCATGAAAGTATTATTTGCTTTGAAGTAGGGTTAGTGAATTTGAGATACAAATCATAGTACTTTGAGGAAATCCTTTTAACAGTCTGAGACTCATTTTCTTCATTTATGAAAGGCAATAATATCTTAGAATACTATTGTAAACATGAAATTCTGTAAATGCCTGAAACAATCTGTGATACTGTTGATTCCTTATTAAAGTTACTTCTTTTAGTTCTTCCATTTCGTGTCTCAGAAACATTGATAATAGATTAGTTACAGAGCATGACCCCTAGAAAACAGAGCTTTGAGCCGTGTCATCCAGGTTGAAGACTGCAATCTCAGGGTAGCAAGAGGAGGAAAAATGGGATTTGAAGCAGGAGAGAGAGAGAGAGAGAGAGAGAGAGAGAGAGAGAGAGAGAGAGAGAGAGAGAAGGACTACAAAGCAGTTCACAAAATATTTAGGTACACAGTCTTGAGAGAACACAAACCATTGCTTGACTCCATGGTGCACTCTCCAGAAAGGCCCTGTGAAGTCACTGGGACTAGAAACAGTCCTTTAAAGACAGCAAGGATAGAGAATATATCTGCTTGGTCCTGCATACCTATGTTTCATCTGACAAGGTTCACTCCCTAGTGATTGATTCCCCACGCTTTTAGGTTGGGTAACCCAACTCCTCCAGGTGGCTTCTAGAAAGTCATCTTGCAAGGTTAAAGTTTCATCTGAGCCACCTGACTTCTCAGATTTCAGAAGTAGAGAGAAGTCAGGGATTCCCTATATCTGCCATTGCTGAAGATCACTGGGGTCAGTGGAAGTCACATTGGAGTGTAGCTTTGATAAATTCCCTTGGGAAGATAGCACAGTCAAGCTCATGAGAGCTTATGGAATTTCTTCAGGTTGTTTCCATTTGGAAATAGAAAGAGTTGTGCCAGTGTTAGATGTTAGCAAAATTAGTGTATTAATGCTAGATGATTCATTTTATACTCAAAAGCCTAAACATCTAGTTTTGAAAATAAAAAAGGTAAAAATTTCAAAGCATACTATTAGTAGCAATTTACTAACCCAGATAATAAGCACACTAAAATCTCAGCAGAGAGAACACTAAGATGAAGCATAATCAGGAAATGTATGGACTTGAGCCAGTCCAGAGAGAACAGGTAATACTAATAAGCTGTGATGCAGAAAACAGGGACATAGAAGCCAGGCCAACCACATAGGCAAAAGTGAGGCTATGAAGAAAGACTTCTTATTTCTTATAAATAGATATGACTGATGAGACTGTAACTGAGCAGGACCTCTATGGGGCCTTCCTGGGACAAGACATTCCCCTGCCATGTCCTCTGCCTATCTCTTGTTTGCAGAAAAACTTTAGCCTCCTAAAGATTCCCCTATTTCTAAAGAATAAATTTAATCAGAGAAGCACAAAAACACAAAAGCAAAGGAAAATGGTCAGGCAAGACAAAATAATCAAAATTTAGCTATTAAACAAAACCAACACCTTTAATTCCTTCTCAGGAGCTATATAATATTCTGAGCAATATCCTGTGAGCTGTCTTGTAGATACTGAAACACCACCAGGTAGAGGAAGTTAATGATATGATAACCAGACTATAGTCATGACATAAGCTGCTTCATCTAACACCATTACAAGAAAACTGAATTCAAGTAGAAAAAAAGTAACCCTGGAACTGAAGATTAACAGTACTTAAAACAATCAAGATGATGATTAACCCAAATTCAAAGAGATCAGTGAGACATGCTTCCTTTAAGCTGGGTAACTGAGGATAATTTTATCAAGAGAATATATACAATTATTAGAGCAGGGGAATACAAGGCATCCAGGAGTAATAATGGAGAGCCATCGCCTCTCCAAGCCAGGCTTCAATAGTACGTGAACCGAGAACTTCCAGATGTTCAAGCTGGATTTAGAAAAGGCAAAGCAACCAGAGATCAAATTGCCAACAACCACTGAATCATTGAAAAAGCAAGAGAGTTCCAGAAAAACATCTACTTCTGTTTTATTAACTATGCCAAAGTCTTTGACTGTATGCATTAAAACAAACTGTGGAAAATTCTTAAAGATATGGTAATACCAGATCACCTTACCTGCCTCCTGAGAAGTCTGTATGCAGGTCAAGAAGCAACAGTTAAAACTGGACATGGAACAACAGACTGCTACTGTCATCCTGCCTTTTTAACTTATATGCATAGTATATTGTGAAAAATGCCAGGCTAGATGAAGCACAAGCTGGAATCAAGATTACTAGGAGAAATATCAACAACCTCATATATGCAGATGATGCCACCATTATGGCAGAAAGCAAAGAGGAACTAAAGAGCCTCTTGATGAAAGTGAAAGAGGACAGTGAAAAAGCTGGCTTAAAACTAAACATTCAGAAAACTAAGATCATGGCATCCAGTCCCATCACTTCATGGCAAATAGATGGGGAAACAGTGGAAACAGTGACAGATTTTATTTTCTTGGGCTCTAAAATTGCTGTCGATGCTGACTGCAGTCATGAAATTAAAAGATACTTGCTTCTTGGAAGAAAAGCTATGATAAACCTAGACAGCATACTAAAAAGCAGAGACATTACTTTGCTGGCATCTAGGTGATGACTAGGTTCATCTAGTCAAAGCTATGGTTTTTCCAGTAGTCATCTATGGATGTGAGAGTTGAACCATAAAGAAAGCTGAGTGCCAATGAAGTGATGCTTTTGAACTGGTGTTGGAGAATGCTCTTAAGAGTCCTGTGAACTGCAAGGAGATCAAACCAGTCAATCTTAAAGGAGATCAATCCTGAATACCCATTGGAAGGACTGATGCTGAAGCTGAGGCACCAATACTTTGGCTACCTGATGGGAAGAACTGACTCATTTGGAAAGCCCCTGATGCTGGGGAAGATTGAAGGCAGGAAGAGAAGGGGATGACAGAGGATGAGATGGTTGCCTGGCATCACCAACTCAATGAACATGAGTTTGAGTAAGCTCCAGGAGTTAGTGATGGACAGGGTAGCCTGGTGTGCTGCAGCACTTGGGGTTGCAAAGAGTTGGACACTACTGAGCAACTGAACTGAATGGATCACCTCTCCTAAGGTTATAGGAGCAAGGAGGGGGGAAAAATTACCAGAAGGCAGAAAGAAAATTCTGTAGAGAAGGATTTATGACAGTAAATCTAAGGTAATAAAGAATCATAGCCAAAACCAGGTGATGCAAGAAGAGTATACTAACCTCACTCTGTTCATCTGTATGATCTCCTGCCAGCACCAACAAGAGGCCAAAGAACAGGGATATCATAGATATAATTCATATGGGTTAGCATCCCAAGAATAGAGCAGGTAGAAAAAACCATGAATGGATCAAGAGGAACAAACATTAAGACGTCCAACCCAGAACCATTGAGCTGGGAAAATCTTCTTTTGCTTCAAATATTTCAAATTAGGGTTGTACATTTGCAAGCTAGAACAGTCACCACTAACGCACTTGAAATTCTCCTTTCCAGTTTTCATCAAGTGCCTATCTTGTCCACTTCAGTGATCTCTAATACAGGACTTCCACAAAAAGAGTGATAATGAAAGAAGTGGGATTAGCAGCTGATATACTAAATAGTCAATTAACCCAGTGGAACCACTCTATTTTTCCCCAAAACAGGCAGTAAAGGCAGCATGGCTTAAAACATTCTCTAAGCCAGTGAAAGACCTGATCATTTCTATTCTTTCACTCAATCTTAACAGTGATTAAATCTCTCCAAATTGGTTTCTTCCTTTACTGTGTCTGCCTGCTTAAATCACAAATATTTTATTTGACTCCATCCCAGTCAATCAACCCACTGCTCCACCATATCAGCTTCTGGTGGAAATCAATCACACAGCTTCCATAATCTGAGCTTGTATACACACCCACACATGCTCATCAGAGAGTTTTACCCTCAGCGCACCTCATTCATCAGTCTTAAAACCAGGCAGAATGAGAACGTGAAGTTCTGCAATATAAATTTTTAATGACTTAAATGAAAAAGTTGTCCCCAGAACTTCAAGGTCTTGAACTCTGAAATTCAATCAAAGCAAAAACATAGTGAAAACAAGATCTGTTGCCAGAAGAATCCCTGCCCATCTGTTCCTGCCGTTTCCCCGCCCCCCCAAGTCCAGCTTCCTGCTCTTTCTGTTGTTAGAGAAGACTGAAAGGGAGCAGGTAGTTGGAGGAAACTCTATCTTGTGAACACAGCTGGGTGCAAGCTGTCCTTCAGAGCAATCCAGCCATTTTATGGAGCATAGCCATTTTCTAAACTCTCCTTCATTTTTTAAATAAACTAGATTCATATCTGCTTCTGGGTATGGTAAAAAATGAGTAGTAGAAAAATGGACCAACATTCAGAAATAAAGCCATGCCAGTTTCATGGAAAAATATGGAAAGGAAAAGGAGATTTATTTTCTAACTTTTTTCTTTTCTAATGTGTGTCCTATGAATAAATAACTGTTAAGTGCTTCAAATAACATGCTTGCATTAGATCTTGAAAACACACAAATAAGACATATATTATTTACTTTTGATGAAGATTACTTGCACTTAGTCCAAACTAAGTCACAGCAGGGCAAACAAAGGTAATGACAGTTGTAGATTTCCAAGATGCATCTGTGGGTCATTCTGAAACATTTGAGTAAGACCACAAATTGAGGTGTCCTTAGAAAACAATGAGCATGAGCATTCACTATGTGTCAGACACTCTTCTAAACATTCTATATTTAATTCTTGTAACACACTGTGATGTAGCTGCTTACTGTCATTACCGAGTTTGCAGAGAGGGAAACTGAGACACAGGGATTTTTAATGATTTATCAGCATCATAGGGCTAGTAGCAAACAGAATCACGATTCAAATTTGGCCAATCTGGGTCCAGAATATCTGCAAACTTTCTTTTTTTTCTTTTTTTTTTTAAAGAAATTACGGTCACTGATATTTCTCATGAAGGAGTAGTTAATTCAGATAAGAGCATACTTTAACAATTGTGTTCATTTAAAGGTGTTTTCTAATACTCAAGAAAAGTTAAAAAAATTATGGCCATTTTATATTTTAAAGGTAGATAAAAAATGATATTACACTATTTGATAACAATCTTATAGAAAGAGATTTGGTTCTTAGTTATTCCATGACTTATTCCATAATTTAGCCTAATATAGTTTTCTGCTGTTGTTTTTCAGTTGCTAAGTTGTGTCCAACTCTGTGACAGCATGGACTGCAACATGCCAGACTTTCCTGTCATTCACTATCTCCTGGAATTTGCTCAAAGTCATGTCCTTTGAGTCGGTGATGCTATCAAACCATCTCATCCTCTGCCACCATCTTTTCCTGTCCTCAATCTTACCAGACATCAGGTTCTTTTCTAATGAATTGGTTCTTCCCATTATGTGGCCAAAGTATTGGAGATTCAGCTTCAACAACAGTCCTTCCAATGAATATTTGGGGTTGATTTCCTCTGGGATTAACTAGTTTGATCTCTTTATTGTCCAAGAGAATCTCAAGAGTCTTCTCCAGCACCACAATCTGAAAGCATCAATTCTTCAGTGCTCAGTCTTCTTCATGGTCCAACTTTCACATTCGAGTATCTCTTTCCCAGTCATTTCCACAAATCAAGCATAGTCTTAAGAGTAAAGGACCACTTTATAGTCTCTATATATGTCAAATTCAAATGTGGCACACCTGAAACTTGTATAAAGCTATATATTAATTTTATCTTAATAAAAAATAGTAAAAGGACATGTGAGAGATTGATACACAAGTTTATGTTTTCAGTGAAGTCTTGAATTGCTTGAAACCCAAAAGTGAAATCTCTGCCTAGCACTTTTCAATTATGAAACATTATTTTCATTTGTTTCATAAAAAGTATAGACTCATGTTGTACATCCAAAATAACAAAGCCAACATCAGAGTCATAATTCACAATCAAATCTGTTTGACTTCAAATCTTACAGTCTAAAGACAATATCAGAAAACGGGGCTAGAAAGCTTGAAAGTCCACTAATCCAGAAATTGTAGTCAATTAAAGTCAACTATTCCTTTCAAAACTAGGGAAAGTTTTGAAAAGTTTGTTGAGCAAAATCCAGTGTAGTTAGGTCATTCACAGGACACTAAGTATTCACTGATCTCACGAATGTGACAGTTTCTTCAACATAGTAGTAGTCAGTCACACAAGATGGAACAAAGTCTAGCTCTCTCTCATCCCTGGCACATGGTATGAAAGCAACCTTACAATTCTCCCTCTGTCTGAAATATCTGAGGATTGACTTAGCACAGAAAGATGGAGAGATGGATTTTACCAGCAGAAATCTAGTGATGAAGTTCTGTTAATAAAGTTTAATGTGAATTTCTGTAAGAAGAGGATTTAAGTGATGCTGGGGACATACAGAGGTGAGGTATCCTCAAATCTAGATAATTAGATTTCTTTGTGTGGTGAAGCTCTGCCAGTATTTTGAAATAATTTTGGCTCATCAAGGAGTCCAGGATTCAAACAACATGCACAAAAACCAACCTCATATGCTGTCTGTTTTATCACTGATTTTCTCAGGCACTTATAAAAAGAGGCTGTCACAGAATTAGTACTTAATAAACATTTCTGAGTATAAGGTACAAACTACATACATTCTTAAACAGATCTTCTTTGGGTGTGAAATGTATTTATGTATTTATTCATACTTCCGCCATGATTATTTGTCATCGTTGTTGTTTAGTCACTAAGTCATATCCAACTCTTGTGTAACCTCATGGACTGTACCTCCACCAGGCTCCTCTGTCTATGAGATTTCCCAGGCAAGAATATCAGAGTGGGTTGCCATTTCTTTCTCTAGGGGATCTTCCCAACCGAGCGAGTGAACCCACGTCTCCTGCATTGGCAGGAAAATTCTTTACCACTAAGGCCACCTGGGAAGCCCATTACTTTTTGTATCATCTTTAAAAATGCTATATATATAGCTGGAGGTAATTACTAAATAATTATATTTAAGGTTAAGCACCTGATACCTATAGAGGACAAAGCAGGGACACTGACACTAAGAAGGGGCTGGAAATTATTCAAATTTCCCTTTATTCACTTGTTCACTCTACAGTCAATTTGTGAAAATCTACAGTTTTTCAGGAGCTAAAGAATATCAGAATAAATCAGTTTTTAATGTCTTAGCCCTACAACGGTCTTATAGACTTTGGTGATTCTGTGTAGCACTTGTCCTTGCTGTTCAGTTTCTAAGTCATGTCTGACTCTTTGTGACCCCATGGACTGCAGCATGCCAGGTTCCTCTGTCATCCACTAGCTCCTGGAGTCAGGTTTTTGAATCAGGTAATCAAAATATTGGAGCTTCAACTTCAGCAACAGTCCTTCCAATGAATATTCAGGGTTGACTTCCTTTAGGGTTGACTGGTTTGAACTTGCAGTTAGAGTGGCACTCAAGAATCTTCTCCACCACAATTGGAAAGTATCAGTTCTTCAGCACTTGGTCTTCTTTATGATCTACCTCTCACATCCATACATGACTACAGGAAAAACCAGAGCTTTGACTGTACAGACCTTTGTCAACAAAGTGATGTTTCTGCTTTTTAATATGCTATCTATGTTGTCCTAGTTTTCCTTCCAATGAACATGTGTCTTTTAATTTTCATGGGTGCAGTCACAGTCTGAAGGTATTTTGAAGCCCAAGAAAATAAAATCTGTCATTGCTTCCATTTTTTTACCCTTGTATTTGCCATGAAGTGATGGGACTGAATCCCAGGTGACACTAGTGGTAAAGAATCTGCCTGCCAATGTAGGAGACGTAGGAAATGCAGGTTTGATCCCTGGGTTGGGAAGATTCCCTACAGAAGGCATGATAAAAACCCACTCCAATATTCTTGCCTGAAGAATCTCATGGATAGAGGAGACTCCTAGATACAGTCAATAGGGTCACAAAGAGTTGGAGAAGACTGAATCAAATTAGCACAATGGGGCCAAATGCTCTGATCTTAACTTTTTGTTTTTCATTTAAATGTTGTGTTTCAGGCCAGCTTTTACATGCTCTTTTTCCCCCCTCTTCAAGAGGCCCTTTAGTTCCTCTTCACTTTTTGCCAATAGAGTAATATCATCTGCACATCTGAGGTTGTTGATATTTCTCTTGGCAACTGTGTAGAATGGCCTTCCCCAATTCCTCTGGGATTTTCAAAGGCACATCATCAACAATCTGGATGTGCAGTTCTGCCTTGTACAGGACACTCCAATGCCTTTAGCAACTCTGCCTTGTGCTCACCAAATGGCAGGGGCATTTTTCACTCCTTGGGACAAACAATAATGTGCCTTTAAGTTTTCAAATACTTCCTTACAAAACAGAACAACTTCTAGCTGAGAATCTTATTTGATAAAAAGAAAACCTAAATCATAGCTTCATCTAAAGATTAAATCATCAGTGAATCAAGAGAAGCAGAGATTGTGGAGAGGTTTATGAGTAAATATCACTACTGCTTCTTCTCTGACTCCTGTTTCTGCTAAAAGCCATTCCACACCCAAACCAGAATACCTAGAAAGTTTCCCATTTTCAAGAGCTGTTTGCTGTTCAGTTCATCTGAAGTGTAGGTTTGGAGGGTACCAGGGGTCAAGAGAATGAGAACAGGTGAGAAGGTGAAATTGGCATCCAGATTTGACAGTGGTCAATGGAGCCACTCATGACTGAGGATCTTGCTCTCTCTCTCTCTCCCTCTCTCTATATATATTTGTATATACCAAATACATATCTATATCTACCTATCAATACATGAATATATATGTATGACTATATACCCTTATATGTTATTTCATATGACTCTTAAAAGGATTATTAATACACTTATTTGTTATGTGTGAGATCAAGGACAGAACAATAGAAGACACATTTCCCTCAGAAGTCTGTAATTTTTCTGCAATTGCCAAGTTCATAGGACCCATGTGGTAGTTCAGTTCACCTGAGTTCAGTCACTCAGTCGTGTTCCAACTCTTTGCAACCCCATGAACAGCAGCATGACAGGCCTCCCTGTCCATTACCAACTCCTGGAGTTCACCCAAACTCATGCCCATTGAGTTGGTGATGCCTTCCAACCATCTCATGCTCTTTCATCCCCTTCTCCTCCTACCTTCAGTCTTTCCCAGCATCAGGGTCTTTTCCAATGAGTCAGCTCTTAACATCAGGTGGAAGACTGGAGTCTCAGCTTCAACATCAGTCCTTCCAATGAACACCCAGGACTGATCTCCTTTATGACAGACTGGTTGGATCTCCTTGCAGTCCAAGGGACTCTCACGAGTCTTCTCCAATACTACAGTTCAATAGTATCAGTTCTTTGGTGCTCAGCTTTCTTTATAGTCCAACTCTCACATCCATACATGACCACTGGAAAAACCATAGCTTGTACTAGATGGAACTTTGTTGACAAAGTAGTGTCTCTGCTTTTTAATATGCTGTCTAGGTTGGTCATAACTTTCCTTCCAAGGAGCAATCATCTTATAATTCCAATGATGCAATCACCATCTGCAGTGATTTTGGAGCCCCCAAAATAAAGTCAGCTTTATTTTTATAAATAAAACAGTTTCTACTGTTTCCCCATCTATTTGCCATGAAGTGATGGGACCGGATGTCATGATCTTAGTTTTCTGAACGTTGCACTTTAAGCTAAATTTCACTCTCCTCTTTCACTTTCACCGAGAGTCTCTTTAGTTCTTCTTCACTTTCTGCCATAAGGGTGGTGTCATCTACATATCTGAGGTTATTGACATTTCTCCCAGGAATCTTGATTCCAGCTTGTACTTCTTCCAGCCCAGTGTTTCTCATGGTGTACTCTGCATGTAAGTTAAATAAGCAGGGTGATAATATACAGCCTTGACGTACTCCTTTCCCAATTTGCAACCAGTCTGTTGTTCCATGTCCAGTTCTAACTGTTGCTTCTTGACCTGCATATGGGTGTCTCAAGAGGCAGGTCAGGTGGTCTGGTATCCCCATCTCTTTCAGAATTTTCCAGTTTCCACATCGCCAGTGTCTTTGGTGTAGTCAATAAAGCAATTATGATGTTTTTCTGGAACTCCCTTGTTTTTTCGATGATCCAGCAGATGTTGGCAATTTGATCTCTGGTTCCTCTGCCTTTTCTAAAACCAGCTTGAACATCTGGAAGTTCACGGTTCACGTATTGCTGAAGCCTGGCTTGGGGAATTTTGACCATTACTTTACTAGCATGTGAGATGTGTGCAATTGTGTGGTAGTTTGAGCATTCTTTGTCATTGCCTTTCTTTGGGATTGGAATGAAAACTGAGCTTTTCCAGTCCTGTGGCCACTGTTGAGTTTTCCAAATTTGCTGGCATATTGAGTGCAGCACTTTCACAGCATCATCTTTCAGGATTTGAAATAGCTCAACTGGAATTCCATCACCTCCACTAGCTTTGTTCATAGTAATGCTTCCTAAGGCCCACTTGACTTTGTATTCCAGGATGTCTGGCTCTAGGTGAGTGATTACACCATCGTGATTATCTGGGTCATGAAGATCTTTTTTGTACAGTTCTTCTGTGTATTCTTGCCACCTCTTCTTAATATCTTCTGCTTCTGTTAGGTCCATACAATTTCTGTCCTTTATTCTGCTTATCTTTGCATGAAATATTTCCTTGGTATCTCTAATTTTCTTGAAGAGATCTCTAGTCTTTCCCATTCTATTGTTTTCCTCTATTTCTTTACAGTAATTGCTGGGGAATGTGGTAAGCTTCCTTTAATCCCTGAATATGCATTGTTTAGGCATATTGCAGATACAGTAAGTCCCCTACATAAGAACGAATTCTGTTCCAAGAGCATGCTGGTAAGTCCTATTTGTTCATATGTCCAACAATGTTAGCCTAGGTACTGACTAACATAATTGGCTATATAGTGCTATTCTGTAATGGGTTTATAATACTTTTCACACAAATAATACTTTAAAAATATATAAAAAGTAAACATTTTAAACCTTGCAGCACAGTACCTTGAAAAGTACAGTAGTACAGTTCAACTGTTGACATCCATTGGCTGGTGTTGAGTGAACAAGCTAGATGAATTACAGACTTGAGGAGGGAGAGAAGGTGGGAGATGGTGGAACAAAGGATCATCAGCAATATGAGAGGGAAGGCAAGCTACAGTTTAACTCACACCTAATGCTGATGGCACCGGGTTCTGGTTCCTTGCCTGAACCCAGATGCATGTTTGCACCTTTGAAAATTTAAAACTTGAAGGTTCATATGTAGAGGGTGTACTGTATTAGTAACAGTGCATTGAATTGAATATGTTAGTGTGATTTATTAGGAGTTGTTAAAGCTTCTCAATCCAGAATACCTTGTCTGATTCAGCCCTACTAGATATTATAACTGAAGTTGTATCAAGGGTGATATTAACATATGTTTCCATTCATTGTTTCCATAATCCAGGGGCAAGAAGCTCACTTACTAAATCAATACCTCTTATTTATTAGGTAAATACAGGGTATGCATCACATTTAAAGGCAGTTGAAAAGACAGCATCAATACATCTTACCTTTAAAAAAATTATTAACTTTTGAAGTAGAGAAATAGATTTTTCTCAGTAATAATTGTTTTTAAAATTAGATCTTTTGTTTAACAAGTGTGAAAAATATGGGTGTTTAGATTAGTATCATGGTTCATGAAGAATCCAGTTGAGAAGACTGTTAGCCTTTCACTGAGATAGGAAATACAATGGAATTTAGGTTGCACTAGTTCCATAAAACTTTGTTTTTTTCCTTTTTTTTTTTTTTCATGAACAGTCAAACTAGCAGATAGAGGAATATTTCCTTCATTTATATTCATTCAGGGGTATTGTTTGTAGAAAATTGAGCGTGCATTCAGAAGAAAGCTATGGAGTGGTATCACTCTTTAACATTTCACAGATCTAGTGTGTTTGGATATACATAGTGTGTGTGAATTTCTAGGGAGCATTTTAATTAAATAGTTTATAAGCATTCATATTTGTAAATGAATATGTTTAAAATATATTTGGATTTTAATTTATGGCATATTCTATGATTTCCCTTCATATCTTAATAATCATTTCAATTGTAACCTGAGGGTTCTAGCCAGGAGTACATGCTCATTTCTGTTCTTCTAAGTTAATTATTTTATTTCTTCCTTATTTGGCAGCATTTTATACAGATTGGAAAATGCATCTGCTAACCACATAGCATAAGTCTTGACAGTAAAGATTGTCATACATGTACATATGTAGACCTATGTACCCATCTCCTACTATGAAGGACTTAAGGAAAACATGTCTATTAATTATATTAGCTTTTAAGGTGTATATTTCTTAATTATAATGTTTTATGATTCTTTAATAAAATAAAAGTGTTGTGATGATCCAGCCCTGTTTATTTAAATTAATTTTTCTTTAGTAAAAATGTTAGTTTAATAATGATGATCTATAACAAAAAAATACCACATTTGCTTCTGATTTTAGGTCTATCACATCTAAAACTAAATATTTCATATATAAGATCAATTAGTGAGGTCACAATTTGAATGAATAAACTGTTATTCAGGAACCAAGTCATGTCTGACTCTTTGTGACCCCATGGACTACAGCATGCCAGGCTTCCCTACCTCTCACCATCTCCTGAAGTTTGCCCAAGTTCATATCCATTGAATTGGTGATGCCATCCAATCATCTCATCCTCTGTCACCCTTTTTTACTTCTGTCTTCAATCTTTCCTAGCATCTGGGTCTTTTCCAATGAGTTGGCTCTTCACATCAGGTGGCCAACATATTTGAGCTTCACCTTCAGCACCAATTCTTCCAATAAGTATTCAGGGTTGATTTCCTTTAAGGTTGACTTGTTTGATCTCCTTGCTGTCCAAGGGACTCTCAAGAGTCTTCTGCAGAACCACAGTCCTAAAGAATGAATTCTTTGGTGCTCTGCCTTCCTACGGTCCAGCTCTCATGGCTACTGGAAAGACCACAACCTTGACTATATGGACATTTATCAGTTGGTAAAATGATTTCTCTGCTTTTTAACACACTGTCTAGGGTGGTCGTAGCTTTCCTGCCAAGAAGAAATCTTCTAATTCCATGGCTGTAATCACCATCCGCAGTGATTTTAGAACCAAAGAAGAGGAAATCTGTCACTGCTTCCACATTTCCCCCCTCTATTTGCCATGACGTTATGGAACCAGATGACATGATCTTAGTTTTCTGAATGTTGAGTTCTAAGCCAACTTTTTCACTCTCCTCTTTCACTTTCATCAAGAGGCTCTTTAGTTATTCACTTTCTGCCATAAGAGTGGTATCATCTGCATATCTGAAGCTATTGATATTTCTCCCAGTATTCTTGACTACTGTGCTTCATCCAACCCGGCATTTCACATGATGTACTCTGTATATAAGTTAAATAAGCAGAGTGACAATACACAGCCTTGACATCTCCTTTCCCAATTTGGAACCAGTGTGTTGTTCCATGTTAAGTTCTGATTTGTTTCTTGACATGCATACAAATTTCTCAGGAAGCAGGTAATGTAGTCTGGTATTCCTATCTTTTAAGAGTTTTCCGTTGTTTGTTATGTTCCTTTGTTTGTTATGAATCAAAGACTTTAGTGTAGTCATGGAACAGAGGTAGACATATTTCTGGAATTCCCTTGATTTCTCTATGAGCCAGCAAATGTTGGCAATTTGATCTCTGGTTCCTCTGATTTTCTGAACCCAGCTTGAACATCTGGAAGTTCTCAGTTCATGTAATACTGAAGCCTAACTTGAAGGATTTTAAGTATAACTTTACTAACATAGGAGATGAGTACAATGGTCCAGTAGTTCGAGCACTCTTTAGTACTGCCCTTATTCCATAAATAAGGTCAATTAATGAGGTCACAATCTGAATAAGTAAATAAGTACTTTAAAATTTGAATTTTACTCAGATGAGCTTTTTGATATTTTTTTTCTACAAATACAATATTTTCTGAAATTCACCTT
This sequence comes from Ovis canadensis, assembly GCF_042477335.2. Taxonomy (NCBI): domain Eukaryota; kingdom Metazoa; phylum Chordata; class Mammalia; order Artiodactyla; family Bovidae; genus Ovis; species Ovis canadensis. The sequence goes on along the minus strand of NC_091246.1, from coordinate 194,001,679 downwards.
TTAGATGATGTGCTGTTTTATTTGTCCTTTGGAGAGAGTATAGAGTATTTAGAATTGAGACTTAGTAACCCTGGATTTTATTAAAGTTTTGGCCATCCATACCTATTGCAAATACATAAGTAATAACTGGAAAATATGTCCTGTTAGAATTCACAATGAAGTTTTATAATCATCACACTAAATCGATTGATGTATTTTTGGTTCAGTCAGGTCAGTTTGGAGAAGGCAATGGCAACCCACTCCAGTACTCTTGCCTGGAAAATCCCATGGACGGAGGAGCCTGATAGCCTTCAGTCCATGGGGTTGCCAAGAGTCAGACACCACTGAGCGACTTCACTTTCACTTTTCACTTTCATTCATTGGAGAAGGAAATGGCAACCCACTCCAGTGTTCTTGCCTGGAGAATCCCAGGGATGGGGAACCCTGGTAGGGTGCCATCTCTGGGGTCGCACAGAGTCAGACATGACTGAAGCAACTTAGCAGCAGCAGCAGGTCAGTTCAGTCACTCAGTTGTGTCTGAATCTTTGCAACCCCATGGATTACAGCACACCAGCCTTCCCTGTCCATCACCAATTCCTGGAGTTTACTCAAACTCATGTCCATTGAGTCAGTGATGCCATCCAGTCTCATCCTCTGTCATCCCCTACCCCACCCACCTTTAATCTTTCCCAGAATCAGGGTTTTTTCCAATGAGTCAGTTCTTCACATCAGGTGGCTAAAGTGTTGGAGTTTCAGCTTCCACGTCAGTCCTTCCAATGAATATTCAGGACTGATCTCCTTTAGGATGGTCTGGTTGGATCTCCTTGCAGTCCAAGGGACTCTCAAGAGTCTTCTCCAACAAGACAGGTCAAAAGCATCAATTCTTTGGTGCTCAACTTTCTTTATAGTCCAACTTTCACACCCATGCATGACTACTGGAAAAACCATAGTTTTGACTAGATGGACCTTTGTTGGCAAATTAATGTCTCTGCTTTTAATATGCTGTCTAGGTTGGTCATAACTTTTCTTCCAAGAGGCAAGTGTCTTTTAGTTTCACAGCTGCAGTCACCATCTGCAATGATTTTGGAGCCCCCCAAAATAAAGCCTGCCTCTGTTTCCATTGTTTCCCATCTATTTCCCATGAAGTGATGGGACCAGATGCCATGATCTTAGTTTTCTGAATGTTGAGTTCTAAGTCAACTTTCTCACTCTCCTCTTTCACTTTCATCAAGAGGCTCTTTAGTTTTTCTTCACTTTCAGTCATAAGGGTGGTGCCCTCTGCATATCTGGGGCCCTGGCAATCTTGATTCCAGCTTGTACTTCATCCATCCTAGCATTTCTCATGATGTACTCTGCATATAAGTTAAATAAGCAGGGTGACAATATACAGCCTTGACATACCCCTTTCCCGATTTGGAACCAGTCTGTTGTTCCATGTCCAGTTCTAGCTGTTGCTTCCTGACCTGCATAAAGATTTCTTAAGAGGCAGGTCGAGTGATCTGGTATTCCCATCTCTTAAAGTTTGTGGTGATCCACACAGTCAAAGGCTTGGACATAGTCAATAAAACAGAAGTATATGTTTTTCTGGAACTCTCTTGCTTTTTCAATGATCCAGTGGTTGTTGGCAATTTGATCTGGTTCCTGTGCCATTTCTAAATCCAGCTTGAATATCTAGAAGTTCACGGTTCAAGTACTGCTGAAGCCTGGCTTGGAGAATTTTGAGTATTATTTTGCTAGCATGTGAGTTGTATTTTAGCACCCCTTTTTTTCTAAATAGATCTTTCATGATGAAATGAAATCAGATTAAATATTAACTGGGAATACAATTTTGGAGGCCCTTTGGTGCTACAAATTAGTGTAGATATGTCTGTGAAATGTAGTGAATTGTGATTTTTGGTCACTAAGTTGTGTTGATTCTTTTGTGACCCCATGAATTATAGCCTGCCAGGCTCCTCTCTTCACAGATATCTCCAGGCAAGAATATTGGAGTGGGTTTCTATTTCTTTCTCCAGGGGATCTTCCTAACCTAGGCATTGAACTCATGCCTTCTGTATTAGCAGGCGTGTTCTTTACCACTGAGCTACCAGGGAAGCTTTGAATAGTGATTTGGAAATCTCTCCAAATTTATTTTTTAAATGTAAAAGACCCATTTGTCTGTTGACTGTAGCTTCAAGTAGATCTGCTTGGATCTTGTTATAATCACAATAGAAATATTGATGATCAAAATAAAATATCTTTCTGTCTGAATTTTTAATTCCAGCATGGGAAAGAAAATTGATATTCACTGGACGTAATCCTTCCATGTGAAGACCACATAATACCTAGCAGCTCTACAGGATTTTGTCAAGTTACTCTAAAGACATGTGACTGGATATGAGATAATCATATAGAATTAATAAGCATAATTTTATGATAACATTTATCTTATAATTTTACATTCTTAAGGATTTTTATTACTATTTTTTGAACCTTTGCAGTTCTTTCCTGTGGAAAATTTTAAGGTCTATAATGTAGTAAAAAAGTATGGACATTTGTTATGTCTGACATCCATCATTGTTTCTGTCTAGTTCAGTTTCCTTAGTTGTGTAATTCACCCTGGGGAACAGATTCTATAACTAATCAATCATTCATCTATCTATGTATTCATTGAGTAGCTGTCATCTAAACACCTAAGAAATCAGACAGAGAGGTATGTCTGCAAAACAAAATATGAGCAAAAGTCTTCATTTTTCTTTAGAGATCTAGAAGTTTTTTAAAAGAAAAACCACCCTAAATATTGAAATAGGTCATTTCTAGACTCAAAAGTTCTTCCAGGAGGCCTAGAACATTCATTATTCAGTCTAAGAGAATTATCTCTTTATGGAAGAATAAATATAGAAGAAAAACATGCAATGGACAACTGTTTTTCTGATAGACTATGACAGTAATATTTGCTGTTATTAGTTTTACTTCAATGATAAATGCTCTGCTAGACAAGAAGTGCACTGTATCCAGTCATCCAATCCCCAGATACCAAGACAACACTGAATGTTATGCAAACAGTCCCAGCTTACGGGGGTTCAACTTAGCAATTCTCTATAGTGTTGTAAAAGCAATACGCTTTCAATAGAAACCATATTTTGACTCTTGAGTTATGAAATTTTCCTGGGTTAGTTATATGTTGTAGCATGCTGTCTTAGGACCCTGGGCAATGTCAGTGATTCACACTCTCAGTCATCATTAGGATGGAAAGGGTAAACAATCCATAGACTTAAAACCATTCTATACCCATACAATCAGTCTGTTTTTCACTTTTAGCACAGAATTTAATAAATTATATGAAATATTCAGCACTTTATTATAAAATAAGCTTTGTGTTAGATGATTTTGCCCAACTGTAGCCTAATCTAAGTGTTCTGAGCATGTTTAAGGTAGGCTGGGCTAAGCTATGCTGTTTGGTAAGTTAGGTATATCATATATATTTTCTTTTTCTTTTTTTTGGAAAAGCAGAGTATCCCTTTTACTATAATTTCTTTTTACATAAACTTTTCAACTTAGATTCAGATAGTAACCTGTCTCCTCCATCAAAGGAGAAAAGTCTTACATATTAAAAAATGCCAAAAAAAAAAAAAAGCACTTTTTGGAAATAATGATTTTAAATTTTAGATTCATTAAAATTTTTCATTTTCTTGAGTACATTGGAAAGTACAGAAGGAGGGAAAAGTGGTGCTTCAAACAGCAAATTTCTAAATATTTTTCAAATGCATTTTTGACTTTTGATATTTTTAGCTTACAGTAGATTTATTAGTGCATGTGCTGTGTGTTGTGCTTAGTCACTCAGTCATGTCTGACTCTTTGCAACCCCGTGGACTATAGCCTGTAAGGCTCTATGGGGATTCTCCAGGCAAGAATATTGGAGTGGGTTGCCATCTCCTCCTCCAGGGGATCTTCCCAACCCAGGGACTGAACTCAGGTCTCCTTCATTGCAGGTGGATTCTTTACCAGCTGAGCTACCTGGGAAGCGCCTTATCAGCACCTAACCCCATGGCAAATCTTGGAAGATCTGTACTTAGTTCCTTGTTCCTTTTTCATTTTCTGTTTTTATTTTTAGCATTTCTTATGCTTTCTTCTATAAAAGCTTGCCACTTTCTTCCTTCCTTTGCAGTTCTCCACGTGGGTCCCTTCAAGAAGTGTTCAATAAAGTTTCTATATATCACTCAAACTGTACATTTTAAATCATTTTAACAGAAGCAAAAATAAACCAAAAAATAAAAACAAAAAACACAAGTTATAGGGAAGCATAGGCATGTTTTTGTGGGATTCTGAGGCCCTGACTATATCTGTGCAAGATCTCCAGACTGCAGTCCTTCCCCCACACATACAATCTCCATCTTTGAGATGCATTTTTTTTTTCTTGATGTAGACAGATATTTTCTAAGTCTTTTGTAAAATTCTAAGTAAAAATGGTTTCAACTCCTGGTCTTGAAGCCCTACTGCACATTTCTCTCCATCCAAACCTACAAACACTTGGTAATTCTGTGTGCAAAACTGCCCACTCCCTTGGACAACATCCTAAATCTTTTGTGAAAATCTGCTATACTTGTGTTTTACTGAACTTCCAAAAGCCAAAAATAATTTAGCATAGCAAATACTTTTTTATTTTTGGTTTTTGAGTAATTGCTTTCAGTCTTTAAGACCTTGCTCATTTTGAGGTGAGGGAAATAAGCAAATCCTTAGTAAGTACAATTAGCTTTTATATTTCTTTTCTAGGACTTTTCTTCTGCTTTCTACTCAGTTATCTTCCAATTTCACCTTTTCCTATCTTGTTAGTCAAACAAATTTCTACCTTTCTGGCTTCTAAATACAAATCTTCTATACAGAGCAAACCAGGAAAGGAGTTAAGTAAGCACAGAGGTGTGTGAATCTGGTGTGTACATTCCTGTGTATGCTGAATGTTTGTAGTTCTATCTGTTCATGAGCCCTTATGCTAGAGGTTTGGAGGCAGTCAGTAAATGAGATGATGAAAAATGATAGCTGTCATGGTTACTAAACCACTGGGAAACTTAAACTCTTCCAAGACATATTAATTAGCAAAATAAGTGTAATGATGATAACATCCGTAAGATAATTCACACATTCAAAAACTTTTTTTTTAATTACTAATTGGACTCTCAACATATGCTATGAAATGACTAAAGAAGCTATTATTTTTCACTTGTGATGTATAAGAAGACTGAGTAGAAAAAAATTAAATAAATTACCTGGAGACCCTTATTGGGTTCACAGTGAAACCAGAACTAAACTTACCCCAAATAGCTACCTCCTTAACACACCCTTACTCTTTGTTTTTTATTGTTTTCCCTCATGTTTTTGTTTCTGATTTTTTTTTTTTTTTTTAGACATTAAAAGTAAATCAAGCTAGCCAATCCTGAAGGAAAACAACCCTGAATATTCACTGGAATGACTGATGCTGAAGCTGAAGTGTAAGTTGCTCAGTCACGTCCGACTCTTTGCAACGCCATGAACTATACAATCCAGGGAATTCTCCAGGCCAGAATACTGGAGTGGGTCACCTTTCCCTTCTCCAAGGGGATCTTCTCAACCTAGGGATCTAACCCAGGTCTCCCTCACTGTAGGCAGATTCTTCACCAGCTGAGCCACAGGGAAGTCCAAGAGTACTGGAGTGGGTAGCCTATCTCTTCTCCAGCGCATCTTCCCCACCCAGGAATCAATCCGGGGTCTCCTGCATTGCAGGCGAATTCTTTACCAAGCAATAATTTGGCCACCTCATACAAAGAGTTGACTCATTGGAAAAGACCCTGATGCTTGGACAGATTGAGGGCAAAAGGAGAAGACGGTGGCAGATGAGATGGTTAGATAGTATCACCGATTCAATGGACATGAATCTGAGTAAATTCTGGAAGATAGTAAAGGACAGGAGAACCTGGTGTGTTGCAGTCTATGGGGTCCAAGGAGTCAGACACGACTCAGTGACTCAACCACATCAACATAGAGTGCTTCATTCAGAATTTGAAGATAAACCTTGGTGATATATGCTTATAGGCTTAAACTAAATTAGATTTAAAACAAATCTGTGGTCTGACAATTTTCAGACCAGAACTGATTTTGAAGTAACTCAGAAAATGAAGATTTATAAGGGTACCAGAGACTACATCTTCATTAGAGAAGGGCTGGAGGAGATTGCAAAACTATGCCACAACCCTCCAAGCTTTTTCTACCTCCAAGATGTCCTCAAGGCTGTAGAGTAATTAATTTGCTTAGTTAGATAATAATTAAAGTATTTTCAATATGTGCTGCTCAACCCATATGCAAGCACATCTGGGAAGAAGTGTCTTTATGGCTGCCTTCTGTTTATTCTTGACAAATCTTTTATTGTGCCAAAGAAAATGACTCATCATGCTGCCTGTTTGACCTAAGTTGAGTACCCTTTCTGCTATAGTTAATATGCCCAGACAGTGGGGGCCATTACCAGTTTGTCACAATTAGCTGGTAGGGACAAAAGTTGCTAGTGTGATATGACAGTATAAACAAAAGGATACACATATTTGAATAATATTGTCTTCTGGATAGCTTCTGGTTTGCACAGGAGCTTAATATAAAGCTGGTAGTATCTAATGATATATGAAAATAACAAACTAGTTTTTCAAGTGTGTATATTCACATATCCAAAGTCTACCATATTCTAGACATATGAAATTAAATCCTGGGGTTGTTGCACTGAAATTAAAAAAAAGTAAATTAAAAAATATTAAATCCTGGTGTTTGTTGCACTGAAAGGATGAAAAAAGAATGGCTTTTACTATTATGTTGATAAAACAAGCTTGAGCAATTGCAATTTTTGATTTACAGTTACTAATATTTTCCTGCATTAATGCTTGCATCCAGCTTCTGTTTTCTGGGTTTAATTTACTCCTGATTGAAATATACCCTTTAGTAATTCTTCCAAGAAGAGTCTGTGTGGTAAATCTGCAGAGTTTTGTCAAAATATACCTTTATTTAGACTTGCTCTTGAAGTGTACTTTAATGAAACAAAGAATTTTGGAAGCAGGTGGCAGACCTCAATGGCAGGGGAGGAAGACTCCATGCTCACTTCCTCCTACAAACACATCCAAATTACACTTCTTACCAAGCAACTACCTATGAGAACAACTTGAAGACTAGAAGAAAATATTTTCTACAACTAAAGACTTAAAGAAGGACCAAAACAATTGAGATACAATGAGTGGAGAGTCAGTAGAGTCAGAATCAACATTCCCAGGCAGATAGATGACCTACAAATAGGAGGAATATTCCAGCCTCTGAGTCCTCCCAAGGAATGAGTTGTCCAAGCTCCACATCAGACTCCCCAGCCTAGGGATCCTTCACCAGAAAGACCAGTTCCCAGAACATCTGGCTTACAGGGCAGAAGGGCTTGTGTATGAAAGAACAAGAGGGCAATAGGAAACAAGTTTTCTTCTTAAAAGGCAAACAGACTTTGAGTCGCAGGGCACCAGAAGAAGTTTGAAAGAAGTCCAAGTCAGACCTACCTGCTGGTCTTAGAGAGTGTCCTGAAGAGACAGGAGGAAACTGAACTCCCTTTGGGAGTAGAGATGTTGATGGTAGCCATTTTAGGGAAATTGTTCTACTATAATAACCCTGGTTTAAGCCATTTTGGAATCCTCCCACTAACCTGTGGACTTGGGCTTGCCTGCCTACCAGTGGGCTGTCACAAGTCCTGGGCCACCCAGATCACACAGACATCTATGCGGGACCCAAACTTACTCTCCAGTGGGCTGGCACACAAGTAGGCACCCACCACCAGGGGCCCACATTCATCTTTTTTTTTCCTTTTCCCTACTGTGACAAGTCTTAGTTGAAGCACTTGGGATATTTAGTTGCAGTACCTGGGAAGAAAAGTTATGACCAACCTAGATAGTATATTCAAAAGCAGAGACATTACTTTGCCGACTAAGGTCCATTTAGTCAAGGCTATGGTTTTTCCTGTGGCCATGTATGGATGTGAGAGTTGGACTGTGAAGAAGGCTGAGTGCCGAAGAATTGATGCTTTTGAGCTGTGGTGTTGGAGAAGACTCTTGAGAGTCCCTTGGACTGCAAGGAGATCCAACCAGTCCATTCTGAAGGAGATCAGCCCTAGGATTTCTTTGGAAGGAATGATGCTAAAGCTGAAGCTCCAGTACTTTGGCCACCTCATGCAAAGAGTTGACTCATTGGAAAAGACTCTGATGCTGGGAGGGATTGGGGGCAGGAGGAGAAGGGGACGACCGAGGATGAGATGGCTGGATGGCATCACAAACTCGATGGACATGAGTCTGAGTGAACTCTGGGATTTGGTGATGGACAGGGAGGCCTGGTGTGCTGCGATTCATGAGGTCGCAGAGTCGGACACGACTGAGCGACTGAACTGAACTGAAGGTGTTTAGACACGACTGAGCGACTTAACTGAACTGAACTGAACTGAAGGTGTTCTATGGAAAATGTTTTCTCTTCTCTGACTTCTTTCTAGATTTTTCCTTTCTCTTTGGTTTTCTGCAGTTTGAATGAAGTATATACCAAAGTATAGATTTTTAAAAATATATTTATTGTCCTTGATGTTCTCTGAGATTTTAAAATATTATTTGGTGTCTATTATTAGATGAGAAAATTCTCAACAATTTTTCTTTAGAATACTTCTTCTGTTGCTTTTGTTCTATGTTATTCTTATATTCCCACTATGTATCTGTTCCACTCTTTGTAATAGTCTCATTCTTCTAGCATTTTGTTTCTATTTATTATAATTCTTTTTACATGTTTTCTTTAAGTTTGATAAATTTCTACTGATATATCTTAAAGTTCCCTAATTCTTTACTTCTATTCAATATACTGAGAAGTATATTCAAGACATTATTTATATATTTTTCTTATCTCTAGCATTTCCTTTAGATTCTTAGAGTTTTTCGTGATCCATTACAGTTCAGTTCAGTTCAGTCACTCAGGTGTGTCTGACTCTTTGAGACCCCATGAACCAAAGCACACCAGGCCTCCCTGTCCATCACCAACTCCTGGAGTTCACCCAAACTCATGTCCATTGAGTCGGTGATGCCATCTGACCATCTCATCCTCTGTGTCTCCTTCTCCTCCTGCCCTCAATCTTTCCCAGTATCAGGGTCTTTTCCAATGAGTCAGCTCTTTGCATCAGGTGGCTAATCTTGTAATTAGGTATAAATCTTCAGTGAGCCTGGGTCCATGGGCTGTGACTTTCACAAAAGTCTGAGATTTTGAGGTTCCCCCTTCCCTCCATTTTTAGTTGAAACAAGAAGGGTAGAATGGGCTTAAGGTGGGTATATCCATTCTTCCAAGTCAGTTAGGCTTCGGGAAAATATTTTTATTTGAAGTCAGGCATTTGTTAAGAGCATGATACTTTGTGCATATTTTGATATTTTCATTCCTCCTACAGCTGGAAGCAAGATGGAATTTTTCTTTGATCTTCACCCCAAGAATCTCGTAAGGCTAAATGGTAAAATTCCTGATAGTGTGTGGGTCCTTTTAAGGTTGGGCCTCCAGGAGCTTTTTCCTTCCAACTCCAAGTGCTCAAGTCCAAAAATTAGTCAATTACTATTTAAGTGCTTATCATTTAAGCAGGTTCTGCTCCCAGAAAGCTGAATTCTCTGTTCTGTGTTTCTAGGTTTTGGAGTGGTGATTTACCCTGTTACCTCAGTTCTCTGAAAAATTTAAGAAGAGATGCTGATTTTAATTTTTTCAGAATTTTTTCTTACCTGAGTATGGAGTGATGCCCTTCAAAAGGTCTAAACATGTCAAACTATAATGTGGAATCTGACAGTTTTCTTTCAAAATTTTGTCTTTGTCTATGGTGTTCTGCAATTTTAGTGAGATACGTAGTGCATTTAATTTTATTTAGTTTGTTTGGTATACGGTATACATCTTTAATCTGGATAGTTATCTCATTCTTAAATCCTGGAGTATCCTTAGACTTGAGCTCTTTAAGAATGCATTCATTTATTTCATCTCCTTATCTATTCCTCTGGAACCTCTGATTCCATCTTTCATATCTCTTAACCCCTTCTCTCGTAATTTCCATTTCTTTAGCAAGCTGTAACAAATTTTTAAAAATCAATTAGCCTATTCTTGAATTCTTTCTTCAGTTGAGTGTAATCAGTAGTTACCCACTGAAAGTAAGCTTTATATATTCAAAACTGAATTTTCATTGTGTAATTGTTCTAGTTGATTCATTTTCAATTAAACTATTCTTTCTTATAGCATTCTATTCCTTCATTATGCATACTTTTTTTTCTTTTTCCTGAAATCATTAATCATTTCAGCAATGATTTTGTAGCCTCTCCAAATGATTTCATTTTTTATCATTCTTGGCACATTAATTCTGTTTATTGTGTACACTAACTCTTCCAAATAAAATTCCATTTTTATTTATTTTTATTGTGAACTTACTTCAATGGAATTTGATCATTCTGTAGAGTGTTGCAAAGCCTGGAAAATGAACAATTTATTATACAGGAGTTTTAACTTTATTCCAAGTCAAGCCTCCAAAGATTGTAGCAATCCAGGATCAATTTTCATTTAATTTGGAAACTTGTGGATTGATGCATAGTAAACTCATTCTCCGTTTGGATTATGAATCTTAATGAAAAAATGTTTGGCTTTTCAATTTCTCATTGATAATATTTTATTTTTCTACACAATGCTGTAGAAAAGTGTCAAGATTTCTCACCATTTCACTAACTTTGACTTGAAATTTTTCTATTTTATAAAAAATGAATTTTTTTTAATAAAAAAAATATCTTCTTGAGGTTTCAGATTCTAAGAGGCACTTAGGTATAGCTTCCTCATGTTGAATGGTCAACCAGTCTCCTGTCCTAGCACTTGGACCTCAGTGTCCTACCCTTGGCTCAGTACAGTGTATGACAACACCTTGAGCATTGATCACATTCAGTTCAATTGAGTTTAGTCACTGAGTCCTGTCTGACTCTTTGTGACCTTATGAACTGCAGCACGCCAGGCACATCCTGTCCATCACCAACTCCAGGAGTTCAACCAAACTCATGTCCATTGAGTCGGTGATGCCATTCAACCATCTTTCCTCTGTTGTCCCTTTTTCCTCCTGCCCCCAATCCCTCCCAGCACCAGGGTCTTTTCAAATGAGTCAGCTCTTCTCATCAGGTGGCCAAAGTATTGGATCTTTATTTTCAACATCAGTCCTTCCAATGAACACTGAGGACTGATCTCCTTTAGGATGGACTGGTTGGATCTCCTTGCAGTCCAAGGGACTCTCAAGAGTCTTCTCTAACACCACAGTTCAAAAGCATCAATTCTTTGGCACTCAGCTTTCTTCACAGTCCAACTCTCACATCCATACATGACCACTGGAAAAACAATACCTTGACTAGACAGACCTTTGCTGACAAAGTAATGTCTCTGCTTTTTAATATACTGTCTAGGTTGGTCATAACTTTCCTTCCAAAGAGCAAGCGTCTTTTAATTTCATGGCTCCAATCACCATCGGCGGTGATTTTGGAGCCCAGAAAAATAAAGTCAGCCATTGTTTCCACTGTTTCTTCATCTGCTTGCCATGAAGTGACGGGACCCGATGCCATGATCTTTGTTTTCTGAATGTTGAGCTTTAAGCCAACTTTTTCGCTCTCCACTTTCACTTTCATCAAGAGGCTCTTTAGTTCTTCTTCACTTTCTGCCATAAAGGTGGTGTCATCTGCATATCTGAAGTGATTGATATTTCTCCCTGCCATTGTGATTCCAGCTTGTGCTTCCTCCAGCCCAGCGTTTCTCATGATTTACTCTGCATATAAGTTAAATAAGCAGGGAGACAATATACAGCCTTGACGTACTCCTTTTCCTGTTTGGAACCAATCTGTTGTTCCATGTCCAGTTCTAACTGTTGCTTCCTGACCTGCATACAGGTTTCTCAAGAGGCAGGTCAGGTGGGCTGGTATTCCCATCTCTTTCAGAATTTTCCACAGTTTATTGTGATCCACACAGTCAAAGGCTTTGGCATAGTCAATAAAGCAGAAATAGATGTTTTTCTGGAACTCTCTTGCTTTTTCGATGATCCGATGCCAGCGGATGTTGCTAATTTGATCTCTGGTTCCTCTGCCTTTTCTAAAACCAGCTTGAACATCTGGAAGTTCACAGCAGTGGTTACATCCATCACTCCCTGTTTTATTCTCTAGTTCAGACAGGTTTTTATTGCATTTCTTTAAGTTCAGTGATGTAATGATTTTTGTCATTTTAATTTATTCAGCATCTCAATGTGATGGGGTTGGAAAGACATGTGTATGTACTCAGTCAGTCATCCCACTCAAAATCATGACTTGACTGTATATATCATTTTAATATGGATATTTTTCCAGAATTAGTTTTAAATTTTATAAGGTCTTTATTAGGATATGTGTGCTCAGTTGCTTCAGTTGTGTCTGATCCTCTGTGACCTCATGGATTGTAGCCCGTCAGCCTCCTCTATCCATGGGATTCTTAAGGCAAGAATACTGAAGTCAGTTGCCATGCCCTCCTCCTGTATATCATCCCCACCCAGGGGTCGAACCCATGTCTACTGCCTCTCCTGCATTACAAATGGATTCTTTACCCACTGAGCCACCTGGAAAGACTTTGTTTAGAATAGCATCATGGTCATGTGAAAACAGCAAGATCTCTGGAATAAAACCATTCTCACTTGAATCCTCACCTAAAATTTTCTGGCCATAGAGAAACTATTTAAACTTTTGAATTTGATTTAAAATAACATAGTAGAATACCACTTTGCTTTTTATCTTGGACTCAAAGTAAACAAGAAAGGGAATATCCTATTCCTAGCACTGATAAAACAATGATAGAAGGACTTATGAGGCACAACACATAGAATTAGTTATAAAATTTGTAGGGCCCAGTGCAAAATGATAATGTGAAATGCCTTTTGGAAAATTAGTGCAAATTTTAAGACATTAAAAGTATGGCATTGAAGCAAGCACCAGCATCATGCTTGCGGCCCGTGGGCACAATGCTTATAAAACCAGCTCTGATGGAGTATTTGGAAGAGATTCTAAAGGCAGTAGTGCTCAAATGGGGCACAAGAAAGTCCTGTTAGGGGACTCTGCAGCTATAGATCACAAATCTGTATAACACAGATTTCCAAAATTAATGGCACATATGAATGGGAGAAATCATTAGCAAGTTCACAGGGATTTCTTTCAGTGAATGTCTTGTGGTAAAGACTTTGGATTGAGACTCTGAGCTTGCACCCCTGCCCCACAACTTCTGGTCATATGGACTTGGACACATTATATAACCACTCTGACTCTTCTTCTTCATCTTGAATGTTTAATAGAATTTACCAGTAATGTCCTTGGTTTCTGAACTTTATTAGTTCTGACATGTCCCTCTTATTGAGGGTGCACTGAGACCCATCAGTTCACCAAGAAGAGGATGTGCATTCAGCACCTAGTTTCAGACTATTGAAAGCCATATATATATATACACAGTCCTATGGGTTTTCAATTATAATCCCTACTGGCCTTCAGTCCAGGAAATCTGGAGGTGTCTCCTGGATGACAGTGGTAAAAAATTGTGACACCAAACATACATATATATATATATATATATGAATGATCCTTTCTGGGAGAAATTTTAGCTGTAGCAAGGCCACAGGGGTGCACAAGGATGATATCTTACTGGTTACATTCTCTAGAATGCCTCCTTAGCCTCTGAATGTATTGGAAAGCTGAAGCCTATACTTTAGGCTACAGCTCTAGGCTATATAAACAGGCCTTTCATTATTTCATTTGTTATTTATTCATTTTACAGGAAAACAGGAGTTATGTTTTAGTCAGCTGTGTGTGCGATACCCTGGGGATGGAGGCCTGCCAAGTACTGTCTTTCTGATTGTCCCAGTCTGGGCAACTCAAGAATGTCAGCCCCCTTGGCCACCAAGTAAGGCAATCAAGTAGCCTCTATGTGGATTGTATGTGTCCAGTGGTTTTAGCTAGGCAGCCGGAGAGTATAGGGGACACTGAACATTCACTAGCTTCAGAAAAGCAGCAGGAAAATGTCTTTACTGTGTACACCTACGAGTTTCAGTAATGCATTGGTGGGTTAGTGCTCTGCCTATGCACATGTGAATTTTAGGCTGGAAGGGGGAAAATGTCATGATCAGTCAGTTCCAATAAGGAATTGAGGCAGTATTGCATCTGTGGGTACTCTCCAGCTTTAGTAAGGCAATGGGATAGCATCCCAATCCATTGCCCCTCTATGTCTTTCAAGGCTGTGAAATGGTGTTACCTCTGAGCTCACTTACCTATCCTTGTAGGGCATGTGAAGAGTGAAATAATGGTATCTGCCAGTACCCCTGTCACCCAGGAGAGTTTCAACTATCCCTTGATCCTCAACAGATATTTTTGGATGAGTTTCCTTCACATAGAGTTTAGAAGCTTTCAAACTTTTTCTCACTGGATCTCAGAGTAAGTGGGACTGCATGTGAGCCCTTTAAAAAGAGGGTCTCATTTTCTTAAAGTATTTCTGTGGGTGCTTAGTCACTGAGTCATGTCCAATTCTTTGTGACCCCGTGGACTATAGCCTGCCAGGTTCCTCTGCCCATGGGCTTCTCCAGGCAAGAATATTGGAATATGTTGCCATTTCCTCCTCCAGGGGATCTTCCCAACCCAAGGACTGAGGCTGTGTCTCCTGTGTCTCCTGCATTGCAGGCAGATTCTTTATCTACTGAGCCATCAAGGAAGCCCCTTGAATTTTAGTTCTGTTCCTTTTCTCTGGCAGATATTTTGGGGCTTCATTTCTCCACTACAGATTCCAAGAGCATCAACCCCTCACTCCTCCAGGGGAAGCAACAGACTGATGAGATCCCTCCATATTTTGTATCGTGTGTCACCACACCAGGGGTTCACAGTGAGACTGTCTTTGCTTTGTCTTGATGTGGTCTTTTATCCCTATCTTGTGAAGAAGCAGTTCATCTATTTTGTTTTTTTTTTTTATCTTTTTCAGTGAGGAATAATTCACATATAGATGTAGATCTGGTGTGTCCAGGGGAAGAGATGCATTCAGGACCTTCCTATGCTGCCATCTCTGACCCCTTCACCTAATTTTATTCCTTTCTGTTCTTCTAATATTTTCTTTTCCTGTTTGTATTCACTCGCTTCTCTTTTTAAATTTAGCTTATTCTTCTATTCCTAGTTCCTTAAGTTTGGAGCGTATATCATTTATTTAACACTGTTCTTCTTTAGTAGGCATTAATGTTATAAATTTCCCTTTAATCACTGCTTCTGCTATTTTCCACATTTGAGCTTTCACTTTTATTCAATTTAAAATATTTTATAACTTCCCTTGTTACTTCCATTTTAACCCTTCAGTGATTTAGACATAAATTATTTAATCCCCAAATATTTTAAGCTTATCAAATATTACTTTTGTATTAATGCTATTATATACTATAGTCTAAAAAAGACTTTGAATAGTTTCTAGTCTTTTAGATTCACTAGTGGTTTCCATGGCCTAGAATATGATTTATCTTGGTGAATGTCCCAGGTGTTTTTGAAAATATTTTCTATTTTGATGTCATGCTGGTGCTGCTGCTGCTAAGTCGCTTCAGTTGTGTCTGACTCTGTGCCACCCCATAGACAGCAAGCCCACCAGGCTCCCAGGTCCCTGGGGTTCTCCAGGCAAGAATACTGGAGTGAGTTGCCATTTCCTTCTCCAATGCATGAAAGTGAAAGTGAAGTCGCTCAGTCGTGTCCAACTCCTAGCGACTCCATGGACTCAGCCTATCAGGCTCCTCTGTTCATGGGATTTTTCAGGCAAGAGTATTGGAGTGGGTTGCCTTTGCCTCTCCATAGTTGTGCTGTATAAATGACAGTTTAGTTCATTTGTTGACACGTTGATTCAATCTTCTATACTTTTATTGCTTTTCTATCTACTTGCTCTATTGATTGTGAAAAGAGATACTGATGTTTCCAACTATAATTGTGGAATTGTTTATTTCTTATTTTAGTTCTATCATTTTTTCTTTCATTTACTTTGAAACTCTGTTACTAAGTGCTATTTAGGAACCATGACAGTTATTGGACAATTGATTTTTCATAACTGCTTAATGTCTCTTGTTATCCTTAGTAATAGTCATTGTTCTGAAGCCTACCACTTATCATATTAATATAGTTATTCCAGACCTCTTTTGATTATTGTTTGCATGGTATATAGTTTTACATTTTCTTTGACTTTTGCATTTACGTGACTTTATATTACAGCTGAGTTTCTTTTATACAGCTTTTGGTTGAGTCTTTTTTATTTTTTACACAGTCAGGTAAAATCTATCTTTAAATATCTATTTAGATCCATTTACTTTCTATGCAGTTATTTATATCAGTTTCTTTAGATCTTACATTTTATTACTCATTTTCTCTTTTCTCTTTATTTTTTTTGCCTGTTTATTGCCACTTTATTATTTTTCATTTTATAAATAAGTTTTAGCATTTCATTTTAATTTATATACTAAGCTTCTAGTGATATTTCTTTGTATTACTGCTTCATTCTTTGCTTTAAGGATTACAACATACATATGTCTAGCCTTTTGCAACCTAATTGGCTTAATATTTTAATACTTCACATGAAATTTAGGTGTCTTAAAAACATGTAAGACTCCTTACTATTATCACTCTCCTTTATTTTATAGTTGTCAAATATATCTATATACACTTAAACCTACTGTCAGTGTGGTAATTTTTATTTTCAATATTTATGCATATATTTACAAATAAAAAATAAAAATTTTGAATATACACATAAATATTAAATATATTTTATGTGTATATTGGTGGCTCAGAGGTTAAAGCGTCTGCCTGCAAAGCGGGAGACCTGGGTTCGATCCCTGAGTTGGGAAGATCCCTTGGAGAAGGAAATGGTAACCCACTCCAGTATTCTTGCCTGGAGAATCCCATGGACTGAGGAGCCTAGTAGGCTACAGTCCACGGGTCACAAAGAGCAGGACATGACTGAGTGACTTCACTTTCACTTTAAATATACACATAAATACTAAAAATAAAAATTACCACATTGACAGTAGGTTTTTATTTTCAGTTCAGTTCAGCTCAGTTCAGTCTCTCAGTCGTGTCCAACTCTTTGTGACCCCATGAATTGCAGCACACCAGGCCTCCCTGTCCATCACCAACTCCCGGAGTTCACTCACACTCACGTCCATCGAGTCAGTGATGCCATCCAGCCATCTCATCCTCTGTCATCCCCTTCTCCTCCTGCCCCCAATCCCTCCCAGCATCAGAGTCTTTTCCAATGAGTCAACTCTTTGCATGAGGTGGCCAAAGTACTGGAGTTTCAGCTTTAGCATCATTCCTTCCAAAGAAATCCCAGGGCTGATCTCCTTCAGAATGGACTGGTTGGATCTCCTTGCAGGCCAAGGGACTCTCAAGAGTCTTCTCCAACACCACAGTTCAAAAGCATCAATTCTTTGGCACTCAGCCTTCTTCACAGTCCAACTCTCACATCCATACATGACTACTGGAAAAACCATAGCCTTGACTAGATGGACCTTAGTCGGCAAAGTAATATTTCTGCTTTAGAATATGCTATCTAGGTTGGTCATAACTTTTCTTCCAAGGAGTAAGCATCTTTTAATTTCATGGCTGCAGTCACCATCTGCAGTGATTTTGGAGCCCCCAAAAATAAAGTCTGACACTGTTTCCACTGTTTCCCCATCTATTTCCCATGAAGTGATGGGACCGGATGCTAGATATAATAGTTTGAGAACTAAATATTTATACGTATATTTAGAGACTTCCCCAGTGGCTCAGTGGTAAAGAATCTGCTTGCAGTGCAGGAGCCACAGAAGACTCAGGTTCAATCCTTGGGTCAGGAAGATCTCCTAAATGAGAGCATGGCAATCCACTCCAGTATTCTTGCCTATAGAATCTGATGGACGGAGGAGACTGGTGGGCTACTGTCCAAAGGGTTGCAAAGAGCTGGGCATGACTAAAGAGACTTAAACACACATGCACATGTGCATATCTGAAAAAATATACACATAAATATTACAAAAATAATAGTTATATATTGACCGAAGCACTCCCACCCAAGTCATGGAACTCCCTAGTTGAGTTTCACTATCGGAAATGGCACGAGGAAAGATAAAAATAAAATATGGATACCCCCTGCCCTCTTTGGAACATGTGGTCTGTTTTTCCTTATTCCTGTGGCTAGAAAGATGGGATTTCAATTGGAGATTTAGCTGACAGCATACTCACTGCTACACAGCCTCATGACTGGGGAGTTCCTTCAAAGTAAAGCACAAAAGAAACAGAAAATTGAGAATCCAACCCACATACAGCTTGTTCTCATATTTTTTACTTTTATCTATAGATTACTTGTAAGGGTCCTCAGGTAGTTGATTTTTTGCTTCTTATCCAGTTGCTTAGCAGAAGACACAGACTAAAGAGGGTATACTTGGCTGAAAGAAACATAATTCCATGTATGTTTCCCAGGATGATAAAAAGAGTCATGACAAAATGAAAAACTACTCATGTTATGTGTAAAATAGAGCACATGACATATTGATTTCATATAAGACTTTGGATTTATGCAGTAAACAAGATATACAAGTTTTATGTAAATTTAATGAAAAACATAGTATTTAAATTGAAAGGTACTGTGTGAGGATAAAAGCATTTGTGTGTGTGTGAATTGCTAGGAACCAGATAAACTGGATGTCATGTGAATCTATAGAAAATGTTTCTCCTTAACCTTTCTGAGTAAATTTTACTGCTATGATGTGTGCTGCATACTTAGTCATTTAAAAAAATTATCTTTACTAAAAAATACACATGAGAAAAAAAAGGACATGCTTAAATGGAGTTTTCATGATTTGACACATATGGATTCTGGCTCTTAAATATTTTATTAATTTGTTTTTTAAATGATGCAAAAAATACATACAGTGAAATTACAGAGGTCTGTGTTTGGGATTTAAACTTTCAAAGGAATGATGGACAACAAGCATAAATGCTATACCTATAAAAGAGTGATTTGACCTCTGTAAACCTTGATTTCATCATCTCTAAAAATGGAATAATAACTTTACTCTTTGTTAAATTTATTTGGCAGGTTATATAAGCAAGCATTTACAAAGTACTTCACCATGCTTCTAGTGCTTGATGCTCAGTAAATGACTGTTGATGTCATTATTATATTCCAGTATTATATCAGATACTAGGGAAATGAACCATAATGAAAACACATACCAAGTCTGAAGAAACAGTAGAAAAACATACTAGTGAAAAGCTATGTAACCACATTTTAATCAAGTTATTGAATTATAACACATTAATTGTAAAGGCTTTAATATAACAAATACAACTGAACTTGGAGATGGAAGCAAAAGGCCATTTTCATATGTATATTATCTCACACTACCTACATGAAGTTTTCCATCAGTATGAAAAAAGATTATGTAAAATGTTAAAAAAAATGAGATCTCATCAATGTTGGGATAAGAAAAATCTCTAAGGTATTTTATTATGAAGATGCAGAGATACAAGTGATTGTATGTGATTATGCTGCCATTTGAGTAAAATTAAATACACTAATGCACACATATATGATTATTATTGTAATGATATGTAGAGAAAAACCACAAACAGTATTTATCCTGGAAGAGAGATGGGGTACAGTAACAAAACGGAGATTTGCTTTTCAACTTAAAGTTTTCAAAATATTTTCCATTACTTTATATTATGTCTATTTAGAATTTTAATAACACAGTTAGGGAAAACATAATATTGGAAAGTATTTTGATGTATTAATAAAATGTATATAGAGTAGTCATTCAATACCTAATTAATAGTATCACTTAATTAAAGAGTTCCTTCTAAGATCCATCAGCTAATTAAATTTTTTATTTATTATTATCATCCTTCAAAATTCTTGGTGAATTTCCAGAACTTCTTAGGGTGTCAGAAATATTCATTGATCTGCATACAAACTAAACTATTTATCAAATGTCTTACAATTTTCCAATATTTCTACCATTCCTTTCATTTTTCCTATAGTTTGCTAAGCTCAGAATGACATTCTCTGCTTCCTTTATGACTTTTTTATACCTGAGTGAAGAAGGGATTTCTGAGACTCCAAAGTCCAAGGGCTTTACTTGAGTAAACTTTGCTCAGGTAACCACGCATCTCTCCAAGTAGGTCACCTGGACTCTGGATTGAGGCCATCACTTCATCTTTGCTGCTCTAAGACATACATTGGGTCTCTTGGACTTTTCCAATATTTTAGTTTGACTTCTGCATGGCAGCATGGCATGAACATATTTTTTGTATGTGTATTTTGTCACAAATATGTATATATTTTTAAATGTGCATATATAAATTATGTATATGTATACACATATGTGTATATATATATACATATATATGTAATTTCAACCTAAAGCACATTGGGCCTTCTATAACACTCATGATTTTAAAGTAAGTTGTTAAACTATAGGAGTTTGAAGCAGACGCAGCAGGCTGCCTATTAAATACCCATTTTCTCTTTGTGCTTACTAAGACAGCCCCAGTTCTAATTGGGGTGACATTATGCTTTGCTAAAAATATGCTTTTTACCAGGCCATCTGGCTGCTAGGTAACAGCAATGTTGCACAGTTCTGTACAGGGCCACCCCTCAGTAGTTCAGGGCTCCAAGCAAGTGTTTTGTGGGCCTCTCTTTCTATAAACAGTTTGATTAAAAATATATTACAGACTTCTGGTGAGCTGTATTAGACATATTTTTCCTATTTCTCCTGATGAATGCAACTTAAAATCCTGATTATTAAATATAAAACAAACATAGAAATATGCTGAATGGTGAAGAAAAGTAGATAGCCTGTCTAGGAATATGGTAACAAAGGGATGATATAAGGTATAAATTATTTCGGTTTTCTCTTTGTCTTGTATATACCAGACTGTGAAGCCAACCACACAGAAATGTCAATGGACACAGATTTAAGAAAAATAAATAAAAAATAAACAAGAAAAGCATGCCTTCTCTGTTAAAAGGCCAAGAAAGGGTAGACATGCAGAGCAAAAAGTTTTGGAAATAACCACTCTACTCCAGTAAAACAGCACATTAAAAAAAAAAAAAAAAAGGAAGGACCCCACTCTCAATTCCATCAGCAAAAACTGAGTGGAAAACCAAAATTTCATAAGGTGTCCCAAACTCCTGGTCAGGGTGATGTCAGAGAAGGCATGGTCAGGAGCCAGCACTCTCCTCACCAAAGGTCTTGGAGTGTCTTAACAAGCTCGCTGCTCTGTTCAGACTAAGTTGACAGCGTAAAGGAAATCTATAGGTCTCTCCCGCCTATGAGTAGCAAAACGCCTCTTTCCTGCCTGCATGGAGGGATGGCAGAGGGGCTCTTACGGAGAGTTCCATTTCTGCTAAGGCTTACTGAGAACAGTGCTACCTTCTCCATGGTGTCAGTGGAGGCCACATGTAGAACAGTAAAAGTACATCTCTGTCCTTCCTAGCCAGGTTGGTATAAGTGGCTGCCTAGATAGGAAGGAATTTGGTCTACATATAAATACCTCTGAGGAGTGTGTTTTTTTAATTTTTTATGTTTTTCCACTTTGGCCACACGGCTTTTATTCAGTCAAAACGAGTATGACAAAACCCAAGGTGGGGCAGGTGACCCCCATATCCCCTCCCACAGATTCAAGCTTCTTAGGGGGAGGGGGTTCCAGGAGGAAGGGGGTGTGGAGACGGTACTGCAGGGACCAGGGGCACTGCCTGGGAGGGTTGAGGTGCCTGGGTCTCAGGTCCAGCATTGGGGAGAAGGGACGATGCCCTTCCCCAAGTCCACAGGTACAAGACTGCAACCTTTCACGAAAATGCCACCGAGAGTACCTTCTTCAGCAAATTCACTAAAGTTTGGGGCAGGCGTTCCTAGAGGGTTGGGAGTCAGGGATTTTATGCTCTAATCTATACTTAAGGAATATACATTTTTTTCTTAAAAAACATTTTGTTTCTTCTATTTAAAAATATGTTTGAGTGTAACCAAAAATATATATTTGTTTCCATTTAGTTTTTCCTCATCTCTAAGTCTTTCAAAAAGCAACACAATGGAAAAGAGAAACAAGAAGTCACAAGAACATAAATTCTTAAATACACCTTATAGAAAAATAGTTACCAGCCACAACTGCTGATAGTGGTTGCTCCACTGCCCAGGGGGTGAGTCAAGCCAGCAGTGTCCCAGGGAACAGAGAGCTGGCCCCCCCTCCCACACACACACACCCACACGCACACAACTGGCACACACAGTACATTTCAGGGGCCAGTCTGCTGCAGTAGCTCTGCGGGCAAGACAAGGGGCAGGCGGGCTGTGGGGTGATGGCCCACCCTTCCAAGGCCCAGGTTCAGAGAAGGCCCTGGGGGGTCCCAGTAAAGGATGAGTTGGCTGAGAGGGTCAAAATGGGAGTGGACGGGCAGATGAGATGGAGCCCTGGTAGCATGCTGAGAAGTTTCTAGTCTAGAGCAACAACTTATACTTTCAGGAACAAATGTTCCTCTTATTTTTAGAGAGGAGCCAGGAAGGAAGGTCCAGTGATACAACACAGGCCGAACAAGAACCAGTGAACCTCAAGGTAGACGTTTTCTTTAACACCTGGAAATTGGGACTTTTTTTTTTTTTTTTTTTTAACTCTGGACTACAATATGAGGAAAGAAGGGGTGCCCCTAAAGGGGCTTAAAGCAGGAATGCATTCAGGGTTCTGTGGAGCAGGGTGCTGAGGCCATGGCCCTGCTCCCCCAAGGACATACATTCCCGCTGAGGTAAGCACTGGAAACCAAAACAGCAAAACTCCATCCTGAGAAAATAAAGTCGTGGAGAGTGACAGTGTCAGGCACCCAGCCACAGCAGGGGCATTATTTTTGTCTAATTCACCTTCCTCTCTCTCTCTCTTTTTTTTTTTTTTTTGATTTTATGTTTGTTCTTTTTTTTAAAGGAAAACATTAGTTCAGTTCCAAGTCATGTGAGCACAAGCAGAGGTGAAGGGGGGCCTTGGCCCAAGGTGGGGGCTCCTGAAGGAACCACTCTGGGTCCTTGGAGGGGTTTCTTGCTGAGGCTACTTTAGGTCTTGACAATAAGAGGGTCAGTCAGGACAGAAACGCAGAGAAGCCCCTAGGTGAATTCCACATAAAAGGAGAAATCTTGCCTTTAACCTGAGAATGCGGGGTTGCTCCCTCCAGAACCTGCCAGACACTGACTACCAGTCCTCCACTCAGGAGGCCAGGGCCTATGTCCCCTAGAGTGACAGGGAAGTGGGGGCGTTGGCTCTGATGTCATCTCCTCCAGAAGGTGGAACCCCTGAAGCAGCAGCATGGAGAGCTGGGTCTCCTCACACAGAGGCAGGGCCTTGGGGAACAGCTGTTCCAGTTCCTTCGTGTCCACACGTTTCCTGCCTTGGCCCAGCTGGCCCCTCTCTCCCTGTCCCACCCCATTCAGTGCTGGGACACCAGGGTTCCTCTGGCTCCAGGGGCCCTAAGTTGGGGAGAGGTGGTTTTCCACACCCTTACTCAACAGGACCCTGCCCCTTTGGCCAAATAAAAGGAAGAGGACACAAAAGATGATGCAGGTGACCTCAATGTGGATGCCGATGACAATGCCCATGGTGGATGTCTAGTTGTGGCCTCCTCTTTCCGACAGTCACATAGTGGGCTCAGGGGTGCCCTTTTAGATGCTCCCCTCAAAGACACAAAGCAGACTGTGGCAGTGCCATCCCCATGCTGGCTGTAGGCAAGCAGCTTCACATGGTATACTGCAGTGGGGTCAAGCTGGCTTAGGCAATAAGAGAAGACAGTTCCAGGCAGCAGGATGGGGCCTGTGAAGGGGGCTTTGCTTGCTGGGTGGTAAAAACACCTTGAAGCCACCCTCTTGCTAGGCCAGTGGGTTCCAGGGCTCCCACAGCAGCTACAGGGTGGAGCTGCCCAGGACCCTCACTGACATTTGAGGAGGGAGTCGCAGTTCGCCTAGAGTGCTGGTCAGGGTGGGAGTGAAGGCTGAACTGCACCCGCCCCCCTCCACCCCAAGGTGTGTAGACTTTGATGTAGAAACTGTAGGCAGTGGAAGGCTCCAGGTGGCTCACCAGGTGCTAGAAGGTGCTCTTGCTGATGACTTCCTGATGCTCCAGCTCTAGGGAGTCGGCAGCCTTCCTGATGTATAGACCCACAATCTCCTTGGTCTTCACCAGGGGCTAGGTCCAGGACACGTGGACCTCAGTGGACAACAGGGGCCTGCAGCCCCTCAACCCACAGCAGAGTCAGTTTGAGAAGCTGACACTGTTCTATGAGAAGCTGAAACTGTTCTCAGCCACTGTTCTCATGGTAAATGGCCTCATCTTCCAGGCGATTCCAGAAATGGTCAGGGCCTCTGGTCTCCAGCACCTGTCGATTCTTCAACCACATCACATGAGGGGGCAGCTCACCCTGGGCTTGGCAGGTGAACATGGCTGTAGTCCCAGCCAGCCTGGAGATGGACTGAGGGTGCTGGACAAACTCTGCTGGGCTTGCACCACCAGCCGGCTCTGGGCCCTTCTCACCCAGGTGCCAGGCCTTTTGGCAGCGTAGACATAAAGACGCCTGAGCACTGGACAGTTACCTCTGAGATGATGAAGTTCCCCATGCCTGGCACCTGGGTGCCCTCTTCCTCGATGGGGTGTTCATGCAGGGGACTCCAGGACACAATGGGCACGGTAACACACTCAAGCACGGCAGTCTGGTGCACAGTCAGGGTGAGGTTCTCAGGCCCCACGAGGACTGTAGGCTCCTTGCAGCCCCAGAGCCCAAGCTTGTCACGGTGAAGACTCCGCTGTCCTTGGATCGAAGGCCGGTTATCTGAAGCACCCTCCTGGGCTGCAGCGTGTACCTCTCCTCGTCCATGTCACTGAGGACCTTGTTCTTCTTCCAAGTGATGAGGGGTTTGGGGAGCACATGGATTTGGCACTGGAAGCAGAACACACCGCCCTCCACATGCCCAGTGGCCTAGGGATACACTTGGAAGTCTGACATGGTTGCAGCCTGAATTCAAGACTTCCAACTGACCACCAGCCCAAAGTGGTTCTTAGCCACCTAAGTATAGTCCCCCTTATCTGAAGGGCTGCCTCCTCCATCCAGCAGGAAGTGGAAGATCATCAAGGACCTATTGTCCAGCACAGGGGAGTGGGGACTGTCCAGCAGCTCCACCTCATCCTTCTTCCAGGTGATTAGCACTGGAGGAGTCCCCTCCACCTCGCAGCCCAGCATTAAAAACAGGCTGCCCGGGGACTGCAACATCACTGCTTGGCTCCACAGCAAATGCCGTTTCAACAGAGTGGTCAAGACCTTCACTCGCTGCAGGCAAGAGCAGCAACACCAGCAGCGGCAGCAGGAGGCGGGACGGCAGCTCTGGGGTGCGGTGCAAGGAGCAACAGTGGGGCTCACGGTCTGCTAAACTCGGCGACGCCCAGCTCTGGGGTCTCTAGCAGGCTCACAGTGTTCCGTGGGGCCAGTGCCGAGGCTGAGCCAGAGGGGCTGGGGGCTGGGGCCCAGTGCTTGCCTCAGAGCACTGAGGGCGCAGGGGGAGCACTGCCCCTGAAGCCATCTTGCACCCCGGTGATCAGGAATGTATTTTGAAGAAAGAAATCTCAAGTATTGATAATTGAGTCCACCAAAACCCCAAGATATAAAATCAACACCCTAAAATTAATTGCATTTTTATATACTAGCAATAAACTTGCAGAATCCAAAAATAAAAATGCAATACCATTTACAACTCAAAAGAAAAAAAAAAAAGAAACCCAGAGGTTTAAATCTAACAAAACACATCAGGTAAACCAAAAACTATAAAAGATGAATGAAGGAAACAAAAAACTATCTGAAAGATGAAATACATTACGCCTCAAAAAGAACCTAAATAAATGGTGAGACATACCATGGATTGAAGGGATTCAACAAAGTTCAGATGTCAATTCTTTGAAAATTATTATACAAGTTTATCCTATCAAAATGTGAGCAAACTTTTTTTTTGATTTTTTAAATATAAATTTATTTATTTTAATTGGAGGTTAATTACAGTTTATTCTAAAATTTCTATGGAAAGTCAAAGGAACTACAATAGCCAATATTCTGGTAAAGTAGATTAACAGAGTTATTCAAGATTTATTACATAGCTTCAGTAGTCAGGATGGGACTCGGGATAGACAGACAGATCTATTGTGCAGAAGAGAGAATTCAGAAACAGTTCCATACATTTACAACCAACTGATTTTTGACAAAGGTGAAAACACTTTAACAAATTGTGCTGGACCAATGTATACTCATACTAAAGAATTATACTTCAGCTTAAACTTCAAAACTTATACAAAAAGCGTGGAATGAATGATAGATTTAAGTGTAAAACTATAAAAGTATAAAAGTTAAGAGATAAGATAACATAGAGAAATATTCTGGACTTGGGGCTTGTTGAAGAGTTCCTAGACATGACATAGAATCCACAATCCATCAATGAAAAAATAGACATTTGATTTTATCAAAATTAAAAACTTAATCCATTTAAGGTTTAGAACTTGGTGAGGAGTTCATTGATATGACACCAAAACCATAATCTATTAATTAAAAAATAGAATCTAAATTTATCAAAATTACCAACCTAATCCAACTGGAAATGGGAAAAGCCATGAAGGGACATTTTATTGAAGAGAATTTTTAGATGGTAAATAAACACAAGAAAACATGTTTAACATCACTAGCCATTCAGTTCAGTTCAGTCGCTCAGTTGGGTCTGACTCTTTGCGACCCCATGAATCACAGCACACCAGGTCTCCCTGTCCATCACCAACTCCCGGAGTTCATCAGACTCATGTCCACTGAGTCTGTGATGCCATCCAGCCATCTCATCCTCCGTCGTCCCCTTCTCTTCCTGCCCCCAATCCCTCCCAGCATCAGAGTCTTTTCCAATGAGTCAACTCTTTGCATGAGGTGGCCAAAGAGAATGGTAATTTTATA
The DNA here is from genome assembly GCF_042477335.2 of Ovis canadensis. Classification (NCBI taxonomy): domain Eukaryota; kingdom Metazoa; phylum Chordata; class Mammalia; order Artiodactyla; family Bovidae; genus Ovis; species Ovis canadensis. The sequence goes on along the minus strand of NC_091246.1, from coordinate 193,974,655 downwards.
CCACAATGGAATATCACCACACACTTCATAGAACAGCTAAAATTAGCAACAGTGACTAAATATCAAATGCTGGCAAGGATACAGAGAAACAGGATCTCTTATACATTGCTGATGGGAATGTGAAATAATACTACCATTCTGGAAAATAGTTTGACCTTCCCTTAAAAAATAGGTTAAACTTACACTTAACAAATGACCCAGCAATTATTCGGGCTTCCCTTGTGGCTCAGATGGGAAAGAGTCTGCCTGCAACGTGGGATACCTTGGTTCAATCTCTGGGTTGGGAAGATCCCTGGAGAAGAGAATGGCTACCCATTCCAGTATTCCAGTCAAGAGAATTCCATAGACAGTGGTGCCTGGCAGGCTACAGTCCATGAGGTTGCAAAGAGTCGGACATGACTGAGCAACATTCACTCAGACTCACTGGGCAATTATCTCAGCAAAATGAAATCTTATGTCCACATAAAAACCTACACATGGTTGTTCATAGAAGCCCTATTTGGAGTGGTCAAAACTGGAAACAACTCATAAATTAATGGCTAAACATCTGTGATACTCTGGAATTTCACTTAGAAATAAAATTGATTGAATTACCAACTTGAAAGGATCTCAAGGGCATTGTGTTGAGTGAAAAAGGTCAATCTCAAAATGGCCACACACTACTTAAGTATATTTATATAGCATTCTCTAAAAAAAATATTATAGAGCTGACAAAGGAATTAGTGATGGCCAAGATTTATGAAATGTTGGGGGAGAGGTGTGTATATAAGGATAAAAAGGTAACATGAGAGAGTCACAGATGTAGAAAACAATCCTATGGTTACCAAACTGGGGAAAGGGAGTCGGGATGAATTAGGAGACTGGGATTGACATATACATACTGCTATATATAAAATGGATAACTAATAAGGGCCTGCTGTATAGCACAGGGAACTACATTCAATACTCTGTAATAGCCTAAATGAGAAACAAATCTAGGAAAGAGTAGATATACATATAACTGATTCACTTTGCTGTATACCTGAAACTAACATAGCATTAAAAATAAATGACCCAATCAAAAAATGGGCCAAAGAACTAAATAGACATTTCTCCAAAGAAGACATACAGATGGCTAACAAACACATGAAACGATGCTCAACATCACTCATTATCAGAGAAATGCAAATCAAAAACACAATGAGGTACCATTTCACACCAGTCAGAATGGCTGCGATCCAAAAGTCTACAAGGAATAAATGCTGGAAAGGGTGTGGAGAAAAGGGAACCCTCTTACACTGTTGATGGGAATGCAAACTAGTACAGCCACTATGGAGAACAGTGTGGAGATTCCTTAAAAAACTACAAATAGAATTGCCTTATGACCCAGCAATTCCCCTGCTGGGAATACACACCAAGGAAACCAGAAGTGAAAGAGACACGTGTACCCCAATGTTCATTGCAGCACTGTTTATAATAGCCAGGACATGGAAGCAACCTAGATGTCCATCAGCAGATGAATGGATAAGAAAACTGTGGTACATATACACAATGGAGTATTACTCAGCCATCAAAAAGAATACCTTTGAATCAGTTCTAATGAGGTGGATGAAACTGGAGCCGATCATACAGAGTGAAGTAAGCCAGAAAGAAAAACACCAATACAGTATACTAACACATATATATGGAATTTAGAAAGATGGTAATGATAACCCTATATGTGAGACAGCAAAAGAGTCACAGATGTAAAGAACAGACTTTTGGACTCCGCCAGAGAGGGAGAGGGTGGTATGCTTTGGGAAAATGGCATTGTAACATGTATCCTATCATGTAAGAAATGAATCGCTAGTCTAGGTTTGATACAGGATACAGGATGCTTGGGGTTGGTGCACTGGGATGACCCAGAGAGATGGTATGGGGAGGGTGGTGGGAGGGAGGTTCAGGGTTGAGAATTCATGTACACCTGTGGTGGATTCATGTCAATGTATGGCAAAACCAATACAGTATTGTAAAGTAAAAGAATAAAATTTAAATTAAAATAAAATTAATAATAATAATAATAAATAAATCAACTGTACTCTAATAAAATTTAGTAAAAAAGATAATGAGGAAAAATTTGTGGTGATGGAATGGTTCTGAATCTTGATATAGTGTGGTGGTGATTACATGAACTTTTGCATGTAGTAAAAAGACAATGATAAATCCTTGGATTTGATATTGTACTCTAATTATACAAGATGTAACACTTGGGGAAACTTGGATGAAGGGTATGGCACATGTCCGTGTATTATATTTGCAACTTTCTACAAGACTGTTATTATTTCAAAATAATAATGCATATTGATATAAATTATATACATACATATTATATGCATGTGCATTATAAACATATAATTTTATAAATAATGCATATTATACAAAGCATGTTATATATAATTGATTTAATGTGCCCATATAAAGTATACTGATTTACCAATTGATATATATGACAGTGTGAAAAGAGAGGTTGTTACATATTTTTTATTATCTAATCAGTATATATGAAGATTCTTCATGAATCCCACCCAATGTGAGGTGTGGTAATACATGCTGTCTACTTTCCTTACAAATGTTCTTACTGAAGGACCCTAGTTTACTCTTGAGCTTTTTCCTCTGCTCCTTTTTTACAAAAATAGGAGTTTTCAGGGGAACCTAATACATAGTTTTTGCCTCTCAAATGCTCTGCTTTCAGTATTGACTTCACTTGGTTCCCTTCTTGATGTGTGTTGCTTTTCTTTATGAGATTAACTGTTCTCTTTGTTCACTGCCATATTCCCTGGATCTAAAACATATTAAGAAATCACAGTAAAATTTTCAGTGTCTGGATGTGTAAATATGCACTAAAGAAATTAAACAAATGTTTTTCATATGTGCCAACAAAGTACAAGATGGTCTATGTTGGGTTTCAGAAGGATATATAGGCATCAAATGAAAACATGTGAATGGCTTCACCACCCTTTTTTTCTTTTTTAACACTTATCTTTAAAATTTTTTTTGAAGTACAGTTGATTTACAATGTTGTGCATTTTTTAAAATTAAGTTATCCTTTGATTGATTAATGAGACATTGTACCTTTGCTTGATTTCTGTAGTAAGCATTCATAGGAAAACTCAAATTATTAATCAAACAGAAATATCTTTTAGGCATTTAAATAAACAAAAAGAACCATGGTGAGATAAATTTCTAAATCCAAAAGTTTTGGAAGAAACAGTAAGGATGAAACAAAAGGACTGCATATGTATTTTCATTTTATTTATTTATTTGGCTGTGCCAGGTCTTATTTGCAGCACATGGAACCTTTTTTAGCTGCTGAATGTGGAATTTTAGTTCCCTGTCCAAGGACTGAACCTGGGGTCCCTAAATTGGGAGTGTGGATTCTTAGCCACTGGACCACCAGGGAAGTCCCAAGAATATATATTTTTAAAATAGAAGAATGTAGAGAAATGAAGAGGAAGAAGGATAAAAAAAAAAAACTGAAATACAAGAGTCAGAATAATAGACAGGCTGCACAATGCTCACCCTCATCTTAGTCACCCATAATAACTCTTGCATAATGAAAAGCTTTTATGTAACAACATAAGAGATTCATCCCGCAGGACATGATTCAGTACAACAAAAATAAAATAAAGGTAATTAGTTCAATGATTTTTCAAGGAGAAACTGGCTGTTCTGCATTGTGCCATGTTGTGATATGCCTGTAGGAGGGACAATAAAATGGGGAAAGAAAAGATAAATGAAAAATGAACTTAATTAAGAATACATGTCATCTCCAGACAAACTGATTTAAATCATCCAAGTTGTAGAAAAACAATTTTAAACATGCAACAATTTATAGACTATTGTTTGTTAATCTGACCTAAGAAATCTAATGAAGATGACCTTTCCAATCAAAGGCTGAGGGAAACTTTGTTTTATAAAATGTTGTATAAAATTATCCATGGGGACTCCCCAGGTGGTTCAGCAGTTCAGACTCCATGCTTCTACTGCTGAGGTCATGAGTTCCACTCTTGTCCTTGAAACAAGATCCTTCATGCCAAGGGATAGGAGGCTTCCCAGTTGGCACAGCGGTAAAGAATCCGCCCACCAACACAAGAGACATGGGTTCAATCCTTGCCTTGGGATGATCCTCTTGAGTAGGAAATGGCAACTCGCTCCAGTGTTCTTACCTGGAAAATTCCATGGACAGAGGAGCCTGAAGGGCTATAGTCTGTGGGATTGCAGGGTGTCCGATATGACTGAGTACAAGTACAATGCTGCATGGCACAGCCGATAAATAGACAAAACAATATAAACACTGGAAGAATGCCATGTATGGATGTAAGAGTTGGACTATAAAGAAAGCTGAGCACTGAAGAATTAATGCTTTTGAACGGTGGGGCTGGAGAAGACTCTTCAGAATCACTTGGAGTGCAAGAAGATCAAACCAGTCAATCCTGAAGGAAATCAGTCCTGAATATTCATTGGAAGGACTGATGTTGAAACTGAAATTCCAGTACTTTGACCACCTGATGCAAAGAACTGACTCATTGGAAAAGACCTCAATGCTGGGAAAGATTGAGGGTGGGAGGAGAAGGGAATGACAGATGGTTGGATGGCATCACTGACTTGATGGATATGAGTCTGAGTAAGCTCTGAGAGTTGGTGATGGACAGGGAGGCCTGGTGTGCTGCAGTCCATAGGGTCACAAAGAGTCAGACACAACTGAGTGATTGAACTTAACTAATAAAAACTGGACTCCAGCATAGTTAATATTTTTAATTAAATATAAAACTATAAAACTAGATTTTTCTAAATATCAAGGCACCAGAAAGTAAAACAAAATAGTAATTAAAAGAAAATGTAGTATTTGAAGGATCAACTAGAAATGAATAAAAATCATTAGTTTGAAGGGATAGATGAGAACAGAGTTAAAGAGACAGAACTAAACACACAATGTATATGCTATTGCTTTTTGTAGTTTTGAATTCGGAAATGTAAATTATTTACAATCTCAAAAATGGAAATGAAATTGGAAAATAAGAGACCTAGGTACATAAACCAGATATTAAAAACTACAGAAAGAAAAAAAAAATGACCCACTGTCAGGAAGCATTTAACAGGAGGCTTCCTGTGTGCTGTTTTGGATCTGTCATGAATCCTCTGTCCCTTATTAATTCCTGAGTATTCAGGAATTAATTGGAGCAGCAAGCTATTTCCGGGGGCTTAGGAATGTATGTATTTCCTTCGTTAGTTTTTCCATATGGTGGTAAGTAACTATTTATGACTCTCTTCCTTCTTATGAACCATACGGTAAAAGTGATTATTTACAACCCTCTCTCTTTCATATGGATGACCTCATCTTTCCTTAATAATTTGTAAGTTTTGATTTTATCTCTGCTGAAAATAGCTAAATACTCAAACAATGTTGAATAAAACACCTTTGCTCCATCAGAGCTTTGGTCCCCGTGTCTTCTCTCTCTCTCTTCCCTTCTCTCTCTTTCTGTCTCTCTCGTTCAGGCTAATTCTCTGGAGCACAGAGGCCCTCTGAGTTCACTTTCTTGCCCGGGCTTCTAAGACCCTCTCGAGAAGGCGCTCTACACCTTCACCCCATCTAGAAGTGCCTGAGGCTTTCATGGACAGAGCAAGCCCCGTGTCAGGGACTTTATTGGTTTTCTGCATAAACCAAGGAATATCAGCCTCTTTCTCTCTCCTTTACTTTCTTATCATCGACTCTGGACCACCAGATTCTGGTCCACTAAAGGATCTCAACAACCCACCACAGTTTTTGCTATGTTTTTAGACATTTAATTTTGAAATCATTTTGGTTTACAGAGAAACTGCAAAAGAAAAGAAAATGAAAGTGTTAGCCCCTCAGTTGTGTCTGACTCTTTTGACCCCATAGACTGACTGTGAACCTGGATCTCACTCCTTGCAGGCAGATTCTTTACCATCTGAGCCACCTGGGAAATCCAAGAAATTGCAAAAGTAGTACTAATTTTGCCCCACTTACCCTAACATTATCTCATGTAATGTTAGTATATTTACAAAAACTGTGAAGGTAACATTGTCAGAATACTATTAATTTTATTCAAATTTCACCAGTTTTTCTCTTTATGCCCTTTTTCTGTAAATCTCAATCCATGATATCCATTGCAGTTGGTCTTTACGATTCCATTTTCAAGGTTAACACATGGATGATTTCTTGGTTTTTCCTTGTCTTTCATGAGTTTGTCAGTTTTGAAAGGTACTGGCCATCTATTTTTTATAATATCCCCCAGTTTAGGTTTGTCTAAGGTTTTGTCATGATTCAGTTGAGGCTATAGATTTTGAGGAAGAATAAATGATAAGGGTCCTCCACACTGTGTCAAACAGGGGTATATGAACTCACTATGAGTTAATTCTGGTGATCTTAACATTGACTATTGGCTAAAGTGGTACTTGCTAAGTTTTTCTACTGAAAAAAAAAAAAGTCATTTCTCTTGCTAGAAGTTGTTCTTTTACAAGTGAGATACAATCCAGCTGACATCCAAGGGGAGGGAGTTAAATTTCACCTTTCAGAAGGATGGTTATCAAGTAATAAGTGGACATACTAATTAGCTGTTAAAATCAACATTGTTGTTTTCCAGTACTGTCCGCTCTTTGTGACCCCATGGACTGCAGAACACTAGACTTTCCTGTCCATCATCTCCCAGAGTTTGCTCAAACTCATGTCCAATGAGTCAGTATATCAATAAACAAATAATTTGAGGAGATATTTGGATTCTATTCAAATAGTCTTTTTCTTATCATAAAGTTTCCCACACTTTTTACAGCATTCATCAGTACATTTTTTTCCCCTGCAGCATTAACTGTAATCACTTTCTGTATCCCTCACTCATTTACCATTCATAATCTGGAATTTTTCTGTAGGCAATGTGTCCCCTCTCCCCATTCATTTATTTATTTATGCTACTATTAATTTACATCAGCATGAACTCCCTGATACTTGCTTTATTATTTTGATTGTAATTCAATATAATTATCATGATTTATATTGCTACTCAGATTGTTCCATTGGAAGCTGTTTCACATGCCTTCTTTTTTTTTCCCCTTCCTTACATTCGAGAACTAGGTGTGTCTGACTCATGTTTCTTGCTTTATTGCTAGAATTAGCTATTTTGTTGAGTTCTGTTCCTTTTTTTAAAATTAAACTTTATTGGAGTATAGTTGCTTGTGGCTCACCTGGTAAAGAATCTGCCTGCAATGCTGGAGACCTGGGTTCAATCCCTGGGTTGGGAAGATCCCCTGGAGAAGGGATAGGCTACCCACTCCAGTATTCCAGTATTCTGGCCTGGAGAATTCCAAGGGCAGTCCATGGGGTTGCAAAGAGTCAGACATGACTGAGCGACTTTCACTATAGTTGCTTTACAATGTTGTGTTAAGTTTCTACTGTACAGAAAAGTGAATCAACTATATGTATGCATATATGCTCACTTTTTAAGATTTTCTTCCTGTTGAGTAGAATTCCCTGTGCTATACACTAGGTTCTCATTAGCTACATTAGTTATCTATTTTATATATACTATCAATAATGTGTATATGTCAATCCCAATCTCTCAATTCATTTCACGTTCCCCTTCTATCCTTGGTGTCCATCCTTTTGTTTTCTGTAAAGAAGATCACTTATACCATTTTTCTAGTTCCACAAATAAATGTTAATGCATTTGTTTTTCTCTTTTTGACTTACTTCACTCTATATGGTGAATAGTGTTATCTGTATGGTGAATGGTGTTTAGTGTTTAGAAACCAAATCTGTGTCCCAGGTTTTGTTCACTCTACTGTGTTATCTTTGCATGAAATGTTCCCTTGGTATCTCTAATTTTCTTAAGGAAATCTCTAGTCTTTCCCATTCTATTGTTTTCCTCTATTTCTATGCATAGATCCCTGAGGAAAGCTTTCTTCTCTCTTGCTATTCTTTGTAACTCTGCATTCAAATGGGTATATCTTTCTTTATCTCTTTTGCTTTTCCCTTTCCTTTTTTTCACAGCTATATGTAAGGCCTCCTCAGACAGCCACTTTGCTTTTTTTGCATTTCTTTTTCTTCGGGACGGTCTTGATTCCTGTTTCCTGTACAATGTCAAGAAATCTCTGTCCATAGTTCATCTGGCACTCTGTCTATCAGATCTAGTCCCTTAAATCTATTTCTCACTTCCATTGTATAAGTCATAAGGGATTTGATTTAGGTCATACCTAAATGGTCTAGTGGTTTTCTCCACTTTTTTCAATTTCAGTCTTAATTTGGCAATAAGGAGCTCATGATCTGAGCCACAGTCAGCTCCTGGTCTTGTTTTTGCTGACTGTATAGAGCTTCTCCAGCTTTGGCTGCAAAGAATATAATCAGTCTGATTTTGGTGTCGACCATCTGGTGATGTCCATGTATAGAGTCTTCTCTTGTGTTGTTGGAAGAGGGTGTTTGCTATGACCAGTGCCTTCTCTTCGCAGAACTCTATTAGCCTTTGCCCTGCTTCATTCTGTACTCCAAGGCCAAATTTGCCTGTTACTCCAGGTGTTTCTTGACTTCCTACTTTTGCATTCCAGTCCCCTACAATGAAAAGAGCATTTTGGGGGTGTTAATTCTAAAAGGTCTTGTAGGTCTTCATAGAATCATTCAGCTTCAGCTTCTTCAGTGTTACTGGTTGGGGCATAGACTTGGATTACCACGATATTGAATGGTTTGCCTTGGAAATGAACAGAGATCATTCTGTCATTTTTGAGACTGAATCCAAGTACGGCATTTCAGATTCTTTTATTGACTATGAACCACTCCATTTCTTCTAAGGGATTCCTGTCCACTGCAGTAGATATAATGGTCATCTGAGTTAGAGTCACCCATTCCAGTTCATCTTAGTTTGCTGATTCCTAGAATGCTGATGTTCACTTTTGTCATGTCCTGTTTGACCACTTCCAATTTGCCTTGATTCATGGACCTAACCTTCCAGTTCCTATGCAATATTGCTCTTTACATCATCAAACGTTGCTTCTATAACCAGTCCCACCCATAACTGGGTGTTGTTTTTGCTTTGGCTGGATCCCTTTATTCTTTCTGGTGCTATTTCTCTATTGATCTCCAGTAGCATATTTGGCACATAGTGATATGGGGAGTTCAATTTCAGTGCTCTATCTTTTTGCCTTTTCATACTGTTTATGGGGTTCTCAAGGCAAGAATACTGGGAACATTTTGTGCAACGATGGGCTCAATAAAGGACAGAAATGGTAGGGACCTAACAGAAGGAGAAGATATTAAGAGGTGGCAAGAATACACAAAAGAACTGTACAAAAAAGATCTTCATGACCCAGATAATCATGACGGCGTGATCATTCACCTAGAGCCATCCTGGAATGGGAAATCAAGTGTGCCTTAGAAAGCATCACTATGAACAAAGCTAGTGGAGGTGATGGAATTCCAGTTGAGCTATTTCAAATCCTGAAAGATGATGCTGTGAAAGTGCTGCACTCAATATGCCAACAAATTTGGAAAACTCAGCAGTGGCCACAGGATTGGAAAAGGTCAGTTTTCATTCCAATCCCAAACAAAGGCAATGCCAAAGAATGCTCAAATGACTGCAAAATTGCATTCATCTCACATGCTAGAAAAATGATCCTTAAAATTCTCCAAGTCAGGCTTCAGCAATACATGAACTGTGAACTTCCAGATGTTCAAGCTGGTTTTAGAAAAGGCAGAGGAACCAGAGATCAAATTAGCAACATCTGCTGGATCATCCAAAAAGCAAGAGAGTTCCAGAAAAACACCTATTTCTGCTTTATTGACTATGCCAAAGCCTTTGACTGTGTGGATCACAATAAACTGTGGAAAATTCTGAAAGAGATGAGAATACCAGACCACCTGACCTGCCTCTTGAGAAACCTGTATGCAGGTCTGGAAGCAACAGTTAGAATTGGACACAGAACAACAGACTGTTTCCAAATAGGAAAAGGAATATGTCAAGGCTGTATATTGTCTCCCTGCTTATTTAACTTATATGCAGAGTACATCATGAGCATTGCTGAACCAGAGGAAGCACAAGCTGGAATCAAGACTGCTGGGAGAAATATCAATAACCTCAGATATGCAGATGACACTCCCTTATGGCAGAAAGTGAAGTAGAATTATAAAGCCTCTTGATGAAAGTGAAAAAGGAGAGTGAAATTGTTGGATTAACGCTCAACATTCAGAAAACGAAGATCATGGCGTCTGATCTCATCACTTCATGGCAAATAAGTGGGGAAATAGTGGGAACAGTAGCTGACTTTATTTTTCTGGGCTCCAAAATCACTGCAAATTGTGATTGCAGCCATGAAATTGGAAGATGCTTACTCCTTGGAAGGAAAGTTATCATCAACCTAGACAGCATATTAAAAAGCAGAGACATTACTTTGCCAACAAGTTCCATCTAGTCAAGGCTATGGTTTTTCCAGTGGTCACGTATGGATGTGAGAATTGGACTATAAAGAAAGCTGAGCATAGAAGAATTGATGCTTTTGAACTGTGGTGTTGGAGAAGACTCTTGAGAGTCCCTTGGACTGCAAGGAGATCCAACTAGTCCATCCTAAAGGAGATCAGTCTTGGGTGTTCATTGGAAGGACTGATGTTGAAGCTGAAACTCCAATCCTTTGGCCACCTAATGCGAAGAGCTGACTCATTGGAAAGACCCTGATGCTGGGAAAGATTGAGGGCAGGAGGAGAAGGGGACGACTGAGGATGAGATGGTTTGATGGCATCACCGACTCAATGGACATGGGTTTGTGTGTACTCCGGGTGTTGGTGACGGACAGAGACGTTTGGAATGCTGCTGTCTGTGGGTCACAAAGTCGGACACAAATGAGTGACTGAACTGACTCACTATGTTATCTGTATCTAGACCATCACAACAGAGAAAAAACATATAAATTGTATGTATAACAACCCATGTAGACACAATTATATGTATTTCCCTTTATCTATGTATGATAAAATTACCTAGAGTGTATGCTGATTTCTAATTATAATCAGTATGATGGAATTTATTCTAACCTCCTCATTACTTTCTTAAGCAAAAACTACCATTTTTATTTTCCCTTTCCTCTGCAAAGTAAAGGTTTTGGCTCATAGATAAAAGAGACAAGATTGATCTGGGCCAATATCCCCTCTGAACCATCATCATCAGAGAATCTTTCTCAAAATACTACCACTTTTCCTCGTGATGAAAAGCCTACAAGAGGATCAAATTCCTCTTTGTTCAAGATCTCTTTGCTAGCCATCGATTAGACTTTAGCAATTTATTAACAATTTCTAGCTTAATCTCCTTTTAAACTTGCATAGTCTGGCAATATCTGCCCAAACAAGCAAATCTTCAGGTCCTGTATCTCCCTGAAGGTTCCTGTCTCTCTCCAGATCTCATGAGAGTTGTATACCTTTCAACCTTATTTTTCTAATGGATTCTAGAAAAGAAATTGATTTGCATTTTTTCCAGGATTTCCTTATTATAAAGGTGATAGCAATGCTTTTGCTTGCTCTCTCTACATTTCAAAGGTGAAAACTTCCTCTCAACTAAATTTTTAAAATGGCAAAATGATTTTATATCCTTAGAAGGACATACTCTAAGGACAAACATAGAGAAATCTTAAACTTCAATTAGGTGGTTTATTTGTAGAAGTAATACTGGTATTGTAATTCTGAAATTATTTTATGAACATTGTAATATGAAATAAGTAGGTAAATATATTAATATTCATAGGATCCAAGATTTCCTCTGTAAGAGAAAATTAAAAAGTGAAGAAAGGGAATATCTTCCAGTGGCAAATTTGAATTAGAAATGCCAACATGAACTCAAATATTTATAAGTATAAAAATAAATACATGTTTTTTCTAACTCTAACCAATGAAATGTTAGTATTTTCATCTAACACAGTTATTTGCTCTAAGTACCATTTCCTTCTGAAAGTTCCTGAACCATTACAAAAGTAGGTTACTTTGAGTATGGGGCAGGAAAAATATAGTACCAGCTTCAAGCACTTTGGCCAGAAAGCAAGCAGGTCCCCAAAGACTAATGAGAGCACACCTGAAAGGAAAATATGTCATAATAAGAAAGCTATCATTTTGTAATGATTAAAGTAACACTTAGGCAAGCATCATCATGCATGCAAAATCATTTGTTGTAAGTATTTAGGCCACAAGACAATATTATTATCTCAAAATATCACCTCATAAACTGCTTACAAATTGTAATTATGAAGGTGTGAATGTGAAGTCCCTCAGTTGTTTCCGAATCTTTGCGACCCCATGGACTGTAGCCTGCCAGGTTTTTCTATCCATGGGATTCTCCAGGCAAGAATACTGGAATGGGTTGCCATTTCCTGATCCAGGGGATCTTCCCATCCCAGTGATGGAACCTGGGTCTCCTGCATTGCAGGCAGACTCTTTAACATCTGAGCCACCAGGGAAGTCTGTGAAGGTACAGTATACTTTTAAAATGAAGATATCTGGTGCCTATCAGCTTAAGCAACTGATTAAATTTACCATCACCAATTTTGGGGGAATCTGAAATCATATGTCTTCTGGCACAATGCAAAAAGTGTACTCTACATCAAAAAGAAAACTCTGCAGAGTTCTCTTGTCAAAAAATGTTTAATGCAAAATAGATCATGAGTAAATAACCTGGCAAATACAGAATATGACTGATTATACAGTATAATGGGATTTGATTTGAAACCTTAAAAGAATCATATAATGAAAAGAATGGGGACTGTTCTAAAATTAGAGATTAGAGACAATAATCAAATACAATATATTGGTTGAATCCTGAATTTTTTATAAAGACATTGAAATCCACTTTCAGAGTAAATGAGGAAATGTGAATGTGGAATTGACATTTGGTGATAACAGAATTTAACTGAAATGTTAGAAGTGGGATGATATCCCTTTGGTTATGTAGGAATTTATTCTTAGAAGCCACATGCAGAAATATAAAAGGTAGAAGGTTATATCTTCACCTTAAAAGTTAGCACTATACACACACAGTCATGCACATGTGTACATACAATTTGTATGTGAATAGGAGGGGAAGAAAACATGGCCTGTTGTATTCAAACTCCTTCAAATAATGTTCTAAGGTTCTCTACTCAAAAATGAAAGCTGATCTTGTTTTCTAAGCCTAGAGCCAAAGAACAAGTTATATTGCAATTATCATTTCTCTATGCATTTATTAGGAGTTTAATTTTGACCTTACCAATTGTCAGGTGTTATAATAGGACAGTCATGTTCAATGCATTGTTGCTAAGATGACAACAGTCAGAAACGTCAGTTTCACAGCTGCATCTCCCAGATCTACTGAATCAGAAGCTCTGAGGTGGGGCCCAGCAACATGTGCTTCATTAAGCTATTCATGTAATTCTTTGTAGAATAAAATTTTAGAAGCATATAGCTAAGGTAAAGAAGATTTTATATATATATACATATATATATATATATATATATATATATACACACACATATATATGATAATGTTTGTTCTTTGTGATTTACAGTAAAGTGTTGGAAAGAGTAAGGAAAACAACTGCAAAGTAAAAATAAAACATTTCCAGAGCCAGAGTCACGAGACATGTAATATAACAGCAACAGAGTACATGCTGCTGCTAAGTCACTTCAGTTGTGTCAGACTCTGTGCGACCCCATAGACGGCAGCCCACCAGCCTTCCCCGTTCCTGGGATTCTCCAGGCAAGAATACTGGAGTGGGTTGCCATTTCTTTCTATAATGCACGAAAATGAAAAGTGAAAATGCAGTCAGTCGTGTCTGACTCTTAGTGACCCCATGGACTGCAGTCTACTAGGCGCCTCCATCCATGGGATTTTCCAGGCAAGAGTACTGGAGTGGGTTGCCATTGCCTTCTTCTAAAAGAGTACATACATGCTGTTAAAGCATAAAAATCCATATATGTGAATTCTAGAATGCATATCTTAACTAAAGTAAAATAAATAAAACTTTTAATACATCTTAAATAAAAATAGACAGCGTGTTAAAAAAGAGACATCACATTGCCAACAAAGGTCCATATAGTCAAAGCTATGTTTTTTCTAATAGTCATGTACAGATGTGAGAGTTGGACCATAAAGAAGGCTCAGCGCCAAAGAATTGATGCTTTCCAATTGTGGTGCTAGAGAAGACTCTTGGGAGTCCCTTGGACAACAAGGACATCAAACCAGTATTCTTTGATTTTCTAAAGGAAATCAACCCTGAATATTCATTGAAAAGATTGATGCTGAAGCTGAAACTCCAATACTTTGGCACCCTGATCCAAAGAGTCAAATCACTGGAAAATACCCTGATGCTGGAAAGATTGAGGGCAAGAGAAGTGGATGACAGGGAATGAGATGGTTAGATGGCATCCCTGACTCAATGGACATGAGTCTGAGCAAACTCCAGAAGATGGTGAGGGACAGGGAAGCCCAATGTGCTGCATTCATGGAGTCTCAAAGAGTCAGACACAATGACTGAACAACAATAAATAAAATAAATGGTCAGTTCTAAGTAGAAGTAAAGAAGTTTTCTCCATGGAAAAGATAATAACTATGAGTCAAATCATGACCTTGAATTGGCCACATCAGGAGGGCTTCCCAGGTGGTGCTAGTGGTAAAGAACCCGTCTGCCAATTCAGGAGATGTATGAGATATGGGTTCAATCCCTGGGTTGGATCCCCTGGAGTAGGAAATTGGCAACTCACACCAGTATTCTTGCCTGGAGAATCCTATGGATAGAGGAGCCTGGCAGGCTACAGTCCATGGAGTCACAAAGAGTCAGACATGACTGAGGTGACTTAGCACAGGAATCTAGTACATTATGCAACTTTTAGATATTCTCCCAAATAGCCAAACGTTGATTCCGGGCTTCAGGACTGTCTTCTTCCCAGGTAGCATTATAAAGCATGGAAACCTTTTCGGTTACCTTGGAGGCCTCTAGAACCAAAACCTTCTTCTGACCTCAGTGGGTGATGGGGAGGCCCTGCATTCTTATTTCTTTTAAGTCTAGCTTGTTCCTTCTGTGAATTCTACCACCAAGGCAAAATGGTGACTGCTGTTGACTGCCTAAGATTTTCTCACTGTTCAGTTTCCCGGTGCTATCATCATCCAACATTTGAATTCTTTTCAATGTCCTACACAGAATTAAAAGAGATACTTTTAGCCACCCTGCCCAAACTCTCAACAACATACCTGGATTTTAATTACCAGTAAAGGTGAAACTAAAAATGGAATCTACAATGGTGAATTTTAAAAGTTTCTGTTTCTTCTCTACTTTTATCATAAATTCTGATGACTTTTTAGTCATTACCATTTAATATCATTTTCTTTCTCTATCACTCTGTCCTCTATATATAATATATGATATGGTTTTAAATATTTATTTTGATATGCATAATGCATTGCATATATGAATGTGTGCAAATAAATACCTGTATACATTTAAACACATTTTTTAAGTGAATCTACACATGTATTGAGGCTCTCCAGAGAAACAAAATCAGCTATATTTAATTATTTAGATTTTTTTGTTCCTTATCTTTGAATTGTCACCAAAGGTCATTTGGGGTTGCAGACACATTGTGAAGTATCAGAGGAAAAGTGAATCAGTAGGAGACAGGATAATGGTTATCATTATCTATTAACTATTTTGGTTATGGTTAACTATTTTCTTACAGGGAGGAAAATCAGCCATGGTAAAGAAGATCACTGGTTTTGCTGTGCTGGACAAACAAGAAGAAAGGGTAGTCTGCGCACAACCTGGGGATGATTCTTACATATGGCAGAAGTAGTGGCCGTGGCCTCCATGCCTTTCTCATTGACCTGTAGCACCTTGGACAGGTACAAGTCTCTTTTTCATGACACCCAAGAAGAGAAGCCCTGGCCTGCTAGAAGGCATCAGACATTGAAGAAGATATGAAAACAGTCAACTAGCACAGGAAAAGGTGCTCAACATCATTAACTGCTGTGGGTTAGTCGCTCAGTCATGTTTGACTCTTTGCGACCTCATGGACCCTAGCTTGCCAAGTTCCTCTATCCATGGAATTCTTCAGGCAAGAATACTAGAGTGGGTTGCCATTCCTTTCTCCAGGAGATCTTCTCAACCCAGGGGATTGAATCAGGATCTTCCCTAGGCAGATTCTTTACTGTCTGAACCACAGGGAAGCCCCAGATGAGTCCTTCCCAGGATGTGAAGAGCATCTTCATGTTTCTTCTATAGCTTAAGTCTAAGGAGGAAGTCTTCCATCTCTTATTCATCCATCATGCCTTGTTTTATCAATTATATTAATTTCTCAGAAGTAAGCTATTTTTCCACCCCATGCACAATTGGTCTTTTTCTTTGGAAGCACGTTATACCTATTTAGCTTCTTGCCAATTAAGAGAAGCACCAAATTCTTGGTAAATAGTTCTTCTATATATGTCCTTTCAAAGGTAGATTCCTCAAACATCACTTACACAGAAATGTCTTCATTCTTGCAGACTTTCAATGGTTTTTCCTTTGTCTGAAATTTGTTAAACTGATAATCTTAGTTTCCTGTGAATTAGATGGCTTTCACAGGAATCAGATTAGTTCCTGAATTAACTGAATTTGCAGATGACAACTTTATATTTTCACTTTTTATTTCTTGGTGAGCCAGGTATGTCTGTGTTTTCTGAACTCCTCTTTAAAGTTGCTAAGGTCAGATTCTTCCATCTCTGCTTGGTAGAATTTGCAGCAGCAATCTTTGAAAGATGAGAGGAAATAAGACTTTTTTCCAAAAAGCCTTTTGGCAGTTCTAAGCAGGTACTGTGCATCAGTCCTGGGGACTTTGATGAAGCAACTGGAAGTCCTGGTGGAGATATTCACCTCTGATTCCACTTTTACTTAATACCTGGATTGTAGTTTTTCTATGTGCTCCCATGAAAACCATGGGCAGGTCAAAAAAGATGCTCTTGGGGGAGAAAAACATGTTTCTCAGTATCAGTACAAGTCAAAGTATATTATAATACACTTATGTATAACATAATTACATTCCTTAATGTAAATGTTAATTACATTGAACATATGTATATAAAAATGTGTACCCTATAATCCTATAAACACGCTATTATTACCCAGTAGCATATGTATGTGTCTTCCTTTGGAATAAGGAATTGACTCACATGATTATGGAAGTTGAGAAGTCTCACAGATTGCAGTCACTAAGCTATAGAACCAGGAGAGCTAATGGTGTTGCTTCAGTCTGAAAGCCAGCAGGTTGGAGACCCAATTCGGGAGGATCCAGTGTTTCAATTTCAGGGCAAAGCCAGACAATGACTGATTTCCCAGTGAAAACATTTGAGCAAAAAGAATTTTTCTTACTCAGGCTTTTGGTTCTATTCAGGTCTTGTTGTTTAGGAGGAGACTCACAGTGGAGCGAGCAATCTCCTCTACTTATTGCACTGATTGAAATGCTTATCTCATCCAGAAACGCCCTCATAGAAATATCCAGAGTACTGTTTGACCAAATCTCGGACACTTGTGGCTCAGTCAAATGGACATATAAAATTAGCCATCACAACACAAAGTTAAATATAATTAATCTTTGTATTCAAATATGCACCAAGAATATAATTTCCTTTATTAAAAAAAGAAAAAAACCTTTAAAAACAGATATTACCATTTGAACTGAAAACCTGAATATCTTCTAGAGAAGAAAATTCTCTACCTCCTGCTCATGTTCCAGGCTAAGATGCTTATCTTACATGATTGATAATTGAAAAAGAGATCCTGGAAGTGGGTCAATGGAAAATCAGAAAGCCTCCTAAAAGTGAACTCCTTTAGAAGTGGCTGATCATCGTCAATGGGTCCTTCACCCAGCCCTAAAAGCAAGATTCACTTGTGTAATGAGTTTGAGCTTTTCTCCAAACATTTTTTATCAGGAAGAGAAATATTTTATCTTCGGATGTTTCTCTCAGTGTCATTTTCTTTCATATTCTAATTACCCACTAAATACACTAAAGTATATTTTATATTAGAATAAAGGTGAAATGAAGTCCCTTTTAAATCAACATGTGGAATGATTCCAGAAATGATTTACATTCATTCTGCAAGACTTTGCCACGTATGAATCTGCCACATGGGAATTTTTTTCTCCTTAAACTGCCGACTTTCTTGCTAAACCACTGAGATGACAGTTTATTTCTGAGCCCAAAGCTCATATTATTTTTCTTTTTTGCAGAATGCTTATAGGCTTCAAAGAGGACATACAAGGAAAAAGGGCTTACCTTAGTTCTTGGGAACTGAGGCAGAGGTGCTTTTTCAGCATTTAACAATACTAAGAAGGAGAAAAGATGATCATAGCTGACTTTTCATAGCAACTGATTCCAGGGGGCAAATTGCTAAATCAAATAGAAGCCACATGCTCTTACACATTGTCTCCTATGAGTCTTCTTTCTTGAGCACAGATAAGGAAAAAGAGATGTATTGCTATCATTTTATTCTGCTATTATTTAATCAACGTTCATCCAAGACTACTGAAACTTTGCCAAGTAAAAATAAGTACAAATGTGAATCCTTTGCTTTGATCTTGTGGAATGCCTCTTATATTTACTTTGAATTAACTCAACGATCACTTTCTCTGAATACTGTTAAAATACCTTTAGAGTCACAAATTTACTTATGGCTCTTATCTTCTAAGAGTTTCTAAGCCATGTAACCTAGGACTAATGCAGACCATATAGAGAGGAGGTGATTTCCTCTCCTTTTGCACACATGAAATGTTCAATAAATGTGAGTTGGTATCATCGTTTTAATGAATACTAGTTATTTTTTGCTCCCTCATATCTCTGCTGAAACCTGTTGACCATCCCAATGCCACCAACAAAACACACACACCTACATCCTGGTGAAACAACAGCATCCCACCCGCCCACATTTACACTGGGAGAAATCCAACTGAAAGATTCCACACTGATCCACTCATAAGAGGGTGAACATATATCCCTGTGCCTGAAGACAAGAAGAATGCCATGCTTGCCTACTCCCCAAGCATAAGAATACAGGCTAAGAGGAAAAAATAAATTTTCTACTTTTCTTCATAATACCAAACGGTACCTGTATAATGTAAAGGAATAAGCACAGATTTTTAGAGTCAAAGAGTGAAAGTGTTAGTCACTCAGTCCTGTCCAACTCTGTAACCCTGTGGACTGTAGCCCACCAGGCTCCTCTGTCCATGGAATTCTCTAGGCAAGAATACTGAACTGGGTTGTCATTCCCTTCTTCAAGGGATCTTCCTGACCTAGGGATCAAACCCAGGTCTCCTGCATTGCAGGCAGATAGTCAAGAAGACCTGGGTTTGAAACTTAGCTCCCTGCTTATTAGATCTGTGAGATGAGTTTAGTATGCTTGTCTAAAAAATGGAGCTAGTGATAACATTTCCTAAAACAGTTCCTGCCCCAACTCATTTCTCAGGAAATAAAATCAGTAACTATCAATGGGTACAGTCTTTGTTAAAAGTTTCATTCATTTCCTTATAATTAAAAGTCAGGAGATTGGCCTAGAAATCTTTTTGGTATCTTATGGCACTATGAAATTGTTTTATAGATAGATTCCTGAAGTTCCTAACTATATCATGGTCCTTAGATAGCCTTTGGAAATTGCCATCAATCTTTTTTTCACTATTGTCCCAGTAATGTAATTTCACTTTCATTGAATACCTTTGTAGGTTGCCAGAGCTCTGTAGGCTTAAGCGTGGTATTTATGAATTTAAGTAGCTTCACTTCATGAGTTGGAGCCAAGATAAGGATTCAGCTAGATACTGGCTGTTGCTGCTGCTGCTGCTAAGTCGCTTCATTCGTGTCTGACTCTGTGAAACACCATAGAGGGCAGCCCACCAGGCTCCCCCATCCCTGGGATTCTCCAGGCAAGAACACTGGAGTGGGTTGCCATTTCCTTCTCCAATACATGAAAGTGAAAAGTGAAAGTGAAGTTGCTCAGTCGTGTCTGACTCTTAGCGACCTCATGGACTGCAGCCTACTGGGCTCCTCTGGCCATGGGATTTTCCAGGCTAGAGTACTGGAGTGGGTTGCCATTGCCTTCTCTGAGATACTGGCTACATTTATCCAACTATATGCTTAAGAACTGGGAGATAAACCTAGAATGGGTTTACAGACCCATTCTGAGACTATCTCCTTTTAAAACTATAACAACTCTGCTGTTTACAGCAACACACTTGGTCTTAGGGATTATTATAGTATGTGAAGTAAGTCAGAAAGAGAAAGACAAATATGATATCAGTTGTATATGGAATCCAAAAAATTATGCAAATGAATTTATTTACAAAAATGGAAATGAATTCATGGACATAGAGAACAAACTTACGGTTACCTACCAAAGGGTAAAGAGAGGAGAGTTAAATTAGGAGTTTGGGATTAGCATATACACACTACTATATATAAAATAAGTAAACAACAAGGACCTACTGTATAGCACAGGGACCTATACTCAATATTTTATAATAACCTATAAAGACAAGGAATCTGAAATATATATATTTGCTGTACACCCAAAACTAAGGTGACATTGTAAGTCAACTACCCTTGAAAACAAAAACATAAGAACGCCATCAATCATGAGTGGTGAGCCACATTTTTTTTAATAGTTTCTGTAGTTAATGTGAGATTTGAAAAGAGAATTGGGCAAATTTTGAAAAGTAAAACAAGTATCAGTCTTTCTCTTTATACTGAGCCTGTAGCTTTTACTATTCTAAACCAAACATCCTGGCAACACTTCCCCATAGTTCTGAAATTAGGTATTTTTATTTTCATTAAATTGCATATGACTTTAAACAAACACATAAAAAAGCATCTGAAGATAAGAAGAAACAGACTGTGCATTTGAGCTCCCAAGAAGACAATAAACAGAAATCCATTTGGGTATTTATTTAGTCAAAGATTTCACAATTTCCCACTAGAGGGAAAAGCAAAATAATTCCTTCAAATACACAGCTAAATGCTGTGCTCAGGCCGTTTGACTTCCTGTTTCATTATTGCTGTGCTTGCAACAATACCATGCAGTGGGGAAGACAATATATGCATTAACTTTGCATGCATTAACATATTGTTAACTATACAGACAACTTTGTTCCATGGATCTCTGGAACTTTTCATCTTGCATGACTGAAAACCACCTCCCTGTTTCTTTCACCACCCTCATCCCTGGGAAATGACCATTCTGCTTTCTGTTTTAATGATTTTGACTATTTTAGATACCCCAGATAATCGAATCAAGCAGTATTTGTGCTTCTCTGACTTGCTTGTTTCATTTAGCTTCATGTCTTTGGCATGGATGAAACTTGAGGACATTGTTTGAAACTTTTGATCAGAATCTATAGTCCTAGCGTACCAAAACATTCGTTTCTCTTACACTAGATAATACTGGCTTGTTAAAACTAAATATAATTTACAGCACTAAAAGTTAAATAAAATCACAAAAGAAAATAAGAAAAATTCATTCTTGGGACTTCCCTGGTAGCCCAGTGATTGAGACTTTGCCTTCCAGTGAATGGAGTTGTGGGTTCAATTCCATGTGCCTCACGGCCAAAAAGAAAAAGCAACACAAAACAGAAGCAAAATTGTAGCAAATTCAATAAAGACTTTTAAAAAGTGGTCCAGATAAAAAATCTTAAAAAAAAATGAAAAATGCATTTTTCTTTCTTCAATCAAGCTTTTGCTGTTGTTGCTATTAAGTAACTCTCCCTATTTCATTTCAAGTAGTTTTACAATGTTGTGAAGAAATGCAATAATATTTTTTGCCACAAAAATGCATCTTAAGCATTTCAGCACAGTTAAAACCAGATAGAACCTTTAGGTAACTTCAACAATAGTTAAATCGGTGGCCAAAAAGAAAACTGACTCTGTCAGAGGACAGGACACAGAGAGAAAAATCAAAACTTCTAAACTCCTAAAACTGGTGGTATCAAAATGCACTCCAACTGGAATTATAGTTAAAATTTGTTGGTCTGACATAATCACCTGTTTCCATATTATTATTTCTTCTGATTAATCGAGGTATTACACCTGCTGTTCAGATATGCTAAGTCATTTCAGTCATGTCTGACTCTGCAATGCTATGGACTGTAGCCTACCAGACTCCTCTGTCCATGAATTTCCCAGGCAAGAATGCTGGAGTGGGTTGTCATTTCCTCTTCCAGGGGATCTTCTGTACCCAGGGATTGAACTCCTGTCTCCTACAGTGCCTGCATTTCAGGCGGATTTGTAATGTGACAGGAACAAGATTTGGAGTTACCAGTCAGGATTTAAATCTTGTACTCAGTTGTTACATGACTTTGGATTACTTAGTTACTTACTTTGTTAATCTTGCTTGTCTAATCTGTAAACTAGGTGCTGGTATATGATTCCCAGGTTGTAAAGATTAAATAAATGTATATAAATGTATACATGTATAAACTAATGTATATAGCATATGGCATAGTTCCAATCATATTGCACACAGATTCTTTACTATCTGAGCCATCAGGGAAGCCCCACCAATCACATAGTAGGAATTATTATTATTATTATTATTTTAAATCTTACAGACACCTTTGGAGGGCTTTGCAGTGCTGTTTCCTTCCGCCTACTTTTATTTTATTTATTTTTTTTTTAGTTTTTTATTTTTTAAATTTTAAAATCTTTAATTCTTACATGCGTTCCCAAACATGAACCCCCCTCCCACCTCCCACCCCATAACATCTCTCTGGGTCATCCCCATGCACCAGCCCCAAGCATGTTGTATCCTGCATCAGACATAGACTGGCGATTCAATTCTTACATGATAGTATACATGTTAGAATGCCATTCTCCCAAATCATCCCACCCTCTCCCTCTCCCTCTGAGTCCAAAAGTCCGTTATACACATCTGTGTCTTTTTTCCTGTCTTGCATACTTCTGCCTACTTTTAAAACCAAGAGGCCCTTGGCATAGGTTCACCTTGGAATGACTCATGGTCATCAGATAACTTCTTTCTTTGAAGTCCTCTATCAAATACTGTCAATGTAATTCAAGGGGCAATTAATCACTTACTACTTATGACATCTGTTCTCCTGTTGTCTTGTACTGCTAATCAGCAGTTTGATTTTCAAATTAACTGTTGATGACTTTCTTACCTCTCAATTTATAAGCACCTTGAAAGCCAAGACTGCTAAGTATTGTCTTTCCAGTAAAGTTTTAGCAAATATAATAAATGGGAAAGCATATTTTTGAAAACAAAGCATGCTTGTAAAAAGCTGTATTGAATAAATTACTCAGGGGCTCCAAATTTACACAGAATAGTTTGTCCCTGTGCTGAATATTTCCATTCAACTACAAGTTTACAATATTTAAAATTTTCTGTCATTGTGTGTTCTTTAATGTGTCTGCCTCAAGCAGTCCCTCTCCACTCAGCTTCAGGATTTCTAAATTGTTCTCTCCTGTAACAAATCAATTTACATATCAGTGAATGTATTTTATACAGCTTGAAGCTAACAAATTCTGTGAAAATAGTTTTCCTTAGTACCACATAGGACTTATAGATCTATTTTCTGGATGAGATTTACATCATTGTTTTTCAAATCATTTTGAAAGTGACTTTTCAAGTCACTTTGGTTACTTGTATTGAATCATTTGGAACAATTGTTAAAGGACCAGACCTCAGACATGCTGAAATATTCTGATTAATGGAATAATATGTAATAATAGCAATGTCGTTGTTTAATGGCTAAGTCATGTCCAACTCTTTTGAGACCCCATGGACTGCAAACTTCCAGCCTCCTTTGTCCATGGGATTTCCCAAGCAAGAATACTGGAGTGCATTGCCATTTCCTTCTCCAGAGGATCTTCCCAAACCAGGGATCAAACTCACATCTCCTGCACTGGAAAGTGGATTCTTTATTACTGAGCCACCTAAAAAGCATTCAAAGTGAAATCATTCAGTAGTGTCCAACTCCTTTTGACCTCATAGACTGTAGCCTACCAGGCTCCTCCGTCCGTGTGATTTTCCAGGCAAGAGTACTAGAGTGGGTTGCCATTTCTTTCTCCAGAGGATATACCTGACCCAGGGATTGAACTTGGGTCTCCTGCATTGTAGGCAGACGTTTTACTGTCTGAGCCACCAGGGAAGCCCTAAATCGTAGTTCATTTCAGTTCAGTCACTCAGTGTGTCCAACTCTTTGCAACCCCATGAATTGCAGCACGCCAGGCATCCCTGTCCATCACCAGCTCCCAGAGTTCACTCAAACTCACATCTATTGAGTCAGCAACGCCACCCAGCCATCTAATCCTCTTTTGTCCCCTTTTCCTCCTGCCCACAATCCCTCTAAGCATCAGAGTTTTTCCAATGGGTCAACTCTTCGCATGAGGTGGCCAAAGTACTGGAGTTTAAGCTTCAGTATCATTCCTTCCAAAGAACACCCAGGGCTGATCTCCTTTAGGATGGACTTGTTGGATCTCCTTGCAGTCCAAAGGACTCTCAAGAGTCTTCTCCAACACCACAGCTCAAAAGCATCAATTCTTCAGCACTCAGCTTTCTTCACAGTCCAACTCACATCCATACATGACCACTGGAAAAACCATAGTCTCGACTAGATGGACTTTTCTTGGCAAAGTAATGTCTCTGCTTTTCAATATGCTATCTAGGTTGGTCATAACTTTTCTTCCAAGGAGTAAGCATCTTTTAATTTCATGGCTGCAATCACCATCGGCAGTCAGTTTGGAGTCCCCCAAAATAAAGTCTGACACTGTTCCCACTGTTTCCCCATCTATTGCCCATGAAGTGATGGGACCAGATGCCATGATCTTAGTTTTCTGAATGTTGAGCTTTAAGTCAACTTTTTCACTCTTCTCTTTCACTCTCATCAAGAGGCTTTTTAGTTCCTCTTCACTTTCTGCCTGCCATAAAGGTGGTGCCATCTGCATATCTGAGGTTATTGATATTTCTACCGGAAATCTTGATTCCAGCCTGTGCTTCTTCCAGCCCAGCGTTTCTCATGATGTACTCTGCACAGAAGTTAAATAAGCAGGGTGATGTACTCCTTGACGTACTCCTTTTCCTATTTGGAACCTGTTGTTCCATGTCCAGTTCTAACTGCTGCTTTCTGACCTGCATATAGGTTTCTCAAGAGTCAGGTCAGATGGTCTGGTATTCCCATCTCTTTCAGAATTTATACAGCTTGAAGCTAAAAAGCATCATAGTAATATTATGATTATATAGTCACAACTGCCAAACAAGTAACAACAGACAACTCAAAGTTTGATAATTTTGATGGACTTAGTGTTTAGACAACGTACATTCCACTCCCTATCACTTGTGTACTTCATGCCTCTTCCTCTAGATTGCAAATTTTAGTGACAACTTCCTTGCATGAATGGTAATATGTCAGTTGTAGAGTCTGGATTAGAGATTAAAGGAAAAGTTAAAAAGAAGAAAAGACAAACAAATCACAACAGATAAAATTCTTGCTGTTTCTTTTTATGACACTAATTCTTTTATTTATTTATTTTAAAAAATTGATGTTACTTATTTGTGTATTTAAATTAATTATTCATTCCATATGTATTTGATGGTTTCCTTGTCAGGCCTTATATCATGCTTTTCTCTATAGTTTTTCTCATTTTTTTCTGTTCTTAATATATTATGGGTAAGCATATATATGGGCTTCCCTGGCGGGTGAGTGGTAAAGAATCTGCCTGCAATGCAGGAGACCCAGGATCAGGAAGATATCCTGGAGGAGGGCCTGGCAACTCACTCCAGTATTCTTGCCTGGAGAATCCCATGGACAGAGGAGCCTGGCAGGCTGCAGTTCATAGGGTCACACAGAGTTGGACACGATTGAAGTGACTAAGCAGCAGCAAGAATATACATGCATGTGCCTATTCATACCCACACACAGCCCACAGTGTGTGAAGTCCATGCTATATACAGATTATAAACTAAAAGCTTTGTACATGTCTATAACTGCTCAAATCTCACAAAAACTATCACTAATGATGGGAATCCAGTGCAGAAACTGAGATAAGTAAAATAAAGTAAGTTAAACAATATCACCCAGCTGGAATGTATCAGAACAAAAATTTAAACTCAAGATTATCTTTGTCCAAATCCACACTATTAACTTTTAACTTCTTATAGAAATCTAAGACTTTTAGAATTTCTCCTCCACACAATATGAGATGCTGCTGCTGCTGCTGCTAAGTCACTTCAGTGGTGTCTGACTCTGTGCGACCCCAGAGACGGCAGCCCACCAGGCTCCCCGGTCCCTGGGATTCTCCAGGCAAGAACACTGGAGGGCGTTGCCATCTCCTTCTCCAGTTCATGAAAGTGAAAAGTGAAAGTGAAGTCACTCAGTCGTGTCCGACTCCTAACAACCCCATGGACCGCAGCCTACCAGGCTCCTCCAATCATGGGATTTGCCAGGCAATAGTACTGGAGTGGGTTGCCATTGCCTTCTCCGACAATATGAGCAACACCTAAGTAATAATTTATATTATGCATGGCATCTTTCACCAAAAAGTAAGTTGATGTGTGTTGGCAAAGGAAAATAGTGTTATCTGATTTCTGATAGCTGCTTTCCTATGTATTGTAAGGAGTAAGAATTAAAGTGTTAAAAATATAGGTTAGTTGCTAGAAAATTTTTATATATAAAAATGATGTACCATCAATAAAGACATATTTATTTTTAATACAGACACCAATCAATGATCTTGTACTTCGTTGCCACTTCTCACCAAAAAGTATTTTGTATGTGCTAGTATTGATGATGATCTTGTTTGTAGAGAAACAATTCCTTTTGAAGTTGGCTTAATAGGCAACACAAATAGATAAAGAAAGAAACAGAAGAATTCTGAGAGTCATATGTATACTTTGACGGTCAAGTTGAATAATGGATATTAACACAAACTGTGTTATAACATGAGTGAATTATGACAAATTCAAAAGCTTCAAATACATATAGCCACACATTCAGAGAAAGAGAGATGCCTAGCTATGTAAAAATAAATTCATAGGTGATATAACATTACAATATTTTGTGTATGCCAATGTCTTCATGTTTCCACATCTATTCTCTTCACCTTTGCATGAAATCATCTTCCTCTCATATTTGCCTGATTAACTCCTGCCTATCCTTCAACAAACAGTTCAACAGCTCAGTGTTCACCTTTTTCAAGAATATTTTCAAAATCCTCAATTTCCTCTCCCATGAGTTTGGAGTGGAGGCTATGTTTGCAGCCATCATGAAATTACTAATTGGGACAATCTCCCAATACAGACCATCTATACATTAAATATTGTCTACTATACCCTGATAAATATTAGAGTGAATTATCTCTGTGATTTTCATCTGTGTGGTTATAAGTTTCCAGAGGATGGGGACTTTCTATTTTACTAGGAACAGTGCACAAAATGGGTATTCTTAATTGTTTGCTCAAGATAGGAAACAAATAATGCTTGCAGACTTGAATTTCAAATTATTTCCTATATATCTCATATAATACAATGGTTGATTATACATACACAGATATGAAACACAAACAAACAAAACATGTCCATCTTCCTATACAAATTTAAACCATTTCCAAACAAGTTTCGGTCAAAATAGAAACCTGACTTAATAATGGAGAGAAGTTTGTCCTTCTACTTATTAGTGTTACTCCTAATTAAGTTCTGTTCTACATTTTTTAAGACAGCAATTTTCAAATTTTGGTTTGTCTAATGAGATCCCTCAAATGTGGAAAAGTATTTTTTGTATATCTTGTGAAAGTAAATAACCTATCCAAACCAGCAGTTAACCAATGGAAGGAACAGAAGTATGACCAGAGTTTTGCAGCATCGCATCACTTGGCAAAATAACTTGAGAGTGCCATACGTCGTTCGCCATATGTATTGTTTGCTCTCTTTTGGTTAAATGAAACACTATAGTGACCATAGTGTCAGTCGCTCAGTTGTGTCCAAATCTGTGACTACATGGACTGTAGCCTGCCAGGCCCCTCTATCCCTGGAATTTTATAGGCAAGAATACTGGAGTGGGTTGTCATGCCCTTCTCCAGGAGATCTTCCAGACCCAGGGATGGAACCCAGGTCTCCAACATTGCGTGCAGATTCTTTACTGTTTTGAGCTACCTGGGAAGCCCATAAATGAAACACAGACCCCCAAATAACACTTCAAAAGTCTTTTCCTTTTGCTCTGCTTTTTTTTTGGGGGGGGGTCCCTGTTTTGAATCATTATGATGCTAAATGATAGTTTGTAGAAAATCAACTCTCCCTGGACAGTTAAGAACTTAAACTTTGGGTTATTGTCCTGTGGTGGTAGGTACCATCTCTGTTTTTCTGTGTGTGGGTGTTTTTGTGTGTGCATGTTATTACTTTCGTTGTGGATTCCTTGGACCTAAACTGTGAGGACTCTCATTAGATGTGTACACTGTGTATCTCGAATGAAATTCTCCTTTGACGCGGCAGCTATTCCTTATCCTCATAGAACATGCTCAAATCTTCCTTCTAATTAAATATAGTACTTACACATTTAATATCTTTCAATTAAAAATAAAGGGCAGAAATATATTCTTACAAACAGAGTACCTACCATCTGATGTCTAACATTCTAGAAGAAAGCAGAGAATGCCAAATCTGAGGGCTTCGTTTTTTTTCCACACTATTTTACTTGCAGTTGAGAAGTTCAGAGAATTCATGAATTATCCATGAATGACATAAATGGGTATTTGAGATCATCTAAATCTAGTTTTTCCCTAATAATTGTAGCTTCATACCCCTTTTACTGTAGTATAATCTAGTTATAAATATCATATGGATTTAAAAATATTATTATTGCATGAAACAGAAATAATTGGAAAAGTTGTTTGAATTTGCCTTTTTTCATCTTTAAAATGGGAATAAAATGGTACCTGTCTTATGATATTATTAAGTTGATTCATTTTATTACATTTTAAAGCATATAAATCATGCCTGTCACACAGTTAAAGTTGTAAAAAATAAATAATACTTAAGAAAAATATATTACAATTTTTCTACAAAGTTCACTTAAACAAAATTCTTAACATTTTTTGATGCAAAGGAAAATATACAATGTTTAATTACAAGTGCTACTTTGAATTTTATTTTTTTAAGAGCATGTATTGTCAAGAAATGCATTTAAGTATAAATCACTATTTTGCAATGCAGATCCAAACATATTAAATTATATACTGAACTTTAATCCAACAGGCAAAAAGTGCTTTCAGTTGTTTTTAATTCTCTTTTTGATGTTTAGAGTTCTTTTTATAAACCATAAAATTAAACATATTCTGTTTGATTTTAGAAGCATTTGCTGAGAAATAACATATTATAGATTAATTGTATTCTCATTAAAAAATTAGACATAATTGTCTTTATATCTTCACTACCAAGCACAGATTTTTGTAGTACTAGAATCGCCCTGAATTAGTAAATTTGTGTGATCAAATAGATGAGTCTAAGGTAACTGTAGAATATCTTGAGGCAAATTTGCACAATTATCAACTTTATGCTCATCTTCAGTGTTATGCATTTGTACTCCTGATATTTTCCACGTCTAATCACTGAACTCTAGCATATTTTAAAACAAAATGTAAAACTGAAGGTTAAAAACAATTTATAGAATAAAACAAAAACATGACTCCAACTAATAAACTGTATTATAGCTCTATGGTACTGCTGCTGCTGCTGCTAAGTCACTTCAGTCGTGTCCGACTCTGTGAGACCCCATAGATGGCAGCCCACCAGGCTCCCGCGTCTCTGGGATTCTCCAGGCAAGAACACTAGAGTGGGTTGCCATTTCCTTTTCCAATCCATGAAAATGAAAAGTGAAAGTGAAGTCGCTCAGTTGTGTTCAATTCTTTGCCACCCCATGGACTGTAGCCTACCAGGCTCCTCCGTCTATGGGATTCTCCAGGCAAGAGTACTGGAATGGGTTGTCATAAGTAGACACATTTAGTAGATGGAATGAAATCGGTTCCCAAGGTATTGAATAAATGTATGAGTGAAATGAGTTGATACTCCCAGTTTAGTTGCCTACATCCAAGTATGCCTGAAGTTCATGTTCTCTTATCAGAGGCATATTAATGCCAGGTTCCATTCTCATCTATATCCATCTTTTGAGCACCTACCACAGTTTATGGTAGTGATCTATGGGTCTCCAAAGCAGACAGCACTGTTTAGTGTTCCAGTTTTCCTGTGGTTACCAAAACACTCCACAGTGTTGTTGAAGACTAGAAGTTATGTATATAATGGTGGCTTATGCAATCTGATTGTAATATGATCTGAAATTTTGACACACTGCAATTTAAAATATTACTGTGTGGCTGAGTTTATAGATTTTAAACTGGTTATCACTTTTTTTTTTTTTTTTTGGTCAATAAGTGCTTATATTTCACCCAAGATGCTATTGCAGGTAACCATCAAACTGCTGTTTTCAGATATACAAAATTGAATAAAAGCATTTTAGCACACTGCATTACTACACATAGAAAACTGGTGAATATCTTCAGACACTAAGACTAGGAAATAAAATAAATTAACAACATTTGTTAATATGATTATGTATTACTCAGCAGTAACATGCTGCTTTTAATTGGTGAACCTCCTTCCCTCAGCCATTTTCTACCTGCTTACTCAGCACTAGCAAAATAATTCAGATAAAAGTTGGGAAGGGGAATTAAGGCAGGTGTGAGAGATCCTCTAGTTATCTGATTAATCAAAAGAAGGATTTAAGTAATTTTCTGCCTGACTAGAAACTAGAAAAGTGAAGAAATGAGCCAACCTCCATGTGCAGGCAATGACCTTGTTACCGACTGAATTGTGTGCTCAAAAAATCTATATGGGCTTCCCAGGTAGCACTAGTGATAAAGAACCTGCCTGCTAATGCAAGAGACACATAAGACACGTGAATTTGATCTCTGGGTGGGGAAGACTCCCTGTAAGAAGGCATGGCAACCCAGTCCAGTGTTCTTGCCTGGAGAATTTCATGGACAGAGGAGCCTGGCAGGCTAAAGTCTGTAGGGTCCAGGACAATACTGAAGTGACTTAGGAGGAATGTGTGATCTTCTTTCACTAGAAAGAACATGTCAACTAAGTCTAATTCATATTGTGGGTTTTCCAGGTGGCTCACATGGTAAAGAACCCACCAGCAATACAGGAGACCCCGGTTTGATCCCTGAATCATGAAAATCCCCTGGAGAAGGAAATGGCTACTCCTTCCAGTATTCTTTCCTGGAGAATTCCTCATAGTCCATGTGGTGAAAAAAAGTTGAACACAAAGGAACAACTAACACTTTCACTTTCAAAATCTGTATATTGAAGCCCTAACTAAGGCGAATATATTTGAAGATGGGGCCTTAAGAGAGCTAACTAAGATTAAATGAGGTCATAAGAGTCGGTTCAGAATAAACAAGGGATTGATATCCTTGTCAGAAGAAG
This sequence comes from Ovis canadensis, assembly GCF_042477335.2. Taxonomy (NCBI): domain Eukaryota; kingdom Metazoa; phylum Chordata; class Mammalia; order Artiodactyla; family Bovidae; genus Ovis; species Ovis canadensis. The sequence continues at coordinate 193,943,185 of NC_091246.1, read as the reverse complement.
AAGTTAGTTAGTTAGTTCAGTCGCTCAATCGTGTCCGAATCTTTGCGACCCCATGAATCCCAGTAGGCCAGGCCTCCCTGTCCATCAACATCTCCCGGAGTTCACTCAGACTCACGTCCATCGAGTCAGTGACGCCATCCAGCCACCTCATCCTCTGTCATCCCCTTCTTCTCCTGCCCCCAATCCCTCCCAGAATCAAAGTCCTTTCCAATGAGACAACTCTTTGCATGAGGTGGCCAAAGTACTGGAGTTTCAGCTTTAGCATCATTCCTTCCAAAGAAATCCCAGGGCTGATCTCTTTCAGAATGGACTGGTTGGATCTCCTTGCAGTCCAAGGGACTCTCAAGAGTCTTCTCCAATACCACAGTTTAAACGCATCAATTCTTCGGTGCTCAGCCTTCTTCACAGTCCAACTCTCACATCCATACATGACCACAGGAAAAACCATAGCTTTGACTGGACGGACCTTAGTCGGCAAAGTAATGTCTCTGCTTTTGAATATACTATCTAGGTTGTTCAAAAATTTCCTCCAAGGAGTAAGCGTCTCTTAATTTCATGGTTGCAATCATGATCTGCAGTGATTTTGGAGCCCCAGAAAATAAAGTCTGATACTGTTTCCACCGTTTCCCCATCTATTTCCCATGAAGTGATGGGACCGGATGCCATGATCTTCATTTTCTAAATGTTGAGCTTTAAGCCAACTTTTTCACTCTCCTCTTTCACTTTCATCAAGAAGCTTTTTAGTTCCTCTTCACTTTCTGCCATAAGGGTGGTGTCATCTGCATATCTGAGGTTATTGATATTTCTCCTGGCAATCTTGATTCCAGCTTGTGTTCTTCCAGCCCAGCGTTTCTCATGATGTACTCTGCATATAAGCTAAATAAGCAGGGTGACAATATACAGCCTTGACGTACTCCTTTTCCTATTTGGAAACAGTCTGTTGTTCCACATCCAGTTTTAACTGTTGCTTCCTGGCCTGCATACAGATTTCTCAAGAGGCAGGTCAGATGGTCTGGTATTCCCATCTCTTTCAGAATTTTCCACAGTTTACTGTGATTCACACAGTCAAAGGCTTTGGCAAAGTAAATGAAACAGAAATAGATGTTTTTCTGGAACTCTCTTGCTTTTTCCATGATCCAGCGGATGTTGGCAATTTGATCCCTGGTTCCTCTGCCTTTTCTAAAACCAGCTTGAACATCAGGAAGTTCACGGTTCGCGTATTGCTGAAGCGTGGCTTGGAGAATTTTGAGCATTACTTTACTAGCGTGTGAGATGAGTGCAACTGTGCAGTAGTTTGAGAATTCTTTGGCATTGCCTTTCTTTGGGATTGGAATGAAAACTGAGCTTTTCCAGTCCTGTGGCCACTGCTGAGTTTTCCAAATTCGTTGGCATATTGAGTGCAGCACTTTCACAGCACCATCTTTCAGGATTTGAAATAGCTCAACTGGAATTCCATCACCAAAACTAGCTTTGTTTGTACTGATGCTTTCTAAGGCCCACTTGACTTCACCTTCCAGGATGTCTGGCTCTAGATGAGTGTTCACACCATCGTGATTATCTGGGTGGTGAAGATCTTTTTTGTACAGTTCTTCCATGTATTCTTGCCACCTCTTCTTAATATCTTCTGCTTCTGTTAGGTCAATACCATTTGTGTCCTTTATCGAGGCCCTGTTTGCATGAAATGTTCCCTTGGTATTTCTAATTTTCTTGAAGAGATCTCTAGTCTTTCCCTTTCTGTTGTTTTCCTCTATTTCTTTGCATTGATTGCTGAGGAAGCCTTTCTTATCTCTTCCTGCTATTCTTTGAATCTCTGCATTCAGATGCTTATATCTTTCCTTTTCTCCTTTGCTTTTCACCTCTCTTCTTTTCACAGGTATTTGTAAGGCCTCCCCAGACAGCCATTTTGCTTTTTTGCATTTCTTTTCCATGGGGATGGTCTTGATCCCTGTCTCCTGTACAATGTCACGGACCTCATTCCATAGTTCATCAGGCACTCTATCTATCAGATCTTGTCCCTTAAATCTATTTCTTACTTCCACTGTATCATCATAAAGGATTTGGTTTAGGTCATACCTGAATGGTCTAGCATTTTTCCCTACTTTCTTTAATTTAAGTCTGAATTTGGCAATAAGGAGTTCATGATCTGAGCCACAGTCAGCTCCTGGTCTTGTTTTTGTTGACTGTATAGAGCTTCACCATCTTTGGCTGCAAAGAATATAACAATCTGATTTTGGTGTTGACCATCTGGTGATGTCCATGTGTAGAGTCTTCTCTTGTGTTGTTGGAAGAGGGTGTTTGCTATGACCAGTGCATTTTCTTGGCAAAACTCTATCAGTCTTTGCCCTGCTTCATTCTGTGTTCCAAGGCCAAAATTTGCGTGTTACTCCAGGTGTTTTTTGACTTCTTACTTTTGCATTCAAGTCCCCTATAATGGAAAGGACATCTCTTTTGGGTGTTAGTTCTAAAAGGTCTTGTAGGTCTTCATAGAACTATTCACCTTCAGCTTCTTCAGCATTACTGGTTGGAGCATAGTCTTGGATTACTGTGGTATTGAATGGTTTGCCTTGGAAACAAACAGAGATCATTCCGTCCTTTTTCAGATTGCATCCAAGTACTGCATTTCGGACTCTTTTGTTGACCATGATGGCTACTCCATTTCTTCTGAGGGATTCCTGCCCACAGTAGTAGATATAATGGTCATCTGAGTTAAATTCACCCATTCCAGTCCATTTTAGTTCACTGACTCCTAGAATGTCCATATTCACTCTTGCCATCTCTTGTTTGACCACTTCCAATTTGCCTTGATTCATGGACTTGACATTCCAGGTTCTAATGCAATATTGCTGTTTACAGCATCGGACCTTGCTTCTATCACTATCACACCCACAGCTGGGTATTGATTTTGCTTTGGCTCCATCCCTTCATTCTTTCTGGATTTATTTCTCCAGCGATCTCCAGTAGCGTGTTGGGCACCTACTGACCTGGGGAGTTCCTCTTTCAGTATCCTATCATTTTGCCTTTTCACACTGCTCATGGGGTTCTCAAGGCAAGAATACTGAAGTGGTTTGCCATTCCCTTCTCCAGTGGACCACATTCTGTCAGACCTCTCCACCATGACCCACCCGACTTGGGTTGCCCCATGGGCAAGGCTTAGTTTCGTTGAGTTAGACAAGGCTGTGGTCTTAGTGTGATTAGATTGACTAGTTTTCTGTGAGTATGGTTTCAGTGTGTCTGCCCTCTGATGCCCTCTTGCAACACCTACCATCTTACTTGGGTTTCTCTTACCTTGGACATGGGGTATCTCTTCACGGCTGCTTCAGCAAAGCACAGCCACTGCTCCTTACCTTGGATGAGAGGTATCTCCTCACCGCTGCCCTTCCTGACCTTCAAAGTGGGATAGCTCCTCTAGGCCCTCCTGCGCCCGCACAGTCACAGCTCCTTGGATACAGGGTGGCTCTTCCCGGCCACCGCCCCTGTCCTCGGGCACAGGGTGGCTCCTCTCGACCATTCCTGCACCATCGTAGCCTGGCACTCTCGGCCACTGCCCCTGACCTCGGACGTGGGGTAACTCCTCCAAAATAGACTTCCTAGTTGTTAATTCCATTGATTCAATTAGAGTACAGTCTAGTATTTTGTTTGTTGGAAGAGTCTCAACAGTTGCCAGAAGCCAGAAGATTAAGATTACACTTGGGAGATCAACTCTTTACCAGGACATCTGTAAATTTAAATATTTTGGGTTTTTTTTTCTCCATTTGTTCAGTCAATCTATTAATATACTTGGAGAATAAATTATCTTGCTTGTAAAATTAGAGCTATCTTGATTCAATTCTGGGTCCATACCATCTTTATGTTTTAAAGTTAACGTGAATTAAGTTTCACACTGTATCTGCCAAGACTAACACACCACTTCACACTTCTGATCAGTGAAGACCTTATAGGAACCTAAAGCCCTGCCTATCACCTGTCTCCTACCATATGGAAAGTAGCATTTTCTCCAGTTGTCAAGAATCTAGAGACAACGGTTCTTTGAGAGGTTACAGTTGTCCCATCTCACAGTCTCAATAAATTCAGACAAGTTAAAGCTAGAAGATGGTAGAGAATTCTATTGCAAGCAGGGAAAGAAACTACAAAAAGAATGCCTTTATTTATCTTACTTTTAGTGTGCTCAAAAGTAGCTACAGGAGGCATTTCTGTTGTTGTTAGGAGAGTGGCAAGTGAAGGCAGTAGTCAGTAGGAGTTAGTGAAGAGGCAGAGTCTGTGATGAAGAATCAAATATTGATTTTGACACAGAGGAGTAGGTATTTTGGAATCAGTAACTGTGGCTGCCTCAGGGAGTCAGGTGGAAGAAGCCCACTGGGAGTTCGGAAAATGCCAGGACCCAGCCACAAGTAAACCAAATCCAAACAACTGGGTAAATATCACCCAAGAATGTTTTCAGTTTCAGCTGTCACATAGTCAGCAGTGTCAATGGCAGGGTTACCAGAGGAAAACAGAAAGGAATAAGAAACTATGGCAGTAGGACAAATCAGCCTTTTTGTGTCCAATTAGTGGTAATAACTAAAGAGAAATTTGGGGAAGATATTCTATCAAACTGATAAAAGAAATAATACAATGGATGGACCTTGACATTATCACTAAGTAAGTCAGAAAAAGAAAACACAAAACCACTTATATATGGAATTTAAAATATGACACAAATGAACTTGCCTATGAAACAGAAACAATCTCACAGACAAAGAGCAGACTTGTGGTTGACAAAGGGAAGGAGTAGGCAGGGGAGGGAAGGATTAGGGGTTTGAGACTAGCAGATCCAAACTATTATATATAGAATGAACAAATAACAATATGAAAAGGAATGTATGTATGAATCACTATTTTGCACAAAAATTAACACAGCATTGTAAATCAACCACCATTCAATAAAATTTAAAAAGATAATTATGCCAAACTGAAAACTCACAAAATCAAAATACAAAACTATCATGAAAAACACCTGTGTAACTGAAATAATAGGTGATTATACTCCAGTTCTCTTGCCTGGGAAATCCCATGGAAGGAGGAGCCTGGTAGGTTATAGTCCATGGGGTTGCTAAGAGTCGGACACGACTGAGTGACTTTACTTTCATGTTTCACTTTCATGCATTGGAGAAGGAAATGGCAACCCACTGCGGTGTTCTTGCCCAGAAAATCCCAGGGACAGAGGAGCCTGGTGGGCTTCTGTCTATCGGGTCACACAGAGTCGGACACAACTGATGCAACTTAGTAGCAGCAGCAGGAGCATATCCTAAGTATTGTAATCAAAATGAAAGCAAATATTATGAGTTCTTTCACACCTTTAATCATGAGATGTTAATGAATTAATCTACACGAATCTTTTACCCAAGAGACCCACTGTCTTTCATGACCTCTACAGAGTACACAAATTCAGAATTGTGGTCAGACGTAGACATCTATTTTTATTTAAGTGCACCATCCTCAACCTCCAAATGTGAATAAAATATGTACTCTATACATTCCTTACTGTTTAAGTGTGATGTGTCTTTTTTCTCACAATCTATAAAAATAATTGTGACTAATTACATCCTGCAGTTTCTAGCAGTATTCTACGTATTACTTCTAGATGTATTACAGATATTTTATATAAGCTAAATATGGTAAGTATCCTACAAGCAAACACGTTCCATTGCAAGAGCACATTCATAAATCTAATTTGTTTGTAAGTCCAACAGTGTTAGCCTAGGTATCCAACTACTCTAATTGGCTATATAGTACTGTACTATAATAAATTTATAGTACTTTTCACACAGATAATATATTTTAAAAAAACAGAAAAAAATTAATCTCATGGTAAAATACTTTGAAAATTATAACAGTACTATAGAATAGCCAGCACACAGGGGCTGGCATCAAGTGAACAGGCAAGATGAGTTACCAACTGGAAGAGGGAGGTGGGAGATGGTAGAGCTGAAGGACTATAAGAAACAGGAGATGGAGGGTAAGCTGCAATTCCATTCACTCCTGATTTGAAAACACAGGTTCTGTCCGGTTCCTTGCTGGATTCATTTCTATCTACCCTCTTGAAAGAATGATCCAATAATATCTGGATTGTGGGTCTTTTTTTCTCATCATAGGTGACATGGTAGCAAGTAGCAATGGATTGCATTCTAAATGGCTGTTGCAAGTTTCATGTACCATTCTACATCCAGGTTCTATGTCTCAAAAACTAACAGTACCTCCTCAAATAAAGAAAATCTTGCCATTTCCTGCATGGTGAATCTCTTTGGTTCATCAGTTACTTCTTCTTCTTCTTCCCTCTCTTTGTCTTTTCTCTTGTAATGTACACAAAAGCACAACCACTTGCAAAGGATGCATGTCTTGATAATATAAGCCACGCACGTGAAAGGACACTTGAACACATATTAGCATCTTTGTAAGTTTGCAACTTGAAAGTTCATATGTAGGGGACTAACTGTGAATGGTTTCCAATAAGACAATATTTAGGAGCTCAGTTATCCAGGGCTTTAATGACCCTTTGTGTGTGCTGACTTCAGTACTCTATATATCACAATCTCATCTTCAAAGACTTGCTCTAGTCCTCAGCCATTTATAGAGAATTTTGTAGCTATTAAGTCCTGTAAATATGTTTTATTTTTCTTCCAAAATCTCACTACCCTTAGAATAAATTCTTCTATCAAAAATTTGCTTTCTCACTTCAGAATGGACATGTGAGTAGCTCAGCAACCCACCTCGCAGTGAAGTGAAAGTGAAAGTGTTAGTCACTCAGTCATGTCCGACTCTCTATGACCCAATGTGCTATAGCCTGCCAGGCTTCTCTGTCCATGGGGATTCTTCAGGCAAGAATACTGCAGTGGGTTGCGAATCCCTTCCCCAGGGGACCTTCCCAACTCAAGGATTGAACCCAGGTCTCCCGCATTGCAGACGGATTCTTTACCCATCTGAGTTACCCCCTCCCTGCTTCTCCCAGTGAAACAACCATTTCCTAAGAGCACATAGACAATGAAGAAATGTTTAATCAAGAAAATCTACTAAATATGTATAAGAATAGTAAAAATTTGTTTGGGAGAGAGAGGTAATTTAAGCCATGATCTACCCCTCTACCCACCCCCATACCCAACTCAGTGTGAAGGAAATTCTACTCTAGATGACTTTGACTATGATCAACGACACCCTGTTCTCCCAGCACCTAGTTTAGAGCCACGTTTTGTCTCCAGGAGGCATAGGCAGCCAGAATCTCTCGTCTTTCTCCTCAGCAGTGTATTGCATCTATTCTAGGTAGCTGGGACTGATCTCAGAAGAAATAGCAGTGAGTGGTGGCTTGAAGCAAGATCTTAGTTCCCTGCCCAGGAATTGAATTGGGAGAAGGCAATGGCACCCCACTCCAGTACTCTTGCCTGGAAAATCCATGGACGGAGGAGCCTGGTAGGCTGCATTCCATGGGGTCACGAAAAGTCAGACACGACTGAACGACTTCATTTTCGCTTTTCACTTTCATGCATTGGAGAAGGAATTGGCAACCCACTCCAGTGTTCTTGCCTGGAGAATCCCAGGGATGGGGGAACCTGGTGGGCTGCCATCTCTGGGGTCTCACAGAGTCGGACACGACTGAAGCGACTTAGCAGCAGCAGCCTGGATAAAAACCAGGAACCCCAGTCGCTAGTTCATCAGGGCCTAGAAGGTAGAAAGAAAATTCCCTGGCTATTTGTCCTAGTGAAAAATGCATTTCTCAAGGAGGAAAAAAACAAAAACAGAAGCAAAGTTTATTATTAGAGATGCAGCACAAGTGGGAAAGCACACACAGAAGCAAGGCAGAGAGACACACCTGGAGAGAAAGGGTGTAAGCATCCCCCCTAATGAAGAGAATCACAGAAAAGAGATGGTTAAGTCATTTATATAGGGCAGTTTTTCTGGGTCTTTGCAACCGTTGACCAGTTATCTGGTTTCTTTTTCCACACTTGCCTTGCCCTATGACCTTCCCTAACATGCATGCACAACAGGTTTCCAAGATGAAGTCCAGCTCAGAGGCCTATTGGGAGGGGTCTTGGCATCACCTATTATGGGGTGGTGCCCCTTCTTTCTTCACCTCCAAGGAGCCTAGGATGGGAAATATGTGACCAAACAGAGTTTAGCATCTCTCTGTCCCAGCTATTACTGTTATCTTAAAGTGTCCAGTTATTTATCCTGTCCCTGTTGTTATTTCTATCTCAAACAGACAGGAGGCTGGTCATAAATATCTAGCCTGAAGACCACTTGCCTCCTGCCTCAGGAAATGCAAACAGCAGACTAGTTGAAAATGCCTTACCTGGAGCCCATCTATCTCCTGCCTCAGAACCAAGAGAATCCATATTTCCTCACCCACTAAACCCCCATTCATGGGGAAAAAGCTATAACCCAGGTGCAGCCATTTGAGAATACTTGGAATTTATTGTTTACCCCAGCTTGCTTGTATAATACATTACTAGTTTCATTATGAAAGGATAAACCAAGAAGATCAGGGACTCTCATCACCATGAAATACTCCACCTGTAGAGTAGCAGGTTCATCTGGGAGGAGCAGACCCTTGTTCCAGAGCTTCAGGCCCAATGCAATGACATAGGTATTCTGCCCAAGGACAAGGCATAATGGAAGAACAGAGATTTCTGTAGCTCTTCCTAAGGAGGTAGACTTTATTTAGAACATCGCTTGCAAAGTTTATGCTTGAGGAATATTTTGGTGGTAAGCAGAGAAGAAAATGTTAGTAGCTCTGAAATAGTGCTGGCAATAAGCAAGATGTAGTAAAACTGGCTCAAAATTATGCAAAGAGAAGTAGGAAAAGAAACAGCTAAGAAGTCCCCTCCTGAGACTGAGGAAGTCTCAGAGACAGGCAACACTCTGTTCACACAAAATTGCCACTTCAATTGGATTAGATTGTGGAACAATTTATATCCCCAGGGTGTTTTCAAAAACAATAGTACAGTCAGTTAGCACTTTGTGGAGGGTAACAGCTGGGTTTCCATACCAAAAGAGGCAGACCATCTATAAGTTTCACTGGAATTTCAGAGATAGAACTCTCTTGAGAGAGTTTGGCTAAGACCACACTTATTCCTGTTGGTCAGATGACTGTGCACAAGCCCATCAGAAGTTACAAAGTGTGGGGGAAATAGGCTGCAGCCAAGTTCTTAAACAATAACAGGCCCTTGGGGTGAGGATGAGGACTAGGATGTGGTATCTAGAGAGTGACTACAATTCATTATCGAAAATGTCCAGTTTTCAACAAAAATAGAGACATGCAAAGAATAAGGAATTGTGATCCATAGATAGGAAAAACAAAATGCAAGCAATAGAGACTTCCTTTGAAGGTGTCAAATGTAGAACTTAGCAAAGATGTCAAAGCAGCTTTTACAGCTATATTCAAAGAAATAAAGGGATCTGTGTTTGTGTAATTGAATGAAGGTGATAACAATGTCTTATAAAAAGGAAAATAGCAAGAGCTAGAAATTACAAAGGGAACCAAATGGAAAATCTGCAGTTGAAAAGTACAATATGCTAATCAAAATGGGAAATTCACTAGGAGACTCTAGTAGATTTGAGCTGAAAGAAGAGAGTGTCTACAAATATGAAGATTGAGAATATACATTCTGAAGAACAGAGTGTGAAATGAAATACTTCCTGCCATATCAAGAGGCAAAAAAAAAAAAAAAAGCCACAGCTATCTGCAATTTCTGGCCTCCTAGTGTGAATGTGTGCTAAGTCACTTCAGTCATGTCTGATTCTTTGCAACTCCATGGACTGTAGCCCACCAGGCTCCTCTGTCCATGGGACTTTCCAGGCAAGAATACTAGAGTGGATTGTCATTTCCTACTCCAGGGGATCTTCCCAACCCAGGGATTTAACCTGCATCTCTTATGTCTCCTGCATTGACAGGCAGGTTCTTTACCACTAGTGCCACCTGGGCAGCCCTGATGTGAATGAGGGCTCCCAAAAGCGAACACAAGGGCTGCAATCCAGCGGATGCCACCACTACCCCCAGGGTGCCTGCTAATGAGCTGGGGGTGAGGGATGCAAGAGGCACCTATCCACCTCACCTGCAACCCCTTACAGTGACAGGAAACAGGATTTGGTTCCAGATAGCTGAGATACATATGAAAGGAATGAATTCAGTGAGCCCAGAGGCTTCCATCTTCCCATACACAGAACGCTAAATTCCTTCACTTGATATCTTGTTTTCCTTGCTACTTAAGAATCTTCACTGTTTAGACTGCCTGCCTCCTTTGTTGCAAACTTGTGTATAGTCTAACTCCCTCTCCTACCTCCTGAGAATAATTTTCTCCGGGCTACTGTGATGCTGGTCTTCTCAGGTGGTGCTAGTGATAAAGAACCCACCTGTCAATGCAGGAGATTTAAGACATGCAGCTTTGATCCCCAGTTTGGGAGATCCCCTGGAGGAAGGCATGGCAACCTACTCCAGTATTCTTGCCTGGGGAATCCCATGGACAGAGGAGGCTGCTGGGCTACAGTCCAGAGTCGGACACGACTGAAGAGACTTGGCATGCCTGCAGGCACTGAGACGTTGCGTTCTGGGCTCGGAGTCCTTAACATCCCCACCAAATAAAACAACTCTCTATTTACAAGTTTTGACTAATATTTTTTTAGTTGACGAGAGAGAAAACCAAATGAAGAAAAATGAACAGAAACTCAGAGAAATGTGAAAACCACCAGGGGCATCCACATAAGCAAAATAGAGGCACAAAAAGAGAGGAGAAAGGCAAAAAAGTAAAAAATATATTTGGACACATAATGGCTGAAGTTCTCAACTTTTATAAAAATAACCCATCTGAACAACAAAGGAGTTATATGAACATCAAAGAGTTATACACCTAGACCCATTATTGGTAACATATTGAAGGACAAACAGAAAATTTTGCAAGTAGCCAGATTAGTATCACTCAGTTTGTACATGGAAACTCTGATAAGACTAACAGCAGATATCTCATCCTAACTATACTCTTCTTTCCCATATAAAATATGGATAAGCAGTTCTAATAATGAATTATTTATTTGAAAAAATAAGACATGCCACATAAAGGTATGCTTCTAGATGACAGAGTGTACAAAGGTGCTTGATAACAACTCCCATAATATTTCTACCTTTACTAGATGACGCATATAGTTTTAATATATAAGCCACAAGTCTTAATGTGTAAGCAATTTCAGTCTTGAATACACAAAGAAAATAGAAGATAGTAGCAAACATATTTATAATGCAGAATGCATACAGTGAGTGCTAAGTATTGTACAAATTGGTATAGGCTATACTATTTTACTTACCGCACGGCAGACTTTGCACATAAAACTCTCTCATGGTTACCAAGATGCTATTGAAATTAAAATAATAATTTAAAACTTTATAAATTTATATATAAAATAATAATTTAAAACTTTATAAATGTATATATGTGAAACAATGAGAAAGTAGTCCCTCATTAGATTAGAGATTTCAACAAAATTTGGAAGCACAAGTCCCAGCTTGATAATAGACTATATCTGGGAGGTAACTGATCCATCCCATCTAAATTGAAATAGGTACTGTATGTTTTGTAATCCCAACTTAGATGCATCATTTTCTGACAGTTCCAGGATCCCTGCACAAACGACCACTAATGCAAAGCCCAGTCCATAAGGTCTGTGTGTTCTGTCATATCAGTTTCCATGCATAGGATTCCTACTCCCTCACTCTAAAGAATAAGTGGACATATAAAATAAGCTACTTATACAACATGGGGAATATAGAAAATATTTTATAACTATAAATTGAGTATAACCTTTTAAAACTGTGAATCCCTATGTAGTACATCTGTAACATATAATAATATACTTCAACATACTTCACTAAAAATAAATAAAATAACATAAAAGTGGACATACAAGTTTCAATGTATGTTTGAAGGAAATCATTAATATGAAAAGGCTGAGATAAAAGCACACGAAACTTGTATCAGGGTAGAGATAAAATTGGGAGAGTATAACCGTTTAAGATACATAGCTCAGCAGGGATTTTTAGGGAGGTGAAACTATCCTCCCCAGTACCATTGTAGACACTGGACATTATGCATTTGTCAATACCCATTGAACTGCATGGTGCAGAGTGACATCTCTGCCAAAACTCTAGCTGAACAGGGGATTAAAGAACAGGAACTTCAGTGAACACACAAAAGAAGGAGTAGTCTTTGCAAAAATACTTAGAAAAGAAGAAAATAAGCAGAATATGAGAGAAAAGGAGAGATTCAAGGATTCCAATGACTCCACATATGAATTTAAAGGGGGAGGAGATAACAGAAAAAATGCAGAGAAAATAATTAATATAATTTCTAGTAGCTTAAATAACTCATGTGTAGATACAATAATATATCTGTTGTCATAAGTCTTTCTCAACTGGTAAGACTTCAGATCAAAAGGGCTGAATACCAGTGAGGATAAATATTTTCTTAATGATCAACAGTTAGGCTATTGCTATGAAATTTACCACAATAAAATGATGTCCTAAAATTCTTCTAGCATGGTAGAGGAATGTGAAACATTTGATATAAGATATCTGACTGAAGAGGGAATTCATAGGGCCGGGACTCCATCTTAGGCTTGTTCATGCTGATCATGCTTGGCCACCTATCCAACGGACTCTGAACTCTGTGTTTAGTGCCTATGGAAACTACAGCAGAAAGATAAGAACCCCTCCAGAGAGGGAAAATTTGAAGATCATATCCTGGTTCAGTTCAGTTCAGTTCAGTCTCTCAGTCGTGTTCGACTCTTTGCAACCCCATGAATCACAGAACGCCAGGCCTCCCTGTCCATCACCAGCTCCCAGAGGTCACTCAGACTCATGTCTATTGTGTCAGTGATGCCATCCAGCCATCTCATCCTCTGTCATCCCCTTCTCCTCCTGCCCCCAATCCCTCCCAGCATCAGAGTCTTTTCCAATGAGTTAATTCTTCACATGAGGTGGCCAAAGTACTGGAGCTTCAGCTTTAGCATCATTCCTTCCAAAGAAATCCCAGGGCTGATCTCCTTCACAATGGACTGTTGGATCTCCTTGCAGTCCAAGGGACTCTCAAGACTCTTCTCCAACACCACAGTTCAAAAGCATCAATACTTCGGCGCTCAGCCTTCTTCACAGTCCAACTCTCACATCCATACATGACCACAGGAAAAACCATAGCTTAGACTAGACGAAACATCGATGGCAAAGTAATGTCTCTGCTTTTGAATATGCTATTTAGGTTGGTCATAACTTTTCTTCCAAGGAGTAAGCGTCTTTTAATTTCATGGCTGCAGTCACCATCTGCAGTGATTTTGGAGTCCCCCAAAATAAAGTCTGACACTGTTCCCACTGTTTCCCCATCTATTTCCCATGAAGTGAAGGGACTAGATGCCCTGATCTTAGTTTTCTGAATGTTGAGCTTTAAGCCAACTTTTTCCCTCTCCTCTTTCACTTTCATCAAGAGGCTTTTTAGTTCCTCTGCACTATCTGCCATAAGGGTGGTGTCATCTGCATATCTGAGGTTATTGATATTTCTCCTGGCAATCTTGATTCCAGCTTGTGTTTCTTCCAGCCCAGCGTTTCTCATGATGTACTTTGCATACAAGTTAAATAAGCAGGGTGACAATATGTGCCTTGATGTACTCCTTTTCCTATTTGGAAACAGTCTGTTATTCCACGTCCGGTTCTAACTGTTGCTTCCTGACCTACATACAGATTTCTCAAGAGGCAGGTCAGATGGTCTGATATTCCCATCTCTTTCAGAATTTTCCACAGTTTATTGTGATCCACACAGTCAAAGTCTTTGGCATAGTCAATGAAGCAGAAATAGATGTTTTTCTGGAACTCTCTTGCTTTTTCCATGATCCAGCGGATGTTGCTAATTTTATCTCTGGTTCCTCTGTCTTTTCTAAAACCAGCTTGAACATCTGGAAGTTCATGGTTCACATATTGCTGAAGCCTGGCTTGGAGAATTTTAAGCATTACTTTACTAGCATGTGAGATGAGTGCAATTGTGTGGTAGTTTGAACATTCCCTGGCATTGCCTTTCTTTGGGATTGGAATGAAAACTGAGCTTTTCCAGTCCTGTGGCCACTGCGGAGTTTTCCAAATTTGCTGGCATATTGAGTGCAGCACTTTCACAGCATCATCTTTCAGGATTTGAAACAGCTCAACTGGAATTCCATCACCTCCACTAGCTTTGTTCATAGTGATGCTTTCTAAGGCCCGCTTGACTTCACCTTCCAGGATATCTGGCTCTAAGTGAGTGATCACTCCATCATGATTATCTGGGTTGTAAAGATCTTTTTTGTACAGTTCTTTTGTGTATTGTTGCCACCTCTTCTTAATATCTTCTGCTTCTGTTAGGTCAATACCATTTGTGTCCTATCGAGGCCCTGTTTGCATGAAATGTTCCCTTGGTATTTCTAATTTTCTTGAAGAGATCTCTAGTCTTTCCCTTTCTGTTGTTTTCCTCTATTTCTTTGCATTGATCATTGAGGAAGGCTTTCTTATCTCTTCTTGATATTCCGTGGAACTGCATTCAGATGCTTATATCTTTCCTTTTCTCTTTTGCTTTTCACTTCTCTTCTTTTCACAGGTATTTGTAAGTCCTCCTCAGACAGCCATTTTGCTTTTTTGCATTTCTTTTCCATGGAGATGGTCTTGATCCCTGTCTCCTGTACAATGTCACGAACCTCAGTCCATAGTTCATCAGGCACTCTATCTATCAGATCTAGTCCCTTAAATCTATTTCTCACTTCCACTATGTAGTCATAAGTGATTTGATTTAGGTAATACCTGAATGGTCTAGTGGTTTTCCCTATTTTCTTCAATTTAAGTCTGAATTTGGCAATAAGGAGTTCATGATCTGAGCCATAGTCAGCTCCTGGCCCTGTTTTTGTTGACTGTATAGAGCTTCTCCATCTTTGGCTGCAAAGAATATAACAATCTGATTTCAGTGTTGACCACCTGGTGATGTCCATGGGTAGAGTCTTCTCTTGTGTTTTTGGAAGAGGGTGTTCGAAGGCCAAATTTACCTGTTACTCCAGGCGTTTCTTGACTCCCTACTTTTGCATTCCAGTCCCCTATAATGAAAAGGACATCTTTTTTGGGTGTTAGTTCTAAAAGGTCTTGTAGGTCTTCATAGAATCATTCAGCTTCAGCTTCTTCAGTGTTACTGGTTGGAGCATAGACTTGGATTACTGTGATATTGAATGGTTTGCCTTGGAAACGAATAGAGATCATTCTGTCATTTTTGAGACTGCATCCAAGTACTACATTTTGGACTGTTTTGTTGACCATGATGGCTACTCCATTTCTTCTAAGGGATTCCTGCCTGCAGTAGTAGATGTAATGGTCATCTGAGTTAAATTCACCCATTCCAGTCCATTTTAGTTTGCTGACTCCTGGAATGTCAAAGTTCACTCTTGCCATCTCTTGTTTGACCACTTCCAATTTGCCTTGATTCATGGACCTGACATTCCAGGTTCTAATGCTATATTGCTGTTTACAGCATCGGACCTTGCTTCTATCACCAGTCACATCCACAACTGGGTATTGTTTTTGCTTTGGCTCCATCCCTTCATTTTTTTCTCGAGTTATTTCTCCACTGATCTCCAATAGCATATTGGGCACCTACTGACCTGGGAAGTTCTTCTTTCAGTATCCTATTATTTTGCCATAAACAGTATCAACAGTATGAAAAGGTATCCTGGTTACTCATCGCCTAAGAGAAAACATACACTAATCCCCCCACCTCCAGATAGCTCATAAAATTTTTTGTACCTATCAGAATGTAACCTCAGGCTTATTGATTATTGGGCAATTGTTTAACTGTTTGAGCACATAACACATGAATGTTAGGGTTATTGGGATTGTATTTACCCTTCCTTTGTTTTGTAAGTCTTTAGGAATTTGGAGTCATGGGTTCAGACAGGTACACATGGGGTATAAAAGATTTTCACAAATGCCGGCCGGGGTTCTTGGCTGAGGAAACTCTGCCTTGGGCCCACCAGTGTAATAAACTGCACTTCACTATCTGCATTGTCCTTCTGAGTGAGTTTGTTTCCCAGAATGCATGGCTACAACATGATGAATGGACTTCTGCAGTGTCTCAGTGGTAAAGAATACACCCACAATGAGGGAGAGGTAGGCTTGATCCCTGAATGGGGAAGACACCCTGGAGGAGGGCACGGCAACCCACTCAAGTATTCTTTGCCTGGAGAACCCCTTGACAGAGGAGCCTGGTGGGTTACAATACATAGGATTGCAAAGAGTAGGACACAACTGAAGTGACTTAGCACACATGCCCTCACATCTAATGAATAACATCAGCAGCTGAACTTAGCAAGAAAATCCTTAAGAGATAGCTAGAGTTTCTGAGTGAAAAACAAAGGTATTATAATAATAACATTTAGAATTATTGAAAAGTTTCTGTCCCCATTGCCCACAAACCACCAGCAATAAAGTGCCTACAAAAGTCTGAGGAAAAAAATTTGAAAATAAACTTGAGCATAAGCTTCCTAAAATATGTATTCAAAATGTGGCAATTACAAAGATATATCTATTCATGCACACTTTCTTAGGGGGATACTTAAAGATGTATCTAACCAAAGTAACTGTCACAAAGTGAAACATGTAAATTATAATCACAGATTTTAATGAGGAAATCTCAGGTAGCCAGTGCCAATAATTCTGGCTAGTATCTTATTTGGTCTTAGGTAGGATGCAAATTGAAAGACTTGCATGAAACATGTTTGTCAGGATAAAAATGGAATGATTTCAGTAAAATAGATAACATAACTAATGTTGCCAGATATCCACGATGTAATGAATTTTAAAAAGAAAAAAAATAATATGTAGATTGTGCTAGGGCGTGAGCTAGAGACAATTGCTCAGTCCTGTCCAACTCTGCAAACACACGGGCTGGAGCCTGCCGGGATCCTCTGTCCATGAAATTGTCCAGGCAGGAATACCAGAATGGGTTGTGATCCCCTTCTCCAGGGGATCTTCCCAAACCAGGGTTTGAAACTGGGTCTCCCACATTGCAGGGAGCTTCTTTACCATCTGAGCCACCGAGGAATTTGGGGCAGTGCCAGGCTGGATGACTCACAAGCTGGAATCAAGATTGCCAGGAGAAATATTAACAGCCTCAGATATGTATATAATACCACTTCAGTAGCAGAAAATGAAGTGGAATTAAAGAGCCACTTGATGAGGGCAAAAGAGGAGAGTGAAAAAGCTGGCTTAAAACTAAACATTCAAAAAATGAAGATCCTATCACTTCATGGCAAATAGATGGGAAAAAAGTGGAAAAGGTGACAGATTTTATTTTCTTATGCCCTAAATCACTGTGGAGAGTAACTGCACCCACTAAATTAAAAGATGCTTGCTCCTTGGAATGAAGGCTATGACAAACCTGGACAGCATACTAAAAAGCAAAGACATCTCTTTGCTGCCAAGTGTTCATATAGTCAAAGCTATGGTTTCTCCAGTACTCATGTATGGATGAGAAAGTTGGATCATAAAGAAGGCTGAGCACCAAAGAAGCAATGCTTTTGAACTGTGGTGCTGGAGAAGACTCTTGAGAGTCCCTTGGACAGCAAGGAGATCAAGTCAGTCAATCTTAAAGGAAATCAGTCCTAAATATTCACTGGAAGAACTGATGCTGAATTTGAAGCTCCAATACTTTGGGCCACCTGAATCAAAGAACCAACTCATTGGGAAAAACCCTGATGCTGGGAAAGATTGAGGGCAAAAGGAGAAGGGGGCAACAGAGAATGAGATAGTTGGATGGCATCTTCAACTCAATGAATATGGTCTGAGCAAACTCTAGGAGAAAATGAAGGACAGGAAAGTCTGGTATAATGCAGTGCATGGGGTTGTAAAGAGTCGGACATGATTTAGGAACTGAACAACAACAATAAAGAGAAACAAAGCTGAAAAAAATAACTCCGGTGGAAACTAACAAAAAAGCTAAGAAAGACACAAGAGACTTGTTGCTCAAGTAAAGCAAACCAAGCTGTGTCATATTTTCAGTGGAGGGAAAAGGCGGTCCAAATATTCTGATTGTCATAAGAGTTGTGCACTGGATTTATAAAAAAGAAAATGCAATCCAAGGAATATATTTGGCTTTATCATATACATTATTTCTAAAAAAACTAACAATAAGTCATCATATAGTGATTTTCATGTTGCAAACTAAATATTTTAAAAGTGCAGAAAATTTAATTATGATTAAATTTTTATGAAACTAAATATTTAAGTATTTAAGTAAGTAATGTCATCCTTAAAATAAAAAAAATGCAGATGACAAAGTCAAGAGGTAGAAGCAGTGAATAAGAGGGATTTAGATAGGTTAGAATGTGAATATATCAATTCATAAAGGAAGAGGTTAAGAGATATAAAACTAGTAGAATAAGAAATACACAATTATATTACATGTGGGTAATCTACATGGTGGTGTATGTATATTGTATAATGAAGCCATAAGAAGAAGAAAGAGTGGAGAGACAGTGACAAATTTGGAACCTAAGGAAAGGGGATGAGGACATTTAAGCAAATTTCATAAGAAAATCCACATATAATTGCTAAATTCATGAATAAACCAATAAAGGCATAAAAATATTATTTGCAGCTAATTAAAAGTGTCTACCTCCACTGCCTATGAACTCCCAAAAGCTGAATGCCAGGCTCTGCTAGGAGACCTTGCTAAGGTTATTCGAATACATCCTTCCTTTTAATAGAAAAGGAAAACAATTAGCAAGTTTATCTTCTAAAGGGAGGAGAGCCCTCAACACCCTGAGGAGCAATGGAAAAAATATCCTTGACCCTAACAGATAAGAGGAAATAGAGGAACTTGGCCCCCACTATGTTTATGTTCTGGAACCAATACAAATGCTTCTCAAATGTAGTTCTTGTCCTTCGCTAGTGCAGGAATGTCATGTTGCCTGTCTTGGAGGAAAAAAATGCAGAGTAAGGCTTTAGAACTCTGCTCTGTAGCATTTAAAACCTTGCACAGCAAATTGACAGAATGATTGGATGTTTGTTGACTGCAATAATTGTTTGTAATTTTTATGTCTTTAGTTTCATGTTTCTATTTCAACATGGCATAATATATATAATAGTGTCAGTCCATCTCATCCTTCCCCCATGACAGCTAGAAAACCCTGCTCTATAGCCTTTAGTCACCATCCATCTGTGGTTTATTTCAGGTTCAAATGACTAGTGCCTAACATAATGGCTGCCATGTAATTGTCACTCAAGTAATATTTCCGAGTGAATGAATGAAGGAAGAAAAGCTTGAAACACAATAAAATTAGTTGTCATTTATTCAGTGTTCCAAAATAAAAACTGGCCACCTCTGGGGAGCAGATCTGGGATATCAGACAGATGAGGGAAGGGGGATTCCTTTGACTGAAGTCTTTTACATAGTTTCATTTCACCTAAAATGTGTTCAGAATTAAGGCTTTTAACTGGAGAAGAGGACTCTCCTTAAAAAAAAAAAAAAGAGTGTGAGCAGGCTCCATAGGAGTAAGAAAACTTGCATCAGAGGGGAGGGAGTGATTTCTGACTTTGACTTTGTTTTTAGGGAAGATTATGGTGAATGCACGTGAAGAAATGTTAATTGCAATAGTTTAGACATCACCATAAAAAATTAACTAAAAAAAGACAGAAAAATCATAATTCATAGTTTAGATATGTTTTGTTCTCTTTCCATACAGACAATAGAAGTTAGCATTCAGTAAAATGCTAGGATTGTGTGTGTATATCTTTTGTTCTCGACATAGTATTATAAAATAGTTTAACTCTGGGAAAAGCAAGATAATTCAGTCATATCTATGAGCATATCAAAGGCAGGTACCATGACTTTTTTCTTTCATTACATTTGATGATGATTAACATTTCAAAAATCAGAATTTTCTTCAAAGCACAGTTATGAACAAATCCAGAAAAGAAGAAAATAGCCATCTTCCTTCCTCTCTCTGTTAACATGAAGTTGTCCAACATCAGCTGCAATGATTTTGTATTTTTAAACACAGACGCTTTCCCTTTCTCTAAAAAAGATTTCTCCTTCTCTAAAAAAAAAAATGTGATCATTGGTTTGGGAAGATCCCCTGGAGAAGGGAATGGCTACCCACACCAGTATTCTTCCCTGGAAATTTCCATAGACAAGAGCCTGGCAGGCTACAGTCCATGCAGTCACAAAGAGTCAGACATGACTGAAAGACGTTACAACATGACACAACAAAGAATGTGAAAGCAGGTTGCTTAAGAGGCACCTTATTTGATCTGAATCTTCCACAAGAAGGACTGAATGAAATAGTAAAGAATGTTCATTTTTTTGTCTTCTCTTGTTGCTAGTCTCACAGTTTGGGTAGACATGTAGAAAATACTTACTATGTGTAGGGCTCTATGGAACTCATTCAAATGAAGGGAAAGAACAATGAAAGTGCCTGTTTTGAACCTATTTTCAACATTATTAACAAGATGGGAATCATTAGAAGCAGCTTTAACCACCATACGAGTAGGGGGAAAAGCCACTTATCTTGCAGTGAGAGATGAACGCCATTGTAAATAGAGCTTAGAAACTGTGAATTAGAAGATGCTGAACTTGGAACTCTTCATGCTCATACAAACTGGAAAATGGTCATTTTATTCTCATCCACTTTTTATGACACTGAAGAAAAAATTGCTTCCATGTGCGGAATTATTGTATTCTAAATATATGCAACATGAAAAATGTGAATTCTTCAGGGAAATTTTCCCTTAGGCCTTCAATCTGATTTTGAAATGGATGAAGTAAATGGCTGTATTTCATTATTGAAACCCCCCTAGGAAGGTATTTTGACTTGCCTAGTAAATTGTGAATGCCATGTTGATTTTCTTTTTATTACTGCATTAGAGGATGGTATTGACTCCTTGCGAAAATCAGGCATGTGGAGAAATAAATGTCTGTCCTTAATCTTCTCTCTTCTCAGTGTTAAGAAATAAGGAAGAACTGATATATTCATACTGTGCTTGTAGCTATGGCTACTTACCCTAACTCCTGACATTTCAAAATACTGATACATCATACAGCTAGAAAATAACATAAAAGCTTAGTAATTTCAACTGAACTTCACAAACTGTCTATATGTCCTTTACTATGATCAACTGTTCTTATCATTCACAAATTACATTGTACAAAAAGATTTCATGTATCATTGGAAGACTGAAGAAGTCAAGCAGGTTGCCCAAAACCATTCAGTCAATAAAAAATGGACTTTGGAACCTGCCTTCTGTCCCCAAACCACAGCTTCTTCACAAGAGAAATCAGGATATATCCCTGAAAGTTAAGCCTTCCTGCAAATGTCATTCTTAAAAATTATGCTTTCATATTGCAGAGTTAGTTTGCTGTGGTTGCTTTCTCTTGCTGCAGTGAGTTTTCAAGTTTCTGTGTTGGCAGTGTTTCTGTCATTTGCATTTTTAAAGGATTAGCTGCTACTGCGCCCTTAGTCATAAGGAGTACAGTATTTTAAACTTCAGAGTATCTCTCAAACACCTCTTCTTTCCCCAAAATCTCCACCTGAACTTCAAGTCAATACCTCTTTCCCAACTACTTACAGATTCAGTTCAATTCCAGTTCCTCATGTGGTTTGAGTGGGCTGAGTCAGGGAGTTAGCAACGACTTCAGCTCCATCTTCCAGATGGGCAAGAATTCACACTTGATTTATCTTTTGGATATCCTGTCAAAGTCTGAGACACCAGCACCTTTATATCTCAGCATATGAAACATAATCAAGAGTATACATCTTTTTCTCTAAGATCATTGTTAGTAGTTCTCAGAGAGTTGCACCTAGAGTAGCAGAATTAGCTAGAAACTTGTTAGAAATACAAATTCTTGTGTCTGTTCCGAGACTTCAGACACTCTAGAGGTGGGGCCAGGGGAGCTATTTTAACAAAGACCCAGGTGATTTTGATGCATAAAGAGTTTGGTAATCAATTTCCTCTTTTATTCTGTATTGGCTCAATTTATGGGACTGGTTTGAATTTTAATCCCACTATGAAACAACAGTGGTAAATATATAAACAAAATCTTTGATTCATATAAATACAATTTTAGAGTCCCTCAAATATTGCTCTAGTGTGGCTTGCATTTCAGAATGAGTTCTGAAAAGTCAGGTTCAAACTATACATATATATGCACTACTACACAAGCATACACTAACCATAGGCTTAGATTTACAGTCTTTTTGTTGCTGATGGCCAGTATATAATTTTACTCTGAAAAGAAGTCATTAATTTTTTTTTTTTGAACTGAACCATGGAAAACAATCTCAGTGTTTTGGCACTAAGAATGTTCAATATAGGTAAATTTAATTCTAAAATTTTCTCTGCTGCTGTTCATGGACTTCTATTACCTTGGCAGAATCATAACTTGTAAAAATGACCTTGTCTTAATTAGCAAATACCTAAAATATTTGCAATTTAAGAATTATCTGCTGCCTGTTTATTAGAATAAAACTATATAAGCACAAATAGAGATGGGTTTCTTTGGTGGCTCAGACAGTAAGGACTCTTCCTGCTATGGGAGAGACCCAGGTTTTATTCCTGGGTTGGGAAGATCTTCTGGAGAAGGACGGAACTACCAACTCCAATATTCTTTCCTGGAGAATTCCATGGACAGAAGAGCCTGAAGGTCTACATT
This sequence comes from Ovis canadensis, assembly GCF_042477335.2. Classification (NCBI taxonomy): domain Eukaryota; kingdom Metazoa; phylum Chordata; class Mammalia; order Artiodactyla; family Bovidae; genus Ovis; species Ovis canadensis. The sequence goes on along the minus strand of NC_091246.1, from coordinate 193,920,464 downwards.
CCATAGGGTCACAAAGAGTCAAACACAATTGAGCATCTAACACTTATAATAGATACACAAATGGAGATAGGTTAGCCAAAGAAGAATCTAATATTTGGCCATATGATTGGATATAAGACAAAGGATAAGATTCATTCATTCATTCTGCAAATTAGGAAATATAAGCTTGAAATTGAAATGATAAGAAACATTATTTGGGTCACATTTGAGGAAGACCTGAAATCGTTTCTTCACCATTATGTTGAGAATAAGAGAACATGCCAGGGCAAATTAGATGTTATCTAGTTATGCCCCTTATTTTACAAATAAGGAAACAGAGACCAAGAAAGGGGGATAAATTTTCTCTTGATTATATAGCAGGAGAGCGGTAACATGTTCAGTTTCTTAAGAAAGACACTTTTGAGATGCATGTGCATCTCAAAGGTACAAAAAAAAAAGAGGGGGATTTGCAATTGCACTTTTAGTAAACACTCTAAAAAAAGAAGGTATGGTGGTTGTCATCATCATGCATGTGTGCTAAGTCACTTCAGTTTTGTCTGACTCTTGGCAACCCTATGGACTGTAGCCTGCTAGGCTCCTCTGTCCATGGGGTTCTCCAGGCAAGAGTACTGGAGTGGGTTGCCATTTCCTCCTCCAGAGTTATCTTACCAGGCATTGAACCAACATTTCTTATGTCTCTTGCTTTGGCAAGAGGTGGGTTCCTTACCACTAGCACCAACTGGAAAGCCTTCATCAATTGCTCATTTCAGTTCAGTTCAGTTCAGTTGCTCAGTCGTGTCTGACTCTTTGTGACCCCATGAATTGCAGAATGCCAGGCCTCCCTGTTCATCACCAACTCCCAGAGTATACCAAAATGTCTGCCTACTGAGGCGGTGATACCATCCAGCCATCTTATCCTCTGTCAGCCCCTTCTCCTCCTGCCCCCAATCCCTCTCAGCATCAGGGTCTTTTCCAATGACTCAACTTTTCCCATCAGGTGGCCAAAGTATTGGAGTTTCAGCTTCAACATCAGTCCTTCCAATGAACACCCAGGACTGATCTTCTTTAGGATGGACTGGTTGTATCACCTTGCAGTCCAAAGGACTCTCAAGAATCTGCTCCAACACCACAGTTCAAAAGCATCAATTCTTCGATGGTCAGCTTTCTTCACAGTCCAACTCCCACATCCATACATGACCACTGTAAAAACCATAGCCTTGACTAGACGGACCTTTGTTGGCAAAGTAATGTTTCTGCCTTTTTTTTTCTTTTTCACTTAATTTCCTTTTTTTAAATATAAATTTATTTATTTTAATTGGAGGCTAATTACTTTCAATATTGAATTGGTTTTGCCATACATCAACATGAATCTGCCATGGGTGTACACATCTTCCCCATCCTGAACCCCCTTCCCTCCTCCCTCCCCATACCATCCCTCTGGGTCAAAGAATAAATTCTCTGGATCCTTAGAACTTCTTCAGGCAGGTGTTTTGTAGTAAGTCATCCTAGGGACATTGCCTTATGTTGCTAGAAGCCTTACTAGAGTTTGAACATCTCTTAGTAGCATATGTTTGGACAGAATCATTATGTGTCAGGGCTTCCCAGATGGTGTTAGTGATAAAAAAAAAAAAAAACTACCTACCTGCCAATATAGCAGACATAAGAAACATAGGTTCAGTCCCTGAGCACAAATTTTCAATCCCTGAGAATATCCCCTGGAGGAAGAAATTGGATATCCAGTATTCTTGCCTGGAGAATCCTATGGACAGAGGAACCTGGCAGGCTACAGTCCAAAAGTTCGGACAAGATTGAAGTGACTTACTACACATGCACTCTCCCGTTATGTGCCAAAAGCTGGCCAGTTCTCAGCCTCAAACAGGAAATAACCTAATCATTCAGCAACAGGGTAACAGATACATAAACTCCTCAGCAATAAAAAGGAATTAAGTTGCGATACTCATGACAACATACAAATGCATGTTCAGTTGCTCAGCCTTGACTGACTCTGCAACACCATGGACTGGAGTCCACCGGGATCTTCTGTCCATGAAAGCTTTCAGGCAAGAATATTGGAGCGGGTTGCTCATTTCCTACTCCAGGGGATCTTCCCCACCCTGCGACCGAACCCAAGTCTCTTGGCTTTCCTGCATTTTAGGTGAATTCTTTACTAACTGAGCCACCTGAGAATATTGAGGATATGACTAAACTTCAAAGTCATAATACTCTGTCTACAAAGTAAGGTGAACACCAGAGTATATCCTGTGTGTTTCCATTCACATGAACAGGTGAAATAAAAAAGAAAGAAAGAAAGAAAAGAAAAAGCAGTGATGGGAAAAAAAGGAAATTAAAAAAATAGTTTCTCTGAAGACAAAAGGGAGATTTCTTTGTGGTGTTTCTCTTGGTCTTCCATTTGTAACACTTTTCACATTGATCTATCATTATCATTAACTAACTTTCCCTCTGAGCTCTTTGTGTTTTACTTACCTCCAACCTCTACAAATTTTTTCAAGCCTTGGTGCAGGGTTGTGGACAAATTAATTTTCATGGGAACAAACTAGAACCTTGGTGTCACTGAGTTTGATGCTAGCATCTCCAGGGAAGAGTTCCCAGTTTTGCCTTCTTGCTTCTCTTAGCAACTAGCAAAAAGGGCTTGAGATATAGCTGTACTTGGATATCAAGTTTACTATCCATTTGAAATTATCTCAAAGGCCATATCCATGTAACAGTATAAAATTTCTAGCCAGATGAAAAAGAAAATAACACAAAATACCCCTCATTTAATTATAGTAATAAATGGACAAAGTATAAATTTCAGGGCTGGAAAATGCTAAAAACTTGATAATGCCCTAGAAGTTCTCCTGCCTAACCACATAACCTTGGAAAGAAGACTCATATTTTTTAAATAAAAGATCTTTGTATAAAAGATTAAAAAAGTAAAAGGGATGCCAGTCTATTTCAGTGATGCACCAATGCATGTAACAAGGTCTTTGATAGCCATAGAAAAACGCTATTAAAAATAGAAAAGTGTCTCTTAAAAACAACTCCAAAAAGTTTTTGCAGGATTATATCTGTTAGGTGCTATCACAATGAGGAAATGAGAGAGGAAAAAGATGGCACTGCTTTACGTTTTCAGTTGCAATTTATTTAGAGAGGAATGCTGATTTGTCATCTTCTTTCAAGAGATGTAAAAATGTGAACGCTCATTAGGTAAGAAGATATATAGCGAGGCCAGAGATAACTAAAGAACCTAAGATGAGAAAATATGACAGGACACTACACGTTTGAATGGGAATATAAAACACACCATGTGTTTCATAATTTTAGCAGTCTGGCCAAGGCAAAGGTTTCCAGGCCATTGGTTAGGCACTTTACTCCTTTCCTTTTTTATACCTGTCTAAAGATTCAGATCAAGAACACACACATATTAAATATCAGGACACAGTAAAAATGATTTGAAAAATAGTGTAACTAATGAAAAACCATAAATGTACCCTTGTTTGTAAAAGTGAATCCAACCTCATTCACTTTACCATTACACTTTGGTGGTATTTATTTTCAGTTTTCTTTTTCCTTTCTCTCTAAATGCTATTTCTAAAAATGCTAAGTAAAGAAATACCAAAATGCATGGTATATCAATACAATCTCTGCCTTTCCTTTGAATAAATACTTTGAGTTTATTCTCTCCCCAAGTCGATAACACATGAATAAATGGTATCATATGAGTAAATAATTTTAAACTCTAAGTTCCAAATCATGAAAAATATCAGCTCCAGTTTTTTATCCAACCCAGGTCTCACTTGCTGGGTTGGACCATGCCATCTGATGATTGACAGGCAGAGACAGAACACAGTCATTGGCACCCTTCTTCTACTAGTGTATAGCATTGGGCTGGATCTTTTGAAATGGATGGGTAAAGCTCTTAATCTTATATATCTTTCAATGCTTTTCCTTAATTGGAATTCAAGAAGCCTGCAGAACTTCTTAGGAAAGAATATAAATGTTCCTGAAGTGTTTCAAAAACATCAATTCAAAAGGTCTAAATCAGCAACAACAATGACAACAAAAACGTGTCACTTTCTGTTGGAGGGAGAAAGCCAGATTAATAAATAAAAAAGCATATTTTCCTACATGGTCCACTGACTAATTACACAGGCAGGAGCCCCTGAAAAGAAAGGAATCAGAAGGAAACCCTAACAACCAGTAGAATGGGAGGAAAAGAATGGTAGTTTCACATCTGTGACTCATCTGATAGATAAAAATATAGCAGATATTTAAAGCAATGTAACCTACCATAAAATATAATGCAATTTGGTAGTCAATAGTATTTTAGCACTCTAGTTATTATGTACAGCATTTTATTGGTTAAAACCATTGATAATTATCATTAATAGAAGACCTAATTATTCAGACCTGCATTTAATAAGCAGACAAAAAGTCATGATATGATATAAATTGTATCCATCAAAGCACTGTATAAAGTTGATATCCCTAGGTCATGTGTGTGTGTGTGTGTGTGTGTGTGTGTGTGTGAATAAGAACTACTGAGAATAACTGAAAATGGTTATAAGGATGACCTGAAGTCTGAACAGAGTGCTGGCGCTTCCTTAACTGCACCCTCCCAAAGCTCCCGGATTCTAGGCTTCACTCTTTTCTAGTTCTTTTGCTTTTACAGACTGTCCATGCTTTACACAGCATTGACTGTGTGAATTCCAGTTGCCGCAGTTTAGTTAAACATTGGTGCCCAACTACACCATCCAAGTTCTAATTACCTGGTACTTTGACAGTGAGTCATTAAGTAACGTGCGGACTTTGCAGCTAACTCTTCCATTCACAGATTACGTATGCACATGGCAATCAATGGCCAATCACATTCTATCTTTTAAATTTTTTATCTTATTTTTATTGCTTATTTTATTTTATTTTTTGGCCATGCTGAGCAGCATGGGGGATCTTATTTCCCCTACCAAGGATCGAACCTGTGCTTCTTGCAGTGGAAGCGCAGAGTCTTAACCCTTGGATCACCAGGGAAGTTTCCATATAGCATCTTTTACAGTCTGTGTTGACTGGTCACTGCACATCTGCTCTTCAGTTCATGCATGAACTGGAAAGGATGCCACTGTGTGACCTCTTTGTCACTCAGTTAGAACCTTGTGTTGCATTTCACAAAAATAGATACTGAAAAGAGAAAGTTGACCAGAAAGATGAAAAACACAGCCAAAAAGAAAACAAAATGTGATAGTACTAGAAATGAAATTCAAATCAAAATTTATTTTAGAAGAAATAGCTGACCACAGAAGTGTTGACATGATTGCGATTTGTGAGACTGAACAGATTTCAGCTAAAAGACTTCAGTAAGAGTGTGTTTCTCACACAAATGAAAAAAGTGGTTGTGAAGAAAAAAATGAAGATGTTTCTTAGGAAGTTTTGATGCCCGAAACCTCCATATTGAAAGCACTTGCAGACTTATTTCACAAAATTAAGAACAAACAATGAAATGCTGGCAAGTTAAACAAACATAGAAAACATATAGCTATTTACAAAGGCATAGAAAAGATTCTTATTCTATATTCTAAACTACATAAATAGAAGAGGGGAAGTACTTTTTGTAAATGAAACACTTTGATTCTCAGTCTTTCTAATATTTTAATGTGCTAAATAAATATTAGCTTTACTATTTAAAAAAATACTATTTATATTATACAACTTATACAATTTTATAAGTCTAAAGGTTTTGATGAAGTATTTTTAGAAAGTCACAAAACAATCATAAATTTCCTCCTTGAATATTACAATCACTTTGTCAGCTTGTGTGGTAATCTGTATGGTCTTTCATGCAGATGGCCTCTTATGTTGCTGCTGTTTTTGGTCAGTTGCTAAGTTGTGTCTTACAATTTGCAGGCTCCCTATACTTAGGGTTTACACGGACACATGTGCAGTTTATTTTCATCTTGTCTGCCAAGAAAATGGCTGCTTGTCCTTCCATATCCATCCCCAAAATCACCTAAAGAAAGTTTTCTTTCACTTTCAGATAGTGTTATATTCTTTCTGAATTATAATCTTTTGACATAATTTCCAGGCCCCGATTAGAGTGTTTTTAGAAGTGTTTCCTCTCAAAGCTATGAATTTCATAAATATTTATCTGTGTATACATTAACACAGAGCAACTTATCTAGAATAATATATCCCTGTGTAATGTTTATATAAACGAGTGAATCTGCTATTTTCTTTTGGTGACACACTAGAAGTCACTGATATGATAATCACAGTTTTGTCTGTTCATAATTAACACCAGCTGCCCTCAATGTGTCCCTGTGACATTTTCTTTAGGCCCAAGTGTTAGTCACTCAGTCGTGTCTGACTTTTGGAGACCCCAAGGACTTTAGCCTACCAGGCTCCTCTGTTCATGGGATTTCCAGGCAAAACTACTGGAGTGGGTTGCCATTTCTTCTCCAGGAGATCTTCCTAACCCAGGGATCAAACCCAGGTCTCCTGAATGGTGGGCAGGCTCTTTACAATTCTGAGCCACCAGGGAAGCCCCTGGTGGTATTTTTTTCTGGCTCAAAGTTGCATTAAATACATAGAAAATTTGGAATTTAGAAACTAGCCTAGCACATTGCTGCTTCTGAATGACACTATATTAACTCTTGGTTCTGCCAATTTGATAACTTTGGAGAGAACAATTTTGATGGGGTTGTATGGCTGCAAGCCTACTTGTATCATATGAAAGGACTCTAAGAAGCGAACTTCCTACTTACATATTGTAGATAAAACACACTTAACAATTTCAGTCTCTCAAAGCACCATTAATTGCAATTAATGTTTTTTTCTTAAAGACATAATCACATGAAGACAAAAAGAAATGAAGGAGAAACCGAAGTTCTGGAACAGAAATTTATTGAAAAGCAAAGGATCATATGGTAATAGTTATAACATAAGACGATGTGTGATTATATAAAAAGCACATGCAAAGATATTCAAAGCCACTAATTATAAGGAAAATGCATATCAAAAATCGATGAGATACCATACCACACTCATTAGGATGACTATTACAAAACTAAATAAATTGTTTTAGAAAAGGAATACTTGTTAACAAGGATGAAGAGAAATTGGAACTCTTGTGCATTATTAGTAAGGATATCAAATGATGTAGCCACTGTGGAAAATGGGTGTCATTTTTCAAAAACATGAACACTAAATTACTCTATGATCCAGCAACTCCACTTCTGGATATTCAGTTCAGTTCAGTTCAGTCGCTCAGTCATGTCTGACTCTTTGTGACCCAATGAACTGCAGCACGCCAGGCCTCACTGTCCATTACCAACACCTGGAGTATACCCAAACCCATGTCCATTGAGTCAGTGATGCCATCAAACCATCTCATCCTCTGTCGTCCCCTTCTCCTCCTGCCCTCAATCTTTCCCAGCATCAGGGTCTTTCCAATGAGTCAGCTCTTTGCATCAGGTGGCCAAAGGATTGGAGTTTCAGCTTCAACATCAGTCCTTCCAATGAACACCCAGGACTACTCTCCTTTAGGATGGACTGGTTGGATCTCCTTGCAGTCCAAGGGACTCTCAAGAGTCTTCTCCAACACCACACTTCAAAAGCATCAATTCCTTGGTGGTCAGCTTTCTTTATAGTCCAACTCTCACATCCATGCATGAGTACTGGTAAAATCATAGCCTTAACTAGACAGACCTTTGTTGGCAAAGTAATGTCTCTGCTTTTCAATATACTGTCTAGGTTGGTCATAACGTTCCTTCCAAGGAGTAAGTGTCTTTTAATTTCATGGCTGCAATCACCACCTGCAGTGATTTTGGAGCCCAGAAAAATAAACTCTGACACTGTTTCCACTGTTTCCCCATCTATTTGTCATGAAGTGATGGGACCGGATGCCATAATCATAGTTTTCTGAATGTTGAGCTTTAAGCCAACTTTTTCACTCTCCTCTTTCACTTTCATCAAGAGGCTCTTTAGTTTTTCTTCACTTTCTGCCTTAAGGGTGGTGTCATCTACCTGAGGTTATTGATATTTCTCCTGGCAATCTTGATTTTAGCTTGTGCCTCATCCAGCCCAGTGTTTCTCATGATGTACTCTGCATATAAGTTAAATAAGCAGGGTGACAATATACAGCCTTGACGTATTCCTTTTCCTAATTGGAATCAGTCTGTTGTTCCATGTCCAGTTCTAACTGTTGCTTCCTGATCTGCATACAGGTTTCTCAAGAGGTAGGTCAGGTGGTCTGGTATTCCCATCTCTTTCAGAATTTTTCACAGTTTATTGTGATCCACACATTCAAAGGCTTTGGCATAGTCAATAAAGCAGATATAGATGTTTTTTCTGGAACTCTCTTGCTTTTTCTGTAATCCAGCTGATGTTGACAGTTTAATCTCTGGTTCCCCTGCCTTTTCACTTCTGGATATATACTTCCCCGAATTAAAAAAAAAAAGACCCAATGGGTATTTATATAGCCTTATTGATAGTACCATTATTTATAAATACTAAATTTATAGGGTGTCTCAGCATTAAAACTCACCTGCAATGCAGGAGGCCACAGGTTCAATCCCAGCATCTGGAAGATCCCTTGGAGAAGGATATGGCAACCCACTGCAGTATTCTTGCTTGAAGAATCCCATGGACAGAGGATTCAGTCCATGGGTCACAAAGAGTCAGACACACTGAGCACCCACATACAACATGAGCATGAGGAAAATTCAGATTAATACCAAAGAGTAAATTCTATTTAGTGTTAGTCATTAACTGATTTCAAACTAGTGGAGTATGCAGGTTCAAATCAGAGCTGAGAATCATGGTTATTGCAAACACTCATCAGCAGATGAATGGATAGACAAATATTGAACACACGCTACAGAACAGATGAACTTTGAAGACAACCTGCCATCTGCCCTCTTAGAGTAGTAGACAGCACATCAGTCTCATAATCTGAAGGTCCTAAAAACAGTCTGCTAAGTGAAATAAACCAGCCGGAATAGAGCAAACATATCCAGAGTAGAGAAATTCGTAGAGACAGAGAGAAGAACAATTATTTCCAGGCTTTGGGAGAAGAAGAAATGGGAAATTGTTTGTATTTAACAAGTACAGAGGTGTTCAAGTGTGAGGTTCCAATGTACATAATTTTAACATGCAAGGACTAAAGTAACAACAAAATTACCTCCAGTGCATTCTTTTTGAGAAAGCTATTGGAGAATTACCATCCAAAACTGTTTTTAAGAGTAAATAAATAAAATGGGGGACATGAGGCTGGAAGCAGGATATCCATCACAGGAAGCAAGGACAAGAAATTGCAAGAGAACAGTGAAGGCACATTTCAGCAAGACTGCTGTGGACAAGAAGCAAAGGGAACCCTGGGTAGCTGAAAATGCCAGAAGTTATGAGGTGCACTTCTTCGGAAAGATAATGTGAATAGACTGAAGCACTGAAAGTATTTTGAGGAGATTCTTTTTGGCAAAGAAATCATGTTGAATTTTTGAATGCAGAAAGCTAAAGGACAAATCAACATTTAAAAAACCATGCATGTGAAGTAAAGTAAGTGTAATTATAGTTTACTATCACACAGTGGTAAATAGTATATAATAGACCCAAAATATTCAACTTGGAGTATTTACTTTTCAATCAAAATACAGTATAAAACTTGGGGTATGGAGATGAATGCAAATGTTCTGCATAACAAGGCAGAAGAAAAATAATAGCTTTTCCTAATGGGAGAGAAACTGATTGATAAAACTTAACAAACTAATAACAGCAAATCAGCATGTTGTCTTTAGAGACACAAAAATAAATACGATAATAATTGGAGAGAAGATAGGGAATGTTGGTCCAGTGCAGGTAGGTGGATGGATTGGATGCTGGAAGCTTGTGGATTTTCTCATGTGAGGCTTCTGTTTTTTCTCAGAGAGGTTCTTCAGCTGAGAGAAAGGATGGACGAGAAAGATGGTGATGAATTTAAACCAAAGCGGAGTTTGAAATAAGCATCTGGAAAAGAGAGGGGTGAGCATGTGTAACAATAACACGTGTGTATGCTCACTTTTGTCTTTTACAATCCTCTTTTTATGGTATATCTGTAATGTGCTTGTGCTACTGTGCTCAGTCACTCGGTCATGTCTGACTCTTTGTGACCTCATGGACTGTAGTCTGCCCGGCCACACTGTCCATGGATTTTTCCAGGCACGTATACTGAAGTGGGTTGCCATTTGCGACTACAGGGGATCTTTCTAACCCAGGGATCAAACTGCGTCTCCTGCATTGGCAGGTGGATTCTTTACCACTGAGTCACCTGGGAAGCAAATCTGACTCCATACTGGATCTGTTCCTTTCCCTGTGCTTAGTCACACTGGCTCTGCACCTTTCCTAGAAGAATGTTGAAATATACAGGGTAGCCCTTTCTCAAGGCTCTGACCTTTAAGGATATAACACTTTTTCGTTTAACAGGAGGCTTCCTGTGTGCTGTTTTGGATCTGTCAGAATTCTCAGTTCCTTATTAATTCCTGAATATTCAGGAATTAAGAGGAGATGCAAGCCTCTCCCTGCAGCTGAGGAATCCAGGCATTTCCTTCCTTAGTTTTTCTATACAGTGATAAGTACCCTCTTCCTTTTTATGAACCATATGGTAAAAGTGATTATTTACAACACTCTCTCTTTCATATGGATGACCTCATGTTTCCTTGTAAGTTTTGATTTTATCTAAGCTGAAAATAGCTACCGTGTAAGCCAGGATAAATACCTACACAATGTTGACTAAAACACCTTTGCTCCATCAGTTTTGGTCCCCGTGTCTTTCTCTCTCTCTCTCTCTCTCTCTCTCTCCCTGCCCCCCCTCCTCCGCCCCCCTGCCCCCGCAGGCTTTTTCTTTGGAGTACAGAGGCTCTTTGAGTTCACTTTACTGCCTGGGCTTCTAAGACCCTCTTGAGAAGGCTTTCTGAGCCTTTACCCCATCGAGAGGGTGCCTGAGGCCTCTGTGAACAGAGCAAGCCCTGTGTCATGGACTTTATTGGCTTTCTGTGTAAACCAAGGAATATCAATGTCTTTCTCTCTCCTTTACTTTCTTATCAGTCGACTCTGGACCACCAGGTTCCAGTCCATTAAAGAACCTCAACAATACAGAGATAAAAAGTTGCAAAACCGAGAATAACATTCGTGTTGTTGGAGGCTTACAAGAACATACTGATCTGAGGACTTCAACACCAAACAGTTTGCAAAACTAACCATGTCCCTCCCTCACCTTGCCTTTTAAAGGGCTTTGCTGAAACCCTTCAAGGAGTTCTGTGTTTTTGTGTGTGTGTTTTTTTTTTTTTTGGCGGGGGGTGGGCAGAAGCTGCCAATCTTCTTGCATGGTCCTGCAATAAGCCTTTCTCTGCTTTAAACTCTTGACGTTTTGATTTGCTTGGAATCACAGTGTGTCAGGCACACAAATTTGCATTTGGTATCATATCTAAGTGTGAAACTTAACTGAAATAAAGTGATTTGCATGTAACTTTCTTTTTTCCCATAATGTCAAGTTACCAAACTTGTTTCTGTTTTCTCTTGTTCATATTGTTTGCCTGACATTCATTTTTTCATGTAAAATGTTTGACTGAAAGAAACTGCACACAAATGGTGGTCTAACTGCCTTTCACATTTAAAGATGTGAATTTGAAATGAATGGTTCTCTGAAGTCCAAGTTGCCTAATTGATTCTCAAACCCAGACAGTCTGGGGTCATCCTTCACATCTGTCGTGGTTGGTGTGGACTTCCCTCTGACGGGCATTATTTCCAAATGGAATTCTGACTTCTTGATGACCTCCTGTCTTGATGACCTTCTGCCTCTAATTTATACAATTCCAGACTCTTTCACAAAATTTAGCCTGTAAATATATGTTGTCAATTTTTTAATAATTTATGACATTTATAAAGGCTTCCCTGGTAGTTTAGATGGTAAAGAATCTGTATGCCATGCAGGAGATCTGGGTTCCATCCCTGGATTGAGAAGATTCCCTGGAGAAGGGAATAGCTTCCCACTCCAGTATTCTTGCCTGGAGAATTCCACAGCCAGAGGAGCCTGGTAGGCTGCAATACATGGGATTGCAAAGAGTTGGACATGACTGACCAACTAACACTTTCACTTCTTCACTTTCCAAACATTTCTCTTTTAGTCTCCAAATTAGTGAGCACAGATTTCTCCATAAACCTAGGACTGACTAATAAACATGATCATATTGGCCTCTCCTCTCCTTATAAGAATGTTTGTGTATGGATTGTTGTTGCTAAGAGTAGAAGAAGAGCCCAACCTCAGTTACAAGGGGGAAAAAAATCTCCTTTTAAAATCACGCATCACAAAACTTCTATTTAGCTATTCACGGCAGGAAACTCAGTAAAAATTATTTAAAGCACATTAATTCAAATCAGCACAGCCTACCTCCGTGAGAAAGTTGTTGCATAAAGGGAACAGTTCCTCTAATTAAATCTAAAAACTCTACAGCTGTGAAACTATAAATTTTTATCTATGCTAGCAGTAGCTGTAAAAATGATTCTAAATTAAAATATTAACTTTTCCCCCTTACACACAATAAAAGACTTAAAACTTCCATAAAATGAGTCATATTATTTTGGCCTTTCTAAGTGGATGCCCTGACTTTGGCAGACTTTTCCTACCTCAGAATAAAGTGTTTACTTTTCAACATAATGCCTGAGCTTACTTTTTTTTTTTTTTTTTTTTGGCAACAGTTTTCGTAGCATGACTTAACTATAGAAAAACTCACATTTTTTCTTTTTTCTTTTTTCTTTCTTTCCTTCTTACATTTTTTTTTCTCTAATTGGTTGTTCCTCACTGGCCAGTTGCAACAAACAAGAACATCTGGTCTGTTGCTGGGTGAATAGTTAAATCTCCTCTCTCCAGGATAAAAAAAAATCTGTTTTCAGATCCTAGAGGATAGACTTTACACATGTTCAAGCAAGCATGTCCAAAACCTTGGCTGATCCTGTGCATGCATGTTCAGTCGTGCCCAACAGTCTTGTCATGGTTATAGTCCTGCCAGATTTCTCTGTCCATGGGATTACCCTGACAAGAATACTGGAGCGGGTCGCCATTTCCTCCTCCAGCGATCTGCCCAATCCAGGATCTCCTGTGCCTCCAGCATTGAGGCAGGCAGATTATTTACCACTGAACCACCTGGGAAGTCCAAAAAGAGAGAAAAATTCTCCCCAAAATAATTAATTTCCAGAAAGTCATCAAAGAGAATGGTAAAATTCTATGGAACAACAGACTGGTTCCAAATAGGAAAAGGAGTACATCAAGGCTGTATATTATCACCTTGCTTATTTAACTTATATGCAGAGTACATCATGAGAAATGCTGGGCTGGAGGAAGCACAAGCTGAAATCAAGATTGCTGGAGAAATACCAATAACCTCAGATATGCAGATGACACCACCCTTATGGCAGAAAGTGAAGACGAACTAAAGAGCCTCTTGATGAAAGTGAAAGAGGAGAGTGAAAAAGTTGGCTTAAAGTTCAAAATTCAGAAAACTAAGATCATGGCATCTGGTCCATCATGCCATGGCAAGTAGATAGAGAAACAGTGGCTGACTTTATTTTCCTGGGCTCCAAAATCGCTGCAGATGATGATTGCAGCCATGAAACTAAAAGACACTTACTCCTTGGAAGGAAAGTTTAGGCCAACCTAGACAGTATATTGAAAAGCAGAGAGATTACTTTGCCAACAAAGGTCCATCTAGTCAAGGCTATGGTTTTTCCAGTGGTCATATATGAATGTGAGAGTTGGACTATAAAGAAAGCTGAACACCAAAGAACTGATGTTTTTGAACTGTGGTGTTGGAGAAGACTCTTGAGAGTCCCTTGGACTGCAAGGAGATCCAAACAGTCCAAAGGAGAAATACCTCCAAGGAGATCAGTTCTGGGTGTTCATTGGAAGGACTGATGTTGAAGCTGAAACTCCAATACTTTGGCCACTTGATGAGAAGAGCTGACTCATTTGAAAAGACCCTGATACTGGGAAAGGTTGAGGGCAGGAGGAGAAGGAGATGACAGAGGATGAGATGGTTGGCATCATTGGATGGCATCATTGACTCAATGGACATGGGTTTGGGTGGATTCCGGGAGTTGGTGATGGATAGGGAGGCTTGGTGTGCTGTGGTTCATGAGATCACAGAGTCAGACATGACTGTGCGACTGAACTGAACTGAAAATTATAGTTTTGAACACTTGAAAATAAACAGATAATTAAAAGTTACCATTTGCTGAACTGGTTCTGTTCCTGTAAATTTCACTTTGTTTGACCCATTCTATCATTTTTGCAAACAACTTCTTCCTATACTCACAAATCGGGGTATATTTGGAGAGTATCTAAAGATCATTGACGGCTTTAGTGTGACTTGTCACAATCATCTCACCTGTGTAACATCTAACATTTTGACCTTAACTGATTCTAGAGTTTCTATTGTTTGTACAACAAATTGGAAAGTCTGGTGATCGTGTCTTAAAATGATGTGTGTCAGTGGTGTGATAAGGGTCCACATATGTGTACTCATGGTCTATTGACTCCTGCAAAGGGTTCCAATGCTTCCAATCCTCACCTTGAACTATCATTTGGTGAGGGTCAGGGAGGTATTCCATAAATTACTTGTGAATTCACAATAGTTTGAAAACAGAAGCATGGCAACCAAAACATATTTTCAACAGTTTCTTTGACCCTGACTTTTTCTTTGACAAAAGGATTAGGAGGCAAACCATATATAAGAAAATTTGTTTTTCTGACTAATAATAAGAACATTATTAGCTATTTCCTCTTGACAGCCATTTTTTACATACCTTAATCAAACTCTGGTCCTGAAGTAACAACCGCAATTCATTCATTCATTCATGAAATTCTCTCAGCCATGTCTGACTCTTTAAGACCTCAGGGACTCTAACCTGCCAGGCTCCTATATCCACAGAATTCTCATCTCTACACAGCCATCACTCATTTATTCCTCTTCCCTAGAGTCATAGAAAACATATATTTTACTCTATTGTGTTTATTTTTACATATGCTCATGGCAATGATTTTTGACGTTTTCTAATATGAGATTTCCCATTCTCAGATGTATTTTCATATTTGCATTTATACATATATGTCTATATATATATATATTTGTTTTTATATAAATGGTTTGATTTGCACTTTTATCCTGGAGCTACCAGGAATGGAATTTAAAAAATTTTTAATTTATTTTAATTGAAGTATAGTTAATTTACAATGTGGTATTTTCAAACATACAGCAAAATGATTGTTATACATATATGCATTTTTTATTTTAAATCTTCAGTCTGTCTTACTAGCAATGGGTACATTTATGAATTATTTATCTTCCATGAAAATGTTGCTAGATTACTGATGAGCTGTATAACTGATAATAATTTGGAATCAAGACTATTGAGTACTTCTTTTGTTCCTGCTTATGCCTTGAAAGTGAAAGTGAAAGTCACCCAAGTCGTGTCTGACCCTTTGCAACCTCATAGACTATAAAGTCCATGGAATTCTCCAGGCCAGAATACTGGAGTAGGAAGACTTTCCTGTCTCCCAGGGATATGTCCTACTTCATCATATTGATAGAGGAATAATAGGGAATTAATGAAGACACAGGTTTGAAATCAGAGACTGCTGTGGTGGATCTAGGTGCTGTGTCCTTGGACACTTTCCTTAAATCCATATTAACCTGTGAGTCCTAGTTTACTAATTCAGAACATTGGAGCATTGAAAGCTGTTGTGTCCAGGCACGATGATACTCCTTCCCTTTCCTCAGAGGATCAATGAATCAGTCACTACAAGGCCCAACACATGTTTAATATTTATGTTCAGTAATATGGATGTCTCAATAGTGATATTATGAACTACCATATAAACCAAATTATTTGAAGATTGCTTAAGCCTCGAATACATCTGAAAATACTGCAGGAAAACAATGGAAAGAATGTGAATGGCCTCTGAGAAATTAACTAAGATCTAATCAATTCCTAGACTAGCATTAAGTAGAAGTACTAATACTCCTATTTAAGGTACACTCCTAGCAACAATGGAGAAGGAAAAGGCAACCCTCTCCAGCAGTCTTATCTGTGAAGTCCCAGAGACCCAGGAGCCTAGTAGACTACAGTCCATGGGGTCACAAAGAGTCAGACTTGACTGAGTGACTAACACTTGAGCCTGAGGAAAATGCCACAGGGACACATGGTGAGCAACTGGTGTTATTTACGAACACATACAACTACAGTCCATGGACAATAGCCCATGGGGTCACAAAAAGACTGGTCTTAGCCACTGAGCAAGCACACACTAGCAACAATGTTACCTTTGTATTTTGCGTCTCTAGTTCACTATGTATAATGACTGGCAAATATCATCCTATACCTATCTCAGCTATAGCCTCTCCTATAATAATGTATAGGGAAGGCTATAGTTGAGATAGGGAAGACTGACAAAAGAGGAAGACAAACATTTTGTTCTATATTTTTATCCAGCTGTCAAACACATAAACTATCATCTGGATCCTTTAAATACTGGGAGAAGCCACCTTAAATAGCTTGCATGTGTGTATTTTAAGTAGCTTCTGTTGCATCCGACACTTTGCGACACTGTGGACTATAGCCCATCAGGCTCCTCTGTTCATGGGATTCTCCAGGCAGGAATATTGGATTGGGCTGCCATGCCCTTCTCCAGGGGATCTTCCTGACCCAGGGATCAAACCCACATCTCTTTTGTCTCCTGCATTGGCATGTGGGTTCTTTACCATTTGCATCACCTGGGGAGCCCCTTAAATAGCCTACTTACCCCTAAAGATATTCCTGCAAGATGATACACATCAAGATAAAAATTGCAGTGATCTCTGCCTTATCACAAAAGGTTATGTGGGATTTCAAATACTCATTCAAGAAGCAGAAAGGTGTGAAGTATTCCTGAGAAAGACTTCTATTTAAAAATATTTAAGATAAACTTTATTCTCTTCAAGTTTCAGCCATCTGGAAAATTCCTTTATGCCAATTATCCTAGTCTTTGCTAAGGCCATGTGAACAAGGTACTCTTTTGCTTGCCTGATGAAGAAAAATAAGTTAATTGCTTTAAAAATTACTCTGATCATATGGGCATGAAAAATGATTGAGAGAAACATTTGGATATTATAGACTTGTTCTGACTTTTGGAATCTTAGGCTTTGCACTTCAAGTACTAGCTAAATTTCCAAAGATTTCAAAGCTTTCTCTATGTAATGAAAGTCACAATACTTAATTCATAACATATATTTAATTTGAGGGTAAATGATTCTAATATATGATGTACTTAGCAAAAAGAGGTACACTTTTTAAACTCTCATTAAATGGCGTTTGTGGTGTTAGTATCCGTTGCCTTTTGCATAATGCCATTCCGAATAAACATGAATATTCTTTTATACGAACCAGTGAAAAATAAAGAGATCTATTTTATTTGTCCCTAATTTTCCTGGCTTCAATCCTACCTTACTGCCCTATTATCATAAGGAAATTACAGAAAATACATCAAGAGTAAGAGGTCTAATGATGTTGTAATAGAGAGGCAAATGACAGCAAACTTCCTAAAAGGACGTTAATGCCTGAATTCTGGGTTTTCCTATATGCCTGCAATGTGCCAAATGTCTGAAGGAGTAGGGACTTTAACCTACCAGACCCGGCAAATGAACTTGTTTGCCTTCCAATTCTGGATCAGATTTTGGAGGTGCTAAAGAAATTCAAATTAATTTCATTTTTGCTTTACAACATGTTGTCATCAGGGATGATACATATTGAACTAATGGGACTAATTAGCCCCTTGAAATTTAGCTCCACCCACACCAGCTTTCCTGGGATCCAGGATATTATTAAGTATGCAGATGTGCTTAAATGCCTAAACATTTTGAGACATTGTCTCTCTTTTGAGACAACATAGTATGAAGGAATGTGCACTGACATGTGAATCAGGTTTTTGTTTTCGTTATTCATTTATTTAAAAAAATTTTATTGTGACATCTGTGCTTTACAATATTGTGCCGCTTCCTGCCATACATCAGTATGAATCAGCCATAGGTATACATATGTCCCTTCCTTTGCAAGCCTCCCTCCCATCTCACATCCCATCCGACCCCCTTAGGTTGTCACAGAGCACTGGATTGAGCTCCCTGTGTCACACAACAAATTCCCACCAGACATCTGTTGTGCATAGGTAATGTATATGTTTCCATGCTGCTCTCTCAATCTGGTTTTTCATGGTAACCAGTCTCTGGTGATCCTTGGCTCCTGTACCCATGCATGTGTTGAATGGGTGGTTGTGATGGTCTGTGATTTTCAAGGCTGGGTCATAGCAAGTACCATTGTTTCCACTGTGCATTCTTGGGTTTCTCTCTCTGAGATGCTGACTACATGCCAGGAACACTCTCAAACAACCCCATGGAGATGTCCATATGGTAAGTGACTGACTTCCTACCGACAATCAGCGACACTTGCCAGCGTGTGAGTGAGCCACCTGAGAAATGGATCCATCAGCGCCCGTCAAAGCTCAGATGATGGAAGCCATAGGAGCCATCTCTCTGCAGCCCACTAGAAAGCCCCTATTCCAGAACTATGTAACCAAGCCACTCCTTAGTTTTTGAACTAAAGACGTTCATTAATTACAGTTGTTTAAATCCACTACTTGTTCTAGGTGATTTGTTATGTAATAAATTAATACAAGCCCTGGGATCTTTGGCAAGTAGCTTTCTTTCTTCTTTCCTTCAGTCCTTCCTTCCTTTTTTCCCTCCATTTCTCTCTCTTTTTAATTCATTTTCTTTTAGCTCAGTGCCCTATTTGCAAAATAAACAAGGTAAACACCTACTTCACATGACTCATTTTATTTTGTTTTGTTTCTGTTTCAGATTAAATGTCCCAGTCTGTTTATAGAATCTGATACATATCAGTAAGTACTCAACAGATGCAAGTTGTTTTTGCTTCCCTCATTTACAAAAAAAAAAAGCATTATCTTTCCAAAAATACCTGGTACTTGTAAGAAGAGATACTGAACTTTGGTTCAAGTTCCCAGAGAGTGAGATAAATATATGTATAATGTAAATCTTAAAGGTGCTATAGCAGAATGAGATTCTAAAATACCCTGAAATGTCAGACGTTTTCCCCAGGCAATGGAAAAACATTTGTCCAAAGAGCAAATGCTAGTTCCAAACTAGGGAGGCAGTAGCGTCAACCTTCATATCATATCTTTGCATGTTTGAAGACCAAAAATGTCAGAAAAATCAAGCGTGTTCAGGAATTAGAGTGAAAGGTGATTGTGTGCACTAATACTATGCCCAGTATAAAGGACAAAGTGACAAAGCGACGTTGCTTAGTCATGTCCGACTCTTTGCGACCCCATGGACTGTAGCCTACCAGGCTTCTCCATCCACGGGATTTTTCAGGCACGAATAACTGGAGTGGGTTGCCATATCCTTCTCTTTCCCACCCAGGGATCGAACCTAGGTCTACCTGCATTGCAGGCAGATGCTTTACCCTCTGAGCCACCAGGGAAGCCTATAAACTATCATATAGAGACATCCGAAGTGACTAAGCTTCAGAGATCTGGATGTTCTGCTGTGACATTTGCCGTAAGCCTTGGTCATGCTGCACGCATACTGTCATTCAGTTGTGTCTTTTTGTGACCCTATGGACTGTAGCCCACCAGGCTCCTCTGTCCATGGGATTCTCCAGGCTAGAATACTGGAGGGGTGGCCATGCCCTCCTCCAGGGGATCTTTCTGACTCCAAGATTGAGCCCACATATCTTGCTTTGGCAGGTGGATTCTTTACCACTACTGCCACCTGGGAAGCCCTTTGTCAAGCTGCTTGCTGCTTGTTTGCAGTGTGGCTGTCACCTCATCATTCATTCTGTGTATGCTAACTGGAAATAGGAAGTGGAGAGGGTCAAGGAATACAAGAATGTACTTCAGATGTCACCCCTGATACCAAATTTCCAGCTATATCACAGATTATATTACGTGATTCCCATAGAAGCCTTGACCATTGAGGAAATGGGCTCCTGAACTCAGCACAGATGTGTATGTGTGTGTGTGAGTGTGCATGCTAAATTGCTTCAGTTGTGTCTGACTCTTTGCAGCATCATGGAATGGGCCTGCCAGGCTCCACTGTCCATGGGATTCTCCAGGCAGGAATACTGGAGTGGGTTGCCATGTCCTCCTGCAAGGGATCTTCCTGATCCAGGGATTGAACCCACATCTCTCATATTTCCTGCATTGACAGGCAGGTTCTTTACCATTAGCACCACCTGTGAAGCACTCCTAGAGGAAAAATAGGGCTATGTTCCCCTAGCCTCTGCCCACAACATTCTCATTAACTGATCAACACAACTTAATTTATGTCTATTTCTTTTTAAAGGCATCTTATTTAATATATGCTGTGATTGATTTACATTGATTTCACACTCAGTTGTACTATAATGCATGCCTGAATTAAGCTTATCTATCTAACACATATATTTTCTCCAAAAGGCACACCATAGCTTACTTGTGCTTAGCGATACTAGACAACAGTTCAGCACTAGGTTTCAGGTCATTTTAAATGGTGAAATTACCAAGAAGAAACATAAAAATGTGGTACTAAATATACGTAGAAAAGGACCTTATTTACTGTGTGAGAGATGAATAAGACATCAGAGCTTTTACCTTTGATTGACCTCAGCTGGGGCTATGTCTACAGCTCAATTCGAATTTTTGCTGCTCTGTACACATCTGGGAGTGCCCACAAAAGCACCATGAGTATTGATTTTGGGGTTATAAATAAATTTTAGTGAGTAGGTGAATTAATGCCTATGGAATATGTGAATAATGAAGATCAATTGTATTTATTTGGTGCCAATTATGTTGGGAAAGAGGAAGAGAATCTGACATGTACAACCACTAATTTAATTAAAAGTACATATAAGAGCTGGCATAAATATTTAATTTCTAATGCCAGAAATGTGGAAGGATGTCCCACAGAAGAAAAAAACCACAGTAATGGCATGACTATGTTATTTCTCTATGAATCTTCTGATTTTCTATTTGATGAAGAAGAAAAAAATAATATTGGTTCACATGAGGGTTTCAGGTAACTTTGAAATAAGTATATTATCTACTGTCTTTTGTCTTTTAGATGATTCTGTATCTATCTTTCTTGTTACAATTCCATTCACTGAGGCTACACATGGGAGAAGATACATTCTGTCTGAAATCAGATTAATAGATGATCTATCCAAACATTGTTCAATTTATCTATCAATCTCATTGGGGCCTAAACTTGTCTGACCATCACTGAAGAAGGGAAAATGCAGATTTCACTGTTGATTAAGGGAACAATCATTCTTGCCTTATTTAAGCAGCTAGACTAAGGGCTTACTCGCATTCATGCGGTGTGCTTGCACTGGGTGGAGGCCTAACATAATGGCACCTATATCTCATTCCTATGCCAAGGCTTGGCAATGTCTTCTTGGGAATCTATCACACACTCAGTTATTGGTTAAGTGTTGTACACAGTAGATCTAGGACTTAATAGATATCCCTTGCACTTAAAGAAGCTAATTATTTTGAGGGAGTAGAAATGATTTATAAGCAAAAACGAATCAGACAACAATCATACAGAGTCTACAATGATGTTGTATGTGGCATGAGACTGATGAGAAAGTCTTTATGAAGGAAAGAAGCCTTGATTTTTGTCTTTAAAAAGAAACAGAAGGTATTATTGGCTTAAAAATAATTTTAATGTATTGTGTTGTTCAGTTGACCGGTCATGTCTGTCTTTGTGACCCTATGGACTACAGCACACTAGGCCTCTCCACCCCTCACCATGAATGGAGTTCATGTCCATTGCATCAGTGATGCCATGCACCCATCTCATCCTCTGATGACCTCTTCTCCTATCCTCAATCTTTCCCAGCATCAGGGGCTTTTCCAGTGAGTCAGCTGTTTGCATTAGATGACCAAAATGCTTGAGTTTCAACTTAGCCATCAGTCCTTCCAACGAGTATTCAGGGTTGATATCCCTTAAAATTGACTGGTTTGATCTCCTTGCTGTCCAGGGGACTCTCAGGAGTCTTCTCCAGCACCACAGTTCAAAGGCATCAATTTTTCAGCACTCTGCCTTTTATACGGTCCAGTTCTCACAACTGTACATGACCACTGGGAAGACCATAGCCTTGACTATATAGACCTTTGTTGGGAGAGGAATGTCTCTGCTTTTCAACACACTGTTTAGATTTATCACAGTTTTCCTGCCAAGAAGCAAATGTCTTCTGATTTCATGGCTGCAGTCACCATCAGCTGTGTTTTAGAGCCCAAGAAGAGGAAATCTGTCACTACTTCCACCTTTTCCCCTTTTATTTGCCATGAATTATTGGGGTAGAATGCCATGATCTTAGATTTTTTTAATATTCAGTTTTAAGCCACTCTTTGACTCTCCTCCTTCACCCTCATCTAGAGGCTCTTTAGTTCCTCATTGCTTTCGGCCATTAAAATGGTACCATCCACATACCTGAGGTTGTTGGTGTTTCTCCCAACTATCTTGATTCTAGCTTGTCAGTCACCCAGTCCCACATTTCTCATGATGCCCTCAGTGTATAGGTTAAACAAACAGGGTGACAGTAGACAGCCCTATGGTATTCCTTTCTCAATCTTGAATAAACCAGCTGTTCCATACAGAGTTCTAACTATTGCTTCTTGACCTGCATACAGGTTTCTCAGCAGACAGGTAAGATGGTGTGGTATTCCCATCTGTTTAAAAGCTTTACTTTATTAAAAAGTATCTTCTTACTGTTACTCCTGGAAGCACTGGGGATGCAAGAGTGAACAAAACTCATGGATAAAATAAATAGGATATAATGAGTAACTAAAGTATGCAAGTATCCTACTGTAAAATACTATATATGAAAAAAGTGAAAGTATTAGTTGCTCAGTCATGTTTGACTCTTACCATCCCATGAATTGTAGCCTATTAGGCTCCTCTCTCCACAGAATTCTCCAGGCAAGAATACTGGAGTGGGTAACCATTCCCTTCTCCAGGGAATCTTCCCCTCCCAGGAACTGAATCCAGGTCTCCTGTATGGCAGGCAGGTTCTTTATGGTCAAAGCCAGCAGGGGAGCCCCCAGGATACTAAGTATATTGACCATTAATTCTTGCAATAATATTGACAATAGACATTTTATTAAATAAGTACAAAAAAAGCTATGCATCATAAGTCATCTATCATTGGCCACAGACAGGTAAGTGGTATTAAAGATATGACAGTAAGTAGCAACTTGGAAAGGGGTGGGGGCTTGCCTAGTGGCTCAGTAATAAAGAATCTGCCTGCAATGAAGAGACTCGGGTTTGATCCCTGGGTTGGGAGGATCCCTTGGAGAAGGGCATGGCAACCCTCTTCAGTATTCTTGCCTGGAAAATTCCACGGACAGAGGAGCCTGGTGGGGTACAGCCCATAGGGTCACACAAAGTTGGACATGACTGAAGTAACTAAGCAGCAGCAGCAGCAGCAGCTGGAGAGGTTTGTTGCAATTTGTTTTACTAACCAAAACCTGAAACGTAATCCTAAACAAAATTAAGTATGGGACATATATATGTTACTTGATTCTGAAGATTCTTGGAATTCAGAGGGGTAATGAGAGTGAACATATAGGACAAATTTTCCAAAAAGAGAGTTAAAAGTAGGAAATAAATGTTTCGGCTAATATGAGGAAAAGTGGAATTATTTGGTTCTACATAAAAGATCATTGATTCAACTCTAGGAGAGCACATGTTGTGATTCTTTTTTCATTAGTAGATTCTGTCCCATCAAGCCTGAAATGGATTAGTGAAAGATTAAGAGTAATGATAAGGTGGAGAATAAAGTTGATTTTAATATATGTCTAACATTTAAACAATCGGTTAAAAATATAAACACAATCAGCTGCTTAAGAAAGGGGCAAGGCAAGAGAATCTGATCAAAAGATAGATTCAGATTAGACTACAAAAGGCTCCCCTTATCTTCAGAGATTTTTCTCATCTCATAACTCTAAATTCTCCCTTCAAGTATTTCATAAGTTTAGCATTTAAAAAAAAAAAAAAATATATATATATATATATATATATATATATATTATCACTCAAGTCTGGGTAAAGTTGTATTAATTGATACATTATCCATTTAACTATAACTTGAAACTTACTGGTCATAAGCACAAGAGTGAGCTAATTTGAAAAATTATCATTCTGAATCTCCTATAAATAGCAAATTACATCTGGGATTAAAGGGCACACTTTTACTATACCCAGGTTGTAAGACAGTCAGTGATGCAGAAAGCTACAAACCCCTTGAGGAGTATTAATAAAGAAATCAAATCTTAGACTTCCGAAAATATTGTTTTGCTTGTATCACATAGAAAATATTTAATAACATTCAGTTCAGTTCAGTTCAGTTCAGTCACTCAGTCATGTCCAGCTCCTTGCGACCCCATGGACTGCAGCATGCCAGGCCTCCCTCTCCATCGCCAACTCCCAGAGTGTACTCAAACTCATGTCCATTGAGTCGGTGACACCATCTAACCATTTCATCCTTTGTCTTCCCCCTTTCCTACCACTTCCAATCTTTCCCAATATCAGGGTCTTTTCAAATGAGTCAGTTCTTCGTATCAGGCAGCCAAAGTATTGGAGTTTCAGCTTCAGCATCAGTCCTTCCAATGAATATTCAGGACTGATGGAGGGACTGGTTGGATTTCCTTGTAGTCCAAGGGACTCCTAAGTGTCTTCTCCTACACCACAGTACAAAAGCATCAATTCTTTGGTGCTCAGCTTTATTTATGGTTCAACTGCCACATCCATACATGACTACTGGAAAAACCATAGCTTTGACTAGATGGATTTGTTGGCAAAGTAATGCCTCTGCTTTTTAATATGCTGTCTAGGTTGGTCATAGCTTTTCTTCCAAGGACCAAGTGTCTTTTAATTGAACAGCTGCAGTCACCATCTGCAGTGATTTTGGAGCCCCCAAAATAGTCTGTCACTGTTTCCCTATCTATTTGCCATGAAGTGATGGGACCGGATGTCATGATCTTAGTTTTCTGAATGTTGAGTTTTGCACCAAATTTCTCACTCTCCTCTTTCACTTTCATCAAGAGGCTCTTTAGTTCTGCTTCACTTTCTGCCATAAGGGTGGTGTCATCTGCATATCTGAGGTTATTGATATTTCTTCCGGCAATCTTGATTCCAGCTTTTGCTTCATCCAGCCCAGCGTTTCTTATGATGTAGTCTGCATAGAAGTTAAATAAGCAGAGTGACAATATACAGCCTTGACATATTCCTTTCCCTATTTGGAACCAGTCTGTTGTTCCATGTCTAGTTCTAACTGTTGCTTCCTGACTTGCATACAGATTTCTCAAGAGGCAGGTCAGGTGGTCTGGTATTCCCATCTCTTGAAGAATTTTCACATTTTGTGGTGATCCACACAGTCAAAGGCCTTGGCATAGTCAATAAAGCAGAAGTAGATGTTTTTCTGGAACTCTCTTGCTTTTTCTATGATCCAACAAATGTTGTCAGTTTGACCTCTGGTTCCTCTGCCTTTTCTAAATCCAGCTTTGTCATCTGGAAGTTCACAGTTTAAGTACTGTTGAAGCCTGGCTTGGAGAACATTAAGCATTAATTGCCTTTCTTTGGGATTGGAATGAAAACTGACCTTTCCAGGTCTATGGCCACTGCTGAGTTTTCCAAATTTGCTGGCATATTGAGTGCAGCACTTTCACAGCATCATCTTTCAGGATATTAAATAGCTCAAGTGGAATTCCATCATCTCCACTAGCTTTATTCTCAGTGATGCTTCCTAAGGCCTATTTGACTTCACATTGCAGGATGTCTAGCTCTAGGTGAGTGATCACACCATCGTGATTATCTGGATCTGAAGATCTTTTTTGTACAGTTCTTCTGTGTATTCTTGCCACCTCTTCTTAATATCTTCTGCTTCTGTTAGGTCCATACGATTTCTGTCCTTTATTGTGCCCATCTTTCATATTCCCTTATTTCTGAATAGCTTTTAATATAAAAGTAAAATATTTTAAGGGAAAGAAGACAACTATCAAGAGACTTACAGGGAAATGGGTAAATGGTAATAATAAAAATAATCCACATGCAGAAACTGTAAAAGAAAAATAAAATAAAATAAACATTTTAATCACTGTTGTGGGCTGTATTGTTTCTCCCTTGCCAGAATTCATTAGTTGAAACCATAATCTCCAATTAGACTGTATTTGGGGATAGGACATACAAAGAGGTAACTAAAGTTAAATGAAGCCATAAGAGTGGGACCCTATTTCAAGAGGAATAGTGTCCTAAAATAAAAGGAAGAGTAATCACGGGGTGCATTCACACAGATGAAAGGCCATGTGAGGACATGGTGAGAAAGTGGCCAAAGAGAGAAGCCTCATAAGAAACTAGACCTGCTGATCTTGATCTTGGACTTGTAGTTTCCAAAACTATGAGAAAAGAAATTTATGTTATCTAAATTACCTGATCTGTGATATTTTATTATTGAAGCTCTAGAAGATAAATGCAGTTACACACAACTACAGTTACACATTTCTGATGGTATAGATAAATAGTGATAGACTTCTTGTTGAAAATACTTAAATTTATTTGATAATATGTGACTAAAACATATAGAGCCTTGACATACTCCTTTCCCTATTTGGAACCAGTCTGTTGTTCCAAGTGTCATGGAGACGGGGTAAAGCAATGGAAATAATGCAAACAAAATACAGGATGAGACACCATTTTGTGTGTCTCAGTTTGGTTCTTTTTGGAGAATTAAAAAATAAAACCTACCCTGAGAATGTTTTTATTATGAGCTGACATTCATAGATATGTTACCCCAAATATACTTTGGACGTGATTTGATTTAGCCCTTGCACATGAGAGAAACACATTTAAACCTTGTCTGAATGAATTCTGTTTAAACAGACATGATTTATATATTTTATTTATTTATTTATTTTAATTGGAGGCTAATTACTTTACAGTATTGTAGTGGTTTTTGCCACACATTGACATGAATCAGCCACGGGTGTACATTTGTTCCCCACCCTGATCCTCCCTCCTGCCTCCCTCCCCATCCCATCCCTCTGGGTCATCCCAGTGCCCCAGCCCTGGGCACCCTGTCTCATGCATAAGACCTGGACTGGCGATCTGTTTCACAAATGATAATATACATGTTTCAATACTATTGTCTCAAACCATCACACCCTTGCCTTCTCCCACAGAGTCCAGAAGACTGTTCTATACATCTGTGTCTCTTTTGCATCTCACATATAGGGTCATTGTTACCATCTTTCTAAATTCCATATATATGTGTGTAAGTATACTGTATTGGTGGTTTTCTTTCAGACTTACTTCACTCTGTATAATAGGCTCCAGTTTCATCCACCTTATTAGAACTGATTCAAATGTATTCTTTTTAATGTCTGAGTAATCTTCCATTGTGTATATGTACCACAGCTTTCTTATCCATTCTTCTGCTGATGGACATCTAGGTTGCTTCCATGTCCTGGCTATTATAAACAGTGCTGTGATGAACACTGGGGTATACATGTCTCTTTCAATTCTAGTTTCCTAGGTGTAATCACAGACATAATTTAAAGAAACAACAGAAAAAATATTTCAAAAAGTTCAAAACTTGCAAATTTAAAATTGCAATTGTGCATCAAAAATAACTACAAATTCAGATTCACAAAAAATTACAAATTGAAATTTTATAGTATATAGCATTGAATGAAATGATTAAATATATAATATCAATATTATAATTATGACAAAAGAATAAGAAATTAAAATTATTCTATTCTGACTAGAATAAAAAGAACTTCTAGAATGGTAAAAAGGAAAACTATCTTAAGGAATATCTAAAACTGAAAAAACCCTCTTCAAGGTTTAGAAGTCCAATAAATGCTAATTTCTTCAGAGGATATTAAAGACCAAAAACATATTTAGAGAAACCAGTAAAACAAAGAGAAACTGAAACTTAATGCTAACATGATATAAAATACCAGCTGCCACTATGGAACTCAGAAGAGAATAGCATAATCTAACACAGAAAAATATATTAATTTAAAACTCTGTAGACAGGGAGACTATATTTCAAGATTAAATGTGAAAAGAATACATTTTTAGAAAAATCAAAATCCAAGTTTGACAGTATCTTAGCTACAATAAGCATAGTTTAAAAGTTTGATCTCATATGAAAGGAATAAGTTCTTAACGGAATATTTTCAGTGCAAGAAGAAATGAAACCTAAAGAGTGTTCTAAATATGTGTTTAAAGATAATAAACAAAAAATAAATTATTAAATGACATATTGGAAAAATTATAGAATCAATATGCATAACAATCCCATATGAGACAGGAAGGGTTAACATATTTAACATATTTTAAAAACCTACTATTTGGGGAAAAAATAAAAGTGGTGTTTAACTTTAGTATTTTATGAGCCATAAATAATTGCTAAAATGAAATTAAGTTTATAATTTACAAATTAACAGAATAAAAAATAGAATTTGAGACTCTGCAATGAAAAGAAATAAAGAAAAATAAATTGTAATACTAGAACAAAGGTTCATATAGTCAAAGCTATGGTTTCTCCAGTAGTCATGTACAGACAAGAGAGCTGGACCATAAAGAAGGCTGAGTGGCGAAAAACATGTTTTTGAATGTTGTTGTTGGAGAAGAATTTTGAGAGTCCCTTGGACAGCAAGATCAAACCAGTCCATCCTAAAGGAAATCAGTCCTGAATATCCATTGGAAAGACGGGTGCTGAAGTTGAAACTGATACTTTGGCAACCTGATTCAAAGAGATTCATTGGAAAAGACTCTGATGCAGGGAAAGATTGAGGGCAAAAGGAGAAGAGGGGGACAGAGGAAGAGATGGTTAGATGGCATCATCGGCTCAATGGATATGAGTTTTAGAAAACTCAGGATGATAGTGAAGGACAGAGAAGCCTGGTGTGCTGCAGTTCATGGGATCACAGAGAGTTGGGCAAGACTGAGTGACTGAGCAACAGTAACAAGTAGAACAAGAAATTGTTAATTTTTCTTGAACATATTAGTAGGCATATTAAATGTAAGTAAAATATAAGTGTGTATGACAGTTAAAAAGGCAAATCAAGTCAAATGCTAATTACAGCAAAAAATGTAAAAGAACCCCCAAAATTATGAGTAAAAGTACAGGAAATTGTATACTATAAAATTATTAATCACTTAATGACAATATAGTTATAGCTGTGTTTATTAATCATTAATAAAAACAAAAATTAGACAACCAAATTTCACTAAGAGATAAAGAGGGTCTTAGCTTTTTAATGATAAGAGGAAGTTACTACAATTCTGAACTTTTCTGCCCTTAGCATTATAACTTCAAATACCAAACTAAAGAAGACAGAAGTAAGCATATCTATAATCAGAGATGAAGATTTTCATAAACCTTTGTTAGTAAATAACAAATTATTTAAACAACAATTAGCATGTGTGATCTAACATAATATTCACCACAATAAAGGATATACATTCGTTTTAAGAAGATATACAAAACTGATGAAAATTGACATAGTTATATGACAATTCTGTATAAATTTAAAACATTTTGATCAAATAGATTATATTCTCAGACACTAATGCATTTACTGAAGCAATCAGTAAAAAGGTAAAATGCAAATTCAATTTTCCCCATATGTTTAGAAAATTCAAAATATACTTAAATATAAAATATAACCTAGGGACATCTGAAAATTCTTCAGTTCAGTTCCGTTCAGTCACTCTGTCATGTCCGACAGTTTGAAACCCCATTCATGGACTGCAGCACGCCAGGCTTCCCTATCCAGCACCAACTCTGGGAGCTTGCTCAAACTCATGTCCATCCAGTCAGTGATGCCATTCAACCATTTCATCCTCTCATGCATACCCATGGTGGATTCATGTCAATGTAGGGCAAAACCAATATAGTATTGTAAAGTAAAATAAAGCAAAAATAAAACCTAAAAAAAAAAAGAAAGAAATCCTGAGCCCCAAGACCTAGCTAAGCCATGATGAAATTCCTGACACACATAAACTGTGAGATTTTTGTTAACTGTGAGCTATCAAAAATTAAAAAAAATGAAAATAAATCCTTAGAAATGAATAATATTGAAAATATACTTTACAATTTTAAAGGATTTTGTCATGTCAGAACTTTTACTGGGATAAAACAAAGATTGAAAATCAATGCAGGATAAACTGACTTTAAATAAATGATGAAAAAAATGCATCAAAAAAAAGTACAAAAATAGGTAAACACCATTACAAATTTTAAAAGAGCAATGCTACAGGGACAGAGAAAATAGAGATAATATCAAAACTTTGTGCAAAAAATTAAAAGTAAAAACAGGAGAAATGAACACATTTATAGAAAAATATAAAAGATCAAAATGGTTCGATAATATATTGAAATGTTTAAAATAGTTTTCTGAAAACTATTTTCAGAAAAAATACAAGAACAGATATTTTCATGTCCATTAATATATATTTTTATATACTCTGCAAAAGAGTCAAGGAGGAGCTATCAAATTTAACCAAAGTATTTTTTAAAATTTTTAATTATGGTAAAATATACTAAACATAATATTTGCTATCTTACCAGATTAGTACCAAGAACATTCACATTGATCTGCAAATTATTGCTAGAACACTTTCTCTTTTGCAGAAATTAAACTTTATACCAAGTAAACAACAGTTACCCCTTCTCCCCTTTCCTTTGGCTCTGGGTACAAACATTCTACTTTATGTCTCTATGAGTTTGACTATTCCAGATGCCTCATATAAGTGGAATCATGTAGTATTTGTCTTTTTGCATTTGGCTTATTTCACTTGGCACAATGTCCTCAGGTTTCAGTCATGTTGTAGCACCTGTCAGTATCTCCTACTTTTATAAAGGTTATAAAATTTTACATTCTGACCAGCAGTAATGAGAATTCATTCCCAGTGCTTCACACCTTTGCCAACACCTTTATTCTTTAACTTTATCCATTCTAATATGTGTGTAATGATATTTCTTAATAATTTTAATTTTCTACTTATTAAAGAACATAAACTTTTTCATGTTCTTATTAGTCAACTGAATATTTGTCATGAATTATCTATTCAAATGTTTTGTCATTTGAGAAAATATTAGGTTGCTCATATTTTATTTTTTCTAAGAATTATTTAAATCTACTGGATATAAGTTGATTTCCTGATATATGTGTTGTCAATATTGTCTCCTAATATGTTGCTTGTGTCCTTTTTTTCCTTAATGGTCTTTCAAAGAGCGACACTTCTAATTTTGATGAAGTACAATTTATCAAGTCAAAAAAAGGTAAAAGTGTCAATGTGTTAATCGACTCCAAAATATTACAGACTTAACACAGGAAAAGTTTATCTTACTCACATGACATAATTAGTTTGGATTGGCTGGGGAATTTACTCAGTGCAGTTAGTCAGAGATTTAGACTAAAGAAGTTTCACCTTGACATATTCAACCATGGTCCTATCAGCAGAGGAAGGGAGGATGGTAAACGCACTGGCTCTTTGTGGACTTTCTCTGTGATATAATACAAGTTGTTTCTTCATGTGAGTCTTTGCTCAAACCAAGTCACATGACCATACTTAATTTCAAAGCATGTGGGAAAGTTTGGTGTGTCTATGTTACACAAGATGGATGTCAAATATTATATAACATATATGAAAATGGTATCACTGATATCCATTTACAATGCTATAAACTGTACCTTAAACTTTCCAACGATATGAACTTGATCTATAGTCTGTAATTATTTGGAACATCACTTATTACTCTGGAATAAGAGCTCACTCTCTCTCTCTCTCTCTCTCTCTCTCTCACACACACACACACACACCCACAAAAAGAAGACAAATAGCACAGAAAGAAAAATAGGCAAAGATGACTGAACAAGAGGAAATGTAAAGGGCCTATCAATAAGTGAGAACACACTCATTTCTTTTCAATAATGCATAGCAAAGCTACGATGTGATATCATCCACACTTCACAGATGGACACAAATTTAAAACAGAATTATTAGAGGCTCTCAAGGAAAAGGAGCAATGGACATGGTGGCAGTGTAAACTGATAGTACCATTTTGAATAAGTGAAAAAACCTATATCACAGCTACTTTGTTCTCAAATATATATGCCAGAAAAACTATTGCACATGTGAATCAGGAGATACACAAAGGCCTATTTACAGCAACAATGTTTAATACATCACACTTTAGAAACTACTCAAATATATACCTACAGAATAAAAGCTAAATAAATATGGTATTTTCATACAATTGAATGTAATATTGCAGTGGAAAAGAATGGCTTTACTGAGTAGTATCAACGTGAATAATTTTTTAAAATATAACTGTGTGTAGAAAATGTAGTCTACATTTTAGTAGACTTGTAGTCTACTAAATGTAATTTAAATGTAGTCTAAATGTAGTCTTCCTCCTTTGAAATAAACAAGTGCTGTTTTTAAATTAAAAAAAGAAAAGAAAATGTAGTCTAAAATAAGACATATATTATTATTTCATTTACACACATTATAAAAATTAAAGCTAAATAACATATCATTTATGGATATGTAATAAAAACTTCATTCTTAAAAACAAGAAATTGTATAAAATTCAGGATAGTGGTTACACATGCATTGGGTGTTAGAATAAAGACCTGAGGAGGTCTAAGTCTTAAACAGACTGGTAACATACTATTTCTTACCCTGGATAGTGTTGACTTAGATTTGTTTTGTTGTGTTTTTAATTTTATTTTCAGTCTGTATACACTTCTTTGTACCTATGAAATATTTAACAATAGTTTTAAAGAAAGAAAAGTAAAACAAACAAGCTTGTGCCTTAAATCTTTCAACAATATAGACTTAATTTCTGGATTGCAAATATTTGGAACATGTCCTTCACTCTGAACGAAGGGCTCTGGCATGATACAGAGAAAGGAATGCTACACTGGAAATCAGGAGATGTGAGGTATAGAACGGTCAGAACCTCTGAAGCAAACTTATTATATTTATAATTATATTTATATTATATTATATATACTTTAAGCAAATGGATTTTTACTATTTTCCTTGTTTGCAAAATGAAAGAAATCAAACATACTGATTTTTAAGGACATTTTTACTATAATATCACACAACCAAAAGTATTTTCATGAAGGCAGTGGAGGCAGAGGGCTTTAGAAATCAGAAAAAGCATAGGCTTCCCCTTTTCTATTTGCTAAAGCTTGCAAAATTTTATGTCACAGTAACATTTCACATATCAAATAATGCCTGTAGGAAGAAGGTATTTTTGAACCCCATAAACGGTTGTATATTGACTTAAACAGGACTATAAACTCATTGTCACAGCTGAGCCACCTATCCAGATCATTCACTGCTACTCTCTTTGTGTTTTTCAGCTACAGAAAACTGTTGTAGTTCTTCATCTGTGCACCCCTAAGAAAAAATACTAGTTCAGAAGGAAAATAACCATGCTACTGGGAAAAGGGATGGACAGAAAAATAAATAAATAAAAAGTTTATCATATTCTAGGCATTATGTTAGGCATTGACTAATGTTATCTCATTTAATCTATATAACAAATGTTCAGGGTCACAATAAACTGTGGAAAATTCTGAAAGAGATGGTAATACCAGACCACCTGACCTGCCTCTTGAGAAATCTGTATGCAAGCCAGGAAGCAACAGTTAGAACTGGACATGGAACAACAGACTGGTTCCAAATAGGAAAAGGAATACGTCAAGGCTGTATATTGTCACCCTGCTTATTTAACTTATACACAGAGTACATCATGAGAAACACTGGACTGGAAGAAACACAAGCTGGAATCAAGATTGCTGGGAGAAATATTCATAACCTCAGATATGCAGATGACACCACCCTTATGGCAGAAAGTGAAGAGGAGCTAAAAAGCGTTTTGATGAAAGTGAAAGAGGAGAGTGAAAAAGTTGGCTTAAAGCTCAACATTCAGAAAACAAAGATCATGGCATCCGGTCCCATCACTTAATGACAAATAGAGGGGAAACAGTGGAAACAGTGTCAGACTTTATTTTTTTGGGCTCCAAAATCACTGCCGATGGTGACTGCAGCCATGAAATTAAAAGACATTTACTCCTTGGAAGAAAAGTTATGACCAACCTAGATAGCATATTCAAAAGCAGAGACATTACTTTGCCGACTAAGGTCCATCTAGTCAAGGCTATGGTTTTTGAGTGGTCATGTATGGATGTGAGAATTGGACTGTGAAGAAGACTGAATGCCAAAGAATTGATGCTTTTGAACTGTGGTGTTGGAGAAGACTCTTGAGAGTCCCTTGGCCTGCAAGGAGATCCAACCAGTCCATTCTGAAGATCAACCCTGGGATTTCTTTGGAAGGAATGATGCTAAAGCTGAAACTCCAGTACTTTGGCCACCTCATGAGAAGAGTTGACTTATTGGAAAAGACTCTGATGCTGGGAGGGATTGAGGGCAGGAGGAGAAGGAGACGACCGAGGATGATGGCTGGATGGCATCACGGACTCGATGGACATGAGTCTGAGTGAACTCCGGAGATGGTGATGAACAGGGAGGCCTGGCATGCTGCAGTTCATGGGGTCCCAAAGAGTCGGACATGACTGAGCAACTGAACTGAACTGAACTGAAGGGTAGTTATTTTTATCGTTTATATTCTATGAAAGTGAAGTGAAAGTGGCTCAGTCGAGTCCAACCCTTTGTGACCCCATGGGCTTTACATGGAATCCTCCAGGCCAGAATGTTGGAGTGGGTAGCTTTTCCCTTCTCCAGGGGATCTTCCCAACCCAGGGATTGAACCCATTTCTCCTGCATTGCAGGTGGATTCTTTACCAGCTGAGCCACAAAGGAAACCCAAGGATACTGGAGTGGGTAGCCTATCTCTTCTCGAGTAGATCTTCCTGTCTCAGGAATCGAACCCGGGTCTCCTGTATTTCAGGCAGATTCTTTACCAACACAGCTATTAAGAAAGCCCAGATGGAAGAATTGAGGATTTGAGAGGTGATTGCCTTTGAATTTGATACTAACAGTTTGCATAACAAAAATCCCCTAGCTTAATTCAGATATCACCCTCAGTTAACTCATTGAACCAATTTTACACCTCACTCCTTGAAACTGAATTAGTCAAAAATTTCAAAATGATTTAGATGAACAGATGATAATTCATAGAACATAATTAAGTGCAATAAGGCTATTTGAGGTCTTAATCATAGGGAATACATCTCTCCTTAATAATTACTTTTTAATAAACCTAGGAGCCATGGGGTCCCACAGTGTTTATATGCTGGTCATCCTACCCCCATTCTCCTGTGAAACTACTTGTTTGACAGATAATTTATGGCAAAATAGCCTTATTCTCGTTAGACCAAGCACTGTGGAAACTGAAGCTTTAAGAAGTTTAGTAACTCACTGAGCACACACAGCCCCAGAATGACTGACATGAATCCAAGAATGTTTGATTGGACTTCAGAGGAGCCTGTGGACGGAGCTTGGAAATTTTGACCAGAAAACATGACTTTTAGTATCAGTGTCTCTCTTTGCTTTTCAACTTTGGACAAGATATCTAACAACCCTTCATAGTTGTTCTTTCTAAAATGTTACTGACCTCCTAAGATTGCTTTGAAGATTGATGCTAGCATATTGTCTTGCACTGGGTGTTTAATGTATAATTTTATTGCTTATCTAAGTTAAATTGCATGACCTTCTGGTCCTCATCAAATTAATAATCAATATAATTAATTATTCAGCCTATACTAAACTTTCAAACACTTTTATAAACCTTTGCATGAAAGTGAGTGAAAGTGAAGTCGCTCAGTCGTGTCCAACTCTTTGCGACCCCATAGACACCAGGCTCCTCCGTCCATGGGATTTTCTAGGCAAGAGTACTGGAGTGGGTTGCCGTTTCCTTCTCCAGGGAACTTCCCTACCTAGGGAGCAGGCAAGATATATGTATCTACTTAACTAGTTAAGTAATTCAAGCCTAGTAGATGATAAGGATCACCTATAACCTATTACAGGGATATCAGCAATATTATGTCCTCAACTGCACAGTTTCTCAATGGCAGGATAATTTCTTTATATTCAAAAATATATGTCAGTGATAGATTATATAATACAGGGCATGAAATTTTATTCCTTCAAAGCCTCCTTTATGACCATGGACACATTTAATTAACTCTCTAGAATTCAGTAAAAAAAAAAAAAGGAATAATAACATAAATTCTCTGATATGATATAAAAATAAATAATGTATAGCATGGAGAAGGAAATGGCAACCCAATCCAGTATTCTCGCCTGGAGAATCCCAGGGACGGAGGAGTCTGGTGGGCTGTTGTCTATGGGGTCTCACAGAGTCGGACACGACTGAAGCGACTTAACAGCAGCAGCATTAAGAATAGTGACTGCTACTGCTACTGCTAAGTCACCTCAGTCGTGTCAGACTCTGGGCGACCCCATAGACGGCAGGCCACCAGGCTCCCCCATCGCTGGGATTCTCCAGACAAGAACACTGGAGTGGGTTGCCATTTCCTTCTCCAATGCAGGGAAGTGAAAAGTGAAAGGGAAGTTGCTCAGTCGTATCTGACTCTTAGTGACCCCATGGACTGCAGCCTACCAGGCTCCTTCGTTCATAGGATTTTCCAGGCAAGAGTACTGGAGTAGGGTGCCATTGCTTTCTCCGAAGAATAGTGAGCAGATAGAAAATATAGAGCAAAAAAGAGCTGCGGTACAAATGAGAAGAAATTGTTGAGTAATGCTAGATAATTCTCAAGTTTATAAAACTTAGACTCAAATGTTCTACCATGGAAATTAAATTAGGTATTGGCATTCCTTTGGAAATTTCAGAGAACTACCAAGACAAAAAAATTGTTTGGAGCTAACTTTCTATCAGAACTATAGGATAGGAGAAAAACTACCTGATTTGAATTATCTAAATTTACTTGAAGATATATTTTTCCCCAAGAAAAAGAAATGCAAAAAGCAAAGTGGCTGTCTGAGGAGGCCTTACAAATAGCTATGAAAGGAAGGGAAGTGAAAAGCAAAGGAGAAAAAGAAAGATATAAGCATCTGAATGCAGAGTTCCAAAGAATAGCAAGGAGAGATAAGAAAGCCTTCCTCAGCGATCAATGCAAAGAAGCAGAGGAAAACAATAGAATGGGAAAGACTAGAGATCTCTTCAAGAAAATTAGAGATAGCAAGGGAACATGTCATGCAAAGATGGGCTCGATAAAGGACAGACATGGTATGGACCTAACAGAAGCAGAAAATGTTAAGAAGAGGTGGCAAGAATACACAGAAAAACCGTACAAAAAAGAGCTTCACGACACAGATAATCACGATGGTGTGATCACTCACCTAGAACCAGACATCCTGGAGTGTGAAGTCAAGTGGGCCTTAGGAAGCATCACTATGAACAAAGCTAGTTTTGGTGATGGAATTCCAATTGAGCTGTTTCAAATCCTGAAAGATGATGCTGTGAAAGTGCTGCACTCAATCTGCCAGCAAGTTTGGAAAACTCAGTAATAGCCACCGGACTGGAAAAGGTCAGTTTTCATTCCAATCCCAAAGAAAGGCAATGCCAAAGAATGCTCAAACTACCACACAACTGCACTCATCTCACATGCTAGTAAAGTAATGCTCAAAATTCTCCAAGCCAGGCTTCAGCAATACGTGAACCGTGAACTTCCAAATGTTCAAGTTGGTTTTAGAAAATGTAGAGGAACAAAGAGATCAAACTGCCAACATCCGCCGGATCATTGAAAAAGCAAGAGAGTTCCAGAAAAACATCTTTTTCTGTTTTATTGAGTATGCCAAAGCCTTTGACTGTGTGGGTGACAATAAACTGTGGAAAATTCTGAAAGAGATGGGAATACCAGACCACCTGACCTGCCTCTTGAGAAACCTGTATGCAGGTCAGGAAGCAACAGTTAGAACTGGACATGGAACAACAGACTGGTTCCAAATAGGAAAAGGAATACATCAAGGCTGTATATTGTCACCCTGCTTATTTAACTATTATGCAGAGTACCTCATGAGAAACGCTGGGCTGGATGAAGCACAAGCTGCAATCAAGAATGCTTGAGAATTATCAATAAACTCAGATATGCAGATGATACCACCCTTATGGCAGAAAGTGAAGAACTAAAGAGCCTCTTGATGAAGGTGAAAGTGGAGAGTGAAAAAGTGGACTTAAAGCTCAACATTCAGAAAACGAAGATCATGGCATCTAGTCCCACCACTTTATGGCAAATAGATGGCGAAACATTGGAAACAGTGGTTGACTTTATTTTTTTGAGTTCCAAAATCACTGCAGATGGTGATTGTAGCCATGAAATTAAAAGACGCTTACTCCTTGGAAGGAAAGCTATGACCTACCTAGATAGCATATTGAAAAGCAGAGACATTACTTTGCCAACAAACGTCCCTCTAGTCAAGGCTATTGTTTTTCCAGTGGTCATGTATGGATGTGAGAGTTGGACTATAAAGAAAGCTGAGCACTAAAGAATTGATGGTTTTGAACTGTGGTGTTGGAGAAGACTCTTGAGAGTCCCTTGGACTGTAAGGAGATCCAACCAGTCCATCCTAAAGGAAATCAGTCCTGAATATTCATTGGAAGGACTGTGCTGAAGTTGGAAGTCCAGTACTTTGGCCACTTATTGCAGAGCTGACTCCTTGAAAAATACCTTGATCCTGGAAAAGATTGAGGGGAGGAGAAGAAGGGGACGACAGATTATGAGATGGTTGGATGGCATCACTGACTCAGTGGACACAGTTTAGCTGATCTCTGAGATCTGGTGATAGACAGGGAGGCCTGGTGTGCTGCGGTTCATAGGATCACAAAGAGTTGGACACCACTGAGCAACTGAACTGAACTGAACTTGAGGATACTTACATTGATATAGGAACTTTACAAATGTATGATAACATTGTATGGTATTTGTTACACATAGAAACAAAAAAAAATTACTACTAAATGAAATTCTTATCAATGTCATAATTTCCTCAATTACATCCTTCCACCAATAGTTGGGCTTTGAGAGGCAAGGAGAGAATAAAAATAATTTTTTTCTGAGTTTTACATTATTATTATCTCTGTGCCTATAGTCCATTTGTTAAATTATATGAAAATTGCTGTGATGATAAAGAATTTGTATAGAGCTGAGCTAGAATTTATCTTAATATTAACTATGCTTACAACATTTACTTATAAAATATATATTTTACATAAACTTACAGGAGAAATTCTTAATGTAACTCAGAAGTCAGGTTATCTTAAAGTTTCACAGCAATCATTTACATATGACTGGTAGATAAACTCCATTTTGATGATGTTCCATGACTTTCTTTATGAATATAAACAGAGTATGGCCATGATTTCAATCTTTAAATAATCTATGTTAGAAAATATAATGTGCAAGATGATGTCATCAGGTGCATAACATATTCACAACCCCACCTTTAAAGTTCCCTGATTTGATGAGCTATGTATTTTGATCAGCAAGAGATAAGTTTCACTTTCCAATTTTTTGCCTAACTCATCTACATATTTTTTAAGGTAAAATCCACATAAGTAAGCATTTTATGGTATGCAATTCAGTGCCATCAAGTACATTCACAATGTAGTACAAATGCCACCTGCTTCTAGTTCTAAAACATTGTCATCACAAGAAGACACCATAAACACTAAGCTGTTGCTCTTAATTGCACCCTCTCCCCAGCCTTGGGCAACCAGTAGTTATCTATCTGTATCTATGAATTTATCTATTCTAGGTATTTCCATGTAACTGGAATCATACATTATGTGACATTCTGCATCTGGCATATTTTACTTAGCATGATGTTTTTGAATTTATCCATGCTGTAACTTGTATTAGTACTTCATTTTTACAATTGAATAATATTTTATTGTATATACATACCACAATTTGTTTATCCTTTGGTCTTCCGATCTAAACAGAAAATTCCCAGATTTTGGCTCTTGATAATAATGCTAGTGGACTTCCTAGATGGCTCAGTGGTAAACACTGTGCCTGCCAATGAAGGAGATACCAATTTGACCCATGGGTTAGGAAGATGCCCCAAAGAAGGAAATGGCAACACACTCTGGTTTTTTTGCCAAATGAATCCCATAGACAGAGGAGTCTCGTGGGCTGCAGTCCATGTGGTCTCAAAGGAGCTGGACACAACATAGGGACTAAATGAAAAGAGGAAAGAAAAGACAATATTGCTACTGTGAATAATTGTGTACAGGTATTAGTTTGAGTATGTATTTTTATTTCTTTTGCATATATGTCTGGGAGCAGAATTATTGGGTCAGGTACAATTCTATCTTTTTTATTCTTATTCACTTTTTAATTGATTTCTATTTGAGTATAATTGCTTTATAAGACTGCAAGAAAATATCCACTGTGTTTTGGATTCCCTTCCCATTTAGCTCACCACAGAATGCTGAGTAGAGTTCTCTGTGCTTTACAGTAGGAACTCATTAGTTATCTATTTTATTTTATTTTTTTAAGTTATCTATTTTATACATAGTGGTGTATATATGTCAATCCCAAACACTCAGTTCAGTTCAGTCACGCAGTCGTGTCCAACTCTTTGCGACCCCATGAATCGCAGCACACCAGGCCTCTCTGTCCATCACCAACTCCCAGAGTTTATCCAAACTCATGTCCATCAAGTTGGTGATTCCATCCAGCCATCTCATCATCTGTTGTCCCCTTTTCCTCCTGCCCCCAATCCCTCTCAGCATCAGGGTCTTTTCCAGTGAATCAAATCTTCGCATGAGGTGGCCAAAGTATTGGAATTTCAGCCTCAGCATCAGTCATTCCAATGCACACCCAGGACTGATCTCGTTTAGAATGGACTGGTTGGATCTCCTTGCAGTCCAAGGGACTCTCAAGAATCTGCTTCAACACCACAGTTTAAAAGCATCAATTCTTCAGCACTCAGCCTTCTTCACAGTCCAACTCTCACATCCATACATGACCACTCAAAAACCATAGCCTTGACTAGACGGATGTTTGTTGGGAAAGTAATGTCTCTGCTTTTGAATATACTATCTAGGTTGGTCACAACTTTCCTTCCAAGGAGTAATCGTCTTTTAATTTCATGACTACAATCACCATCTGCAGTCATTTTGGAGTCCAGAAAAATAAAGTCAGCCACTGTTTCCACTGTTTCCCATCGATTTCCCATGAAGTGGTGGGACCAGACGCCGTGATCTTCGTTTTCTGAATGTTGAGCTTTAAGCCAACTTTTTCACTCTCCTCTTTCACTTTCATCAAGAGGCTTTTTAGCTCCTCCTCATTTCTGCCATAAGGGTGGTGTCATCTGCATATCTGAGGTTATTGATATTTCTCCTGGCAATCTTGATTCCAGCTTGTGCTTCTTCCAGCCCAGCACTCTGCATAATAGTTAAATAAGCAGGGTGACAATATTCAGTCTTGACGTATTCCTTTTCCTATTCTCTCAATTCATCCTAACTGTCCTCTTGGCAAGCATATGTTTGTTCCCTACATCTGTGACTCTATTTCTCCTTTGCAGATAAGTCCATCTATACCATTTTCTAGATTCCACATTTAAAGACTGTTATATGACATTTATTTTTCTGTTTCTCTTTCTGTCTGTGTGACAATCTCTAGGTCCATCCATGTCTCTGTAAATGGCACTATTTCATTTCTTTTTATGGCTAAGTACTACTCCATTGTATACATGTACTATATCATCTTTATCCATTTGTCACTTTGAGGTTGCTTCCACATCCTGGCTATTGTAAACAGGACTGCAATGAACATCAGAGATCTGACATTTTAGAATTCTGGTTTTCTCAAGATATATGTCTAGGAGTGGAATTGCTGGATCATATGGTTGCATAATCTTTAAAAAATAGCCTTTACTTTCTATAGCAGTTTTAGGTTTATGGAAAAACTGAACAAACAGCACAAAAAATTCCTATATACCCACCCCACACCCACCCCTCCCCCCACACACAAATTCCCTCATTATCAACATCCTACAACAGAGTGGTATATTTGTACAACTGATAAACCTACACTGTCGCATCGTTATTAGCCCAAGTTTGTAGTTTGCATTAGAGTTCACCCTTGGTATTGCACATCCATGGTTTTGACAAAGGCATGTGTCATGTGTCTCTGTCCATAATCATACTAGCATGCAGAATAGTTTCACTGCCCTAAAAATCCCCTGGGCTCTGCCTGTCTATCTCTCTTCCCACTCTAAACCAAGTAGTTTTCCAGGATTTGAATTATTTTGAAACTTTACCCTAATGGATAATTCAAAAAGTTTTTTAATTTTAGCTTTTTTATTTAGGTTCTTAATTGATTTTACATTTTTATATGATGTGAAATGGTGTCTGACTTCATCATTTTTCATACATATATCTGGTTGTCTTAGCACCATTTGTATAAGAGACTATTCTTTCTCCATCAAATGTGTTTGACACCCTTGTCAAAAATCAATTAATCATAGTATCAGGTTTCTTTTTCAATATAGTTTTGATTATTCACCATTGAGTACATTGTTAGCTGTGAGATTTTGTAAATTCCCTTAATCATCTTGTTTTATGAGATTTTTTACTGTCTGAATATTAAATTTGCCTATTTAAAAAATATTTTCAAAGAGACAGCTTATTTTTATTAACCTTTTCTTCTGTCATTTTATTTTAGCCTTTTTTGTTGTTGTTATTTCTTTCATTTTACTAACTTTGTGCTTAATTTAATCTTCTCTTTAATTCCTTGAGGGGTAAAGTTAAGTTGTTTTGAGATCTTTCTTGTTTCTTTAATGTAGGCATTTATTACTATAGATTTACTCTCAAACTGATTTTGCTGCATCCTATAAGTTTTGGTATGTTGTAGCCATCACCAGTTCAATGGACACGAGCTTAGGCAAATTCCAAGAGATGGTGAGGGACATGGAAGCTTAGCATGCTGTAGTCCACAGGGTTGCAAAGAGCTGGACATGACAACTGAACAGCAACAATGTTTCCATTTTCATTTATCTCAAGATATTTTTTAATTTCTATTTTTATTTCTTTTTAATATTAT
This sequence comes from Ovis canadensis, assembly GCF_042477335.2. Lineage (NCBI taxonomy): Eukaryota > Metazoa > Chordata > Mammalia > Artiodactyla > Bovidae > Ovis > Ovis canadensis. The sequence continues at coordinate 193,877,308 of NC_091246.1, read as the reverse complement.
TAATTCTTGAGTGACATCGTGTTTAATTTTGACATATTGGGAGATTTTCCAACTTTTCTTTTTGTAATTGATTTTGTTATGTTTCAGGAAAGATTTATATGATTTAAAGCTTCTTAAATTGATTGACTTGGTTTGTATACTAACATAACATCGATCCAGGAAAATCTTCCAGGTGCACTTGAAAAGAATGTATTTCCTATTGCTTTTGGACAGAATATTCTATATATGCCTGTTAAGCCCATCTGGTTAATGTGTTGTTTAAGGTCAATGTTTCCTTTTTGATTTTCTGTCTGGAGGACTTATCCATTGATAAAAGTGGAGTGCTAAAGTTCTCTACTATTATTTTATTATTATCTTTTTCTATCTTAGGTCTTTTAATATGTGTTTGGTATATTTAAGAACTATGTTGGATATATAAAAATTTACAAATGTTATGTCCTATTACTGAATTGATCTTAATAGCATTATATAATAACCTTCTTTGTTATTTCATTTTTTTTTTTGAAGTTTATTTCATCTAATCTCTGGAGAAGGAAATGGCAACTCACTCCAGTATTTTTGCCTGGAAAATTGCAAGGACAGAGGAGCCTGGCAGGCTATAGTCCATGGGGTTGCAAAGACTCAGCCACGACTGAAGCAACTTAGCACACATTTCATCTGATATAAGTATAGCACCCTGATTTTCCTTTGGTTTCTATTTGTATGTAAGTTCTGTTTTCATCACTTCACTTTGAGTCTGTGTCCTTATATCTGAGGTGAGGCTCTTACAGGTAACATGTAGTGGGGCCATGTATTTTTATCCATTCAGTCACTCTATGTCTATGAATAATTTAATTCATTTACATTTAAATTAATTATTGATATATATATATTTATTGCCACTGCATTCATTTTTCCCAGCTATTTTATAATTTATTTGTTCCTTTCTTATTCTCTTGCTCTCCTCCTTTGTGATTGAATGATTTTCTGTAGTAGTATGCTTAGATTCTGTCTTTTTTTGTCTTTTCTGTAATTATCACAGGTTTTTGATTTGCAGTTACTGTAAGGCTTGAGTAAAACAACATATGTTTATAGCAGTCTATTTTAAGTTGATAACAATTTCAAATGCATTCTATAGCACTACACTTTTATTTCCCTACCACAGTTTATAATTCTGATTTAACAATTTGCATAATTTTATCTTATGCATCCAACAAATATTTTAGTTACAGTTATTATTTTTTTTTTGCCTTTTAACCTTTATACCAGCTTTAAAAGTGATTAACCCACCACCTTTACAGCTATTATATAGCTGAGTTGAAGATCTCCTGCAGTGGAAATGGCAACCCACTCCAGTATTCTTGCCTGGAAAATTCCATGGACAGAGGATCCTGGCAGACTATAGTCCATGAGACTGCAAAGAGTCAGACACAACTGAGAGACTAAGTATGCACGCAGGCATGCACTATACAATTACCTATCCCAGAAGGATTTTTACTTTCGTATATTTTCCTTTTACTAACTAGCATCCTCTCATTTCACCTTAAGAAATCTCATTTAATACTGATGATGAACTCCTGTAGCTTTTTCAAATTTTTTCTTCAAGCCTGAAGGGCAATTTTTCTGGGTTGAATATTTTTGGGTGGCAGTGGTTTGTTTTTGTTTTGTTTTGTTTTGTTTTTCACCACTTAAAGTATGTCATGCTACTCCTTTCTAGTCTGCAAAGTTTCTGCTGAAAAACTTTGATAGCTTTATGGAGGTTCTCTTATTTGTAACAAATTGCTTTTCTCTTGCTCCTTTTAAGATTCACTCCTTGTCTTTAACCTTAGACATTTTAATTATAATATGTCTTAGTATGGGAGTCTTTGAGTTTGTCTTGTTTAAAACTCTTTGGGAGTCCTGGATGTGAATGTATGTTTTATTCTTAAGGATAGGAACATTTTTTTGGCCATTATTTCTTTGATTAATTTTTCTACCCCCTTTTTTCTTTCTTCACTTTCTGAAAACCCTATAATTTGAGTTTTAGTCTGCTTGATATTGTCCTATAAGTCCCCTAAGCTATCTTCACAATTTTTTTTTTTTTTTTGCTGCTCTAATTGGATGAGTTCCACTGCTCTGTCCTTGAGTTCACTGAATCTCGCTTTCTCTTCATCTAGTTTGAACCCCTCTATTGTATTTTTCAGTTTGGATACTGTGTTCTCAGTCCTGTGATTTCTATTTGGTCCATCCTTATATTCCTTTCTCTTTGTTAAAATTTTCACTCTGTTCTTTCATTGTTCTCCTGAACTCAGGAAGCATTATTTGAAGTCTTTATCAGGTAAATCACTTATTTTCATTTCATTAACTTTTTTCTGAGGTTTTACCTTATTTTTTGTTTGAAAATAGTCCTGTTTTCTTTGCTTTCCTTGACTCTCTGTGTTGGTTTGTATGCATTAGATAAAGTAGGCACCTCTCCCAGTCTCACAGTGTGGACTCACGTAGATGAACCTCGTCATTTAACTAGCTCCTAGCTCTTGATTGTCTTTCAAACCACTGTGATTGTCTTATTAGTCTACTTTATTTGAAGCAACCCCCTATACTTGACTGTGTGCCCACACCTGTCAGTGTCCCAAGGAGGAGGATCTCAGTCAGCACCTAGATTCAGGTTAAATGGAAGCCAGACTACCAGGCAATAGCATTTAATGTAATCAAATATACCTCTTTCAGGGAAAACTGGGGGATGTGCATTTCTGTCTGTACCCTGTACACTGAGTCATAAAGTGACTACAGGTTAAGAACACTTTTGTTGTTGCTGTAAGGAATGTGCCTTCTGAATGGCAGCCACAAAAGCACTGCTAATTTAGGTTTCTCCAAACAGAATTCTTAGCTTGGTAGTTTTTGAACAATCTAAGTTGTAAACATAAACTGCTGATTGATGTTTTGAATCCTTAGGCACATTTTACCCTTGGTTCCTTGTCAAAATATTATTTTCCATGTTTCTCATTTTTATTGGGGAATATATTGGGCTCAGTATTTTGATGAAACATAACTCTTGACTATCCCCATTTTATGTAAGAAGATTTCATTAGACATTCCACCTGATATAGGATCTAGTCTGTTTCATCTGTTCCCTTTGTCTCTGTGAGTCTATGAAGGACAAAACTCAAGTCTACCTGGTAACTGTATGCCTTGAATTGAAGGCCACCTGTTGAATTCAGCTTATTGTTCTGGATTTCTGTCTTTTGTTTCTTGCTCTGAATACTTCTTACTTAATCATCAAATCACTGTATTTTAAGATTTTTAAAAATTAACTTTTCCATGTACTTTGAAGCTATTTTTAGAAGGGGAATCATACTTTTCTAGGAAAAAAATGTATTGTACCTAAAAATAATTTTTTCTTAATTCTCAGAAAAATCATGTATTATGGGACAATGATGTTAGTTATTAATAGTTCCATTTTCAAATCAGGAAACTTAAACTCATAGAGTTTAAGTAATACCATTGCAATTTGTTTAGTAAGTTGTGGAACTGTAATTAGAACACAAGTCTGTTTGATAGAAAAGCCTGTGTTCTTTCCAACACCAATCTAGGTTTGGATATTGTCTAAGTTAACTTACTGTATAATCTGCAAATTTTCTTACCTATATTATTAGCACAATATTGGGTAAAGTTGTTTAATACTTAAAAGAGATAATATATCCCTGATGATCTGCACTAATATAGCGAATGATTCACCAGAGAAGTGTCACTGAATAGTTTCTATAAATAATAGTTAAAAAGTATATTTTACATGTATAACATCTATATGTATATTCATTTGGAATTTAACTGATAATTGTGCCATGGGTTGGCAAGAGTTTGTTGAATTCATGCATGAAAATTGAAATGATGAATGACTTAACCTACAAAATGACTTACAATAGTAGCTATCTCTATTAAACATAGCAGTCATGGTTCTGCCTTCACTATCTCCATGTTCATCAGGCATTTGGAAAATCTATTTTAACCCAGAGGCATAGTGTTGAATGTTTGTATTCCTGAAAGAGGTTAAAACCATTTTCTAAGCATTCGTGTTGTACTCAGAAAAAGTCTTGGTTCTTTGGTCCGAGCCATCAAACATTGATGGTGGAAGTCTGATCTTGACATTGGCTCCCAGTGCTGCTGCAAGCCAGTCACTTAACCTTGGGTTTCAAGTTTTTCATCTGTAAAATTGGGATAAAAACACTTACCTGCCCCTCTGGAAAATGTGAAGATTTCTGGAAGTAAATGCATTAGAAAGTATTTTGAACGTGAATATGACACCCAAAATAGCAAAAATAAATCCTTTCTTTTCCTCTCTATTCCCACTGGCACTCCCTTTCTCAGTTGGAGAATGAAGTTTTATAGAATGTGTGGTATTCAAAAGCCAAAAAGCAGGTCTCTCAAGAAAACTTCACTGTTAATCACATTGGCCACTGTCAATTACGCAGAAAGTTGAGGTGATGTTTTGGATGAAGGAGACCTACCCTCTTTATATAGGGTTTCCTGAGATCGGCCTGCTAGAGCTATCCTAATAATATTTGATTTTAGCAGGATGTTCAGAATTTTCCCCTAGAGATATGTTTGACCTGGAAACATATCCGGGCATTTTGGAAGTTTGAAAAAACTACCATCATAATAAATCTGCTGAAATGGAAGTTTATCTCCAAAGTCTTTGTGAGGAAAAAGTAAAATAAAAAAAACCTGGGTTTGTATAGCTCAATCTGCTTAGGGCCATTTGTTATTCCTTAAAACAAGTCCTATGGACATGGCCTCTTTCTTACATGCTGGGTGATGATGATTCTTCTCAGTGTCTGACTCGGATCTAGATAGTGAGGCCAGTCTGAATAGTTCTCCTGTGAACCCATGAACACTGAATAGAATGCCAGTAGAAGCCAAATAAACATAAGTTTTTATTCAGTTCATGGCTAGTTGGTTTCTCCTCCCATCTTCTATCTGTCCTTTTGCTATTTAGGGAAATATAATTTTTGACAGGGAATTATCAGCAGATGCCCTAGTTTGTATCATTCAACTCCACTGTGCTTAATTTCCTTCTTGTATGACCATTTTTTATGTTTTTATAGCAAAGTTCAATCTGGGTCCAAATTTTGGGTTTGGCTCTGCATTGGCTTGTTTTGACATAAGTTTTCTCCCTTTACAATTTTATAATCACCCTATGAGGTTTATAGTCTTTTTAGAGATGAAGACCGTGAGTTCAGAGGGCTAAAGAAGTTAATCCAGGGTTACACAGTTAATCACAGCTGAAATTGGGATTGGAATTAAGGTCACCTTTTACCAAGGTACATGTTCTTTGGATTATGCACTTTTTCTTTGAGTTGCAAGTCACCATCTGGCTTATCAGCAAGAGTGAAGGCTGGCACACAATTAGAATTGGAGTATAAACATTATTTATTCATTTGCCATTGAAGGCTATGTTGATGACTTAGACCTGATGAGAAAAAGCATTACGGTGGCAACAATTAGGAGAATTGACATAGAAAATGAAGAAACAGTTTCTTTCCGTATGTTTCTACACATTTATTCCTCATTCTAATATAATGTAAAATTATTTTATAGATGTTTGTTTATAAGGAAATTTACAACTTGAGTGTTCCAAGCTTCACTTTATTATAAAGGAGCCAGCCAAGCAATTTCATTCTAATTTCCATGTAAATTCCAAGTGTGCTGTACAACTTGTTATGATTTAAAAAAATACTCATATATTTTATTTTACATTGATTGTTACCTTGTGATACTCAATGTTTCTACTGCAGTAAAATGATGTAATTGTGTTGTAAAACTGTCTTTCTGGGTGAAACTATTTGTTTTTCTTTTTTTACATTCTACCATATAAAGCATATCATTTCATATATATGTATTTCTCTGTTTAATGAGGGAAAATCACCTATCAGTTGGTTATAAAGACATCTTTGAAAAATGGATATTTTCATAAAAACTTATAAATAAAGTTTTGAGAGGAGGGTAGACTAATCCAGTCAATCAGACATGCTAAGGCATCCTGCATATCTTAGAACCAAACTCCTTGATTGTTGGAATTATCATAGTATCCCATATCAGCACAGGAGCTCAGACAAATGGATGCAAATCTGAAGATAGCATGAGTCAGGAACAAAAGCAATTGCAACCAAAATGGTGGCGAGAACATTGTGTCTAATTTTCTCTCACTCCAGCATTTTGTTTGCATCTTCAAACAAATAACAAATACTATGTGTCAGAAACTAACAATAGCAATCATACAAAAATGAGAAACATTGAAGACATATTTCATTCATAAACGAGACAGTTAGTAAACCCGGAGTCAACGAATCAACTAAGGATGGTGGTAAATACACTATGATTATCATCTGGGGATTTTCTCTTTTACAAGGTTCTGCATGTGAATAGGAGCAGTTTCAAAACTCATCTTCACTGAACCTAGTGTGATCACCAAACATTTATTTTCAGAATTGGTAGCAAGACCTACAAAAACCCTATCAGGCACCACAGCTCTGAGCTGATTTTTTTTCTGGTGACCTTCATCCAAGTAGTGAATGGATTCAATTTGTGTCAGCACCCACTTTATCATGGACACAAAAATGTGAACACTAAAAAGCCAAAGCCAGATTTCCAGTTACTATCAGCTCATATTTAGTCATTTGAGAAAGATTGTAAAGATACTGTTTTCAGTTTTCATCCTGATTTAGGGAAGCATCCTCTTTCAGGGTTCTATGTTTCTGCATTAGTCATTCTAGAAGTTCTATAAATATGTTTACTTTTAAGTTCTATGAAGGAAGGGATACAGTGGTTGTGCCCATATAATCAAACTGACCGGGTGGCTATGCAAGATTGAATTATGTAAATAAATCCTTTTGTTTGTGGCGTTTCATTTTTTTTTTATTTTTTTTTTTCGTTTCATTTTTTAAAACTGTTTAAATTTCATTCAACATATATGTAAACAGAACTGGCCTGCTCTTTAGTCATACTAGAACTTGAGACAAGGAGAAAGTGGAAGTACTAGAAAGTATTTACAAAAGAAATGGTAAAAGCTGAAGATTAAAATGTATCAGGAGCTTTGCATAAGATACCATATGCATCTTCAGTGCCACTCCCTCAAATTATTATTTTCATTTTACAGTAGAGTAAGGATGATATAATCTGCTCAATTCACCAAAATATTGATAGATCCAGTATTTATAGAACAGTTGTTGATACCAAGGACTGTAGCTGTTACACTCTATGGTGTGTCCTCCTCAAATAAGAGTAAAATCACACATGTGCTGTGCTGTGCTTAATCGTATTCGACTCTGTAAACCCGTGGACTGTAGTGTGCCAGGCTCCTCTGTCCATGGGGATTCTCTAGACAAGAATACTTGAGAGGGTTGCCATGCCCTCCTCCAGAGAATCTTCTCAACCCAGGGATTGAATCTAGGTCTCTCACATTGTGGGCAGATTCTTTACCATCTGAGCCACCAGAGAAACCCAAGAACACTAGAGTGGGTAGCTTATCTTTTCTCCTGGGAAACTTCCCAGCCCAGGAATCTAACTGGGATCTCCTGCATTGCAGGTGGATTCTTTACCAGCTGAGCTACCAGGGAAGCCCCAAATCATGTATTATTACAATTTATCTTTAAAATTAACAGATCAGTTTGATCATGCTGACAATCCCTGAGTATTTATCAAAAAAGGAACTATGAGACACCTATACCTTGGAATACATGCCAATAGACTGAACGCTTTATGCTTGTAATTCGGAAATTGTTGGGAGACCAACACAGTTACTGTGTTGGGCACCAGAAGGAATAATGACTCATACTTAATATTTGGACATAAAACCTGAAGGGGGTTGAAAATGTATCTATTTCATGTTGTCCTATTTCTGGACTATTTAACTTAAAATTTAGTAGATTTATTATAAGATGTTCTCTATAAAGATATTGCTAAACAAATTACTAATGTAAAATATCACAGAAGTCATATGTTTTAATATACTTTGAGACAGCAATTGTATATATTCTGGTAAGAATTTTGGAGAAGTGGAGAGTAGATTTTATTAATTGTATAAAGATATAATTATTTCAAAACTTGTAAGTACTTTTCTTAACAACTGCAAAGATGTAGAATTCTTTCAGTGACAGCCAGCCTGATAGCATGCAGATGAAGCTTTGGGAGCAGATGTGTTCATGCTCAGTAGATCAGTTATGTCTGACTCTTTGTGACCCCATAGACTGCAGGGGTCACCTACAGGCTCCTCTGCCCATGGGACTTTCCAGGCAAGATTATTGGAGTGAGTTGCCAGTTCCTATTCCATGGGATCTTCTTGACTCAGGGATAAAACCCAGTTCTCCTGTGTCTCCTGCATTGGCAGGAGGAGAGAGTCAAATTCTGGAACTACTACCTACTAGCTTTGTGGCAATGGCTTACTGAAAACCTCTTCGGTTAACAGATATGATCAAGAGACTTATATGTAAAGAACCAATGCAATGTCCATCAATTAGATATTTTTATTTTAAAGAATAACATCTAGGCATGTAATCTGAAAAACAAATTAATAGCATTTGTTAATCAAGAGCTCTGTAAATAAACCAAATATTTAAAATCATCTAGTATAGCACGTGGCCCATTGTAAACTCTCAATAAACATTAATTTTTCTTCTTTATGTCATTAATTCTTACGTATTTAAGCCAAGTCTGCTCAGTGGTAAAGAATCTGCCTGCCAATACAGGATACGCAGGTTTGATCACTGGGTTAGCAAGATCTGCAGGAAAAGGAAATGGCAATCAACTCCAGCATTCTTGCCTGGGGAATCCCACAGACAGAGGAGCTTGGAGGGCTACAGTCCATGGGGTCTCGAAGAGTCAAACAAACTTAGTGACTAAACAACAACAACATGGCACTGATAAGTATTTTGGATATATATCTTTAATCTCCTTACAGTAAGTTCAGTTCAGTTCAGTTCAGTTGCTCACTCATGTCTGACTCTTTGTGACTCCATGAATTGCAGCACACCAGGCCTACCCAGGACAGACCTCCTTTAGGATGCATTGGTTGGATCCCCTTGGATCCAAGGGACTCTCAAGAGTCTTCTCCAACACCACAGTTCAAAAGCATCAATTCTTCAGCACTCAGCTTTCTTCATAGTCTAACTCTCACATCCATACATGACCACTGGAAACACCATAGCCTTGACTAGATGGACCTTTGTTGGCAAAGTAATACGTCTACTTTTCAAGAAGCTATCTAGGTTTGTCATAACTTTCCTTACAGGAGTAAGTGTCTTTTAATTTCATGGCTGCATTCACCATCTGCAGTGATTTTGGAGCCCAGAAAAATAAAGTCTGACACTGTTTTCACTGTTTCCCCATCTATTTCCCATGAAGTGATGGGATCATATGCCATGATCTTCGTTTTCTGAATGTTGAGCTTTAAGCCAACTTTTTCACACTTCTCTTTCGCTTTCATCAAGAGGCTTTTTAGTTCCTCTTCACTTTCTGCCATAAGGTTGGTATCATCAGCATATCTGAGGTTACTGATATTTCTCCTGGCAATCTTGATTCCAGCTTGTGCTTCTTGCAGCCCAGCGTTTTTCATGATGTACTCTGCATAGAAGTTAAATAAGCAGGGTGACAATATACAGCCTTGATGTACTCCTTTTCCTATTTGGAACCAGTCTGTTGTTCTAAGTCCAGTTCTAACTGTTTCTTTCTGACCTGCATACAGATTTCTCAGGAGACAGGTCAGGTGGTCTGGTATTCCTATCTCTCTCGGAATTTTCCACAGTTTATTGTGATCCACACAGTCAAAGGCTTTGGCATAGTAAATAAAGCAGAAATAGATGTTTTTCTGGAATTCTCTTGCTGTTTTCCGTGATCCAGCAGATGTTGGCAATTTGATCTCTGGTTCCTCTGCCTTTTCTAAAACCAGCCTGAACATCTGGAAGTTCATGGTTCTTATATCGCTGAAGCCTGGCTTGGAGAATTTTGAGCATTACTTACTAGCGTGTGAGATGAGCGCAACTGTGCTGTAATTTGAGCATTCGAGCTACCCCACAGCCATGGTCAGGTCAATGGCCAAGGGGAGCAAACCAACGTCCAAGGAGTGGAGGCTGCATGGGTGCAGGAGGGCTGAGAGGAGATACTCCACATTCAAGGTTAGGAGGGGTGACTCATCCAAGGTAAGGAACAGCGGCTGTGCTTTGCTGGAGCAGCCGTGAAGAGATACCCCACGTCCAAAGTAAGAGAACCCCAAGTAAGATGGTAGGTGTTGCAAGAGGGCATCAGAAGGCAGACACACTGAAACCATAATCGCAGAAAACTAGCCAATCTGATCACATGGACCACAGCCTTGTCTAACTCAATGAAACTAAGCCATGCTGTGTGGGGCCACCCAAGACAGACAGGTCATGGTGGAGAGGTCTGACAGAATGTGGTTCACTGGAGAAGGGAATGGCAAACCATTTCAGTATTCTTGCCTTGAGAACCTCATGAACAGTATAAAAAGGCAAAATGATAAGATACTGAAAGAGGAACTCCCTGGTGCCCAATATGCTACTGGAGATCAGTGGAAAAACAACTCCAGAAAGAATGAAGGGATGGAGCCAAAGCAAAAACAATACCCAGCTGTGGATGTGACTGGTGATAGAAGCAAGGTCCGATGCTGTAAAGAGCAATATTGGGAAAAAAAGAAAAAAAAAAAAGCAATATTGCATAGGAATCTGGAATGTTAGGTCCATGGATCAAGGCAAATTAGAAGTAGTCAAACAGGAGATGGCAAGAGTAAATGTTGACATTCTAGGAATCAATGAACTAAAATGGACTGGAATGGGTGAATTTAACTCAGATGACCATTACATCTACTACTGTGGCCAGGAATCCCTTAGAAGAAATGGAGTAGCCATCATGGTCAAGAAAAGAGTCTGAAATACAGTATTTAGATACAATCTCAAAAACGACAGAATGATCTCTGTTCATTTCCAAGGCAAACCATTCAATATCACGGTAATCCAAGCCTATGCCCCAACCAGTAAAGCTGAAGAAGGTGAAGTTGAAAGGTTCTATGAAGACCTACAAGACCTTTTAGAACTAACACCCAAAAAAAGATGCCCTTTTCATTACAGGGGACTGGAATGCAAAAGTAGGAAGTCAAGAAACACCTGGAGTAACAGGCAAATTTGGCCTTGAAGTACAATAAGTCAGGTATAGAATTAACTCAAATCGACAAATAAATATTCTGTTTCCTTTACAGATGTTACTCTTTACAATAAAAGTGTCCAGCTGAGAGACTTTGCACTGGTCCTTTACAAATAAATCTCTTTATCTTGTCTGTTTTCTATGATTCAAAGTGAATTTGAATTTCTTTAACTCTTCAAATGCAAATTCAAAGTGAATTCGAATTCCTTTAACTTTTGTCATCGCTTTCCATAATAACTGTTCTAACAAACAATAAGATCTCCTGAAATCCTAAACCATCAGATGAAAGACCAGACCTCTCACCAGACACCCAAGAACTTATTGAAAGAATATTGCACATTTAAGTAACATTTGCCCCTTCTCCTTGCTATCTCAAAATATCAAACATCTGCAGACTTCACAGATGTGTCATATAACCTTTTTCTCATTCATGCAAAAGACCTTTAAAATTAATAGCAGACTCTATACTCATTATTATAATGACATTTTATTGTATAATTTATTCTCTTTTACTTTTGCTATTAGAGAAATTTTTAAGAATCTACCCAAGTACTGATCATTATCTGAAAAAAAAAAAGTCTATGAATCAGCTTTTATTTATCTGAACTTAAGAGCCAAATCATACCACAGAAACAATTACTTGTAAGAAAACACAGTTTAAAATAAGTATTGGCTCATTGTAACTGCAGGGGAGGAGACCACCAAATAAACACTACACTTCAATCACAATTTCTTCAAGCAATAGGAATTTCTTGACAATAAAGAAGAGTACAAGAAAGGCAAATATTGAATACTTTATCTATTATTTTCCTCTTTGAGTGAAAAGCAGAAAGAGTGACATAGAAAAGAGTCGCCTATAGCTAACATGTTGGGGATAATCCAAGCATTTCAGATCACGATATAGTGTGGGGTATACTGGTTCTAGTTATGGATTAGATTGAATGCTTCTGACAAATGACACCATTTGAATAAAGAATATCTATCCTATCAGCTAGGTTGATTTTCTTTTATTTCTTAGTGATCGAATATGGCTTTATTGTTTGCTTTTTTATATTTTTAAACAGTTTTTTAAAAATATATATAATATATTTGCTTTGGACTTCCCTGGTGGTTCAGAGATAAAGAATCTGCCTGTCAGGTGTTCAGTCCCTGGGTTGGGAAAAGATTCCCTGGTGAAGAAAATGGCAAGCCACTCCTACATTCTTGCCTGGAAAATCCCATGGGACAGGGGAACCTGGCAGGCTACAGTCCATGGGGTTGCAAGAGTTAGACACAACTTAGTGCCTAAAAAACAACGGCAGCTAGTTGTTTTACAGTGTTGTGTTAGTTTATACTGTACAACAAACTCAATCACATATATGTATACATATACCCCACCCCTCTTACTTTTGAATTTCCTTCCTGTTTACATCATCACAGAGACAGAGAGAAGTATTTGATCAGTCTCTCCAGGGTCCCCATCTCACTCACAGTCTATGCCTCTCTTGGTTGCTTTTTTGACCTACACAGTGAAAAACAAGCTGCTTTCAAATGAATGGATCTAATACTAGTATGCTTTCACATTAATGAGGTCTTCATATATCTGTTTCAAATCTTAATTCCCTCAGTCTATATCTCAACACATCTTCCAGAGATAAATGATTTATTAAAGTACAAGTCTTGAGTCTCAGCATAGTAGACCAAAGAGGCTCCACACGGGTCCTGGAATAAAATCCATGTTCCTCAGTCTGACCTGAAGAGTCCTCAGGACCTTTGGTGGCCAAATCCCCTAGCCTTCTGGCTCACTCACTGCTTTATGCAGAGTTTCTTGAATTCATTTTATTTATTTATTTATTTTAGCTCTGAGTCTTTGCTTGGGCTGCTTTATCCCTCTAGAATGGGATTTTACCACTTCTTCAGCTGACTGAAATTCAGGTATTGCCTCCTCCAAGAAAACTGCAGGCAGTCTCACTGCAGTTTGGGATGTACACATCCCATCCAGATCTCCTATGATAAATAACATGTTGTATAAAAATGTGCTCCTTCTTTTTGTTTGTTTGTTTTTTTTCCCCCAAATTTTAAAGGACCTTTTAATCCAGGGTATGACATAAGGCCTGGAGTAAAGAATGCATAGTTTAAAAATGTATTTTATTGAGCCTCAAAGTATTTCTTTGCTTCTGTGTATTGCATTCCTTCCTCTTCCTCTCCCTCTCCCTCTCCCTTTCTCTCTCTCTCTTTCTCTCTCTCTCTCACACACACACTTCTTTCTCATGCTATCACTGTGAACACAAGCACAGAGTTATGTAAACAAAATCATTGTTGTTTTCCAACTGAACCTGGAAGCACTGACATGGAATGACATTTTTCTCTACATCCCATATTTTTTTTTATTTGCAATCTTTACACTTTATGCCCCAATAACACTATATAGTCACAACCAACTCTCTCCACATCCCTAAGACATCAATCTTGTCAAATCTAATTGAATCAAACCACAAGCAGTTATAAATGGAGTGCAGCTTGACAAATAAAAAGGGGAAAAAATGAAAGAGAAAAGAGGCATGCTTCTAACTGATATTTTTCTTTAAGATATTCTCTTATGGAAATATAATTTCCTAAAAATTTCTCCTCATTGTTTCCAAATTCTTTACTAGTCAGAATTTTGCTCTTTATTTAGAAATACTTCTCTATTTTCAACACTGATTTTGATTTTGTTCAAGTTAAATATTTCCAGAGTAGAAATTGAACATGCTGTTTTGTGATATAACATTGTCTACATTTTCACAGGAGGCTAGCCTTGGGTGATAGTTTGTGATTTACTATAGTACTGATGCAGGTCAGGACACTAACACATCACAATATGCAATTTAACTTGTGGACCCACAACTAGGCTCTATTAGACTGAGAATTTTTGCAGTTTGTAATGTCACAAAATATCTCTACAAAGTTATGCAGTGGCTCCCATGTCACCTGCTTAGCCAAGGACTGTCTGCTGTAATGTTTAGCACCAGATTTTGCCTGCATTACACAATCCGTGGAAAATCTTTCTGTTCAAAGCCCCTTCTAACATTAGCTTGCCTCAGTCACGTGAATTAATTTCACTGACACACTCCTCCTTCTCAGGGCAGTGGTTACTCATGGAGTAGTGGGGGGAGGAGCTAGAAGGAAGCATCATGGGGGGCTTCCAAAATGATTCTTTCTCTTGATATGAATGCTGATCATATTGGTGGTGGTGGTAAAGATATTCATTTGAATGAAGCTCAACAAAACCTACGTTCATTTTTTTCTGTACTTAGGGTATGCTTGGGAAAAAAAGATATTTTAAAAGATACATTCTTCAAGAACCAACTACGCATTAACCAAGGTAAGGCATTTTATCTAGGAATGGTAATATTTCATCATATAGGTCAGTAAATCTAGTGGACTTTGCATATGATCTAGCAGTCTTACTCTTGGGCATATATTTGAAGAAAACTTTAATTTTAAAAGATATTTGTACCCTAAACTTCATTACAGGACTGCTTACAATAGCCAGGACTTGGAAACAACCTAAATGTACATTGATAAAGGAATAGATAAAGAAGATGTGGTACATACGGACAATGGAATATTACTCAGCCATAAAGAGGATGAAATAATGTCATTTGCAGCCCCACTGATGAAGCAAGAGATTGTCATGCTAAGTGAAATGTCAGAAAAAGAAAACTAAATATCACATAATACGACTCATGTATTCAGAATCTGAAATATAATACAAATGAACTTATCTATGAAATAGAAACCAACTTACCACATAGAGAACAGACCTGTGATTGACAAGATGTAGGGAGGTTGGAAAGAGATGGATTAGAAATTTGGGATTAGAGATGCAAACTATTATACACAGAATGGATAAATAATAAGGCTGTACTGTACAACACAGGAAATTATATTCATATGTTATGATAAATCATAATGCAAAAGAATGTGAAAATGAACAAGCAAATTATATATCAGTTCAGTTCAGTCACTCAGTCGTGTCTGATTCTTTTCGACCGCATGAATCACAGCACACCAGGCCTCCTTGTCCATCACCAACTCCCAGAGTTCACCCAAATTCATGTGCATCGAGTCAGTGATGCCATCCAGCCATCTCATCCTCAGTCGTCCCCTTTTCCTCCTGGCCCCAATCCCTCCCAGCATCAGGATCTTTCCCAGTGAGTCAACTCTTCTCATGAGGTGGCCAAAGTACTGGAGATTCAGCTTCAGCATCAGTCCTTCCAATGAACACCCAGGACAGATCTTCTTTAGGATGGACTGGTTGGATCTCCTTGCAGTCCAAGGGACTCTCAAGAGTCTTCTCCAATACCACAGTTCAAAAGCATCAATTCTTCAGTGCTCAGCTTGCTTCACAGTCCAACTCTCACATCCATACCTGACCACTGGAAAAACCATAGTCTTGACTAGATGGACTTTTGTTGGCAAAGTAATGTCTCTGTTTTTCGATATGCTGTCCAGGTGGGTCATAAGTTTCTTTCCAAGGAGTAAGTATCTTTTAATTTCATGGCTGCAATCACCATCTGCAGTGATTTTGGAGCCCCCAAAAATAAAGTCTGACACTGCTTCCCCATCTATTTCCCATGAAGTGATGGGACCAGATGCCATGATCTTCATTTTCTGAATGTTGAGCTTTAAGCCAACTTTTTCACTCTCCTCTTTCACCTTCATCAAGAAGCTCTTTAGTTCTTCACTTTCTGCCATAAGGTGGTGTCATCTGCATATCTGAGGTTATTGATATTTCTCCTGGCAATCTTGATTCCAGGTTGTGCTTCAGCCAGCCCAGTGTTTCTCATGATGCACTCTGCAAATAAGTTAAATATTCAGGGTGACAATATATAGCCTGACATACTTCTTTTTCTATTTGGAACCAGTCTGTTGTTGCATGTCACTGACCTGCATACAGGATTCTCAAGAGGCAGGTCAGGTGGTCTGGTATTCTCATTACTTTCAGAATTTTCCACAGTTTATTGTGATCCACAAAGTCAAAGGCTTTGACATAGTCAATAAAGCAGAAATAGATGTTTGTTTGTTTGTTTGTTTGTTTTTCTGGAACTCTTGCTTTTTTGATAATCCAGTGGATGTTGGCAATTTGATCTCTGGTTCCTCTGCCTTTTCTAAATTCAGGTTGAACATCTGGAAGTTCGCTGTTCATGTATTGCTGAAGCCTGGCTTGCCAAATTTTGAGCATTACTTTACTAGCGTGTGAGATGAGTCCAATTGTGCAGTAGTTTGAGCATTCCTTGGCATTGCCTTTCTTTGGGATTGGAATGAAAACTGACCTTTTCCAGTCCTGTGGCCACTGCTGAGTTTTCCAAATTTGCTGGCAGATTGAGTGCAGCACTTTCACAGCATCATCTTCCAGGATTTGAAATAGCTCCTTTGGAATTCCATCACCTCCACTAGCTTTTTTCATAGTGATGCTTCCTAAAGCCCACTTGACTTCACATTCCAGGATGTCTGGCTCTAGTTCAGTGATCACACCTTCATGATCATCTGGGTCATGAAGATCTTTTTTGTGCAGTTCTTCTGTGTATTGTTGCCACCTCTTCTTAATATCTTCTGCTTCTGTTAGGTCCATACCATTTCTGTCCTTTATCGAGTCCATCTTTGCATGAAATGTTCCCTTGGTATCTCTAATTTTCTTGAAGAGATCTCTAGTCTTTCCCATTCTGTTATTTTCCTCTATTTCTTTGCATTGATCACTGAGGCAGGCTTTCTTATGTCTTCCTGCTGTTCTTTGGAACTCTGCATTCAGATGCTTATATCGTTCCTTTGCTCCTTTGCTTTTCACTTCTCTTCTTTTCACAGCTATTTGTAAGGCCTCCTCAGACAGCCATTTTGCTTTTTTGCATTTCTTTTCCATGGGGATGGTCTTGATCCCTGTCTCCTGTACAATGCCACAAACCTCCTTCCATAGTTCATATATATATATATATATATATATATATATATATATATATGGTTTACTTTTCTGTGCAGAAGTATTTAACACAACATTATGTCAACAATGTTTCAATGAAATAGATTAAAACAAACAAACAAAAAAAACAACAAAAAGAGTGGGCTTTGTGTCTGATAGACTCTAATGAGAGTTCCACCTCTACTCCTTTCTCTGTGTGTGTTCCTTCCTCCTTTTCTGTTTCCCACCTGCTAAATGTAAATTATAATGCCTCCTTAATAGGGTAATTGAGAGAACTGAATCAAGCAAATAATAGAAAACCAGTTAGTACAAAAAAAAAAAACAGTGTATGCTGGCCATTGTTATTAATATCAGCAATACAGCAGCTAAATTAGAACTGGATAAAGAAAGATGAGAGGCTTTTCTAAGGTTGCTGAGAAGTAGTTGCATCAGCAATATTAAGCTTTGTTAGAAGGAAAGAAGACAGGAAACACAAGTGAAATATATGTGCTGTACAGGAAGGAGCAGTGCAAAGTATAGAGATACCAGCAAATGCAGAATTCCCACCAAGACTGCTCTTGTGTGAAGGAGGTTTCAATTCTTGGCCGCTTGTGGCATGCATGTCCATGAGAGAAGTCTGTCAACCATTCTCAGGGTATGCCTTCATTTTCCCTTTAGTATTCTGTTGATTAAAAAGTAATTGCAGTTTCAGACTGTGAATTTTTAATCATTATAACTAGGCATAATGCCTCTTTATTCATCAAAATAGGAACCATTGCAACCAACACAGTTTTACCAAACTTATGAGAAATAAGTTTGTTTATTCCTGTAGCATAAAAATCTATGCTGCAGAATTTGATGAACTCTTGGAAAGCATTCTTTGCCTCCTACTATTTGTGGAAGAATTTTCCCTGAAAAAAGTTGCTGATTTGCTTGAACAAGTGATAGTTGGTTTGGCAAGAGATCAGCTAAGTATGGCAGATGAGGCAAAACTTCATAGGCCAATTTGTTCAACTTTTGAAGACTTGGTTGTGTGACTCACTATTAGGCATTGTCCTGGAGAAGAGTTGGGGCCATTGTTGACCCATGTTGGCTGCAGATGTTGCAGTTTTTTGATACATCTCATTGATTTGGTGAACATACTTCTCAGATGTAATGGTTTCACCAGGATTCAGAAAGATGTAGTCTGTCAAATAAGCAGCAGACCATCAAACAGTGACTATGACCTTTCTTTGGTGCAAGTTTGGCTTTGGGAAGTGTTTTGACCCTTCTTGCTCCAACTACTGAGCTGGTCATCTCCAGGTGTCCTATAAAATCCACTTTTCATGGTATGTCACAATCTGATAGAGAAATGGTTCATTGTTGCAGAGAATAAGAGAAGATGACACGTCAAAATAAGGATTTAACAATGGTCAGCTCATGAGGCACTGACTTATTGAGCTTTTTCACCTTTCAAATGTGCTTCAAATGCTGAATGACCATAAGATGGTTGAAGTAGAGTTCTTTGGCAACTTCTTGTGTAGTTGTAAGAGGATCAGCTTTGCTGATTGCTCCCTACTGGTTGTTGTCAACTTTCATTGGCCAATTACTCTGCTCCTCAAATTCAAATCTCTTGTCTCCTCTGCAAAACTTCTTAAACCACTACTGCACCATGTGTTCATTAGCAGTTCCTGGGCCAAATGCATTGTTTATGTTGCAAGCTGTCTCTGCTGCTTTACAGCTCATGTTGAACTTGAATTTTAAAAAATCACTCAAATTTGCTTTCTGTCTTAATATCATTTCCATAGTCTGAAATAAATATCAAGCAAACAGCAAGTAATAAGTCACTATCAAAAAAAAGTGAGAAATACACATTAAAATAATGTGTAACATAATCACATTTATTTAAGAATGTATTCCAGTATCAAATGGCAAAGTTCAACAATGAAAACTGCAATTACTTTTGCAGCAGTCTAATATATTCCTTTTCTGGAATTACATGGACAGAGGAACCTGGTGGGCTATAGTCCATAGGGTCACAAAGAATCAGGCACAAGTGAGTGACTAACACACACACATAGGCTCTGAGATGGAGAATATTGTGATTAACAGGTCTACATCTCTAGAGTCATGTGTGGAACACAGCAATGAGATTTAGGGAGGTCAATAGCTCATGGTGTGTTTATCAGGTTCTATTCTGCTGTATTACAATGGCCTGGGATAGAATGAAAGAAATGCATTCTTGGGTATTTGACATGTATTCTCAGTTATTTCAGATTCTCATTTATATGTACTTTGAAGTAGATGAGGCGATACCTCTAGATGTAAGACACATCCTCGTATGGAAGCTATGGGCATTCCTGGTGGCTCAGATGGTCAAGAATCTGCCTATAATGTAGTAGACCCAAGTTTGATCCCTGGGTCAGGAATATCCCCTGGAGAAAGGAAATGCTACTCACTCCACTATTTCTGACTGGAGAATTCCATGGACAGAGGCACCTGGCAAGCTACAGTCCATGGGGCCACAAAGAATCAAACATGACTGGGTGGTTAACTCTTTCACTTTCACTGGTAGGAGAATTGTATTTGAGTCTTTACACTTCCACCTATTAATTCAGGCTAATTACTAACTTTCTGGTAACTTTTTTTTTTCATCTAGAAACTGGGAAAAAGAAAACTGACACCTGAAAGCTGGCTAGAATTAGTAGCACATTATTCAGTCAGTTTAGTTCTGTTCAGTCACTCAGTCATGTCTGACTCTTTGAGACCTCATGGACTGCAACACGCCAGGCTTCCCAGTCTGCTGGGAGCCAGTGTGAGGAATTCCACCCATGACAAGGTCATGTGGCAGAGGTCTGATGGCAAAGCTAATCAGACCTCAGGTTTTCCCCCTGGAATTTCCTGAGTATCCACCCCCCGAAAAATAAGAATCTGCCTGCTTTTTCCACTCTTCTGATATTCTCTCGAAAAAAAGTCAACTCAGGGCTTTAGTCTTCTGCATTTGAAAGGGATGTTTCAGTTAAACCCCCTCTGATAACTCTCTAGCTTGCCTAACAGGTTCCCCGGGACCTCTTACAGCTTGTGAATTGCTTACAGCCCCCCAACCACGAGAGGCACAAAGCTTAAAAGCATCTTAAAGATACAGAGCCTTTTCTAAAGTGTTAAAAATTATATTGGTAGAGGGTTTTCACTCTTGACTCAATGACTGCTGCCAGGCCTCCATATTCTTTATCTTTTAGGCACCTGGGAGGATGTTAATCAATGTAAACGGGATATGGAAAAAGATATATAGTAGTTCTGATGTTAGCAACACTAGACTTTTGAGTTAATTACTTCTCTTTGCACTCCTCTTGTGTCCTTGCTATGTAAGAATGTAACTTTATTTAGTGCTTTTTGAGAGTTGCACCAGACTTTGGGAAGATCAACACAAATAAGCCTGGTTGACAAACCCTTATCAGAAAAAAGGCTGCAAAATATTAATTGGCCCTTTTTGGCCAGAAGATGATGTAAATCACCTAAGACTTGTGTATACAATTAGGTATGCAGAGAGAAAAGGCTGGTTTTGATAAGAATCTGGACTGCTAACATTGCATAATTTTGTATTACCCATTGATCTCTATGTACAAAGAAAGGTATAAAAGGCCTTTCTAGACAATAGGGGCCAGAGCCAATCACTGGACTGGTTTCCCCCGTGTCTCCTCTCTAATTTCAGGCTGAATTCCCATCTGGAGCGGGGCGGCTCACCATGTCTACTTACTTGTCCCAGCTTTTAAGATCCACGCAAGGGGGAGCCCAAGGCGGGGCACCCCCCGATATTCAAGTGGACACCGGTGGCACAACGTAGATGGTGCAAGCTCCTTGTCTGGAACTTTATTGGCCTTCCCCATAAGCCAAGTTGTTCAGCCTTCTTTCTCCACTTGATTTTCCTACTATACTATTGTTTCTTAATCTAATCTTATATAAATAAACAAATAAGTCTTTCCTCGCCAATGCTGTCCTCGCTTTGAATTCCCTGGATCCACCGGGGCTGGACCCCAGCACCAGTCCATCACCAACTCCCAGAGCTTGCTCAAACTCATGTCCACCGAGTCAATGATGCAATCCAACCATCTCATCCTCTGCCGTCTCCTTCTCTTCCTGCCTTCAATCTTTCCTAGCATCAGGATCTTTTCTAATGACTCAGTTCTTCACATCAGGTGGTCAAAGTATTGGAGTTTCAGCTTCAATACTGACATTATTTGCTTATATCATTTAGTAAATAGTACCTAATAGGTAGTAGGATAAAGAGTACTTAAAGAGCTTTTAGCGTAATAGTTGACTGGATGAAATTTTTCATCAATGTACATGGAAGAAGTCTTCCCTCAGAAGATATTATAACAGGTTACTCATCAGGAAAGATTTATTTATAAAGGTTAAGCAGAGCAAATTAGCAGACTTCTCCTTTTCCTAGGAGATAAGGAAATCACATCTTCTTCACGTGATGAAGATAAAGCATTTGTTTCAGCAAGGAGAAGAAAAAAAGAAAACATATATTCTAGTTACAGCAGAACAAGTTTGGATTAAGGGGATTGAATAATTGAAAATTTAAAGTATTCTTTACGGGTATTCAAGATAAAAGCAAAAGTAAATCACAAAATAAATGTGAAAAAGTTGAATAATTTTCATATTTTTCCAACAACTATATCAATGTTTAAAAGTACAAGCTCAGTAGCCAAGTATCATATTATTACAAAATATGTGTGTGTGTGTATCCATGAGAAAAAAGTAGAAAAGTTGAAGCACAAATATTCTTTTTAATAATAAGAAATGAATCATTTGTCTCTTGATGTCACACTATGAGTTTACAGAACAAAATATAGATGGAAATTAAATGGATCATTATCAAATCTTAGAAAACAGAAATTCTTCAAAGAAGATGGTTAAATCAGAAAGAAAAGTAATGGTTCAAACATCTAGATGATGAATGAATAAATACAGAAAAAATATTCTACCATATAAAAAAAGTTATATGAGAGCTGGAGGGATGGAAGATTGATGCTGTTTGGGGCTTAGCTGGTAAAGAATCTACCTTCAGTATGGGAGACTCGAGTTGTATTTCTGGGTCAGAAAGATCCCCTTTAGAAGGAAATGGCAACCCGCTCCAGTATTCTTGCCTGGAAAATCCCATGGAGAGGATTCTAGCAAGCTACAGCCCATGGGGTTGCAAGAGTCAGAAATCAATGAGTGACTAAACCACCATTGGCATCACTGTCTCCTTTTGCAGTAGGGACTGGGACTTGATGCAGTGGCAAGGGGACTTGGCGTTACCTAACAAGGATAAGCTTGTTGTGTTCCGGTTCCTAATGGGGCTAACTAGGCTACTTCAGAAGTACTGGTTGTCAGGTATCATGTTCATCATCCTGAAGAAGTCTGATGTTGAATTAAACCCATTCCAAGGAAAGGTTTTGTGGAGGGCTTAGAGTGCTCAGATAACAAGTGTCTGTTAAAAGCTACTGATGGGAAAAGATCAGCACTGTGGAGAGTTCCAAAGATGACTAAGTGTCAGATGACATACAAATCTCTTGAGAGTTGACATGGATTGAAGAAGAGGGACAAAATAAACAAGAGTAAGAGGAGCAAAGCAGTGCAGTGAACGACATCAGATTTCACTGACTAACCACTGAATTGCTGTTTTTCTTTTGGCTTTTGCTTTTGGTCACAAAGCTGGTTTTCTGATTTGCCTATAACAGTTGTTTTCATGTGAGATTAGGTCACTTTTAGAGGGAAGAAGGGCTACAGTGTTCACATGGCAGTTGTTAAGAAGCTGGTTTATTTTAGATCTGGCTAAGTGGTATGTGTTGTATGGTTGTATATTCTTGGACTTCCCAGGTGGCACAGTGGTAAAGAATCTGCCTGCAATGTGGGTGACCTGAATTTCATCCCTTTGTAGGGATCCCCTGGAGAAAGGAATTGCAACCCAGTCCAGTATTCTTGCTTGGAGAATTTAATGGACAGAGGAGACTGGTGGGCTACAGTCCATTCAGTCGCAAAGAGTCAGACATGACTGAGTGACTAACACTACTACTATTAAGTGGCCTATGTTTTATGGCTGTGTATTCTTGGATAATTGCTTGCAGTCTCCATAGCCACCTGTGAAGAGCACTGTATCATTAAACCTGTTATTTAACATCACTTAGCATATTTTCTTCCTTTTACCACACCATAAAAAAAAATTTTCTTATAATATCTCCTTATTCTGGAATGATGTGATTATGAATAGGTTTTAAGAATTGAAATCAGACTTTACAAAAAGTTGTGTTATTTCATTAATATTTTCTGCAACTGGTGGTATAATTTTATAATTATAAATCATTAGCAAATTTGAATGAGTTCACATAGACAAATGAGAGTTTGCTTAACCAAACTTAAGATAAGTTTATTACAAAATCATCAAGAATAAAGATTCCAAGCTAATGATGATTATTTTTAAAAACTTATATGAGTCTATAAGAAAAAAGCATCAATAATCCAATTAGTTAAGTGGACAAAGTAAAAACTTTTCCATTTTAATTAGGAAATATCAATATTCAATAACATATGAAATGATCTATGACCTCCAGTAATTTAAATAAGTAGAAATTTTAAAAAAACCATGAAATACCTCTTCCAAACTTTCAAACAATTTAATTTTAGCAATACAAGCCTACCTCAAGAAACAAGAAAAATATCAAATAAATAACCTAACCTTGGACCTAATAAAACTAGAGAAAGAAGACAAGAAAGAACAATAACACTCAAAGTCAGTAGAAGAAGAGAAACTGTAAAGATTAGAGCAGAAATAAATGTAAAAGAAATGATGGAAACAATAGAAAAATCAATAAAACTAAAGGTTGCTTCTTTGAGAAGATTAAAAAAAATAGAAAAACCATTAGCTGACTCATCAAGAACAAAAGGGAAAAGAATCAAATCAGCAAAATAAAAATGAAAAATAATTTACAACAGAAAACGCAGAAATACAAAGGATCATAGGAGACTACTATCAGCAACTACATGCCAATAAATGGACAATCTGGAAGAAATGGACTAATTCTTAGAAAAGTACAACCTTCAAAGACTGACCCAAGGAGAAATAGAAAATATGAACAGACTAATCACAAACACTGAAATAAAAGCTGTGACCAAAAAAAAAAAAAAATCTTACAACAAACAAAAGCACAGGCCAAGATGGTTTCACAGGAGAATTCTACCAAACATTTAGAGATGAGCTAACACCTATCCTTCTCAAACTCTTCGAAAAAACTACAGAGGAAGGAAAACTCATCCTACAAGGCCTCCATCACCCTGACACCAAAATCAGACAAAGATAGCACAAAAAAAGAAAATTACAGGCCAATGTCACTGATAGTATAGATGCAAAAATCTTAAAACAAAATTTTAGCAAAAAGAATCCAGCAACATCTTTAAAGGATCATACACCATGATTAATGGGGCTTGTCCCAGAGTTGCAAGGATTCTTCAAAATACACAAATCAATCAGTAGGATACACCATATTAACAAATTGGAAGATAAAACTATATGTTCATCTCAATAGATGTAGAGAAAAAGTTTAGACAAAACTTGTCACCCATTTATGATAAAACTCTCCAGAAAATTGGCATAGAAGAACCTACCTCAATGTAATAAAAGCAATACAAGACAAATCCAAAGCAAACATTCTCAATGGTGAAGAACTAAAGGCATTTCCTCAAGATCAGGAACAAGACAAGTGTGCCCACTCTAACCACTATTAGTCAATATTGTTTTGGAAGTCCTACGCAGGCCAACCAGAAAAGAAAAAGAAAGGAATTCAGATTAGAAAAGAAGTAAAGCTCTCACTGTTTGCAGATGACATGATTATTTACATAGAAAACCCTATAGATGTCAACAGGAAATTATTACATCTGATCAATGTATTTCGTAAAGTCACAGGATATAAAATTAATACACAGAAATACCTTACATTTTTATACACTGACAATGAAAATCAGAAAAAGAAATTAAGAAAACATCCCATTTACCATTACAACAAAAAGAACAAAATACCTAAGAATAATTGTTCCTAAGGAGACAAAAGATGTGTATGCAGAAAACTATAAAACACTGATGAAAGAAATCAGTGACAACCAAACACATGGAGATATATACCATGTTCTTAGATTGAAAGAATCAATATTGTCAAAATGCCTATACTACTTAAAGCAATCTACAGATTCAATGCAATCCCTGTCAAATTCCCAGTGGCAATTTTCACAGAACTAGAACAAATAATTTCACAAATTGTGTGGAATACAAAAGACCCTGAATAGCCAAAACAATCTTGAGAAAGGAAAATGGAGCTGGAGGAATCAACCTTTCTGAATTCAGACTTTAATACAAACATACTCTCATCAAGACAGCATGACACAGGCACAAAAATAGACATATAGACCAATGGAACAGGATAGAAAGCCTGGCAATAAATCTACACACCTATGGGCAACTTATCTTTGACAAAGGTAGCAAGAATATACAATTGAGAAAAGGCAGCTTCTTCAATAACTGGTGCAAATAAAAACTGGATAACTACATGTAAAAGAATGAAATAAGAATACTTTATAACATCATACATAAAAATAAACTCAAAATGGATTAAAGACCTAAATGTAAGACCACAAAGTATAAAGTTCTGGGAAGAAAACTTAGGCAGTACACTCCTCTATGTAATCATGGCAAGATTCTCTTTGATCCACCTCCTAGAGTAATGGAAATAAAAACACAAATAAACAAATGGGATCCAATTAAACTTAAAAGCTTTGCACAGCAAAGGAAACAATAAAAAAGATAAAAATACACCCTTGGGCTGGGAGAAAATAATTGCAAATGAAGCAACTGGCAAAGGATTGATCTCCAAAATATATAAACAGCACACACAAATCAATATCAGAAAAAACAAACAGCCTAATCAAAAAATGAGCAGAAGACCTAAACAGACATTTCTCCAAAGACACAAATGGCCAATAAATACATAAAATATGTTCAATATAGCTCATTATTAGGGAAATGCAAATCAAAACTACAATGAGGTATCTCACACCAATCAGAATGGCCATCATCAAAAAAAAATTTCAAACAATAAATGCAGGAGAAGATGTGTAGTAAAGGGAAACCTACTGTAATGTTGGTGGGTTATATCAATTTACCTACTGTAAATTGATATAACCACTATGGAGAACAGTAAGGAGATTTATTAACAAACTAGGAATAAAACTATGATATAGCCCAGTAATCCTACTACTGGGCATATACTTGGAGAAAATCACAATTCAAAAAGACACATGTACTCCAAATTTCATTGCAATGCTACTTACAATAGCCAGAACATGGAAGCAACCTTGATGAAGCAACAGATGAATATATAAATAGATGAACTGATACAGAAGTTTTGGTATGTATAAGCAGTGGAATATTACCTGGATATAAAACGGAATGAATTTGAGTCAGTTGTAGTGAGGTGAATGAACCTAGAGCCTATTATACAGATTGAAATAAGTCAGAAAGAGACAAACAAATATCATATATTAACACATATATGTGGAATCTAGAAAAATAGTATTAATAAACCTATTTACAGGGGAGTAATGGAGATGCAAATGTAGGGAACAGACATGGACACAGCTGGGGAAAGAATGAGAAGGACAAATTGAGAAAATAAGATTGATATGTATACACTATCATGTGTAAAATAGATAACTCACAGGAAACTGGTTTATAAGTCAGGTGGTCCAACTTGGCACTTTTTAATGATTTAGAGTGATGGATGGAGAAGTTCTATACAGTCAACAAAAACAAGACCAGGAGCTGACTGTGGCTCAGATCATGAAATCCTTATTGCCAAATTCAGACTCAAATTGAAGAAAGTAGGGAAAACCACTAGACCATTCAGGTATGACCTAAATCAAATCCCTTATGATTATACAGTGGAAGTGAGAATTAGATTTAAGGAACTAGATCTGATAATTAGAGTGCCTGATGAACTATGGAATGAGGTTCGTGACATTGTACAGGAGACAGGGATCAAGACCATCCCCATGGAAAAGAAATGCAAAAAAGCAAAATGGCTATCTGAGGAGGCCTTACAAATAGCTGTGAAAGGAAGAGAAGTGAAAAGCAAAGGAGAAAAGGAAAGATACAAGCATCTGAATGCAGAGTTTCAAAGAATAGCAGGAAGACATAAGAAAGCCTTCCTCAGTGATCAGTGCAAAGAAATAGAGGAAAAAAACAGAATGGGAAAGACTAGAGATCTCTTCAAGAAAATTAGAGACATCAAAGGAACATTTCATGCAAAGATGGGCTCGATAAAGGACAGAAATGGTATGGACCTAACAGAAGCAGAAGATATTAAGAAGAGTTGGCAACAATACACAGAAGAACTGTACAAAAAAGATCTTCACAACCCAGATAATCACAATGGTTTGATCACTCAGCTAGAGCCAGACATCCTGGAATGTGAAGTCAAGTGGGCCTTAGGAAGCATCACTATGAACAAAGCTAGTTTTGGTGATGGAATTCCAGTTGAGCTATTTCAAATCCTGAAAGATGATGCTGTGAAAGTGCTGCACTCAATATGCCAGCATATTTGGAAAACTCAGCAGTGGCCACAGGACTGGAAAAGGTCAATTTTCATTCCAATCCCAAAGAAAGGCAATGCCAAAGAATGCTCAAACTACCGCACAATTGCACTCATCTCACATGCTAGTAAAGTAATGCTCAAAATTCTCCAAGCCAGGCTTCACCAATACGAGAACCGTGAACTTCCAGATGTTCAAGTGGTTTTAGAAAAGGCAGAGGAACCAGAGATCAAATTGCCAACATCTGCTGGATCATTGAAAAAGCAAGAGAATTCCAGAAAAACATCTATTTCTATTTTATTGACTTTGCCAAAGCCTTTGACTTTGTGGATCACAATAAACTGTGGAAAATTCTAAAAGAGATGAGAATACCAGACCATCTGACCTGCCTATTGAGAAACCTATATGCAGGTCAGGAAGCAACAGTTAGAACTGGACATGGAACAACAGACTGGTTCCAAATAGGAAAAGGAATATGTCAAGGCTGTCTATTGTCACCCTGCTTATTTAACTTATATGCAGAGTACATCATGAGAAATGCTTGGCTGGAAGATGCACAACCTGGAATCAAGATTGCTGGGAGAAATATCAATAACCTCAGATATGCAGATGACACCACCCTTATGGCAGAAAGAGAAGAAGAACTAAAAAGCCTTTTGATGACAGTAAAAGTGGAGAGTGAAAAAGTTGGCTTAAAGCTCAACATTCAGAAAATGAAGATCATGGCATCTGGTCCCATCACTTCATGGGAAATAGATGGGGAAACAGTGGAAACTGTGTCAGACTTTATTTTTGCGGGGCTCCAAAATCACTGCAGATAGTGACTGCAGCCATGAAATTAAAAGATGCTTACTCCTTGGATGGAAAGTTATGACCAACCTAGATAGCATATTCAAAAGCAGAGACATTATTTTGCCAACAAAGGTCCATCTAGTCAAGGCTATGGTTTTTCAGTGGTCATGTATGGATGTGAGAGTTGGACTGTGAAGAAGGCTGAATGCCGAAGAATTGATGCTTTTGAACTGTGGTGTTGGAGAAGACTCTTGAGAGTCCGTTGTACTGCAAGGAGATCCAATCAGTCCATTCTGAAGGAGATTAGCCCTAGGATTTCTTTGGAAGGAATGATGCTAAAGCTGAAACTCCAGTACTTTGGCCACCTCATGCGAAGAGTTGTCTCATTGGAAAGGACTTTGATTCTGGGAGGGATTGGGGGCAGGAGGAGAAGTGGACAACCCAGGATGAGATGGCTGGATGGCATCACTGACTCAATGGACGTGAGTCTGAGTGAACTGCGGGAGTGGATGATGGACAGGGAGGCCTGGCGAGCTGTGATTCATGGGATCCCAAAGAGTTGGACACGACTGAGTGACTGAACTGAACTGAACTGAGAGTGAAGGAATGGGAGTGGTGAGTGAGGCTCAACAGAGAGGGGATATACATACATATATATATATATATATATATATATATATATACACACACATACACATATATATGCAATTAAGGCTGTTTCATGTTGTTGTATAGCATAAACCAATGCAACATTGTAAAGCAATTATCCTCCAATTAAAATGTTTCTAGTAAATAAAAAATTAAAAGTAGTACAAAAATTATCCATGAAGTATAACTTCCCCTGTATAAGAAAAATATTTAAAAGCATAAGATCCATATGTATATAGTATGCTGCTGCTGTTGCTGCTAAGTGGCTTCAGTCGAGTTCGACTCTGTGCGACCCCATAGACAGCAGCCCACCGGCCTCCCCAGTCCCTGGGATTCTTCAGGCAAGAATACTGGAGTGGGTTGCCATTTTTTTCTCCAATGCATGAAAGTGAAAAGTGAAAGTGAAATTGCTCAGTCGTGTCCGACTCTTAGTGACCCCATGGACTGCAGCCCGCTAGGCTCCTCCGTCCATTGGATTTTCCAGGCAAGAGTACTGGGGTGGGGTGATGTATATAGTATATATTTCTGTATTTTTAAATTTATATTACTTTAATAAATGAATATAGAAATAAAATTTTCAAACAATAAATGAGACAAGACTGTGTATTTTTTTGTGGAGACCATTGTTTCTTGCAGGATTAATGTATAGAAGAGTCATGCAGATGTGGTTCAAGGCATTGCAAAAAAAAAAAAAGTTTTAGAGAAGTTTTCACTCTCCCCATGGTATTTTCCCTATTTGGGAAGAATCTATTAAGTGAATTGAATGGAGAAAATAGCCTATTACACAGGAAACCCAGCTCTAACTCAGGCCATCACACATCACACTTAGCCTGCTAATGGCGATCTCCAGTCTCACCTGTAGATGCTCTGTGTCTTTTGATGTTCTGTTTTAACCTAAGACTTACCATTTGTACTTGCCTTCTTCTCTACTGACTTCTTTGAAGAACAATCAACTACTCCTTTCCAAAGTCCTTCACCTTCCACTCCTCTGTTCCTCCTGTGACTTTGTAAGTAAATACTTTTTCTTCCTCCTCTCCATAGACTTGCTCTTCAGACAAAGAAGTAGCACGTATGAAATCACACTATGTTCTTTCATTTGTGCATGCATATATATGTATGTGTGTTTATATTGGTTTTAATTCTTCATTGAGAAAAACAAAACATGTAAGTAAATAGGACAAAAGTGCGTGATGTGTTTTGCTATTAAATGAATCGCCATGTAATCACCACCTACATTTAGCCTCATGGAGACCTTACCCTAGAGGCCACCTTCACATCCCTTCTTAGTATTGTCTTTCACTCATTGTAAAAATTTATCGGATTCTGGCTTTTACTGAAATAACTTCTGATTCTTCTTCAAAATTTTGCTGATGAAACATCCATCCATAAGCCTACATTGTTGTTCTCCCTGTCATTGTTGTAGTATTTATCATTGTATCATAGGAAAAGCATATTATGTATTTATTTGTGCCGGGCTTCTTTTACTCAGCATGCTCTTTCTAGTATCCATTTTTATTCCTGAGTAGTAAATGATTGCAATAAGTTCATATCAAAGCTGTATACCATGGTATATATATACACACCATAAACTAACCTTTTTACTCTGATCACATGTTTGAGTTCCTGTTTTCTTCAGATATTGTTAAAATGCCACACTATATGTGTTAGCACAGGTATTTTGAAATACGTGCATATTTTCATCTTTAATAATCTAAAAGTGAAACTGCTTTATCAGAGTATATGCTATTTTTAGCATCAGCAGATAATGTGGAAATCTTCTTTAGTTCTGTTTATAATACCAGTTAGGAAAATGAACATTCTGTAATCTTTCTATAATTTGGTATTGTCAATTTTGTGTTCATTTATCTATTTGCCAATATGGGAACCATATGGTTATAAATTACAATGGTTTTGACATTCACTTCCCTGATGGTTAAGGAGCATGAATATATTAATCATGTAGTTGGGTCTCCTATTCATGCTGTTTCCTAGTAATCTTTTTAATTTCAGTAAGTTTCAGAGGCTAATTCAAATCCTAAAAGATGATGCTGTGAAAGTGCTACACCCAATATGCCAACAAATTTGGAAAACTCACCAGTGGCCACAGGACTGGAAAAGGTCAATTTTCATTCAAATCCCAAAGAAAGGCAATGCCAAAGAATGCTCAAACTACCACACAATTGCACTCATCTAACACGCTAGAAAAATAATACTAAAAATTCTCCAAGCCAGGCTTAAAAAGTATGTGAACTGTGAATTGCATGTGTTTAAGCTGAATTTAGAAAAGGCAGACTACCAGAGATCAAATTGTCAACATTCGTTGGATCATCGAAAAAGCACGAGAATTCCAGAAAAAAATCTATTTCTGATTTATTGATTACACCAAAGTTTTTGACAGTGTGAATCATAAAAAACTGTGGACAATTCTTCAATAGATTGGAACACCAGGCCACCTGACCTGCCTCCTGAGACATCTGTATGCAGGTCAGGAAACAACAGTTAGAACTGGACATGGAACAACAGACTGGTTCCAAATAGGAAAAGGAGTACATCAAGGCTGTATATTGTCACTCTGCTTATTTAACTTCTATGCAGAATACATCATGAGAAACGCTGGGCTAGAAGAAGCACAAACTGGAATCAAGATTCCTGGGAGAAATATCAATAACCTCAGATATGCAGATGACACCACCCTTATGGCAGAAAGTGAAGAGGAACTAAAAAGCCTCTTGATGAAAGTAAAAGAGGAGAGTGAAAAAGTTGGCTTAAAGCTCAACATTCAGAAAATGAAGATCATGGCATCTGGTCCCATCACTTCATGGGAAATAGATGGGGAGACAGTGGAAACAGTATCAGACTTTATTTTGGGGGGCTCGAAAATCACTGCAGATGGTGATTGCAGCCATGAAATTAAAAGATGCTTACTCCTTGGAAAGAAAGTTATGACCAACCTAGATAGCATATTCAAAAGCAGAGACATTGCTTTGCCAACAAAGGTGCGTCTAGTCAAGGCTATGGTTATTCCTGTGGTCATGTATAGATGTGAGGTTCAGACTGTGAAGAAGGCTGAGCACCGAAGAATTGATGCTTTTGAACTGTGGTGTTGGAGAAGACTCTTGAGAGTCCCTTGGACTGCAAGGAGATCCAACCAGTACATTCTGAAGGATATCAGCCCTGGGATTTCTTTGGAAGGAATGATGCTGAAGCTGAAATTCCAGTATTTTGGCCACCTCATGAAAAAAGTTGACTCATTGGAAAAGACTCTGATACTGGGAGGGATTGGAGGCAGGAGGAGAAGGGGACGACAGAGGATGAGATGGCTGGATGGCATCACTGACTCAATAGATGTGAGTCTGAGTGAACTGCGGGAGTTGATGATGGACAGGGAGGCCTGGCATGCTGTGATTCATGGGGTCGCAAACAGTCGGACACGACTGAGCAACTGAACTGAACTGTAGCTGTTAATAATGAAATCTTTTATTCATAGTACAACTTATAATGCTTACTGTGCTTTTACATATACCATGCTATTTAAATCTTTTTAAAGGAATACCTGAGAAGCATAATACATAATGTTAGATACATTTCTCTGAGATTCTCAATTTCAACTACAATGCCTTCCATCTGACCACCCACATTCTATGAAACTCAATCCTTAAAAGGATGCCCGGACACAATTATTACCAACATCCCTAGTGCTTTGTGCCGGATGTTTTATTGTTTGCTCATTTTATATTCTGAACATCTTTCTGAGATCATTAGGTTTATTAACCTTATGTAGTAAAAGAGGAATCATGCTCCAAAAGGTTGAATAATTTGTATGGACTCTTACAGCTGATAAATGAGCAAGCTGAGAGTCAAGCTCCAACTGTGTGATTTCAGGATGCATGTTCCAGAGAAAGTCCAAATCCCTACACAATTCAGTGTGCTATCACCCCATCATCATGGTCCCAAATTCTGGAGTCTGCAACCAACTTTCTTTGAGCTTCTGTCTCCTTTAAAATGGTCACTTTGTGCTTCCTTTGTGAATCCTCCCTCCCTATATTCCCACTGCATCCACATTCCACACATAGACATCTGGAAGGAAATTGATGCTTGCAAGCAAAGCACTTGAAAACAACCTTCTTAAGTCCAGTACATTTGTTCAGTCATGTCCAACTCTTTGTGACTGTATGGGTTGAAGCATGCTAGGCTTCCCTGTCTATCACCAACTCCCAGAGCTTGCTCAAACTCATGCCCATCAAGTCAGTGATGCCATCCAACCATCTCATCCTCTGTAGTCCCCTTTTTCTGCCTTCAATCTTTCTCAGGATCAGCATCTTTTCCAAGGAGTCAGTTCTTATCATCAGGTGGCCAAGGTACTGCAGTTTCAGGATCAGCATCAGTCCTTCCAAGGAATATTCAGGAACAATTTCCTTTTAGGATGGACTGGTTTGATCTCCTTGAAGTCCAAAGGACTCTTGAGAGTCTTCTCCAACACCACAGGTCAAAAACATCAATTATTCGGCACTCAGCCTTCTTCACAGTCCAACTCTCACATCCATACATGACCACTGGAAAAACCATAGCCTTGACTAGATGGAACTTTGTTGGCAAAATAATGTCTCTGCTTTTCAATATGCTATCTAGGTTGGTCATAACTTTTCTTTCAAGGGGCAAGTGTTTTTAATTTCATGGCTGCAGTTGCCATCTGCAGTGATTTTGGAGTGCCACCGCCCACCCCCCACCCCCTCATATAAACTCTCCCACTGTTTCCATTGTTTCCCATCTATTTGCCATGAAGTGATGGGACAGGATGCCATGATTTTCTGTTTTTGAATGCTGAGTTTTAAACCAACTTTTTCACTTTTCAAGAGGCTCTTCAGTTCTTTGTTTTCTGTCCCTAAGTGTGGTGTCATCAACATATCTGACATTATTAATATTTCTCCAAGCAATCTTGATTCCAGCTTGTGCTTCGTCCAGCCCAGCATTTTGCATGATGTACTTGCATATAAGTTAAATAAGCAGGGTGACAATATATAACCATGATGTACTCTTTTTCCAATCTTGAATCAGTCTGTTATTCCATGTCCAGCTCTAACTGTTGCTTCCTGACCTGCATACAGATGTCTCAGGAGGCAGGTAAGGTGGTTAGGTATTCCCACCTCTTGAAGAATTTTCCACAGTGTGCTGTGATCCACACAGTCAAAGGCTTTGACACCATCAATAAAGCAGAAGTAGATATATTTCTGGTATTCTCCTGCTTTTTTGATGATCCAACAAATGTTGGCAGTTGGGTCTCTGGCTTCTCTGCCTTTTCTAAATTCAGCTTGAACATCTGGAAGTTCACGGTTCTCATACTGTTGAAGCCTGGCTTGGAGAATTTTGAGCATTACTTTTCTAGCATGTGAGATGAGTGCAATTGTGTGATAGTTTGAGTATTCTTTGGCATTGCCTTTCTTTGGGACTGGAATGAAAACTGACCTTTTCCAGTCCTGTGGCCACTGCTGAGTTTTCCAAATTTGCTGGCATATTGAGCGCAGCACTTTCACAGCATCATCTTTCAGGATTTGAAATAGCTCAAGTGAAATTCCATCACCTCTACTTGCTTTGTTCATAGTGATGCTTTCTAAGGCCCACTTGACTTCACATTCCTGGGTGTCTGGCTCTAGGTGAGTGATCACACCATCGTGATTATCTGGGTTGTGCAGATCTTTTTTGTACAGTTCTTCTGTGTATTGTTGCCACCTCTTCTTAATATCTTTTGCTTCTGTTAGGTCCATATCATTTCTGTCCTTTATCGAGCCCATCTTTGCATGAAATATTCCCTTGGTATCTCTAATTTTCTTGAAGAGATCTCTAGTCTTTCCCATTCTGTTGTTGTCCTCTATTTCTTTGCATTGATTGCTGAGGAAGGCTTTCTTTCTCTCCTTGCTATTCTTTGAAACTCTGCATTCAGATGCTTATATATTTCCTTTTCTCCTTTGCTTTTCACTTTTATTCTTTTCTCAGCTATTTTAAGGCCTCCTCAGACAATCATTTTGCCTTTTTTGGATTTCCTTTTCTTTGGGATGTTCTTGATCACTGCCTCCTGCACAATGTCGGGAACCTCTGTCCGTAGTTCTTCAGGCACTCCGTCTATCAGATCTAATCCCTTGAATCTATATTTCATTGCCACTGTATAATCATAAGGGATTTGGTTTATGTCATACCTGAATGGTCTAGTGGAAACAATAAATTTCTATCAGAGTGACTCTTCGTTTACTCAGCTTTTCCACTTTTCATGCTGACTTCTATAGTTTTCTTCCTTAAATTGGGTCAAGTAGACTGCATAACTGCAAAAAAAAATAAAAAATCCGAATTGGAATTATCCCTTTGTTTAAAAAATCATGAAAGAGTGTTTTCTTTTTACTCAAGAAGTCAGATTTTTCATACATTCAAAATGACCTCTCCCCACTGTGAATTACTTGGCGAAGTAGTGATATTATCTAGAACCACAACATGACTGTTTGAATAGGAAGCTGTGGACCTGGTTCCAAAGTCTCAGTATTCTCCCTTTGTTTTCCGAATTAAAGAATTTCCTTCAAGCTTAAGAAGGTGAGTTACCCTGAATTCTGTGAATCCTTTGTTAACAAGGACTTTTCAAAGTACTTTGAAAGGAGATATTTCTTGGTAGATTTCTGTGTTTCATAAGCAGGGCCTTCAAAAAAGTCTTATGTAATTTTTCAAAGTGAGAATGAGAGAGAGGAGTGTTTGTGAGTAGCGAGTAGTAACTCAGTTGCAGATCTGTATTAAATCACATTTGATATTTATTTCTATTTTATAATATCCCTGTATTATTGAGACTTTCTTTCTCAAGGAATTAAGTTATGGCATATCAAAACTTTTTAGTAATTAAAGAGATGAGCGCATGATTATTTTCTCTCTTTTGTCCAAGTTTTGAGTTAAAATATTATGACAAACTGCCAAAAATAAAGACCATCCATTCTTGAAAGGAGTATTATTTCTAAACATGCCACTAATCTATGTTTACTAATATTTTCTTTAGTATATTTTCATTCAGTAAATTATGAGGAGTTTTCTCTTTTGTACATATATTATTGTGTTTTGAAATTTATTTGTTAGCATCAAAAGTATATTGAAGAGAATTCCTTACTTTTTCACATTATTGTAAAGTTAACAGTCTTTGAAAATATCTATTTTCAAACATTTGAAAGAATACCTGTATGACTCTTCTGGGCAGTATGGTTTTAGGGGGTGGATTTTGAAATAAAATCATTTTCATCCATGGTAATATTTGCACTAATATATCTTTTTATGAGTTTTGTTCATTTTTCTATTAAATTTTATTATATCATTTAATCTAGTGTTTTAGATTTTAATTCATGTGATTAGAATAAAACAAAGTAGTCTTTTATAATTCATTTATTTTCTTCATGTTTTTGATTATGTTTTCAATGTATACACTTAATTCTACTTCTTTATTTGCTCCTTTATGTCCTCCTCAACCTCTTATATCCATGCTTTGGGATCATCGTTGTCAAAGATGTTCATTGTTTCACTATGATTTCTTATTTCATGAATATTTACCTAACATCATTTGTATTGATTTGTTAGCAAATATTATTAGTATATGAAAGTATATAGTGAATGTTAAATGGTTTTCATGGATATCTCTTAGATGCATTAAACATAAGCTTATATTTCTGTTCTTCATTATCCTTTTAGATTAGATGGTTACACAGAGGAAAAGGAAGCAGTGCCTTTGTTCTATTATTCTATCTCCCCACCTCCCCCTTCAGGTAAATGTCTTAATTATTACAGAAACTTTCCAAAAGACCCACCAACTCTTCAGTGGAAAATATCTACAGATAGTTTGTACCCTAAGATTATTTCTATCCATCATCTCAAAATCCTTCCCTTGAGGCTTCCATCAGTTCTGAGTTATTGTATCCTGATGCATACCCAATCCCAATCAGTACCTCTCTCTCTAGCCATCCCTTTCCTTCCATACTGCTGAAGTTTTGCAAGGTCATTTTTTCCATTACAGAGGTAAGCAATACACTTAGTTTGGTCTTATAATGTTTGGGGTCTCAGCTTTTGAACATTCTATCACTTATTCTTTTGCTAGTTCTTCTTGATTTGCCTGGCCCCAGGCTTATAATTCAGAGAAAGCAATGGCACCCTACTCCAGTACTCTTGCCTGGAAAATCCCATGGATGGAGGGGCCTGGTGGGCTGCACTCCATGGGGACGCTAAGAGTCGGACATGACTGAGCGACTTCACTTTCACTTTTCACTTCCATGCATTGGAGAAGGAAATGGCAACCCACTCCAGTATTCTTGCCTGGAGAATCCCAGGGACAGGGGAGCCTGGTGGGCTGCC
This sequence comes from Ovis canadensis, assembly GCF_042477335.2. Classification (NCBI taxonomy): domain Eukaryota; kingdom Metazoa; phylum Chordata; class Mammalia; order Artiodactyla; family Bovidae; genus Ovis; species Ovis canadensis. Next base: position 193,839,819 of record NC_091246.1, on the reverse strand, counting down.
ATCTATGGGGTTGCACAGAGTCAGACACGACTGAAGAGACTTAGCAGCAGGCTTATAATTATAACATCAACCATATAATTTAGAACGTATTTCTTCTAAACAAGCTTTGATAAACTGTAATAGCTTAACTGACTTCCCTGGTAGCTCAGATGGTAAAGGATCTTCCTGCAATGTGGGAGACCAGGTATCAATCCCTGGGTTGGGAAGATCCCCTGGAAAAGGGAATACCAACTACCTACCTCAGTATCCTTTTCTGGAGAATTCCATGGACAGAGGAGCCTCTTTAGAGTTTTTCTTTTTTTCTTTTTTAAGGGCTTTCCTGGTGGCTCAGATGGTAAAGAATCTACTTGTAATGCAAGAGACATGAGTTTGATCCTTGGGTTGGGAAGATCCCCTGGAGAAGGAAATGGCAACTCATTCCAGCATTTTTGCCTGAAGAATTCCATGGACAGAGAGGCCTGGTGGTGGGTTACAGTCCTTGAGGTCCCATGGACATGACTGAGCTAGGAATCAAATAGCTTAATAAGACAGTTTAGGAAGGTGGACATTTTTGGTAAGTCAGACAAAATCTAATAGCAGGGCATCCTACAAAATTTCCCAGCGGTACTCTGTAAAATTGTCAAGGTCATTAAAATTAAGTAAAGTCTGAGAAACTGCCACAGCCAAGAGGAACCTAAAGATAAATACCAACTATACTGTAGCAGACATATGGATCAATGGAAAAGAATAGAGAGCCCAGAAATAAACCCACACACCCAAAGTCAATTAATCTTCTGCAAAAGAGGCACGAATATACAATGGAGAAAAGACAGTCTCTTTAGCAAGTGGTGTTGGGAAAGCTGAACTGTTGCATGTAAATCAATGAAGTTAGAACACTCATTCACACCATAAACAAAAACAAACTTAAAATGGCTTAAAGGCTTAAACGTAAGATGTGACACCATAAAATTTCTAGAAAAGAACATAGGCAAAACATTCTCTGGCATAAATTGTTGCAATGTTTCTTGTGATATTGCTTCTGGGTGGAATCTAATAAAATGATACAAATTAACTTAGCTACAAAATAGAAAGAGACTCACAGACATAGAAAACGAATTTATGGTCACCAAAAGAGAAATGGGGGGAGGAATGGATTAGTGGATTGGGATTAACATATATACACTAATATATGCTTACTCCTTGGAAGAAAACTTATGACCAACCTAGATAGCATATTGAAAAGCAGAGACATTGCTTTGCCAGCAAAGGTCCGTCTAGTCAAGGCTATGGTTTTTCCAGTGGTCATGTATGGATGTGAGAGTTGGACTGTGGAGAAAGCTGAGCACTGAAGAATTGATGCTTTTGAACTGTGGTGTTGGAGAAGACTCTTGAGAGTCCCTTGGACTGCAGGGAGATCCAACCAGTCCATTCTGAAGGAGATCAGCCCTGGGATTTCTTTGGAAGTAATGATACTGAAGCTGAAACTCCAGTACTTTGGCCACCTCATGAGAAGAGTTGACTCATTGGAAAAGACTCTGATGCTGGGAGGGATTGGGGGCAGGAGGAGAAGGGGATGACCGAGGATGAGATGGCTGGATGGCATCACTGACTCGTTGGACGTGAGTTTGAGTGAACTGCGGGAGTTGGTGATGGACAGGGAGTCCTGGCGTGCTGCGATTCATGGGGTCGCAAAGAGTCGGACACGACTGAGCGACTGAACTGAACTGAACTGATACATGGACTTCCCTAATGGCTCAGTGTAAAGAATCCGCCTGCTACTTCAGGAGATGTAGGTTCAATCTCTGAGTCAGGCAGATCCTCTGGAGAAGGAAATGGCAATCCACTGCTGTGTTCTTGACTGGAAAACCCCATGGACAGAGGAACCTAGCAGGCTACAGTCCAGGGGATTGCAAGGAGTTGGACATGACTTAGTGATCGAACAACTACCTATATAAGATAAATAACTTACAAGGACCTTCTGTATAGCACAGGGAACTATGCTCAACATTTTGTAATAACCTATTAGGGAAAAGGATGTGGAAAGAGTACATATGCATATTTCTTTTCAGAGGAACATATATATGAAAAAATACATGTTCCATATATATATGAAAAGAGAGAGACATATATCTGAATCACTGTGCTGTACACCTGAAACTAAACCAATATTGTAAATGAACTATACTTAAATAACAAGAAAAAATGATTTTACTTGAACAATGGACCTGCAAGAATAGATGTATTGAAAGCATGGGTTTTGAAGTTGAATAATGTTTTGAACAACATTTTCTTGTATAACATAATTAGCATCACTCAAGCCTTAGTATCCTCTATTTGTAAAATGACAATAATAATAATTATGGAGTCATTATAATAATTAATCAAATGAAGTCATAGCTGTTATGGGTGATAAACCTCAAGATTGAGATGGGTGGCAAATTATCCAAATGAAAAAATGTGATCATATACCATATGTAGAAAGTATATCAATAGCCATTGCAAATTAAACAATGAAAGAACACAATTTCAATCCTCAACTAATCCTCAATTAATAATTGGCAGTTAAATTTTATTTTAGCTAATAATTTGAGTATGTTAGCAGAAATAAAAAATTATTCTATGGATGTAGATAAAGCAAAAAGCATATCCATCCAAATTTTGATGTTTAAGATTTTCTGAAAAACATGACACCCAAACTGAACAAAAGTTATAAGGGCTCTTTAAACAGGAGAGAGTGTTCATTAACAACAGATAAAGATAAGCTTATGAACAGACTCAACATAGAACTTTGGGAATATTTATATAGTTCACTACTATTAGAACATGAATTGTAAATGGGCAACTGGAAGGAGATGACATTTAAGAGGAAAGCAAATGATGGAAAACCTTGAAGGGTCTGCTAAAGTGTGCTTGAATTTATTTGGTATACACTTCTAAGAGCTAATAAAGAATCTTAAGGAAAAGATGAATTGAAGTAGTCTTGTGGAAGCAAATTCAGAAGAGTGGAACTTACAAAAACAGATGTAAATATTTCAGATATCATCTTGAAATAAATGCAGAGACTTTTTTCTAAGTAAATCAGTTATTGTGGAGCTTAGCAGATTATACCATAAAGAGAAACTATTTAACCTGGTCATAATGCTTGCTTTTTGAGGATGATTTTTTGTTTTTTCTTTTTGCATTTAAAAGATAAAATTGAATTAAATGGAACAAAGACTCAAGTATGCCTCATTAGCAATGGAAAATATGTATTATATAGTCTCCCTAGTCTCAGAATCTTAATAAGTACAATCACTCCAATTTTTCCAGTTCTGCTACATGTAACAACTTGTGCTGGAAATCAGAATACAGAACAATATTTTCTACTGAAGAGAGACATACCCATTACAATTCAAATAATGTTTGGGTTGTGCCAACTATTTTTCTTGTTGGTAGAAAAATGTGCAGAATAAACAAAAATGGGTAAATATTTTGTGGGTAAACTGGACTTTCCCTCACAATAAGTGGATTTTCTTTTTGTTGCAGTTGTGGTGGTTTTGTCACGATGGGGAAGAAGATTCTGGAAAATGGAAATAGAAGTAAGGGAAACTAATATTTGTTTTGTAGCTCCCATGTGTCTGGTGCATTAAGTATTTGCTCTAATCTTCATGTTGAGAAAAGAAAGTGTGGTTTCCCAAAGTTGGGCAAATTGAAAATATCATTCAGGTATTAGAATTTGACTTTAAATCCAGCTGTTTCTGACCCCTGCTCAGTCCCTTGAATGGACATAAATTGGATCTGTAATATCAATACATAAATACTATGACTCTGGGGGTAATTAAATACCTCTCCTCTGCATTCCAGCTGTAGACTTAGTAAAGAGGAAAGTAAATTTTATTTTACATTATAGTCCATTTTCTCTCACAAATCCATAGAGCAAATATTAGCACACTGGGCAAATTAGACAAATGATATTCTTCACATCTTCCCCAAATTCCTTTGACCAGAATTCATTTGGCTCAAAGACCCCTCTATTATTCAGACACTATACATATTTGCTTTGGCAAATTTTTCCCAGGTTTAAATTTTTTTTGTACCAAATTTCAAGAGGATAAATGCAACAAGTATAAATGACCTGTCACTGTGATATTATGACTCTCATTATCACTTCATCTAAGAAGCTCACAGAATTTTGCATGAAGCAGAACCCAAATTCAATTGAGAATGTGCACAAAACATTCCTAGATTTTATTTTCCTCAAAAGAATTGTAGACTACGCCTACACAAAATCAGTTTTAGAAAAAGTTTTGGTAACTAACATTTAGGAAGAGCGTTTCAATTTAAAAACTCATTTTAATAAGGTATCATTACACAAAATTGATTGTCTAAATATAACAAATCTGTAAGAACTTATTTTTGATCTAATGTTCACCGGGCTAGTCATGGTAAGCGAGGAAAATGGTATCACACCATGTACTATTTTCTCTTACTGTGAATTTCTATATTTGACCTTCTAAGGAAACTTTTTTATTTTGTAATATTATTAGATTTATAGAATAGCTTCAAAGAGTAGTACAGAGGGGTTCTGTATACATCACATACAGTTGCCCTTACTATCAGCATCTTATGTTACTGGCACGTGAGCCACAACTAATGACTGATATTGACACATTATGATGGACTAAAGGTCAGACGTTATTTGAAAGTGAAAGTGCTAGTCAGTCATGTCTGATTCTTGGAGACCTCACTGAATATAGTCTGCTAGGCTCTTCTGTCCATGAAATTCTCCAGGTAAAAATATTGGAGTGGGTTGCCACTCCCTTCTTCCAGACCCAGGAATCAAACCTGGGTCTCCCACATTGCAGGCAGATTCTTTACCATCTGAGCCACCTTATTTGGAATTCTCTAATTTTCACATAATGTCATTTTTCTGGCCTAAGATTCCATCCAGGTACCAGGGTTAGCCTCCTCTAAATAGTGAAAGTTTCTCAGACATTCCTGTGTTGTTTTTTTTTTTCTCTCCCTTTACAAAGCTTATATGTTTTGTTTTGTTTTAATTGAAGTATAGTTATTTTACAATGGTGTGTTAGCTTCAAGTGTACAGCAAAGTGATTCAGTTATACATATTTCTTCAGATTCTTTTCTAAGTTGTTACAAGATATTGAATATAGTTCCCGGTTCTATACAGTTAGGTACCTGTCATTTATATATTTTATATATATGGCAATATTTTTATGTTAATCCCAAACTTCTAATTTTTCCCTCCCCTCCCCTTTCCTTTTGGTAAAAATAAATTTGCTTTTTATGTCTGTAGGTTTCATTCTGTTTTGCAAATAAGTTAATTTGTATGATCTTTTGGCAGTGGTGGTTTAGTCACCAAGTGTTGTCTGACTCTTGCAATCCCATGGATTCTACCCTGACAGGCTCCTCTGGGATTTCCCAGGCAAAATAAAAAACTAGAGTGGGTTGCCATTTCTTTCTACAGGAGATCTTCCAGATTCTTCATTTAAATGATATCATATATTTGTCTTTGTCTGACTGACTTCACTGAATATGATAATCTTTAGGTTTATCCATGTTGCTGCAAAAGACATTATTTCATTCTTTCTTATGGCTGAGTAATATATCATTGTATATAGGTATCACATTTCATTATCTAGTCATCTGTTGGACTTTCAGGTTGCTTTCATGTCTTTGTGATTATAGATAATGCTGCTGTAAAGGCTGGGGGTGCATTATTTTTTTTGAATTATGATTTTCTCTGGATATGTGCCCCAAAGTGGGATTGCAGGATCATATAATAACTCTATTTTTAGGATTTTAAGGAAACTCCAGGGCTTCCCACGTGATTCAGTAGTGATTCCTGCGTGATTCCTGCCAATGCAGGAAACGCAGGTTCCATCCCTATGTTGGGAAGATCCCCTAGAGAAGGATACGGCAACCCATGCCAGTATTCTTCCTTGTAGAATCCCCTGAACATAGGTGCCTGTTGGGCCACAGTTCATAGGGTCAAAAAGAGTCAGACATGACTCAGTACACATGCTTGATGAATCTCTACACTGTTCTTCTTAGTGGCAGCACCAACTTGCATTCCCACCGACAGTGTAGAAGGGCTCTCTTTTCTCCACACTCTCTCCATCATTTATTGTTTGTAGACTTTTAAATGATGGCCATTCTGACTGGTATGAGCTGATATTTCATGGCAGGTTTTTTTCAAATTTCTCAAATAATTAGTGATATTGAGCATCTTTTCATGTGCCTCTTGGGCATCTGTAGGTTTTCCTTGTTTTTGATGAATTTCACAGTTTTGAGGAGCATTTTGCACAATGTTCCCTCAATTTCAATCAGTTTTCTATTTATCCAAAGGTTAAATTGGGGTTATGGGTTTTGCTGAGCAAGGTCACAAAGGTAAATTGTCATTTTCAACACCCCATGTCAAGTGCACACTCCATCAGAATGACTTCACTGGCTTGAGGTAGTATTTGTTGGTCAAGTTTCTCCACTGTGAAGTTTTTCTCTCCCCTTCTATCTTTCCTGCTATTCTCTTTGGAAGGAAATCACTAACACAACCCTTACATAAGAGACAGGATTATGGCTCATTTTGGGGAGTGAGGCTTTATGCTAATTATTTGTAAAAAGAAAACATAAGCACTAAATTTTCCCTGCTTGAATTTGACCTGAAGATACTGTTGTGTCTTGGTGATAAAGTCAGGAGAAATGAAGCATTAAACATTCATATAAATTTGGGAGATTTACATGCACATTATTCTGTTGTATTTTATGGGTCAGGAGAGTAAGAATAGACAAGTTATTTGTCTAAGATAATAAATATTTTAAGACACAAAGTGGTAATTTCAGCTTAACTTTGACTCCAAATCAGCACTTTCCCCATCACCTTCTAAAGAGAACATTGAGAAAGTTTGGCCTTCTTTTAAGTTGCTTGCTTTGACTTGTGTCCAAATTTGCTAATTTCCTGGCACTCCCTTGGTTCTCCAGATGGCTCTAGGGTGTCATGGGATCCCCAGAGCTCACACAGTGATCCCAGATTGCACACAGCTGTGCCATTCTCCTTGGCAAGCTGCTCACAACAAGCTGCTGTATCAGGAGAGCAAGGGATGCTAAGCCTCAAGACAATTACTTCTGTGTAAATCCCAGAGCAAACCTGTTGGTTGTAGAAACATACTGCAAGGTACAAAAATGAGTAACCATCTTGGAACTATCAGGCATGGTTCCTGTCCTGCCTGCAATCCCTTCCTCAGAGCTAGAAACAGACACCAGTCATGAAGATTTTGATGTATCTTAGGAAGGAAACAAGAGGCCAGTAAAGGATAGATTGTTTAGGACATAAGGATAGGGGAGAAATATTTCTGTAAATGAGCACAGTTATTTTGCAGAAGTCTATATCTTGCATGCCTGGGAAACAGAGTCAATGAGAGGAATTTGGACTGAGTTTAGAACAAAAGCAAGGGAAAACACTGAATGGTAAAAGAACTGAAAATTTCTGTGGAGGGTGGCTTTAGAGACTTTCTGCTAAATACTACAACTATGGAAGCCAATAAAATACTTTAGAATGGAATGTTTATATACATACTTAAATAAACAGAAAAAAAATTTAGATAACTTCAAGAAACCCAATGATGTTGATGTGCCATAATATTTAAAACAACAATATGAAATTTAAAAAAATGAAGCAACTAATGATGTTATAATAGTATTGTGTGCTATGAATGCAAACAGTATTTGGTATGACATAGTTTTGTGTTTAGAATGAGAAACGCTTATTTTTAAACTAATAGGGGCATGCCATCTTTATATGTTTTTTTTTTTTGCATTCTATTAAAAATGTAGTTAAAATGTAACCAACAACTAATTCTTGATAATCACAAACTCTGTGATGCTTCTCTTTACATCATAGCATTATCGTATTTTGACACTTGCTTTTTTTTTTTTTCCTGGCCGCTTGTAAATAACTAGAACTTCGTATTTCTTTCTGCCTTGAATAGCACTTGTCAGGTGAATATCTTATACACAGTAAACAAGCAAACAAAAGTTTTGCCTATTTCCTGCAAACTTATGAGGACTTTTCTCATGCCACGTACAATTAGATGAGGCAGATAGTGAAGACAATGGCATTAGAATTGAGCAGGTCTGGTATTAGGCAGGTGCACTCCTCCCTTCATCAGCTGTTTCACATTGGGATATTCATTTAACTTATCTAATTTCCTTTATCTGTGTACGGGGCTAACTGTATTTTTTAGATGAATTGATGAAAATATTAGATACATGGCAACCCACTCATGTTCTTGCCTGGAAAATCCCATGGACAGAGGAGCCTAGCAGGCTGCAGTCCATGGGGTCACAGAGTCGGACATGATGGAGTGCACGGAGAGAGAGCAACCGATCTTACAAGAAGTGTTAAGGGGTGGTCTTTAAATGAAAATGAAAAGGCTATAAAAAATAAAATTATAGGAAGGGGAAAATCCTACTAGTACAGGCAAATATATACTAAAGGCTGTGGATCAACCACTGACATAAGATAGCATGAAGCTTAAAAGATAAAAATGTAAAATAAACTATACAATAAACAGGGAAGGGACAGACATGAAGATATAAAATGTGACATCAAAAACACAAAACATGGGGATGAGCAGGAAAAATGTAGACCCTTTAGAATGTGAATATTCACTGGAAAGACTGATGCTGAAGCTGAAGTCCCAATACTTTAGCCCACCTGATGTTGGGAAAGATAGAAGGTAGGAAGAGAAGGGCATGACAGAGGATGAGATGGTTGAATGACATCACCAACTCATGGACATGAGTTTGAGTAGGCTCCAAGAGTTGGTGATGGACAGGGAGGCCTGGTATGCTGTAGTCCATGAGGTCGCAAAGAGTCAGACACGACTGAGCAACTGAACTGAGCTAAACTTTAGGATCTGTTTGAACTTAAATGACTACCAGTTTAAAATAAATGGATATAGTTACAGATCAGCATATAAGAACAGTAACCACAAGTCAAAAAACTACAATGTATATACAAAAACCAGCTATGCATTGTGAAAACATGGTCAGAGATAAATTCTGAAGACTCAAAGAAATCTAGAGACTGTTGAGCCCCATGAGAATTCAGGACTAAGAACCCATCCCTACCTTCTAGAACCCAGCAAAAAAATTTGATTACGGTGATATTCACAGTACCCTCAGAGCTTCGTGGTTGGACATGGAGACTCTGATCCAGTGGAAGGAGCCACCTGCCTTCCTTCCCCTGAGGAACTTCCCACCATCGCCTCCGCTCCTGCTTCTGCTCTTTCTCCCCAAGACGTCGTGTTCTGTTGTGTCTCTTGACTCGAGAAGGAATCCCCAATCCTTGGCATCCGAGGTTGAAGCAATGAACTTTTGATTACAGTTAGACTTGAAGTGCTGAGGATTGGTAACATGGATAAACAAAGTTTTAGGTTGCCTCAGAGAGATCCTAGAAGGAACAACTCTGAGAAGTTTACAATGAGCAAACTCTTGAATACAAGAGAACTAACATGTTACTTCAGAGAAGGCAATGGAACCCCATTCCGGTACTCCTGCCTGGAAAATCCCATGGACAGGAGCCTGGTGGGCTGCAGTCCATGGAATCGCTAAGAGTCAGACACAACTGAGCGACTTCACTTTCACTTTTCACTTTCATGCATTGGAGAAGGACATGGCAACCCACTCCAGTGTTCTTGCCTGGAGAATCCCATGGACGGAGGGGCAAAGTGGGCTGCCGTCTATGGTGTCTCACAGAGTTGGACACAACTGAAGCAACTTAGCAGCAGCAGCTGCAGCACTGCAATCCCTGACGCACAATAGATGAGAAATAAGAGGATACTTACTTTAGCAGACAAGTTTGCCCTGCCTTTGCATATATCCAAATACCACCACACAATTATTTCATATTAGGTTACATTCTAATTTACCTAAGAATTTTGTGTCAAATTTTATCCTTTTTTATATAATTTTATACAATTTGTATGAAAAGCAGTATCACTTGATCCACTAGTTATAATTTTCCTATGTACTCATTAACTGTTATGAAATAAGTAATTGAATACACTCATTATTGTTAGAATTTAAATAAACAAATTCAGGGCTTCCCTAATGGTGGAGTGGATAAGAATCCACCTGCCAATGCAGAGAATATGGTTTCTATCCCTGATCTGGGAAGATTCCACATGCCACGGAGCAACTAAGCTCATGCACCACAGCTACTGAGCCTGCATGCTACAGTTGTTGGAACCTGAGCACCTAGAATCTGCGCTCTGCAACAAGAGAAGCCACTGCAATGAGAAGCCTGTGCACCACAACCAAGAGCTGAGCTGCTTGCAGCAACTAGAGAAAGCCTGCCCATGTGCAGCAACAAAGACTGAGTGCTTTCAAAAAGTAATAAAATAAGTAAATAGAGAAAAATACGTATTAAAAAATTAACAAACAAAACTTCATCCTTGAAGCTCCTAGGGAAAAGCCCACTCTAGGAACTTTCTGTTCACTATTTTCCCATATACCACCATCATATGGCTTCAAGTTACAGCAGAATTAAGCTAAAATTTTCATTTGTTTTACTTACCTATAACACAGGTAATTCTAGAAACTTCAGCATGCTGTAGAGAAGGATGAGCATGGCCTTCGCAATAAAAGAAATCAAGGTCTGAATTTCTTGTTAATTCATTTTCATGTATATGAACTTGGATAAATCAGTTATATTTACTTAGATTCCACAGAAAGAGAAAAGAAAAATGAGAAATCATTAATTCTAGGGAAAAGAAAAACAAATGTAACAGTAGTGTATTACTTATCATTAAAAATATTTATTTCAAAGAACAATGAAAACAATGACTTAATTTATTCAAAAATTGTGGTGAAAATGTTTTGGAAAATGGAGCTGGGGGAGTAAGAAAATTTATATGAGAGCAAAAGGAATGGAATTGGAGGGTGGGCATAGGATGAACTGAGGACAGTGAATTTCATTTTAAATTTTTTATTACTAGTGCATTTCAAACTAGGAACTTGCAATGCTGCTAAAAATAAAGTACTATTAAAAATAATAATATCTTTCCAAATAGGATTTACAGGTAATGATTTAATAGTTGTATTTATTATGCATGCTTATTTATCTAATCCAGAACTTGTCTTCTAGCCTTAAGCTATTTAGAGCAGGTGTTACTGCTGCCTGGTCACCACTCTGTCTTAATGCCTGACCCTTGGTTGGGGTTCAGAAAAAGATAGATTGTGAGATAGATCAATGGAAAAATGATAGGTAGTCACTCAATGGATATAAAATAATTTGACTATGATCACATATTATGAAACTATTGAGTCCTTTGCTGCTGCTGCTGCTTTAGTTAACAACAAAATACGAGCAAAACAATTGTCCAGGAAAGGAAAACAAAGGAAATGACCATATTGAACTAATGGTGGAGCATCATAAATTACCCACAGAAATCTGCCCTGCACTTCCACTATAACTGGTTTGCACCTGGGCTGTGGTAATCTAACCACTCCATCAGGTAGCCATCAATTTCATAGATTCAGCACTGTGACTCAGCTTTGGCATGGCATGTGAATGAAGTGTCTACTCCTGGGATTACAAAGCTTCCATGTAATTTCTCCAGGCTTTTACCTGAAACAATTGCTCTACAGTCACATGCGATTATGAGGCAAGAAGATATTCTACACTAGTTGTATGAATACAGTGAAGCTACGGCAATAATTGAGGTCAATGCATGACGTTATTAGATACATAGAAACCTTTATTTCTTGATATTTCTTTTTTCTGAAACATGTCATATATGAAGTTTCTTTAGAAAGAGTCTTTTTCTGGTATTTGTTAATGTGCTTCTGTGTGTATGTGTGTGTGGGAAAGTTTGTTTAATTTACTTTATTCTTAAATGTTTATTTAGGTGGTTAATCAATTTGATTTGAAAACTCTTGGTACACTGAAGGAATTTATTATTTTTGTGTCTTGTGGCTTCCCTTTTTGCTCATGGGAAGCATGCTGTTAAAGTGCCAAAGCTTAGCTGATAAACTGGCTTTTCTGTTTGGCTGTTTAAAATTATATTGTCTCCTCATAGAAGTACCCTAAATGTCCATCAACAGATGAGTGGATAAAGAATATGTACTATTTATATATATTCATATATACTGCTGCTGCTGCTGCTAAGTTGTTTCAGCCGTGTCCAACTCTGTGCGACTCCATAGACGGCAGCCCACCATGCTCCCCCGTCCCTGGGATTCTCCAAGCAAGAACACTGGAGTGGGTTGCCATTTCCTTCTCCAGTGCATGAAGGTGAAAAGTGAAAGTGAAGTCACGCAGTCGTGTCCGACTCCTAGAGACCCCATGGAGTGCAGCCTACGAGGCTCCTCTGTCCATGGGATTTTCCAGGCAAGAGTACTGGAGTGGGGTGCCATTGCCTTCTCCTACATATATATATATTCAATGGACTATTACTCATACACAAAAAAGAATGAAATAATGTCATTTTCTGCAACATAGATGGATCTAGAGACTATCATGCTAAGTGAAATAAGTCAGAGAAAGACAAATATCATGCAATATCACTTATATGTGAAATCTAAAAAAAAAATGATACAAAGGAACTTATGTATGAAACAGAAATAGACTCACAGACACAGAAAGCAAACTTATGGCTACCAAAGGGGAAAGTGAATAGGGAGGAGGGATAAATTAGAAGGTAATAATTAACAAATATGTTACTACTATATATAAAATAGATAACCAACAAGGACCTACTGTTGGAGAAGGCAATGGCACCCCACTCCAGTACTCTTGCCTGGAAAATCCCATGGATGGAGGAGCCTGGTGGGCTGCAGTCCATGGGGTCGCGAATTGTCGGACACAACTGAGCGACTTCACTTTCATTTTTCACTTTCATGCATTGGAGAAGGAAATGGCAACCCACTCCAGTGTTCTTGCCTGGAGAATCCCAGGGAAGGGGGAGCCTGGTGGGCTGCGGTCTATGGGGTCGCGAATTGTCGGACACAACTGAGCGACTTCACTTTCATTTTTCACTTTCATGCATTGGAGAAGGAAATGGCACCCCACTCCAGTACTCTTGCCTGGAAAATCCCATGGATGGAGGAGCCTGGTGGGCTGCAGTCCATGGGGTCGCGAATTGTCGGACACAACTGAGCGACTTCACTTTCATTTTTCACTTTCATGCATTGGAGAAGGAAATGGCAACCCACTCCAGTGTTCTTGCCTGGAGAATCCCAGGGAAGGGGGAGCCTGGTGGGCTGCGGTCTATGGGGTCGCACAGAGTCGGACTCGACTGAAGCGACTTAGCATAAGGAAAAATAATCTGAATATGCACATATGTGTGCATATACGTAGGTTTATGCATATATATAGGGCTTCCCTGGTGGCTCAGAGGTTAAAACGTCTGCCTGCAATGCCAGAAACCTGGGTTCTATCCCTGGGTCGGGAGGATACCCTGGAGAAGAAAAGAGTAACCCACTCCAGCATTCTTGCCTAGAGAATCCCATGGATGGAGGAGCCTGGTGGGCTACAGTCCACAGGGTCACAAAGAGTCGGACACAACTGAGTGACTTCACTTTCACTTTCATGCATATATATAACTGAATCACTTTCCTGTACACCTGAAATTATCACATTACAAATTAACTATAATTCAATTAATAATATAAAACTGTATTGTCTCTATTTTTTTCTTTTCTCTGACATGCACTTAGATGTGGGTTTTTTAAAATACTTTTTCCATATAAATAGTTCACAATTTCTAAATTTGAATATTATTTTTTCCTTCTTTAAATCTAGAACATTTTGAGGCACTATTTTCTCTTAATTTTCCTCACACTCTTTTTCTAATAGTTTTTCCTCTGAATTAGTCTTATACCAAACTTTCTACTTTTAGCTACAACAGGTTTTAGTGTAATATTTTTTTCCTTCTCTTTTTCTCTATGTATATTCTAGATAATTCCTTTATATGTATGATCGTTCTTCTAAAATCTTATTTTATAATTTGCTATTTCATTCATCCAATTAAACTGTACACATTGCAGTCCTGTAATTTTAAAATTTTAACATTTGATTTTTTGTGTTAAGCTAGTATGTCATTCCTGATTCTGACTTATAACTGTCAGTTTTTCTTTTCTAAATATTTTGGACACACACTGCTATATATAAAATAGTTGCTCAACAAGGACCTACTATATAGCACAGACAAATATACTCAAAATCTTATAGTAACCTATACGGGAAAAGAACATGAAAAGGGATGACTATATGTACATGTATAACTGAATCCTGATGTGATACACCTGAAACTAATACAACATTAGAAATCAACTATATTCCAATAAAATTTAAAAACAAACATTTCGGATATATGCATTATCAAATATCTCTATTCCTGAGATTTTTTTCCCCTAATGACTCTCATTCATAGTAATATTTTTCTTTTTGAGTTTTATAATTTTGGATTATATACTTATTTTCAAAGAGTAGAACTTTATAGCACTCGCATGTATAAGAATACACACCAGCAGAGGTTATTCTGCCAGGTGTTTTAAAACAGTCCCAATCTTTGAACATGTTAAATTAATTTGTTGAGATTAGGCAGCTCAGATGGTAAAGAACCTGACTGCAATGTGTGAGACCTGGGTTCTATCCCTGGGTTGGGAAGATCCCCTGGAGAAGGAAATGGCAATCCACTCCAGTATTCTTGCCTGGAGAATTCCAAGGAAAGGGGAAGCTGAAGGGCTACAGTTCATGGGGTCACAAAGAGTCAGACACTACTGAGCAACTAACACTTTCACGTTTTCGCTTTTCAGCCTCAATTCAAGCTTCAGACACATATGAAATCAAGCTTATAAGGATGAATCATGAGTGCACTTTGTCCCACCCAGAGCATAGCCGGCAAACCAACTTTTTTTCTAGTCCTATTTTCTTCACTGAGGATATAGACTTTTGACAACTCTGGCTTCATTCTCCTTTTTTTTGTGTTCTTTATCTTCCTCTCTCACTTTTTTAGCCTTGAACTTATTTTAATTTTAAAATAATATGCACATACTATTTTGACACTTTGTGTATTTAAAATATTTAATAAAATTTTAAAGTCAGAGGTCTTTGCCCACCCCCACTTTATGGGTTCACTCAAACAATATGTCTAAATTATTGAGATTAGCAAATATGAACACAGCATAGTGTGTTGTCAATATGGTTTTCTCACCTCTCTTCATTTTTAGTGCCTTGGACTTCTCTTCATATTTTGTAAAACCCAATAATACTTATAAAGTCACCTCTGTTATATCACACCCACAATTTCTATTGGGGCTTTTTAAAATCAAGCCCTTTTTTTAAGGCAAATTCTACAGCCTCAGAAATGAAAGTTCCTTAGCACAATTCCCATACAGATTGGAGGGAGAAAGGAAAGTGTTGGTGATGCAGACAAGTGTGAGACTATTTACAGAAGGATTTTTGGTGGCGGGGGGGGGGTGGGTGGTCACACCATGCAGCATGTGGGATCCTAGTTCCTTGACCAGGAATAGAAACTGGGTCCTATGCAGTGGAAGCACAGTCTTAACTATTGGACCATCAAGGAATTTCAAGAAGAATATTTTTGTGTAAACAAGAGTTAGTGGAGTCCAGTGCACAAATGAAATTGCTGAACTTAGATAGGTACAGAAATAATATGGCCATGGTAATAAGAATACATGTATATAGATAACTCCAGTACTCTGGCCACCTCATGCGAAGAGTTGACTCATTGGAAAGGACTCTGATGCTGGGAGGGATTGGGGGCAGGAGAAGAAGGGAACGACAGAGGATGAGATGGCTGGATGGCATCACTGACTCGATGGACCTGAGTGTGAGTGAACTCCGGGAGTTGGTGATGGACAGGGAGGCCTGGCATGATGCGATTCATGGGGTCGCAAAGGGTCAGACACGACTGAGCGACTGAACTGAACTGAACTGATAGATTGATGCAATTGATAGTAGGGCAATGACACATATGAATCTGCTGATTACTTTTTTCCAGCAAACTAGTAATCAAGCATCAGCTGAGGCTGTGTATGGAGGGAAGGTATATTTACGTTCTGAGAAAAAAATAGGAGTGTATAAAATATTCATCTCAGGCCATTGCAAGTAGAAAGAACTAGAAAAATATTGAGACATCACCAAGCAGCTCTGAATGTACAGTTTAAAGTTGGTATGCTAAACTTAAATCTAGTACATTTAGAAGAATATATTATATATATATATAATACACATATATATGCAATATGCTTGTGTATGTAATTGCATTTTCATATAACCAAAGCAGTTCTGAATGTACAGTTTAAAGTTTTTATGCTAAACTTAAATCTAGTACATTTAGGAGATGTTTTATATATATAATATGCATATATATGCAATATGCATGTATATATAATTGCATTGTTATATAACAAAAATCATAAACAAGATTTAAATACAGGGTATAATATTCAGAGAGCAAGAAAATGGAAATCAGAGTTTCAGAGGAGAAAAGGAAGTCTGCTGGGAGCCAGTGCAAGGAACTCTGCTCATGGCAAAGGTCATGAGGAAGGAGGCTTCGGCATACGCAAAGGCGGGATTGAGCCTCAGGAAACCCCCTGTTCCTGAGCATCTACCCCCAAAACCAGAGTCTGTTTTATGCTCTCACCTAAACCTCTGACTTTATGGGGGGCTGTTCCCCCACCACCTCTCTCGGAGAAGAAGTTAACTTGCAGTTCCAGTTAACAAAAATTCCTGGGCGTGACAAGAGTTTTTCAACTTACAAACCCCTCTGAAGGTTCTCTAGCCTGCCTGAGCATGTTCGTCCAGCCACATGTGATTGTTTACAGCCTCCCAACCATGAGAAGCACAAGATGCTTTAAAACTTTCTAAATATAGACTCTTTTGAGAAGTTAGAACATTACTAGTATAGTATAGTGGGTTGATTAGAAATTATATTGGTGAAGGGTTTTTCATTTGTTGAGCCAATATTTGCTGCTAAATCTCCATATTCCCTGCCCTTATAATGAATATAACTAACATATAGGAGAAATAAGTATAAATCTTTAAGATTAATCATGTTAAACCTTAGGCTAAGTAAATTCATTCAAAGAATGCAACTTTATTTGGAGGGTGGTACCTGGTTTAAGAAAAAATCACCCCTGAAAAAAATAAGTTTTCTGGTTGACTGATCGTTATCAGAAAGGGCCATAAAATGTCAGCAGGCCTCATGGCCAAAAGATGATGTAAAACCCATAAGACCTTTGTATATTTTTATATGAAGCACCTGATTTTGACAACGGTCAGGTCTGCTGACCCCGCGTGACTCTGTATTCATCCCTAAGTATAACAAAAAGTATATAAGCAAACCTGAAAATAAAAAAAAAATCGGATCAGTTTCTGGAAAGACTGATTCCCCCGTGTAGTTCTTTCTTTCCCCTTCTGGCTGAATTCCCATCTGGAATGTGGGTACTCACCAAGCCTGCTAATTTTTCCTGGGCTTCTAAGATCACACTGGGGAGGCCTCAGTGCCTCCTCTCCTTTGGGAGAATGGAAAGACGCCTGTGGCCTACGTAGGTGGTGCAAATTCCTTGTCTTGGAGTTTTATTGGTATTCCACATAAACCAAGTTATTCAGCCTCTTTTTCTCCACTAATTTTCCTACTACACTATTGTTTCCTAATCTCTCTTTATATCTGTAATTAAATAAGTTTTTTCCTAGGATGCCGATTCTGCCTCCCCTTCGAATTACCCTGGACCCACCGGGGCTGGACCCTAGCAGAAGTCTTGAGGTTGAAATGCTGATGTAAGAGTATGAGTTGGAGCTGCATGGATGTCATAGTCCTAAGAAATGATGCTGCTGCCCCTTATAGACATGAATACAGAGAGTGAGATGCTGAGATATTTTGTGATTAAAGAGAAATTACTGAAATATGTGTAGCATACTGCAATAAGAAATAACATGCATCTTGTAGTGGCAGTCTGACAGGCATATCAGATAAACTAGCCCTTTAAGTGAACAAATTTCTAGAAGGAGAAATAAAGCCTGACAATTAGTCACTGTGGAAACAGAGGTAATGTAACAAAATTGCATTTCACATGGTAGACTTACACATTAGTAAGTTTTCCATTTAGATCTTATTTTTATTATTTAGAAAGTCAGTGTCTACATATATTCCCCAAACACATCATCACTATTATTGGGATAGCTTTGAATACCCAATGCATATTCTTCATAAGCAATATCAGAGCTCAAACAAGACTTTCATTTTTGACCCCTAAATAGGGATAGATATCACAATGCTGTGCTGTTGTGCTAAGTCGCTTCAGTCATGTCCAACTCTTTGCGACACTATAAACTCTAGACTGCCAGCCTCCTCTGTCCATGGGGATTCTCCAGGCAAGAATACTGGAGTGGATTGCCATGCCCTTCTCTAGGGAATCTTCTCAACCCATGGATTGAACCCTTGTCTCTTATATCTCCTGCCTTGGCAGGTGAGTTCTTTACCACTAGCACCACCTGGGAAACCGAGATATCACAATATGGTCAGTTAAATGACTAAATGCTAAATAACCATCAAGGATTCCATGAGTTGTCAAAATCTGTTCCATACCTCAGTAGAGCATGTTGAGTACTTTTCAAATACTCAAAATGTCTGGGATCTTAGCTTGGGCAGAATTCCTCTTGAGAGACTCATTGGATTCCCATCACCAGCTGTGTCTCCATACCAAAGCTGCTGCTGTAGGATGGATGTAAAATTTTGGAGCCTCTTTCTTAACCTATCTCAGTGGAGAAGGATACAATTTATTTCATTGTGAAAAGATATCCCACCTTGGGGCAAAAAAACCTGAGAACACAGAAGGAAAACTTCTTTAGCATTACAGGCAACAAATTATACTATGTTCATCAAAAGCTTAGGGTTGGACCTTACATGTTAAGATTTGAAGAGCTGCCATCAGTGAAGAGTTGTTTTTCTTTCTTCTTTCTTGTTTAATGATGCTAATGATGCCATTGAGATTGAAACAAATCCGGTGTTATCAAGACCCTGTGATGTTTTCAAACTATTTCTATTTAGAAATTCAGGTCACGAAAGCCATAATACTCAAAACAAAATACTTAAGAATGAAAAGCATTTGACTCTAGAAACAGCTTTCAGCTTTCCTCCATACCAAGATTGCATACTAATACAATCACCTTGCTGTTGAGAGGTCCTAGTCTCTCAAATCTGTTGTCCCCTCCCTGACCCATTTAACCAGCCTGAAAATTCAAATCTACACTAAAAGCACAAGATATGAAGTTCATCTTCATCTTGGTATAGAGCAACTTTCACAGGTTATAAACTCCCTTTTTATTTAAGAATTCATTGCCAAATGACCTGAACAAAACTGAGACATTTGGTCTGTTCTAATCAGATATTTTTTATTAGAATAAGACACAAATTTTGTCTTAATAGATAATCTTAGAAGAAAAAAAATGTCATATCCATTTTTCCCTGGGTTCCTTCATAAGCAAATATTACCATTAATATACTCCCTACAATATTGATGGGAGTCAATGTGGCCATGAAATTAAAAGTTGCTTACTCTTTGGAAGAAAAGATATTACCAACTTAGACAGCATATTAAAAAGCAGAGACATTATTTTGCCTACAAAGGTCTGTCTAGTTAAAGCCGTGGTTTTTCCAATAGTCATGTATGGATGTGAGAGTTGGACTATAAAGAAAGCTGAGCACCAAAGAATTGATGCTTTGTATTGTGGTGTTGGAGAAAACTCTTGGGAGTCCCTTGAACTGGAAAGAGATCCAACCAGTCAATTCTAAAAGAAATCAGTCCTGAATATTCATTGGAAGGACTGATGCGGAAACTCCAATATTTTGGCCACCTGATGCGAAGAACTGACTCACTGGAAAAGACCCTGATGCTGGGAAAGATTGAGGGCAGGAGGAGAAAGGGATGACAGAGGATGAGATGGTCAGATGGCATCTCCAACTCGATGGACATGAGTTACAGTAAGCTCCAGGAGTTGGCGATAGTCAGGGAGGCCTGGTGTGCTACAGTCCATGGGATCGCAAAAAGTCTGACACAACTGAGAAACTGAATGGAACTGAACTGAACAATATTGACATCTAAAAAGTCAGGGCTTAGATAGACATTGGTCTCGTGTCTTGGAGCTATTCCGACATGACTTCATCTTGTTCAAGTTCAGGCTTCCTACTAATGCTACAACCTAATGAAGCCTGATCTTTATGAAACAAAACTATCTAGTTCCCTTAAAATCCACGTATGCTATTCACAACACGGAACTGTTGTAGAAAGTATAAATCTATCCTGGGAGATTGTTCTGTCCTTGATAAAAGACTGTTCAAAATGTAAAGGAAATTTTGACATGTTAAGAGAATTGATAAAAACAGCAGTGCACTATCATGAAAATATGGAAGGTAATTTTTAAGAAAGGAAAAAAAAAGTAAAATCATGATTCTCATACAGGCATGAAAATGAAACTGTGTTAAGTATTATTTTTTACTCACTAATAGAAAATTGTTAAGATGCTAAGGTGATTCAATGGAGAATCAAAAAATAAAAGACATCATAGATAAAGAATATTAAAATGAAGCTGAAGATTTAAAATATCCACAGAAGGGAAGAGAAAACTTCCAGTGGACATAATTTACATGTCTATGGATAAAAATTATTTGAATGGTTATCCCTATTATCAACAACGTATAGCATTGTAAAAAAAAAAAAACAAAAACAAACAAACCCACAACTCTTTACAATTAGATAACCTGGAAATTGTGCTCTAGACACTGCATAGTTTTCCACTGGAGCACAAAACTTTCTCTCCACACTTCATCTATTATTCCTTCATGAAACAGGCTCTAAAAGTTTGACAGGAATCTCATCCTACATGGACAAAATCTTATTCAATCTTTGCTAAATAATTAAAGCTATCCTGGGTGCCTTGTTCCTAGTTTTAATCTTACTAGCACTAGTAGCAGTCTCACCTGAGCTTCTAGGGCACCCAAACCATTATGCTCAACCCAACCTCCACAACACTCCCCCTCATATCAAACCAAAGTGATATCTCTTATTTTTCTATGCAATTCCATGTTCCATTCACAACAAACAAGAGGGGCATCCAGTCCCATCACTTTATGGCAAAAAGAAGGGGAACAAGTGGAAGTAGTGACAGATTTTATTTTCTTAGGCTCCAAAACCACTGTGAACAGTGACTGCAGTCATGAAATCATAAGCTGCTTACTCCTTGGGAGGAAAGCTA
The DNA here is from genome assembly GCF_042477335.2 of Ovis canadensis. Lineage (NCBI taxonomy): Eukaryota > Metazoa > Chordata > Mammalia > Artiodactyla > Bovidae > Ovis > Ovis canadensis. The sequence continues at coordinate 193,818,560 of NC_091246.1, read as the reverse complement.
TGACAAACCTAGACAATGTATTGAAAAGCAGAGGCATCATTTTGCTGACAAATGTGCCTGTATTCAAAATCATGATTTTTCCAGTAGTCATGTACGAATGTGAGAGTTGGACCATAAAGTGGGCTGAGCGCTGAAGAATTGATGCTTTCAAACTTGCTGTTGGAGAAGACTCTTGAGAGTCCCTTGGACTGAAAGGAGATCAAACCAGTCCATCCTAAAGGGAATCAACCCTGAATATTCACTGGAAGGACTGATGCTAAAGCTGAAACTCCCTTACCAAAGAGCTGACTCATTAGAAAAGATCCTGATGCTGGGAAAGATTAAAGGCAGGAGGAGAAGGGGATGACAGAGGATGAGATGATTGGGTGGCATTACTGATTCAAAGGACATAAATCTGAGCAGATTCTGGGAGATAGTGAAGGACAGGGAAACCTGGTGTGCTTCAGTTCATGGGGGTCACAAAGAGTCAAACAGGACTCAGCAACTGAACAACATACTAGCATTAACTATCTCATTCCTCATTTTATCAATTGTCCCAATACATCATGCAGCAAAACAGCAAAGTGTAACGTATGTCCTCTTAGTGTTTATTCTGAGTACTTGTAGGAGACCTATCAACATTAACAGGAATTGGAAGACAAAAAGTTGGTCACCTATCTATTATCATTAGAGAAAGGAAGCTTTCCAATTTTCTTTAACATCCAATGAGCTTCAGTTTTCCTTTCATTAACAAACCCTAACTTGAAGGGTCACTTGAAGAGGATCTAATGTAACAATGTGTAAAACAAGCCCAGCACAAGGTCTTTTATCTTCCTTTTCAAATACTATTTATGATTTTGTCATGAGCCCCTCTGCATCATCATATTTCTACAGTTTTGGAAGCCTAATACAACAAAGAAGAATGAACTTTAATGTGTAGAATACATTAAGAATTTTCTATATATGCAACCATATATTCACAACAAGAGTCATAAAAGCATTATACTAAGTGAAATAAGCCACAGGCAAAGCAAATTCATTTACATGAAATTCTAGAAAAAGCACGTCTACAGTGAGAGAAGCAGGTAAGTGGTTGGTTGTCAGGATCCAGGCATAGGGAGAATGTGTTTTATGCAAACAGAAGTGGAGTATTTGGAGGCTTATGGAAGGGCTCTGCATCATATTTGTGGTGATACACATTTGTTAAAACTCTCTTAACTCTTCCCTTACAATTTCATTGAGTATATATTAGACTCAAAAAAAGCTGATTTAAAAAAAAAAATACTTGTGATTTGGATCTATCTTCTTGAGTGATGAAAAGTACTTCTAAGAGGTTTTTTTTTTTTTCCCTCATTTTTGTCTGCACATTATTAAGTTTATATCAATATCTTGTTTTGAGAAAGTCATCAGTTTATCACTAAGGGCTATCAGTTTTGGGCTTCCCAGGTGGCTCAGTGGGTAAAGAATCTGCCTGTAATGCAGGAGACACAGGAGATGCCAGTTTGATCCCAGCATGGGGAAGATCCCCTGGATGACAGCATGGCAACCCACTCCAGTATTCTTCCCTGGAGAATCCCATGGACATAGGAGCCTTGGGGCTACAGTACATAGGGTTGCAAGAAATCAGACATGACTGAGTACATGCATATACATATGTATATATGTGTGTGTGTGTATTATATACAGACACAATGGACTTTTGCTCAGCTATTAAAAAGAATGAAATAATACCAATTTAAAAACATGGATGAACCTAGAGATTATCATACTGAGTATGAAGTCAGAGAATGACAAATATTATATGATATCAGCTATAAGTGGAATCTAAAACGCTGACACAAATGAACTTATATACAAAACAAAAATAGACCCTCTGACAAAACAAATATGGTTACTAAAGGTGAAGGACAGAAGAGCTAAATTAAGAGTTTGGGATTAACATGATACACACTACCACATGTAAAACAGGTAAACAACAAGGACCTACTACATATCACAGGGAACTGTACTCAGTATCTATAATGGAGAAAGAATATATCTGTATACACACACACACACATATAACTGAATGAGCTTAATGTATACTTGAAACTAATGTAATATTGTAAATCAACTACTAAATTAAAAATAAATAAATAAAAGCAAAAATAAATTGAAAGGCTCTTCTCCAGAGCACCCCTTTCCTTTCAAAAAGCAGGTATTCCCCTAGCTGGTTATTAGCAGCAACTGTCTTTGGCTTGATTCCAGGTGCATAAAACAGATGATGACTCAGTCTGACAACATTTCCATTTCCTTGGTAAGGATCATTTATGAAGTGCCTTTAATCATTTATGAGCATGTTTCATTTGCTGTTTGCTGCAAACAGTTTGACTCTGCTGGGTTTGACAGCTTTCCGACATTCTGCAAACAGCTGCAATAATAGCCTTGACAATGTCATTTACAAATGAGGCACATGCAGTGCGAACAAAGCTAGTGATACACTCCTCGTAATATGATAATGGACTGACAAGCTGAATGGAAAATGATCAAAATGAGATTTTATCAGCCCTGTAGGAGAGGTGAGTTTCTAGACAGAGGAAAACCATTTCTAAAATTAATCACTTTTAACCATGTGAAATCATCTTTACCTTGTTTTCTGAAATGCTAGATCTGGAGAATGCGGAGGGACTTTAACTTTTCCTATTACTGCTGCAGCCCACTGCTGACTACAAATCTTCCACATCACATAGTTTCTCTAAGAAGATCTTGAGCCCCTTGAGAGCAATCCTTTCTTTTTTCTCTTACTAATTTCCAATGTCTAGCGAAGCATTTTATCATATACGTGTATGCATATCATAGGATCAATATATCTCTAATCACATTGTTATTATTAGTTATTTCTTCATATCAATAAATTTTTTAAAATCATATATATATGAATTTCTTTAAGGTGACATGTAGTGAATTTGAAAGAAGATATGTAAATTATTTGAAATTATCTGGTTGGAAGAATTATGGCTGTTGAGAGAGATCACTAAGGTGAAAAACTTTGAAACTTTGAAACTCTGGTATCATGCATTTTTAAACAATAGTCTTCTTTATTTCAGAGTAGTTTTAGGTTCACAGAAAATTGAGAGGAAGATATAGAGATTTTCCATATACTTTCTGCTCCCACATAAACACAGCCCCTCCTGCTACAAACATTCTGCACCAGATGCTACATTTGTTACAACTGATGAAGAGACAACAACTCATCCAAAATCCATAGTTCACGCCACCACTCAACCTCATTATTTGAGTTTCCATGGGTTTTGGAAAATGTATAATGACATCTCTTCACCATTATCATACAGAACATACAGAACAATCTCACAGCCCTAAAATTCCTCTGAGCTTTGTCTATTCATCCCACCAACTCTAGCAATAAATTGAAAACACCACCAACCCTGGCAATAAATTGTCCTTTGAGGGTCTATACAGTTTTGTTCTATCCAGGATCATATAACTGGAGTCATACATATGTAGACTTTTCAAATTATCTTTTCATGATAATATGCATTTAAGTTTCCTCCATGTGTTTTCATGTCTTGATAGCTCATTTCTTTGAGTACTGAGTGATATTATCTTGAGATACCACATTTTACCCATTCACTTACTGAAAGACATCTTGCTTGCTTCCAAGTTTTGTCAATTATGGATAGAAATTCAGTAAACATTTCTGTGCAGATTTTTGTGTGAATATGCATAGTCAATTTTGGGGGTAAATATCAAGGAGTGAAATTGCTGGATCATATGTTAAACACCAAGAATTTTAGTATTATCAGAGCCATGTTATTTTTTCTTTATGTTATTGTGTTACATATTTTATGTGATGAATTTAAATGCTGAAATAAGTTAAATCCAGTATTTGATAAAATGAAATTAACATCAATTTCCCCTTATTCTGAAAATACATTTCCAGTTTCTGTTTTATATGTTTGTATTGATAACTTTTGACTTTCTTATCCTGAAGGAGTACATCTATAAAAAAAAACCTCCTTGGAAGGATTTATTACAAAAGAATATATTATAACTGAAAACAAAAAGCAACATTTTAAAAAACACATTGATTTAATAAACAGTGTGATATGCTAATATCTAAAACATTTAAACATTGAAGATCACCACACTGAGCTGTTATTTTATTAACTATATTAAAAAGCCTGGAGTTCAGCTTTTGGCACAAAAGACTTCTGATTTCATCTTAATAGTCTAGTGTTATGTATTTCCATTGTTGTAATCTATTATTTTTATTAATAACACACTTTTCTGAGTGCTGGCTTTGCACAAGGTACTGATCCAAATATTCTAACATATTGTCTTAACTAATGCTCATAACTATATGAGATGAGTATATTATTTCCACTTTACAGAAAAGAAAACTGAGGTGTTAGACACTGAATAACAGCCCAATGTCACACATTTAATAGACAGCAGACCTGGAAATTGAACTCAGACTATTTGAATCCATTGCCCTCAATCTTGTCTCTTACATTATATATAATGTCAATGCCTTGTCAAGTACATTTTAGATGTTAAAATAAGAAATGAATATGTGTCTTAATTACAAAAGAGTGGAAAGCATCTGAAACAAAATAGTCAGTGAAAAGCAAAATTGTTCTAAATGCTATATATACTGTGCCTGTTTAACAACATACGTGAGTGAGAATTATACACTTGATTATGTACAAAAAAATGCCTGCTTTCTTAGAATGTAACAAAGAGGGACTTTTCTCCCTCTTGTCACATTGATCTTTAAGCTATTTTATCATCTGTTCAATAAAAAATAACATGGGATCTCTCAGACCCAATTAGCTAGAATTTTTGACAAGAAAACACATTGATGTCTTTTAAATTTGAAAGAGGTGCTTTTTGACAGTCACATAAGTAAGAAAAACTATTCATTTTTTATTTTGTATAAGTTTTATATTTTCAGTTATAATTTCTTAAACTGAGATCAACTGTGAAGTTAGGACCAAGGGCAGGATTGTGTCTACCTTGCTCGTTGTAATAGTCTCATTATCATAGAACCCAGAATACAGTAAAATTTTAATAAACAATTATAGAGCCAATATATTAATCACAGAGAAAGTGAAAACCATTTTCAAGTGATATTCTCCTGACCTTGAAGTGAAACAACCAAGGTTACACAGAATTTTCATCATTAGGAGAGCTGACTCTAGAACCCAGATTCCATGATCCCAGCTCCTGCTCAGTGTAACGGGAAGAGCCTGTGCTCTGGAGCCAACCACAACTTGGCAAACCTCTACAATCCTTCAATATCGAGTAAGACAAATACTTTCCTAACTCACTGAGCATCGCAGGAAAAGTCCCTGGGACAGTACTCGTCATGGGACAGCCCTGCAATAATTCATCTTTCTCTTCCAGTGCTGCATGACCCTAACTTCATACAACTTCAGGAGAAGTAGAGATTTACCTGAGTTAAGTAGGGAAATGAAAGAAAAGGTTTAAGTGAAGGTATGGTTAAATATGAAAGGTGACACAGGAAATGAGCGTTGAACATTGATCACAGTGCAAAAAAGGGAAAGCTTCTAAATGCAGCCCTTGACATCCAGCAAGAAGTGTGCTGCTAAGTCACTTCAGTGGTATCCAACTCTGTGCAACCCCATAGACAGCAGCCCAAAAGGCTCCCCTGTCCCTGGGATTCTCCAGGCAAGAACACTGGAGTGGGTTGCCATTTCCTTCTCCAATGCATTAAAGTGAAAAGTGAAAGTGAATTTGCTTAGTCGTGTCCGACCCTCAGCGACCCCATGGACTGCAGCCTTCCAGGCTCCTCCATCCATAGGATTTTCCAGGCAAGAGTACTAGAGTGGGATGCCATTGCCTTCTCCAGCAAGATGTGTACTATCCTTTATAACAGCTCTTCTCCAGCCACAAATTTGGATAAATTTCTTTTCCTTACAAAGGTGCCAACTGCTATACACAAACTTCTTCACTTTTACACCTGAAACTAACAAAACATTTCACATCAATTATACTCTAATAAAATTTTTGTAAAAAATAATATTCTTCCAAAATTAAACACACACACAACAAAATAGGACCTTCATCTAGAGAATCTGCAGACAGTATTGCTCCTGGGAATTTTGGGGCTATTCACTAAGTAACACTGAAGTGCTTTTACATTATTAAAGGCAGAATAAATGTTAAGAAATATAAATTATAATGACACTGATTGTATTGGAGTCAGCTTTTGAATCTAGAAAGTTAAGATTATGATTAAAAACTATTAACTCCCAGGAAGTTCTTTTAGAGCCTCCACTGTCAGAATCTTTGGTCAGGTCTGTAAAAAGATTATGGGATTATAAAAGTTAAAAATGAAGGACTCATTACTCAGCCATTAAAAAGAATACATTTGAATCACTTCTAATGAGGTGGGTGAAACTGGAGCTGATTATACAGAGTGAAGTAAATCAGAAATAAAAATGCTAATACTAATGCATGTATATGGAATTTAGAAAGATGGTAACGATAACCCTGTATGTGAGACAGCAAAAGAAACACAGATGTATACAACAGTCTTTTGGACTCTGTGGGAGAGGGAGAGGGAGAGGGTGGGATGATTTGGGAGAATGGCATTGAAACATGTATAATATCATATATGAAATGAATCGCCAGTCCAGGTTCGATGCATGATTCTGGATGCTTGGGACTGGTGCACTGAGACTACCAGAGGGATGGTAGGGGGAGGGAGGAGGGAGGGGGATTCAGGATGGAGAACATGTGTATACCTGTGGTGGATTCATGTTGATGTATGGCAAAACCAATACAATATTGTAAAGTATTAACCTCCAATTAAAATAGATAAATTTATATTTTAAAAAATGAAGGCCTCAGAGGAAATGAGGAAATGAATCTTCCTAATTGTGCGGCACAGATGTAAAAATGTGGATAGAGGTAGAGAAGTGTGGAGATGTGTTCTCAAGCTCAAATCCATTCAGTTACATTTATTTGAGAAACAAAAGCTTTGTCTCAGGCACTCTGTTCCCTGCTGGGCACATAATAGCCAAAAAGGTGGGCCTAATCTCTGTCTTCCCAGAGTTTGTGTGCTTACATAGAGTTGTTGCCTGCATGAGTGTTCAGTCATCTCTGACTCTTTGTGATCCCGTGGATTATAGCCTGCCAGGCTCCTCTGTCTATCGGTTTCTCCAGGCAAGAGAATGGAGTGGGTAGCTACTGGAGTGGGTAGCCATTCCTTTCTCCAGGCGATCTTCCCAATCCAGGGATTGACCCCATGTCTCCTGCATTTGAGCTGGATTCTCAACCATCTGAGTCACCAGAGAAGCCCATTGGATAAATAGAAATAGCAAATATAAAATGTGTTTGACAATACTAAAAATAAAAGGAATAACCATCATGTGAAAACCTGATATGACTTTCAGTAATGATGCTACAGAAAATAAGTGTTGGAATAAACCTTTGGAACTTGGTAGATTTCTTCCTTTGCCAGGAGACCAAGTCCAGGGGCTAATAAATGAGTTGCTATTCTCTCTCTCCTAATTTTTGTTTTGTATTTTTCCTTCAAAAAGGTCATAATTTTCTTTTTTCCAAAATAAAATAAAACTCAAAGCAGATCCAGGACTCAAAGAAGGGGGCATACTCTGGCTGTCAATAAACAAAAACCAAGCAAACCAGTTAACTAACTGGGGTCAACAAAAAAGGGGACTTACTATGATTAATCAAATCATATATATATATATATATATATATATATGCTCCTTTTGATTGAGTTCCAAAAAATTATGACCTTTTAGAGAGGCTGGGAGAAATATCAATAACCTCAGATATGTAGATGACACCATCCTTATGGCAGAAAGTGAAGAGAAACTGAAAAGCCTCTTGATGAGAGTGAAAGAGGAGAGTGACAAAGTTGGCTTAAAGTTCAACATTCAGAAAACTAAGATCATGGCATCTGGTCCCATCACTTCATGGCAAATAGATGGGGAAACAGTGCAGTGTCAGACTTTATTTTGGGGGGCTCCAAAATCACTGCAGATGGTGATTGCAGCCATGAAATTAAAAGATGCTTACTGCTGGGAAGGAAAGTTATGACCAATCTAGACAGCATATTGAAAAGCAGAGACATTACTTTGACCAGAAAGGTTGATCTAGTCAAGGCTATGGTTTTTCCAGTGGTCATGTATGGACGTGAGAGTTGGACTATAAAGAAAGCTGAGTGTCGAAGAATTAATGCTTTTGAACTGTGGTGTTGGAGAAGACTCTTGAGAGTCCCTTGGGCTGCAAGGAGATCCAACCAGTCCATCCTAAAGGAGATCAGTCCTGATTTTTAAGCTGCAACTCCGATACTTTGGCCACCTGATGCAAAGAGCTGACTCAATTGAAAAGACCCTGATGCTGAGAAAGATTGAGGGCAGGAGGAGAAGGAGATGACAGAGGATGAGATGGTTGGATGGCATCACCAACTCAAAAAACATGGGTTTGGGTGGACTCCAGGAGTTGGTGATGGACAGGGAAGCCTGGCGTGCTGTGGTTCATGCGGTCACAAAGAATTAGACACAAAAGTGAAAGAAAAATCTTTAGAAATGTGAAATTATATTTGTTGATAATAGAACTGCAAAGTATTATTAAGGAAACATTTGGAATATATCAACCAATGAGCTTATTGGGGAAATGTTTTACAGTTAGTATTTCATTAAAATTTTTTTTAACTTGTGACATCAAATATTTTACTGATATATACTATATCCTCCTTGAGACTTCCCTAGTTAATTGACTACGATTTATCTTTCCAATGCAGGGGGTTCGGGTTTGATCCCTGGTGGGGGAGCAGTGGTTCCACAGACCTCAAGGTCAAAAAATCAAAACGTAAAACAGAAGCAAAGTGAAGTTATTTAATCGGGCGACCCCATGGACTATAGCCTACCAGGCTCCTCCGCCCATGTGATTTTCCAGGCAAGAGTACTGGAGTGGTTTGCCATTTCCTTCTCCAGCGGATCTTCATGACCCAGGGATAGAACCTGGGTCTCCCACATTCTAGGCAGACGCTTTTACCATCTGAGCCACTAGGGAAGACTAAACAGAAGTAATACTGTAACAAATTCAACAAAGACTTAAAAAACTTTTTACAAGATTATATGTGTGTGTGTGTGTGTGTGTGTGTGTGTGTGTGTGTGCGTATGTGTATGGGTTCCTTGATAGCTCAGTTGGTAAAGAATCCACATGCAATGCAGGAGACCCCAGTTCGATCAGTTCGATTCCTGGGTCGGGAAGATCCCCTGGAGAAGGGATAGGCTACCCACTCCAGTGTTCTTGGGCTTCCCTTGTCACTCATCTGGTAAAGAATCCGCCTGCAGTGCAGGAGACCTGGGTTCAGTCCCTGAGTCAGGAAGATCCCCTGGAGAAGTGAAAGGCTACCCACTCTAATATTCTGGCAGGGAGAATACCATGAACTCTATAGACCATGGCTCACAGAGAGTCAGACACCACTGAGCAACTTCCACTTCACTTCACTTCACATATATATGTCCTATGTCACAAGCAAAATTTCAGACCCTGAAACAAACTGTGTATTTAACATATTTTCCATTCTATCCTTAAGACTACCTCTTGCCAGAAACGCTTGAATTGAAAATAGCTATTTATACATGCAATAAAAACATATAAATAGCTCACATGGAAAAGAGATAATCCTGCATTAGCCTCCAATTAGATTTACATTTCAATTTTGGGAGCAAATGGCAGACAGTTGGGAATTGCATTCCACACAAATAGAAATGTGAAGGATACCCCATAAAACCATAATTACATGACTAAAGAAATATCTGTTTCCTGCATTTAGGGAAATGATAGGCTGCTGCAGGTGATTATCAGTTCAGATCTGAACCTACAAGCTGTCCCTTTGAGTTCTCTAATGGAATTTAAGCAAAAGGAAGGGGATCAGAGGAAGAACAGCTGAGTTGTCAAAATAGAGAAGTAGTAGATATTCCAAGAAGACACAATTTAAAAGTATTAAGCATTCATTTGACCACTGACTCTGTCTAACTTTCCCATGTTCGCAGTGAATACAATTAAAAGTACCTGAAGGTACTTAAAACAATTAAAGCAATGTAAATTATATTTAGCCTTAAAAAAAAATCAGCAGACATACACACACTCACATACACATGCACAAAGTTTATCCTCAACAGGGCATAGTTAAACTTGCGTGTCATACTGAAGGCACACCTTGGTGCTATGATTGTGTGCTCAATCGCTGAGTCATAGCTGACTCTTTGTGATGCCATGCACTGTAGCCCATCAGGCTCCTCTGTCCGTGAGGATTCTCTAGACAAGAATATTGGAGCAGGTTGCCAGTTCCTACTCTAGGGGATCCTCCTGACCCAGGGATCGAACCCAGGTTTCTTGAATCTCCTGCATTAGAAGGTGGATTATTTACCACTGTGCTACTATAATACCAAGAAGCCCAGTGTTATGATTAGACCACAGTTTGAAGAGAATAAACAAGTATTTATTCCAGAAATTTGAATTTTGAATTTCTAGAGATCACAGAGTAAAAACTAGCAAGAAATGTCACCACTAAAGCTTGTACTTTGGGGGATTCAGTGACTGATATTTCACTAAGTTCACCTCAATGAATGTAAATTCTGAGCATGAATTTGTAATGTGTTAATAGTTGACAACTCTGTCTTTTGGAATGAAGCTTATGAGAGTGTTTCAATGACAGATTCAGTTACAAAGTGTGAACTATTTGTCAGTTCCTATGCTAACTGTTTTAAGCATATATCTCAGTCTTTCTCTAAGACTGTGCTAGATGATTCTGCCATTTCGGGTTGGAATGGAATCAATAACATAATTTATTATTGAAATGAAAGAAAGTTCATTAGATTTATTAAGAGAGTAGGAGGGCTGAAGGGAGAATCTATATAGCATAGAATAGTGTAGCAATGTAGCATAGTGATCAAATTATGCACTTAGAAGTCAGGCGGACTTCAGTTCAAATGCTAGCACTAATTTACATGACCTTGGGTGAGTTACTTATATGACCTTTGATGAGCTACTTTTTTCTCTCAGTGCTTCAGTATCCATGGTGAAACAGCTATACGTACCTAACTAACAGAGATGTAGTGATAGTTAAATGAAACAGTATACAAAAGAAAAAAAAACAGTTAATAAAGGAGCAAACACTTAAGGGCTAGAAAATATTAGCTATTATTATTGTAATGAAAATGGCAACCCACTCCAGTATTCTTGCCTGGAGAATCCCATGGATGGAAGAGCCTGTTGGGCTATAGTCCACGAGGTTGCAAAGAGTCAGACACGACTGAGCGACTTAACTAACTAACTAACTATTGTAAAGAAAGGAAATCATTGTAGTTGAAATATTATGCTCACAATGCTCAGTGTATTAATTGGAAACTCTTGAAATATGGAGACATTCTTTATTTGTCTTGGTGAAGGGTTCCTATCAGCTATCCACTGGAATAAAAGTATACAGAGGAATCGGTGCTCTGGTTACAGCCAATTGAATGATGCACGCACTATCTTCCTAAACCTGGCAACTACTTTTGAATGATTCTTAATGCCCTAATCTGTAAAAGACACAGTGCCACTAAAGTTTAGTCCCAGGGCTTCCCTGCTGGTTCAGTAGTAAAGAATCACCTGCCAGTGCAGGAGACACAGGTTCGATCCCTGATCCCTGATCCCACATGCTGTGGAGCAACTAAGCCCATGTGCTACAACTATTAGGCCTGTGCCCTAGAGCCTGGGAACCCCAACTACTGAGCCCATGTGCCCCAACTACTGAAGTCCACGTGTCCTAGAGCCCATGCTCTGCACCGCATGAGAAAAGAAGCCACCACAATGAGAAGCCCAAACCCCACAACAAAGAGTATCTCTGCTCTCTGTAACTAGAGAAGAGCCAGCGAAGCGATGAAGACCCAGCACAGCCAAAAACAAAGAAAGAAAAGAAAAAGACTAGTCCCTTCCACACAGCCATTGGTGGATTTGTGTTTGGTCTTTCAATTTCTAAGAAACAATCAATTATGTTACTATCTGAACACATAAAAGCAGGGATGATTTAGAATGGTTACTACCTGATTTTAATATTGAAAATTTTCCTAATGGGAACTGGATAAAAAGGAAACTCTGAGCAGAAATCAAAATTTCCAGAAATAGTAGAAAAATATGATGTGAAAACAGAATGCCATAAAATCTATGGAAAATAAAGTGCATCCTATCTACAGATGAAAAAGATAGTAATATCAGAGATTAACTAAAAATATGGAGAAAACAGTTATAAAGGGTGTGATTTGGTCAACACGTGCTTCAAGCTCAGAGATTAAAGATGCCCTGGTAGAAGGAGCTCTGGGGTAATCACTTTGGCATTTGGTGTTAATAGACATTACTTTTTACATGCTAGGATGTTTTCTACATGATATTTTGTCCTCTATTTTTCTTTTAATGAACATTAGAGATGCCAACCTAACATTAGGCTAGGATAGTGAGTGTAGGTATTTGGGACAGAGTGACAGGTCACTGTTACCAAAAATGAGAGAAAACAATTAGCAGAATAAAAATGCCCAAACCTAGAAGATTCAGTAATGATGCAGACCTATTGCAGCACATCAATTTTTCTCCCACAGAATCCACAGAGGTAAACATTGATACCCAAGAAATGCATGAACAGAGTAACAGAGAATCTCTAATAAAAGGATGAACATACTAACAAAAATCATCAAATATTAACAAAAGAGCAATGAAGGAAAAAGATAAACCAGGTCACCAAAGCAAAGAACAATTGAATGAGTAATTGGTTGCTATTAAGAAACAGAAAACTTCACAGTGTATAAATAGTATCTCCAGAGATACAAGGTAAGATATTATACCCCAGAAATCAAAGTGGGTTGTTTTGAAAAATCAATCAAAACTCTTGAAAATGAAAATTATTGCTACTAATGAAAAAGAGAAGAATGGGCACAGCTGAAAAGTCATAATAATAGAGACAGACTAAAAGACTTTTCTCAAGAGTTATACAAAAATAACAGAAGAAAAATATGAAACCTATTCAAAGAGATACAAAGGAGAATCTATCATTTATTCATCACATAGGACATAAGAAAGTAATATTTTTAGGGAGGTCTAGGATAGGAGACTGGAGGAGGAAGTGGCAACTCACTCCAGTATCCTTGCCTGCAGAATTCCATGGCAGAGGAACTGCACTCCATGGGGTGCTACAGTCTGTGACTTAGCAAAGAGTCAGACATGACTGAGCGGCCTCAGGAGGATAGAACATACACGTCCCAGTATTTCAGCGGTTCACTGAAGCAAGAGCTTATTCTTCCTCAAATATTCTAAAGCTAAAAGTACTTTGGTTGGCAATGAGAGTTTATCTTATGTTCATTTCAAAGTACAGATTGGCAGTGACTCAGCCATATGCAAGTTCTCTCTAGTCGCCAGCAGCAGCCCAGAGAAGGACAGACCATGGAGTAAGTTATATCTCCACGACTCATTTATCTTATAACTGCCAGTTTTTGCTTTTTGATCACTTCCATCCATTTCTGCCACCTTCTCAATCCTGTTTCTGACAATCATCAATCCGCTCCTGGTATCGATGAGCTTGTTTGTTTATTTAGATTCCACATGTCAGTGAGATCATACAGCATTTGTCCTTCTCTGTCTGACTTCCCTCACTTAGCATAATGCCCTCAAGGTCTAGTTATGATATTGCAAGGTGCTACGTATGATATGAAGGTGCTACATATGACTGATATCTTTTCACTTATAGAGTGGATTCACATCTTTGCTGGTCATGATTCACTGGGAAGAGCTTACAACATAGCCACACTTCATGGAAGAAAGGCTGAAGAATGAATCTGGGCAGATGGAGTTCACCGCAAAGTAGAAGGAAAAAAAAAAAGCTAAGAACCATTAGGATAATATTGCTCAGTATTTAAAGAAAATAAAGCTCTTTAAGCTGAAAATGCACACCAAGTACAAAACATACTAAATAAAATTAGATGTTTAGAAGGTACATATATAAGTGAATGTCAAAACATACTGAGATACCTTGTGTCAAGAATAATACAGCATTTTCTATGAATTTCTTCAGGAAAATCCTTTGAAGCTAGAAGTCTATACCAATGCAACGCAGGATGCTATGGGAGAATAAACTAAGTGCATTTTGTATGGCCAGAACTTAGAAATGTTATTGTTTGCATACATTTGAGGAGTTGTTTCCTAACAATGGTAGTGTATAAATTTTTTTTACAAGTGAGGATTGAAGTTTTCAAGAAGAATCTGGCAAATTTTAAAAGAAAAACATGGAAAATTATGTGAAATTGTAAATTCACGTAGGATTTGATGAAGATATAACTGACTGAAAGGGCAAACTTCTCATAGGAGATCTCACAGGAAGGGTGTACATTTAATACTGAAAATAAAATTTTCTGTTAGTGTAAAGTGGGATATAAATCCTGTTAGAAGTAAAGGAGAGAGGAAAGATAAATTAGGTTATCAGAAGAGAAAGGATGGTCAAGAAGATAAGAGAGCTGTAGTATATCTACTTTAAACAAGAGAAAAGAGGCTGAAAATAAAATCTTAGTACTCACTATCTTTCAGAATGAGGTGCTTTGAGGTGGGAACTGACTGATGAAACCAATCAGATAGCTCAGCTAAGTCTTGATGGGTTCCAGATAAACCTATTCTTGGAAGAAATAGAGCAAAGAACCTCTAGTGTTGTGGATGTGAAGTCGAAGAAATTCTCAAGTTCAAATGAAAATCTGTTTTATTTAAAATAAACCAAGGATTCTAAAACTAAGACATGAATGGGATTTAGCACAGTGTCTGGTGAACACTCAATAGAGACTATGTGCTGTGCTGTGCTTAGTCTCTCAGTCATGTCCAACTCTTTGTGACCCCATGAACTATAGTCCTCTAGGTCCCTCTGTCCATAGGGATTCTCCAGGCAAGAATACTGGAGTGGGTTGCCTTGTTCTACTCCAGGGGATATTCCCAGCCTAAGGATTGAACCCAGGTTTCCTGCACTGCAGAAGGATTCTTTACCATCTGGGTCTCCAGGGAAACCTAATAGAGACTAGACTTTTTTTTGTCTTTACAAGTGATTCTATTTTAAATTTATTTTTTCATATTTGAGATGAAATTGACATATACATTGTATTAGTTTTAATTTCATATATGTATGTATTGTAAAATTATTACCATTTAATATTTATAGTTAACTTCCATCACCATGCATATTTACAATTTTTTTTCTCATGATAGGGATTTCTAACACTTACCCTCTAAACAAGGCTTTCCAGGTAGGGTTAGTGGTAAAGAATCTGCCTGCCAAAGCAGGAGATGAAAGAGAAATGGGTTTGATCCCTGGGTCAGAAAGACCCCCTGGTACAGGAAATGGCAACCCACTCCAGTATTTTTGCCTGGAGAATCCCATGGAAAGAGGAGCCTGGGAGGCTATAGTCCATAGAGTTTCAAAGAGTTGGACACAACTGAGGCAACTTAGCATACACGAACTTAGCAACTTAACACCCTCTTAGAAACTTTCTAAGAAACTTTTACTATGGTATTATTAACTATAGTCACCACGCTATAAATTACATCTCCAGGATGCATATATCTTATAACTGTCAGTTTTTGCTTTTTGATCACTTTGATCCACTTCCACCACCTTCTCAATCCTGTTTCTGACAATCACCAATCTGTTCTTGATATCTATGGGCTTGTTTGTTTATTCTACATATCAGTGAGATCATACAGCATTTGTCCTTCTCTGTCTTACTTCACTTAGCATAATGCCCTCAGGATCTAGTTATGATATTGCAAATGGCAAGATTTCCTTTTCTTTTCCCTATGGCTAAACAACATTCCGTCATACATCTACCTCACCTCCTTTATCCATTTGTCCTAAGATGGGCATTTAGATTGTTTCCATGTCTTGGCCATTGTAAATGATGTTGCAGTATAAATGGAAGTTGAAACAGACAACTCATTAGGAAAGATTCTTACCCTAATGCTGGGAAAGACTGAAGGCAAAAAGAGAAGAGGGTGGCAGAGGATGAGATGGATAACATCACTGACTCAATGAACATGAACTTGGGAGACAGGGAGGGACAAGGATGCCTGGAATGCTACAGCCCATGGGGTGGCAAAGAGTCAGGCATTACTTAGTGAATGAACAATGAAAATGGAAATGCAGATATTTTCAAGAGAGAAATTTGTTTCTTTAGAATAAATACTCAGAATAGGGTTTGCTATTTCTTGTCTTATGATAATAATCATTTTAATTGGTGTGGCATAATAGCTCAGATTTTTTCTATTGCTTTGTTAAAGTTCTTCATATATTTTAGGGATTAACCCTTTGTCAAATAAATGATGTGAAAACATTCTCTCTCATTCTATAGGTTGCTTTTTCATTTTGTTGGTGGTTTCCTATCCTATACAAGAACTTTGCAGTTTAATGAAAAGCACTTGTTTATTTTTACTTTTTTTGCCTTTGTTTTTTATATCAAATTAAAAAATAAAAGATTGCTGTGACCAATGTAGAGAAGCTTATCCTCTGTTTTCTTCTAAGAGTTTTATAGTTTCAGGTACTATGTTCAAGTTTTTAATCCACTTTGAGCTGATTTTTGTGTATAAGATAGTAGTCAAATTTCACTCTTTTGCATGTCTCTGTCCAGTTTTTCTGACATATTTATTAGGGACTACCCTTTCCCACTGTACATTCATGATTCCTTTATTATAAATTAGTCATACACACAAGTAAAGTAATGCTCAAAATTTTCCAAGCCAGGCTTCAACAATACGTGAAGTGTGACATTCCAGATGTTCAAGCTGGTTTTAGAAAGGGCAGAGGAACCAGAGATCAAATTGCCAACATCCTCTGGATCATGGAAAAAGCAAGAGAGTTCCAGAAAAACATCTATTTCTGCTTTATTGACTATGCCAAAGCTTTTGACTGTGTGGATCACCATAAACTATGGGAAATTCTTCAAGAGATGGGAATGCCTGACCACCTGACCTGCCTCTTGAGAAACCTATATGCAGGTCAGGAAGCAACAGTTAGAACTGGACATGGAAAAACAGACTGGTTCCAAACAGGAAAAGGAGTACGTCAAGGCTGTATATTGTCACCCCGCTTATTTAACTTATATGCAGAGTACATCATGAGCATTGCTGAACCAGAGGAAGCACAAGCTGGAATCAAGACTGCTGGGAGAAATATCAATAACCTCAGATATGCAGATGACACCATCCTTATGGCAGAAAATGAAGAAGAACTAAAGTTGAAAGTGAAAAAGAAGAGTGAAAAAGATGGCTTAAAGCTCAACATTCAGAAAATGAAGATCATGGCATCTGGTCCCATTACCTCATGGCAAATAGATGAGGAAACAGTAGAAACAGTGATGGACTTTATTTTAGGGGGCTCCAAAATCACCGTAAACGGTGAAAGTATCCATGAAATTAAAAGGCGCTTACTCCTTGGGAGAAAAAGTATGACCAGCCTAGACAGCATATTAAAAGTCAGAGACATTACTTTGCCAACAAAGTCCATCTAGTCAAGGCTAAGGTTTCTCCAGTAGTCATGTATGGATGTGAGAGCTGGGCTATAAAGAAAGCTGAGCACCGAAGAATAAATGCTTTTGAACTGTGATGTTGGAGAAGACTCTTAAGAGTCCCATGGATTGCAAGGAGATCAAACCAGTCTATCCTAAAGGAAACCAATCCTGAATATTCATTGGAAGGACTAATGTTGAAGCTGAAATTCTACGTTGGCCACCTGATGCAAAGAAGTGACTCATTGGAAAAGACCCTGATGCTGGGAAAGACATGTTGTTTCTGTTATATATCAAATAGATGCAAAAATTACATTAATGTTTTGCTTTCACACAGTCCTGGTAATGAAAGTAAAATAGAATACGTGTGACTATTAGAATTAAGAATTAGAATTAAAATGAAGAATGATAATCCTTAATTTATTTACTTCTTGAAACTTAGAACTTCAGCTATTAAATTAGAGTATTATCAAGTCCCATTTCTCTTTATTTTTTGCCTTACAACTATGTATTTTTCTCCAAGCTGTAAAGGGCTGGAAACCAAAGATTATTCTGAAAAAGAAAAGATGGTTAGAGAGAATGAGTGTCTAAGGGCACATTTTATAGATGATGGAATATTTAACCAAGAGGTAGTGACTTCAGTGCTTGGCCTTTGTACACATGCCCTTTAGCATTCTGACTCTGTGTTTTAACCTCCTCTTATATAAAACTAGGGTTACAAAACATTCTCAGTCTTCCTGGTGACAGACAGTAAATCTCTTCTAAAATTTTGTGTGACAATGTGTGTTTTGTTTGTTTGCTTGTTTTAAGCAAAATATACAACTGCAAATAACATGAAAACTAAAGTTTCAACTTTAGTTTCTCAATCCTCTGCAGTAATTTAGTCCTTCACACTTTCTCCTCCCACTGAAAATATGGGTAAAATATTTTCAATGACTTAGTATCCCACCGTTACTTATTTCATGAAGCAACTATTCTCTTTCCAACTAAACGAATATATCTGCTATATTTTAAACAGAAGCATGCCAACCTTATTGGCATCCAGAATTTTATATTTTTATTTTCATTTAAGATGTGGCTAGTGGCAACCTTGTATTGCTCTCAATATCAAATGTCTGGTAATAAATAAATAATAACAATAATTTCATTTTCAGTCTAACGCTTTTCATAGATCTTTCAATATTGAAAAAAATAAGAAAAATGTATAATTTATGTATGAAAAAGAAAAATAAAATATTGCAATATGAAGCCAAATGGAATTCTGGAGGTATTAAAAGGCCTTTTCCTGAGCCACCTCAATGGAAATGAAGTTGGGTTTAGGTTGCATAAAAGTGTTTCTTTCACAGTCCCAGGGAAGCACAGAGAAGAAATGCTTTCCTTCTTGACTTATTCTGGCAACTGGATTTTACTGGGGAAAAGAAGAGCCTTGCTCATCCTACCACTAGATAGCACTTGATTCCACTCAGGAAGGTAAACGTTTTACGGCTTGGTAGTCACTCCCAACAAAAGTTCAGTATTTAGAAAATTTCCAAATAAGTATATTTTCTGAATCAAAGAAAATGATGTTTTGAAAAGTTCAGAATCAATAGACTAAGCCACCTTTGTCTCTCCATTAACAACAACAAAAAAATACATTGAGATTTTGCAGGATCATAATTATGAAAATTTTACTCATCTTTCTCAAATTACATTGCTCTTGTGACCCATGTGGTATTTTTTCCACTGTTGGCTAATTTTGATCTAAGACCACTGGTAGCTTCTATTTACTTAAGTTTACTTCTGAATTTCCGTTTTAGTCCATTTCCCTCATATTTCAAAATGCAGACTGCTTTCTTTTTTTCTGATTTTGGCGTTCCAATCTTATGTGTGTGTGTGTTTTCCAATTCCTCTTTCATGTTCTGACCATCACTAGGCATGTGGATTTTAGTCCACAGACAAGGGATCGAATTCACACTGTCAGAGCTGAAAACATAGCCTTGAATGGACCACCAGAGAAGTCCTGACCATTGCTTTTAATCTCCTTTACTCTTTTTAATTTTCCTGAATGTGCAAACTTTCTAGGACCCATTCTAGGTTTCCTCTCCTATATGTGCTCCATGCTTTCTCATTACTTCAGTGATCACATATAACACTTTTGATTTTTTAATCCGTCTTCAAGTCAGATATAGACTTCCCTGGTGGCTCTGATGATAAAGCGTCTGCCTACAATGAGGGAGATCCAGGTTCAATCCCTGGGTCAGGAAGATCCTCTGGAGAAGGAAATGGCAACCCATTTCGGTACTCTTGCCTAGAAAATCCCTTGGAGGGAGGATTCTGGTAGGCTACACTTCATGGGGTCGCAAAGAGTCGGACACGACTGAGCGACTTCACTTTCACTTTCAAGTCAGTATCCTTTCTCAAGGTCCACTGCTATATTATCTACTGCATGATGAGAAAGAAAGCTCATGGGAATGTAACCTGTGTAGTCACACAGGATCCCCAGGTACTGCTTCTGCTGTTGTACAGAAGGGCCCTATATTTGTTTAATTCTTTGTTGTCACTGTCTGGGATCTTTTGGTGATTTTTATTATTTTATTTATTTATTTATATTTTACTTTACAATACTGTATTGGTTTTGCCATACATTGACATGAATCCGCCAGGGATATACATGAGTTCCCAATCCTGAACCCCCCTCCCACCTCTCTCCCCATATCATCTCTCTGGGTCATCCCAGTACCCCAGCCCCAAGCATCCTGTATCCTGTATCGAACCTAGACTGGTGATTCATTTCTTACATGATAGGATACATGTTTCAATGCCATTCTCCCAAATCATCCCACCCTCTTCCTCTCCCACAGAGTCCCAAAGTCTGTTCTATACATCTGTGTCTCTTTTGCTGTCTTGCATACAGGGCTATCATTACCATCATTCTAAATTCTATATATATATGTGTTAGTATACTGTATTGGTGTTTTTCTTTCTGGCTTACTTCACTCTGTAATCAGATCCAGTTTCATCCACCTCATTAGAATGGATTCAAATGTATTCTTTTTAATGGCTGAGCAATACTCCATTGTGTATATGTACCACAGCTTTCTTATCCATTCATCTGCTGATGGACATCTAGGTTGCTTCCCTGTCCTGGCTATTATAAACAGTGCTGTGATGAACATTGGGGTATACGTGTCTCTTTCGGTTCTGGTTTCCTCGGTGTGTATGCCCAGCAGTGGGATTGCTGGGTCATAAGGCAGTTCAATTTCCAGTTTTTTAAGGAATCACCACACTGTTCTCCATAGTGGTTGTACTAGTTTGCATTCCCACCAACAGTGTAAGAAGGTTCCCTTTTCTCCACACCCTCTCCAGCATTTATTGCTTGTAGACTTTTGGATCACAGCCATTTTGACTGGTGTGAAATAGTATCTCATTGTGGTCTTGATTTGCATCTCCTGGCCTTCATCAGTAATGTAGCCCGTCCTACCTACTGGTGATTCCTGAGATGTGTTTCACAGACACATCTATGTAATCATAAATTCTTATGATTCAATTGTCCCTTCTAATTTTCATTATTCAAGTGATATCATCAACATCTACCCAGCTAAGATCTAGAAATCAGTTTTGATTTCTTCCCTTACCAAACAAGTATTGGCCAAAATTTTGAACAAATTTATTGCCTTAGAAATTTCTAAATCCAATGTCTTTGATCTGTTTTCATGCCAAATGCCTTAATTCAGTCCCTTGTCTTCTACTTCCTAAAAGACTATGACATCACTATTATTACCAAAGTGCTGAACCTAAAAGTCATATAGAATTATTTCATGGTAACCTTAAAAGTGAAAGCATTGATTCCATACTGACATTGTCCATGGACACTAATATGAGTCATCCACAAGAACGATGGTTGTTTCTCTGCATCTCTCCTCATTCAGCTTATGCTGCTCTTAGCAGTGCAGAATTCCAGGTACACTTAATTATTCACTTTCCCCAAACCATGCTCCTATATATCCATGTGTTATTGGGTTGGCCAAATATTTGTTCAGGTTTTTCTGTAAATGTTATGGAAAAACACAAACAACCCTTTGACCAGACCTATAATTTGCAATAATAATTGGTCTGACTGAAAAGTCATTAGTAAACTTCTTTCTCAGTGAGATTCCTGTGAATTCAAGAGTCAGTTTAAATGCCATCTCTGCTTGAAACATTTCTTTTGGATATCCACTTCAATATTCTTGCCTGAAGAATTCCATGGACAGAGAAGCCCGGTGGGCTAAATACCATGGGGTTGAAAAAAGTCCAACGTGACTGAGTGACTAACACTTTCACTCTGACTTACTTTATATTAAAAACTAATACAAATGTATTGTCTATACTAAATGTATAATTAGAAAATTTACATATATTTTATTTTAAAGAAAAAACTTTGTGTTGATTATAATTCAATGAAAGCTACTTTCGCATTCCAGTCCCCTATGATGTAAAAGACATCTTTTTTGATGTTTGTTCTAGACGGTCTTGTACATCTTCTTAGAACCATTCAACTTCAGCTTTTTCAGCATTAGTGGTTGGGGGCTAAACTTGTGATGCTGAATAGTTTGACTTGAAAATGAACTGAGATCACTCTGTCATTTTTGAGATTACACTCAAGTACTGCATTTCAGACTGTTTTGTTGACTCTCAGGGCTACTCCATTTCTTCTAAGGGATTCTTGCCCACAGTAGTAGCTATAATGGTCATCTGAATTAAATTTGTCCACTCCAGTTCATTTTAGTTCAACTATTCTTAAAACGTTGATGTTCACTCTTGCCGTCTCCTACTTAACCATGTATAATTTTCCTTGATTCATGAACTTAACATCCACCTTACCTGTCTCCTGAGAAGCCTGTACACAGGACAAAAAGCAATAGTTAGAATTGAATATGGAACAACAGACTGGTTCAAAACTGGGCAAGGAGTACATCAAGGATGTGTATTTTCATCCTACTTATTTGTTTCCTTAATTTCTCTCTCTATTTTCTCATTATTAGGGTATAGGAATGCAAGGGATTTCTGTGTGTTGATTTTATATCCTGCAACTTTACTATAGTCATTGATTAGCTCTAGTAATTTTCTGGTGGAGTCTTTAGGGTTTTCTATGTAGGGGATCATGTCATCTGCAAACAGTGAGAGTTTAATTCTTCTTTTCCAATTTGGATTCCTTTTATTTATTTTTCTGCTCTGATTGCTGTGGCCAAAACTTCCAAAACTATGTTGAATAGTAGTGGTGAAAGTGGGCACCCTTGTCTTGTTCCTGACTTTAGGGGAAATGCTTTCAATTTTTCACCATTGAAGATAATGTTTGCTGTGGGTTTGTCATATATAGCTTTTATTATGTTGAGGTATGTTCCTTCTATTCCTGCTTTCTGGAGAGTTTTTATCATAAATGAATGTTGTATTTTGTCAGAGGCTTTCTCTGCATCTATTGAGATAATCATAAGGCTTTATTTTTCAATTTGTTAATGTGGTGTATTACATTGATTGATTTGCAGATATGGAAGAATCCTTGCATCCCTGGGATAAAGCCCACTTGGTCATGGTGTGAGATGAAGTGAAATGAAGTGAAGTGAAGTGAAGTGAAGTCGTTCAGTCGTGTCTGACTCTTTGCAACCCTGTGGACTGTAGCCTACCAGGCTCCATCGATGGGATTTTGCAGGCAAGAATACTGGAGTGGGTTGCCATTTCCTTCTCCAGGGGATCTTCCCGACCCAGGGATCAAACCCGGGTCTCCTGCATTGTAGGCAGATGCTTTATCGTCTGAGCCACCAGGGAACCAGGTCATGGTGTATGATCTTTTCAATGTGTTGTTGGATTCTGTTTGCTAAAATTTTGTTAAGGGTTTTTGCATCTATGGTCATCAGTGATATTGGCCTGCAGGTTTCTTTTTTTGTGGCATCTTTGTCAGGTTTTGGTATTAGGCTGATGGTGGCCTCATAGAATGAGTTTGGAAGTTGATCTTCCTCTGCAATTTTCTGGAAGAGTTTGAGTAGGATAGGTGTTAGCTCTTCTCAAAATTTTTGGTAGAATTCATCTGTGAAGCCATCTGGGCCTGGGCTTTTGTTTGCTGGAAGATTTCTGATTACAGTTTCTATTTCCATGCTTATGATGGGTCTGTTAAGGTTTTCTGTTTCTTCCTGGTTCAGTTTTGGAAAGTTGTACTTTTCTAAGAATTTGTCCATTTCTTCCACCTTGTCCATTTTATTGGCATATAATTGCTGATAGTAGTCTCTTATGATCCTTTATATTTCTGTGTTGTCTGTTGTGATCTCTCCATTTTCAGTTCTAATTTTATTGATTTGATTTTTCTCCCTTTGTTTCTTGATGAGTCCAGCTAATAATCTCTCAATTTTATTTATCCTTTCAAAGAACCAGCTTTTGGCTTTGTTGATTTTTGCTATGGTCTCTTTTGTTTCTTTTACATTTATTTTTGCCCTAATTTTTAAGATTTCTTTCCTTCTACTAACTCTGGGGTTCTCCAACTCTTCCTTTTCTAGTTGCTTTAGGTGTAGAGTTAGGTTATTTATTTGACTTTTTTCTTGTTTCTTGAGGTATGCCTGTATTGCTCTAAACTTCCCCTTAGCACTGCTTTTACAGTATCCCACAGGTTTGGGGTTGTTGTGTTTTTATTTTCATTTGTTTCTATGCCTATTTTGATTTCTTTTTTGATTTCTTCTCTGATTTGTTGGTTATTCAGGAACGTGGTGTTCAGCCTCCATATGTTGCAATTTTTAATAGATTTTCTCCTGTAATTGAGATCTAATCTTACTGCATTGTGGTCAGAAAAGATGCTTGGAATGATTTCAATTTTTTTTTTAACTTACCAAGGCTAGATTTATGGCCCAGGATGTGATCATTCCTGGAGAAGTTTCCGTGTGCACTTGAGAAAAAGGTGAAATTCATTGTTTTGGGTGAAATGTCCTATAGATATCAATTAGGTCTAGCTGGTCTATTGTATCATTTAAGGTTTGTGTTTCCTTGTTAATTTTCTGTTTAGTTGATCTATCAATAGGTGTGAGTGGGGTATTAAAGTCTCCCACTATTATTGTGTTATTGTTAATTTCCCCTTTCATACTTGTTAGCATATTGCAGTGTCCCTATGTTGGGTGCATATATATTTATAATTGTAATATCTTCTTCTTGGATTGATCCTTTGATCATTATGTAGTGTCCTTCTTTGTCTCTTTTCACAGCCTTTGTTTTAAAGTCTATTTTATCGGATATGAGTATTGTTACTCCTGCTTTCTTTTGGTCTCTATTTGTGTGGAGTATCTTTTTCCAGCCCTTCACTTTCAGTCTGTATGCGTCCCCTGTTTTGAGGTGGGTTTCTTGTAGACAACATATATAGGGGTCTTGTTTTTGTATCCATTCAGCCAATCTTTGTCTTTTGATTGGGGTATTCCACCCATTTATGTTTAAGGTAATTATTGATAAGTATGATCCCATTGCCATTTACTTTATTGTTTTGGGTTCAAGTTTATACACCCTTTTTGTGTTTCCTGTCTAGGGAAGATCCTTTAGCATTTGTTGGAGAGCTGGTTTGGTGGTGCTGAATTCTCTCAGCTTTTACTTACCTGTAAAGCTTTTGATTTCTCCTTCATGTTTGAATGAGATCCTTGCTGGGTACAGTAATCTGGGCTGTAGGTTATTTTCTTTCATCACGTTAAGTATGTCCTGCCATTCCCTCCTAGTCTGAAGAGTTTCTATTGAAAGATCAGCTGTTATCCTTATGGGAATCCCCTTGTGTGTTATTTGTTGATTTTCCCTTGCTGCTTTTAATATTTGTTCTTTGTGTTTGATCTTTGTTAATTTGATTAGTAGGTGTCTTGGGTGTTTTGCCTTGGGTTTATCCTGTTTGGGACTCTCTGGGCTTCTTGGACTTGGATGATTATTTCCCTCCCCATTTTAGGGAAGTTTTCAACTATTATCTCCTCAAGTATTTTCTCATGGTCTTTCTTTTTGTCTTCTTCTTCTGGGACTCCTATGATTCGAATGTTGGGGCATTTAATATTGTCCTGGAGGTCTCTGAGATTGTCCTTATTTCTTTTAATTCATTTTTCTTTTTCCTCTCTGATTCATTTATTTCTACCATTCTATCTTCTACTTCACTAATCCTATCTTCTGCCTCCGTTATTCTATTTGTTGCCTCCAGAGTGTTTTTTATCTCATTTATTGCATTATTCATTATATATTGACTCTTTTTTTTATTTCTTCTGGGTCCTTGTTAAACCTTTCTTGCATCTTCTCAATCCTTGTCTCCAGGCTATTTATCTGTGATTCCATTTTGATTTCAAGATTTTTGATCATTTTCACTATCATTATTCAGAATTCTTTATCAGGTAGATTCCCTATCTCTTCCTCTTTTGTTTGGTTTAGTGGGTATTTATCCTGTTCCTTTACCTGCTGGGTATTCCTCTGTCTCTTCATCTTGTTTGTATTGCTGAGTTTGGGGTGGCCTTTTTGTATTCTGGCAGTTTGTGGAGTTCTCTTTATTGTGGAGTTTCCTCACTGTGGGTGGTATTATACGGGTGGCTTTTCAAGGTTTCCTGGTTAGGGAAGCTTGTGTCAGTGTTCTGGTGGATGGAGCTGGATTTCTTCTCTCTGGAGTGCAATGAAGTAATGAGTTATGAGATATCAATGGGTTTGGAGTAACTTTGGGCAGCCTTGAAGCTCAGGGCTGTGTTCCTGTGTTGCTGGAGAATTTGCATGGTATGTCTTGCTCTGGAACTTGTTGGCCCTTGGGTGGTGCTTGGTTTCAGTGTTAGTACGAAGGTGTTTGATGAGCTCCTGTCAATTAATGTTCCCTGGAGTCAGGAGTTCTCTGGTGTTCTCAGGATCTGGACTTAAGCCACCTGCTTCTGGTTTTCAGTCTTATTCTTGCAGTAGTCTCAAGACTTCTCCATCTTTACAGCACTGTTAATAAAACATTTAGGTTAAAGATGAAAAGTTTCTCCACAGTGAGGGACACCCAGAGAGGTTCACAGAGTTACATGGAGAAGAGAAGAGGGAGGAGGGAGTTAGAGGTGACCCAAATGAGATGAGGTGGAATCAAAAGAGGAGAGACCAAGCTAGCCAGTAATCACTTCCTTATGTGTACCCCACAGTCTGGACTTCTCAGAGATGTTCATGGAGTCATATAGAGAAGAGAAGAGGGAGTAAGGAGATAGAGGTGGCCATGAGGATAAAGGGGGGAATCAAAAGGAGAGAGACAGATCCAGCCAAAATCAGTTCCCTAAGTGTTCTCCATAGTCTGGAACACACAAAGAGATCCACAGAATTGGGTAGAGAAGAGAAGGGGGAGGGAGGAGATAGAGGTGACCTGGTGGAGAAAAAGGAGAGTCCAAAAGGGGAGAGAGCAGTCAAGCCAGTAATCTCACTCCCAAGTAAAAATGGGTACTGAAGATTGGTTTCTTAAAGGTACGAAATTGATAACAAATACCAAAAAGCAAAGATTAAAAATCTAGAGGTTGGATTTTCAAAAGTACAATATTAAAGAAAAGAAAAAAAAAAAAAAACAAAGTCACAAAGCCAGCATCATTCCTTCCAAAGAAATCCCAGGGCTGATCTCCTTCAGAATGGATTGGTTGGATCTCCTTGCAGTGACTTTGGAGCCCCCAAAATAAAGTCTGACACTGTTTCCACTGTTTCCCCGTCTATTTCCCATAAAGTGATGGTCGATACTAACTACAGGGTTTTAACGTATTGCATCTGTCACTTTCAAGGTGGTTCCCTCTGTTTTAGCTTCTTCTGTTTGCTAGTCTCTTCAGTGTCTGGTTTCCGCCCTGACACAAGGGGGCGGTAGTGGACACGTTTTTTAGGCTCACTTGTTCAGTTGTGATGTGGGGAGGGAGGGACGCTGCAAACAAATAACCCTGATCTGTGCTCACAGTGTCTCAGCCACACTGGGCCTTCCCCCACTCACAGCGTACACAGCTCAGGCTCTAGGTTGCTCCGCCGGGAACAGTCCGAGGCTGGTCCTGGGCTGCAAGCACCTCCCAGGTCTAAGCCACCCAGGTTCAGGCACTCAGGTAGTCCTCAGAGGCGCAGACTCTGTTGGCCTGCATTTGGTGCCCTTCCCAGATCCAAGCAGCTCAGGTGATGAGGTGTTTGATGAGTGCAGTCGCTGCGACTTATCGCCTCCCCTGTCCCTGCCGCTCAGTTTTCTGGGTGTACAACCAGCGCATCTTCTCAGGTGGATGTTGACCATCCAGAATCCCAAGAAGTCTTAGTTAGCAAAGAAGCCTGCTTGCAGTTTGGTAGATAATGCCTCTTTGGGGCTGTAATTGCCTCCTCTGGCTCTGGCTGCATGCCACCAGAGGGGGATGGTCTGCAGCAGGCTAGATCTGTTCAGTCCTTTGTTCTGTGAGTGGGCCTGGCGGTGTCTTAAGTTAGGGCTTTTCGCATGGTAGCTATCTCACAGTCTGGTTTGCTAACCCAAGTTAGTTCCCTCAGATTGCCCTCAGGGCATTCAGGCCTGGTCCTTACTGTGAGCAATGCAGCCTGCACCTCCCTGCCCAGCCCCTGCTTGCTAATGGTGGGTGCAGGCGTCTGTGCTGCTTCTCCACTGGGGGAGTTACCATTGGGCTCCTAATCTGTGGGTTTTAATTGTTTATGTATTTTTCCTCCCACAACGCTGGACTGGAAGAAACACAAGCTGGAATCAAGATTGCCAGGAGAAATATGCAGATGACACCACCCTTATGGCAGAAAGTGAAGAGGAACTAAAAACCCTCTTGATGAAAGTGAAAGAGGAGAGTGAAAAAGTTGGCTTAAAGCTCAACATTCAGAAAATGAAGATCATGGCATCCAGTCCCATCACTCCATGGGAAATAGATGGAGAAACAGTGGAAACAGTGTCAGACTTTATTTGGGGGGCGGGGGGGGGCTCCAAAATCACTGCAGATGGTGATTGCCGCCATGAAATTAAAAGACGCTTACTCCTTGGAAGAATAGTTATGACCAACCTAGATAGCATATTCAAAAGCAGAGACATTACTTTGCCGACTAACGTCCGTCTAGTCAAGGCTATGGTTTTTCCAGAAGTCATGTATGGATGTGAGAGTTGGATTGTGAAGAAGGCTGAGCACTGAAGAATTGATGCCTTTGAACTGTGGTGTTGGAGAAGACACTTGAGAGTCCCTTGGACTGCAAGGAGATCCAACCAGTCTGAAGGAGATCAACCATGGGATTTCTTTGGAAGGAATGATACTAAAGCTGAAACTCCAGTACTTTGGCCACCACATGCGAAGAGTTGACTCATTGGAAAAGACTTTGATGCTGGGAGGGATTGGGGGCAGGAGGAAAAGGGGACGACAGAGGATGAGATGGCTGAATGGCATCACTGACTCAATGGACGTGAGTCTGGTTGAACTCTGGGAGTTGGTGATGGACAGGGAGGCCTGGCGTGCTGCGATTCATGAGGTCGCAAAGAGTCGGACATGACTGAGCGACTGAACTGAACTGAACTGAGCTGATGTTGCCTTCCTTGGTTCCAAGGCTCACCACAGACTCGGCAGTGAGAGTGTTTTCCGGTGTTTGGAAACTTCTCTCTTTTTAAGACTCCCATCCTAGGACGGAGCTCTGTCCCCACCTCTTTTGTGTCTTTTTTTGTCTTTTATATATTTTCCTACCTCCTTTCGAAGACAAGTCCTTCCAGTGAATACTCATATTCACTGGAAGGACTGATGCTGGAGCTGAAGCTCCAATACTTTGGCCACCTGATGCAGAGTCAACTCATTTGAAAAGACCCTGAGGCTGGGAAAGGTTGAAGGCAGGAGGAGAAGGGCATGACAGAGGATAAGATGGTTGGATGGCATCACCAACTCAATGAATATGAGTTTGAGTAAACTCTAAGAGATAGTGAAGGGGAGGGAAGCCTGGCATGCTGCAGTTCATGGAGTCACAGAGCCGGATACAGCTTACTGACTGAACAATGACAATGAAAACAACGTGTGTTTATACTTTCTATTAAGACAGTATATTAGACAATATGCATAAATATATGTTTTGAAATTTGTAGTATATAACATTTTAGAGACATAAAAATATTTTTGCATACAAATGCAAGAAAAACTATATTAATGAACAGTAAATAAATATTAATATAAAAAACTACATTTTTCATATTTATAAATTTTAAGGTGCATCACATTTTACATAATTTTCACATATAATCTGTTAAGATTTTATGGTCAAGTAAATATCATTTTATTACAATTAGCAAAAAATAAAATAACAAGGAAGATTTAATAGCTTTTTTTGTTACTATGTTGCTTTTAAATAGGCTTTATTTTTTAAAGCAGTTTAAAGTTCATAGCAAAAAGAAAAACTATTACCAAAGGAAGTATTAGAGGTACTATATAACCCCTGAGCTGCCTCACACACAGCCTCCTTCACTATGAAATTTCTGCAAAGATTGATACATTAATTATGTTTATCAAACAAAGCCCATAGTTTACACTAGAGTTCACTCTTGGTGTTATAAATTCTATGGGTTTGACAATTGTGTAATGATACATCTACTATTATAGTGTCAAACATAGTAATTTGTGTGTAAAGAGAATGAATTAAATTTCTTTTTTTAAAACTGCATTTTGTATTGAGGTATAGTTGATTAACAATGTTGTGATAGTTTCAGGTAAACCATGAAGAGACTCAGCCATACAAATACATGTAACCATTCTCCTCCAAACTCCCCTCCCATCCAGGCTGCCATAAAACATTGCATAGTTTACAGTAGCTCCTTGTTGGTTATACATTTAAATACAGCAGTTTGTACCTTTTCATCCCAACTCCCTAACTATTGCTTTCCCCCTCCTTGACAACCATAAGTTCATTCTCTAAGTCTGTGAGTATCTTTCTGCTTTATAAATTCATTTGTATCATTTCTTTTCTGATTCCACATATCAGAAATGTCAAACAATACTTCTCCTTTTTCTTTCTGACTTACTTCACCAGTAAGACAATCTCTAGGTCCATCCATATTGCTGCAAATGGCATTATTTCATTTATTTTAGTAGCTGAGTAATATTTCATTGAATAAATCTGTCCCAAGAAAATCTAGGACTAGGTGTATTCTCTGGCTAATTCTACCAAACACTTAGTAAAGAATTAACATCAAATATCCCCAAACTCTTCCAAAAAATACAATATGATGAAACACTTAACTTACTCTGTGAAATCAATTCAAGGCTGAAAGGACAGACCATTTTAAAAATGGCCAAAGTACTTAAACAGATATTTCCTCAAAAGAATATATGCTGAACATAATTAGCTAATAGGGAAATGCAAATTAAAATCACAGTAAGATAATACTTTACAGTACTACAGTGTCTATAATGAATAAAAGGTAAAAAACAACAATTTCTGGAGAAATTGGAACCATCATTCTTTGCTAGAAGAAACATGAACCACTTTAGAAAATGTTTTGGCAGTTTTCTAAAAAGTAAAACAAATTTTTCATACAATCTACCAATTTCACTAGTAGGTATACAGACATTATCTCCTACTTAAAGGTGGTTCAACTTACAATTTTTTGGCTTGTCACTGGTATGAAAGTGATATGCATTCAGTAGAAAATGTACTTCAAATTATTTTTTAAAAAATCTTTCCCTGGATTAGCAATATATAGTATGATATTCTGTCATGATTCTGGAAAATGGAAGCTGGTCACAGCTTCCCATCAGCTGCATGATCACAAAGGTAAACAACTGATACACTTATAACCATTTTGAATACACATAAAACCACCTTGTACCAATATGATCATTCTGTTTTACACTTTCAGTAGAGTATCAATAAATTACATGAGATACTCAATTCAATATTTTAAAATAGGCTTTGTGTTAGGTGAGTTTTCCCTATTGTAAGCTAATATGAGTGTTCTGAGCACATTTAAGCTAGGCTAGGCTAAGCTGTGATATTCCATAGGCTATGTGTACCAAATACATTTTTTTTTTTACTTTTTATATACTCATTTTAAGTGGGTACATCAGGACACAGCATGTCATAAATGAAGGAAGAACAGCCCACCAGGCTCCTCTGCCCATGGGATTTTCCAGGCAAGAGTACTGGAGTGGGGTGCCATTGCCTTCTCCGGTATATAACAAAAAGAACTGAAAATACGTATTCAAATATATACTTGGGCATAGTTTACAGCAGCACTATTTTTAATAGCCAAAAGTTGGTAATCGATGAATGGAAAGACTGAATGAGGTATATCCATACAAGAGAATAATCAGTTCAGTTCAGTCACTCAGTCTTGTCCGACTCTTTGCAACCCATGGACTGCAGCACACCAGGTTTCCTTGTCCATCACCAACTCTTGGAGCTTACTCAAACTCATGTCAATAGAGTTGGTGATGTCATCCAACTATAAAAAGGAATGCTGCTGCTGCTAAGTCGTTTCAGTCGTGTCGACTCTGTGCGAACCCATACACGGCAGCCCACCAGCCTCCCCTGTCCCTGGGATTCTCCAGGCAAGAACACTGGTGTGGGTTGTCATTTCCTTCTCCAATGCATGAAAGTGAAAAGTGAAAATGAAGACGCTCAGTCGTGTCCGACTCTTAGCGACCCCATGGACTGCAGCCTATCAAGCTCCTCCACCCATGGGATTTTCCAGGCAAGAGTACTGGAGTAGGGTATCATTGTCTTCTCCAAAAAAGGATGAGGTACTTATAAATATCAAAATTTGCATGAACCACAAAAACATTATGCTAAGTAAAATCCAACACCAAAGATCACATATTTAATACTGAAACAGTCAATTCCTAGGTAGGTTGATAAGTCCCAGGTCCCTGAGGAGGAGAAAGGGGTCTGGGGTTCTCAAGGAGGAGAAAAAGACATTGCTTTGTCTTAGTTGATATAACAATATATGTTGCTCAAGGACATGTTTCTCCTTATTAAGAATCTTCTGACTAATCCTGTTATCTTAGAATGTATATTATGGGAATGGGTCTGGTAAAAGTATATAAAGCCTTAATAAGACTAGTGAGGGGGACACACTCATTACGCCTTCTGATGTCTATGTTAGAAGCTTTCTCTGGCCCTTTTCCATACTTTAATAAAACTCTGCTACACAAAGGCTCTTGAGTGATCAAGCCTGGCCCCCGGTCCCAAAGCTAAATCTTCTTCAGAGATCACTATCCGACACCCTTCACCATAAGCTATCATTACTACTATCTCAGTTTCCTGAAATATCCAGAATAGTAAATCTACATAGATAGCAGATTAGTAATTAAAAAAGACTGGGGGAAGGGGAAATGAGTGGTCACTATTTAAGAGGTAAAGGGTTTCTCTTTGGAGTGATGAAAATGTTTTTGAATTTTGCTGTGTGCTGTGCTTAGAAACTTCAGTCATCTCAGACTCTTTGTGACCCCATGGACTCTAGCCCACCAGCCTCCTCTGTCTATGGGATTTTTCAGGCAAAAATACTGGAGTGGATTGCCACGTCTTTCTTTGGGGGATCTTCCTCACCCAAGGCTTGAATCTGCATTGCAGGTGGATTCTTTACTGCTGAGCCACTAGGCAAGCCCCTTAGGAATTTTCAACATTGTTAATTCACTAAATGCCATTGGATTGTAAACTTTAAAATGGTGTGTTATACCAATTTCACCTTAGAAAATGCTAGTTTATTCAATTTTGTCTTTAGATTATCTGAATTTTCTATGTGATGACTGGACCCTGGCTAGGAATACTCATTAATGTTAACTGAAATGATTAATAAATGTTAAATTTAATTGATTTTTTGAGTGGCAAACTACCTTGTACACCTGAAATAACCCCACTCTATCATGAAGTTCTATCCATTTTAAACATGAACAGAGTTCATTGGCTAATATTCGTTAAAGTTGATATTATATTCAGAAGTCTGTTATAGTATTCAACAATGATGACTGATTGTAGACTTTTCTGGTTCTACATTTTGCTTTTTCAATTTTGCTGTACATGTATAATATGTATACATATATGCATACATATTATGTTTTGTGTATGTATAATAAATCAATCTGTCTTTACATATATTACACAAAGATGTATCTTTGCACTATGAAATTCACATATCTTATGTATAGAGTTGAATTAGTTTTGAAAAACACATAAACCTTTATAAATTTGGTTCTAGGTATGCAGTGCTGCTATGTCTTTTTGCCCTCAGATATTGCTTCAGCTGGTCCATATTTGGCTGTTCAGATTCAATAAATTTAATTTTAATAGGTCAATGTTCTGTCTATGAACCCTGCAGTATTGCTTATTATTTTTAACACAGGACAAAGGATTTCAAAGGAATTATACTTCCTCAATGTGTTATAAACCTTTGTTCTCCATAGACCCCTTTTTTCTAAATGTCATAAGAAGCCCGAAGTAGCCCTGTGACAGGCTCAGCTTCTGGGTTGAATGGTATAATTTATTATCTAGTTGTGGAAGCATTTTTCCCCTGGGTTAATAAAACATCTACCTAAACAGAGGACAGATGCATAGGGACTGGGAAAATCATTTTGAGAATAGGTCAATAGATGTAGTAGAGAGATATTTTCCCTCTGGCCCTCAATTTCATTTCTTTCTTCATGACATAGCTTTTTGACTATAAATAGCTTGCTAAACCAGAGCTATTGCAGTTTAGAAGACAGAATCTTCCAGAATACTGGGAACTGTTCATACATTGTTCAGTCAGCCCTACGAACTAGGCCTTCAACAACAACAACAAAAAATTCAATTTTCCAGAAGACTAACAGATGATGATAAAAAATCAAGTGCTAACTGTACGCAAAGCACAGTTCTAAGAATGTCAAGGATTGATTAGTTAATCCTCACGATGACCCTATATACTGTATCATTTGTTGTTGTTCAGTCACTAAGTCATGTCTGACTCTTTGCAATCCCATGGACTGCAGCACAGATTCTCTGTCCGTCACTATCCCCCAGGGTTTGCTCAAATTCATGTCCGTTGAGTGAGTGTTGCCATCCAAACATTCCATCCTCTGTTGCCCCTTCTCCTCTTATTTGCTATCCTGATTCTTTCCCAGCATCAGGTCTTTTATAAAGAGTTAGTTCTTCACATTAGGTGACCAAAGCATTGAAGTTCAGATTCAGCTCAGTCCTTCTAGTGAATACTCTGGACTGATCGTCTTTAGGATTTATTGGTTTGATCTTGCAGTCCAAGGGACTCTCAAGAGTCTTCTACAACACCACAGTTCAAAAGCATCAATTCTTCATCATTCAGCCTTCTTTATAGTTCAACTCTCACATCCATATATAACTACTGGAAAAACCATAGCTTTGACTAGAGGGACCTTTGTTGAAAAAGTAATGTCTCTGCTTCTTAATATTCTGTCTAGGTTGGTCATAGCTTTTCTTCCAAGGAGCAAGCATCTTTTAATTTCATGGCTAAAGTCATCTGTACTGATATTGGAGCCTAAGAAAATAAAATCTGTCACTGTTTCCATTATTTCCCCATCTATTTGCCATGAAGGGATGGGACCAGATGTCATGATCTTAGTTTTCTGAATGTTGAATTTTAAACCAGCTTTTTTACTCTCCTCTTTCACTTTCTTCAAGAGGCTCTTCAGTTTCTCTTGGTTTTCTGCTACAAGTGTGGTGTTATCTACATATCTGAGGTTATTAATATTTCTCCCAACAATCTTGATTCCAGCTTGTCCTTCATCCAGCCAGGCATTTCACATGATGTACTCTGCATATAAGTTAAACAAGTAAGGTGACAATATATAGCCTTTATGTACTCCTTTCCTAATTTGGAATCAGTTTGCTATTCCATGTCTGATTCTAACTGTTGCTTCTTGACCTGCATACAGATTTCTCAGGAGGCAGGTCAGGTGGTCTGGTATTCCCATCACTTTTAGAATTTTCCATAGTTTGTTGTGATCCACACAAATGGTTTAGGATAGTCAATGAAGTAGAAGCAGATGCTTTTCTGAAATCCTCTTGCTTTTTCTATAATCCAATGGATCTTGGCAATTTGTTCACTGGTTCCTCTGCCTTTTCTAAATCCAACTTGAACATCTGGAAGTTCTTGGATCATGCACTGTTGAAGCCTAGCTTGGAGAATTTTGAGCATTTCTTTGCTAAGGTGTGAGATGAGTGAAATTGTGTGGTAGTTTGCACATTCTTTGGCATTGCCTTTCTTTGGGATTGAAATGAAGACTAACCTTTTTCTTTCCTGTGGCCACTGCTAAGTTTTCTAAATTAGCTGGCATATTGAGTGCAACATATTCAGTGGCATATTGAGTTAAAAGTTAAGAGCTTTAAAGACTGAGGAGATAAATCCAAGTAATCTATCTCTAGAAATCAAACTCTTACCCACTACATTTTTATCTCCCTCTATTTTCTAATAATACTAATGACTTCCAAGGGCATTGCTTCTTTGCTCTCCTTAAATGTGATGTTAAATCCTTTGTTCAAAACAATTTGTATGCTGGAGAGTGTGGAGAAAAAGAAACCCTCTTACAATATTGGTGGGAATATAAATTGGTGCAGCCACTATGGAGCACGTTATGGAGGTTTCTCAAAACAAAACAAAACAAAATTAGAGTTGCCATATGATCCAGCAATCCTAGCCCAGGGCATATATCTAGAGTAAATTAATTCACAAAGGTGCATGCACCCCATATTCATAGTAGAACTATTTACAATAGCCAAAACTTGGAAGCAAGCTAAGTGTCTGTTAATAGATGAATGACTAAAGAATATTTGAAGTATATAGATAGAGAGAGAGGTAGATAACTGAAGCACTTTGCTGTATAGCAGAGATTAACACAACACAGAAATCAACTATACTTAAATGCAATGAATTTTAAAAATAATGTTATATAGGATACCATACAAAAGCAATGCTGATAGACACAAAATGTGCAGAAAAAAAGTTGTTCAAAATGCTGTTGGGACCTACAGGATGTGTAAAGGCCAAATTCTTTATGTACTTCTTCAATTTCATAGTAGTACCATGAATTATATTTAACTTTATGGTTTGGTAAATGATTTATTATTTAGTGGAAACAATTTTGAAAGTAAAAGGGAAATGATTTATATCTATGTTGAAGCAATGAGTTGAAACAATGTCTGTACTAGTCAAACTGAGATATATTGTTATCCTAATCAGATAGCACCTAATTTGCAATAGGTGCTTCTTGTGAGAAAGTCAACTTGAGTCCAAAATAGCACACCCTCAGCTCCACTGTAAGGCCATATAAAGCTGTCAATATCAGTCTTTTTGTTTATCACAGAACAGTTGTACCTAGGAGGAATTTTGTTGCTGTTGTTTAGTTGCTAAGTTGTGTATAACTCTTTGCAGTCCCAAGGACTGTAGCCCACCAGGCCCTTTGTCCATAGGATTTCCCAGGCAGAATACTGTAGTGGGTTGCCATTTCCTTCTGCAAAGGATCTTTTCAATCCAGGGATCAAACCTGCATCTCTTACTTTGACAGGTGGATTCTTTGCTTTGCTTCAAAACCATACGGACTCTTCTTTAAATCTTCTACTAGGCTTGCTATGATTATCAAAGATCATGTCCATCTGATCCTTGGTCAGCTTGGAAAACCTTTCCTTGCTCTGAGACACATTCAAAAATATCAGCTTCTTGAGTCTTCCTTTGAAAGATATACTGAGAAATATGTAAATATCACACACACTGCCTCTAAAGTCCAAAATGAACATCAGGCATTTTAAAAGTAAAATACATCTTTAAAAAAAAATAATTTCTTTGGAGAGAATTTTATGGCATGCTGTATACCATTGAACCTCCAGAAATTCTCCCCTGGAAGTTAGGGAAGGCAAATATCACTTTCGATTTTAGTGCTAGAAAAAATGACATGGGAAAAGTGAAATGCTTTGTTCTTTGTAAAGAAATTCAGGAAATAAAGATCCATCATCTCAAACAGTATGTTAGATTCAATTTGTTTTTCACCTAATATATACCACATAAAATACTAACATATGCTTTTCTTCTAATAATAATTTTGAAAAAATGCGTTTATACTTGTACTTATACTGTAAGTATATTTCATTGTATACTTCAAAAAATGAAGAAATGAGGATAAGAGATAGTAAACAATTTTTCATTGTAACTGCTAGTTGTACAATTAGAAACATACCCAGCACTATATAAATCTGATGTTTCTAGCCTACTTTTGCTTTAAGTAGTTATATGACTTTTAATTTTGTTAGTAATATTTAGACACCATTTTAAAAACAACTGGGATAGAAGAATTATTTGACTTCTAGCAACGAGCTCTATTTCATCAGTTTAGGGAGGAAAGTTTTAATCAAAATAGCAATAAAGACTTTTAAATCAATATACTATATTTCACTTGATATAAAAATAAATACCTGTGAGCTTATACTAATATAAAAATAATCATAAAATAAATAAATACATGAAAGAAAAAAGATAACTTTCACTTATAGTAGAATCCAACTAATAAATGTAGAAAGAAGACAGAAAATGGAGAATCAACATTAGGTAAACAGCAAAGTAAAAACTGTGACAACAACAGATCTGCAGCCATCAAATTTGAGAGAAGTTTGTGAAAATACAGGATTTGCAAAGTCTTTATATATTCCCTCGAGATCCTTATTAACTACAAAGTGTGTTAGCCACTCAGTCACGTCTGACTCTGCAATCCCATGGACTGTATGGAGGCCACCAGGCTTCTCTGTCCACGGGATTCTCCAGGTCAGAATACTGGAGTGAGTTGCCATTCCCTTCTTCAGGGGATCTCCCCAACCCAAGGATCAAACCCAGGTCTCCTTAATTGCAAGCAGATTCTTTACTGTCAGAGCCACCAAGAAAATCCTATTAACTACAAAGGAAGAGACGATTTTACTATAGGCAAACCTGACATACACCAATTTAAACAACTGATTGTTGCAAACTTCACTAGTAATAATATATATGACATCATTAACCTTTTGATATCATGAACTGATGAATATAGCATTCTTGCCAAAAATGCATGGACATATTCAAATCAATACTATTCAAAAGTAAAAAGTCATGGTGAAAAGGAAAAAAAAAAAAACCTTAAAAATCATTACAGGTTACAAGGGACAAGAGAAATAACAACTAAATGCAATGTGGGCTCTAGGATACAATCCAGAATAGAAAAAAAAAGTTATTTGAATAACTATGTGAAATTTAAAAAAAAAAATTTATACTATTGGCTAATGTCAGTTGCTTTTGATAACTATTCTATGGTTATGTGAGACATTAAGATTAACAGGTGCAAGAGACATATACAATTATTTATTATTTGTACTAAATCCCTAACTACTCTGTAGGCTTAAGATTACTTCAAAATATTAGTTTAAAAAAAAGATTCTCAGGTCATCAAAACAAATTTTGGTAAGTGTTTATGGAAATATATTATGTTGCCCAGTTTGGAAAATCACATTTGTAATATACCTATTTTTTTCCTGGACAGTTGCTGGTCATCTAGCATTCATCTTTCTCATTTAATCCTCCAAAAGGCCCCATTAGATAAGCACCACTATTTCTTCTTTTTAAAGATGACAAAACAGAGACTGACTAACAAATATCAGGGGTTGAGTTTTTTACCTTATGTATTTTTGACTCCAAGAATGAGTTCTTTTTACCGTACCATTTTCCGTAATAAACACCAGTGCTTATAGGCAAACTGCATCAGGTTCAAATGTTAATGACAAAGGGTTCCTTTTTCAGAGAAAAGCATAAGTCAAAAAGATATACTACTACTTACAATAGCCAAGATACGGAAGCAGCCTAAGTGTCCATTGTCAGATGAATGGATAAAGAAGATGTGGCATATTTATACCATAGAATATTACTTAACCATAAAAAGGAATAAAATAATAACATTTGTGGCAACATGGATTGACCTAGAGATTATCATAGTAAGTGAAGTAAGTCGAATAGAAAAACATGGATATCATACAATATTGCTTATATTTGGAATTAAAATCTGACACAAATGAACAGAAATTTATGAAACAAAATAGACCCACAGAGATGGAAAACTAATTTATGGTTACCAAAGGGGAAACAGTGGTCGGTAATTTAGAATTTTAGACTTAACATATACACACAACTAAATGTAAAATAGATAACCAACACAGACCTACTGTATAGCACAATATTACGATATATTGTAATAACCTATAAGGGAAAAGAATCTGAAAAAAAATAGATCTGTATGTATGTATAAATGAATCACTTTGCTGTAGACCTGAAACTAACAAAACACTGTAAATCAACTATACTTTAATTTAAAAAAGAGAAAAAGCTAATATTGAAAAATATTTTTAAAGGACATAGTATATTAATACATATTAAAATAATGATCCTTGGATATCATGATACTTGGAGCTTCCATATTGTTCTCCATACAGGTTATATCAATTTACATTTCCATCAACATTATAGGAGGGTTCCCTTTTCTCTACACCCTCTCTAGCATTTATTTCTTATAGATTTTTTCATGGCCATTCTGGGTGGTGTGAGGTGATACCCGATTGTAGTTTTGATTGGCATTTCTCTAATAATTAGCAATGTGGAACCTCTTTTCACATGCCTGTTGGCCATCTGTGTATATCTTCTTTGGATAAATGTCTATTTATATTTTTCACCCATTTTTTGGTTGGGTTATCTGTTCCTAGCACATTTAAGGTGGGTGAGGCTACTCTTTGATGTTCAATTGGCTATTTGTATTAAAGTGCTTTCAACTAAATGATATTTTTAATTTATGATGGATTTATTAGGACATAACCCCACCATAGTGGAAACAGTGTCAGACTTTATTTTGGGGGGCTCCAAAGTCACTGCAGATGGTGATTGCAGCCATGAAATTAAGACAATTACTCCTTTGAAGGAAAGTTACGACCAACCTAGATAGCATATTGAAAAGCAGATATATTACTTTGCCAACAAAAGTACATCTAGTCAAGGCTATAGTTTTTCCAGTGGTCATGTATGGATGTGAGAGTTGGACTGTGAAGAAAGCTGAGTGCCTAAGAATTAATGCTTTTGAACTGTGGTGTTGGAGAAGACTCCTGAGAGTCCCTTGGATTGCAAGGAGATCCAACCAGTCCATCCTAAAGGAGATCAGCCCTGGGTGTTCATTGGAAGGACTGCGGCTGAAGTTGAAACTCCAATACTTTGGCCACCTCATGCAAACAGTTGACTCATTGGAAAAGACTTTGATGCTGGGAGGGATCGAGGGCAGGAGAAGGGGATGGCAGAGGATGAGATGGCTGGATGGCATTACTGACTCGACGGACATGAGTCTGGGTGAACTCCGGGAGCTGGTGATGGACAGGGAGGCCTGGCGTGTTGCAATCCATGGGGTCGCAAAGAGTTGGACACAACTAAGCAACTGAACTGAACTGAACTGAACTGAACCCCACATAAATCCAGAAATATCTATACACTATACTAGAAGTCAAGAACTACTGCTCTAACTGTGTGCTGTATGGATATTTTGCCACCTCGAGAAAAAATTATGTTTCATCTATGAAACCTGGTTCTGTATCTCTACAAGCACTCCTGTACCAAACTCTACCAGGCTTAATAATAAGGGAAGCTTTGCAATGTCACTTTTCTATTTCCTCACACCTGACCTTGGTCTACATTTCCAGAACAGTTGTTGAACAGCTGACTTCAGAAACCAGGCCTTACCTTCTACTTATAGCTAATCCTTATTCCCCTTAACTTTACCCTAAACATTTTGTATGCTGCTTTTGATTTCCCTAGTTTTCCCCAGCCATTCTGAGAAAAAAAAAACCTCAATAGATTTAGCCCTTTCAATTTTATCATATAGAGTTCAGAAACCCCACAGCCCCAAAATATCTGCCTAACTACACTTAAACGAGAACTATATACTAATTTCACATGTCCTATGTCATTTTGAACTGACTATAATAGTGCAGATAATAAATTGTAACAAAATATTATAGTTCATATTTTCCTTGAGGATGCAGAAGATTAATTGAAAGGGAAATATTTTTAACATCCTATACCATTTCCAGCACTATGCTAGAAAAAAATACAGATGATAATGTTGACAAATTATTGATAATTGTATCCCTCATAATGATCACTTCACTCTTCACATATGGAACCTATAAGTCTAAGACAATATTTTGCACTGGCTATTATATTAATGGCAGCTCAAGAGTTATATTTAATTCTGCCAATTACATAAATACAAGATAATCTAGCAAAGCAGTCTAAATTTATTTTATGTAGTAACAACATAAAGCCAATTAACTACATTTCTTTCTTTACCTGTTTAAAAATACTGACCAAAAGAACAAGAAGTGTTTATGCACTAATGAGGCAATGAGCAGAAGAATGCTTGGTGTCCTCTTTGTGCATTTTAATCACAAGAAAAAAATTTAAAGTGAGATTAAGTCAAGATTGTATCGGGGGAATTTCTAGGTTAACCAGGGCACCACTTTTTTTGAGGATCTTCCTCTCTTTCCTTCTTATGTTTATTCATTATCTTAGTCCTTTCATATTTTCTTTCTCTACTAAGCAAAAATAATTATCAGAAAACAATAAATCTGGGAAACACATATAAATTAAATTTTAGATGTGTCTCCCTTGTGATGAACATTTGCATGGTGTCCTTATTCCCATTAAAAGCTGAGATCCCTTGAGAATCTAAGGTGACAAGAATAATACCAAGACCTTCCTTCAGGTACAAACTTATCACATGTTCACATGTTCTTTAATATTTGATAAGAAATCACT
The DNA here is from genome assembly GCF_042477335.2 of Ovis canadensis. Lineage (NCBI taxonomy): Eukaryota > Metazoa > Chordata > Mammalia > Artiodactyla > Bovidae > Ovis > Ovis canadensis. Next base: position 193,776,263 of record NC_091246.1, on the reverse strand, counting down.
TACACAAATTAACATTTTTACATTTAAAATGTACAGCTCAACAGCTTTGGACAAATATATATATACAGTAGTGTGAACTCCATCACACTCAAAATAGAACATTTAAAGATTCTTAGACAATAGACATGCTTACCACTATTGTGAGAAGTATAAAATACAAGCCTTTGGCTTAGACCAAAATAATAAATGCATCTTTTTTCTTCAGTTGTGATATTTCACAGTCACTTTGATTTGTGGTGCAACTTTTAGAACTAATTTCATTATATCCCTTGAACCATGATGTATAGTAGGCATCACGCAGGAGATACAGACAGGCCAATGTGGCCTTTGATCCCATCTGACCTTAAAGATGCTGTATCTCCCTCTAGCGAATTCTTGGAGTCTAATGATGCATGGGAAACACCAATTAACACTAAAAGGTTTCCAGTAAAATCTGCAGAATGCTTAAAATGGTGGACCCAAGACTTGTATGTGATCCTTTCTAATACCCTGTGTCCTTCATACCTCCGTGTTTGGACTAAATAACTCAGGCAATGCTAAAATTGCACACATTGTTAATGTCAACTAAGAACAAGAGGAAAATATCTTTTTATAGAAAAAGCCAGCAGTTTAAAACCTACTGCATTGTTTACTTAATCACAACAAATAAGATACTATATGAAAAACATATTAAACAAAAATAAATTTGTTCAGTTCACAAACTGAGGTCAAGGAGAAGCTAGAACAGGGTCCAATGTCCATGATAAGCTTAGTGTTAGTACCATTATACTAACCCACTTCTGCATAGGTGTGAAAATCATGTTCTAGACTTCTGTAAACTATGTTGTTGATATGAAACACTTCTTTTGTCATAGGTATCACTATTTCATTCTTTCAGGAACTGTCATAGGTCTGAGATTTTACTCTACTTTCAGACTAACAAGGTAGTTTGCCAGTTTTATGGACACTGGCAGCAAACCTGAGTCCTGGGTCAAAGTCAAAAGACAATTGATTATTTACAGAATTAACAGTATAGAATATTATCATTTTCGCTCAGGGTTCCCAAGCCCCAATTTCCAAATAGTGATAAAAAGAGGGCCAGGGGACACTTGCATAAACTGTTGTTATAGAGAGGAACCCTAGGTTTTGGAAACCCAGGATGGCAGAGAAGAAGGATGTGTGCTCATCTTCTGCAAGAATGCCAAAATAATTCAGAGTAGATGATAAGCACATCTACACACTGTGTGCCATGGAGAACATTACGCTTATTAGACTAGACTATTTCCTCTTTTGCTCGGGAGGAGATAAAATCAAATACCTATCTATAAAGCCTGTTTGGATCATAAATATCTTTGAAGAGATAGTCTTTTTTAAAAGGCCCTAATGCTTCGGTTCCTGGGATGTGCAAAGACAGACCCATCGAGAATTAAATCCTAAAAGGACTTACCAGAAGGCAAACTGTAGTGTCACATAAACCACTTTTCTTCAACGACATAGCATTTTGGTAATGTAAAACAAGTTTATTTATAGATCTGAAATAAATTTAAAACATATACGTGTATATGTGGGGACTTCCCTTGTGGCCCAGTGGTTAAGACTCTGCTTCCAGTGCAGTAGGCATGTGTTTGAGTGTTGGTCAGGACACAAAGATCCTGCATGTTGTGGGGGCATGGCCGAACAGTTAAAAAATATGTGTAGATGATATATAAATATATATATATGATCATGCATATATGATATAATGTGCATCATATATACACAAGGAATGGTCTATATGATGTAGATATATACTGTTCATATACATATATATAAAGGAAATGATTAGATTTAAAGATATGCTGGTGAATTTTCTGAGTCTCTCTTTTCTGAGCCTGCTCTGTGCATCTGCATTGTCAAATAAAAATTATGTCAGTTATATCTAATTATTTTCAAAAGCCTATAAAACTTAAATTAATAACATCTTTTATTCTGTGTGCTGTGAAAACAAAATCTATTTTAGTAAAATGCCATTTGCCTAGCAGTTCAAAAATATATGAAAATGAAAATGATCATATGAAGTGCCTGTTTTTGTTGACAAGAATGAATTTTTAAATAATGTAATGTATGTCCAATTAGCCCATAAGTGTGAGCTAAATGAAGGGAAAACAATGTATTGTTATTTTTAAAACCATGGAAATGAGCAATGTATGCACAAGTGGCATGTTTACTTATACAACTGGATTGAATGCCAGTCATCTTATGGACAGGACTGTTGACCCTCAAGAATCACAGTATTTGTGTGTAATCACTTAAGAAAATGCTAGCTATAAACTTTCTCATTTGCTCCCAGTACTATTTTTTAATTAGAACAACAGAAGTGAAAATTTCATGCTCATAATTATCTTGTTTGTCTCTATTAAGAAAACCAAGCTCTGGAATATCTAATATCTAAACATCTACTCAGTGACTAACAATTCACATACTTCTGAGTTGCCTCCTTACAAATAGTCATTGGGACAGGTATGTTTATTCCCATCTCACAGATGAGAGCACTGAAATTTGGGTGTCATCTTAGGCAACACAGATTTTGCATCTGTGATTATCTAATATCAGCACATGGCCTTTTTCCTCAATCAAATTGACCTTATTCTTTTATACTTCTAGCATACATCTGAGTAACATACAAAGTCTGAAAAATGTTAGGAACAAATATTGATGTAGCTGATGTGGGGCTGGTACAGGAGAACCACAGCAACACAAACACTAACTCTGTCTCATATACACAAACCTAAGTACATGAAACAGACAACATGTAAGAATGATAAGGAAGAGGATTTACCACAAAAGAAATTGAAGTACAAGCCAGGTTGGTATATAAGTAATACGTATACCAGGGAGACTTAGTTTGGATTTGATCTTGGAATATGAAATGCAAGTTTATTAGTTTTCTATCACTATCATAAGAAATTACCACAAAGTTGGAGAGCTTAGCAATATAAATGTATCACCTTATGGCTCTATAGGTCAGAAATCTGAGATAAAATCACTGGGCTAAAATCAGTGTTGGAGGGTTGTGCTCTTTACTGGAGGCTTTTGGTAGCATCCATTCTCTTGTGCTTCCCACCTTCTAGAGGCAGCTCACATTCCTTAGCTCATGAAATCTTTCTCCTACCTTTAAAGCTAGCAATGGAAGATTGGGTCCTTCTCACAGTATATACTCTTACCTACTCAGCTGCCTTCATTTTTCACCATGATTTAGATAGGTTTCACCCTGAAAATCTGGAAAAGTTCTCCATCTCAACTTTAATCACTTCAGCAAAGTACCTTTTGCCATGAAATGCAACATAGTCAAAGTTTCCAGATACTAGGTCATGGCTATATTGGGGAGACATTATTTTGCCAATCACAATGAATAAGGTCTAAACATTTAAAAGGACTATACCAATTAATGGAGAAGGCAATGGCACCCTACTCCAGTACTCTTGCCTGGAGAATCCCATGGATGGAGGAGCCTGGTGGGCTGCAGTCCATGGGGTCGCTAAGAGTTGGACACGACTGAGCGACTTCATTTTCACTTTTCACTTTCATGCATTGGAGAAGGAAATGGCAACCCACTCCAGTGTTCTTGCCTGAAGAATCCCAGGGACAGGGGGAGCCTGGTGGGCTGCCTTCTATGGGGTCACACAGAGTCGGACACGACTGAAGCGACTTAGCAGCAGCACACCAATTAAAAAGATAGAGATTGTCAGAGTGAGTGAATAAACAAGACCATACTGTATGTTGTCTATAAGAAAGCCACTTAAACAAACAAACAAACAAACAAACTCAGGTAAAAATAAAGGGAAAGGAAAAAGATATACTGTATATTTTAAGATTTTATTTATTTGTTGGCCACACCAGCAGCTTGTGGGATCTTAATTCCCCTACCAGAGATCTAACCTGGGCCCTTGGCAGTGCAATCCCATATTTTAACCACTGGACCATTAGGAAATTCCCAAGATATATTGATAAATAGAGCCATCAGTTTCAGAGTTATAGAGTTCAGAACAAGGAAAATTATCAGGGATTACCAGTTGTCACTTTTCCAAGAACGCCTAACAAACTTACACACCTATGTACTTAATAGAGCATCAAACACATGAGTCAAAAACTGACAGAACTACAAGAAGAAATAGACAAATCCACTATTATAGTCAGAGATTTCAACACAAACTGTTAGTAGTACAAGTAGGTAGAAAATCACTAAAGATAGAGATGACCTAAACATAACTCTCAGCACACTTGATCTAATTGATATTTATAGAATATCCGTTCAATGATAGAGTACATATTCTCTCAAGTTCACAAGACATTCACTAAGAGAGATGGCATTCCAGACTGTAAAACACACCTTAGCAGATTTATACAAATATAAATAGAATATGTTATCTGACCACAATGGAATTGAACTAGAAATCAATTTCAGAAAAAGGTTGCAAAATCCCCAATATTTGGTCATTAAACATACATACCTAAATAACAAATAGGTTAAAGAGGACTCAAGAAAAGTATTTGCAAATATTTTGAACTAAAGGAAAAATCTAAATGCAACTTATCAAAATATGTGGGATGCAGAAAAAGCAACACCTAGATGGATATTTTTAGCCTTAAGTGTGTATGTTAAACAAGAGGAAAGGTCTTATGTTATAATAATGTAAGGTTCCATCTAAGAAAATAGAGGAATGGCCATTTACGCCTAAGTAGAATACAAAAACATATATATACATTACAGCAGAAGTGAATAATGTTGGAAACAGGAAAACAATAGAATCAATGAACTCATAATTGATTCATTGATCTTTGAAAATATCTTTTCAAAGTGAGTGCTTTTCAAGTGAGTGAAAGGAACAGAGTGGGTTCTTTGAAAAGATCAATGAAACTGGTAAACCTGTAGCCAGGATGAGCAATGACCAACTGTTTACAATCACCCACAATTTACCCTCTACTAGGGGGATCCCTGGTGGCTCACCTGGTAAAGAATCTGCTGCAGTGCAGGAGACCTGGGTTCAATCCCTGGGTCGGGAAGATCCCCTGGAGATGGGAATGCAACCCACTCCAGTATTCTTGACTAGAGAATGCCATAGACAGTGGAGCCAGGTGAGCTAGTGGGCTACAGTCCATGGGGTCACAGAGTCAGACAGGACCGAGGAACTAACATTTTCACTTTTGCCCTCTACTTTGGCTTGCACTGTCTCTTGACAGGCTTCTCTCCTCCCCATAGATCCCTGAACTCTGGCTTGTCCTTTAGTCTGGACAAGCAGTAAAACACAGAATACCCTCACTTAAGTTCATCCTGAGAATTGGCTCGGAGAAGGCAATGGCACCCCAATCCAGTACTCTTGCCTGGAGAATCCCATGGATGGAGGAGCCTCGTGGGCTGCAATCTGTGGGGTCGTAAGAGTCGGACACGACTGAGTGACTTCACTTTCACTTTTCACTTTCATGCATTGGAGAAGGAAATGGGAACCCACTCCAGTGTTCTTGCCTGGAGAATCCCAGGGACGGAGGAGCCTGGTGGGCTGCCCTCTATGGGGTCACACAGAGTTGGACACGACTGAAGCAACTTAGCAGCAGCAGAGAATTGGCTGACCACGTGAGAACAGAAACGTACCCCATTAGATCATCTTAATTACAATGCTGTCTGTTTGTTTCTGTTCAATTTCCACATTCTTACTGGTCCTAATTCTCTAATCCCTTAAAAATGGAAAGTTATTTTTCTATTTGATCTTGATTGGCTTGAAGATTGTAGCTGGAACATTCTCTCAATTGGAATAGTTTTTTCAATATAATCTACCCTTGACTAAGTCTAGTTGTTGTTATATGGCTCCAAGAAAACAGAGCTGAGACTCCATTTTCCATACAGTACGTGTGTGTGTGTTAGTTGCTCAGTCGTGTCCAACGCTTTATGACCCCATCGACGATAGCCTGCCAGGCTCCTCTGTCCATGGAATTCTTTAGGCAAGAATACTGTAGTGGGTAGCCATTTCCTTCTCCAGGGGATATTCTCAACCCAAGGATAGAACATGAGTCTCCTGCATTTCTGGGGTCCATCAAGCTCCTCTGTCCAGGAGATTCCCCAGGCAAGAATGCCAGAGTGGGTTGCCATTCCCTTCTCCAGGGGATCTTCCCAACCCAGGGATTAAACCTGGGTCTCCTGCCTTGCAGGCAGATTCTTTACCATCTGAGCCACAGGGAAGCCCCATGGGTCATCAAAATTGATCTCGTGCATATGTCTTTTAGAATTATGGCTTTCTTAGAGTATATGCTTAGGAATGGGATTGCTGGCTCATATGGTAATTCTACTTTTAGTTTTTAAGGAGCCACCATACTGTTCTCCATAGTGGTTAGTGTAAATCTGATGTATGGCACAGGGAGCTCAGCTTGGTGTTCTGTGGTGACCTAAACGGGTGGGTCAGAGGGACAGGAGGTACAAAGTGGAGGGAATAAACATATACATGTGTCTGATTTGCTTCATTATGCAGCAGAAACTAACACAACATTGTGAAGTAAATATATCCCAATAAAGAATTAATTAAAAAGCTGATTTTGTGTACATTGAATCTATAACAAAACACTAAAAAGTAAAAGAATGCCTAGAACTATGAACAACAAATAACCACGAACCGGATACTAGTCGAAATGTAGCGATTCCTTATAAGATGCAAACTATCAGAACTCACACAAAGAAAATAGATCATTCAAATAGGCTTATATCTATTCAATAAATTGAATCAAGAATTTATTAATATAAACCTCTATGTAAGTAGAAATGCAGGAGATTTTCTGGTAAAAGATAAACGTACAGGAAATCCTGAGATGGAAATTAACAGAGCATGAACAGAAAAGATGTCAAATGCTGTCTGATTAGAGCAGAGGGGACATATAAGGAAGTCCTCTATTTGCTAACAGATGCCAGTAAGCTGTTTCCTCCCCACTGAGCTCCGGAATTATAGACCAGGGGTCTCTCTCGTGGGCACTTGACACTTGCCAGCATGAGGAGTCACCCAGTAGAACCAGCCTTGGTTGATCGCCAGCTTCTTGGCAGTCTGACAAAAGAAAGAGAGAAGGAAGCTGTTTGTTCACAAACTGTGACATCTGAGCTTCAGTCAGATACTATGAATTGGTAAAAATACAAAGCTGTCAGCTTTTACAAAGGCAAGCCCATTGAATGGCTTTGGCACTTTGATATAGGATTCAAAACAAAGGATGATTGTGAGGCTGACATGATTTAGAGCTGATTCTGAATTCAAACTGGGGGTGCCTAGGGGATGTTTGCAAGCATGCATGTCTTCACTTCACCTTACAAATTAGTTATAATCCCAAATTAGTGCCATGTCATTTTTTAACTTTTTAATTTTATTTTTGTTGATGTTTTAGGTGGCAGTTTTTTCTCACTAGTAAAGCAAAAGTCAATATTTGAGCTATCTTATCATAAAAAGTGTGTGTGCATGTTGTGTATGTGTATACGTATTGGGAGGATGTACGTATTTAAGGGTTATGGGGTGTTATTTTTTTACACTTACTGACAACTCTGTGCCAGCTTGGTTTTTTAAGTTTTATTTATCTATTTTTGGGTGTGCTAGGTCTTGATTGCTGCCCCAAGCTTTCTCCAGTTGCAGTGAGTGGAGGATGACTTCTACTTGCAGTGTGTAAGCCTCTTATTGTGGTGACTTTTCTTGTTGTAGAGCACGGGCTCTAGAATGTATGGGCTCAGTAGCTGTGGCACAAGGGCTTAGTTGCCCAATGGCATGTGAGGTCTTTCTAGACCAGAAATCAAGCCCACATTCTGCACTGGCATTGGCAGCACACTGTTAACCACTGGACCAATAGGGAAGCTACAAGGGAGTGGGTTTTTTTTTTTTTTGTTTTGTTTTGTTTTTTTTGTTGTTGTTTTTTTTTAAGCTCTCTTTGCCAAGTGGTTTCTCAGATTCATGGATGTGAGTGAAGTTGACACAGAAAGATGAAAAAAATTATCAGAGTAGGAATTTTTTATTTTTTAGCATGACCTCAACATGCTCAATTTTGAGAAATTCTAGAACTTTACGTGGTAGGCAGAATTCCAAGGATTGTTCTCTCTCCCCCAAAGATTCCCATTCCCTACAGATTCAAATATAAATATAGGTATTGTGGTGAAAGGACTTTGCAATTTAAGGTGCAAATCAGTTGAGGTTAAATTTTGGAGATCATCCAGGTGAATTTAATCAAATTACAGGCTTCTTTTAAAAGGCAAAAGAAGGGATTGGGAGGATGATTCAAGAGGGATAGTATTTATATATAGGGCTTTCCTGGTGGCTCAGACAGTAAAGCATCTGCCTACAATGCGGGAGACTCAGGTTCGATCCTTGGGTCGGGAAGATCCCCTGGAGAAGGAAATGGCAATCCACTCCAGCACTCTTGCCTGGAAAATCCCATGGGCAGAGGAGCCTGATAGGCTACAGTCCACGGGGTTGCAAAGAGTAGGAACACGACTGAGAGACTTCACTTTCACTTTCATATGTATATATACACACATACATACATATACATACACACACAACACACACACACACACTTACGACTTATTTGCATTGCTATATGGCAGCAACCAACACAATATTGTAATGTAATTATCCTCCAATTAAAAATTTTTTAAAAAGTCAGAAGAAGGCCGTGGAAGGGGATGTAGGACGTCACAGAGATTTGAAGCACAAGAAGTCCTCAAGGTGCTATTGCTGCTCTACAGATAGAGGCAGCAATGCAGAAGCCTCTAGGAGCAGAGACAGACCTCCTGCAGCCAGCAAAGAAATGGATCTCAGTTTCACAGTCACATAGAAAGGCATTCTGTCAATCACCTGCCTGAGTTTGGAAACAGGTTCTCCAGTTCTCCAGGTAAGCTCTTAACCTGGTTAACATATTGATTCCAGCTCTGTGGTACCTGAGCAGAGACCAGTTGAGCTTACTTGGATCTCTGACCCACAGAAGCAGATCACAGGTATGGTTTCAAGCTGCTAAATTTATGGTAATTTAATATGCAGTGATAGAAAATGAACATAATTTCATGTTATGCATAATTCTGGGTAATTTGTATATATTCAAGTAGCTATCCTATAGAAGGTGCCCAACAAATAGAAGCTATAATTACTATTGTTATATTCCAAAGATCATCAGAATTCTACTTTTGTGTCTCTTTTAATTGATAGAACTCTAATAAACTTTTTTAATTGAAGTATAGTTGATTTACAGTGTTGTGTTAGTTTCAGGTATAAAATAAAGTGATTCAGTTATACATATATAAACCTATTTTTTTCAGATTCAGTTCAGTTCAGTCGCTCAGTCGCGTCCGACTCTTTGCGACCCCATGAATTGCAGCACACCAGGCCTCCCTGTCCATCCCCATCTCCCGGAGTTCACTCAGACTCACGTCCATTGAGTCCGTGATGCCATTCAGCCATCTCATCCTCGGTCATCCCCTTCTCCTCCTGCCCCCAATCCCTCCCAGCATCAGAGTCTTTTCCAATGAGGTTATTACAACATTGAGCCCAGGTCCCTGTACTATACAGTAGGTTCTTGTTGGTTAGCTATTATATATCTATACCTAGTAGTGTGTATATGTTAATCTCACACTCCTAATTTGTACCTCTGCCCTCTTTCCCCTTTGGTAACCACAGGTTTGTTTTCTATGCCTGTAAGTCTCTTTCTGTTTGGTAAATAAGTTCATTTGTATCACTTTTTTGAAATTCTACATATAAGTGATAGGATATGGTATTTGACTTTTTCCTTCTGGTTTATTTCCCTTAGTATGACAATCTCTAGGTCCACCCATGTTGCTACAAATGACATTGTAAATTCTCTGCTTGCATAGGAATGCAATGCGATTTTGTTGGATGAATACAGTTTCCTACTTAGTATTATTCTTTCCATGCCAAATTCATGGAAACCCAGGTTAATCCCAATATTCACTCATAGACGGAACAGTCTCATCTGGAAATTCTTTCAGGTCAGCCCCTCATGTTTCCCATTAGCTACAAATAGCATAAACAGTTTTGTTCAGTGCAGTATATCTGATGCCTAGATAATGTCTATCTTGAAGTAGTGTTCAGTGAATTCCTTGTTCAATAAGAAAACTGACACAAAGTTTGTGTTTATGAGGACCTGGGCAGTTCCCATGTACCATAAGATTGACAAGGTTATTCCGTGTAAAAAATAACCACAGAAATTAATGGCTTATAACAAGAAAGAGGTTTTAGGCTTCTTTCTCACTGTGGGTCAGCCCTTATGTCTCCTCACTGCAGCCGGGATGACACAGCAACCACATCCTGGTTGCATGGCCAGCAGAAGGAAAGAGAGTTTTGGAAAGACTGTGCATTCAGGCTACTAATTAAGTGCTCAGGCTGAGAAGTAACACCCCTCAATTTTGCTCACAAATCCTTGCCAGAACTGGTCACATGGATACATTCAACTACAAGAAGCCAGAAAATTTAGTTAGACCCATGTACTAGACATCTTTGGTGGCCATCATTCATGATGATTGTACCCTTTACAAGGAGCATGAAGTCAGACACAATTTGCTTGATATAGGAATAATGTCTCAGTACAGGATGGATGAATCTGATTACAGCATGTTTTCTGACTCTCAGATTACTATCTCAGCTCTACCCCTATTGGGCTCACATCTAGATCTATGTCTATAATGATAACAACAGGAATTGGAAATAAAATTTAATGATCCTTTTACAAAAAGCAAAACATATATCTGCCCTTGCCGGTGGTATCCTTCCCCACCAAAAAGGTGTACAGTTATGGTCTGGTGACTTAGTCATTCCCAGTGGCAAGGAATTCTTATGCCAAGTTTATCTCATTAACCAAATCCAGGAAGTCTGCAGCAGCAACACACTTTACAATCAATTTTCTTTTCCTTTCAGAGCACATACAGATAGAGTGATGCCTAATGAGACAATTCCAGCTGGATATTTTATACCAGACATGCTGTGCTGGTGAACACTTGTGAACTAGTGACTGCAGTGTGACTTTTCACCATTAGAAAGTTGGGACACATCAACTGTGAGTTTTCATTCAGTCAATGTTTATGCATCTCTGTGAAATTTGCAACAATTTAATTAAATTTAGAAAAAAAAAAAAAGGATTGTGTTTGCTATTCGCTAAGCACTGTGATTGTAGGTATCATATATAAAAGCCAGAAAATAATTTTCAAACGAAGAGGTCAGAAATGATGTTGTCTAAAAGCTATTCACATGCTGCTTTGTTCATCGAAGAAGGGAAAAGTGATATCTGACTGGGGACATCATCTGGGAACTTTTTCTGCACAAATCAATTTCACAGACTTCTGGAGTATAGGAAGGAAGATTAGACCTTCTATGTGCAAGTTGGGGTGAGAAAGAGTTGGAGACGACTAAGCATGCACACATGCAGTAACATGTGTTACTAGAGTTTCTCATACTAAGTGAAGTAAGTCAGAAAGAGACATAAATACCATATGATATCACTTACTTGTGGAATCTTAAATATGACACAAGTGAACGTATCTACGAAACAGAAACAGACTCATAGATATAGAAAACAGACTTGTGATTGTCAAGGGGGAGAAGGGGATAGTGGAAGAATGAATTGGGAGTTTGGGGTTAGCAGATGCAAACTAATATATATGGAATGGATAACAACAGGATCCTACTGTATAGCACAGGGAGCTATAGTCAATACCCTGTGATACAAAAAGAATGTGTGTGTGTGTGTACATATATGTAGAGCTGAATCACTTTACTGTATAGCAGAATTTAAGATATAATTAATCAATTATACTTCTGTAAAATATTTTTAATTAAAAAACTTAGAAAGATGACAATTGTTCAAGATATTGGTAGGTAATAAGAGATTTCTATCTACCTACAAAGTTTGAAGAAATGGGTGATCTACTTAGCGTCTATGTCAACTCCATCAACCTGAATATTACATTGATAAGAAATCATAGACCTTCCCCCAAACTACTTCACCCCATGTGTTTGCTTCTAATTTAACTCATATAATTTACACTTATAGCCAACATCATCCACAATACTTAATTTGACGTCTCTTTTGTATGATACTGCTTCGTGTACATGGAGATACATTAATTATGGTTCTCATGCTAAGTCATTTCATTTAATTTTTTAAATATCCTTCATACTTGTTTACTTATTTGATTTCTATGTCTCCCCTGTGAGTTTCATATTAATGGAAATATATTTTTTTATCTCCTAACAAATGAAGAACTAGCAATCTCGCTGAACACTGGCTATAGGTAGACAAGAAACAGGGCAGCTAGAGTGCTTCTCAGCTCACATTGTAACCTTAGGCAATTTATTTAATTTTCTCAGGCTCAGGGTGTTTCATCTCTTTATTTAAAAGTGTGTATATCATAAGCTCATTGGAAATATTCAATGAAATATTGTATGTCAAGCACTTAGCACAATTAAAACTTTAAAAAATGGAAGATCAACAGCATTGCCCTGACCTGCATAAAATATTTCTGAGAGGTAGAATTTACTTTTTACTTCATCCCATTCAAGAGTCCTTGTCATCATCTGATCTTTTAATCACATTGGTATATGGTATATGGCCGATGTAAAGGAAAAGTTACTGTCTTAAACATAAGATAGTAAACTAATTATTTGTCCTCCAGGTTGGTCTGAGGGTGTGACTGGAGACATCATGGTTCAGCAGAAGCTTCTGGACTCTTCTACAATGAGTTCAACACACATACAGACTTTTGTGGGCCTTGTAATAGGCTTGGGCTCCTAGGTGGCACCAGTGGTAAAGGACACACCTGCCAATGAAGGAGACATAGAAAACACAGGTTCAATCCCTGGCTTGGGAAGATTCCCTGGAGGATATTATCACAACCCACTCCAGTATTCTTGCCTGGAGAATCCCATGGACAGAGGAGTCTGGTGGGCTACAGTCCATAAGGTGGCACAGAGTTGGACATGACTGAAGTGACTTAGCATGCTCGTGTGCATGCACACACTCACGCATGCACATACACACACACACACACAACACTAGTGCCACCTGGGAAACTCCAATAGGCTTGCTGACTAATAAGCTAAAGGTCTATTAACTGGAGCAATTATAGTCAGTATCAGGGGTAATGAAGAACCAATGATGTACTTAGCCTGGGTTCTCTTTTATCACTTCATCACAACTAAAGCATAGAAGAGTCTACGATAACTTCAAATACAGTTAAAGTCTGAACGCCAAATTATTTAACACTGCCATCAAAACAAGACCCTAAAGTCCATGTCATTTCCTTAATTGCATTTCCAATCCACCAGAGCATGGGCTGGTCAATCCTTTCCAGTCACCATCATTATCAAACATCCTTCACATGCTTACTACTGTGTAGTAAATGAAATTAAAAAAAAAAAAAAAAAAAAAAAAACGACTAACAATTACTGAGTCTCAACAGTGTGTGTAGACCCCAGGGCAAAGTATCTTCATACTTAATATCTACCGATTTTCAAAACTGCTTCTTAAGGGGACTTTCATTAATCCCATTTTAGAGATGAGAAAACTAAGCCTTTGAAAAGGAAGATACTTATGTATAATCACATGTAAGAGCACAAAAACACGATTTCGGCCTTGGAAAAAATCTTGTCTGGAGACTGTAAGAAATATTCTAAGAGTATTTAAAAGTGATCAGCTCAGGGGAAGAATAGATTCAAAGTCAAGAAGGCCAGCTTTCAAGGTATACTGTCCACAGTCACAGAATAATTGGGAGCCCACCCATCTTCACTACTTCAACCTTCACCCCAACTCTGTATTCTTGGAATAAGCTTGCCTGAACCAGGAGGGAAAGCCATTCAGTCTCTAGCCTTTTTAAGCAGTGAGGTTCTGCTCTCTCAGTGGTCCTCTCCAAAGCCTCTACAGGTTGCCGCTTACAGAGCTTTCTTTCCATCTCCCTCTTGCCTTTGTGTTCCTTGTTCACTAAGTGGTATTTACTCACTGGACTGCAACTGTAGCATTCTTTTAAAAACCTCCTGCTGAAAAGTGTAAAATCCATCCTCTCAGCCCATTACTTGCAAAATGAAGTAGTAAGCTGCCTGCCTAGCCTTCAACCTCAACTGCCTCTCATCACTCCTTGAGCCCGCCGTTCACTGTGGCAACAGAAATGCCATTCGTCCCATGCCTTTTCTAGAATCGAAACTATTGTTACTGTCCCTCTGCTGAGGAGCCACTTTGTCATCTAGCGATGGCCTCTGCATGTCCCTTGCCAAACACTTGGATCTGACCTCACCTGCCCCAGCAAATTTTTCTCTGACCTAAGTTTGTGGTGTTAAATGCTCTTCTTATGTGCCTGTAAAATACTCTAGGATTATCTTCATCCCAGAAATACTGACATCAGTTTTTAATGGCCTATTTGTATGTATCTCTCTCTTCCTATATTCTGAATTCCTTGACAAGAGGAATTATACTTATTATGGTGCCAAATACTTTAGCTCAGTGTTTGTGAAATTATTTAGAGTTTTCCATAGATGAGTAGGATTTATGTAAATTGTTATGCTTTCTTTATATTTAGTTGAAAAAATAATCTTTCACTTGTGTCCTATTATTTATTATTTAGTAGTGATGAGAAATTTTCTTTTTGGTAATGTATTAAGTTAATTTGAAAAAAGAAAAAGAGGAGAAATAACTAAAAATTAGTGCAAATGTCAAAAACTGTGAAAATGGTACAGTCAGTCAGTTCAGTTGCTCAGTCGTGTGTTATTCTTTGTGACCCCATGAACTGCAGTACGCCAAGCTTCCCTGTCCATCACCAATTCCCAGAGCTTACTCAAACTCATATCCATCAAGTTAGTGATGCCATCCAACCATCTCATCCTCTATGGTCCCCTTCTCCCTCTTTCAATCTTTCCCAGCATCAAGGTCTTTTCAAATGAAAAGATCAGTTCTTCCCATCAGGTGGCCAAAGCATTGGAGTTTCAGCTTCAGCATCAGTCCTTCTGGTGAATATTCAGGACTGATCTCCTTTAGGATGGACTGGCTGGATCTCCTTGCAGTCCGAGGGACTCTCAAGAGTCTTCTCAAAAACCACAGTTCAAAAGCATCAATTCTTCAGCATTCAGCTTTCTTTATAGTCCAACTCTCACATCCATACATGACTACTGGAAAAACCATAGCTTTGACTAGATGGGCTATTGTAGGCAAAGTAATGTCTCTTCTTTTTAATATGCTGTCTTGGTTGGTCTTAGCTTTTTTTCCAGGGAGCAAGCATCTTTTAATTTCATGGCTGCAGTCACCATGTGCAGTGATTTTGGACCCCCAAAAAACAAAGTCTCTCACTGTTTCCATTGTTTCCCCATCTATTTGCCATGAAGTGAGGGACCAGATGCCATGATCTTAGTTTTCTGGATGTTGAGTTTTAAGCCAACTTTTTCCTCTCTGCTCTTTCACTTTCATTAAGGGGCTGTTTAGTTTTTCTTTGCTTTCTTCCGTAAGGGTGGTGTCATCTGCATATCTGACATTATTGTTATTTCTCCCAGAAATCTTGATTCCAGCTTGTGCTTTATCCAGCCCAGCATTTGGCATGATGTACTCTGAGTATAAGTTAAATAAGCAGGGTGACAGCATACAGCCTTGACGTACTCCTTTCCCGATTTGAAATCAGTCTGTTTTTCCACATCCAGGTCTAAGTGTTGCTTCTTAACCTGTATACAGATTTTTCAGAAGGCAGATCAGGTGGTCTGGGATTCCCATCTCTTTAAGAATTTTCCACAGTTTTGATCCACACAGTTGAAGGCTTTAACGTAGTCAATAAAACAGAAACAGAAGAGAATGGTACAGTAATGGCCAAAATATGGGAGGCCCTGGCTTACCTTGTCTTTTTTTTTTTTTTGGAAGTTTGCAAATTCTTTACATTTCCAGATGTTGAAACAATATTTCTGAGAGTTGAGGTTACCGCTAGTGGCAAAACCAGAGCCAGCTATTTGGCAGCCAGAATGCTACAGTAATTGAATACATGACCACCTCTCTTTTAGCACAATCTTTGCTCTCCTCTTCAAGAAGCTGTAGGCATCTATTCAGTTTGATTATCTGTCATCGTAACGAAGCTCCATCTACAACTGTCATGTCTTCTGAAGTTCCTTCAGTTGTTGCCTGTATATTTGAAATGTCATACATGGAGTCAGTTCTAACCAGCTGTCCATTTTTTGAAATAGCATTTTCACTCATAGAGTGCTCCTTTTTAGCCTGTCAACTGCACGGATTTCTTGATTTTGAGGGCCTGGAGGAGGTGTTTCTAAATCCAGGCAATTTAGTGGTCTTTCATTTAGCATAAGCACATGAGTGCTTGGCTTAAAGGGATTTGACTGTATAACGTCAAGATCTACTGGTCTAGAAATGGAATGTTTTCATTATTTCCTGATACTGCAATTCCCTCTGGAACCTGCATAATCACACTAGCATTTGAAACTCCTTCTTGGAATCCTTGTTACAGGTCAGCATTTGGTTGTGCCACCTTTAACTTTTCCAGACCTTCCTTCACTAACACTTTCAGTGTATTCCATTTTATACTAAATTTGACTAATTTCAGCCATCTCAGCAGCAGTGGGAGAAGGAAAGGCTGTCTTAATCACTAAATGTGTACCAACTACTGCTCGCTTTTTGGTGTTATCTGCATCTGTGCCTCGTATTAAATCCTTTAACTTATTTCAATATACATGTCTGGATTTAAAGTCATTTTGTCTCCCTGGGCTTTGGAGGGTCCTGGGGAAGGGCCACCACCCACCAGCTTCTGGGGAGCTTGGGTGGGTGGCCTCAGAGGCTTTTGGCCAAGTGCACAGAGGCACCTGGGCAAACCTTACCCTGGCTTCTTAACACAGACCTCTTGTAGGGCCAATAAGAGAGATATCTTGGAGCAAAGAGCCCTTTGGAAGTCTATAACATCCTGTTTTAAAAGATTAGCTTTGCCCTGAAACTACCTGCTTCCAGGACAGATATCTGGAAGGTTACAACCAAAGAAATTTTAAAGTAGATTTGAGCCCTGGTTCTCCTGCTGGGCTTCCTGGGTAACTTACCTGATAAAGAATATGCCTGCATTGAGGGAGACCTGGATTTGATCCATGAATTGAGAAGATCCCTTAGAGAAGGAAAAGGCTACCCAGCCCAGTATTCTGGCCTGGAGAACTCCATGGACTGTATAGTCTGTGGGGTTGCAAAGAGCTGAACATGACTGAGTGACTTTCACTGTCTGCTGCTGGCAAAGGAAATTACGGCTGCTGATATGGGGCCTGTTCACCTGGTTATCTGAGTCACAAATCAGAACATCACTTGTGTTCCCTTTCACATGCTCTGTGGCCTAGATTTCAGAAGTACATTGGTACAAGGCAACTGTTCTCCCCTCAGGTCAGACAAGCATATCATATTTAGGGACTTGCAAAATCTCAGAACAAAATTTGGCTGATGTTCTTCAGTTTCTTGTGAAGCAAATCTAAGGTATGGGAAGTCACTCAAAGACATCAAAGCCTTTGGGAGAAAAATCAAAGTCCAATCTGAGACTCGCAGAACTTCAAATCACATGTCCTTTAGCCTATGGGCACTGAAGCCTGTGTCCATCCTATGACTACCAAACCAAAGGTCAAGGCACAGGAGCAATGTGCCCTTACCTTGCATCCAGGAGCAATGCCATGGAGGCAGGTTCAAGTATAACCAACAGTCCTCCCTTTATGAAACTCCAGAAGAGGGCACAGTATAGACCACTGAAGAAGAAGTGGTGTGGGGCAGAGAGTTGTGGACACAGGACCACAAATGAGCAGGACAAGATAATTTGCTCCCACAAAAAAGAAAAAAAAAAATCTCTATAAAAGGGCAAGATGTGGTTCATAAACCCTGTAACTTCACTGTAAGTCTTTTGAGAATTTCACTTGTTGACTTTTACTTACAAATGTGAAAAGCATTCCAAACAAGTGAGCCCCTTAGTCCTAGAGATTTCTTTCCAGATCCTTCAAGTCCACTTCCCAGAGGCTTCCTCACCAGCCCACAAAATTCAGATGAGGATTCTGCATGAAGCATTCACCACCAGGCTTACTTGCACTAATGTAAGAGCTACAGCTACTCTTCGAAATGACTAATGTCACAGAAATTGATACAATTCAATCATCCATGTCATAATTTACTTAGGTTTTCTTTATGGACAATTCTAAAGAACTTCCCAGCTTTTTCATACGTTTGATTTTTGAAACCAAATATAGAAGTGGCAATTAAGGAAAGAACCCATCCCGTAATCAGTCATAGGTTCATTGCTTCAAATAGTCCCCCAACAGATTCCTGAGAGGCAAACCTGACCTGATGCCACATGTTACCTTTTTGTCCCCCTCCAACCAGCAAATTTCTTGCTGAGTGCTTTCAGTGGCTCAGCACACATCTCTAGACTGCAGGTCTGTCTGTAACCCAACCAAAATGCCATAGATGATCTTGAGAGGGAAAATGAACATCCTGGTTCACTAGAATCTGTCTTTAAAAAAAAATTATTTAGCTGTGCCAGTCTTAGTTGCAGCACGTAGGATCTTTGATCTTCGTTGTGGCATGTGAGACCTTTAGCTGCAGCATGTGGGATCTAGTTCCTGGACCAGGGATTGAACCTGGGCCACCAGAGTTGGGAGCATGTAGTCTTAGCCACTGGACCACCATGGAATTCCCTCACTGGACTCCATTCTTGCTTTTAGGATAAAGTTTCCATAGCAAAATATTTTCATGTTACAATTCCTCCAACTCTTTCAGTGTCATTTTATGCAGCTATTGGACAACTATTTTCCACATCTTTTAGGTGAAATCTGCTGAAGCATCTGATCATCCTTATCTTTCTCCTCTCATTTAGAATTTCCTAGTTCCCCTCCACCTCTTTCCATTTTCACCAGATAACATACACGTGTTCTTGGAGGTTCAGTTCTGAACTTATTCTTTGAGAAGGCCACTACCATAACACACTTAGAGACAAAATTGGCCAGAAAATTAACAATTTGTGATAGTACATTGTAGACATCTGTGGATGTCTGTTTCTTTTCCACTAGCAAGTGAACAGTTTGAAGGAAGCAGTGATATGATCTTAACAAGTAGGTATTTGCACCACCTGCCTGGTGGTAGACTCTTGGTAAATGATTGGGCAATGGAAAAAAACATGTCCTAAACATTTATAACCTGTGATGGTGACCCAGAGACTGCTCCTAGACATGATTGAAATGTGCTTAAATGCTGCTTTAGATTTGTGAAAATAGCCCCTAGGTGTCAAATGAGCTGTAGGGAGGCAGTTATTGATTATATAGGTGTGTGTGTGCTCAGTCCTGTCTGACTCTTTGTGACCCCATGGACTATAGCCCGCCAGACTCTTCAGTCTTTGGAATTTTCTAGGCAAGAATACTGGAGTAGGGTGCCATTTCCTCCTCCAGGGATATCTGTCTCAATCACACACTCATTTTCTCTGGCCTAGAATTCATGATCTGATTTTCCAGCTCTAGGATAAATATACTAATATATTCCTAGGCACACTGAGAATAAAACTTAATGAAAGACAATCATTCAAAAGTATCTCTGGCTGGCAGACCAGCCCAGAGGAGCAAATGGACAAGGGACAGAAGTCATAGGGTCATTACACTGCTTCCCTTCCATGACAATTATGCAAATAAAGTTTTGATTTGCCTTCTCCTCCTTAAAATATAACTGAACCACCTTGCCTTACACCTGAAACTGACACATTGTAAACCAACTAGACTTCCATTAAAAAAAAAAGTGGTTATTTTTCTCCCTTTGTAATTAGAGGTAGGTTATCCTTTTCTTTCCAGAGGAGCTGAGGTCATCTATCCTTCTTACTTTTGCAAATAATTCTATTCTGGCCGATATTTGCCCATAATCCATGGGGCTTTTTTATGACTTTTCAGTCTGGCAAAAAGATTCTAATTACACACCTGTGAGGCTTCCATGTTGGCTGTGTTGGTCTGGCTCTGTTTTCAGCTTCCCAGGGTATCAGCTTTTGAGGAGCCTCCTGCTTTGGTGCTCAGGGCTGCTGGCCAATGAGAAGGGTTTTCCCCAGGCCATAGAATACAGTCATTCACAGAGACCTGACAATTCAACAAGACCTTTTCTTTGTGTGCTTTTTTTTTTTCCCTGTCCGTTTCAAATTTAAAATATCAAATTTGCCAGATACGCGATGCCATTCAAATGAATCACTGGTCAAAAGGAGACATTTTAATGGGGTTATCACTAAAATGCCCAAAGTGATTTTTGAAGTTGCAGCCTAGACCAGCCAAGTGGTTTAATTCTGTCTTGGCAAATCAGTACCTTTGTATGAAATTTCTAAAAGTCATAAGGACATAAAATGTTTGTTTAGTCTAACTTGTTCCCTCTGCCAGTAACTGTCAAGTTTGGCAATGATTATATGCATAAATAAAAAACCAAGTTATTTGAATTCTGACAGATATGACAAAATGGCAATATTTTCACTTTTATTAATAAAAAAATCTATGTATTTTAATTTACTACTGTAATATTAGCCCCAGAAACGTGTCTGGAATGCATGTTATACCCTGCACAAATATTGGTTGAATTAATTATTTAATTTAACAGATAAGGAAAACAAAGCTTGCTATCTCATTTCCATCAAGAAGACTGAAGGTTTTTCACCAGATCTCAATGGCTCCCAAATCACAAATGCAAACAAGCATGCACACACACATATACAGTAAAGTGAAGGGCCAGGCTCACTTTCATGGTTAGGTCAAAACAGAGGAACTGACCTAACACCTCCATTGGTATCAATTCTATTCTGTATGTCCATTAATATAATTTGAGATGGGACATATATTTATGGCTACATCATTGATCATGTTCCAATCTGACCAGCAAAAAATAGATTTATGTTCCCAAAACTTGCTTTAAAATCAAAATTTTTCACCCTCTACTTTTTTACTTTTGTAAGTGTAAAGGATATTGACAGGTACCTACAAAAACACTCTTTATGTCTCACTCTCATGAAATGTTGGCAACACACTCTCTATTTTATACAATTGTTTTTTTCTGAATTAAAATGAATATGCTTACATTGATCCTTGCTGAATTTTGAGAGTTTGTTTGTTCCCTTATTTTCTAGGCTGGCATGATATTTTGAATATTCTATCCAATAGATGAACTATTTATCTGCCTCTGTAATACATGTGAATTTGATAAGCTTGCATGATATGCCTTTGCTTGAGTTGTGTCTTAGATTATAGAACAACATAGAACCCTGTGGAAGATCACTAGATCACTCTGTCTCATTAAAAAGTGAAATACTCCTTGGGCACTGCTCTTTTAATATCTATAACTCCATGTATTTGCATTATCAACCAGCCAGTGTTTCTCAATCATGTCCCTAAGACTATTTAGAATTATTGTTAAACTGTAAGCAGAATTTTTGTTTAATGCTTTCTTATGCATTTCCTCATTTTCATGACTCTCCTTGAATGATAGTCCTGGATTGGTGTTATGTATTCTGTATACAGAAGAAGTGTATCCTCAGAAAATGTTCTCTTTCTTCAGGACAAGCCTAGGTTTCACTGTCCATCAAATGAGTATAGTAATAATCATCAATGTGAAGAGAAATCATGCATGTTAACAGCCTAGAAAGGAGCTCACAATATACTGCACTCAATCCATATCACTCTCATTTTCTTGCCCGTTCCTTTGCTCTCATCACTTCCATGTTTCCCATAAATCCTTAATACCATTTTTGTCTGCAGGACCATCACTTGACCCAGACATCATAATGATTAATATTCAGAGTTAAACCAAACTAAAAGAGACATTGCCTGTTGGCAAACCAATCCATTCTATCTTTCATAATTGTTTTATTTTAAAATTTGTTGTTATTCAGTGGCTAAGTCATGTCCGACTCTTGTTTTTTAACTTTATGAAGAGTAAAATTAACTCTCCCTGGTGGACAGCTCTATGGGTTTTGATGTGTGCTCAGTTATGTGGAATGCTTTTGTGACATCATGCACTATAGCCCACCAGGCTCCTCTGTCCATGATATTCTCCAGGCCAGAATACTGGAGCAGGTTGCCATTCAGTTCTCCAGGGAATCTTCCTGATGCAGGGATTGAACCCATGTCTCATGTGATTCCAGCAGTGGCAAGTAGATTCTCTACCAATGACCCACCTGGGAAGCCCTTTGATAAATGCATAGATAATATATCTACCACCCCACACAAGATAAAGATGCATTCCTCATCCCTAAACATTTTCCTCATGCTGTCCCTGTGGTCAGAGACTCTCTGGACTTAAATTCGGGCAACCAATGATCTGTTTTCTCTTCCCATAATTTTTCCTTATGGTAAACCCAAGTAAATCACAGTAATCCAAGTCTATGCCCTGACCAGCAATGCTGAAGTAGCTGAAGTTGAACGGTTCTATGAAGACCTACAAGATCTTCTAGAACACCTTCTAGAAAAGGACAAAAAAGATGTCCTTTTCATTATAGGGGACTGGAATGCAAAAATAGGAAGTCAAGAAACACTTGGAGTAACAGGCAAATTTGGCATTTGAGTACAAAATGAAGCAGGGCAAAGGCTAACAGAGTTCTGCCAAGAGAATGCACTGGTCATAGCAAACACCCTCTTTCAACAACACAAGAGAAAACTCTACACATGGACATCACCAGATAGTCAACACCAAAATCACATTGATTGTATTCTTGCAGCCAAAGATGAAGAGGCTCTATACAGTCAGCAAAAACAAGACTGGGAGCTGACTGTGGCTCAGACCATGAAGTCCTAATTGCCAAATTCACACTTAAGCTGAAGAAAGTAGGGGAAACCACTAGACCATTCAGGTATGAACTAAATCAAATACCTAACAAATATACAGTGGAAGTGAGAAATAGAGTTAAGGGACTAGATGTGATAGACAAAATGAGAGAAAAGCTATAGACGGAGTTTGTGACGTTGTACAGGAGACAAGGAGCAAGACCATCTCCAAGAAAAAGAAATGCAATAATGCAGAATGGCTGTCTGAGGAGGCCTTACAAATAGCTGTGGAAAGAAGAGAAGTGAAAAGCAAAGGAGAAAAGCAAAGATATACCCATTTGAATGCAGAGTTCCAAAGAATAGCAAGGAGAGATAAGAAAGCCTTCCTTGATTATCAGTGCAAAGAAATAGAGGAAAACAACAGAATGGGAAAGACTAGAGATCTCTTCAAGAAAATTAGAGATACCAAGGGAACATTTCATGCAAAGATGGGCTCAATAAAGGACAGAAATGGTATGGACCGAACAGAAGCAGAAGATATTAAGAAGATGTGGCAAGAATACACAGAAGGCCTGTACAAAAAAAGACCTTCATGACCCAGAAACTCACAATGTGTGATCATTCACTTAGAGCCAGACATCCTGGAATGTGAAGTCAAGTGGGCCTTAGGAAGCATCACTATGAACAAAGCTAGTGGAGGTGATGGAATTCCAGTTGAGCTATTTCAAATCCTGAAAGATGATGCTGTGAAAGTGCTTCACCCAATATGCCAGCAAATTTGGAAAACTCAGCAGTGGCCACAGGACTGGAAAAGGTCAGTTTTCATTCCAATTCCAAAGAAAGGCCATGCCAAAGAATGCTCAAACTACCACACAATAGCACTCATTTCACACACTAGTAAAGTAATGCTCAAAATTCCCCAAGCCTGGCTTCAGCAATACGTGAACTGTGAACTTCCTGATGTTCAAGCTGGTTTTAGAAAAGGCAGAAGAACGAGAAGTCAAATTGCCAACATCCACTGGATCATGGGAAAAGCAAGAGAGTTCCAGAAAAACATCTATTTCTGTTTTATTGACTATGCCAAACCCTTTGACTGTGTAGATCACCACAAACTGTGGAAAAATCTTCAAGAGATGGGAATAAAAGATCACCTAACCTGCCTCTTGAGAAATCTGTATGCAGGTCAGGAAGCAACAGTTAGAACTGGACATGGAACCACAGACTGGTTCCAAATAGAGGAAGGCGTGCATTAAGGCTGTATATTGTCACCCTGCTTATTTAACTTATATGCAGGGTATATTATGAGAAATGCAGGGCTGGCTGAAGCACAAGCTGGAATCAAGATTGCCAGAAGAAATATCAATAACCTCAGATATGCAGATTTTACCACCCTTATGGCAGAAAGTGAAGAAGAACTAAAGAGCCTCTTGATAAAAGTGAAAGAGGAGAGTGAAAAAGATGGCTTAAAGCTCAACATTCAGAAAACAAAGATCATGATATCTGGTCCCATCACTTCATGGCAAATAGATGGAGAAACAGTAGAAAGAGTGTCAGACTTTATTTTGGGGGGCTCCAAAATCACTGCAGATGCTGACTGCATCCATGAAAATAAAAGACACTTACTCCTTGGGAGAATAGTTATGACCAACATAGACAGCCTATTAAAAAGCAGAGATGTTACTTTTCCAACAAAAGTCTCTCTAGTCAATGCTACAGTTTTTCCAGCAGTCATGTACGGATGTGAGAGCTGGACTATAAAGAAAGCTGAGTACTGAAGAATTGATGCTTTTGAACTGTGGTGTTGGAGAAGACTCTTGAGTGTCCTTTGAACTGAAACGACATCCAACCAGTCCATTCTAAAGAAAATCAGTCCTGAATATTCACTGAAAGGACTGATGTTGAAGCTGAAACTCCAATGCTTTGGCCACCTGTTGGGAAGAGCTGACTCATTTAAAAAGACCCAGATGCTGGGAAAGATTGAGAGTAGAAGGAGAAGGGGACAACAGAGGATGAGATGGTTGGATGCCATTACTAACTCAATGGACATAAGTTTGGGTAAACTCTGGGAGTTGGTGATGGACAGAGAGGCCTGGTGTGCTGTGGTTCATGGGGTCACAAAGAGTCGGATATGACTGAGTGACTGAACTGAACTGAACTGATCTTCTATTGAAACTTTTGCTTGTTTTCTAATTGAATTTGTTCTTACTGTTGAACCTTTAGAAGTTCTCTATATATTCTGCATACATGTACTTTGTCAATTATGATTTGAAAGTATTTTTTTCCATTCTGCAGCTTACCTTTTTTATTTTCTGACTACAATTATTTGCATAGAATTAGATTAAGAATTTGGTAGCATCCAATTTCAGAGAAGGCAATGGCACCCCACTCCAGTACTCTTGCCTGGAAAATACCATGGGTGGAGGAGCCTGGTGGGCTGCAGTCCATGGGGTCGCTAAGAGTAGGGCACGACTGAGCGACTTCACTTTCACTTTTCACTTTCATGCACTGGAGAAGGAAATGGCAACCCACTCCAAGTGTTCTTGCCTTGAGAATCCCAGGAATGGTGGAGCCTGGTGGGCTGCCATCTATGGGGTCGCACAGAGTCGGACATGACTGAAGCAATTTAGCAGCAGCAGCAGCAGCATCCAATTTATTATTTTTTAAAAAGTTCAAAGGACCATACTTTGAAGTTATATAGAAGAACTCCCTGCTTAGTTCAAATCACATATTTTTTTAATCTTTTCTTTTTCTAGAAGTTTCAAAGTTTAACAGTTTATCCACATGTGCATGATCCATTTTGAGTTAATTTTATATAAGTTGAGGAATAGGCTGAAGTTCTATTTTACTCAAATAGATGTCTAATTTTTCCAACACTATGGTTAAAAAGACATTTTTCCCTGAATTACTTTTGTACCTTTGTCAATAATAGACTATATTAATGTGGACATATATATCTGGACTCTATTCTGTTCCATTGATCTTTGTATCTATTCTTTCACTAATTCCATGCCATCTTGGTTATTACATCATTATAATAAGATTTTAAATGAGGGATTGTGAGTTCTGCAACTTTCTCACTTTTCAATGTAAATTGCTCCTTGCCACATACATTTTAAACTCAGATTTTTCATACCTACAAAAACATCTGTCAGAATTTTTGTTAGGATTACACTGAATCTACAGACTTCCCCAGCTATACTGAGTCATTACATTTTTACATAGTTGTACTAGCCATGAAATTAAAAGATTCTTACTCCTTGGAAGAAAAGTTATGACCAACCTAGATAGCATATTCAAAAGCAAAGATATTACTTTGCCAACAATGGTCCATCTAGCCAAGGCTATGGTTTTTCCTGAGGTCATGTATCGATGTGAGAGTTGCACTGTGAAGAAAGCTGAGCACTGAAGAATTGATGCTTTTGAACTGTGGTGTTGGAGAAGACTCTTGCAAGTCCCTTGGACTGCAAGGAAATCCAATCAGTCCATTCTGAAGGAGATCAACCCTGGGATTTCTTTGGAAGGAATGATGCTAAACCTGAAACTCCAGTACTTTGGCCACCTCATGGGAAGAGTTGACTCATCGGAAAAGACTCTGATGCTGGGAGGGATTGGGGGCAGGAGGAGAAGGGGATGACAGAGGATGAGATGGCTGGATGGCATCACAGACTCGATGGACGTGAGTTTGAGTGAACTCCGGGACTTGGTGATGGACAGGGAGGCCTGGCGTGCTGCGATTCATGGGGTCGCAAAGAGTCGGACATGACTGAGCAACTGAACTGAACTGAACTATCCCTGATCCTGGCCTTTCATGTGAGATCGCAGCCTTTTCTTCTGTGCCTACAGTGCACCAGCGATAAGCCCCTTCTCTCAACCTCTTCCCCTTCCTGTCTTCTATTTGCATTTTCACATATTACTTACAGTTAGAATAGAGTAAGCAAAAGATTCATTTGGGCTCATACCTAGTTCAGGACAGAAAGGCTATAAGTAACACAAGCGTGAAGTGACATGAAACTTAGTAATCTCTATGGATAGTTCAGTTCCAATCCAGCCAAAATATTCTCTAACATGCCAACCTAAACCTACATAAACCCTAACTTCTCTTAATGCATCCACTGATGTATTCTGCCATCTAATATATCAAAATACCACTTTAGACCATGGTAGCTTTGACAGCTAGATTTGCCAATGCTTCAAAGTACTCTCACCTCTTCTCTTCAGGGCCACAGTTACTTGATCCCCATCTCAGATAATATAAAACTTCAAAGGCAGTAAAAATATGCTTTGACCCAGCATTGAAATGGAACAAACCCTTTAGAGGGGAATGATGTAAAAAAAAAAAAATCTTAAATATGATAAATCACAAGATGCAAACCAAGACAATTATAACAGAAGAAGAATATCTCAGTTACTTTTAACCTAAACTGCTTAGGTCCCTTTTGCTAACAGAGTCCTAGCAAAGTGCAAGAAAGTATTGTTTTCTTCTCATTGCTCCTTACTCACCCTTGAAAGAAGCCTTTAAAAAAATTTTTTTAACTTCTTATTTTATGTTGGAGTATGGTTGTTTAACCTATATACTGAGCACATCATGAGAAATGCCTAGCTAGATGAGTTACAAGCTGGAATCAAGACAGACATGTGAAACATCAACAACCTCAGATATATGGGTGATAACACTCTAATGGCAGAAAGCTAAGAGGAAATAGACTCTTGATGAGGGTGAAGAAGGAGAGTGAAAGAGCCAGCTTAAAGCTAAATATTAACAAAACTAAGATCGTGCGACCCAGCTCCATTACTTCATGGCAAATAGAAGGGGGGAAAGTGGAAGCAATGACAGATTTCCTCTTCTTAGGCTCTACAGTCACTGCAAATGGTGACTGCAGTCTCATGAAATGAGAATGTGATTGCTTCTTGTCAGGAAAGCTATGACAAACTTAGACAGTGTGTTGAAAAACAGAGACATTACTCTGCAGACAAAGTCCATATTGTCAAGGCTGTGGTCTTCCCAGTAGTCACATACAGTTGTGAGAGCTGGACTGTAAAGAAGGCAGAATGCCAAAGAATTGGTGCCTTCAACCTGTGGTGCTGGAGAAGACTTCTGAAAGTCTCTTGGCTAGCGAGAATATCAAGTCAGTTAATCCTAAGGGAAATCAGCCTTGAATACTCACTGGAAGGACTGACGCTGAAGCTCCAGTATTTTGGTCATCTGATACGAACAGCCAGCTGTCCCTGACGCTGGGAAAGATTGAGGGCAGAAGGAGAAGAGAATATCAGAGGATGAAATGGATGTATGGCATCTCCGATGCAATAGACACGAACTTGGGCAAACCTCAGGAGATGGTGAGGTACAGGGAGACCTGGAGGGCGCAGTCCATGGAGTTGTGAAGTCAGATATGACTGGGTGACTGAACAACTGCAATAAATAGTTGATTAACAATGTTGTGTTAGTTTCAGATGTAGAGCAAAGTGACTGAGTTATACATATATGTAAATTATTATTTTTCTAATTATTTTCCCATATAGGTTTTTACGTAATACTGAGCAGAGCTCCCTATACTATATAGGAGGTTCTTGTAGTAGTCATTGTCATTAATATTGCATGAAACAAGGAAGAGATGATGGAAAATAGAGATTTATCCCGAGAGCTGCAGTACAGGCCATGAAATGGAGGGAGGCCCAGGGAAAGACTGGGCACATGAGGCTGTCAAGAGATGTCAGTGAAGTCCATGACCATGTGACATGCCATGATGCATTCTGAGTCTTCAAATCAAACTTGCAGACCCAGAATTAAATCCAGAAAAAGAAAAAAGAAATTTTATGAGTAGACTGAGATAAATAAAACTGTTTCTAATAGACTGTATATGTTCTATTCATAATGGCAGAGACCATCGCTTTTTCAATCAAGATACTTTGCATATGTGCCCTTTCTGCAGAACATTCTCTTTCTGTAGTAATTTTCTCATTGCATTTTAGTCCTGAGTTATTTGCTTGTTGAACCTGAAATCTAAGCAGAGAAAGGTCGTCTTTTTTTTTTTTTTTGAAAGGTCGTCTTAAAATACATGTGAATAAGACTAAGATCATTGACTTAGTAAATCATCTCGTTTCTCTGACCTGCCTGGAGCTGGACCCACAAAAGCAAATGTTGCTTATTAATGTCCCCTATTAAATTTCCATTATATTTTGTGTTTTATTGAAGTATAGTTGTTTTACTGTCTTGTGTTAATATCTGCTGTAAAGCTAAGCAATTCAGCTATTTATAAACATTTTATTTATAGTCTTTTCCATTATGGTTATCACAACAAACTATGGAAAATTCTTAAAGAGATAGGAATCCCAAATCACCTAACCTGCCCCCTGAAAAATCAGAATGCAGGTCAAGAAGAAACAGTTAGAACTGGACATGGAACAACAGACTGGTTCCAAATCAGGAAAGGAGTACATTAAGGCTCTATATTGTCACCCTGCTTATTTAACTTATATGCAGAGTACATCATGCGAAATGCCAGGCTGAATAAAGCACAAGCTGGAATCAAGATTGCCAGGAGAAATATCAATAACCTCATATATGCAGATGACACCACCCTTATGGCAGAAAGCAAAGAAGAACTAAAGAGCCTCTTAATGAAAGTAAAAGAAGAGAGTGAAAATGTTGATTAAAACTCAACACCCAGAAAAATAAGATCATGGCATCTGGTCCCATCACGTCATGGCAAATAGATGGGGAAATAATGGAAACAGTGAGAGACTTTACTATTTTGGGGATACAAAATCACTGCAGATAGTGACTGCAGTCATTAAATTAAAAGATGCTTGCTCCTTGGAAGAAAAATTATGACCAACCTAGACAGCGTAAAATGCAGAGACATTGCCAACAAATGTCCATCTAGTCATAGCTATGGTTTTTCCAGCAGTCACGTATGGATGTGAAACTTGGACTATAAAGAAAGCTGAGTGCCAAAGAACTGGTGATTTTGAACTGTGGTGTTGGAGAAGACTCTTGAGAGTCTCTTGGACTGCAAGGAGATCCAATCAGGCCATCCTAAAGGAAATCAGTCCTGAATAGTCACTGGAATGACTGATGCTGAAGCTGAAACTCCAATGCTTTGGCCACCTGATGGGAAGATCTGACTCATTTGAAAAGTCCCTGATGCTGGGAAAGATTGAAGGCAGGAGGAGAAGGGGACAACAGAGGATGAGATGGTTCGATGGCATCACTGACTCGATGGACATGAGTTTGAGTAAGCTCTGGGAGTTGGTGATGGACAGGGAAGCCTGGCGTGCTGCAATCCATGCGGTCGCAAAGAGTTGTACACAACTGAGCGACTGAATGGAACTGAACTAATGGCTATCACAGGATATTGAACATAGTTCCCTGTACTATACAGTAGGGCCTTCAGTTCAGTTCAGTCAATTCAGTCGCTCAGTTGTGTCCAACTCTTTGCAACCCCATGAATCGCAGCACCCTAGGCCTCCCTGTCCATCACCAATTTCCAGAGTTCACTCAGACTCACGTCCATCGAGTCAGTGATGCCATCCAGTCATCTCATCCTCTGTCATCCCCTTCTCCTACTGCTCCAAATCCCTCCCAGCATCAGAGTCTTTTCCAATGAGTCAACTCTTCCCATGAGGTGGCCAAAGTACTGGAGTTTCAGCTTTAGCATCAGTCCTTCCAAAGAAATCCCAGGGCTGATCTCCTTCAGAATGGACTGATTGGATTTCCTTGCAGTCCAAGGGACTCTCAAGAGTCTTCTCCAACACCACAGCCCAAAAGCATCAATTGTTTGGCACTTAGCCTTCTTCACAGTCCAACTCTCACATCCATACATGACCACAGGTAAAACCATAGACTTGATTAGATGGACCTTAGTCGGCCAAGTAATGTCTCTGCTTTTCGATATGCTATCTAGGTTGGTCATAACTATTCTTTCAAGGAGTAAGCGTCTTTTAATTTCATGGATGCAATCACAATCTGCAGTGATTTTGGAGCCCCCAAAAATAAAGTCTAACACTGTTTCCACTGTTAAGTGATAGGACCAGATGCCATGATCTTTGTTTTCTGAATGTTGAGCTTTAAGCCAACTTTTTCACTCTCCACTTTCACTGTCATCAAGAGGCTTTTTAGTTGCTCCTCACTTTCTGCCACTAAATGCATCCCATTTAGTTCCTCTTCACTTTCTGGTGTCATCTGCATATCTGAGGCTATTGATATTTCTCCCGGCAATCTTGGTTCCAGCTTGTGCTTCTTCCAGCCCAGTGTTTCTCATGATGTACTCCGCATATAAGTTAAGTAAGCAGGGTGATAATATACAGCCTTGATGTACTCCTTTTTCTATTTGGAACCAGTCTGTTTTTCCATGTCTATTTTTAACTGTTGCTTCCTGACCTGCATATAGGTTTCTCAAAAGTCAGGTCAGGTGGTCTGGTATCCCCATGTCTTTCAGAATTTTCCACAGTTTATTGTGATCCACACAGTCAAAGGCTTTAGCATAGTCAATAAAGCAGAAATAGATGTTTTTCTGGAACTCTCTTGCTTTTTCCATGATCCAGCTGATGTTGGCAATTTGATCTCTGGTTCCTCTACCATTTCTAAATCCAGCTTGAACATCTGGAAGTTCACGGTTCACAGATTGCTAAAGCCTGGCTTGGAGAATTTTGAGCATTACTTTACTAGCATGTGAGATGAGTGCAATTGTGAAGTAGTTTGAGCATTCCTTGGCATTGCTTTTCTTTGGGATTGGAATGAAAACTGACCTTTTCTAGTCCTGTGGCCACTGCTGAGTTTTCCAAATTTGCTGGCATATTGAGTGCAGCACTTTCACAGCATCATCTTTCAGGATTTGAAATAGCTCAACTGGAATTCCATCATCTCCACTAGCTTTGTTTGTAGTTATGCTTCCTAAGGCCCACTTGACTTCACATTCCAGGATGTCTGTCTCTAAATGAGTGATCACACCATCATGATTATCTTGGTCATGAAGCTCTTTTTTGTACAGTTCTTCTGTGTATTCTTGCCACCTCTTCTTAATATCTTCTGCTTCTGTTAAGTCCATACCATTTCTGTCCTTTATTGAGCCCATCTTTGCATGAAATGTTCCCTTGGTATCTCTAATTTTCTTGAAGAGATCTCTAGTCTTTCCCATTCTGTTGTTTTCCTCTATGTCTTTGCATTGATCGCTGAGGAAGACTGTCTTATCTCTCCTTGCTATTCTTTGGAATTCTACATTCAGATACTTACATCTTTCCTTTTCTCCTTTGCCTTTCACTTCTTTTCACAGCTATTTGTAAGGCCTCCCCAGACAGCCATTTTGCTTTTTTGCATTTCTTTTCCTTGGGGATGGTCTTAATCCCTTTTCCTGTACAATGTCATGAACCTCCGTCCATAGTTCATCAGGCACTCTAACAGATCTAGTCCCTTAAATCTATTCCTCACTGCCACTGTATAATCATAAGGGATTTGATTTAGTTCATACCTGAATGGTCTAGCGGTTTTCCCTACTTTCTTCAATTTAAGTCTGAATTTGGCAATAAGGGGTTCATGATCTGAGCCACAGTCAGCCTCTGGTCTTGTTTTTGTTGAATGTATAGAGCTTCTCCAACTTTGGCTGCAAAGAATACAATCAATCTGATTTCAGTGTTGACCATCTGGTGATGTCCATGTGTAGAGCCTTCTCTTGTGTTGTTGGAAGAGGGTGTTTGCTATGACCAGTGCATTTTCTTGGCAAAACTCTATTAGTCTTTGGCCTGCTTCATTCCGCATTCCAAGGCCAAATTTGCCTGTTACTCCAGGTGTTTCTTGACTTCCTACTTTTGCATTCCCTTCCTCTATAATGAAAAGGACATTTTTGGGGGTGTTAGTTCTAAAAGGTCTTGTAGGTCTTCATAGAACTGTTCAACTTCAGCTTCTTCAGCATTACTGGTTGGGGCATAGACTTGGGTTACTATAATATTGAATGCTTTGCCTTGGAAATGAACAAAGATCATTCTGTCGTTTTTGAGATTGCATCCAAGTACTGCATTTCGGACTCTTTTGTTGACCATTATGGCTACTCCATTTCTTCTGAGGGATTCCTGCCCTCAGTAGTAGTCATCTGAGTTAAATTCAACTATTCTAGTCTATTTTAGTTCATTGATTCCTAGAATTTTGACATTCATTCTTGCCATCTCCTATTTGACCACTTCCAATTTGCCTTGATTCATAGACCTTACATTCCAGGTTTCTATGCAATATTGCTCTTACAGCATCAGACCTTGCTTCTATCACCAGTCACATCCGCAGCTGGGTATTGTTTTTGCTTTGGCTCCATCCCTTCATTCTTTCTGGAGTTATTTCTCTACTGACCTCCAGTAGCATATTGGGTACCTATTGACCTGGGGAGTTCCTCTTTCAGTATCCTATCATTTTGCCTTTTCACGCTGTTCATGGGGTTCTCAAGGCAAGAATACTGAAGTGGTTTGCCATTCCCTTCTCCAGTGGACCACATTCTGTCAGACCTCTCCACCATGACCTGCCTGTCTTGGGTGGCCTCACGGGCATGGCTTGGTTTCATTGAGTTAGACAAGGCTGTGGTCCTAGTGAGATTAGATTGACTAGTTTTCTGTGAGTATGGTTTCAGTGTGTCTGCCCTCTCATGCCCTCTTGCAACACCTATTGTCTTACTTGGGTTTCTCTTACCTTGGACGTGGGGTATCTCTTCAAGGCTGCTCCAGCAAAGCACGGCCACTACTCCTTACCTTGGACGAGGGGTATCTCCTCACTACTGCCCCTCCTGACCTTGAACGTGGAATCACTCCTCTAGGCCTTCCTGAGCCCGCGCAGCCTCCACTCCTCAGGTGTGGGGTAGCTCCTCCCGCCACTGCCCTTGATCTCGGACTGGGGTAGCTCTTCTTGGCCCCTGCCCCTAGGGCACGGGGTCCTCCTGGCTTCTGCCCCTGACCTCAGATGTGGGATAGCTCCTCTCCACTGAGCTAAGAGCGCCGGTTGCAGCTGCCCATGCTAAGTAGGGGCTTATTTGTTAATAATTAGGTCCATATAGATGAGGAAACAGTGGAAACAGTGTCAGACTTTATTTTGGGGGCCTCCAAAATCACTGCAGATGGTGACTGCAGCCATGAAATTAAAAGACGCTTACTCCTTGGAAGAAAAGTTATGACCAACCTAGATAGCATATTCAAAAGCAGAGACATTACTTTGCCAACTAAGGTCCGTCTAGTCAAGGCTATGGTTTTTCCTGTGGTCATGTGTGGATGTGAGAGTTGGACTGTGAAGAAGGCTGAGTGCTGAAGAATTGATGCTTTTGAAGTGTGGTGTTGGAGAAGATTCTTGAGAGTCCCTTGGACTGCAGGGAGATCCAACCAGTCCATTCTGAAGGAGATCAACCCTGAGATTTCTTTGGAAGGAATGATGCTAAAGCTGAAACTCCAGTACTTTGGCCACCTCATTTGAAGAGTTGACTCATTGGAAAAGACTCTGATGCTGGGAGGGATTTGGGGCAGAAGGAGAAGGGGATGACCGAGGATGAGATGGCTGGATGGCGTCACTGAATAGATAGACATGAGTCTGAGTGAACTCCTCAGTTGGTGATGGATGGGGAGGCCTAGGGTGCTGCAATTCATGGGGTTGCAAAGAGTCGGACACGACTGAACAACTGAACTAAACTGAGGGCCTTATTTGTTATTTATTCTTTACATTACAGTTTGCATCTGCTAATCCCAAACTACCACTCCATCCCTCCACCTCTTATCTCCCCCTTGGAAACCACAAATCTATTCTCTATATATTTCTATTTTATTCATAACCGTTCCTCTTTCTAGTGACTTATATTTGCTTTTAGATTACATTAAAAGCATTACGTTAAAAACAATGCCTAACTTTCAGGCATTGCTTTTTAGGCCTTAGGCAGTAGTATCTCCTGACTCTACTGCCCAAAGTTACCAAATAATCATTAATTTGTGGCTCCTGGATATCTTGAATGCCCAAGAAAACCCAACCTAATGTTTCAGGCAATTGTAAAGAACATGCACATTATGATGTACTAAGCCATTCATTTAATCTGTACTTAATGAGTATTATGTATCAGAAGGACTTCCCGGTGGCTCAGTGGTAAAGAATCCCACTGCCAATGCAGGAGTCACTGGAGGTGCAGGTCTGATCCCTGGATTGGGAAAATCCCCTAGAGAGGAAATGGCAACCCACCCCAGTATTCTTGCCTGGGAAGTTCCATGGACAAAGGGGCCTGGTGTGCTACAGTCCATGGGGTCTCAAAGAGTCAGACATGAGTGAGTGATTGAGCACACACATGTATCAGAAACTGGATGATGCAAGAATGAGTAAATAGTGGGTCTAACTTGAAGATGACCATCCGTCAGCACCAAAACCTCAAGGATCTGAATTTCTTGGGGCTCTACCTTCCTCTAGACATGACTTAGCTCAAAGGCTTTTCTTATATCATTCACAGCAGAAGTCTAGGAGCTAAATTCCTAACATCCACTTTTGGTACAGCTTCCTTCAACCCTTAATATATTCTTTATGCATATAAATTAATTTTTGTTTCTTAGGATTTGGCTTTTATATGTTAGACACTCTGAAGATAGATCACACTTTTTCTATTTATTTCTTCTCTACAGATCACCTTGTAGCTAACCATGCAATTTCAAATGTTATTTTGTAGCTTGAAAGTCTACTAACCCATTTTGGAGAAATATCTTGCCAAAGGAAAGTATTTGGAAACAAGGTTACAAAGGTAAGTTGAGGCCTGGCTTTGTAGAGGACTCAATGATACACTATTGACCCCCCAAATTTATTTAATAGACAGTAGAGAAATAACCAAAGTTGCGGGTTTTTTTTTTTTTGCTTGTTTGTTTTAATAAAACAGATAATCTTCACAAAGTCTATGGCAAGATAATTTGATGAAAGAATGTAGTTTGGATTTTTGTATAGGAGAGATTATAATTTAGGGAAACTGAACGTTAAAAGACAATTCCAGTAGTAAATGGATGATTATTTATAATAGGATAATCTCCACAATCATGAATATTTTAAAAATGAATATAAAAACATTGAGTTTAAAAGTATTTCTTGATCGAGTAAATGATAAATTAACTCAGTCAATGCTTTAACCATCCCTCCTACATTTCACTTCCTGATGGGTTTAAAGTTTAATGATTGTGGAGGACAAAGAACCCTGGAGTTCAGGATGATTCTCTTTTATTTAATTTTTAATTAATTTTTTTAACTTTTTTATTGAATTAAAGTTGGTTTATGATGTGTTAGTTTCAAATGTACAGTGAAGTGATTCAGTTCTACATATATATTCTTATTTGTTTCCCTTCTGGTTTATCACAGGATATTGAGTAGAGTTCCCTATGCTATACAGGAGGTACTTGTTGTTTATCTATTTTATATACGTCTGTGCCCTAAATCCCTTTAGTGGTGTCTGACTCTTTGTGACCCCATGGGCTGTAACTCACCAGGCTCCTCTATCCATGGGATTCCCCAGGTAACAATACTAGAGTGAGTCGCCATGCCCTCCTCCAGGGGATCTTCCTGACCCAGGGATGAACCCAGATCTTTATGTCTCCTGCATTGACAGCTGGGTTCTTTACCACTAGCACCACCTAGGATGCCCATTTTATATACAGTGGTGTGTATATCTGATGACTGAGACAATGATATCTCAACAAATGTGATGTGACGTTCTCCTCTTTGTCCTCACTAGCCCAATGATGATGCTGAGGCTCAGTAAAAGAGTAAGTATCTTCTATCTGTATGCACTGACACTATAGCAGTGGTCCCCAACCTTGTGGAACCAGGGTCCAGTTTCATGGACTGGGGAGGGCAGACAGTTTTTTCCATGGGCTGGGGAGGGGAGATGTTTTGGGTTACCCCTGCCACTCACCTCCTGCTGTGTGGCCTGGGACCTAACAGGCCACAGACTAGCACTGGTCCATGGCTGGGGTTTGGGACCCCCACACTATAGAGTTCAGATAATTCAACTTTACTTTAAATACAAAGTTTATTTCTATTTCAGCTGACTGCCAGAACAAATATACAAGAACCAGAGAGAGAAAGGACATGATTTTTTAGCTATTTTTTCCATAAAGAGGCACACTCTAGCTTCTTGATAGTGAGAAGAATAAAGATGAAATTTAAGAACGTGGCGGGAAATGTAAATGATTGAAACAGTTAACATCCAGCTCGAATTGGCCCATTCTGACTAATCATATAAAATCCACTTGCAACGAAGTATTGTTAATGCCTAACTTCTCACACCATAGTTAGCATGAGTGTTTGAAATCGCAATTAACTGACTAATTTAATTTCTAAAATTGTGATGATATTTTCTTTTTGCATGGTCCAAGTTTAAATTATCAATACACTTGCAATTTGTTTCTCATACTTTTCTTTCTATGAACAAATGTTCTCTGGTTTTGGAAAGGGCTAATGAACTTAGTGCTTTAGATGTTTTATGAGTTTATTTCATAGTGTTTTGAACCCTTGATATTCCATGTCCCATTTTGCTAGGTACATTTTCTCCTTCTCTGTAGATTTACAGAGACAATCAAAGTATGCACTGCATCTTAATCGCCAATGTGTAAAGGTTCATTGGGTGTCCAGGAAGCCTTTTATTTCTTTTCTATCCTTGCAATTACTTTTTCTCTCCAAATACTATTTTCTAAAATGATAATGTAGCCATGTGTGACTCAATGGGGTCTTAATATCTCAAGAACAGTGGGTCAGCTCACTTTTCAGGGACTCAAGGAAGGGACTGGAGGCAGTTTTTGATCCCCTTTCAGATGATGAGAGGAAGTTTGTAAAACCACGGCTGTGGGGAGAAGGAATTATCAACCGGGGGATGGGATCTATGTACGTAGCTATGAGAAACGAAAAGAAAGCAGACAAAACTAAAACCATAACCCAGAAGAACCATCCCATTTTGTGTCAGAATTTAGTGCAGAAAAGAAATTACTATGTCCACAGAGTCCAACTGAAAATTAACACTGGCAGAAGCTGTCACCACCTGGCATTGAATATCTGTTTAAAAATTAATCTTTTAAATTGATATTTCCAAATAAATGTATAGTTAACAACATGCAGACAAAATTATTTTTCTATTTTTTTTTTAATACACACAGACACACACACCACACTCATACAGTCTTCTTGTGTTCTATATTTTTCTAGCTTTTCAATTCCCATAAACAAACACTTTGGTGCTCAGTATACAAACCACACACATTGATCACTTAATACTTGAAGTATTTAATTAGGCATATATATAGCCAAGCACACATATACACAGGCTACCAAAGAATTGGCCCTTTTGCTTGATTTTTAGAAATTGTCAGAAAGATACCTTTCTAGATAGTAGTGAAAAATGGAATTGAAGCAGAGGTGGTTTATTTTAACTAATCTGTGAAATGTAAATTTTAAACTCCTTTACAATGGACCTTTGGAGAAGCAAGGTGGTGTAACTAATAAGTTATCAGTGGGAATTATGAGAAAATGACCTGTAGCAGTCAAAATTATGAGGAAGCCTCTAATACACCCCTTAGAAATCTTGTAAGTAAATGTCATGTTTGACAAAGCAGTTCACGTTGAGAAGCACCATCTGGGAGGACTATCAGAAACTAGGAGGAGATGTCACACTTGATAAAGCTGGTAATGCCAATGCCCATCAGAAAAGCAGGCTAATATTTCAGAAGCTCAGGGAAAAGAGAGCTGAGGAAAAAAAAAATAGTAATAAGTTGGAAGAAAACACCTGAGACCATTGCTAATGAATACAGGCACTGGAGAAGCATAAGAGACCACACATCCTTTCCATACAAATAAACTATTTTTATCTCTGTTGGGGGGCCATACTTCCTAATGTTTAATATTTACTCCCTGCTTTCAGCTAACATCTTTATTTGCCCTCTGACACTCATTAAACATTGTTTCTATGTACATACTAATGTACAACAGCCTCAGAGATTAGAGAAATAAGTTAACAAGTCTGAAACCTCTGTTGTGGATACACTGTTACCATTCAATTCAATACATATATTTTAAGGGTGTTTTCTCTGGCAGGCTCTATGCTGGGCAACCCAGGCATCCCCCTGTCCTCAGGGAGCTTGCAATCTAGCACAAGTGTACATGGAAAATGATATTTCATGATAACAATGGCACCCCACTCCAGTACTCTTGCCTGGAAAATCCTATGGACAGAGGAGCCTGGAAGGCTGCAGTCCATGGGGTCGCTGAGGGTCGGACACGACTGAGCGACTTCACTTTCACTTTTCACTTTCATGCATTGGAGAAGGAAATGGCAACCCGCTCCAGTGTTCTTGACTGGAGAATCCCAGGGAGGGGGTAGCCTGGTGGGCTGCCATCTATGGGGTCACACAGAGTCAGACACAACTGTAGTGACTTAGCATAGCATAGCATAGAGCTGTCATTCAGCAAAATAAGCATATGTAATCAGAAGTGTCTGTGCAGGAGAGCATGGTGGTCAATATGCTAGCAAAACTTCATCAGAGATGTAATATGAAGTACAAAAGTACTTCATCAGGTAGCAGGAATCTAGACAGGGCTATGACACATTCTTCAACTTCCGTAAAGGTGTTTTAATATCCATATTTCCCTGAAACTCTAGACAAGTTCCACTAACAATCTTCATCAGTGCCTTATGTTCTTGTACTTATTTTCAAAACAAACATGTTAATATTTAGCTGTCTCCACTTAACTACAAATTCCACATTGGTGGTGATAACTGTCTAGTTTACCATTTTACCTGTAGTAATTATGACAAATTCACTTAGTTCAAAATTGATTCACTGACAAATTGTTCTAGAAGACACTTGGTTATTCTGCCCTGTACAAGTCTCCTGACACTCACTCTATAAGCAACGTTCTTTTTTTCACTCAAAAAAAAAAAAAGGTGAAAAAGGTAAATCTAAGCCTATTAAAAAGTTGTACTGAGATATTTCTCTGTTTCTCTCTTTGGAAAATGAAATTCTTTATGAAACATTATAAATTTCTTTAATACATGAAACATGTAACAGTTGCAGAGTTCCTGCTTAAAAACAAAACAAAACAAAACAAAACTTGCTTCAATATTTGCTCAGTGTTTCCTTAAGCTATGAGGATGAATGAGGGCCTTGTCTCTCAATGTATCACAAATGACTTGTAGTTTTCAGTAGAATTCAACAAACTAACTACTTCTGCCCAAAGAAAGGTTATAAAATGAATTGAAATAACCTTTTCCCCTTGAAGCATTTTTTCCAGTATGAAAGAAAAAGCTTCTGCCTTTGTTTCTCTCCACAACTGGAAGTTGAGAACTGCTCAGGCTTTGGGGAAACAAAACAAAAGCCCCCACAAAGCAAAAGGCTAGAACATGTCAAGAGAAGGCTGAATTTAGTGTAAGTATTTTCTGATTGCTCTTGAGTATCATTTTGTAAAGGACAAAGGCCAATAGCTATGCACCTATCCTCCTGCTGAAATCCCTTCTGTCATAAAATTACTCTTGATTTCTTATTTTAAAGGAATCCAAGCTAAATTTGACAAGGATTTTGCCCCAAACTAAACAATTTGAGTAAGTACAAGTTACTCAAATTAGTAAATAAAGAAAACATAATTAAAGTAATAAATATTGTTTTCTAAATACTTTCTATGTACCAGACAATATATTGGTCTTGGAAGGCCAGAATTTACCCTCACCAAGCTGCATTTAGTGATGTAAAAAAAAAAAAAAAAAAAAGTACTGTACTGGGTTGAGAAACATTTGGTATGTCAAAGAAAAAAAGGGTAGAATATTGATAATCTCTACAAAATATAGTGAAATACATGGCTAGTGGGACAAACATAATTGCAAAATCCCAGTCTCGGGATACATAGCTGTCTTGAAAATAGTTTTCTGGATTAGGAAGAAATAAAATCATGATCTAACTATTGTGTGATCATGGATGACTTAAAACTAAAAGATGAGAGCCTACCATAATTCAACATAAGAATCATTTTTATTTTAGAGCAAAATCTTTTATGTTCAAATAATCCTGTGTTTGGATGCCAGCAAATCCACTCGCTAATTTGGTAAGACAATGATAAATCAAATGTAAATTCCTACTTTACAAATATCTTGCATATGTTTATGCAAGGACCCAGAGATTACCATACTAAGTGAAGTAAGCCAGCTGAGAATGACAAATGCATAATTTATAGGTGGAATCTAAAAGAAAGAAAGAAAGAAATGAATTTATCGACAAACTAGAAACAGATTATTATTTACAAAACAGAAACAAAAATAGGAAAAAAAAACTAATAGTTAACAAAGATGAAAGGGGGAAGGGATGAATTAGGAGGCTGGGATTAAAATATGCCCACTACTAATTTATCCCTTCTCCCCCTTCCCCTTTGGTAACCAAAACTTTGTTGGTGGAGACTGCAATTGGGATTGACATATATACAGTATTTATAGCATGTGTAAAATAGATAACTAACTAGTGAGAACCTATTGTATAGCTCAGGGAACCCTACTCAGTACTCTGTGTGACTAAATGTGAAGGAAATCCAAAAAAGAGGGGATATTTGCACAACATAGATAATACACATTGCTGTACAGTAGAAACTAAATGGCTCAATGATAGAAAATATACCTTCCAACACAGGAGACACAGGAGAGGTGAGTTCAATCCTTGCATCAGGAAGATCCCCTGGAGGAGGAAATGGCAACCCTCTCCAGTATTCTTGCCTGAAAAAAATAAATAAATTCATGAACAGAGGAGCATGGTGGGCTACAATCTATGTGGCCACAAAGAGTCAAACATGACTGAGCGAGTGACTGAGCATACACATAGTAGAAACTAACACAACACTGTAAAGCAGTAAATTTTTTTAAGAAACATATGCATACTACTATGTATAAAATAAACAACAAGGTCCTACTGTAGAGAACTGGGAATTACACTCAATATCTTAGGATACCTGTGATAGGAAAGAGTCTAAAAAATTATATATATATGTGTGTGTGTGTGTGTGTGTGTGCATGTGTGTGTGTGTATGTATATAAATATACACACTGTTGAAGCCTCACTTGGAGAAATTTGCTAGCGTGTGAGATGAGTGCAATTGTGCAGTAGTTTAAACATTATTTGGCATTGCCTTTCTTTGGGATTGGAATGAAAACTGACCTTTTCCAGTCCTGTGGCCACTGCTGAGTTTTCCAAATTTGCTGGCACTCAAATTTGCTGGCACTCAATATGAGTGTAGTGCATTCACAGCATCATCTTTTAGGATTTAATATAGCTCAGCTGGAATTTCATCATCTCCACTAGCTTTATTTGCAGTAATGCTTTATAAGACCCACTTGACTTTGGACTTCAGGATGTCTGGCTCCAGGTGAGTGATCACACCATCGTGGTTATCTGGGGGCATAAAGATCTTTTTTTGTGTAGTCCTTCTGTGTATTCTTGCCACCTCTTCTTAATATCTTCTGCTTCTGTTAGGTCTATACCATTTCTGTCTTTTATTGTGCTCATCTTTGAATGAAATTTTCCCTTGGTATCTCTAATTTTCTTGAAAAGATCTCTAGTCTTTCCCATTCTATTGTTTACCTCTATTTCTTTGCATTGATCACTGAGGAATGTTTTCTTATCTCTCTCTGCTAATCTTTAAACTCTGCATTCAGGTGAGTATTTCTTTCTTTTTGTCCTTTGCCTTTCACTTCACTACTTTTCTCAGGTATTTTTAAAGCCTCCTCATACAACCATTTTGCCTTTTTCCATTTCTTTTTCTTGGGGATGGTCTTGATCACTGCCTCTTTTACAATGTCACAAACCTTCATCCACAGTTCTTCAGCACTCTATCAGATATAATCCCTTGAATCCATTTGTCACTTCCACTATATAATCATAAGGAATTTAATTTAGGTCATACCTGAATAATCTAGTGGTTTTCGCTACTTTCTGCAATTTAAGTCTGCATCTTGCAATAAGGAGTTCATGATCTGAGCCAGTCAGCATCGGTCTTGTTTTTGCTGACTGCATAGAGCTTCTTCACCTTTGGCTGCAAAGAATATAATCAATCTGATTTCAGTATTCACAATCTGGTGATGTCCTTGTGTAGAAAGTTGTATTTTGAAAAAGCAGAGGAACCAGATATCAAACTGCCAACATCTGTTGGATCAAAGAAAAAGCAAGAGAGTTCCAGAAAATATCTACTTCTGCTCTATTGTCTATGCCAAATCTTTAACTGTGTGGATCACAACAAACTATGGAAAATTCTTAAAGAGAAGGAAACACCAGACCACCTTACCTGCCTCCTGAGAAATCTGTATGAAGGTCAAGAAGCAACAGTTAGAACTGGACATAGAACAACAGACTGGTTTCAAATTGGGAAAGGAGTGTGTCAAGACTGTATATAGTCACCCTGTTTATGTAGCTTATATGCAGAGCACATAATGAGAAATGCTGGGCTGGAGGAAGCACAAGCTGGAATCAAGATTGCCAGGAGAAATATCAATAACGTCAGATATGTAAATGACACTACCTCTATGGCAGAAAGCAAAGAGAAACTGAAGAGCCTCTTGAGGAAAGTGAAAGAGGAAAGTGAAAAAAGCTGGCTTAAAACTCAACATTCAAAAAACAAAGATCATGGCATCTGGTCCCATCACTAAATGGCAAATAGATGGGGAAACAATGGAAACAGTGACAGACTTTATTTTCGTGGGCTCCAAAATCTTTGCAGATGATGACTGCAGCCATGAAATTAAAAGATGCTTTCTCCTTGGAAGAAAAGCTATGACCAACCTATACAACATATTCAAAAGCACAGACATTATTTTGCTGACAAATATCCATCTAGTAAAAGCTGTGATTTGTTTCCAATAGTCATGTATGTATGTGACAGCTGGACCA
This sequence comes from Ovis canadensis, assembly GCF_042477335.2. Lineage (NCBI taxonomy): Eukaryota > Metazoa > Chordata > Mammalia > Artiodactyla > Bovidae > Ovis > Ovis canadensis. The sequence continues at coordinate 193,732,635 of NC_091246.1, read as the reverse complement.
TAAAGAAAGCTGAGCAGCAAAGAATTGATTCTTTTGAATTGTGGTGTTGGAGAAGACTCTTGAGACTCCCTTGGACCACAAGGAGATCCAACCAGTCCATCCTAAGGGAAATCAGTCCTGAATATTCACTGGAAAGACTGATGCTGAAGCTGAAACTCCAGTACTTTGGCACCTGTGTGAAGTATTGACTCATTGGAAGAGACCCCAATGCTGGGAAAGGTTGAAGGCTGTAGGAGAAAGGGACAACAGAGGATGAGATGGTTGGATGGCATCACCGACTCAATGGACATGAATTTGAGCAAGCTGTGGGTATTAGTTATGGACAGAGAAGCCTGGCATGCCAAGACCATGGGGTAGCAGAGTTGGAAATGACTGAGCAAGTGAACTGAACTGAGCTGATATACATATATACACACACACACACATAGATTCATATAATTGAATCCCTTTACTGTACAGTAGAAATTAACACAAAATTATAATAAATTATACATGAAGGCAATGGCACCCCACTCCAGCACTCTTGCCTGGAAAATCCCATGGACAGAGGAGCCTGGTAGGCTGCAGTCCATGGGGTCGCTAAGAGTCGGGCACGACTGACCGACTTCACTTTTGCTTTTCACTTTCACGCATTGGAGAAGGAAATGGCAACCCACTCCAGTATTCTTGCCTGGAGAATCCCAGAGACAGAGGAACCTAGTAGGCTGCCGTCTGTGGGGTCTCATAAAGTTGGACATGACTGAAGCGACTTAGCAGCAGCAGCAGCATTGTACATGAAAATCAAAATATATTAAAAAGAACAGTATTTTGTAGACCAGTGGCCTCCAATCTCTGAGTCATGGAGAATTATCAGTTCATATCCTGTTAGGAACCAGTCTGCACAGGAAGATATGAACTGCATGCAGACAATTGAGTGAAGCTTCATCTGTATTTACAATCACTCCCCATCACTTACTTTACCACCTAAGCTCTGCCTCCTGTAAGTGCCTCGATGGCTTTAGATTCTCATAGAAGTGTGGGCCCTACTGTTACCTGGGCATGTGAGAGATCGAGGTTGCACGCTTCCCATGAGAATCTAACACAGGATGATCTAAGGTGGAGCTGATGTGGTGGTGCTAGCACTGGGGAGCAGTTGCAAATACAATTATCATTATCAGAGAGGTTTGACTGCACAGAGATCACAATAAATTAATTGTTTGCAAGCTCATATCAAAACCCTATCAGTGAGTGGCAAGTGACAATTAAGATGCATCTGGTGGCAGGTTTTGAGTTGGAATCTGACACTTATTTTATTCCACACATGGCCTGCCCATTATTTTATTTACCACATCCATCTGTGCCTCTTTCTGTCACTGTGCACTTGTGTCAGTCACAGTTTTGGTAAGGCCACAAGCTAACCCTATCTAAAATGAGTTAAAAAAAAAATGTTGCTGGAGTTCTTTCAAAAGAGGGGAAAGAGCCAATGATGAAACACCAGAATACTCTAAGACTGCCAACACAAAGAAAGCTGGATTTCAAAGAAAATACCAGCGTCCTACTTAAGTTTTCTTGCAACACGTGATTCTCATTCTCTAAGCCCTCTTTGTATATATGTGATGACTGGCTATCCAATGAACCCATGAAAACTTGGAAACTGCTTTGCCTCATGGAGATCAAGCACCCTGCAGTAAAAGACAAGCCTTTGGGGTTTTTCAAAAGAAAAAGCATGAACTTGAAGAACAGGAGCAGTTAATGAAGGCCACCACTTCATCAAATTTGTATGCACTGAGGACATCATTCTTAGTGGCTAATAACGGCTAAAGCTAAGAAGCCCTTTACTGTTTTTGAAAAGTTGATGCTGCCTGCTGCTAAGGATTTTATCACGAACTTTCAGGAGAGACTGAAATTCAAAAGGTAGCACATGTTCTTCATTTGACTAGCACCATGTCTATACAGATTGATGAAATAACAGAGGGTACTGAAGCACAATTGTCTGATAGGATTAATGAGTAACTGTGGTACTCAATCCAGTTTGACCAAGTCTACCAACGTTGACAACAAGGCCACCAAGCTTGTCTTTATATCATATATTTTTCAGGAGGATGTGCTTGTTATGTGTACTTCTGTTGCCAACCAACACCAAGGCTTCAGAACTATTCAAGTCCTTGAATGATTACATATCAGGAAAATTGAATTGGTCATTTTGTGTTGGTGTATGCAGGGCCAGCGTGGCTGCTATGACTAGAGAGGTTTCTGGTTTTACTACTCAGGTCAAAAAGGTCAGTTCTGAAGGTGAGTCTACATACTGTGTCATACATAGCGAAATGCTGGCTAGCTGAAAAATGTCACCCGATCTTAACATTTTGACAGATATGGTTAAAATCATCAACCACATTGAAGTACATGTCCTTAACTTGTCTATTCACACAGCTCTGTAAGGAAATGGACGCAGAGCACATATCTTCTCTTATGCACAGAAATAAGATGGATTTCTAAAGGTAGATCACTGGCCAGAGATTTTGCTTCACAAGGGCTGCTCCTGAGATTTCTTTTAGAAAAACAGTCACCATTGGACTCTCATTTCAGGGACACAGAATGGGTTGCAAAACTTGCTTGTTTATATGACATGTTCAACATGCTCAATGAACTCAAGCTGTCCCTTCAGTGGAGAATGGCAACTGACAACTGTGTTCAAGTTCACAGGTGAAGTGGCTGCATTCATAGCTGAACTGGAATTATGGGGATGATGAGAGAACATGGGGATTTTTGAAATGCTTCAAACATTAGCAGAGATTTTGAAAGAGACTGAGTCAAGGCTTTCTATCTCCCAGTGGGTGCATAATCACCTATCTCAGCTTTCAAAAGAGTTTAAACATTAATTTCCAAGCACAAAATACCCCAGACCTGGGAAGGACAATCTTCAACACATTTGTGGATAAGCCAAGTGAATCAGCTTTGGCCCTGCTAGAAGAGGATTAACTGCTTGAGATCACAAATGATGGTGGCCTTATTAAAGTCAAAGCAGAATACCCTGAGATTGCCATAGAAAGCACTGAAAAGCCTACTTATGTTTCCAGCATACGATCTTCGTGAAGCAGGGTTTTCTACTGTGACAACCAAAATGAGATTACAGAGTAGACTGGACCTAAGCAACACACTTTGTGTGTTACTGTCTTCCATCACCCCCAGAAGAGACCATCTAGTTGAAGGAAAACAAACTCAGGGCTCCTACTGATTCTGCATTTTGATGAATTGTATACTTATTTCATTATTTGTCACAAAGTAGTAATAATAGAAATAAAGTACATAATAACTGTAATGTACTTGAATGTACATTCCATTTGTAATAAATGGAGTATAATGTGCCATCCTTCTCCTCTGGTCCATGGAAAACTTGTCTTCCATGTAATCAGTCCCTGGTGCCAAAAAGGTTGGGGATGTCTGTCATGAATAGTCAGTAAAATTCATAATGGACTGTGCTCCATGAGATAGGCTTATAATCCCCTGCTCTTCACTTGTTATTATGACCTCACCACCCATCCCAGATTTTTACTTCCTTCCTGTCTTCACCACTCCTTCCCACCTTGAAGTCTGATACAGTAGAGAGTGGTTAGATAGCAATGATTTTAAGTATTGCTGCCAGGGCAGTGTTTGATGTTTGACCCAGGAAGTAGCCAGAAGAGGGGAGATCTATTTTTGGCTCAGAATTGGGGACACAAGGGACTCGTCCAGTGAAAGAGGTTAAAAGTGCCTCCTGCCCACCACATCTCACAGGGTTTATCGACCCACTTAGGGCTCAGATCACAAAGAGAACAAAGAGACAGACATATGATGGAAGAGAGAATGAGGAAGAGGATTATTAACATTGACCAAAGAACAGGAAATTCACATTTTGCAGAGCACATGTGTGAAAAACAAGTGTGCAGTAAAAAGTCTGGTAGGCTTCATTGTTCAGACACTGCACGTGATGAAAACTAAGACCTTGTAGTTACAAATAATAAAGGCTAAGAAAAAATTAAAAAAAAAAACCATAAAATGGCCAGAGCATGTAAGCACTGCACCTTTAAAATGCTGAAAGGGTATGGAAAAGGGAACACTCATGCGCCATGGGTGGGAATGTAAATTGGTGTAGCTACTATGGAGAACAGCATGGTGGTTCCTTTAAACTATAAAACTATCTAAAATAGAACTATCATAAGTAGATGTAATCCCATTACTGGGCATACACCCTAAGAAAACCATAATTCAAAAAGATGCATGCACCCCAATGTTCATTGCATCAGTATTTACAACAGACAGGACATGGAAACAACCTAAACATCCACCAACAGAGGAATGGATAAAGATGTGAGATATATATATATATATATATATATATATATATATATATATATATACAGTGAAATATTATGCAGCCAAAAAAGGAATGAAGTTGGGTCATTTGTAGAGATGTGGATGGACAGAGTCTGTAATACAAAGTGAAGTAAGTCAGAAAGAGAAAAGCAAATATATATTAATGTATATATGCAGAACCTAGAAAAATGATACAGATGAACCTACTTACAGGGCAGGAATAGAGACACAAACACAGAGGACAGAATGAACATGCGGACCCAGGGTGGGAAGGAGTGGGTGGGATGAACTGGAAGATTAGGAATGACATATGTACACTTCCATATGTGAACCAGATAGTTGGCAGGAACCTGCTGTTTAGCACAGGAGATCAGCTTGGTTCTCTATGATGACCTAGGTGAGTGGAATCAAGGGTAGGGGGTGGATGGGAAACCTAAAAGGGAGGGGACATATTTATGCATAGAGTTGATTCACTTTGTTGTACAGTAGAAACCAATACAACATTTTTAAGTAGCTATACATCATTTTTTAAAAGGTATGTTAATATGTATTTAATTCTACATGGGATTGTTTCATATTAAGCAATGTGACTCTCTAGATCCAGTCTGGTACCAGACTCTCTAGATCCAGTCTGGTACCAGACTCTCTAGATCCAGTCTGGTACTTCAGACATTTCTCTCCTTTCTAGCAATCATTGTCTCAATTTAAGCAGTGTCTGTTCCTCAGTTTATTTTCTAAGAAGTCTATAAAATTTTAGGGATTAGCCTGATGACCTCTATCAATATAAGTCGCTCATTTCTCAAAGATAATTATTATCTAATTATTATACAGCTAGCTTTTGGGGAGACTACAATTATTTTTTAAGAAAATCTTCAAAATGTGGAGAAACCAAACACTTTAAATGCCATTCCATCATCTTAAAGCTTCCATATTTTCTTCTGAGAAGTTAGTTGTCATTTCATTTTTGATATTTAAAACAAGACAGTTTTGTTTTTTTTTTAATCCAGACTCTTTCAAGATGTTCACTTTCTCAATGGTTTCTTCAGCTTTGCTGTTGTTGTTGTTGTTGTTAGTTGCTAAGTTGTGTCTGAGTCTTTGGGACCCCATAGACCATAGCCCACCAGGCTCCTCTGCTTATGGGATTTCCTTGGCAAGAATATTGAGGTGGGCTGCCATTTCCTTCCCAGGGGATCTTCCTGATGAAGGGATCAAACCTGTGTCTCCTGCTTGGGGGGCGGATTCTTTACCACTGAGCCACTAGGGAAACACTCCAGTCTTTTTTTTTTTTTTTTTAATAATATGCCTATATATGCACTCTTTCTCTGTTTGTTAACCCTACTTTGCTTGGTAGCAAATATCTTTGTATCTTTTATCAGTTTTTGAAAATTCTTAGCTGTTACCTCTTCAAACATTTCTGCCCTCATTTTTCTTTCTAGCTCCTCTGTTTTTGAGAATTCAGTTACATCCTTTGAACATTTTTTTCCACCCTCTCACAGAGGCATTTTCCATTTTCTGTCAATATTTCAATCTTGATAATATCCTGTGAATCTGTATTTTGCTTATTAATCCTCTATTCCATTGTGTCCACTTTGCTATTGTACACATCTAGTACAGTCTTAAAGTACTGACGTGTTTTATTTATTTATTTATTTTGTTATACCACACAGCTTGTGGGATCTTAGTTTCTCGACCAGGGATTGAACTTACCTCTCAGTATTGACAGCATGAAGTCCTAACCACTGGACCACCAGGCAATTTCCTCGATTTCCTCAGTTTAATCCTTGGATTTCCACTTGTTCTCTTTGTATAGATTACAATTGTCTGCTTAAGATGTCAACTATTCCCTGTATTTTCTCATATCAATTGTTGTTATTTTAAAGTTACACAGGATAACTCCACTGTTTAGATCACTTGTGACTGTGTTTGCTGTCTGTTTTCCTTTTGGTAGTGCTATTTGATTGTTTTTGATTGGTTAATTGTCTAGTGAAACTGGACTTTTGGACTGAAAAATTGTAGGACTGAAAAAAATTTGGACTGAAAAACCTCCTTAGCTTCTGGCAGATATTTTGAATAAAGTGTATATTGTATTAACCTAATTAGGGCTTGAGTTAATAAACAAAATGTATCAGTCTTCCAATAGACTGAGCAATTTCTTTTTCTTCCTGACTCCTGAGATGTATATTAGGTTTCTTCTTTCTCGGTTGGCCCTAATGTCCAGTTTTCCTTTTTCTAGCACTGTGAGACTACCAAAAGCCCACCAATCTGGTCATTTTAGCCTTCAGCTTGCCCTTGGGTTTTCTATATCTTGCCTTGAGCTGCTTCTGAAACAGTGTGAAAGATGGTTCTTATTTCAATTTAAAAGTATCTTCCATTATTTCTTCATAAAAGCTTGGCTCCTCAAGTTTTGGCACTCTTGATAGTTCTTCCATGACTTCAAATAGATATTTTTTGGTATTTTATCCAACTTTCATAATTGGTCTCAGCAGGTAATGGTTACTCCACAAGCTAATTTACCCAGACTATGTAGTCTGCATACAAATTTTTATACCTAAGTGTATACCGATTTCATGAAAATAATTCACAGGAAATCATTTTGTTTTTATTTCTAATTTTTCAACTGTCTATATTGCTGCACTTGTTTCTAATAGTATCTTAGCTGATTTGAGATTTGAAGGTTTAGTTTGTAGATAGATGTGGGTGATATCAATTTAGGGCTGTTTCTTTTTGTGTTAACTTCATGGAAAACAAAATGTTCATTCAAAACAAGGCATAGTTTTTTGATACCTGAATTTAAAGAGTCTAAACTCTGCTAAAGTTACCATTTTCCCCAGCTTAATACTTCACCATAAATGCTTGCATATCTACACTTGTTACTTTTAGAATCATTTCTCCTATGATTTGCACTTCAGTATTTTTTTTTTCTTATTTAACATTTTTATTGATATATAATTCATAGGCCATACAATTCACTCTTTTAAAGTTCACAATTCAGTGGTTTTTAGTCTATTGCACTTCAGTATTTAAAGTGCATTATTTTAGAATTTTTGATGTATGGAATTGGAAATGTGGAAAGATTGAAGATTTAGAGTATGAGATTGCTGTAGAAAAGGCTGAGATGCACAGAGATGCTTGAAACTCAAACTGATTCCTCTAAGGTCCCCAAACCCTGGAATATCAAAATAAGAGTAAATCCCAAGATTCCCACATAAGGAATTGATTTTTAATTTTTTTAACATTTTAAAAACTTAAAGTATATCTTCTTATGTATTTAGGTTTTCTACTTCATATTATCATTTTCTTTACTTATGTTGTAACCCTAACATACTTTAGGTCCTGTTCTATGTAATATAATTTGTGTATGTTTCTGTAGGTTCAAATTCTATCATGCATTTAGCTTTGGCATCTGATATACTTAAAAAGTGAAAGTGTTAGTCACTCAGTTGTGTTTACCTCTTTGTGACCCATGGACAGGAATGTGCCAGGTTCCTCTGTCTATGGAATTCTCCAGGCAAGAATACTGGAGTGGGTAGCCATTTCCTTCTCCAGGGGATTAATTAGACCCTTTAAGCCTCAGTTACTTTATCTTTAAAATGAATAGAAATGATAAAATTATATCATATGGATGTTCAGGGACTAAATAATATAAGAAATGTAAAGCATTAGGCAATACCTAGTACCTGGTAAGCACTGACAAACTGCTACCAAATTATTGTTCCATAAATGGTTTCTCCTGAGCTATCATGATCAATACATGTGTGCTTACTCAGTTGCTCAGTTGTGTCCAAGTCTTTGCAATCCTATGGACTGTAGGGTGCCAGGCTTCTCTGTCCATGGAATCCTTCAGGAAAGAATACTGGAGTAGGTTGCCATTTCCTACTCTATGGTATCTTCCCCATTCAGGGATCAAACCCACGTTTCTTGTATCTCCTACATTGGCAGGCAGATTCTTTACCACTGCGCTACCTGGGAAGACCTCTTGACCCTTACTCAAATAGGAAGGCAACTCCCAAACAAATAATCTATATCAACATCTGTTTCTCTACCTTGGACATTCATTAAATACTGAGGACAATACAAGTCATACTGTGAATATGAAGGAACAAGAAACAAAGCATACACACAGCTCGTGTTCATCTGTTAATCTTTCCGGTTCCATCTACTTTGCTTTTGTCCATTATCTGCTGATGCCACACTCCTCTCTAATACATGCATTCTCTACTTCTAAAAATAAGGATTCTATTAAGTTTCAGAAGCAAATCACGTTTCTCACTGTGCCGGATTTTTCAGTGCCAGACCTCTTTGAATGCCAGGCCAAGCTTGTATTCTTGAAAGTTTGAAGAGAAGAGTTTGAAGGACTTGATCTGAGATTTGATATGATCAAAACTGTGTGTTAGGATCTTGTATTTGACAGCAGTAAACATAGAGAATAGGGAAATGAGGGGAAATAAAGGTTGCCTTACTCATGAACCAACATGATGGTCTAAAAATACAGGAGAGGAAAGAGAAAGCAGAAGCCTGTACATGCAGGTCAAGGAAGTATGGACAGAATATTTATGTCATGATGGGGGAAAGGAGAAGGAAATTAGAAGAGATAGCTGTATGAATGTGCATCCAAATAATTGAAAAAGTTAGAAGAGTTAGTTACAGGAATCAGAGATATAAGAGAAATGACTTCCTTTGGAGAAATGACTTCCCTGGTGGTTCAGATGGTAAAACATCTGCATACAGTGTGGGAGACCCTGGTTTGATCCCTGGATCAGGAAGATCCCTTGGAGAAGGAAATGGCAACCCACTCCGGTGTTGTTGCCTGGAGAAGCCCATGGACAGAAAAGCCTGGTAGGCTACAGTCCACGGGGTTGCCAAGAGTCAGACACGACTGAGAGACTTCACTTTCACTATTTTTGGATGGTGAGATTATTTTGCATATACAATGATCTTTAAGTGTTAAAATATCACCTACAGAAAAGAATAAGCTGTCAATTTGTTGTTCATAGCTATATTGTCAATGACAGAAATATGGTAAATATCTGTGAACTGGCTGAATGAGTTTGGGAATAACTTAAGAAAGCGAGTATAATTTGAAATGCTGTTTGCCTCCCAAAATTCATATAATTATAATCAAAGAAACTTGGCAAACACAACTTGAATTTAGTTAATAAGTAAATGCTCCAAATATGTGTGATTTAATTTTTATTGTGAGTGATTAGAATACATGAAAATGGGACAGTCTATCAGAGAAGAAAATATTAACAAAGTGTTTAAAAGAAATGCTAGGAAAATATGTGCAATATTTAAATTAAAATTAGTATTTGTAATACATGAATGCTCTTATAAGTCACAAATTTAAATATATAACAATGCAGTAGAAAAAGAACAAAATATCTAAATAAACAATTCATGGTAGAAAAAGCACAACCAACCAATAAGTATTTTAAATAGAACATCAACATTACAAGTGATACCATTTTTGCTTAATATAATAAAACAAGTAATATATTTATAATAGTGTTAAGCAAATTCAAAAAGTAATATAAGTGGCATTTATAAAATGTTGTAATAAATTTAAGGAAAGCAATTTCTCATTATCTTTATAATTTAAAGTGTCTTAGCCGTTAAACTCCAACATTCCGCTTCTAAAAATCTGTCCTTTCAAATATTGTAAGATAAGCATCTTCTAAGAAAGTTGATTACAGTGTTATGGTTTGTCATAGGATATAAATCAGAAGAGATTTAAAATCTATCAATATAGACATAGTTAAAATTTGGAGTGTACACATATGAGCCAATACAATGAAAATAATAAATAAAAAATGGGTGAGTCTTGACACCTTGCTACAAATCATCTCGAAGATCCATTACATCAATAATGCAAGTTCTTAAGTGCTATGGGTAATACCATCTCATTTATGTAAGTACATAAATATGTACATTCACGTGTGTCTGATGTGATTATGTGGTTGTGCAGGTGTGTCAAACCTTTGTATGTGCACACCTGCAGAAAAATACCAAGAAAGATATTCAAGGAACTGGGAACAATAGTTGTTTCAAGAAAAAAGGAAGCCAAAGTTTAGAGGAAAAAAAGTATGCACTTTAAGCTTATATTTCTATTCTTAAATATTCTTTGTAAAGACTATATATTGCTGTTGGGGAAAAATGAGAGCCTTAGAGCAAACAAATAAAATAGGTAGTTATTGGAAAAGAGATGATTGTAAAAATCTCTGAGATCAGGAGACATAATTTAGTAGAGAGGTAAGATTTTTATTTCTGCTATTACGCTTACTGGTAAATGCATCATAGACTGTTGTAATGAATGTATTCATAAACATTAATGAACAAAATTTCATGTTCCAACAATCTCTGAATAATTTCTTATAATTCATAATTCATCAAAATTAAGGGAACTTCAGTTATCTCTTTTCTGTCCTATTGGGAGTAATTGTGGCTTCTTTAGCTATTTGGTAGTTACCTTAGAGGCCTCAGTGAATTAAAAATGAGAGGTACATGGACAAGTTAATGCAACTAACTAAAAATTAGAAGAAAATTTTAGGCTAAGCCACTAACTTATGTGGACTCTAGCTTGTTTTACCTATATATTATGAATGAGAGACTGATTATAATGCATATAGAATATGCAATAGAAAATGCATATATTGCATTGAGAATTGCATATTTAAAGAGTTCTAGAATCTCATCAACTATAACCTTCTGAAATTCTTTATCTCTTAAGTGCAATAGTTCCCTCAAAGTACAAGACTAAACTCAGCTTCTCCAGTCTCAACAGGTCATTGTCTTAGTGTGAATTTCTTCAGGAACAGACTCTGAAAAGGGAGAAAGTCAGATGATTTGAGCGTATAACATTGAAACATATACATTACCATATGTAAAACAGACAAGCAGTGCAAGTTTGAGGTATGACGCAGGTGATCTGTGAAACCTGGAGAGATAGGGTGGGAAGGGTGGTGGGAGGGGATTCAGTATGGAGGGGCACATGTTTACCTATGGCCAATTCATACAGATGTATGGCAAAAGCTATCAGAATATTGTAAGCAATTCACCTGCAATTAAAATAAATAAGCAATTAAAAAATTTAAAAAGGGATTTAATTGCAACAGCTTATTTGGGAAATAATCTCAAGAAATACCACTAAAGAAGTTCAGTCTTGAGACACAGAATAGAAGCAAGCCAGGAAGAGTTTGGTTTGCGATCAAGTCAGTCACTACTGTGTGCATTGGAGTTGAGTCCACTGAGAGCTGACTTGAAGCTCTGGTGGTTATACATAAACTCCCTGCTCTTCAATGATCCAGGACTGTGACTGGCATAGTTAACGCTCTGGCATACCTGCCCTGTGCAAAGACCCGGCATGCCCCCACAGCCAGACAAAATGACCCAAGGAGCAGACTCATAATTTCTACTTTGGCAGCTTTCAGCTTGCAGAGTTTTATATGCTCACGGAAAAAGAGCAAGGCATTGAAGTATCACCTATATTTCATCACTTGCAAGTTCATTCTGTCAGATCACTTATTTTTGAATAGTAGTCAATCACAAATGCTTAACAAAAATGTTCTATGAGTATCAGTGGGACTAGCTATAGTCCTTGATGGTGCATATTGTCCCAAATCTGTACAGCTCTCCTTGGCATCCACAAGTCACTGTCTGATTCCAGAACTCACTGTGGATACCAAAATCCAGGGATGCTCAAGTCCTTTACAGCCAGTCCTTTATATTCACAGGTTCTGCTTTTCCTTGTTTCACTAATCACTGGTTCAACCAACAGCAGATTGAACCAAGGAATACAAAAGTTGGGCAATAAGATTTTCTTTCTGTCCATCCTCCACCTCTCATTCTGTATTCCTAACATCTTGGACTACTATTTCTGCTGGCAAGGTTTCTGATCCAAGTGGAGTAACTCAGACCTGTGTTCCTGAGTGTTTGATCTAAACCCAGTCTCTATCAAATTCTCTCTCTTCATGGTAAGAGAGATCACATGGTAAGGATTACAGCTTTTACGGTGTAGTAACTCCTTCGTTTGCCCACAGGTTCCACAGCATGAAGATCCCAAGCTGACCAAGCAATGGTCATGGCATTAGGTATTCAAAGGAGAAAGATGTAATTTATTTACCACCAAGTAGCTTGCTGGTCTTTTGAAGAGGCAGAAGCATCCTGAGGGCTCAGCATTCATCTCTGCTGCTAAAAGGTTGATGGCTCAGCCTCAGTAGCAGCCATAATTCTTTGGTTAATGGGAACTCATACACTTGGACCCACGCATCCTCTCTATTCTGACTAGTACAGCTTTCTTCATAGTCCATTATGAATCACTCGACTTTCTTCTATCAACAAGGTGAGCAGGCTGGAAGATGGTTCATCTCCTCTGGACAAAATATATTGTTCATCTTGTTGATTTGTACCTTGAGAGGTGATCTTTCATGGATATCGATACAAGTTTCAAAAATCTACAAACTTAATAGCCATTGGCCTAAAGAACTTTGTATCTCTGAAATTCCAATGTTGCTGCATCCATGCTCCTCTCAATAAGCTGAGACATGTGCCTTCTGTGTTTTGCAGACATTAAGCTAAAAGCTTAAGTGTGGACATGCCAGGGACAACAACTCTTGCACTACTCAGCCATTGAGGATATCCCTTATCTGCTGTCTCACACATGTTTCTGATCTGTCATCTTGAGTGTGGGTATGCGTATACCCTTTCCCCAGTGATCAATGATACTGGCACATAACTGTATTTTCTTTGAGTAAATCTGGTAGAATTTCTATCGGAGAGGTTTGCTGCGGTCTTCAAAAATGCCTCTGGATCTAAGAACTAACTCAGATGTGGAAACCCAGCCACATCCATGCTTTTCCTTGATAGTGATATCTGCAGTCTCTTCCTCTGCTCTTGATCTCTTGGTTCTTTCTTAAAGCAGTTTCACCAATAGCTGCTCTTTGAATTTCTAGCAGTGACCTGGTCCCTGTGAATCAATATCTTTTTGGCACTTGACACTGTTTAGGTTCACCTGGTTGCTAACAGTTTAGGGCCAGATTCTCTGTTGTTCTGTAATAGATGAACTTTAACGCAGTTATTTGAGGCATTTTATCCATTTATCAATATTCTTCTACTGCAGTTCTGTCACTTCCACTTCATTTTCAATATGCCATTATTCCCTTTAAAGATCTGTTCCAGCAGTGTACTGAGGCTTGCTCAGCTATCCTTGTCAGGACCATAAACCTCGAGTTACAGAAATGTACCCCCATATCAATCAAATTTCCATTCTCAATCCTTATCATTTCTCCATCACCAGGGTTCACAAACTCCAAAATAATTCCTGAACTGTTATCCTAGTTCTGCTCATCCTTATTAGATAGTTCCTTCAGTACGTCTGTAAATAATGTCTTTCTTCCTCTGTCAGGAGCAGGAAGGCATACAGAGACTGCTGCTGCTACTGCTAAGTCACTTCAGTCGTGTCCGACTCTGTACGACCTCATAGACAGCAGCCCACTAGGCTCCTCCGTCCCTGGGATTCTCCTGGCAAGAACACTGGAGTGGGTTGCCATGTCCTTCTCCAATGCGTGAAAGTGAATTCGCTCAGTCGTGTCCGACTCTTAGCAACCCCATGGACTGCAGCCTACCAGGCTCCTCCACCCATGAGATTTTCCAGGCAAGAATACTGGAGTGAGTCACCATTGTCTTCTCCGATACTGAGACTAGACTTCTGCTAATCTTTAGCAAGGAGAAGTAAGGATCACTACCTTCGAAGTGATTCAGAGGAACCTAGATGCTTCTGGTTCTTAAGCCCAACTACCAGATATGCCCATCCCAGACCTCAAGACTCCATTTCTTCCTATCTGCATCCTGACTTTAGCAAAAGATACTGTCTTTGTAAGTCTGCAACTATTTCAACCAGTTTTAGGAAATTAAGACCTTTAAATTTAAACTTTCGTAGAGACATTAAATTGAAAGTTGACTAACCTGAACCAGTAATTTTCTTCTGCCATAATTTCAATGACATTTAACTGTAGTCAACCAAGCCACCTTCTTTTAACTATCATTTACTTCCTATACCTCAGAGTGTTCAGGTTGCTGCATAGACCACTGCATCCATTTCTACCTCTATCTCAACTCAATCAACCATAGACAGAAGTCCTAAACTTCTTAATGTTCTAAAATGTCAGGTGTTCTCAGCTTTGATCTTACACCAACAATAAGGTCATCATTACCATTCAGATAGTAGGTGATCCAAAGTTAAAAGGAATTCCTAAGATTTTCTTCTTAGAAATACTTCTAGTGCCAAAAATCTTGGTTTAGGTTTTCACTGGATGGTAGTGCAATTAGTTTACTTGGAAAGTGATTCCAGGAAATACTAGTCAATGTGTGGGGGTTTGAAACAAGGAAGAGAAGGAAATAAATACAAAGTGGGGGCCTGGAGTAAAGTGAACAAAGGCATATCAAAAGGCAAGGTCAGAGAAATAATAGGGCCAGTTTATATATGGCCTTGTGCGTGCACGTATGTTTTGTGAACTTATGGACTATAACCTGCTAGGGTCCTCAGTCCATGGGTTTCTGCAGGTGAGAATACTGGAATGGGTCGCCATGCCCTTCTCCAGGGGATCCTTCCCTGATCCAGGGATTGAACCCACATTTCCTGCCTTTCAGGCAGATTCTTTACTGACTGAGCCACCAGGGAAGACCACACAGCTTTGTAGGTCATTATGAAAACTTTGAATGTTGTTTAAGATTGGGAGATATTATAGAATTTTTATCACAGAGTTAATTAATTTATTTTACATTTTAATAAGGAAACTTTGGCTACTTTGGTGTAAATTTGGAAATGTTGGTGTGAACTGTGCATTGAATGAATGAGGACAAAGACAAAAGCAGGAAGTTGAGTCAGGAGGTTTGAACAGGATGTCAGATGAGACAAGATGATGGCTTGGCCATGAGCAGTAGCAGGTCCAGTGATGAGAAGTAGTCATAGTCTGGACATATTCGGAAGTAAACTCCAGTGTGATTTGTTAATGGATTTGATGTCAGATTTGAGAGAATAATTGTACAAGAATTTCTTCAGGGTTTTGGCCAGAACACCTCAACAGTTAACTGAGAGAGCAAAAAGCAGATGAAGTTGGGTTTAGTAATGACACAAGTAAAGATGTTCAGGATGCTGTTGGATGTACAACCACAAAGGTAAGAAGAGTGGTCTGGGGTAGAGAACAACAATTTCAGTCAGAATAAAAGGAGAGGATGTGGGGAGCACACAGGTCTACGGTCTGAGCTCTTGACCATCCTAACTTGATGTGCCAAAGAGAAGAGAAAGAGGCAGCAGAAGAGAAAGGGAATGAAAAGCCGAGAAAACACATGGAAAATGAGAGTACAGAGCTATATTTTACTGATAAATGGTCAGGAAACAGTATTTTGCAATAGCATTATAATTTTTTTTTTATTTTTTTGCTGTTGAGTTGTATGAATTGCTTGTGTGTATTGGATATCAATTCTCTATGGGACATGTAATTTCCAATACTGTCCTTTCTATACATTGCTAGATTCACTTTTTTATTTTGTTGAGGATTCTTCCATCTATGTTCATTAGTAATATGGGGCTCTAATTTTCTTTTCTCATAATGTCTTGCTTTGATTTTGGTGTCAAGGTATTACTGGCTTCATAGAATCAGCTAGAAAATGTTCTTTTCTCTCCTATTTTTTGGAAGAATTTGAAAAATATGAGTATAATTCTTTAGAGGTTTCTTCAAATCATTTTTTCTTTACATTGGCCACTGATGTATCTGAGCCTGTCCTATTCTTGTGGGAGTTTCATAATTACTTATTCCATCTATTGACTTAGTATAAATCTATTCTTAGTTTTATTTTTTCTTGAGTCATTTTCACTAGTTTGTGACTTTCTAGGGATTTGTCCATTTCATCTAGATTATTAGATTGTTGGTATGCAATTTTTTATAGTATTACATTTTTTTAAAAAATTAAGAAATTTGTAATGTCAGTAATAAGGTCCCCTTTTAATTCTTGATTTTCATAAATCAAGTTTTCTTTCTTTCTGGGGCATTTTAGCTAAATGTGTGTCAATTTTGTTGAACTCTTCAAAGAACCAGCTGTGATTTTGTGATATTTATTTCTGTTCTCTCTTTGTTTTATTTTCACCCTAAACTTAATTTTTTCTGCTTTATTTGGGCTTATTTACTCTTATTTTTCTAGCTTTTTAAGGCAGAGTAGTTCAGTAATTCATTTGAGATTTTTATTTTTAATGTATCCATTTACTGATACAAACAATCAGATAATAACAATTCTTTTTGAACACTGCTTTCAGGAAGAACCAAAGCCATTCGGTCTTCACTAGTGCATGCTAGGTTGCTGGCTTTCAATGTGACTGTGAGAATATTGGTTTTCAAGGCTACCATGGAGGTGAGGGAAAGGTGATGAGAAAAGGGCAAGTAAAATGCCATAAAGACTTTCATTATTGCTAAGATTCAGCTCTCTTTCTTGAATAAGTGTTCCACGATTTTTCAAGCCTTTGACTAATTTACAGACTCCTCTAAAAGGAGTTAATTCTGACAGCTTTTGATAATGTTCTCATTGCTTTTAAGGATAAATGGATTTTTAAAGGTCCTTGGTCCACCATTCCCACTGATAAAGAAAGGTTCACATACTGAGATATGGAGAAGTCATTCTGGCTTTTACATGAGTTAATGTGAATTTTATACCTGTTTGTGGCTTATCAAATAAACATTGCACATTTACTTTAATTACTAAAGAAAAGGGTGCATTGGCCAAGGAAAGTCCATGCTAAATGAAGAGTAAATGCTGGGGTCTAGAGTTATGACCAACCTAGATAGTATATTCAAAAGCAGAGATATTACTTTGCCAACTAAGGTCCGTCTAGTCAAGGTTATGGTTTTTCCTGTGGTCATGTATGGATGTGAGAGTTGGACTGTGAAGAAGGCTGAGCACCGAAGAATTGATGCTTTTGAACTGTGGTGTTGGAGAAGACTCTTGAGAGTCCCTTGGACTGCAAGGAGATCCAACCAGTCCATTCTGAAGATCAGCCCTGGGATTTCTTTGGAAGGAATGATGCTAAAACTGAAACTCCAGTACTCTGGCCACCTCATGCGAAGCATTGACTCATTGGAAAAGACTCTGATTCTGGGAAGGATTGGGGGCAGGAGGAGAAGGGGACCATAGAGGATGAGATGGCTGGATGGCATCACTGACTCGATGGACATGAGTCTGGGTGAACTCCGGGAGTTGGTGATGGACAGGGAGGCCTGGCATGCTGCGATTCATGGGGTCGCAAAGAGTCGGACACGACTGAGTGACTGAACTGAACTGAACTGAACTGAACTGAACTACTGTTGATCAGACACCCTTCCCAAGTGCCAAAGCCATACTGACTCACTGTGCACGTTCTGAGCTTCTTCTTTTTTTTAATCTTTAAGGAATGTATCCCTGCCTTGTTTTGATGTTCTTTGTTCTGACAAGACAGAAAACTGTATTGACAACCATGCTTCTTCTCCAGGGCAGTTCCTCAGAGTTATCTGAGAAGCTGTCTTCTAGGGTATAGTCCTCAGTTTGGTTCATGTAAAACTCTTTCCTGTCCATATTATAGATTGTTTACTGATTATTTTCATCAACACCACTGATCTCATTCAGTGTTTTTTATTGTTAACTATGATTTGAGTACAGGTATTTCTACATGTTAACATTCAAGAGAGAACCTGATGGGAAATCAATGTAATTATTATTTAACAAGTACTTTGGGAATAATCTACTGAAAATTCTTTGTCATTCTGACTTTCACATGACTTAAACCACAGAAATATGCTTGCAAATAAAGTGCTGTGCAGAAGTTTAATAGATATCAAACATTCATATCAAAACTATCTTTTTTTGAGGCAGACATGGTGACAGACCCTGTGCATTTCTGCTTGCCCCTCTTTCTGGTTGTGGGCACCCTCACGAAACCCTGGGATTTATTGGAAAATAAATGCAGTCTGAGAAATAAAGTAACAGTTGAATAAAGTAGGTCCATGAAATGATGTGATGGGAAGGTGGCTTCCTAACATCCACAGATGGAGATGTAGGTACTAGAATTTCTAGTCCAAGCCAATGTTTGGAAGCAGTGCACTCTCAAGGTAGAACTACTCATTACTCATCTTTTTATTTGAAGTATATTATAGGAGACAATATTTCTCATTGTTCAGCCTGCCTGAGTAAACATTATATGACTATAATCATTCTTATATAGATAGTACATTTGTAACTAACACTGAACAAAAGTATCCATAACAAACTGGATGAAAAACACAAAATATTCCTTTATTTTCAAGGCCACTAAACTGTAAATGAGCCACTATTTCAAATTGATCTTGGGAAAATGGCTTTTATTTAGCTTTCCTGTTACTTTGTTTTCCTGTCAGTGTAATAAAGAGTAACTGAAAAAGCAGTGATGTTTAATAGCATCCCAGCACAGAACAATGGAAAACATATTTCCCTGCACACAGAGAGATGAGTGAGATGACTTGCCTCAATGCTAAAGAGAAATAAATTAATTGGTCTTATTGAAGTCTTTGTTTTCTGTTGTTTTTTTCATATCAGAAATGCCAAATGAATCTGACATATATGTCAGTCTCTCTGTTTTGTACGAGATAGCACTTGGCTTTTTAATCTGCAGAAATAAGCTTTGGTGTATTCAGTGATGCCAATCAAAGTTTTTTTTATTTATTTTTAAAACATTCAATGGAAATGTAATCCACAATTCTCTTTCATTTGCCAGATCTTCTAAAGTCTGTATTTCTAAATTGGGTGTTTATATCTTCAAGAAAATAAATAACTCAAAGGGAGTGCATTTTAAACACCACAGTGGTCAGAGAGAACATGAGGGTTCTGCAATGTGCTTCCTCTATGCCCATATGAGATAAAGCCATGTGTAAGCACAAGGCTTTAAAGTAGGAATCAGAGACAAAGATCCATGGGAGAAATCCATCCTGGTACCTGATTTTGTAGGGTCCATGAGTCCAAAATAGTTTATACATTTTAATGGTTTGGAAATAAAATAAGCAGCTTATTTGGTGACATAAGAAAATTATATAAAATTCAAACTTAAGTTTCCATACAAAGTGTTTATTGGAACACAGTAATGCTCATTTTTTGACATATTATCTATAACAGTTCTGCTACAATGTCAAAATCAAGTAGTTGCTAAAGCTATGATATTTACTATCCATCCCTTTGCAGAAAGGGTTTGACAAACTATCCAAAGGTCTCAAATCTAGTAGGGCCACAGGTTGTTTTGTCTTCCTTATTCTTTTATATTACCTTATTTTTCATTCACCCATACATCTTATTGCTTTGATTTCTGTCTATACTGTGTTTTATTATATTTGTAATAAATTGCATTTATAAATCATGGAGCAAACAGGACCCTCTAGATGTGTAGGTTTCTGTTCTTATATCACTAACCTTCCCTTCTCCTTGTGCCTACTACAGCACCAGAGAATTCAAAATACACTGTAAAACTAACTTGGCTTGATCCTCCGGGTGTTGCTAGCTACCAATCATGCTCCTTTTCTTTCTATCTTAAAAGGGTTAAAGATCCATTCCAAGAAATCATCAAACCTGTCAATTCCTTCATCTCTCCATGTTACCACTATATGTTACCGAATCCTTTCTTCCTGGGGAAAGAGTTGTATCATTTGTACTGTGATTAAAGCTAAAATGAAGCATCAGTCAGAATCAGTTGTTCAGTTCAGTTCAGTTGCTCAGTCGTGTCCGACTCTTTACGAACCTAGGAACTGCAGCACGCCAGGCCTCCCTGTCCATCAACTACTCCCAGAGCCTACCCAAACTCATGTCCATTGAGTTGCTGATGCCATCCAACCATCTCATCCTCTGTTGTCCCCTTCTCCTGCCCTCAATCTTTCCCAACATCCGGGTCTTTTCAAATGAGTCAGCTCTTCCCATCAAGTGGCCAAAGTATTGGAGTTGCAGCTTCAACATCAGTCCTTCCAGTGAATATTCAGGACTGATTTCTTTTAGGATTGACTGGTTAGATCTCCCTGCTATCCAAGGGACTCTTGAGAGTCTTCTCCAACACCTAGGTTCAAAACCATCAATTCTTAGGCGCTCAGCTTTCTTTACAGTCCAACTCTCACATCCATACATGACTAGGGGAAAATCCATAGACTTCCCTGGTGGCTCAGACGGTAAAGCATCTGTCTACAGTGTGGGAGGCCTGGGTTCAATCCCTGGGTCGGGAAGATTCCCTGGAGAAGGAAATGGTAACCCACTTCAGTACTCTTACTTAGAAAATCCCATGGACAGAAGAACCTGTTGTCAATAGGGTCACAAAGAGTTGGACACAACTGAGCGACTTCACTTTCTTTCTTTCTTTGACTAGACAGACTTTGGTGACAAAGTAACGTCTCTGCTTTTCAATATGCTGTCTAGGTTGGTCATAACTTTTTTTCCAAGGAGTAAGCGTCTTTTAATTTCATGGCTGCAATCACCATCTGCAGTGAGCCTGAAAAGTGAAGTCAGCCACTGTTTCCCCATCTATTTGCCATGAAGTGATGGGACAGGATGCCATGATCTTAGTTTTCTGATTGTTGAGTTTTAAGCCAACTTTTTCACTCTCCTCTCTCACTTTCATCAAGAGGCTCTTTAGTTCTTTTTCACTTTCTGCCATAAATAACTAATGCCAGAGAGGGTGTGGAGAAAAAGGGAAACTTTTTACAGTATTTGTGGGAATGTAAATTGGTACAGCGAGTATGAAAAACAATATAAGACTTCTCTCTTTGTATTCAAGTGGCTATAATATGCATTCTCATAATAAGCAGAGGAAACTTTTAAGAACAGTATGGAGAATCCTTAAAAAATCTAAAAATAGAGCTACCATATGATCCTGCAATCACAATCCTAGGCATTTAGAAATAGAAAACCATAATTCAAAAAGATATATGCACCCTGGTGTTCACGGCAGCAGCATCTAAATAGCTAAGATGTGAAAGCAATCTTAGTGTCTACTTACAGATGAACAGATAAAGATGATGTGGTATACATACACAATAAAATATTATTCAACCATAAAAAAGGGGGAAATAATACTATGTGCAGCAACATGGATGAATCTAGAGAATGACAAATATCATATGATATCACTTACATGTGGAATCTAAATATATATACAGTCTGTTTGTTCCTCAGTCATGTCCAACTCTTTGCAACCCCACAGACTGTAGCCAGCCCTGCTCCTCTGTCTATGGGATTTTCCAGGCAAGAATACTGGAGTGGCTCACCATTCATATGTGAGCTTATTTACAGAACAAAAGTATATATATATATATATATATATACATAGACATAGAAAACAAGCTTATGGCTACCAAAGAGGAAATGGGGAGGGATAAATTAGGAATTTGCAATTAACATATACACACTACTATAGATGAAATATAGGGAGATAGTGAGGACAGGGAAGACTGGCATGCTGCGGTCCATCGGGAGGGTCTGACATGATTTAGTGACTGAACAACAGCAGCAATATTAAATAGATAACTAACAAGGACCTGCTGTATAGCACCTGAAACTAACATGACATATAACATTATGAATCAACTAGATTTTGATGAATAAAAGTTAATTAATTAATTAAAATATTCTTTATAAAGAATAGTTAAAGTAAAACTTAAGGAGTCACAAATACACGTTTCTTTAACTCATTCTCTTTCTCCTAGGCAAAATGTTCTGAATCCAAGGACTAAGACCTAGAATATAAAATAGGAAGTAATAGGGGGAAAAATTGTGCTTCTAATAGGGAAAGAATAGTTGGATCTTTTTCTACCTTAAAGCCTTCAGAGATCATAATTCCAATAAGATTTAATGATTTTTCTTTGTTTTTAATCTCCTCATATCAAGCATCTTAAAATTGACATAAAATTGCAATAACCCATTTCCTTGACATTATAAATGGATTTCCATTTTATATTGACATGGCAAAGTTTCCAAAAAGTGTTTATTATTTTTAACACTCATTTTCTTTTTAAGATATATATAGATTTTCCAATCATGTTTTTCTAGGAGAGGAGTACCTCCAAACATTTTTTAAAGCCTGACTATTGTTTTAATACATTTTCAATTGCAGTCCAGGTTGTATCCTCAAGAACAAAGACCAAAAATCAATTAGAAATGCATCTGTTTGATTATAATCCTGTTTTGCCTTTAAAGAGATGTTAATTTTCCAAATCCCTGCAGATGAATATAGAGCACAGATGTGCACAGCAGTAAGTGAACAATATGTAGGCATGTACCTTATCTTCCAAAGTAGCAGTTGAAAATGGCACTCAACTTAATTAGCTCTCAGAAATGATTTAGAAGGACAGGAATTAGAAGGAGAGTCTGAGCCAGACAATATGTTGCTAAGTTTTGAAATAGAAACATCTCTTTAGTAGAGAGTCTTAAAAAAGATTCGTATGTGGGAAAGAGAATGATCAAGCTTCACTCAGAGTTGACCTCAACTGTGAATTCATCAGCCTCAGTCTTCTCAAGACTCTACAGTTAGCTTGACAGGGCTTTCCTTTTGAACCTTAGAACCCTGTTTTCACAAAGGTGTATTCTGCCAGTTCTTCTGCTTTTGACCTCCACCTGCTTAGTCCCAATTCTTTCAGTGCCTCTAGTTCTTGTGTCTGTGATGTGCTCATTGACCCTAACTTCCAACTCCACTGTCTCCTCTTATTAATCTTGACC
The DNA here is from genome assembly GCF_042477335.2 of Ovis canadensis. Classification (NCBI taxonomy): domain Eukaryota; kingdom Metazoa; phylum Chordata; class Mammalia; order Artiodactyla; family Bovidae; genus Ovis; species Ovis canadensis. The sequence goes on along the minus strand of NC_091246.1, from coordinate 193,709,565 downwards.
TTGACTCTAGAGCCTATCTTCTCAGTTAAACTTCTATATTGGGTTTCCTTGTTTGGGTTTGGACTTCCAAGAAAGTTTCCAGGGACATAAACTTATCTCCTTAGAAATGTCTAAATATATAATGATAACAATAAAGTTAGTGATAATATGCATTCATGAGTCCTTGAAATTGCACCACTTTCTTTAAAACATTTTGGGGGTTTTGTTGTTTGTTTTGTTCTAATACCAGAATTTTCAGTAAGGCTGGTTTGACAGCATAGCTGAACTTGTCTCAAGAGAACAATTTCCTAAAATTTTAAGGTTAAAAAAAAATGAATGTTGGGAATTGCTAGAGGAAAAGTCAATGAACTACCATCTCTATCATACCTATAGTTGGTGAAAATATTCTCTTTAGCTATTAATGGGACTTCCCTGGTAGCTCAAACAGTAATGAATCTGCCTACAATATGCGAGACCTGATTTCAATCCCTGAGTTGGGAAGATCCCCTGGAGGAGGGCATGGCAACCCACTTCTGTACTACTGCCTGGAGAATCCCCATGGACAGAGGTGCTTGGTGGGCTACTGTCCGTGGGGTTGCAAAGAGTCAGATACAACTGAGCAACTAAGCACATAGCTATTAATGCATCTTGTGCACATAGATACACAAAAACCAATGCTATTTAGATATATGTTTATAAAAAGTAAATTGTATAATCTAAACTCTTAAGACATTTCTTCAAGACTTATTTAAAACACTGTAGACACTGGTAAACATACCTATTTTCTCTCTTTAATATGTACAGAAAAAGCAGATCATTTCTGTCCTCATAAATAGTTTAAAAGGATCGAAGGAGGCTTTCAGACATGATGAAATTTTCTCTATTCAGCACATCATTCCTTCATTTCTTCAATGCTAGTCCTGATTCTTGGTTCATCTATAAGTTGCTTCCTAATTATTCTCAGATATACCCTTTCTGGCTTCTACTTTTTGCTTTTCAAATGATCCATAAATTAGTGTTTCAAGGTGACATATTTTATAATGAACACAGAGTTATTCCCACTACCAGGAAGTAGCCCATTACTTCCCCTCCTTGCCACCTTTCTCCCTTCTGCCAAAAGATTCTCCTCAGCTAGGAAGAAATGTATTCTCTTCATGAAAGAACACAATGTTTAAGTGATTTCTGCATTCTGAAGTTTCTCTCAGAGGCATTGACTTGACCAGAATTATATTTTCCAGTTTTGAAAAAAAAATATATGCCCATGTTCCTCTTAAATCAAATTCCACCCTCTATGCAGCTTAAGACAAACATGAAGTTTTATGCAAAAGATAATCTTTACATTATTCTCAAGCTATCACTAATTATTGAATTACTTTTGTAACTAAGCAGAGATTGAGAGATTTTCTTTTCTCACCACTCAGATTTGCTTGATCTTATTACTCAGTGATGCACCTATCAACCTGATATACACACAAACAAACACACATACGAACTCATATTTTTTGTGTGTGAGAGAAAAGCAAGGTCTATTTAATACAGCAGAATTTTTGTAATAACAATTTTTTACAATTAAAAAAAATAAATATCCTCTATCAAATAACCTCTCTGAACTAATCTGGAAATGTTTGAAGATGTAGTTATATATTTTTATATTTCTTAATTCTTTTTTTCTGATTGGCACAAAGTGGGTAGACATTGAGTGTTTTGCTTACAAGCCAGCGATTTGGGAGTCGCTGCATTGGGATTTCACCCAGAAACCCACGGTGGCATTGGCTGCTGCTCAAGAAGAAAAGCCAAAAAGCAGTTTGCTCCCATCTGGGTAAGTAGAACTTTAGCCTGTCATTTCTGAAAGTGGAAATGTATTAATTACCAAGAAGAGATCTTCTCTGCAAACTTCTAAATAAAAGAAGTGGGAAAAGTTGAAAAGCAAAGCTGCTGCTGCTGCTGCTAAGTCGTGTCTGACTAAGTCGTGCTTCAGTCGTGTCTGACTCTGTGTGACCCCACCAGGCTCCACCGTCCCTGGGATTCTCCCGGCAAGAACACTGGAGTGGGTTGCCATTTCCTTCTCCAATGCATGAAAAGTGAAAGTGAAGTCACTGAATCGTGTCCAACTCTCAGCGACCCCATGGACTGTAGCCTACCTGGCTTCTCCATCCACTGGATTTTCCAGGCAAGCAGCGATAGTCTATTAATTTGGCAGCCAAAAGTGATGCTGTGCTTTGTCAAAACTATCACAGCTCTCCTTTCTCAGTCTCCTCTAGCCTGGAAGAAGCAGTACATCAAAGCTAGGCTGCTTTTCTGTTATTTAAAATAAGTTGCAGCTCTTTGTTTTTATAATAAGAAGTGTATTAACTAGAATCAGAGAGTTTTACTCAGTTTCATCCTGAATGTAAATAAAGTTGGTTTCCCTAAGGAAGGAATCTGGTCACAAATCGATGACCTCATAATTATGTTTCCACTTTACTTAATTATTATGAAAGCTAAGTGCAAAGAATTGGATGCTTGTGTCACTCTAAGACGTGTTGAAATCCTAACTCCTATGTGATGATATTAGGGTTGGGTCTTTGAATTGGGGTTCTTATAAGAGACCCCAAAATGTCCCCTTACTGTGCTTTCTCAGGCTCTCACAAGAACCTGACCATGCTGGAACCCTGATCTCAGACTTTCAACCTCCAGAACTGTGAGAAATAAGTTTGTGTTCTTTATAATGTAGCCAGTCTATGGTAATTTGTTGTGGCAGCTGAAACTAAGACATTGTTTATTTTAAATAAAATATTCTGACTTGGCTTAAGAAAGCTGATTGTTCCATTTTTAATCTTTAGCCTGAAAATACAGTGAAGACAACATCCTTCCTTGTATACACAAACTAAGTACATGTGTGTGGTTTCTCTTCACAATATGAGATTCACTTCCATCATCCCGACTTTATCAATTGCGCTTCTCTTCTCAAGATACCCCTTAGCTATAGTAAATCCTCTCTGTATGCTATTTGTTTCATGACTCAAATCCAAGGCTCTTTGCATATTAGGACCAAGGGGCTAGATATTCTATGCCTAGACATTCATGAAAATATTCTAATGAAATTAAGTAATTGATTTTTAAAATCTTGTTGGAAATATTTCAAGAATAGAGCAATCTGGGGACTTCCTTGGCAGTCCAGTGGCTAAGTTTCCATGCTCGCAGTGTGGGGGGCCCAGGTTCATATTCTTATCAGGGAACTAGATCCCACATGCCAGAAATAAGAACCCACATCCTGCAACTACAGATCCCTCATGCTGCATGAAGATCCTGAGTGCCACAACTAAGACTTGCCACAGCCAAATATAAATAAATAAATATTTCAAAAGAATAGAACAGCCTGACAACTCCCTGCATCCTCCAATTTCTCCATCCTGTTTGGTAATATATCTGTAATATTGTCCCAATCTGTCAAGATTTATACTTTTAATTGGTTGGGCGGGTTTGTTTTCCTTTAATAATTCATTCATGCATGTATTTAATGCCTCTTACGTGTTAACTGTGCTTGTGCCAGGCACTGAGGCTACAGTAGTAAACAAGTATAATAGTTATGCTCTCAGATCCCTTGTGTTTGCCGACTCTACTGTGTCCTGTTCCCTTGGTCCACGTTTCCTACCTCTTCCTCCTTTTTTATGGTTGGTTATGCCTTCTTGCCACATTGCTCATCATTGCCTTTATATCTGCATCTTTGTTGTGTTGTCGCTCTTCAAAGATTGACTTGAATTCCACCATGGATGTCATGGGCCCTTATTGCAAAATGACACAGATAGGCTCAGCTCAACTCTTCCAGGTCCTCCAGGTCCTTCTGGGGCATTCCAAAATACCCCAGTCTCCACACTGGCATCACAGAGGAGGTATGTGGAAGAGCTGAGGACCTGGGCTCCTGTTTATGCAAGTGTTTGGCCTAAGGTCTACCAGCAGGCTCTTCTCACATCTGCTGCAGGACTCAGCCCCTGAAGTCTCTGTGAAACAGAAACATTTGCACCTTCATGATGATGCAGCTAAAGCCCACTTTCCTCTATGGCTGACATTTTCTTGACACCCTCCTTCCTAAATAAAAACCACTTTGCCTCAGACTTTTTTGGGATCACAAGAAATGAAGCTCTACTTCAAGCAATGGCACACCCTTGCCGGTTTTAGGAAATATGTCCTTGGGCAAAATGGTCTTCTTTGTGAAACTCCAGGCTCTCACTGAGGCAATGGGATACTTGCCTATACGTAAGATGAACTTAAGTCCTGCCAGTACACTCAGTGTAATAAGGTAATGGGTGCTGGATATGGAGGCAAAGGTGATGAAATCAAAGTCTCCAAGAATAAATTGCAAGTTTGAAAAAAGGAGAAACTGACAGACTATAAGAGACTTTGGTGACAACAACCAAATGATATTGGTCAACTTTATTTAGGTTCTGATTTAATCAGTCAAATTAAGCACACTAGTTTCGCGAAGAGTGGAAGAGATAGAAAGAAGCTATGAGTAAGATAACTGTGGACATTTGGACACTTACTTGACACTTGATTCTATTAACCAGATTAATTATTTTTGCATGTGATGTGTCAATGGTCTTGTAGGTGTGATTTTTAAAGAAAAAAATCCCTTGCATTTTTATAACTATGAGCTATTTACATATAAAATTATATATTGCCTGGAATTGGGCTCAAAATAATCCATTGAAGACAGCGGGGGTGGGGGCATAAAGTTAACAGAAATACTTATATATTATGAATTTTTGAATACAGATAATAAATACACTGGGTTTTATAACATAATGTTATTCTACTCTACTTTTGTTTATGTTTGAAATTCCGAGTTTGGAGAACAAAGATTATACAAGGGATAATTCAGGCAAATAAACACTTAGCACAGTATCGAATAATCTGGCCTATGGAAATGGAATTGTGTAGGTACCAGACTCCAAATAACTTAAATTGAAATCTGCTTCAAGCATTGTATAACTGAACAATGCATGATAATGTGTTGAATCACGACCCTGACTGCTGGGAGCCAGCGTGAGGAATCCCGCCCATTGCAAAGGTCATGAGGAAGGAAGCCTGACGTACACAAAGGCATGATCTGGCTTCAGGGGTTCCCCCTGGGTTTTCCTGAACATCTACCCCTCAAAACCAGAGTCTGCCTGCATTACTGTACTGTGCTTTCCACTCTTCTAACATAACGGGCTATCCCGACCACCTTTCTCTGGAAAGAGTTAACTCAGAGCTCCAGTTAACAGTCTCCTGCATACAAAAAGAATGTCTCGGTTTAAAACCTTTGATGGCTTTCTAACTTACCTGACCGGTCTGCCCGGACTTTTACAACTTGTGATTGTTTACAGCCCCCCAACCGTGAGAGGCATGTAGCTTAAAGCATCTTAAAGACATAGAGCCTTTTCTAAAGAGGTAAGAATTATATTGGTGATGGATTTTCATTGTTGAGTCAATGACTGCTGCAAGGCCTCCACATTCTTTATCTTTTAGGCACCTGGGAAGATATTCACCAATGTAAATGGGATGCAGAAATAGGAATATAGTAGTTTTGGTGTTAGTAACACTAGACTTTTGAGTTAATTAATTTTCTCTTTGTTATAAATCACTGTACTCCTCTTTCATTGTTATACATTGTTGTGTCCTTGCTATGTAAGAATGTAACTTTATTTAGTGCTTTCTGAGAGTGGTACCAAACTTTGGAAAGAACAACACTTTTAAGTTTTCTGGTTGACAGACCCTTAACAGAAAAGGGCCATAAAATATTAATTGGCCTTCTGGCCAGAAGATGATGTAAATCACCTAAGACTTGTGTATACAGCTAGGTATGCAGAGAGAAAGCCTGGTCTCAATAGCAGTCAGGGCTGCTGATGCTGCATAATTTTGTATTATCCATTGATCCCTATGTACAACCAAAAGTATAAAAAGCCTTTCCGGACAATAGAGGGAGTGCCAGTCACTGGAAAGACTGGTTTCCCCCATGTCGAATCTCTCTCTCTCTCTTTCTCCCTCTCCCTCCCTCTTCTTTTCAGGCTGAATTCCCATCTGGAGCGCAGAGGCTCACCATGTATACTTACTTCCCCTGGCTTCTAAGACCCACGCAAGAGGGAGCCCAAGGCAGGGCACCCTCCGCTATTCAAACAGGCGCTGGTGGCCTAACGTAGATGGCGCAAACTTCTTGTCTCAAGGTTTTATTAGTTCTCCACGTAAACCAAGTTATTCAGCCTCTTTTCTCCACTAACTTTTCCTACTATACTATTTCTTCCTATTCTATTTTTATATTTCTAAATAAATAAGTTTTTCCTCACCACGCCGTCCCCACTTTGAATTACCCTGGATCCACCAGCGCTGGACCCCGGCACCTGACCACACATTTTTTTATTTTTGTAGTGTAGAAAAAGTTTCAAATGCTCATTAGAAACAAAGAAACACATTATTCTGTGTGGAGGTTAGTGTGTGTGCTTAGTCATATCCAACCCTTTGGGACCCCATGGACTGTAGCTTGCTAGGCTCCTCTGACTGTGGAATTTTTCCAGGCAAGAGTACTGGAGAGGATTGCCATTTACTACTCCAGGGGATCTTCCCAACCCAGAGATCAAACCTCAAGTGGCTCTAGTTATCAAGAATCCACTTACCAATATTACCTTGAGAGTTGTTAAAAAGTTCCCTGAGACCTGAAGAAAAGATTGAAGGATATTCAAGACTGAGACAAAGTGGAGTGAGTATAAAGGGGTGAGGAAGGACATAGATACAGTATGTCATCTACAGCAAATGATGAAGAACATGAGGAACAAGGTAGTTGGGGGATGAAGTAGACTCATCCAGGTAAATAATTCCAAAAACGCTGGGCGTCCCCGGAGCCTAGAACTTCCTGTTGACTGGGTCAGTTTTCAGCCACCATGCAGTTTGGGCAGATCGCTCTCATTAGACTGCTTCAATAAGACAATGTTCTTCCTTAGGAATACAGAATCAACTTTATATCTCAAATTTTGCATCTGTGAAATCAACTGCCATTCTGGAAATATTGGTTATTGTGTTGCTAATCAGATATAATACTTCAGGTAAAGCCTAGACATTCATTAGAAGGTGGATAGCTTCAATCCACAGTTTTACTGAGGGAGATGGAGAATAAAAAACAATTGATGAGGCGCTATCTTGGAATATAATTTTTGATAGTTTATTGATCTTATTTGTGGTTCATTAAAAGTCACTATTTTCTTTTAGTTCATCCAATCATGCAATTACAAGGCAAGATTTTGGAGGTCATTGAGCAGTTTCTTGACAATAGAAAGTTTGAGCAGGCAGCTGAAACAAAGGGTCCTACTTATAAGAAGTATGATATACAGAGTCTAAAAGTTGTGATAAGAGATAAAAAGAAACTAATATCTCGAGTTAGGTGTGAACAATCATGGCACCTCTCTTTTCGAAGGAGTCTGAGGGAGACTAGAAAGTATACTATATGCATTCTGCTGAATATACTAACCTAAAATAAATTCCAATATTAAAATTACCTTTGCAATTTTTGCCCATATAAAAGGAAGTACTAACTTTCTGTCCCTCAAATCTTCCTCAAGTAAGTAAGTATATATGAGAACAGTGCTGGGAATTTTTTTCTGAGAAATGAAAATATGATCAGAAAAGACATCTTTCTCCAGAGCGTAACTTCAGGATGAGTAATACTGACTAAAGACGGAAGAGTTTCAGAATGAAAATGTACAAAGGAAAACACATCAAAAGATGACAGGCCTTTATCTACCATACAGAGAAGAAAACATCTAGATTAATCTTCTTTCCTTAGAAAGCACTTCATTAAATATGTGCATTTAAATGTTGGTCAATCATGAGAAACTTGTTTAGGTCACAAGATAAATTCTGGTGAAGTCATTTCTTTTCCTCTTTTAACTTATTTCAGTTTGGGGACCAGGTTGTCATTTAAATGTTGGGTGAGGAGGGAATAATGGAGTGAAAAAAAATGGCAGCAGGATTAAGGTGTTAAGCAGGTGTTGACTGAGCAGTGACTCAGTGCCTGAAGGAGAGTCACTTGGAGAGAAGGATGCACTCCATCGGCAGGTGCTGGCAGAGCCTAAACCCCTGTCCAAACCCCTACCAGCACCAGCACCAAACGACAGGACTGGGTTAGCTCTGTATGTTCTTCCACAATAGGATTATAGAGCCTGATTTTAGTGGGTTTGTCATTCTTGTTGCTTTGTCTATAACAGTCCCATTTGATGCCTCTTATGACTTCCCAGATGGCGCTACTGGCACAGAACCCACCTAACAGTGCAAGAGATGTAAGAGACACAGGTTTGATCCCTGAGTTAAGAAGATCCCCTGGAGAAGGGCATGGCAACCCACTTCAGCGTTCTTGTATGGAGAATCCCATGGACAGAGGAGCCTGGTGGACTCTAGTCCATAGGGTCCCAAAGAGTCAGACACGACTGAAGCTACTTGGCATACACACAGCACATCACAGTATTAAAAATTGCTTTCTCCCCACCCCCCAAATTCAAAATATTCCAGTTTGGTAAAAAACAATTAAACTATCTTAATTTTCTGAGGCCTTCATTTTTCTTTAGTATTGTGTTTGACATTCATTACAAATTTTTTAAAAATTGATAGAGGGACATTTAGAAGTTTATAGTTGTATACAAACCACTACACATAAAATAGACAGGAAACAAGGAGTTACTGTATAGCACAGGGAACTATAGTCAATATCTTGCAATAACCAGTAATGAGAAAATAATCTGATATGTATGTATATATATATGTATATGTATATATGTATGCATATAACTGAATCACTTTGTTGCACAACTGAAATTAACACAGTATTGTAAAATGGCTATACTTCAATTAAAAATTTTTAGAGTGGGATATTTTGCAACAAAATCTTTTTAAATATGTTCTGCCAATGTCATTCACAAAACTGTACATAGTTGTTCATAAGACTTTTAAAAAAGTTATGTGTGTGTATGTAAATAAAGTATGTGTGTAAAATATGTGTATCTAAATATATGTGTAAATATTATAAATATATAACATATTGTATCTGTGTGTGTGTGTGCGTGTGTGTGTGTGTGCATGCACTGTCTTTTCTGACTGTTTGCAGCCCCATGGACTATAGTCCACCAGGCCTCTCTGTTCATATAATTTTCCAGGAAGAATAATGGAGTGGCTTGCTGTTTCCTCCTCCAGGGGATCTTCTAATCCCAGGGACCGAACCCATGTCTCTTTCATCCCCTGCAATGGCAAGCAAATTCTTTACACTAGTACCATCTAGGAAATCCATATAACATGAAGTGAAGTAAAGAAGTGAAGTTGCTCAGTCATGTCTGATTCTTTGTGACCCCATGGGCTGTAGCCCACCAGGCTCCTTGGTCCATGGGATTTTTCAGACATGAATACTGGAGTGGGTTGCCATTTCTTTCTCCAGGGGATCTTCCCAACCCAGGGATCGAACTCAGGTCTCCCACATTGTAGGCAGATGCTTTACTGTCTGAGCTACCAGGGAAGCCTATATGACATATAATGCTGTTATATATCATACTTTGTACTTCTTATGTACATGTCCAGATAAAAACACATGTATGCGAGCATGTCTTCACAGTTATACATAAACACGCACAGCATACACGCATATCATATACCATAAAAATCAAGTGTGATTCATTTAAAATAAACTACTATACATCCATTATTCAATTTAAAAGGTAAAGGTTATAGGCTTTTTGATTGTTTTAATTTCTTTATTTGATGGATAACTGCTTTACAATATTGTGTTGCTTTCTACCATACATCAACATGAGTCAGCCATAGGTGTATATATATGTCCCCTCCCTTTTGAACCTCCCTCTCATCTCCCACCCAATCCCACCCCTCTAGGTTGTCACAGAGCCCTGGTTTCAGCTCCCTGAGTCATACAGCAAATTCCCATTGGTTATCTATTTTACATATGGTAATGTATATTTCCTTACTATTCTCTCCTTTCTCCCGTCCTCCCCTATTACTCTCTCCTTTCTCCCGTCCTCCCCTATTACTCTCTCCTTTCTCCCGTCCTCCCCTATCCGCTCAGCGTCCACAAATCTGTTCTCTGTTTCTGCATCTCCATGACAGCCTTGCAAATTGGTTCATCAGTACCATCTTTCCAGATTCCATATATAGGTGCTAATATATGATATTTGTTTTTATCTTTCTGACTTACTGCACTGTCTATAATAGGCTCTCGGTTCATCCACCACATTAGAACTTACTCAAATGAGTTCCTCTTATGGCTAAGTAATATTCTATTGTATATATGTACCACAGCTTCTTTATCCATTCATCTGTCAATGGACATCTAGGTTGCTCCCTTGCCCTAGCTATTATAAATAGTGCTGCAATGAACATTGATTGAGGAAATATTTCAAATAAGAGTTAGACTGTAAGTGACATATTTTCTTCAAATACAGTCATGTAGAATCCTTTCTATTCAACACACAGAGAAGAAAGCATTTTCTGGATAAATCAATGGTGAAACTGTATATATATTTATAAGATTATAAAAGAATGACAACTCTGTCTTTTCTACAATTTTTTTTTAAGTGAGAGAAGAGTGGCTAGTGCTATAATAAAATTATCAATACAGGTTCTAGGTAAACATTAAATTTGGAGGAGCTGTAAAAATCTTGAGAATATGCTGCAATTAGTATTTCAGTAATATTTCAAAAGCATTCCCAGCTCCATGTGAATGTGAAGTATGAAATAACAAAATCCATGTGTAATACAGATTCAGATTCTTGGCAAATATATTCCTGATCAGATGATTTATCTGTTCTCTGGTGTGGTAAAAACCACTGGAGCAATGGTTATACTGTCAGTAAGATATATGAATATGTGCATACACACATTTACTTATAAGTATATAAATACATACACATACATTCCATATGAGGGGATTTGTGTGCATCAATACAGACAATTTAACTGCACTGTTACTAAATGCAGAGAATGGCTCTTAAAACTGATGTGCTGTTTTTTCATGATCCTCTATTCAATTGATATAAAAGAACATTTATTTAGTTCAATCTAGTTTAAGACTTTATCCAATCAGTTATCTAAGTAATCCTTTTAAGTCACATCATCTTGTACTTGATGTGACTAAGGTACTTGCTTAGCCTCATAGATTCTGTCGCTTCTCCTGTGTGTACCCAATGTGACTTCTGATTATGTGGAGGAAAGAGGACTCTTGTGACTTTGTAGAATGGAATGACAGGTTTGACTGGTTTGATCTCCTTGCAGTCCAAGGGACTCTCAAAAGTCTTCTCTAGAACTACATTTTTAAAACATTAATTCTTTGGTGCTAAGCTAAAGAGTTTTATGGTCCAACTCTTACATTTATACATGACTACTGGAAAAAAACATAGATTTGACTATATAGATCCCTGTTGGCAAAGTGATATCTCTGCAAAGTGATATGCAGTCTAGGTTTAGCATTACTTTCCTTCCAAGGAGAAAGTGTCTTTACTTTCATGGCTCCGATCATCATACACAGTGATTTTGGAGCCTTAGAAAATAAAATCTGTCACCACTTCCTTTGTTCCCCCTTATAGTTGATATGGAGGAAGGAGATGGCAACCCACTCCAGTCCTCTTGCCTGGAAAATCCCGTGATGGAGGAGCCTGGTAGGTTACAGTCCATAGGGTTGCAAAGAGTCAGACACAGCTGAGTGACTTCACTTTGCTAACTTCACTCACTTCTTACTTTATCACTGGAGAAGGAAATGGTAACCCACTCCATTATTCTTGCTTGGAGAATCCCATGGAGAGAGGAGCTTGGCAGGGCATGGTCCATGGGGTCACAGAGGGTCAGACAAGCTGAAGTGGCTAAGCAGCAGCAACAGCATAGTTGATATGAAGTGACGGATCAGGATGCTATGACCTTAGTTTTTTTGAATGTTGAATTCCAAGACAGCATTTTCACTCTCTTCTTTAACCATCATCCAAAAGCTCTTGACTTCCTCTTCACTTTCTGCCATTAGAGTGGTATAATCTGTTCATTTGAGGTTGTTATTTCTCCCTGCAATCTTGATTTGTGCTTGTGATTCATCCAGCCTAGCATTTCACATGATGTACTCTGCATATAAGTTAAATAAGCATGGTAAAAAGATATAGCTTTGTTATACTCCTTTCCCAGTTTTGAACCTGTCATGTCTTCCATGTCCAATTCTGTTTTGTTGTTATTGTTGTTGTTGTTGTTGTCGTTGTTGTTGTTTTACCTACATACAGATTCTGCAGGACTCAGGTAGGTGGTCTGAGTCTTAAATATTTAAAAGGTCTTAAAATATTCCCATCACTTTAAGAATTTTCCAGTTTGTTGTGATCCACATAGTCAAAGTTTTTAGCATAATAAAAGAAGCAGAAATAGGTGTTTTTCTGGAATTCCCTTGCTTTCTCCATGATCCAACAAATGTTGATCTCTGATCCCTCTGCCTCTTTGAAACACAGATTATACATCTGGAAATTCTTGATTCATGTACTTTTGTAACCTAACTTGAAGGATTTTGAGCATCACATTGCTAGCGTGTGAAATGTGCACAATCGTGTGGTAATTTGAACATTCTTTGTCATTCTCCAGGATTGGAATGAAGACTGACTTTTTTCAGTCCTGTGACCACTGCTGATTTTTCCAAATATGTTGACATATTTAGTGCAGCAATTAGTATCATCTTTTACAATTTCCAGTAACTCAGTGGAAACTTATCACCTCTATTAGCTTTGTTCATAGTAATATGTTCTAAGGCTCACTTGACTTCACACTCCAGGATGTCCATCTCTAGGTGAATGAATACATCATCATCATTATCCTTGTCATTAAGACCTTTCTTCTATAGTTCTTCTGTGTATTCTTGTCATCTCTTCTTAATATCTTCTGTTTATGTTAGTTCCTTACCACTTCTGTCCATTATTGTGCCTATCCTTGCATGATATTTTCCCTTGATATCTCAAATTTTCTTGAAGAGATCTCTAGTCTTTCCCATTCTATTGTTTTCCTCTATTTCTTTGCATTGTTCTCTTAAGAGGGCCTTCTTATCTCTCTTTGCTATTCTTTGGAACTCTGCATTCAGTTTAGCATATCACTTCCTTTCTCCATTGCCTTTCACTTCTCTTCTTTGCCTTGGAAATGAACAGAGATCATTCTGTTGTTTTTTAGATTACATCCAAGTATTGCATTTCAGACTCTTTTGATGGCCATGATGGCTACTCCACTTCTTCTAAGGGATTCCTGCCCACAGTAGTAGCTATAATGGTCATGTGAGTTGAATTCACCCATTCCAGGCCATTTTAGTCTGCTGATTCCTAGAATGTCAATACAGTCTAGTCAATCCCTAGAATGTCTATACAGTCATCAAAAACAACACTGGGAGATGACTGTGGCTCAGATCATGAACTCCATATTGCCAAATTCAGACTTAGATTGAAGAAAGTAGGGAAAACCACTAGACCATTCAGGTATTACCTAAATCAAATCCCTTATGATTATACAGTGGAAGTGAGAAATAGATTTAAGGGACTAGATCTGATACATATAGTGCCTGATGAACTATGGATGGAGGTTCATGACATTGTACAGGAAACAGGGATGAAGAACATCCCCATGGAAAAGAAATGCAAAAAAGCAAAATAGCTGTCTTAGGAGGCCTTACAAATAGCTGTGAAAAGAAGAGAGGCAAAAAGCAAAGGAGCAAAGGAAAGATATAAGCATCAGAAGTTCCAAAGAATAACAAGGAGAGATAAGAAAGCCTTCTTCAACGATCAATGCAAAGAAATAGAGGAAAACAACAGAATGGGAAAGATTAGAGATCTCTTCAAGAAAATTAGAGACACCAAGGGATCATTTCATGTGCAGATAGGCTCAGTAAAGGACAGAAATGGTATGGACCTAACAGAAGCAGAAAATATTAAGAAGAGGTGGCAAGAATACACAGAAGAACTGTACAAGAAAGAGCTTCACAACCAAGATAATCACGTTGGTGTGGTCACTCACCTAGAGACAGACATCCTGGAATGTGAAGTCAAGAGGGCCTTAGGAAGCATCACTATAAACAAAGCTAGTGGAGGTGATGGAATTCCAGCTGAGCTATTTCAAATCCTGGAAGATGATGCTGTGAAAGTGCTGCACTCAATATACCAACAAATTTGGAAAACTCAGCAGTGGCCAAGGGACTGGAAAAGGTCAGTTTTCATTCCAATTCCAAAGAAAGGCAATGCCAAAGAATGCTCAAACTACCACACAATTGCACTCATCTCACATGCTAGTAAAGTAATGCTCAAAATTCTCCAAGCCAGGCTTCAGCAATATGTGAACTGTGAACTTCCAGATGTTCAGGTGGTTTTAGAAAAGGCAGAGGAATCAAAGATCAAATTGCCAGCATCTGCTGGATCATGGAAAAAGCAAGAGAGTTCCAGAAAAACATCTATTTCTGCTTTATTGACTATGCCAAAGTCTTTGACTGTGTAGATCACAATAAACTGTTGAAAATTCTGAAAGAGATAGGAATACCAGTCCACCTGACCTGACATTTGAAAAACCTATATGCAGGTCAGGAAGCAACAGTTAGAAGTGGACATGAAACAACAGACTGGTTCCAAATAGGAAAAGGAGTACGACAAGGCTGTATATTGTCTTCCTGCTTATTTAACTTATATGCAGAGTACATCATGAGAAACGCTGGTCTTGAAGAAGCACAAGCTGGAATCAAGTTTGCCAGGAGAAATATCAATAACCTCAGATATGCAGATGACACCACCCTCATGGCAGAAAGTGAAGAGTAACTAAAAAGCCTCTTGATGAAAGTGAAAGAGGAGAGTGAAAAAGTTGGCTTAAAGCTCAACATTCAGAAAACTAAGATAATGGCATCTGGTCCCATCACTTCATGGGAAGTAGATGGGGAAACAGTGGAAACAGTGTCAGACTTTATTTTTCTGGGCTCCAAAGTCACTGCAGATGGTGATTGCAGCCATGAAATTAAAGACACTTGCTCCTTGGAAGGAAAGTTATGACCAACCTAGGTAGCATATTGAAAAGCAGAGACATTACTTTGGCAGCAAAGGTCTGTCTAGTCAAGGCTATGGTTTTTGAGTGGTCATGTATGGATGTAAGAGTTGGACTGTGAAGAAAGTTGAGCACCGAGAATTGATGCTTTTGAACTGTGGTGTTGGAGAAGACTCTTGAAAGTCCCTTGGACTGCAAGGAGATCCAATCAGTCCATTCTAAAGGAGATCAGTCCTGGGTGTTCACTGGAAGTAGTGATGCTGAAGCTGAACCTCTAATACTTTGGCCACCTAATGCGAAGAGCTGACTCATTTATTTATATTGAAACCTAATAAATATTTACTTTGATATATGCCTTATAGATTACCTTTTAATAAAATTAAGCTCTAAAGTAGGAAGAAAAATCTTCCTATCATATCAACAATTTAATGTGTTCTTTTTCATTTTTTCTATATACGTTCAGTTTTAGATATGATCAGAGTACAGATAGTTTATATTTTCCATTTTAAACATTAATTGATAACTGTTTATACATTGCTGTATAACCTTTATAATATGAACTAAATGGCTTCATAAGTTGAAGGATCATTATTATTTCCCTGATATTGAACTTCTGGTGTTTTTCAGTAACTAGGATATGTCCAACTCTTTGTGACATCATGGACTGCAGTGATCCAGGCTTCCCTATGTTATTTTTAAATTTTGTCTTGTTTTGTAATAGCCAAAAGAGTCTGTTTTGAGAGTATATTACACAAAAACACACACATGCATACCCACATGTACATGAAAGCTTTTCTCTTCTAAATACTTACAATACACACAAGCACCCTGCACTGAAGGATTTATGAAGTGGTGCATCTCTGCACAGAAAACTCTGACATGTTTGTCCTGTATGTAGGTATCTCTAAAGCCCCCAGATACTCTGAGATTTTCATGCTCATCTATGATGCTAACTGTAGTTTCAGCAATAGGAGCAACATCTGATTTGGAATTTTACCACTGCCTAAACACAGGTTAATCACTGGATCTTCCTTTGCCTTAACAGGAATTGCCAAAACCCCTGTGAAACTTTTCCAATCCACCATTGTACAAAGGCTGGAGGTTGAGTGGGAAGGAAATAACTGACAGCACTATACTGAATAGCAGCCCTTCATTCTGCAGACCAACAGACTTCAACTCTAAGAAGAAACTGATGAAGTTGTTAAAAAGACACATGATGCCATATGCCACCTCACTAGCTGAGCACCAGTTCACAATACCATTCTCTAAGTGCAAGCACACTGGGGTTCACCTGCAAGGCCTCAGACATCTGTGCATCAGTAGGAAGAGACTGAGAATGTCCAAATGGCCAGCCAGGCAGCTGGGCCTTGTCTGCAGCTGACACACGTAGCATTCCTAGTTAAGCAAGTGTCCTTTGGGTTAAGAATAATTAATCTCCTTCTCAGCATGAGGATTAGGATGGTTGCATGTCCTTTTTAGCAAGAACATAAAAAGGACAAGATAATGCAGTAAAGAGCAGATGTAATCAGTTATAATGGCCATGGAAATAAAAAGAGAAGGCTTTGTTGAACAGAGATTAGAGACTATGTGGAAAGATATAAGAACATCCCATTCATATAGCATTTTACTTAAAAAAAAAAAAAAGGTGTAACAGCATCTAGAGAGGTTCCAAAATTAGTTTCCATCAGCAATGGAAAACAGACTCCCTAAGAAAAAATATCTGACTTTTATAACTATAAAGTAAAACTGTTTTAATTTTAATTAGTTTTAATTTTTATGTACTTATAAACTTTTAAAGTTAAGAACTGTGCCCTCCATCCCAGACAAACTATCCAACACAATTTTTTGAGGTGGAAGTAATTGGGAAATAACCTATTTCCAACTCCAAACACATTTTCAGAGCTAAAAGGATCTGAAGTCCAGAAATTTATAATTGGTTAGATGACTTAAATAGACTAGAGCTGAGAATCCAAATATCTTGAATCTCAGTCATATACATGCTTTTTTTTTTTTGGAAAAGTTGTACAAAATTTACTTTTTAAAATAAAATATTGTTCAGTCGCTAAATTGTGTTCAACTCTTTGCAACCCCATGGACTGTAGCATGCCAGGCTTCTCTGTCCTCTACTATCTCCTGAAGTTTGTTCAAATTCATGTCCTAAAGATGGTCTAACTGGGAAAAGTTTTCTGTCATTTTTCACAATGACCTCACTTTTTTAAATTACAGTTTTCACTTTTTACCTTCATGTAGTGTTTGTCCCCATCTGCACATGGGCTGAGAAAGACTGGTATTATTTCTTCTCTAAATGTTTGATAGGATCATTATTAGCACTGGGTCTTAGACTTTTATCTATCAGAAAGTTTTTGATTACTAATTCAATTGTAATTGATCTGTTCAAATTTTCTCTCTCTTCAGTGATTTAGTTTTGGTAGCTTGTATGTTTTTAGGAATTCACCCACTTCTTCTAGGTTATAAGGTTTGTTGGTGTATAATTGTTTATAATAGTCTTTCATTATCCTTTGTAATTCAATGATATCATTTGTAGTATTTCTTCTTTCATTTCTGATTTTATTTGAGTCTTCCCTCTTCTTTTCTGAGTCAAGCTAAAGTTTTTTAAATTTGTTCATCTTTAAAAATTAGCCTTTAGTTTTATTAATAGTTTCTATTGTTTTGCTGATCTCTATTTAATTATTTCTTCTTTGGTCTCTGCCAGTTCCTTCTCTGTGCTAACTTTGGGCTTAATTTATTTTCTTTTTCCAGTTTATTGAAGTTCTTCATTTGAAATCTTTCTTTTTCTTAATGTTGGTGTTTATTCTAATGAATTTCAGTTTCAGAACTATTTGTGAATCATCCCATAGGTTTTGATATGCTGTGTTTCCATTTTACTTTGGTTCAATATATCTCTTATTTTCCTTTCGATTTCTTCTTGACTCATTGGCTGGTCAGAAATGTGTTGTTTATTTTCACTCATTTGTGAATTTTCCAGTTTCCTCTTGTTGCTGATTTTGAGTTTCATATTATTGTGGCAAGAGAAGATACTCTATATGTTTCCAGTTATCTTAAATTTGCTAAGACTTGTATTGTGACCTATCATATGATCTCTCATGGAGCTTAGTCTGTGTGTGCTTGAGGGAAAAAAAAACTGTGTATTCTGATCCTCTTGGATGGAAGTGTTCTGTAGGTCTGTTAGGTTCATTTGGTATAAAGTATGGTTCAAATCTAATGTTTCCTTGTTGATTTTCTGTCTGATTGATCTATCCATTATTGAAAGTGTAATATTGAACTCCCCAGCTAGTATTGTAGTTTATTTCTCCTTTCAGATATATTAGTATTTACTTAACTTATATTTAGGTACTCCAATGTTGAGTACATATATATTTACATTTGTTATATTTTCTTAATGAATTGACCACCTTATCATTATATAATAACATTTTTTGTCTTTTACTGTTTTTGATTTAAAGTCTATTTTGTCTGATATAGATATACCCATTCCTACTCTCTTTTGGTTTCTCCTCTCATGAATTTTTTTAATCCCTTCACTTTGAGCATATTTGTATTTTTAAAGCTGAAATAAGTCTCTTGGTGTCAACACATAGTACACAGTCTTGTTGTTTTTTATTCATTCAATCACTTCATGTCTCTTAATGGGAAAATGCAATGCATTTACATCTAGAGTAATTATCAGTAGGTAAATACTTACTAATACTGTCTTATTAACTACTTTCTGGGGATTTTTATTTCCACTATTCCTTTCTTTCTCTCTTGCTGCTTTCATTTGTGAATTAATTATTTTTTTCCTTACTAGGGTGTTTTGATTTTCTTCTATTTATCTTTTATGAATTACTATAGGCTTTTACTTTGTGGTTACAATGAGGCTTACCTAAAAGTTATTAAAGTTATAACAGTCTATTTTATACTAATAAACTTTAACTTGATTTACATCCAAAAACTTCACTATTTTATTCCTCTCTTTTGTTTTTGATGTCATGGTTTACATCTCTTTATGCTGTATCTCAATTAACAATTATTACAAATATAGCTATTTTATACTTTTGTTTTTTAACCTTTATATAGTGAAATAGTTAATATAACACCATACTGAGGTATTAGAGTATTCTGACTCTTACTACAAGCTTACACTTACAAGTGTTGTATATTTTTCTATGATGTCATTATTGTTAATTAGTCGAGAGTTTACACAAGCTATACTATAGATTAAGTTAAGGCTATGTCAACATTTTCTAAAAAATCCTTGACTCAAAAGTTTGGGAGATATCTTGGCAGGTAGAACTGGTCATTGTTATAGAATCAATTTTCTGATCACATGGACAAAGTCTAAGCCAGTTAATTTCATATAGGTCTTAGTTTCTAAATATATACATGAATGGTGTCAGGAAAAAATTTATATGAGATGCTAGACACGTAGTGAGAATGAAATAAATGTTTTTTTTTTTTTAATTTAATTGGATTTTAGCCAAAGGCAGATATCATGTTCAACAACAGGAAAACAAAACCGCTACATTGCTTGGAGCATGTGAAAAGTTGACCTGGCAACTCTCACCTATTTAGTGGCCACATTGATCCTACATCATGTTGATTTCGTGCCAAGTTAATTTCTCACTTTTTTTCATATTGTATTGTCGGCACAGTTGTACATCTTTCTGCTTCTTACCTAAAAATATCATCAGAGTAGTTGTCCCCATAGCTAAAATACATAAAACCTATGAATCAATTGAAACTGTTCCATTTTGATAATTGTAAGGAACGTTAATAAGTTAGAAAACCCCTTTTGCAATATAGCTTCAGTTCAGTTCAGTTCATTTCACTCACTCAGTCATGTCCAACTCTTTGCGACCCCATGAACTGCAGCACACCAGGCCTCTCTGCCCATCACCAACTCCCAGAATTTACCCAAACTCATGTCCATTAAGTCAGTGACGCCATCCCACCATCTCATCCTCTGTTGTCCCCTTCTTCTCCTGCCCTCAGTCTTTCCCTTCTCCTCCTGCCCTCAGTCTTTCCCAGTGTCAGGGTATTTTCCAATGAGTCAGCTCTTCGCATTAGGTGGCCAAATTTATTGTAGCTGTAGCTTCCAAATCTGTCCTTCCAATGAACACCTAGGACTGATCTCCTTTAGGATGGACTGGTTGGATCTCCCTGGCATCCGAGGGACTCTCAAGGGTCTTCTCCAACACCACAGTTCAAAAGTATCAATTCTTTGGCCCTCAGCTTTCTTCACAGTCCAATTCTCACATCTATGAATGACTACTGGAAAAACCATAGCCTTGACTAGATGGACCTTTGTTGACAAAGTAATGTCTCTGCTTTTTAATCTGCTGTCTAGGTTGGTCATAACTTTCCATCCAAGGAGTAAGCGTCTTTTAATTTCATGGCTGAAATCACCATCTGCAGCGATTTTGGAGCCCAGAAAAGTAAAAGTCAGCCAGCCACTGTTTCCACTGTTTCCCCATCTATTTCCCATGAAGTGATGGGACCAGATGCCATGATCTTCGTTTTCTGAATGTTGAGCTTTAAGCCAACTTTTCCACTCTCCTCTTTCACTTTCATCAAGAGGCTCTTCAGTTCTTCACTTTGAGGTTGTTTTATTTTATATTATTGCATAATAAAAGTACGAAATGATAAAGTTTGATATTTAGGCTATGAGAGTAGAAAATGCTTCTAGACAAGATTAAAGAGGTGATAACAGAGATTATAAGATTTAGTTGAGAAGGAAGATTTGAGGATCAACAACTCTTAGGAATCCTAAAAACATCTAGCCTTTCCCCTAATCAAGTCCATTTTCATGTGATTTTAGAACTGCAAGCAGAAAGTTGTATGATCTTTGGAAAATTATGAATTTTCTGGGCATGAATTTCAACTACTTTCAAAGAAGCACAAACCTCAAGATTATTGTGAGAATGTAATGAGATACCCTTCTTATCAGCCAAAATACTATAGAAAATAAGAATAATAATATGACTAAAGTTGCTGGTAAATATTCATAACTCCAAGCCCTCTCAGTGTTTACCTCCATCCTCTGGTCAAGTACACTTTTCCCTGGGGACTCTTCCAACCTAATCACTGTGCATAACCAAGAATTGTTCAACATTGTGATTATTACATCTCTACAACAATGCAATATACATAGTATATACCCAGTGAATGATTGTTCGCTGGTTAGTAATCCACATGGAAGTACTTTCAATAGTTAAACATGACATAATTACTAAACATTATTCCATATTTTCAAATATGTAATCATTTTGAAATTGTTTTCCTTTAAAAATGTATTCTAATTAATGTGGTTTTTCTCTCTTTGCAAATATATATGAGACATTAGTGAAAAAACATAAGAACACTAACTAAAATACAGAATTTCAGCCATTTGCTACATTTGGAGAGTGCCATGGATCTGCTAAAATAGCTTTTAAAAATCCAGGTGCCACTGCTGGGGAAACAGTTTCTACTTCTGTTCGTTTAATTCTTACATTACTAATTAGCTTTAGCCTACAGAGAACTAAAATTATTCACTGAGAAAGTATGTCTTGACTTTCAGTTATATTTAAATTTCACACTTTTTGCTACTACTTTTGTTGGTACATCCTTTCTTCCTGTGCATTCTTCCTCTCTGCTTGCCTTCCCTCTACTCAACATTCATGTATAGAGTTAGTCAAATGTCCCTGTCTCTATTTGGATCTCAGCAGTCACCTCAAATTTTCCAAGTCCAGATCCCTATCCGTGTCCCAAATTGTTCCCTGCCTTAGTAAACAACAGGGGCTTCCCTGGTGGCTCAGACAATAAAGTATCTGCCTTCAATGTGGGAGATTCTGGTTTGATCCCTGGGTCAGGAAGATCCTCTGGAGAAGGAAATGGCAACCTGCTCCAGTACTCTTGCCTGGAAAATTCCATGGATGGATGAGCCTGGTAGGCTACAGTCCATGGGGTCTCAAAAAGTCAGATACAACTGAGTGACTTCACTTTCTTCTTTTAGTAAACAACTAATTTCATTCCCAGTTTTCAGAAACAGTGTTAAATAAATTAAAATGGAGATAGTCTTGTTCAGGCTTCCAAAGTAGGGGAGCAGGCCTCCGACTGACTTCTGACTTTGCCTAAGCCCTGCCTGGACTACATGCCTGCCTGCAAGTACACCAGTTGTTACCAGCAAATCAAGCAGCACCTTAGATAGGAAAGGTAGTGGGTCTTGGAATTTTTTAAGCTCCACAGGGCCTGGCCAGCCCCCAGGGTCTAAGAAATCTTATGGCTAACAAGGTGAAACAAATAGCACTGTAAAAATTAAAGAAAACCAGAACAGAGTTTTTGCTTGCAAATTGATGATGATATCAGTTTGTAGCCTGAAATTATAAGCAGGAGTCACCAAAGCTGCAGTGTGAAGTCTCACCCACTGGGTGGATGCATGGTCTGGGACTCTTTCCCAGCTGTGACTCCAGATTGCAGTAATTCAAGAATTCCCAGAGCTGTTCAAGTCTGGATGTACACATCACCAAATTGGGGTATATGCTGTTACAGGTGGCACTAGTGGTAAAGAACTGGTCTGCTAATGCAGGAGACATAAGAGATGACAGTTCAATCCCTGGATCAGGAAGATCCCCTGGAGGAGAGCATGGCAACCCACTCCAGTATTCTTGCCTGGAGAATCCCATAGACAGCGGAACCTTGTGGGCTGTAGTCCATGGGGTCACAAAGAGTCAGGCATGAGTGAAGCAACTTAGCATGCATGCACACACACTGTTGCTTCTTTCTATTGCTTTTATTTCTTTTCTTTCAACGACTGCATATTGAAATCAAATAATCTTCTACAAAAATTGAAATTGTATATATGTGTATAATGAATAGTTTCTTTGGTTAACAAATTCTTTGAACCTAAAATGAAAGTAAAACTTTCAGCAAAACAAACAGTAAGTCTCTTGAAGAATCCTTGCTTTCTCTTTCCTTCCCAATCAATAGAACACATCCAAACATTTGACTCTGCAAAGTATTCTCAAAATTGAAAACTTCTTTTGCCATGATCTCTTGTCTGGATTATTGCAAGAAGACCTTTAGTGAGCTCCCAGACACTGCCCTCATGCTCCAGCATCTACTCTCAAAATATCAGCCTTTGAATATTTCAGTGACTTCACCCCATTCCTCTTCTCACAGTCCTCACTTGATGTCCCTTCTCACTGAGAGGAGGGATCAAATCCTTTACCATTGTCTATGAGACTCTCTCTGCTGTCTCTCACTACTTTCTTCCCTTTTGTAATGTCTCCTTGTTCTTCCTAAAACTAGCTAAGCACAATCCTTAGTACTTGTTATTGTTTTCTGTATTGGATGTTCTTCTCCAAAACAGAGTCATTTCTCTGGTATCCACTTAAATGTCAAAGTTAAGGACTTTATTTTCTTCCTATATAAAACAGCAATCTTCACATCGAACATGGATCACCTTCCCCAAAATTTATCTTTTCTGCAATATTTATCACTATCTGAAATATTATATAGTGAAGCCGCTCAGTCGTGTCCAACTCTTTGTGATACCATGGACTGTAGCCTACCAGGCTCCTCCCTCCATGGGATTCTCCAGGCAAGAGTACTGGAGTAGGTTGCCATTTTCCTTTTCTAAGGACTGATAATTAAAAAAAAAAAATATATATATATATATATATATATATATATCTGCTCCAACACAAGCCCAAGGAAGTCCAGCTATATATTGTTAAATGCCTGAGTCAAGTGTCTATAACATATTAAGCACATTCCTTGATATTATTGATACAGATATTTTAGAAAATGACTATCTCTCTCAGAGTTCTCATAGATTTCTCTCCCTAGACCTGGACTTAGGACAGAAGAATATATCCTACTATACATTGAGTTAGCTTTCTCAAAGTACATTTACCTTCATGTATAGTCTCTCAAGTAAGTAGGACTGAGATTAGATACTGTTCCATCATGAAAGTGAGTAAGAATGTTGGATAATTCTGAAGTGTGAAAATGGGAAAATGACTAAATTCATCCTTTCTTACAAACATGTTCATAAAATTGATTAATTCTAAATATGCTCAATAATAGCCATTAATTAGAAAAATAATTCATAAGATTGGAATAAATGAAAACTGCATGTTTATCTACAAAGAAAGTTAAAAGGGAAAAAGAAATATGAATGCTTAATCCTGGCTCTGAATGTGCTTTTTCACAAAGTTTTAATCTATAGTCACTGACACTGATTGCAGGGAATTTCAACTCAAAATACTAGGAGAAGGTTTGCTGGGGTAATAGGTTGTATAGAACCAGAAAGAACTGGACCCAGTTGTACATGTAGAAGTCACACCTAAAACACTTTAATTTGCCATCCAATGTTTGAATTTGTATTAGTAGTTCAACCAAGAAATATGTCTTAGTATGGCAAAATCAATACAGTATTGTAAAGTAAAATAAAGTAAAAATAAAAAAATTTAAAAATTAAAAAAAAAAGAAATATGTCTTAAAACCCACCTGTGATGACAAGCCATTATTTTTATTTTTTATTATTTTTTAAACTTTCTTTTTCTAAAAAAATTATTAGAGTACAGTTGATTTACAACATTCTGTAAGTTTCAAGTGTATAGCAAATTGAGTCATACATATATATATATATATAGAATTTTTTAGATTCTTTTCCCATATAGGCCATTTCTGAGTACTGAGTAGAGTTCCCTATGCTATACAGTTGGGTTTTATTAGTTATCTATTTTATATATAATACTGTGTATACATCAATCTAATCTCCCAATTTTCATTTTTTTCCTAAGCATTTTCACCAAATAGGCAATGTCTGAAATAAGCTTATGCAACATAAATATTAATCTGGAAGATAAATTCTCTTTGTCATTATTCCTAAGTGAATATTTATAAAATTGCCATTTTACATTGCCAGTGAATTCTACAAATCAAAATAAAATTACTTGAGATGCAAATGTTATTCAGTATTCCTGATTAAGTCAACCAGATTAATTTTTCACTTATTTGCAATTTATAGCAAAATCTGTATTCATTTTGGCCCCTCAGTCTACTTGGTACAGTTGCTAAACATTCCTATCAATATTTCAGACAAGATGGAGCATCTGATTAATCCAAATACCTAAACATAATTTGCCTGATCTTAGCTCATGCATCTTGCATTGACAAAATCAAAAGTACTTAAGAAATAAGCATACAAAATGTTACTCACCATCTTGTAAATGTCAACCTTATCAGAAGGCAATATTATGTGTGAAATGCTTGGTTGATTTAAATTTCCCAGCATAATTGAGAATATGGTTTAATAAATCCTACATATTAAAAATAATCTGGTTATAACAGGACAAGAAAAATTAGACTCATTTGATAACATTTTCATTTAAATACTTACTACTGTGCTTGTATTCAATGATTATATTAAGTAAATCCTCCAAATTGTCAGTAAAAATGTAATTGCCTGAGAAATAATATAATACTGAACAACAAATATATGAAGTCTACATAATAATTCCAGAACAAGTCAATAACAAAAAATGGATAGTGTTTTGTCCTTGATATTTTAGTTATCATTTGAGACTGTTTAAGGACTTCCCTGGTGGCTCAGACAGTAAAGCGTCTGTCTACAATGCGGGAGACCCGGGTTCAATCCCTGGGTTGGGAAGATCCCCTGGAGAAGGAAATGGCAATACACTCCAGGACTATTGCCTGGAAAATCCCATGGACAGAGGAGCCTGGTAGGCTACAGCCCATGGGGTCGCAAAGAGTCGGACACGACTGGGCGACTTTACTTCACTTCATGTTGCAGCTATGTAAATTGATGGCTTAGTATAAAAAATGCAGTGTTGGAGAATTCACTCCTTTCTTTCACTTAAAAGCACAGAATAAAATTATAAAATCAAATTCTTTGTTGTGAATTAATTAAAGAAAAGAAAATCTCCCTAGGAAAACAGATTCAATACAATTCTGTTTTTTCTCCAGTTCTAACCTATGTATCTGTTCCTTGATCATTGCTTCTCATGGTGAAAGAGACTCATTTCTTATCAACACCTGGAAAGTAGATTTCATTCTCAGTTTTGATTGCCTTGCTAATCTCACTTTACAACTGGAGTTTGGGTCAACAGTACATCCCTCAAAACCTTTCATCTGAGCCTTTCAGGGAGAATCACACCTCTTTATTGACTCTGTAAAGGTGCAATTATTAAAGTGCCATTTGCACATTTAAAAAAAAAGTGATCTATTTCTTCACTTGACAGCGAGATCCTTGAAAGTGTGGATCAAGCGTTCATCATCACTGAAACCACAGAACCTCAGTTTCTGACACATAGAGAAGATTCAATACATACTTGCTGAATTTAGTGAAATAGAATAGAATTGAGCTTACAAAGCAAGAAACTTATTTTATCATACTCTAGAAAGCTCCTTAATTTCTATTTATCCATTTTAACTTCACTGTGCCAAAGAGTGTGGGCTCATTACAGTGAATAGGCATCCTGCAGACTCAAGTGATAGAATGAAAAATCGCAAGGGAAAACTGTCAATAAGGACCACTGTCATTCCCGGGTATATATATTTATAAAGCTTTTGCCAAGTAGGTAATAGATTCTGGCAATACAAAGACGTCCCTTTCCTCAAGAATCTTCAAACCTAGTAGGCTGCTTGCAGTCATATTACAGTAGGGATACTGAATTTCTTCTACCAAACAGTTGTGTCCACAGTATCTCATTTCTTACAGCCTTGTAGTACAAAATCATGGGGAAAAACTAAATTAATGAGATGTGTGTTAGTCGCTCAGTCATGGCCGACTGCACAACCCCATGGACTGCAGCCCACCAGTCTTCTCTGTCCATGAGATTTTCCAGACAAGGATACTGGAGTGGGTCGCCATTTCCTTCTCCAGAGGATCTTCTCGAACCAGGGATCGAACTCAGGTCTCCTGCACTGCAGACAGATTCTTTACCAACTGAGCTACAAGGGAAACCCTAAAATTAATGAGGACAACACATTAATAAGGACATAAACACAACATAAATGCATAGCCTGATTGTAGAAGCTGACAATTCCCAGTGAAGTTTTCAGTTTTCAATATCCATTGACTTTGCCAACACATAAGCTGAATTGGCATATGCTGCCTTTTATATTTCTGGATCAGAAGCTCCCAGTCCTCTGGTTGGCAGGAACTGGATCCCAGTCAGCACCATCTCAACACGAAGCTCTCTCTGACCTTCTAGTTGATCTTACAGAGGGAGAAAGAGAGTATCCTTAGATTTCTCCCCTAACCCTCTACCCCAAAGACACTTTATCTTCATGCTAGAACATGACCTCTGATGCTCTGAGACTTGGAGCAGTTGTTGGTGTCATCATTTGGGAGCAGTTTTCCTACAGATGTCTTATGTTTGTTACCAAACATTCACTACTTCCATCCTCACTCTGTGCATCCACATAGTAGATCACTTGTCCTTTTCAAGAAACAATTGCTGAGTATACATAGAGAATTGAACAGTATAAGACATGCCCTCTGCTGTTACTAAGTTTATGTTCCCTGAACACAGAGTACATTTGAGGTCCATGTGGCTTTGTTCATGCTGTTTTTTCTCTACCCCTTGCAGTCTTCAAAAGGCTAAGCACGAATGTCCACTGCTTTTAGAAGTGTTTGAGTGTGCATGTGTGTATGTGTTTGACACATGTCCAGCTTTCAAAGACATGCAAACACACACACACACACACACACACACACACACACATGCACACACAGGTGTCCCCTTAATAGAGTAAATACTTTTTTCTTTTTCTAACAGAAATTTTCTTGCTACATGTAGATGACATTTTCTTTCTCTCTTTGCCACTCATAAGCCATAGCATGGTATCTTGAACAACATCTATGGGCACCTGAGGAGTAATATATAAATAAAAAATAAGCAGTTGATGAACCCAATTTTGCAGCCACCCACATAGATGGGAAAAATTTTAAATAGCTTAGAAATATGCTACTTTGTAATAGATTACTATTTTTAGCTTGGAAATTTCCTTTATTTTGGTTATATCTGATAAATTATATTGTGATTACTTAAAATACTTTCCTGTTCTATCTGCAAATGAGAGAAGATAGGAGTAAAGAAGTTGGTTAACAGCAAAGAAAAACAACACATTCAATGTTTCTTTTCTTGCTCCTCATTTATACTTTTATTTTTGTTTGTTTGTTTTAAATTTTTATTGTAGCATATTGATTTACAGTAGCGTGTTAGTTCAAGCATAGAGCAGAGTCAGTTCTATATATACATGTATACACTCTTTTTTAGATTATTTTCCCATATAGCTAGACCATTACAAAGTATTGAATAGTGTTCTCTGTGCAATACAGCAGATTGTTAGTAGTTATCTATTTTATATACAATAGTGTTTATATTGGAGAAGGCAATGGCACCCCACTCCAGTACTCTTGCTTGGAAAATCCCATGGACAGAGGGGCCTGGTAGGCTGCAGTCCATGAGGTCACTATGAGTCGGACACGACTGAGCGACCTCACTTTGACTTTTTACTTTCATGTATTGGAGAAGGAAATAGCAACCCACGCCAGCATTCTTGCCTGGAGAATCCCAGGGACGGGGGAGCCTGGTGGGCTGCCGTCTATGGGGTCGCACAGAGTCAGACACGACTAAAGCTACTTAACAGCAGCGGCAGCAGCATCAGTGTTTACATGCCAATCCCAACATCCCAATTTATCCTTCCACCCCATCCCATGGTAACCTTAAGTTTGTTTTCAAAATCTTTGAGTCTGTTTCTGTTTTGTAAACAAGCTGATTTATATCACTTCTTTTTTGTATTCTGCCTATAGGCGATATCATATATTTCTCTTTGCTTGATTTATTTCACTTAGTAGAATCACCACTAGGTCCATCCATGTTACTGCAAATGGCATTTCATTCTTTTCATGGCTGAGTAATATGCCATTTTATGTATGCACCACATGTTCTTTATTCATTTCTCTGTTGATGAACATTTAGGTTGCTTCCATGTCCTGGCTACAGTAAATAATGCTGCAATCAACACTGAGTACGTGTAGATAGAGTGTTATTTTAAAACATTGACCATCTCTGCCTGTATGATGATTATACTTTCCCAACCCCTTGACATGAAGCTAATTCAAATGACATGCTTTGCCCAATAAAATTGAGCAGAAGTAATATTTCCAGTTCTTGAGCAGAAATGTGAAGAGTCTCATATTTCCCTAATCTCTCTCTTTCCCTTGTTCCCTGAGACCAGTATAGCCCAGATGTGGCCTTTGTCTTCAGTCTGACTCTAGGATGTAAGAGATATGGAATATTATCTCAGTGTGTACAGGAGGGCAACAAGTCAACCTTTGCTGTTTTAAGTCACTAAATTTTTTCCATCATTATTATTATTATAGTGCAATTGAGTCTAAGCAAAATGACTAGTGGAATATCAAGAACTTGTTTATTTGACAGAGGAATTATCCAGATCTGAGACCCTGAAACTATACAAAAGAAGAATACATTGACATTCCCAGAAAATGAATTGAGCATCAAGCATTAATCACTCTCATATTTAGAGTTCTTCCAACCACATTGAGGTAGTGATACCAAATCCAAGCTTGTACTACTCACCACATGACAGGCCAATAAATTGAAAGACAAGTTGGGGCAAGGAATAATGACTTTACTTGGAAAGCCAGAGGACCAAGGAAATGACGGACTATTGTCCAAAAGAACCATCTTCCTGGATTTAGAATCCAACTTTGTTTTTACTACAAGTGGAGGGTATGATTGGTTGTTGCAGACTTCTTACTGCTGTATTGATTCCTTTTTCCTTGCAGCTGTCATTAAAAGTCTGGTTAAGATGCTCCTTAAATCTTCAACAAATCACAGGGCTAAATGTCCTTCACTATTCCACAACTTTTTAATGGAAAGCTGTTAGACCTTTAAGTCAGAGCCTTAAGAATGGCTTGCCTGTATATTTTAGGCTATAGGCAATATTCTTTTACAAAACTGTAGAGTCAGCATGACTAAGCACAGGCAACAAAGTACAAAATCTAGAACTCAAGGAATAGATCCTATATGGAAACAAGTTTGTTCTTCTGTTTCAGTAGGACCTATCAGAATTTATAGATGAGAAAGGAGGCAAAATTAATAAAAACAATTGCCTTTGTTGATCTTTTACCATCTTCCTGCTTTACACAATGTTGTAATTCTTATAATTATTCTAGACAGAGATGATGACTTACATAACTGGAGAGATTTTATTGCTTGACTCTTCATTCTCTATGTTTGTGAGGTGTATGTGTTACAGTGTTCATATGCACTGGCGGGGTAAGTGCTTATGAGAGGAAGCATAGAACTCTGACTCTTGTAACCAAAACACCTGTGGGTTTTGTAGAGTAGTTCAGTTTCCTATTCTGTAACATATTTCCTCATTTGCAAAATGGGCATTGATGCTCACTACGTCATAATGTGTGTGTGTGCTAATTGTGCTAAGTCACCTCAGTCATGTCTGACTCTTTGCAACCCTCTGGACAGTAGCCTATAGGGCTCCTCTGTCCATGGGATTCTCCAGGTGAGAATCCTGGAGTGGACTGCCGTGCTTTCCTCCAGGGGATCTTCATGACTCAGGGATCAAACCTGTGCTTCTCATGTTTCCTGCATTGGCAGGTGGGTTCTTTACCACAAGTGCCATCTGGGAAAATAAATATCAAATACTACATGCAAAAATCCTTTGAAGAATTTCAATTTCTTCTATGTATGTTCAATTCCTCTGCTATTGTTAACAGAGGAGAAGGAGCCTCTCACTTCTGATTTTTACCTAATGAGTCAGCAGGGCATAGATGGAAGAAGGCAAGCATTTTTACATGTGCATGTCCCTGGTGGAGTAAGAGAGAAAGGTAAATACAATTTAAATTTAAAATTGCTTCCAAGTGCTCATAATTTCCCACTATCAAACAGATAGGAAAGATTCATGAACTCTTTCTTATTAAATGAAAAAAATGGGAAATCAGAAAGCAAATAAAAATGTAGCATTTGACTTCATGCTAACTGAAAAAAATCTCACTTGGAATTAAACAATGTGCAGAATTGCAAAGTATCTTAGAGATTCACAGATCAGGATCATCACTTCATGGTGTGGAAAACTGATGCACAGAGTTGAATGTGTCTTGCCTAAGATGATTCTAGTATTTAGTTCTCCTAAGATGGTTTAACAAGTTTCAGGATGTCAGAGTTTGGATGAGTTGAAATTTTGCCCTCATGGGAAAAAAAATGCTTTAAAGTAAATGTTATTTTTCTGTTCCTGATTTTAATGCAGGCAGTGGTTAGAACTTATCTGGATTCTCTACTTGAAATCTAAACCTTACAATCCATATCTTTTATTTGCTTTAACATTTGTCTAGTTAACATTCTAATTTATTCCATCATTC
Source organism: Ovis canadensis (assembly GCF_042477335.2). NCBI lineage: Eukaryota > Metazoa > Chordata > Mammalia > Artiodactyla > Bovidae > Ovis > Ovis canadensis. The sequence continues at coordinate 193,678,136 of NC_091246.1, read as the reverse complement.
AGGGAGCTGAACTCTGCTAAGCAAATGGTATCATATCAGGAGGCAAAGGGAATCTGTAGGAGAATAATTCTCTTTGGTTTACTTTTTATAAGCCTATCCTTCAAAACTTGATTACATTAGATTAATGGTCTAACTTTAGAGCTTGGAGGACAAAACCATTATAAGCCATCATAGCTAACAGGCCACCTAAACAGAGGGTAAAGTTTTAATGAGCATTACGCAGGTTCCTCTGAGTTAGAATCTATGAAAAGTATTCATGAATGCTTTAAGTAAATAATCTTTGCATTGATTAAAAGGAAGATTCAGTTACCTTATTCCTTTTACAAGGTATTTGGAGCATGGAGGAGAAACATTAGACTGCAGCAAAAACATATTCTTTTCAAAAGTTCAAATATGTTAATAGATGTCTCTTTAAGACAGCAGTTTCAAAGCAAATATAATAGGAAGCATCACTGGACATTCATGAATACTTTAGTATAAATTAGTCTAGTCTGCTAAAGTACTAAGAAAACCTCAAAGGTTGGATTTTCAAATGGAAGTAAGCATAGGACTTTTTAATAAACAGAGATATGGATCAGATTCTAGAATGAAGGTCATTGCAAGGTATAGATGCAAATTCCAGAACATAGGAGAGGACCATAAAAGAGAAATAAGAAGGGGACAAATGAAAAACTTCAAAGATTTGCCTAATCCACGTCTATATGAAGAAAGATATACTAAGATAAGTGAATCACAAAACATTCAAGTAGGCATTCTGCAGTTTTGCTGTCAAAACAAGACTAGACAAAGACATTTTCCTGTCATTTCCAAAACCAAGAAAATGAAAAAAATAAATAAATAAAACAGGAATCTAGGGCTATTTAGGCGCTTTCTCTGTTGCATACAGGATCACTCATTTTTAAAAAAATATTCAGTGATTTACTCTAAATATAAAACACCCATGACTCACGTGTTAAGAACCCCCAATATAAAATGATGAATAAGTATTTGATGAACACAGAATGCTCAGTGAATCCAGAGGAGATGCAAAACATTCTATATGGATAAATTGGGGATGCTGTGCTGTGCTGTGCTTAGATGCTCAGTCGTGTCCTACTCTTTTTGCAACCCCATGAGCTGTAGCCCACCAGGCACCTCTGTTCATGGGGATTCTCCAGGCAAGAATATTGGAGTGAGTTGCCATACCCTCCTCCAGGGAATCTTCCTAACCCAGGGATCAAACTCAGGTCTCCTGCATTGCATGTGAATTCTTTACTGTATGAGCCACCAGGGAAGCCCAAGAATACCAAAGTGGGTAGCCTATCCCTTCTCCAAAGGATTTTCCCAACCCAGGAATCAAACTGCAGTCTCCTGCATTGCAGACAGATTCTTTACCTGCTGAGTTACCAGAGAAGCCCCAAATTGGGGATAATTCATTATAACAAAGCATCAAAGAGACATGATGGTGTATATTTTAAGTATACAGGCTATAAGATCAGTCTCTGTAGGTCAGATACTGACTCTGTAAGACACTAGCTGGGCAAATTGAATTAGTTAATACCTGCAAAGTCCTTAGAACAGTGTCAAGCATTTTTCTGTTTCATTAGAATAAACTTCTACCAGTCTGAGAAGGTGATGAAGGTTTTAGAAAAAAGGGAGGGAATGACAGTCTGTATGAATATGCTCTGAGCAGAGTCACAAGACAGAACTGAGCAGGAGAAAAAACTGGCAAGGCCATCCTGTGGTCTTGAACCCCCACAGCATGTATCTGCTTCTGTCTCATGGGACAGATCACTTACTTCCCATGACATCAGTTTATGGACATGTCATATTCACACTTGGCATCTGAGAAAAGAAGTTAAATGCTCATTGACTACACCAGCGGATGTTGGTTAAACAACACAGTAGAACACAGGCATGCCGTGCACAGTCTCCAAAACTGAGGTCTGGGCTCTCTCTTGGCCTCTCTGTCCATGTGCAGAACTTCATTCTCCCTATTTGTTGGTCTCGTGCGCCATAGTCAGTTCTCCTCTTTGCCTTCTTGTGCTAATTTGTGAATTCTTCCAAATCTCCTTTTAGGTATATTTCACTCTCTTTCTTGCCAAATTATAAGCCTATCCTCATAGACTGGGTGATATCCATTTTTTCCAGGAGCATCCCCTCATGACTGCATTTCATGCTTATCTTCTTGCAGTCATATATCTCCAGAATAAATTTTTATATAACATGAATATTGACAATATATCTAAGGACTTCCCTAGTAGTCCAGTGGTTAAGAATCTGCTTTCCAATGCAGGAGACATGGGGTCGACCCCTGGTGGGGAGATTTGGATCCACACGCTGTGGGGCAACACCCTGTGCCACAGTCAGAGAAGCCCGTGCACCACAGTGAGGAGTCCATGCACTGTGATGAAGACAGTGCAGCCCAAAAGCAAGCAAACAAACAAAAAAACAAAAAAGAAGCCAAAAAAAAAAAAAACCCACATATATCATTGTGACTCACATGATGCCTGTACCTGTGATTGACATCCTTGAAGGGTTATGTGTGAATTTCCTTCCAGGAACTCTCTAGTAGGGATACCAGGACAGCTTGGTTCAGAAATAAATAGGAAATATCTAATTATCTGTTTCCTCAGTAATTCTGCTGGATAAGGCATAGATAGACCAGCAGTAACATTTTAGGATAGAATTTCAAATTTCAGTAGCAGTTCAGTATATAAGAGCTCCAAGAGGAGACTGAAGTTTAGCCATCTTCAATGCTGATTCAAATGAGACCTATACCATTAAGTATAGGACCTTGCAGCCAGTTCAGTTCAGTTCAGTCACTCAGTCATGTCAGACTTTTTGCAGCCCCATGGACTGCAGCACGCCATGCTTCCCTGTCTATCACCAACTCTCAGAGCTTGCTCAAACTCATGCCCATCGAATCAGTGATGCCATCCAACCATCTCATTCTCTGTTGTCCCCTTTTCCTCCTGCATTCAATCTTTCCCAGCATCAGGGTCTTTTCTAATGAGTCACTTCTTTGCATCAGGTGTCCAAAGCACTGGAGCTTCAGCTTCAGCATCAGTCCTTCTAATGAATATTTAGGATGGATTTCCTTTAGGATTGACTGTTTTGATCTCCCTGGGTCCAAAGACTCTTAAGAGTCTTCTGCAACACCACAATTCCAAAAGCAAGACCGGGAGCTGATTGTGGTCCTTATTGCAAAATTCAGACTTAAATTGAAGAAAGTAAGGAAAACCACTAGACCATTCAGGTATGACCTAAATCAAATCCCTTATGATTATACAGTGGAAGTGAGAAATAGATTCAAAGAATTAGATCTGATAGACAGAGTGCCTGAAGAACTATGGACAGAGGTTCATGATATTGTACAGGAGGCAGTAATTAAGACCATCTCCAAAAAAAAGAAATGCAAAAGGCAAAATGGTTGTGTGAGGAGGCCTTACAAATAGCTGAGAAAAGAGAAGCTACAGGCAAAGAAGAAAAAGAAAAATGTACCCATCTGAATGCAGAGTTCCAAAGAATAGCAAGGAGAGATAAAGCCTTCTGCAGTGATCAATGCAAAGAAATAAAGGAAAATAATAGAATGGGAAAGACTAGAGATCTCTTCAAGAAAATTAGAATAGCAAGGGAATATTTCGTGCAAAGATGGGCACAATAAAGGACAGAAATGTTATGGATCTAACAGAAGCAGGAGATATTAAGAAGAGGTGGCAAGAAAACACAGAAGCATACAAGAAAAGGTCTTAATGACATTGCATTCAGACATCATAGATGCTGGCCCCCAATCGCAAGTATATGGGTCCACACTGTTGTGCTAGGGGCTCAGGAAGACCCAGGAGAGCGTGGGTTATCTCTTGGAGTGCCAAAAAGTTGGGGCAGACTGTTATTTCTTTTATTAAAATTAAAAATGAGTTGTTAATAGTGTCTAATACAAAATATATATAAATAAAAATTTAACCTGAAGATGTCTGTAGATTCCAACAGTTGACTCAGGAAATTACCCCATGTGCTCTGGAGTCAATTGTTCCCTTTCAACAGGGAAAAAAGAAGTTGAGGAGAATCCCACAGAGACACCTCTACCATACAGAGCATGCACTGAATCTCCAGATAGACCACATCCATCGTGTGACTGGTACCTGGACAATGTCTGCAAGAATATTTCTTTTCCTAAAATAAAATTTCTGAGGGAAGAACCTTCAAGAAAACATACACTGTGTCCTGCCTTGCCATTGTAATTAGTCAAACTGTTTTGTTTAATTAGAGTAAATGTGTTTGGAATGCTATAATTACTTGTTAGAGGGGAAAAACATTTGCTCTAATTAGGTATTTCATTAGGAATTCAAAAATCACTTAATATTAGCAATTAAAACTGGAACTGTACTTTGAGATTGAATTTACCACATCAGTAAACTAAGCAGCCCAACGTGAAGTGGTTCTGCATTTTATTAATTGATAACAATTCTGAGGAGCAGAGAAGAAGAGGGTGTTCAGTCACTTCAGTCATGTCTGACTTTTTGCAACCCTATGGACTGTAGCCCACCAGGCTCCTCTGTCCATGGGATCCTCTAGGCAGAATACTGGAGTGGGTTGCCATTTCCTCCTACAGGGGATCTTCTTGACCCAGGGATTGAACCTACCTCTCCTGGGTCTCCTACATTGGCAGATGGCTTTTTTTATCACTAGTCCCACCTGGGAAGCCCAAAGAAGAGAATAGCAGACTTAACTGGAAAACTCGGGGTGGGGTGGCTGAGATCTGGAATAGCCAATCCCCTCAGAAGTAACTGACATGGAGGGCTGAGTGAAAAATCTGGTCAAAAGGAGGTCAGGAAGGAAGTGAGAAGGAGGAAAGGAAGAAAGCAAGTTATTCATCCAACAAATAACTGAATGTGCAAGAGCAGTCCGTGTTCATAGAGAGAACAGACTTCTGAGGTAATCAAGGGTTAGTGCAAAACAACAGCAGACGACATGATAGCTAAAACTTAGGGGAAAAAAAATCACAGTACAATATTATACACTGCATTAAGCAAAATGGTAAAATGTCACATAAATGATCAAGAGTATGAGGCTCAACCAGTATTTCAAAGGAGCAATAGTCCCTCAGGCGGGAATTTATCAAGCAGCTTTGTCTAATGCGTAGGGTGTTTGCTTATTCCTTTATTTGACAGAGAGAAGGATATTGCATTTCTAAGTAAGAACACAGGGTCATGGATATAAAACATTTTTAAAACACGTATTTTGGTTTTCATTAAGAATGCAGTGTTGCACAATTTTGCCCAGATGGCTTTTTGCTACCTTATTTGAAAAAAAATTTGGATTATTTTTTGAAGTGCCATTGAAGCTATTTTCTTACATGAAATAAAACAGTAGTGAAGTCTAAATCAAGGTCAAGGCAATGGTGTTTGTATATGAGCTGACTCACACATCTCTTTTTAAAGATCTTAACTTCCCTATTCATTTTTTTCCCTTCTTTTCCATAAAAGCTTCCAAAATCATATGTTTCAATCTCTGGAATAAAATTAGCATAGTTTGGTTTTCTTTTAAAGCTATTCCAAGCTTCAGTGAAAATTCCCACTCAATAAATAGTATTTTTTCACTTTAGACAGATGCCACATCTTTCATATACAGAGTGCCATTGTTCTATTTTCTAACTCATCCCTGTCCATGACATCAATCTTGCAAAGAAAGTCTGTGTCTACATGTACAACTCATTTGACTATTTTGACTGAACTAAAGGGCTATTACCTGCTTGCTGATAACTTGTTCAATAACTAGCTGTCAAAATGATTGCTCTGGCTGGATGTTAGAGCACAGCAAGAGTGGTTGAGAGAGAGTGGATTTCACTGCTAGGTAAGGACTCCAGCAGCAACTGAACCACGAGTTCTACAGCAGTTTGTCCTTCCCTGGAGGTATCCGCTTAAGCACCACTTATTTCAATTTCCTCGTTGATTAAATGAGCATAATAGTGTTTAAAACTGGTCTTGGTTTTGGAAAAAAAATTAAGAAATATTTACATACTCATGTTCATAAGAGCATTATTCACAATAGCCAAAATGTGGAAGCAATGCAAAAGTCAACTGACAGATGAATGGACAAGTAAAATACGGCATATACACATGCAATGGAAATGTCTCGGTTTTGGAAAATTGCTTTGCTCATACACTCACTCATCTGCTCTTTTAATGAACACGTTTTCATCTACTTCCCACATTGCAGATTCTATGCCTGCTTCAAGGCCCTCACCATTAAGGGGCAAGAGAGACTGGCTCCTTCTTCTCTGCCTCTATCACATTCTATACATGATCTGCTCATTCCCCAAATCCCTGGACGTCTCAGGATTCCCTTCTCAGTACTGTCCTCTCATTTTAAATATCCTTCCTTGGTTATTTCCACATATCAGGTTACCAACTCAATAAAAATGCTTCTAAAATTTGTCTCCATGCTCGGTTCTCTGATAGACCCAATTGTCTCAAGAACATTGCTTTCTGTATGTTTCTGAGGCACTTAAATCTAAGAGCTCAGGCCTCTCCTTGTCTTTCCCTGCAAATTTGTGCTTCATCTACCAGTTCCTGCCTCAGTGAGTAACCTCTACCCAGGCCATTGCCTATCCCTTATCTTATATCAACAGCCCTAAATATTTTCTCAGCCTCAGGTAGCACTTATAATGAATCCGTTTGAAAATTTTTATCATAGTCCCTTTTTGTGCCTCACATCTATGTTCTGGTTTCCATATCACAATCATCTTCTTGGTTTAGGATGGGTAATCACTCAGTTTCAGGCAACCTAAAATTTGTCTTTGAACATAAGAAGCTTCAAATATAAAGAGATCTTTAGAGCCTATTTCCTGCTAACCCATTGTCCCCTGTGCAGACAGTAGATTTGCTCATGTGTTTAAAATAATAAATTTACATTATATTTATAAACAAAATGCTTGATATTCATGAATACCTTAAGTCTTTCACAAGCAAATCTTAAAGCAAAAAATAGATAAATCCAAATTGCAAATTTTCTAGGTAAAAAAGTGATAATGAGAATACTACCTTTCATAACCGAAGTGTAACAAAAAAATGATCAGAGGAAATATTGTTTTAAACACTCATATAAATAGATAAGAAATAATAAAGTGAATAATTAAGCATTTTACTGAAATCTAGGGGAAAATGTGAAAAATAACAGAAAAATTAAACTGAAGAAGAGAAGACATAATTGAAGATAAAATATAAATTATCTGGGAAAGAAAATAATAAGAAACCACTAATAAATAAATAACTTGCTCTCATAACAATATAAAATTAATAATAACTTTCTTCATGAAAAGATAAAACACAAAATAAACACACATAATCACTAAAACAGGAAGAGTAGAATAAAAAAAAATAGGAGCCTTTTTTTTTTTTTTTTTGCAAGCTCAGAGCAAATATACAGAATCTGGATGAGGCAAGGTGCTCAGGGCTGGTGCACTGGGACATCCCTGAGGGATGGGATGGGGAGGGAGGTGAGAGGGGCTTTCAGGATGGGGGACACATGTACACCCATGGCTGATTCATGTCAATGTATGGCAAAAACAACTACAATATTGTAAAGTAATTAGCCTCCAATTAAAATAAATAAGTTAATTTACAGAAAAAAAGAATCTGGATAAAATATTTATCTAAATGTCTTCATGAGAGAAGAAACTAAATAGATTGATTTACTTCAATAGAAGTAAATAAATACCTAGAAATAGAAAGCTTTGACTACAGTACACTTCTAAAAGAATGTCAAAAACACAGAGCTTCAAAGCAGAATTATACCAAACAAACACATAATTCTAATAATAAACTATTTCAGATTATAGAGGGTATAGAAGTCATTAGTAAATTACTTTAATGAAAATAATATTCATTCAAAATATAAAAATGATAGCATCAAAAAGAGACAGAACAAAATCCCATTTCAGAAATTCAAGGATGGTTCACTACTAAGAAATATGTTAATGCAATTGATATAATAATTTTATTTAATTACAGAATTTATATAAACCTCTCCAAAGAAAGTGAAAGAAATTATACAGTTTTCAACTATAGTTTTGAGAAATAATCCACACCTGTAATATGGCAGAAATTGATGCTTACATGTTTAAATATGATGTACATAAACGCATACACACACACATGTACATTTCAAATCCAGCTTAATGAAAGGACAGACTTGGATGACATTATAACTTTTTAAAGTCAAGAACAAGACACAGATGCCTACTGTCTCCTAACTTCTAAAATTATTTAACTTTTAATTGAAGGCATTTTCAGACAAGCAAAAGACATTAGAGAACTCAAAGTGGTAGGGAGAAAGTTAAAACAGGTACCTGCCCCGAGCCTCGGAATTCCTCTGAGGCGAGCAGCTGCCTGACCACTGGTCCACAGACACAGCTGATGACCATGGGCTCTGTTGCAAACCAGAAGCTTACAGGTGGCTGAGCTGAAGTGCATGGGGAGCTGCCACCCACTGCCTCATCTGTAAGTGGTTCGAAGTGTGCACAGAGTTAGGCCTACTGTTCAAGACTGCCTGTACCAAAGTTGAGCTCACCTCCACCCCTCAACCCTGTGGATGTTTTGTGCTGCTTCCAGAGCCTGAAAGAAAATGAGGCTGTGAAGTTCACCTTTAAGAATTCTGCCAAGGAATGTATCCCAAGTCACTGGACCTGGTGGGGTGTTCTGTATTCACAGCGAAACACGGAAACGTGGCTCAAAGTGAAGAATAAGCTGAAACAGATAAAAGGGAAGGAAGCGAGGACTTCCTTGGCAGTCCAGTGGCTAAGACTCTGGGGTCCCAAAACAGGTCTCCCGAGCTCCTTCCATTTGGATTCCTGGTCAGGGAACTAGATCCTCTGTGCAACAAGTAAGACTCATGCAGCTAAATAAATACATAAATAAAAATTTTAAGGGCTTCCCTGGTAGCTCAGCTGGTAAAGAATCCACCTGCAATGCAGAAGACCCTGGTTCCATTCCTGGGTCAGGAAGTTCTCCTGGAGAAGGGATAGGTTACCCACTCTAGTATTCTTGGGCTTCCCTGATGGCTCAGCTGGTAAAGAATCTTCCTGAAATGTGGGAGACCTGGGTTCAATCCCTGGGTTGGGAAGATACCCTGGAGAAGGGAACAGCTACTCCCTCCAGTATTCAGGCCTGGAGAATTCCATGGACTGTACAGTCCATGAGATCGCAAAGTCTGTGGACCCGTGATCAGATGGCTGCTAGCCCCAGAGAAGTCCAGAGGCAGGGGCCAGGTATGTCTGTTTTAACTTTCTCCCTACCACTTTGAATTCTCTAATGTCTTTTGCTTGTCTGATAATGCCTTCAATTAAAAGTTAAATAATAATTTTGGAAGTTAGGAGACAAAGGGTATAAGTGTCTTATTCTTAACTTTAAAAAAGTGATAATGTAGTCCAAGTCTGTCCTTTCATTAAGCTGGATTTGAGATGTGTGTGTATGATTTTTTTTAAAATTTTTTTTAAAGGGAGACTGGTGCTACAGCTGTGGAGACCTAGAGTATAATGCCAGCGAATGCAAACTGGCACCACAGCCTAAGTTCCACTTCTGCCAGAGCACCAACCATAAGGCAGCCTTGAATCTGCTGAAGGCCCGCAAGCTCCCAGATCAAAGGGAAAGCCAGCCTATTTTAGGAGGAAGAAGTAGAGGTCCGTAGCCCTGCCACCATGCTCCCAGAGGCCCAGGACTGAGCCGCAGTGGGTGGGGGATATCGTTTTGTGATTAGGAAATTTCGAGGAGCAGGCATCGATTGGCAGATGTGTTCTTCTTCCCCTATTTCCTATTTTGAATAAGATCTTCTGTCCTTAATACTAGATTCCTACTCCCTCTTCTTCCCAACTTCATGAGCCCCAAATAGCCCATACACTTGTATGTTTAATTTGCAGGGTGCCTGCAATGAAATGATTTGTGCAAAAATCCTGAAAGAGCTAAGAACTCTCCAGTCCTTATTCCCAGTCTCCTATGTCATGACCATTCCTTGATGTGATTCCTGTCAAACAGTCTTTGGATGGATTAAAACCTAATTTAATCTCTAATTCTAGAGTAGAAAGGAGTAATAAGGGGAACTTGCATAGAAAATGGGGTTGGGAGACCACAAAGGGAAAGATGAATGTATATTCAAGTCACTCAGGAACTTTTAACGGAGAAGGCAATGGGCAACCCACTCTAGTACTCTTGCCTGGAAAATCCCATGGACAGAGGAGCCTGGTAGGCTGCAGTCCATGGGGTCACAAAGAGTTGGACATGACTGAGCGACTTCACTTTCACTTTTCACTTTCATGCATTGGAGAAGGAAATGGCAACCCACTCCAGTGTTCTTGCCTGGAGAATACCAGGGATGGCAGAGCCTGGTAGGCTGCCCTCTGTGGGGTCGCATAGAGTCAGACATGACTGGAGCGACTTAGCAGCAGCAGCAGCAGGAATCTTTAAAATGTAAGTGCAAGAAACTTATGTCCAAGTGGCCACAAGATTGTTTAATAGGAAATGGATGAATGTAACTCCATGTTTACTGCTAGAAACCAAAGCTTGTGTGAACTCTTGAGTTTATGGGGTGCGAGGAAAGAATGGAAAAACATTCTGTGCTTTCCCTCATTCATTCTTCTCATTCCTGAACTGCAGAAAACATGGCCCCTTGGGCTCTGATGACCCGATCTTGGCAGTGTTTATTTGATGGCTGATTTTGCTGTGCCAGGCACTTCCTTTCTATTTGCTATCATTTTGTAACACGCATGCTGACCCTTTTCCCTTCCCCTTCTTTTCCTTGAGAAAATACAACGTATAAAGTCTTGTTGGTACTGAAAAAAAACCCATACCATCAGCATCCACTACATACACTACCTATATATGATGTGACTGTAAAACAGAAAACCCCTAAAGAGTCTACAGGAAAAAAAAAAGCTACTAAGCCCCATAAATTAACTCAATGGATATCAGGTTATTGAGTCAATATTCAAAGGTCAGTATCCCTCATATTATATACGTAACTGATAAGACAGAAAAAAAGACTTTACCTTTAATAGCAGAAAAAAAAAAACCTAGGAATAAATATAACAAGAAGAGTGCAAAAACAGCTATACGCAGAAACTTAAAAACATTTCTAAGAACTCAAAAGTAGACCTGATGTATAGAATTATAAAAATAAAACATGTTCATAATAGAATGACTCAATCTCATAAAGATATCAATTCTAAATAATTTAGAATTTGTCAGTGAAAATGCCAAGACTTATTTCCAGAGTAAGATAATTCTAAATCTTATATAATATATGAACAAGTAAGTATGGCTTTAATACCACTGGAAGTAAAAAGGAAAGAAGGACATACAATTTAAGATATATTAATATACTATAAAGACTCAACAATTTTAAAATGCAGTGCTGGCAAATGAATAGAAAACCAAAGTAAGGAAACAAAATAGAAAGTTCACAAAGAGACCCAAATATTTATGAAAATTTTACATACAAGATAACATACAAAGTATCTCAAGCCAGAAAATTATAATTTGGCTAAATGTAAAGCAACAATTTTATGTATGGTCTTGAAAAACATGTAAAGATAGTGAGGAACTGGGAAAGCATTGTTATTTTATTCAGCGCAACCTGTTTGCAATAGCAAAAATCAGAAATCACACAAGTGATCAATAGGGGTAGTTAGCTACTTAGATTCAGCTGTATCCACATAGTGGGCTCCTAAGAAGTTGGAAATTAATGAACCCTATACAGGCAGATGTCCAGGATATATTGTTAATTTAACAAAGGAAGGGTAAGAATGGTGTGCGTATGTTACTACCTTTTGAGGAAACAAGAAGTTTACTTGTCTTTGTACATTTCCATCAAGAAATCCTGGAAGACTACACTACACTCTTATTGTTGGGTTCTGCACATGCCAATCCTCTGTTTGGATGAATTTTTCCTGCTTTGCTTGCAGATCACTCTTACTCATCCTTCAGGTCTCCCTTACTATGTAACTCTGGGAAATTTTATAGTCTCTGTGATCTGGGAATTTGTTAGAACTCTTCCCTTGTGCTCATCTACTCAAACTTAGTTTAATTTTATTTTTATTTTTTAAATTGTCTGTTTATTCCTTAAGTTCTTTGAATAAATAACTATACTTTGGTGTTTCTTTTATTTTACCCACCCAACTGCATGGTGAAAAGGTTGAATAAATTCAGTGAATTGCCACATAATTAATGATATAATGTACATTAAATATAATCATAGGAAAAGCTATATCTTAGCATTCTTGTGGGAGGCAAAGAATCCACAGATTTACTTGGCATTTTTTTCCCTTTACCTTCAATCTCATTCTTTTCTACAGAATATCCCCATGCTTTTTATCTTCTTTAAAGAGATTTAGTCTTATTGAAGAGATAGAAGTTGAGTATACATTTAGGTAAAGTATTTTAAGTCTATCAAGATTTGCATGTAAGATAAGTCTTTGTCTCTTCTCAAAAGATGAAATGCAGTATATTTGTTTAAGGTGAGAAAATAATGGTCATTAATTAGGCTCATGCTACATTCTAGGAGCATTACCAGGTCTCTGGCCTAAGTCTTCTCTCCAAATGAGAAGGCAGTGTGCCATAATGAAAAGAGAAAGGATTTTCTAGTCACAGGGATAAGCTAGTTGACATGTGAAGAAAAAATAATAATAATCTTTAAGCAGATACAGCACCATTCTGCTTTTTTTTCAGAGTAAATAATGTTTTTGCTTCTTCCCTTGACTCATCTGCAACTTGTGAGTATCTCCTGCTGCTGCAGACTCTCAGTAGCCATGAGATGAGAAAAATGGCATTATTAGGAACCAAAATAATTTAATCTGATATTATCTGAGGTTTTTCCCTTGACTTTTCAGAGACCCAGTAGAATTTTAGATGTCTCAGATATGGTGTCCTGGGGGACTAGTTCAGTGTCCAAGACATCATTCAGACATTTGTAAAACTGGATCCTTAGGGAAATGATCATAACAGTGCTTCCAGGTCGGTGGCAATGATACAAAAACCTACATTAGTGTGTGATCATGTCTAATCATTACCTATGTTAAAAAATAAAATATAAACCCTCCCTTTTACACCAAAAGGTATCACTGCACATGCCCTTGGTTAATGCTCTCAAAACAAAATTTGTTCTAGCATTGCCTCACTATATTTTTAGGTTTTTAAAATGGATTTTTAAAATTCTTTTATCCAGTTGTTTATGGTAATTTTCAGTAGCAAGCTTAGTGATACAGTCCAACATTTGCAGAAAAGGGAGATGTCTATGCTAGCACCCTTGGAACACAGTGTTATTCTTGCATTATTAGATCTGGTTCTTCCTCCATTCCAGGAAAAAAAGTTACCATTTTGTACCTTTGAATATGATTTTGTTCCATTTCTGGAGATCTGTAATTTAGGGACAAGAATGATGAATATGCACTCTCCTTTGTCCTTGGAATAAAAATTGAAATCTAGCATTGTTTTTACTATCGTTGTCTGATTGTGTGAACTTGCCCATGTTTATAATGACTAGACTCCTTTCACCCGAGACCTGATTTTCTTCTCCAGTGAGCTAAAACTTGAGTAATCTAAAGACTGTAGCTATTGACCGAAGATGGTGTAAGAAAGAGCTAAGGAGCTGGATTGGGACCAACATCCATTTCCATAAACAGCAGTGAAAAGGATGAACTTGATTTGAGTTATGTGGGAAAGATCCAGCTGGATGCACCTCTAAAGGGACGTTTCCTGACAGGGTCCCCTTGGGGTTGAGGAAGGGTGGAATGGGGCTGCCTCAGAATGCACTGGGTGGGTGAACTGCAGAATCATTGTGTGAACCTCTGGGAAATGACATCACCCACATCAGAAGACTCACAGTGGAAGTTTTCCTCTGTGGGATCACTAAGAAAGTCATGGAAGGACCTGGTGAGAGTGAAGCCACCTCCAGACCACCACATATTCAAGAGTCCCAGCCGTCACCATGGCGAACATATCACAATGATTGGGTTCTTCCCTCCTGCCTCTTCCCACCTACCTGAGGAGTCAGACAGGAACAACATACAAGGAGACAGGGAGATGACATAAGAGAATTAACATTTAAGTCCAAGTCAGTCTCAGCCTGGGCCCACAAAGAGCCCCTTGATAATGTTACATAAATCTCTGTACATCCAAGTTTCCTCTCTGATGTGTAGCCATGGTCTTCATCTATGGCTCCTTCCTAAGGAGGCAGAAGAATGAAGAAACAGGCAGATCTCAGATTCAAGGAAGTATGCGAAGCCTTGCCCAATGCACACTGGACATAGTTCCACATGTGTTCCCCAGCTCTCAACAAGAAGCTAAGACGCTCCAGGGCAGGACCAGGATTCCAGTATCTCTGCCTTTCAGGTCCTACCAGATGGTTTGACCTGTGAGAGACACCAAGTTCATGTTGAATTAAATGTCTTTACAGCAAGTTTTGAGCCTAAACTGAGGCATCCACTTCATGGTCTTTTTCTCCCTTGCAGAAGGGCCAATAGGTTCAGCATGTTGAAATAAAGGAAACAGCACATTCCAATGGTCTAAAACTCCTATATTTCTGCCATCAATTTACCAAAGAGTCAAAAAGGAAGAATGAGATTCATAGCACAGGAGTAGCCTGCAGTAGATTCCCTGGCCTGTGTCTAAGACACTTGGTGGCTTTGAAGGAATCATCAAATTTTATCTTGACTTAAATCTAGCTTCATATGAAATAGAAATGCCAGTTTTAAAAATGAGCTGGGTTGGAGTTCAATCCTCAAAGAGTGAAGGGAAAAGAAGATAAAAATTCTCTGAAGCACTCTCCATGAGACAATTTTTCTCCTCAGATTTCTAAACACATTTCTCATAGCACAACTTCAGAGTGAAACAGGAGTTTGTCTAGCTTTCCTTTCTCCTTGAATTATCTGGAAATTACCCTGCACAATCTCAACTCTGAGCTTTGAACTCATCAGGGTTCTGAAGCTGCTACGAGGCATTCACTCTGTTATCTCCTAGCAAAAATAAAACAGCTCAGGTGTCCAGCAGCTGTCATCAATTCTGACTGCTGAGGCTGCACAGCTATGGGAAAAGGGAGCCTGCTCTTTGATAGAGATAAACGGTCCAACTCAAGATGCTTCTTGCATAGTTGTCAGAGAGAACTACTAATAAGGGAGTGATTTGCCAAAGTCAGAATGGTACTTCCTCCCCCCTGTTTTCTCTACCTCCAGCCTTGCTGGTGGCATCCTTAGTGGGAGAGCCCAGTCGAAGTGATCAGAGTCCTGTTTGGTTGGGCTCTGACATTTCTTAGCTGTGTAAACTCAGGCAAACTCTTTAAACCCTGAATATGTGTTTCTCTAAGTGGAAAATAGAAGCAATTTATAACTATTTCAAATAGGTTGTTGTGAAAATTATATCAGCCACTCTTTCTGAAAATCTTCCTCAGGGAAGTAATCCATCAGGCTTTGGAGAAGGAAATGACAACCTACTCCAGTGTTCTTGCCTGGAAAATCCCATGGACAGAGGAGTCTGGCAGGCTATATAGTCTGTGGGGTCACAAGAGTTGTACGATTTAACAACTAAACCACCAGAGCTTCTCCCTTTGACAATGTTCCTAGGTTTTCATGAATGATACTTTGTTTAGGTCATCATCTTTGGAGTTTTTCGATTCCTCGTTTACAATTTAAAATCTCCTAGGTGGAACAATACTTAAGATGAGAGGCATCCACACTTTAAAAAGAAATTATTGGATTATAGCTGCTTTACAAATACTGTTATTTTCTGCTCTACAGCAAAATGAATCAGTCAAATATTAACATATGTGTGTGCCAAGTTGCTTCAGTTGTGTATCTTTGAGACCCTATGGACTATATACCTCGAGGCTCCTCTGTCCATGGGATCCTCCAGGGAAGGATACTAAAGTGGGTTGCCATGCCCTCTGCCAAGGTATCTTCCCTATCCAGGGATCAAACCCACATCCCCTGTCACTCTTGCGTTTTAAGTGGATTTTTATCACTGAGTCACCAGAGAATCCCATGTATACATATATCTCCACCTTTTTGGATTTCCTTCACTATAGAGAACAGTGTAGAGGTTTCTTAAAAAGCTAAAGATAAAACGACTGTATGATCCAGCAATCCCACTTCTGGCATGTACTGAGAGAAAACCATAATTCCATAACATTCATGCATCCCAATGTTTATTGCAGCAATATTTGCAATAGCCAGGACATGGAAGCAACCTAAATGTCCATTGACAGAAAAATGAATAAAGATGTAGACACATACACAATGGAATATTACTCAGCTGTAAAAGGGAATGAAATTGTGCCACTTACAGAGATGTGGATGGACCTAGAGACTGCTGTTCAGAGTGAAGTAAGGCAAAGAGAAAACCAAATATCATATATATCCATATGCTTTTAATTGTATCTCAAATTTTAAATGTCTGTATGTGAGGGAACATTTCATCAGTACCTGGTAAATTAAGAGGGTTTGTATTTTCATACATAGAACACCTCAACCCTTTAGAGACTGAGTTTCATGCTCTACCCACTGAGCTAGCTGGGCACATAATACCATTTGAAAGGGGAGCCAAAGATATTTGATTTCACTTGAAAAAGTAGTTTTTCCTTTATCAATTGGTGAAGGGAGTAAAAACTTTCAGTTATAAAACAGGTACTTTATGGGGATATATAGCATGGTGACTATAGTTAATAATACTGTATTGTATATTGGAAAGTTGATAAAAGAGTAGGTCTTAAAAGTTCACATCACAAGAAAAAATGCTGTAACTATGTTTGCTAACAGATATTAACTGGATTTATGGGGAGATCATTTCAAAATATATACAAATATTTAATGACTATGTTGTATATCTGAAACTAATATAATATTATATGTCAATTATACCTCAAAAAATCCCATCCACAATAATGCACTTTGAGGCTTCCCAGGTGGTGTTAGTGGTAAAGAATCTACCCGCCCATGCAGGAGACTTAAGAGACATGGGTTCGTGAGTTGCGAAGATGCCCTGGAGAAGGTCATGGCAACCCACCTAGTATTCTTGCACGAAAAAGCCCATGGATAGAGGAACCTGGTGGGCTACAGTCCATAGGGTTGCAAAGAGTCAAACACAACTGAAAAGACTTAGCACGTACGCCTGCATGCACGTAGTGCACTTTAATGAAACCCAGGCTCTTACCTTAGCCTGTAAACTCCACCTGCCGCCAGGCGATATCACCCAGCACCCTAGTCTGTCACACTTTACAACATGGGAACTGCTCGGCCTTATTTCTAGAGGGCACTGTCTGCAAATCTTCACATAACTGCCTCATGCTCAGCATTTAATACCCACTTCAAATACCTACTCTTTCATGACACCTTCAAAACATTTAAGATAAACTAGCCAGGTCACTTGTGAGAGTACCTAAGAAACACGTGGAGTAACAGGCTAATTTGGACTTGGAATACGGAATGAAGCAGGGGAAAGGCTAATAGAGTTTTGACAAGAGAATAAACTGGTCATACCAAACACCCTCTTCCAACAACACAAGAGAAGACTCTATACATGGACATCACCAGATGGGCAACACTGAAATCAGATTGATTATAGTCTTTGCAGCCAAAGATGGAGAAGCTCTATACAGTCATCAAAAACAAGACCAGGAGCTGACTGTGGCTCATGTCATGGACTCCTTATTACCAAATTCAGACTGAAATTGAAGAAAGTAGGGGAAACCACTAGACCATTCAGGTTTGACCTAAATCAAATCACTTATGCTTATGCAGAGGAAGTGAGAAATAGATTTAAGGGACTAGATCTGATAGATAGAGTGCCTGATGAAGTATGGACGGAAGTTCGTGACATTGTACAGGAGACAGGGATCAAGACTATCCCCATGGAAAAGAAATGCAAAAAAGCAAAATGGTTGTCTGGGGAGGGCTTACAAATAGCTGAGAAAAGAAGAAAAGTGAAAAGCAAAGGAGCAAAGGAAAGATATAAACATCTGAATGCAGAGTTCCAAAGAATAGCAAGGAGAGATAAGACAGCCTTCCTCAGCGATCAATGCAAAGAAATAGAGGAAAAAAACAAAATGGGAAAGACTAGAGATCTCTTCAAGAAAATTAGAGATACCAAGGGAACATTTCATGCAAAGATGGGCTCAATAAAAGACAGAAATGGTCTGGACCTAACAGAAGCAGAAGATATTAAGAAGAGGTGGCAAGAATACACAGAAGAATGGTACAAAAAAAGATCTTCACAACCCAGATAATCACGATGGTGTGATCATTCACCTAGAGCCAGACATCCTGGAATGTGAAGTCAAGTGGGCATTAGAAAGCATCACTATGAACA
Source organism: Ovis canadensis (assembly GCF_042477335.2). Taxonomy (NCBI): domain Eukaryota; kingdom Metazoa; phylum Chordata; class Mammalia; order Artiodactyla; family Bovidae; genus Ovis; species Ovis canadensis. Next base: position 193,659,807 of record NC_091246.1, on the reverse strand, counting down.
AAGCTATGGAGGTGATGGTATTCCAGTTGAGCTATTTCAAATCCTGAAAGATGATGCTATGAAAGTGTTGCACTCAATATGCCAGCAAATTTGGAAAACTCATCAGTGGCCACAGGACTGGAAAAGGTAAGTTTTCATTCTAATCTCAAAGAAAGGCAATGCCAAGGAAGGCTCAAACTACCGCACAATTGCATTCATCTCACATGCTAGTAAAATAAAGCTCAAAATTCTCCAAGCCAGGCTTCAGCAATACATGAACCATGAACTTCCAGATGTTCAAGCAGGTTTTAGAAAAGGCAGAGGAACCAGAGATCAAATTGCCAACATCTGCTGGATCATCGAAAAAGCAAGAGAGTTCCAGAAAAACATCTATTTCTGCTTTATTGACTATGCTAAAGCCTTTAACTGTGTGGATCACAAGAAACTGTGGAAAATTCTGAAAGAGATGGGAATACCAGACCACCTGAACTGCTTTTTGAGAAACCTATATGCAGGTAAAGAAGCAACAGTTAGAACAGGACATGGAACAAGAGACTGGTTCCAAATAAAAAAAGGAGTATATCAAGGCTGTATATTGTCACCCTGCTTATTTAACTTATATGCAGAGTACCTCATGAGAAACTTTGGGCTGGAAGAAGCACAAGCTGGAATCAAGATTTCCGGGAGAAATATCCATAACCTGAGATATGCAGATGATACCACCCTTATGGCAGAAAGTGAAGAGAAACTAAAAAGCCTCTTGATGAAAGTGAAAGAGGAGAGTGAAAAAGTTAGCTTAAAGCTCAACATTGAGAAAACGAAGATCATGGCATCTGGTCCCATCACTTCATAGGAAATAGATGGGGAAACAGTGGAAACAGTATCAGACTTTATTTTGGGGGGCTCCAAAATCACTGCAGATGGTGATTGCAGCCATGAAATCAAAAGACGCTTACTCCTTTGAAGGAAAGTTATGACCAACCTAAATAGCATATTCAAAAGCAGAGACATTACTTTGTCAACAAAAGTCCATTTAGTCAAGGTTATGGTTTTTCCAGTGGTCATGTATGGATGTGAGAGTCGGATTGTAAAGAAAGCTGAACGCCGAAGAATTGATGCTTTTGAACTATGGTGTTGGAGAAGACTCTTGAGAGTCCCTTGTACTTCATGGAGATCCAACCAGTCCATTCTAAAGGAGATCAGTCCTGGGTGTTCATTGCATGGACTGATGCTGAAGCTGGAACTCCAGTACTTTGGTCACCTCATGCAAAGAGTTGACTCATTGGAAAAGACTCTGATGCTGGGAGGGATTGGGGGCAGGAGGAGAAGGGGACGACAGAGGATGAGAGGGCTGGATGGCATCACCAACTCGATGGATGTGAGTCTGAGTGAACTCCGGGAGTTGGTGATGGACAGTGAGGCCCGGGCTGCTGTGATTCAGGGGGTCGCAAAGAGTCGGAGATGGCTGAGCGACTGAACTGAACTGAACTGAACCTTAAAAAGTGAAATGAAATGGTAAAACAGATACACAAAGATAAATTTTGAAAGTAGTTTATAATAAGGGGATGGATGGATATTACAATAAAATATTACAGAAAATATTACAATATTACAGAAAAACCAGAGGCTTCTATCAAGATTAAGAAAAATAAGCAAAGATTAAAAGAGTTTAAAAGTAATTAAATGATAATACAATATGGAATGGAAGTAATAATAATAGTTGTAGAAGCCAGATTCTTAAAATAAATAGGTATTTCTGAAGAAAAATAGTTATTTCTAAAGAAAACAAAAGAAACAAAAAAGTAAAGGTATAATTTAACATTTTACCAGATAGAAAAAAACCTCGATTTTAGATATTAAAGAGTGTATTGAGTACTGGAGGAAACTGACATGTAATAATTAACCCTGAAACATATCCTGATAAAGTTATTGAACAGTAAATTAAATAAAGAGTTTTTTAAGCTAGCATTTCTTGCACTGGTAGAAAAGAGCAGCTGCTGCTTCTAAGTCTCTTCAGTCGTGTCCGACTCTGTGTGACCCCATAGATGGCAGCCCACCAGGCTCCTCCATCCCTGGGATTCTCCACGCAAGAATGCTGGAGTGGTTGCCATTTCCTTCTCCAATTCATGAAAGTGAAAAGTGAAAGTGAAGTCCCTCAGTCATGTCCGACTCTTCCCAACCCCATGGACTGCAGCCTACCAGGCTCCTCCATCCAGAAGATTTTCCAGGCAAGAGTACTGGAGTGGGTTGCAGAGCAATTCCTAATTCTTATATGAACACAAATGTCCCAAGAATTTTATATTAAGTATAAAGGGATTTAAGAATAAAAGCAATAGACATATATTGTTTAGAGTTTCCAAGGACAGAATAAATATATCCAGTGGAGACTTAAGGGAAATATGATGGAATGAACTTTTGAGTCAAACAAAGGTGGGCAGATAAATCATATTTAAGGGTTAATGCTGAGCATTGATTCCATTTGGTTATAGAACAAAAACTAAAAAAAATGTAGAATTATGACTTTAATAAAAAATTTGAACATTAAAAATGCTGGTGCCATAGAAATTATATAACTAACAAGTTGATGAGGGTAAGAAGGTACATAGTAGCATAAGTATGAAATTTCCAGATATTTTTTAAACAAGGGTGAAAAAAAATTACTTGAAGGATATAAAATAATTGAGAATATTTAAAGGCATAAGCCTTAACACACATACACACACACACACACACACACACATGCTATAATCACCTAGAATTTGGAGATGAAGATAGTGGTAGAAGCAAAGTGTACATTTTTTCCTATTATATAAAAAGGAAATACAGAAAATGATTAATGAAAGTGATATACAATGTATATATGACCATTGTTACTAAGTTAAAAACTAGCTACAAAAACATAATGAAGTAAAGAAAGAACCACGGAGATGGATAATAGGGTCAAAGATGTGGTTTAATCAGGGCTCACACCGCCAGATAGGTGACCCACATAAAGGAGGATAATCACAGTTGTAGAGGTTCCCCTGAAGGAGCAATGGGTCTGAACCAGCTCAGGGATCCTGCCCCAGAAGGAAGCCCCCGAATATCTGGCACAGAATGCCAGTGGAGTTTGCATAGGCAAGAGAGAGAGGCTGTAGCAAACAGACTTTACTCTTAAAGGACACATACAAAATTTCACATGCACTGACTCTGAGTGCAGAAGCGATCATCTGAGACAGTCCCAACTTCTCAAGAAGTCCAGACTTATCTGTGATTCTGGAGAGCCTCCAAGAGAGGTAGCCATAAAAAGAATGAAATCTTGCCATTTGCCACAAAATGGATGAACCTAGAGGGAATTATGCCAAGTGAAGTAAGCCAGAGAGAGAAAGACATATACTGTCCAAGTTCACATATACGTAAAATCTAAAACAGAAAACAAATGAACAAACATAAAAGAGAAATAGACTCATAGGTAAAGAAATCAAATAAGTGGTTACCAGGGAAGAGGGATATTGTATGAGACAGAAAACTGAAATCAATTGAACAATTAAACTATGGAGAAAGTTATGAAAAGTCTCCTCTACAAAAAAAAAAAAAAAGATAAAAATACGCAGTCTATTTCACAGGAGCTTTTCACTTAATATTTAAGAAACAATAAAAATAAAAAAAAATACTCTGGTTTATTTACACTCTTCTGTGCTGTAGAAAAAGAAAAAACTATTCAAATAATTCTTATGAAGTTAGCTAAATATTCCGGCCAAAACTCAACAAGGATAACATCAAAAGGAAACTTAAGATCTATCTCTTATTTAAATATTGATTTTAAAAATCCCTAAACAAAATCATTGCAAACTCTGGCAGTTCACTTAAAAACAGCATAATAAATCCAAGAAGGTTTGATTCTATGAAAGCAGTATGCTTATATTAGAAAATAAGTCAGTCTAGTTCATTTGATTTATAGATCAAAAGTGAAAATAGTCTTCAAAAACTCAGCAATAGCTTTTGATAGAAATCAACATCATTTCTTGGTAAAATGCCTCAATAATACCATATATTAGTGATGCATATTTATTGAGCTCATACTATATGCTTGGCTCCATCTCAAGTACTTTGTGTGTATTAACTCACTTTATTATTTATGGCCACAATTTTACAGAAGGATAAACAACTGGATATCTCCTAAATATAACCATATAATTACTTCATTCAGAGAAGGCAATGGCACCCCGCTCCAGTACTCTTGCCTGGAAAATCCCATGGCCAGAGGAGCCTGGAAGGCTGCAGTCCATGGGGTCGCTGAGGGTTTTCTATGAGCTAAGAACTGTTCTAAGTGCATCACATACATTATCTCTGAATTCTCCAAACACCCTCTGAGGTAGATATTACTATCTTTTCTTTATTCACATATGCACATGACTATATAGTCATACTTAATGTATCAACTCAAAAACTCCTCTCTGGGTTTAGCAGAGAGGTATTAAATGTCTTACCATTAAATGCATGAAGAAGACATGTTTTCCATAAGCACCACTATTATTTCACCAGATTCTGCCATTGGGAGTAAATACAACTACAGAAGAAAAATGTTAAAATTTAGGGGAAAAATTGGTAAAATCATTTGCAGAATTTTACCCTTACACATGTAATATCTTTGAGATTCTATTGAAAAAACTAATGTAAATGTTCAAGTTATCAAGAAAATCAAAACTATTGCTGTAATTTTTTTTTAATTGCTATAAATTTAATAAATGGGAATAAATACTTCCTAAGACTCCCGAGAGTCCCTTGGACTGCAAGGAGATTCAACCAGTCCTTTCTAAAGGAGATCAGCCCTGGGTGTTCTTTGGAAGGAATGATGCTAAAGCTGAAACTCCAGTACTTTGGCCACCTCATGCGAAGAGTTGACTCATTGGAAAAGACTCTGATGCTGGGAGGGATTGGGGGCAGGAGGAGAAGGAGACAACAGAGGATGAGATGGCTGGATGGCATCACTGACTTGATGGACGTGAATGTGAGTGAACTTCGGGAGTTGGTGTTGGACAGGGAGGCCTGGCATGCTGCGATTCATGGGGTAGCAAAGAGTTGGACATGACTGAGCGACTGAACTGAACTGCACTGAACTGAACTAACTGCTTGGAAGCAATAATGGAAGGTTGGAAAAAAGCACATTTACAATAAGATTAACTATAGAAAGATATGATAGGGAGCTAGACCTAACTTGGTAGGTAGCAGGTCTATATCAAAGTAAGACCTTATTGATAATGAGTGCCACAATTGAAAATGACAATGAGAGCCATAAATAGAGAAACACAAGGACTTTAGCAAATAGGAAGCCTTACTATATTTAAAGGAATATAACCATGTAAATAATCTCTGCTAGCATATTAATTTAATGCTAATTAATAAAATGACAAACGTGTTTTTGAAGTAAAGCTCTGTTTTCAAGATCCTTATAAACTCCTTACAAAAATGGCTTGAAAATTCTGAAAAAGAAAGATAATGAGAGATGATTAGCCCCAGTTGATAGTAAACATAATATGCAACTTCAAAAGGGTAAAGAGTGTGATTCTTATATGCAGAGACAGACAAATGAGAGACACTGGAAAGTTGACAAGAAAGCTAAATTTGCTAAGAGCATCCAGGTAGCAAAGGGCAATTCAGTTATTCACCCTGCACCTTACTTTCTTTGCTTGGGGAATAAAATGAACAGTAGTAACCCCCTGATCACTACAAACACACACTGCATACAGGAAAGTTAAGGCTGTATCTTGAGTATCTATTACTATAAAACTAGACATCGTCCTTTCTGATATTGAAGTGGCCCAATATAATCCACTTACTACCAGATAGCTGAACAGTTATGCCAGAGAAAGGTGCCATGTCACAGGAATAATGTTAGTTTCTGCTGCTCGCAGATGGGCACTCAGGGGTGGCCACAGCCAGTTTGGCCTTTATGTGTGAAGCCCTTTTCATCTGAATCCATTCCTGGGTTGGGAAGATCCCCTGGAGGAAGAAGTGGCAACCAACTCCAGTATTCTTACCTGGAAAATTCCATGGACAGAGTAGCCTGGTAGGCTACAGTCCAGGGCATCACAAAAGAGTCAGACATGACCTAGCAACCAAGCACCATGCATAACCTCTATCCTTGCAACTATCTTTACTTCACCATGTGCTCTTTGTGTAATGACAAGGATATCTGGGGGAAAGCCTGAGTGGATCCACAGAATGAGTCATTCTATCCACTTGATATTAAATTCCCCCTCTGCTGAAGGTACTGTTGGATAAGCACTCACACAGGACATAAATATCTTCCTATTTTTTCTCATCCAGGGAGGTCTATTCATACACTTCTTACCTATATCTCCTGGCCTCCAATTTTCCAATCATGTAACTTACAAGCCCCTGACCATTCAGCCATGGACCACAGCCCTGTAATTGGTACATAACTGCATGTTTGACTTTCTAAGATGATCGAACAGCCAGATGCATCAGGTGCCCTGCACACTAGGATGATTCTCATTTGTCACTGTCCTTCTGTGTGTCCCAGACAGATGCTACAGTTTTGCATCTGTCCACTCATGGGTGGTGCCTGCATATTGTTATGTAGACCCATCTATAAACAACACATGTATGTTTTCTTCCTCTACCAGCAGATCTTAGGAAACTCCTCATGAGGCCATTAGTGCAGGCTGGGAGAGAGAAGGTAATGTAGCAGAAGTGAAGACCATGACATTTGAGCCACTTCGCCATGTAACTTACCTGTACCTTCAGGCTCTGGTTGGGCTGGTTTACACATGTACCCATTCATTTGATGACAAAGTGCTAACATGGACACCCAGTGTTATAGTTTGGTGGATCACACACATCCAGTCCATGACAAGCCAATCAGGTTGGGAACTTGGTGGACCACTGTCACTTGATTTAGTAGGCTTTGCATCATTCAGCCTCTAATAAGTCTCAGTAACAGACCAGGATCCATTTCAGAAAATAGCTGTCAGTTTCAAAACACAATTTCAAAAAACCAAGAGCTTTTCTTTTTTTTCATTCTCTCAAAGGAAGAGTAGTTATCTATAGAACATGACAGGGCTTTGCTCCAAAATCCTAGGGGCCTTTGCTGTGAATCAGCTTTAAGGGACTGGCAAAGTTTTTCAACAGCATCTGTATTTGCTACTACACTTCAAGCCCATTGGATCTGCTGTATCATATGGCCTCTTGGCCGAGCAGCGTGTACAGTATCTTGAACCAGTGATAGAACTTTCTCTTGTTTTGAGATCAAATCAAAACCAGCAGCTTTTCAGGTACTTGATAAATGAGCCAGAGTAACACACTCAAATGAGGAATATGTTGGCTCAAATGTCCCAAGAAGCCTGAGTACTCTGCCACCTTTTCATTTGTGGGAGGGAGCCAGATTCAACAATTTATCTCTCATCTTAAAAGGCTATCAACTTTCTCAAGTCACTGAACCTCTAGATATTTCACTAGGTGGAAGCTCCCTGAATTTTTGTCAGGCTTATTTCCCATCTTCTGACACGCAAATGCATTACCAATGAGTCTGGAACCGTTGTTTTTTTTGTTTTTGTTTTTGTTTTTTCTCACTATGTCCAACCAGCACATCATCAATATAATGAATCCATGTCATATCTTGGGCAAGGGAAAGGCAATCAAGATCTTCAAGAACTAAACTATAATATAGTTGCTAAAAAGTTGATGTATTCCTGAGGTCAGAGTAAAAGTGTATTGCTTGCCTTGCCAGCTGAAAGAACACTATTTCAGATAGTCTTTTCTAATAGGTATGGAGAAAAAGACATTTACCAGATGGATAGCTAGATGGATAGCCAGATACCAGGTACCAAGAGACATGTTAATTTGCCCTGGCAAAGAAACCACATCTAGTACAGTAACTGGAGTTGGAATCACCATCTCATTTAACTAAGGATAATCTGTTCTTGGGTTTCCCTGGTGGCTCAGTCAGTAAAGAATTTATCTGCAGTGCAGGAGACCATCTGCCATGCAGGAGACCAGGGTTCAGTTTCTAGGTTGAGACGATCCCCTGGAGGAGGAAATAGCTACCCACTCCAGTATTCTTGCCTAGGAAATCCTATGGACAGACATTTGGGGCTACTGTCCACGGGGTCACAAGAGTCAAACATGATGTAGAGACTAAACCACCACCACCACCATTCTTCTCCCGTTATCTGAGATCCATATGATTTCTACACAAATAGACAAGTTGAATGGGGGATATTGTGAGAATTACCATCCCTGCATCCTTCAAGTCCTTGATGGTGGCACTACTCTGTAGCCTCTTATGAGTGAGATGCTGCTTTTGGTTTATAATTTTCCGAGGGAGAGGGTTTCTAATAGTTTTACTTGGTCTTTCCCACCATACTAGCTTTCACTCCACAAGTCAAAGAAACAATATAGAGTTTCTATAAATTGCTAATTGTATCTATTCAAAGTAAGCATTATAAAACTGTGCTTATGGATTAATGAACTCACTGAATGCATTTTAAGATGGACTTGAGCTAAAATTTCATTGATCACCTGACCTCTACAAATCCCCTCTCAGTGTGCTAGAGTGCTGTTTTGGATCCCCTGAAATTAGTTCAGAGTCAGTATTTGATAATCTCTGAAAGACCTGATATATCTTTATCCCAATACTGAGTCACCATGATAAAAGACTGTATAGAACAGGGAACTTTGCTCAATATTATGTAGCATTCAAGGTAAGAAGAGAGTTTGAAGGGAAGTGGATGCATGTGTGCATGTGGCTGAGTCATTCTGTTGTGCACATGAGACTAACACAGCATTGCTAGTCAACCATACTCCAGTATAAAATAAAAAGTTTTTAAAAACTCATAGCTCCCTTTGGGTAATACTGAGAGAAAGATGAAGAGTATAAATTTCTGACAGGGTACAGGGTTCTTCTCTAGGGGACTCCATATTCCCTTCATACAAGGGGCTCTTGGTCTGTAAACTGGATCAAGTTCAGAAATTGACTTGAGGGGACATGACTCTAGATGATTCAAATTAGAGTTTTGTCCACTTGATCTGGAATTCCTTCACTGATGCAGCTAAAGAACTTAGTAGGCCTCACATCTATTTCACTTCTAGGAACACCATAATCACCTAGCCAATACCATAGGTCTTTGTGAGCCAGACTATTTTGATCATTGCTCTGCTGTCCTCTGTGATATAATTCTGTGCATCATGACTTGGACAGTCAGTGCCACCATTTGGCCCTGCTACCCCAGTATCTGATTATTTTCATTGCATTAAGTTTTCCATTCATTTAGTGGTAACAATTCCCAATTCAATTTTATGTCTGTAGAAAAGAGTGACCTCAGAGCTCTTGCAAATATTCTGGGGCTCCCCTCACAAATTTAATCCTTATAGTACTGGTAGCATATATGTCCCCTGGAACCCATATATGTCCACAGGAACCTTCCAGTTGCGTGAGCAAGACTTATGTGACAAATTCACTCTGACATTGCAATCTCTCTAAACCTTTGAATTTCTTACTCTCACAGTATACCTAGCATTTTAAATTTATTTAACTCAGGCCACCTTTGATTCATGTTTTAACATCCAACCAAAACTGTTAGAGCCTTTTCTAACACCCTGAGCTGCAACATTAAATCCAGAATTTCTGCTTAGGGTGCCCATATTCATAAATTCAGCCTGATACAACTTTATGTTCCTTCTACCATTATCCTCATGGGCCATAATTTTTACCTCCCTTTCAAAGCCTGCTGGGGCTTGAGTCTAGTTATAGGACTAAAAGCAAAGAGGGGTGATAAGGGTGACTTCTGAGGAGAACCTGTGATCTCTTGACAGGTATTATTTCAGGGGAGGACGTTACTATTTCCTCAGGTGAAGCAAGGTTCATTTCCTCAGATGGGATGGATCAGCTACTTCTACTGGCAAAACAGATTCATCAGAATTTGGGGGTTTAGCATCTACAGTTTCATCAGAATCTTCCCATACACCCCTATGCCAGCTTCCAGGATCCCATTCTTCCCTGATCAATGGCCTCATTTTAACAGTAGACATACCATGAAATTGGGAATTCACTTTGTGTTGTAATTCAGTCACTCATGGGATGACTTTCTGATTTTGGTTTTTCAGATAGCTCTGCAGCTATAGTGGATAAGGGTCTCTTTCAGGGCAGACAGAAACTTTCAGGTCATTTATATAGCACTTCACTGGGAATTGAATTCTTGAGTTCATACTCCCCACCCCCATTTTTTCCAGTGGTATGGGAGCAGCTAGTCAATTTCATTACACTCATTATTTCAACAAAAATGTTCAAAGGTATCATGTGCACAACAACACAGAACTTTGCCTTTTATAAGTGTTCGATTGTGAATATTATGGTGATATCTTCCTTACCTCTACTGTCACATCACATTATGGACTATAAGTATCCTCTTTACTACTGGAAATAGAGCTGTTAGTGCCTCTAAATGCCATCAAGTAAGAAAAACAATTCCAGAAAAACTAGAATCAATTTAGAAAACTTGTTCTTAAGACTATATTTCCCAAGAACACTCTCTGTATCAAAGTCTGTTGTAGTCAGAGTTCCTGAGAGAAACCCAATAGATTGAGGGTATATAATGCACATATATCTGTATATATATATATATATGCAAATATAGATATTATATGTATGTCTTTATCTTCGTATAGGGGCTTCCCTGTGGCTAGGAGGTTAAAGCGTCTGCCACCAATGCGTGAGACCCGGGTTCAATCCCTGGGTTGGGAAGATCCCCTGGAGAAGGAAATGGTAACCCACTCCAGTATTCTTGCCTGGAGATTCCTGTGGATGGAGAAGCCTGGTAGGCTACAGTCAACAGAGTCGCAATGAGTCGGACACAACTGAGCAACTTCACTTCACTTTCACTTTATCTTTCTATATCCTCTATCTATCTATATATATTAAAAGAGATTTTGTTAGGGGAAGCACACTGACCGAAACCGCCCACCCTGGCCAGGCACCATAGTAACCATTTACATGAGCTGTTTTACAACAAGGAGGTCCTGGTAAGGAATACGGAACTAATAAGCCACCACCAACTGAAAGAGTTTGGGAAAGGTCAAAAGGAGACACTGTGTGTCCATCCACCTCCCAGAATCCTTCTCGCTAGCATCTATCTTGGCTGAGTGATGCGTGTGCCACCAGGAAGGGCTCTGAGTCAGAATGATTGGCCAAAGACAACCCAGAAACTAATCCCATCAACAGAAAACCTGAGACCACGAGCCACATGGCAGAACAGTGCTCCTGGATTCCCTTACCCTGCTGCTCTCTGCCTGGGTGCCCTTTTCCAATAAAGTCTCTTGCTTTGTCAGCATGTGTCTCCTTGGACAGTTCTCCATGTTAGACAAGAGCCCGCTCTTGGGCCCTGGAGGGGGTGCCCCCTTCCTACAACAATTCCATCTAAGGGACTGGCTCACTGATGAGGAGGCTGGCAAATCCGAAACATGCAGGGTAGATTGGTAGGCTGAATTCCAAGGGAAGGCTTGCACTTTGGGCTCAAAGGCTATCTGCTGCAAGGATTCCCCCTTCTTCAGGGGAGGTCAGTCTGTTTTAAGACCTTCACTGGTTGAATAAGGTCAATTCACGTTATGAAGGGCTTTACTTAAAGTCCACTGATTCAAATGTTCACCTTTCCAAAAGTATATCTCCATAAAAACATCTAAAATAGTATTTGACTAAATATCTGAGTACCATAACCCAGCCAAGTTGGCACATAAAATTAACCATCTAACAGACATGAAAACAAATGAGTCATTTTAAATGAATTTTCTCATTGAACATGAAAAAAATAATACTTATTAAGTCTTGTTTTGAGATTTAAATGAGATAATAAATGTAAGGTACAGTTCCAGGCTTAAGTTCATATTTAATAAACTGACAATTAGCCATATATTTACATAATTTTCATATGTATATTTCAAACAAATTTTATTCAAATGGTAAATAAAATTTTATGTCCTGCTTTTCTATGTACTGTTACAAGATTTTTAAATGTATTATTATCATTAGTTATTATATATATTATTACACATTATATAGCTAATAACTATAATTTTATGAACATATTATATTCCATCCAGTGGAATATAACCAAAATTACTTATCTTCTCTTTTACATTTAATTTGTATCCAATTTTTCGTTATAAACTATGTCATAAACTTTGAATAAGACCTGCCCTGCTTTTTATTTTTATTATTCTTTATACAACATTTACATCTTATGAAGAAACACATATTTTATTCTAATGTTTTTATTTTGAGTGCAGATTTTCACTTTAAATATAAAGGCTGAATTCAAGGTGCACCTTGGACTTCAACCCCATTTCATGTCTTTCCAATATAACAGGCAAGACATTAATTTCCTTGGAGACTGGTATGGATTTATGTATGCCTCCTCTACAAGAAAATGGTTAAGTGACCTTTTCCAATAATCTTTGCTTTGAGGAAAAAGAAAAGGTTTTACAGGTGCCTTGAGAACATTTCAGAATTACATCAAGCACTTCCTGGACTTCAAATATAACCTCTGAGTGCAGAGAAGTATCTCTGGGCATCTAGCACATATTAGTGGTCAGAGAGGAGTTAATACATGGATGTGTGATGGATTAAACAGTGAATATATCAGCAGGGTAGTTTGGTAAAGTGAATGGTAACTTGTTAAAAGGAAACTTGGTAAAAAGTCTCACTGATTTCATATTTGCCTTTGTCCTCTGTCTTACAGCTTGAAAGACCCACAGAAATCACTTAACCTATGTATTATGGACCTTAGCAATCATCTCTTCCAAAGAGGAAGAGGATAAATTAAAATACTTTAGGGATTGGTTTTAAAGTGTGCATGTCAGTTTCCACACTACCACCCCTGGTATTCTGTCATAACTTGAGGCTTACAGAATGAAATCATGTAAGTTTAATACACTGAAAAAGAAAGAAAAAAAAATTCTCAGGTGATTTTGATAACTGTGTGCCCAATTCTGCTTCCATACTCAATTGAGATCAAAGATCCTGCCAAATGCCAAATTCTGACACTGTATAGTAAAAACAATTAGTTGCTGCTTTGTGATTTGATTTAGGAACAAAGCTGGAAGGGAAATGCAGGTCATTTCTTTTATTCTGATGCTATTTTCACTCCACTCTTCATAATGAAATTGTATTCAATTCCTCATTTGAAATTGGAAATACATTTTCTTAGTTTGAGTATTAAAATATTAAGAAGTACTAGTTTTTCCATCCCTGGAGGAAGGCATGTTTACCCACTCCAGTATTGTTGCCTGGAGAATCCCCATGGACAGAGGAGCCTGGGAAGCTACAGTCCATGGGGTCGCAAAGAGTTGGACACAACTGAGTGACTAAGCACACAGCACAGCACAGTTTTCTCACATTTCTGAAGATAGACTAACATTCTACAAAATTTTAAAGAGGTTGGAAGAAAAGGGAAAGATCTGAAGGGAGAGTATTCTCAGATACTCAAATACACCACATACTATGGGAAAACAACAGACTTTGGAAATAGTTATCTTGAAGATCAAACCCAACATAACAACTTGGCAGTTGTAGGGACTTGAATAAACTGCTTAACCTTCCTCTTTGTTTCCTTACTGGGGATAACAAGACTTATATCACAGTGTTGTTGAGAGAGCTAAATAATATACTTTATAAAAGGATTTCTCACTAAGCAATAGTGAAAATGATATAGTTATAATTGTCAATAATTTCTATATTCCCTCCATCTTTTTAACATAGTAGTAGGATGGAGGAGGGGTAGCATTTGTTCAGTGGGTCAGCAGAAGGCATAAAAAAGTTTATTTTGAAGATGACAAGAAACTATCATGCACTTCATAGTTCGTCAAAATATCAAAAGTATGCCCCATGCCTTTTTCAAATTGTTGGAGAAAACAGTTCTATGGAGGGAGGGAAAATGAGAGATAGGAAGAGGATGAGGGAGAGAGAGACAGTTTTCAGAGCTCAAGTTTATTTTGCTTGATTCCAGAACACACTGGTGGACACATTATATTGTGTGAACTTGGACAAGTAATTTATTTTTTTTTTACATTTCTTCCCCAGCTGTAAAGTGGGGTAGTTGGTGGAACTCAATACACAATGGTCCCTTTTTTTCTATGGTTATTTGACTCTTTAAGATTATGGTGACCCCAAGTAAGTGTTCTTGTGATAACTACAGTTGATCTGATTATTTTTACTTCAATGGAGTTTGTCTAATTGGCAATCAATATATAATGAGCAGCAAAAACCGTAGTAAGAAGGGGGAAGGCAAGTTGCTCACAGGTAACAGAGATCTCACCTAACCTTTCCCCAAAACTCAGGTCATAAGCATAGCTGTAGTACCCTGTGCTCTTCTGTATTTATGGCGTCAGAAAAATATGCCCATCAACAAGCATATAATCAAAGTCCAGGTGGATTTGGACTCACGTTTTATTCTTTATGAAACTGTACATTTCTACCATGATATCACGGCTATAGGAAAGAAAGGATGGAAGACCAACCGTTCCTCCTCCTCCACATGCCCCATTCTTAAAAGCATGTCAATCCATGGAAACAGGAGAAGGGTCCTCCTTGTCTCCCTCAAACCAGTAACTAACCAAAGAAAATTCATCACAGCTGTTTGTTTAGATCTCTGCTACACAATACAATAGCCACTAGCCACATGGAACTATCAATATTTAGATTGGATACTGATAGTAAATGAGAATGACTTGCAGCAAGGTATGCCCTAAGAGTCTTGGCACCTTGTATTGCTTCTGGTATAGCATCCCGGGCAGATGGTCATGTAGGACTTCTGATAGAACCTGTGTAGACAGCAAGTCAGGAGGGTGGGTGCAAAAAGTTTGATAAAGGGGACTCAGAACACTACTGAACTCTCCCCAAAAGAAGGGATATATTTATTTCCCCAAAAGTATTTGACCATGGCTCTCTTTGTATTTTTTGTGTGTATATACATATACATTTATATATGTGTGTGTGTGTGTGTGTGCATGTGTGTATTTGTGTGTATTTTTTGAGGCATAGTTGATTTACAGTGTTGTGTTAGCAAATCGATTGTACAGCAAATTGATTAAGTTACACACACACACACACTCACAACTGAAGCAGTTTAGCACACACACATATATATTCTTGCTTGGAGAATACCCATGGACAGAGGAGTCTGGTGGACTACAGTCCATGGGGTTGCAAAGAGTCGGAAACAACTGAGCAACTAAGCACAGCACATAGTCTTTTTCACACTCTTTTCCCTTGTCAGTTATTACACAATATTGAGTATAGTTCCCTGTGCAATATGTTAGGTCATTTTTGGCTATGTATTTAATATATAGTAGTGTCTCCCTCTTGAGAAACCTATATGAAGGTTAGGAAGCAACAGTTAGAACTGGACATGGAACAGACTGGTTCCAAATAGGAAAAGGAGTACGTCAAGGCTGTATATTGTCACCCTGCTTATTTAACTTGTATGCAGAGTACATCATGAGAAACACTGGGCTGGAAGAAACACAAGCTGGAATCAAGATTGCCGGGAGAAACATCAATAACCTCAGATATGCAGATGACACCACCCTTCTGGCAGAAAGTGAAGAGGAACTAAAAAGCCTCTTGATGAAAGTGAAAGAGGAGAGTGAAAAAGTTGGCTTAAAGCTCAACATTGAGAAAATGAAGATCATGGCATCTGGTCCCATCATTTCATGGGAAATAGATGGGGAAACAGTGAAAACAGTGTCAGACATTTTTTTTTTTTTAGGCTCCAAAATCACTGCAGATGGTGACTGCAGCCATGAAATTAAAAAACGCTTACTCCTTGGAAGAAAAGTTATGACCAACCTAGACAGCATACTCAAAAGCAGAGACATTACTTTGCCAACAAATGTCCGTCTAGTCAAGGCTATGGTTTTTCCAATAGTCATGTATGGATGTGAAAGCTGAGCACCAAAGAATTGATGCTTTTGAAGTGTGGTGTTGGAGAAGATTCTTGAGAGTCCCTTGGACTGCAAGGAAATCCAACCAGTCCATTCTGAAGGAGATCAACCCTGGGATTTCTCTGGAAGGAATGATGCTAAAGCTGAAACTCCAGTACTTTGGCCACCTCATGCAAAGAGTTGACTCATTGGAAAAGACTCTGATGCTGGGAGAGATTGGGGGCAGGAGGAGAAGGGGACGACCGAGGATGAGATGGCTGGATGGCATTACGGACTCTATGGACGTGAGTCTGAGTGAACTCCGGGAGTTGGTGATGAACAGGGAGGCCTGGCATGCTGCGACTCATCGGGTCACAAAGAGTTGGACACGACTGAGCGACTGAACTGAACTGAACTGAACTGAGTGTGCATATATTGGGGAAGGGATAAATTAGGAGTTTGGAATTACCATTGCTCTTTTTGAAATAGGAATATTTTTTATTATTTATAGAACACATTTTTGGGGGAGATTTTCTCTACAGAACATACAACTTCGGTTCACTCAAGCTACTTATCTTCACTGAATTTAAATCTGGATTGCATTTACAATAGACCAAAGAGAACTATTTAAAAGAGCTGTTAAATACTTCTTTGTGCAGAGAGAAGAAATTGAGATAGGCTCTCTCAACTTCTTAAGGGTAGAAGGGAAAACAGCAGTTATAATCAGGGCACAAACCAACCAAGGCATTAAATTTTACCCTAGTAAACAACTTGTGTCACTATTTTATATAAGTCATTTACATTTAATTTACTCAAATGTTTCCTCATATCAGCTGATTTGCCTGTTGACAAATTTTATAATAGAAACAGTATGAACTTATTCACTTTCAGTAACCCTAGGTACAAAAAAACTTTTGTGCTTTAAATCGATGCCTCTAAAGACATCTAAAAGATACATTTATATTAATGAAACCAAATTTATATATTACTTTTAACATGTAATACAACCTATTTTTTTCTTTTCAGAAGCCTGATGAAGTTCTGTAGATGAGGAATGTTAGACTCTCCAGAAAATGCTCTTTCTCTCTGTCATGTCAGTATTTATTTTGCTCCAGGTTGATGCTTCCCTTTTGATTGACGATGATTGACATGCAAGAAAAATAATAACAACTGTTCATATCAAGGCCAGTCAAGTCAATGGTGGCTTTAAGCATCACTGTTTGAAGCCCCATTGGGTGAAATTTTGAAAAGATAGGAAAAGGTGAACATAGTGACATGAGCAATTTACAATCTTAACTTAGGACATTTCAGTTCAGTTCAGTCCAGTTCGATTCAGTCACTCAGTCGTGTCCGACTCTTTGCGATCTCATGTATTGCAGCACACCAGGCCTCCCTGTCCATCACCAACTCCCGGAGTTCACCCAAACTCATGTCCATCAAGACGGTGATGCCATCCAGCCATCTCATCCTCTGTCATCCCCTTCTCCTCCTGCCCCCAATCCCTCCCAAAATCAGGGTCTCTTCCAATGAGTCAACTCTTCGTATGAGGTGGCCAAAGTATTGGAGTTTCAGCTAAAGCATCAGTCCTTCCAAAGAACATTTAATAGAACACGAATATTTAGGAAACACAGTTTGTTTGCTGTTACCATTTCCATTTTAAAAGTCTTGAGGACCTGCTGGCATACCTGGGACATATTTACCTTGTTATCTTGAAGCATTTTCTAACACAATATTCCCATATTCCACTGAAACAGCTGTGGCTCTACAAAGACTTACTGTACCAAAGATTAACGGTCAGTGTGTCATACAAGTTTGGCATTAATTTCTTTTTGCTACTGTAACAAAATGATTACAAATTTAGTGGCTTAAAATAACACAAATTCATCCTCATACAATTCCAGAGGCTAGAAATCTTAGCATCAAGATTTCAGCAGAATTACATTCCACTTTGCCAGTCTAGAGAAAGATCCATTTTTCTTGCCTATTCCAGCTTCTAGAGGTGGCCCACCTTCCTTAGTCTGTAGACCCGTCTCCATCTTCAAAACCATCAACATGGCATCCTCATCTCTCTCTGTCACTCTTTTATCTACTTCTGTCTCCATATATTTTCTCAGACTCCAACTCTGTGTCCCTCTTACAAAGATCCTTGTGATTACATCAGTCTCACTCAGATAAACCAGGATTTTCTTTCCATCTCAAACTCATTAGCTTAATCTCACCTGCAAAGTCTCTTTTGACATGTAAGATAATATATTCACAGATTCCTAATATTAGAATGTGAACATCTTTGGAGGGATCATTAGGTAGCTTATTATACCTTGACTCTGAATCACAGAATTTGTTTCTTTGTTCCTATTGGTCCTCCTGAGGGAATTCTTACTAGATTATTAACTAATTAACACTTCTTTGATTGGGTCCATAAGCAACATTCAATTAAAAGCCTTTTAAACTTGTTTCAGCCATGGAACCATATGTTTGTGAGACTTGCTTTAAAGAATGTTTTAAAAATATGTGGGACCTAGAGACTGTCTTACTGAATACAGTAAGTCAGAGAAACAAAAATATCATATGCTATTGCTTACATGTGGAATCTAAGAAAAAAATACAAATGAACTTATTTACAAACCAGAAACAGACTCACAGACTGAGAGAATAAACTTATGATTACCAGGGGGAAAGCAGAGGGGAGGAGTTAGGGAGTTTGGGACAGACATGTACACACTGCTATATTGAAAATGGATAACCAATAGGATCTACTTGTACAGCACAGGGGACTCTGCTCAATTTATATAATAACCTAAATGGGAAAAGAACTTGAAAAAGAATAGCTACATGTATAACTGAATCACTTTGCTGTATGCTTGAAACTAACACATTGTTAATCAATTATACTCCAATATAAAATAAAGAGTTAAATTTTTTTAAAAATATGATAACTTGAGAATTGAGACTTAACTGGATGATATTAAAGGAAGTCATGGCAAAGGGCAACACACTTTTAAAGGCTGACAACTTATTCTCCATTTACTTTAGAACCTGGGTATGCATCAGTTTGAGCCATTTGTTGGGATCTGAGCCATTTATTTTTTCATTGGGATCCCCAACATAAGAGGAAAAAATAATTATGGCATGTCCTTTGAAGTACAAAAAAGAGGCATATTTTCATACGTATAATACTTGTTTGAGCTTCTGGAAGGCAAGTTTCAGAAGCCCCATAGGAGAATGGGAGTTCTACCGAGTGATGGAGAGGGCAGATGATGAGAATTTCCCAGAACAGAGGATGGATTTCATAGCTTCGCCTAAGGCCATCCCCGAAGGACATTTGATGTCAGAGACCAAAGTAATTTAATGGATAAGAGAAAGATGACCTGGAAGAAAGCAAGCTTTCTTCATTCTAAGAAAGAAATATTCAGTCATTTCCAGTGTCTACAGCTTGTACTACAAAACAATAAATGAAATATACAGAGAAGTCTGCTTCATGCGCCCACCTTGCCCTTTCACCACTTCCATAAGGGATGAAGGTATGGATGAACTTATACCCTAATAAGACTTCTCCAGGCATTGACTGTGTTGGCTAGTAGCTCAGAAGTTGGCATGAGGCTACCACGAAAAACACAGAAGACTGGGGTACTAGGACAGTCTTACAACCAAAACATCATGTGACGTTGGGTGTCATATTTCACCCCTTGAAGGACAAATGATACAATGGAAATAATATGAGAATTGATATTTGCTGGGTCAATTTTGATTCCAGAAGATAGCAACACTTTTGAGAAAATCACTAAGGCTACCTCAGTGCCTCTTTCAAATAAATAACAGAATTGACATGAGAAGTGAATGGAATAATGCATTAACTCATGCAAATCCCTGATAAGAAAGAAGTGTTGAACATTAGTTTTTCACTAACTGCTTGTGAGAATTTTAAAGAATTTTATAATCATTCTTTCCCTCCTGCCATCACCTCTTAATGAAGAGTATGCCACTGAGGTGTGGGTATGTTAATAAGATAATGCCTAAAGAAGTTTTAACAGTAACTTAATGGAGAAGAGCTAAATCTTTAGTTAATCTGCTTTAATCATGGGCAATGTAGCTTATTTGTTCCATGGTCTCTCAGCTGTTGATATGATTCCATAGGAGCTGCTCTGATTGCAACTCCCTAATTTCCTCTTTTAAGTGAGGCGAGGTAACCAAGGGCACCTTGAAGATGAATGTAATGAGGGAGCCCCTTGGTTCATGTTCCCAGGATCTCCCATCTTACTCTAGGCTGTCAGCAATTACTTGCTTGCACACTGATTGATCTCAATGTTCAAACATGACTTATATCCCCCTGCCTTAGTGGAAAGTTTATATAGTCTGCACTCTCTCTTGAATTTTATGTGCCTTTTGTGTGTTTCTCCAGTCACACCTGTTGTGGCTTATGACTTATCCATCCAGTGCTCTTTTAAGTATAATCGTGCATAATGGCTGAGGCTAAATATAAAATAAACATATATTTAGTGGTTCTTTGAATGCACAGTTAAACTGCCCTTACTAAGTCACATTACTCAGGGTCAGATTCTATTTTATGATAGAGACAAGGAAACAGTTTAAGGGAGGGAATAACCAAGGATTACTGTCTAAAGACAACAAAACCAGTGGATGCACCTGTGTTTGGAATAAGAGCCAGAGCCACCTTCTGTACCTGTAACACTTTCTTGCCCAGATACTCAGGAACCCACAAAATAATTTCTCAGTAATGGGATTGCCAAAGACATTAATTAAAAATGATTTAATTGGATATGCATTGTCACAGCCTCTCTTTCCATGTAGCCCTTTGCAAGTTTATTCAAAAGCCTACCATTTCTGCTGCCACTCCAAAATGAACCACCATTATGTTCCCCATAGATTGTTGAGTAACTTTCATCTTGGCCTTTGTGGGTGCAATCTCCGCACTCATAGACTGGTGGTATCATCACTGATACAAAGGGAAACTGTTACTTGCTCAGTTCAATTCAGTTGCTCAGTCGTGTCCGACTCTTTGCGACCCCATGAATCGCAGCACGCCAGGCCTCCCTATCCATCACCATCTCCTGGAGTTCACTCAGACTCAAGTCCATCGAGTCCATCATGCCATCTAGCCATCTCATCCTCTGTCGTCCCCTTCTCCTCCTGCCCCCAATCTCTCCCAGCATCAGAGTCTTTTCCAATGAGTCAACTCTTCGTATGAGGTGGCCAAAGTACTGGAGTTTCAGCTTTAGCATCAGTCCTTCCAAAGAAATCCCAGGGTTGATCTCCTTCAGAATGTACTGGTTGGATCTCCTTGCAGTCCAAGGGACTCTCAAGAGTCTTCTCCAACACCACACTTCAAAAGCATCAATTCTTTGGCGCTCAGCCTTCTTCACTGTCCAACTCTCACATCCATACATGACCACAGGAAAAACCATAGCCTTGACTAGACGGACCTTAGTCGGCAAAGTAATGTCTCTGCTTTTAAATATGCTATCTGGGTTGGTCATAACTTTTCTTCCAAGGAGTAAATGTTTTTTTTAATTTCATGGCTGCAGTCACCATCTGCAGTGATTTTGGAGCCCAAAAAAACAAAGTCTGACACTGTTTCTACTGTTTCCCCATCTATTTCCTATGAAGCAATCAGTCGTGTACAACTCTCTGTGACCCCAT
The DNA here is from genome assembly GCF_042477335.2 of Ovis canadensis. Taxonomy (NCBI): domain Eukaryota; kingdom Metazoa; phylum Chordata; class Mammalia; order Artiodactyla; family Bovidae; genus Ovis; species Ovis canadensis. The sequence goes on along the minus strand of NC_091246.1, from coordinate 193,638,255 downwards.
GAAAGGGTAGCCCGCCAGGCTCCTCTGTCCGTGGGATTTTCCAGGCAAGAATACTGGAGTGGATAGCCATTTCCTTCTCCAGGGGGATCTTCCTGACCCAGGGATCAAACCTGGGTCTCCTGCATTTCTGGTGGATTCTTTACCATCTGAGCCACCAGGGAAGCCCACCCTCCCATGATTTTGAGTTCAAATTGCCAACAATACTCCAGTCAGTCCAGTTCCTCACCTTGGAGCAAAAGACTCTTCTTGATTCCTTGCTTCTTGCTCATTCCTCTTTTAATTCCTTGGTTCCCTCTCAGCTCCTCAGGTGCGCAGTGTCTATCTCCCAGCAATCTGCTAAGTTACTCTTTTACCTGCTTTACATTTTTCCTAGGTATCACCTGCTCATCAAGACCTTGCCTATCAATTCTATTTGGCATTAAACTGTTGCTCACAATATTTCTTTTCCAATGTTTTGCATTATTAGTTTTATCAGAGTATTTAATATAATTTATTTTATTCCTATATATAATATATTTTTAATTTTTGAGTTTCACTTTTCAAATGGAAGTCCATGAAGGCAGAGTTATTTGCTAGTTTTGTTGCTGTTCTATCCTAAGCATTGTATCTTGGCCACAGTAAACATTCACCATGTGCTACCCTGGTGGCTCAGATGGTAAAGAATAGGCCTGCCAGTGCAGGAGCTGTGGGTTTGATTCCTGAGAGGGGAAGATCCCCTAGAGGGGAAAATGGCAACTCACTCCAGTATTCTTGTCTGGAGAATCCTGTGGGCAGAGGAGCCTGGCAGGCTATAGTCCACGGGGTCACAGAGTCAGACATGACTGAGTAACTAACAACACTTCACAAACAATTGTTGCAAGGATTAATCTAGAATAATCTTCAAATGTTAAAAAAAATTATGTAAATATTTCTTCAAAAGATATATTATACACAATATGAAGCTATTATTATCAAATCAAACTTGGATCTGCTCACCTGGGCATACTAAAGCAAATCTACTGGCACTGGTGTTGGTAATGGAAAGCGAAGCCTGTATTACAGGATGCCAAGCAAGACATGCAGGCAACTAATGCTCAGAAGACCCACCTTCCTGACGGCTGTCAGTGAAAGCCTTTAAAACATAAAGTGACACAGAGGGTTGGGGAAGGGGGGGCGGTATGTGATAAGCTCAGGGACATTCTTCTGATTGGTTGCTTATGAGGTATTAGGAGTCAGTATTAGCAGCTTTCTGGTTATAAGCCAGCTAGCGTCTACATGCTTCTGGTTAGCATGCAGGCAACTTCTTCCACCTGGTGGGGGTTTCAGTATATGCAAAACAACTCAAAGGATATGACTATCATCTTTAGTCCTTGAGGAGGAAAGGTGAAACCCAGGTGGCTCAGTGGTAAACAATCCACTTGCCAATGCAAGAGACAAGGGTTCACTTCCTGGATCAGGAAGATCTCTTGGAGAAGTAAAGGGCAACCGACTCCAGTATTCTTGCCTGGAAAATCCCATGAATGAGCAGCATGGAGAGTCACACTCATGGAGCTGCAAATCGTTAGACACGATGGAGCACGCATGCATAACCTGAAGAGGAATTAAGAGCCTTGAACTTTTGTATTTTGGCTAAGCTGTTATTTTGTCTTGCTTGACTGTTTTCCTTTGCTTCTATATTTTCTGACTTCTTTGATTAAATTTGCTCTTTGGAACTTGGGGAAGGCTGAAGTTTTTCTATAAACAAGATTCAGGGGTGAATTACATTCAATATCCTGTGATAAACCATAATGGACAAGATTATGAAAAAGAATGCTTACATATAATACATGTATGCATGCATGTATAACTGAATCATTTGCTGTACTGCAGAAATTAATACAATGTCATAAATCAATCATATTTCAATAAAATAAATTTTTAAAAATAAAAAGGAAAAAAATTTCCAGGGACATCGCATCATCTTACTGTTACAAATATAGGTAGATTAAAAATCTGGCAAAATTGTGACCTTGCGGTTAAAATGTTTTCCTCATAATATTAGCAGATAATACATGACACTATATGCTAGGGTTTGTTCTAAGAACTTTATATATATTATGCAATTTATTGAGTATCTTTACAACAACCCAAAGATAGATTTACTATCATTTTCCCCATTATGCACGTGTAGAAACTGAGCCACAGAGAGGTTAGCATACTTACCCAATGTCACAAAGCTAATAAAATGGGAGAACTGGATTTTATTTGTTCACCAGAACCCCCTGCAGGTCCCATAAGTCACAGGCCTCACAGGGTGATGCCTGAGAAACTCACAGAATCACTGGAGTTCCCAGTGGCCCCGTTTAACAGCCACCAACTGCAGTCTGGGATAGACTATGAGTGAGACCCACAAGGACTGTATGATTTGGCCAGGTCGGTCCTCTCACACTTGTAACCCATGAATTTAGCAGATGTTATTTCTGTTTTGGGGAATGGCCATCTCATCCTCGTCTGCCTGGAAAACTATTGGTGTTTTTCATGCACTTCATTATTACAAGGCTTTATTATGAAATGACAGAGTTAATTAGTCCCCCAATAAATTGTGCAATTGTGCACATTTGCTAATGCAGTTTTCACATTGATTTATTATTATTTGTTTAAGAATTTTAACTCTCCTAATAAACCATGAGCCACTTGAGGGTAAAGACTGTGCTGCCTCTGCATCTCCAGAACCAAATATCATGGCATATGACCCCAAAGACTCATATTAGATTCTCACTGATGTATAGGGAAATTGCCTGTCAAAAGTCATACACTTAGAGAAGACAAAAAATAAAATTATAACCTGTTCTGCTATATCATAGGATATTCACAATCCCCTAAAATGATTCTGCTTCTTTCACTTTACATACTCAACAAGTCATTAAAATCCATTATCTTTCTCATCCCTATAATGTCTCTAAAGCAACTCCAGAAATAAACCCAACGTTCAAAATTCCCCTCAGCCGGAGTATTGAAACCATGACTCAGCCGCTTGGTTACAGGTACTCATGAGGATAGCTTTCTCTGCAGTTCCCTGCTCTCATTGGCTTAAGTCATAAAGAGGTTATTATTTACTATAGCAAGAAGTCCAGAGGAAATAAAGTTGCAGGGTTTATTCATGGGTCAAGATGACCAAAGTAAATTCTAGATCTCCTGCATAGAAACACAGAATCCAGCAAAAAAGGAAAGGAGGCTTTTCTTTAATACATGTTTTTTTCTTAAGGAGATGAAAAATAAGAAACAAATCTGGACCTAGGTAACCAGAGACTATATTCAAAAAGATGCCAGCACTGAGAGGGGAATATTGCCATAGGGGAGACACTTATACTATAAGGTGTGCAAGTATCATGAGGGTCAGGCCGAGAAAGGGTTTTCTTTCATAGGAAAGGGTAAGCAAATGGGAAAAGGTAAGGAATTGAATGTGATTGCCCAGTTGGTCAGTGGATTGAAACAGCTGCTTAGTTAAACATTTGGCAGGCAAGGAAGGGGAATTTGGGGAGCCTGTGTCTCACTTTGTTATGGGTAGATAGGGGGACATTGAGTCATCTGTCATATGGGGAAGGGTGGGTATTTTCAGTGAGTTGTGTCCCAGGATACATGAGGGATTTCTCTAACCATCACAGTTTTTTAGGATCTCAAGGTGAGGTTAAGTTCAACATTGACAGAGAATCCTTTTACTCAGAAGCTCAATATGTTGACTACCTCTCAAGTCTCACTAGCTAGGACTGGATGGCAGGCCAAGCTGTAGCTACAAGGAATTCTGCAAAAGATCATGAAGCATTTGATGGAACAGGGGTCCTGTCAGAGAGGAGGAACAGGGAAAACAATACATACACTTTCCTATCTCTAGGGACTAATCAATGATAGGTAAGGTGAGGGTTGTTACTACACATGTGCCTTGTTCACTGCACATCTATAGCACTCAGCATACAGCGACAAAATAAATACTCAATTCTGATTATATATAGATAAGATGCCTGCTAAAAAAATGACTAAAAACCTGAGATTAATTCATTCATGTGATTCATACAAGGTAACCAATTGAATATTTTAATATTCGTCAGTTCAGTTCAGCTCAGTAACTCAGTAATGTCTGATTCTTTGTGACCTCATGGACTGCAGCATACCAAGCTTCCCTGTCCATTACCAACTCCCAGAGCTTGCTCAAACTCAGGTCCATTAAGTTGGTGATACCATCCAAATATCTTCTCCTCCTGCCTTCAATCTTTCCCAGCATCAGGGTCTTTTCCAATGATTCAGCTCTTCGTATCAGGTGGCCACAGTATTGAAGCTTCAACATCAGTCCTCCCAATGAATATTCAGGACTGATTTCCTTTAGGATTCACTGGTTGGATCTGCTTGCAGTCCAAGGGACTCTCAAGAGTCGTCTCCAACACCACAGTTCAAAAGCATCAATTCGCCAGTGCTCAGCCTTCTTTATGATCCAGCTCTCACATTTATATATGACTACTGGAAAAATCATGACTTTGACTAGAGGGATCTTTACTGACAAAGTAATGTCTCTGCTTTTTAATATGCTGTCTAAATTAGTCACAGAAAATCCCATGGACAGAGGAGCCCGGTAGGGTGCAGTTCATGGAGTCGCGAAGAGTCGGACACGACTGAGCGACTTCCCTTTCACTTTCATGCATTGGAGAAGGAAATGGCAATCCACTCCAGCTTTCTTGCCTGGAGAATCCCAGGGATGGGAGCCTGGTGGGCTGTCATCTATCGTCTCACAGAGTTGGACACGACTGAAGCGATTTAGCAGCAGTTTCTTCCAAGGAATAAGAATCTTTTAATTTCATGGGTGCAGTCACTACCTGCAGTGATCTTGGAGCCCCAAAATATAAAGTCTGTCACAATTTCCATTGTTTCCCCATCTATTTGCCGTGAATTGATGGGACCAGATGCCATGATCTTCGTTTCATGAATGTTGAGTTTTAAGCCAGCTTTTTCACTTTTCTTTTTCACTTTCATCAAAAGGCTCTTCAGTTCCTCTTCACTTTCTGCCATAAGAGTGGTGTCATATGCATATTTGAGGTTATTGATATTTCTCCTAGAAATCTTGATTCCAGCTTGTGCTTCATCCAGTCTGGCAATTAGCATGATATATTCTGCATATAAGTTAAATAAGTTGGGTGACACTATACAGCCTTGACATATTCCTTTTCCAATTTGGAACCCCGTGTTCCGTGCCCGGTTCTAACTGTTGCTTCTTAATCTGTATACAGATTTCTCAGGAGGCAGGTAAAGTGGTCTGCTATTTTCCCCCCTCTTGAAGAATTTTCCACACTTTGTTGTGATCCAGACAGTCAAAGGCTTTGGCATAGTCAATAAAGCAGAAGTAGATGTTTTTCTGGAACTCTCTTGTTTTTTCTATGATCTAATGGATGTTGGCAATTTGATCTCTGGTTCTTCTGCCTTCTCTAAATCCAGCTTGAACATCGGAAATTCACAGTTTGAAGCCTGGCTTGGAGAATTTTGAGCATTACTTTTGAAAAATTCTTAGTATTTGCCCTCTGTTCCAGGATCTGAAGGTGTTAGATAATGATTATATATGAAAAATGGATCTTGCAATTATGTACATCAGGTCAAGTTCAAATGACAAGAATTAAGAAAAAAATCTTTACCCCTAAAAGGTAATATGAATTTATATCAAATTGCTGTTGTTGCACTTGTTGCTGTTGCTTGAGTGAGTGAGGGTGAGTAGATCTCATCTTTCTAAGTATGTGCACATGAGACCCTTAAACAAGAGTGAACTGAAGAGATTAAAGTCTGGACCTGAGCTAACCCCAGGAGAAGTAGTGAGAAAAATGGGTGTCTCCATAAACAGGATACACTTGCCTGAGGAAAGAGGGCTCTCCATTCAAGTCTGTCGTACAATTACTGGGAAAATGAGGGACCAATCCAGGTGTCCTCATCAAAGGAGAAGTGCAAAATTAACCAAATAAGGTTAAAGCCCAATGCCACTTATGTAACTAAACATGTATCTACTTTATACATTTCCCATGAGCATATACAAGCTAATTAGTATATTTTTCTATGGGGAATAAATGGAAGAAAGGGGAATTGACCAAGCAGAGGGCTTGCATGGTACAAGCGTGCCATGTACTAGAAACACAATCACCACCTACTGATCAAAACAATTCCTTTACTCTGGATGAGGCAAGTGTTAAGTCAATGAAATTTCAAAGAGGAAGAAAATTAAAAGTGCAGGAGAAAATTACTACCACATCTTAAAGAAGGCTCTCGGCAGTGCAAGTTCCTTTATAAATGATTGTCCTTACTCCCTGGTGTACAGAGAATAAAGGACAAAAGTGCTCATCTCGAGTTGGAAGGCTTTCTTTCAGTTGACCCCAAGCTAACTTCTGGCCAAGCCTATCACTTTCTTTACCTGTTTTTCCTGTGTGTGGGCCAAATAAAACTACTTATCACCTCTCATTCATTATTTGAATATCTATCACACATCAGGTAACAGACAGTCATCTTAGCCTACAAGGACCTGACATTCCAGTGATGGAAGATATAAAATAAATAGTAAAAGTTATAAATAACTGAAATGTATGATGCTCCAGAAGGTTCTATGTATGCTAGACAAGAAAGAAAATTCAGGAGTAGACCTCAGAGTAGGGGAACTGGACTTGCAAGGGACAGATGATGGAATTAAATAATATCACCTCATTGAGAGGATGCAATTGGAATAAAAGTTTTAGAAACAAGGGAATCACCAAGCAGGTTTTGAGGAAAGAAATTTTCCAGGTTGAAGAAAGATCTATGGGTAAGGGTGATGTGTAAATGATTTGTGTGAGGTACAAGACCAGTTGGCATGAGCAGCGTGAGGCAAAGAGAAAAGATTGGAAGGACATCAGAGACACCAGCCAGACCAAGATGGATCCTGTGGATTTGGTTTCTACTCTGAGTGAATGGAGAGCCAGAGGAGGGGGTGGTAGATGGAGTACAGGATATGATTTTGCTGTTTGTTTGTTTGTTTGTTTTTATTGCATGTGATGAAAATGATTAGAGAGGGCAGAGAGTAATAATGATGCATCAGGCAACTGAATTCAAACTAAAGGGAAGGACCAAGTTCTGTTCTTTGATAAATTTTAACCCTTTGTAAAAACCTTTGTTCAACATCAACTTATTTTTATGTAAATATTGGAATAAAGCGTATCTGTGAATACATTTAAAAAATGACTTTGGTTTTAATGGCTCAATTCATGTTAATCCCACATTCCCAATCTATCCCTACCCCTTCCCTTCCTCATGGTAACCAAGTTTACTCTCCAAGTCTGTGAGTCTTTTTCTGTTTTGTAATTAAGTTAATATGTACCATTTTTTTTTATTACACATATAAGTGATATCATATAATATTTGTGTTTCTCTTTCTTCACTTAGTATGATCATGTTCAGGTCTATCCATGCTGCTGAAAGTGGCATTATTTCATTCTTTTTCATGACTATATAGCACAGGGAATTTTGCTTAATACTCTGTAATAATCTAAATGGGAAAAGAATTTTAAAAAGAGTAGATACATGTGCATGTATAACTCAGTCACTTTGCTGTACAACTGCTGCTGCTGCTGCTGCTGCTAAGTCACTTCAGTCATGTCTGACTCTGTGCGACCCCATAGACAGCCTCCTACCAGGCTCCTCTGTCCCTGGGATTCTCCAGGCAAGAGTACTGGAGTGGGGTGCCATTGCCTTCTCCGGAAACTAACACAACATTTTCAATCAAATATATAGCCACCAGATGCAAAGAACTAACTCATTTGAAAAGGCCCTGATGCTGGGAAAGATTGAAGGCAGGAGGAGAAGGGGATGACAGAGGATGAGATGGTTGGATGGCATCACTGACTCAATGGACATGAGTTTGAGTAAACTCCAGGAGTTGGCAGTGGACAGGGAGGCCTGGTGTGCTGCAGTCCATGGGTTCACAAAGAGTCGGACATGACTGAGTGACTGAACTGAAATGAATAATATAAAACAAAAAATTTAAAACATGAAAAGTCTCCATCCAGCTTTCCTGTTAAGGATAGACTGTAGAAGAGGCAAGGTTAGAATCAGATTTCTTAAAAGACTACTGCAGCAATCAAAGTCAATGATGTCTGGGGTGGTTTGGTCTGAAAGTATTTTGGGGTAGAGACAATTGGATCCCTGATAAGCTGGACACGGGCTGTCAGAAGAAGAAAAATTATGTCTCTAAGGTATTTAGCTTGAGAATTAGAGCATGCATCTGCTGAGTTAGGAGAGGCTGCAGAAGGAACAGTTTGGATACACTGAGATTTTGACAATCATAAGGCATCCTTGTAAGGGAGTCCTTTGTTCTCAGGGCTCATATTCTCTCTATCTACCCAATTCTCTATCTTTCATCTCTTTTTTCTTTTCTCCAATCATTTATCCATCAAATCCCAGCTCAAAAATTTTTCTTCTAGAAGACATTCTTTATACTTACCACTTATATAGGAAAAAAAAAATAAAACTTATTTAAACCAGAATCAATTACATTAATTTGTCCATTCATTCTTATCCAATTCTCATCTATTCCATTAAGATCAAGCAACACACTTTTTAAAGAAGTTGCAGCTATAGTGGAAAGGAAGTCCAGGAAGATTAATGCCTTTGTGGAACTTTTATTCTAGTTGGAAGAAAGATAAAAAAAATCAAGAAATAATTGGAAAAGGAATTTCAGATAGAGACAAGTGCTATAGATAGATCATGACATTATGAAACAAGGTGCCCAGAAATGAAGGGACATCTCAATAGTCTCATCAGAGAAAAGCTGTCACAGGGAGCAAGGGTAGAGGTGACACATGGAAGTTAGGAAGGTGTCTGACATACAATGATAGGGACATTGGAATATGTGGAGCTGCCCAAAGTGAGTGAAAAGCCAGTGTACAATCAGAGAAGTATGGAAAGGTTTGCTATGTACAGAATAGTATTCAGGGCAGGGAGACAGAAGTTCAGCCCACAAGGAATGGGAGCAAGCCAGAAAACTGCCCTGGAGCCAGATTGCCCAGTGCCTTAACTCTGGAGAGGAGTTTGGATTTTGTTCCTGAAGGTGAAGAAAAGTTATTGCCTCTTCTAGTCTTAAACTTTCTTGAAGACAGAGCACATGAATGATTCTGAATAAGGAGGAATGTTTTATTTCTTGTAAGTGTCAAGGGAATCCCATCATCAATAATAATAATAACTACTCATTATATATTCTGGATCATCACCTTTTATGTACCCTAGTGATACCATTCCCAAATTCTTACAAAATCCTAGAAGTCACTATCGTCTTATAGATCCATGAAAATGAGACTCAGGCAGGTGACTCACCAAATTTCTGGTGAGTGCAGAACTCCAGCTGGATCAGTCCCATACTGGAGTGATGCAGTGCAAAATAACAGGGTCGTTCCTGAGCCCAGTCTGTTCCCCTAGAGACCAGCACTGCTTTCCTTGTACCTGGTTCTATGTGCAGCTTTCAGTGCAATTAGGCATATAATGAATACTTATGTTGAGCAAGATAACGCTATTTTCTGAAAAGAATAATGAATATATAGAATAAGTTGTTGAACAAAGAGAATCTACTGGGGCATGTGAAATTAAAATGTTTCTGGAAGGTCAAAATTAATTTTGAAAACATTGGTAGAAGAGAGTTTTACAGAGAGAAAATTGAGAAAATAAAAACTGCATGAGTTCAATGAACAAAAAGGGCAAAACATCCATCTAGAGGTATTTTGCCTTTGCCGGAATTCATTAACTTTTATTTTGGCTTCAACTCTTTCAAAAAGTTCTGCCTTAAGGAATTCTTAATTTGGATTTAATGTGGCCCATGGAAGCAAAGTGAGGACTGGAATGGCTCAGAGGCTGAGCAGATGCTGGGAGGAGTCTAAGACCACCCAGAGAGGCCCAGGATCAATGGGGTGCTGCGGGTAGAGCAGGAAGGAAGGACTATTTTGATATCAGACAGTGTGATTGTAACTGCCTGTGAGCCAGAATCAATCTTTCTTATAAAGGCAAATGACCTCAAAAAACACAGCACCCAGAAACTCCAACATTTCTCTTGTCTGTCTCTGTCTTGTGATGATTGATAAAGTCTAAACACTGCAAGAGTTTCTCAACAGCAGAATCAGAACTCAGTATTTTCAGATCCTCAAGAATTATGTCATGACTCCTCATCAAACATTTTAAAAAGTCTACATTTTTTTCATAAACAAACACATGACCTTTAAATTAATCAGAAAAGAAGAAAGGAAGCAAAGTCTTGATAACTTCCACCACACAAACAAGTTTTGTATTTTATAACATATTTCTTTTATTATTTCATTATGTGGGTATCATTTTTTGAGCTTCACACTTGTTGCTTCTCTTTATTATTTTTTTAATTGGTGGAAATTTGTACTACATACATGATAGAAGGATTATCTATTATAAAATGTTTGTTAAAATTACCTTGTGGATTCCAGGTTGCTTAACTTTGAAGAGTGGCTCTGCTATTACCAAACAGAAATTATAATAATTCCTGGATAGTAAGTGCATAATGAATAACCACACTCACAATAATAGTTATCATTACTGTGGGTTTTTTTTAAGACATGTTCACATAAATGTTCTTATATTTAAGTATTCTGGTACAAGAAAAGTTATGTTACTATTGAAATTTTTAAAAAAGTCTTATTAGAATTTGAGCACATTTTTTTTTTCATATAATGTAGAAGATGCTGCCAGTCATCATTGTTTTGTGCACACCAAGCCCAGAAACTTTCCATTGAAGACATCTGTAATTCTCATGTCCTGGGTCTGTCTATAACCTCTAGAACATACGTCATGCACCCAGTGAGCCGTAAGTGCTGTAGAGATACTGTCTCTATGAACAGTCCTCCACCAATGACAGAGCCAAGGGCAAATAAAGACACCAGTTTCCTGGTCCCTTGGGTGGAACAACACTGAAGTACACCTTGTGTGTCTCATGAAGTCTCCAGTAGGACTGAACCCCAGTTACCTATAGTGACAAGCTGTTTACAAACTATATATATTTTTAGTAGCTTATCTCCTTGTCTATTTATTTCATTTCTTTGCTCCTTTTACTGTATTTCCTATAATCATTCCTCAAACAACTTGGACAAATCCTTAACTCAGAGTTTATTTCCAGGAAAATTCAATCTGATACATATTATCAAAGGTTGTTTTTTTTTTTAATTGCACTCTTTTGAAATACACATTATAATGACCACACAGTATTCAATTGAAGGGTATATGATATTTTTTTACTAATATTCCACTGTTGTGCATTACATTGTTTCCCCATTTCAATATTAAAAACACTGCCAGAATGAATAAATGAATATCTTCTTATAAAAAGTCTTAAAAAAATCAAGTATATTTTCCACAGTTAGATTATCCTCAAGTAAGGAATTAATATTGGTCAAAAAGCACAAGCTCTTAAATATTTCTTGAGTATATATTTTTAAATTGATTTCCAATAAGTATTCATTACTGTCATGAGAGAGGTAGGATGCTCAAAATTCTTTAAAATTTTGTTTTCATGGAGTGCGCATTTTAATTAACCAGTACTCATTTCAAAATGGAAGTGAAAGTTGCTCATTCGTGTCTGACTGTTTGCAACCCCATGGACTGTACAGTCCATGAATTCTCCAGGCTAGAATACTGGAGTGGGTAGCCTCTCCCTTCTCCAGTGAATCTGCCCAACCCAGGGATTGAACCCAGGTTTCCTGCTTTGCGGGCAGATTCTTTACCAGTTGAGCTATTAAGGATTTCATTTCAAAGAATAAGTTTGTTTCCCATTATCTTTTTAATGTTGGAGAGAATAGCATGGTTGATAAGAACCTCACCTCGGAGCCAATTAAATCCATCCCAGACCTGCTTTCTAGTTTAGTTCACCGCTCACTTAAAATACCATGTGATTCTTCCCGCAAAGGCTTATGGGAAAGTTATCAGCTGCATTCTTCCAAAATCTACCATTCCCTTTTCTGCACAATGCCCATGCTTCAGGGAAGCATTTATAACATACAGCCTACTAAACAGGATAATAATCATTCCTATTTGTATATTGCAACTTCCTTGTATACTCAACTCCTGAAACAGAGTAGACCTTGAAAATACATTTAAGGAAAAAATTGGGTCATTTGTTAAGATGTGGATGGACCTAGAAAGTGTCATATAGAGTAGTCAGCAGAAAGAGAAAAATAAATATTGTATATTAGTGTATATAACTGGAATCTAGAAAAAAGCCATCAGTTTAACTCAGTTCAGTGGCTCTACTGCTGCTGCTAAGTTGCTTCAGTCATGTCCGACTCTGTACGACCCCACAGACGGCAGCCCACTAGGATCCTCTGTCCCTGGGATTCTCCCGGCAAGAATACTGGAGTGGGTTGCCATTTCCTTTTCCAATGCATGAAAGTGAGAAGTGAAAGTGAAGTCGCTCAGTCGTGTCCAATTCTTTGCGACCCCATGAACCACAGCACGCCAGGCCTCTCTGTCCAACACCAACTCCTGGAGTTCACTCAAACTCATGTCCATCAAGTCAGTGATGCCATCCAGCCATCTCATCCTCTGTTGTCCCCTTATCCTCCTGCCCTCAATCCCTCCCAGCAACAGAGTCTTTTCCAATGAGTCAACTCTTCGCATGAGGTGGCCAAAGTATTAGAGTTTCAGCTTTAGCATCAGTCCTTCCAAAGAACACCCAGGACTGATCTCCTTTAGAAAGGACTGGTTGGATATTATTGCAGTCCAAGGGACTCTCAAGAGTCTTCTCCAACACCACAGTTCAAAAGCATCAATTCTTCAGTGCTCAGCTTTCTTCACAGTCCAAATCTCACAGCCATACATGACCACTGGAAAAACCATAGCCTTGACTAGACTAATTTTTTGGCAAATTAATGTCTCTACTTTTTAATATGCTATCTAGGTTGGTCATAACTTTCCTTCCTAGGAGTAAGCATCTTTTAATTTCATGGCTGCAATCACCATCTGCAGTGATTTCGGAGCCCAAAAAAGTAAAGCCTGACACTGTTTGCACTGTTTCCCCATCTATTTCCCATGAAGTGATGAGATCATATGCCATGATCTTCGTTTTCTGAATGTTGAGCTTTAAGTCAACTTTTTCACTCTCCACTTTCACTTTCATCAAGAGGCTTTTTAGTTCCTCTTCACTTTGTGTCATAAGGGTGCTGTCATCTGCATATCTGAGGTTATTGATATTTCTCCCAGCAATCTTGATTCCAGCTTGTGCTTCTTCCAGCCCAGCGTTTTTCATGATGTACTCTGCATATAAGTTAAATAAGCAGGGTGACAATATACAGCCTTGACGTACTCCTTTTCCTATTTGGAACCAGTCTGTTGTTCCATGTCCAGTTCTAACTATTGCTTCCTGACCTGCACACAGGTTTCTCAAGAGGCAGGTCAGGTGGTTTGGTATTCCCATCTCTTTCAGAATTTTCCACAGTTTATTGCAATCCACACAGTCAAAGCCTTTGGCATTGTCAATAAAGCAGAAATAGATGTTTTTCTGGAACTCTCTTGCTTTTTCCATGATCCAGCAGATATTGGTAATTTGATCTCTGGTTCCTCTGCCTTTTCTAAAACCAGCCTGAACATCTGGTAGTTCATGGTTCACATATTGCTGAAGCCTGGCTTGGAGAATTTTAAGCATTACTTGGCATAGATGAGCTTATTTGCAAAGCAGAAATGAAGACACAGATGTAGAAATAACTGTATGACTACCAAGGGGGAAAGGGGCTGGTGGGAGTAATTGAGAAATTGGAATTGATACAAATATACTATTGTTACTATGTATAAAATAGATAACTAATGAGAACATACTGTATAGCACAGGGAACTCTGCTTAATGATCATGGTAACCTGAATGGAAAGGAAGTCCAAAAAGAAGAAGACATATGTATATGTACAGTTGATTCACTTTATTATACAGTAGAAACTTACGCAACAATGTAAAGCAACTATATTGTAATAAAAATTAATTGAAAAAAAAAGAAAATGAGAATATTCAAACCAATCTTAGTCAGGAATAAAGATAATTATGCTGGTATTGAAGGAGGAAACAGACAGAACAGGCTCCGTCTTGAAAGAAGGACTCTATCTTGGGCTGGACTATGGACTTTGATCTATATGCCCCATATCTATGGAAACAACATACCAACTGGAAATCCAGACCCCCCTAGATGGAAGAGCCCCAGGCCTCATACCTAGACTCTCTGTCACCTAAAAGAATACCCTAATTATCTGTGTAATCAAATAGAGTCATAAATTATATTATGCTTATTGGGATAAGACCACAGGCCTATTGATAATTGTCCACTGCTAACTACCTAGGCCTAAGGAATATGAATCACTGGTTATCTTTGACTGTATCTTTATTTTCCTTTTTTCAGACTAGTTTCAGGGAATTTGTGGAGGTGGGTTTGCGCACGTACATTTAGGGTATATAAGGTTTTCACAAAAACTGGTCGGGGTCCTTGGCTAACAGGAGACTCTGTCTTGGGCCTGCCGGTGTAATAAACTGCACTCCACTGTCTGCATTGTCCTTCTGAGTAAGTTTGTCTCCCACAACATGTGGCTACAACAGTATCACTAAAAACAAACAAACAAAAGAAAATTTCTCACCTAAAATGTACCAAATATTTTGCATGAAATTTATTCAGTCATGACAATGATTCAAGTTAGACATTGACAGTTCTATTTCTAGATATTGCAGTTTAAATAATGTCCCCGCCAAAATGCATGTTCAGAACATAAGAATATGACCTTATTTGGACATAGGCTCTTTGCAGATGAATTAGTTAAGTATCTTGAGATGAATTCACTTTTGATTTAGGATAACCCTTAAAATCCAATGGAAAAATAAAGAAAAAGAAAGCATTAGTAGTGTTCGACTCTCTGAGATCCCATGGACTATAGCCCACAAGGCTCCTCTGTCCATGAATTCTCCAGGCCAGGATACTGAAGTGGGTAGCCATTCCCATCTCCAAGGGATCTTCCTGATTCAGGGATTGAACCCAAATCTCCTGCTTTGCAGGCAGATTCTTTACCATCTAAGCCATCAGGTAAGCCCAAAGAAGTGTATCCTTATACGAAGTGAAATAGACACAGAGATACAGGTAAGAAGGCCATGTGAAGTGTGGACTAAGTATATTCACAACCCGAACCGGAGAGTTATTTTATTTGATGGGTATGTTTAGAACTCCAAGCCTGAAAGACAACATCTTAGTAGCTCTGAGAAAACTGCTCCAAGAAGGCTGGAGTAGAAGTCAGCCTATATAAAAGTTTGAAACAAAGGGAGCAAGGAGTCTGAACAACAAAGATCAAGTATCACACTAAGGAATTTAGCATTTTACATGTGGGAAGATGCAAGCCCCTGGGCTTACTGAATTCATTTCATTCACACGTACCACAGCTATCTGGGGTCAATCCTGTTTCCTTGGCCGCCTTACCCTGCATTCCCTCAGCGCCTCTGCAATCACTGCAGAGGGTGGCAGCAGTATCACTGTTTGGGAGCTCTCATTCACAGCTGGGGGCCAGAAATCACTGATGGCTGTGACATTTCTTTTTATTAATATGGCAGGGGATATTTTCATTTCACAGAAGATAGAGGCAGAGATTATAAGTATGCTACAAGCCAAGGGGTGTCAGGAGATGCCAGAAGCTGAAACAAACCAGGAAGAAATCTTTTCTGGAATTTTCTGAAGGTGGCCCTGCCCATATCTCAATTTTAAGCTCCTAACCTCCAAAACTGAGACTAAATTCCTGTTAAGATACTCAGTTTGTGGCAGTTTTTTTATGATAATTTTAGGAATGTATGCTCTGGGTGAGGAAAATGTTGCTCTGAGCATGTCAATTCCCTTCTTTGAGTTTCAGTTTTTAGAATACTGGTATATGAAGGAACTTGGATTTTCCTGGATTTCTAGGATAAATCCCACATGTTGAGCAAAGTTTCCCAGGTTAGCAGGGATAGACAACAGGCATTCTACAGCACATGCACAGAATGAGGCAGACATAGACAAAACAGTGGGTTTAAGATACAGTCCAAATTAGCTTAATTTTAACATGCCCTTCATTTTAGAAGCAGCTTTTGTTAAATCTTCCTATTCCTTCCTCCTTTGGCAGTTTCACTATTATGAAAAATGATACAGTGAGTTGGCCTGTGACTCTTATTTTCATGATCTAATAAAAGTACCCACATGTTTATAAGTCAATCAATCACCTCTCTCTGCATGTGAATTCCACTTTATAACAACAGAACATACTCTGATGACACTAACACTTCCAACCTCTCTCCTTCAGAAATCTTAAAATAGTATGACCTGTTTCCTACAGCCTTAATCACACTAAAAGAGCACTCCTTTTCCTACCACGGAGGAATATAATGCTAAACATATAAAAGATTATTTATTTAAAAGCATTTGAAGTTTCCCTAGAGTGAATTCTTTAATTTTAGGCAATAGAAAGACCATGTTGTTTTTTGGGGCAGTAGAGAGAAATTTGAGGTGGAACTTATCCATTTGCCATCGTGAAGGAAAGATTTGATTCGGCAAAATTTGAGTTTTCAACTGTCACTTTCTACAGAATTGTTTTGATTCATTTCACCTTCCAAATACTATATCTTATTCTGATCATAAACCCTATGTTTCAATTTCCTAAAATTGTCCAGAGGTTATAATATATATGTATGTATACATATATATAATATCCCAGGTGACACAGTGGTAAAGAATTCACCTGCCAAACAAGGAGACACCAGAGACCAGAGACGCAGGTTTGACCCCTGGGTTGGGAGATCCCCTGGAACTGGAAATGGTAACCTTCTCTAGTATTCTTGCCTGGAAAATTCCATGGATGGAGGAGCCTGGTGGACTGCAGGTGCTCAGGTGCACACACACACACACACATACAAACACACATAAAACACCAAATCATCTTATTCCATTACTTTATCTCTCATTTCTTCCAATAGAATAGGAAGCAGTTAGGAAGGGAAGTCAATGATATGATATTCCAGACATGAATCCTCTCACCTGACTCAAGATTAGAGGTCCTCTGAAGGTGAAAAGAGAAGCAAACTTGAATACAGTGAGAAAAACCATTACATCACGTGATACTTAAGTAACATCTTTATTTTACGGCTAGTCTACCACTTCCTTATCACCCAAAAGCTAGAGAGAACTTTTCTGAAAAGATAGAATCTTGGCTCTTCCCTGACGGTCCAGTGGCTATGTCTCTGTACTCCTAATGCAGGGGGCCCAGGTTCAATCCCTGGTCAGGGAACTAGACCTCACATGCTGCAACTAAACATTGTCACCACTGAAAGATCTTGTATGTGGTGCCTGGTGCAGCAAAAATAATAATAATAGTAAATAGTTTTTAAAGTAAAATATTGGATCTACTAATGAATATGAGATGTTGGACAAGTCAACAGGCTTTCAGAGCCTCCAACTCCATGAAGTTATTGTAAGTTTTATTTGTGAAATTATAACTAAAAACCCCTAGTATCATAACTAAATATTTTGGAAATTCAATAAAATTAGTAAAACTCACAATCTTAGGGCCACAAAATCCAATAATAATAGAACAATAGACTTGGGCTTTTGTTTTTATTATCAGAAAATCTCAGGCACCAAAATATGCTATTTGGGATGAGGCCCATAGGGTGCTCAGCTAACTAAGATTATAATTTCTAGAGAAGATTAATTACTAGCTAGACCATCACTGTCCTCCTCCAGGCCCAGCAGAATAATCTGCTAGTTGGCCTCCTCTTTTTCACATATGCAGTATTTCAAGATTATCTCCAAAATCAACAAAAATGCCATTAATTACTACATAACCTTTATTCATTATCCTTGTGTAAGGGATAAATTTCCAAACTACTGACAGTGGCCTTCTGGATTTTTCATATTCTGGTGCTTATACACCCTCCATGCCCAGCTTGGGTCCTTCCCCACCTTGTTCACCACACTCCATACTTACAGATTTTCTTTCAGTTCTGGAAAAACTCAAACTCTTTCCTACACCAGACTTTAACATGTGCTCCTTTGCTGTAACTTGAATGCTCTTTCCTCAATTCTTGACTAAGTCCTATTCATCATTAAACTGTGAAATGAATATCCTCTACTTTTGGAAAGACCCACACTATCTAGTGTTTGTTCTATCTGTACCTTCCAAGAACATCTAGAATCTAACCCAAGAGTCTCAGATGAACCTCAATTATTATCTATATTGATGATCTGTTTCTTTCCCATTAGTATCTTCTATAATTACTGTGGTTACTTGCTTTTTATCCTTTTTAATGCTACATAATGTAGGTGCTGTGAAGAGGGAATTACTGTCTCTCTGACTCACTACTGCAACTCCCAAGCCTAGTGTAGATTTGTCCTATATATTTATCACTTAAATGAATGTATGGGATGGTAGAGGAAGACGCCTACTAGAGTAGGTTGAATAGGAAGTGGAGAGTTCAAAGATAAATCACACTTGAGACTATTTCTGTGAATTTGAGGCAGACAGTTATATAAATAGCCAAACAGAAAGGAATAAAATTCTTTATTTTTCATTTTAAATATGAAGTTTGCCAGCATATGTCTATGTGCTAGTGGAAATGATTCTACAGAAATATGGATGCTTATGCTTCAGGAGAAGCAGTATAACCAAAGAGAGGGGACGAGACACTGACCCTAGATGTGTGGGAATTGACCTTTGGTAGGGGAAGGAACAACTCTTCCTTTGTATTCAGATTAAGAATGTAAAGCTGAATAGAGTGAGACCACCAGTTGATGATAGGAAAATGATGTAGTTTGTCTTTATTGATTTCTTTTTATCCCAATGTCATTTGAGCAACCTCATATTTGAAACAGGAGGTAGAAGGAATGGGTTGGAAATATTATGGGGATAGATGTTATATGAAACTTATTCCTAGGGTGAAAATGATTCTTCTAGAAAAACAGAGGATATCAATGATAGTATTGAGTGCCCATTTGACTTGTACTATAGCTTTGAAGTGAAGCCACTGAGAATGTTTGTGTAATTTTTCCCAACAGCACAGCACCCAGCAGAGGGTTTTAGTCTGCACTTGGACTGTGGCAAATGTCATAGTGCTTGTCATCAGAAATACCATTAGTTCAATTATTTCAATGAATGAAGCTTGTAAGTATTTTAATGCACTGACTCTGAGTAAACTTCAGGTCTTCTCAGGTCCTTACTAGACCTGAATATAGTAGAGAAAGAGAGGTAAAATACTTTTAAGTATTTTAACATGAATTGGTCATTATTATTATGCCCATTTTACTGATGTGGCAAATTTAAGCTTAGAGTGTTGACTCATCCAAGTTTTTGCAGTTTAGAAGTGGAATAATTGAGAATTTGGACAAAAGATACAAGGAGACTAAAAAATCCTGCTCCCATTTCTGAACCAATGGAGCAAAAGCATTGGGTTGGGAGCAAAAGGAGGATACTGTGCATGCCCCCTGCACATAGCAGCACAAAGGGGTGGGCAAAACACCTGAACCAGTCCTCTGATCCAACCCTTGGGCATAGCCCTACCCTCAACTCATATGAAGAACCACCTTGGACCCCCTTGAGGAGAAAGCAAGTAAGGGAACCTAATACTTGTTCTTGCTCTCTCCTGCTGCAGCAGGAGCCCTGATAAAGCCTTGCCTGAAAAAAAACGAAGAAGAAGAAAAGAAGCACATTGGCTCTGACATTATTTCAGCAGTCACATACAGCAATGAGAAACATAGAGGTTATACTGGAGGGAAAAGGAGACAGAAGACTCAGCTGAAAGATCAAGGCTCTAAGTCAAAAGAGAGTTGTGTGTGCCCAAGGCACTACAGTAAAGAGAGGCTTTGAGGGCACTTGGTAAGTTGCATCCAAGCTCATCTTACTCCCAATGCTCAGAGCCCAGAGAATCCCTAACAACATGACATATTTTTATTTTTATTCAGATAAAAAGTGAACCACTTAGAACTGAGCTTGTGGTTCACTCTCCATGGTGGCACCTGCCTCTCTTGGTCAGCCCCTCACTGTTAAGTGGCATCTCCTCCAAAAACATTCTGTCCTTGACAATCTGCCACCTTCATGTTCTCTTTATTTAAACTAGGCATAAACAAAAGTCTTTCATTTTTATGTAACCAATACAAAAGAACAAAACGCTTCTCAGAAATTGGATCCAAGTGCACAAGTTGAGAGTGACATATTTACATCATGTCAGAAACGAAAAAGGACTGCTTTTTCTTCTTCAAATACATATATTCTCATAAAAACATTCTAAAAAGTGTATTGTTTATGAAACCTATGCCTTAGCTCATTTTTGTTATTGTTAATAGGGCCAAATTCAGGAGTTACTGTTAGAAGAAAGACACCTGATTTTCCTTAAATGAAGTCAATTCTTTCAAACATAATTTTACCTTGATATAGTGAATTCTGTGTTAAGTGGAAATTTAAGGCTAGTAACAACAGACATCAATCTGATCTTATTTTAATGAGGAGGAGAATAACGCCTTCAGTCTACCAGTGATCATATACTGGGAGTTAACTGCTGAGTGTGCACATTGTCATATGAGATGAGTTCTCATACGTGATTCCAGCAGCGCTGATGCCTCAGTGAGTGTCTTCTCAGTATCGGGAAAGTTTAGGCACTTGCTAGAGATGAAAATCAGAGAAGGCAATGGCACCCCACTCCAGTACTCTTGCCTGGAAAATCCCATGGATGGAGGAGCCTGGTAGGCTGCAGTCCATGGGGTCGCTGAGAGTTGGACACGACTCAGTGACTTCACTTTCACTTTTCACTTTCATGCATTGGAGAAGGAAATGGCAACCCACTCCAGTATTCTTGCCTGGAGAATCCCAGGGACGGTGGAGCCTGGTGGGCTGCTGTCTATGGAGTTGCACAGAGTCGGACACTACTGAAGCAACTTAGCAGTAGCAGCAGCAGAGATGAAAATAGTCAGACATTGCCATACAATGCAACTGATGAAATTATACTTTCAAATAGTATGCAATGAAGTTTTTCATGTTTGTTATCCTAGGCTAAAGCCATTAACTACTTTTCTAAGTTAATCTTTACAACAATCCTCTGTAACCTAACTCAGTTTTATGAATGAGAAGAATAAAACTCTGATATGTCAGATGAATCTGTTAACATCACAAAGTTGGAAGGTGGCTGTCCTATGATTCCAATCTAGGATTTCTGCCCTCATGGACTTCATTACCGTTCTATACTGAATGTCTTAGGGAATTGTGAAGACCCAAACCAGGATGCTAAGTTATTTCCTGAAATCTGAAGAGCAACTTTGAGATTAAGTGATATAAAATCAAGGGTAAAAACCAAGTAAACGTGGTAAATATAAAAGGCTTAAGCCAAACACCATGCTTGAATACTGTTCTAAAAATTCTGTAGTTCTTAGAGTCACAAATTGATAGGGAAGTAAAAAACACCAAGATCTATCTCTTCACCTAGATAAAAGTTGCAATGGAAAATCTGTCTGATGCAACTATTTTGGATCTCTAGAGTTTATGGTAAGCTTGCAACTTCCAGATGAAGACTTAAACAGCAAGTTGTGGTTTAATTCTGACAATTTTAGCTCCTAGTTTACTAGCAGCAACCCATCTGATACCCCAACCATGTGTCAAGCATCCATGCAAGTATCCTTGAAGCAGAAGCCAAAAGGATGGGCAAAAACGATGCTGTCCTACAAATACTGGGCATCTGTCCTCTGATTGCTGGTTCCTGCTTCTGATCACAGAGGTGCAGACCAGAGGTGGGCAGTCACTGTATTTGCATCAACCCCTATGTTGCAGAATCCTCTTCCCCAGACTGAAGTCACTTTCAAGGAATTTAAAGGACTGGCACTCTTTTATCTCCTTTCAGTTTTCTCTTTCTCCCCTTTGTGGAAAAAAAAAAAAAAAACAATTAAAGGCTAGGACATTTAAAAACAACTGTATTTGTGGGGAAATATAGACCATGTGTGCCCAGGGAAAGCTCTAGTAAAGACCTGAGAAGATCTTAAGTTGAATCTCAGGCTTATCCTCAGCAAGAAATAGCCTGAAATAATTTTAAAAATAAGAAAAGCAATCACAAAATCCAGCAAACCCCAGGGAAGGGGAAAATCTGATTTCCAGAATTACCACATTATTGGTTTCAAATGTCTAACTTTCAACAACAAAACAACAAAAATCACAAAGTTTACAAAGAAACAGGGAAGTACAGAGAGACCATTAAAAAAAAAAAATTTAAGTCAAAAGAAACATTCCCTGGGCTGGGGGTGGGGGGCGGGAATCTTATAGAACATATAGTAGACAAAGATGAAAACAACTTCTTAAAAGTACTCAAAGAACTAAAGAAAAATGTGAATAAAATCAAGACAATAATGTATAAACAAAACAAAAATGTCTACTAAGACATAGAAAACCTAAAAAGAAACAAAAAATAAATTTGGGAACTGAAAAGTACAGTAACAGAAGTGAAAAGTTTACTAAAGGAATTCAAAGGCAAATTTGAGCAGACTGGAGAATCAGTAAACTGAAAATAAGCTAATGGAAAATATCAACTATAAAGAACAGTAAACAAAAATTGAGAAAATTAAAAAAGGCATAAGTGAGAGTGTTAACAGCCTCAGTAGGGAGGTCAGAGGTCCCCAAGGGGCAGGAGGAAATAAACTGTAAACAGCAAATGCCTTTTTTTCTTTTCTCTTCTAATCCTGTGTTGTCATGGCTACACCTGGTTTGCCTGAACTTAACTTTATCTCAAACCTTGAGCTAACAATGTGTTTTTCTCATGGAAATGTCTTTCTTAAGATATGTTAATGACTATGTATTTGCTTGGAAATCCTCCTTTCTTCACGATTCATGTAAATTGTTTTATGGCTGAGGATGACTCACCTTGCGCCAATGCTATTTCAAAATGCATGTTGTGGGTGAGGGGCCTTGTGCAACTCTCTCAGTTTTGAGGCATTTCGGTTCTCTAATTAGCAGCTTGCTAGCAGGTATATTGGAGAAGGAAATGGCAACCCACTCCAGTGTTCTTGCCTTGAGAATCCCAGGGATGGGGGAGCCTGGTGGGCTGCTGTCGCACAGAGTTAAACACGACTGAAGCGACTTAGCAGTTTAGCAGCAGCAGGTATATAGCTCCTTGATAAAAGCTAGCAAGGGGGGAGTCTTCTGTCCCCTTCTGATGTCTATATCAGAAGCTTTCATTGTCTCTTTTATACTTTAATAAAACTTTGCTACACAAAAAGTTCTGAGTGATTAAGCCTTTGTTATGCCCAAGTCGCGAAATCTCCCAATGACCACCAGGGAGCTGATATCCAATGCAAAAGCAAGAGAGTTTTTATTACCAAGCTCGAGCGGGGGCTCCCACCTATACTGAGGCAGCAGCTATAGGGAGGAGCCCTGAGCTCTGGGTTACATTACTTATATAGAGTATTCTCGCGTGAAAAACTGAAAAAACGGGAGTCTCCGGGTCTGATGTGTCACCTTCTGGTGAAGGGTTAGGTGTTGAGTTCTGATTGGTTCTCATTTCCCGGGCTTGACTCGAATTTCCCGGGCTGGCCAAGGGTTCTGATTGGTTCGCAGGTGGTAGGGTGAGGTCAGGGGATTTCCAAAGGCTCTTTTCCCGGAACCTTACAAAATGGAGTAGCTTAGATTCTTCACCTTTTCTCTGGCCCCATATCAAATTCCTCTCCTCTGGAGGCCACAAATCCTGGTGTCATTCACAGCTCATAGCAGCAACATTTCATAAGGAAGTTGTGGGACTCAATCAAATGGACAAATATAGACCTTGTGGTGGTCCAAAATGGGGGGGGGGGGGGGGAGGCAAAGAGGATATTTAAAAAATAATAGCTAAACACTTCCCAAATGAATATGATAACATACATGAATAGAAAGATGATAAACTACATGAACTTTAACATCCAAACTGCTCAGCAAATTCCAAGTGGAATGAGCTCAGAGACCACAAAAAGTTATGGGATAATTAAACTTTCAAAAGCAAAAGACAGGAGCTTGAAAGCAACAACAAACAAATGAGTCAAAGCATACAAGCGATGCCCCAAAAGAAAATGATCAGATTTCTCATCAGGGGCACTGAAAGCCAGAAGTTAGTGGGTCCAGATATTCAAAGTGTTAAAAATAGAAAAGAGCTGTCAAGAAGAATTCTATGTCTGGCATAACTATCTTTCAAAAGTGAAGAGGGATTCCCAGCTAAAAAAATAAAATTACAGTATCCTCAAAAATAATAAAATACTTAGGCGTTAACTCAGAAAGTGAAAGACTTGCACAATCAAAATTTAAATACATTCTCTAAGGAAATGAGGGAGTCATAAGGAAACAGGTACCGTGTTCATGGATTGGAAGACAATGTTGTTGAAATGTCTATAAAATTCAAAGCAATCTACAGACTCATTGCCAATTCCATCAAAATCCCAATGATGTTGTTTGCATAAATAGAAAAATCCATCCTAAAATTCATATGGAATCTCAAGGGACCTTGAATAGCCAAAGCAATTTTGAGAAATAACAAACATGCAGGACTCAATTTCTGATTTCAAGCCTTACAATAAACCTATAGTAGTCAAGACAGACTGCAGCCATGAAATTAAAAGATGCTTACTCCTTGGAAGAAAAGTTATGACCAACCTAGATAGCATATTGAAAAGTAGAGACATTACTTTGTCAACAAAGGTCCATCTAGTCAAGGCTATGGTTTTTCCAGTGGTCATGTATGGATGTGAGGGTTGGACTATGAAGAAAGCTGAGTGCCAAAGAATTGATGCTTCTGAACTGTGGTGTTGGAGAAGACTCTTGAGAGTCCCTTGGACTGCAAGGAGATCCAACCAGTCCATTCTGAAACAGATCAGCCCTGGGATTTCTTTGGAGGGAATGATGCTGAAGCTGAAACTACAGTACTTTGGCCACCTCATGTGAAGAGTTGACTCATTGGAAAAGACTCTGATATTGGGAGAGATTGGGGGCAGGAAGAGAAGGGGACAACAGAGGATGAGATGGCTGGATGGCATGACAGACTCGATGGATGTAAGTCTGAGTGAACTCTGGGAGTTGGTGATGGACAGGGAGGCCTGGCTGTGATTCAGGGGGTCACAAAGAGTCGGACAAGACTAAGCGACTGAACTGAACTGAATCAAGACAGTGTGTTACAGTTGAAACAAAGAAACAAACAAATAAACAAAACGCAAGCAAACAAAAAACCCCAGACATACAGACCAGTGAAACGGAAAAGAAGGCTCATAAGCAAACCCACATAAATGCAGCTAAACGTTTTTGACAAGCTTGACAAGATCAGTCAATGGACTGACAGTAAATGTCCATCAGTGAATGGACAAAAGCCATTCAGTGAGAAGACAGTCTTTTCAATGAATTATCCTGGGACAACTGGATGACCATATGCAAAATGATGAAGAAGAACTCTTACTTAACATTATACACAAAAATTAATTCAAATGGATGAAAGGTCTACACATAACATCTAAAATCATACATCTCTCAGAAGGAAACCTAGGACAAAAACTTCATGTCATTGAATTTGGCAATAATTTCTTGGATAAGACTCCAAAGATGTAGGTAACACAATAAAAAAATAAACATATTGGACTTCATGATATTAAAACATGTGTATACCAGCAACACTATCATTAGAATAAAAAAGTAACCCACAGTATCAGAGAAAATATTTGAAAAAATTATATCTGAATTATACATCCAGAATATATAGAGAAATCCTAAAACTCAACAACAAAAATATAGAGTACCTAATTCAAAAATATGCAAAGGACTTGAGTGGATATTTCTCCACACAGTACATGCAAATGTCCAATATTCACATGAAAAGATGCTCAATATCAGTAATCATAAGTGAAATGCAAATCAAAACTACAGTGAGATACCAGCTCACAGCCATTAGGAGGCTACTATTCAAGTAAAGAAAAGAAAACAAATGTTAGTGAGAATTTGGAGAATTTAGGATCCTTGTGTATTACTAGTGAAAATTGCTACGGAAAACTATGGTAATTCCTAAAAATAGAATTTCTGTATAATCCAGCAAATCTACTTCTTGCATATACCCTAAATAATTGAAAGGAAGATCATAAAAGAAAAACTGTATGCCCATTTTCATAGTAACATTATTCACAATAGCTAAAATGTGGAGGCTCCCCAAGTACCCATGGACAGGTAAATGGATAAACAAAATGTATATACATACAATGGAATATTATTCAGCTTTAAGTGATAAAGAAATTCTGCAATATATTACAACATGCATAAAACAATATTTTGTTAAGTGAAATAAGTCAGTCACAAAAAAACAAATATTGTATGATTCCATATATATGAGGCACTTTAAGTAGTCAAAATTATAGGGATTAAAATTATAATTGTGGCTATTAAGTTGGAGTCAGGGGGAAAAAGAGGGTTACTATTTAGAGGATACAGAGCTTCAGTTTTTCAAGATGAAAAGATTTCTGAAGATGGATGCTGGCAATGGTTTTACAATATTATGCATGTATTTAATACCACTGAACTATACTTTAATAATGTTTAAAATTGCAAACCTTATGTTATATATTTTACTACAACAGAAAGTTGAAACAAAAAAAAAATCCTGTAGAACTTAACTCTCAGTTTAGTGTTATTTGCTCTTAATATTGAGTATGGATGAATAGGCTTGGTAGAGCCCAGGATCAGGGTCACTTGGACACCTGTTAATGGGCCAGCCGTCTGACCATCTGTGGATATATTGATCTATAAGGGATGCTAAACTATCAGTGAAATAAATAGAAAATATAGAGCCAGTTAACACTAGTTACTTCACATAATTCAAACAAATGGCAAATTATAAATTGTTTTATCTTGCATTCAGTAGATATAATAAAGCTCTTGTTTTGAACATTTGCGTAGAACAGGAAGAAATTATTCATCATTTATTGTAAACTACTGCTGCTGGCGAGGAAGCATCCTAGTAACCTTTCTTTTAGTGGGTATACATGATAATCTCAAAAACAAAGGTATTTGCCACTCTTGGAAACAGTTTTAAGGAACAGAAAATAACATAGCTGGGGCAGAATGAAATGACTGGGAGAGAAACCCAAAAGCCTGTGGGAAGAAGTCAGAAAGAGATATCAGAAAAGTAGTCAAGAGCTAGAACACCTTAGCAGGAGACAGAAAACAGAGACATAGCTGCTGAGGCAGTGAAGAATGGATACTCTTCCAGAGCTCAATGCTGGGCCATGGGGACTCACCTCCACCTCACTTACAGAATCTTCAGTAAATTCTACTTTTCTCCAAATTTCCTAGACAAGTGCAGTTTTGGGGGGAAGTCTGAAAATTATGAACAGAGGGCTTCTTATATGTGAATAATAAACATAAATAATAAGGTATTCAATTTCAATTTATTTGAAATTTAGTTTATCTCTGTTTTGAATTTAATAGAATGTTGAGTTAAAGGGGAGCAGATATGAGCTTACCAAGAGCATCCTAATGTTCTGCTTGGCCTCAGGCAGATTCAACTTAGTTTATTTACCAGTGTGTGTGTGTGTGTGTGTGTGTGTGTGTGTGTGTGCTAAGTCGCTTAAGTCGCATCTAACTCTTTATTACCCTATGGAATTTAGCCCTCCAAGCTCCTCTGTCCACGGGGTTCTCCAGGGAAGAATACTGGAGTGGGTTGCCATGCCCTCCTCCAGGGCATCTTCCTGACTCTGATCAAACCCACAACTTTCATGTCTTCTGCATTGGCAGGTTCATCATCTGGGAAGCCCCTTACTTACCAGAGACGTATTCAAAAGACATCACTGTCAGTCCTTTTCACGTACTAATTAAGAGATACCCACAGCTGTGATTAACTAAATCAGAATAGTATGAGCCATGATTTAAACAGCACCCCAGGGCAATACAGCATGATATTTCACCTCCTAAAAATGAAATTTTCCAGCTTACTGGGGATTTTGTTGGCTTTGGGTTTTCCTATAAGATAATTCACTAAGCTGAGAATTAGAGAGTAAATATTAGAAGAAGGAGTCTAAAGAGAGACATGACCAGGATTTGCAGAAAAATGGCACAAGCTTTGGTTGGTCTCCCACATGGTAATTCTATAGAGAACAATCCTCTTGAGGAACAGGCTCTATTCTGCTCTTCAGATGTATTTTTCTCAGCTTGAGGAAGACCAATAACTCTTTCTGAAACAGGAAACAAGAATTTGAAGATATGGAGCTATTTTTAAAACCATAAAATGATTGTAAAGGAGCCTCAATTGGAAATCTGTGTAGGAGAAAGTTATAGCATTTATGCCCCCAAATACCACCATCCAGAAACTATACATTATACAACGGCCATAAAGGAAGAAAACAGAAAGCTACCTGTTTGGTGTGAACAAAGCAGCCACTGTTCCTGCTGATAGTAATAATAGCTGCTATAATAGAATACAGAATGAAATTTTCCAGTTGCCCTCTAATTGGCAATTAAGGTCTATATTCAAAAGACGGTGATCAACAAAAGCACTCAGCTACAGATCCCCCCTCACCTCAGGCTTACAAAGATGGAATTGAAATTTTTCTGAAACAACACTGGATAACTCATCAACTCAGGATATGCAATGTATGACTGAAGGGGAGCTGTGGAGAAACCCAGAGGGTCATTTCTAAAAATACTTCTTCTTCAGAGAATAAAACGCTCATGATACAAGAGAAATTGCTCTCTGCTTGCCCTGTGATTCCCTTCCCAGAACTAAGAAATGGTGGATAGGGGACCTTCAAGCAATCACCCTCAGAGGTTGTGTATGTCTGCAGGAAAGAGTGATTGGCATTTCACTCATCAGCTGATATTCACAGCACTGAAAATCTGTAGCACTATCTTAGTGCTGAGAATAGTGCATTGTGAGAGAGTTCTGAGGAGCTTGACATGTGTGCCTTTGGGAATATAAACAGTTAAATATATTTAACTGTTGCCAGGCAAGATGATATTTGAACACAGAAGTTTTACAAGAGTAACCCTAAACAACAGGAAAAAGTATGCCATTCCCTATACCAGATCCTAAAGAACCCCAGAAGACACAGAAGGATATGGAACCCAGTAGTTCCAGTAGCTCCTTTTGAAGAGAGAATGTTGAAGGTGAGGGTTCTTGATGGTGGCAACAAATGAAGGGACATGTGTGTCACTCAGCCATGTCCAACTCTTTGTGACCCCATGGACTATAGTCCTCTGTAGCCCACCAGGTTTCTCTGTCCATGGAATTTTCTGGGCAAGAATACTGGAGTGGGTAGCCATTCTCTTCTCCAGGGGATCTTTCCAACCCAGGGATCAAACTTGGGTCTCCTGCAGATTCCTGACCATCTGAGCCAGCAGGGAAGTCTGAAAGGGACATGTATGCCCCTCTAAAAGTGGTCTTCAAATTTAAAAACTTCTGCACAGCAAAGAAGATCCTCAACAAAGTGATAAGGTAGCTAACTGAATGGTAGAAAATGTTTGCAAATCGTACAAGTGATAAAGAGCTAATATCCAAATATATAAAGAACTTAGACAACTCAATAGAAAAGAAATTGATCTTTTAAATGAGCAGAAGATTTGAACATAAATTTTTTTCAAAGAAGTTATACAGGAATCTCCACACTGTTCTCCATAGTGGCTGTACCAGTTTGCATTCCCTCTTTGATTTCTTTCATCAGTGTTTTATAATTTTCTATATATAGGTCTTTAGTTTCTTTAGGTAGATATATTCCTAAGTACTTTATTCTTTTTGTTGCAATGGTGAATGGAATTGTTTCCTTAATTTCTTTTTCTACTTTCTCATTATTAGTGTATAGGAATGCAAGGGATTTCTGTGTGTTGATTTTATATCCTTCAACTTTACTATATTCATTGATGAGCTCTAGTAATTTTCTGGTGGAGTCTTTAGGGTTTTCCATGTAGAGGATCATGTCATCGCAGCACTGTTTATAATAGCCAGGACATGGAAACAACCTAGATGTCCATCAGAAGATGAATGGATAAGAAAGCTGTGGTACATATACACAATGGAGTATTACTCAGCCATTAAAAAGAATTCATTTGAATCAGTTGTGATGAGATGGATGAACCTGGAGCCGATTATACAGAGTGAAGTAAGCTAGAAAGAAAAACACCAATACAGTATACTAACACATATATATGGAATTTAGAAAGATGGCAATGACCACCCTGTATGCAAGACAGGAAAAAAGACACAGATGTGTATAACGGACTTTTGGACTCAGAGGGAGAGGGAGAGGGTGGGATGATTTGGGAGAATGGCATTGAATCATGTATACTATCATGTAAGAATTGAATCGCCAGTCTATGTCTGACGCAGGATACAGCATGCTTGGGGCTGGTGCATGGGGATGACCCACAGAGATGTTATAGGGAGGGAGGTGGGAGGGGGGTTCATGTTTGGTAATGCATGTAAGAATTAAAGATTTTAAAATTAAAAAAAATAAATTAAAAAAAGAAGTTATACAGATGACTAACAGGTACATGAAAATATATTCAGCATCAATACTCATCAGGGAGATGTAAATCAAAACCACAATGAAATATTACCCCACATCTGTTAAAATGGCTATTATATATATATATATATATATATGACAAAAAAATAAAAAGTTTTGGGAAGAATATAGAGAAAAGGAAACCTTGTACACTGTCGGTAGGAATGTAAACTGATGCAGCCATAGTGAAACACAGTATGGAGGCTCCTCAACACAATAGAACTACTATATTCCCCAGCAAACTACTGTATTCCACTTCTAGGTATTTATTTATCCAAGGAAAACAAAAGCACTAACTCAACAAGCTGTATGGAAGATGATGTCTGTTATTTTCACAAGTCTCTGGTCTGCGTGGTAAGTCTGGTGATTTCAGGGCATGCAGTGCATCTGTAGAGGCAAAGCTTGAGGAAAACAGGGACTGGCAAATGACCTGTATTTATGAAGGCTTGATTTCAGGGTAGTCAGTTCTGCTGAGAAGCAAAGGAGGAGTTTGGTTCAAATCTCTGGTGGATAGCATACCAGCTGCTCTAGAGCTTACAGCACTGTTATCAAGGAATGGCGGAAGAAATTGTCCCACATTAGTGGAGGCTGACTTCCAATGGCAGCTCTGGTGGTGTTGGAATTGCTGCTGACCACCACCCTCAATGGGCAGTGTGATACTGACCAGGTGGCAGTGATCAAGACCGTCCCCAATATAAAAGAAATGCAAAAAAGTGAAACGGTTGTT
This sequence comes from Ovis canadensis, assembly GCF_042477335.2. Taxonomy (NCBI): domain Eukaryota; kingdom Metazoa; phylum Chordata; class Mammalia; order Artiodactyla; family Bovidae; genus Ovis; species Ovis canadensis. Next base: position 193,607,004 of record NC_091246.1, on the reverse strand, counting down.
TGAGGAGGCCTTACAAATAGCTGAGAGGAGAAGCAAAAGGCAAAAGAGAAGGAAAGATATATCCATTTGAATGCAGAGTTCCAAAGAACAGAAAGGAGAGATAAGAAAGCCTTCCTCAGTGATCAATGCAAAGAAATAGAGGGAAAAAACAGAATGGGAAAGACTAGAGTACTCTTGCCTGGAAAATCCCATGGACATTGGAGCCTGGAAGGCTGCAGTTCATGGGGTCGCTGAGGATCGGACATGACTGAGTGACTTCACTTTCACTTTTCACTTTCATGCATTGGAGAAGGAAATGGCAACCCACTCCAGTGTTCTTGCCTGGAGAATCCCAGGGACCGGGGAGCCTGGTGGGCTGCCATCTATGGGGTCACAGAGAGTCGGACACGACTGAAGTGACTTAGCAGCAGCAGCAGCAGAGACCTCTTAAAGAAAGTTAGAGATACCAAGGGAACATTTCATGCAAAGATGGCCTTGAAAAAGGACAGAAATGGTATGGACCTAACAGAAGCAAAAGATATTAAGAAGAGGTGACAAGAATACACAGAAGAACTATACAAAAAAGATCTTGTTGCCCTAGATAACCACGATGGTGTGATCACTCACTTAAAGCCAGACCTCCTAGAATGTGAAGTTAAGTGGGCCTTAGGAAGCATCACTACGAACAAAGCTAGTGAAGGTGATAGAATTCCAGTTGAGCTGTTTCAAATCCTAAAAGGTGATGCTGTGAAAGTGCGGCACTCATTATATCAGCAACTTTGGAAAACTCAGCAGTGGCCACAGGACTGGAAAATGTCAGTTTCATTCCAATCCCAAGGAAGGGAATGCAAAAAAATATTCAAACTACTGCACAATTGTACTAATCTCACACTCTAGCAAAGTAACGCTCAAAATTCTCCAAGCCAGGCTTCAACAGCATGTCAACTGTGAGCTTCTAGTTGTTAAAGCTGGATTTAGAAAAGGCAGAGGAACCAGAGATCAAATTGCCAACATCCATTGGATCATAGAAAAAGCAAGAGAAATCCAGGAAAACAGCTACTTCTGCTTTATTGATTAGGTCAAAACCTTTGACTGTGTGGATCACAGCAAACTGTGGAAAATTCTTCAAGAGATGGGAATACCACACCACCTTACCTGCCTCCTGAAAAATCTGTATACAGGTCAAGAAGAAACAGTTAGAACTGAACATGGAACAATAGACTGGTTCCAAATTGGGAAAGGAGTACATCAAGGCTGTATATTGTCACCTTGCTTATTTAACTTGTATGCAGAGTACATGCTGGGCTAGATGAAGCTCAAGCTGCAATCAAGATTGCCAGGAGAAATATCAATGCAGATGATATGACCTTTATGGCAGAAAGTGAAGAGGAACTAAAGAGCATGTTGATGAAAGTGAAAGAGGAGAATGAAACAGCTGGCTTAAAACTCATCATTCAAAAAACTAAGATAATGGCATCCGGTCCCATCACTTCATGGCAAATAGAGGGGGAAACAATGGAAACAGTGACAGACTTTATTTTCTTGGGCTCCAAAATCACAGCAGCCATGAAATTAAAAGACACTTGTTCCTCAGAAGAAAAACTATGATGAACCTAGACAGCATATTTAAAAGCAGAAGACATTACTTTGCTGACAAAGGTCTATCTAATCAAAGCTATGGTTTTTCCAGTTGTCATGTACGGATGTGAGAGTTGGACTATAAAGAAGGGTAAGAGCTGAAGAATTGATGCTTTTGAACTGTGCGGTTGGAGAAGACTCTTGAGAATTGCAAGGAGATCAAACCAGTGAATCCTAAAGGGAATCAGTCCTGAATATTCATTGGAAGGACTGATGTTGAGGGTGAAACTCCAATACTTTGATGACCTGATGTGAAGAACTGACTCAAAGACCCTGGTGCTGGGAAAGATCAAAGGCAGGAGGAAAAGGGGACAACAGAGGATGTGATGGCTGGATGGCATCATCAAGTCAATGGACATGAGTTTGAGCAAGCTCTGAGAGTTGGCGGACAGGGAAGCCTAGCATGCTGCAGTCCATGGGGTTGCAAAGAGTCAGACACGACTGAGCGACCAAACTGGACTGAACCACCCTCAACAGATCTGCATCCACCCAAGAACCATCTATCTTTCCTGACTTGACTGTGTTTTCTCTTTATTCTGACTGCAGTATTGACTGAAGCTGGAATTGTGAAGTAAGCTGATTGACTACTGGTTAGGTAATACACTCTTTTGTTTCCAACTGTATCACCTGACTCATCAAAACAATAGAGTGTGAAGATTCAAAAATGTGAGAGAAAAAAAAAAAGATATATTCACTCTCATATTCATTGTAGCATTATTTATAATAACTATATACAAAAGTAGGAAGTCAAGAAACACCTGAAGTAACAGGCAAATTTGGCCTTGGAATGCGGAATGAAGCAGGGAAAAGACTAATAAAGTTTTGCCAAGAAAATGCACTGGTCATAGCAAACACCCTCTTCCAACAACACAAGTGAAGACTCTACACATGGACATCACCAGATGGTCAACACCAAAATCAGAGTGATTATATTCTTTGCAGCCAAAGATGGAGAAGCTCTATATAGTCAGCAAAAACAAGACCAGGAGCTGCTGTGGCTCAGATCATGAACTCCTTATTACCAAATTCAGACTTAAATTGAGGAAAGTAAGGAAAACCGCTAGACCATTCAGGTATGACCTAAATCAAATCCCTTATGATTATACAGTGGAAGTGAGAAATAGATTTAAGGGCCTAGATCTGATAGATAGAGTGCCCGATGATCTATGAAATGAGGTTTGTGACATTGTACAGGAGACAGGGATCAAGACCATCCCCATGGAAAAGAAATGCAAAAAAGCAAAATGGCTGTCTGGGGAGGCCTTACAAATAGCTGTGAAAAGAAGAAAAGTGAAAAGCAAAGGAGCAAAGGAAAGATATAAGTATCTGAATGCAGAGTTCCAAAGAATAAAAAGAAGGTATAAGAAAGCCTTCTTCAGCAATCAATGCAAAGAAATAGAGGAAAAGAACAGAATGGGAAAGACTAGAGATCTCTTCAAGAAAATTAGAGATACCAAGGGAACATTTCATGCAAAGATGGGCTTGATAAAGGACAGAAATGGTCTGGACCTAACAGAAGCAGAAGATATTAAGAAGAGGTGGCAAGAATACACGGAAGAACTGTACAAAAAAGATCTTCAAGACCAAGATAATCACGATGGTCTGATCACTCATCTAGAGCCAGACATCCTGGAATGTGAAGTCAAGTGGGCCTCAGAAAGCATCACTACGAACAAAGCTAGTGGAGGTGATGGCATTCCAGTTGAGCTATTTCAAATCCTGAAAGATGATGCTGTGAAAGTGCTGCAGTCAATATGCCAGCACATTTGGAAAACTCAGCACTGGCCACAGGACTGGAAAAGGTCAGTTTTCATTCCAATCCCAAAGAAAGGCAATGCCAAGGCATGCTCAAACTACTGCACAATTGTACTCATCTCGCATGCTAGTAAAGTAATGCTCAAAATTCTCCAAGCCAGCTTAAAGCTCAATATTCAGAAAATGAAGATCATGGCATCTGGTGCCTTCACTTCATGGGAAACAGATGAGGAAACAGTGAAAACAGTATCAGACTTTATTTTGGGGGGCTCCAAAATCACTGCAGATGGTGATTACAGCCGTGAAATTAAAAGACGCTTGCTCCTTGAAAGGAAAGTTATAACCAACCTAGATAGCATATTCAAAATTAGAAACATTACTTTGCCGAATAAGGTCCATCTTTGATGTGATTATTCACACAGTCGTGTCCGACTCTTTGCCACCCCATGGACTGTAGCCTACCAGGCTCCTCTGTCCATGGGATTTTCCAGGCAATAGTACTGGGGTGGATTGCCATTTCCTTCTCCAGAGGGTCTTGCCCACCCTGGGATCGAACCCCGGTCTCCCGCATTGTAGACAGACGCTTTACTGTCTGAGCCATCAGGGAAGTCGAAGGTCCATCTAGTCAAGGCTATGGTTTTTCTTGTGGTCATGAATGGATGTGAGAGTTGGACTGTGAAGAAAGCTGAGCACCGAAGAATTGATGCTTTTGAACTGTGGTGTTGTAGAAGACTCTTGAGAGTCCCTTGGACTGCAAGGAGATCCAACCAGTCCATTCTGAAGGAGATCAGCCCTGGGATTTCTTTGGAAGGAATGATGCTAACGCTGAAACTCCAGTACTTTGGACACCTCATGCGAAGAGCTGACTGGAAAAGACTCTGATGCTGGGAGGGATTGGGGGCAGGAGGAGAAGGGGACGACAGAGGATGAGATGGCTGGATGGCATGACGGACTCCATGGACATGAGTCTGTTGAACTCCAGGAGTTGGTGACAGACTGGGAGGCCTAGCGTGCTGGGATTCATGGGGTCACAAAGAGTCGGACACGACTGAGCGACTTAACTGAACTGAATTACAAAAACAACCTAAGTGCCCATTAACAGATGAATGGATAAAAAGAATGTGATATATCGATATAAAATGTGAGATAGATATGTAATGTGATAAATTATATATATATATGTATGCATTATTAAGTCATAAAAATGAAATCTTGCCTTTTTCAACAAAGATAGACCTTGAGGGCACTTATGCTAAGTGAAATAAATCACATAGAAAAAGAAAAATACTGCATGATCTCACTTATATGGTGAATATAAAAAACAAAAACAAAGCAGAAAACAAGCTCATAGATACAAAGAAGTGATTGGTGACTTCCACACTTCCATTGGCAAAGGCTAGGGGATGAGTGAAATGGTTGAGGAAATAAAAAGTTACAAACTATCAGTTATAAGATAAATAAGTCCCAGTACAGCATGGTTCTACGTTAATAACACTGCATTACATATTTGAAAGTTGCTAAGAGTAGATTTGTAAAACTCTCAGCACAAGAAAAAAATCTGTAGCTATGTTTGCTGATGCATGCTATGTTGCTTCAGAGGTATCTGACTTTTTGGGACCCTCTGAACTGTAGCCTGCAAAGCTCCTCTGTCCATGGGATTCTCCAGGCAAGAACATTGGAGTGGGTTGCCATTTCCAATTCCAGAGGATCTTCCCAAACCAGGGATCGAACCCATGTTTCTCATGTCTCCTGCATTGGCAGGTGAGTTCTTTAGCCCTGGCTCCACCTGGGAAGCCCTAATCACCTGTTAGTGATAGATGCCAACAAGATTTATTGTGGTGATCGTTTTGCAGTATGTATAAACATAAACTAATCATGCTGAACGAATAAAACTAGTATAATGTTGTATGTCAATTACACCTCAAAAAGTGGCCTTCAGTGAAACAAAGCCTGGAGAAATCTGGATATCTCTCCAAGAAAATCAAACACTTCTTATACATACTGCTATGTCTTCAAATACCCCACACATCAGGGGATGGCCAGGAGCCATTCTGCATCATTCCAGCACCTACCATACCCCAGTACCTATGACCATAACTATTTCATCAGAGCTCTTCACAAGAGGTCCAGAAGAGGAATGGCTACAAGTGATAAAACAAGCCATGTTCAATTTTCACTCAAATATTTTTCATCCTCAGTTCAAGTCAGTGATGAAGGAAACAAAGGCTTGAAATTCTCAATGATTTTGGATTTATAAACTATCCTGGACTGAGTTTAATAATCATAAATAAGCAAAAAATTATGAAATTGCATAATTGCATCTTGAGACGGGAAAATGAGCTTCTATTTAGCTAGTTGAAAACAGTGAACTGAGAAGAAAAAAATTATATATTAGAATATATTTTTCTGTAAAACTCCATGTTCTGTTTCACATATCCTCCAAACCCTAAAAAATGGCATTATTATATCAATTTTGCGGATAAAGAAACTGAGGATGAGAACACCTTGCCCAAAATGACACAGAGCATAATTTAGATTCAAATTTGGTACTGACACTCTCAAATCCTGTGCTTTGTTCAATACACTGCAATGTATTACTCTGGTTTCTTTGATCCAAGCCACATTGATTTCTTTAACATAAAAATATTAAGATAAAGCATACAGTCAACTGGAAATGGTTTTAGGTTCAATTCCTTGGAAGGAAAGTTATGACCAACCTCGACTACATATTAAAAAGCAGAGACATTACATTGTCAACAAAAGTCTGTCTAGGCAGTTCAGTTCAGTTCAGTCACTCAGTCATGTCCAACTCTTTGCAACCCCATGAACCGCAGCATGCCAGGCCTCTCTGTCCATCATCAACTCCCGGAGTCCACCCAAATGCGTATCCATTGTGTTGGTGATGCCATCTAACCATTTTATCCTCTGTCATCCCCTTCTCCTTCTGCCCTCAATCTTTCCCAGCATCAGGGTCTTTTCAAATGAGTCAGCTCTCTGCATCAGATGGCCAAAGTATTGGAGTTTCAGCTTCAACATCAGTCCCTCCAATGAACACCCAGGACTGATCTCCTTTAGGATGGATTGGTTGGATCTCCTTGCAGTCCAAGGGACTCTCAAGAGTCTTCTCCAACACCACAGTTCAAAAGCATCAGTTCTTCTGTGCTTAGCTTTCTTTATAGTCCAACTTTCACATCCATACATGACTAATGAAAAAACCATAGCCTTGACTAGACGGACCTTTGTTGGCAAAGTAATGTCTCTGCTTTTTAATATGCTGTCTGCTGTTGCTAAGTCACTTCAATCGTGTCCGACACTGTGCGACCCCATAGATAGCAGACCACCAGGCTCCCCCATCCCTGGGATTCTCCAGGCAAGAATACTGGAGTGGGTTGCCATTTCCTTCTCCAATGCATGAATGTGAAAAGTGAAAGTGAAGTCATTCAGTCATGTCTGACTCTTCATGACCCCATGGACTGCAGCCTACCAGGCACCTCCATCCATGGGATTTTCCAAGCAAGAGCATTGGAGTGGATTTGCCTTCTCCGAATATGCTGTCTAGGTTGGTCATAACTTTCCTTCCAAGGAGCAAGTGTCTTTTAATTTCATGGCTGCAATCACCATCTGCAGTGATTTTGGAGCCCAGGAAAATAAAATCAGCCACTGTTAGGCTATGGTTTTTCCAATAGTCATGTAAGGATGTGAGAGTTAGACTGTGAAGAAAGCTGAGTGCTGAAGAATTGCTGCTTTTGTTTTTTTGTTTGTTTGTTTGTTTTTTCCTTTGCTTTTTTTTTTAATTTTTTATTTTTACTTTATTTTACTTTACAATACTTTATTGGTTTTGCCATACATTGACATGAATCCACCACGGGTGTACATACGTTCCCAAACATGAACCCCCCTCCCACTTCCCTCCCCATAACATCTCTCTGGGTCATCCCCATGCACCAGCCCCAAGCATGCTGTATCCTGCGTCGGACATAGACTGGCGATTTGATTCTTACGTGTTAGTATACATGTTTCAATGCCATTCTCCCAAATCATCCCACCCTCTCCCTCTCCCTCTTGAGTCCAAAAGTCCGCTATACACATCTGTGTCTTTTTTGCTGTCTTGCATACAGGGTCATTATTGCCATCTTTCTAAATTCCATATATATGTGTTAGTATACTGTATTGGTGTTTTTCTTTCTGACTTATTTCACTCTGTATAATCGGCTCCAGTTTCATCCATCTCATCAGAACTGATTCAAATGAATTCTTTTTAATGGCTGAGTAATACTCCACTGTGTATATGTACCACAGCTTTCTTATCCATTCATCTGCTGATGGACATCTAGGTTGTTTCCATGTCCTGGCTATTATAAACAGTGCTGCAATGAACATTGGGGTACATGTGTCTCTTTCAATTCTGGTTTCCTCGGTGTGTATGCCCAGCAGTGGGATTGCTGGGTCATAAGGCAGTTCTATTTGCAATTTTTTAAGGAATCTCCACACTGTTCTCCATAGTGGCTGTACTAGTTTGCATTCCCACCAACAGTGTAGGAGGGTTCCCTTTTCTCCACACCCTCTCCAGCATTTATTGCTTGCAGATTTTTGTATCGCAGACATTCTGACTGGTGTGAAGTGGTACCTCTCTGTGGTTTTGATTTGCATTTCTCTAATAATGAGTGATGTTGAACATCTTTTCACTTGTAAAAGAATGAAACTAGATCACTTTCTAACACTGCACACAAAAATAAACTCAAAATGGATTAAAGATCTAAATGTAAGACCAGAAACTATAAAACTCCTAGAGGAGAACATAGGCAAAACACTCTCCAACATAAATCACAGCAGGATCCTCTATGATCCATCTCCCAGAATTCTGGAAATAAAAGCAAAAATAAACAAATGGGATCTAATTAAAATTAAAAGCTTCTGCACAACAAAGGAAACTATAAGCAAGGTGAAAAGACAGCCTTCTGAATGGGAGAAGATAATAGCAAATGAAGCAACTGACAAACAACTAATCTCAAAAATATACAAGCAACTTATGCAGCTCAATTCCACAAAAATAAACCACCCAATCAAAAAATGGGCCAAAGAACTAAATAGACATCTCTCCAAAGAAGACATATGGATGGCTAACAAACACATGAATTGCTGCTTTTGAATGGTGGTGTTGAGAAGACTCTTGTGAGTCCCTTGGACTGCAAGGAGATCAGTCCTGGGTGTTTGTTGGAAGGACTGATGTTGAATCTGAAACTTAAAGGCCACCTGACGCCGAGAGCTGACTCATTTGAAAAGACCCTGATGCTGGGAAAGATTGAGAGCAGTAGGAGAAGGGGACAACAGAGGATACGATGGTTGGATGGCATCACAGACTAAATGGACATGGGTTTAGGTGGAGTCCAGGAGTTGGTGATCGAGAGAGAGGCCTGGCGTACTGCGGTTCATGGGGTCACAAAGAGTCAGACATGACTGAGTGACTGAGCTGAACTTAACTGAACTGATATATTTGAAAAGTATGGCCTCAATATGCCTTACTAATGCTGATAATGGAAATTGTTTCAGCCTCCTAATTAAATGTTGTGTATGTTATTACATCTACCCTGTGTGGTAAGGATCTGTGACAGTTAATTTTTTGAGGTCAATTTGGTACCCAGTTGTTTCATCAAACAGTATAGATATGACCTGTTAAGGTATTTGTGGATGTCATTAGCATTTCCAATCAGCTGACTTTAAGTGAAACAGATGTGAGTGTGTCTCATCCAATCAGTACAGCAGACTTAAGAGTAAAGACTGAGGCTTCTGCAAGAAGTCAGTCTGCCTGAAGACAATAAAATAGAAATCTGATCTGAATTTCCAGCCTGCTGGTCTGCCCTACAAACTTCAGACTCAAAACTACAACTCTAATCTAAATTTCTACCTATGCATTACAGATTTATCAGCTCTCATAATCTTGTTAGCCAGTTCTTTAAAATCAGTCTGTGTCTATGTATTTTTTTCTAATTGTCTCTCTCATGGTCTCCCTCTCTAGGGAGCTCTGATTTAAAGTATCCATATTTTTAATTTAGAGATGAAATTTAGAACATATAGGATATTTTCCCAAAGAGCCAAATGATGGGTCTAATAATTGAAGGTAGATGTTTATCTTTGATATTTCTTTCTTGAATGCCAACTAATGCCTCAAATTATATCTACCTCAGAAATAAACACATACTTTCTTACTTTCTCGTGTTGTTGTTGCTGCTGTCATTCAGTTGTCCAGTCATGCCTGATTCTTTGTGACCCCATAGACTGCAGTGTGCCAGGCCTCCCTTTGCCTCACCATCACCCAAGGTTTGCCCAAGTTCATGTCTATTGCATCGGTGATGCCATCCAGCCATCTCATTCTCTATCACCCTCTTCTCCTTTTCCCCTCAATCTTTCCCAGCATCAGGGACTTTTCCAGCCTTCCCCCAAATACTCAAATATATCTTATTATTTGGAAGTCAAGCACTATTCTGCCATATGTCAAAGAGAGGTAACTCATGGGCACATGCACTTACACCCTTCTGAAGTGCCAATGCTGGGCATCTGGAGAAAGAGTGACAATGATGAGAAGAGAATCCATGAATGATGGCTGCAGTGAGGCCAGTCCAGCTACTTCTGCCCACCCTTCACTCTTTTAACACAGTGGACCTTTGAAAACAGCATGCACAGCTCTCTGCTCTCTGCTTAATATTTAGATTTTCTTACTACAGACTTATTTTCTTGCTTCTCATTTTTTTTTTTTTTGATATGTAGTTGATCTACAATGTTATGTTAGTTTCAGGTATATAGCTAAGTGATTCAGATATATATATATATAATGTATGTGTGTATATATATATATATATATACAAATATATACATCATTTTCCAGATTATTTTCCTTTAAGTTTGTATACAATATTATATAAAGTTAGTTCTCTGTGCTATAGAGTAAGTCCTTTTTGGTTATCTATTTTATACATAGTAGTGTGTATAATTTAACCCCAAACTCTGAATTTATCCTCCCCTTTCCCCTTTGGTAATCATAAGCTTCTTTTCTATATTTATGGATCTATTTCTATTTTTTAATAAATTCATTTGTATCTATTTTTAGATTTCACATATAAGCAATATTATAGGATATCTTTCTCTGTCTGACTTATCTCACTAAATATCACTAAATATGGTAATCTCTAGGTCCATCTATGTTCCTGCAAAAAGCATTATTCCATTCTTTTTTTATGAGGACCCCTCCTACACTGTTGGTGGGAATATAAATTGGTGCAACAACTATGGAAAATAGTATGGAGATTGCTTAAAATTAAAAACAGAATTATCATAAGATCCTGCAATCATACTCTGAGGAAAAGATCCAGACAAAACTCTAGTTTGAAAAGATAGATGCAGTCCTATATTCACAGCAGCACTATTTTCAAGATTCAAGATGTGGAAACAACCTAAAAATGCCCATCGACAGTTGAATGAATAAAGGAGATGTGGTACATATATACAATGGAATATTATTCAGCTTTTCATCTATTTTCCCCCTTAGACCTGCCTTTTCTCCACTTGTAGTTCCCAGATAGTCCCTCTATTCAGTGATTGGAACCCTAGGCCTTCACCTTGGATTCAGAGATTCAGCAAAAGTCTTCAGTGGCAACAGGTTCCATAGGAGAGCCTGATTCTGTATGTCATTTAAGTCTTTTGTGACAGCAGACTTCTACCCGTTGTACAAGTTCGTCCTCATAATAGTGTTGTGCATTGGAAAGATCATTGTCATCTGAACTTGACAAGTAAGGGCAGTGAGATCTAAAAAAGTTTAGCATGTTTTCCTAAGGTTTCAAGTAGACAGAATCTAAACTGGGGCCCAGGTCTCTTCAACCTTCATCAAATTAGCTTACTTCCACTAACTGGCTCCAGCTCTTTGTCTTGATGGAATGCTTGCCATTCAGTTTGGGATTTTAGTTATAACTTCTGAAAAAGAGGCAGAAACTAGCTTTTGATTTGGAGTCTTTTAATTAGCTATACAGGGTCACATGTTTTAATTTAGTAATTTTCTAATCCTTTATTCTGTCTCTGGAAAAATACAGTAACAAAAAAGCTATATGAAAGTGTGTACCTATAATACAGCTAACACCATTACTACTTATTTCAGAAAACACTACTGACATGCAGTCTGCCCACAAAATGTACAGTTGTCAAATTGACAGAAACTCAGATTCTTCCTAGAGAATATTGACCACTCATATTCCAAAGGGTCATGAGTAGCAACAAGAATATACTGGAATACTAGCAGTTTTTTTCCAGATTTTTTTACAGAGAAAAATGTAATCGCCATAAAAATCAAAGTACTTTTAGTAAGCTTACTTACTAAACAGAAAATCTAAATAGATTTCAATATCATTGTAACTTTTTAATGAACAACTACCATAGGCTAGGCATAATCTAGAAGTGGCATATGCATAATATAAATTAATTTCACAAAAATCTTGTGTGCATTTTACAGAGGAGAAAACAGAAGTCAGAGAGGTCTAATAAACTGTCACAGCAACTTATTTGCAGAGCTGAGGTTTTATTCAGAGCTGAAAGTATCCAAAACTAATACCATTTATATTCCACCTGCCTGTAAATGATAGATTTTCTCATAAATTGGCATCACTGTTATGCTTTTGTGTGCATCTTCATTCCTTCCTTTTCCTTTATTGCCCCATGAAAACGGGAGTATCAGGAAAGAGGGACATTTGGATTTTACTCCTATGGTATGAGCCTCAGGTATAGTGTTCCAGGCTTTATAGAAAAAGTAGATCACTTTACATGTCATTATTCACAGGAGGGATGACCCAGAGCATTCAGTGATGGCAGGGATGCCAATGTATTGATGGTAACAATAGCATTGATGGTGGAAACGACTGGTACAATGGTGCCCTTTCTTGGGTACAAATTAAGAGAGGAATCACATACAATATTTGCAGGAGAGTCTTGGTTCTTTTTGTGTCTTGTTTTATAAGGGCTGCCAGCATTCATCAACAGCTCTGCTGGCAGAAGAATGCCTGGAGCTCAGCTCCCTACACTGTAAAAACAAAAGGTGTTTCTTTTTTCTTTACCCTTTCATGAGGTGAAAACCTGAAGAGTACATATAAATTACAGGAACAGGAAAGGGATTTGTGAGAAGATTCTGGAGGAAGTATAAGGATTTGAAGTTTGAGATGTAGTTGGATATAAACTGATACTGAAGTCTACAAAGTATTACTGCAGAATGTAAAATAAAAAGTAACTAAAAAATATAGGGAAGAAAGGTCAACAACAGCACATCTTCTGTGTTTTCATCAGAGCAAAGGAAAATGCTTACAAGAAATATACTGTCTTTACTTTCTAAGAAAATGAGACATCGTCTCTTAAATTTGTTTGTTTGGGGCATACCAAAAAAGTGGACATGAAAATACTTTAAATACTGCCTGATACAACTGCTAATCTAATGAAGATTCATATATAAAATTGCACATAGCTATATAGCTATATATATATATATATATATATTAGTATATTGTATTGTATTATATTGTAGGGTTATTGTTTGCTGCTGTTTAGTCTCTAAGCTGTTTCTGACTCTTTGCAACACCATGACCTACTAGGCTATTCTGTCCATGGGATTTCCCAGGCAAGGATAGTGGTGTGGGTTGCCATTTCCTTCTCCAGGAGATCTTCCCAATACAGAGATCGAACACATGTCTCCTGCCCAGCAGGCATATTCTTTACCACTGAGCCACCTGGGCATCCCATATTGTAGTGTGCCTATTCTTTAATCCCATCGAATGGAAGGGCTCCACAGACCACTCACTGTAGGGTCTCTTTCCACCCTGACACAGACTCCACCAAGTCCCTGTTCCTAGCCTCCACCATGATTCAGCAAAAATCAAGCACCAAACCACATTTCTTGAAGTTTCAGCTCTAATCCTACCTCTACATATGTATTTAGCTCTATTTCTTGATAGCTTTTCTTTTTAAAATTTTTTTGCTGAAGTATAGTTGATTTATAATGTTGTGCTAATTTCTGCTGCATAGCAAAGTGATTCAGTTATAAATATATATATATATATTCTTTTCCACATTTTTTCTATTACAGTTTATCATAGGATAATAAATATAGTTTTCTGAACTTCATTGTAGCACCTTGTTATGTATCCATTCCCTGTGTACTAGCTTACGTCTGTTAATCACAAACTCTCACCCCACCTCTCCCCTGTTCCTTCCCCTTTGGTAACCACCCACATGTTCTCTATGTCCATGAGTCTGTTTCTGTTTTGTAGATAGGTTAATTTGTGTCATATTTTAAATTCTATATACTCCACCATCTTCGCCAGTATAGTGTTGACTATATCTGTCTATCATGTGGGAGACTGGAATTCAATTCCCCAACAGGGAGGCATCGCACCCTTGGGCTTCTCACCCTTGATAACAACCCATCTGTTCTCTATGTCCGTGAGTCTGTTTCTGTTTTGTAGATAAGCTCATTTGTGTCACATTTTAGATTCTATATATAGGTAATATTATATTATATAACCTTTCTCTATCTGACTTCACTTGGTATGATAACCCCTAGGTCCATCTATGTTGCTGCAAATGGCATTATTTTATTCTTTTTTGTGACTAAATAGCATTCCATCATATATATGCACCAGATCTTCTTTGACGTTCAGTCACCAAGTCATGTCTGACTTTTCGTGACCCTGTGGACAGCAGCACACCAGGCTTCCCCATCCCTCACCACTTCCTGGAGCTTGCCCAAGTTCATGTCCATTGAATTGGTGATCCTATCCAACTATCTCATCTTCCATCACCCTCTTCTCCTTCTGCCTTCAATCTTTCCCAGCATGAGGGTCTTTTCCAATGAGTCTGCTGTTCGCATCATAACATTCCATCTCTTTGTTTCTTAACCCTGGAACTTGACATATGATACCATTCTGAAAATAAGTCACTTTCTTTTTTCTACTGTGGCTCTCCTGACTTGGGTTATACTAATTGTGGCTAAACAAGGTCTTGCCCCAGATTTCACAAGCTCAAGACACTAGAGCTCATTTTGTCTTGTATTCTATTTATTCTAGATATTGGCAAGGTTTTATCTAGCTGGCTAGATAGAAAATATTTGTTCAAAACCTAAAATCACAAGCTTCATTTATAGTTTCTAATTCTTAATAAAAGTACTGTGGAAAGTAAAGAGGCTTTGGGGAATTAGAGCTATCTAGATTCAAATTCAAAATCTAGGAAAACTTTCACTTCTAAATGACAAAAGTGATCATTTGAAAGTAAAGCTATTTTGAAAAAGGAGAATCACAAAAGTAAAAGTGAACATATTTGACTATGTAAAAATTTGAAGAGAAAAAATGTTCTGTAGACACAGTCAAAACAAAAGTAAAGGGCAAATGGAAAATTGGGAGTAAATATTTGTAGGAAATACTGACCTTTAAAGACATTATTTTCAACACATGAAGAGTCCTTGACAATTATAAGAAAACCATTACTACTCTGAGTGATAAACTGACAAATGACAGGATAGGTTAATCACAAGGCAAGCAATGGAATGATCCATAGAATTTGAAACAGAGTTATCTGAAATAATAAAATGATTAAATTAAAAATAATACTTGGATTTCATTTCTACCTAAAAAGGCATATTTTTTGATGATTTATTTATTCATTTGGCTGTATAAGGTCTTAGTTGCAGCACATGGGATCTTTCATTGTGATGCAAGGACTCTCTAGGTATGGTGTGCAGACTTAGTTGTTCCATGGCACGTGGGATCTCATTTCCCCAACAAAGGATCGAGCCCATGTCCCTGCATTGCAAGGTGGATTCTTAACCACTGAACTACTAAGGAAGTCCTCAGAACTTTTTTTTTTTTTTTTTAATGAGTACTGTTTGATAGTGCTATGAGAAGTCAGGCAATTATTTCCTTGCATAACTAGCTCTCAGGCGTCATTTAGAACTTTCAAGGTCACTTCCTCTTAGAGTCCTCTGACTGCCTAACCAATGTTTGCCCTCTCTCTCCCACACTGCTTTCTTTCCTTCATAGGGCTGATCACCACCTGGCATCTTTTTTTTTGCTACTAGTTATTGTTTTCCCACGAAAATATAAGAAACTTGAGAATAAGATCCTATCTGACTTTTCTGCTTATCATCTAAAAAAAAGTTCCCATTTCATTGTATAACTCAGTAAACACACACTGATTGAAAGCTTGGAAGGAATGCATATTTTACACTTATGAATCACAGTTCTGCAATATTCATCAAAAAGCTATCAAAATAGTCTTCCTTTTAACTTGGGAATCCCACTTCTACAGATTTATTCCCAGCAAATAATCAGAAATACACATTAAGATTTATATGCAATGATAGTCATCTCAGTATTATTTATAATAGCAAAATTGGGAAAATAATATAAATATCCAAAAATATAGGAATGGGTAAATAAATTATAGTGCATATCAAGTATGTAAAATTATGCAATCATAAAAAGTCATGTTTTTGAAAATTATTTTATGACCTGATTTTTTTAACTGAAGTAAAACCAGTACATAAAAATTTATATACTGAATAATCTCAATTTTGCTAATGCATGTATATAAAGGAAGATATCCTATATGTGTTGTGATTCACTGGTCTTTGAATTCATTATTTCCTTTATGTCCATTTACTATTGTGTAAGTAACTGTTTCTGAAGTAATCCTTGTATTTTACCATGCTAATTTCCCCATCATTACTAAAGTCTGTGTATCTATGTGTGTGTGTATGTATGTGTGTGCACATGTGCGTGTGTTCAGTCGTGTCCGACTGATTCTTTGCAACCCCATGGACTGTAGTGTAGCCCCCCAGACTTCTCTGCCTATGGGATTCTTCAGGCAAGAATACTGGAAGGGGTTGCCATGTCCTCCTCCAGGGGATCTTCCTGACCCAGGGATCTTACATCCCAGGACTCTTACATCTCCTGCATTGATAGGCGGGTTCTTTACCACTATGGCCACCTGAGAAGTCCCATTATGACCTCATTTAACCTTAATTACCTTCAGAGAGGGAGAGAGGGAGGGAAACAGCATTCCGTCCATACACTCCACACGTAATACTCCTCCATACACAATGACATCAAATTCTGGTGAGGATGTGGAACAACAGAAACTCTTATAATTTGTTGCTGGGAATGCAAAATGGTAAATCCTTTTTAGCCAAGCACTTAGGAGCTTTCTTACAAAACTAAACACATCATACCATACAATGAATCAATCACACTCCTTGCTTTTTAACCAAAGCATTTGAAACTGCATGCTTACACAAAAACTTGCACACAGATATTCATGGAAGCTTTGTTCCTAACTCTCAAAATTTAGAAGCAACCAAGATGTCCTTCAGTAAGTGAATACATAAATAAATAGTGGTACCTCTAGACAATAAAATATTATTCATTGAGATCTCAAGCCTTAAAAAGACATGGAAGAATCTTAAATGCACATTATTAAGTGAAAGAAGCCAATTCAAAGGCTACATATTGGATGATTCTAAATATATCACATTCTAGAAAATACAAAACTATGGAGGCAATTAAAATATCAGTTGTTGACATGAGTGGGTGGGAAAGATAAATAGGCAAAGCACAGAGAGTTTTTAGCTCAGTGAAAATACTCTATAATATTATAATGATAGATACATGTCATTATTCATTTGTCAAATCCATAGAATCTCCAATACCAAAAGTGAACCCTAAGGTAAACAGTAGAATTAGGGTGATTATGCTGTGTCAATATAGGTGTATCCTTGGTTAAAAAAAAATAAATCAATCTGATAAGTGATGTTGATAATAGGGAAGGCTAAGAATGTGTGGAGCTGGTGGTATATGAGCAATCTTTTTTCTTCCTCTTGATTCTGTTGTAAACCTAAAACTGCTCTAAAAATTGACTTTAAAAATTAGAGCAAAATAGTTGCAAAAATTGATAAAGACAAAAATGAAACAAAGCATAATGTTATCACTCTAATAAATGTCAGGAAAGAAGAAAAAGACTGCAAAAAGAAAAATAAATGGCATAAATTTTAAAGTCAATTGCATATAAATCATGTGATAAGGTATCTAGAATAAATCCAAATAGGCTATAATCACAGTAAAAGTGACTCAGTTAAAACCCTGTCCTCCACTCTGTAATATAGAAACTGTCACATTTTTTAATATAATAGAAAACAGAATTGGGAATATGTTATTTACAAAACACACTCAAAGCAAATGGCTCAACAAGATTGAAATTGCTTTAAAAATAGCATGCATAATAAAGTTTTTATTTTAATATCACTTATAGTTTAAGAAATATGGCTGGGAAATTTTTTTATCAACAAATAGAAGAAAGATGGTGTTATAGAATCTGTTACTTGGAAAACACAATGAAGAGTTTAGCTTTATTTGAAGTAAAAACGAGACAGATCATTCCAATGACACACAATCACCTTATACATGTTTTTAAGAGTACTCTCTGTCCTTATCATTTCTTGGTGGCTCAGATAGTAAAGAGTCTGCCTGCAGTGCAGTAGACCCATGTTCTGATATCTGGGTCGGGAAGATACCGTGGAGAAGGAAATGGCAATCCATTCCAGGATTCTTACCTAGAAAATCCCATGGATAAGAAGCCTGGCAGGGGTCTCAAAGAGTAGAACACGACTGAGCAAATTCACTCTTCATCATTTTCTAGCACTTTAGAGGAAGAACACTTTGGCGGATAATGTGTATTTCCTACCCAGCATCATCTTTCTTTTTGCTATTGATGGAAATTAATGACTGCAAATTCCCCGGCTTTCAGAAAATGTTAAAACTTAGAAAAGTGAAAAATAATTAGTAACTCTTTATTGAAAGACAGGAGCACAATGAGGATCCTGCGGAGTGCTTTGTGAAATGAAGAGAGGTAACTCATGTCCTCTCCTCACATGAAGTTACAATCTCATCAGAAATTTTACACAGAGGAAGTGGCCCGTCCAATGGACATGGCATTCCCGACATCCACTGTAGGGCCGACACAAGCACAAGGGAAGCTCACTGGAGTTCCATGAATTCCTCTAAACTCCACTTCTCCATCTCCTACGTTCCCTTCCTCCAAAATAGCTGATTATTCCTCTCGTCAAATCTCAAGATACCTAGTCACTTCCAAGTTTTGCATGTATAAGACTGTAGCATTTGCTTAAAGTCTACCTCCTCAATTAGTTTACTGTAAATCCCTTGAAACTGAAAATTAATCTTATTATTCTTGCAAATTTTGAATGCTGGATATTGTGCATCAAAATAACGAAAGTTTAATAAAAACAGACTGGGAGAGAGCCTTGAAGAATGGGTAAAAGAAGGCCAGAGAGAGGGCATCTCAGGGATTTAAAAAAAAAACATATATATATATATATATATATATATATATAGTTTGATTAATTCAAAAGGGTGAGAGTGAGTGTGGAAGCCAAGATACCCTCCACAGAAGGTATGTGTTGAGTAGCAAGTTTTGGCAAATAAAGTTTGCTTACTGTGGTTCTGTTAGCAAAGTCTGATGGGATTTGTGACTGGGGTTTCTCTTTCTTTCCATTTTTCATTATTAAAAAAAATTTTTTTTTTCACAAATTCAAGGCATCATATGTCTAGGATATGACTTTTGGTTGGTTTGTTTGCTGTGTGTTTAACCAAAAAGAGAAAACAGCACCATACAATTTAAATCATTAAATGTACAATAATAGAATATTTTGGAATTTCTTAAGATCATTTCCATTAACTTCCCACTCCCTCAATCTACAGCTAAGGACAATGAAGTATTCAGTGGAGCAGAATATCAGTTATTTGGGAATATTTGATAACATAAGATAAAGAATCTTCCGTAAGAATTAGACAATGATACTAGGAGAAAGTTATTATGCCTCATGATGGAAATAGTAACACATATGCTCAAGAACTAGTAAACTTTACTTCATGAACAAAAGAATTAGAAGAAAGCAGAATGAGGCATAGAGAAGAATGAAGATTTGTGGATCAAAACAAAGATGAGTGAAATCAGACAAATCTGTTTGGTATCTAGCACTTGCTTCATGTTCATTTCTGAGACTGCTACATCTCAGCCTTGGGCAATCTCAGATGATTCTGTATCCCCTGTAAGTTCTCTCTTTTTATTTTTCTAGCTCAGGTTGTGTTGTACTAGTCATACACAAATTACAGACATGATGAGGTGTGCTTTCCACCTCAAACACAAATATCAAGAAACATGGGGTGAGACGTAAGTTTTTCATATACATGTAATTTTGATGAAATAATATTTGAGATAACTAGTTAGACTGGGAATTGAGGCATGCTATTTCACAATATGCCATTACACAAGAGTTAGGAGGCATTACATCATCACTTTTATACTTGCTTATTTGTGTAGAAGCATTTGCAATAGAATATGGACCATTAATATCATGTAATTTTTTCCTCCAGATTTCCCTTGTTTCTTTCCAATAGGTAAGACTATGTGTAAATATTGTTAGTTAAAACATGCCCATGAATATGAGCCAATCACTTTGAAAGTGAATAGTTTTCCCACAATTTAATAAGTAGCTCTGAGGCACAGAGTTTCAAATTGCTTCTCATAACAATAAACCCATAAAGGTAAACTTTATAACTAAGGGAATGGCAACCCATTCCTATATTCTTGTCTGGAGAATCCCAGGGACAGAGGAGCCTGGTGGGCTACAGTCCAGGGATCGCAAAAGGTCGGACATGACTGAGTGACTAACATTATACACTAAATATACAGTACAATAGTTAGTGTTGTCTGAATAAAAACAGATTAAAAAGTGGAAACCCACACTGTGACAAATTTGGTGGAAAATAAGGAATAATGTTTGAAAGTCTAAATAGCCATTTGTTGTGTGTATGTGTGTGTTATAGATATATAAAAAATATATATCACTGGTAGTGTTATAAGAATTTGTTGATTGTGTGAGAGGTATCAGGTAAACATCTAAATGGATCTGTTGAATAGTTGTTGAGTTTAGAATTAAGTGGAAAGTTGCATGCTAGAGATATAAATTAGGGTCATCAGAATACAGGTCATAGTTAGAGCTCAGTGTGTGGATATAGGAGAATAGTCCAAATACTAAGACTTGGTGAATGTATACATGCACATATTATGCAGAGGTTAAAAGCATCTGCCTGCAATGTGGGAGACCTGGGTTCGATCCCTGGGTCGGGAAGATCCCCTGGAGAAGGAAATGGCAACCCACTCCAGTATTCTTGCCTGGAGATTCCCGTGGACGGAGGAGCTTGGTGGGCTACAGTCCACGGGTTGCAAAGAGTTGGACACGACTGAGAGACTTCACTTTCACTTTTTGTGTGTGTGTGTATATATATATAGTTTTGTTTAGTCACTTAGCTGTGTCCAACTAGTTTGTGATCGCTATGGACTGTGGCCCACCAGACTCCTCCAAGGCAAAAATACTGAATTGGGTTGCCATTTCTTCTCTAGGGGATCTTCTTGACCCAGGGATCAAACCAGTATCTCCTGCTCTGGCAGATGACTTCTTTACCAGTGAGTCACCAGGGAAGCCCGGATACATAGACAGACAACTATATAGGCAGACAGATAATAGATAAGTTGATATAGGTGGGTCGGTTGATAGACAGATAGATAATCTTTAATCCACAAGCACTGAATACAGGACTTGATATAGAATAGTCAATGAATGTCAACTATAAGAAAATAATGACTCAGGAAAAAGACATTTTATTAGCTTTATCAAAGTACAGTGCCCTCCAGGGCAGTCAATATCAGTAGGACAAGCTTGCTCTTATTTTCTACAAAAACTATATTTAAACTTCTCAGGCTGACATTTCAGAATATTTGGTTAATCGTTGTCAGTGGATATCATTATGTAGGATTATAGACCATAAAGTGTGTGAAAACAAAACCCTCATCTAAGTTAAAGCAACATGGAAGGAAACCAACTCTCGTCATGTAATTTTCAAGAAACAGTTTTTGCAATCTAAAATACCTAAAAAAAAAAATTGGCACCATGGAACAACACCCAACTTTCCAGAGACAAAATTTCTGACATCCTCAAAAATCTAGATAAAATTAGGCAAGGCTGAGAGGAGCAGCCTTCATAAAACCATGCTCTGATAGTGAAGACAGATTTTCCCTAAGTCTCCATCCAAAGCATGGACTTTAAGATCACACCATGTTTACTCTCTATTTGTATGCATCATTATTCTGGTGCTAGAGACACTTTGTTTTCTCACCATAATAATTACATTGAATTTTCATATCAAATATAATTAAAAAAAAGGAAATGATCAACCAAAAAATATTTGCAACATGAATTGCACACAAAGTCTAATTAAGACTAAAAAGGCTAAGAAATTTATAATAGAACTTCAAATATTCAAGAAAAGCGTAAAAATACATTTTGTTTTTAATAAAAATTAAATAATCAGATACATTTCTGATAATTTTGCCACAAAAT
The DNA here is from genome assembly GCF_042477335.2 of Ovis canadensis. Taxonomy (NCBI): domain Eukaryota; kingdom Metazoa; phylum Chordata; class Mammalia; order Artiodactyla; family Bovidae; genus Ovis; species Ovis canadensis. Next base: position 193,585,136 of record NC_091246.1, on the reverse strand, counting down.
ATTCAGTATGATCAATAGAAAGATGCCCTTGTCTATTATTAGACCATATGCATTATAATAAGCTTTCTAAAGAACAGTTTGGAAATACCACACAAAGTCTGTCCATTCTCTGCTTTCCCTGTGTAGAGATATACCAGGGTGCTTACATAGGCAGTTTTAAAATATCAAAACCATGAAAATGAAATAACTAACAAAATAATTATTGAATAAGTGATGAGAGGTTAGTGTCATTAAATTGACCATTTTATAGCAAATAAAATCATTTATTGATGTATTTATTATGTGCAGAGAAAATATTCATGGCACATGTTTTTTAAAAAGAGTGGATTTTTTTATAGACAACATACTCAGATGTTAACACCTATTTGTCATAAAATAGTAATAATAATAATTATGTGTAATGATTTTGTAACTAGTGCTTAGCAAAATATCAGAGCATGATACCTGGACTTGTGATATGCTACAAAGCACCAAGGTTATCCCTACATATCTGGGTTCAGCGATGTGACTAACTAAAGAGTCACAGTTTAATTTTCATTCACAGTTTTCATCTTCATCGTTTAAAGGGAAAATAGTTATACTGTAACCTAAAAATGACTTTAAAATAGTCAGAAAAGTTTATTCTTTTCAGAATTTTCAGAAGAATTCAAGATTGGACTGAACCAAAGGAAAGGCATGTTTTTAAAACTGTGTGTGAATGAAAAGAGGATTCTATCATTTTGTTCTGACATTTGTCAAGGTAATTCCATTTATATCACAAAAGTGCTATAATAACTAGTGAAAAGGTAATAATTTGTTATTGCCTTTGATAAAATAATAATAATATAATATCAAAATGAAATATAAGTGGAACTAAAATTTAGCTAATAAAACTGTGTATCATTCAAAATTAATATAAGGAATAAAATATATTTCATTCTCTTCTTGAAATATGACTTTAGTTAATATACTAAAATAACTAAATCATATCCAATCAAGAAATCTGACTTTCATATTCTTCACTGTCACAAGATAAAATCGATAATGCACTTGACTTTGAAAATTCGGATAGAATTAGATGACCTGGAACTGTTAACAACATCCTGGGCTGTATTTTCATGAGAGGTAATGTAACTCACCATTACCACTCTTGGCCAGCATCTTTGCTATTCATTTATTCAATCTGGAGTAATCTGTGTTTAATAAAGAGCTGGAACATCACACGAGGAACAATTAAATATGATTGTTGTCAGTGACAACCAACAGTTATTGCTAAAAATGTCTCAAGAAGATGTTTGAACATTGGGGTGTTTATTTTACATAAAGGAGAAGTTTAACTGAAGTAGCTGCTGCAGATAATGACAATTAAATGCTTCCATTCAAATCGTGCATTTCTCTTTGAGTCTAATAGAAATATTAACAAAGTTGATTTTTTTTAACTATTTCTTTACTTGCTGGCATGGGGGGATTCATTCATTACTTGGTCAGGCTTTTTGACTGAGGGTGTTGATATGTAATTATTCAGGGAAGATGGAGTAGCAGGCTTGGTTTGGGGAGTTAATCATTTCTGAATAGGGTAAGAAGGGAACAGACCCTTGAAATAGATGATAGAGGACAAATGACCTATGGGCAAGTAAAGAGAACAAAATAATATTTGTAATAGTGAAAACATAAAATCAGATTTTGTTATAAACTTTATTTGGAAAAATATTCCATAAATGTTCTTCTTTTGCTCCAATTATATCTAAAGCATAAATGAAACTAACACAATGTTGTAAGTCAATTATGTCCCATAAAACTTTTAAATAAATAAAGTGTATGTGATAGTCATCAGTTCTTGCATGAAACATCTATTGTGTATAAACCAATGTATGTGTGTGTGTGGATACACATGTGTGACAGGAGGAGCTGTTATAAGTAAATGTATCTCCTTGGTGAAATCATTTAAGCTGCTGAAAAGTATAGTTGTAATTTTTATAACCCCTATAACAGGGCTGCTAATAGAATTTCCAAATATGGAGATAAAATTATTTCAAGATAGAATTTCCTTATGGTTGACAATGACACTGTTGAGAGTAATATCCAGGGATGAATATAAACATTATACTATGTCAAAGGGTAAAAAGAAGTGGCCACATGAAGGGGCTAGTTACTAATACTGTGTGGATGGCTGTCCTGAGGGGCAGGTCACAACCTGTGCTGGCCACAGATGGACTTAGGGAATCAAAAAGTGAAGCAAAATAAAGGAAATAAAGGGAGAAAAAAAGTTTCCCCTTGTCCTCACTGTTACAAATTCTTAATAAAATGTGATGAATGACAGACCTCTCGTTGGATATCTGATGTCACACTAGCAAAATTTAAGTGGGTGTCTTAACATATATTTTAACTGGCAATCCTACTTTCAGAGTAAGCCCAGCTTTTTTCACTTCTTAAAAAAATTAATTTTATTGGGACATAGCTGATTTACAATGTAAGGTTAGTTTCAAGTATACAACATAGTGATTGAGTTTGCATATACATACATTCATTCTTTTTCAGATTCCTTTCCCATATATGTCTATAGAATATTGAGTATCATTCCCTGTGGTATACAGGGGTCTTTGTTTATAGATAGTAGTGTGTATGTGTTCATTCCTACATCCTATTTATTTCTCTCTACATGTTTCTTCATTGGTAATAAGTCAGTTCTCTACGTCTATGAGTCTGTCTGTTCTGTAAATAATGGGTTTGCCTGCTGTGGCCACAGGACTGGAAAAGGTCAGTTTTCATTCCAATCCCAAAGAAAGGCATGCCAAAGAATGCTCAAACTACCAGACAATTGCACTCATCTCACACCCTAGTAAAGTAATGCTCAAAATTCTCCAAGCCAGACTTCAGCAATACATGAACCGTGAACTCCCTGATGTTCAAGCTGGTTTTAGAAAAGGCAGAGGAACCAGAGATCAAATTGCCAGCATCCGCTGGAACATGGAAAAAGCAAGAGAGTTCCAGAAAAACATCTATTTCTGCTTTATTGACTATGCCAAAGCCTTTGACTGTGTGGATCACAATAAACTGTGGAAAATTCAGAAAGAGATGGGAATACCAGACCACCTGACCTGCCTCTTGAGAAATCTATATGCAGGTCAGGAAGAAACAGTTAGAACTGGACCTGGAACAAAGGACTGGTTCCAAATAGGAAAAGGAGTATATCAAGGCTGTATATTGTCACCTTGCTTATTTAACTTCTATGCAGAGTACATCATGAGAAACGCTGGACTGGAAGAAACACAAGCTGGAATCAAGATTGCCAGGAGAAATATCAATAACCTCAGATATGCAATGACACCACCCTTATGGCAGAAAGTGAAGAGGAACTAAAAAGCCTCTTGATGAAAGTGAAAGAGGAGAGTGAAAAAGTTGGCCTAAAGCTCAACATTCAGAAAACAAAGATCATGGCATCCGGTTCCATCACTTCATGGGAAATAGATGGGGAAACAGTGCAAACAGTGTCAGACTTTATTTTTTGGGGGCTCCAAAATCACTGCAGATGGTGACTGCAGCCATGAAATTAAAAGAGGCTTATTCCTTGGAAGAAAAGTTCTGACCAACCTAGATAGTATATTCAAAAGCAGAGACATTACTTTGCTGACTAAGGTCCGTCTAGTCAAGGCTATGGTTTTTCCTGTGGTCATGTATGGATGTGAGACCTGGACAGTGAAGAAGGCTGAGCGCCAAAGAATTGATGCTTTTGAATTGTGGTGTTGGAGAAGACTCTTGAGAGTCCCTTGGACTGCAAGGAGATCCAACCAGCCCATTCTGAAGGAGATCAACCCTGGGATTTCTTTGGAAGGAATGATGCTAACGCTGAAGCTCCAGTACTTCAGACACCTCATGCGAAGGTGGACTCATTGGAAAAGACTCTGATGCTGGGAGGGATTGAGGGCAGGAGGAGAAGGGGACGACCAAGGATGAGATGTCTGGATGGCATCATGTACTCGATGGAAGTGAGTCTGAGTGAACTCCGGGAGATGGTGATGGACAGGGAGGCCTGACGTGCTGTGATGCATGGGGTAGCAAAGAGCCGGACAGGACTGAGTGACTGGACTGGACTGAACTGATAGTTCAGTTGGTAAAGAATCTGCCTGCAGTACAGGAGACTCCAGTTTGATGCCTGGGTTGAAAAGATCCCATGGAGAAGGGAAAGGCTATCCACTTCAGTATGATGACCTGGAGAATTCCATGGACTGGATATTCCATGGGTTTGCCAAAGTTCTGTAAATAAGTTCATTTGTATCATATCTTAGATTCCACAGGTAAGTGATGTCTTGTGGTATTTGTCTTTCTGTTTTTAACCTTACATGGTATGATAATCTCTAGGTCCATCCATGTTGCTACCAGTGGAGTTGTTTGATTATTTTTCATGGCTGAGTAATATTTAATTGTATAATATATACACACATTTTTTTTTTTTATCCATTCACCTGTCAATGGACATTTGGGTTTCTTCCATAACTTGGCTATTGAAAATAGTGCTACAGTAAACATAGGGGTGCATACATTTGTTCAAATTCTAGTTTGCTCCAGTTACATGCCCAGGAGTGGAATTGCTGGATCATATGGCTGCCCTATTTTTAGTTTTTTAAGAAACCTTCTTAGTATCCTCCATAGCAGTTGAACCAATTTGCATTTCCACCAGTAGCGTAAGAGGTTCCCTTTACTCCACGTCCTCTCCAGCATTTATTGTTTGTAGGTTTTTGGATGCTGGCCATTCTCGCCAGCTTAGGTGATACTTCAGTGTCGTTTGGCCAAAAGGCAGATGAAAAGATGCTTAACATCACTAATTATGAGAGAAACGCACATCAGAGCCCAGCTCTTCTCCTTTCGCTTATTTCTTCATCTCTGTCTCTGTATTTGTCTCTGTCTCTTCCGTAGTAAAAGGTATTTCCACTGTGGCAGAGTTTGGCAGTGGGCTCCTACAGGTTTGTGAGACTGGACACAGTAGGTCTTTGGCCTCCCCACATGCTTGGGCTCAGTTTACCTGAGATCAGCAGGGTGGATCCTGTGTGTGTCTTCTATAGATGCCTCGCCTGGAAAAGGGGTGGTTATGATTTAGGACAGGATTCTGGCCTTTATGAGTTCCCTGCTATCACAGCATCAAATGATAGACCATATTCTATGCTTTTTCTAACACTTGTCATTGCTCTCCAGAACTTTCTTTTACCTTTCCAACCAACACAAACATGCATGAAGACTCTTGGTTGATGCTTTCCTGGATCTCTCTCTCATGACCTGACCGAGTCTCCTAGAGGTTCACTCTATTGAAGGCACATAAAGATAGAAGGAAAATCTTGATGTCTTCCAATCTAGCAATCTTATATGGAAGTGTCTGAACAATCTTTCACTTCTTAATCTTTTCACAGGACTCTCTTTTGGTAATCTTCAACCTATTTGTACTTTAGCCTGACTGAATGTGCCACCTGTTGAATTACCAACCACCTGTTAGTAACGGCTTAGCAACTGATAGAAAATCTAGAATTTTATTTTATCAGTTTCATGCTATTTCCTTTAGACTTGAAGCCTCACTTTAACCCATCAAACTGAGGGAATAAATCCTAGAAATTGATTAACAGGTCTATTTCCTCACTTTTCTGCTATCAAGTTTCCTCTTTCTTTACTGAAGGGAGGAATGAAAGCGTTCTCAATCTGTGTTCACAGAGCAAAACACCAACATATTCTAACATACACACAATCTGTTCTTCAGTTAGCCTACATTTATCTCATCTTATTTGAGGATTGAATCAGTAAGTAGAAGTATATACAGTCACCTAGTTGTCTAGGCTTCATGATTCCTGTCAATGATATTTGTTATTGATTCAGCTGAGACAACAGACCCCAGTCTCCACCTCAGAGGAGAGGCACCATTGCATTGCTTCACACAAATAAGCTTGAAATGCTTGTTTGCCACTATCTTTGTATTTCATTTATAAATACCAGTGTTTTCTTCCAAAATCAATTTTCAGTTTTTTAGAGTAGACAAAGGATTTTGTTTTTGATATTAACCCAAATTGCTTTGTACGCTAGAGGAGCAGTGGTAGAAAGTATTTGTTGACTAAGCAAATAATTGATAGATGACAAAGCATATAAATATAAGCAATCATCAATTACCTCAAGGCTCCATAGTTAGAATTTTATGGACAATTTTTGCATGCTTTCATTTCAAAGCTTATTTTTATTATTTTGAGCTTAGTATAGTAATTTATAAATAAAAAGCTTCCTAGGAAAGTTTCAGTTGTTTGTTTACTATCAATAAGCTCAAGTTCGAACTATTGTTTATTCCTCTAAAATTTTCTTCTCTCTCACGCATTCTATGGAATGTGGCTTACATTTTAAGGGAAAATCTTCAAAGCAAAATAGTAAATTGAGTCTTTGATTTAATGAGCCAGTAAATAAAGTAAAAAAAAAAAAAGTAATTCAAGTGGTAGAAATAAAATTGAAAGGGTGCATGTAAGAAGGAGCTATATTTTGACTCTTGCAGAAAGCTGGCCATTTCCAGAATAGAGTAGAATACAGTTATCGCATGAATAGCATAAGTTTGAACTGTAATAGTCCACTCGTACATAGATTATTTTTCATGAAATACATATTGTAGTACCACATGATATGAGGTTGGTTGAATTCCAAGATGCAGAACTTTGGATCCAGAGGGCAGAATGAAAACTCATATGCAGTTTTTCAACTGAGGAGAAATAGCACTCCTAAACCCTGCATTGCTCAAAAGCATCATAACTCAACAAAGTTAGGTTGAAGGAGCAGAAGGGAATTGCACACAATAAAGAAATTAAACCCTTAAATACATGTTCAGAGTTCTCAGGGGACATTTCACATCCATATTAGTCAAGAAATGCAAAATATATCCCAAGAACAAAAATAAAGAATTATCTTCTCTTCTGGATACCAGAACTCCCCTTTTGCAGTCAGGAACAAAATGGGCTCTGCATTGTCAGCTGTCTTTCTTTGAACATTGACCTTCCTGGAAATTTTCCATGGGAGATATTATGAGTGAGGTAATTAAAACCCTTGAACATGACATGAAAACCATAGCAGAGAGGAATATCCACATGATAAGGAGCTCTTGCTAAAAGAACATTTCTACTTATGCAGACATTAAGTACGCACCTCCCTTTCACTGGCAAAATTTGCTTATCTCTACCCAGAGGCAAGATACACTCTATAATTGTAGGAAGGAACAGATAGTAAAATACACTTTTTAAAAATTATGTACATAAAGTGTCAAGACTTGCCAGGACTCCAGCTTTAAACATGCTACCTTAAGAAGGGATTTGTCAAAGAAACATCTTAATGAGGTGACTATTTCCCAAAGTGTGGGCAGAGTTAGGGAACCCACAAGTCCCTAACTGAAGACCAGCAGTAACAAGAAGCTTTTCCACACCTAGACCTGATGGAACAGAGAAAGGAAATGGTGTTATTGGAGCCTGGTTAACATCTGCCCTCATTGCTATACAGTAAGTTCCTTACATATGAACCTTCAAGTTGTAAACTTTTAAAGACGTGAACATGTATTCACATGTCCAATCACATAAGTTAGTTCACATGTCTGGTGCATGCGGTCACGTGCAGGCATCTTCTATAAGTGGTTGTGATTTTTGTGTAATTTACTGTACAGTATACAGTATTACATTACATAGAGTACAGTATGAGTACAGTAGTATAGTATCTTCATTTCAAGCCCAGGATGTCTGGAAGCAAGTATAAAAGGAGCTGGTGTTGTAGCTGTCACTAAGAAGCCCCAAATGTTATACAGTGCTGCTACTTTTCAAAGTACTGCACTGTAAATTTAAAAATGTTTTCTTTATTTTTTGTTTGTTTTTTTTATGTATAATTTGTGTGAAAAGATTATAAACCTATTATTGTATAGCATTATATAGCTGATCATATCAATTGGGTACCTAATATGTTGGACTTACTAATAAATTGGATTTATGAACACACTCTCAGAATTGAACTTGTTCGTATGTAGGGAACTAGCTATAATCCTACTGCTGCAGACATTGCCAGGCCTGAACTGAAGCAAGGACAATATGGGAGAGCTAAGTGCTCTGGTATCCTATTTCCCACCCTCTCATCTCTTTCCCATGGTTTCTATTAGCCTTGTAGAATTGAAGCAGAAGAGCAAGGGCACCCATTTGATATCTCCTGCAGCAGCCTCCAGGAGACACAGAACAGGAGAGAGTGAGTTGGAGAATGGAAATAAAAAGTCAATGCTGAGAAAACACCGCCACAGGGATGATATCTTTATCTAATTAAATATTATGAAGAGAACCTAAGTTACCCTTACAGCAGCATTTTCCTGCTGAAAGATGAGTTAAGACCTGAATTCATGTCCCAAGTCTGCCCTTAGTTTGTTGAGAGCCTTTGAAACTGTCTCTTAAATCCTCAGTGCCTCAATATGAGCACTATTTTTACTGACCTATCTATTTTTTTAGCTTTTTGTTTTGTACCAGGGCATAACTGATTAATGGTCTTCCCATGTTGCTCTGTGGGTAAAGAAACTGCCTGCAATGAAGGAGATGTCACTTCTGGATCAAGAAGATCCCCTGGAGGAGGACATGGCAGACCACTTTAGTGTTCTTGCCCAGAGAATCCCTTGGACAAAGGAACCTGGTGGGCTACAGTCTATATAGTCACAAAGGATTGGAAATAAAAAACAACTGAGCATACACTCATATCTGATTAACAATGTTGGGATAGTTTCAAGCGAACAGCAAAGGGACTCAGCCATACATATATACATATCTATTCTGCCCCAAACTCCCCTCCCATCCAGGTTGCCACATAACATTGAGAAGAGCTCCATATGTTACATAGTAGGCCCTTATTGGTTATCCATTTTAAATATATCAGTGTGTACATGTCTATCCCAAATTCTCTTACTATCTCTTCTCCTTATTCTTGCCATTCCCTTCTCCAGAGAATCTCCTCAACCCAGGGATCAAACTCAGGTCTCCTGCATTGCAGGCTGATTCTTTACTATTTGAGCCACCTGGAAAGCCCATATTCTTGCCCAAGGAAAACAAAATTTGTTTTCTATAACTTTACTGACCTTTCAAAAATTATTTATTTATTTATTTTTATTTTTTAATTGGAAGATAATTGCTTTACAATGTATTGATTCTGCTGTACAATAGCTTGAATCCATCATAATTATATATTATATAATTATAGGGCTTCCCTCATGGCTCAGCTGGTAAAGAATCCGCCTGCAATGCAGGAGTCCTGGGTTTGATCCCTGGATTGGGACAATCCCCTGGAGAAGAGAAATGCTACCCACTCCAGTATTCTGGCCTGAAGAATTCTAGGTTGCAAAGAGTTGGACACAACTGAGTAACTTTGATTTTGGGGCTTCCCTCATAGCTCAGTTGGTAAAGAATCTGCCTGCAGTGCAAGAGACCAGGGTTCTAACCCTGGGTCAGGAAGATTTCCTGGAGAAGGAAATGGCAACCCACTCCAATATCCTTGCCTGGAAAATCCCATGGACAGAGGAGCCTGGTGCACTGCAGTCCATGGGGTTGCAAAGAGTTGGGCAAGACTGAGCGACTAACACTTCGTCTATGTGTGTATATATATATACACATATCCTTTCTCTTATTTATTTCTTTGACTGTGCTGGGTCTTTGTTGCAGCATGTTGGATCTGGTTCCCTGGCTGGGGATTCAACCCAGGCCACCTGCATTTGGGAGCACAGACCCTTAGCCACTGTACCACTAGGAAAGTCCTTTTACTGACTTTTTTTTTTTTTTTAATAAAAGAGTGTGTTCAGATATATGTGGGAAGAGTTGCAATAAGCCATATTTCTTTGGAGCAGGACATGGTGTGAAGCCAGGACTACCTAGCGGCCATATGAGTGATCAGAAAGTACAATGTACACTTTGGTGTGTTGCGAGTCTGTGAACTTTATGAACTGACACTTGGGCATACACCAGGAAACTTAGGGAAAAGACTCCACTAAGGTTAATCTGTTGAATAGCTCTGGATCTGGAGTGGAGAAAGTTGGGTTCTATTTTCAACATACCCATTAATGTGCCTTTTGAAAATTTTTTAGATAACACACCCATTGATGTGCCTTTTGAAAATTTTTTAGATTTCCAAAGACTGTTTCAAAAGGTAATTTGGGTTAAAGTCACAAGTAGCCAAAGACAGCAGAATGTTCTTTTTCACATAGTTTTCTATTCATCTACAAATGCCTTTGGTCTGCAATTTACTTCTGGAAAATGCATGCAATTTTCTTTGATGAACTGAAAATTCCAGTTCCATGCTGCTCTTTTGGGGGAAATCATGAGACTTCTACAAGAACAGGTAAACAGAGCTGAAACTCGTCAAAAGTACTAACATTTGAAAAATTAGAATTACAGTAATTGGATACATCTATTTTTAAGGACTCCTGTGAAAATAATCTCTTAACACTATTTAACTCAAAAGGTTTTAATGTCTCAGCTTTCATGCTATGGGCCTATCATGCAGGGCTAAATATATATCCAAGACAGACAGCAAGATTCCTAGAGAAAAGCTGAAGAGAAGAAACAGTAGCTTATACCTGGGGTGGTGGTTGATTTCACAGTAATCGAGGCTTCATGGAGCCTAAATGGGACCTTGACATCTCCTAAAATAGTGCAGAAATAAGATACAACACACATGTGAAGATTTTTCCTTCCTATATCTAACTTTCTTTGTCCTACGTTTCTTTCCTTTGGAGAAAGAATGACAACCCATTCCCGTATTCTTGCCTGGGAAATCACATAGACAGAGGAGCCTGGCAGGCTATAGTCTATGGGGTCACAAAGAGTTGGACACAATGAGTGACTAAACTGATAGCTTACGGTGAATGATGTCGGATTCATGATCTCTCAAGAAGATTTAGCTTTGGGACCAGGGACCAGGTTTGATCACTCAAGAGCTTTGTGTAGCAGAGTTTCATTCAAGTATAAAAAGGGACAGAGAAAACTTCTGACATAGACATCAGAAGGGGAATGGAGAGCCTCCCCTTCTTATCAAGCCCTTATATACTTTTACCAGACCCACTCCCACAACATACATCTTAAATTATCAAGATTAGAACAAACAATAGAAAGGTCTTACCAGATCCAAAAGAATGAAGGTATGGAGCCAAAGCAAAAACAATACCCAGTTGTGGATGTGACTGGTGATAGAAGCAAGATCCGATGCTGTAAAGAGCAATATTGCATAGGAACCTGTAATGTCAGGTCCATGAATCAAGGCAAATTGGAAGTGGTCAAACAAGAGATGGCAAGGGTGAATGTCAACATTCTAGGAATCAGCGAACTAAAATGGACTGGAATGGGTGAATTTAACTCAGATGACCATTATATCTACTACTGAGGGCAGGAATCCCTCAGAAGAAATGGAGTAGCCATCATGGTCAGCAAGAGTCCAAAATGCAGTACTTGGATACAATCTCAAAAACGACAGAATGATCTGTTCATCTCCAAGGCAAACCATTCAATATCACAGTAATCCAAGTCTATGCCCCAACCAGTAATGCTGAAGAAGCTGAAGTTGAATGGTTTTATGAAGACCTACAAGACCTTTTAGAACTAACACCCAAAAAAGATGTCCTTTTCATTATAGGGGACTGGAATGCAATAAGTAGGAAGTCAAGAAACACCTGGAGTAATAGGCAAAGTGGCCTTGGAATGCGGAATGAAGCAGGGTAAAGACTAACAGAGTTTTGCCAAGAAAGTGCACTGGTCATAGCAAACACCCTCTTCCAACAACACAAGAGAAGACTCTACACATGGACATCAGCAGATGGTCAACACCGAAATCAGATTGATTATATTCTTTGCAGCCAAAGATGGAGAAGCTCTATACAGTCAACAAAAACAAGACAGGGAGCTGACTGTGTCTCAGATCATGAACTCCTTATTACCAAATCCAGACTTAAATTGAGGAAAGTAGGGAAAACTGCTACACCATTCAGATATGACCTAAATCAAATCCCTTATGATTATATAGTGGAAGTGAGAAATAGATTTAAGGGTGTAGATCTGATAGATAGACTGCCTGATGAACTATGGAATGAGGTTCGTGACATTGTACAGGAGACAGGGATCAAGATCATTTCCATGGAAAAGAAATGCAAAAAGCAAAATGGCTGTCTGGGGAGGCCTTACAAATAGCTGTGAAAAGAAGAGAGGTGAAAAGCAAAGGAGAAAAGGAAATATATAAGCATCTGAATGCAGAGTTCCAAAGAATAAAAAGAAGAGATAAGAAAGCCTTCTTCAGCGGTCAATGAAAAGAAATAGAGGAAAACAACAGAATGGGAAAGACTAGAGATCTCTTCAAGAAAATTAGAGATACCAAGGGAACATTTCATGCAAAGATGGCCTCAATAAAGGACAGAAATGGTCTGGACCTAACAGAAGCAGAAGATATTAAGAAGACGTGGCAAGAATACATGGAAGAACTGTATGAAAAAGATCTTCACAACCAAGATAATCCTGATGATGTGATCGCTAATCTAGAGCCAGACATCTTGGAAAGTGAAGTCAAGTGGACCTTAGAAAGCAGCAATATGAACAAAGCTAGTGGAGGTGATGGCAATCCAGTTGAGCTCTTTCAAATCCTGAAAGATGATGCTGTGAAAGTGCTGCACTCAATATGCCAACAAATTTGGAAAACTGAGCAGTGGTCACAGGACTGGAAAAGGTCAGTTTTCATCCCAATTCCAAAGAAAGGCAATGCCAAAGAATGCTCAAACTACCAGACAATTGCACTCATCTCGCATGCTAGTAAAGTAATGCTCAAAATTCTCCAAGCCAGGCTTCAGCAATACATGAACTGTGAACTCCCTGAGGTTCAAGCTGGTTTTAGAAAAGGCAGAGGAACCAAAGATCAAATTGCCAACATCCGCTGGATCATGGAAAAAGCAAGAGAGTTCCAGAAAAACATCTATTTCTGCTTTATTGACTATGCCAAAGCCTTTGACTGTGTGGATCACATTAAACTATGGAAAATTCTGAAAGAGATGGGAATACCAGACCACCTAACTTGCCTCTTGAGAAATCTGTATGCAGGTTAGGAAGCAACAGTTAGAACTGGACATGGAACGGCAGACTGGTTCCAAATAGGAAAAGGAGTACGTCAAGGCTGTATATTGTCACCTTGCTTATTTAACTTCTATGCAGAGTACATCATGAGAAACGCTGGACTGGAAGAAGCACAAGCTGGAATCAAGATTGCCAGGAGAAATATCAATAACCTCAGATATGCAGATGACATCACCCTTATGGCAGAAAGTGAAGAGGAGCTAAAAAGCCTCTTGATGAAAGTGAAAGAGGAAAGTGAAAAAGTTGGCCTAAAGCTCAACATTCAGAAAACGAAGATCATGGCATCCGGTCCCATCACTTCATGGGAAACAGATGGGGAAACAGTGCAAACAGTGTCAGACTTTATTTTTTTGGGCTCCAAAATCACTGCAGATGGTGACTGCAGCCATGAAATTGAAAGACGCTTACTCCTTGGAAGAAAATTTATGACCAACCTAGATAGTATATTCAATAGCAGAGACATTACTTTGCTGACTAAGGTCCGCCTAGTCAAGGCTATGGTTTTTCCTGTGGTCATGTATGGATGTGAGAGTTGGACAGTGAAGAAGGCTGAGCGCAGAAGAAATGATGCTTTTGAACTGTGGTGTTGGAGAAGACTCTTGAGAGTCCCTTGGACTGCAAGGAGCTCCAACCAGTCCATTCTGAAGGAGATCAGCCCTGGGATTTCTTTGGAAGGAATGATGCTAAAGCTGAAACTCCAATACTTTGGCCACCTCATGGGAAGAGTTGACTCATTGGAAAAGACTCTGATGCTGGGCAGGACTGGGGGCAGGAGGAGAAAGGGACGACCAAGGATGAGATGGCTGGATGGCATCACTGACTCGATGGACGTGAGTCTGAGTGAACTCCAGGAGATGGTGATGGACAGGGAGGCCTGGTATGCTGCGATTCATGGGGTCACAAAGAGTTGGACATGACTGAGTGACTGAACTGAACTGAACTGAACCAGATCCATTCCCACAACATACATTTTAAGATAACAGGATTAATCAGAAGGTTCCTGTTAAGAAGGAGAAACACATCTTCAAGCAAGATACATTGTTGTTATATAATACAGAGCTTAAGGAAAAACATACCCTTGAGCCTTCAGTTAGTTAGTTCAGTCACTCAGTCATGTCTGACTCTTTGCGACCCCATGAATTGCAGCATGCCAGGCTTCCCTGTGCATCACCAGCTCCCGGAGTTCACTCAGACTCACGTCCATTGAGTCAGTGATGCCATCCTGCCATCTCATCCTCGGTCGTCCCCTTCTCCTCCTGTCCCCAGTCCCTCCCAGCATCAGAGTCTTTTCCATGAGTCAATTCTTCGCATGAGGTGGCCAAAGTACTGGAGTTTCAGCTTTGACATCATTCCTTCCAAAGAAATCCCAGGGCTGACCTCCCTCAGAATGGACTGGTTGGATCTCAGTCCAAGGGACTCTCAAGAGCCTTTTCCAACACCACACTTCAAAAGCATCAATTCTTTGGTACTCTGCCTTCTTCACAGTCCAACTCTCACATCCATACATGACTACTGGAAAAAACCATAGCTTTGACTAGACAGACCTTAGTCGGCAAAGTATTAGCTCTGGGCTTAAAGAGAAAAACATTTTATGTGACTAAGACAAGGAATGTAGAAAAGAAAACTGTTTGTCTTTTTCTCCTCCTCTGGAGCCTTGGACTTCTTTCTCCTTCTTGAGAGCCCTGGATCCCTTCCTCCTTGAAAGCCCCAGATTCCTAATCAACCTACCTAAGAATTAGCTCTCTGAAAACAACAACAGTGACTTTAAAACTTACAGGTCTTAAATACATTGAATTATTAAATACTAAAGATATTTATTTTCACCTTGGCCTTTGAGATTATTTTTTCTATTATCTGTATAATTTTCGAGTAGGACTGAAATAAAATATAGCACATTCAAAAACACTAATAAAAGGCTCACTAAGACATACACACAACTATATATAAAATAGATAACCAACAAGGACCTACTGTATAGTACAGGGAATATATTCAATATATGGTAGTAACATAAAATGGAAGAGGATATTGACATATATATATATATATATATATATATATATGTATAACTAAATAACTCTACCATACACATGAAAGTAACATACCATTGTAAACCAAAAGTGAAATGAAGTTGCTCAGTCATGTCCGACTCTTTGCGACCCCATGGACTGTAGCCTACCAGGCTCCTCGGTCTATGGGATTTTCCAGGCAAGAATCCTGGACTGGGGTGCCATTGCCTTCTCCAGGGGATCTTCCTGACCCAGGGATTGAACCTGGTTCTCCAGCATTGTAGGCAGACGCTTTACTGTCTGAGCTACCAGGGCAACTATATCTCAATAATTTCATACTTCAATATTTTTTTAAGTTATTGAGATATAGTTGATTTACAATGTTTTATTTCAGGTGTACAACAAGGTTGCTCAATTATGCATATACATGTAGGTATATATTTATATATGTCATAATTTTCAGATTATTTTAGACTGAATATTATTACAAGATATTAAATATGGTTCCCTGTGCTGTACAGTAAGTACTTGTTGACTATCTGTTTTATATATAGAAGTGTGCATCTGTTAATTCCAAACTCATAATTTATCTTTCTCTACATCCCAAAGTCATAATTTATCTTTCCCTCCACCTTTCCCCTTTGATAACCGCAAGTTTGTTTTCTACATCTGTGTGTCTATTTCTGTTTTGTAAATAAATTCATTTGTATAATTTTTTAGATTCTACATATAACTGATATCATATGAAGTTTCTCCTTTTAATCTTTGGGGGTCATTCACATTCTTGTCCATCTTACAAAGCATGGTGGCCATAAACAAGTTACTAGGTACTTTCTGATGACCTCACTAATGGGATATAAGTAAGAATTATCACTTCCCCATAACCCACCTACTAAAAAATTATGAAATCAAGTCCCAGACCAAATGCTGTCACATATAAAAAGATAAGCAATCATTCATCCTCAATGAAACACCACTCTTGAGGCTCTGGAAGAGTCTTACACGGAAGGGTCTTTGAAAACAAATGGTACAATATTCTAGTTGCATATTTCAGTGAATCATCTCCTCCACACTATGACCAACACTATTCTAAACTAGCAGCAAGGCACTAGCTCATTTATGAATAAACCTTCCAAGTTATCTTATTACGATATACAGTGTATAAGAGTATACAGTGAAAGAGACACTAGATTTTAATGCCTTGTTCCTCAAACAGCAGAGATTGTTTTCAAGCTCTTTTACCTTATCTGCCTGTTGTCATTGTTCAGGGGTCCCATCATGTCTAATTCTTAACAACCCTGTGGACTGAAGCATGCCAGCTTTTCTTGTCCTTCACTATTTCCCAGAGTTTGCTCCTACTCATGTTCATTGAGCTGATGATGCCATCCAACCATCTCATCCTCTTTCATCCCCTTTTCCTCATGTCCTCAATCCTTCCCAGCATCAAGTTCTTTTCCAATCAGTCAGGTCTTCACATCAGGTATTGGAGGTTCAACTTCAGCATCAGTCCTTCCAATGAATATTCAGGCTTAATTTCTTTTAGGACTGACTGGTTTGATCTCCTTGCTATCCACGGGATTCTCAAGAGTCTTCTCTTGCACCAAAGTTCAAAAGCATCAGTTTCTAGCATCAATTCTTCAGTGCTCAGTGTTCTTACTGGTCCAACTCTCACATCCATATGTGACTGCTGGAAAAAGTATAGCCGTGACTATAAGGATCTTTGTTGGTAAAGTGATGTCTTTGCTTTTTAATACTCTGTCAGAGTTGGTCATAGCTTTTCTTCCAAGGAGCAAGCATCTTTTAACTTCATGGCTATAGTCACCATCTGCAGTGATTTTGGAGCCCAAGAAAATAAAGTCTGTCACTGTTTCCATTGTTTCCCCATCTATTTGCCACGAAATGATGGGACTGGATGCTATGATCTTAGTTTTTAGCAAAAGTGCTCCAATGGAAGCACATTTCTAGCCCTCCCTATTCCTAATCAACAACCTTCCTAACATCCATCAACCTTCCCAGGGAATTAGCATAGCTTCCCTGGTGGCTCAGATAGTAAAGAATCCACCTGCAATGCAAGATACCCGAGTTCGATCCAAGGGTCAGGAAGATCCCCTGGAGTAGGAAATGGCATCCCACTCCAGTATTTTTACCTAAGGAATCCCATGGACAGAGGAGCCTGATGGACTACAGTCCATGGGGCTACAAAGAGTCAGACACAAGAGATTGACTCCAACACTTTCCTTCTGATATTATTTGGTGAGAAAGGAAACCAAATATTTGTAGCAGCCACCCATGAAGTTTGGGGTTTCAGATTAAAAGTGGGCAGATCTTTCTGACACATTTAGATTTAACTGATTAACACTAGCATGCAACAGGATGATATTCACTTTTGGCATGCTGCAGTTCATGGGGTCACAGTCAGACACAACTGAGCGAATGAACTGAACTGAACTGACTACAAATGATCTTACTGACTCACCCCTTCCTTCAGCTTGTGAGCACTGACTTGGTTTTTCTCTGTTTTGCCTTTGCCATTATCCTCTGTCCTGACCTGAAGTACAGTTGTGTTTCCACAATACTGACCTCATCACTCCACAGTCTCCCCTGCTTATACCAGCCAGTGGCTCTGGGCCTGGAGCAACAGTGCTGAAGGATTTGTGGACCTTCCTGGCCCTGCTTTCTCCCAGCCTCTGTTGCTCACTCCCAACTATGGGACACACACTATATGCCAAAGGTCTATGCTTTCTTGTCCTGTCAGAAAGATGAAACCCCAAACTTCAGCCAGGTCACTACCTTCAGATCAGTTCAGTTCAGCTCAGTTCACTCGCTCAGTTGTGTCCGACTCTCTGTGACCCCATGTATCACAGCACACCAGGCCTCCCTGTTCATCACCATCTCCCGGAGTTCACTCAGACTCACGTCCATCGAGTCAGTGATGCCATCCAGCCATCTCATCCTCGGTTGTCCCCTTCTCCTCCTGTCCCCAATCCCTCCCATCATCAGAGATTTTTCCAATGAGTCAACTCTTCACATGAGGTGGCCAAAGTACTGGAGTTTCAGCTTTAGCATCATTCCTTCCAAAGAAATCCCAGGGTTTATCTCCTTCAGAATGGACTGGTTGGATCTCCTTGCAGTCCAAGGGACTCTCAAGAGTCTTCTCCAACACCACACTTCAAAAGCATCTATTCTTTGGTGCTCAGCCTTCTTCACTGTCCAACTCTCACATCCATATATGACCGCAGGAAAAACCATAGCCTTGACTAGATGGACCTTAGTCGGCAAAGTAATGTCTCTGCTTTTGAATATGCTATCTAGGTTGGTCATAACTTTTCTTCCAAGGAATAAGCCTCTTTTAATTTCATGGCTGCAGTCATCATCTGCAGTGATTCTGGAGCCCCCAAAAATAAAGTCTGACACTGTTTGCACTGTTTCCCCATCTATTTCCCATGAAGTGATGGGACCGGATGCCATGATCTTTGTTTTCTGAATGTTGAGCTTTAGGCCAACTTTTTCACTCTCCTCTTTCACTTTCATCAAGAGGCTTTTTAGTTCCTCTTCACTTTCTGCCGTAAGGGTGGTGTCATCTGCATATCTGAGGTTATTGATATTTCTCCCGGCAATCTTGATTCCAGCTTGTGTTTTTTCCAGTCCAGCGTTTCTCATGATGTACTCTGCATAGAAGTTAAATAAGCAGGGTGACAATATACCTTAGTAGGGGCAAAAAAAAACCCAAACAGTTTTTGGAGAGAGATTCAGAGGACAAGTTGATTCATCTCTTTTTCTTAATGTGGGATGAAGATGATAAAGCTGAGGTAGCTCAGTCATCACTCTCAGACCTGACACCCCCACCTCTCTTCCTCCCTCTGCAACAGTGGACTTTGGAACACCAAATGCTTCTAGATAGTTGCCACTGTTCACTATTGAACAGAAAATTTCAAGATACAGGATGAAAGCTATAAGGCGGCTCTAAGACTGAAAGAATATCTACATCAAATAACAATGACTCAATTTGAACGAAAGAAATAATTTAAATATGAGTCAGTA
The DNA here is from genome assembly GCF_042477335.2 of Ovis canadensis. Taxonomy (NCBI): domain Eukaryota; kingdom Metazoa; phylum Chordata; class Mammalia; order Artiodactyla; family Bovidae; genus Ovis; species Ovis canadensis. The sequence continues at coordinate 193,565,980 of NC_091246.1, read as the reverse complement.
AAGACCGACAACTTTGGAGAACTATTACATTTCTGAGTTGAACTGAGAGATCAACCAGACAAGTGAATGAGGAGCAGGGTGTGAGCTGGAACAGCCCTTACTGAAGAAGCAGTTGATTGGCTCACCTTTGCCTCACCAGCAGGAAGCCTAGTTTTCAGACTTTTCCAGTTTTTCAATAGAGCCACACCATCTTGGTTTTTCATATGAAATCAAATTATTTAAAAATTTTGTGGGGTCCAAGTATTGTAAAGTAAAAAAATAAAATTAAAATAATAATAATAATAATGTTGTGGGGTGATTTTAATTTAAAGAAATACTATGCAAATACAATACCACTTTTGGCCCACCTCCCCTGGTATGGCTGGAATATTGGGCTTCCTTGAACATCTTAAGTTGGCAGTGAGGGTCGAGTCATCCTAAACATTAGGGCAGAGTTATAAGCCATTCCATTGAGGCAATAAAATGTTTCTCATAAGGCAGAAAATTAAATCCGCTTTATATAAATCTTTAAAAAAAGCTATCATCTTCTAAAAAACTACTTTGAATGTTAAAGTGTTAGTTGTGCAGTCATGTCCGACTCATTGTAGCCCACCAGGCTCCTCTGTCTGTGGGATTCTCCAGGCAAGAATCCTGGAGTGGGTTACCATTCCCTTCTACAGGGGATCTTCCCAATCCAGGGATTGAACATGGGTCTACTACATTGCAGGCAGATTCTTTATCATCTGGGTCACCAGGAAAGCCCCTAGACATAATAGAATGCTCCTTATCTAATTTATTTCTGCTTTGCAAGTTAGATCATCTATACTATTCTTTTCTAGATTCCACATATGTGTGATAACATATATTTGTTTTTCTCTTTATGACTCACTTCACTCTGTATGACAGTCACTAGGTCCATCTGCTTTTCTGCAAATGGCCCAATTTCACTCCTTTTCATGGCTGAGTAATATTCCATTATAAATATATACCACATCTTCTTTATCCATTCCTCTGTTTATGGACAGTTAGGTTGGTTCCATGTTGTGGCTATTGTAAATAGTGTTGCTATTAACATTGGGGTGCATGTATCCTCTTGAATTAATTTTTCTCTGTGTATATGCCTAGGAGTGGTATCTGTAACTAATTTAATCCTAATAGCAACCCAAGAGGCAGATATTATTTCTGTTTTTCAGATAAAGAAATTGGGAAACCCTGAGGAGTAAGGAACTTTCACAGCTTCCCACAGATATGCTGTGCTATCATTTGAATGAAAGTATGTGTGACTCCATGGCCTTAACCTGAGATCTGAGTCACTAACTCAAAGTTACTCAAGTCACATTTGTTACCAATATTTTTTCAATCAATAACTACTACCATGTGCCAATACCTCCCCTTTTTATTTTTATTTCAGTGAGGTCATTAGGTATTCCTGTCATACCCATTCTGGAAGGGAGGAGCATGGTGATAAAATCAGCCTTGTACCTGCCTGAGCTAGATCTACCTGTAAAAAGTTGGGAGAAGTCATTTTCCTGTTGTTCCTTTCAGTGAAAACTTTTTCCACACTTGCACCTGAAATAGTCTGGTCTATTTACTGACTTTAGGTAAATCTGTTAAAATACCCAAGTATTCCCCCACAGGGTGGAAGTACTACCAATGGCTCAATTACTTGAACACTTGAACAGATTCAAGAGTAATTGCTTCAGAGTGTTGATGAAGGCACTAATGCTCCTATGGATGGCTGGTAGCAACTTTGAAGATACAGAGGAAAAATTAATATTTAAACAGAATATGGATTAAATTTTAAACACAATATTGATTTAGAAAACAAAGGAAAGTCTGATGTTTCATTACATGCAACTCTGGATCCACATGCAACAAAACCCAGGAAAACAGAAATAGATACCTTATTTGAGAATATAGGTATAAAAAAATAAAATTGAGTATCTGTCTTCAGCTCCAAATAAAAAGAGCATGGAATTATCAGTGGTGAGATTTCAGTCATCACTAGTGAACATGTTTAGGGAGGCAACCTTTCCTACACACTTCAAATCATTCCACTAAGGGCTGGGGCTTTTCTTCTCGTATCCAAGCAAAGAGATTTTCTACCTAGTGATGAGGAGGTAAAAGGAATCTAAGAGGATGAACTGAGCTCACATATAAAAGAGTTTGATTATAAATCAGAGGAAGTGACTCTAGATCTCTCACTAGTTACTATGTGACCTTTCACAAGAACTCAGTTTTCTCTCTCTTCATTGTGAGGCATGAATCAAATTAAAAATAATCATGATAATCATAGTAATAATAATAATAATGGCTGTATTGGTTGAAATAACAGTAGCTACAATTTGCCTGTCACTTTGCATGCATTATCTAGTTAATATTAGCGGCAACCGTAAAAATTATGCATCATTCTCCCCATTTTGTATTATTCAGTTACTGACCCAGAAATACACACAAAAGAGGCTAACTACAAATCCCATAGTCTTTCCACTCAGCTGGCTGGGAAAGGTTATTCCAACTGTTCATAGAATTCTACTTCCTCCCACCTAACCTTAGTTCATTTATTTTCACTGAAAAACATTGTTTTCTCCCTGAGAGTCATTATGATATGTGAAAAAATGAATAGCAATTTAATTAAGTACATAATACAGATCTCCAATTCCAGGAACAATTCTTTGATCTAAAAGTGTCTTTGTTTAACCAGGGCTAACAACGGGGTAGGTTCTCCCCTAATTTTTTTTATTCCATTTTGACTATCTGATGTAATTCATATAAAACTTTAATCTACTCAATGGCAAACACACTCAAGTGCTTCTCAGCTGTTCTTGTTCTATTGCACGCTCTCTACCCTGTGTGCAGCCTCACCTTGCTGCTTCCCACAGTTTCTCCACAATCTTTTCTGTGCTTGTGAGTTCAGAGAACAGGGCATCATACCACATGGCCCAGACAGGTGTGCCTTCCTGGAGCTGTTAGCCGGGACTAAAATATCTGTGGTGAAGTGGGCCAAATGAAAATAAATCCCCCAAATAATCAATAAACAAGGTTGATATGAATACCTTCACATGATAAAAAGGCAATTTGTGGTCCACATTTGGAGTCTTTCCTGTACCCTATAGCTTATTTCTTCCTTAGGAGAAATCACAGCAATTCTAAGGTATGTTTCCATTTAAAGTAATTAAGCAAACACATAAACAGGCACTTAAGGAATAATTAGACTTAAATAGTAATGTTCTTTTTTTCAGGAGATTTCAACAGCCATGATTCATACATATTTATATAACATTTGGGAGATAGCCTTGGGATGTCTGCTTTGTTCTTCCTTCATTTATTCATTAGAAAATGAGAGCAGAGAAAGCCAAATACCATATGATATCAGTTATATGTGAAATGTAAATTATGACACAAATGAACATATTTATGAAACAGAAACAGACTCACAGACACAGAGAACAGACTTGTTGTTGCCAAGGGGGATATGGGTGGAGGAGGGATGGATTGGGAATCTGGAATTAGTGGAAGCAAACTATTGCATAAGGAATGGATAAAGAGCAAGATCCTGCTATATAGCTCAGGGAACTATATTCAATATAATGTTATAAATCATAATGGAAAAGAAAAATTTAAAGTATACACACACACACACACACACACACACACATGCATACATATATATCACTGAATCACTCTGCTATACAGCAGAAATTAATACTGCACTTAAAATCAGCTATTCTTCAACAAAATTTTAAAAAATTAAATGAGAGCACAGAGACAGAAATAAGAGACAAACAGACACATAGAGTCTACTCTTTGTGGTGTGTGCTTAGTCGCTCAGTCGTGTCTGACTCTTTGAGACCACATGCCAGGCTCCTTTGTCCATGGGGATTCTCCAGGCAAGAATACTGGAATGGGTTGCCATGACCTCCTCCAGGGAATCTTCCCAACCTAGGGATCAGATCCAGGTCTCCTGCATTGCAGGCGGATTCTTTTTCATCTGAGCTACCATGGAAGCCCAAAGGGAGTCGAACCCAGGCTGCCCGGGTGAAAACCAGGAATCCTAACCACTAGACCATGTGGAACTTGAACCCTGGACCCTCAGATTAAATGTCTGAAGCTCTACCAACTAAGCTAGCCAGGCACTCACTCTTCATGGAGTCATAGATTAATGGTAATGATGAATAACTGCCTCCAAGCCTCTGTCCAATCCACACCTCTTCTCACCTCCTCCCCAGCTGCACTGAACAACCCAATTTCCTGAGCCAACCTATGTTTTTGCTAGGAAGACTGCACAGCCACTGCTTCATCTTCAGTGCTGGAAAATCCTTGTCCCTCACCCCCAGCTGTGCTCGTTGCCTTGAGTGACTGCTAATCTTTCAGGGCTCTATTTAAAATTATCTACTTCAGCCTTGTAGCTCATATGGTAAAGAATCCATCTGCAATGCAAGAGATCTGGTTTCAGTCCCTGGGTTGGGAAGACCCCCTGGAGGAAGGCATTGGAACCCACTCCAGTATTCTTGCCTGGAGAATCCCCATGGACGAGGAGCCTGGCAGGCTACAGTCCATGGGGTCACAAAGAGTTGGACACAACTGAGCAACTAAGCACACATCACAACTTCAGCCAGAGCCTCCTCATATCTCAGCCAGATGAAGTGCATCTCTTTCGAGGAATCACAGGCATCAGCTAACCCTTCAAACTGTCACTAGAGTGCATGTTTACCTGTCTAGGTTATTGTGAGTGACCTATGGGCAAGTGACTGTACCTGTATCTTATTTATTTCTTTGTTTTGTTTCTTGTTACCTTGGGAGCTAGTCTTGGGGACAAGCTTAAAATAATACATGTCAAAGGAATAAAGGAAAAGATAGTTAAGGAAATCACACCTTAATAGCATAGACAGAGGTGACAGAGTAAGCAGAATGCAATATGACAATCTCTGTGAGCATCCCACCCTTATAACTGAGCAAGGGCTTTTCACTCCCAGCACAGAAAGCCAAACCCTGACAATGGGTGTTTGCAGCCAAGTAAGTGTTTATTTGCAGGGACCCCAGCAAGGGAGTCAGGGAGAAGTCTCAGATTCACTCCAACTTGGTCTTTGAGTTGTCAATTTTTTAACAGGGGAGCACGAGAAGGCTGAGGTTAATCCTCGTCTTGTGACATTACTGTGACATTTCTTAGTCATAGCCAGCATAACTCTGGTCTATGATTCTCTGTCTGGGTGGTCTATGGCCCAGAATCTGTGAGCTCATCTTGCCTTGGAGATTTAAAAAAAAAAAATTGTATGTTAATGTTACCGTATATACAAGCAATTTTAGCATGTTAAAGCCATTTTTGATAAAAGAAGTCTTAGTCACCTGATTTTGGTTGATTAGTGTTCAGTTAACCCAGGATTAAACATAGAGGAGACAAGCAAGAGAATAGTTTTAGACAGAGATCAATCATGAACTTGATAAAGGAACTCAGCTTTACCATGGGCTCATTTTCACCCAGTGTCAGGGAAGGTTTCTCTCCCCTTATCTTCATTACCAACCAGGGTTCTTGACCTCCTTAATCAATAGAAATTGTTAAGAAGCTAGACAAGAAATTCAGGCAAGGCTTCATTGGGACCCCTAATGCAGATTCCTTTTCTTACTCCCCAGAGTGGAGTAAACTGGTTCCTTACATAGGGTGAGGGTAAGAGAAGGTTCAGAGATTGGGCTTGAGGGATGGCTTAGGTGGTCTGCCCACCCTATTGATGGTGTCAAGTGCAGAGGGCACTCACAGTACATTGCTTTTGTTCTCAGATTTTCAAAAGTGGCAATTGGATTTTTTTTTTATTTTTTTTTTGTATTTTGTTCTTCATAATTTGCCCCAACTGCCCACCCAGTTATTTTTAGTCCAGACTAGAGATCTCTTCAAGAAAATTAGAGATACCAAGGGAACATTTCATGCAAAGATGGCCTCGATAAAGGACAGAAATGGTATGGACCTAACAGAAGCAGAAGATATTAAGAAGAGGTGGAAAGAATACACAGAAGAACTATTCAAAAAAGATCTTCACAACCAAGACAATCACAATGGTGTGATCACTCACCTAGAGCCAGACATCTTGGAATGTGAAGTCAAGTGGGCCTTAGAAAGCATCATTATGAACAAAGCTAGTGGAGGTGATGGAATTCCAGTTAGGCTGTTTCAAATCCTGAAAGATGATGCTGTGAAAGTGCTGCACTCAATATGCCAGCAAATTTGGAAAACTCAGCAGTGGCCACAGGACTGGAAAAGGTCAGTTTTCATTCCAATCCCAAAGAAAGGCATGCCAAAGAATGTTCAAACTACCACACAATTGCACTTATCTCACATGCTAGTAAAGTAATGCTCAAAATTCTCCAAGCCAGGCTTCAGCAATACGTGAACCGTGAACTCCCTGATGTTCAAGCTGGTTTTAGAAAAGGCAGAGGAACCAGAGATCAAATTGCCAACATCCGCTGGATCATGGAAAAAGCAAGAGAGTTCCAGAAAAACATCTATTTCCGCTTTATTGACTATGCCAAAGCCTTTGACTGTGTGGATCACAATAAATGGTAGAAACTTCTGAAAGAGATGGGGATACCAGACCACCTGACCTGCCTCCTGAGAAACCTAAATGCGGGTCAGGAAGCAACAGTTAAAACTGGACATGGAACAGCAGACTGGTTCCAAATAGGAAAAGGAGTACGTCAAGGCTGTATATTGTCACCCTGCTTACTTAACTTCTATGCAGAGTACATCATGAAAAACGCTGGGATGGAAGAAGCACAAGCTGGAGTCAAGATTGCCGGGAGAAATCTCTATCACCTGAGATATGCAGATGACACCCCCTCATGGCAGAAAGTGAAGAGGAACTAAAAAGCCTCTTGATGAAAGTGAAAGATGAGAGTGAAAAAGTTGGCTTAAAGCTGAACATTCAGAAAACGAAGATCATGGCATCCGGTCCTATCACTTCATGGGAAATAGATGGGGAAACAGTGCAAACAGTGTCAGACTTTATTTTGGGGGGGCTCTAAAATCACTGCAGATGGTGACTGCAGCCATGAAATTAAAAGGCGCTTATTCCTTGGAAGAAAAGTTATGACCAACCTAGATAGCATATTCAAAAGCAGAGACATTACTTTGCCAACAAAGGTCCATCTAGTCAAGGCTATGTTTTTTCCAGTGGTCATGTATGGATGTGAGAGTTGGACTGTGAAGAAAGCTGAGCCCCAAAGAATTGATGCTTTTGAACTATGGTGTTGGAGAAGACTCTTGAGAGTCCCTTGAACTGCAAGGAGATCCAACCAGTCCATTCTTAAGCAGAACAGCCCTGGGATTTCTGTGGAGGGAGTGATGCTGCAGCTGAAACTCCAGTACTTTGGCCACTTCATGTGAAGAGTTGACTCATTGGAAAAGACTGTGATGCTGGGAGGGATTGGGGCCAGGAGGAGAAGGGGACGACCGCGGATGAGATGGCTGGATGGCATCACTGACTCTATGGATGCGAGTCTGAGTGAACTCCGGGAGATGGTGATGGACAGGGAGGCCTGGCGTGCTGCAATTCATGGGGTTGCAAAGAGTTGGACACAACTGAGCAACTGAACTGTATGAACTGATTGTTTCTTTCTATCTGCTGCTCAATGAGGAATGCAGCAAGCACTGTAGCAATGTGCCCCAGGTCCCAGTCCCCAACCTGTCTCATTTTCACTCCTATTTTCCCAAGTAAGCTGTTCACCTCCAGCTTTCAAGAACAGACTTAAAATGGATTTCTGCCCCAACATAAAATGCAATGCAGTGAGACAAAACAAAATGCAGTGAGATAGTTAACAAATGAATGTGGATCCCAGGAGTAAGGACTTTATAGAGGGAATATTTCTGCTTTCCACTGAAAGAACACACTACATCAAAACATGGTCGCAAGAAGGACATGGTACCATGACAAGGGGCGCAGAATAAAGTTGGGGGGAGGGAGGGCAGAGGGCATTCTGGATAGAACCTAAGCTGTGAACATGTGTTTGAAGAAGGAGGCAGGGTCAGGTCTTTACCTTCCACGAAGATTTTCCTTTTGGTTATTTCAAGCTCAGAAATTTCTATGAGGCCACCTAATGCTTCTTTCTACATGAATCAGCTAAGTGAATGCCTCTCAGTACACGCCTAACACAGGAAGGAGCTGACAGTACAAGGTTAATGTTAAGAGTATAAGGCAAGGGTTTTGGTGCACAAATTCTCCTACCAACTCATTCTCTTCAGACTTCATAGGGAGGAAACTAGATTTCCTCAGACATAATATACACAGGATAGCCAAATTAAACTGGAAAAAATTAAAAATGAAAAAGAAAAAAACAAACAACTTTACCTTCTCCAAGGGATCTTCCCAACCCAGGGATCAAACCCAGGTCTCTTGCATCGCAGGCAGATTCTTTCCCAGCTGAACCACAAGGGGACCCCAAGAATACTGGAGTGGGTAGCCTATCCCTTCTCCTGTGGATCTTCACAACCCAGGAATCGGACCGGGGTCTCCTGCACTGCGGCGGATTTTTTACCAACTGAGCTATCAGGGAAGCCTAGACTGTTGCACAATTGCCTAGTGTCTCAGACTCTGCTCATTCAGACTAGCAGTTCTTACTTTCTTTGGGTGAGATGGTTAAGAGAGTAAATAATGGGGCAGGGAGTTCTTCTTCATATTTCTTTTTCTAAGGGCTCCGGAAGAGATTGAAGACAAGAGAAAAGACGTCCCTTTGCCAGAATCTGGTAGTATCTTTTGATCGCTGAGTCAGGAAGATCCCCTAATGAAGGAAATGGCAACCCACTCCAGTCTTCTTGCCTGGAGAATTCCATGGACAGAGGAGCCTGGCAGGCTACACACAGTCCATGGCGTTACAAAGAATCATACATTACTGAGTGATTTTCACTCACTGTATATCTTAGCCACTGAAGATATATTCTCTAAACACACACACACACACACACACACACACACACACACACACACCTGAAAGTGGCTCTAACAGAGAAAGGAGAGAACTTAAGTGAAAGAATATATACACTCAAAAAAGAGAAACACATTTCAGGCTCCATATTAAATGAAAAAATGTAGGCAAAGAAAAAGTTCACAGAGCACAGGATTTGAGCTTCCTGAATTATACAGCAATTTCCACTGGCTATCTAATTTTACATAAAGTAATGTATATGTTTCAACATTACTCTGAGGTGGGAGGTGGGAGAGAGTTTCAAGAGTGAGCAGATGCACATATACCTATGGCTGATTCATGTTGATATATGGCAGAAACCAACACAATATCATAAAACAGTTATCTTCTAATTAGAAATAAATGCATTTAAATAAAATTTTAAATGTTTTTTTAAAAGAAATATTCATTTATTGCCTCAAATATATTAATAATCTAAGATACTTTCCCTGGTGGCTCAGAGGTTAAAGCGTCTGCCTGGGATGTGGGAGACCTGGGTTCGATCCCTGGGTTGGGAAGATCCCCTGGAGAAGAAAATGGCAACCCACTCCAGTACTCTTGCCTGGAGAATCTCATGGAGAGAGGAGCCTGGTAGGGTACTAGTCCATGGGGTCGCAAAGAGTTGGACACGACTGAGTGACTTCACTTTCACTTTCTTTTCATATGTAGCTTCCCTGATAGCTCAGTTGGTAAAGAATCCATCGTCTGCAATGTAAGGGACCCCAGTTCGATTCCTGATCAGAAAGAGCCACTGGAGAAGGGAGAGGCTACCCACTCCAGTATTCTTGGGCTCCCCCTGTGGCTCAGCTGGTAAAGAATCTGCCTGCAATGTGAGAGACCTGGGTTGGACCCCTGGGTTGGGAAGATCCCCTGGAGAAGGGAAAGGCTACCCTCTCCAGTATTCTGGCCTAACATATTCCATGGACTATATCCATGGGATTGCAAAGACTTGGACATGACTGAGCAAAATTCACTTCACTTCGTGTACAAACACATACTTAATTTCAGCACTGGAGGAGATAATTAAATTAATCAGCATACAGCAAAAGAATAGTGTATTCATAAACCATGAAATTATCATGTGTGAAGAGACATAAATATAATGCATATAAAGTCTTCTGACAAATAGAGTTTACATAAGAATAGGCAAACCACCCTCTGTTTTCCTTATAATAATAAAAAAGAATTAAAGGATTATAAGTGAGATACTTAAAACACAAGGATTGAACCCAGGTCTCCTGCATTGCAGGCAGATTATTTACCATCTGAGCCACAAGGGAAGTCCTCATTATAATAAAAAACAGAAAAAAAAAAAAAGGATTAGAAGTGAGATACTTCTGATTTGCAAGAAACTAAAGGTAGGACAAACCAGGTTGAATCACAGAAATCAGAAAAAAAAATTTAAAAAACGTTTTTGGTTTCATCTCTCTCATAAATCTCATTGAATCTCAAGTTTTGCCTGGATACCAAAGAATACATTTTTTAACTTATTCCAAATGTCTCTTCATTGTGTATTGAGAAAACAATAGAAAAATAAAAATAAATCATTTCTAAAGAAACTACAACTGCCATTAAGTTTATTCCCAAAGTTTTTTCAATGTTTTTGTGACATCACTCACATATGTATGGAAATACTTATGTATTTTCCCATTAATAACAATTCTTTGTAGCGTCATCATTCATGGCTCATTTTTTTCTTGGATGCACTAAGATGCATTTTCCAAACCTTGATTGTTGTACACATTTTTTTTCTAATTTACTATTATAAATGCCACAATGAACATACCAATAGGTATGCATATTTCAAATTATTTTATTTAAAATTTTTCTTGTGTGCCAAAGTATAGATGAGTGTTTATTTTTGCACACATAGAAACACTGAGTACTTTTATTATGTTTTATTTATATCTGACAGGAAAAAAGTGGTATATCAATGCTATATGATATAAAGTTATTTATTTTCAAATATGAATTATCATTTTTATATCTTTGTAAACCATAACTCAAAGGAGAAAAGGAAAGACATACTCATCTGAATGCAGAGTTCCAAAGAATAGCAAAGAGAGATAAGAAAGCCCTGCTAAGAGATCAATGCAAAGAAATAGAGGAAAACAATAGAATGGGAAAGACTAAGGATCTCTTCAAGAAAATTAGAGATACCAAGGGAACATTTCATGCAAAGATGGGCACAATAAAGGACAGAAATGGTATGGACCTAACAGAAGCAAAAGATATTAAGAAGAGGTGGCAAGAATACACAGAAGAATAGACAAAATGATCTTCATGATCCAGTTAACCACAATGGTGTGATCACTCATCCAGAGCCAGACATCCTGGAGTGTGAAGTCAAGTGGGCTTTAGGAAGCATCACTATGAACAAAGCTAGTGGAGGTGATGGAATTCCAGCTGAGCTATTTCAAGTCCTAAAAGATGATGCTGTGAAAGTGCTTCACTCAATATGTCAGCAAATTTGGAAAACTCAGCAGTGGCCACAGAACTGGAAAAGGTCAATTTTCATTCCAATCCCAAAGAAAGACAATGCCAAAGTGCACACAACTGCACTCATCTCATACACCAGCAAAGTAATAATCAAAATTCTCAAAGGTAGGCTTCAATGTACGTGAACCAAGAACTTCCAGATGTTCAAGATGGATTTAGAAAAGGCAGAGGAAACAGAGATCGAATTACCAAATCTGTTGGATCACCGAAAAAGCAAGAGAGTTCCAGAAAAACATCTATTTCTGCTTTATTGACTATGACAAAGCCTTTGACTGTGTGGATCACAACAAACTGTGGAAAATTCTGAAAGAGATGGGAATACCAGACCACCATACCTGCCTCCTGAAAGATCTGTATGCAGGTCAAGAAGCAATAGTTAGATCTGGACATGGAGAAAAGGACTAGTTCCAAATTGGGAAAGGTGTACATCAAGGGTGTTTATTGTCACCCTACTTATTTAACTTATATGCAGAGTATATCATGTGAAAGGCCAGGTAGGATGAAGCACAAGCTGCTGGAATCAATACTGCCAGGAGAAATCTCAATAACCTCAGATACACAAATTACACCTCCTTATGGCAGAAAGTGAAGAGGAACTAAAGAGCCTCTTGATGAAAGTGAAAGAGGAGAGTGAAAAAGCTGGCTTAAAACTCAACATTCAAAAAACTAAGATCATGGCACCTGGTCCCATCACTTCATGGCAAATAGATTGGGAAACCATGGAAACAGTGACAGACTTATCTTGGGCTCCAAAATCACTGCAGATGGTCACTGCAACCATGAAATTAAAAGATGCTTGCTCCTTGGAAGAAAAGCTATGATCAAACTAGATAACATATTAAAAAGTGGGGATATCACTTTGCCAACAAAGATCCATCTAGCCAAAGCTATGGTTTTTCCATAGTCATGTATGGATGTGAAAGTTAGACCATAAAGAAAGCTGAGCGCTGAAGAATTGATGCTTTTGATCTGTGGTGTTGGAGAAGACTCTTGAGAGTCCCTTGGACTGCAAGGAGATCAAGCCAGTCCATCTGAAAGGAAATCAGTCCTGAATACCCACTGAAAGGAGTGATACTGAAGCTGAAACTCCAATAATTTGACCACCTAATGCAAAGAGCTAACTCGTTGGAAAAGACCCTGATGCTGGGAAAGATTGAAGGCAGGAGGAGACAGGGCCAACAGAGGATGAGATGGTTGGATGGCATCACTGACTTGATAGACCTGAGTTTGAGCAAGCTCCGGCAGTTGGTGATGGACAGGGAAGCCTGGCATGCTGGAGTCCATGGGGTCACAGAGAGTAGGACGTGACTGAGACTGAACTGACATCATAAATCATATGAATTATGTTTTAAAGTGTTTTCTTATGATAAATTCTATGTCTATTTTCAATGAAATGTTTTCTTTTTTAATCTGTTGATAATAATGTTTACATATATTTCTCAGTATTGATTTTTTTACATTTTAAATCATTTTTTGCTTTATTCAAACTCATTTAAATTTTATACAATTGAAACTATGAATATTTCTCCTCATGGTTTCTATTCTAGTTTTGGTTTTTTAATGTTTTCTCCAGACACCCAAATTATAGCTATATTGCCAAAATATTTTGTAATCTTGCAATTTACATTCAAATTCTTAGGACATATGGCATTATTTTGGAGTTGTGTAAGATAGCATGCCCCAGTTAATTTTTTTTAAATTAACTCATTATTCCATCATAAAGTATTTATTTCATTGTGTGTGTGTGTGTGTGTGCAGAATTGAGATTCTTCATTGAACAGCCCATAGCCAGGCACTGAGAACGCAATAATGAAAAAAAAAGGGACAAAATTACTTTTCTCATACAGCTTATATTGCAGTAAGGGAAACAAGTATTGAGCAAATTCTTATTAAAATATTTATAATAAACCATGGAGAAGAGCCTCAGTTTGGAGACTGGATAAAGATTAAATAGAGCAAACCTTGCATGGGTATGTGGGCAGAAAGATAATTTAGAGAAAATATAATACCCTGTTTAAAAGTCCTAAGATGGGCTGAATGTTCCTATTCGGGGAATGGGAAGAAATCCTCCTTTGGCTTGGGCACAGGAGGCAGGGCACCCACTATGTTCTGAAGTACTTGGGTCCATTCCATGCAAGGCAAAGCTAATCCCCTGCTTCTATAAAAGGAAAGATATCAGCTATTCTAATATGTTTTTCTTATGGATACATTTGAGAATAACTTTTTAGACTTCAGCAAAACATTTTGATTGGAATTTCCTTTAACTAAAATATTAAACTGTGAAGGATTTTTTTTTTTTGATTCAGTGGAGTGACTGTTTTTAATGGAATGAATTAAAAGATGTTGTCTTAGATTCAACACATATTTTTTTGTTTTATCCATGTTTGCCTGTGTGAGCACATGCATGTGTACGTGTGTTTGTTTTAATGTGACATGGTTTGTTAAGATTTATTATGAAAACTACTTAGCAATTATTTTTTAAAGAGAAATATTTGACTTTAAATTATTTAGCTGTGTATTTGAGAGAGACAAGTTTGGTAGTTTTCGTGTGACAGCCAGCAAAATTATCCTGGCATACATCAAGAAATGAGCTTACAGGAGATTCAGAGTCTCCTTTAGCAGGCATCCTAAATCTTTGGATGGGAAAGGGTAGGGCTATTGTCAGTTTGTTTAGATGAGGCTCACCTGAAAGAATACCAAGTATTGTCTAAGATCAGTTAGTCTGTAAGCACGACTTTTCTGTGGAGACAAAAGCTGACTTGCCTCTTTAGCATAATAGTTATAAACACAAGAAATTAGAATGCTAAAACTATTTAATAAATGGAAAAGCAAAATATAGCTTAAATTCACCTTGGCTTAACCTCTTGGCACTGGGTATTTGATCAGTCCAAGAGTCATATCAGCAGTGCTCTTACAAAAATTTAGTCTTTTTTCAGAACTTCTATTTTTCCTCTTTTTAAGTGGGAAGGTAGGTTTTTTCATCTATTTTTTTTTCTCACAAGGCTATAAAGAAAGTTATACACACACACTGCTTATTATTATTATTAGATATAAGTAGAGTCCAAGGAAGTCAGAAAGTTTTATTATAGACATCATTTTCAGATTAGCAGCCATTATGCCAATGAGATTAATTTGTCATAAAGCAATGTTCATGTTGCATTATTTTTCCTGTTAGTGTTATACACCAACTCTTAAGTGCATTTGCTAGGAACTAATCCCCTCCACAGCTCCCCAGGACATGTCAGTTCCTTGGTATATGGACACATCAATAGGGCAACTTTCCACTCTTCCAAGAGAACAGTCCTAAGACACAAAGGTTCAGATACTGGCCACTGAAATTTGTCAGAGCATTCTGAACGGTCGGAGGGTTGTGGAGGTGGGGGTGCTGTGTATGTTATAGCCAAGGCCAGTTTTCCTCTCTCACACACACAAAAATCACTATTAAGTGTTGCAAACACTTTCAAACATATCTTTATTACAAACACTGTCCACGGAATTTTGTTGTCTTGGTGCTCTTTCCACTCATATTATTTATATTCTCCATTATTAAAGCTGTTTCTATCACTTTACCGACCACATAGGTTTCTTCTGGGTTGCTTTACTCTGACTCATTTAGACTGGTATCTGTCTACTAGCACATCACAGCAAGACAGCGTGTAGGGAATGCTTCACAAGCCAACGTGTGATCAGTTTCTGTTATAAGTATGCGTTTTGTATCATACTTATATCCTTGTGGGCTTCCCTGGTGTCTCAGACGGTAAAGCGTCTGCCTGAAATGTGGGAGACCCCGGTTCGATTCCTGGGTCGGGAAGATCCCCTGGAGAAGGAAATGGCAATCCACTCCAGCGCTCTTGCCTGGAAAATCCCATGGACGGAGGAGCCTGATAGGCTACAGTTCATGGGGTCGCAAAGAGTCGGACACGACTGAGCGACTTCACTTTATATCCTTGTATCAACTAAAGATCATACTTTTACTGTGGTGTCTGCTAGATAGAACATGGAACAGAACACAAGAAACTGACAAAACAACATTATTTGAATAGTAAAGAAAAATTACATGATTATTAAACCACGTGAAGATTTTTCTAAAAGACTACATAAAGAATTCATGTTAAGGAAAAATTCTTCTGCTTGAGGAGGAATGGCAATAGTGACCAAACGAAGAGCATAAGAAATATGGAATTAACCAATCCTTTTAGAATTCCAATGTTCTAAACTGCGTGGAGACACGAATATATTAAGCATTATTAACTGAAACACCTTCTGGTTCCTGGGCCTTTTCTTCTTTTTCTTTGGCCTCAGGTTTAGAGTTGAAAGTATAATTTTCAGTATGGCAGGCCATTCTCATCAGTTTATGGAAGATCTTGTTCAGGTTTACTTTTTCACTATTCCTGACCCTATTCTGTATTCTCACATAGACACTCAGTCTAATGTATGTGTATTACGTTTCCTTAGATATGTATATAACCTTAGCAAAATATAGTGGTCCTTTTCAGGTTATATAAATGGTATTGTGCTATGGAGACTGTGTATAATGCTGTTGTTTGTCTTCGTGCTATTTTATGTATGCCTAATTCACTGCTTCTAAACGCTTGTTACAGTGAATGTATTCATCCAATTTTATTTATTTAGAGATGAACACATAAGATAGCTGCAAACAATAGCTACCAGAAACAATGTTGAAAAGAGTTAGCTTCATCGTGTTCTTTTGTGAATGTCTTTGAATAGGGTTCCTGGGTAATAGGAAACATACATATACTATGCAACTACTGCCAGTTGCCCTCCATATCAACCAAACAAGCATTTTTTTAAAGGTTAAAATGATGTTGAATTTATTATTCTGCTTATGCAAATGTCTTTGAGGACAAATCAGTAGATTCAGTTTTTTAAACTTCACACACTGAAAACTTTGTGCTATAATTATTTTGATTCTTAAACACTAAAACTCTTAAATATCCAGGAAAAGAATCCTTGACCTGTTTTTTCAACAATAAACTGCTAATTATGTCTTATGCTATTGTTAAAAACCATGTAACTAGGTCACTACCTGGAGTAGGAAATGGCAATCCACTCCAGTATTCTTGCCTGGAAAATTCCATGGACAGAGAGCCCTGGCAGGATACAGTCTCCGGGTTGGCAAAGAGTCAGACATAACTGAGCAAATGAGCATATACATGCACATGCATGTCACTAAATTTATAGTTACAGCATTTCAATTTTTGTCCTTGGTATAATTTCAGAAGATGGAACTCTATAAGAAATTTGTATAGTATTTAAAAATTTGTTATAAGGCAAATCTATGGATCAGTGTTTCTCTGGAGAATTGTTCTAGGATAGACACTAGTTTTAAATACTTTACAGATTGTTTGTCACAGGTTTACTACATATCTTTTGAATTATAAATATAGACTAATTTATTCTATCTTTCTTTGCATATTTTTCCACATTGCCTGCATCCACACATACCTCCACCCTCACCAATAATTATTCTGATGCAAACTTCAATTATTTTCTAAAAGATATATACTAATAATAGTAAAATTATATACCAATTTGTTATTGCTCAAGTTGAATACCTTTCCATATGAAAATGAAAGTGTTAGTTGCTCAGTGGTGTCTCACTCTTTGTGACCCCATGGACTGTAGGTAGCTCTCCAGGCTCCTCTGTCCATTGAATTCTCCGAGCAATAATACCAGGGTGAGTTGCCATTCCCTTCTCCAGGACCTTTTCATACACTTCTATATATTTTTCTTTTTTTCTAGATTTCCCTGTATTGTTCTTGCCGATCCATAGGAGTCCTTCTATATTCAAGATACTAGTTGTTAATTGGTTTCAGTTGTTGAAAATATCTCCTTCCAATCAGTCATAGATTTTCTAATTATCTATATTTTCTTCTTTGATAGATTTCTGAATTCTTATGTAATCAAATCCATTAACTCTTTCTTCCTTACGGTTTTTGGTTTGAGGATCTGATACATTTTCCTCCACTGTCCTTTTTCAAGGGCCCTGGGTAATTCTCCTAGATTTTCTTCCTTTAGTTTTATAGTATTTAAGATTAGAAGCATTCTGAGTTTTACATTTATATATTTAATGAGAAGGATCCAACTCCACTTTTTTCAATTTATTGGGCTTATATCCTTTAACATTTTCCTATTATTCTGGCATGCCTGTTTTGTCATATATCACACTGGCTATAAATACATGTTTGGTTCTGAACTTTTAATCCTAAACTCTCAGTCAGTTTTGAATCAGCGGCATATTGGCCACATATACCCTTGATAGATTTTTAGAAACTCTGTATATATTGAATAAAGATTACTCTAGCTTTATAAAATGAGCTAGGACAGTTTTATTTTACTTCCCATAAAAATATTTTTAAGTTAATAAATAATGGTTCCTTGAAAGTTTGTAGAATTTATTGGTTAATCCTTTGCTGACCAGTTGAATTGCTTTAGCACTTATCAAATGGCTCATACTCTATTTCATTGACAATTTTTCACATTTCATGTCTTTGTAGAAATTTACCCTTTTTTATTAGCGTATAATAGCTCATAACATTCTTATTGGGACTTCCCTGGTGGCTCAGCTGGTAAAGAATCTGCCTGTAATGCAGGAGACCCTGGTTGGATACCTGGGTTGGGAAGATCCCCTGGAAGAGGGCATGGCAACCCACTCCAGTATTCTTGCCTGGAGAATCCCCATGCACAGAGGAGCCTGGCGGGCTATAATCCATGAGGTTGCAAAGAGTCAGACACGACTAAGTGACTAAGCACAGCACAGTAACATTCTCAATAATTTCAAAATCCCTTTGGTGTCTTATTTAATTTCCAAACTAGAATTTTGAAGTGGCCCTTTTATTATTGATTTCCAATTACATTACATTCTCACTGAAGACTTTTGTCTACATGAGTTTGTATTTTTGAAATTTATTCAGCATCATTTATGGCCTGCATGTGGTTATACTTGTCAGTTTTACTTATGAATTCAAAATATTTATTTTTTACATTATCCACCTGTCTACACATGCATTATATGTATTTATAATTCATTGATTGGGTTATGTATATTTTCTGTAATTTCGCTTGACCTGTTTTTGAAAGAAGTATGTTAAATTATCCAACTAATTATTGCCTTATCTATTTGTTCCTCAACATTGTCAGTTATTGCTTCATACATTTCAAATTTATAAATATAGGCTTGTGTATATTCATGACTGCCATACCTTCTTGAACTTTTTTTCCTTATTATGTCTTATGATGTTTCTAAACTTTGTTTCTATCTTTACTGATATAAAATTTTGAAAATTCTCTGGGTAGAATATGTTGAAAACAATACTCAATCATCATCTTTCAGCCATTGTTGCTCTTGAGATAGCTGACATAAATTTAATTTTTACCTCCAGTAGCCTTTCAGAATCCTCCTTTGTCATTTGAATGACCTAAGTTTCACTATGATGTCAAGGAATTTTTTCTATTTCCCTTGCGGTTCCTGTGATCACCATCAATTTGAAGTCATTACCTTTCGTTAATTATGAGAAATATTTCCACATAATATATTCAAATACTTACTATTTTCCCTCCATTTCTTTTAGTTTTCTTCTGAACCTATTACTTCATTAGTCAGTTTTTTCCTTCTTCTATTTATTTTTTCCTTCTTCTATTTATCTTCTATAGTTATATCTGATACCTTCTCAGAAAGGGCTTTCCAAATCACTTTTTCTTTTTTATTATTCACCCCTATATCAATTCTCTTATTTCAAATATTATAATATTCATTTTCAATGTTTTAATTTAATTATTTTTGATGTAACTATTGGGCTTTCTTTTTACTCACTACCAATATTACCCCCTCTATCTTTGAATATCATTTTAAATTCTCATTCTCAACAGCTCATTGTATAGAGGTTATTTAGTTTATTCTCTTTCTCTTCAAGTGTTGTGATCCTTAAGTGTCTGTTATTTTCCACTGTAATCTCATAATTTATTGAGTCTTTCAGCTACTTGCTTTTTCTCCTAGTATATTCCTATATTCTAGGGAGAAAAAGCAAACCCTTAAGCTTGAAAATATGCTATATTTGGAGGGTGAGAATGGCTGGGACAGAGGGAGTATGTCTGTATTCGGCCACCTGATATGAAGAGCCAACTCACTGGAAAAGACCCTGATGCTGAGAAAGATTGAGGGCAGGAGCAGAAGTGGGTGACAAAGGGAGATGGTTGGATGGCATCATCGACTCAATGTACATGAATCTGAGCAAACTCTGGGAGACACTGAAGGACAGATAAGCAGTCCATGAGGTCACAAGTAGTGGGACCTGACTTGACAACTGATCAGTAACAGCAAGGTGCAGACCTACTAATAGTTTGCCACATTCCCCCCGGCAACACTAGTCCTTGAGGGACTTACTTATCTCTCTTTCCTGGCTTGTGATTTTTTTTTTGTGATCACCTATCCCTTGGAGCTATGTCATAGGTGGGTAGGCAAGGGATTTCTCCTATACCAGCAATCTTACCTAAACTCACTGCAAATTATTTTTTTCATCATCTGTTCTCAAGCGCTTCTTTATTGATATCCCCAGCATCTCTGAACAGCATGTGGACAGTCCTTCCATTCCTGACCAATCATGTTGTGTCAAGGAATGAGCAACAGTCAATTCCTGGAAATATTTGGGAGAAAGGGGGTATCCTCACAATTAAAAGGTACCCCCAACACAATCTATGACCATACATCTGGATCTTTTTCACTCAAAGCTGCTACTGTTCCCTCACTGACACTCAGTCACCTCTGTCTCCATAATATTTCCTCAGAGATTTCAATTTCTTTCTTTCATCTCTTTTTATATTTTCCCTTTGCATCATGTATCTCAGCTTTCAGCTTAGTGGGTCACAGTCTCTGGAAGCAGAACTCATGAAAAATATTTTCATTTTCATTTTACGTATGAGGAAACTTAGTTCAGAGTTTAATTAATTTATCCTACATTACTGGCCAGTAAGCAGCAGAGAAGGAGAAAGCACTGTTAGATCTCACTATAAATCTCATGGTCTTTCCCTGGATATTTGTATTGTGCAATATGTAATATATAGGGAAAATTTTTAGAAATACTATTTGCTCAGCCAATGAAAAAATTCATCTTGTTTTTACAAACTCTCGAGTTGGAAAATCACTTCATATTTTTTCCAGTGAAATAGCACACCTAGAAGATATTTTCATTCTCAAAAGTTCCCTCCTACTTGATGGAGATAAGAAAAAGTGTTGAACAAGTGTAAGGATAATCTGGAGTTCCATTCACAAAGACAAACGGTTCTGAAATTGCATTCATAAACCTCATAAATGGACACTGAGCTGTTTATAATTTAGAACCTTTCTAGTGACACACACAGAGCAAATGGAAATTAGTCCCACTCTCCACTGCTAACAGAATATTAACTCTCTTTTGCAAGTAAGTGTTTTTCAATGTAATGCCTTAAACAACAGATCTTTAAACAATGCAAAACATTTCATTTTAATCACCACATACTTGCCTGTTACAGGAGTGCTGAGTGATAAAATATAAGCTAGTCAAATGAGAAATACTCCCAGAGTTATCATTTCCTTCAGTCATTGCTGGCAACGTTGAAAAAAACTTCCTGGGGTCTTGACTAATTTTTGTAGGGTTTTTGTATTTTTATTCTTGTGCCTTTCAATCTGGGAGGAAAACACACTTACTTGAAAGCAAGGGGGAATTATTTCAAAAAAACTTTGTGATTCAAGTGGCAGTGAGCCTTCTCTTTGTAAGGCATTTTAATAAGTATTTGGATGACAAAACAGACATTTCATTGGTTTGTAGAACAGTAAGTCAGCAAACCACCAGCCCACAGTCCCACAGTTCTCTATCTTTGATAATTTATTCTTTATGACCAATACTCTATAGCTATACTCAAGTTGTGTCATCAATCTAACAGACCAGTCAAAAGTAGAGTTTATAGCTGAATACAGGATACAAACTTGCACATGACCTATCTGTTTACCTTCTTATTTGGGTGAACATATTGCTGTAAAAAGAAGAGGAGGAAGATGTGGCATGGAGCAGTCTATGTGCCAGGCCTTTTGTCAGTCACCTCACATTTTAACTCAACTAGGTTGGTGCAAGTGTTTGATGTTATTTTCAGCAATTGGTTTTCCCTTGAAAGTGTTCCTACATTTTCCTGAAATGTAACAGTTTCCTCACAGTAACTCTGTTGCCAAAACTCAGCCTCTGTTTCCCAGCGTTGAACAGAAACACAAAGGCAGAGTTTTGGGTGAAGTAGAAAAGAGGAGCTTTTATTGCTTTGCCAGGCAAAAGGGACCACAGCAGGCTAATGTCCTCAAGACCATCTGACCCACCTGGAGAGGGTAGTGAGGATTTTTAGTGTTCAATAAGCAGGGCATGAGCAGTTTATTGACTGTTCATGGATTGGTTGGCAACAAAATGAAGTTTCAAGCTTCAACCTGATTTCAGCTAGTCTAGGGTCTACGTTCTTGTGCTCAGCAGTTTTCATCTGGTGGCGGTCAGCTTCCTGTAAAAACAACCCAAGGATGTGGCCTTTATCGGTGTTTTTCGGGGAACTATGGGTTTGGTGATTCGGCTATTTAGTAGATTTATAATCTGAATTGTTACCAGTTCCTGACTCAACAACTATTCTTTGTCTCTACATCTTCACATGCCCCAATCATTAATTCTTGAGTCAGCACTTCACTTCAAAAGGCTAGGGCACAAGGACTTGTACACAGTTTCGTGCCCACTCCCTTCTGTCTGCACTGCCACGGTAGTACTGGCTTTCTAGCTGCTGGCACTAGCAAGACTCCACTGGACAGAACTCTCCCCCAGTGAGGACCGCACAGTTGCCACTACTCTACAAATCAGAGATGGGACACCACTTTCTCCACATCATGTTTTACCCTAGCATAGGTAGATCTTTCATCCTGAGTCCCTGCAGATAACTGGCATCAGGTTAAGGACTCTGAAAACTGTCATAGCTATCGTGCATCACCTTCTACTCAGAGAATAATTTATTCCACTGCCAAGAGCAAGAGCTGTTGATGGTCTTATTTGGTACCCCTCTGCCTCACCCCAGGCTGCTTCCACAGTTCACAGGCACGTTCTCCCCAGATCCTCTATATTATAGAACTCCAATCTAGTAAGGAGATGAGAAATTAAAATAAAATATGAATTTACCACTTATTCAACATTTATATAATATACTAGATATGGGTATGGTTCCATAGAGAGGCAATTTATGCTTTATTAATACCTGAATTGCTATCATTATCCTTCATTGAAAAGATGGGAAACTATAGGAAGTTGATATCTTGTCCAAAGTAACATCAAACTCAAGTTTAATTAAATCCTATAGCCAGAAGATGGAAGCAACCTCAGTGTCCATCAACAGATGAATGGATAAAATGTGGTACATATATACAATGGAATATTACTCAGCCATAAAAAGGAACAAGATTGGGTCATTTGTAGAGACATGGATGGACCTAGAGACTGTCATACAGAGTCAAGTAAGCCAGGAAGAGAAAAATAAGTATTGTATATTAATGCACATATGTGGAATCTAGAAAAATGATATAGATGATTTTAGTTGCAAAATAGAAATAAAGACAGAGAAGTAGAGAAACAATATATAGATACTGAGGTTGAGCAGAATTTGGAGATTGGGATTGACATACACATTATTGATACTATGCATAAAATAAATAACTAATGAGAACATACTGCATGGCACAGGGAACAACGCTTAATGCATTGTGCTGACCTGAATGGGAAGGAAATCTAAAAAAAGAGGGGGTGTATGTATGTGCATCTGGTCCCATCACTTCATGGGAAATAGATGGGGAAACAGTGCAAATAGTGTCAGACTTTATTTTTGGGGGCTCCAAAATCACTGCAGATGGTGACTGCAGCCATGAAATTAAAAGGCGCTTACTCCTTGGAAGAAAAGTTATGACCAACCTAGATAGCATATTCAAAAGCAGAGACATTACTTTGCCAACTAAGGTCCGTCTAGTCAAGGCTATGGTTTTTCCAGTAGTCATGTATGGAGGTGAGAGTTGGACTGTGAAGAAGGCTGAGTGCCGAAGAATTGATGCTTTTGAAGTGTGGTGTTGGAGAAGACTCTTGAGAGTCTCTTGGACTGCAAGGAGATCCAACCAGTCCATCCTGAAGGAGATCAGCCCTGGGTGTTCTTTGGAAGGAATGATGCTGAAGCTGAAACTCCAGTACATTGGCCACCTCATGCGAAGAGTTGACTCCTTGGAAAAGACTCTGATGCTGGGAGGGATTGGGGGCAGGAGGAGAAGGGGACGACAGAGGATGAGATGGCTGAATGGCATCACTTGACTCGATGGACGTGAATTTGAGTGAACTCCGGGAGTTGGTGATGGACAGGGAGGCCTGGCATGCTGTGATTCATGGGGTCACAAAGAGTCGGACACGACAGAGCGACTGAACTGAACTGAATGTATATGTATATCTGATTCATTTTACTGTACAGTAGAAATTAACACAACATTGTAAAACAACTGTATTCCAATAAAAATTAATTTAAAAAAAAGAAGTTAATAGCTTGTCCAAAGTCATACCAAACTCAAGTTTGGCAAACCCCCTTACCAATACCTTCAAAGATATCAGCCTGATTTCCTACAAATTATGGACATCATAGGATACTGCTGAAGAAGAAATCTTGCAGTTCTATTTTTTCTAAGACATTTATAGTAACATTCTGCATGAGGTTTTCTTCCTTTTATGACACATTGGTTTAGATTCCCTTTACCTGGTGAAAGAATATGTCTAAAAATATTTTGGAAAGTTTATAACCCTATTAAAATATAGGCATTATTATTCTTTTTAAGGTCTAATGGTCTTTGTTTAAAGAATATTTTTATTTACACAATGATCTCAAATTTATGTTGCTAGTGAAAGAAAATAATATGGATCTCTCATTGTGAGGAGGGCTATGAGGTATGAACACTTCAAAGCTGATTGCTTTGAAGTTTTTATACAAAATATTCAAGGCCTATGTGCATGATTTACACTCTGTTAAATTTTTAGAAAACTCTTGCTGTTGATAACGTGATGCAATCACCTGCCTTTGTTTCCAGAATAACACAACTACATATTCACCTAGATTTGTGACTATGTAGTGAGTTAATGCTTATGCTGCTGCTGCTAAGTCACTTCAGTCGTGTCCGACACTGTGCAACCCCATAGACAGCAGCCCACCAAGCTCCCCCATTCCTGGGATTCTCCAGGCAAGAACACTGGACTGGGTTGCCATTTCCTTCTCCGATGCGTGAAAGTGAAAAGCGAAAGTGAAGTTGTGTCTGACTCTTAGCGACTCCATGGACTGGTGCCTGCCAGACTCCTCTGCCCATGGAATTTTCCAAGCAAGAGTACTGGAGTGGGTTGTCATTGCCTTCTCTGTGAATGCACACATAAACCACTAAAAATTAGGAATTATTGCTAATAAAGTTTTGCTAGTGATTTACATGAGAACACAGTTAAAATAATACTAGCTACCATCTATTGCCAATATTTTATGTGTCAGGAGGTTAGATACTCTGCCTCATCTCACTTCATTCCTTTCTCTCAGTAACCCTAAAAGATTGGATGCTGAGGTTTAAAATGGTGAAGTAATGTACTCATAATCACACATCTACAAGCTGTACAGTGCAGAGAGTTTAAATCCAGGCTTATCCATATCTGAAATTCCTTTTGCTTGGCAGATAGCTGCAGAGTTCCTCCCTCATGTGCTGAGAATTGAACCAGAATCAATAACTCTCTGCTCACAGCTTTGACATTTTGATTTTTTGACCCTCTTGGCATTTCGCTATCACCTGAGGGAAACTATACAAAAATGAAGTTTCCTTTTCTCAACCACAGGTGCCATTTCCTTTCGTCCACATCTCCCTCTTATGAACCTAATCAGTAACCTGATAAGTGAAAACCTGTACCGAGGGTTACTCAAGGTCAGTAAAAGTTAGAGAATAGTCTTAGCATGTCAAACTGAAAAAAAAAATTTATTAGAGTTTCTTAAGGATTATCTGGTCTAATAGACAATTTACTAGAACAGACTGGCCAACAGCACTGTCCCCAAAATAGTGAAATTGTAAGTCATTGGACTACAGGACTACATAGGATTACAGGCTGTCAGAGGCAGATGAGACCTTAAGAAATTGTTTCACAAGTTGTATTTACAAGTACAAGTTTTCAGTGCTGCAGCAGTGGAGAGATGGTCCCAAGAAACTTAGCCCAGAGCTTGAACTGAGAATAGATCCTCCAGACCTTCAGACTTAGGCTCTTAATTCTGTTTTATATTCATATTTTTGCCTATTAAAAAATCAGAAAAGTACAAGGAGAATATGAAAACACATATGTATCCACCATCCCCAGTGTTACCAATCCTTTTTCCTGTGCTGGTGTCTTCTCCAGATATAGCTTCTGTCAAGAATGTAGGTGTGTGTTTAGTACATTGTGTAGGGCTTCCCAGGTGGCACAGTGGTAAAGAATCTGCCTGCCAATGCAGGAGATGTAAGAGACGTGCTTTGGATCCTTGAGCCAGGAAGATGCCCTGGAGTAGGAAATGGCAACCCACTCTAGTATTTGTGCTTGGAAAATTCAATGGACAGAGGAGCCTGGTGGGCTACAGCCCATGGGGTACCAAAGAGTTAGACATGACTGAGCACACAGATACATGTTTTTATTACATATGTGTAAGTCAATAAACTACATGAACTGACTTTTGAATAGAGTTTACATAAATGGCATCATGCAGTGTATTATTTTATGTGCACATGGTTACTCACTCAAAATTTCATTTTAGCAACTTGTTTATAATATTGAAATATCTTCACCTCTTTGACTGCAATTCTATATCTTATCAATACATCAACCACATCTTAAAATATATCTCACTGATGTATCACAGTCTACATTTAGTCAATTCCCCATTGCTGAAAATTTGTTGTTGCTTCTCCCGCTTTTTGTTTTTGCTATCCTCAAGCTATGCTGCTTATGTACTGCTTATGCTTTGCATTTCAAAGCATACAGCATGTTGTTTTGCTTCTTGCTGTAATTTATACAAATGTTATACTTTGGTTTACAGACATCCAGATCTTATTTATACTTCTAAAAATGAGCCATGTTGACTGACAAAGCTATATTTTATTCGTTTTTACTCATGTATAGTATTCCATTTCACTTCATGGATCACAGCTTTGTTGTGGCAAAGGGGCTTGCATAACTCAGTGAAGCTATGAGCCCTGTCTAGAAGGATGATCAAGATGGAAAGGTCACAGTGAAAAGTTCTAACAAAACGTGGACCACTGGAGGAGGAAATGGCAACCCACTCCAGTATTCTTTCCTAGAAAATCACGTGGATAGTACTTACATAAAATCACTTAAGATTATACAATGGAGATAATGAATAGATGTGAGGGATTAGATCTGTTAGACAGATTTCCTGAAGAAATATGGACAGCAGTTCATAATATTGTACAGGAGGCAGTGACCAAAACCATCCCTGAGAAAAAGAGGTGGAATAAGGCAAAGTAGTTTTCTGGGGAAGCTTTACAAATAGCTGAGGAAAGAAGAGAAGTGAAAGGCAAGGAAGAAATAGAAAAATATACCCAACTGAATTCAGAGTTGCAGAGAATAGAAAGGAGATAAGAAGGCCTTCTTAAATGAACAATGCAAAGAAATAGAGGAAAACATTAGAATGGGAAAGACTAGAGATTTCTTCAAGAAACCAAGGAAACATTTCATGCAAGGATGGGCATGAGAAAGGACAGAAACAGTAAGGACATAACAGAAGCATAAGAGGTAAGAGGTGGCAAGAATACATAGAAGAACTATACAAAAAAAAAAATCTTAATGACCCAGATAACCAGTATGGTGTGGTCACTCACCTAGAGTCAGACATCTTGCAGTGTGAAGTCAAGTGGGGCTTAAGAAGCATTACTATTCTAACAAAGCAAAGCTAATGGAGGTGACAGAATTCTAGCTGAGTTATTTATAATCCTAAAAGATGATGCTGTTAAAGTGCATCACTCAATATGTGACCAAATTTGAAAAACCCAGCAGCGGCTACAGGACTGAGAATGATCAGTTTCATTCCAATTCAAAAGAAGGACAGTGCCAATGAATATTCAAAATTCCATACAGTTGTGCTCATTTCATATGCTATTGAGGTTATCTCAAAATCCTTCAAGCAAGACTTCAGCAGTAAGTGAACTGAGAACTTCCCCATTTAGGCTGGTCTTCTGAGAGGCAGAGAAACCAGAGATCAAATTGCCAATATTCACTGGATCATGGAGAAAGCTCCAGAAAAGTGTCTACTTCTGCTTCATTGATTATGCTAGAAACTTTGACTGTGTGAATTAAAACAAATTGTGGAAAATTCTTAAATTATGGGAATACAGACCACTTTACCTATTTTCTGAGAAGTCTATATGCAGGAAAAGAAGTAACAGAACTAGACAGGGAAAAACATACTGCTTCAAAATTGGGGAAGGAGTACAACAAGGCTGTATATTGTCACCCTACTTATTCAACTTCTTTGCAGAACATATCATGAGAAATGCCAGACTGGATGAATCACAAGCTGGAATCAAGATTGTAGGCTGAAATATCAACAACCTCATATATGCAGATGATACTGCTTTAATGGCAGAAAGTGAAGAGAAACTAAAGAACCTATTGATGAGGGTGAAAGAGCAGTGAAAAAGCTGGGTTGAAACTCAATATGTTTCAACATGTTGAAAGTCAACATCACAGCATCTGTTCTCATCACTTCATTGCAAATAGAAGGAGAAAAAGTGGAATCAGTCTTAGACTTTATTTTCTTGAGCTCCGAAATCACTGCAGATGGTCACTGCAGCCATGAAAGTAAAAGATGCTTGTT
Source organism: Ovis canadensis (assembly GCF_042477335.2). Classification (NCBI taxonomy): domain Eukaryota; kingdom Metazoa; phylum Chordata; class Mammalia; order Artiodactyla; family Bovidae; genus Ovis; species Ovis canadensis. The sequence goes on along the minus strand of NC_091246.1, from coordinate 193,537,630 downwards.
CCTTGTTAGGAAAGCTGTGACAAATCTAGACAGCATATTATAAATCAGAGACATAGCTTTGCAAAGATCCATGTAGCCAAGCTATGCTTTTACCAGTAGTCATGTACATATATGAGAGCTAGATCATAAAGAAGGCTGAGCACAAACAAATTGATGTTTATGAACTGTGGTGCTGAAGAAGACTCTTGAGAGTCCCTTGGGCTGTAAGGAGATTAAACCAGTCAATCCTAAATGAAATCAACCATGAATATTCATTCGAAGGACTGTTGCTGAAGCTGAAGCTCCAATACTTTGGCCACCTGATGCAAAGAATGGACCCATTGGAAAAGCCCCTGATTCTGGGAAAGATTGAAAGCAAAAGAAAAAGGGGGCAGCAAAGGATGAGATGGTTAGGTGGCATCACAGATTCAACAGACATGAATTTGAACAAATTCCAATAGATAGTGGAGGACGGAGGAACCTGGTGTGCTACAGTCTATGAGGTTGCTCAGAGTCGTTGCTCAGGTTGTTATCGACTAAACAACAACAACAAAAAGTATTCCATTACATTAGCATATAGAAGTTATTTATCCATTACCTGTGATGGGCGTTCAAGCTGTTTCCCACTCTTTGTGATCATAAACAATGGTGCTACAAATAGTCCTTAAACATTTATCCTGATTCATATTCAAATAAGTTTTTCTGGAGAGTGGAACTGATGTTATGTATGAGTATTTATGTTCACTTTTGGGAGATTGATACAGTAAAACATTGTGTGAATCTGTGTCACATGTTCAGCAACATGCTAATTTTTCTCATGCTAAATAACATAAGGAGAGTTATAAAAATATTAAAATTCCCATTAGTCAGGGTTCTTAAATGTTGCCCTTTTGATGAGCATAAAAATGCTTCTCATTGTGGTCTTGGTTTGTATCACCCAGCTAATGAAGGAGAGGGGGGCGACAGAGGATGAGATGGTGGGATGGCATCACTGATTCAATAGACATGAGTTTGAGCAAGCTCCAGGAGATAGTGAAGGCAGGGGAAGCCTGATGTGCTGCAGTCAGGTGGTCACAAAGAGTCGGACACGACTGAGAAGCTGAACAACAACAACAATGAAAGAGAGGGTGGAGTTTTACCTGTGTCTTTTTACTGCTCATGCTTCTGTGAAACACGCAGCTTTTGTCCAGGTTTTCTTTTTGGGATAGTTACCATATTTCATTTATACACATATGCCTCTTATTTATTCTAATAATGTCTAAATTTATTACATATTTTGATTTTTTCCTAAATGAGAGGAAGAACATAGAAGAGTTTAAATAACATTATAGTTTCTTTTTTTTTCTATAAAATCTTCTCTGTCATTTTTGCCTGTTTTAGTTCAAATATCTTATTCCTCTAAATAGCTATGTTTCTTTAATTTTTCTCACCATTTTTATTAAAGTTTACCACATTCTTCATTTATCCTTGCTTCTTATCTTTGGATTCATTTTTATTCCCAATGAAGTAACTGCATTTGTTAGTATTTTTAGTAAGTTTCAGAAGTTACTGATAAATTCTATTTATTTATGAATATTTGGAAATGTCTTTATTCTGCTTGAGTCATGACTGAGCATTCATTGATAGTGATGCTTTGCAAGCACTCTTAGGTGATATTTTCGTGTTTCTTTGCTTATGTCCCAGGCAATAGAAGTCAGAATGCTCAGCAGCTCCAATGCTGGAGTCTCAGGCTGCTGTGTGGGGATCCTCTCTTGGGGCTTATGTCATGGGGAGATCCAATGTGTTCTAAAGGAGGAGTTGGCAAGTCACAAAGGGCACTGGTAAAGATAACCTGAGGCTCAAGTTGGAGCAGTTTACCAACTGGTTAGTGGTGCTTTAACATCTGACAGCTGGTACTGCCACACCAAAGTAAACCAAAGGAAAACTTCCCATGCACATTTTGTTGCCCTAGTTCTTTCCATTGATGAGAAATAAGTTTATATCTCTCTCTAATGCTCTGTTTACTTTTAATGTTCATCAGTTTTTCTATGATATGCATAAGTGAGGGAATTTTTTTTTTTATTGTTTAGCACTCAGAGAGCAGTTTCCATCTGCAGATACTTGTCTTTCGATTTTAAGAGATTCTTGGTTGCTACCAATTTGAATATTGCCGCTGTGCTATTTCACTCTTTCCCTCTGGAACTTATGTCACATGTGTATTTTTCCATTATTTGTATTTAATTGAGGTATAATTGATTTACAATGCTGTATTAGTTTCAGGTGTACAACGAAGTGATTCAGTTATAATTTTTCTTTTTCGGATTCTTTTCCATTATAGGTTATTACAAAATGTTGAATATAGTTCCCTGTGCTATATAGTAGGTCCCTGTTGGTTATCTATTTTATACCTAGTAATATTACATGTTAATCTCAACAGCCTAATTTATCCCTCCTCTGCCCCTTTCCGCATTGGTAACACATATATGTCTATGTGTCTATTTCTGTTTTGTAAATAAGATCATTTGATCATATTTTTGATTCCATGTATATGCAAAATCATATGATATTTGTTTTTATCTGACTTACTTCACTTAGTATGCTAATCTCTAGGTCCATCCATGTTGCTGAAAATGGCATTATTTCATTATTTTTTATGGCTGAGTAATACTTCACTGCATATATGTAACCACATCATCTTTATCCACTTATCTGCCAATGGACATTTAGGTTGCTTTCATATCTTGATTATTGTAAATAGTGCTGCAGTGAACATTGGGGTGCATGCACTCTTTTGAATTATGTTTCCTCTAGATAAATGCCCAGAAATGAGACTGTTGGATCATATGGTAGCTCTATTTTTAGTTTTTAAGGAACCTCCATACTCTTCTCTACAGTAGCTGTACCAATTTTTTTCCCACCAAGAGTGTAGCAGAGTCTCTTTTTCTCCAGGTATGTACTAGTTCTTTGAAATGGATACTCCATGGCCCTTACCTTCTCTTTGATTAATGTCATGTTTTTATCAGCTGTGATGTATTCCAGATAAACTTTCACTACCATTGTCCAGCTCCCTAGTTTGCTATTTCTGTCTAGTCAAGAGTTTATTCCATGTACTGAAGTCTTTCTAATTTCAATAATTCTTTTTTATTGTTAGAATTTCCAATTAGATCTTTTTTATCTCCATCTCTCATGATTTCTTAATTATATTTGCAGATATTATTTCTTTCTTACTATTTGAAAATTTCATAAATACCATTTTAAAGCCATTTTGAAATGGTTCCATCACTTTCATTTATCTTCTTGAATGTGTCATTAGTGGCTCTCTCAATATTAAAATTCTAATCAGCACAGAAGATCAGGTGCCAAATTTTTTAACATAAAGAATAAATGTTCATCAGTAAATTTGTGAGCTGAAGAAAGATAGCCATTACTTGATTTGAAGGCTGGGGTGCACAGGTTCTGTTTCACATAATTCATCTTCATATACAGATTCCAAACAATAATATACCTACCCCAACATTCCAGGTAAGACTAAGAGCATCATGAAACTATCACCATCTCTCACCTGCACCACAGCAGTAACCTCTTAACTCTATACACCTTTTCATGGTCCATTCTACATACAGCCAGAACACTTTTAAAAACTTAGTCTTTACCAAACCAATGGCTTTTCATTGATGACAACAAAACTCAAGTGCTTTACAATGTTTTTTATTTGTAGTCAGTGTTTCTGAAACTTCAAAGTGTTAATTGAATCACCTAAACAGCACCTGAGGACATTGTAAAACCACTGATTCTAACTCAGTATGTCTGAGGCGGGGCCTGAAATTCTGGATTCTGTCTAGGCGTCCAAGTGATGCTGATGCTGCAGGTCACACTGAGATGTACTTTCCTACAGCTCCCTCCCTCTACATCTGACTTTCTCTCTCCTCTGTCATTTCACAGTACTCACCTTTTACTCATTTATGCCATTTGCATTGACCTCCTTGTTGTTTTCCAAAAGATAAAGTTTGTTATACCCTTGGACTTTATAAGTATTGAGATCAATTTCTGCTCTATCCCCTTACTTCTTTCAGGTCCCTGCTCTGATATTGCCTCCTCAAGAGGTTTTCTCTAAACAACTTACCCATTAGTCTTTTCTGTATCTTTCTTTCTCTTCATAGCCCTTTTAAGTTATATACAAATATATATGATATAGGTATGAATATAAATCAAATATGTAATTAAATTAATGCTAAGAGCAATGAAAAGATGTCAAGATATTAATAGATATTTCTTTAATCATGTCAGCCTTATTAAAACATGCATTCCATGAGGCTACTAATCTTATACCCTTGCTATTCACTAAAGACTAAACTCTCTGAAGTTCTAGAATTTAATTATCTTATTCAGCACATTGTGTCTCATGAATAGGATTGTACTTAACAAATATAATGTGTACCATAACCATTTGGTGAACTAAAGACTAAATGCAAATACTTGGCAATTGCACTTGTGTAGGCAACTCCTAGTTTTAGTGTAGAGAAATGTCTTATGTTATGTTGTGCTGATTTCCACTTTAACTGAGAATTTGCCCTTGACTAAGAAGGTGTGTTAAGCAGAATTCTAAGTGACTATCCCATATTCTTGGCCCCTGATGTATATATACCTTTTCTTGGTTATCAAACTGAACACTAATCCAGGTGCTGTAAGGAACTTTACACATGTGATTAATAACCCAAACCAGTTGACTTTAAGATATAGAGATTATCCTCCAATAAACTTAACACAATCCGGTGAGTCCTTAACATGGACAGGATTTTCAAGGGAAAAATGTGAAGCACAGGATGAATTCAGCATGAAAAAGATTTTCTGTTGCTGACTTTGAAGAAGAAAGCCACATGGCAAGAGGTGAATTCACATACACAGTAAAAATTAAAAAACACTGATCTATGGAATATATATTAAAAATAATGCTATGATAGCTATTGAGTATAGGGAAGAAGGGAGCTGTGAGACATAAGAAAGAGTAATTCTAAATATGCCTGTAATTATTTGTTTTTTAAATTAATTTTTATTATGGTATAGTTGATTTACAATGTTGTGTTAGTTTCTGTTGTACAGCAAAGTGAATCAGCTATGTGTGTGTGCTAAGTTGCTTCACTTGTGTCTGACTCTTTGTGACTCTGCACACTGTAACCCACCAGGTTTCTCTGTCCATGGGATTCTCTAGGCAAGAATACAGGAGTGGGTTGCCATGCCCTTCTCCAGGGGATCTTCCCAACTCTGGAATCAAACTCAAGTGTTTTACATCTCTGGCATTGGTAGGAGGGTTCTTTACCACTAATGCCACTAGGGAAGCCTGAATCAGTTATACATGTACATACATCCACTCTTTTTTATTCCAATGCAGAGTATCACAGAGTATCAATGAGTTCCCTGTGCTATACAGTGGTTTTCATTAGGTATCTATTTTATGTCAATCCCAGTCTCTCATTTTATCCCTCCCCACCTTTCCCCCTCAGTAGCCATGCACTTGCTTTCTACATCTGTGACTATATTTCTGTTTTGTAAATAGGTTCATTTGCACCTTTTTTTTTGTTCCCACATATAAGTGATATCATATATTGTTTTCTCTGTCTGACTTACCTTAGTCAGTATGACAATCTCTAGGTTCATGCATGTTTCTGTAAATGGCATTTTCTTGTTCTTTTTATGGCTGAGTAATATGCAGATGACACCACCCTTATGGCAGAAAGTGAAGAGGAGCTAAAAAGCCTCTTGATGAAAGTGAAAGAGGAGAGCAAAAAAGTTGGCTTAAAGCTCAACATTCAGAAAACGAAGATCATGGCATCCGGTCCCATCACTTCATGGGAAATAGATGGGGAAACAGTGCAAACAGTGTCAGACTTTATTTTGGGGGACTCCAAAATCACTGCAGATGGTGATTGCAGCCATGAAATTAAAAGATGCTTACTCCCTGGAAGAAAAGTTATGACCAACCTAGATAGTATATTCAAAAGCAGAGACATTACTTTTCTGATTAAGGTCCTTCTAGTCAAGGCTATGATTATTCCTATGGTCATGTATGGATGTGAGAGTTGGACAGTGAAGAAGGCTGAGCGCCGAAGAATTGATGCTTTTGAACTGTGGTGTTGGAGAAGGCTCTTGAGAGTCCCTTGGACTGCAAGGAGATCCAACCAGTCCATTCTGAAGGAGATCAGCCCCGGGATTTCTTTGGCAGGAATGATGCTAAAGCTGAAACTCCAGTACTTTGGCCGCCTCACGTGAAGAGTTGACTCATTGGAAAAGACTCTGATGCTGGGAGGGATTGGGGGCAGGAGGAGAAGGGGACGACAGAGGATGAGATGGCTGGATGGCATCACTGACTCTATGGACGTGAGTCTGAATGAACTCTGGGAGATGGTGATGGACAGGGAGGCCTGGTGTGCTGTGATTCATTGGGTCGCAAAGAGTCGGACATGACTGAACAGCTGAACTGAACTGAACTGAACTGTATATTCCCTTGTATATATGTAGCATATATTTTTTATCCATTTCTCTGTCAATAGATTGGGTTGCTCGTTTTTTTTTGGTATTGAGTTGCATGAGCTGTTTGTGTATTATGGAAATTAATCTCTTATTGACTGCATTGTTGGCAAACATTTTCTCCCGTTCTATGTACTGTCTTTCATTTTGTTCATGCTTTCCTTTGCTGTGCAAAAGCTGTTAAGTTAAATTAAGTCCCATTAGATTATTTTTTTTATTACTCTAGGAGATGGATCAAAAAAAAATCTTCCTGAAATACTTTCCTATAAAAGTCAATAAATATGTAAAGGATTGTATAAGAAAATTTGGAAACTATAGATATAACATGTAATTCTAGTTGGCAGGTGCTTGTCAAGCATATTTCATTATTTCAAATTAATTTAATTTTAAATAATTAACATCTAATTTAATTTTAAATAAGAATGATATATACCAAAAAGTATTAAACCCATATGGGATAAAAATAACCTCCCTGACTTCTCTGTTTCAAAGTATACAATCCCAAATCCCATTAATGCCAGTCTATCTACTGTTCTGTCAATTTCAAGTAGAATTTAAATTTAGATGAGCACTGCTCAGTTGGAGCATCCACTCCTAAGAGCTGCTGTTGTTCCCATAGTATTCTAGTAAAAGAGAGATTTAAAACAAACAAACAAACAAAAGACCATTGGGTAAGAAGATAAGATACCTGAAAGAAATAAAAAAATGACAGCTACTTTAATTGCAATGGTCAGGAAAGAGCTTGTGAAGATCATTTGAGATGAGAGCTATAAGATGAGGGATATGTAGTTTTTCCACATTCTGGGGAAAGTGTTTTGGCAGAGAGAAAGGCAAGGATAATGATAAGAAAGGAGCTGAGATTGTCAGGAAGCAAAAAGAAGACACATATGACTTAGAGGTTTAGAAAAATGTGGATGATTGTATACTGAGTTCAAAACTCCCAACAGCATTAAAATCATGTCGGAAATGGTAGCTGTTTATCATAAATGTTGATATTATTTTAAGGACAATAGGAAACCTTGAGGAATTTAAAAGAGGCATTAAGTAACCTAAGTTTCGTTTTAAAAGCCTCCCTTTGGAAGATGGTAGGATAGAAAATTTCAGGCTTTTTTATCTCCATAAGAAATATGAAATAAACTATGGAAAGACAAATAAGTTTATACCAAAGATTACATCAGTCAGTTCAGTTTAGTTTAGTCACTCAGTCATGTCCGACTCTTTGCGACCCCATGAGCCTCAGCACACCAGGCCTCCCTGTCCATCACCAGCTCCAGGAGTTTAACTCAAACACATGTCCAGTGAGTCAATGATGCCATCCAACCATCTCATCCTCTGTCATCCCCTTCTCCTCCTGAATGTTGAGCTTCAAGCCAACTTTTTAACTCTCCTCTTTCACTTTCATCAAGAGGCTTTTTAGTTCCTCTTCACTTTCTGCCATAAGGGTGGTGTCATCTGCATGTCTGAGGTTATTGATATTTCTCCCAGCAATCTTGATTCCAGCTTGTGCTTCTTCCAGTCCAGCGTTTCTCATGATGTACTCTGCATAGAAGTTAAATAAGCAGGGTGACAATATACAGCCTTGACATACTCCTTTTCCTATTTGGAACCAGTCTGTTGTTCCATGTCCGGTTCTAACTGTTACTTCCTGACCTGCATACAGATTTCTCAAGAGGCAGGTCAGGTGGTCTGGTATTCCCATCTCCTTCAGAATTTTCCACAGTTTATTGTGATCTATACAGTCAAAGGCTTTGACATAGTCAATAAAGCAGAAATAGATGTGTTTTTTTTTTTTAAAACTCTCGCTTTTTTGATGATCCAGCAGATATTGACAATTCGATCTCTGGTTCCTCTGCCTTTTCTAAAACCAGCTTGAACATCTGGAAGTTCACAGTTCATGTATTGCTGAAGCCTGGCTTACAGAATTTTGAGCATTACTTTACTAGTGTGTGAGATGAGAGCAATTGTGCAATAGTTTGAGCATTCTTTGTCATTGTCTTTCTTTGGGATTGGAATGAAAACTGACCTTTTCTGGCCCTGTGCCACTGGCTGAGTTTTCCAGGTTTGCTGGCATATTGAGTGCAGCACTTTCACAGCATCATGTTTGAGGCTTTGAAAGAGCTCAACTGGAATTCCATCACCTCCACTAGCTTTGTTCATAGTGATGCTTTCTAAGGCCCACTTAACTTCACATTCCAGGATGTCTGGCTCTAGGTGAGTGATCACACCATTGTGATTATCTGGATCATGAAGATCTTTTTTGTACAGTTCTGTGTATTCGTGCCACCTCTTCTTAATCTCTTCTGCTTCTGTCAGGTCCCTAACATTTCTGTCCTTTATTGAGCCCATCTTTGCATGAATTGTTCCCTTGGTATCTCTAATTTTCTTGAAGAGATCTCTAGTCTTTCCCAATCTATTGTTAATAATCAAGAGAACAACACATTAAAAATGGTAGAAATGCAGATGATTTTACCCACCTTGTCGAATCCTCTTTCTGTTCAGGAAGAAATGGTTCAATTCTTGATTCCCTCCCTTGGGATGAAAGGAGCAGAATGAAACTTTTTTATAATGCTCTTGCCTCTCTGTGGGCTTCCCAGGTGGCACTAGTGGTAAAGAACCCACTTGCCAATGCAGGAGACATAAGAGATGCAGGCTTGATCCTTGGGTAGGGAAGATCCCCAGGAGGAGAGCATGGCAACACACCCCAGTATTCTTGCCTGGAGAATCCCATGGACAGAGGAGCCTTGAAGGCTATATATAGTCTGTGGGATCACAAAGAGTCAGATAATATTGAAGTGACTTAGGACCCACATGCAGCCTCTGTGTGGGATGCCTGAGTTACTGGTTTATGTCTTACCTGACTTGGAAGCCAGACAGCAAACAGTGCAAACTGTGGAAGATAAAGAGGGTATCCTTGTTTATGAACACTTCTGGGAGACCATAAACCAATAGATACATGGTAGCAAGAGACTATGGACAGATAAATATAATAGAACTTCTATGGACTCCAAGAAAAGGCTGGGGTGAGATTCTTTGGAAAATTAAGACATTTACCAAGAGCTGTGTGTATGGTAGGACATACAGAGAACTTACAGTTATAAAATAAATAAATCATGGAAATTTAATGTACAGCATGGTGACTATAATGAATAACACTATATTGCATGTTTAAAAGTTGAAAATAGTAGATCTTCAAGGTTCTTATTACAAGAAAATAGTTGTTACTGAATGGTGACAAATGCTTACTAGACTTACTATGATGACCATTTTTCAATATATACAAATATTGAATAATTATTTGTATACCTCAAACTAATGTTATATGTCAATTATGCCTCAATTAAATTTTTTCTGTTCTCATTGAGCTTATTTTGTGTTGTAAAGCAATTATAATAATAATAGCTTTCTTTTAAATACAAGTTTAGAGAAAGCAATGACAATATACCCTATAGAAATTTGTTAAATCTGCTTATTTTAATAAATCAATTTTATTACTTAAAATAATCCAAACAAGATGTTTGCTTTAATCTATTTAAGAAATTATTTTTTAAAAAACACACAAAAGAGAAATAAAATAAAATACCTACATTTCTATAAAATATATGGTATTTGTATCTGTGGAAATATGTGAAAAAATAAAAATAATGGTTTATACAAACTTTGTAATAATATACAAAGTATAGTACTAATGAAATCATGCAGATTGGGAGAATATTAGTAGATATTTATTAAGAAAAGCTGGAAAGTAAAATAGAGAGACAAGGAAGAAAAGGAAAATCTAATATTCATCTCTGTTTCATTATGTCCCTATATTTTAGGAAAACTTAGTTTCTTGGCTTTGTTTTAGCTCAATACATGTAAGTGTGAAAATAAAGGCTAACTTGTATCAAAAACAAAATAAAACAAGACAAACAAAGAAACAAAACAGCGTACACATAGACCCAGACAGGATACATGCCCAGAAAAAAATCAAAGACTATCTTAGCCTATTTTTTAGTCAAGTCTTCTACTCCATTTTATGAGGTAGCTGATTTTTTCAAATGTTCAATTTTCAGTAAATGATGACAAGTCATAAAAAGAAAAGGGAAATATGGCCTACTCAAAGAAAAAAAATTAATCTCCTGAAACCATTCCTGAAGGAACACATGCATTCATTAAAATGGGTTTAATATTTAAAACAAACATTTTTTAAAGCAATTGTCTCCAGTACACTTCAAAGCCAAGCAAAACAGAAAAAGAAATTAAAGAAATCAAGGAAAATGTCATATCAACAACAAAAACAATATCAACAAAGAGAAGCTGTGAAAAAGATAAAAAAAAATTTGGAGCTAAAAAAACATGTTAACTGAATTGAAAATTTTACTAGAGGGGTTCAATAGCATAATTGAACAGGTAAAAATAATCAACAAATTCAAAGACATTGTTTAAAATCATAAATCTGAGAAGCAAAAAGGAATAATGATAGAATATGAACAAAACCTAAGGAATGGCTTTAAGATCAATATGCACATTCTGGGAGTCTCAGAGGAGAAGAAAGAGTCAGAGAGCTTATCTAAAGAAATAGTGGTTGAAAACGCCCCCAAATGTTAGGGAATATGTGGATATACAAGTCCAAGCAGCTCAATAACTCAAATTTTGGTAAATCCAAAAAGGTCAACACCATGCACAGTATAAACAAACAGTGGGTTAAGATAAAGAGAATTTCGAAAGCAACGAAGTTGACTCTTCACATAAAAGAGATTCTCAGTAAGATTATGAGTGAATTTTTCAGCTTAAACCAAGAAATATATGCCATAAGGCAGTGGGATGACCTATTAAAGTGCTAACAAAAAAAAATAGTTGTCAACAGAGAATACTGTATCTGGTAAACTACACTTCAGAAACAAGGTAAAAAATTAAGACATTTTCAAATAAACAAAAGTAGAAGAAGTTCATTACTACCAGACTTTTCCATAATAAATGCCAAAGGAATTTCTTCCAATAGAAAAAAAAAAAGAACCAAAGACTGTAACTCAAAGCCATATGAAAAGATAAACTTCTATGGTACGGGTAAACACATAGACAAATATAAATAAGTATCATTTTATTTTGGTCTGTAACTCCACTTTTAATTGTTTTATAGATTTAAAAAAGTGTAAAAATTACCATACATCTAAGTTAATAGGTAAACCATATTTAATAAGCAATTTATGATAGCAATACCAGAAATAGGAGGTAAGGCTGAAAAGGATTAGAGGTTTTGTATGTGGCTGAAGTACATTGTTAAGAGTTTAAAATAGATTGTTGCAGCTATAAGACGCATAATGTAATCACCATTCAGTTCAGTTCAGTCACTCAGTCGTGTCCGACTCTTTGCGACCCAATGAATCGCAACACGCCAGGCCTCCCTGTCCCTCACCATCTCCGGAGTTCACTCAGACTCACGTCCATCAAGTCCGTGATGCCATCCAGCCATCTCATCCTCTGTCGTCCCCTTCTCCTCCTACCCCCAATCCCTCCCAGCATCAGAGTCTTTTCCAATGAGTCAACTCTTCACATGAGGTGGACAGAGTACTGGAGTTTCAGGTTTAGCATCATTCCTTCCAAAGAAATCCCAGGGCTGATCTCTTTCAGAATGGACTGGTTGGATCTCCTTGCAGTCCAAGGGACTCTCAAGAGTCTTCTCCAGCACCACAGTTCAAAAGCATCAATTCTTCGGCGCTCAGCCTTCTTCACAGTCCAACTCTCACATCCATACATGACCACTGGAAAAACCATAGTCTTGACTAGAAGGACCTTAGTTGGCAAATTAATGTCTCTGCTTATCACCATAGTAACCATAAAAATAATATCTAAAGACTACACAAAAGGAAATGAGAAATTTTTTTTAAAGTCACCATAAAAATGTCAACTGAACAAAAAAGAAATCATTAGAGAAGATAATTAGAAAAAAAAAGTTACAAGGCATGGAGAAAATAATTAGCAAAAATGACAGTAGTAAATGCTTTATATCAGCTAATGTTTTAAATGTTAATGAACTGTACTCTTCAAACAAAAGTCACAGAATAGCAGAATGAATTAAAAAATAAACGAAACAAGATCTAACTATATCCTGTGTACAAGTGACTCACTTTACATCTAAGGACACACATAGATTGAAAAAGCAAGAATGGATAAAAGATAATTACTAACCAAAATAAAGCAGGAACAATTTTAGTATCAGCCAAAATAGATGTAAGTCAGAAACTGCTGATAGACAAAGAATAATATTTTGAAGTAATAAAAATGTCAATTTACCAAGAAGGTATAATAATTATAGATAGTTTGTAACAAATATCAGTGCTCGAAAATCATAAAACATTTTTATAAAACTGAAACAAACTTTTACAAGATTGAAGAACAAATAGATAGCTTTATAATAATAGTAGTAATCAGCCTGTAATACTCTACTAGAGTAAAAGATGGGAAAGAGATGACATGAACAACACTATAGACCAATTGGAGCTAAGAGACACAAACTGAACACTCTACAAAAGATAGCAAATAGTCCTTTTCTCAAGTAGCCATTGGAGAAGGCAATGGCACTCCACTCTAGTACTCTTGCCTGGAAAATCCCATGGACAGAGGAGCCTGGTGGGCTTGCGGTCCATGGGGTCACTAGGAGTCGGACATGACTGAGCGACTTCACTTTCATGCATTGGAGAAGGAAATGGCAACCCTCTCCAGTGTTCTTGCCTGGAGAATCCTAGGGAGGGGAGCCTAGTGGGCTGCCATCTATGGGGTTGCACAGAGTCGGACACGAAGGAAGTGACTTAGCAGCAAGTAGCCATGGATCATTTTCCAGGACAGATCATATGTCAGGCCACAAAACAAGACTTAATATGTTTTAAAATATCAAAATTGTACATAATATAATTTCTTCTGAATATAATTTTTTAAACTAGGAGTCAAAACCAAATGAAAAATTCAAAAATTCAAAAACATGCAGAAATTAAACAAAACACTCTTAAACAACTGGTGACTCAGGTAAGAAATCAAGATGAAAATTTAAAAATATCTTGAAGGAGATAAAAATAAAGACACAACATTTCTAAATTTATTAGATACAGTGAAAGCAAGGCAAAGAGGCAATTTGTATGCATATAAACTCTTACATTAAAGAAGAAGAAAGGTTTATAAGCAATCAATTGATTGATTTTATATGTTATAGAGCTGCAAAAGGATGAAAAACTAACCCCAAAACTAGCAGAAAGAAATAATATTACAGCAGACATAAATGAAACTTAAAAATGAAGAGAAAATCAACAAAGCCAAGAGTAGATTCTGTGAGAAGACAACAACAAAAAGATGACAAACCATAGCTAGATTGAAAAGAATAGAGAGAGAAGTCCAAATAACTCAAATCAGAAATTAAGTGGGGGATGAGGTGGGGAGAGGAATCATTACTACAATTTTTACATAAATGAAAAAGATTATGAGACACTATGAACAATTGTACATTAACAAATTGAGTAACTTGACAGAATGGAAAAATTCCTAGAAATATAAAACCTACCAAGACTGAATCATGAATAAATAGAAAATCTGAACATATGTATGACTAGTATGGAGATTGAATTGGTGATCAAAAGCCTCTCAAAAAGGAAAAGCTCAGGACCAGATGGCTTCATACATAAATTCTACCAAACATTTAAATAAGAATTAATGCTAATCCTCCTAAAACACTTCCAAATATTCAAGAGGAAATATTTCAAACTCATTCTATGAAACCAGCATTAACATGACACCAAAGCCAAAACTAGTATATAAAAAGAATAATATAGGACAATATCCCTGATGAGTTTTGATGCAAAAATCCTTGCAAAATATGCCAAACTAAATTCAGCAGCATATTAAAATGATCTTACACTTTGACAAAGTGGAATTTATTCTTGGAATACAAATGGTTCAACAAATAAAAATGGATCAGTGTAATACATCATTTTAAGAGAATGAAGGAGGAAAAACACAAGATGATCTCAATTCATAAAGACAAACTATTTGACAAAATTCAACACACTTTCATGATAAAAATATCCAAGAAACAAGGAATAGAAGAAAACTACTTTGACATGCTGCTGTTGCTGCTGCTGCTGCTATTAAGTCGCTTCAGTTGTGTCCAACTCTGTGCGACCCAACAGATGGCAGCCCACCAGGCTCTACCATCCCTGGGATTCTTCAGGCAAGAACACTGGAGTGGGTTGCCATTTCCTTCTCCAATGCATGAAAGTGAAAAGTGAAAGTGAAGTCGCTCCTAGCGACCCCATGGACTGCAGCCTATCAGGCTCCTCCGTCCATGGGATTTTCCAGGCAAGAGTACTGGAGTGGGGTGCCATTGCCTTCTCCGACTTTGACATAATAAAAGCCAAATATGAAAAACTGTCAATGAATGTCATAATCATAATAAAGGATTGAAAAGGTGTTATCTAAGATTGGAAAACAAAAGGGTGTTCGCTTTTTCACTTCTGTAACACAGTATTAAAAATTCCAGCCAGAGTAATTAAGCTGGGAAAAAAAAAAAGTTATTCAAATTAGAAAGAAAGAAATTATCTGATTGCAGATTACATGATTTTATATGTATAAAAACCCTAAAGATTTCACAACAAAAAAACTGCTAAATCTAGTAAGTGACATAGCAAATTAACAGGGTGAAAAATCAACATAAAAATCAGTTGCCTTTCTATATATTAACAATGAAAAATCTGAAAAGGAAATTAATAAAACAATTATAATATTATCAAAGGGATAAAATATTTAGGAATAAACTTAAGGAAGCAAAGACTTTGATGCTATAATTGCAACATGTTGCTGAGGGAAACTAAAGAAGACATAAATAAATGGAACGACCTCATGTATTCATGAAATGAAAGACTTAAGTTGCTAATATTACCCCCAAATGATCTACAGATTTAATACAAACCCTGTCAAAATGAAAACGATATTGCTATTTTTTAATAGAAAAATCTACCCTTAGATTAACATAGACATTAAATAGTGAAAGCAATCTTGGAACAGAAGAGCAAATGTGGTCTTACAGTTCCTGATTTCAAAACTTATTACAACATAGTAATTGAAATAGTACTGTGCCGGCATCAAGATAGACATCTCAATCACTGGAAGATAATAGAGCACCCTGAAATAAACCCCCACATATGTAGTCAAATAATTTTCAACATGAGTGCTAGGATCATTCAGTGAAACTAAGATAGCCTTTTCAACAAATGGTGCTGGAAAACTGGATCTCCACATGCATAAAAATGAAGTTCATTCCCTAGTGGCTCAGTCATTAAAGAATCCACCTGCAATGTGGGAGACCTGGGTTCCTTCCCTGAGCTGGGAAGATCCCCTGGAGTAGAGCATGGCAACCCATTCCAGTATTCTTGCCTGGAGAATCCCTATGGACAGAGAAGCTTGATGGGATGCAGTCCATTGGATTGAAAAGAGTTGGACATGACTGAGAGACTAACAAAAGCACGTCGCCAATTAGGTGGCTCAGTTGTAAACAATCTGCCTTTAATGCAGGAGACTTACTGCAATGCAGGGGACCCAGATTCAATCCCTGAGTCAGGAAGATCCCCAAAAGGAAATGGCAACTCTCTCCAGTATTCTTGCCTGGAGAATTCCATGGACAGAGGAGCCTGGTGGGATGCAGCCCATGGGGTTGCAAAAAGTCAGACAAAACTGAGCAACTAAGCCCAGCACAGCATACACCAAAAGTACCATAAAATGGATTAAAGAGATAAGTGGAAGAGCTAAAACTATAAAATGCTTAGAAGAGAACATAGGGGGAAACTTCACAACTTTGGATTTGGCAATGATTTATTTAATATGACATCAAAATCTTAGGCAACAAAAGAAAAAGATAAACAGGGTTATATCAAAATTTAAAACTTTTGTACATCAAAGGTCATAATAAGAGAAAAAAAAACACCACTGAATGGTTATTTGAAAATTATATTTGAAAATGCATTTTTGATAAAGGATTAATATTCAGAACATAGAAAGTGCTTCTAAAACTCAATAACAAAACAAAACAAAAACACTGAATAATGAATGTTGAGAAAAAAATTTTAATAGACATTTTTCCAAAGATGATATATGTATATATGGGCAATAAGCACAATGGGAAGGTGTTCAACATCACTAATCACTAGGGGAATGCAAATACAAAGTACAATGAGATACCATTTCAAATCCGTCAGTTTATCTCATTACCGTTAATTTATATCATCTACTTAAGTGATATGCATTTGGTGTAGTACTATAACAATCTGAATAAGGTAGAAGGAATCTTAGCCTTAGCTACTAGATTTTCAAGTAACATTAATTCTGATTTCTTTTTATTTTGATTATAGGAGCTGTGTCATGTTGTAATGTTATTTGCAGTCATCATTTTTTCTCCTTGTAATCAAATAACTGAATGATTAGAAAAGTGACTACCATTAAAAACAATGGAAAAAATATGGGTTAACAATAACCTCAGCTATGCAGATGACATCACCCTTATGGCAGAAAATGAAGAAAAACTAAAGAGCCCCTTGATGAAAGTGAAAGAGGAGAGTGAAAAAGTTGGCTTAAAGCTCAACATTCAGAAAACGAAGATTATGGTATCTGGTCCCATCACTTCATGGCAAATAGAAGGAGAAATTGTGGAAACAGTGGCTGACTTTATTTTGGGGGGCTCCAAAATCGCTGCAGATGGTGACTGCAGCCATGAAATTAAAAGATGCTTACTCCTTGGAAGGAAAGTTATGACCAACCTAGATAGCATATTCAAGAGCAGAGACATTATTTTGTCAACAAAAGTCCATCTAGTTAAGGCTATGATTTTTCCAGTGGTCATGTATGGATGAGAGAGTTGGGCTATAAAGAAAGCTGAGCGCCGAAGAATTGATGCTGTTGAACTGTGGTGCTGGAGAAGATTCTTGAGAGTCCCTTGGACTGCAAGCAGATCCAACCAGTCCAACCTAAAGGAGATCAGTCCTGGGTGTTCATTGGTAGGACTGATGTTGAAGCTGAAACTCCAATACTTTGGCCACCTGATGCAAAGAGCTGATTTATTTGAAAAGACCCTGATGCTGGGAAAAGTTGAGGGCAGGAGGAGAAGGGGACGACAGAGGATGAGATGGTTTGATGTCATCACCGTCTCGATGAACATAAGTTTGGGTTAACTCTGGGAGTTGGTGATGGACAGGGAGGCCTGGTGTGCTGAAGCTCATGGGGTCTCAAAGAGTCAGACACGACTGAGTGACTGAACTGAACTGAACTGAACTGAACAAGGGATGAGCAAAAGTGGAATCCTGTACACTGTCAGTGAGGGTGTAAAATGGCACAGCCACTGTGAAAATCAGAACAATATTTCCTGAGTAAATTAAAAAAATAGAATTATGTAATTCAGCAGTTATACTTCTAACCTTATTCCCAAAAGAATTAAAAGCAGGGTTTCAGATATATCTGCACTCCCATATACATGGTAATATTATTTACAATAGCCAAAAGATAGAAGCAACTCAAATCCCAATGTATGGATAAGCAAAATGTGGCATATACTTACAATGGAATATTACTCAGCCTTAATAAGGAAGGAAATTCTGATACATGGTATAAAATGAATAACTTGTGATGATATTATGTTAAGTGAAACAACCCCATCACAAAAACACAAATATTATATAATTCCATACACTTATATGAAGAGGGTACTTTGCACTCTGCATATAAGCTAAATAAGCAGGGTGACAATATACAGCCTTGACATACTCCTTTTCCTATTTGGAACCAGTTTGTTGTTCCATGTCCAGTTCTAACTGTTGCTTTCTGACCTGTATATAGGTTTCTCAAGAGGCAGGTCAGATTGTCTGGTATCCCCACCTCTTTCAGAATTTTTCACAGTTTATTGTGATCCACACAAAGGCTTTGGCATAGTCAATAAAGCAGAAATAGATGTTTTTCTGGAACTCTCTTGCTTTTTCCATGATCCAGCAGATGTTGGCAATTTGATCTCTGGTTCCTCTGCCTTTTCTAAAACCAGCTTGAACATCTGGAAGTTCACAGTTCACGTATTCTTGAAGCCTGGCTTGGAGAATTTTGAGCATTACTTTACTAGCATGGAGAAGACAGTGGCAACCCATTCCAGTATTCTTGCCTGGAGAATTCCATGGATGGAGAAGCCTGGTAGGCTACACTCCATGGGGTCGCAAAGAGTCAGACAGGACTGAGTGACTTCACTTACTAGCATGTGAGATGAGTGCAATTGTGTGGTAGTTTTAGTATTCTTTGGCATTGCCTTTCTTTGGGATTGGAATGAAAACCGGCCTTTTCCAGTCCTGTGGCCACTGATGAGTTTTCCAAATTTGCTGGCATATTGAGTGCAACACTTTCACAGCATCATCTTTCAGGATTTGAAATAGCTCAACTGAAATTCCATCACTTCCACTAGCTTTGTTCATAGTGATGCTTTCTAAGGCCCACTTGACTTCACATTCCAGGATGTCTGGCTCTAGGTGAGTGATCACACCATTGTGATTATCTTGGTTGTGAAGATCTTTTTTGTACAGTTCTTCTGTGTATTCTTGCCACCTCTTCTTAATATCTTCTGCTTCTGTTAGGTCCAGACCATTTCTGTCCTTTCCCATCTTTGCATGAATTGTTCCCTTGGTATCTCTAATTTTCTTGAAGAGATCTCTAGTCTTTCCCATTCTGTTCTTTTCCTCTATTTCTTTGCATTGATTGGTGAGGAAGGCTTTCTTATCTCTCTTTGCTATTCTTTGGAACTCTGCATTCAGATGCTTATAACTTTCCTTTTCTCCTTTGCTTTTCGCCTCTCTTCTTTTCACAGCTATTTGTAAGGCCTCCCCAGACAGCCATTTTGCTTTTTTGCATTTCTTTTCTATGGGGATGGTCTTGATCACTGTCTCCTGTACAATGCCACAAACCTCCATCCATAGTTCATCAGACACTCTGTCTATCAGATCTAGGCCCTTAAATCTATTTCTCACTTCCACTGTATAATGATAAGGGATTTGATTTAGCTCATACCTAAATGGTCTAGTGGTTTTCCCTACTTTCTTGAATTTAAGTCTGAATTTGGCAATGAGTTCATGATCTGAGCCACGGTCAGCTCCCGGTCTTGTTTTTGCTAACTGTATAGAGTTTCTCCATCTTTGGCTGCAAAGAATGTAATCAGTCTGATTTCTATGTTGCCATCTAGTGAGGTCCATGTGTAAAGTCTTCTCTTGTGTTGTTGGAAGAGGGTGTTTGGTATGACCTGTGTGTTCTCTTGGCAAAACTCTATTAGCCTTCACCCTGCTTCATTCCGTATTCCAAGGCCAAATTTGCCTGTTACTCCATGTGTTTCTTGACTTCCTACTTTTGCATTCCAGTCCCCTATAATGAAAAGGACATCTTTTGGGGGTGTTAGTTCTAAAAGGTCTGGTAGGTCTTCATAGAACTATTCAACTTCAGCTTTTTCCACATGTTTGGTTGGGTCATAGACTTGGATTACTGTGATATTGAATGGTTTGCCTTGGAAATGAACAGAGATCTTTCTGTCATTTTTGAGATTGCATCCAAATACTGCATTTCAAACTCTTGTTGACCATGATGGCAACTCCATTTCTTCTAAGGGATTCCTGCCTGCAGTAGTAGATATAACGGTCATCTGAGTTAAATTCATCCATTCCAGGCCATCATAGTTCACTGATTCCTAGAATGTCGACATTCACTCTTGCCATCTTCTGTTTGACTACTTCCAATTTGCCTTGATTCATGGACCTAACATTCCAGGTTCCTAGGCAATATTGCTCTTTACAGCATCGGACCTTGCTTCTATCACCAGTCACATCCACAGTTGTTATTGGTTTTGCTTTGGCTCCATCCCTTCATTCTTTCTGGAGGTATTTCCAGTAGCATACTGAGCACCTACTGACCTGGGGAGTTCCTCTTTCAGTATCCTATCATTTTGCCTTTTCATACATCATGAGAAACGATGGGCTGGAAGAAGCACAAGCTGGAATCAAGATTGCCAGGAGAAATATCAATAACTTCAGATATGCAGATGACATCACCTTTATGGCAGAAAGTGAAGAGGAACTAAAAAGCCTCTTGATAAAAGTGAAAGAAGAGAGTAAAAATGTTGACTTAAAGCTCAACATTCAGAAAATGAAGATCATGGCATCTGGTCAGATCACTTCATGGGAAATAGATGGGAAAACAGTGGAAACAGTGTCAGACTTTATTTTTAGGGGCTCCAAAATCACTGCAGATGGTGACTGCAGCCATGAAATTAATAGCGCTTGCTCCTTGGAAGGAAAGTTATGACCTACCTAGATAGCATATTCAAAAGCAGAGACATTACTTTGCCAACAAAGGTCCAGTGTAGTACAGTGACATTTATACAAAAAGTAAATATAACTTTTTTGTCAGGATCTAGGGAATCAAGAAATTGGGAGTTTCATCTTCAGATGATGAAAAACTCTAGGTGGATGGCAGTGATAGAGAAAAACACGAATGTGCAAATTACCACAGAAACTACCACTAAAGGTGATTAAAATATGTATATTTAACAACACACACCAAAATAAAAGATTACAAAAGTCTTTTATTTTGGCTGAAAGTGTGGATAATGGATTGGGAAAAGACAAAAGCAAAAATGTTGATTATTAGTACAAGCCTTGTGTGATGGTCATAGAGATATATCGCCTGGATGATAAAACATTGCATTGGGGGTAGGGGTGGAAGTAGTTTTTGAATGGCTTGAAAGTAGCACCTTAAAGCTCTCTAAACTGGTAGTCCCAACAAACAGCATTTAATTTTTTCAGTTTAGTTTCTGTAGAAACCTGACAGATCCCATAGAAACACATTAAGCTATCACTACAAACTAAACTACAAACTCAAGCAAGTAGTAGCCCCAGTTACAGCCACAATGCCAAATGCTCATCTTTGCAAAAGCATATCAGCATGGCTTCAGGTAAATATATATGGCCATTAATTGGGTCAATATGCTTCTTTTTATTGTTTATTGGTGATAAATGGAATATTGCCTGCCGTATCAGCATAACAAAGTATGTCACAGCATAACAAAGATTGCCAAGAGGAAGCACTGAGGAAGTTCAGGATATGAAATCACAGGATACTGGCCCCAGATATCAGAGGTACACTTCAAAGGTAAAAATGAGCCCAGATTCTTGCATCTTCTCATACAAAGACAAGCACTAAATTCCTTACCTTGAGATTTCTAGTTTTCTTTAATTAGCAGTAATCCTAATATCTGCCCTTGGTTGCAAAACTTCTATATATCCTAGCTCCCCCCTTGCCTCCTTGAAGCATTTCTTTTAGGGTTACTTGAGATGCTGTTATCTATACTTGGAGTCCTAAAATTTTCTGCTGAATTGAACATAACTCAACCTTTAGGCTGTGAATAATTTTTTAGTCAACATCAGAAAAGAAGTTCAGACACAATTTATACAGGCAAGGAATGAGCATTGGTAAAGTTTCAAGCTTTGTAACAGGACTGTATTCACTATATTCACTATTCTAATTTCTGTTGTAATGTACTCCAAAGAGTTCTGGATCATCTCTACATCCCATTCAACATCACATGACCCCCCAACATTAATGACATCATGTGAATTATCAAGACTGAGGAAGAAACAGTTAGCATATCAGAAACCTTAGCATAATGTTTGTTTCTGAGTATGCAGGAGAAAAATCCCACAAAGATTTAAGGGCCTTTCATATTGGTAAAGTTTTCAGGGGTTCAGAAGCTGGAGATATGCTGGGACATCTTATCCAACATGAAAGACTAGTTATGGTATCTCCCCCCACTGCCATGGAGAAGGAATAATAATACCTGTCTCAGTTTGCTCAGGCTGCCTGAACAAAAAAACATAGACTTGAATGGCTTAAACAACAGAAATTTATTTTTCACAAATCTGGAGGCTAGAAATCTGAGATTAAGGCATCAGTGTGGTCAGTTTCTGGTGAGGGTTCTCCACCTGGGTTGTATGTGGCCACTTTTTTGCCATATGCTCACAAGATCTTTTTCTGTGTCTGCAAGAAGAAAGAGAGGGAGGTTGGGGGGGAGGTGGAGGAAGGGGAGGGAAAGAAGAGAGGTAGCCAGAGGGGAAGAAGGAGGGAGAGGGAGGCAAAAACATCTCTTTTCTTACAATGGTCTCATGATGGTCCCACCCTCATGACTTCATCTAACCCTGATCAACTTCCAAAGGTCCCAGTCTCCAAATACCACCATGATGGTGGTTAGAGTTTCAACAAACAAACTGAGTTGGGGGGTGGGGGGTGGAGAGAGATGGGTGGGGAGGTAACCACAAGTATTTTTATTTCATAAACATATATAATGAGCCTCTCAATGATCTGGAGGATGTATTTTTCACACCTTAGAACATTGCTCTCAGCTAGAACCAGGTCACACAAAAGATTGATACTGGCCCAGAATGGGAAAGAGCCCCACAGCGGTGTGCAGTGGGTACAAGAGATCCTGCCACTTGGTCCTTAAAATGTGGTTGGTTATGAAAGATGCTGTACAGGCTTTCTGTCACACACCCATTGGAGAATCACGACTCAAGCCTCTGGTCTACTGGAAAAAGACCATATCACAGTCAGTGGAAAATTACGTACTTTTTGAAAAATACTTCTTTTGTGCTATTGGAACTTGGTGGACACTGAGAATCTAGCCATGGGACACCAAGTGATCATGAATCTGGAACCATCATGATCTGGGTTTTGTACAGACTGAGTACTAAATGGAGCAGATGAGGTGCAGCTCATGATGCATGATGAATGTAATATATCAGTACCTAAGCATGAGCGAGATGAGAGGGCACAAGGAAGCATCTCCATATGCCAGTCACCACTGTTGCCCCAGCACAACTGGCCTTATGAGAGAGTCCTTATAACCAAAGAACAGAGAAGGGGATAAAACAGCTTGATTTATGGATTGTTTGATCAAGTATGTGAGTGCCAGATAAAAATAGAGTGCAATCGTATTATGGTTTCACTCAAGGATGACCTCAACATAAAGTTAAAAGAAAGTCCTCTCAGTGGACAGAGCCTCAAGCAGTATAACGGGTCATACATTCCGTGTGAAAAGAGAATTGCCTGGAATGATCCTATATGTGAATTCGTGAACAGTGGCCAATGGACTGACCTGTCATCTGGCCAACGACCTGAAAAGAGGGAAGTTGGAAACCTGTAGACAAGAGTTCTAAGATGGAGACACAAGAAAGTGAACACAAATTTTGAAGATTTTTGTATCACATGTTAATGCCCAACAAGGAGCATCATATGGAAAAGGCACTAAACCACTAAGTGACAAAATTTCTTAGCTGGTTGACATCAGCCAGCCTCTGACATTGGGCACCCATCCAGTGCTGCCGTGATGGCATCAGGATTAAGTCAGTGGGTTTGGCAGAGATGGAGATTATCCGTGAGTCCTTCTGCTTGGACTCCTTCTAAGCATGGCTACTCTACCATCCTTCAATTTTGTTCTTAAGTAAAATTTCTTTTTATAATGATTGACACTGGAAATATTCATTTCCTACTTACCAATTCCATCCTCACCCAGAGCAAAGTGACCTAGCCCTGTGAGCCATTATCAAATAGACTGATATCTAAGTTCACATTGTGTTCTTCTAAATAAGGGATCTTAACAAGTGAATAAAGAAAATGTCATGGGGATTCAGGAAATGAGAGTCCTTGTTTCCTAGGGAAAGCATAACTAAGGAGTTATCAATTTAATTGGCAGTTTAAGGACTTGCAGGTGCATTTTTAAAATTGGTATTTGGATTTTATTGTTTAAAATCTATGCCCTGGCTCTGAGTGAGAACATGACCAATGAATATGTACTAAAGCACTTCTGAGATCATAATTATTACTGTTTTCAAAACATCCAGATTTTGTCAAAGTCTCTTCAAACACTTTCACTTTGGGAAAAAGTAACCAATTTCTTGACAAGAACAAATTACCAAAGATATGCAGTGAGACCTTCTGATTTCCCAAAATAGGAGAGATTTGTGACTCAGCACCTACTTTCCATTCGTTTTTCCAACTTAAATTGATAATTCCCTCCACTATTTAAAATCGTGTCCAGTAGCTAAAGTTCAGGTTTTCCTTTTCCCTTTTAAAAAAACTTCAGTGTTCAAATGATTGCCATCTGAATGATCATGGAATATTTTAATATCATGATACTAAGAGTAGAGAAGTTGATTATTTTTGAGACTGTCCATTCAAATGTATTAAGAATTCATTTGAATCAGATCATTCAGTAACACGACCAGTATTCTTAGAGTCTTCATGTGGTAATATTTCTCCTGTTCTCTGTGGAAATTTTCATTTCTTGACATGCTGTCAAAAGAAGAAGTTTTTTTCTCAGATATGCACCAGGAGTGACTACATTTTGGGAGAGTAATTTCTGATTCAATAAATTATTTTCCCTCCACAATCAAAGCCAGGACATGAAGTAAATTGTGGTTATGAAGTTTATTAGTTCAAATGGGATTCTCAAAGGAAAGGGGAATCAGTCTTAATATAAGCTTCCTAAAATTAGTAAATGAAAGACCCATAATTATTTTTCTTGTTTCCACCTGCCAACTGGACATCACTGAATGACCCACAAGTGTTCATTTGAAGCTCTGATAATTCAGTCATTATGACACCTCTCCACTCCCTGCCTTCTCATCTACAAATAGCCATCATAGTGTGCCATACCATATTACTTCCATTTTTAAATTCTCCCCTTTTTCCATCCACACTGCATCTACCTTATTGATCTCTGTTTATCTTTAGTAGCTTAATTTAACTTTCTGTCCCTGGTCTCTCTTTCTTTGAGAATTTCCTCTGTCCAGCTAACTGGATTCTGTTTTCAATACAGTAAATTTTTGTATTATTTTCAGTCTGGAAATGCCTAGATAGCTTCCTATGACCCATAAAATGAGGGATAGTTTAAAGGGCTCAGGCTTATCCTGACTTTGAGCCTTTATACTAACAGTTCTACAAGACCATCTCTGCATCAGTAGGACAAGATAATTTTAGTGAATCATATGTCTGCTCTTCCATGAAGCAGTGTGCAGTTCCCTTCCATCTTCCCACAAACCTCATCTTTCCTAGAACACTCTAAAATGTGAGATCTTCCCCAGTTCCCACAAATAGAGTTTTTTTCTGTGCTATAGTAGCAATTTGCATTTATCACTAGAGGACTTTTCACTGAGACAGGATGAAACTTCCACATGTGAACTGACAGTAATACTTTAAGAATGTGTAAACAGATTAATAAAAGGATGATTATCATGGACCTCCCCTCTCTGTTCCCCTCCCACAAATCTTATGCTGAAACAAGATAGATGGACAATTAACATTCCAGAGCACCTGTGCCAGAGTTTATATATAAAAAAGGTATATATATATATATGGATTTTTATATACTCACATATACTTATATATATGTATGTATGTATGCATGCATACCTGCATGCTCAGTCGCTTCAGTTTTCTCCTACTCTGAGATCCTTTGGAATGTAGCCGACCAGGCTCCTCTGACCATGGGATTCCCCAGGCAAGAATACTGGAGTGGGTTGATGTGCCCTACTCCAAGGAATCTTCTTGATACAGGGACCAAACCTGCATCTCCTACATTGCCGGCAGATTATTCACCTCTGAACCACCTAGAAATCCCATAGGTATGTATGAAAGTGAAAGCGAAGTCACTCAGTCATGTCCAACTCTTTGCGACCCCGTGGACTGTAGTCTACCAGGCTCCTCTGTCCATGGGGTTTTCCAGGCAATAGTCCCGGAGTGGGTTGCCGTTTCCTTCTCCAGGGGATCTTCCCAACCCAGGGCTCAAACCAGGGTCTCACACATTGTAGACAGACGGTTTACCGTCTGAGCCACCAGGGAACCCAATGTCCTTATATTCTTTATATATATATGTATTTATATTTTTATTTTACATTCTTTCCTGGTTCATTTTCTATTTTAACAGATTTAAACTTTTGTTCTTCATGTTGTATACTAATTTCCATTGTTGTTGTTCAGTCCCTAAGTCATGTCCGAGTCTTTGAGACCTCATGGACTGCAGCTCCAGCACGCCGGCCCTCCATGTCTTCTGCTATCTCCCTGACTTTGCTCAAACCCATGTGCATTGAGTCAGAGATGCTATCTAACCGTCTCATCCTCTGTCGCTCCCTTCTCCTCTTGCACTCAATCTTCTAATTTACATACTCACTAAATTTCTAAACATTATTACATATATTCTAAATTTATTTTCCTGATTGATTAAATATCCTGTAACTTTGCCTATGGTTTTTGTTGCCATTTTTCTGCTTAAATATAGCTGATACTTAAATATAGCTGATACTTAAATATAGCTGATATTTTAAGTGAAGTAAAATTATACTATTTTTTTTTAC
The DNA here is from genome assembly GCF_042477335.2 of Ovis canadensis. Classification (NCBI taxonomy): domain Eukaryota; kingdom Metazoa; phylum Chordata; class Mammalia; order Artiodactyla; family Bovidae; genus Ovis; species Ovis canadensis. The sequence goes on along the minus strand of NC_091246.1, from coordinate 193,510,712 downwards.
TTTGATTAGAAATTTCTTTGCTTCCTTTGTTCTTCAGGAATATATTTCTTATACTAATGCCATAAATATATGTATTTATAATTTTGAATCTATCTTTCTTATATTTTGCTTTTAAATACATCTTTAATTTTCTCCTTATAGTATATATTGAGTAAATATTTTCATTTAAAATTATAATATCACATCTGTTACACATTATATATGTATGGGGGAAATGTCCTTAATTCCTTGAATCCTCATTAAAATACATTTACTTCATATATATTTTTAAATAAACATTTTCTTGATATATGTTTTCCAAAAGGTATATAATGTTAAGTGTAGAGTTTGATAATTTTTTACCGCCTGTCCAATAAAGAAATAGAAGAGTATAGAAATACAGAGGTCTTCATTAAAAATTCTCAAAGTGATTATACCCAAAAAGTAAACACTTCTTAACTTAACAACACTAAATATACCTATAATCACAGTTCATTATATAAGCCAAACATGATTATTAGAAAGATTCTCAGATTGTGAAAAATAAAATAAAATGTTTAGCTATATGATGCTTTAATTACATATACTGAAGATAATAAATAGCATGAAAGGTTATTAAAAAGAAAAAGCAGGTATATACTAATCAAAATGAAACTGATTTAATAATCTGTATATAAGAAATAGAAATGATAAAAACATAAATTATTGAACCACTAATTAGATATATTTAATACAAAATTTCTATAAATGGGTCATGCAGTATTATTCATTCATATATGCCTTCTTTTGTTCATGCTTTTGGATAGAGTGATGCATAAGTATTTTTATTGTATTCAGTTCAGTTCGGTTCAGTTCAGTCGCTCAGTCGTGTCATACTTTTTGCAATCCTATGAACTGCAGCATGCCAGGCCTCCCTGTCCATCACCAGACTCCACCCAAACTCACGTCCATTGTGTCGGTGAGGCCATCCAACCATCTCATCCTCTGTCGTCCCCTTCTCCTCCTGCCCTCAATCCTTCCCAGCATCAGGGTCTTTTCAAATGAGTCAGCCAGCTCTTCTCATGAGACGGCCAAAGTATTGGAGTGTCAGCTTCAACATCAGTCTTTCCAATGAACACCCGGGACTCACCTTCTTTAGGGTGGACTAGTTGGATCTGCTTGCAGTCCAAGGGAATCTCAAGAGTCTTCTCCAACACCACAGTTCAAAAGCATCAATTCTTCAGTGCTCAGCTTTCTTTATAGTCCAAATCTCACATTCCTGCATGACTACTGGAGAAACCAGAGCCTTGACTAGATGGACCTTTGTTGGCAAATTAATGTCTCTGCTTTTTAATATGCTGTCTAAGTTGGTCATAACTTTCCTTCCAAGGAGCACATGTCTTAATGTCATGGCTGCAGTCACCATCTGCAGTAATTTTGGAACCCAGAAAAATAAAGCCAGCCACTGTTCCCACTGTTTCCCCATCTATTTGCCATCAAGTGATGGGACCAGATACCCTGATGTTAGTTTTCTGAATGTTGAGCTTTACGCCAACTTTTTCACTCTCCTCCTTCACTTTCATCTATAGGCTCTTTAGTTCTTCTACACTTTCTGCCATAAGGGTGGTGTCATCTGCATATCTGAGGTTATTGATATTTCTCCTGGCAGTTTAATTTCAGCTTGTGCTTCCTCCAGCCCAGCGTTTCACATGATGTACTCTGCATATAAATTAAATAAGCAGGGTGACAATATGCAGCCTTGACGTAGTCCTTTTCCTATTTGGAACGAGTCTGTTGTTCCATGTCCAGTTCTAACTGTTGCTTCCTGACTTGCATATAGGTTTCTCAAGGGCAGGTCAGGTGGTCTGGTATTCCCACCTCTTTCAAAATTTTTGAAGGTTTATTGTGATCCACAGTCAAAGGCTTTGGCATAATAAAGGAGAAGTAGATGGTTTTGTTGTTGTTGTTGTTGTTGTTGTTGTTGTTTTTTAACTCTCTTGCTTTTTCCATGATCCAGCAGATGTTGGCAATTTGATCTATGGTTCCTCTGCCTTTTCTAAAATCAGCTTGAACATTTGGAAGTTCACGGTTCATGTATTGCTGAAGCCTGGCTTGAATTTTGAGCATTACTTTACTAGTGTGTGAGATGAATGCAATTGTGTGGTAGTTTGAGCATTCTTTGACATTGCCTTTCTTTGGGATTGGAATGAAAACTGATCTTTTCCAGTCCTGTGTCCACTGCTGAGTTTTCCAAATTTGCGAGTTCAGCACTTTCACAGCATCATCTTTTAGGATTTAAATTAGCTCAACTGGAATTCCATCGGCTCCACTAGCTTTGTTTGTAGTGATGCTTCCTAAGGCCCACCTGACTTCAGATTCCAGGTTGTCCAGCTCTAGGTGAGTGTGAGTGGCCACACCTTTGTGATTATTTGGATTTTGAAGATCTTTTTGTACAGTTCTTTGTATTCTAGCCACCTCTTCTTAATATCCTCTGCTTCTGTTAGGTCCAGACCATTTCTGTCATTTTTTGAGCCCATCTTTGCATGAAATGTTCCCTTGGTATCTCTAATTTTCTTGAAGAGAACTCTAGTCTTTCCCATTCTGTTGTTTTCCTCTATTTATTTGCATTGATCGATCAGGAAGGCTGTCTTATCTCTCCTTGCTATTCTTTGGAACTCTGCATTCAGATGCTTATATCTTTCTTTTCTCCTTTGCCTTTCACCTCTCTTCTTTTCACAGCTATTTGTAAGGCCTCCCCAGACAGCCATTTTGCTTTTTTGCATTTCTTATTCTTGGGGGTGGTCTTAATCCCTGTCTCCTGTAAAATCTCATGAACCTCCATCCATAGTTCATCAGGCACTCTGTCTATTAGATCTAGTCCCTTAAATCTATTTCTCACTTGCACTCTATAGTCATAAGAAATTTGATTTAGGTCATACCTGAATGATCTAGTGATTTCCCCCACTCTCTTCAATTTAAGTCTGAATTACAGTATAGCATTGCATGAAATTAAAAGATGCTTACTCCTTGGAAGGAAAGCTATGACCAACCTAGATAGCATATTCAAAAGCAGAGACATTACTTTGCCAACAAAGGTCCGTCTAGTCAAGACTATGGTTTTTCCAGTGGTCATGTATGGATGTGAGACCTGGACTGTGAAGAAAGCTGAACGCCGAAGAATTGATGCTTTTGAACTGTGGTGTTGGAGAAGACTCTTGAGAGTCCCTTGGACTGCAAGCACATCCAACCAGTCCATCCTAAAGGATATCAGTCCTGGGTGCTCATTGGTAGGACTGATATTGAAGCTGAGACTCCAATACTTTGGCCACCTGATGTGAAGAGCTGACTCATTTGAAAAGACCCTGATGCTGGGAAAGATTGAGGGCAGGAGGAGAGGGAGCGACAGGATGAGATGGGTGGATGGCATCACCGACTTAATGGACATGGGTTTGGGTGGAGTCTGGTAGTTGGTGAGGGACAGGGAGGCCTGGCATGTTGCAGTTCATGGGGTTGCAAAGAGTAGGACGCGACTGGGCAACTGAACTGAACTGATTGCATGAACATATGAAAATGTATTTATCTAGCCTAATGTTGATGAGGATTTGGGTTGTTTCCACTTTGGACTGAAACAGTGCAGCTTTGAGCACTTTATATGTAGATATATTTTCATATATCAACTTATACAAGTTGTTCTTTGGGGTACATGTTTTTGGGTAAAACACATTTCCAAGGGACTGCACCAATGTACACTTCCAGGTTCCCTGATGGCTCAGATGGTCAAGAACCTTTCTGCAATGCAGGAGACCCCAGTTTTTTTCCTAGGTCTAAAGATCCCCTGGAGAAGGGATAAGCTACTCACTCCAGTATTCCTGTGCTCTTCTGGTGTCTCAGACAGTAATGAATCCACCTTCAATGTGGTAGATTTCGGTTCAATCCCTGGGTTGAGAAGATCCCCTGGAGGAGAGCATGGCAACCCACTCCAGTATTTTTGCCTGGAGAATCACCATGGACAGATAAGCCTGGAAGACTACAGTCCATAGTGTCACAAAGGGTCAGAAACGACTGAGTGACTAAGCACTGCACAGCACAGCACCCTAATGTTGATAAGCATTTGGGTTGTTGCCACTTTGGACTGAAACAGTGCAAATTTGGATATTTTGTATGTATATATCTTTTCATGAATATATGCATGTTGTTGTTTGGGGTATATGCTTTTGGGTAAAAACAGATTTCCAAGGGACTGTACCAATTTAAACTTTCAGCTTCCCTGATGGCTCAGATGGTAAAGAATCTCCCTGCAATGCAAGAGATCCAAGTTCTATCCCTGGGTTGGGAAGATCCCCTGGAGAAGGGAATGGCTACCCACTTCAGTATTCTTTCCTGGAGAATTCCATGAACAGGGGAGTCTGGCAGGCTACAGTCCATCAGATCAGAAAGAGTTGGCCACAACTGACCATCTAACATCTCACTTTAGTTGTGTATGAGAATTTTAGTATTAAAGAATTATTATTGTTGCACTTTTGTTTTCAATTCTAGTCATTCTGATAAGTAGTACTATAATTTTCATTTTTGTAATAATCATGTAAAGCATATTTTCATATTTATTGGCTATTACTTAGAAGTCTATCATTCTGATAGACTTTAATGAAGTACATTTTAAATTTCTTCCTCAGTTTGAAAACTTTGTTTTCTACCTTTTTCTTAGTAATTGTTAAAAATTCAGAAGTCTCTCTATAGTGTTTTCATTCTGACATCCATAATAATATATTGAACTGAAAGTCTTAATTTTAGTGTAATCCAATCTACCAAATATTTTTCTTTTTTTGGCTGATTCATGAAATATTTATTTCCAGAGTTATTTCCTTTTTATTTTCAATTATTTTCTTTATTAGGATTTTTTATGGCCTGTTTAAGAAAATTTTGCCTACCTCAAGATTATAAAATTATTGCCATATAATCTTCTATAAACTTTATTGATCTTCCCTAGTGGCTCAAATGGTAAAAAATCTGCCTTTAAAATGGGAGACTTGGGTTCACTTCCTGGGTCTGGAAGATCCCTTGCAGAAAGGAATGGTTACCCACTCCAATATTCTTGCCTGGAGAATTCCACAGACAGAGGAGCTTGGCAGGTTACAGTCCATGGGGTCACAAAGCGTTCGATCCAAGTGAGTGACTCACACCTCACTTTCATAAACTTTATTGTTTTACTATTCACAGTCAACCTATAATCTACCCACTTTGATTTCTATGTATGATGGGGAATAGAGACTAGGATTCATTTTTTTCTATTTAGATATTTGATACAGCATATTTATTAAATCTATCATTTTTCTCTTCTATATTCTATTTGTGTCTTTGTACATTAGCAGCACACTGTCTTCGTTACTATAGTATTATAATAGATTTTGATGCTTACAAGTGTAAATTAACTAACTCTTTCTTTTAGAAGATTAATTTGGCTAACCTAGGGCTTTTGCATTTCCATATTCATTTCTAAATAAATGTAAAATATTTCACCAAAAGAAATAAAAAGTAGTTTAGATTTTAGTTAAGACCATAATGAATCAGCAGGTTGATGTAAGAAGCACTGATAAATTTATTTCATTGACTCTTTCATCGCTTAATGAGGAATATCATTCCTTTTATTTAGATCCTCTATATTTTATCTGAACAATATTTTGCAGTTCTCTGTGTCAGTCCCTTGAAAATATTTTCTAAATTCATTTCTAGATTTATTTTGCAGTATTATAAATTATATCCCTTTTTCAAAATTTTATCTTCTAATTATTTGTGGCAATACACATATAAAAATTATTTGTCTTTTTTGACCATGATCCAACAATCTTACTAAATTAACTCAATAATTCTAAAAATTTACCTATAGATTCTTTTGGATTTTCTAAGTTAAACCATGAATGGGTGATAAATTATATCAAATAAACTTTCTGTAACTATTGAGGTGATCAAACAAATGTTTTCATTTATTTTGCTAATATGGTGAATTACATTGCTTGATTTTCAAATGTTGAAGAAACTTTTATTACTGGAATAAAAACTGTATTTATGATTCATTACCCTATTATCCTATTAATATACCTCTGAATTTAAACTGCTAATACCATGTGCAGAAATGTTTGCAAATAGACTCATAGAAGAATTGGTTATTACTATTTCTTATAATATTTTGAGATTTCAAGATTAGTCTGGCCTCATAAGAGGAACTGAATAATTTTCTCCCATTAATTCTGAATCCAATTTCTTTAACAGGTATAGGACTATTCAAAATTTCTATTTTTCTTTGGATGTATTTTATTAAATTCTATTTTTCTAGAATTGTTCCTGTATCTTTTTTTTTTCAAATTGATTCACATAAAGTTGTTTGTGATATAATTTTACTAAGTTTTCATGTATGTGAGTTCTGATATGGGTGATGTGCATTATACATTTTTTTTTTCCTAGATTAGTCTTGCTTGGTGATGAATAGTAAGCTTTCATAAAGTAGTAAGTCTTTATATTTCTTAAACATCTTTACTCGGATACTCATCATTAGTGTAATATTAAAACTAGTGTAAGCATTCTAAGTTGAATACCTTAAACATAATGGTTTATCAACCTTGTCTATTTTCCATGATAAAAAGTCTGTTGTCAATCTAACAACTATTGCTCTGTAAAAATTTGCCTTCTCCCTCTGGTAGACAATGAAAATAATTTTCTATTTATTCTTTGTATTAGTGAAGATTCACCTTTTCCTTTTTAAAGGCAAGTCTATGTATTTTATTTAAAATAAAATACATTTTATCTATCCTTCATTTTTGTTTGGAAGAGATAAGAAAGGTTTCATTTATTTTCCCTCAGTCATGTGGACCTAGAAGAGGTTTATAGATGTTTAAATAAGAAATAGAATAGCTGTGGTAAGACTTCTTATGATATGACACAGAATTAAAACATATATTATTAATTTTAATAAATTTGTGCTTTCTTAGGACTGGTAATTACCTCATTTGCATTGTTTCAAATGTCTTAGTATATCTATTCTGTCCTAATCTTATTTTTCCTCTTTACCACTTTTTCTAAAGGCTCTGAATACCTCAGTTTACAGCTAAAATATGTGTTAAACTTCTGTCTAACCATTTTAGTACATTTCTTTAAATTATGTAGACAGAAGCAGAGTCCTTAGCTTATTTTATTTCACAAATGAATCTTAAGAAAGAAGTTGATGTTATCTTATTATCTTTTAAGGAGAAAATGGTGAAGATTGAGGGAAAAAAATGGTGGTATTTGTCTGAATTTTCTGTGAAATATAGATAATGCCTATATCTTTGTACCAAAATGATATGATTTTTTTGATAATTGAATGAAGTAAGCAAGTAGAAATAATTTTATGTATTTAGCAGAATTTCTATGTATGTATGTATGCAAATACACACATGATAGTTTTTCCTTTCTTGAGAAAAATGCAAATTTTCTTTTTAAAAATAAATGATATGGCACTAAAAAATAATTTTGTTTCAGAATTATGTGTTTTGTATCATTCTCTTTTTAAGAGTGACTAGGTATATAGCATCAATACATATTGATAGCTTCTGAGGCTAGTTCAAAGACATCAAAAATGACAGAAACTGCTTACTATAGAAAAATGTAAGCACATTGGAAAAGGAGAAGATGCTGATCATCTTCAAATGATCCAGTCCTCAAATCCAGCTGCTTCCTCAGGTCTTGAGATGATCTCACTCAGCTGGACTCTGAGCTTTGAAATACTTCCCTTTCTCTTTGCCAACCCCATCACCAAAATAATCATATATGTCGTTGCCTAATGTCAGTAGCTGCCACAGAGAAAACAATCTGTACTAATTCAAAAAGAAACAATACAAAAATCATGACCTGTAGAGTTATAGCCTTGCAGTTAAAATCCTAGTGTCACTGTCAACCAGTAAACTCACCTAGATCTTAATTCTGTTTCAAGAAAATGAGGATAGAAAATGAATACAGGAATATTGTCTTTTGCAATAATTGTGGTTTGTGAAAATGAACCACATGTCAAATGTGGTGCAGATAAAGCATGCAGACCCTAAACTAAAATCACTGCAGATGGTGACTGCAACCATTAAATTAAAAGACTCTTGCTCCTTGGAAGAAAATCTATGACCAGCCTAGACAGCATAATAAAAGACAGAGACATTGCTTTGCCAACAGAAGCCGGTCTAGTCAAAGCTATGGTTTTTCCAGCAGTCATGTATGGATATGAGAGTTGGACCATAAAGCTGAGTGCCAAAGAAATGATGCTTTTGAACTGTGGTGTTGAAGAAGACTCATGAGAGTCCCTTGGACTGCAAGGAGATCAAACCAGTCCATCCTAAAGGAAATCAGTCCTGAAGCTGAAGGTCCAGTATTTTGGCCTCCTGATGCAAAGAGCCAACTCATTGGAAAAGTCCCGATTCTGGGAAAGATTGCAGGCAGGAGGAAAAGGGGATGACAGAGGATGAGATGGTTGCATGGCATCACTGTCTCGATGGACATGAGTCTGAGCAAACTTAGGGAGCTGGTGATGGGCAGGGAGGCCTGGTGTGCTGCAGTCCATGGGGTCACAAAGAGTTGGACATGACTGAGCAACTAAACTGAACTGAACTGAGCACTAAACTTGAAACAGCCCAAATCAAGTACGTGCATTGAATGCTATTATTTATAACACTATGCTATGTTATATACAAAATATATAATGCTATTATTTATATGTAGAACACTATATTATAATTGTGCATTATCATAATATTCTCAATACCTATCATGTTTTATAAGAATTTTATATATATATAAGGTTCAGTTTTTTGTTTAATTGAAGTCTAGTTGATGTACAGTATTAAATTAGTTTCAGGTATACAGCATGAAGATTCAGGTTTGATAGAATGGATTGGCTATACATAATGCATCTGTCTGGCAAGTTACAGAAACTGTGAAAACCACAAAGGAAATACAGATCCTGGAGAGAGGGTGGTGTGACTAAGCCTTAGGGTGTCACTGAAACCGTGCAGAATGTTTGCTTCCTTTAAACTAATTCTTGTACCAGCATTTACATACAACTCGCTTGCAAATTTATTTTAATTCAAACCTTAATGACATTCAGTGCAGCATTCTACAGAAATTAACAGCTCTCCCACAAGCAGCAGCCAGTAGTTTATGTGGCACTAATATGCAGCTAAGTAGTTTGGGCAACTCAGACATCTGGTCCATGTGAAACAGCTGGAAAAGCACAGCGATTAACCTTTCATTTACAGTAAGAGGTATTCCTACAGATGCCAAAATGTTGTGGCAGGTTCCGAAATGCCTCATAATAGCTCAGACAACATTCCTAATTGCAAGTGATGGTGTTATGCTTCCTTGCTTCATCATTAGGAAGGAGAGTCTCATCTAGTTATTTCTATTTGATTGATGTCATGGGCTTCTTTAATTTAAGCTCATCAGATTCAGGCAGAAAAAAAAAAAGGTTTTACAGACACAGGCACACACAAAAAAACATTATCCCATACCTAAAACCAAGAAACACTCTATTAACCAGAGAGGAAATAAGATGAAAGAGAATTTAAATCAGTTTTTAGGACTCAAGAACTACAGTGATGACAGCTAACCTGATAGATGTCGGTTATTTATCTATTTATTTTCATTTATTAATGTTCACTGAAACTTTCTTTACAGAAGGAAATGAAGCATAGAGAACTAGTGTGAGTTGTCCAGAATCAGACACTTAGAATATGGCCATTCTAAAATAGAACCCAAGCAATTTTTATAGACATTCCGTGTGTGTGTGTGCCAAGTTGCTTCAGTCCTGTCTGATTCTTTGTAACCCCATGAACTGTAGCCTGCCAGACTCCTCTGTCAATGGGATTCTTCAGGCAAGAATACTGGAGTGGGCTGCTGTGCCCTCCTGCAGGGGATCTTCCCAGTGCAGGAATCAAATCCACGTCTCTTGTGTTTCCTGCATTGGCAGATGGGTTCTTTACCACTACCACCACTTGGGAAGCCCATAGGCATTCCATACAATTCCCTAAAAGGATCAAATTCTAATTTTTGTCTATAATATTTTCAAATCTGATTAAAATTTTGAATGATCCAAATAAACTCTATGTAATAATATGTTTGCCTGAAATGCTAATATCCATATATTTCTAGATAACTGGTGTTTCAGTGATTATTTGTTGCAGAAAAATTTGTAAGGGAGGGATGACATCCCCCACAGCATCTTAGGTAAAGAGGCTCATGTGTGTAACTCATCTGTTTAAATAATTTTTTTATTTGAAGGATAATTGCTTCACAGAATTTTGTTGTTTTCTGTCAAACCTCAACATGAATCAGCCATAGGTATACATATATCCCCTTCCTTTTGAACCTGCCTCCCATCTCCCTCCCCATCTCACCCCTCTAGGTTGATACAGAGCAAGTATTTGAGTTTCCTGAGCCATACAGCAAATTCCCATTGGCTATCTATTTTACATGGTAATGTAAGTTTCCATGTTACTCTTACAATACATCTTACCCTCTCCTTGCATCTCCTCATGTCCATAAGTCTATTCCCTAAGTCTGTTTCTCCACTGTTGCACTGTAAATAAATTTTTCAGTACCATTTTTCCATACCATTTCTGTTGTTTATCGAGCCCATCTTTGCATGAAATGTTCCCTCGGTATCTCTAACTTTCTTGAAGATATTTCTAGTCTTTCCCATTCTATTGTTTCCCTCTATTTCTTTGCATTGATGAATGAGGAAGGATTTCTTATCTCTCCTAGCTATTCTTTGGAACTCTGCATTCAAATGGGTATATCTTTCCTTTTCTCCTTTTCCTTTCACTTCCCTTCTTTTCACAGCTATTGCTAAGGCCTCCTCAAACACCCATTTTGCTTTTTTGCATTTCTTTTTCTCGGCAATGGTTTTGATTCCTGTCTCCTGTGCAATGTCATGAAACTCCATCCATAGTTCATCAGGCACTCTATCTATCAGATCTAGTCCCTTAAATCAATTTCTCACTTCCACTGTATAGTCATAAGGGATTTGTTTTAGGTCATACCTGAATGGTCTAGTGGTTTTCTCCACTTTCTTCAATTTCAGTCCTAATTTGGCAATAAGGAGTGAGCCAAGCTATAGTCTTTGCTGACTATATAGAGCTTCTCCATCTGGCTGAAAAGAATATAATCAATCTGATTTCGGTGTTGACAATCTGGTGATGTCATGTGTAGAGTCTTCTCTTATGTTGTTGGAAGAGGGTGTTTGCTATGACCAGTGCATTCTCTTAGCAAAACTCTATTAGCCTTTGCCCTGCTTCATTTCGTATTCCAATGCCAAATTTGCCTGTTACTCCAGGTGTTTCTTGACTTCCTACTTTTGTATTCCAGTCCCCTATGACAAGGACATCTTTTTGGGGTGTTAGTTCTAAAAGGTCTTGTAGGTCTTCACAGAACTGTTCAGCTTCAGCTTCTTCAATGTTACTGGTTGGGGCATAGATTTGGATTACCATGATATTGAATTGTTTGCCTTGGAAACGGACAGAGATCATTCTGTCATTTTTGAGATTGCATCCAAGTACTGCATTTTGGACTCTTTTGTTGACTATGATGGCTACCCCATTTTTTCTAAGGGATTCCTGCCCTTGATAGTAGATATGATGGTCATCTGAGTTAAATTCACCCATCCAGTCCATTTTAGTTCACTCATTCCTAGAATGTTGATGTTCACTCTTGCCATCTCCTGTTTGACCATTTCCAACTTGCCTTGATTCATGGACCTAACATTCCAGGTTCCTATGCAATATTGCTCTTTATAGCATTGAACCCTGCTTCTATCACCAGTCCAATTCACAATTGGGTATTGTTTTTGCTTTGACTCAATCCCTTCCTTCTTTCTGGAGTTATTTCTCCACTGATCTCCAGTAGCATATTGGGCACCTACAGACCTGAGGAGTTCCTCTTTCAGTGTCCTATCTTTTTGCCTTTTCATACTGTTCATGGGGTTCTAAAAGCAAGAATATTGAAGTGGTTTGCCATTCCCTTCTCCAGTGGACCACATTCTGTCAGACCTCTCCACCATGACCCAGCCATCTTGGGTGGCCCCACACAGTATAGCTTCTTAGAGTTTCATTGAGTTAGACAAGGCTGTTTTCCATATATGCATTAGAAACAATATTTATCTTTCTCTTTCTGACTCACTTCACTCTGCATAATAGGTTCTAGGTTCATCCACCTCATCAAAACAGACTCAATTGTGTTCCTTTTTATGGCTGAGTAATATTCCATTGTGTATATGTACCACACTTCTTTATCCATTCATCTGTCAATGGACATCTAGGTTGCTTCCATGTTCTAGTTATTGTAAATAGTGCTGCAATGAACAATAGGTTACATGTGTCTTTTTCAACCCTGGTTTCCTAAGGGTTTATGCCTATGAGTGGGATTTCTAGGTCTTATCTCCATACCGTATTCCATAGTGGCTGTATCAATTTACATTCACACCAACAGTGCAAGGGCGTTCCCTTTTCTCCACACTCTCTCCAACATTTATTGGTTATAGACTTTTTGATGATGGCCATTCTGACAGGTATGATATGATATTTCATTGTTGTTTTGATTTGCATTTCTCTAATAATAAGTGAAATTGGAGAGTGAAAAAGTTGGCTTAAAGCTCAACATTCAGAAAACGAAGATCATGGTATCCAGTCCCATCACTTCATGGGAAATAGATGGGGAAACAGTGGGAACAGTGTCAGACTTTATTTTGGGGGGCTTCAAAATCACTGCAGATGGTGATTGCACCACGAAATTAAAAGACGCTTACTCCTTGGAAGAAAAGTTATGACCAACCTAGATAGCATATTCGAAAGCTGAGACATTATACTTTGCTGACTAAGGTCCATCTAGTCAAGGCTATGGTTTTTCCTGTGGTCATGTATGGATGTGAGAGTTGGACTGTGGAGAAGGCTGAGCACCAAAGAATTGATGCTTTTGAACTGTGGTGTTGGAGAAGACTCTTGAGAGTCCCTTGGACTGCAAGGAGATCCAACCAGTCCATTCTGAAGGAGATCAGCCCTGGGATTTATTTGGAAGGAATGATGCTAAAGCTGAAACTCCAGTACTTTGGCCAGCTCATGTGAAGAGTTGACTCATTGGAAAAGACTCTGATGCTGGGAGGGATTGGGGGCAGGAGGAGAAGGGGAAGGCAGAGGATGAGATAGTTGGATAGCATCACTGACTTAATGGACATGAGTCTGAGTGAACTCCGGGAGCTGGTGATGGACAGGGAGGCCTGGAGTGCTGCAATTCATGGGGTCGCAAAGAGTCGGACACGACTGAGCAACTGAACTGAACTGAACTGAACTGAATAATAAGTGAGTGATATTGAGCATCTCTTCATGTGTTTTTTCACCCTTTGTATGTCTTCTTTGGAGAAATGTCTGTTTAGGTCTTTTTCCCACTTTTTGATTGGGTTGTTTGTTTTTCTAGCATTGAGTTGTTTGAACTGCTTGTATATTTTGGAAATTAATCCTTTGTCAGTTGTTTCATTTGCTATTTTTTTCTCCCATTCTGAAAGTTGTCTTTTCACCTTGCTAATAGTTTCCTTTGCTGAGCAAAAGCTTTTAAGTTTAATCAGATCCCACTTGTTTACATTTGTTTTTATTTCTATTACTCAGAGGTAGCTCATAGAGGATCTTGCTTTGATTTATATCATGGAGTATTCTGCCTGTGTTTTTCTGTAAGAGTTTTATAGCTTTTGGTCTTACATTCAGGTCTTTAATTCATTTTGAATTTATCTTTATCTTTGTGTATGGTGTTAGGAAGTGTTCTAATTCCATTCTTTTACATGTAGCTGTCCAGTTTTCAAAGGACTATTTATTGAAGAGGCTGTCTTTCCCCATTGTATATTCTTGCCTCCTATGTCAAAAATAAGGTATCCATAGGTACCTGAGTTTATTTCTGAACTCTCTGTCTTGTTCATTGGTCTATATTTCTGTTTTTGTGCCAGTACCATACTATCTTGATGACTGTAGCTTTGTAGTATAATCTGAAGTCAGGAAGGTTGATTCCTCCCACTCCATTCTTCTTTTTCAAGACTGCTTTGGCTATTCGTGGTCTTTTGTGCTTCCATATGAATTGTGAACTTTTTTGCTCTAGTTCTGTGAAAAATGCCATTGGTAATTTGATGGGGATCGCATTGAATCTATAGATTGCATTGAATCCATAGATTGCATTTGGTAGTATAGTCTTTTTCACAATATTGATTTTTCCAACCCAGGAACATGGAATATCTCTCCATTTGTTTATGTCATCTTTAATTTCTTTCTTCAGTGTCTTATAATTTTCTGTATACAGTTCTTTTGTCTCCTTAGGTAAGTTTATACCTAGATATTTAATTATTTTTGTTGCAGTGGTGAATGGGATTGATTCCTTAATTTTTCTTTCTGATTTTTCATTGTTAGTATATAGAAATTGCAAGTGATTTCTGTTTTGATTTTGTGTCCTGCAACTTTTCTTAATTCACTGATTAATTAGCTCTAGTAATTTTCTGATACTATCATTAGGGTTTTCTGTACACAGTATCATGTCATCTGCAAACAGTGAGAGCTTTATGAATTCTTGATCTGGATTCCTTTTATTTCTTTTTCTTCTCTGATTGCTGTAGCTAGGATTTCCAGAACTATGTTGAATAATAGTGGTGGAAGTGGGCACCCTTGTCTTGTTCCTGATCTTAGGGGAAATGCTTTCAATTTCTCACCATTGAGGATAATGTTTGCCATAAGCTTATCATATATGGCCTTTACTATATTAAGGTAGGTTCCTTCTATGCCCATTTTTTGAAGAGTTTTAATCATAAACGGGTGCTGAATTTTGTCAAAGGTTTTTACCTGCATCTATTGAGATTATCAAGTGGTATTTATGTTTCAATTTGTTAATATAGCATATCACATTGATTGATTTGCATATATTGAAGAATCCTTGCATTCCTGAAATAAACCCAACTTGATCATGGTGTGTGAGTTTTTTGATGTGTTGGTGAATTCTGTTTGCTAAAATTTTGTTGAGAATTTTTGCTTCTATCTTCATCAGTGATATTGGCCTGTAGTTTTCTTTTCTGTGTTGTCTTTATGTAGTTTTGGTTCAGGGTGATGGTGGCCTAGTAAAATGAGTTTGGAAGTATTCCTATCTCTGCAATTTTCTGAAAGAGTTTTAAAAGGATAAGCATTAGCTCTTCTCTAAATGTATGATAGAATTCTATGAAGCCATCTGGTCCTGGGCTTTTGTTTTTGGGGAGATTTGTGATGACAGCTTCAATTTCAGTGCTTGTAAATTTATAATTTCTATTTCTTCCTGGTTGTTTTGGAAGATTGCACTTTTCTAAACATCTGTCCATTTCTTCCATGTTATCCATTTTATTGCCAAATAGTTGTTCATAATAGTCTCTTATAATCCTTTGTATTTCTGCATTGTCTGTTGTAACCTCTCCCTTTTCATTTCTAATTTTTTTGTTTGATTCTTCTCTCTTTTTTCTTGATAAGTCTGGCTAAATGTTTGTCAATTTTGTTTATCTTCTCAAAGAACCAGCTTTTAGTTTTATTAATCTTTACTACTGTTTCTTTCATTTCTTTTCATTTATTTCTGCTCGAATCTTTATGATTTCCTTCCTTCTACTAATTTTGGGGTTTTTTGTTCTTCTTTTTCCAGTTGTTTTAGGTGTAAAATTAGGTATCTATTTGATGTTTTTTCTTGTTTCTTGAGGTAGGATTCTATTGCTATAAACTTTCCTCTTAGAGCTGCTTTTGCTGCATCCCAAAGGTTTTGAGTTGTCATGTTTTCATCGTCATTTGTTTCTCGAAATTTTTTTACTTCCCTTTTGATTTCTTCAGTAACCTGTTGGTTATTTAGAAATGTGTTGTTTAATCTCCATGTGTTTGTGTTTCTTAGTTTTTTTTCTTGTAATTAATATCTAGTCTCATAGCATTGTGGTCGGAGAAGACACTTGATATGATTTCAATTTTC
The DNA here is from genome assembly GCF_042477335.2 of Ovis canadensis. NCBI lineage: Eukaryota > Metazoa > Chordata > Mammalia > Artiodactyla > Bovidae > Ovis > Ovis canadensis. Next base: position 193,494,743 of record NC_091246.1, on the reverse strand, counting down.
TTAAATCTACTGAGATTTGATTTGTGACCCAAGATGTGGTCTATCCTGGGGAATGTTCCATGTGCACTTGAGGAGAAGGTGTATTCTTCTGCATTTGGATGGAATGTCCTGAAGAGATCAATGAGGTCCATCTCATCTAATGTATTATTTAAGACTTGTGTTTCCTTATTAATTTTCTGTTTTGATGATCTGTCCATTGGTGTGAGTAGAGTGTTAAAGTCTCCTACTATTATTGTGTTAGTGTCAACTTCTCCTTTTATGTCTGTTAGTGTTTGTCTTATGTATTGAGGTGCTCCTATGTTGGGTGCATAGATATTTAGAACTGTCTTCCTCTTGGATTGATCCCTTGATCATTATGTAGTGTCCTTCCTTATCTCTCATAATCTTGTTTATTTTAAGGTCTATATTATTTGCTCTGAGGATTGCTATTCCAGCCTTCTTTTGCTTCCATTTACATGGAATATATTTTTCTATCCTCTCAGTTTTAGTCTATATGTGTCTTTAGGTCTGAAGTGGGTTTCTTGTAGACAGCATATATATGGGTATTGCTTTTGTATCCACTCAGCCAGTCTATGTCTTTTGGTTGGGGCATTTAATCCATTTACATTTAATGTAATTACTGATATATATATATATATATATACATATATATATATATGTGTGTGTATATATATATATATATATATATATATAGCTATTGCCATTTTCTTAATTGTTTGGGTTTGATTTTTGTCTCTTGTATTTCTTGACTGTATAAGTCCCTTTAACATTTGTTTTAAAGCTGGTTTGGTGGTACTGAATTCTCTTAACTTTTGCTTGTCTGAAAAGCTTTTTTCTCCATAAATTTTCAATGAGATCCTTCTTCGGTACTGTAATCTTGGTTGTAGATTTTTCCCTTTCAATAGTTTAAATATTTCCTGCCATTCCCTTCTGGCCTGCAGAGTTTCTCCTGAAAGATCAGTTGTTAATTGTATGAGGTTTCCCTTGTATGTTGCTTGTTGCTTCCCCCTTGCTGCTTTTAATATTCTTTCTTTGTGTTTAGTCTTTGTTAGTTTGATTAGTATGTGTCTTGGCATCTTTCTCCTTGGGTTTATCCTGTATGGGACTCGTTGTGCTTCTTGGGCTTGATTGACTGTTTCCTTTTCCATGTTGGGGAAATTTTCAACTAAAATCTTTCAAAATTTTTCTCATACCCTTTCTCTTCTTCTTCTGGGACCCCTATAATTCAAATCCTGGTGCATTTGATATTGTTCCAGGGGTCTCTGAGACTATCCTCAGTTCTTTTCATACTTTTTGCTTTATTCTGCTCTTCAGAAGTTATTTTCACCATTTTATCTTCCAGCTCACTGATTCTTTCTTCTGCTTCAGATATTCTGCTATTGATTCCTTCTAGAGCATTTTTAATGTCAGTAATTGTTTTGTTTGTCCCCGTATGTTTATTCTTTAATTCTTCTAGGTCTTTTTAATTGATTTTGCATTTTCTCCATTTCCTTTCAAGGTTTTTGATCATCTTTACTATTATGATTTTGAATTATTTTTCAGATAGTTTTCCTACTTCCTCTTCATTTATTTGGACTTCTGTGTTACTAGTTTGTTCCTCCATTTATGTAGTATCTCTCTGGCTTTTTTTTTTTTTAACTTCTTGTGTTTTAGGTCTCCTTTTCCCAAGCTTCAAGGTTGAATTCTTTCTTCATTTTGGTTTCTGCCCTCTAAGGTTGGTCCAGTGGTTTGTGTAAGCTTCATATAGCATGGGATTTGTGCTGAGTCTTTTTTTGTTTGTTTGTTTTTACCCTGAGGAACATGGCTGAGTGAGGTGGTAATCTTGTCTGCTGATGGCTGGGTTTGTAGTTTTGTTTTGCTTGTTGTTTAGATGAGGCATCCTGCACAGGGTGCTACTGGTGATTGGGTAATGCTGAGTCTTGTATTTCAGTGGTTTCCTTTGTGTGAGTCCTCACTATTTGATCATCTCTAGGGTTAGTTCTCTGGTAGTCTAGGGTTTTGGATTCAGTGCTCCCACTACCAAGGCTCAGGGCTTGAACTCTGGTCAGGAATGAAGATTCCACAAGTGGTTTGTTATAGAATTAAGTAAGCTTAAAACAATTACCCAAAAATGAGAAACCAAAGATGAATCCCAGACAAATGACAGTTACAAAATCAGGTAAATAACGATTAAATTAATAATATACATATATACATTTTCCTCCATAAGCAAAGTAAAAACATCCCAACTAAAATAAAGTACAGTAGATTGACCCAACAAACAAAGGAAATCAAAAATTATATCTACCAGTTAAGAACAAAACTAACCAAACCACAAACTGGAAAACAAAACTAAATCAAGGTGCCAAGTGGGGAATAAAGAACTGAAAACAATACTAACAAATATGTTGAGAAGAAAGGAAAGAAAGAATAGATATGCAAACTTAAATAGAGGTAGATGAAGAAGACATATACATTAAAAATTAACTACAAAGAGAAAAGAACAGGAGGAAAGACAAACAAAAAATAAACATAGAAAAACTATAATAGATTTTAAAATATTAAAAAGAAGGAAAAAAGGAAGAAAAAAAGAGAGAGGGGGAAGGAAAACTCCGCAGAACTGCAAAAGCCCAACATAGAGGCAGAGGTTTATAACAACAGTGAAAAGTGTGACTGAATATACACATATACATATATACCCAAAAGCAAAATCAAAACTGTCCAGCAAAAATAAAGTACAATAAATTGACCTGGTGAACAAAGGAAACCAAAAATTATATATACCAGTTAAGAACAAAACTAACCAAACCACAAACTGGAAAACAAAACTAAATCAAGGTGCCAAGTGGGGAATAAAGAACTGAAAACAATACTAACAAATATGTTGAGAAGAAAGGAAAGAAAGAATAGATATGCAAACTTAAATAGAGGTAGATGAAGAAGACATATACATTAAAAATTAACTACAAAGAGAAAAGAACAGGAGGAAAGACAAACAAAAAATAAACATAGAAAAACTATAATAGATTTTAAAATATTAAAAAGAAGGAAAAAAGGAAGAAAAAAAGAGAGAGGGGGAAGGAAAACTCCGCAGAACTGCAAAAGCCCAACATAGAGGCAGAGGTTTATAACAACAGTGAAAAGTGTGACTGAATATACACATATACATATATACCCAAAAGCAAAATCAAAACTGTCCAGCAAAAATAAAGTACAATAAATTGACCTGGTGAACAAAGGAAACCAAAAATTATATATACCAGTTAAGAGCAAAACTAGCTAAAGCACAAACTGGAAAACAAAACTAAAACAAGGTGCCAACTGGGGAATAAAGCAATGAAAATAAGACTAATAAATACGTTGAGAGGAAAAGAAAGAAAGAATAGATATGGAAAGTTAAATAGAGGTAGATAGAGAAGATTTAAATACATTAGAGACTAACTGCAAGGGGAAAAGAACAGTAGGAAAAGCCAACAAAGGAATAAATGTAGGAAAAAATAATAGGTTTAAAAAATTAAAAGAGAAAAGAAAACAAAAAAGAAAAATTCCACAGAACTGCCAAAGCCCAATGTAGACACAGAAGTTTATAACAACAATAAAGAGTGTGACTGAATATACACATATACATATACACCCATAAGCGAAGTCAAAACAGTCCAACAAAAACAAAGTACAGTAGATTGACCTGGCAAACAAGCAAACAAAAATTATATCTACCAGTTAGGAATAAAACTAGCTAAAACACAAACTGGAAAACAAACTAATGCAAGATGCCAACTGGGGAAGAAAGCAATGAAAATGAAACTAACAAATATGTTGAGTGGAAAGAAAAGAAAGAAAGAATAGATATAAAAAATTAAATAGAGGTAGATGAAGATTTATATACATTAAAGATTAACTGGAAGGGGAAAAGAACAGTAAGAAAGGCAAACAAATGAACGAATGCAGAAAAAATAATAATAAGTTTAAAAAGTTAAAATTGAGAAAAGAAGAAAAGGAAACTCCACAGAACTGCAAAAGCCCCATGTAGAGGCAGAGGTTTATAACAACAATACAAAATGTGACTGGGGGAAAACAAAAAAGCTCAAAAGCTTAATTAGATTTCATAGTGGCAATAAAATTGACAACAGAGGGGACAAAACAGGGGAAAAAATCCGAAAGAATCTACAGAACAAGTCAAACACAAGAATAACAGATGTTTTTCTTGAGTCACTGCTGTCGGAGTCCTTTCCCTCACTGGAAGTCATAGTCCACCTCACCGCCCTAGGATGCCCTCCAATGATCTCTGGACCTGTTGTGGGGGCAGCTCAGATTCTAAACTGGTCCTACTCCTATGTGTTCTTGCCTCCAGTGTCCATGGCTGTCAGAACTAGTGATTCCCCCCCCCCCCCCCCCCCCGCCCCGGGAGCTCTCAATGTCCTTTTATATACTCTGTAGACATAGAATCTGCGTAGTTGATCATGTGGATTTAATCTGCAGCTTGTACAAATGGTGGGAAGATTTTGGGTCTTCTTCCTTAGCCACTCAGCTGCTGGGTTTCAACTGTGGTTTTATTTCCACCTCCGCATGTGGGTCCTCCACTGGGGTTTGCTCCTGAGAGTACCCTGGAGGACTGGGGTTTGCCCCTGTAAGGGCCAGGTGTGGAGGTGGTGCAGCTGCTTGGGTTTCAGGGGTTCTGACAGCATTAGGTACTCAGGGGAGTTGGCAGCTAGAGCAGCAGGGATTATAGTGCCCTAGAAGGGTATGGCAACCAGTATTGGCCAATACGTTCCAGTATTCTTGCATGGAGAACCCTCCTGACAGAGAAGCCTGGCAAGCCACGCTCTACAGGGTCACAAAAAGTTGGACATGACCAAAATGACCCTGCACGCATAGATGCATGGTCTTTTTTTGCCTGTGGCAGCTCTGCCCCTGTGAAAGTTAAGCATGAAGGTGGCTCAGCAGCTTGGCTTGCAGGGACCCTGGAGGTTCCAAGTGTGTAGGGACACGGATTGCCTCCCCCACAAGAGTTATGACCCTATCAATCTTTTTTCGAGCCTCTTGTAGCTGGCAATCAAAATGCCTCTTTGGCCAGTCTTTCTCTGTATCTCTGCCCATTCAGGTACTTAGAGGGCTCCCTTGCCAGGGGTCCTTCTCTGTTGTTCTGCATGTCAGGCACACAGAGGGGCCCCACTGGCTGGGGTCTACTCTGTAGATAGGTGCATATGTCTCTTAAAGGAGCACCCTGGGTGGGGTCCTACTCAGTAATTCTGTTCATCAGGCATTTGGTGGACCAGCCTCTCTATTGTTCAGCTGCCAATGCTGGCGTGTGGGGTGAAAGAGGCTATGATGATGGCTCCACCCCCTATGCATGACTCAGCAGTATCACCTTGCTCCCATGGATACCTGGCTTTCCTCCACAGGCATTTCCCACCACAATGCCCTCCCTCACATCCCCTCGATGCATCTCTCTGCAGTCAGCAGCTCCACAATCCCTCAACTCCAGCTCCCAGCCACTGTGCCTTCCAGGGGACCTGTGTCCCTGTCCAGGGTATGTATGACTGCAGCAAGGACTGTCTGATTCTGATTCCATTTAGGCTGCCACAGATCAGCTGTTTCACTCTCGGCCTTAAATGTTTCTCCTCTGACTCAGACAATTGCCCTGATGTGGGGGTTGGACCCCTGCTTCAGTTCCCCCACCCACTAAGGGCAAGTCCAGTCCTGCTAACACTCCGGTTTCCCCTCCAGTTCCTTCATCCTACTGAGTTTTGCATGGTTCCATATATTCTATTCTGCTGGCCTGGTACTCCTCTCTGCTCTCAGCTGGTGTTCTCCACACACTTCTGTGTCTGAAGGTGTATTCTTGATATAAGTGTGGAGAGAGATAAACTCCATGTCCACCTACACCTCCATCATCTTGTTCTCCCCTCCTGTTCAAATAAATTTTTAAAAACCAGTTGCATCTTGAGTTCAAAGTGGGAAAAGGGAACATCTGAGCAAAATGAACTTGCAGAGGTAGATAAAGGTTCTTCTGCGCTCAGCTTTCTTCACAGTCCAACTCTCTCATTCATACATGACCATTGGAAAAACCATAGCCTTGACTAGATGGACCTAAAGTAATGTCTCTGCTTTTGAACATGATATCTAGGTTGGTCATAACTTTCCTTCCAACGAGTAACCGCCTTTTAATTTAGAACATCTGAAAATTTTAAGGTCATTTTTTTTCGAAGAAAAATGGAAATTCTTTACAGTATTTTAGACAGGTACGCAGTTGGTGACAGGATTCAGTTAGCATTTTGAAGGTTTTCTTTCCCTGTGGTGGTACAGAATAGGATTCCTGGAGGAAGAAAATACAGGAGATGAAGGTATGTTGGACTAAGGTGATGGCTTGGGGAAACAAGTCAGTTGATTGGATAATGGATTGGATTTGAGGGTCCTGAAGTTGAGGCATCAAAGGTTTCTGGCTTGCAGAGTAGGAAGGGTAGAAGTGGCATCCATTAGCTAAGGAACACTGGAAGAGGATCAGGTATTAATGGAAGTCCTTGAGTTCCCCTTGGGCCATAACAATTTGAAGTATAATTTGAATCACTCATTTGAGAGTGGCAAGCAGTCTACTGATAGGAGTGTATTACACAGCAAAGCATCCTGGGATGAAGAAATAAATTTGTAAAAAATTCTTATTTGAAGCCACATATGTGATGAATATTACTGAGGTAAACAGAATCAAACTGAATTGAAAGACTCAGTTCAGTTCAGTTCAGTCCCTCAGTCATGTCCAGCTTTTTGCGACCCCATGAATCACAACACGCCAGGCCTCCCTGTCCATCACCAACTCCCGGAGTTCACTCAGACTCACATCCATTGAGTCAGTGATGCCATCCAGCCATCTCATCCTCTGTCGTCCCCTTCTCCTCCTGCCCCCAATCCCTTCCAGCATCAGAGTCTTTTCCAATGAGTCAACTCTTCGCATGAGGTGGCCAAAGTATTGGAGTTTCAGCTTTAGCATCATTCCTTCCAAAGAAATCCCAGGGCTGATCTCTTCAGAATAGACTGGTTGGATCTCCTTGCAGTCCAAGGGACTCTCAAGAGTCTTCTCCAACACCACAGTTCAAAAGCATCAATTCTTCAGCGCTCAGCCTTCTCCACAGTCCAACTCTCACATCCATACATGACCACAGGAAAAACCATAGCCTTGACTAGACGGACATTAGTCAGCAAAATAATGGCTCTGCCTTTCAATATGCTATCTAGGTTGGTCATAACTTTTCCTCCAAGGAGTAAGTGTCTTTTAATTTCATGGCTGCGATCACCATCTGCAGTGATTTTGGAGCCCCCCAAAAATAAAGTGTGACACTATTTCCACTGTTTCCCCATCTATTTCCCATGAAGTGATGGGACCGGATACCATAATCTTCGTTTTCTGAATGTTGAGCTTTAAGCCAACTTTTTCACTCTCTTCTTTCACTTTAATCAAGAGGCTTTTTAGTTCCTCTTCACTTTCTGCCATAATGGTGGTATCATCTGCATATCTGAGGTTACTGATATTTCTCCTGGCAATCTTGATTCCAGCTTGTGTGTCTTCCAATCCAGCGTTTCTCATGATGTACTCTGCATAGAAGTTAAATAAGCAGGGTGACAATATACAGCCTTGACATACTCCTTTTCCTATTTGGAACCAGTCTGTTGTTCCATGTCCAGTTCTAACCGTTGCTTTCTGACCTGCATACAGATTTCTCAAGAGGCAGGTCAGGTTGTCTGGTATTCCCATCTCTTTCAGAATTTTCCACAGTTTATTGTGATCCACACAGTCAAAGGCTTTGGCATAGTCAATAAAGCAGAAATAGATGTTGTGTAAGCTCTCCCTAGACATCTTTTTGCTTAATTTTTTGGCTCCTTCTTAGTCTTCATTCAAATGTCACCTTTTCTGAGAGTTCTTCCCTATTTTTTGGCCTGAAATGTTACCCCCCTCAGCATCCCATCACAATAGTATCTATCCCATTTCCCTTTTAATTTTTTTTTTTTTAGTTCATTCAGTCGTTCATTTGTGTCCAACTGTTTGTGACCCCATGAACTGCAGCATGCCAGGCCTTCCTGTCCATCACCAACTACCAGAGTCTAACCAAACCCACATCCATTGAGTCGGTGATGCCATCCAACCAACTCATCCTCTGCCATCCCCTTCTCCTCCTGCCTTCAATCTTTCCCAACATCAGGGCCTTTTCAAATGAGTCAGCTCTTTGCATGAGGTGGCCAAATATTGGAGTTTCACCTTCAACATCAGTCCTTCCAATGAACACCCAGGACTGATCTCCTTTCTCTTTAGTACTTGGCTCCTTTAAGCACATTGTATATTTGTTTATCCTAACCACTTTGCTTCTTATCCATTAGAATGTAAGTTCCATGAGAAGAGAAATTTTGGATGTGAGTTTTACTGCTGTTTCTCCAGCTCCAAAACTGTATCATGTACAGAAAGCACTCAACAGTTATGCTTTGAATAAATTAAATTTTCTAGTACTTTATACAGTGTTCTATAAATAATAGAGAGAGGATAAATTAATAAATGGACTTTTATATTATGACCAAATTACATTGTTAATTACTAAGATTGTGTTGAATAAAATAATTTAACTTATAAAAAAGATTTCTGTCAGGCATGAACTTTTGACATTTTTCTATACCTTATCAAAATTGCAATGTAGTTATTATGGTAAAATTCTCTGAAGCAATTTGAAACTGTAGGGTGTCATTGGCCATCCATATCAATCTTCAAATTATATTGATGTAATGCTTTGCATTCATTTTAACCTAATGCCTCTCCTGGAGCCTCAGAGTGAGGAAAGTGGTTTTCACTAATTTCCATAATAACAGCACAAAAAGACAAGGATTGTAGGAGTGCAACTCCTTTGGCTTTTAATCTCATTCTGAGCATGAGCTTGCTTTACTAAGTACAAAGGAAAGATAATGTCAAACTCTCAACTTGACCAAGAGTGTAAATTAAACAGTTGGGTGGAAATGTCTCATGATGTCTTTTAAGTTCTCTACAGATGATGATTTCAGATGAGTCCCTTAGTGTTCAAAACATTTCAGCTTAACATGGTTTCATATCATCTTCTCACCAAGCAAAATAAAGTCCAGGTTTGTGAGCCATATCTCAGTTGGCCTCATAAATTTGTGACCTGACATCAAGCCTGTATAAAAATTGTCTTAATGGCAGAGATTAACCAGATAAGGACTTGGCAAGGTCTTGATGCATAATTTCTAAACTGAATAAATGATTTTCTCAGGGAACTTTGGTGAATGTTTTTTAAGAAATATAGTTTACTGGTGATAACATTTCAAAAAAAGCTAGCTGTGGTTTTTAGATGAAGAAATAATAAGCATTTAATGATGCAAGGAGTAGCCACTGCTCCCTAGGGCCCAAATGCTATAGAACATATGCTTTGAGAGTGTTTTATCCTGGGCAAAGATCATTGTGTAGGTTTCATTTCAAAGGCAGGAAAGGAAAAATAGTAACTTAATTCCCTTGGAATATATTTCTATGCCTTTGTCTTTTATCTTATCTGAACTAAGATAACCTAATTGGTGTAATTCATTCAGTTCAGTTCAGTTCAGTCACTTAACCATGTCTGACTCTCTGTGACCCCATGAACTGCAGCACACCAGGCCTCCCTGTCCATCACCAACTCCTGGAGTTTACCCAAACTCATGTCCATTGAGTCAGTGATGCCATGCAACCATCTCATCCTCTGTCATCTCCTTCTCCTCTTGCCCTCAATCTTTCCCAGCATCAGGATCTTTTCAAATGAGTCAGGTCTTCGCATCAGGTGGCCAAAGTATTGGAGTTTCAGCTTCAACATCAGTCCTTCCAATGAACACTCAGGACTGATCTCCTTTAGGATGGACTGGTTGGATCTTCTTCCAATCCAAGGGACTCTCAAGACTCCTCCAACACCACAGTTCAAAAGCATTAATTCCTCAGTGCTCAGCTTTCTTTATTGCCCAACTCTCACATCCATACATGACTACTGGAAAAACCATAGCCTTGACTAGACAGACCTTTGTTGACAAAGTAATGTCTCTGCTTTTGAATATGCTATCTAGGTTGGTCATAACTTTCCTTCCAAAGAGTAAGCATCTTTTAATTTCATGGCTGCAATCACCATCTGAAGTGCTTTTGGAGCCCAGAAAAATAAAGTCTGACATTGTTTTCATCGTTTCCCCATCTATTTGCCATGAAGTGATGGGACGAGATGTCATGATCTTAGTTTTCTGAATGTTGAGCTTTAAGCCAACTTTTTCACTCTTCTCTTTCACTTTCATCAAGAGGCTTTTTAGTTCTTCTTCACTTTTTGCCATAAGGGTGGTATCATCTGCATATATGAGGATATTAGTATTTCTTCTGGCAATCTCGATTCCGGCTTGTGCTTCTTTCAGCCTAGTGTTTTAAAACTCATGATAAATCCCTTTCCAGAGCCTTAAGATGAAGAAAGGAGAGATTGTGCTCTTATTCCCAAAACTGTAGAATGAGAGAAACTGAGATTCCTCATTCTCTAGAATAATAAGCACTGTCATAAAAATCACTTCCAATAGATATTTTTGAAAGAATTGGCTGTTAAGCCACTATGAACATCTAAATGTTACAAGCATTGAATTCACCTTTATCAGCACAAATCTCTGATGTATCAGCTTGTTCAGGATGGATCCACCTCTCAAAGCCCCACTGCAATTATTCATTTATTAATTTTTAATTTTATACTGGATTATAGTTGGTTTGGGCTTCCCTTGTAGCTCAGCTGATGAAGAATCCACCTGCAATGCAGGAGACCCCAGTTTGATTCCTGGGCAAGGAAGATCCCCTGGGGAAGAGATAGACTACCTACTCCAGTTTTCTTAGGCTTCCTTGGTGGTTCAGATGGTAAAGAATCTGCCTGCAATGCAGGACACCTGGGTTTAACCCCTGAGTTGGGACGATCCCCTGGAGGAGGGCATGAGAACCCACTCCAGTATTCTTGCCTGGAGAATCCCCATGGACAGAGGAGCCTGGCAGGCTACAGTCCATGGTATCACAGTGTTGGACACAACTGAGCAATGAAACACAGCACAACATAGTTGACTTACAATGCTGTGTTAGTTTCAGGTGTACAGACATCAACGTGATTCAGTTATACATATAACATCTATTCTTTTCCAAATTCTTTCTGCATTTAGGTTATTACAGAATATGGAGTAGAGTTCCCTGTGCTATACAGTAGGATCTTGTTGGTTATCTGTTTTATATATATTAGTGTGCACATGTCAACCCCAAATCCCCAGTTTACCATTATATATTTGTCTTTCTCTGTCTGGCTTGCTTCACTTTGGACAATAGTCTCCAGGTCTATCCATGCTGCTGCACATGGCATCATTTCATTCTTTTTTAATGGCCGAGTAATCCTTCATTGTATATGCGTGCCACATCTTTATGCACTCATCTGTCGATGGACATTTAGTTTGCTTCCAGTGACAGTGGAACCCTGGAAGGAGCACAAGCCAAAGACTAGCACACTTGGGTTTAAATGCCATTCTTGTGTTAATACTTATTTCTAGCATGTTTAAAGATAAAGAATTAAAATATTCTTTTCACTTAAATGAAGAAGAAAGGTTAAGGGAAAAAAGGTGTTGTGGTGCTGTTGTTAAAGTTTTGCTCATTTTAGGGTCCATTTAGTTGTATACATTTAGTTCAGTCACTCATTCGTGTCTGACTTTTTGTGACCTCATGGACTGCAGCACACCAGGCTTCCCTGTCCATCACCAAATCCCAGAGCTTGCTCAAACTCACACCCATTGAGTCAGTGATGCCATCCAACCATCTTATCTTCTGTCTTCCCCTTCTCCTCCTGCCTTCAATCTTTCCCAGCATCAGGGTCTTTTCCAATGAGTCAATTCTTTACATCAAGTGGTTAACATAAAAATATATATACAGATCAATAGCAAAAACAAAGATACGAAACATGAAAACAATCTGCTTTAAAAATGGACTTGGAATTGAATAGATATTCTTTTTAAAAAGGGCATACAGAGACTTCCCTGGAAGTCCAGTGTTTAAGACTCCATCTTCCAATGCAGAGGGTATTAGATCAATCCCTTGTAGGGGTGCTATTGTTCCACATGCCAAAGGGTGTGGTCAATAATCAAAAGTAAATGAATAAATAAATAATACATACAAATGGCAACAGGTACATTACCAGTTACCAGAGAAACACAAATGAAAGCTACAATGAGACATCTGTTGGAATGGCTGTCATGAAAAAGACAAGAGATAAGTGTTGGCATGCATGTGGAAAAAGACAACACTTGAGGTGCCTTTTATGAATTTATTTATCAAAACTTCCACAAACCCAGCCTCATTTATCAACACAAACTGGTTGTACAACCACAACACCCACATGGCCTTGGAGAAAGCTATCAGTACTTTGAAAGAAAAGAAGGATCACAACTGGGTGACATTTAAGTTTCATTTTCCAGGGATCTGGAGAGGGCTCTGGTCCAACTCCTGGTAAGATAAAAGAGTGAGGAAAGTGATAAATAGAACCATGAACGCAGACTGCTTTGGTACATCATCCGTGCAGCCCTGCAAGTGGCCTGAAACTCTCAGCAAGAACCGCATGTATCTTTTTGAATTATTACTTTCTCTGAGTAGACGCTTAGTAGTGGAATTGCTGGGTAATACAGTAGATTTATTTGTAGTTTATTAAGAAACCTAAATATCTATCAACTGAGGAATGGATAAAAAAGAATGGAGAAAGAATGGAGAAATTTGATACATATACACAATGGAATACTGTATGTGTGCTTAGTTGCTCAGTCATGTCGGACTCTTTGCAACCCCATGGACTATAGCTTGCCAGGCGCCTCTGTCTATAAGGATTCTCCAGGCAAGAAAACTAGAGTGGGTTGCCATGCCTTTCTCCAGGGGATCTTCCCAACCTAGGAATCAAATTGGGGTCTCCTGCATTGCAGGCTGATTCTTTACCGGCTGAGACACCTGGAAAGCCCTAATAGAATACTGCTCAGTCATAAAAAGGAATGAAATTAGGACTTTTTGTAGAGATGTGGATGGACCTAGAGAGTGTCATACAGAGGGAAAGAAGTCAGAGAGAGAAAAACAAATATCACATATTAATGTGACAGAGGATGAGATGGCTGGATGGCATCACTGACTCGATGGACGTGAGTTTGAGTGAACTCCGGGATTTGGTGATGGACAGAGAGGCCTGGGGTGCTGCAATTCATGGGGTTGCAAAGAGTCGGATACGACTGAGTGACTGAACTGAACTGAACTGAACTGTGATATTTAGAAAAATGATAGAGATGTAGAGATACACATGAACAGAATAAATGTATGGATACCAAAAGGAGAAGGGATAGGGTGGGAGGAATTGAGAGATTGAAATTGGTACAAACACACTATTGATACTATGTATAGAATAGACAGCTGATGGGAATATACTGTATAGCACAGAGAACTCTACTGAATGCCCTGTGGTGTCCTAAATGGAAGAGAAATCCAAAAGGGAGGGGTTATATGTATGTGTATGACTGATTAATTTTGCTGTGTAGTACAAGCTAACAACACTGTTAGCAATTATATTGCAATAAAAATTAGTTAATAAATTCAAAAAGAGAGAAGAAAAAGACAATTCTGTGTTGGTGGGAATGTAAATTTGCACAGTCACTATGGAAAACAGTATGGAGGGTCCTCAACAAATTAAAAATAGAATTACTATATGATCCAGAAATTTCACTTCTGAGTATATGTCTAAAGAAAATGAAAACAGGATCTTGAAAAGGTAACTGCACTCCTATGATACTACTTATATGTGGACTCCAGACAAAGGTCAAATATAGAATCATAGTAGAGTGGTAGTTACCAGGAGCTGGAAATTGAGAGACATGAAGATATATTGATCAAAGAGTACAAGCTTCCAGTTACAAAATGAGTAAGTTCTGGGAATCTAATGTTCCGTATGTTGACTATAGCTGACAATACCATATTATATACTTGAAAGTTGCTAAAGGAGTAAACAGTGAATTTTCTCACCACAAAAATTAAATGGTAATAACATGAAGTGATTCAGGTTTTGTCTAATTCTGTGGGGGTAATAATTTGTAACATATAAGCCAATCAAATCAACATATATATCTTAAATTTACACAATATTAAATGTCAGTTATATTTTAATAAAGCTAGAAAAATAAATAAATAGTGCCTGCCACAGATTTGTATTTCAGTCGATATGAGCATTCTTAATGCCATCCTCCAAACAACAATATTATGAAACTATCCCATGAGGATTAATTGCATATATGACATAATAATCCAGTGAATTCCACAGCTGACTTATAAAAGTTAGAATCCTAGAATCTAGTGTTAGCAAGGACATTAGATTACTTGAAAAAATGTACAGATCCTAGGCAGTAACAATTCTTAATTTATTTCCACTTGACTAAAGTTTTTTGATCTCTATTTGTAAGCCCAATTCTGAGAAAACATTAGATTCATAAGTTCCTTTTTTACATCACTAGAGATATATATTTTTATCATTTAAAGATTCATGTGAAGCAGCCCTTCGTACAATATGTTATGATATCACACTGTGAAATGCGAATCTAAAGCATCAGGTAATTTGCAATTCAGTTCTAGGCTCCTATGGAGTGAGAGGAAGTCTGGAAATGGACTATTTATAATCAGGCCATCCAGAATGACAAGGTGAAAAACAGTTTGTTGGCACTTATATTTTCATTCTGAACTATAATGTATTCCTAGTACTTACAGAAATGAACATAGGACTAAGAGAGTTGTCTGTCTTTGCATCACACTCATCCTCCTGACCTTCACAAGCTCGCTTTATATTTGAAAATTCAGAAGAGTGAAAACACAAATTTCCAAAAATATATGAAACAAATAAAACAATTCACTCATCCATTTATTAGATACCAACTGTGTACAAAAATTTTTAAAAACTGGGAATACAACTGTAAATATGAGAAATATTTCTCCTTCAGAGGAACTATCAGACTAATGGGAGTTTTGTTGTTGTTGTTTAGTCAAAACTAAGTTGTATCTGACTCTTTTGTGACCCCCATTGATCATAACCTGCCAAGCTCTTCTGTCCATGAGATTTTCCAGGTAGGAATATCGAAGTGCGTTGCTATTTCCTTCTCTGGGGGATCTTCCCAACCCAGGGATCAAACCTGTGTCTCCTGCATTGGCAGGCAGATTCTTTATTTCCTGAACCACCTAGGAAGCCCGGTGTGGGTTTACAGTCAAGGTAACAGGAATTGAATTGTGCTTATGGTATCATTTTCTATTCTCAAAATTATTGTTTATTCAAACTAAGTCTAGATGTTTCCTTTAGTGAATGGAAATGTAAACAAGACTCCATTCTGGCTGTGATGCACTAATTTAGTTCAGTTCAGTCACTCAGTCATGTCCCACTCTTTGCAACCCCATTGACTGCAGCACACCAGGCCTCCTCGTCCATCACCAACTCCTGAAGCCTACTCAAACTCATGTCCATTGCGTCAGTGATGCCATCAGCCATCTCATCTTCTGTTATCCTCTTCTCCTCCTCCTTCAGTCTTTCCCAGCATCAGGGTCTTTTCAAATGAGTCAGTTCTTCACATCAGGTGGCCAAAGTACTGGAGTTTCAGCTTCAGCATTTGTCCTTCCAATGAATATTCAGGACTGATTTCCTTTAGGATTGACTGATTTGATCTCCTTGCAGTCCAATGGATTCTCAAGATTCTTCTCCAATACCACAGTTCAAAGGCATTAATTCTTCAATGCTCAGCTTTTGTTATAGTCCAACTCTCACATCCATCCAAGACTACTAATTATATAAATTAAATATGTCACATTTGTGTATATAAGATCTAAATACCTGAAACTTCACTTACAAATGTTTAACAAGACCAAAAGGATTATTCTGTGACATTTCACTGAGGAATATAATTGTAATCTTAAGCACAATTTGATGACCTGTCTTTCCTACTATAGGACTGAAGTTAGTGGTATAGAGGATCTGCATCATATTTAGAACTATTGTCCCTTCCATCATTTTAAAACTACAAAGCTGATTTCCCAAAGCTCCATCTTTACCAGTGACTCCCAGAGTGGTTTCCAGCCTTGCAGTACCAGCACCACTTGGGAACATTGTTAGAAACAGAAATTTGGGACCTCACTCTAGACCTATTGGAATCTGAACCTCTTGGTGTAAGGTCCAGTAATTTGTATTTTAATAAGTTTGCAAGTGATTCTGAAGCATACTCAAGTTTGGGAATCATAATTTCAATCCAAAGCACATTCCTCAGTTTGTTATCTACATTTATAACTCTCTTTCTATTTTGTATGTAAGTTCATCTGTACCCTTTTTCTAGATTCCACATATAAGTGATATCACATATTTTTCTTCCTCTGTCTGACTTACTTCACTCACTATGATATCTCTAGGTCCATCTATGTTGTTGTAAAAGGCAGTATTTTATTCTTTTTATGTTTAATATTTCATTGTATATATGTACCACATCTTCTTTACTCTTCCTCTGTTCATGGACAATTCAATTGTTTTCATGTCCTTGCTGCATAGGACATTGTGCTGCAAATGAACATTGGGATGTTTATGGTTACCAGTGTGTAAAGGGGAGGATAAATGGGAATTGACATATACACCCTACTATATATAAAATAGATAACAAGGATCTACTGTATAGAACAGGAAATTCTACTCCACATTCTCTAATGGCTTATATAGGAAAAGAATCTTTTAAAGAGTGGATATGTGTGTATGCATAGCTGATTCACCCTGCTGTACACCTGAAACTAGCACAACATTGTAAACCAACTATTCTCTAATAAAATGTTTAAAAAATTATAAAATTAAGCTAAAATTAAACAAAGTACTCCTCCCAGATTGGTTGCAAGCTTATTCATATTTCCTAGAGTTGCACAGTCCCACTTGGTAGTTAGCAGTGAATATGGCTGTCAGTCATTCCAAATGTGACTAGTCCAAACTGAAATGTGCTATAAGGGTAAAAATAGTATGAATTTCTAATGAAGACTTTGTTAAAAAAAATGTAAAATATTTAAATAGTATGTTTTGATTAGTTGCTGTTCAATCGCTAAGTCATGTCCTACTCTTTACAACTTCATGAACTGCAGCACACCAGTCTTCCTTGTCCTTCACTGTCTCCCTAAGTAAACTTTATTGTTTAAAGAAGTTTTGGGTTCACAACATCCCTGCCCTTACATATATCCACCTTTCATATCATCCCTGTGTTAAAAGTGATTAACCTGTACTGACACATTATTATCACCCACAATTCACAGGGTACATTAGGTTGACTTTTACTGTTATTCATTCTATGGAATTGAACCAATGTAAAATGACATTTATCCACCATGACAATGTCATAGAAAATAATCCCATTGACTTAAAAAGTCCTCTGTACTCTACTTTGTCATTCTTTCCTCCCCACTAACTGCTGGCAACCACTGATCTGTTTACTATCTCCACAGTTTTCTTTTTCCAGAATGTCTATAAATTGGAATCATATAGTAGATTGTCTTTTCAGATTTACTTTTTTCACTTAGAATATGTATTAATGATTCCTCCATGTGTTTTCATGGCTTGATAGTGCACTTATTTTTAGTACTGAATAGCATTCCTTTGTCTAGACCACAGTTTATTTACCCATTCAGCTACTGAGGGATATATTAGTTGCTTCGAAGTTTTGGCAATTAACTATGAGGGTACCATAAACATCCATGTGCAGACTTTTGTTTAGACAAAGTTTTCAGTCCATTTGGGTAAATACCAAGGATTGTGATTTCTGGTAGCTCTGCTGGTAAAGAATCTGCCTGGAATGCAAGAGACTGCAATTCAATTTCCGGGTCAAGAAGAGGCCCGAGAGAAGGGATAGGCTACCCACTCCAGTATTCTTGGGCTTCCCTGTTAGCTCAGATGGTAAATAATGCACCTGCAAATGCAGGAGATACAGCAGACATAGGTTTAATCCCTGGGTTGGGAAGATCCACTGGAAGAAGAATGACTACCCACTCCAGTATTCTTACTTGAAGAATTCCATGGACAGAGGAACCTGGTGGGCTACTGTCCATGGGGTTGCAAAGAGTCAGACACAATTGAGCAACGCAGGAGATGAAAGAGATGCAGGTTGAATCCCTGGAGGAGGAAATGGCAACCCACTCCAATATTCTTGCCTGGAAGATTCCATGGACAGAAGAGTCTGGTGGATTATAGTCCATGGGGCTGCAAAAGAGTTGGACATGACTGAGCATGTGCATACTCACATGGCAAGAGTGTGTTGAATTTTGGAAGGAACTGTCATACTGTCTTCCAAAGTAGCTGTACCATTTTTCGTTTCAACCCACAATGAATGAGAGCTCCTGTTACTCCACATCCCCAACCAGGATTTGTTGTTGTTAGTGTTTGGGATTTGGGGTAGTCTAAGTGCTACCTCACTATTGTTTTTATTTGCAGTTCTCTAGTGACATGGATGGAGGAGCCTGGTGGGCTGCAGTCCATAGGGTTGCAAACAGTCAGACAAGACTAAGCGACTTTACCTTCACTTTTCACGTTCACGCATTAGAGAAGGAAATGGCAACCCACTCCAGTGTTCTTGCCTGGAGAATCCCAGGGACGGGGGAGCCTGGTGGGCTGCCATCTATGGGGTCACACAGAGTCAGACACGACTGAAGTGACTTAGTAGCAGCAGCAGCAGTGACATAAAATGGGGAGCATCTTTTCATATGCTTAATTGCCACCTTTGGTTGCAGTGTCTCTCAGCTCTTTGGTCTACTTTTAACCAGGTTGTTCATTTTCTTATTGTTGAGCTTTATGAATTATTTTTTATTTTGGATAACAGTCCTGTAACAGATTTCTTATGCAAATATTTTCCCAGGTCTGTGACCTCTCTTCTTATTGTCTTAATCAATAAGATTTACTCACCTGATTACATATTTAAATGATTTTTTTTAATAATGGAGTTTTGATATACTGAATTAAATAAAGGATATTATTAAAATTCATTTTACTATTTTACCTTTGACATTTTGCAATGTGCCTAATAAAAATTTTTAAGTTTATAAGTGACTTTGACATTTTTGTTCAATTTTATTCCCTGTTGAGCACAGTAGCCTAGAATATTACACTTGTCTTTTGAAACATCTCCCATTTCATTGTGAAGCCTGCTGCAGAAAGCAAGTATCAAGAGTTCTGAGATAAAAAGTATAGTAATAAAGTGAATTGTGCAGACCACTGAAAATAATTTACTGAAAAAAATGATCATTCTATGTTATTGCAGTCAAGAAAACTATCATGAAAAAGGAAACAGTTGCCCTAAGTCAATTACACTAGCAAAAGCAAATGTTATTGTTTTTATTCAAGATTGATCATCTATAGGATTATGGCCTCATAACAGGAAATGAATGTCAAGTATTTTCTTCATTTCTAAAGTCATGCATCTATACACTTTCTTAAAATGACTGTTTGCCCCCTCTACATCAGACATCACATCTTACCTACCTCCCTCAGATCCTTTTGGATTTGCACTCTTTTGTTTCAATGCCTGGTCTTCTTGTTGCTTGAGTAGCTCTCAGTAGTCATGGAGAACATGGGGCCCCAGAAGTCCTGGTTCCTCCTGCCATCAGTAGACTTGAATGAAGAACCACACTGCACATGATCTGGTTATCTGGATGACTGTCAGTGCAGCCAGGTGATGCAGTCCAGATCCATGAAGAGGGAAAGAGGGGGCTTCCCTTTAATAGATCTTGATCAATAGGAACCGGAAGATAGCAATTATGTACAAATTCATCCCTTCACACTTCTTACTCTCTTTTGTCACAGCCATCTAGAGTGAGCCTGCCCTATAAAGCACAGGACAGTACACTGACCACTCCCAGGTGCTTCCTCCCTGCTTCATGTACCTGCTGCTGTAAATGTCTGATTCCAAACTTAGGATGTGAGCTACAAGTGGGACAAAAAGAGAAGAAAAGCTGTCATAGTTTCATAGTCAGTGAAAAAGTAGTTGAGGTCATGGAGCAAAGGCCTCACGACTTGGAGATGATAACTGGAGTGAGGACAGCAAAAACAGATTTCTCCAATTTTTTTAAAAAAAATGTTTATTTCAAATTGAGATTTTTTTAATTTTCATGCAAAATGAGGGAGACTACATTTCTAAAGTATATTTCCAAGTTCAGTTAACTGTCTCAAGTTGAACTAAACTAGCTTCTGTAAGTACTAGTTGACCCATTTTTTTACTATAGAGTTAGAGTTAACATTTCTCCAACAGAAAGCTAATCTGACTTATTCTTAGGTCAGCCCCTTCTAGTTGTGAATGTGACAGGAAAGCTGTCTCATTAGTGCTCTATACATGCTTGTGTTGGAAGACTTAGCATCCTATTTTACTTAGCTATTTGACATTTTTCTCTCTAATGTGCAATCTATCGAGAGAAGCAAATCCTCAACTCATTCTGCTCAGTGGTAAGTAAAGAAATTGCTAATTATCTCATTGTGAATCCACAAGTACTGGAAAATCTGGTTTGGGTGTTTTGTCTACAGTATTGATGAACTAATGCTCATTCCTTCATGTGTTGATATAGAGGTGGAATGACTACTGATACTAGCCTTTGTATTTGTACTGGGCATAATAATTCAGAATACAAAGGAAAAGTTCCTTCAATTGTTTGTAAGTGGCTGGGATACAGTTTTGGCACATTTTCATGGGAGCAAATTTAAAAAGCAGCTGCTGAGGAAAAAAAAACCAGAAAAGCTGGAAAAGAACATAATATACCCAAGTGAAGGACCCCTTTCTAAAAGAAAAGTCACCTATAGTAGAATAGGGAACTCTACTCATTGCTCTGTGGTGACCTAAATGGGAAGAAAATCCAAAGAGGAGGAAATATATGTATACATATAGCTGATTCACTTTGGGGTATAGTAAAAACTCATTATAAAGCAAGTATATTCCAATAAAAATTAAATACAAATTTAAAAGAAGTCACAAATGGGCCAAACTTTGGGCTGAATTCAGCTCACGGACAAGTTTTCTTCAGCTTATTTTTTTGGACTCAGAGGGAAAGGGAGAGGGTGGGATGATTTGGGAGAATGGCATTCTAACATGTATACTATCATGTAAGAATTGAATCGCTAGTCTATGTCTGACGCAGGGTGCAGCATGCTTGGGGCTGGTGCATGGGGATAACCCAGAGAGATGTTGTGGGGAGGGAGGTGGGAGGGGGGTTCATGTTTGGGAACGCATGTAAGAATTAAAGATTTTAAAATTTAAAAAATAAAAAACTAAAAAAAAAAATTTTAATAAAGTGAATTAGTTGCCAAAATTTAAAAATTGACAGATTTCACACAATAATGCAATCCATATTTCTGACTTCTTCTGAAGAAGAGGTTCATGGAGCAAACTGGTCCTTTATTCCATGTGGCTTCTATTGTAGGAAACAGAGGATCATGCTCTGGCCAGTTCACCTTGATCTACTTCCCTCATCATTTTAACTGCTTGCCACCTGAAGCTATTGATGTTTGCACTCTCTGTTAAGAATTTCCCCACATTTAAATTGCATCTGTGAAGGAGGCAATGGCCACCCACTCCAGTGTTCTTGCCTGGAGAATCACAGGGATGGGAGAGCTTGGTGGGCTGCCGTCTATGAGGTCACTCAGAGTTGGACACGTCTGAAGCGACTTAGCAGCAGCAGCAGCAGCAAATTACATCTGAGTTGACAGACATATCTTTACCACTGAGATCTTCTAGGACAGTGGTTCTCAAATTTGACCACATGTTGAAGTCAACTACAGTGCTTTAAACATTCTCATGTGTTACTTGAAAATGGCATCCTAACTCCTGTGTGTAAATTTTGTCTCAAACTGATGAAAGCAACAATTCTCAAGTGTCTTCCAGAGGATATACCACAGGGATAGCTGCCTATAATTGTTTTTCTCCAACTTGTTTGTGGACTGGGCTCCATGGTAGATTGTACTGTCTAAAGATGGTCCCCAGATATCTTCCAGTTCATATATTTTTAAAATTTGCCCTGTCTTTATTGAGATAGATCTGCACTTGGGTCTGGGAAAACTTGTGACTTATTTGTAGTCAGTGGAATGGAATGGGAGTGACTCTGTGCTTTTGAGACAAGGAAATACAAGGTGATGTTATTTCTACCTTTTTCCCTAAGATTCTTACATCTGAAGCCCTGAGACACCACGTAAGAAAAACAACTGCCAGGAGACCACCTTGTAAGGAAGTGCAAATGAGTTGACACAGGAAGAACACCCTGAGAGATGAAAAGAGAGAGAAGCATGCCTGCCCTGCGATCACAGCCTATCACTGTTCTGGCTGTAGCCATCATCCAGCTACAACTGACTGAGAGACCCTTAGCAGGAACTCCTCACCATAAACTCCTGAAACTCTTTACTGACAGAAATTTGAGTTATACTAATAAAATCATAGTTGTTGCTTTAAGCCACTAAGTTTGGGGATGATGTATTTATTTAGCAACAGTCAGTGGAACACTTTTATTCCAATGCTCATTCCTTGGCCCTGAAATGTCCTACTTAATCAGTGATGTGCTAGTAAATGATTAACAGCCAGATCTCTGGACAAGAAAGCCCTGATTTGTAGTAGTGCTGGCTGATCGCCTCAGTATCATTTTGACTACCGGTCGGATACAGTTGAAAGCAGAGTTGGAAGGAGTTACACAGCAGCACACTATCGTAGCTGTTCCATAATTATAGTCACAATAGCTGTAACTACTCTCAAGAACATAGATATTAGTAAATTGTAGAAAGTAATTAAGATCATTTACCCTTATTTCGGAGAAGGCAATGGCACCCCACTCCAGTACTCTTGCCTGGAGAATCCCATGGACGGAGGAGCCTGGTGGGCTGCCGTCTATGGGGTCGCACAGAGTCGGACACGACTGATGTGACTTAGCAGCAGCAGCAACCCTTATTTTTAATACAGTTTGCTTAATTTTAAATGTATATAACTCAACATCTAATACTAGCTGTGTATAACAACAAGATCACCAAATTCCTGCACAATCAGCCCTCAGCCCAGGACACCACTGTGCTTCCCTTCTGTATCACATTGTGCGTTTCTCAGCTCTAAACAGTTAATGCTTAGAACCATTTCAAACTAGAGATAAGGTGGATTTTGCACACATGTGTCTCACATCCAATCCATTGCCTCTCCCAATATTTCTCTGACCTCCAAAAATCTGATTATGCATAAGTATCAACACTGAAACCCATATCCCAAATCAGCTAGGATTTATGAGTAGTATGTCTTACAGGTACCTCATGTCTAGCTGATGAAAAGCTGAGGTTATGGTCCTTCTCATCACCCTTTTTTCCTTCTGTCTTCCTTATCTTCAAAGAACTGGTCACACAGAATCTTTGAATTCCACCCTCTCTCTCCATGGCTAATCATCAGGAAATCCTGTTACTCCACTTCCCTCATGCTTCTCAACTTTCTTCACTTCTCTCCACTTCAGACGTGACTATTACAGTCCGAGTATTGAAACTTCTTTCTTTTTTTTAGAGAAATACAGTTGATTTACAATGTTATGTTAGTTTCAGGGATACAGCAATGTAATTCAGTTACACATTTTTCTTTATCTTTACCTTTTTCAAATTCTTTTTTCAATTTCATTTTATATTGGAGTATAGTTGATTAACAATGTTATGTTAGTTTCAGGTGTATAGAAAAGCAATTCTGTCATACATATATATATACCTATTCTTTCTCAAATTCTTTTCCAGTTTAGGTTATTACAGAATATTGAGCAGAGTTTCATGTGCTATACAGTACATCTTTGTTGGTTATCTATTTTATATATAGTGTTGTGGATCTGTTAATCCCAACTCCTAGTTTATCCTTCCCATAGCTTTCCTCTTTGGTCACCACAAATAAGCTTCTTTTCTACGTCTTTGGGTCTATATGTATTGTATAGTAATGAGTGCTTAATGGTGTCCAAATCTGTGATCTCATGGACTGTAGCCCACCAGGCTTCTCCATTCATGGGATTTTTCCAGGCAAGGATACTGAAGTGAGTTGTCATTTCCTTCTCTAGGGGATCTTCCCAATTCAGAGATCAAAACTGCATCCCTTGCATCTCCTGCACTGGCAGGCAGATTCTTTACCACTGCACCACTTGGAAAGTTTATATTTGTCATAAATACTCTTGTATTTTTTTCTTTTAGATTCCACGTGTAGGTGATATCATGTGACAGACAATGGAATCTTACTCAGCCATAAAAAAAGAATGAAATATTGCTATTTGCAACAACATGAATGGACCTAGAAATTATCACACCAAGTGAAGTAAACCATACAGACAAAGATAATAGATTTTTTTTCTTGCTAGATTATTTTAGTGACTCCCCTAGCAGCCTTGCTACCTTTGGTGTTCTCCTTATTGCTTCTTCTTTCTAACCTCAGGGTTACTTTTCAAACCATGCTGTGTTTATCCAAGCTGTTCCCAATCTTAAGGCTATGAGGAACAGTGACACAAATCACGGTATTCCTTCCATGTGATTTCATTATCTGTTGGAGACAAACAGAGGAGTTCCCCTGGGGCACATGCAGGATTTATATTCACATCTGTATCCACACAGTGTCTTAGTTCAGATAACATAGTTAGTTTGACAAATATCCTGAATTTTCCTTTGGATTGTTATCTACCCTGCTTGTGGAATTTCACTACAGTTGAGGTAAATTGTTCATAGCTCATTTCAGAGATATTTCATCTTTGTATTTATATTCTCTAGCTAATCCCACCAATTGAAGTTGAAATATATTTGAGAGATATTTGGTATTGTCTAGAGACTAGTCTTTTACACCCAAGGATAGAACAGGGGTAATGCAATTATGGACACTTGATTTAATGTTTGGAGAAAAGTTTCCCTAGAGAGCAATGTCACGTTGATCAAACTTAATTTAAACAATAGAATCATCTGGGGTTGATTTCTGTGGATATCAAATTAAAAAGAAACTCAGCTTGTTTACTCAAACTCTACGTCTAAGCTGTGTCACTTCATTTAAGTAACAGTAGCTGCATAAGAAAAATATATTGGATTTTTTATTAACCCTAATTCATATATTCAGTATCTTAATCTTAATCCTAAAGTACTTAGGTTCAGCAAGAGTTGCTAAAATGAATAAAATTCATTGGATCATAAAAGAAGATAGAAAAGTTAAATGATCTGAAATACATTTTATATGAGACTTTCATTTTTCAATAAAGCTTCAGAAAACATGCCTATATTCTACAGGATAGAATATATTACAGTCACATTGGAGATTTCAATAACTTCTGATGTTCACAAAAGATTATTTAGGTGTTTATAACTGAAGGGAAATGTTTTCCATCAAAATCTGCTGAATTATGTTTTCCAGGAATATCTTTCCAATACAATCTTCACACAGTGGGCAAAAAAGAAAAAGCTTTAAAAGACAATCTATCTTGGAAAGAATAACAGATTTTACTGAAGGATCTTCATGTTCTTAATTCATATAGAGAGAGTTTTTCAGTCCTTGAAAATCTGCCTCAACACAGACACAAATGCTGTTTTTCCCTTCTGGTGCCTGCCTACTGAATGCTATATTGTGCTTGTCAACCATATCCAAGTGTTGTCAGCCCCCCATTTGTCAAAGGCACAAATGCTACCTGCAAGGCTTTACTGCTTCACCTCAAAAAAAAAAAATCACATTTCCACACAACTGTAATGGAACTTCTTGGTATGCCACTTTGTTTTCATTGTTTCCCAAATAAACTGGGATGGATTCTGAGCTTCCAGTAGAAAATAAATTAGGATGAACCATTATAGGGTGTTACTTAGATTCTCATGGTGTGCCACTGATCATGTGCTACCATCATTTGCTACCAAGAACACTGATGTACACTTTCATGGTGGTTGAAATTTACTGAGCACTTACTATATCCCAGGTCCAGTGCTCAGCATTTTATACTTTAACTCATATATAGTCCCCTACAAACTCTAGGAGGCATAGATACAATGATTATGCTTTGAAATTTATTTCATATTATTACTGGAAAGAGGTTTAGATTAATTCAAAGAAGGGTGACATCTCATTTATCAACCAGCAAAATGCTGTAGCTTGATCTTAGAGCTTCTAAACATCAACATTGATCCCCCATCTAGCATTCACTTATTCTTTTTGGTTAAAAGTAAATCAGATATAACATATCCCATTTTGAAATCACAGTGTACAGGAGCATAATTAGAAAGAACAGAGATGCAGACTCCAATGTCAATTCTGTCACCACCCTGTATGATCCTACATTGATGGATTCATTTCTTTGATTCAATTTCTTTGTGTCTAAAATGGCTAGATATTTACCTAAAAGAGTTTATGAAGATTTAAAAGTTAATGATATATAATTAGGTGACACCTAGTGAGTTCTTAAGAGATATTGGTTCTCTGACCTCTTCTGTCCTGGCAATAACTTCTTCCTGCATTTGAGGTTAATTAAATTTAATTTTCTATATGAAAAAGATAGTACATAAAGTCTTTTTCAAAAACCATCTGTAATTGCAAAGGAGAAGGAGTACTAGACTTGAATTCAAATATCCTGAGTTTGAGTCTTAAATGGAGCAAACAGTATCTCAGGTGGAGTCATTTAACTGCTCTGAACTAGCTTCATTGTTTGCAAAAATGTACATATAAGAAACTCATTTCCTCATAAATATTTCATGTAGTCAAAGCCACTGAAAAAACTCTTTGAAACTCAATGTAGTATTATAACATTTGTGAAGTGACTTTGTGTCACATTTGTACAGGTATTTTTCAGTATCTTTTCATTTTTTTTTTTAACTAGATAGTTGACCGCAGCTATTTGTGATCATTAGCAACAGAACCTAAGCCAAGACCAATCAAGATCAACCTAGAAGAGTAAAGTTAACAGTGTGGATTTAAATTCTTAAAAATTAGTAAACACCTGTTGCTATGTCTTTAAGACTGAAACCATTTGTTACACAATAGCTTACTGATACATGTGTATTTTAAACTCTGGTCCATTTCCTACTGATTCCCTGCAAGTTCCCTAATTCTCCTGGTCTAAAATAATTTCATCTTTTTCTGAATGTCTGTGGCATACAACATTTCCTCCACTCAGTTTTCAGTTCAGTCGCTCAGTCCTGCCTGACTCTTTGTGACCCCATGAACTGCAACACACCAGGCCTCCCTGTCTGTCACCAACTCCTAGAGTTTAACTCAAACTCATGTCCATTGAGTCAGTGATGCCATCCAACCATCTCATCCTCTGTCATCCCCTTCTCCTCCCACCTTCAATCTTTCACAGCATCAGGGTCTTTGCAAATGAGTCAGCTCTTCTCATCAGGTGGCCAAAGTATTGGAGCTTCAGCTTCAACATCAGTCCTTCCAATGAGTATTCAAGATTAATTTTCTTTAGGATTGACTGGTTGTATTTCCTTGCAGTCCAAGGGACTCTCAAGAGTCTTCTCCAACATCACAGTTCAAAAGCATCAATTAACTTTTGGACTCAGAGGGAGAGGGAGAGGGTGGGATGATTTGGGAGAATGGGAAGTCTAACATGTAGACTATCATGTAAGAATTGAATTGCCAGTCTATGTCTGACATAGGGGGCAGCATGCTTGGGGCTGGTGCATGGGGATGACCCAGAGAGATGTTGTGGGGAGGGAAGTGGGAGGGGGGGTCATGTTTGGGAACGCATGTAAGAATTAAAGATTTTAGAATTTAAAAAATAAAAATTAAAAAAAAGCATCAATTATTTGGTGCTCAGCATTTTTTATAGTCCAACTCTCACATCCATACATGACTACTGGAAAAACCATAGCCTTGATTAGCTAATTGACAGTTAATACCTCAAAGTGCATGCATGTATTTTTATATCCCCAATCACATAACAATTGCCTTGTTTAAGAGAATCTGGTCCTCATTCAATCCATAGTTCCTAACTCATGACTTTATGCAGCTCAGGGAACATACAAATATTTATTCCTTTGATTAACATACTTTTGTTTAAACCACATCTGAGTTTTTAAAATAAAGTGGTATTATATTCACTATACAGCACTTGTTCCTAACAATTCTGACTTAATTAAATTAGGATGAGTTCCAGGTATTGATATTTCAGGTCATTTTATATATATATATATATATATATATATATATATATATATATATATATATCTCCAGGGTTAACAATCACAATTTTCAGCTTGACCCTGAATGAATTAAGTCTTTAGGTGACTTTTTTTGAGACAATGGGGATTTCCTAGGCAGTTCAGTGGTTAAATTATATGCTTATACAGCAGGGGTTGAGTGTTTAATCCTTGGTAAGGGAACTAAGATCCCTGCATGCTATGATCCTGCAAGCTGGGTGACCAAAAAAAAAAAAAGCATTTATCCTGCTATATTTACTTGCTCCAGGTAAAAATCATTGACTACCCCTTAAAAAATATGCTCAGTCTTTTCATTTATTGACATCCTCCTGCACCAGTCAGTCAGTTCCTGTGTCTCATTCCTGTTCTCAAGCAGAGATATGTGAACTTTCTGGTTCTCTTTATACTTTAAATGCAAGCAAATCCTTTAGAATCAAATTGATTCAGCAGAGAGGATGAAATAGTATAGAGTGGTATGTTGGTATTTTTATAACTTCTAAGTGAACAATCCATTTTAAATGATTAATTCCATCACACTGCAATTTATGTCTAGTGCTAGCTAATGAAACAAATTAGTTTCACCATCAATTCAATTCCTCTTCCCTTTCTCACATGCTCTCATTAGCTTCATCCTGAAAGTTTTGCTACAATAATTTCTCTACCACACCAGTTGTACCATTACTGGACTTTCCTTATTGATTACTGAAAATTCAGATGTAAAAAAGATAGATGAGCAGGAAGTTGGCTTACCAGGACCAGTTTACAGTCTGGGGCAAAAAAGTCATCAACAAGATATTTATTCTCTTGTCTATTTATTATCTAGAGGAAATGGTATATTTCTGACCCTACATACATTAAACAGCTCTGACAGATATGTAGGTTCTAAAACAGTTTTCGGGAATGATTTATTGATTTATTCCATTAAACAATAATGCTAAAAATGTTGCAATACCTTTCTGTATGTATAGTGCTTTCTCATCTACTGTCTTTAATCTTCATGGAAAACAAGAACGCAGAAATGTAGACACTTTAAATATGTTCTATTAATGAAGAAACTATAAGTCAAGGGTTTATGGAAGTGACCTTATGCTCTTTAGTGGAACCAGACTTTTCCTTTCCCCATTATCCTTCAAAGGCAAGAATCATAAATCAAGAAGGTGGATTGGGGGAAACTGACTGGCAAGTTGTGAAGTAAAGAGAGGTGATTCTGTGTCAAAAAGAACTATCTCATCCATCCTCTCAAATATTGGAATGGGAAACTTCACCCTGAATGTTCCACTGAATGCCCACAGTATCCAAAATGCCCACACGTAAGGTACACATTGTCTGACATATCAAGCAATATTTTGAATACATAATTCATTGAGTCTCAGGGAGGCAACATTTAAATCCAATTTCCCCCAGATGCACACATCACATTAAATTAATGTGTCTATAATGTTAGGTAACAAGTCACATAAGCCTAGCATGAATACGTTTTGACAGTCAAAGGAAGAGTGGATTCAAAGTCTCTTTAGAAAAGAAGCCAGAGGAATATTGAAACAAGGGTCCTCGGAGTTAGTATTCAGAGAACCAGGATGGAAAGTGGGTGATGCACCAGCCAGTACCCTAAACACCTCAAGGCGGGTATGGGATCAGCATTTCTTCTCCATTATTTGCAGAGTGCCATAACTTGAGAGCATGAAGTAATGTCAAGGATATCAACTTGGCAATAAGAGAGGCAAAATTCCTTTCATCACTGTATCAGCTGAAAGATACTGAAAAGTTGTTTCATATTTCTGAGACTCTGTGTCATTATTTCAGAAAAACAGGTAGCCATTGATTAAATGAACTAAGAAGATTCAAAAATTTCCCCAGAATATAATGAGTGCTCAAAAATGATTCCCCTACTTCCCCATCTTTCTTTCTTCCCCAAATCATCTAAGTTGTAAAATATTTATCTTTTAGTAGTTAAAAGCTCAGAATATGCAGTCATATATGTGCATGCATGCTCAGTTGCTCAGTCATGTCCGACTCTTTGTGACCCCATGTACTGTAGCCCACCAGACTCTTCTGTCCATGGCATTCTCCAGGCAAGAATTCTGGAGTGGGTTGTCATGCCCTCCTCCAGGGGATCTATCTTCCTGACTCAGGGAGGGAACCTGAGTGTCCTTCTCCTGCCAAAGAATCTTGGCAGGCAGATTCTTTTTTTTTTTTTTTAATATCTTCTGAATTTTTTATTTATTTATTTTTTAATTTTAGTTTTTTATTTTTTAAATTTTAAAATCTTTAATTCTTACATGCATTCCCAAACATGAACCCCCCTCCCACCTCCCTCCCCATAACATCTCTCTGGGTCATCCCCATGCACCAGCCCCAAGCATGCTGCATCCCGCGTCAGACACAGACTGGCGATTCAATTCTTACATGATAGTATACATGTTAGAATGTCATTCTCCCAAATCATCCCACCCTCTCCCTCTCCCTCTGAGTCCAAAAGTTCATTATACACATCTGTGTCTCTTTCCCTGTCTTGCATACAGGGTCGTCATTGCCATCTTCCTAAATTCCATATATATGTGTTAGTATACTGTATTGGTGTTTTTCTTTCTGGCTTACTTCACTCTGTATAATCGGCTCCAGTTTCATCCATCTCATCAGAACTGATTCAAATGAATTCTTTTTAACGGCTGAGTAATACTCCATTGTGTATATGTACCACAGCTTGCTTATCCATTCATCTGCTGATGGACATCTAGGTTGTTTCCATGTCCTGGCTATTATAAACAGTGCTGCGATGAACATTGGGGTACATGTGTCTCTTTCAATTCTGGTTTCCTCGGTGTGTATGCCCAGAAGTGGGATTGCTGGGTCATAAGGGAGTTCTATTTGCAATTTTTTAAGGAATCTCCACACTGTTCTCCATAGTGGCTGCACTGGTTTGCATTCCCACCAACAGTGTAGGAGGTTTCCCTTTTCTCCACACCCTCTCCAGCATTTATTGCTTGCAGATTTTTGGATCGCAGCCATTCTGACTGGTGTGAAGTGGTACCTCATTGTGGTTTTGATTTGCATTTCTCTAATAATGAGTGATGTTGAGCATCTTTTCATGTGTTTGTTAGCCATCCGTATGTCTTCTTTGGAGAAATGTCTATTTAGTTCTTTGGCCCATTTTTTGATTGGGTCGTTTATTTTTCTGGAATTGAGCTGCATAAGTTGCTTGTATATTTTTGAGATTAGTTGTTTGTCAGTTGCTTCATTTGCTATTATTTTCTCCCATTCAGAAGGCTGTCTTTTCACCTTGCTTATATTTTCCTTTGTTGTGCAGAAGCTTTTAATTTTAATTAGATCCCATTTGTTTATTTTTGCTTTTATTTCCAGAATTCTGGGAGGTGGATCATGGAGGATCCTGCTGTGATTTATGTCTGAGAGTGTTTTGCCTATGTTCTCCTCTAGGAGTTTTATAGTTTCTGGTCTTACATTTAGATCTTTAATCCATTTTGAGTTTATTTTTGTGTGCGGTGTTAGAAAGTGATCTAGTTTCATTCTTTTACAAGTGGTTGACCAGTTTTCCCAGCACCACTTGTTAAAGAGATTTGTCTTTACTCCATTGTATATTCTTGCCTCCTTTGTCAAAGATAAGGTGTCCATATGTGTGTGGATTTATCTCTGGGCTTTCTATTTTGTTCCATTGATCTATATGTCTGTCTTTGTGCCAGTACCTTACTGTCTTGATGACTGTGGCTTTGTAGTAGAGCCTGAAGTCAGGCAAGTTGATTCCTCCAGTTCCATTCTTCTTTCTCAAGATTGCTTTGGCTATTCGAGGTTTTTTGTATTTCCATACAAATCTTGAAATTATTTGTTCTAGTTCTGTGAAAAATGTGGCTGGTAGCTTGATAGGGATTGCATTGAATTTGTAAATTGCTTTGGGTAGTATACTCATTTTCACTATATTGATTCTTCCGATCCATGAACATGGTATATTTCTCCATCTATTAGTGTCCTGGCAGATTCTTTACAGCTAGTGCCACGTGGAAAGCCCTGTAGTCATATATGCTAGAGGATAAATCTTGCCTTTATCACTTATAACTGTAATCTTGGGTGAAAAATTTAATCACACTATTTCAGGAATGTGTGAATTCCTCATTTATAAAATAATGCATACTCCATTGTTGTTATAGTAAAGAGTACAAGAAGAAATATAGGAAAGATCTCAGTGCATGGTTTTTAGCAAGTCCTCAGCAAGCCCTCCCTGTTCCCCACATTATTGTATGGTACCTGAAGCATCTCGACCTTTGCTCTGTCTCCCTCACAAGCCTCTTCCTGGCAGTGTGCTGGTCACCACCTATAGACAACGGTAGGTTTGGCTAATGCCCCCCTTTTTGAGCCAGAGTGCTTTTGTCTCAATCCGCTAACATATGTTTCCTTCCATTCCTCCTGGATGGACAAACTGTTTTTCTAGTGACAGAAGGATAGATGTATCCTCCCACCAAGTATCTTCACTCCAGGCAAGAACAGCCAGGTGCTTCTAGGCTTTTGGGTCTTTGCTAGGTGATGGCTATCTTCATAGTCATTTTCAAGTTGAAGCTTCACGCTTAATCATTCTGTGATTTGCATATATGAGATGAATTGGCTCATTTCAGCTTTAAACGAATAGTGAGGATCATATTTTAAAGTGAAAAGAATATGACTTGAAATATAATACTGATATTTTTCTCTTTGGTGTGCATTCTCAAATGGAATATATGTTACTTATATATTCATAATTGAGATAGAATCAGCATGTGAAATCTGTTCAAAGTCAGACAATATACTGGAATATATTGAATATGTTTTATTTTAAAGTCAAGATGATTAAAACAAAAAGACAGGTTCAGCTATTTAATTTTTTAAGCTAAACCAATTTGGAGGAGTCTGGTTAAATTGCAGACAGCAGGTTTTACTGCTAACACTCTAATAGTCAATCAATCCTTTGATGAAATTGATTTTCTTGCCTCCAAGCTGCATTTTGTTCTGATTTCAAGCACACTTCAACATATTAAATATTTATAAATTTTCAATACTTATTCACAGTATCTTAACATTTTAGAAAACTCCTGTCTCACATCAATTTTAAGAGTTTTTGATCATTGATCTTATTCTGAGATTCCTGATGGAAATGGGGTTTAGTGACTGAATAAAGAATAGAGGGTTCACATCTCTGCTCCTTTCCTTGTTGGCTCTTTGACTTTGGGTGCAGCAAAGATTTTCCCTGAGAACAGATGCCTCCAACAGCTGGCTTTGAGGTTTAGTGGGTCACAAAGTATGGGAGCCAGCCCTCACGTGTGGCCCTTGGGAAAACAAGAGAGAAGACCCTAATATATGTTTATTTGAGGGTAGGGAGGGATTCTTTGGTCTCTTCTCTCAGTATTCAACAATAACCCCAAAGAAATAATTTGTCACTAAATAATACTGTATAAGTTAGTTAGTTGTCTTTCGGTTCACCCAGAATTATAGGTACTAAAGGTGTTCTCACCAATATTTCAATTAAAACCAGAAGTTCAGGGCTAGTAGTCATATGTGCTTGGATAAATAAAGTTGTATTATGTTTGAAAGCTATCACTATGCCTACATAGTGAAAATCTTGCAAAGGAAATAATAAAGAGGAAACTTCATGCTAAAATATAAACTACTGACCTGAACCCATAGGTTAAACTTAATCATTTCAATTTGTATTTCAATTACTTCTCCTTCTCATCAATAGAGAAAAAAATAAATGATTTATAAGAGAGCTATCTCTATCCACATCAAAAGGACAGTGCTACCAAATACTATTATCTGCTATTTCAAATTTCTCAGACACAGTGTCTCACTGATTCTTTTTTGTTTATTTATTTTATTGAAGTATAGTTGATTTACAATGTTGTGTTAATTTCTGGTGTACAGCAAAGTGATTCAGTTATACATGTATATACATTCTTTTTCATATTTATTTTCATTAGGGCTTATCATAAAATATTGAATACAGTTCCCTGTGTTATACACTGGAACCTTGTTTACCCATCATAGATATGATACTTTTCATCTGCTAACCCCAAACTCCCAATCCATCCCTCCCTGACCTCCTCTTGGCAAACACAAATCTGTTTTCTATCTCTAATATCTCACTGGATACTCACAAAACAATGAAGGGCTCCTATACAAGGGATAGCATCTATTTCTACTTTATTGACTATGCCAAAGCCTTTGGCTATTTGGATCACAATAAACTGTGGAAAATTCTGAAAGAGATGGGAATACCAGACCACCTGACCTGCCGCTTGAGAAATTTGTATTCAGGTCAGGAAGCAACAGTTAGAACTGGACATGGAACAACAGACTGGTTTCAAATAGGAAAAAGAGTACGTCAAGGCTGTATATTGTCACCCTGCTTATTTAACTTCTATGCAGAGTACATCATGAAAAACGCTGGGCTGCAAGAAGCACAAGCTGGAATCAAGATTCCTGGGAGAAATCTCAACAACCTCAGATATGCAGATGACACCACCCTTATGGTAGAAAGTGAAGAGGAGCTAAAAAGCCTCTTGGTGAAAGTGAAAGTGGAGAGTGAAAAAGATGGCTTAAAGTTCAACATTCAGAAAATAAAGATCACGGCATCCGGTCCCATCACTTCATGAGAAATAGATGGGGCAACAGTGGAAACAGTGTCAGACTTTATTTTTAGGGGCTCCAAAATCACTGCAGATGGTGACTGCAGCCATGAAATTAAAAGACGCTTACTCCTTGGAAGAAAAGTTATGACCAACCTAGATAGCTTATTCAAAAGCAGAGACATTACTTTGCCGACTAAGGTCCGTCTAGTCAAGGCTATGGTTTTTCCTGTGGTCATGTATGGATGTGAGAGTTGGACTGTGAAGAAGGCTGAGCGCCAAAGAATTGATGCTTTTGAAGTGTGGTGTTGGAGAAGACTCTTGAGAGTCCCTTGGACTGCAAGGAGATCCAACCAATCCACTCTGAAAGAGATCAGCCCTGGGATTTCTTTGGAAGGAACGATGCTAAAGCTGAAACTCCAGTACTTTGGCCACCTCATGCGAAGAGTTGACTCATTGGAAAAGACTCTGATGCTGGGAGGGATTGGGGGCAGGAGGAGAAGGGGATGACAGAGGATGAGATGGCTGGATGACATCACTGACTGGATGGACGTGAGTCTGAGTGAACTCCAGGAGTTGGCAATGGACAGGGAGGCCTGGCATGCTGCGATTCATGGGGTTGCAAAGAGTCAGACACGACTGAGAGACTGAACTGAACTGATACAAGGGATTGGAACAGATGAAGAAACTGAGACCCAGGAAGGCGAGAGACTTTTATGAGATCAGAGAATTATGCAGTGACTGGCTTTAAGCTACAGCTAGGGTTTTGATTTGCCAAACAGTTCCAGTTAACACATGTGGACTCAGAATAATCATGGAACAATCTCTATCATCTCCAAAGTAAATTGGATTTATTCCAGTCACCCTAGCAAGAAAGCAATCCCTTGAGTCACTGTGTCATGCCTATTCTGCTGCACCCAGCTAGGCTTAGATATGTCTGCTCCTTCAAGAAATTAGGAGCCTCAGCCAGAACCACATCTGCTGCTGCAGAGCAGAGAGAGGAGAACCGCCAGGAGTGGTTACTGCCACCTCTGCACCTATAAAGCTTCAGATTGCTACCAAAAGTATTACTTTCTCAGACATCATGCTGAGTGATGTCGTGAAGTTTGTTTTATTTTTTCTATCAGTATTTCTCTCCAAAGCTACCATCCAGTAAGGTCTGTAATGATATAAAAAGATCAAAGAACTGACATTAATTTTTATAACTGTGCAGTTTAAGAGTTCAAATGAATTTCATTGTTTTGCTTCATTATTAATAAATATCTTTTTTATCAAGCACTCAAAGAGTTTCCTTTCGTCATTGTGTTTCCTTTAAATTTTGAATTTAAACTGAGACCATCTGTTCCTTGTGAGCACAAAACAGCATGTGGATTGGTCCAGGAGGAAGGTTACAAGTTGCACAAGAGATCGTGGGTCTTATTCACATCAGGTTCTTGGATGTACATAGCAAACAGTGACCATGAGAAATGGTTCAATCAGCAAACTGAAGTATAACTAAATACGCAGCTTCTTACATTTGGACTAGCTCTTCATGTATTTTGTGCTTATTTGAGTCTCTTTTGCATGTGTGTGTGTGTCCTCAGTCATGTCTGATTCTTTGCGACCCTATGGACTATAGACCCCCAGGCTCCTCTGTTCATGGAATTTTCCAGACAAGAATACTGGAGCTGGTTGCCATTTCCTTCTCCAGCAGGTCCTCCCAACCGAGGGACTGAATCCACAGTCTCTGAGTCTCCTGCATTGGCAAGTAGGTTCTTTACCAGTTGAGCCACAAGGGAAGCCCTTGAGTCTCCTCAGTCAGTCAGTTCAGTCACTCAGTCGTGTCCGAACCTTTGCAACCCCATGAATCGCAGCACACCAGGCCTCCCTGTCCATCACCAACTCCTGGAGTTCACCCAAACTCATGTCCATTGAATTGGTGATGCCATCCAGCCATCTCATCCTCTGTCATCCCCTTCTCCTTCTGTCCCCAATCCCTCCCAGCATCAGGGTCTTTTCCAATGAGTCAACTCTTCACATCAGGCGGCCAAAGTATTGGAGTTTCAGCCTCAGCATCAGTCCTACCAATGAATACCCTGGACTGATCTCCTTTAGAATGGACTGGTTGGATCCTCTTGCAGTCCAAGGGACTCTCAAGAGTCTTCTCCAACACCACAGTTCAACAGCATCAATTCTTTGGCATTCAGCTTTCTTCACAGTTCATGTCTCACATTTATATATGACCACTGGAAAAACCATAGCCTTGACTAGATAGACCTTTGTTGGCAAAGTAATGTCTCTGCTTTTGAATATGCTATTTAGGTTGCTCATAACTTTTCTTTCAAGGAGTAAGTGTCATTTAATTTCATGGCTGTAATCACCATCTGCAGTGATTTTGGAGCCCAGAAAAATAAAGTCTGACACTGTTTCCACTGTTTCCCCATCTATTTGCCATGAAGTGAATCTTCTAACATCTTTAAAATATAAACAGTCCAGGTGCTACCAAAAGTCTTTAGATAAACAGATCAGGCTCTAGTTCTCTAGTTCTCTGCTCAACCTGACCAGCCAGTTCAGCCAATCACCATCAAAATAGTGAAACTGGGAATACCCATGATGTGTGTGTGTGATTACAGCTGCCCTGTAACTCTTCCAGTTTCAAGCTAATGGATCCCTTGGACCCTTACAGGCAATACAGATAAGGTGGGCAGCACCCCGGTTGGCACTTGGCAGCATGCACTAAGTAATAAGATCTATTTATTATCAACAGTTTTTGAAAGACCAGGGCAAGATTAGG
This sequence comes from Ovis canadensis, assembly GCF_042477335.2. NCBI lineage: Eukaryota > Metazoa > Chordata > Mammalia > Artiodactyla > Bovidae > Ovis > Ovis canadensis. The sequence goes on along the minus strand of NC_091246.1, from coordinate 193,457,166 downwards.
AGCCATTCAGGCAGGGTAGGTGAACAAGAAGAAGTACAAAGAATACACAACAGATGTGACTTGGAACTAGCAGGACAGCGACCTGAGAAGATGGAAGAGGGCCATTTATCAGGGATCTTCTTCCCCAGAACTTAAAGAATCACAGTGGGAAAGGATGCATAGATCCCTGGAGACCCTGCTTGGGCCATGGCAGCAGCACAGACAAGTCAGGACAAGCGGCAACAGAATGAGGACCTGCTGACACTACATCTGTGAATCTTGCAGGTCTGGTGCCCAGGATTCTGCACCATTGCAGACCTCATGACTGGCGACTCAACCTCTGCTTTCAGGCAACAGCTGGTCTGCAGAGACAAGGCGCTAATTAGAATAATGAGGACAAATCATCACAGTGAATTGATGACTCACCAGCCTCCCCCTGCGGAGAGGGCAATGGCAGCCCACTCCAGTACTCTTGCCTGGAAAACCCCATGGACAGAGGAGCCTGGTAGGCTGCAATCCATGGGGTCACACAAAGTCGGACATGACTGAAGTGACTTAGCAGCAGCAGCCTCCCCCTGAGCACCATGGTGAGTTTAATGAAGAGGGTAACTCCTAGAATTGCTGCAGACAGCAAACATTCCTGAACTTCTATGACACTGCTCATGTCCAGGGAACAGTTCATTAGGAGAAAGACAACGTCCCTGTTTCAATTTTGGCTGATCTGGTCAATAAAGACACTTGTTTAACTGATTTTTTTCTCTTTTCAGATAAGAACTTAGAGGTTAGATGGCATGACAGCATGACCCACACCATTACTGCAACTGAACCACAAACAAATGTTGTCTTCCTCAAAAGAAAGAAGGAAAAAGAAAAAAAAAATGCTACAGTGTTCATTTTCCTTCACTCTGATTTCTAAATTACAGGGAAGATTCCAGTACTTTGATAGACATTACATTCTGGTGTGTAGTTATGTTTCATTCACGAGAAAGCAGAGAGTGCACTGAAAGTAGGCAACTCATACTTATCATACTGACACTGTGCCAGGTATGTTATTTTTTAAAATTTAAATAAAAATTCATTGGGGTTTTAGTTGATTTACAGTGTTGTGTTAGGTTCAGGTATACAACACAGTGAGCTAGTTATACATATACATATATCCACTTTTTTAGATTCTTTTCCTATACAAGCCATTACAAAGTATTGAGTATAGTTCCCAGTGCTATAGAGTAGGTCCTTATTAGTTATCTATTTTTTATATGCGTGTGTGTGTTTACTCAGTCCCTAAGTTGTGTCAGACTCCTTGCAACCCTATGGACTGTAGCCGGCCAGGCTCTTCTGTCCATGGGATTCTCCAGGCAAGAATATTGGAATAGGTTACCAGTTCCTCCCCCAAGGGATGGATTTTCCCAATCTGGGATCAAACTTGTCATCTCCTGTGTCTCCTGAAATGGCAGGCAGATTCTTTAACACCTTGCCACCCAGGAAAAGTGAAAGTGTTAGTCACTCAGTTGTGGACTGTAGCCTGCCAGGCTCCTCTGCCCATGGGATTCTCCAGGCAAGAATCCTGGAGTATTTGCCTACTGGAGTAGTTGCCAGGGGATCTTCCTGACTCCATGACTGAACCTAGATCTCCTGCATTACAGGCAGATTCTTTACCATCTAGGCTTTCCCTGGTGGCTCAGAGGGTAAAGCCTCTGTCTGCAATGCGGGAGACCTGGGTTAAATCACTGGGTCAGGAAGCTCCCCTGGAGAAGGAAATGGCACCCCACTCCAGTACTGTTGCCTGGAAAATCCCATGGACAGAGAAGCCTGGTAGGCTACAGTCCATGGGGTCGCAAACAGTCAGACACGACTGAGTGACTTCCCTTTCTTTCTTTACCATCTGAGCCACCAGGGAAGCTGTGAGAGCCACTTGGGAAGCATTTTATATATAATAGTGTGTGTATAACCCATCAAATGACCGTCGTAAAAACATCTAAAAACAGTAAATGCTGGAGAGGGTGTGGAGAATAGAGAACCCTCCTACACTGTTGGTGGGAATATAAATTGGCACAGTCACTATGGAGAATAGTATAGGATTTCCTTAAAAAACTAAAGCTAGAGCTACCATACAATCTAGCAATCCCACTCCCGGGCATACATCCAAAGAAAGCCAAAATTTGAAAAGATGCATGCACCCCATGTTCATTGCTGCACTATTTTTAATACAATAACAATATAAAGCAAATATTAGTAATATTATCTCTAGACAACACAGGAAAAACTCAGTGTGAGGTTGATTATCCAACTTGTTAGTAGTTATACAGAAAGGAAACGATAGGAATAGAGTCAAGGGCACTTAACTTCACAGCCTATATTCTTTCCAACATGAATCCATATGTTCCTGTTACTAGCTCCATCTTGTTAAGAACTGACAGCCCACAGCACCTTTGCTCTGAGGCATTTGTCTGAAAATTAAAGGCTGATTATTAATAGTTATGAATTAAGACATGTAGTAAGACATTGAAGACTGCATTAGAAAGATTGGAAAAATTCCCACCTGTGATGGAGAGGACCTGAAATTCTTCCTGCCCTCTGAATTCTTGAAAGTCAAAACACTCGAGTTGCTGACTTTCAATCTAAAAAATTAATTTTGAAGAAACAAACAAGAAACCTGTATGTTTTCCAGGTGTATATACTGTCATCAATCACATCCCACTGTGTGTGCATGCTAAGTTCCTTCCATCGTGTTGGACTCTATGCCCCTCTGTGGACCCCACCAGGCTCCTCTGTCCAGTGGGACTCTCCAGGCAAGAACACTGGAATGGGTTGGCATGCCCTCCTCCAGGGCATCTTCCTGACCCAAGGATAGAACCTGCATCTCTTATGTCTCTAGCATTGACAGGCGGGTTCTTTACCACTAGCACCACCTGGGAAGCCCTACACCCCAGATTGACATCTGTAAGTTTCAGTAAGGTTGGAAGTCCACTGTAGAAGAAAGATTTTCCAGAAAATGTCAAGTCAATGGGGCCCTTTCAGGCTAGGAAATTACCTACATTTGCAAGGTGACAAAAACAGTGACATATATTACATTCTCTGTGAGGATGAGCCCATGGCTGTGATATAGCCCACACAAGTGTGTGAGAAGTTAAAAAATAACTTCAAGTTTCTAATGACTTTGGGGAAATAGCATAATTACCCTTCACACTGTTTATTCTCAAATTCCAATGATTTTGAGATTCGATGATGACATCCATGTGGTCTTATCTTTCAGGCTAGAAGATCAAGCATTATATACCTTTTCTCATTTAAATTTCATAATAAAGTTATAAATTAGACAATATTTATTCCCCTTATGAAGAAGAAAGGAAAGAAAAAATAAAGTTTTGCAGGGATTAGACAATAGCAAGAAGGCTACAATTAAAGCTATTAAAATTGGGATTCACAATCAGCTTTAATGACAGAATTCCAGGTGATTGAAAAAGACTGTGTGTGTATATTTGTGTATGCACATGTATATGCACATGTAGATATAAATACATGAAGAATGAAATGATTTCAGTGTTTTTCAAATCACACCACATTACTATGAGTAACTTTCTGGCTATTATCTTGAAACGTGCTTTTTTCTTAAGAATAATTGATAGTGGGATTATAAAACTGTAAGCGTCCTAGAGATAATAGCCAAGGCCTTTATTTATAAAGAACGACCCAAAGCCCCCAGGATGGTGCTGAATTACTCATGACTCACACATAAAGCTAGGGGCTCAGGTAAGATTTTTTTTTATCAAATCGATTGTTTTCCAAGCTCAGCATTTATCCTGAGCTTGGATATACAGGATAATATACTGCCCTATACAGATGGCAAAGCATCACATACATGCACAGAGACACACACAGAGAGAGACACACACACACAAGCCAGTGAAATAGAAGCTATTTTTCACCCCAGGTTACATTTCCTTTTACAGAAATCTCCACTGATTCTTCTCCCTCAACACCCAGGGATTCACCCTTATTAGCATGCTCACTGGGGAAACAGAAAAGATGATTGGAAACAGAAAGTGGCAGAAGAGCCGGGAAAATTCCCACTCCTGCCTGCAGCTTTGAATGTGTTACTATCGCCTTCATTTTCTTTACTTATTCTCCAGAGCTCCTTGTTAAGAAAATCATTCATTGCTTGCCTATTGTAGGTACTAACGAATCTTGGCTCTGGCTGTGAGATGCAGGCAGTCTTCCTGGGAGGGAGGGGGAACGGAAGGATGCCTAGTGGAGTCTCCCACTACCCCCTTTCTTTTCTTCTGTCTTCAGAAGGAGAAAAGGAATCAGGAAGGAATTCACTGACAATTCAACCAAATAGCAAGGCAGTGACAATATAACAGCTGCCACAAAAAGAAGGGATGAATAGCAATTCACCCCGCAGAGACCGCCTGTCCCCCCAGCACAGCCAGCATCCGGTCCTTCCCTTGCCTCTTTGAGAAGCAATGCTTTGTGTGCTGCGTGGGACCAGCCTAAGAACTTTGCAGAATTAGAGAAATGAAAAGTCCACCAGACCCCAAGCTGGTTTCCCTCGAACCTTGGCTTCGTTCTACTTTAGACATTTGTGGAGTTGGTGCTTCTGTTCCAGCTGGAGGCGCAAAGTTTCTGTCTGAACTGCAGCCGGGGGTGAACAGAATTCTAAGTCCCTGAGATGAAAGTTTTGCTGAAACTGCTGGCTAATTTTGACTGAGACTGGGGGCTCAGCCTTACCCAGTCAGGAAAAGCTAGATCACTTATCAGGTGCACTGTGACCATTTCAGAGCCGGGGTCCTACCCAGGACCAGGGGTTCTACCACAGATGGTGAAGAGAGAGCCTGGGTCTTCCTTGGCCACAAAGGAGCACAGGCATCCTTGACCCAGTTACTTCTCCCCTTTGGTATCAATTTCCGACTGTGTTAAATGCATGTTTGATCTAAGGAAGCATATTTAGACATGAACCCCCAATCTCTGAAGAAAATTGAGAGGAAAGCACTATATGTGGAGCAAGCTCAAGCTCTTCTGGCTGAAGCAGTAGGAAGACAGGTTGGGTGCTGATGAGGCAAGGCCCGTAGAATCGTGTCAGAAATGAAGATGTTCACAAAATGTGAATATTCTCTCTTCCCTCATTTTATATTAGACTTACCCTAACATTTGGAAAACAGTCATTGAAATATAATTCTTGATTGCTAAAGCAGCCAATCAAAAAAAAAAAAAAGTATATGCTACATAACAATCAGCCATCACTCTATCCACTTAACAATAACACATTTTACTTTACAGTTCTTACTGGTATCTGACATTAGGTTGTGACTTTATTTACTTATGTGTTTATTGTACTTGTCTCTCATTAGATCACTCTCCGTAGAGATCAAGGTTCCATCTGCTTTATTAGTCATTATGCTTCTAGCACTTAATGCTTGGCACATAATAAATACATATTGAATATATGCCTGGATTTCCCAGAATTTGATTGGTATTCTTCCTTGCCCCCCTCACTTGGGGTCACCTTAAAGTCTAACCAGTGGAAGAAGCTCCCTTGACTCTCTCAAAGGGTCATTTTCTTTGAGGGATTAAAAAATGAGATTTTTAAAAACTTTCCAAAAGAATGCCAATTCTACACATTTTGTTGTACTAAAAAATGATCATCCTCCACCAAAATTTCAAAAACATAAGTGGGATCTCAGTGTGGGATCCAGTAGGAAAGCTGATAAACACAGAGAGGTAGCAATTGGCTGGCAGGCTGCCTACTGGCCCAGGGTGGGCAGGAGCCTGAAGCTCCATGGATGAACAGAGCCCAGGAGGCTGAAGCTCTGGAATCAGCAGCAAAGAGCAGGCAGCCATGGCTTTCACTCTTCTGAAAGCTTTGAGAGCTTCCAAGTAGAGTCTGACAATTTGATAAAGTATAAATTGCTGGATTATTAACACAACTCTCCAAAAGAGCTCTCAGAAGATTCCATTGCCCTCCCAGCAGTGCTCTCAGATTTCTTTCCCTTCCTAGGGGTGATACTAGTCTTTCCCCTGGAAGGGACATTGTGCCATAGAGTGAGGCTAGGCTTGCCTTAGAGCTATGTTCAGTCTTAGTTCAGTGCTGCTACAGTTGTGCTGAGTACTTCTGCAAAATACTAAACCTCATCTGAAAACAGGTACTGCTGCTGCTGCTGCTAAGTCGCTTCAGTCGTGTCCGACTCTGTGTGACCCCATAGACGGCAGCCCACCAGCCTCCACTGTCCCTGGGATTCTCCAGGCAAGAACACTGGAGTGGGTTGCCATTTCCTTCTCCAATACATGAAAGTGAAAAGTGAAAGTGAAGTCGCTCAGTCGTGTCCAATTCCTAGCAACCCCATGGACTGCAGGCTCCTCCGTCCATGGGATTTTCCAGGCAAGAGTACTGGAGTAGCGTGCCATTGTCTTCTCCAGAAAACAGGTATAGCTCCCTACAAAGAGTTTGAACCATTGGAAACGATGTTTGCAAGGTAACAAATAATAACCAGAAAATTATTATTTTCTACCAACTACAGGAAATGGCAACCCACTCCAGTATTCTTGCCTAGAAAACCCATGGACAGAGGAGACCGGCTGGCTACAGTCCATGGGGTCGCAAGAGTCGGATATGACTTAGCAACTAAACCACCACCACTACCATTTCTTTAGTTGATGTCAGCTTAGGAGGGCATGATTTATGTTTTAATTTCAAGCAACATAAACAAGCATTTAACATGATCACAATACAGTATAAACCAAGGATGAAATGTAAACCTTGTAAAACGGAATATAGATATATGGATGTCATTGCACACAATATATAATGTAACGAATATATATTTTCTCTCTCTATCCTCGTCCTTCCTTCTTTTATTCTTTTGCTTCACTTTTCAAAATGACAGAAAAAGTTATTTCCCATTTTCTCATAATTCAATTGATAAATATTTATGATTCTCTATATATATGACCAATGATGGTAACACATTTCTTATTTGTTTCACACGTATTTTAAATAATGAAAATATGTCCAAGTACAAAGCTTTTATTTAGAATTTTAAGATAGCAGCTGAATCACATGGAATAACTCAATCTTTTTGACAGTGTTTTCACTATCTCTATAGAAGGCAATAAACTTAGTGGCTAAAATTTGGGGGTCTGGGGGAGACCAGAACTGTTAACTTAAAAGCTGTGTGATTTTGGACAAGTCAATAATCTTTCAAAATTTTGTCTAACTGTAAAATGTTCTAATAGCTCTTATCTCTTGGAGATACTATAAAATGAAATTAAATAATGCGAAACATTTAATATAAAGCTTGACAGAAGCCTTCAAAAATGTTTATTGCCATTATTATTATTACTTAATTGTTATTATTCTATTTTTATCATTAAATACTACAAAGTGTGTGTTGGATAAGCAATTATATCTTTAAAAAATCTGGCAGAGATTTTAAAAGTGGATTTCTTTTTTTTTTTTTTTTTTGGTACATTAGGTAAATAATGAGAAACTTGGATTAATGCCTTTTGGTCAAAATACTGTTTGTTCCAAACACTATTAAATTTCTCAAAGTTACTTCTCATATAATTATGGAAAAACAAAGTTTGCATAATAATAAATACCTGGGTATAAAGAAAAACTTTAATGATGTATATGAATTTTCCCAAACACATGAGTTCAGCCTCCTGGAGATAGTTCTGTACTTTTTAAAGCATACAAAGACAGATATTTTAATTTCTTAGATCTAGTCAGGTAACAATCATTGATCTCAAGAAGTATCTACCCAAAATACAAATTTGTTTTAAAAAAAGAAAGCCAAGAGGATGAGTTATTTTTATCAATCAAGACATTCATAATTGATTAAAGGAAGATCCAAGAACATGAAACACAGTTTGGGTCAAGAGCAGAAAATCCTTCAGTGCCTTGACATTCGTATCATTGAGAACCACAGAGAGTGTTATGTGAGGCAATCCTGCGTAGAAGGTACTAACATAGGTGTTAAAGAATATGCACTCTACAAGCCAATAGGGTTGGCTTGGGCTTGGGTCATTCATTAATGAACTTTCTCTGATGAAGGGCCCAGCTCAGTCACTGGTGGACTTAACCTAACGAAGTTAAGCTTCAGTTGTCTCAAACATAAAATGAAACTAATGCCACCAGCCTCACAGGATTGTTGCTTCACAGGATATAAAGTGCTTAGCACAATAGCAGAGATGGGGCTAGAAATTTGATCTCTTTTCTGGAAGATAATACTCATTCCACAAGTGATAGGATTAGCATAAGAGGGAATGTGGTCCAGCATTTTTCCAGAAAAAAAATGATAGGTTTTTTTTTTAAATAGTAGATATTTAACAAAAGCTAAGTAGAAGATAAATCTTAATACAGACATTAGCATGAATATAAAAAACAGCTAATTTTTCCTCATAAGATCATGATCCTTGTGGTGGATTTCTTTTCTTTTTTTTTTTTTTTTTTTTTGGTGGTGGTGGTGAAGGGTTTTTTGTTTATTTGCTTATTGGGGTTTTCTGGTTTGTTTTGTTCTGCTCTATAAAAGGTTTGAATGAGTGTGAGTGAAAGTTGCTCAGTCATGTCCAACTCTTTGCAATCCCATGGACTGTATAGTCCATGGAATTCACCCACTAGAGTAGGTAGCCTTTCCCTTCTCCAGGAGATCTTCCCAACCCAGGGATCGAACCCAGGTCTCCCACATTGCAGATGGATTCTTTACCAGCTGAATCATAAGGGAAACCAAAGAACACTGGAGTGGGTATCCTATCCCTTCTCCAGTGGATCTTCCTGACCCAGGAATTGAACCAGGGTCTCCTGCATTGCAGGCAGATTCTTTACCAACTGAGCTATGAGAGAAGCCCTATAAAAGGTTTATCTATCCTAAAATAGTAAGATTTAACATTTCACTCACTTTGGCTTGCATTTTAGGCTCTGCTGAGGAACTCTTGAAACAAGTAAGAATCACAGTAACAGAAAATATATAGATAACTGTTGTTGCAAGAGCAAATATCCAAAGGCACTGGCAGCCATGCCTCTGGTTGCCAGTTGCTGGAAGCCACATATTTTCTGGAATTCTGCTCTCTGGCTTTTCTAGTCTGTCCTGTGGGCACCATCCTCCCAGGATTCCAGTGGAGAAAACATCAGCCATACATCAAAACTCAACCTGCTCTGATGATTTCCCAAATTGCCCAAGGACGTTAATATTTCAAAGACTGGTTTTTCCATTCCTAGAAAATTCCTAAGTTCCCTGGTCCTTTGATATATCTGTCCCCCGCTTTAAAGAACTTGATGTTCTATTTTATTTATTCTCTGGGAAATGAAAGTGTCCACATGGGTCTCACTGATAAGATGGCTAGCTAATTATGTCGACCTCACAAACAAAGAATTAAATCACAGTGATCCTTGAGACTGACCAAATTGCCCAAAGGGCATCCTGTTATCTCACTGGTGCCTATCTTTTCAAAGCTGCGAGACCACCAGATTCCAGACCTCCAGCTACATGACTTTCCCTTCAGAGAATTTTTCATTGGTGGGGTATATGAAGGACTCTGTCAGAAAGAGAGGGCTCTGGTTCTCCTTAAGGGCCAGTCACCTTCTCTTTTCCCTCTAATAAATTTCCCTTTTCTGACTGACTGCCTGGCTCACTCTCTTTTTCTCTGCATTCACCTTACAGGGAAGCCTTAAGTTTAAATTCTTGCTATCATTTTCCTCCACCCAGATGCCTCTGTCTGCAGGGAAAATGCTTCTTTTCAATAAACAGCTAAGGAAATAGTCAATTTCTCACCCCAGGAGGCAAGTGCTACCCTGGCAGGCCCTTCTGGCACAAATAAGGCAAACAGAATATTTGTGTGTTTTTTGTTTGTTTGTTTTTTAGGTTTTTGTTTGTTTCCTATCTCACAGTCAGGGGTTTTTCACAGAAAAGTATCCCATTTGGGTCACTGGCAGACCAAACCAGGGTGGGAATGGCATGCTTAACTCAGAGTCCAAAGCAAAAATGAGTCTACATCTTTATCTGCCATCTTTCAAAATTTTGCTCTGTAACTGACTTGAGTAATTTTTGAACAGAGGAGAAACATTTTCCCAAAAGAAGCAAAACCAGTTTTTAGAGATTGAACTCAAAATCCACATTTAGGTAAGAACACAAAATACACACAATAAATTTACCTGACCCTGCAGGGACACCATGTTGCTAATACCCCCAATTTGCATGACTAAAGAAAATACTTAACCTCTTGGTTTCAAGTAGTTGTCTCATTCATTTGCATAACCAAAATAACTCCTTAATGTGGCCTTTTTTCTGGACCAAAGGAAGATACTTTCCAAAGACAAATACCACTGTGTCCCCTAGGCAGCCGCCAATGACAGAGCTTCAACAACATGAGATATAGTCTTAATGAGCTCCTCATCCATTTCATTTTGTCTCATAACCAGTAACCCTTGCTTTTCTGTAACTGTAACTAATACTAGTTGGAGTTGAAATTAATTCAGCATTTATTGAGAATCTTAATATACAGTTTTCTAATCACATGGCAGAGGTTCAGGCCTTGAGGGCTCACAGGATACAAGAACAAAGAGAAGAGACACATAAAGAGCACAATTAAAGTATTAATAGGAAACAATCACCACAGCAGAGATTTTAAAACTCTGAATGTTCAGAGGAGAAAGAAATTATCTTGTTTAGAAAATCTTCAAGAACAGAGGGCATTGAATTGGGCTTTGAAGCACTGAATAGATTTACAGACATCTGGATAGTAAAGTAGATGAATATTCTTGGTGGAAAAATCTAACATGATCAAAAGTTATGAAAAGTGGATAACTTGTAAAATGAACAGTATATACTGAATAAACTTGTCAGTATAAAAAAAGGAAAAAAAAAAAAAACCTTCAATATCTGAATACTCAAACATCATTTAATTGTCTTATACAGAAATAATTTCATTTTCTCCTCTTCAGTGCCTACTAAAGGCAAGCATTAATATCCATACTTTTCTGAGGAGGCAACTGAGAGCAGAGATATATAAGATGACTTTTCTAAAACAAGTTATAGGCTTGTTCTGACAATTCACTGATTTAATTCATATAGAATTTTTAGCAGAGGGCCTGATATTGAGAGGGATGGTGGCAACTGTTGAAATATTTAATATCAATAGTAGGCCACACTAGAAATCAGAAATGCAAAACACTTCTAAAGGCTGGAATCTTCCTATAAATGTGTGCTGCTGCTAAGTCGCTTCAGTCGTGTCCAGCTCTGTGTGAACCCATAGACAGCAGCCCACCAGCCTCTGCCATCCCTGGGATTCTCCAGGCAAGAGCGCTGGAGTGGGTTGCCATTGCCTTCTCCAATGCATGAAAGTGAATAAAGAAAGTGAAGTCACTCAGTCGTGTCCGACTCAGTGATCCCATGGACCGCAGCCTACCAGGCTCCTCCGTCCATGGGATTTTCCAGGCAAGAATACTGGAGTGGGTTGCCATTGCCTTCTCCTAAATGTATGCTATTTGTAATTAAATACGTATTTGAACTAAATGTTAAATTCCAAGACCTACTTGAGATACTTCATCAATTCAGAGTTTCTCTTAAAGGAAACTGGATCTAAAGGATGCATTATAAACTGAGAAAACAGTTAAATTTAATATTGAGAGTGGGTTTCTCTTTAATAAAGAGGTTGAATGCACAGAGATGAAGGCCCAGGTAGGTAAATAATAATGGAATGAAGTTAAGAACTACGACAAGGATGCCATCCCGGAAGGTGTGGGGATTAGTGGAATAGACATTTGGCTCCATGTGCTCTGTGTGTTGTGTGACTCTGTGGCCCCCTATGCTGGTTTCATCTGTGTTGAATGACTCTGCAGTCACTTGTGTTGGTTTCATCTGCTTGGGATGATGGATGATTTCCCTTTCAACTTAAGAATTCTCAAATCCTAAGATTTACACATTATCAGTTTCTGAGTTTGTATTCAAAATTTGTGTGTAGGAAATATGTTTTATAGTAGATGGGTGATAGATAATGCTTGCAATCAATCACAATTTTGTGAATGACATTTACCTATTTTTGTATTATGGTCAGGCACTACATATAGACATGTCACTGATTAAATAAAAAGGATTCCAGTCCTAGGTGAGTTCTTCCAAGCTTGATTTTCAATGATCTGTAAAAGTATGCAAATTGGTTCTCATTTTTCCCTGAACAAGGATTAAATTAGTATGTATTGTAAATAACAGCTCACAGAGCAAAACCAGGCTGAACAAATAGCAACATTTGGAAATAGAAGCAAGAGATGATGAAATGAAATGCAGCATGAAAAAATGCTCAGAAACTCTACAGAAAAGAACATAAAACAGCAAATCAGCAATTTTTATAATGCATTAAGGAAATGAAAGGAAATCATGAGACCATTTGTGCATTTTGGCCCAAAGAATAGAGATGGTTGAGTTCCTTTAAGCCTGCTCTTCTAGTATTTAGTATAAATACTTACAGTATAAAGTGTGTGGGATGATTAAAGAGACATAAATGCTGGTTTATGACCTGTCTTTGATCACTTGTGAATAATGACATTTCTCTCCAGGCAGAGGTTTCCTCATCTATAGAATAGGAAATCTATACCCACCTTTCAGGGACTTGCCTGGTGACCCAGTGGTTAAGAATCTGTCTTCCTATGCAGGGGACCCTGGTTTGTTCCCTGATCAGGGAATGAAGGTCCCACATGATGCAGGGCAACTAAGCTCACATTCTGCAACTAGAGAAACCTGTGCACTGCAATGAAGGCTCAGCACACTGAAAAAAAGTGCTACAATTAAAAATAAAAATATGTATATATAGCCAGCTTTCAGGTTTCTATGGGAATGCTATCTGTGTAAGATAACTTATAATTTGTAAATTGTGCTATGAATTTCAGTTGTTAAAATTATCATGTTATTTTATATGGAAAAGCACATGATGCAGTGTTATTATTATACAATATAATACTCATTTTTCAGATAAAGAAATTAAAACTCAGTGAGGTTATATTCACAAAATAAATTTAAGAAGTACAGTTTAATAATTGCTTAATAAATATCCAGGCACTGTGTTCCTTTATTCTTTAACTTTTTACAAATATTCTACAAGGTGGATTATCTTATGTCTACACTACAAATGAAGAAACTGAGGCTTCAGTATCTGAAGTGATTTTGTCCAAATCAAACACCTTGGAAAGTGTGAAAATGAGATTTAAAAATCAGTGCATCTGTTCTTCAGTTTATAGTCTTAGCTGTGATGTTTCAGTCGAGCAACATCATAATTAAGTGTCTTACTATGGTGGGAAAAACTATACCAACCAATAAAAGAGAGTGTGTTTGTTGGTTGGAAGGTGGGTGGAGATATAAACCAGAAGGGGTTACTGTGCTCACCTCTAATGCTGCACAAAAAGAATATCACTGACTAAGCGTGGGTCTCAGGCCCAAACTTGGGAACACTAACCTAGCAGTCATAAAAAGCAACCTGAAGCCAAGAGCCTAACAGCAAGTTAAAACCAAGTGCTTACAACACCAGAGATCAAAATCAGGGAAACAAAGTTCAGTCATCAAAGTCAAAGAGCAGATATAAATCTAGAAGAAAAACATTCCATCAGAAATCACTATAATGAAACAACTATAATGAAAATACTAAAAGGCTGATAAAAAGTATGGAAAGCATAATGAAAGAAACAGGGCATTTCAGCAGACAGATGGAAACAATAATAATTTTTAAAAAAGGACAGATGAAAATATTAGAAGTGAAAAATACAGTTACTGAAGAATCCATTTGCTGGAGTAAGCAGCAGACTAAACAGAGCAGGGAAAAAGATCCGTGAACTTGAAAATACATCTATAGAAACTATCAAAACTAAAACACAAGTATAAAAAAGAGTGAAACAATAGACACACTATTGGAGATCTGACATATAACATCAAATATGAAATATATGTGTCATTGGAGTTTCATAAGGAGGGAAGGGGGAGAATAAGGCAGAACAAATATTTGAAGAGATAATAACCAAGAACTTTCTTATATAAACATGAGCAAGATGGTAAACCAGGTAGCTTCAACCTCTCTTCTCCCCACCAAAACACTGAAGAAAAAGTAGAAACTGTCAGAATCCTGAAAAACAAAGTTTGCACTAACCAAACAAATACTTAATGATCAGGAAGCTGCTTCAAAATGGTAGGTATGTCTTGTGATAATTTTATTTGCCTTTACATCCCCAATGCACCCCTCCCCAGTGTTATAGCCATGTGTTCTGGGAAACAAACTCACTCAGAAGGACAATGCAGGTAGTGGAGTGCAGTTTACTACACCGGCGGGCCCAAGGCAGAGTCTCCTCTTAGCCAAGGACCCCGACCAACATTTGTGAAAATCTTTTATACTCCATGTGTATGTGTCTGAACCCACCACTCCAAATTCCTTGAGACTTACATAAACCAAGGAAAATACAATCCCGATAACCCCATCATTCACGTGCTATGTGCTCATGTGCTCAAACAGTCAAACAATTAGCCAATAATCAATAAACCCGAGGTTACACTCCGATTGATACAGAAAAATTTAGGGCCTGTATGGAGGAAGGGGTGATTAGTGTATGTTTTCTCTTAGGCGACGAGAAACAGGGCAAAGACTAATAGAGATTTGCCAAGAAAATGCACTGGTTATAAAAAAAAAAAAAGCCTCTTCCAACAACACAAGAGAAGACTCTACACATGGACATCACCAGATGGTCAATACCGAAATCAGACTGATTATAGACTTTGCAGCCAAAGATGGAGAAGCTCTATACAGTCAGCAAAAATAAGACCGGGAGCTGACTGTGGCTCAGGTCAGGAATTCCTTATTGCCAAATTCAGACTTAAATTGAAGAAAGTAGGGAAAACTGCTAGACCATTCAGGTATGACCTAAATCAAATCCCTTATGATTAAACAGTGGAAGTGAGAAATAGATTTAAGGGCCTAGATCTGATAGATAGAGTGCCTGATGAACCATGGAATGAGGTTCGTGACATTGTACAGGAGACAGTGATCAAGACCATCCCCATGGAAAAGAAATGCAAAAAAGCAAAATGGCAGTCTGGGGAGGCCTTACAAATAGCTGTGAAAAGAAGAGAGGCGAAAAGCAAAGGAGAAAAGGAAAGATATAAGCATCTGAATGCAGAGTTCCAAAGAATAGCAAGAAGAGATAAGAAAGCCTTCTTCAGCGATCAATGCAAAGAAATAGAGGAAAAGAACAGAATGGGAAAGACTAGAGATCTCTTCAAGAAAATTAGAGATACCAAGGGAACATTTCATGCAAAGATGGGCTCGATAAAGGACAGAAATGGTCTGGACCTAACAGAAGCAGAAGATATTAAGAAGAGGTGGCAAGAATACACGGAAGAACATGACCTAGATAATCATGATGGTGTGATCACTCATCTAGAGCCAGACATCTTGGAATGTGAAGTCAAGTGGACCTTAGAAAGCATCACTATGAACAAAGCTAGTGGAGGTGATGGAATTCCAGTGGAGCTATTGCAAATCCTGGCAGATGATGCTGTGAAAGTGCTGCACTCAATATGCCAGCAAATTTGGAAAACTCAGCAGTGGCCACAGGACTGGAAAAGGTCAGTTTTCATTCCTATCCCAAAGAAAGGCAATGCCAAAGAATGCTCAAACTACCGCACAATTGCACTCATCTCACACGGTAGTAAAGTAATGCTCAAAATTCTCCAAGCCAGGCTTCAGCAATATGTGAACCGTGAACTTTCAGATGTTCAAGCTGGTTTTAGAAAAGGTAGAGGAACCAGAGATCAAATTGCCAACATCTGCTGGATCATGGAAAAAGCAAGAGAGTTTCAGAAAAACATCTATTTCTGCCTTATTGACAATGCCAAAGCCTTTGACTGTGTGGATCACTATAAACTGTGGAAAATTCTGAGAGAGATGGGAATACCAGACCACCTGACTTGCCTCTTGCGAAATCTGTCTGCAGGTCAGGAAGCAACAGTTAGAAGTGGACATGGAACAACAGACTGGTTCCAAATAGGAAAAGGAGTATATCAAGGCTGTATATTGTCACCCTGCTTATTTAACTTCTATGCAGAGTACATCATGAGAAACGCTGGACTGGAAGAAACACAAGCTGGAATCAAGATTGCCGGGAGAAATATCAATAACCTCAGATATGCAGATGACACCACCCTTATGGCAGAAAGTGAAAAGGAACTAAAGAGCCTCTTAATGAAAGTGAAAGAGGAGAGTGAAAAAGTTGGCTTAAAGCTCAACATTCAAAAAATGAAGATCATGGCATCCGACCCTATCACTTCATGGGAAATAGATGGGGAAACAGTGCAAACAGTGTCAGACTTTATTTTGTTGGGCTCCAAAATCACTGCAGATGGTGACTGCAGCCATGAAATTAAAAGACAGTTACTCCTTGGAAGGAAAGCTATGACCAACCTAGACAGCATATTCAAAAGCAGAGGCATTACTTTGCCAACTAAGGTCCGTCTAGTCAAGACTATGGTTTTTCCTGTGGTCATGTATGGATGTGAGAGTTGGACTGTGAAGAAGGCTGAGTGCTGAAGAATTGATGCTTTTGAACTGTGGTGTTGGAGAAGACTCTTGAGAGTCCCTTGGACTGCAAGGAGATCCAACCAGTCCATTCTGAAGGAGATCAGCCCTGGGATTTCTTTGGAAGGAATGATGCTCAAGCTGAAACTCCAGTACCTTGGCCACCTTATGTGAAGAGTCGACTCATTGGAAAAGACTCTGATGCTGGGAGGGATGGGGGCAGGAGGAGAAGGGGACAACCGAGGATGAGATGGCTGGATGGCATCACTGACTCGATGGACGTGAGTCTGAGTGAACTCCCGGAGTTGGTGATGGACAGGGAGGCCTGGCGTGCTGCAATTCATGGGGTCGCAAAGAGTCGGAGACGACTGAGCAACTGAACTGAATTGAACCTAGATACAGTCTTCAAGGTTCCCCTGTCTGTAGGGGGCCTTATCCTTCTGTTGTTGTTTTCACAGTCACTAAACACAGAGTTTGGAGTCCATTGGAAAAATGGCCGAGTATGGTCACCATAAACAGGCCTAAGATGGAGTCCAGGCCCTGTGAATTTCTTCTTCCCCACCACCAACCCCTCGTGTAGGGATGGACTTGTTCTTGAAGCAATGCCGGCCAGAATCAGAATATGGCACTCTTTCTATACCTCTGGAGGGAGAAGAGAAGATATAATTGACAAATATCATGTAGATCAGTTCTAATCTGTCTGGTGTTACCTGAAAAACTAATGCAAAGTGATCATCTTTGTTTCATTAACTCAGAACTCATGCTAGAAAAGCAATGAACTTCGGTTGAAAATACTGCAAAGCAAACTAACAGTCTTTGAGACACCCGTGACAAAAGACTGCAGTCAAAGAATAAACTAGAATGCATGAAGTCCAGAGAAAAAGCTGCGGAGAGTTTTTCAGAGAATTAAGACCTTCAGAAGTAGCAATGTACGCTGGGATTTTAGAAAGCTACATGTATGCCCAGGGCAAGATGCAGGCAGGCTGAGAAGTGTGAGCTTTCACCTGGCACTGATCCCTGGAGTCAGTACAAACCTAAGTGCTCAGGAGAGCACCAGCATAAATTCAGTCTTCAGGCTTGGAGAGATTGGTTTTCTATCTCTTTCTCATTTTATTTTTTGCTGTTTTGTTTGTTCATCTCCTTGCTTTTTTATTTTTTGTTCTTTTAGAATCTTTTAGAACCATAAATAAATATTTTGAAAATACTTAAAAAGTTGGCAAATCTTACAAAGAAGAGAGGAGAGAAGACACAATAAGTAAAATTAGAAATAAACATAAGGGCATTATTACTAACTTCAAAGAAATAAAAAAGATAATAAATAAGTGATGTGAAAAATTGTATACCAATGGATTTTATAACGTAGATATAATGGACAAATTTCTATAAACACATGAAGGAGGTAAACTGTCACAAGAAAAAGTAGAAAATCTCACATAAAGAGACTGAATCAGTAACTAAAAATCTCCCAACTAAGAAAGTCTAAGAGTATGTGGCTTCACTATTAAGTTTTGTCAAATATTTAAAGAATAATTAACAAAAATCCTCTTCTAATTCATAGAAAAAGAGGATAACTCATTCTTATTCTTGTATGAAACAAACTGATAACAAAACCAGATAAAGATATGGCAAGAAAATTACAGCCCATCCTTTATGAATATAAATGCAAAACTTCTCAGCAAAATACTAGCAACTTGAATCCAACAGCATATTAAAAAACCAAATGAGATTCATCTCAGAAAAGCAGCAGTGGTTCAACATAATAAAATCAATCAGTTTAATACTCCATATTAATAGTACAAAGAAAAAAACCCATATTATTATTTTAATTTATACAGAAAACATATTTGAAAAAATCCAAAACCTTTCATAATAAAAACATTTAGAAATGCATGAATAGATGGTAAATCCCTCAACTTGATGTATTTATGAAAAAACACAGCTAACATTGTATTAAATAATTAAAGACACAAAACTTTTTCCCTAATATGAGGAATAAGACAAGGATGCACATTTTCATCACTGCTATTCAATATAGTACAAGTTCTGGCCAGAGCAATTAGGTAGGAAAAAGTGAAAGGTATTTCAATTGAAAAGAAAGAGCTGAAAATATCTCTATTAACAAATGATATGATCCCATACATAGAAAATTTTTTAAAAAATCACCAAGGAAGCTACTATAGTTAATAAATTAAGAAAACTTGCAAGGTATAAGATAAACACACAAAATTCAGTGGTGTTTCTACATATCTACAATGAGCAATCTGACATTTAAAAAAAATTAAGAAAGCCTTTTTATTTACAATAGCACTAAAAATGGCTAAGAATAAATTTAATCAAGGAGATGAAAGATATATATACTAAAAGCTTTAAAAATATTATTGTAATTTAAAATTAGCTAAAAAAAAGAAAGATATCCCATATTGGTAAATAAGAAAGTTAACCATTGTTGAGATATTCAGTTCAGTTCAGTTCAGTCACTCAGTCGTGTCCGACTCTTTGCGACCCCATGAATTGCAGGACGCCAGGCCTGTCCATCACCAACTCCCGGAGTTCACTCAGACTCACGTCCATCCAGTCAGTGATGCCATCCAGCCATCCCATCCTCTGTCGTCCCCTTCTCCTCCTGCCCCCAATCTCTCCCAGCATCAGAGTCTTTTCCAATGAGTCAACTCTTAGCATGAGGTGGCCAAAGTACTGGAGTTTTAGCTTTAGCATCATTCCTTCCAAAGAAATCCCAGGGCTGATCTCTTCAGAATGGACTGGTTGGATCTCCAAGAGTCTTCTCCAACACCACAGTTCAAAAGCATCAATTCTTCAGCATTCAGCCTTCTTCACAGACCAACTCTCACATCCATACATGACCACAGGAAAAACCATAGCCTTGACTAGATAGACCTTAGTTGGCAAAGTAATGCCTCTGCTTTTGAATATGCTGTCTAGGTTGGTCATAACTTGTCTTCCAAGGAGTAAGCGTCTTTTAATTTCATGGCTGCAGTCACCATCTGCAGTGATTTTGGAGCTCCAAAAAAATAAAGTCTGACACTGTTTGTACTGTTTCCCCATCTATTTCCCATGAAGTGATGGGACCGGATGCCATGATCTTCGTTTTCTGAATGTTGAGCTTTAAGCCAACTTTTTCACTCTCCTCTTTCACGTTCATCAAGAGGCTTTTTAGTTCCTCTTCACTTTCTGCCATAAGGGTGGTGTCATCTGCATATCTGAGGTTATTGATATTTCTCCTGGCAATCTTGATTTCAGCTTGTGTTTCTTCCAGTCCAGTGTTTCTCATGATGTACTCTGCATAGAAGTTAAGTAAACATCCAACACGCACATTTCCAGGAGAAATATTAATAACCTCAGCTATACAGATAACACCACTCTAGTGGCAGAAAGTGAAGAGGAGCTAAAGAGCCTCTTGATGAAGGTGAAAAAGAAGAATGAAAAAGTTGAGTTAAAACTTAACATTCAAAAAACTAAGATCACGGCATCTGGTTCTATCATTTCATGGCAAATAGATGGGAAAACAATGGAAACAGTAATATAATTTATTTTCTTGGGCTCCTAAACCACTGCAGATGATAACTGCAACCATAAAATTAAAAGACACTTGCTTCTTGGAAGAAAACTTATGACAAACCTAGACAGCATATTAAAAAGCAGGGGCATACTTAATCCTCAAATTTATTTGCAAGGGGAATTACAAGGGGCCCTGAAATAGCTAAAACAATTTTGTAAAAAGAACAAAATTTGAGGTTCACACTCTCCAATCTCAAAACTTACTATGTCTCCAGTACTCAAAAGAGTATAGTACTGACATAAGGATGAACATGTAGACCTACAGAATAGAATTTATAGTGCAGAAATAAACCCATGTATCTAAAACTAATTAGTCACTTTAACAAAGTTATTAAATTCATTCAACAAGAAAAGTCTCTTCAATAAACAGTGCTTGCACGTGAAAAAATAAAAAAGAATGAAGTTGTATCCTTTCCTCAAACTGTACCTAAATTTAGCTTAAATTGGATCAATGACCCAAACATAAGAGCTAAAACTATGAAAATCTTAGAAGACATAAGGCTAAATCTTCATGAGTTTGGGTTTGGCAATGGATTCTTAGATATGACATCAAAGTATGAGCAATAAAAAATAAAATATAGATAAATTGAGCATTATCACAATTTTTCATTATGTTTCAAAGGATATTATCAAGAAAATAAAAAAGACAACCTATGGAAGTTGAATAGAATACAAGAAAATATTTACAAATTATATATCTATAACAAATAAATATCCAGAATATAAAAATGTCCTATAAGGTCAGCAACAAAAAGACAATGAATCCAAGTAAAAACAGGAATAGTATTTGAATAACTGTTTCCCTGAAGATGATATACAAATGGCTTATAAACACATGCATGGTGCTGCTGATCAGTTGCTTCAGTCATGTCTGACTCTTTGTGACTTCAGGGACTGTAGCCCACAAAGCTCCTCAGTTCATGAGATTTTCCTAGCAAGAGTAGTGGAGTGGGTTGCCGTTTCCTCCTTGCAGGGATCGAACTTAGGTCTCCTGCATTGCAGGCCAATTCTTTAGCATCTGAGACATCAGGGAAGCCCGTCATTAATTTTTATGGAAATGCAAATCAAAACCACAATGAGATATTAGTTTACATCTACTAGGATGATTGCAATTGAAGGAAAAAAGGAAAGAATTGAAAATAAGAAGTGTTGGCAAGGATGTAGATAAATTGGGACACTTACGCATTGCTGGTGAGAATGTAAAATGGTGCAGCCATTGTGAAAAACGTTCAGTGGTTCCTCAAAATGATAAGTATAGAATTATCAAATGACAGCAATTGTAGTCCTAGTGATATAACCTAATGGATTAAAAACAAAGGCACAAATACTGTATACCAGTATTCACTGCAGTATTATTCACAGTAGCCCAAAGGGAGAAACAATTCAAGAATCAACAAGTGAATGGATAAACAAAATGTGATATGTATACACAATGAAATATTTTTCAGCTATAAAAACTAATGAGATTCTGACACATGCTGAAACACAGATGAAACTTGGAAACATGCTAAATGAAAAAGCCACACACAAAAGGACAAATATTGTATGATTTCACTCATGTGAAACCTAAGAGTCACCAAATTTATAGGGGTGGAAAGTAGATTAAAGGTGACCAGGGACTTAAGACTTGGAAAAATTGAGGGGGAAAGGGGATATTGTTTCATGCTTATCAAGTTCCCATATAAGGGGGTGAATAGTTTTGGAAACAAATAGTGAATACCATATACAAAATTATGAAGTAATTAGTGGCTGGGAAATGTGCATGTAAAAAAATGTTTAGAATAGCCAACTTAAGATTATATATATTTACCACAATTAAGAAAACAGTGCCATCCATGTTAGTAATAAAAAAGTAAACTGGGATTGCTCAATCGGCCATTTCATTTTTCCTTTGGGAAACAGATGCCTCCACAGTTTTTTTGCTGCTCAATGTTGGTGTAACTAAAGGGGTAGGGTAGAGACCATGCCTGAGAAGGTCTATCCCAGCAATCTTTCCACCCATTTTTCTAACTGGTATTGTCCAGTATGGAAGGAGGAAGTGGCTGCTAAATTAATTCACCTACCCACCCTATTTCATCTAACCTCATGCTGCATCCTCTTCAGTTCAGTTCAGTAGCTCAGTCACGTCCGCCTCTTTGCAACCCCATAGACTGCAGCACACCAGGCTTCCCTGATCATCGCTAACACCCAGAGATCGCTCAAACTCATGTCCATCAAGTCGGTGATGTCATCCAACAATCTCATCCTCTGTCTTCCAAAGTTTTGACTAGACAGACCTTTGTTGGGAAAGTAACTTCTCTGCTTTTTAATATGCTGTATAGATTGGTCATAGCTTTTCTTCCAAGGAGCAAGTATCTTTTAATTTCTTGGCTTCAGTCACCATCTGCAGTGATTTTGGAGCCCAGAAAAATAAAGTCTGACACTGTTTCCATTATTTCCCCATCTATTTGCCATGAAATGATGGGACTGGATGCCATGATCTTCATTTTTTCAATGTTGAATTTTAACCCAGCTTTTTCACTCTCCTCTTTCCCTTTCATCAAGAGGCTTGTTAGTTCCTCTTCACTTTCTGTTGTAAGGGTGGTGTCATCGCATATCTGAGGTTATTGATATTTCTCCCAGCAATCTTGATTCCAGCTGTGCTTCATCCAGCCCAGCTTTTCTCATGATGTAGTCTGCATATAAGTTAAATAAGCAGGGTGACAATATACAGCTTTGACGTACTCTTTTCCCAATTTGGAACCAGTCTGTTGTTCCATGTCCATTTCTAACTGCCACTTCCTGACCTACATATAGATTTCTCAGGAGGCAGGTAAGGTGGTCTGGTATTCCCATCTCTTTCAGAATTTTCCACAGTTTGCTGTGATCCTAACAGTCAAGGTCTTTGGCATAATCAATAAAGCAGAAGTAGATGTTTTTCTGGAATTCTCTTGATTTTTCTATGATCCAGTTGATGTTGGCAATTTGATCTCTGGTTCCTCTGCCTTTTCTAAATCTAGCTTGAACATCTGGAATTTCATAGTTCACATACAGTTGAAGCCTGACTTGGAGAATTTTGAGCATTACTTTGCTAGCATGTGAGATGAGTTAAATTGTATGGTAGTTTGAACATTCTTTGGCATTGCCTTTCTTTGGGATCGGAATGAAAATGGACATTTTATGGTCCTGTGGCCATGGCTGAGTTTTCCAAATTTGCTGGCATATTGAGTGCAGCACTTTCACAGCATCATCATTTAGGATTTGAAACAACTCAGCTGGAATTCCATCATTTCCACTAGCTTTGTTTGTAGTGATGCTTCCTAAGGCCTACTTGACTTTTCATTCCAGGATGTCTGGTTCTAGGTGAGTAATCACATCATCATGGTTATCTGGGTCATGAAAATCTTTTTTGTGTAATTCTTCTGTGCATTCTTGCTACCTCTTCTAAATATTTTTTGCCTCTGTTATGTCTATACTGGTTCTGCCTTTTATTGTGCCCATCTTTGCATGAAATGTTCCTTTGGTATTTCTAATTTTCTTGAGAACTCTAGTCTTTCCCATTCTATTGTCTTCCTTTATTCCTGCATCTTTTACCTTCAACTTTATGAAGAATAAAGATGAGAGACTTATATAATTTTCTCTACAGCTGCTGCATCAGGTACATGTCCACCAACAGTGTATGAGTGTTCCTTTTTCTCCACAACTTCACTAACATCATTATTTCTTGTCTTTTTGATCATAGCAATTCTGACAAGTGTTAGGTCATCTCTTATGATTTTGTTTTGTTTTCCATTTCTGCAATGATTGGTGATGTTTAGCATCTTTTCATATGCCTATTCACCTTTTGCCTTTCCTCTCAAAAACTGAAACTACCATATGACTGAGCAATTCTATTCCCAAGTATATAACTTAAAAGAAAAAAAAACACTAATTTGAAAAGATACATACACATCAGTGTTCATAGTAGCATTATTTATGACTGCCAAGATTTGGAAGCAACTTAAGTATCCATCACTGGATGAATAGATAAATATGTAGTATATCTGTCTCCATTTTCACAATGAAATACTACTCAGCTGTTAAAAAAAAAGAATGAATTTTTTCCATTTGCAAGAACGTGGATGGACTTGCAGGGCATTATGCTAAGTGAAGTAAGTCAGATAGAGGAAGACAAATGCTGCATGCTGTCACTTCAATGTGGAACCAAAAAAAAAAAAAACCCAACAAACTAGTGAATATAACAAAAAGAAGCAGACAGAGATACAGAGAACAAACTGCTGCTAAGTTGCTAAATCACTTCAGTCATCTCCAACTCTGTGTGACCCCATAGACAGCAGCCCACCAGGGTCCCTCATCCTTGGGATTCTCCAGGCAAGAGTACTGGAGTGGGGTGCCATTGCCTTCTCTGAGAGAACAAACTAGTGGTTACCAATAGAGAGGGTGGAGGGGCAATATATATGGAAGATACAAGGGACTGTACACACAAAAACAATAACAATGTAATATGCAATATGTAATTGTAGAATTCAAATATAAATAACCACAGTAAAAATAGCCCGGATGTCTCAGATGGTAAAGAACATGCCTGCAATGCAGGAGACCC
Source organism: Ovis canadensis (assembly GCF_042477335.2). Lineage (NCBI taxonomy): Eukaryota > Metazoa > Chordata > Mammalia > Artiodactyla > Bovidae > Ovis > Ovis canadensis. The sequence continues at coordinate 193,432,487 of NC_091246.1, read as the reverse complement.
AAGTTCAATCCCTGGGTCGAGAAGATCCCTGGCAAAGGAAATGGCAACCCACTTCAGTATTCTTGCCTGAAAAATTCCTTGGACAGAGGAGACTGGTTGGCTATAGTCCATGGGGTTGCAAAGAGTCAGACGCAACTGAGCAACTAACTAACATGCAAAACAAAACATGAGCAAAAAGCAAAAAAATATATAAAATAAATCTCATCCATTCTTTGTACCAAATATAAAAATTAATTCAAAGTTCATCATAGATCTTTCCAAAATAAAAAGCCACTAGAAGAAATTTGAGAAAAAAATATTTGTGGACTTGTGTTAAGCAAACTTTTTTACATATGATATCAAAAGCTTATTCCAGAAAAGAAAAAATTGATAAACTGGAATTTATCAAAATTAAAAACTTACACTTTTTGAAAGATAGATGAATTAATGAAAAGATGACTTAAATACTGGTGGACAATATTCATACAGCTGATAAAGAACTTACATCTAGAAATATCAGAAAGGAACAAACCTAACTTTTAAAAAAAGGTAAATGATTTTCATAGACCCTTCTGCTTATCAAAAGCAACCATTAAGATAATGATACACATATTCAGAAAATAGTTTCAAGTACATATATCTTCCAAATCATTAATATCTAGAATATACAAAGTCATCCTTATATACAATAAAATGATGAACATCCCAATAAAAGTGACCAAAAATACTTGAACATCTCACAAAAGAAGATATATGAATAGACAATAAGTACATAAAAAGGTCCAGACTATCAGTAATTACCAAAGAAATGCAATTTATAACTCCAGTGAGATGCCATTTCATATCTTCTGGCATCATCCTTCCTCTTCATAAGAAGATTATTTACCAACCCGAATTGGAGAAGGCAATGGCAATCCACTCCAGTACTCTTGCAAGACATGCAATATACATGCAAAAACATGAATATACAAGATGCAGATATTATGCTGATTGAAAAGAGGCCAACACATGAAAGCTCATATTTTATCATCTTATTTAAAAATGGATTCTAGACTAGGCAAAACTAACTGATAGAAGGGTTTGCCTGGCAGGGACCGACTGGAAAGAGACAAAAGGCCATCTTCATGTCTGGGGATGATGGGAAATATTCTCGACATTATTTTAGGTGGTGGTAACATGGTATGCTATTGTAAAAATTCATTAACCTAAACGCTAAATATTCATAATAAGATATGTCAATTATACCTCAATGAAAATGAATTAAAAAGATATTTGGATAAGAATTAGCTAATTTTATAATATTGTTGATAAGTTCAATTATTTCTTATCTCCAAATGATAAAAAACAAAATGGAACACTACTTTGAGCTGCATTATGATATGAGCAAGAATCAATCTTTAATGTTGTAAACCAATGATATTTTGAAATTGTTTGCTCCTAAGGCATAACCGTGGAGAAGGCAATGGCACCCCACTCCAGTACTCTTGCCTGGAAAATCCCATGGGTGGAGGAGCCTGGTAGGCTGCAGTCCATGGGGTCGTGAAGAGTCGGGCACAACTGAGCAACTTCCCTTTCACTTTCATGCATTGGAGAAGGAAATAGCAACCTACTCCAGTGTTCTTGCCTGGAGAATCCCAGTGACAGGGGAGCCTCATGGGCTGCCATCTGTAGGGTTGCACAGAGTCTGACATGACTGAAGCAACTTAGCAGCAGCAGCAGCAAGGCATAACTGAGGAAAAGGTCATTAATAAATCAATCAAGTCATATTTGTTCTAAGGCAAATTGTCTTCCTATTTCTGCCACTTTTAGATCTCATCATCTATAAATGTTTAAAATGCAAAACCTATCAATCATCTGTAACATTTCTCTTTTAAACTTTCTGTATACTATATTATTCCTTCTAGAGAAACTATAAAATTCTACACAGGGGAGGCCAACTGTCAGGAAGTGTGGAAATTGATATTAGAAGCTGGAAATATGACATCCAAAGGCTTATGCTTTTTAAAAAAATAATAACTTATGATGACCATAGCTGTAAATGACAGTTTTTTATATTAAGGGATAAGGAGTTGGGGAATCAATTTCTTTCTTTTCTAGATTACTGAAAATTAGAACAGACTACAATCCTATACACAATCCCTTCTAACACTCCCAGGAAAATGTTGAGAGTTAAGACTGGGAGAAGAAAAAGGATTTAAAACTAACATATTCACTGAACATTATGTACCTGGCATTTTGCAAGATGTTTTGCATAAATTATGTCATTTAATCTTCATTAATCTTCATTTAAACCTACAAATTATGTATTAATCTTTCCTGCTTTGGAGATGAAGAAGCTGGAGCTCATGAATTAAGTAACTTGCCTGTTTTATAAATACCACACTATAAGAGCTCAAACTCAGATGAATGGTGCCGAATTGTGCCCTACCATGTTTCTGGTTCTTATTTTTCCCAGAACTGTTGCCAGGGGCTCTCCTCCCTAATTTATGGTGGCCTTCTGACCTCCAAACCACAATCCAAGGAGCAGTAAGAAAAAGTGTGACTTGATTTGTGGTCAAGACACCATATCATATTTATTTAATTGCTTCTTCATTATTTAGCTCTCAAAAACACCCTCTATTAATCACCTGAAAGTTAATCATGCTAAATTTCATCTATTAAAAACAGAAGCTATTAGTCTGAGAGCCAACACCAAAGACAGTGTATATGAGAAGCAATCATCACCTTGGATGTGAGCCAACATTTACGCAGCTGACTGTTGGCTAATGACACAGAACAAGAACACATTGGAAGGAGGTGGCAAAGAGGAGTGAGAAATTTTGTTTGCCAAAGAAAACAAATGATAAAGAGGAAAAATGGTACTTCGGTGAAGTTTATGAAAAACTGTTCTTTTGAAATTTCTACTCATCTCTGAGTTTGCTGTGGCCCATCAAAGATTAAAAATGCATCAGTAGTGGTCTACAAGCTATAAACAGATGCGTTATCATGAAGAAGAAACTGGAGGAAATGAAGAAAAGAAAACTGGAAGATGGAAGACAACCCACTTTCTTCTTATTCAGCAGCATTTGCTGTCATTCTTTTGCCAAGTTGTGTCTAACTGTGAATCCATGGACTGCAGTATGCCAGGCTTCCCTGTCCTTCATTATCTCTTTGAGTTTGTTCAAACTCATGTCCATTGAGTCAGTGATGCCAATCCAACCATCCCATCCTGTGCCACCTCCTTCTCTTCCTGCCTTTGATCTTTCCCAGCATCAGGGTCTTTTCCAGTGAATCAGCACTTCACAACATGTGGCCAAGATATTGAAGTTCTAGCTTCAGCATCAGTCCTTCCAATTAATATTTAGGACTGATTTCCTTCAGGATTGACTGGTTTGATCTCCTTGCTGTCCAAGAGTTTCTCAAGAGTCTTCTCCAGTACCACAGTTCAAAAGCGTCAATTCTTTGGTGTTCAGCCTTCTTTAGGGGACTTCCCTGGTGGCTCAAGTGCAGAATCTGCCTGCAATACAGGAAACCTGGGCTCGAGCCCTGGGTCGGAAAGATCCCCTGGAGGAGGGCATGGCAAGCTACTCCCGTATTCTTGCCTGGAGAATACCATGGACGGAGGAGTCTGATGGGCTACAGTCAGTGGGATCACAAAGAGTCAGACACAACTGAGTGACTAACACTTTCACTTTCTTTTAACCTTCTTTATGGCCCAATTCTCACATCCATACATGATTAGCGGAAAAACCGTAGCTTTGACTGTATGGACCTCTGTCAATAAAGTGGTGTCTCTGCTTTTTAATACACTGTCTAGATTTGTCATAGCTTTTCTTCAAAGGAGCAAGCATCTTTTCATTTCATGTCTGCAGTATTAGAAGGACAAGAATTATATTTCTAAGGAGAAGATTTACATTGATCTGCTGAAACATTTTACTTTGGAGCATTTATCTTTTAAAAGATTTTAATATCAATGTTATAAGATGTAGTACATCACTCAAAATCTATCCCATCCCTTTCTTCAAAAATCTAATTAATTTTGAAAGAGTTAAGAGTAATTCTTCAGTTCAGTTCGGTTCATTTCAGTTCAGTCATTCAGTCATGTCCAACTCTTTTCAACCCCATGAGTCGCAGCACTCCAGGCCTCCCTGTCCATCACCAACTGGAGTTCACTCAGATTCATGTCCATCGAGTCAGTGATGCCATCCAACCATCTCATCCTCTGTCGTCCCCTTCTCCTCCTGCCCCCAATCCCTTCCAGCATCAGAGGCTTTTCCAATGAGTCAGCTCTTCGCATGAGGTGGCCAAAGTACTGGAGTTTCAGCTTGAGCATCATTCCTTCCAAAGAAATCCCAGGGCTGATCTTCTTCAGAATGGACTTGTTGGATCTCCTTGCAGTCCAAGGGACTCTCAAGAGTCTTCTCCAACACCACGGTTCAAAAGCTTCAATTCTTCGGTGCTCAGCCTTATTCATAGTCCAACTCTCACATCCATACATGACTACTGGAAAAACCATAGCCTTGCTCTTCAGAATACTGTTAATAAATATTTATATTTTTGCAACCTTAAAAAGGGCAATTCTATACAACTAGCAAATGCCATTCTTGGGTTTTCAGTGACCTAGTAGTCTGTACAGTTATATGAGTCTCTCCAGAACACTCTTCACCTACAAGAAATCTATTTCACAGTATGTTCTCAAACTATAAGCTTCTACCATTCAATTCACAGTTTTAAGGTGCACATCATTTTCTTTTTACCTGTTAATCTTGAGAGCTGGGTTTTTCAAGCTCTGTCACTGGAATCCACTGACTGTGAATTTTGGGAAAGTGGAATCCAAAGATTCGTATAAATAAAATTATAGCAAACTTCTGCAATGATTCAAGGGTACACTAATTCCTGAGAACAACTAATTATACCCTCAATATCTTCATTTTTATTCATCATATTCAACTTCACTCATGTGACTTTTTTTGCAGAATGTTTTCTCAGAAATGCTTTAAATAATGTGAACCAGCAGAAATAGATGCAGCTAGTAAAGGGAGATAAGGAAACAATCCTTTTATTCCAGTACTTCAAATTATTCTGATTATTCCAATGCTGTATATCTATAAAGGCACTCTGACATGGTCTTATACACAGTTACATAATGAAAGAAAATAGAAATTTAGGAGTACTAATATTTATTAAACTTTTATACAATATATTAACATTTTACACATTATCTTATGTAATCTTATCAACAATTTTGTATATTTTCTTTCCCTACTGTCTAGACAGCGAATCTGAGAATTTTCTAGGTTACATATTTCATCTAAATTCATGTTGGACTTTAATTAACTCATTTTTTTATTAGTAAATTCTCGTGTCTTCGCAGGAACATCTTCTCATTATTTTATGAAGGTATAAGCTTAACCCCCAAGGAGGAATTGGAGATATTCAGAATATTTAAATGTTCATTCATGCCCATCAATGGAGAAGCACACAATAAACAATATTCATATCAATTTTTTCAGGTTGTCATTTGAAGTTATGCTCTGAGTCCCCAAGTATAGTGATGCCATGCCAAATCACGACTCACTGAGAGAGGAGAAGTTGGTATATGTGGTGGCCATGAGACTTGTCAGTTAGCACAAGTCCCAGGCCTGACTTCCCTTGGGAGGTGGGCGGCACAACTGGTTGAATTCACATTTCAGATTTCATGATCTTTATTTTTAAAAAATTAAATGAGAATGTAAGTTTCTCTCCTCTTCCAGATTGGTGTAATGCTTTCTAATCGCTTCTATATTATTGTCTCTGGATGCCACTAGACTCCACTCTTTCTATTAGATAATAGACTGCACAGCACCTTCCTGATTTCAGAAAGAAGGTCCCTGACTTCCAAACATTCAGTAGGCCCCTTAGGTACCACCAATACCATCCCTGTACCAGACAATGTAGCTCTTAAAGTACAATTATCTTTTGAAGCAAGTTTGTGATCTATATTATTGAATCTCCAAAGCACAGAACAGAGTTTGAAACCTATTTATTATTTGCTATATATGTGCTATTTTCCATTCATGCAATAGATAGGTATTAAGAATCTTGATATCAGGAACTATGGTGTCAGTGAGGGCCCAGGGCTGAACAGGCAAGACTGGGATCAAGGTGAGAATGGGGACATCCATATAACCAGGTCATGATTATATGGGTCCCCTGGGACCCACATATGAAATGTGAGATGAACATTTCCAGACCCACTTCATCTGATTCTTCCTTGGACCAACCTGAATGGGGCAATCAAGTTAATTTTTGCATCAGACTAGACTGGGACATAGGGCAGAACTTTGAAGGTTAACAAGTGGAAAGAGAGGAATCAAAAGAACAGTTAGAGACAGCTGCCCCTTTACCAGACAATTGCTCAGAAATATTCTCCACATAATTTCCATCCTGGCATCTCAATTCATGAAACATTCATTCCTAAGGTAAGAAGTAGAATCTGATTCTAGCCTGTCAGATTTGACAACTCTGATAACCTTGAATATCATCAGATGGGCCTCTAGGCCAGTCAGCTCAGAACTCTGAAAGCTGTCTTATTGCTGGAACCTCCTGATACTTCAAGTGAGCTATGTGTTCCAGGAGATGTACCAGATGTGTTAACGATGATTCCATTTAAGACAAAAGAGAGGTCAGTTCAGAAAAGGTGAGTCAGAGTCCAACCCCTGCTAGCAGGGCCAACTGGGAGTCACATATTAGGGAGAATAAATATTAGCTACATCCATGGTTTTAATTAAAGAAGAAAGACAAAATTAAGCATGTATTTATGTTGAGCCATTTTGAAGGAAGATACAGGTAACGATGTTCCTGCAGAATGGGAAATTGTATTAAGAGAGAAGAGGGCCAGGATGGAGAAAAAGAGAGAGGCAGAAAAAGTGACAGAGAGACAGAGGCAGAGAAGAGGAGACTTTCTACCAAGTGTTCCTGTTCCATGAGAGTGGCCAAAACAAAGCCTTATTTTTGCCATACAAAGTGAGCTAATCTTTAAATAAGTGTGTGTTTGAAATGTTAGCTCAAGGAGAATAAATATGATGTAAACAAATCCTTTCTGGCACCTGCAAAGTAAATCTAATCTCTTTACAGATGCTTTCCCGCCTTCAAGAGACAGTTGTATACAGAAGTCAAGTGAAGGCAATCTCTTACAGGTGGAATTCCATTTTGACAGTAGGCATGCAATCAATAACTTCACCAAACACTCAGGAAACAAAGTTAGAAGACTCTCTTTCTCTCCTTTTCCCTTCCTCGACCTCATGCTTCCTTCTCTCATATGATAAACTCATGCTTTCATCCATATGAAGACAATGTTACAGGTTTTGCAAGTATTTACAAGCATTTCAGCTCTGATTCTCCTTTGTTTGCATCTCCTGGTCAACTAATAGATCCAATCCATAACTGTTCAAATTCTATTTTGACCCAAATCTTTGGTCTTTACTGCAGAGAAAATTGGAATATGTACCAGAAATGAGAGAAGAGCAATAAAAATAAACATTCCACTTTGATCTATCCATTTTGAATACTTTGTGGTGCAAACAGAGAACGGTAGAGAAAGAAGCAGTCTCTTCAAAGCAGGATTGAAAAAAGCATATGACAGCCAATTACTGAATCTAGCTGGGACTTTAACAATTTTACTTCAAACAAGAATGAAAAGAAAGCAGCATGCTCATCCATAGGTAACTTCTTTTATGAGAATATTTAACCATTAGAAATAGAATAAGATTATAATGGAATGACACAAATCACTATATTGCCTTTACTGAAACAATTTAGTCTAGGTGTTATTAACTATTCAGATTGTATCAGTACTTATTAAACCACTTGAAATAATCTAAAAGTCACTGGGTTGGGGGAATTCCCTGGTGATTCAGTGCCTAAGACTTCACACTTCCATTGCATGGGACCCAGGTTGGACCCCTCGTCAGGTAACTAGATTCCACATGCTGCAACTTAAGAGTTTGCATGCCACAACTAAAGATCCCACAGGCTGCAAAAAAGATCAAAGATCCTGTGTGCCACAACCAAGACCTGGTGCAGCCAAATAAATAAATAAGAATATTTTAAAAAGTCACTGGTTTGATGTGTTAAATATTTGAAAATTACCTAGATGAATATCAAGCAAGAGATTGTTTACATTGAAACAGGACAGAATAACTAAATAATAGCTTTACCAAAAGTCTATCTGAAAGATCTTTCTTTAAGACAATGATTCTCACCTTGCATTAGAAGTTAAAAACCCACCAAGTGACAACCTAGAGAAGACAATAGCTGGATAGATAATGCTGCATGAGAAAATGAGAACAGAAAAATAAAAGAGCAAGAGGGATGGAGGGATGGAGGGATTTCTCTGGTGGTCCAGTGGTTAAAAATTTCCCTTGCAATGCAGGGGACCTAGGCTGGATCCCTGGTTGGGGAACTAAGATTCCACATGCTGCAGAGCACCTAAAGGCATGTGCCACAACCACTGAGACTGTGGGCCACAAATAGAGAGTCTGGGCACTACACCATGAGGAAAGATCCCTCATGATGCAGTGGAGATACCGCATGCTTTAACACCAGATGCCACTAAATAAATAAGAAAGTAAAATATTTTTAAAACGAGAGATGAAGAAGGAAAAAGGAAGGAAACAGAGTCCAGGACATATTCTGAAACTGTAGATAAAATGACACGCAAAAAGCTTCCCCAGTGGGATGGATGGTCACTGGAACTCTAGAGAACAGGATCTATCAACAAATTAAAGGGCTTTCAGTTATCTTCTGTGAGAACACCACCTCTTTCATTCTTTCCTCGGACCATATTTCTGTAAAAGGGGCAAAATACAAACACCTGTGAATACAAAGCTTTTGCCAATAGTTTTTAAAAGGCTGAATTTTACCTCTCGGTTTACTAGCACAAAACTCAGGCATCACAAAAAGAGGGGAAAATTAATCAATGAACTAAACTTTGCAAAAGCCAGATTCTGATCCAAAGTTCACCATAAAAGCAAAATTCCCTCTTCTCTTCACCTCCCACACATACTTTCAGTTCAGTTCAGTTCAGTCCAGTCGCTCAGTCGTGTCCTACTCTTTGTGACGCCATGAATCGCAGCACGCCACGCCTCCCTGTCCATCACCAACTCCCGGAGTTCACTCAGACTCACGTCCATGGAGTCAGTGATGCCATCCAGCCATCTCATCCTCTGTCATCCCCTTCTCCTCCTGCCCCCAATCCCTCCCAGCATCACAGTCTTTTCCAATGAGTCAAGTCTTTGCATGAGGTGCCCAAAGTACTGGAGTTTCAGGTTTAGCATCGTTCCTTCCAAAGAAATCCCAGGGCTGATCTCTTCAGAATGGACTGGTTGGATCTCCTTGCAGTCCAAGGGACTCTCAAGAGTCTTCTCCAACACCACAGTTCAAAAGCATCAATTCTTTGGCACTCAGCCTTCTTCAAGTCCAACTCTCACATCCATACATGACCACTGGAAAAACCATAGCCCTGACTAGACACACCTTAGTTGGCAATGTAATATCTCTGCTTTTGAATATACTATCTAGGTTGGTCATAACTTTTTTTTCCAAGGAGTAAGCGTCTTTTAATTTCATGGCTGCAGTCACCATCTGCAGTGATTTTGGAGCCCAACAAAATAAAGTCTGACACTGCCTCCACTGTTTCCCCATCTATTTCCCATGAAGTGATGGGACTGGATGCCATAATCTTCGTTTTCTGAATGTTGAGCTTTAAGCCAACGTTTTCACTCTCCTCTTTCACTTTAATCAAGAGGCTTTTTAGTTCCTCTTCACTTTCTGCCACAAGGGTGGTATCATCTGCATATCTGAGGTTATTGATATTTCTCCCGGCAATCTTGATTCCAGCTTGTTTTTCTTCCAGTCCAGCATTTCTCATGATGTACTCTGCATATAAGTTAAATAAGCAGGGTGACAATATACAGCCTTGACGTACACCTTTTCCTATTTGGAACCAGTATGTTGTGCCATGTCCAGTTCTAACTGTTGCTTCCTGACCTGCATACAGATTTCTCAAGAGGCAGGTTAGGTGGTCTGGTATTCCCATCTCTTTCAGAATTTTCCACATTTTATTGTGATCCACACAGTCAAAGGCTTTGGCATAGTCAATAAAGCAGAAATAGATGTTTTTCTGGAACTCTCTTGCTTTTTCCATGATCCAGCGGATGTTGGCAATTTGATCTCTGGTTCCTCTGCCTTTTCTAAAACCAGCTTGAACATCTGGAAGTTCACAGTTAGGCAGGTTAGGTGGTCTGGTATTCCCATCTCTTTCAGAATTTTCCACATTTTATTGTGATCCACACAGTCAAAGGCTTTGGCATAGTCAATAAAGCAGAAATAGATGTTTTTCTGGAACTCTCTTGCTTTTTCCATGGATCCAGCGGATGTTGGCAATTTGATCTCTGGTTCCTCTGCCTTTTCTAAAACCAGCTTGAACATCTGGAAGTTCACAGTTCACATATTGCTGAAGCCTGACTTGGAGAATTTTGAGCATTACTTTACTAGCATGTGAGATGAGTGCAACTGTGCGGTAGTTTGAGCATTCTTTGGCATTGCCTTTCTTTGGGATTGGAATGAAAACTGACCTTTTCCAGTCCTGTGGCCACTGTGGACTTTTCCAAATTTGCTGGCATATTGAGTGCAGCACTTTCACAGCATCATCTTTCAGGATTTGAAATAGCTCCACTGGAATTCCATCGCCTCCACTAGCTTTGTTTGTAGTGATGCTTTCTAAGGCCCACTTGACTTCACATTCCAGGATGTCTGGCTCTAGATTAGTGATCACATCATCATGATTATCTGGATTGTGAAGACCTTTTTTGTACACCTCTTCCGTGTAAAACATGATGAAAAAACATGGAATAGGAACACAAAACAAGGGAAATATCAATAACTATTGAATATTAAAATATTTTAATCATGCTTTCAAGGGTTGAGAGATTCCAGAAGTTATCTGGGTTATGCTGTCCTGAATCTGACCCACCTGTACATAATTTAAACTGTCTATGCTCTTGACCTGGTTTTTGCATTGCAGGAGACACAGGAGAAGTGAGTTCAATCCCTGGGTTGGGAAGATCCTTAGAAGGAGGACTTGGCAACCCAATCCAGTATTCTTGCCTGGAAAGTTTCATGGACAGAGGAGCCTGGCAGGCTACAATCCATGGGGTCACAGAGTCATACACGACTTAGTGAGCACACACACACACACTTGCTCTTGACCTTAATGCCCTTGATTCAGGCCTCTAAGGCCACTGTCTGGACACCTCCCAAAGATTTATGAGCTAGGAAGGCGAGTCTAGCATGAGCAAAACCATGCTTTGTCTGGCCAGATGTTAAACTCTTGACCTAAGCCTGAAATGATTTCCTGACTGAAAAGACATATGTGGATCCTAATGTACTATACATGGTCCTGACCTTTGAGAGAAACATTGGTAAATATTGGCAAGGACATAGATACATATATCTATAGGTACAGATATGAAATAACTTCCTTAAGTGTTTACTTTCCATATTTATTGTGTTCTGTGCACCAAACTTTGAATCAGGTTTATGAAGTTATATGTTTGAGAGGCTTTATTTTAACTGGATGACAATTTAGATAAAAGGTCGCTTTAGTGTTACCTTCATTTTTTACATTCATTTCAAGTCAGTGTTTATGTTTTCCACTCAAAATTGGATGGCAAAATGGAAACTCAAAGTTTTACCCATCTGACCATAAAGTCTACCATCTTTTCACTGTTCTACACTTTTCAAGTTTCATACATACACTAGTTTGTAGAAAATGTTCAATCTTTTCCATAATCAGATTTGTTTCTCAAGTTAGTCTGTGATACACTCTTTAGTCTGTATATCCATGTTAGTCTATAAAATGGTTCAGTGTAGCAATTCTCATCTCAGTGAATAAAAAGGGGACCAATGTTTTGATGTTTTCAAAGACAATATAAGTGGGGAAAAATGTGGTCTTTGGAGATGCCAAACCTGGATTTGTGCTTATAGTCTGCTACTTCATAATTGAGTGTCTCCTTGGATGTCACTGGGCTTCTCTGAGCTTATTTTCTCTCATGTAAATGGGATTTAAAATGCTTATTCTTCATTGTGGGTAAATACTCACATGGATATATTATGATTTCTTACCAAGATTTTGATGGAGCCATTTTTGATGTGAGACATTTTAATTCAACCTAAATAAATAAAGCCAATTAAAAAAAACTGATCCATGAACATGGAAGTTTTACTTGTTTATTTTTTTAGCTATTAAATATGAAAACTATTAAAAGTATTCAAAGATATGTTTACATTATATGTTTATAATATAATTTTTATTGTAGTAAAATTGCTGCACAATATTGTGTTAGTTTCTGCTGAACGCTGACGTGAATCAGCTTATGTATACCTATAACCCATTCCTCATGGACCTCCCTCCCACCTATCCTCATCCCACCCACTGAGGTCATCACAGAGAACCGAGCTGAGCTCCTTGTGCTATACAGCAGCTTCCAATAGTCATGTATTTTACACATTGTAGCATTCATATGTCAGTCCTAATCTCCCAATCTGTCCTACTGTCCTCTTCACCCTCAACCCTCAGGTCTATCCACATGTCAGTTTCCTACATCTGCATTTCTGTTCTTGCCCAGATGAAATAGGTTCATCTGTACCAGTTTTCTAGATTTCGTTTATACGCATTATCAGGTGGCACCAGTGGTAAAGAACACGTCTGCCAGTACAGGAGATGTAAGAGACCTGGGTTCAATCCATGGGTTGGGAAGATCCCCTGGAGGAGGGCCCAGCAACTCACTCCAGTATTGTTGCCTGGAGAATCCCATGGACAGAGGAACCTGGCAGGCCACAGTTCACTGGGTCTCAAAGTCGGAAACAACTGAAGCAGCATGTATGCACACACATGATTTATATATATATATATATATACATATATATATATATATATAAATGTATTTTCCCATGAGGAGTATTTGATTCTGTCCACTAGCATGACTTGGCAGCACCGTTAACCTCCTCTGATTCCCTAGATGGTAAACCTTGTTTCCTGTCTGTACCACGCAAAAGTACAGTCCTTCCTTCTCTGCATTTATTCTCCTGCCTGGATTTAACATTTTGTTTGTCTAAGCCTACTGGGTCAGCCAACTGTCTTCTGCTATCCTCAACTCTCTAGGTCTCACTCTTCCCATATTATCATAGGATACAATTTGTGAGCTAACCCTGGCTTTATCATCTGGTACCCTCTGAAGCTGAATTAGAGCTGCAAGTTATACCTACTCCGACTATTTCTCACAAATAAACACTGCCAAGGAATTTCAGTTCAAAAATTTGCCCCATTTTTCTAATGCATTAGCAAAAATAAACATGTGTTTTTTAATAAATAATCCAAAACACTAGCTCATAGATACTTCTATGTATAAAAACAAAAAATGAACAAAACAAAACAGCTTGGAAATTAAAATATGCTTGTTTATTCATCAGTCAGTATGGACAATATTCATCCAGGAATGTTCATTCCACATTCCCACATTTTACCAGTTACTACCGATCAGATTTAAAAAGCTTTTAACAAACTTCTTATATAGTCTCTAATTATCAGTTAATACTTTCTCTCCAGTGAAACATATTAGAAATGTTATTTTATTCATAGTGACATTTAGATATTCCTGATTACTTTAATGTCTGACATAAAGATTTTATTTTTGTCTAATATAGCATAAAACATCTGGATGAAAGCTTAACATTTAAGTAATTTAGCTCTATATTTTTAATTATCCTCATGTTTGACATCATATGGAGCAAACATCCAGATGTGTCACTGAAGACCTCAGTTTTCAACCAGATGTTTTAGTGTCTACTAGATATTTTTCAAATTTAAACACTTTTCTTAATAAACTACTCTTGCTCAAAACAAACAAAAACCTCATCTTCCTCTGATTGTACATTTTCTTTGCCAACAGTGATAATGATTTTTATGAACTGATATAATGGGAAAATACCCTCAGTGTGTATCACAAAGAAATTGATTTGGAAAGATGGCTGCTACATTAAAGTTTAGTCTAAATCATTTCATGGGACTTCCTTGCTGGTCTGGTGGTTTTAGACTCCAAACCAATGCAGGAGGCAGGTGTTCAATCCCTGGTCAGAGAATTAAGATCCCACATGTTGTGCAGCACAGTCAAATGATAAATAAATAAATACCTATTAACAAAGAACAGATTTTTTTCACAATGTTGAGGATTCAAATCAAATATTTGTTGGAAATATACTGAGTTCAAGGTTCTATGACAAAAGTGGAGGAACTTTTACAAGTATGCGGCACTTTCTCTGCATCACTGAATCTACAAAACAGCCATAAGTTTGTCAACCAAAAGGCTCTCTGAGCATCATGATCCTTTACTAGCAAAGACCAAAAGCAATTCAGATTTACCTACAAGTGAGGATTTATGAAAGTGAAAGAGGAGAGTGAAAAAGTTGGCTTAAAGCTCAATATTCAGAAAACAAAGATCATGGCATCCGGTCCCATCACTTCATGGGAAATAGATGGGGAAACAGTGGAGGCAGTGTCAGACTTTATTTTTGGGGGCTCCAAAATCACTGCAGATGGTGACTGCAGCCATGAAATTAAAAGACGCTTACTCCTTGGAAGAAAAGTTATGACCAACCTAGACAGCGTATTGAAAAGCAGACATTACTTTGCCGACTAAGGTCCATCTAGTCAAGGCTATGGTTTTTCCTGTGGTCATGTATGGATGTGAGAGTTGGACTGTGGAGAAGGCTGAGCACCGAAGAATTGATGCTTTTGAATTGTGGTGTTGGAGAAGACTCTTGTGAGTCCCTTGGACTGCAAGGAGATCCAACCAGTCCATTCTGAAGGAGATCAGCCCTGGGGTTTATTTGGAAGGAATGATGCTAAAGCTGAAACTCCAGTACTTTGGCCACCTCATGCGAAGAGTTGACTCATTGGAAAAGACTCTGATGCTGGGAGGGATAGGGGGCAGGAGGAGAAGGGGACGACCGAGGATGAGATGGCTGGATGGCATCACTGACTGGATGGCCGTGAGTTTGAGTGAACTGTGGGAGTTGGTGATGGACAGGGAGGCGTGGCGTGCTCCGATTCATGGGGTCGCAAAGAGTCGGACACAACTGAGCGAATGAACTGAACTGAACTGAACTAAACTGAGGATTTATTGAAAAGATTTACTGAAATATCAAGATAATATGGGGCAGAAATTTCAGTTGTGTCTAGTAAGAATTGGAAGCTTCTGTCTCTCTTCCCCTTCCACGTCACTCTTTCCTCCCTAGAGGTACAAGTTTCCTCCTGACTTGCACATTACTTGTCGCATCTGCTCAATCTCAATTCCTCAGAAGGACGCTTCCCAAGTCTCAGAGCCACCCTCCTGAGCCTGCCTATATTGGCACGCTTAATTCGTGTCAACTGTATCTTTGTTTCTATATGATGTTGCCATCCAACAAATAGATCCAATTGAACTTCCTAAATAAGATTGTTTAAAAGACTCAGGGCCTGCTATGGGATATTTTCACTTTCTGTTAAGGCTTCTATCCTCAGGCAAGAAATCATGACTAATGGACTGAGTTTATATGATACAGATATAGAAAGCCTCCAAGAATATATGAGGTAAAAAAATGCTTAAAGAAGGACATAATTGGGCAGTCAATGATAGATAGGTTCCCCCTCCCTAACATGTTTTGATCATGAGGGACAAACTTAAAAGCAAACTTAAAATAGCCAAACTTTTCTTTTACATTTAGGAAAAATGACCTGCTAAAGAAATAGCTATGTGTTTATAGATGTATATATTTATGTGTACTCAGTCTTTTTTGACTCTTTACAGCCCCTTGGACTATAGCCCATCAGGATCCTTTGTCCATGGAAGTTTCCAGGCAAGGATACTGGAGTTGGTTGCCATTTCATACACCAGGGATCTTCCTGATCCAAGGATGGAATACATGTCTCTTGCATCTTCTGCATTGGCAGGCAGGTTCTCTATCAGGAGATCCAAAATCAATTTAATTACTTCTTTCACTTTATGTGTATTACTTAAAGATTAAATGAAGTATAAAATATACTACATAGGTTGTGAGTATAATCATAAGCTCCACTCTACTCACACAACTTGGTTTCCTGAGTCTGTTTTACTTTGGAAAGATAGTCATTCAGTTCAGTTCAGTTCAGTTCAGTTCAGTTCAGTCACTCAGTCATGTCTGACTCTTTGCGACCCCATGAATCACAGCATGCCAGGCCTCCCTGTCCATCACCAACTCCCACAGTTCACTCAGACTCACAGCCATCCAGTCAGTGATGCCATCCAGCCATCTCATCCTCTGTCGTCCCCTTCTCCTCCTGCCCCCAATCCCTCCCAGCATCAGAGTCTTTTCCAATGAGTCAACTCTTCGCATGAGGTGGCCAAAGTACTGGAGTTTCAGCTTTAGCATCATTCCTTCCAAAGAAATTCCAGGGCTGATCTCCTTCAGAATGGACTAGTTGGATCTCCTTGCAGTCCAAGGGACTCTCAAGAGTCTTCTCCAACACCACAGTTCAAAAGCATCAATTCTTCGGTGCTCAGCCTTCTTCACAGTCCAGCTCTCACATCCATACATGAACACATGCAAAGAGCTGATCCACATAGTCAAACATTCACTGTAACCAAGACTTACTACCCCCTAAATTCTGTATTATGTTTAGCATAGCTTATACTAAAGGTCATTTAGATCAAGATAAACAAAATATTAGCCTAGGAGACCAAAATTCAGGCTTCACATTTGTCCTGCTAGTATTGACCTTGACCAAGTCAGTTATGTCTCTAAGTTTTAGTTACCTCATCCATCAGGGTTAATGATTAATGGCTGGTTTATTTCAGTTGCACTGAAACATCTCCTGTCAAATCAGCTCCTACAAAATAGTAAATACAAAATATGATATAACCAACATGTTTACTCAATAATATACTTGAAAATTTGTCCTAAAGGATTCCATACCATATAAATACCCTAGGCTAGTCACTTAGCAGACAATGTCTATTGAAGAGTAGTCATTATTAGCTCCATTTGAACAGCAGGAAACAGACTCAGAGAGGTCCAGTAATATGTGACAGAAAAACATTCAACTGTGAACTGATAAAATATGAAATTAAATGCGGATTTTGCCAACACCAAAGACTGCAATTTTTGGCTAGCTATGCTGCCTCTGAAAACATCTTAAGCATGTCTTATCTACCTCATTCCACACCGAGACAAGTATTAATCTAATATCAGGTAGAAGACAAAAAGAAATTTATTTGCTAGCCTTGTGGGTGAAATAATCTCAGAGAATCAACCAAAACAATGTTGTTTGTAAATTCTGATTAGATTTCTTTCTATTGATTTATATGAGAAATGTCCCTGTGCCAAATGAACTACATTTTACCTCCATTAAATACTTTTTTATTTATAAGATTTTTAACTAAAATAGTGGAACAAAATAAATGCAGGTATAAAAGGTTGGGTTTTTTTTTTTGGAAGGCGAAACTGAAAAAGCAATAGTCAAAGTATATATTCAGAGTACCCACATTTAATAATTTTGGTTTATGGTTTCAGCCATCAATGAATGATTAGATGATAAATTGCTTAATGAATCCTGATGTTCATACCTAAAAAATAACCACTTAAAACAAGAGAAAGATATAAAATCCACTTAGATTAAAATAATCAGTGGTCATTGCTAATTCTAAAAATTATGAAGAACAATGCTTTTCTTATTTTTTTAAATTTCTTATGACAAGAATGAATGTCCTACTTTTTATTCTATTAATAGTGTTAGAAAATTGGTGTTATTCCTTATGTTAACATGTTTAAAATCTATATGAAAGTTTCTGAACATAATCAAAAGTGGATAAGAAGTAGTGAGCAATATTTACCTTTGGTGTTGAGAATATAGTCTTTTCTCAACAATGGTTAAGAGAGAATTTGGCACTGATAAACATATAGAAAATTCATTTGTGACCATTAAAATTCTGTCAAGCGTGAGTAGGCATAAAGAAGTGCCTTCCTGATTAGAACCGAACAAGGCTGAACACAAGATGAACTGAGACTCAGAAAGCCTATAGACTGATTGAAGAAAAGCCAAAGTGGTTTTTTCCCCTTTTTAAAAAAAAAAAAGTTTACTGGGGTATAGATATTTTAAAATGTTGTGTTAATTTCTGCTACAGCAAAGTGAATCAGTTACATGTCTACATGTATCTTCCCTTTTTCAGATTTCCTTCTCATTTAGGTAAACACAGAGCACAGAGATCCCTATTATACATTAGGTTCTTAATTAGCTACCTATTTTATACTATATATATATATATATATATATATATATAGTATATATATATTAAGTAAGTAAAGTCACTCAGTCGTGTCCAACTCTTTGTGACCCCGTGGACTGCAGCCCACCAGGCTCCTCAGTCCATGGGATTCTCCAGGCAAGAATACTGGAGTGGGTTGCCATTTCCTTCTCCAGGGGATCTTCCAGACCCAGGGATCAAACCCAGGTCTCCTGCATTGGAGGCAGATGCTTTAACCTCTGAGCCACCAGGGAAGCCCTATAGTATATATATTTGCAGAACCAATATAATATTGTATATATATTGGCAGAACCAATACAATATTGTAAAGTAATTAGCCTCCAATTAAAACAAATAAATTTAAATTAAAAAAATTAAAGCTTTGAAACAAAAATAAAATAAAAATAAATACTTCAAAAGAAAAAAAAAACGAAAATTAGAGATACCAAGGGAACATTTCATGCAATATTGAGCACAAAAAAGGACAGAAATAGTATCTACCTACCAGAAGTAGAAGACAGTAAGAAGAGGTGGCAAGAATACACAGAAGAACTATATAAAAGAGATTTTATTTTCTTTGGCTCCAAAATCACTGTAGATGGTGACTACAGTCATGAAAATAAAACATGTTTCCCCCTGGAAGAAGAGCTATGATAAACCTAGAAACATATTAAAAAGCAGAGACATTACTTTGCCAACAAAGTTCCGTCTAGTCAAAGCTATGGTCTTCCAGTAGTCATGTATGAATGTGAGAGTTGGACCATATAGAAAACTGAGGGCCAAAGAACTGATACTTTTTAACTATGGTGTTGGAGAAGACTCTTGAGAGTTCCTTGGACTGAAAGGAGATCAAACCAGTCAATCCTAAAAGAAATCAGTCCTGAATATTCATTGGACGGACTGATGCTGAAGCTGAAACTCCAATACTTTGGCCACCTGATGGGACGAGCTGACTCATTAGAGAAGACCCTCATGCCAGGAAAGATTGAAGGCAGGAGGAGAAGGGAACAACAGAGGAGAGATAGTTGGATGATATCACCCACTTGATGGACAGAAGTATCAACAAGTGCTGGGAGATGGTGAAGGACACAGAAGCCTGGCATGCTGATGTCCATGGGGTCGCAGAGTTGGACATAACTGAGCGACTGAACAACAATATATATGTCAATTCCAATATCCCAATTCGTCCCACCTTTCTTTCCACCTTGATATCCATAGGTTTCTTCTCACACCTGTGTCTCTGTTTCAGCTTTACAAATAAGTTCATATCTATTATTTTTCTAGTTTTAACATACAAGCAATACTATACGATATTTGTTTTTCTCTGTCTGACTTACTTCACTCTGGATGACAGAGTATGTATGGCACTCTAGGTTTATACATGTCTCTGAAAATTGCACAATTTTGTTCTTTTCTATGACTAAGTAAACAGTCTCAATTCAGTCATGCAATCGTGTCTGACTCTTTGGGACCTCATGGACTGCAGCACAACAGGATTCCCTGTCTATCACCAACTCCAAGAGCTTGCTCAAACTCACGTCCATTGAGTCAGTGATGCCATCCAACCATCTCATCCTCTGTCATCCCCTTCTCCTCCTGCCTTCAATCTTTTCCAGCATCAAGGTTTTTCTAAAGAGTTATTTTTTCGCATCAGGTGGCCATAGTATTGGAGCTTCACCTTCAGCATCAGTCCTTCCAATGAATATTCAGAACTGATTTGCTTTAGGATTGACTGCTTTGATATCCTTGCAATCCAAGGGACTCTCAAGAGTCTTCTCCAACATCACAGTTCTAAAACATCAATTCTTCAGCACTCAGCTTTCTTTAAAGTCCAACTCTCACATCCATATATGACTACTGGAAGCACCATAGTTTTGACTAGACAGATCTTTGTTGGTAAAGTAATGTCTCTGCTTTATCATATGCTGCCTAGCTTGGTCACAGCTTTGCTTCCAAAGAGCAAGTGTCTTTTAATTTCATGACTTCAGTCACCATCTGCAGTGATTTTGGAGTCCAAGAAAATAAAATCTGTCACTTCTTCCATTGTTTCCCCATCTATTTGCATGACGTGATGGGACCAGATGTTATGATGTTAGGTGTTTTTTAATTTTTATTTTTATTTTTACTTTATTTTACTTTACAATACTGTATCGGTTTTGCCATACATTGACATGAATCCACCACGGGTGTACATGCGTTCCCAAACATGAACCCCCCTCCCACCTCCCTCCCCATAACATCTCTCTGGTTCATCCCCATGGACCAGCCCCAAGCATCCTGTATCCTGCATCAGACATAGACTGGCGATTCGTTTCTTACATGATAGTATACACATTTCAATGCCATTCTCCCAAATCATCCCACAATCTCCCTCTCCCTCTGAGTCCAAAAGTCTGCTCTATACATCTGTGTCTCTTTTGCTGTCTTGCATACAGGGTCATCATTGCCATCTTTCTAAATTCCATAATGTTAAGTCTTAACCCAGCTTTTTCACTCTCCTCTTTCACTTTCACTAAGAGAATCTCTAGTTCCTCTTTGCTTTCTGCCATAATGGTGGTGTCATCTGCATATCTGAGGATATTGGTATTTCTCCCTGAAGTCTTTTTTTTAAAATTTTATTTATTTATTTTCATTGAAGGCTAATTACTTTACAGTATTGTGGAGGTTTTTGTCATACATTGACATGAATCAGCCACAGGTGTTCATGTGTCCCCCCACCCAAACCCCACCCCGCCACCTTCTTCCCCATCCCATCCCTCTGGGTTGTCCCATTGCACCGCTTTGAGTGCCCTGTTTCATGCATTGAATTTGGACTAGTCATCTATTTCACATATGGTAATATACATGTTTCAGTGCTATTCTCTCAAATCATCCCACCTTCTCCCACAGAGTCCAAAAGTTTTTTCTTTATATCTGTGTCTCTTTGGCTATCTTGCATATAGGATCATCATTACCATCTTTCAAAATCCCATATATATGCATTAATATACTGTATTGGTGTTTTTCTTTCTGACTTACTTCACTCTGTATAATAAGCTCCAGTTACCAGTTACATCTACCACATCAGAACTGAGTCATATGTGTTTATTTTAATAGCTGAGTAATATTCCATTGTGTATATGTACACAACTTTCTTACCCATTCATCTACTGATGGACATTTAGGTTGCCTCCATGTCCTAGCTATTGTTAGCAGTGTTGTGATGAAAGTTGCCTCCATGTCCTAGCTATTGTTAGCAGTGTTGTGATGAACGTTGCCTCCCTGAAATCTTGATACCATCTTGTGCTTCATCCATTCTGGCATTTCATATGATGTACTCTGCATACAGCTTCCCTGGTGCCTCAGCTGGTAAAGAATTTGCCCACAATGCTGGAAATCTGGGTTAGATCCCTGAGTTGGGAAGATACCCTGGAGAAGGGAACAGCAATCCACTCCAGTATTCTGGCCTGGAGCATTCCATGGATTGTATAGTCCCTGGGATTTCAAAGAGTAGGACACTACTGAGAGACTTTCACTCATTCTGCATATAATTTAAATAAGCAAGATAACAATATATAGACTTGATGTACACCTTTCCCAATTTGGAACCAGTCCATTTTTCCATGTCCAGTTCTAACTGTTGCTTCTTGACCTGCATACAGATTTCTCCAGGGGCACTTAAGGTGGTCTGGCATTCCCTTCTTTTGAAGAATTTTCCACAGTTTGTTGTGATCTACAGAGTCAAAGGCTTTAGCGTAGTCAATGAAGCAGAAGTAGGTATTTTTCTGGAATTCTCTCGCTTTTTCTACGATTGAAGTGAAGTTGGCAATTTGATCTGATTCCTCTGCCTGTTCTAAATCTAGCTTGAACATCTGGAAGTTTTGGTTTATGTACTATTGAAGTCAACTTGGAGAAATTTGAGCACTACTTGGCTAGTGTGTGAAATAAGTACAATTGTGTGGTAGTTTGAACATTCTTTGGCATTGCCTTTCTTTGGGATTGGAATGAAAACTGACTTTTCCCGGTCCTGTGGCCACTGCTGAATTTTCCAAATTTGTTGGCATATTGAGTACAGCACTATCATAGCATCATCTTTTAGGATTTGAAATAGCTCAACTGAAATTCCATTACCTCCACTAGCTTTGTTCATAGTGATATTTCCTAAGGCCCACTTGACTTCACATTCCAGGATGTCTGGCTTTAGGTAAGTGATCACACCAACATGGTTATCTGGATCACAAAGATCCCTTTTGTATGGTTCTTCTGCGGGTCCTTGCCTCATCTTCTTAATATCTTCTGCTTCTGTTAGATCCATACAATTTCTGTCCTTTTTTGCATCCATCTTTGCATGATGTTTCTTGGTATCTCTAATTTTCTTAAAGAGATATCTAGTCTTTCCCATTCTATTGTTTTTCTCTAGTTCTTTGCATTGATCACTGAGGAAGGCTTTCTTATCTCTCTGCACTGTTCTTTGGAATTCTGCATTCAGGTGGATATATCTTTCCTTTTCTCCTTTGCCTGTCACTTCTCTTCTTTCCTCAGCTATTTTTAAGGCCTCCTCACACAACCATTTTCCCTTTTTGCATTTCTTCTTCTTGATGATGGTTTTGATTACTGCCTCCTGTATGGTGTTATGAACCTCCATCCATAGTTCTTCAGGCACTCTGTCTATCAGATTTAATCCCTTCAATCTATTTGTCATTTCCATGGTATAATCATAAAAGATTTGTTTTAGGTCATACCTGAATGATCTAGTGGTTTTCCCTACTTTATTCAATTTAACTCTGAATTTTGCAATAAGCAGTTCATGATCTGAGCCACAGTCAGCTCCTGGTCTTACTTTTGCTTACTGTATAGAGCTTCTCCATCTTTGGCTTCAAGGAATATAATCAATCTGATTTCGGTATTGACTATCTGGTGATGACCTTGTGTAGAGCTGTCTCTTGTATTGTTGGAAGAGGGTGTTGGTTATGACCAGTGCATTCTGTTGGCAAAACTCTACTAGCATTTTCCTTGCTTCATTTTGTACTCCATGGCCAGACTTGCCTATTACTCCAGCTATCTCTTGACTTCCTACCTTTGCATTCCAGTCCCCTGTGAAAAAAAGGACATCTTTTTTTGATGTTAATTCTAGAAGGTCTCATAGGTTTTCATAGAATCATTCAACTTCAGCTTCTTTGACATTACTGATTGGGCATAGACTTGGATTAGCATGATTTTGAATGGTTTGTCTTGGAAATGAACAGAGGTCATTCTGTCATTTCTGAGATTGCACTCAAGTACTGTATTTTGGACTCTTTCATTGACTGTGATGGCTGCTCCATTTCTTCTAAGGATTCTTGCCCACAGTAGTAGATATAATGGTCATCTGAGTTAAATTCATCCATTCTGGTCCATTTTAGTTCACTGATTCCTAAAATGCCGATGTTCAATCTTGCCATCTCCTGTTTGACCACTTCCAGTTTATCTTGATTCATGGACCTAACAGTCCAGGTTCCTATGCAATATTGTTTTTTAAAGCATCAGACTTACTTCTATCACCAGTCCCATCCACAACTGGGTGTTGTTTTTGCTTTGGCTCAGCCTCTCCATTCTTTCTGGAGCTGTTTCTCCACTCTTCTCCAGTAGCCTATTGGGCACCTACTGACCTGGGGAGTTCATTTTTCAGTGTCCTATCTTTTTGCCTTTTCATACCATACATGGGGTTCTCAAGGCAAGAATACTTAAGTGGTTCGCCATTCCCTTCACCCTTCTGATGTCTAACGAATATTCCATTGTATATCACATCTTCTTTATCCATTCTATTGATGGACATTTAGGTTCCTTCCATATCCTGGACTTTGTGAATAGTGTTGCAATGAACACTAGGATGCATGTATCTTTCTGAATTATTGTTTTCTCTGGTTACATGTCTAGGACTGGGATATTAGAGTATAACTGATTTACAATGTTGTGTTAGTTTCAAGTGTACAGCAAAGTGAATCAGTTACCCATACACATATAGCCCCTCTTTTCCAGATTGTCTCCCCATATAGACCATTATAAAGTATTGAGTATAGTTCCCTGTGTTATACAGTGGCTCCTTATTAATTACATATTTTATACATAGTAGTAGATATATGTCAAACCCAATCTCCCAATTTATCCCCCCTCCCCTTATTCCTTGATTACCACAAGTTTATTTTTAACATCTGTAACTCCATTTCTGTCTAACTCCATAAGTTAGTTTGTATTCTTTCATAAGATTCCACATATAGGCAGTGTCATATGATGTTTGTCTCTGACTTACTTCACTTAGTATGATCTTCTCTAAATTCATCCATGTTGCTGCAAATGACATCATTTCATCCTTTGAAAAGCCATAGCCTTATGCTGGAAATCAGTATGGAAGGATGGAAAAGATCAAGGTCTGAAATTTGAGAAACAATAATGATTTAGGAAGTTGGGAGCACAGGTCATACAAGTCAGAGATATGATGTGTTTACAATTCAAAACAAAGAATATAAATGAAAAGAACAAAGTACAATTTTCCTTTAACATCAGACCAGGTGTAGGACCCTCGTGGGATAGGAGTAGTTTATAGGAATGTGTGTGTGTGTGTGTGTGTGTGCAATCGCTAAATCATTTCATTCATGTCTTGACCCTCTTTGGGACTCTTTGTGACTGTAACCTGTCAGGCTCCTCTGTCCATAGAATTCTCTAGGCAAGAATACTGGAGTGGTTGGCCATGCCCTCCTTTAGGGGATCTTTCAGACCCAGGTATGGAACCACATCTTTTATGTCTTTTATGTCTCCTGCATTGGCAGGTAGATTCTTTACCACTAGCACCACCTATGGGAAAAGACAAGCCATGAAATAATATTCACTTATTAAACATTTGTACATTATAAACGTTGAGAGAGAGAGAAAACCCTACTTTTACCATTGCTCACATTTGTTCTTAAAGCTGCCAGGTATGGGGATTCAGCTTTTTCTGATCACTATCAATAGCCCCTGGCTCTTAGTACTTTTGGGCAGCACTGAAAGTTGGTAATCTTATTTCCATTTCTGAAGAAGGAAAGGGACACCAGTTTAATGAGTAAACTTTACTGGGCTCTAAGCATGAAATGTTTTTATCTTCCCCAGTAAATACTATTTACTGCTTTTTCCCACTCTTCTGTCATCATCATAGGTAGCAGTGTTCCCTAGAAAGCTTCATTCAGAGTTCACAAAGTTAGGGCGTTTTTTCAATTATCAGCAAAATTGTTGCTTCTTTTTTTTTTAATTTTTATTTTTACTTTATTTTACTTTACAATACTGTATTGGTTTTGCCATACATTGACATGAATCCGCCACGAGTGTACATGAGTTCCCAAACATGAACCCCCCTCCCACCTCACTTACAAACTTCCATCTCATTTCCCATTCAAAATCCTCAGATATTACATACCTGTAGCTCTAGCAACTTGACATGGAGGGAGGCAGGATCCGTTTTCCTCACCTCTCCTCCTTTTCCTCATCCCCCAGCATCCTGGTACAGAGCAGAGGCAAGCAGAAAGAGCAGAAAGATCCTTATTCCTTGCCCATGGTGTTGGCAAACTCCTCTCCCTTTCTACAACAGTGATGACTGTCTCATGGGGTTCATACATTTGTCTTTATTGTCCTCTCTGTGACAGTCCATTAGCAAAGATCTAACATCTCCCCACACATACCTCAACTTCTTGTTAGTTTCATGCAGAAAATGATCCCATAGACACCAGCAAGATAGCTCTGGCCTCAAACCCTCTTCCTTCCTAAGCACACAAGGACTATACCGGTTGTGCACCCAACTCTTACAGCTTGCTTTCCAACTCCACCTTTTCTCTGCACTTCAGGATCAGGCATTTGGATGATCTAGTGGTTCTAAATATTCCAGCAAGTGACTAACTAGGGCCCACTAGAATCATGAACTTTTCATGTTTCCACTCTAGGGTGCTAATTTAAAGAATCCCTGGAAAGAAGGGACAAATGAGGAAAAACAATATGCCAAAACTAAATCATTATTTTCTTAGAATGTTTGCTTCCAAATGATAACTTTTAAAGCATATTTTCCTACTATGTGAAAAATATAAAATATCACATTGAAGTATGTGAAGTTATAGGTCAGTGTGGGCTCTAGGCAGGGTAAGTAGAAGTAGAATTTATGTTGACCCTTGAAAGATAGGGTGGTGCATAGATAGCAAGGGTATTGATGAACAGAGATTGGATATTTTGTAGAAGATATTAATACCAGAGGGGTAAGTACCTGCTGTGAATTTATTTGGGAAAGAATATACAACTCTAGTCAGAGAGATTTTTGGAAGTTACATTTCAATCCTGGTCCTTATTAAAAATCAAGTAGGAAGATAAAAGTAAATAACACTTTTCAGAAAGTTGTTTCCATTGATTTCCATTAACGACTTAAAAACTGTCAAGCATTTAAGTACAGCATTAGATCTGATCAAGGACAATTGTCAGCTATTACTTCTGAAAAGTTAATTAAAAAATAAAATTGAACTATTTGCACATTCATATTTTAATGGCACACTATTGGTTAGAATTAACTTCATAATTCAGTTGCCATGAATTATTTATTTCTAGGATCATTCTTCCATGACTTTAAAACTCAAAGTACAATAAAAGTCAATGTGGACATCATTCTAGCTGATATGATACAGTGGTTTGGTTTAAGTAGAACATATAAAAACCTAAATGATCATTTTATTCTGGTAATTGCACTGTTTTCATAAAGGTTTCTCAGCATGGAAGATCGAGGGATAAGAAGTCACTATCACCAGCAACAAGAACCAGATTTCCTAAATATCATGGCTGATGATATTTACCACTTCAATTGTTGGCAGCAAACCTTTCCTGTCTCATGCCCAAAACTTCAGAATCACCCTAGACTCTTTTTTCCCTCATATCCTACATCTGTGTGTGTGTGTGTGTGTGTATGTGTGTGCGTGTGCTCACACATGCTTAGTTGCTCAGCCGTTTGACTCTTTGTGGCACCATGGACTGTAGCCTATCAAGCTCCTCTGTCCAGGCAAGAATACTGGAGTGGGTTACCATGCCCTCCTCCAGAGGATCTTCCCAACCCAGGGATAAAACCCAGGTTGCCCGCGTTACAGGCAGATTCTTTACTGTCTGAACCACCAGGGAAGCCCAAGAATACTTGAAAGGCTAGCCTATTCCTTCTCCAAGCGATCTTCCTGATCCAGGAATCAAACCCTGGTCTCCTGCATTGCAGGGGGATTCTTTACCAACGGAGCTTCCAGGGAAGCCACATCTTACATCTGATCTATTTTCAAATCCATTCATCTTTACCTTCAAAACATATCCAGAATCTGCTCACTTTTCACCGCCGTGGACCAAGCTGCTATCACTCCATACATGGTTTACTGCAGTCTCCAGGTCTGAAAGCTCTGACAGGTTTGCTCACTATTTGTTGCTGTTTTTCAGTCTCTAAGTTATGTCAGCTTCTTTGCAATCCCATGAACTGTAGCATGCCAGGTTCCTCTGTCCTCCACCATCTCTTGGAGTTTGCTAAAATCCATCTCCATTGAGTCCTTGGTGCTATGCCATATCCCTGCCATGCTCCTTCTGTGGTGTCTGTTGACCTGATTCTCTTTTCCTGCCTTGTGTCTAAGATCTCCTGGAGAAGGAAATGGCAATTCACTCCATTATTCTTGCCTGGGAAATCTCATGGACAGAGGAGCTTCGTGGGCTACACTCCATAGGGTCACAAGAGTCAGACATGATTTAGCAACTAAACAGCCTCTAAGTCTGGCTAGTTAACATTTTCTATAGTTTCAACAACTTATTTGCAGATTAACCAAACTGTAGACAGTTTCTGCTATTGTTTGCTTTTCTTTTGTTTCTTTCTATGAAGTATTCTATATGATGAAAATACTGTGAATATGTGTGCATCTATAGGTTCATTTCAGTCACTCAGTCATGTCCGCTTCCCCATGGACTGCAGCATGCCAGGATTCGTTGTCCATCACCAACACTCCAAGCTTGCTCAAGCTCATGTCCATTGAGTCGGTGATGTCATCCAACAAACTTGTCCTCTGTCATCCTCCTCTCCTCCTGCCTTTAGTTTTTCCCAGCATCAGGGTCTTTCTCAATGAGTCACTTCTTCCCATCAGGTGGCCAAAGTATTGGAGTTTCAGCATCAGTGATCCCAATGAATACTTAGGACTGATTTCCTTTAGGATTGACTGCTTTGACTTCCTTGCTGTCCAAGGGACTCTCAAGAGTCTTCTCCAAACCATAATTAAAAAGGATCAGGTCTTTGGTGCTCAGCTTTCTTTATGGTCCAACTATCACATCCATACATGATTACTGGAAAAACCATAGCTTTGACTATACAGGCCACTGTTGGCAAAGTAATGCTTCTGCTTTTTAATATGCTTTCTAGGCTAGTCATGAAATTAAAAGATGCTGACTCCTTGCAAGTGAAATTATGACCAACCTAGATAGCATATTCAAAAGCAGAGACATTACTTTGCCAACTAAGGTCCGTCTAGTCAAGGCTATGGTTTTCCAGTGGTCATGTATGGATGTGAGAGCTGGACTGTGAAGAAAGCTGAGAACAGAAGAATTGATGCTTTTGAATTGCGGTGTTGGAGAAGACTCTTGAGAGTCCCTTGGACTTCAAGGAGATTCAACCAGTCCATCCTAAAGGAGGGTGTTCATTGGAGGACTGATGTTGAAGCTGAGACTCCAATACTTTGGCCACCTGATGCAAAGAGCGTACTCATTGGAAAAGACCCTGATGCTGGGAAAGATTGAGGGCAGGAGGAGAAGGGGACAACAGAGGATGAGATGGTTGAGTCGGCATCACTGACTCAACGGACATGGGTTTGGGTGGACTCCGGGAGTTGGTGATGGACAGGGAGGCCTGGCATGCTGCGGTTCATGGAGTTGCAAACAGTTGGATACAACTGAGCGACTGAACTAAACTGAACTGAGGCTGGTCATAGCTTCTCTTCCAAGGAGAAAGCATATTTTAATTCATGGCTGCAGTCACCATCTACAGTGATTTTGGAACACAAGAAAATAAAGTCTCTCACTGTTTCCATTCTTTCCCCATCTATTTGCCATGAAGTAATGGGACTGGATGCCATGAAGTATTGGGACTGGATGCCATGATTTTCATTTTTTGAATGCTGAGTTTTAAGCCAGCTTTTTCACTCTCCTCTTTCACTTTCATCAAGAAGCTCTTTAGTTCCTCTTCTTTTTCTGCCATAAGGGGTGGTATCACCTGTGTATCTGAGGTTATTGGTATTTCTCAAGGCAATCTTGATTTTGGCTTGTGCGTCATCCAGTCCAGCATTTCACATGATCTACACTATAATTAGTTAAATAAGCAAGGTGACAATATACAGCCTTGATGTATTCCTGTCCCAATTTGGAACCAATCCATTGTTCCTTGTCAATTTCTAACTGTTGCTTCTTGACCTGCATACAGTTTTCTTAGGAGGCACGTTAAGGTGGTCTGATATTCTCATCCCTGTAAGAATTTTGTACACTTTGTTGTGATCCACATAGTCAAAGGCTTTGCATAGTTAATAAAGCAGAAGTAGATATTTTTCTAGAATTCTCTTGCTTTTTCTATGATCCAATGGATGTTGGCAATTTAATCTCTGGTTCCTCTGCCTTTTCTAAATCCAGCTTGAACATCTGGATGTTGCCCATTCATATACTGTTGAAGACTCGCTTGGAAATTTTTGAGCAGTACTTTGCTGCTGTTTGTGATGAGTCAAATTGTACGGTAGTTTGAACATTCTTTGGCATTACCTTTCTTTGGGATTGGAATAAAAACTGATCTTTTCATGGAGAACATAGGCAAAACACTCTCAGACATAAATCACAGCAGGATCCTCTATGATCCACCTCCCAGAATTCTGGAAATAAAAGCAAAAATAAACAAATGGGATCTAATTAAAATTAAAAGCTTCTGCACAACAAAGGAAAATATAAGCAAGGTGAAAAGACAGCCTTCTGAATGGGAGAAAATAATAGCAACTGAAACAACTGACAAACAACTAATCTCAAAAATATACAAGCAACTTATGCAGCTCAATTCCAGAAAAATAAACGACCCAATCAAAAAATGGGCCAAAGAACTAAATAGACCTTTCTCCAAAGAAGACATACGGATGGCTAACAAACACATGAAAAGATGCTCAACATCACTCATTATTAGAGAAATGCAAATCAAAACCACAATGAGGTACCACTTCACACCAGTCAGAATGGCTGCGATCCAAAAATCTGCAAGCAATAAATGCTGGAGAGGGTGTGGAGAAAAGGGAAACCTCCTACAATGTTGGTGGGAATGCAAACTAGTACAACCACTATGGAAAACAGTGTGGAGATTCCTTTAAAAATTGCAAATAGAACTGCCTTATGACCCAGCAATCCCACTTCTGGGCATACACACCGAGGAAACCAGAATTGAAAGAGACACATGTACCCCAATGTTCATCGCAGCACTGTTTATAATAGCCAGGACATGGAAACAACCTAGATGTCCATCAGCAGATGAATGGATAAGAAAGCTGTGGTACATATACACAATGGAGTATTACTCAGCCGTTAAAAAGAATACATTTGAATCAGTTCTGTTGAGATGGATGAAACTGGAGCCGATTATACAGAGTGAAGTAAGCCAGAAAGAAAAACACCAATACAGTATACTAACACATATATATGGAATTTAGAAAGATGGCAATGATGACCCTGTATGCAAGACAGCCAAAAAGACACAGATGTGTATAGTGGACTTTTGGACTGGGAGGGAGAGGGAGAGGGTGGGATGATTTGGGAGAATGGCATTGAAACATGTATACTATCATGTAAGAATCGAATCGCCAGTCTATGTCTGATGCAGGATACAGCATGCTTGGGGCTGGTGCATGGGGATGACCCAGAGGGATGTTGTGGGGAGGGAGGTGGGAGAGGGGTTCATGTTTGGGATCGCATGTACACCCATGGTGGATTCATGTCAATGTATGGCAAAACCAATACAGTACTGTAAAGTAAAATAAAGTAAAAATAAAAATTAAAAAAAAAAAACTGATCTTTTCTAGTCTTGTGGCCGCTGCTGAGTTTTCCAAATTTGCTGGCATATTGAGTGCAATATTTTAACAGCATCATCTTTTAGGATTTGAAATAGCTCAACTGGAATTCCATCTCCTCCACTAGCTTTGTTCATAGTGATGCTTCCTAAGGCCCACTTGACCTCACATTCCAGGATATCTGGCTCTAGGTGAGTGATCACACAATCATGGATATTTGGGTCATGAAGATCTTTTTTGTATAGTTCTTCTGTGTATTCTTATCACCTTTTAGTAATATCTTCTGCTTCTGTTAGACCATACGATTTCTGTCCTTTATAGTGCCTGTCTTTGCATGAAATTTTCCCATGGTATCTCTAATTTTCTTGAGGAGATCTGTAGTCTTTCTTATTCTGTTTTCCTCTATTTCTTTGCATTGATCACTGAGGAAGGCTTTCTTTTATCCCCTCACTATTCTTTGGAACTCTGCAGTATCTATAGGCAAATAACTCCTTATAAATATTAAAATTATAAGATGCTAAAATGATTAGGATACATTAGAATATAAACTTCATGAAAGCAGGATGTTATGAGTTGACATCTTTATTGTACCATGTGTTCAATAAATATTTATAGAATGAAGGAGTGAATGAATGAATATTTGTTATTTGAATATTGGGATGCATATAATTTGTGTTAAACATTTCTGGAACTGGTGCATTTATACCCAAAGAGAAATTTCTCATAAACTATGTAATCTATATATTTTAAATAGTTTCCTGGCTGTCTGCATTAAAACATCCCAGAAACATGTAAGAATTTGACATTGCTAAGGCTGTCTTGCAGAATCACACTGGTAGCTCAAAATGCCTGAGGGAAATACCAACATCCTCCACCTGGTAATCTCTCCAGCTCTCCCCCCTTAATCTTCTTCCCTCTGTGGGTCTAACAGAGACCTCAAGGCAAATCTTATAGAAGTTCCCCACATTTTTGACATACAATGTTGTAGCTTTGACTGTCAATGTTCAAGAGAGAAAGGAACAGATTTCTCTTAAATAATTTGTCAGGCCCTCTTTTAAAAAACATTATTTATTATTTTTTGGTTGCACCACATGGTATGTGGAGCTTTCCCAACAAGGGATAGAACCTATGTCCCCTGCAGTGGAAGTTCAAAATCTTAGCCACTGGACCACCTTAACATTGTCTTTTTCTTTCTTTTTTCCTAATCCACATGGTGGGGAAGTGCAGGAGCACACAGGATGCTGCAACAAATTCATTGCTTTTGTTTTGCACACACTATGCAAGAAAGCATCCTCAAAAGAAGCTGAGTTATGGCTATGCAGTCTGTTTTTTCACAGAAGGATACAACAGTGCCCACAGCAGCCATCACCTGCTACATGTTTGCCCACATATCCAAGCAGAGATATTAGGTGAGCCTTGCCTCTTTCCCAACAGTAGAAAGGCACCTACCAACTTGCTTCCCCACTGGTCAACATCATTAATGAGAACTTTATGCAATTTTTGAATAGTAACAGAAGGCATGGCTGCACTTTCAAATCCATGGTTAAAAAAATAGGTAGTCTATGCTTTCAGTTAAAATAATGACCAATAACAGTACAACTGAAGGCATCTCCATTCTCTGACTAGCATGTGCATCCAAGGGACATTATGGCTCAAATCTATCTTTCCTTCTGTCAATTACTTTGCACTGAGAAATGTGTTTTTATTCACTATTTTCACCTAAATTTGAATATATTTGAGAAAAGTTCTGCAATGGTAGAAAAACACATTCTGCAGAAATACTTATTTTGAAAACGATCATTTGAGACACACACACATACACACACTGCTTTATTCATTTCCCCTTGCAATTATAGTTTTAGATGATTGCTTGTGTATTTTCTCAGTTTAAAATAGAAATGGAAGGTCTGATGACTTGACTTGATTTAATTTTTCCAGGGAGAGGAGCTTCTACCACAGTTCTGTGTTAGGGAGCTTGTTACTGGTTCATTGTTCAGTGTACAACAATGTGGATGATTTATTTCAGTTTTTAAAACATCCACTATGTAGTCATTTAAATCATCAGGTGCTATTGCCCTGGCCAGATCATGTGCTCTCTCTCTCTCACTGTGTTTTGACTTAGTGTAAACATGAGAAAGAAATGACCCTAAAGCTCTCAAAGTCAGAAAGAATTTGAAATACCATTGAGCTCAAAATTGTTTAGGACATACAGAGAAACTTAAACTCAAAAGGGAAGCAATTCACCCAAAGTCAGATTGTTAAGCAGCCCATAAAGCCTGACTGGCTCCTGGTTGGCTTTATTTTCCAGCTTTATTTCCTGGTGGTTTATTACCATGATCTTTGTGAAGAAAAAAAAAAAATAGGTGAGCAGCATGAAGAAGAGATGATGAGCTATGGTAAAGAGGACTGGCTCCTGGTTGGCTTTATTTTCCAGCTTTATTTTCTGGTGGTTTATTACCATGATCTTTGTGAAAAAAAAGAAAAAATATGTGAGCAGCAGTAGCATGAAGAGGAGCTGATGAGCTATGGTAAAGAGAGAATTCTCTGGGAATATTTTCAGAAAAAAAGCTTCCTGCATGGTCTCATTAATAGGAACTGAGGCTTCATAATTATATACAGATGTGCAGTTTTGGATGACATCTACCTTTTTCTCTATATGCGGTATAAGCATCTCACCAACAGACTCTTCATTTTAACAGTAGCTACACACAATCCCTACTCTTCTACCAAATGGGGCTGCTAATATTTTCCTAGCCGTATCTACTGATTTCTGATATAAATGTCTATTTCTCTTTTCCTGACATCTAGATTCCTCCCCAACATTTCCACTTCTCTGTCTGCATAATCAGTTTTCCAGGCAAAAATCAACAGATGCCTGTTCCAATGGGGTTCTACCTAGTCCTCTCTGTCTCTCTAAGTGCTCCTAATTTAATTTAGTATTAGAATTGTTGTAGTACACAACAATTAGTTTAGCAGTCCTCAACACATCTAGCATTGGTTCAGCAAACATTTACTGAGGACCAACTCACCTTCTCACACTTTGATAGTTACTTATTGAACATTCAGCAGTGTTGCATCAATGAATGAGTAAACAGAAAGCATCTGTAAATCCATCCAGGACCACTTACTGAAGAGCAAGTGGACATCTCAAGCTTCTTTCCACACTGCTCTATTTGATGCCCCATGCCCTGGTTTTCCCACACTATAGTGCCAACACAACATGCAAATTGGCCTCCAGAACTCTCAGATTGTCTTTCCTCTTCAGACTGAACGGTATAGCTCAATTTATATTTAACTTCCTACATATTTTCAAGTTCTTTGATTTTGAATATTACTCTTTCAATCCCTCATTTGTGGCCTATCTTCTCTATTCAGATATAAAGCTTCGCTGCCTTTTTAAAATCTGAGTATTGCTTTCTCTCCTCAATTGCACTGTGCCTCTACATTCTTTATATCTCTTCTAGACACTAAATATGCCTCACACACAAAATGTTAAAAGCATTTCTTTTGACCCTTTCCTCTTGGCCCATGTCCGTTCCCCTGGAACCTTAAAAGAGTCTAATTGTAGGAAGGAGATCACTAGGCAATTCAACATAACTCCTGACTTATGCTCTCCTGAACACACAGGAGGGAACACACTGTCTAACACGTTGATTCCTTTCCTAGATAAAAAGAAGTAGGAATGAAGGATGAAATAGTTAAAGAATGATTAGCTCTCTCTTCCCACCAGCCCCCTTAGCAATCCTACAGGCTAATCATGGGCAAGATTACATCTGAAGACAGTCAGCCAGGCTGCACATAATGGAGGAGAAAGCAGAACCCAACCACCTGCTTTGATGATTCACTGAGATTCTTCCTTCCTCCATTTTTCTTTTTAATAACTTTTATGGCTGAGTAGCATCTTCAGAGTTGGTCTCTGGACATGAGAACACCTTCTCACAAGACTGTTGGCTTTTCTGATTAAAATACCTTTCCTTTCTACTAACACTCAGCTCTAGAATTGATGGCTTTTGACCGGCAAACAGACAAACCTGAGTTTGGCAACAATGATCGGCCCATGCTGATACTTCCTCTGTGGCCGGCACTGCACTGCTTTCTGGGCATCACCAAGCTGAATGAGACATGGTTACCAACTTCAAGGGTCTCACAGTTTAAAGTGGATGATGTGCATGTAAAAAGATAATCTCAACAGTGTGAAGAGCACTTAATCTTGGAAACCATGGTCATGGGCAATGATCTGAAAGACAGATGGGATCAAAGGAGACATCCTTGAACAGGTCAAGCTTGAAATGATCCTTAAAAACAATAGAAGTAGTTAGTTGTTGAAGCTGTGAGGGCATAAAATATGCCTGATACATCTTTGGCTCTTCATAAAACATCCAACAGAGTGTCCAACAAAAACATGGTGATTGAATGAAGAATAAATCTATATATGTACCTAATCTTTCATGTCGACACTCTTCGTTCACATATGAGTTTACACCTCACAGTTATATTTCTGTAATGCTCTTTCTGCTTTTAGTATCTCTTCCTGCCCTTCTCCACCATCCATCCCCTGGATTGCTGTCATTAATCCATACAAAGCTTCATGTTTTTCAAATGGAGCCCCAGGGCCTATTTTATGATCTTCAAACTTCATAGCCAAATATCCAAGGCCCTCATACTAGACCCCAATCTACTTCTCCAAACATTGTTTTTCTGCAGAAACCATCTTCAGGAGTCAATTTAGTCCACATGCTTCCCCTGAGATGCACTGGGTAGTCCTTTAAAGGGTACAAAGCTGCTTTAAGAAGTTTATAAACCAGTAGATTAGCTCAGTAAGAACTATAAGCAGTAGTTTTCAGGGAAGATTTGCAGGAATGCAAGGGCCAGGATGTGACCAGAAAGGGTAATAGAGGAACTAGAAAATCTAGCAAAAATTGTGCTCTTTGTTTACGCAAATCATATGTAACCCTTGGGTTCGCAAAACTGATCAAGGACAAAATTTTGCAAAATTTGCCCTTTTCACATCATAGCTTTTGCAAAATGCTGCAAAAAGGCACTTTTCCTTTTTCTGTTTGTATCCTGTACTCCCTGTGACTGAAAGAGCAAAGGTGCATGAAAACACAAATATAATAGGGGAATAATATGTCAACTATTTTCAACCAAGCCAGGAATCATTGGAATTGAAGCAAGGGCTTCAAGTGTTATCAGTTTTGATGATTCATTCTGTCCTTCGGTCTGCTTTTTTGCTTTGGTTCTAACCCCTCCAGGCTGTTTCCTGCACCTTCACCTCTGTGGGCACTGGCATCTGAAAGAGCCTGAATATTTTTATCAGTTGCATCGACTCATTTGTAAACATGCAGCTTCAGCCTTTATTAGTTCTCCCCTTTTTCTGTTGTTAGGTAATTGAATTACAGCCTGGCCTGAAATCTGTCTCTTCATTCTCTGGCTTTCAGCATGTAATTGCATGCAATTGTATTAAAATCATTGGGCAGGAGTTGTCCCTGTATTTTGTAGACTAGTGAATTCAATAAAGCCATACATAGAGTATGCATCCCTGCAAGTGTGCATAGGAGCACACAATCACATACACACATACATACACACAGTAAATTTCTTTCCAGGGAGTTTTCATAGCTCTTATGAAGAGAGACTCCAAACATCCTAATACCCTGGATCCCCACTGCACTCAGTATTTACTGGTTCTAAAATATTTACCTCACTGTATGATGTTTATATCTTTGTTTTTCACCTCCTCCTCGTCCTGTGGACTATAAGCTACTGGAAAGTAGGGAATGAAACTTTCATTTCTATATCCCAATACCAGCCTAGTTATGGCATGTCACAACTGTTTAATGACTCTGCACTGAATACCAATTGATCTTGGACTATTTTAGGAATTCAGAACTATATATGATTTCTTATGAAAAAATTCTCTAAAACAGAGACTCGAAGCTCTTACTTTATCATAACCCTTTTCTGATATTCTTGAGAGTGTCTCTAAATTGAGATATTTTTAGAAATTCTCAAATAAAAGTTGCTTAAATAGTAAAAGAAAATAATACCTAGGATTAACTTAATTTAGGCAAATGTGTGCTTTTGCAGAAATGAATACCAAAGCAAACACCAAGAAGATGCCACATGCCTTGCTGGTCCACAGCAGGTGTTACAACACACACACACACACACACACACACACATGCACACACACACACGCACACACACACACAAACCTGACTTTGCACATGACCCCTTGGTTCCCTGTGATTAGAGATACTGGCTATTTTCACATGTCCAGCTGAAATCAGAAGTGTAGGGATGTTTAGAGAAACGTTCACTCTGTAATATGTTCATGTCCTAGCCAGAAAAGTATTAAAAATATATTCAGTCTCATTAGTGATTAAGAAAATATAAATCTTAACCAAATGAGATGCCATTTTTACTTGTAAGACTGAAAATTAAATGACAAAACAAAAGCTAAACAAACAAAAACACCCAGAGCTGACAAGGATGAAAGGAGACTGCACTTTCACATGCTATTGTTGAGAATGCAGTCCGGAAGGCAATTTGTGCACACTCCAACCAGTAACTGCTCCAAAGAATTGTTCCTGCAAAACTTCTCATGTGAAATGCATAAAAATCTATCTACAAAAAATATCTATTGCAGGGTAATTGGACATAGCCCCAAAACACAAATAAATCTATATATACATAATATAATAATGTTTTAATAATTCATAATGCACCCACAGGCTTCCCAGGTGTCACAAGTGGTAAAGAACCCATCTGCCAATGCAGGAGACATAAGAGATGCAGGTTCAATCCCTGGGTCGGGAAGATCCCCTGGAGGAGGGCATGGCAAGCCACTCCAGGATTCTTGCCTGGAAAATCCCATGGACAGAGGAGCCTGGTGGGCTACAGTCCATGGGGTGGCAACGAACACGACTGAAGTGACTTATCATACGTGTCATGACGTTTCCATGTGAAGAATCCTACACAACCAATAAAAAGAACAAACAGGTCTTTATGTATTAGTTTGTCCCCATGTGTTATTAAGCAAAACTCAAGTGACAACAATATTTCTAAAATGACATCTCACTGTATATATGTGTGTATATATTTCTTCACATACATTTCTAGAAAGATACATATAATATTTTATAGTTATGAATTGTAAGCATTACTTCAGTGCAGTTTTGAAGTAGAGAGAGGCAATGAGGGCTCATTTACAAATCTCCTGATATGCTTAAAACCTATGAAAACATGGAGGAAGTGTTTCTGGAGATTTCTTATTATATATGTGTGTCTTTAATATTTCCAAATGGTAAACCAATTCATTCTTTGGTCTAAAATAGGGATATTTTATTTAAAAAATTTAGGAAGATGGCAATGACGACCCTGTATGCAAGACAGGGAAAGAGACACAGATGTGTATAATGGACCTTTGGACTCAGAGGGAAAGGGAGAGGGTGGGATGATTTGGGAGAATGACATTCTAACATGTATACTATCATGTAAGAATTGAATCGCCAGTCTATGTCTGACGCAGGATGCAGCATGCTTGGGGCTGGTTCATGGGGATGACCCAGAGAGATGTTATGAGGAGGGAGGTGGGAGGGGGGTTCATGTTTGGGAACGCATGTAAGAATTAAAGATATTAAAATTTAAAAAATAAAAAATAATAAAAAATAATTTAAAAAATGTGTAAAAAAATAAAATAAAATAAAATAGTTATAGCACAGTGCTATAAGAAAGAATCACTTGTGTATTTGAAAATAGTATGGAAAAATAAAATTATTAACATAAAAAAATTGAATAATAAGGTACTTCTGGCATTGAAACATTATATATCCTCTTTTCAATGCAAGTGTGGTCTAAAGCAATGTGTCACCGCCTCCCATCTTCCAGAGAAGAGAACCTGGGAATAGCACACCAGAATGCTGGCCCCTGTTCCCAGTTTTCCTATTTCTGCAGCTGTGACTTAGGCTCAGCCATAACTCCAGAGGTGGGAGAAAATCAATCCCATTCAGCATTCACATGGAAATATATCTTAATACATCACTTCATCTCTCACAGTCTTGGCAACTGCCCCTATTAAAGCAGACTACAAATCTTTAGATAAATAAATCGCATTTAGTTAATGTAAAGTTCTAATGACTATACTATCAAATGATGATAATTCTTCACTTCAACCAAGAATCAGATGATATGGACAAAAAGGCAGAGTTTAGAGACAAAGTCCTATATCTAGGTACTTCATACGTATTATTTTCATTCCTTATCCCGACAAGAGAAGTTCTCAATTATAGAGGAAGTTGAGGCTGAGAAAGATCAAATCACTCAAAGTCACACAGTTCATAAGAATCAGGATTAGAATCAAAGTTTGTCTGACTCCAAAACCCGTATAGTTCCCCTGGAAGGTGTTGCTTTCCAAAGCATTAGGATTTAGTGAAGAAAGTAAGTAAATTTGCCTTTTCACTCACCAGGCATTTCTTTTAGAATCCCCTATTTTAATTTCAGGGATCTGTGTGGTTACTAATTAGGTAGCACCTGTCCCAGTTGTCTTAGGCTGGGGTGTTCTTCACATTGGTTTTGCTACCAAACTTAGGTTCACCTACTCACTGCTCAAAAGCCAATAAGTCAAGAGGCAAGCGTCAGTAGAAAGGAAAGTTATTTTAACAAGAAAGGTCAGCAGTCTGGGGAGAAAGTGAACTCATGTCCAGAGCCCAACTCCCAAGATTCTGCTCAGCCATAACAGTTTTTCAAGAGAAAAAAAAGGGGAAGAATCTCAGTGAATCACTGAGGCAGGAGGTTAGGGTCTGCATCCTTCTCCATTATGTGCAGACTGACTGACTCTCTTCCTGTGCTGATCTTGCTGACAGGAGCTGTCTACAGGATTGCTCAGGGGACCATTGGGGTAAAGAGCTGGTCATTCTTTAAGTACTTCATTCTTAATTCTTAACTTCTTTTAATCTAAGAAAAGGACCATCAGGTTAGACAAGGCATGGTATGCATTCAGGAGACCATAAGTCAGGAGTTAAGTTAAACTGCCTAGAGATCTCATTCCTATAATTAGGTTCTTTTAAGGTTAGAGAGAACAGAAATAGGCAAACAGGAAAGAGGCACAAGAGCTGCTTTCAATGTAACTATATAAGCCCTAGAGTTTCCAAACCTGACCCATAGAATCTGAACTCTCAGGTGCTGTTGTTGGGAAAACATCAATGGGAAATGGAGCATTTCTTGCCACATAGTAAACAAGGATGTCACAGCCATCAGAGATTCTGGCCCTCCAAATGTGAATTTCTGAGCCAGGAGGACACCTGGGAAGAATAATACCTGCTATCTGGTAGCTATCAGGCTGCAGTCACTCCCTACTATGTGCACTAAGGAGATGAGGGGATGTGAAAAACACAGGATACTGGCCCCAGACAGCTGAGACACATATGAAAGGAATGATTTCGGAGAAGGCAATGGCACCCCACTCCAGTACTCTTGCCTGGAAAACCCCATGGATGGAGGAGCCTGGTGGGCTGCAGTCCATGGGATCGCGAAGAGTCGGACATGACTGAGCGACTTCACTTTCACTTTTCACTTTCATGCATTGCAGAAGGAAATGGCAACCCACTCCAGTCTTCTTGCTTGGAGAATCCCAGGGATGGGGGAGCCTGTGGGCTGCCGTCTATGGGGTCGCACAGAGTCGGACACGACTAAAGCGACTTAGCAGCAGCAGCAGTTCACCCAGACTCTCACATCTTCCCATACACAGAAAAGCTCTAAATTCCTTAACCTGAGATATCTGATTTTCCTTAACTAAAGATAATCATTTAATGTTCAAACTACTTGCCCTTTGTTGCAAACTTCTGTATAACCTGACTTCTCCTCCCCACCTCCACCTCCTCGGAGCAGTTCTCTCAGTGTTACTTGAGATGTTATCTCTCAGGCATGAAACCCTAAAAATTCCCACTGAATAAAACATAACTTTCCACTTTAGGTTGTGACTATTTTTTAAGTCGATGCCACTGAATGAGAACACAACTAATTATAACCTAAAGTATTTGCTAAAAAGCAATTTAGAAGCAGACAAAGGTTATTCTAATGTGGAAACAGCCACACCTTTTAGAGATTGACCCAACCCCGTGAAATCCCCTCTAGTTCTTGAATTTCCTGCAATCTGGGCCAGTGAGACTGTTCTGGCAGATGGAGCTGAATCCTGGTTTGAGCACTGGAAACAAACCCAGGTTGAAATTTTTTTAAACATGTCTTGGCACCATATTTCCTTATTTTGTCTCAGTATTACAAGGTCTAAATGACTTAGGTTCTTTGGGTCTCAATTGTTCACCTGTAAAATATAGTGATCATTAATGCTGCCACCAACAGTGGCCAGAGGGTTGGAAATGTTTACTGTAAAATCCTCACACAATATATGGAAAGCAGCTCGTTTGTCTCTTTTCCCATTTGCCCATTTCTGTTCCCCTCTCGCCTTGAAAGAGCCTAATTATAGGAAGGAGATCTCAAGGCATTATAACATATCTCCTAACTTATGCTCTCCTGACCATACCATGCATTGTCTAATCTGTTGATTCTTTTCCTAGATAAAAAGAAATAGGAATGACGAATGAAGTAGTTAGAGAATAACTAGCTCTCTATCTCCACCAGCTCCTTAGCAATCCTGTAGGTAGATCACAAGGACAAGATAACATCTGAAGGGAGAGTCAGCTAATCTGCACACAATGAAGAATGAGGCAGACATAACCCAATCTCCTATCTGGAAGTTTTACTGAGATTTCCCCCCTCCCTTTTTTCTCAGGAAAAACTGGCATGGCTGAGCAGAATCTTTGGAATTGGTCTCAGGACATGAGTCCACCTTCTCCCCACATTTCCGGCTTTTCTGATTAAACCATCTTTCCTTTCCATTGACACTTGCCTCCAGAATTACTGGCTTTTGAGAGTGAGCTGCTGAACCTGAGTTTGGTAACATTCATTGACAAATGACTTCACAAAATCATTCAGTTAATTCTGAGTCTCCTAGGTGCCTGGCATATGCCTCCAGAAGTTCATTACTGGATTACTGGTGGTTGAGCGAAGGGAGGTAGAAGGGGTGGACAAGCAACTGCAAATATATTTGGCATATAGCAACTGATCATTAGATAATGGCTACTATGACTTCCTTCATATCAAAGATAATTCTTAGCGAGACAAATAAAGATCTAGTAATCACAAGGGCTTTGTTTCATTTCTCCATAAGGCAGGACAGTGGAGTTAATGGAGGCTTGATTTAAATATTTTAGCAAGATTTTTTTTTTTTTTTTTTTTTTTTTTTTTTTTTTTTTTTTTTTAATTTTTATTTTTTTTTTTTAAATTTTAAAATCTTTAATTCTTACATGCATTCCCAAACATGAACCCCCCTCCCACCTCCCTCCCCAGAACATCTTTCTGGGTCATCCCCATGCACCAGCCCCAAGCATGCTGCATCCTGCGTCAGACATAGACTGGCGATTCAATTCACATGATAGTATACATGTTAGAATGTCATTCTCCCAAATCATCCCACCCTCTCCCTCTCCCTCTGAGTCCAAAAGTCCATTATACACATCTGTGTCTCTTTCCCTGTCTTGCATACAGGGTCATCGTTGCCATCTTCCTAAATTCCATATATATGTGTTAGTATACTGTATTGGTGTTTTTCTTTCTGGCTTACTTCACTCTGTATAATCGGCTCCAGTTTCATCCATCTCATCAGAACTGATTCAAATGAATTCTTTTTAACGGCTGAGTAATACTCCATTGTGTATATGTACCACAGCTTTCTTATCCATTCATCTGCTGATGGACATCTAGGTTGTTTCCATGTCCTGGCTATTATAAACAGTGCTGCGATGAACATTGGGGTACATGTGTCTCTTTCAATTCTGGTTTCCTTGGTGTGTATGCCCAGAAGTGGGATTGCTGGGTCATAAGGTAGTTCTATTTGCAATTTTTTAAGGAATCTCCACACTGTTCTCCATAG
Source organism: Ovis canadensis (assembly GCF_042477335.2). Classification (NCBI taxonomy): domain Eukaryota; kingdom Metazoa; phylum Chordata; class Mammalia; order Artiodactyla; family Bovidae; genus Ovis; species Ovis canadensis. The sequence goes on along the minus strand of NC_091246.1, from coordinate 193,389,117 downwards.
TGGCTGTACTAGTTTGCATTCCCACCAACAGTGTAGGAGGGTTCCCTTTTCTCCACACCCTCTCCAGCATTTATTGCTTGCAGATTTTTGGATCGCAGCCATTCTGACTGGTGTGAAGTGGTACCTCATTGTGGTTTTGATTTGCATTTCTCTAATAATGAGTGATGTTGAGCATCAAAGAGGAATTATTTTTAACATGGTGCAGAGAAGGCAACAGCACCCCACTCCAGTACTCCTGCCTGGAAAATCCCATGGACAGAGGAGTTTGGTAGGCTACAGTCCATGGGGTCGCTAGCAGTCAGACACAACTGAGCAACTTCACTTTCACTTTTCACTTTCATGCATTGCAGAAGGAAATGGCAACCCACTCCAGCATTTTTGCCTGGAGAATCCCAGGGCGAGCCCAGTGGGCTGCTGTCTATGGGGTCGCACAGAGTCAGACACGACTGAAGCAACTAAGCAGCAGCAGTAGCAGCCTAAAGCTTTCATTGAGAAATTCGGATAACTAAAGCCTTCACTTATATCTACCAAGATGTTAACAGAATGATTTTTCCAATTTTGATGAGAAAAACAATGGAAGGAAAAAAAGGTCCCAGTGACATAGTGCCACTCTTCTCTGAAAATTGGATGCAATCTCCATCCTACACAAAATGCATGCTATGCTTGCAATATTCTTTTATCTATGGTGGGTTTATATAAAAAGTAAACAACATATTTTGCAATCCATATTTAGTGATGTGCTTATACAATTAGAGATGTTTATGAATCATCTTCATTATGCACTTAAACAGTTCATAAAACTTATGAGTCCAATGTACTTACCCCTTTTCATTGTTGTAAACCTTTGACTATAAATGCAGTAAGAACAAAGGAACCAAAATGTGCATATTCTGGAGGCTTCACACCAACCCCTGCTTCAATTATGCATGAATTAACAGAAATGAATTTGTAGCATTTTATTTCTTGGTGTAATGGAGCTCGAGTATTTCATAAAGCGGAACCATACAGCAAATTCTGAGCTCATTTTAGAATAATTAGCACATTGATGTCACTTGTGTAGTTAAAAGGAAATGTTAAAATTTTCCCCTGGTAAGCACTTTTTGACGGCTCACTCTGTTCTCCAAAGTGAGCAATCTTTCACTCAGAAGAAAGCTGGAAGCTCCATTTTCCCTTCATTTCATCTTCTTCCTCTTATACCTCGATTAAAATACTGGTGCTTATTCAGACAAGTCTTAATTACAGGCCTGGAGCAAGTGAAAGAGCCTCTGTAGATTAAGCAGGTAATTTTTTAAAATGATGCATTTACCTCCAGTTCCTTCAGCTCAGTCCTTTGAATAATTAAAGCTGAACTAAGGGAGACCTAATATCCTCACAAGAAGATGCCTCCATTTAACATTCTCACCAAAATTTGGCATTCTCATATCTCTTTCCCCTATCCCATTCATAAAAGGAAAGTCACTCTCTTGGGAAGAAAAAGAAATCAACATTTACAGAATTTCTACTATATGTCAAAGAGTACTATGTGAGCTCTGTTACCTTCCTAGCTCTTTGAACATTCACATAATTCTATGAGGTCAGCAAGGGGCTTAGTTATTCCTGTTTTGCAAATAGGGATAGCAAGGCTCAAGAATATTAAGTGAGCTTCCCAAAGTCACAGTACCAGTGGACAATTGGAGGGTTTAATTCAAATTGGTCTAAATCTGGACTCTGTTCTTGCTTTATTGTGTGCCAGCCAAAGGTGACTGACAGCTTAAGCTGACAGTAGCTATTTGAACATGTTCAACACAAACCTCAACAGAAATTCATTCATTTAAATCACTAAAATTATACATTATGAAGGAAGTTGTTAGAAAAGCTAATAAAACTGCAACCTTCTGACTCTTGGAAATGTGAGTATGAAATGGTGAGGGGTTTTACTGCCAAAAACCAGAGGGGTGGCCAAGGGGAACTTGGCAAAATCTAGAAGTTTTGCTCCATTATTGCTGAGATCTGACAAAGAAATTTGCACTATAAATTATTTTGACTTCCTAGAGATATCTTTGCAGATAAGATTTTGAAATTTGAAACTATAGCAAACAAAAGGAAAAATGAATAAGAAATGATATGATTATTTTTCATAGCCATTGACAAACACCGAATGACTACAACATCATAAAAGTCATGCTGGGTTTGGGAACAAAACTGAAGAAATTGGACGAATCTTGTTCCTACACAGCTAGAGTAAGAATGAGAGATATATAAAGAAAGTAGATAATTTACAATCTAATGATTCAAGTGTATGGCTTGGTATCTAGGGAGATAGATGCTAAGGTAGATGCTTTGCTTTGATCACTGATGTAACCCAAGAACCCAGCCCAAAATAGATATTCAGTAAATACCTACTTAACAAAAGAGAACTAGGGAGCACCTATTAGGGACATTGTATGCAGATTTAGTAGTGAATGGGTGGCAAGGAGATGTGAAGTTTCCTGAGAGGGAATGATGTCTTTAAAAAAAAGAGAGACAAAGAGTAGGAGTTAATCTGGTAGTAAGTGATGACTGAGAGAATGTTATAGCAATGGTCAACAAGAAATAAATGAACGTAGACATCTACTCCCCTGGGAAAGAAAATACTTCCACAGTCTTGGTGTACAGGCTCTTGGGGCCAAGTGCAGAGGCTGAATAGGGAGGCAAACAGTGTGGTGAATACTTTCAGCAAGTAGTGTGAGGGGCTGGAAACCCTCTGGGTTAGACTTCTGGTCTCTTGTGATGATGAAAGCAGGATTTTTCATAGTCCATAACAAGGAGTTCTTTCTTAAAGTTTTTTAAATGCTGGGATAAACAAAGCATGTTTGTTTGTTTAACTTATAGATATTTAACAAATCCATCAGATGGAAATTTTGCATATATCATTTTTAAGCTTGCTTGACCATAAGAACTAACTTAGGAAATCAGTTTAGAAAACCTGGCCTTAAAGATGTACTAAATTAGCTGCAAAGTTCAAATCTGTCCTGTTTTTTGGTCACTTCAGGAATTTGCTGGGTGCCTCTGAAAAAAAACTGAGTAGATACTGTGTGTTGACTGCAAAAATGCCCAACCTAAAAGTTGAGAATTATGTTTTATTCGGCAACAAAACCAAGGACTTAAGCTCAGGACACAGCCTCTCAGATAGCTATAAGGAATGGCTCTGAAGAGACAAGGGAGGAGCCAGGATATATAGGAGTTTATGAAACAAAGACCAGATAGTTGTAACATCAAACAATTACCGCTAACAGATATCTCAAGTTAATGAATTTAGAACTTTTCTATATATGGAAAGATGCAAGAGTCTGGGCTCTCTGAAATTGCTATGCACCTCAGCTCTCTGGGGCCAGTGTCTTGTACTTTCTCATCCTGAGTCTCTTCAGGGTGCTTCTTTGGAGTGGGGCTTCAGTGGCTGATGGCTTGATGGCAGGTATCCTGGTTCTAGCCTGAATTCTCTCAGGGCTCATATATGTGGAGGCTGTAATGTGATGGCTTGATGGCTGCAATATCCTTTGTTTACTGATTTGGCAAGCAACATTTTTCATTCAAAATGGCTGTGGAACAGACTATCTCTTGTGGTTAGAGGGAGCTCTGGACACACATATGCCCATGAATCATAGATCTTTTTATTACACTCTGCCATATGACCAAATCTGTAAACCTTGGTTTAAACTTCAGATCTCTACTTATCCACTCCTACTGGCTTTAGATTCTTGCTGGAATAGATAGTTGGCCAATCCCATCACTGTTTCTAACTCAAACAAACTGACAGTGAAGTCGCTCAGTCATGTCTGACTCTTTGCGACCCCATGGGCTGTAGCCTACCAAGCTCCTCCGTCCATGAGATTTTCCAGACAAGAGTACTGGAGTGGTTTGCCATTTCCTTCTCCAGGGGATCTTCCTGACCCAGGGATCAAACCCAGGTCTCCCGCATTGTAGGCAGACGCTTTACCCTCTGAACCACCAGGGAAGCCATATTCCAACAAAGTATCCTTTCAAATGCCTGGAACTTGTTTCAGTACATTCTGGGATGTACTTACCACCAGAGATGCCCCACTCCTGACTTACACGAATTATGGTTCTATGGTGAAAGTGCATGCTCAGTCACTTCAGTAATGTCTGATTATTTGCACCCCTATGGACTGTAACCTGCCAGGCTCCTCTGTCCAAGGGATTTTCCAGGCAAGAATAATGGTTGAAGTGGGTTGCCATTTCCTACTTCTGGGGATCTTACCCCCAAACTAGGGATTGAACCTACATCTCTGTGTTTCCTGAATTGGCAGGCAGATTCTTTACCACTAGTGCCACCTGGGAAGCCCAGGTGCATACTATTCTTATGCTGAGTCTGCTATAGATTTGAAGCCCCTTATATATGAAAAGGTCATATGTCACAAAAAAAAACAACTATCAACCTTTGAATAATACTCTTTACAGAACTACTGATCATCTACCCTGGAGTCTGGCCCCTCAATGAAGCCAGAGATCTCAACTCTGGTCCTCTAGATCTGGGTACATTCTCTCTAACTTTCAACCCTACCATATTATCAAACACTGTCCTGCTTTGAAACAAAAACATTTTGAACAACACAAGAGGAAAAAAAGGCATAAATGTTATTAACATTGCAACATTTGTTTTCACAAATATGATGTACTTTAAAAATGCAACTTGTCATTTTGAATTATGGTTTTCTCTGGGTATATGGCCTGGGGCAGGACTTCTGGGTCAGTAGTTTTACAGTTAGTTTTTTAAGGTATCTCTACACTGTTCTCCACAGCGGTTTTGTCAATTTACATCCCTACTAACAGGGCAAGAGGGTTCCCTTTTCCTCATACCCTCTCCAGCATATATTGTTTGTAGACTTTTTTGATGATGGCCCTTCTGACTGGTGTGGGGTGATACTTCATTGTAGTTTTGATTTTCATTTTCCTAACAAATAGTGATGTTGATCATCTTTTCATGTGCCTCTTGGCCATCTATATGTCTTCTGTGGAGAGATGTCTCTTAAGATCTTCTGCCCATTTTTTCATTATTTTCTTTTGTTGTTGTTGTTGTTATTGAGCTCCATGGACTGTTTGTATACTTTTTGAATTAATTCCTTGTCAGTTGCTTCATTTGCAAATATTTTCTCCTATTCTGAGCATTGTCTTTTCATCTTGTTTATGGTTTCCTTACCCTTAATGTTCACTACAGCACTATTTACAATAGCCAGGACACAGAAACAAACTAAATGTCCAAAAGATAAATGGATAAAGAAGATGTGGTACATATATACCATGAAAAATTACTCAGCTATAAAAAGGAACAGAACTGTGCCATTTGCAAAGACATAGACGGACCTGGAGGCTGTCATGCAGAGTGAAGTAAATCAGAAAAAGAAAAGTCATGTATTGATGCATATATTTGAAATCTAGAAAAATGGTGCAGATGAACTATTTCCAAGGAAGGAATAGAGCCACAAACCTAGAGAATGAGTATGTGAACATAGAGGGAAGATGAGGGGGGTACAAATTGGGAGATTGGGATTGACATATATACACTACTGTGTATAAGACAGATAGCTAATGGAAGAGCTGCTATAAAGCACAGGAAGCTCATTCAATTCTCTGTGATGACCTAGAGGGGTTGGGATGGTGGGTAGGAGGGTGGCTCAAAAGGGAAGGGATATATATATGCAGATGGCTGATTCACTTCTTTGTACAGCAGAAATGGCTTCTTAGGTGGCTATAGTGGTCAAGAATCTGCCTGTCAATGCAGGAGACCCAGATTTGATCCCTGGGTCTGGAAGATCCTGTGGAGGAGGGCATGACAACCCCCTCCAGTATTCTTGCCTGGGAAATCCCATGGACAGAGGAGCCTAGCAGGCTACAGTCCACAGGATCACAAGAGTCAGACACGACTGAAGCGCCTTAGCATGCACGTGCAGGCACAGCAGAAACGTTGTAACGTAACAGTGTAAAACAATTATATTTCAACTTAAAAAATGCAATTTGTTTTACCAAGCTACAATATTTGTTCTTACATATTTGTTGACTCTGGTTTATTTTGCTCCTCCCAGATCATTGCTCCTAACTGGGGTTTATCTCCACAGGAGGTGATGAGAACCCCACTGTCTTCAAATTGCCTTCTCTTTAGATCAGTGTCCCTTTCTTTGGTGCTTCCATAGTAGTTGACTCTGCCTTCTTCAGTCATATGTGATCTTCATTTCTTATTTCCCAAAGGAATGTCTTTATACTCCTTATTCATCAGATTCTTTGAGTATATTTTAGGTAAGCTTCAAGGTCATATAGGGCATCTGATAAAAATGTCCTCTTGGTGATTGCTTTTTGCTTAATTCCTATCACATCTCATAAATATTAAGACTATCTCTAGAGAATTGGTTTCTTTAACAGAATTAAATTTAAAATCCACAGATACACACCCATATTTATATATACACATTTTTATATTTTTGCATTATAATTATCATGCTTGGTCAAGCCTGTTTTTATTTTGTCTTTATTTTTGTTTTTCAATTTTCTCTAGCCCCAAAGCACCAATAATGGCTTGTAAAATATTTCCACTGAAAATCTAAAAACCCTTAATTTGAGGAATATTACAATGATGTTATAGCCAGATAACCAATAATTTCCCCAAATTTAACCTAAAACTACCCATGAAAGTGAAAGTCACTCAGTCATGTCTGACTCTTTGCAACCCTGTGGACTGTAGTTCATGGAATTCTCTAGGCCACAATACTGGAGTGGGTAGCCTTTCCCTTCTCCAGGGGATCTTCCCAACCAGGGATTGAACCCAGGTATCCTGCATTGCAGGCAGATTCTTTACCAGCTGAGCCACAAGGGAAGCACTTGTGGCTCATACATTCAAAAACTACCCATACATTCTTCTACAATTTTGAAGTTATCAAAAGAAATAGAAAAATTTTACTAAAATATTGATATCTGTACAATTTTATGAAGAACTCTGATAAAATGCTAAGATTGAGTTAACCTATATTTAAGCCCTAAGCAGAGCTTGCCCTTTTGCCTTTGTGTCTGTGGAGAGAGCCAGTCAAGGCCAAGAAAGATACTGAATCCACTTATTACCAAGCCAAAGGGACCAGGAAGAGAAAGAAAGGGAGATGACAATTCTAGAAAAGCTGTATTCAATCTCAAGTTGAAAAGAATCAGGGAGCCCAGGCACCAGGTTCCAGGACCATTTGGTCTGATCTTTCACTGATGGTTTGAATTATCAAGTGTGGCTCTAACTAGTACTGTCAGTAACAAAGAGAATTGACCTATGGGTGAGAGAAAGTCTTATTTATGATCATAAACAAAGCAAGCTATGTTCTGGCCTTGGCTTGAAGAGGCATTTGGTGGGGAGACAGGAAAGATGCTCTTGGAGACTTTGGATGGTCAAGACAATTATTTGTATCTTAGAGCCTCATGTGCAGAAGCCAAAGTAGGGGGTCAAATCAAAAGGATGAAGCTTTGGAGTAAACATGTGGCTGTTGCTAGCCAAAATTGTGGCCTTCTCTGACCACAGAGGCTGAATAAAAAATACAGAGACAGAATTTGGAGGAAATAGTAAGGTGGGTTTAATTCTCAGCTGGCAGAGAAAGGAATGCAGTAGGCTCATGTCTCAAGAACCTTGTCCCCACTCTGGGAGGAGTCTAGGGGCATATACAAGATGAAAGCTCTTGGTCAAGAGCTGGTGATGAGGAACAGAGGGGTTAGGATCTTGATTTCTTCCTCTTGCTCTGTTTCAAAGACAATCAGGCTGGGGTAAGTAACCCAGCAGTTGACACTGGCCGTTCCATGGCTCTGTAGCCTACTTTCTGATATGCAACTACAAGGGGAAGGGTGGGTGTTGTAAGGGTAAACACTAGACACAGGATGTATTTAGCACAAAGTCAAAGAAAAATAGGTGTGAAGTGTAGCTCCTGTACAATTAGGGGGCAGAGAAGCAAACTTAGTTACAGACATGCAGAGCAAGGAGTAGTTAAAGAAAAACCAGGACTGCTCAGGCCTGCTCACTGTTCTCTTTATCTTCTTTGTTCTCAGGAAAGGGAAAGAAAAAAACTCATTCCTCTTTTCTTTTTTTCCTTTTCACTGCAACATGGTTACCCCCCATATTATATTCTCTCAGCCAGTGTTGAGGGGCCTCAAGTGAAAATTCTACTGTAGTATGAAATTTTAAGATGGAAAGAGAATTTTTATGTTAGTAGAATAGTTAGGATAAATCAGGCTTCTCTGGTGGCTCAGATGGTAAAGAATCTGCCTGTGATACAGGAGAGCCAGGTTCAACCCTTGGGTCAGGAAGATTCCCTGGAGAATGGAATGGCAACCCACTCCAGATTTCTTGCCTGGAGAATTCCATGGACAGAGAAGCCTGGAAGGCTACAATTCATGTGGGTCACAAAGAGTCAGTCATGAATGAGTGAGTAACATTTTAAGATAAAACAAAACCAAAGGTACAAGAAACATTGTGTGTGTCTGAGAGGTGACAAAAGTAGAGGCAGTATGTGGCTTGAAAACACCTTAGCCTTCTCTGCAGTTTGGGGGAGAATAGCATGGCAAAGGTCATTGCTCATCTCAAGTTCTCTGAAGACACCTGTAGCAGCAGGAAGGGCCAAAGACGTGCCTGAAGTCTCTCTTCAGGAAAAGGTTGGAAAAGGCTTTGACAGAAAATTATCTGATGGGGGACTTTTCCTCACTTGGTTTGGGAATCACAGTTGTACAGATAAGATGCCTTGAATGCTGGGCATTCTTATGGGATAAAATGTTACATAAAAGGTAGAATAGTCTCTTCAAGAATTGGTTCAGGGATAACTGGATATCTACCTGCAAAAGAATGAAATTGAACCCCTATCACACCATCCCTACCTCACAACAACCTCTTCAATTCAATGTGACTGAAGAGTAAGATTGACTCAATACCTCCTCTAAAAATGTTCAGGACCAGTCTATCAAATATTTAAAGAATTAAGACCAATCCCTTAAAACTCTTCCATAAATAGAATAAGGGTTACCATTTCTGACTCATTCTATGATATCAACAAAATTCTGATACTAAAGCTAGTCAAATGCATCATAACAAAACAAAATTTCAGTCCAGTGTCCCTTTGGCAAACAGACAATAAAATACTTTAAATATACTAGCAAACAAAGTCTGCTGCTGCTGCTGCTGCTGTCGTGTCCAACTCTGTGCAATCCCATAGACCACAGCCCACCAGGCTCCCCCATCCCTGGGATTATCCAGGCAAGAACACTGGAGTGGGTTGCCATTTCCTTCTCCAATGCATGAAAGTGAAAAGTGAAAGTCAAGTCGCTCAGTCATATCCAACTCTTAGCGACCACATGGACTGCAGCCTACCAGGTTCCTCCCCCCATGGGATTTTCTAGGCAAGAATACTGGAGTGGGGTGTCATTGCCTTCTCCGAAACAGAGTCTAGCAGCATATTAAAAGGATTATATCATGAGCAAGTGAGATTAATCCTAAGAAGGTTTCAACATATGAAAATGAATCAATGTTACATACCAAACTGTTGAAATGAATGAAGAAAAACACATGATAATTTTTATTAATGCATACAATGCATTGGACAAAGTCCATTACCTTTTATGATTTAAAAAATGAAGAAAAATAGAAGTTAACTTCCTCAACATAATAAAGGACATTCACAAATATGCAGAGCTTCTGTCATGCTCAATGGTGGAAAAGTGAAAACTTTTTTCCTAAAATCAGGGAAAATAAAATAATGTCTGTTTTGCCATTCTATTCAACGTTCTACTGAAAATTCTAGATGCAACAATTAAACAAGTAAAAGAAATAAAAGCTATCCACATTGGAAAGGAATAAGAAAATTTCTATTTGTAGATAACATGGTCTTTTATAAATAAAATTGCTCAAAATTCTCACATACACACAAAAAGTTAGGGTTAGTAAATGAATTCAGAAAATTGCAGAGTATAGGATCAGCACTTAAAAATGAGCTGTGTCACTATATGCTAGAAATAAATACTCCAATAAGGAAATTGATAAAGCAATTTCATTTGTGATAGCTTCATAAAGAATAAACGCCAGGAATAAATTCAAACAAGAAGGTTCAAGATTTGTACACTGAAAACTACAAACATTGCTAAAAGAAATAAATAAAAACAAATACAAATACATCCCATGTTTATGAACTGGAAGACAAAAGGTTGTTATGATTCAGTGTTTCCCAAAGCAATCTATAGATTCAGTGCAATTCCTATCAAAATTCCAATGATGCCTTTTGTAAAACTGTGAAACCCAGTCTTAGGATTTATATGAAATTCCAAGGGGTTCTGATCTGAACAGTCAAAACATTATCAGAAAATAAGAACTACATCAGGGGACTCACATTACCTAATTTCTAAACTTACTACTAATGTACAATAGTCAAAAAGTGTAGTAGTGGCATAAGAATAAACCAATGAAATGGAATGAAGTTTCCAACTTACCGTTCTATATAGAGTTGATACGGAGAAGGCAATGGCACCCCACTCTAGCACTCTTGCCAGGAAAACCCCATGGATGGAGGAGCCTGGCAGGCTACAGTCCATGGGGTCGCTAAGAGTTGAACACAATTGAGCGACTTCACTTTTACTTTTCACTTTCATGCATTGGAGAAGGAAATGGCAACCCACTCCAGTATTCTTGCCTGGAGAATCCCAGGGATGGGGGAGCCTGTTGGGCCGCTGTCTATGGAGTCACACAGAGTCGGACATTACTGACACGACTTCGCAGCAGCATACAGTTGATAATATGGGTTTGAACTGTGTTAATCCACTTACACATGGATTTTTGTCCATAACTACTTTCTATAGTTTGTCATAATCTGAGATTGTTTGAATTCCCAGGTGTGAAACCACAGATACATGGGGCCAACTGTAAAGTTATAAGCAAATTTTCTGCTATGCAGAGGATCAGTGTCCACTCACTAAGTTGTTCAAAGCTCAACTGTATTATATATATACATATATATTTTTAATGAGGGTGCCAAAGTGATACAATCAGTAAAGAACAGCCTCTTCAACAAATGATGTTTGGATAACTGGATATCCACTTGAAAAAGAATAAAGTTGGGCCCTTACTTCACATCATATGCAAAAATTTGAGTAGAGAGCTAAACATAAAAGCTGAATCTATAAAGCTTTATAACCTTCAATTTGACAGTGATTTCTTAGATATAACATCAAAAGTATAAACAATAGAAAAAAAAAGTATGCCTTATAAAAACTCAAAATTTTTGTGCATCAGAAAAAACTAATAGGAGACTGAAAAGACAACCAAAACTGTGGGAGAATGTGTTCGCAAGTTATATACTTCATAAAGAGACTAGTATCCAGAATATATAAAGAACTCCTAGCACTCAACAACAAAAAATGATAATAAAACTTTAATATTGGCAAAAGACTGAGACAGACATTTTCCCAAAAAAGTTGTGCTAATGTCTCAAAATTTTTAGTTTTTAAGTAAGTACAAATCAAAACCATGACAAAGTGTGGCCAGAGTCAGAACAAAGGAAAACAAGTATTGTCAAGGATGAGAACTTCTGTTTCTTGCTGAAGGCTATATAAGATTGTGCATACCAGAACAGATACAACTACTGAAATCAACAGCTAAAACTCACCTCCAAATCCTACCAAATAAGAAATCTGTTAATCTTACTTATAATTAAAATAAGCAAGTTCATATTAGTGTAAGACTACAGAGCATATGTGCACAGTTATGTATGGCTGATTTATGTAAATTGGGATTGGAAGAGTCATATGTTCAATAAATTCTGGCTTAATAATGAGAATGTCTATACAGAATTTCTTCTAATTTCACCACTATGACCTCTATAGCTGTAATAGTCAGTGAGTAGTATATTATATTAAACAACTGTTTGACATTTTTTCCCTGTCAGTGAATTAACAACTCCATAGGGAGGAAAAGTTACTCAGCAATAATACTTCCTTTAATTTATACAATAATACTATGAGATGGTATGTCCTCACTCTTTGAGGTTTAGATAATTTAAGTAGTTTGTCTAATGTCTAATGTTACATAGTCAGTAAGAGACCAGGAATCAAAGCTTTCTATATCCTGCTCTTCCTGAGAAAACATACTACTCTCCATAGCTCTCATAAAATATTCAGCAAAGAAGTACCATTAAATTCTCACTATCACATGTCTTTTAGAAGATAAGCCCATTTATTCTCTTTCTCTGAGGGGAGAAAGTTGGAAAGTAGTATAGGAAATCTGGCAGGGAGAGCCTGACATGCCCAGGACCCTACTTAAGAATACACAGGATTTCTGGGCACAAGTTGCACCCCATCTTCTGTTACCTGTTTCATGGGTAAGTGGAACTGCCATGGTCCTTCTTAGCTTCTGGCCTATCCTTAGGCTCGGGAGGGATCCTTGCTTTCTCATCCCACTTCTTCAGAAGCCTCTTCTTGGGCATGTTCTTTCAATGTGTTGGGACTAGAAATAGGCAGTGTGAACCTCAGGTTACAGTTATACTCTGCAGTCATTTTATCTCAATAAAGCTTTATTTGGCCATTAGGTTGTTTTTTTTTTTTTTAAGTATCTTCTAATATTTTGAACTCTGGAGCAAAGAAATGATGAGGCTTGATATCTCAGTTTCCCACAGATCAAAGACCAACCCTCAAAATGTTTGGTGCTTGAAGATCATCTGTAACTTTAAACTATAGGTACACATTTGCCAATATTTGTGAAGAACACTGAAACATTTAGGATTTCTGAAATCCTAGTGTCCCCTTTCAATACTTGTTACCAATACATTGAAAGCACTAAATCCTGAAAGATGATGCTGTGAAAGTGCTGCACTCAATATGCCAGCAAATTTGGAAAACTCAGCAGTGGCCACAGGACTGGAAAAGGTCAGTTTTCATTCCAATCCCAAAGAAAGGCAATGCCAAAGAATGCTCAAACTACCGCACAATTGCACTCATCTCACATGCTACTAAAATAATGCTCAAAATTCTCCAAGCCAGGCTTCAACAGTACAAGAACCGTGAACTTCCAGATGTTCAAGCTGAATTTAGAAAAGGCAGAGGAACCAGAGATCACATTGCAACATCCGGTGGATCATGGAAAAAGCAAGAGAGTTCCAGAAAAACATCTCTTTCTGCTTTATTGACTATGCCAAAGCCTTTGACTGTGTGGATCACAATCAACTGTGGAAAATTCTGAAAGAAATGGGAATACCAGACCTTCTGACCTACCTCTTGAGAACTCTGTATGCGGGCCAGGAAGCACCAGTTAGAACTGGACATGGAACAACAGACTGGTTCCAAATAGGAAAGGGAGTACGTCAAGGCTGTATATTGTCACCCTGCTTATTTAACTTCTATGCAGAGTACATCATGAGAAATGATGGGCTGGAGGAAGCACAAGCTGGAATCAAGATTGCTGGGAGAAATATCAATAACCTCAGATATGCAGATGACACCACCCTTATGGCAGAAAGTGAAGAGGAACTAAAAAGCCTCTTGATGAAAGTAAAAGTGGAGAGTGAAAAAGTAGGCTTAAAGCTGAACATTCAGAAAGCGAAGATCATGGCATCTGGTCCCATCACTTCATGGGAAATAGATGGGTAAACAGTGGAAACAGTATCAGACTTATTTTGGGGGGCTCCAAAATCACTGCAGATGGTGACTGCAGCCATGAAATTAAAAGACGTTTACTCCTTAGAAGAAAAGTTATGAGCAACCTAAATATTATATTCCAAAGCAGGGACATTACTTTGTCTGTCTAGTCAAGGCTATGCTTTTTCCTGTAGTCATGTATGGATGTGAGAATTGACTGTGAAGAAGGCTGAGTGCTGAAGAATTGATGCTTTTGAACTGTGGTGTTGGACAAGACTCTTGAGAGTGCCTTGGACAGCAAGGAGATCCAACCAGTCCATTTTGAAGGAGATCAACCCTGGGATTTCTTTGGAAGGAATGATGCTAAAGCTGAAACTCCAGTACTTTGGCCACCTCATGCGAAGAGTTGACTCACTGGCAAAGACTTTGATGCTGGGAGGGATTGCGGACAGGAGAAGAAGGGGACAACAGAAGATGAGATGGCTGGATGGCATCATGGACTCGATGGACGTGAGTCTGAGTGAACTCCGGGAGTTGGTGATGGACAGGGAGGCCTGGCGTGCTGTGATTCATGGGGTCGCAAGGAGTCGGACATGACTGAGCAACGGAAGTGAACTGAAGAACAGTCTGGCACATAATAGATACAATATACACATAATGAATGAAGAAGCAATCTGAAAAGAAACCAAGATTTATGCATGAAATATTTACTGGAGCATTAAACCATTCAGTATCACAGTTATCCCAGTCTATGCCCCAACCAGTAATGCTGAAGAAACTGGAGATGAACGGTTTTATGAACATCTACAAGATCTTTTAGAAGTAACACCCAAAAAAGATGTCCTTTTCATTATAGGGGACTGGAATGCAAAAGTAGGAAGTCAAGAAACAGCTGGAGTAACAGGCAAATTTGGCCTTGGAATGCGGAATGAAGCAGGGAAAAGACTAATAGAGTTTTGCCAAGAAAATGCACTGGTCATAGCAAACACCCTCTTCCAACAACGCAAGAGAAGACTACACGTGGACATCACCAGATGGTCAACACCGAAATCAGATTGAGTATATTCTCTGCAGCCAAAGATGGAGAAGCTCTATACAGTCCAAACCTATAAAAACAAGCTCTATAAAAACAAGACCGGGAGCTGACTCTGGCTCAGATCATGAACTCCTTATTACAAAATTCAGACTTAAATTGAAGAAAGTAGGGAAAACCGCTAGACCATTCAGGTATGACCTAAATCAAATCCCTTATGATTATACAGTGGAAATGAGAAATAGATTTAAGGGCCTAGATCTGATAGATAGAGTACCTAATGAACTATGGAATGAGGTTCGTGACATTGTACAGGAAACAGGGATCAAGACCATCCCCATGTGAAACAAATGTAAAAAAGCAAAATGGCTGTCTGGGGAGGCCTTACAAATAGCTGTGAAAAGAAGAGAGGCAAAAAGCAAAGGAGAAAAGGGAAGATATAAACATCTGAATGCAGAGTTCCAAAGAATGGCAAGAAGAGATAAGAATGCCTTCTTCAGTGATGAATGAAAAGAAATAGAGGAAAAGAACAGAATGGGAAAGACTAGAGATCTCTTCAAGAAAATTAGAGATACCAAGGAAACATTTCATGCAAAGATGGGCTCAATAAAGGACAGAAATGGTCTGGACCTAACAGAAGCAGAAGATATTAAGAAGAGGTGGCAAGAATACACAGAAGAATTGTACGAAAAAGATCTTCACGACCAAGATAATCATGATGATGTGATCACTAATCTAGAGCCAGACATCTTGGAATGTGAAGTCAAGTGGGCCTTAGAAAGCATCACTACACACAAAGCTAGTGGGGGTGATGGAATTCCAGTGGAGCTGTTTCAAATCCTGAAAGATGATGCTGTGAAAGTGCTGCACTCAATATGCCAGCAAATCTGGAAACTCAGCAGTGGCCACAGGACTGGAAAAGGTCAGTTTTCATTCCAATCCCAAAGAAAGGCAATGCCAAAGAATGCTCAAACTACCGCACAATTGCACTCATTTCACATGCTACTAAAATAATGCTCAAAATTCTCCAAGCCAGGCTTCAGCAATACGTGAACCGCGAACTCCGTGATGTTCAAGCTGGTTTTCCAAACGGCAGAGGGACCAGAGATCAAATTGCCAACATCTGCTGGATCATGGAAAAGGCAAGAGAATTCCACAAAAACATCTCTTTCTGCTTTATTGACTATGCCAAAGCCTTTGACTGTGTGGATCACAATCAACTGTGGAAAATTCTGAAAGAGATGAAAATAGCAGACCACCTAACCTGCCTCTTGAGAAATCTGTATGCAGGTCAGGAAGCAATAGTTAGAACTGGACATGGAACAACAGACTGGTTCTAAATAGGAAAAGGAGTATGTCAAGGCTGTATATTGTCACCCTGCTTATTTAACTTATATGCACAGTGCATCATGAGAAACACTGGACTGGAAGAAACACAAGCTGGAATCAAGATTGCCGGGAGAAATATCAATAACCTCAGATATGCAGATGACACCACCCTTATGGCAGAAAGTGAAGAGGAACTAAAAAGCCTCTTGATGAACGTGAAAGAGGAGAGTGAAAAAGTTTACTTAAAGCTGAACACTCAGAAAACAAAGATCATGGCATCCGGTCCCATCACTTCATGGGAAATAGACGGGGAAACAGTAGAAACAGTATCAGACTTTATTTTGGGGGTCTCCAAAATCACTGCAGATGGTGACTGCAGCCATGAAATTAAAAGACGCTTACTCCTTGGAAGAAAAGTTATGACCAATCTAGATAGCATATTGAAAAGCAGAGACATTACTTTGCCGACTAAGGTCTGTCTAGTCAAGGCTATGGCTTTTCCTGTGGTCATGTATGGATGTGAGAGTTGGACTGTGAAGAAGGCTGGGCACCGAAGAATTGATGCTTTTGAAGTGTGGTGTTGGAGAAGACTCTTGAGAGTCCCTTGGACAGCAAGGAGATCCAACCAGCCTATTCTGAAGGAAATCAGCCCTGGGATTTCTTTGGAAGGAATGATACTAAAGCTGAAGCTCCAGTACTTTGGCCACCTCATGCAAAGAGTTGACTCATTGGAAAAGACTCTGATGCTGGGAGGGATTGAGGGCAGGAGGAGAAGGCGACGACAGAGGATGAGATGGCTGGGTGGTATCACTGACTCGAGGGACGCGAGTCTGAGTGAACTCTGGGAGTTGGTGATGGACAGGGAGGCCTGGCGTGCTGCGATTCATGGGGTCACAAAGAGTTGGACATGACTGAGCGACTGAACTGAACTGAACTATGTGCCAAGACAAAACCATTGGAAACAAGTGTCTTACAAACAGAGTATTTGTAGGCCTTATGATGAATATCTATTATTCAATGAGATAGGCAGCAAAATTTGCACTTATTAAACTATAATTACTTTTAAAAAAATGGAACTGAGGAGGACTTCCCTGGTGATCCAGTGGTTAAGAGTTCACCTTCCAATGCAGCAGACTCTGGTTCAATCCCTGGTCGGGGAACTAAGATCCAACATCCTCTGGGGCAACTAAGCCCATGAGCCACACTACAGAGCAAGTGTTCCAGAGCCAAGAGAAAGTCCATATACCAAAACAAAGATCCAGTGCAGCAAAAGAAAGATGGAAGTGATACAAAACAACCAAATTAAATAGGACATACAGTTACTTTATTTGCATGTTAATCTGCTGTAGATTTAAAGTACCTATAGGAAAGATACAGACATACTGGAGAGTGTTCTAAATTGGAAATTTGAGTTCTTATCTCCCCATTCTTTCCCAAAGCCATCCCTGGAATAAAACAGTAATCAAAGGGAACCACCTGTTATCAGAGTGGCAGCTGATGGACAGACAGGGAGTTCACTGCAATGGGCTGTCCTGATAAGGGAACAAAAGGGCTCAAACTCAGACCAGCTTCTTTTCACGAAATCATTCGCCCTGAACACTGTTGCAGCCTCCCTGGGGGAGACTCATTCTTCTTACTAACACAAGTGACTGTGTGTGGCAGAGCCTGATTCTAGCTCTCCTGAGAGTGACCACAACTATATGTCTTCAATTCTCATACTACCTAGTAAGAGCTGATGGATCAGGAATGGAAAAGAAGGTTTACTTCTTCCAGATTATGTGGCTCAAACACAATTCATTTTCCTTTAATAGGCAAGAGCTTAATTGGTTGAAAGAGTAAAGATATGATATATTGAGCAGGAATGCAATCAGAATTAACTAGTTGTGATAGTGTTTGCCTCTAATAGTCATCAGTAGGACCCATTTTGCATCTTCTGTCTAGGATAAAGTTGGGGAAATGAGACACTGATACTTGATGTTAGAATGGATTTTGCCCTCTGGTTAGTGAACCTCCAATGCCTAAAGGACTCCTGGCATATTTGTGCAATTCACATATTTTAGTCTCTTTAGTATGCGAATTGATACCAATTAGTCCACTCAATTGGAGAAGGAAATGGCAACCCACTCCAGTGTTCTTACCTGGAGAATCCCAGGGACAGAGGACCCTGGGCTGCTATCTGTGGGGTCGCACAGAGTCAGACACAACTGAAGCGACTTAGCAGCAGCAGCAGCAGCAGTCCACTCAAATAGCCCCTGCATTTTGCCTGTTGGTCAATTCAAACAGTAGGGCTATAGCCCAATACTCTTTATCAATCTTTCAAAGACATTTAAATATTTGATTGCAGATTATCACAGGTGTTCATGGGACCTATATGTAGCAATTATTCAAGGAACACAGCCATGTTCCCTTATTTTGGGAACAGGAAAAGCAAAGAGATTCAAATAGGAACAATAGACAGGCTGTTTATTGTCACCCTGTTCATTTGACATATACACAGAGCACATTATAAGAAATGCTGGGTCAAATCAAGCTGGAATCAAGATTGCCAGGAGAAATATCGGCAGTCTTAGATGTGTGGATGATGCCGCTCTAAAGGCAGAAAGTGAAGAAGAACTAAGAAACCTCTTGATGAGGGTGAAGGAGGAGAGTAAAAAGCTGGCTTAGAACTAAATATTTAAAAACTAAGATCGTAGCATCCAGCCCCATCACTTCATGGCAAAAAGAAGGGGGAAAGGTGGAAGCAGTGACAAATTTCTTCTTCTTGGGTTCTAAAATCACTGCAAATGGTGACTGTAGCCTTGAAATTAGAAAACAATTGCTTCTTGGCAGGAAAGCCATGACAAACATAGACAGTTTGTTAAAAATCAAAGACATCACTGACAAAGGTCAGTATAGTCGAGGCTGTGGTTGGTCTTTCCAGTAGTCACATAGGATTGTGATAGCTGGACCATGAAGAAGGTAGAGCAACAAAGAATTGATGTTTTCAAACGGTGGTGCTGGAGAAGACTCTTGAGAGTCCCTTAGAAAGCAAGGATATCAAACCAGTCAATTTTGGAGGAAATCAACCCTGAATGCTCATTGGAAGGACTGATGCTGAAGTTGAAGCTCCAATACTTTGCCTACTTGATGGAAACAGCCGACTCATTGGAAAAGACTCTGATGCTGGGAAAGACTGAAGGCAGAAGGAGAAGAGAGCAGCAGAGGATGAGATGGTTGGATGACATCACTGATGCAATGGACATGAACTTGGGCAAATTCTGGGAGATGGGGAGGGACAGGCAAGCCTGACATGCTGTAGTCCATGGGATCATGAAGAGTCGGACATGACTATGTTATTGAACAGCGACCACAAAAGAGTGCTCTGACTTAAATAGTTGCACTGTTCAGACAGGAAAAAAAAAAGGATGGCAGAGGACACAGTATCCTTTCCAGCTGGAAAATGTGACTTGTCTTCTGCCAGGCTCTGAATGATGATCTGGAATGCAAGTAGCTGACAAATTTGACAAGTACATATGAATATTTGTTTAGCATGGCACTCAAAAGGCACAGCCATTTTGAAGAAACTTGAAGCAATATCTCATGAATTTTAATTACATACCTTATAATCCACAGAGAAGGCAATGGCAACCCACTCCAGTACTCTTGCCTGGAGAAGCCAAGGGACGGAGGAGCCTGGTAGGCTACAGCCCATGGGGTAGCTAAGAGTCGGACGCGACTGAGCAACTTCACTTTCACTTTTCACTTTCACGCATTGGAGAAGAAAATGGCAACCCACTCCAGTATTCTTGCCTGGAGAATCCCAGGGACAGAGGAGTCTGTTGGGCTGCTGTCTATGGGGTCGCACAGAGTAGGACATGACTGATGCGACTTAGCAGCAGCAGCTTATAATCCAATAATGTCACTGTTAGCTACCTTAGATTCTCAAACATTTGCACAAGGAGACATGTAACACAGCATTCTTTTTCGAACTCTTGATAATAGGAAATATTTATAGGAAATTAAAATGTCTACCAGTGGAGGAAAAATAATTAAGTTGTTGCTATTCTCTCAACCCATCAGTTTAAAATAACAAGTTAAATGAACCACAGATAAATAAATTATATATAACTATATCAACATTGATATGTCACAAACAGAACACTTTGAAAAGCTGCAAAAGGGCATATTGTACAATGTCAGTCAAGAACATTTAAGAAGCACATAAAATGAACCAGATTAAAAAAAAAAATAAAAGCGAAAGTCTCTCAGTCATGTCCAACTCTGCAACCCCATGGACTGTAGCCCATTCTCTGGGTCAGAATACTGGAGTGGGTAGCCCTTCCCTTCTCCAAGGGATCTTCTCAACCCAGAGATCGAACCCAGGTGTCCCACATTGTAGGAGGATAGACATTTTTATAGACATAAATATATGTTGCAAAGAATAAAACAGCTACAGAAGGGCACACACCAACCTCAGTAAAATGGTTACTTCTGGAGAAATGGAGGAAGAACAGCTTCAACCGCACCTGAAACTTCTATTCCTACAAACAAAAATAACATGAAACAAATACAAATAAACATTAACATTTCTAAGTCAGAGTGGTGAACTTGAGTTATTTTTATATTAATCTCTGTCCTTTTTTTAATTATGAATGTGAGTGTGCTTACTATGAATATGAATGTATTTATTATGGATGGGCGTGCCTGAGGTAGATGGAAACTTCCTAAACTTAATAAAGATCATAAGGTTTAAGAAAAAAAAAGCTAATATTATACTTAAAGGTGAAAAACAGAAAGTTTCTTTTCCCTAAGATTGGGAACAAGCAAGGATGCCTGCTTTTGCCACTTCTATTCAACATAGTACTGGAAGTCCTACTCAGAGTATTTACGCTACGAAGATGGTAAAACAATCTGTCTGCAATGCAAGAAATGTGAGTTCAATCCCTGGGTTGGGAAGATCCTCTGGAGAAGGAAATAGCCATCCACTCTAGTATTCTTGCCTGGAAAATCCCATGGTCAGAGGAGCCTGGTGGGCTACAGTCCATGGGGTTGCAAAGTGTCGGACACAACTGAGCGACTAACACTTTCACTTTCACTAACATTTTCATTGTCCTTTTTTATATGACTGAAATTATTTATAATGAAAGCAAAATTTTTTAAATGTCATAGAAGTTAACCGTGGCATGGTTGTCCTGAACAGCTTATCTCTGGCCTCAGCATTAAAAATACCTGCTGGACATTGTCTTTGAATCCCCCCTCCCCAAATATAGACTGATTTAATAACTCTGTTCCTCGGCCTCTTGGAAAGCAGTGTGCAATGGTGAAAGTCACATGGAAATCAGAGTTAGACTTAATGGCACTAGATTCTTGGATTGATTTTAACAATGAGAAAACAGATGTTGTACAAAATAGAGATTTATATATTAATGGGTGTTAATTCCTTACCTTTCCCAAAACATACTTTCTAGGCCAAGTAGGTCTTGGTTGGAAACAAGCTACCCATACCTTTTTATGGATTGTGGTGTCCCTATTTTAAATGCTTTCCTATATTTTTCTGTGCTGTGAAAGTTTAAGTGCTATGTAATATTCACTAGCCTTCAAATAATTCAAATCCTTTCCATTTCTGCCTTTTGTGTAACTGTTATCTACAGTATTCATTTCAGCACTTAATCCTCATGTTCTCATTATGCTGACTCATTATGTGACCCTGGAAAAGTCAACACACCTCACAGGTCCTCAGTTTCTTAGTCTTTAAGTTAAGGTGTTGCAAATGATCATTCATTTCCTAAGGGATTAGGGGCACTAATATTTTATAGTTGCAGGATCTTAAAAGCATATAAGTTGTCTTTGAAGTAGAAAGAGATGTAATAATGTTATGTTCCCATCTTATAGAGTCAAGGCTTTTCTATGGTGGCAGATGGGAAAGAGTCAGAGGACCAGTACAATGGCCTAGAAACCTATCCGGTTTATTTGATGGAGAAGGTATTTTCAGTTGAAACAAGTATACTCTAGATGGCTGGATGGCATCACTGACTTGATGGATGTGAGTCTGAGTGAACTCCAGGAGTTGGTGATAAACAGGAAGGCCTGACGTGCTGCGATTCATGGGGTCGCAAAGAGTTGGACATGACTGAGAAACTGAACTGAACTGACCTGAACTGAAATATATACTTGTATAAAAAAAAAATACTTATTGCTTGATATAAATGCATGCAAGATAGTGAAGAAGTAGAAGAGATGAGTAAGGAATTATTCAAGTCCAAATCAACTTAATAAGAGGCAGGACCTGTCTGTTAACTCTGAAGAATGGGTGTACTGCTACAGTTTAATTTTAGAATGCTGCTATATATTATAAATTCAAATAAGGTGGGGTTTTTTGTCTGTAAGTATAACTAAGTTAAAAGACAGACTGTTTCTTGCTTGTAGGTCTTAGTAGCTATATTGGGTTTGAACTCAAGGAGATTATTTTTATAACATTTTCCATTTTAAAACATTCTTCTTAAAATCTCTATGCTGGAAATGAGTACATTGTCAAATTAAGGGCATTTTAATCTGACTTTGGACATCATTAAATTGATCTGTGTGCTAAATGGCAGATCCTGGTTATAAAACTTTTAAGGAAGTTTGCTTCTCAGGGTTCAGAAATAAGTAAACATTGCAGATAGTCAAGAACAATAACATTAATTTCTCCAAAAGGTAAGCTACATAACCTTATTAATACTCCTCATATTTATGTTTCAGAAAAATAGGGATAAATAAAGTCTATGGCAAGAATGAACAGCTTACAATGTTCATATTAAGGTAAAGTGAATACATATTTTTGCCAAATGTTGAAAAAAAAAAAACCTAGTTTTTTAAACTAGCTGAACATTGAAGCCAAAACTGATTATTACTCTCATAGAATTAGCTTCCAAGATTAAAGATAAATCTGGAAGTATGAGCTCAGCAAACCGATGGAGTAGGAAGATCCAAACTCTTGTTACTTCACAAAAAGTTTAAAAATAAGAAATAATAAGAATCTACTTGGTCAGAACTCTGGAAAATAAAAGTTTATAGCAATCAAGTGAATGCTGAATCAAGAAAAAAAAATAAAAATAATAGGAAAGTTGTGTGGTGTTTTCACTTGCCCCTGGCCACCTTCCTCAGCTTGATAGTGGTCTTAAAGATGCTATCTTCAAATCTCCAATATGGGATCTCGGTTTCTTGATTCCAGATGGACTTGAATAGACTTTATTTTAAAGTTACTGAGTTTGTCTGTCCTAATTAAGTCTGGTGATAACCAATATTCTGGGAGGAAAGTCTAGGAGTTTATTTGGGAAAATAGGGTATGCAAAATTATCTGTGTATATTGCTACATTTAGAAAGTTATGTTCAAACTGAAGAATATAAAAGCAATAGTCACTGAAATCAAAAGTTGGTCCTCTGGGAAGATCAATAATACTAGCCAACCATTACCTAAACAGACTAAGAAAAATTAGAAGATACAAGTACCTAAAGTCAGATGTGAAAACTGGGACATTACTACCAACTTTACAGAAATTAAAAGGATTACTAGAGAATACTATGAATAATTATATACCAACAAGTTAAAAAACATATATTAAATGGAAAAGTTTGTAGAAATATATAAAACACCAAAACTGACTTAAGAACAAATAGAAAATCTAAATAAACTTTTGACAAAGAGATTAAGTCAATAATCAAAAACCTCCAAAGATACCCTGACCCAATGGCAGCATTGATGACATTTAACATAATTTAAAAAGTAATTAAAACTAATACTTCTCTTGCTGTATAACACAAGAAGCTCAGCCTGGTACTCTTTGATAACTTGGAGGGGTGGAAAGGCAGGGGTGGAAGAGAGGCTCAAAAGGGAGGGGATATATGTATACTTATGACTGAGTCACACTGTCATAGAACAGAAACCAACACAACATTGTAAAGCAATTATATTCCAATAAAAACACACACACACACTATTACTTCTCAAACTCTTTCAAAAATAGGAAAGGCAAAAACACTTCCTAAATCATTCCATGAGGCCAGCATTACCCTTACATCAAAACCAAAGACAGCACAAGAAAAGTAATTACAGAACAATATCTCATAAATATAGATGAAAAACAACTCAACAAAATACAAGCAAATGGGATATTGCAAGTACTATATAGTATATCCAGGTGAGATTTATTCTTGGAATGTAAGGAAGGTTCAATACATGAAAATCAACCGATGTAATGTACATTTATTATACACTTAATGAAATAAAGCAGTGAAATGAAGGGGGAAATAATCTGATGACCTCAACCGATGTAGGAAAAACAGTTGATAAAACCTAATATCCATTCATAATAAATACATTCTACATATCTGAGATAGATGGAAATTTCCTTAACTTAATAAAGACTATATGGTAAAAAAATAAATAAATGAATAAGACAAGCTAATATCATACTTAAAGGTGAAAAACAGAGAGCTGTTTTTCCCTAAGATCAGGAACAAGCAAGGACGCCTGCTTTTGCCACTTCTATTCAACACAGTACTGGAAGCCCTACCCAGAGTAATTATGCTACAAAAGGTAATAAAGTGAAAGTGAAATTCACTCAGCCCTGTCCAACTCTTTGGGACCTCCTTGGAATTCTCCAGGCCAGCATACTGAAGTGGCTAGCCTTTCCCTTCTCCAGGGGATCTTCCCAACCCAGGAATCGAACCCAGGTCTCCCACATTGCAGGTGGATTCTTTACCAGCTGAGCCACAAGGGAACTCCAAGAATAATGGAATGGGTGGCCTATCCCTTCTCCAGCAGATCTCCCTGACCCAGGAATCTAACCAGGGTCTCCTGCATTGCAGGTGGATTCTTTACCAACTGAGCTACCAGGGAAGCCCAAAAAATGTCATCCAAATTGTAAAGAAAGAAGTAAAATTATCTCTGCAAAAAAAGTAATGGTCTTATATGTAGAAAACTCAAAAGATTCAGCAACAATTTAAAAAAAAACAACTGTTAGAGCTAATAACTAATTCAGCAAAGTTGCAGCATTCACAATCCACATGCCAAAATCAATTATTTAAAAAGCAACTAACAACAAGCAATCTAAAAAAGAAATTATTAAAATCTAAATTATTAAAATTATTTCATTTAAAACAGCATCCAAAGAATAAAATACCTTGGAATAAATCCAACCAAAGAAGTGAAAGACTTGTACACTGAAATCTAAAAGCATTGAAGAAAAAAAATGGAGACAAAAATAAAGATATTCATAGACTGCAAAATTTAATATTTTAAGATGGCAATATTGCTCAAAGTGATCTACAGATTCAATACAATATCTATCAAAATCCTAACAAAGTAAAGTTTTTTTCCCAGAAGTAGAAAAATTCATTCTAAAGTTCATACAGAATATCAGGGGACCCTGAATAGCCAGAATCAGAGAAGAATTTGGAAAACCCACATTTCCTGATTTCAAAACTTCTAACACAAATACAGTAAATAAAACCATATGGTTCTGACATGAAAACAGATAAGTAGAACAATGGTAGAAAATAGAGACAAACTTAGACATTTTATTAAAAAGCAGAGACATCACTTTGTTGACAAAATTCTGTGTAGTCAAAGCTATGGGTCTTCCAGTTGTCATGTACAGGTGTGAGAGTTGGTCCATAGAGAAGACTGAGGACTAAAGAACTGACACTTTTGAATTATGGTGCTGGAGAAGACTCTTGAAAGTCCCTTGGATGGCAGGGAGATCAAATCAGTCAATCCTAAAGGAAATCAAACCTGAATATTCATTGAAAGGACTGATACTGAAGCTCCAATACTTTGGCCACCTGATGTGAAGAACTGATTCATTGGAAAAGACCCTGTCCTGATGTAAGAAAAGATTGAAGGCCAAGAAGGAGGCAGCAGAAGAAGAGATGGTTAGATAACATTACTGACTGAATGGACATGAGTTTGAGCAAACTCCAGGTGATAGTGAAGGACAGGTGAGCCTGACATGCTGCAGTCCATGGGTCACAGAGTTGACATGATGGAACCTGGTGGGCTGCCGTCTATGGGGTCGCACAGAGTCAGACACGACTGAAGCGACTCAGCAGCAGCAGCAGCAGCAGCAACTGAAAAACAATAACAAATAAACATCTGCATTTGTCATCAAATGATTTTTGACTAGGTTGCAACTTATGGGTCCAATTATATCTTCCCAGAATTCAAAAGCTGAACTCCTAACTCCCAGTGTGTTAGATAGCAAACATAATGGAAGGGTAATTAAATTAATATTAGGTCATTAGAGTGGGCCCTAACCTTCTATGAGTGGTGTTTTTTATGAGAAAAGATAATTTGGACACAGGTTCAGAGGGAAAACCATGTGAAGACACAGGGGAAAAAACGGTTATCAAAATGTCAAGGAAAGTGACCTCACAATGGATGGCAATCCTAGCAAAGCGCTTCAAGTGCCAAGACCATTCAGTGAGGAGAGGATGGCCTAATGGAGAAACATTGTTTAATGGTATAGAGTATATGATTGAGGTTATGAAAAATTCAGAAGATGGACAGTGGTGGTTATTGTCTATATTTAATGCCACTAAATTATATGCTAAATATGGTTAAAGTGTTACATATATTTTGTCATAATTTAAGAAAGAATAAAATACCTAGGAAATACTTTAACCAAGGAGATACAAGATATCCATATTAAACATTTTGAAATGCTGCTGAAACAAATTAAAGAAGATTTAAATAAGTAGTATGGCACCCCCTTTTCATAGATTGGAAGACTTACTATTGTTAAGACGTCAAAGTGATCTCCAGATTCATTGAAATCCTTGTCCAAACACTAACGGCCTTTTTTGAAAAATTGGAAAATCCAGTGCTTAAAGTTATATGAAATTTAACAGGGCTCTAAGTAGCCAACAATCTTGAAAACGGAGAACAAAGTCAGAGGTTTCGAATTTCCCAACCTCAAAACTTTCTACAAAGCTATAGTAACCAAAATAGTGCGGCAATGACGCATATAAACATACAGGTCAATGGACTGGAATTGAGAGTGCATAAGTAAACCTGTACATCTATGAAAGTGGAAGCGATGGCTGCTCAGGTGTGTCTGACTCTTTGAGACCACATGGATGGTAGCCCACCAGGTTCCTCTGTGCATGGGATTTTCCAGGCAAGAACACTGGAGTGGGTTGCCATTCCCTCTGTTGATTTCTGACGTGGTCCAAGATGACTATATGGGAAAGAAGAGTCTCTTTTAACAGTGGTGTTGGGAAAACTGGATATCAACATTAAAAAGAATAAAATTAGATCCAACATTTTACCATGCACAAAAATAATCTCAGAATGGATAAATGGGCTAGATACAACAAGCTAAAACCATAAAACACAGGAGAAAATATAGATGCAAATCTTCAAGACATCAGACTTGGTAATGGATTTTTTAGAAATGACAAAGAAGGCCCAAGCAACAAAAGAATACAGAGATAAAACATTAAAAACTTTAATATGTTAAAAAACATTATCAAGAAGATGCAAGAAAACAGAGAACTGGAGAAAATTATATACAAATTACATTTCTGATAAGGTTTCAGTATCTAGAACATACAAAGAAATCTTACTAGTCAACAACAAAAACACAAACTACTCAATTTAAGAAGAAGAAAGAGACTTGAGCATATATTTGTCCAAAGGCAATATGGGAATGCCTGAAAAGCACAATGAAAAAACACAGTGAGCATGAATAGGAGCTTGGAGTGCTCCAAGCGTCAGTATGCAAGGTCAAAGGTCAGCCTGCAAGATGGCAGCAGTGGTGACCTTCCTCAGGCTGGTAGGCTGAGGTGGCTTGGAGCCTGCTTGGGGGCACCAGGTGCTTCTGGGTGTGGACACTGCAAATCAGGGAGAAAGTCACATATACCAGCCAGGTTTATAAGGATAGAAACTTCTGGAAAGTTCAATTTGTAGGTAATCAGAAAGAGGCAAATGAGAACTTCACCATCCAACTGATAGCAGAGGGGCCTGTGAGTGAAGTCTGGAGTCACATGATACCATTTGAGGGCAGTGGGGGGACATCAGGCACCCAAGACAAACCTGGACAAACAGACAAAGGCAGGCCCTGTGGCTTCCATGGATTCCAGGTCAGAGGACACCATCCTAAGGGGATGCACAGGAGCACTTCCATGATGGAGTGAATTGGGAGATCCTAGTGCACTCCAGTATTCTTGCCTAGAGAATCCCAGGGACGGGGGAGCCTGATGCGCTGTTGTCTATGGAGTCGCACAGAGTCGGACATGACTGAAGCGACTTAGCAGCAGCAGCAGCAGCAGCAGTGCTATAAGTATGAAGTCACTGGAGCCAGAGGAAGGGCAGTGTTCTCAAGGAAAAGAAAATAGTAAAAGCTATTCACTATTACAAAAATGCATATAAAAATCACAAGGAAACACTGCTTCAGTCACACTAGGATGACTAAAAACCAGAAGACCAGAAAATAGTAAGTTTGGCAGGGATGTGGGAGCATAGAATCTTCATGTAGTGAAGGCAGCCCTGTAAAATTGTTCAACATTGTGGAAAACATTTTGGCAGTTCCTCAAGAAGTTAAACATCCAAAGACCACATGAACCCATAATTACACTATTATATATCCACAGGTACCCAAACAAGTACACCTACTTGTATGTTTATGGCAGTTATATTCACAATAGCTAAAAGATGGAAACTGACCAAATGTCCATCAAAAATGAATGCATCAGCAAATTGTTCAATGGACTATTATTCAGTCATCAAAGTAAAGGAAGTACTGATACATGCTACAAAGTGAATAAACTTCAAAAACATATGCTAAGGGAAAGAAGCCAGATACAAAAGGTTACATATCATGTATCTGTGCTGTCACTTCAGTCATGTCTGATTCTTTGCAACCCTATGGACTATATAGCCTGTTAGGCTCCTTTGTCCATGAGCTTCTCTAAGCTAGGATACTGGGGTGGGTTGCCATGCCCTCCTCCAGGGGATCTTCCCAACCTGGGAATAGAATCCATATCTCTTATGTCTCCTGCATTGGCAAGTTGGTTCATTACCACTAGTGCCACCTGGGAAGACCTCATATATCATAGAATTCCATGTATATGAAATACCAAGGATAGTTAAATCTGTAGAGACAGAAAAGCAGGTTGGTGGTTTCCAGGGTCAGAGGGGAGGAAGGAATAGGGAAAAACTATGTTAGTGAGTTCTATTTTGGCATAAGCATAATGGAAATGTTTTGGAACTTCATAAAGGTGGAGGCTGTAAAACATTTTGTAAATGTATCAGTATCACTGAATTTTTCACTTTCAGTTCAGTTCAGTTGCTCAGTCATGTCTTTGCGACCCCATGGACTGCAGCACACCAGGCTTCCCTGTCAGTCACCAACCCCCAGGAGCTTGCTCAAACTCATGTCCATCAAGTCGGTGATGCCATAAAACCATCTTTTTCTCTGTCATCCCCTTCTCCTGCCTTCAATCTTTCCCAGCATCAGGGTCTTTTCTAATGTGTCAGTTCTTCACATCAGGTGGCCATTTTTCACTTTAAAAAGGTCAATTTTATGTTGTATGAATTTCACCTTAGTATATTATTTTCTTGGAGAAGGCAATGGGCAACCCACTCCAGTACTCTTGTCTGGAAAATCTGAAAAAGAATAATCCATCTGGAACTTTTTAAAAGTATTGGTAACATATTGTATAGCACATTTTAATAATGTTTCAGTCTTTTCAAAATTTTAATTCAAAAGAACATTACATTGTATCTAAATTCACTACTTCACATACTCTTCCTTAATATTTATGGTACAATTAGTTCATGTTGCTATTTAATTACCTGAGAATTCTTCATTACTAATTTTTTATTTATTCTTTATTGTTAAGTGTGTTAAGAACAGTTAAAACGACCAAGGCCCCCATCACTGGGCCCCCTCCACAGATCCCCTACTGCTGCTGCTGCTAAGTCGCTTCAGTCGTGTCCGACTCTGTGCGATCCCATAGATGGCAGCCCACCAGGCTCCCCTGTCCCTGGGATTCTCCAGGCAAGAACACTGGAGTGGGTTACAGATCCCCTAGGGCATCCCCAATTTAAGGGCAAGGACTGAGTGTACTCGATGCTTATGACATCCCAGGCCAGACTTCGTTGCTGAGAAGATTCACTGGACTATTTACCAGGAATCATCCCTTCACAAAACACCTCTCTCAAGAGGCAGGGGGCCCTCCATCCCCTCCCATATGTACTCCCAACCTGTGTTCTGCTCTGCTTGAAATGTGTTCTGTTCAGCACAGAAATGCTAAACATTCTCTATTAAAAAAAGAAGAAGAACCATTAACATGAATTGCACCATCTTAGCAAATGTATAAGTGCAAATACAGTATTGTTAGCTATAGGCACAATATTGTATAGCAGATCTCTAGAAGTTAATCATCTTGTATAACTGAAACTTTATGTCTGAACTGAAACTTCGCGTTCCCCCTCGCACAAGTCCCTGGTAACCACCATTCTACTTACCCTCACTTTGAGACCCCATGGACTGCAGCACACCAGGCTTCCCTGTCCATCACCAACCCCCAGGAGCTTGCTCAAACTCATGTCCATCAAGTTGGTGATGCCATAAAACCATCTTATTCTCTGTCATCCCCTCTCCTCCTGCCTTCAATCTTTCCCAGCATCAGGGTCTTTTCTAATGAGTCAGTTTCACTTTAAAAGGGTCAATTGTATGTTGTATGAATTTCACCTCAGTATATTATTTTCTGAAAAAGAATAATCTATCTGGAACTTTTAAAAAATATTATTAACATATTGTATAGCACATTTTAATAATGTTTCAGTCTCTGAAATTTCAAATTTGACTCTTTTAGATACATCACATAAGTTGAATAATAGAGCATTTCTCCTTCCCAGAGAGCATTTCTCCTTCTCAGACTGACTTACTTCACTTAGCACAATGCCCTCAAGGTATGTCTATGTTGTCAAGAATGGCAAGATTTCCTCCCTTGTCATTGTTGAGTAATATTCCATAGGGTATACTTCATGCTGTTTTCCATAGTGGTTGCACCATCTCCCATAACCACCAACAGTACCTAAGAGTTCCAATTTCTCCATATTATCACCAGTACTTCTTATTTTAAAAAATTACAATTGTCATTCTAATAGGTGTGAGGTGATATCTTATTTTGATTTGACTTGCATTTCTCTGAGGATTAGTGATGCAGAATATCTTTTCATGAACTTGTTAGCCATTCTTTTTTTTTAATAACCTGTAAATTTCTTTGCTCATTTTTTAATTGGATTATTTTATTGTTGTGGAGTTGTAGAAGTGCCTTATACATTATGGATTTCAACCATTTATCAGATACATGGTTTGCAAATATTTTCACCCATAAGTTGCCTTTTTACTCTGATGATTATTTCCTTTTCTGTGCCCATGGTTTTTAGCTTACTATAAACCCACTTACCTAATTTAACTTTTGTTGCTTGGGTTTTTGGTGTCATATTCAATTAGTCATTCCTAGACAAGTATCATGAAGATTTTTCCTCTATGTTTTCTTCTAAAAGTTTTACAGTTTTAGGTCTTATGTTTAAATCTCTAGTTTATTTTGATTTAATTTTTGTATGGTGTAAGATAAGGGTCCAGTTTTATTTATTTATTTATTTTGCATGTGGATAACCAGTTCTGAACACCATTGCTGAAGAAATTACTTCCTTTTGTATTCTAAGCATCCTTGTCAAAATTAGTTGACCATATGTGTATGGACTTATTTCTGGTCTTTCTATACTATTACTCTATTTGTTCAGTTTTATCCCTGCATCATACTGTTTTAATTACTGTGGGCTTATATATACTTTGAAATTAGAAAGTACAATGCTTCCATCTTTGTTCATTTTTAAGATTGCTTTGGTTATCAGGCACTTTTGTGATTTCATGTGAACTTTAGGATGGATTTTTCTATTTCTATTAAAAGATGTCATTCAGATTTTGAAGGAATTGCTTTCAATCTGGGTGGTGTGCACATTTTAATTATTAAGTCTTCCAATCCATTAACAGGGGGTGTCTTTCCTAGTATAAGGTTGGTACAAATGTAATTGTAATTGTGATTTTGCATTGTTGAACTTGCTATTTGATATTGAAATACATCCTTAAATAAATGTGGTTATGTTATACATCATTTTAATGCACTTTAATGCAGATTTCTGGCCTTACGGTATTTTGCTACAGACTTATTACTTGCTGTGTATTTTATATTTATTTTATATTTTATACTGTATTTCTTTTATACTATGATGTTAGGCAAAAAACAAATTTGAACGATTTTCCTATTTGAGTTCAAAATGGATCATAAAGCAGAGGAGACAACAACACATTTGGCCCAGGAACTGCTAACAAACATACAGTGCAGTGGTGCTTCAAGAAGTTTTGCAAAAGAGATGAGAACCTTGAAGATGAACAGTGTAGTCGTCAGCTAATTGAGAGAAGTAACTGAAGCTGCTCTCTTATAACTATACAAGAAATTGCTGAAGAACTCAATGTCGACCATTTTATGGCCAATCAGCATTTGAAGCAAATTGGAAAGGTGAAAAATCTCAATCAGTGGGTGCCTCATGAGCTGACCAAAGATTTAAAAAAATAATAATCAAAAAGAAATCATCAGTCTTCTCTTATCCTGTGCAACAACAATGAACCACTTCATGATTGGATTGTGATTTGTGACAAAAAGTATATATCATGCAACAACTGGGGACAACAAGCTTAGTGGTTGGACTGTGAAGAAGCTCCAAAGCACTTCCCAAAGCCAAATTTTCACCCCAAAAAAGATCATGGTCACTGTTTGGTGGTCTCCTCTGGACCACTACAGCTCTCTGAATCCTGGGCGAAACCATTATACCTGAGAAGTATGCTCAACAACTCGATGAAAGTGAAAGTGCTGGTCGTGCATTCATGTCCAACCATGCTCCTTTGTAAACAGGCTCCATCTCCAGGCCAAGATGCAGCAAATAGATAAGAAGCACTGAAAACCTCAAAGCCTACAGCTGGCATTGGTCAATAGAAAGGGTCTAACCATTCTCCACAACACTATTGCCCAACCACGGGTTGCACAACCAATACTTCAAAACCTGAAGGAAGTGGACGATGGAAGTTTTGCCTCATCCACCATATTCACCTGGCCTCTTACCAACCAACTACCACTTCTTCAAGCATCTCAACTACTTTTTGTAGGGAAAATGCTTCCACAACCAGCAGGAGGCAGAAAATGCTTTCCAAGAGTTCTTTGAATCCCAAAGCGCAGATTTAAATGCTATAGGAATAAATGAACTGTTTTCTCAATGCAAAATTATGTTGCTTGTAATGGTTCCTATTTTGATTAATAAAGATGTATTTGAGCCTAATTATTAATATAATCATTTAGAATTCATGGTTCAAAATCACAATTATGTTTGCACTAACCTAATATGTGTGTCTTTAGCTTTGTTCACCAGTTGACAGTAGTTTTCAGTGTACAAATTTTTATTGCTTTAGTTGAGTTTATTCTTAAGTATTTTATTTTTATGTTACTGTAAATAAGGGCTGCCCTGATAGCTCAGTTGGTAAAGAATACTCCTGCAATACAGGAGACCCTGGTTCGATTCCTAGGATGGGAAGATCTGCTGAAGAAGGGATAGGCTGCCCGCACCTGTATTGTTGGGCTTCCCCTATGGCTCAACTGGTAAAGAATCTGTGCACAATGTGGGAGACCTGAGTTCGATCCCTATGTTGGGAAGATCCACTGGAGAAGGGAAAGGCCACCCACTCCAGTATTCTGGCCTGGAGAATTCCATAGACTATACAGTCCATGGGGTCACAAAGAGTCAGGCATGACTGAGTGACTTTCGCTTTAACTGTAAACAAGATTGTCTTGATTTTCTTTTTGGCTAGTGTGACCTTAATGTATACAAATGCAACTGATTTTCATATGTTAGTTTCGTGTTCAGCTATTTTACTGAATGTATTTGTTAGTCTCACATTTTTTGTGCAGCAATTAGAATTTTCTGCAATAAGATCATTTCATCTCCAAACAAAGATAAAGTTACATCTTCTTTTCTGATATGGACACCTTTTATTTCTTTCTTGCCTGATTGCTCTGGGTAAAATTTCTAGTACTATGTTTAATTGGAGAGGTAAGAGTAGTCATCCTTGATCCTAGAGGAAAAGTTTTTAACAAACTTTATGATGATAGCTGTGGGATTTTCATAAAAGGTTTTCATTATGTTGAGGTAAATTTCTCATATACATAATTTACTGAGTATTTTTATACTTAGAGAATGTTAACTTTTGTCAAATGCTTTTTCTACATTAATTAAGATGGTCATCTGACTTTCATCTTTCATTCTATTGAGATGTATCACATTAATTGATTTGTATATCTTGAATTATCTTTGCATCCCAGGGATAAATTCTACATGGTAATTATGTATGACCTATTAAAACTGATGTTGAATTCAGTTTACTGAATCATATTTTATTGAAGATTTTTGCATTTGTGTTCATCAAGGAGATTAGCCTGTAGTTTTCTTTTCTTGTATGATCTTAGTCTGGCTTTGGCATCAGGATAGTAGCACATCTCACAAAATGAACTTGAAAATGTTCCCTCTTCCTTAAATTTTTGGAAAAGGTTTAGTGTCAATTCTTCTTGAATAACATATAGACCAAATGGATTTACAGATATACAGAGTATTTTATCTACCCAACAACAACAGAAAACAGATTTTTCTCAAGAGCCTGTGGTACATTTTCTAGGGTAGATGACATTTTAGTTCACAAAGTAATTCATAAAAAATTTAAAACATTAATGCCAAGTAATAAAAAATAATACCAAGTATTTTTCCAATCACAATGATATTAATATTAATCTAGAAATCAATAATAGGAGGGAAACTGGAAAATTCACAAATGTGTCAAAATTAAATAACTGGCTTCTGAAGAATAAACAAGTCAAAAAAGAAATCATAGGGAAATTAGAAAATACTTTGAGACAAATGAAAATCAAAACACAACATATCAAAATTTATGTGTTGTTATTTAGTTGCTAAGTCATGTCCAACTCCTGAGACTCCATGGAGAATAGCCCACCAGAGCCCTCTGTCCATGAGATTTCCCAAGTGATAATACTGGAGTGGGTTGCCATTTCCTTCTCCAGGGGATCTCCCAAACTTGGGGATCAAACCCACATCTCCCACATTGGCAGACAGATTCTTTATCACTGAGCCACCAGGGAAGCCCCATTAAAACTTGTACGATTCAGCAAAAGCAGTACCAAGAGGGAGGTTTGCAGCTATAAATGCCAGTGTTATAAAAAAAGAAAGATCTTAAATAAATAACAAATTTTATACCTCAAGAAAAGGAAGAGGGGGAAAAAAAAACTAAACCTGAAGTTAGCAGAAGGAAGGAAATAGAGCATAGAATAGAAAAACAATATGAAAAAAAATAAACAAAATTAAGTTGCTTTTTTGAAAAGATAAACAAAATTGACAAAATTAAGGTAAATTAACTAAGACAAAAAGAAAGACGATTCAAAACTAGAAATGAAAGACTATAAATGATACCATAAAAATATTAT
This sequence comes from Ovis canadensis, assembly GCF_042477335.2. Lineage (NCBI taxonomy): Eukaryota > Metazoa > Chordata > Mammalia > Artiodactyla > Bovidae > Ovis > Ovis canadensis. The sequence goes on along the minus strand of NC_091246.1, from coordinate 193,353,578 downwards.
TGCAAGAGACAACTGTGAGCAATTATATACTGGTTTATTGGATAATGAAGAGAAATGTATAAATTCTTGGAAAGAACCTATCAAGAATGAATCAAGAATAAATATAATATCTGAACAGAAACCAGTAATGCATAAGGAGATCGAATCTGTAATCCAAAAGTGCCCAGGACAAAATGTTCTCACTAATGCATTCCTTATTGGTTTTTAACATAAATTTAACAGGTTTAATTGGTTTTTAACATAAATTTAAATTTATCAACTTGTAATGATAATATACATTTATACTTCAACTAGGTGAAAAATTTTTTATGTGTAAAGTAGGCAGAAAATTGTTCACTTCAACTTATCTGTAGAAGCCTTCCTATATCTGAAAAAGAATATTTAGGTATTAACACATCCAAATGGTATATGTTGTTTATGGCACTAAAGACTTTATTGTGTTTAGATTGATGGTAATGTATCTGACTATATAATCAAAATTACATTGAAGTAGATGGTCAGCCTTTTGAAGACAAAAATAGAATTGAAATACCTGATTTTGGTAAAATATCAAGATCAATGCCAAGCTTCAGTAGATTCTTAGTTTGTATTATATACATTACAAGAGATAATGTAGAAATTCTTCTGTATTGTATACCTTAAACCTGACCAAAGTGCTCTTGACTTAAAATTATTTGAATAAAAATGTGTATACATTATATATTTTAAATATTTTTTTTTACTTAGTAGGTTGATTCATTTTTTTACAAAGCATTTTTCTTGCACATGAAGGAAGGCAATACTGAACTAAATAATATCAGGTATCCAAGCCCACTTGCTTAAGGCAGTTCAGTTTCAAGTTTGGGCTTCTCTGATAGCTCAGTTGGTAAAAAATCCACCTGCAATACAGGAGACCCTGGTTCAATTTCTGGGTCGGGAAGATCTGCTGGAGAAGTGATAGGCTACCCACTCCATTATTCTTGGGCTTCCCTTGTGGCTCAGCTGGTAAAGAATCTGCCTGCAGTGTGGGAGACCTGGGTTCCATCTCTGATTTGGGAAGATCCCCTGGAGAGAAGGGAAAGGCTACCCACTCCAATATTCTGGCCTGGAGAATTCTGTGGACTATAGTCCATGGGTTTGCAAAGAGTTGGACACTACTGAGTGACTTTCACTTTCAAAGCTAAGATAGTTTTTATAAAAAAGACTATTTAAAAAATTTAAATCGTTAACACTGGTGAACTTATAAAATTCACAGACTAACTGCTTTGGAAAATAATGCTCAGATTACAGATTTTAAAAGGTATTTTAGTTAAGTGCCAAATTTGTAATATAGCTAAAGAGATCAACAACATTTTTCAAACATATGACTATCACTCTCTTATGTGTTTTAGATTTAATACCTCCACTGATAACAGGAATTGTGCTCAACAGTATGCAGAATAATTGATGCTTCCTGTAACCTAAGATACTACTTTTATAAAAGCTGTTTTTTTTTCTTTAATGTTGTGTCAAATGTCCTGGAGTGAACAAGTTGAGTTTGAAATTAATGAATAGTTCATGTTCTGACCATGAGCCAGTCTTGCCTACTAGGATGGTGAGAATTTCCAAAAGAAAAGGAAAAGAAAGATAAAAAGAAACACACACACACACACATTAATGTGTAGTTACAGGTGTACTTCAATTTTTAAAAGTCCCCCCATTATTCTGTACCCCATGGTGCCAACCAAAACTCTGCCTGCTAATTGACAAGAGGCCTTCAGCCTTGCTGTGACAGCTGTCATTCAGTGACACTGAAAACAAATAAAGATAAAAATGTTTGCCCTCCTCTGTGCAAATTTGAAAACCGATTCCAAAGTTTCTCTATTATATGGCAATTAGTGGTCAATGGGAACTGAACTATTTCAGGCAAACTTAATCATTTGCTCTAACTACTTGGAGTTATATTTTGTAGCTATGTTCAGCAAATAAAAGCATATTTTTGAAGCTTTGAATACACTGAACATAAAAACCTTGGGGACAAACACTGACACTTTTGTTCATTATTATATACTTCAACCATTTATAGCCAAAATATATCTATGAACATTGAGAATTGGTACTAAAAAATCTCTTCATCTTCTCAGACTGATGAGACTCTCAAGGACACAGATCTTTAAAACGATTTGAAAGAAAGTACCAAATCTCATCTATTGTGTCCACAGAAGATATTTTCCTGACATCAGAGTGAAAAATTTTTGCCAAACACATAAAGGAAACCCTCTTCTCATCTATAATAAGAGGCGATATTGACTGAAAATTTAGTATGTGTCTGACAGGGGTTTTTGCCATCAACCACCTCGAGCTTCAAAACCTCCAAGTGTCTTATCTATATTATCTCACTTAATTCTCACAGCATCAGTATGATGGAAAGACTAGTGTTTCTTTTTCCATGAGGAAATGAGACACAGAAAGGTTAAGGAACTGGCTGGAAAGAACTTAGCCTAGAAATGATGGAGCCAGGGCTTGAGCAAAGGTAGCCTCCCTCCAGGGCCCTCTATATCCATCTCTAGAATTAACCACTGCATGGTCTGTGGCAAAAGAACTCAAGGGTAGCATTGTGAAAGATTTGATTCCATTGTCCTGCATCCTTCCGAATGTGTTTTTGAGGCCATTATTTGCACTAATAAGTGTACCACAGACTTCATTAGAAAAGTAATTTTTGTTTAGGTAACTTGCTAAAGATTCCTGTCTCCTCTCTCACACACACACACACACATATAGAATCTCTCCCCACCCCTAGCATCTTCTCTGACCGTCACTCCTTCCACTCTGGCTGACACTCACCCCATCTCCAGGGTGTCCGGCCATCTTGCTGCTCCTCTACTCACCTGGCCCGCTCCTGCTGTAAGGCTGTCATGTTGGCCGTGTTCTGTACTAGGAGTGCTCCTCCCTTGATACCTCCATAGGTATCTCCTTGAATCCTCCCAACTCTTTGCTCAAATGTAACCTCGTCAGTAAAGCTGGTCTTTAACTCCCCCTTTAAAACAGCAATGCCCACCCAACCCTCCCATAGCTCTTAACTCTTTACCATAGTACTTCTCACCTTAAAATATATTATACATTTAGTTATGATACATGTGTATGCTATCTGTCTGAACCTCCTGGAACAAAAAACTCTACATCAGTTTTGTTTTTCTTTTTTTAACATGTTGCTCTAAATGATACATCCCAAATATGGTCAGTGCTCAGCATGCACTTGAGGTTGGATAAATATATGTTGAATGAATACCTAATTTTAGGGTAAAATTTTCACAAGCAAGCAGATTCATTCTTGTCTTTCTGTAGTCATTATATAAGCCAAGATAGGCCCTCATGCCTTTCTAGATCAAAATTAATTTGTTCTATGAATATATTTATTCCATTAAATGCTATTGTTTTTAAGAAAATTTTGAAATTTCAATTGATATTAAAGGAAGGATGATATTAATATTCAGTCAAAGAAAATATACGTTCAGAAACACTGCTCGAAAGCACCTGGCCCAGTTCCATTCATGTGCCCAATGCTCATGTGCAAGTGCTCAATAAATTCTGGTTGAATGAGTGCTCATTAAGTACCATGGGGTGCAGAGGAGATTAAAGGCCACATGTTGAATAGCAATCACTGACAGAAGTTCACATTAAATTCCATGTAGGAATATTGTGTTTATTGGAGCAAGTCATAAATAAAATAAGCTAAGGCTTTGAAATGACTGATGATGACCATTTGGGATCCAGAAGTGCTGAAGCAGAACTACAACGTACTAGTAGGTTTGTAGAAGCTGTTAATAAAGATGATGTTATTTGAAGGCTCACTAAGAAATATGGCATCATTGAAAGGTTAGAAAGTCACAGTCTTCTGAATAATATAATGCCATCAATTTCCAGCCAAAATTTACCCTTTCTAGGCTTTTTTTTCTCATTGCTTTCACTCTCATATCTTACTTTTTAGGCATTTATTCTAAATACTCAAATGCAACTTCCTCCTTCAAATGTGTGCATTAACTCTTGTAGGACATTATACTTTACTCAGATGAGTTTATGGGTAGTGTCTTCTATAAGACTGAGCTCAAAGTTGACTAGTGCTTCTGTGCTTTCCATGACCTCTTCCTGATCTAGGTTAGGTATCTTTCCTCTTTGTACCCCGAGCCCTTTGTACTCATACCATTTATCATATGAAACTGTAATTGTCTAATAACCTGTATGTTAAGTACCATGAAACTATGAATTCCCCAGACATGCTTTGTGGGTTTTATCTCTGGGCCCTTAAAGCAGAATATAGGGCCAGACACATAATTAGTCAACTTGATTTATTTTCCATGTGCAAATACATCGTAAGGATCCTGAAGACTGGACTGTATTTCCAGCACCTTTGTGTGAACTGTAGTACTTTACAAAGGGTCTGACACATTTATGTGTTCAAAAAGTTGTCTTTTCATTATCAGCAGGTGACTAAAGTAAGGTATTATTTATGAGGTTCACAGGCCATAGAATTGTCAAGGATTAGTTGAGGAACAAGATACAAAGTGCTTAAAAAATATTAACTAATATGTTGAATCCTCTCTTACTTTTCAGGAAAACCCTTACTGGTTGTTTAAGATTCAAGCCTAATACCACTTCTTCCAGGAAGCCTGCTCCTCTGTATTCCCTAGCATTCTTATATATGCTATTGATACTAAAATTGTTCTCATCAGGGTCAGCAATGAACCAGGGATGTTGATTCCTTGTGAACTGAAGTCCTCTTCCTCATTTGATGTAGTAAACAATTTCCAAATTCTTAGAATTCTCTATTCTTTGGCTTCCTTGATGCTGCTCTCTCTTGGTTCTACCCCAATAGCTGTTTCTTTCGGATTTCTGTTCAGGTGTGTTTCTCTTCCTCTCAACTACATCTTCATTTATTCCATTCTTTCATTAACTAGTTAAAGATTTATGGAGACCTGCCACGTGACAGACATTAGTTCTGCTGAAACATTTCTCTATATCTATCCTTTAACAGTTACATAAGAAGGAATTTACTTTATAGAGAATCCAACTTTGTGTCTGACTTTCTCTGCTGTGGACATGTTTCTCTCTTGGAAAACATGACCACTCTCATGATTTTAAAGCTCACTATATATGTAAGACACATGAATTCATATTTCCTGATTTTATTCTTAAACTTTGACTCATCTTCTCAAAGTTTGAAAAAATTTTCCCATTAAGGTGCTCTTCTGTCATACCAACTTAAATTGTTCTTAGATACTGACCTGATGCCAGGGCACAATAGCCTCAAGATCTCTTTGAAAGACTTGTGGCCACAATCTTTCTTAGCAGAGAACTTCAGGAAGAATACTTTACAATGAGAAAAAAATACCTATTTTAAATGCAATTTTTAATTAAAAACTGTCATCCATATCCAGATAGTTCCTGTACATAGACACACACACACACACACACAAGTCACTAGAGAGTAGTAAGTTGACCCAGTGTCCAAATGTGACTGGAAGGGAACCAAAAGACAGTTTCAATCTAATATTGATAAAGTTTTTATTGGCTTTTGATACGATCTTACAGGTGTCCATCCCTTTTGCAAGGAAGGATACTTTGTGTTGCAGCAGCACTTTTTTCATTTTATAGATTTGAAGACTTTTCAGGCCCCTTTGTCATCCCTGCATGTCAGCATGGATATTTCATCTTTCAATCACTGCCTAGTTTAGCTCATTCTAATTTATGCTTATAAACACAAAATCCCAGCTTCAATCTCTATTCTAAGCATCAGATTCATATTTCTCTCTTCCTATGCAATGTGTCACCTAAGCATCTGAGATAGATTGCAAATTTAAATATCTAAAAACAGAACTCTTTGTTTCCCACCTTCTTTCTCAATATGATTATTTTCTAGTCTTCCTTATCTCAATCAGTTCAGTTCAGTTCAGTTGCTCAGCCGTGTCCGACTCTTTGCGACCCCATGAATCGCAGCACGCCAGGCCTCCCTGTCCATCACCAACTCCAGGAGTTCACTCAGACTCATGTCCATCGAGTCTGTGATGCCATCCAGCTATCTCATCCCCTGTTGTCCCCTTCTCCTCCTGCCCCCAATCCCTCCCAGCATCAGAGTCTTTTCCAATGAGTCAACTCTTCGCATGAGGTGGCCAAAGTACTGGAGCTTCAGCTTCAGCATCATTTCTTCCAAAGAAATCCCAGGGCTGATCTCCTTCAGAATGGACTGGTTGGATCTCCTTGCAGTCCAAGGGACTCTCAAGAGTCTTCTCCAACACCACACTTCAAAAGCATCAATTCTTTGGCGCTCAGCCTAATTCACAGTCCAAATGTCATCAATGTACACCCAATTATTCAATCAAAAGCCTTGGAGATTACCTTCATTTCTTCTTCTTTTTTTTTTTTTTTGGCATCCCACTTTTTAATTCACCAACACATCCTGTTGACTCTACCCTCAAATATATCTTGAATCAATTTGTTTTCTAGCACTTCCTTCATTATCATCCGAGACTCTCTTCCTCATTTCTTATCTCAAATACTGAGAAACCCTCTCAAGTTGTTTCCCAGAAATCACTCATGTCTTCCTATTGTCTCTTCTCTACCCTAAAACCATTGTGAAACTTTGAAAACAGAAGTCAGTTTATGTGGCCTTACTCACTGTTCTACCCCCATGTAAAACCATACCACTTAATAAAATCCTGTCTCACTAATATTGTCTCTGTTCCTGGTTCAGTAAACAACATCTTCCTTAATCTTCCTGTTGTCACACAGACATGCCAAGTTCATTCTGTCTAAGGGATTTTCACCTGCTCTTATTTCTGTCTAGAATATTCTCCACCACATGCATTGTAATGTATGTCTATGCTCTAATGTCACCCATTCAGAATTTGTCCCTGACTACCCTATTGAAATAGCATTCAACCTTTTGTCTCTTTCCCTAAGTAACTTTATTTTCTAAAATTACATTCATGTATTCACATGCTCTTCACATGTTGACACGAAAATGTCCTGTCAGTCTTTCTCATCCACTGACTATACCTTTTCTGAAGCATTTTCTATATCTAGAGTAAGAGGTGCAATATTTGTCAAAAGATTACACACATGAGTAATACAGCTCTCCATCACCCAGCATGGAGAAGCCAGAGGAAGTATCTGGCAGGTGGGCAAGACCAGGCTGACACTTGTGCTACACCAGATGGAGCAGAAACACATAGATCCAGAGAGCAATGACATCTGCCTTAGAGGATCAAAATTAAGGAAGCTTCTTGTGTCCTAGAGGAAAACACTGGAAACTACCAGAATGATTATTAAAAGAACAAAAAAGAATCCAGGAGGATTTCTACAGACTTCCATTATTTTGTCCTCTGTGATATTTGAGGGGAGCTGTTCTAGATCAAGGCACAAAGTCAGGTCAGACCAAAATGCCTTGTCCCTCAACACCTCAAGACATCTCAGTCAGTTAGTTAGTTCTTGCTGATCTCATGCGGGAAGAGTCCTACACCACTAAAGACCTGTCCTTGAGTTAGATCTTCTAGTGAAACAGTTGGCATGTTCTATTTCACACACTGTTATCTGCCCCCCCCTTGTTTAACTCATCTCTTCTAGTCTCTTTCCTCATTCATTAAGATGAAATAATTTCTAACACTGTACTTTAATGGCACTCAGTATTACATTAAGGTCTTTTTATTTCAGCTAAAACACTTCTAGGCTGAAGAGATCCCAAGCTACTGACAAATCTCTTTGACAATTAGTTAATTTAAAAGTCTAAAAAGCCAAGTATGTTCATGTATGTCACCCCATTGTCCTTTACTTAGGTACTTGTATTTGTTTCCTAGGACTTTCATAACAAATTACCAGAAATTTGGTGTCTTAAAGCAACAGAAGTTTATTATTTTACCATCTGGAGGTTGAATATCAAATAATGATGGTTAGTTCTCCCTAGAGACTTTGCCAGAGAATCCATTTCATGACTTCCTAACTTTTGGTGACTGCTGGCAGTCCTTGCTATGCCTTGGCCTGAAGATTAATCACTCCACTCTCTGCTTGTCTTCACAAAACCTTCTCTGTGTGTCTATTTTCCCTTCTCCTATACAGACTTATTGGACTTACTACTGCTAAGTCACTTCAGTTGTGTTCGACTCTGTACGACCCCATAGACAGCAGGCCACCAGTCTCCCCCGTCCCTGGGATTCTCCAGGCAAGAACACTGAAGTGGGTTGCCATTTCCTTCTCCAATGCATGAAAGTGAAAAGTGAAAGTGAAGTCGCTCAGTCGTGTCTGACTCTTAGCAACCCCATGGACTGCAGCCTACCAGGCTCCACTGTCCATGGGATTTTCCAGGCAAGAGTACTGGAGTAAGGCCCACACATATAGAATGATCTCAACTTAAGTTCCTCAACTTAATGACACCTGTAAAGAATCTGTTTTTTCCCCCTAAACGGGGTCATGTTCCCAGGATCTGTGATTAGGGCATGGACATATAATTGGGGGAGGATGAGTCACCACTCAACCAACTGCAGCACCCTAATTTCAAACACCAAGTCTAAACCTCTTTCCATGACTTCAGTTTGCTGTTCCAGTCTCATTTCCTGGTGTCAACAATGTTCACAGCTGGCTTATGGGAAGCACAGAGTCACCCTTCCTCCTTTCAACATTGCCTACTATACCACTGCAAATGATCCAAGTGACCTTCTCCAAGAAGGAAATGATCATTGAACTGATATTTGCCCCTACCTCAAAGAACGTTAGTGTACTTCACTGCAGTCTCTCTTTCTGAAGAAAGTTTAAGAAATGTTCTTCCATCTATTAGCCTGTAAGTCCCCTAATTGTATTCAAGCTCTAATTCCTACCAGAGTCCTCAAAATACTTCTGGAATTAAAGCTCTTTCAGTTCAGTTCAGTTCAGTCACTCAGTTGTGTCCAACTCTTTGTGTCCTCATGAATTGCAGCACGCCAGGCCTCCCTGTCCATCACCAACTCCAGGAGTTCACTCAAACTCACGTCCATCGAATCAGTGATGCCATCCAGCCATCTGATCCTGTGTCGTCCTTTTCTCCCCCTGCCCCCAATCCCTCCCAGCATCAGAGTCTTTTCCAATGAGTCAACTCTTTGCATGAAGTGGCCAAAGTACTGGAGTTTCAGCCTCAGCATCTGTCCTTCCAATGAACACCCAGGACCGATCTCCTTTAGAATGGACTGGTTGGATCTCCTTGCAGTCCAAGGGACTCACCAGAGTCTTCTCCAGCACCACAGTTCAAAAGCATCAATTCTTCGGCACTCAGCCTTCTTCACAGTCCAACTCTCACATCCATACATGACTACTGGAAAAACCATAGCATTGACTAGATGGACCTCTGTTGGCAAAGTAATGTCTCTGCTTTTGAATATGCTGTCTAGGTTGGTCATAACCTTTCTTCCAAGGAGTACGCGTCTTTTAATTTCATGGCTACAATCACTATGTGCAGTCACTTTGGAGCCCCCCAAAATAGTCTGACACTCTTTCCACTGTTTCCCCATCTATTTCCCATGAAGTGATGGGACCGGATGCCATGATCTTCATTTTCTGAATGTTCAGCTTTAAGCCAGCTCTTTCACTCTCCTCTTTCACTTTCATCAAGAGGCTTTTTAGTTCCTCTTCACTTTCTGCCATAAGGGTTGTGTCATCTGCATATCTGAGGTTATTGATATTTCTCCCAGCAATCTTGATTCCAGCTTGTGCTTCCTCCAGCCCATCATTTCTCATGATGTACTCTGCATAGAAGTTAAATAAGCAGGGTGACAATATACAGCCTTGATGTGCTCCTTTTTCTATTTGGAACCAGTCTGTTGTTTCATGTCCAGTTCTAACTGTTGCTTCCTGACCAAACCAGCCAATTGTCTCTCCCTCTCTCCAAAATTACTATTTCTCACGTTAACTGCACTCTTTAAAATACCAAATGCCTTCCTCTTTCTCATTTTCAGGTGGTGGCTTTACTTCTCTTTTCTGAGAAACTAGATGAAAAAGACTGTTTTCAGTCTCATTATACCAAGTTAATTAACTTCATCTGCACTCTTATATCCAACCATTTTTCTCATAGAGTGAATTAGCTGCTCAGACCCTATATAAGTAGATCCCTCTCCTTACATCCTGTAACCAGAAAAGGTCAGTTTTGACTCCATGCTGAATCCATTCCTCTTGCTTTAACCCTTTTTTTGCTGCTTTTTATAAGCATATATAAAGGCCTACCTTAGGGAACACAGACCCCCTCTGCCTGACTGTTCAGCTAAAGTAGCTTTGTTCATAACCCTGTACACCAGTAGACTACAGGAAGAAAGAAATTAACACATATCCCTGGCTGAGTTTTGCCATTCTAGGAGATATTTGCAAGAATTAAATGGTCTTTTTACTTTTTTTCCTCACCTCCCCCATCTCTGACCCATGAAAGAACCTGGCACCCAGGCCCCAACAAGATGGTTATTTTGAGACATTAGTCTGCCATCTTTTTGGTCAGCCAGATTTCTGAATAAAGTTATATTGCTTGCCTCAACACCTTGTCTCCAAGATTTATTGGCCTATTTTGCAGTGAGCAGAGTAAGCTTGGACTTGGTAACATCTGAATACCATTTATTCTTTTCTCTAAATTATTTTGTGCCTACAATTGTCCCTGTTTCCTTTTAGGTAATCAATCATTCCTTCTCTATTAGATAGTTTTTCTCAACTTGAAATCATGCTTAATACATGCCAAGTCAAAAATAATGTTTTACCTTGCTTTTGCATCATATTCTCCAGTTACCATATTTTTTACTTCCTCTTTTTGTCAAAGTTGACAGCAAATGTTGTTGATTATACTAATGGTTTTCACTTTATTATTCTGCAATCTCTCCTGAACTTATTCAATTATGTTTTTATTCCCATCATTCCCTTAAACTACTTTTGTCCAGGGAGCTAATTCAGTTGTCAACCCCCAGTCTTGATCTTACTTAATTAACCCTCCACAGCATTTGACACTGTAGACTTCTCCCTTTTTTTGGAAACAATTCCTGTACTTGGCTTCTGAAATACAATCATTCCTGCTTTTACTTCTACATTCTTAGAAGATTCATTTGTTAAATTCTCTTCCTTTCAACCCCTAAATGTTGGAGTTCCACAGGGCTCAGTCTTCAAACACCTTTAACTTACAACCACTCCCTATATAAATTCACCATTCATGCTTAAAGCACCATTCATATAAACTGATGACTCCTAAATGTTTATTTCAGTTCTCATCTCACCCTTGCACTCTAAAGTCTTCTACTTAACTACTTATATGAATCTCTGATTGGAGACATAATGTGCTTCTCAAATGTCACACATCCAAAATTTAAATTCCTGGTTTACCTCTCAAACCTGCTGCTCCTCAGGTCTCTCTCAGTTTGTAAATGGTACCACCACCTACTCAAGTGCTTGAAAATTGTTACAGGCATTCTTTCTTTTTTTCCTCTTTCCTTACTATGTCTGATACATTGGCATGGCATGTTTCTTCCAAATACATCTAAACCCTAACTACTTCTTATCAATGCCACCACTACCATCCTGGCTCTGGTAACCCATCACCATTGATCTACTCCACTGTAATAAGTGCCCTGAATGTTCTACTTCTGCTCTGCCCTCTACTTTCAACTCTCCATGCAAACAATGAAATCTGGAAAATATTTGAGGGAAATCATATAACATTGTTTTATTTCACTTCAAGTCAAATTCAAGTCCTTCACTATGACCTCTAAACTTTTTCATAATCTAGCTTCAACGTCCTCGTCTGCCTCATCTTGCAACCTTTCTACCAGTTCTCGGCACTCTGTCCAAACTTGCTTGTTTTCTGTTCTTAAAACCAACCAAACATAGATCAGAAGGCCTCAAGGCCTTTGAAACATGCCTTTAAAACATCTGTTGGCAGGCTCTTCCCACAGAAACTGACATGCTCTTCCCTCTTCATTCCAGCCATTTTTACAATTATCACCTGCTCATAATAGAGTCTCTTTGGAGAAGGCAATGGCACCCCACTCCAGTACTCTTGCCTGGAAAATCCCATGGGCAGAGGAGCCTGGTAGGCTGCAGTTCATGGGGTCGCAAAGAGTCAGACACCACTGAGCAACTTCACTTTCACTTTTCACTTCCATGCATTGGAGAAGGAAATGGCAACCCACTCCAGTATTCTTGCCTGGAGAATCCCAGGGACAGGGGGAGCCTGGTGGGCTGCCGTCTATGGGGTCGCACAGAGTCGGACACGACTGAAGTGACTTAGCAGCATAGTAAAGTCTCTTACAATCCCTTCCAAAATACTTCTCTCTCCCCAATTTCTTTCACCCCATTCCTTGCTTTACTTTGTTTCACAGCACATATCATCCATTGGCCTTATATTTTTAAGAACAATTTTAGATTTATAGAAAAATTACAAAGATGCTATAGGAAGTCTCTATACTTTACACACCCAGGTTCTCCTATTATTAACATCTTAACTTAGTACACTTGTTAGAATGAGTAAAACAATACTAGTTCATTATTAAAGTCCATGATCTATTCCGATTTTCTTAGTTTTCACTTAATTGTCCAGGATCCCATCTAGAGTATCAGAGTACATTTATTTGTTTTGTCTCCATAGGCTCCTCTTAGCTTTGATAATTTCTTATGTATTACTTGCTTTGGATGACTTTTAAAGTTTTCAAGAGTACTGGCAATGCATCGTGTGACATGTCTTTTTGTTGAAATTTCTGGCTTGTTCTTTTTTTTCCCCCTCATTTTTAGCCTGGGATTGTATGTTTTGAGGAAAAAGACAGCAGAGGTAAAGTGCCATTTTCATCCCATCACATCAAGGATATATACTGTCAGCACGACATCACTGTTGATGCTGGCTTTGACCATGAGGCTGAGGCAGTGTTTGTCAGGCTTCACCACTATAAAGTGATTCTCTCCCCACCCTTTTCCATATTTTACTCTTTGAAATTATTATGTATAGTCCACACTAAAGGAGTGGAAAGTTATGCTCCACCTCCTTGAGGGCAGAGCAGGTATTATATCTTTTAATGTCTTTTTTTCTCTCTCCCTCCTATAATACATGCCCAACTTGAGATGCTGATTTCCACTGCCTAGAGGAGTGTCCAGTAGAGCTCCTATCACACCTAGGTTCTCATTAAGTATTAACCAATTGAATGACAGTCTCCCACCGCATACACCTATTTGTACATCTGAAGCACTACACAAGTACTTTCGTCTACCCCTTTATCTAACTCTTCTTCTGCCAGGAGCCAGCATGGGAGATCCCACCCATGACAAGGTCATGTGGAAGAGAACTGTTAAGCAAGGCTTCAGGACTCGAGGGGCTCCCTAGACCAGCTTGAGCATCTACCCCAAAACCAGAATCTGTCTGTCTTACTATTTTGTGCCTTTCACCAACTCTCCTGACATACAGGGGGCTATCCCAGACAACCTTTCTCTGGAGAATGTCAACTTAGGGCTCTAGCTAATAAGTCTCCTGGACATGAGAGGAATATTTCAAATCAAACCCCCTCTGTTAGCATTCTAGCTTGCTTGGTATGTTTATCCAGACTCTTACAGCTATGCATGTGATTATTTACAGCCTCCCAACTGTGAGAGGCATGGGAAGCCTAAAACATAGAGCCTTTCAAAGAGTTAAAAGTTATTAGAGTAGTGCTGGTGTAGGATTTCATTATTGGGTCTATGCTTGTTGCTAAGTTTCCATATCTGTTATCCACTGTGCACCTGGGAATGCATTAGTTAACATAGTTGGAATGTAAGAAAAACAAGTGTAGCCTTGAAATTAACCACATCAGACCTTTGAGCTAATTGGTTCTTTCTTTGTTGTAACTCACTGCACCTATGCCCTGTGAGAAATGTAACTCTGTTTAGCATTTTCTGAGGCTGACATACATTAGAAATATAAAGGAAAAACATTCCAACGGAAAATAAGTTTTCTGGTTGAGCCCCCTTTATCAAAAGAGAGTCATAAAATGTTCACAGGCCTCCAAGGCCAGAAGATAATGTATACAATATTGTTTATGAGAAAGGTATGCAGAAAAAAATCCTGGTTTTGATAAAGACAAAACAGATGTAATGTTTGGGCTGACTCTGTATGACTTTGCATCTTTCATTTCTTTCTATGTACAAGTTAAGGTATAAAAGTCCCTTTTGAAAATGAAGTAATGGGCCTCACTTGAAGAAGCTTGGTCACCCCATGTCTTTTTTTCTCTCTCTCTCTCTATTCTCTTTTTCAGGCTGATCCCTTGGAGCATAGAGGCTCCCTGCGTTCACTTATCTGCCCGGGTTTCTAAGACCTGAACAGGAAGACGTTCTGCATCTTCACTCCCTCGGGAGACCAGGAGGGCACCTGTGGCCTCCGTGAACAGGGCAAGCTCCTTGTCTCAGGGCTTTATTGGCTTTTATGTAAACCAAGGAATATCAGCCTCTTTCTCTCCTCTATTTTCTTATCTACAACATTCTTTCCTTATCTCTCTCTAAATCAATCGCTGACTCTGTCCCTGCTTCAAAGTACCCTGGATCCACCGGGGCTGGACCCCAGCATTCTTCCCTTTCCCCGTGTCTGGGAGATAAATTCTCACCACTCTTAAAACTCAGTTCTTTATATCTGCTTACATTTCAAGGCAAATTCACATATACATTTCAGTCTAACTAGCATATAACTATACTACTGTGCATATTACTCAACATTGAAATTAATTCTTCCCACCTCTGCCTGCTGACACCCTGATGAACCTCTTGAGGCTTATTCCTCTTTGTTTGAACACCTAGTGGTAAGCCTGGGCTAGTGTGAAATATTTTTCAGTGTTTGATGATTGAAGGAGGGGACACTAAACAAATAGCTTGAGTCCCACTGTCACACGGTTGATGTTTTCTAGCCTGTTCCAAGCACATGACCCAAGCCGTGTGCAACACCTCCACCCTGAAATGAAATGGTTCTTTCTCTTTCTGATATCTAGTCAGAGCTCTGTTATGTTATAATAACAGAACCCTCATTCTTATCAAAATAGGACCCCAGGAAGAACCAGCTCATGAGCTGAGGCCAGGGCAGAATTGAGACTGAAAGAAATGAGAGAGAAGCTGGAATCCATATCTACAAGCCTAACAATCTAGTCAGCATTTTAGCCAGAGTCAGGGGAAGTAACATAAGGAAATGGGAAGAATATTGGTAAGGTATGTGTTTTATTTTTTTATTTTTATTTTTTTAATTTTTTTTTTAGTTTTTTATTTTTTTAATTTTAAAATCTTTAATTCTTACATGCATTCCCAAACATGAAGCCCCCTCCCACCTCCCTCCCTATAACATCTCTCTGGGTCATCCCCATGCACCAGCCCCAAGCATGCTGTATCCTGCGTCAGACATAGACTGGCGATTCCATTCTTACATGATAGTATACATGTTAGAATGCCATTCTCCCAAATCATCCCACCCTCTCCCTCTCCCTCTGAGTCCAAAAGTCCATTATACACATCTGTGTCTTTTTTCCTGTCTTACATACAGGGTCGTCATTGCCATCTTCCTAAATTCCATATATATGTGTTAGTATACTGTATTGGTGTTTTTCTTTCTGGCTTACTTCACTCTGTATAATCGGCTCCAGTTTCATCCATCTCATCAGAACTGATTCAAATGAATTCTTTTTAACGGCTGAGTAATACTCCATTGTGTATATGTACCACCGCTTTCTTATCCATTCATCTGCTGATGGACATCTAGGTTGTTTCCATGTCCTGGCTATTATAAACAGTGCTGCGATGAACATTGGGGTACATGTGTCTCTTTCAATTCTGGTTTCCTCAGTGTGTATGCCCAGCAGTGGGATTGCTGGGTCATAAGGCAGTTCTATTTGCAATTTTTTAAGGAATCTCCACACTGTTCTCCATGGTGGCTGTACTAGTTTGCATTCCCACCAACAGTGTAGGAGGGTTCCCTTTTCTCCACACCCTCTCCAGCATTTATTGCTTGCAGAGATTCTTCAATATCCGCAAATCAATCAATGTAATTCACCACATTAACAAATTGAAAAATAAAAACCATATGATTATCTCAATAGATGCAGAGAAGGCCTTTGACAGAATTCAACATCCATTTATGATAAAAACTCTCCAGAAAGCAGGAATAGAAGGAACATACCTCAACATAATAAAAGCTATATATGACAAACCCACAGCAAACATTATCCTCAATGGTGAAAAATTGAAAGCATTTCCCCTAAAGTCAGGAACAAGACAAGGGTGTGCACTTTCACCGCTACTATTCAACATAGTTCTGGAAGTTTTGGCCACAGCAATCAGAGCAGAAAAAGAAATAAAAGGAATCCAAATTGGAAAAGAAGTAAAACTCTCACTGTTGGCATATGACATGATCCTCTACATGGAAAACCCTAAAGACTCCACCAGAAAATTACTAGAGCTCATCAATGAATATAGTAAAGTTGCAGGATATAAAATCAACACACAGAAATCCCTTGCATTCCTATACACTAATAATGAGAAAGTAGAAAAAGAAATTAAGGAAACAATTCCATTCACCATTGCAATGAAAAGAATAAAATACTTAGGAATATATCTACCTAAAGAAACTAAAGACCTATATATAGAAAACTATAAAACACTGATGAAAGAAATCAAAGAGGACACTAATAGATGGAGAAATATACCATGTTCATGGATCAGAAGAATCAATATAGTGAAAATGAGTATACTACCCAAAGCAATTTACAAATTCAATGCAATCCCTATCAAGCTACCAGCGGTATTTTTCACAGAACTAGAACAAATAATTTCAAGATTTGTATGGAAATACAAAAAACCTCGAATTGCCAAAGCAATCTTGAGAAATAAGAATGGAACTGGAAGAATCAACTTGCCTGACTTCAGGCTCTACTACAAAGCCACAGTCATCAAAACAGTATGGTACTGGCACAGAGACGGACATATAGATCAATGGAACAAAATAGAAAGCCCAGAGATAAATCCACACACCTATGGACACCTTATCTTTGACAAAGGAGGCAAGAATATACAATGGAGTAAAGACAACCTCTTTAACAAGTGGTGCTGGGAAAACTGGTCAACCACTTGTAAAAGAATGAAACTAGATCACTTTCTAACACCACACACAAAAATAAACTCAAAATGGATTAAAGATCTAAATGTAAGACCAGAAACTATAAAACTCCTAGAGGAGAACATAGGCAAAACACTGTCAGACATAAATCACAGCAGGATCCTCTATAATCCACCTCCCAGAATACTGGAAATAAAAGCAAAAATAAACAAATGGGATCTAATTAAAATTAAAAGCTTCTGCACAACAAAGGAAACTATAAGCAAGGTGAAAAGACAGCCTTCTGAATGGGAGAAAATAATAGCAAATGAAGCAACTGACAAACAACTAATCTCAAAAATATACAAGCAACTTTTGCAGCTCAATTCCAGAAAAATAAATGACCCAATCAAAAAATGGGCCAAAGAACTAAATAGACATTTCTCCAAAGAAGACATATGGATGGCTAACAAACACATGAAAAGATGCTCAACATCACTCATTATTAGAGAAATGCAAATCAAAACCACAATGAGGTACCACTTCACACCAGTCAGAATGGCTGAGATCCAAATATCTGTTTTATTTTTTTAAATCCCAGCCTCCTTATTTAGGCAGGCTGCATTCTCTGAGCTCATTCTGTGATTTTATTGTCTGCTGGGTTCAGTCTTCCTATGGGTGGACTGTGGTACCAGACACTGAACGAAAATGAAGACGCTTCCAAAATAGAAAGGCTGCTCATCAGAAATCATATGTGACACTTTTTAATGCCTACCTACAGCACAAATTCCATGAAGTTGGTAACATTCTAAATATGCAGAGTAGCATAAGTATCAACTATTACAAATACACTACTGTATCATGAATGTGAAAAACGAATTTTTTTTTTGTATTCACTTTCCATTTTGAACAATTTTTTTCATTACAAAAATAAGAATGTTCATTCTAGAAAATATGGATGCATGGAACAGTAGAGGTAAAAAATAAACATTTACCCATATTTACTCACTTTGAAATCAACTGTTATTTTAATGTATATGCTTCTTTTCAAGTCTTCATAAACATATTTAAAACAGTTTAAATACAATATTGATATGTTCTGCACTAGGAACTAAAATATAGTTGCAAGTCAGTTATACTTCAAACAACAAACAAATGAAATTATAGAAAAAGATCTCAGGCAGAGGTGGGGAGTCAAGCAAGGGAGAGTCAGATGAAGGTAGTCAAAAAGTACAAACTTTCAGTTACAAGATAAAGTGCTAGGGATGTAATGTATACCATGAAAGTACAATTAGCACTGCTCTGTGTTACATATGTGGAGAAGGAAACAGCAACCCACTCCAGTATCCTTGCCTAGAGAATCCCATGGACAGAGGAGCCTGGTGGGCTACTGTTCATGGGGTCAAAAAGAGTCGGGCATGACTAAGTGACTAAGCACATATTATTTATGAAAGTTGTTAAGGGAACAAATCCCAAGAGCTCTCATAAGGAAAAAAATTTTCTGTCTCTTTTTTAAATTGTATGTCTATATAAGATGATGGATGTGGATGTTTACTAAAATTATTGTGATAATTACTTCATGATGTATGTAAGTCAAATCATTGTGCTGTACACCTTAAAATTATACAAGACTGTGTGTCAGTTATATCTTGATAAAACTGATCAATTTAAATACATTTATATGTACAATTTTGTACCTTCTTTTTCCAGGTAACATTATAAAAAACAATTCTACATCTTAAAGGAAAAAAAAAAAAAACCACCTCAAGGACAAAATTTTAAATGACTCTGAAATATCTCATCAGATGGATAACCCGTGATTTTTCAATTCCCCATTTGTGGAGAGGTTTCTATTTTCTTATCATGACAAGTTATGTTCTAATTACATTTTTGCCCCAGGACTGGCCACAATGATAGACATAAGCACAAAATCCTGAGGGAAAGCAGAAACAGGGTGACTTTACTAGATGGAGAGACCCTGGAAAATTTTCCCCAAAGAGGTGATATGTTAGTTGGTCTTAATATGGATTAGCTGGGGGACAAAAATGAGAGGAAGAGTATTGTGAACAGAAGGAATAATATTTGAGAAAATACAAAGACTTAATAATTCTAATCTATTTTTCTCCTTTTAAATAATTATAATCTTTAAGGGAGTCTTTGTAAACATCCACCAGTAGCTACTCAGTTTATTCTTAAATTTGGATAATTGTTATAGTTGTTAAGAATGAATAAAATGGAGTTCATAATGGCACCAGAGCACAAAAATGGAACCAGGAGGCTACTGGGGAAGTGCGGTCCGTGCACATTTCCACTTGTATGGAACGTGCACCATGAACTGGGCAAAACCACAAAAGCATTCTGAAAGATGGCTTACCCAACAAACTCTTGCATATTAGTAGCCGCAATGAGTGAGCGATTTCAGTTTCGCTTTTCACTTTCATACATTGGAGAAGGAAATGGCAACCCACTCCAGCATTCTTGCCTGGAGAATCCCAGGGACGGGGGAGCCTAGCGGGCTACCATCTATGGTGTTGCACAGTCGGACACGACTGAAGTGACTTAGCAGCAGCAGCAGCAGCCGCAATGAACAGTCATGTATAGACAAGAATGGTTCCAGACTATCATCAGCATGAATCAGAATTCTAGAAATTTATGAAAACTTTCTCCTTTTTTCTTTAAAAATCCTTTGGTTTTCAATCTCCTCAGAGCACATTTGAGTTTCAACATGAATCTGAGTCTCCTGAATTGCTGTTTCTAACCAATCCCAAAAAAATACTTTTGTTGCTTTATAGCATTGGTCTTATTTTTATGTCTACTTAAAAAAAAAAGCAAACCACCAACAGCAACCTCAAAGAACATCTCCACTCTCCTGATTTTGTAAATCAAGGTAAATTAGGTCCAAAGAGGTCATTCCTCTAGCCCCCATATTTGGTGTCAGTGCTGAGTGAATAAATTGTATTCCCAACTCCCAATCCACTTTTTTCCAACATGTTGCTTTTACTTCCCCATGGTGAATCTTCCCAGTTTCTCCAAGTGTTCTTTCTCTATCCCTTTTGGATCTCAGTCAACTTTTCCCAGTTAGGCCCAGTAATGTTTCAAGTTACCAGTGTTCATTTGCAGGGAAAAAAAAAAAAAAAAAGAGCCCTTAGTATGTTTCACAGGTGTTCCACATAACATTCTTTAGTGAATTCTCACACCATCCTGAACCAGCATGTCATCCTCTCTCAACAGATGGGAAAACTGAGACTGAAGCACCAGGATCTTGCAAAATATCACAAAGATTGCTGTTGCGGTTGTTCATTCACTCAGTTGTTTCTGACTCTTTGCAGCCCGATGGACTGCAGCACTCCAGGCTTCCCTGTCCTCCACCATCTCCCTGAGTTTGCTCAAACTCATGTCCATTGAGTCAATGATGCTTTCTAACCATCTTATTCTCTGTCGCCCGCTTCTCCTGCCCTGTCTTTCCCAGCACCAGGGTCTTTCCCAATGAGTTGGCTTTTCACATCAGGTGGCCAAAGTATTGGAGCTTCAGCTTCAGCATCAGTCTTTCCACTGAACATTCAAGGTTCATTTCCTTTAGGATGGACTGGTTGGATCTCCTTGCAGTCCAAGGGACTCTCAAAAGTCTTCTCCAGGAGCAGTGTGAAGAAGAGGCGAGGGCAACC
This sequence comes from Ovis canadensis, assembly GCF_042477335.2. Lineage (NCBI taxonomy): Eukaryota > Metazoa > Chordata > Mammalia > Artiodactyla > Bovidae > Ovis > Ovis canadensis. The sequence continues at coordinate 193,332,881 of NC_091246.1, read as the reverse complement.
CCTGGGTCAACTTAAAGCCTGCACGCCACTGCATCTGTGTCTAGCGCCTACGTCCCGCCACCGCAGCCACCATGCCTAGGAGAAAGGCTGAAGGGGAATAGACAAAGCCAAGGTGAAGGACGAACCACAGAGAAGATTTGCAAAGTCATCTGCTAAACCTGCTCCTCCAAAGCCAGAGCCCAAGCCTAAAAAGGCCCCTGCAAAGAAGGGAGAGAAGGTACCCAAAGGGAAAAAGGGGAAAGCGGATGCTGGCAAGGATGGGAATAACCCTGCAGAAAATGGATATGCCAAAACAGACCAGACACAGAAAGCTGAAGGTGCTGGAGATGTCAAGTGAAGTGTATGCATTTTTGATAACTGTGTACTTCTCGTGACTGTACAGTTTGAAATACTATTTTTTATCAAGTTTTATAAAAATGCAGAATTTTGTTTCACTTTTTTTTTTTTAAGCTATGTTGTTAACACACAGAACACTTCATTGTTGTTTTTTGGGGGAAGGGCACATCACTAACAGAATGTCTCCGAAGCTGAATTGATGTGGGGGAAAAATACCTTTCCCATCTAGTTTTGAAAGACTTCCTCTTGGTTCCCAGGAAGGAAGGATTCCTTGATGTTGACACACATTAGCCACCTTGGCACAAACGCCTTGTGGAGTGGAAAAACTAAAATTTAGTTTCTATGTCCTCTTCTCCCTCTCCACCTCAGCACAGACTTGACTCCCCTAAACCCAGAGACCTGTTGGAACCTGAACCCTGTGCCCCCCCAAAATTGATGACCAGTATGTCAGGCAGTCTGGACTTTCTAGTGTCACCATTGAGATGGCGTCCTTCAAAAGAGCAGTGGTTCCTTTTTTTAGACTGTGGCTCCTCAGAGTGATACTTCTGCCATTTTCATTTCCATTTCTTGAAAGTCAGGGTCGGCTTGTGAAAAGTTGTTAAACAACACACTAAATGTGAAATGTCAACCCTCACTCTAAACTTTCCCTGTTCAGAGCATCACATGAAGATTTCATTGGGTTTTATAGTGGCTTTCTGATTTTGGTAGTCCATTGAAAAGGGGAGTTTGAGAGTTGTATAGTGTTAATGACTGTCTGCCCATGTCCTGCCTGAAATACCATGATTGTTTCTGAAAAGTATCGTTAATAAAGCTGGATACAGTTTGGAAAAGAAAAAACAGTCTTCTCCAACACCACAGTTCAAAAGCATCGATTCTTCAGTGCTCAGCCTTCTTTATGGCCCAGCTCTTATATACATACCTGACTACTGGAAAAGCCATAGCCTTGACTATATGGACTTTAGCTGGCAAAGCAATGTCTGCTTTTTAATACACTGTCCAGATTTGTGATAGTTTTTCCTCAAAGGAAAAACTTTTAATTTCATGACTGCAATCACCATCCACAGTGATTTTGGAGCCCAAGAAAATTAAATCTGTCACAATTTCCATTGTTTCCCCATCTATTTGCCATGAAGTGATGGGGCAAGATGCCATGATCTTCATTTTTTGAATGTTTAGGTTGAGTTTTAGGCCAGCTTTTCACTCTTCTCTTTCACCTTTATCAAGAGCCTCTGGTTCCTCTTCACTTTCTGCCATAAGGGTGGTGTCATCTGCATAACTGAGATTATTGATATTTCTCCCTGCAATCTTGATTCCAGCCTGTGCTTCATCCACTCCTGCATTTTGCATGATATACTCTGCATAGAAGTTAAATAAGCAGGATGTCAATATACAACCTTGATGTATTCATTTCCCAATTTTGAACCAATCTGTTGTTCCATGTCCAGTTCTAACTGTTGCTTCTTGACCTGCATACAGGTTTTTCAGGAGGCAGGGAAGGAAGGAAGGAAGGAAGGAACGTCGCTCAGTCGTGTCCGACCCTTTGCGACCCCGTGGACTGTAGCCTACCAGGCTCCTCTGTCCATGGCTTTTCCAGGCAATAGTACTGGAGTGGATTGCCATTTCCTTCTCCAGTGATCTTCCTGACCCAGGGATCGAACCCAGGTCTCCCGCATTGTAGACAGATGCTTTACCATCTTAGCCACCAGGGAGGTGGTCTGGTATTCCCATCTCTTTAAGAATCTCCCACAGTTTGTTGTGTTTCACACAGTCAAAGGCTTTAGCATAGTCAATGAAACAGTAGATGGTTTTCTGGAATTCTCTTGCCCTTTCTATGATCCAATGAATGTTGCCAGTTTGATCTCTGGTTCCTGTGCCTTTTCCAAATCCAGCTTGAACATCTGGAATTTCTCAGTTCACATACTGTTGAAGCCTATATTGAAGGAGTTGGAGCATTACCTTGCAAGTATGTGAAATGAGTGAATTGTGCAGTAGTTTGAACATCCTTTGTCCATGTCCTTCTTTGGAACTGAAATGAAAACTGACCTTTTCCAGTTGTGGCCACTGCTGAGTTTTTCAAATTTGCTGGCATGTTGAGTGTAGCACTTTCACAGCATCATCTTTTAGGATTTGAAGTAGCTTGGCTGGAATTTCATCATATAGCTTTGTTCACTAACTTTGTTCATAGTGATGGTTCTTAAGACCCACTTGACTTCACATTCCAGGATATCTGGCCCTAGAGTGATCACACCATCCTGGTTACCTGGGTCATTAAGATCTTTTCTGTATAGCTCTTCTGTGTATTCTTACCAGCTCTTCTTAATGTCTTTTCCTTCTGTTAGGTCTATACCATGTCTGATCTTTATTGTGCCTCTCTTTGTATGAAATGTGAAGTCCAGTGGTATTTGATTACAGTTCTTCCTCAACACTAGGGAAACAGAGACTCTTGGAGGGCACAAATAATACTTTGTGCGCACCAGGACCCAGGAGAAAGTAGTGACCGCATAAGAGACTGAGTCAGACTTGCCTGTGAGTGTTCTCAAGTCTCCAGCGGAGGTGTGGGTTGACAGTGACCAGCCACAGGGTCAGGGACACTGACTGCAGCAGTCCTGGGAGGCATGGCATGCTGGTATAAGTCCTTCTGGAGAAGGTCATCATTACCCTTACCATAGTTCAGCCTCAGGACAAAATACAAGGAGGTAACACAGCCCTACCCATCAGCAGAAAATTGGATTACAGGGATAATAAGTTCCCTGGTTGCTCAGACGGTAAAGCATCTGTCTACAATGCAGGAGACCCGGGTTTGAGCCCTGGGTTGGGAAGATCCCCTGGAGAAGGAAATGGCAATCCACTCCAGTACTATTGCCTGGAAAATCCCATGGACAGAGGAGCCTGGCAGGCTGCAGTCTATGGCGTCACAAAGATTTGGACACGACTGAGTGACTTCACTTCACTTCAAGCAGCAGACATAAGATTTAATCTCAAATTTGTCTTTAGTTTCTTGAAGGGGAGCAGAATTGATTGTGATGCTGAACAGAGCCCTGTGGGGTTCCTGGGCATGGAGGCTTTTTTGTCCTCTATTTCTTGTAGGCAAAACTCCAGCTTCCATGACCTTTTCAGAGTTCCAAAGGGTAGTACATTTGGTAATCAAGGGAGGAGCAGTAAGAAACCACCTGGGGCAAGATTAAAGGGACCAGAGAGACTCATCAATATGGGAAGACCAACTAATCTTCTCAGCAACTTCACTCTTTTGAAACATTGCAGAAGGAAGAATGATTGTTACAGGCCTTGATCCTTATCAAAAACCCTGCTTGAATATATAACCTCTTCCTATTCACCAGGGAATGGCTACCTAAGTGGCTCAGTGGTAAAAGAATCAGCTGGCCAATGCGGGGGTTACAGGACTCTCCAGTTCAATCCCTGGTTCAGGAATATCCATTGGAGTAAGAAAGGGAACACATTGCAGTATTCTTCCCTGCAGAATCCCATGGACAGATGTGCCTGGCAGGCCATGGCCTATAGGGTTGGAAAGAGTTGGACATGACTGAGAAACTAAGCATGCCTGCATGCACCAGATCACCTTGTCTAGCTCCTAAGAAGCTTGTATGCAGGTCAAGAAGCAACAGTTAGAAATGGACATGGAACAATAGACTGGCTCAAACTTGGGAAAGAGGGACAAGTTTGTATATTGTCACCCTGCTTATTTAACTTATATGCAGAGTACATCATGCAAAATGCTGAGATGGATGAATCACAAGCTGTAATGCTGATATTGCCAGGAGAAATATCAAAATCTTCAGATATGCAGATGACACCCCTCTAATAGCAGAAAGTAAAGAGAAACTAAAGAGCACCTTGATGGTGAAAGAGGAGAGTGAAAGAGCTGACTTGAAACTCAACATTTAAAAAACTAAGATCATGGCATCCCATGCCATCACTTCATGGCAAAGAAAAGGGAGAAAAGTAAGTAGAAATAGTGATATATTTTATTTTCTTGGGCTCCAAAATCACTGTAGCTGGTGACTGTAGCCATGAAATTAAAAGATGTGTGCTCCTTAGGAGGAAAGCTATGCAAAGCAAGACAGCGCATTAAAAAACAGAGACAGCACTTTGCTGACAAAGATCTGTATTGTCAAAGCTATGGCTTTTCCAACTCAATGCTGCAGAATTGATGTTTTCAAATCATGGTGTTGGAGAAAACTCTTTAAAGTCCTTTGAACTGCAAGGAGATCAAACTAGTCAATCCTAAAGGAAATCAACCGTGCATATTCGTTGGAAGGACTGATGCTGAAGCTGAAGAAGCTCCAATACTTCTTTTGCTACCTGATGGGAAGAGCCAATTCATTTGAAGAAGACTCTGATTCTGGGAAAGACTGAAGGCAGGAAAAGAAGAGGATGACAGAGGATGAGATGAGTAGATAACATCACCGACTCAGTGGACATGAATTTGAATGAACTCCAGGAAATAGTAGAGGACAGAGGAGGCTGGTATGCTGCAGTCCATGTGGTCACAAAAGTCAGACATTACTTAGTGACTGAACAACAACATTTACCAAGGAGGTATGCACAGTTCTTGAGGTGCTAGACTACTGCCTTCCCCTTTGCCTGGCAAAGTAATAAAACCACTCTTTCTCCTCCATAACTCTCTCTCTGTATTTATGTTTGGAAATGGTACATAGAGAGCCATGATTTTGGAATCAGTTACAGCAAAATATGCCTCTTTGGCATAGAGATTATTTTAGACTGATTTTTTTTAAATTTTATTGAAAACACTACATATGATTTACAGTGTTGTGTGATTTTCTGCTGTGTAGCAAAGTAATTCATTTATACATGTACATACATTCTATTTCATATTCTTTACCATTATGGTTTATTACAGGATATTGAATATAGTTCCTCTCACTATACAGTAGGACCTTGTTGCTTATCCATTCTATATATAATAGTTTGCATCTACGAATCACAGACTCCCAATTCTTCCCTTTCCCACTGATTATTTTTGGAAAGTTCTACAAAGGGATCCAAGGTATCATTTTCAAGAAACATTTGCATTTATAAAGGAAGTCTCCATTTGTAAGAGTGTTTTCTTTTCTAAGCTTCCCTGGTGGCTCAGAGGTTAAAGCATCTGCCTGTAATGTGGAAGACCCAGGTTCGATCCCTACGTCAGGAAGATCCCCTGGAGAAGGAAATGGCAACCCGCTCCAGTATTCTCTCCTGGAGAATCCCATGGACAGAAGAGTCTGGTAGGCTACAGTCCACGGGGTTGCAAAGAGTCAGACACAACTGAGTGACTTCACTTTCTTTCTTCTTTTCTGTACCATTAACAGAATGACTCTCAACTTCCAAAAATTCTTATCAAGGAGAAGACTAGTACTTAAATCTGCAAAAACAGCCTTACCCTTGTTTACTCTGCTTTGCCTGGTTACCTCCCAACACCTTCTTATGTCTTTTGCTGGAGATGGTGACTTGGGCCATCAGGGATTACTGTTTTCCTGGGTATCTCCAATGTATATAGGAGGTACACGTGTTATTAAATTTGTTTTTCTGACAATTTATCTTTAATTACAGATGATGTCTCAGTCACAGACCTAGAAGGGTATGGGGATAATTATTTTGCTTCCCTCACATCCTCTAATTCAGATGATATTTTTTTTTCTATTTTGGTTTGATTAGAGTCCTCTAGTTATTGTAAAACTAATTTATAGTAAAAAGTAACTAGAGTTCAAATCTTTGGATTTTAATAATTGTTTTCCCCTTCTAAACCTCATTATGATATCATATAGTAGCGAACAACCAAAAGGGAGATCTGGATCATGATATATGGTCAGCTTACACAGTCTTTAAATTTTTCCATCAGTCATTAGCATGGACTCTAGATTTAGTGTACCTGTATCTCAGTGCTGAAAAGTCTCTGATTTTAGCCTGCAGTTGACTTTTTAGGGATCCCATTGTTTTGCTGAATACTCTATTGAATGTGTGTATGTATGTCAGTTGCTCAGTCATATCCAAATCTTTTTGACACCATAGACTGTAGCCCACCAGACGCCTGTGTCCATGGGATTCTCCAGGCAAGAATAATGGAGTGGGTTGCCATGCCCTTCTCCAGGTGATCTTTCCAACCCAGGGATCAAACCCAGGTCTCCTGCATTGCAGGCAGATTCTTTTCTGACTGAGCCACCAGGGAAGGCCTACTCCTTAAGCCAGGTTTCTAAAAACTCTTAACAGATGGAGCACAAAGGGTTAAGTAGCAAACTTATTTATTCACTGAATAAAAGCTAGTTTGGTTTGACTTTTAAATTAGGAAGTGTTGTCAGCCCTAAAAACGAGAGCATTGTGAAATGTTTGGTAAAATATTAATTATTTTAATTCAAAAAAGCCACAGCCTATAATTAAATGTTCTCCACTCAACATGTTCTTCTGTTGGCTTGCTTCTTTTTTTTTTTTTTTTTTTTTTTTTTGCTTTTATTTTATTTTATTTATTTATTTATTTATTTTTTTAAATTTTAAAATCTTTAATTCTTACATGCATTCCCAAACATGAACCTGGCTTGCTTCTTAAAAATAAACAAGAAAACGAAAAGGTGACTAAAGGGGTGAAGACCTTCCCAGAAACTACTGAGACAGAAATCCTGAAACCATCAACAGCATTGTCCCTTTGGGAAGCTCTAAAACATGTGGGCCCTTCTTCCCCCCATTGACTCATTGAACTCATATTGGGAAAGTTTCCCAAAGTCACAGAATAAAAGACACTGCTGCTCTGTAAATATAATAGAGGTGAGATATGTATTATATCATTTAGCAGGGAGTAAGAATATGACCACAGTTTATTTTTAAACCAAATAAAATTTCCAAAATGGAATCTACTTAATATTAACATTGATTTTCACTCTTTTTGTCTTTTCTATTTAAAGAAACAATTTGGTGGAGTGGAAACTACAGGAACCAGAATGAGGATACTGGGGTGTGATGATGAAGTAAATGTTGTGGAATCAGGTGCCCGTCACACATCAATTCTGCCTCAAGCTCTTTCAGGTTAGTAAGAGACTAGCTCATTCACTCCTTCATTCAAGAACTTTTTATTCAGTCCTTCACCACTGTCAGTCTCTCTTCTTGTCCTGTAGACAGCGAACAGGAAGTCTCCACCCTCCCCTCAAGCATCTAACATTCTATAAGAGCGAAGATGAAGAAGAAATAAAAAGGCCAACAATAAAACAAGCCATTTCCAAATAGCATAAAATCACTGCAGATGGTGACTGCAGCCATGAAATTAAAAGACGCTTACCCCTTGGAAGAAAAGTTATGACCATCCTAGATAGTATATTCAAAAGCAGAGACATTACTTTGCCGACTAAGGTCCGTCTAGTCAAGGCTATGGTTTTTCCAGTGATCATATATGGATGTGAGAGTTGGACTGTGAAGAAAGCTGAGCACCGTAGAATTGATGCTTTTGAACTGTGGTGTTGGAGAAGACTCTTGAAGGTCCCTTGGACTGCAAGGAGATCCAACCAGTCCATTCTGAAGGAGATCAGCCCTGGGATTTCTTAGGAAGGAATGATGCTAAAGCTGAAACTCCAGTACTTTGGCCACCTCATGTGAAGAGATGAGTCATTGGAAAAGACTGATGCTGGGAGGGATTGGGGGCAGGAGGAGAAGGGGACAACAGAGGATGAGATGGCTGGATGGCATCACTGACTCAATGGACGTGAATCTGAGTGAACTCTGGTAGTTGGTGATGGACAGGGAGGCCTGGCGTGCTGCAATTCATGGGGTCGCAAAGAGTCGGACACAACTGAACGACTGAATTGAACTGAACTGAACTAATAGTGAAGAACAGATAACCGGCTGGAAAGTGATAAAAAGTGATTCGTGGTACATGTTGCCTCAGTGACTGTGATAAAAGAGAAAGGACTGATCCTGGGTTTATGTCTAGATGGTGAGTCTTGGAATATTTCATGGAAAAAGTTCTATTTTAACTGTCCTTTAAATAATGAATTTTTCATGTAGAAACAGGGGATGATATCATCTCAAATGGAGAAAAATGGTAAAAGCAGTGTTGGATACAAAGAGGGAGCTGTTCTAATTTCAGGTGAGTAAAATAAAAAGTCTGGTGGCTTTACCTATTTCAGAAATGTCAGAGAAGTGAAATGCCTGTCCTTTCCATGGTCTTACAGATTCCAAATAGCCCATCTTTTTTCCACATTTATTATTGGTTATAATAATAACCAGTCTCTTATCTGGCTGGTCTCACTGCCTTCAGCTGCTGAAATTATCTTTCTAAAACACTGCTTCCCAAATTATTTTGACCACAGCCCTCTTTAAGAAAAACTTACTTTGTGATCTATTATAATACCCACATTTCACAAAGCGATACTTACTTATACTTCTTATGCTGCATTTTAAAGCTTTCTTTTCCATTCTATTTGATTCTATTTCACTAAAATAACTTGATAGTCTGGGACATTTCATTGAATTTCATGATTATCGTGGATTTGAAACCCCTGTGTATAGTCCCCAGCTGTAAAGCAGAAATGTTCATACAACTTCCCCTGCTTTCTGTGGCTTTTTATTATCTTCAGAATAAAATCCAAAATTCCAGGTAGGGTGTAAGATTATGATGATGAAGGCTTTGCCTTCCTTCTCCAGATCACCTCTTACTGGTTCCAGCCCCATCATTTCTCCTACCACCATCTTGAATATCTTATGATTTTCCAACCCAGCCACCTGATACTTCTTCATGTACTGTTTTTTCTCTCCATTGTCCAATCCTGATGCACCTCCCCTTCCACCTTCAGAATATTTCTGAGCCTTCTGGCTTGTTTATACTATACTTCAAGCTTGAGGTCACATGGAATTCTTGCCAAAAAAATCTTCCATAGCTGCTAGTCTGAGCTTGGTCTCTGGCCCATATCCTCTCATATTTCTTCGGGTGCACTTGCAGGGAAGCCCTTAGATTATTGTGTTATACATTTGTTTCCTTTTCTGTATATTCCTGTGGCCAAGACAGGGTCTGAGTTTTTAATATCTCTATCTTTAATACATGGAGCCTAATAGATATTTGATTGATGTTTGGCTATTGAGTAAATGAATAAATGTTTCAATTAACAGGAAATGAACATAATAAACTCTTCCCAAGGTAATATCTCCATATATTTGTATAAATTTTTGTAGTTAGCTGTGAATCATGTAGAGATTTCATTTCTCTTAGTGATTTCCTGGTTTCATGGGAGCTGACATTGCTCAGTTGTATCTGACTGTCTGAGACCCTTTGAACTGTAGCCCATCAGGAACCTCTCTCCATGGGATCCTATAAGCAAGAATAATGGATTGGGTTGCCATTTCTTCCTCCAGGATATCTTCCCCACCCAAGATTGAACTGGCACTTCCTCCGCAGGCAGATTCTCAGGCACTTAATGGAAACTTTGCCAGTCTGTGTGTTTTCAGTTCAGTTCAGTTCAGTTCAGTTGCTCAGTCACGTTTGACTCTCTGTGACCACATCGACTGCACCATACCAGGCTTAGCCCTGTTCAATGCCAACTCCCGGAGCTTACTCAAACTCCTCTCCATCAAGTCAGTGATGCCATCCAACCATCTCATCCTCTGTCAGCCCCTTCTCCTCCTGCTTTCAATCTTTCTCAGCATCAGGATCTTTTCTAGTGAGTCAGTTCTTCGAATCAGATAGCCAAAGGATTGGAGTTTCATCTTTAGCATCAGTCCTTTCAATGAATATCCAGGACTGATTTCCATAAGGATTGAGTAGTTTGATCTCCTTGCTGTCCAAGGGACAGTCAAGAGTCTTCTCCAACACCACAGTTCAAAAGCATCAATTCTTCTGGACTCAGCTTTCTTTAGAATCCAACTCTCACATCCATACACGACTACTGGAAAAACCATAGCCTTGACTAGATGGACCTTTGTTGGCAAAGTAATGTCTCTGCTTTTTATTATGCTGTCTAGATTAATCATAGCTTTCCTTCCAAAGAGAAAGTATCTTTTAATTTCATGGCTGCAGTCACCATCTGCAATGATTTTGGAGCCTAAAATATAAAGTCTTTCACTGTTTCCATTGTTTCCCCATTTTCTTGCCATGAAGTGATGGGACCAGATGCCATGATTTTAGTTTTCTGAATGTTGAGTTTTAAGCCTATTTTTGAAAAGATGCTCAACATTGCTCATTATTAGAGAAATGCAAATCAAAACCACAATGAGATATCACCTCACACTGGTCAGAATGGCCATCAAAACATCTACAAACAATAAATGCTGGAGAGGGTGTGGAGAAAAGGGAACACTGTTGCACTATTGATGGGAATGTAAGTTGATACAGCCACTGTGGAAGACAGTATGGAGATTTCTTTTAAAAGTAGGAATAAAACCACCATATGACCTAGCAATCCCACTCATAGGCATATACCCTGAGGAAACCAGGGTTGAAAAAGACACATGTATCCCATTGTTCATTACAGTGCTATGTATAATAACTAGAACATGGAAGAAACCTCAGTGTCCATCAACAGATGAATGGATGAAGAAGTTGTGGTACATATACACAACAGAATATTACTCAGTCATAAAAAGGAACACATTTGAGTCAGTTCTAATGAGATGGATAAACCTAGAACCTATCATATAGAGTGAAGTGAGTCAGAAAGTTCAGTTCAGCTCAGTCGCTCAATTGTGTCTGACTCTACAACCCCATTAACCACAGCATGCCAGGTCTCCCTGTCCATCACCAACTCCCAGAGTCCACCCAAACCCATGTCCATTGAGTAGGTGATGCCACCCAACCATCTCATCCTGTCATCCCCTTCTCCTCCTGCCCTCAATCTTTCCCAGCATCAGGTCTTTTCAAATCAGTCAGTTCTTCGCATCAGGTGGACCAAGTATTGGAGTTTCAGCTTCATCATCAGTCCTACCAATGAAAACCCAGGACTGATCTCCTTTAGGATGGACTCGTTGGATCTCTTTGCAGTACAAGGGACTGTCAAGAGTCTTCTCCAACACCACAGTTCAAAAAAGAAGGTAAATATTATATTTTAATGCACATACATGGAATCTAGAAAAATGGTTCTGAAGAATTTATTTATGGGGGAACAATGGAGAAACAGACATAGAGAATAGACTTATGGACCTGGGGAGAGGGGAGGAGAGGGTGAGATGTATGGAAAAAGTAACATGAAAACTTACATTACCATATGTAAAATAGATAGCCAACAGGAATTTGCTGTATGGCTCAGGAAACTCAAACAGGGGCTCTGTATCAACCTAGAGGTGTGGGATGGGGAGGAAGATGGGAGGGAGGTTCAAAAGGGAGGGGATATATGTATACCTATGGCTGATTCATGTTGAGGTTTGATAGAAAAAAAAATTCTGTAAAGCAATTATCCTTCAATAAAAAAATTAAGAAAAAAATTTAAAAAGAGGCTCTTTAGTTCTTCTTCACTTTCTGCCATAAGGGTGGTATAATCTGCATATCTGAGGTTATCAGTATTTCTCCTGGCAATCTTGACTCCAGCTTGTGCTTAATCCAGACCAGCATTTCACATAATGTACTCTGCATATCAGTTAAATAAGCAGGCTGACAATATGCAGCCTTGATGTACTCTTGTGCATCTTAGCTGAGTACAATCTTTGATTCTATGTTCAGTTGATAAAAGTTCTAGAAGCCCTTATTTCCTAATAATCTCAGAGACTGGAGAATCTATGTTGTCTCCTACTATGTTAAATAATGGAGAAAGTTAAATAGAACATCTTGTTTCAAATACCTTATAAGATTTACATATCAATGACAATTACAAGAAAAGTATAATTTTCAAGTCATTAATACAGCTAAGAGTTAGACTTTTTTCTTCATATTCAGTGATTGATAGGATGCATCCTGTCGTATTTTTGAGTGGGCAGTTCTGAGATAAGGAAGGCTGTGTAGCAGTACGGCATGTGGTTTAACAGATTTCAGAATCTGGAAAACACAATTGTTTAATTTTTCTAAATGTGGCTAAAAATTACACAGAGTCTATATAAAAATACAAGTTACTGCTTTCTCAGAAAATGAGACAATGCAAAATAGCACCCTTATTTTCAGGTGTGCATGATCATCCATACTAATATGCTAATTAATAGATGAAACTGTGGCATTCTTTTATTATGAACTCAGTGGGAATTCGATTAGTGACTTTCCCAGGTGAAGAGATTGAGAAAATCATGGTGAGACACAGTCTAATTTCCTTACAAATTACAAAAAACAAAGGACTTTGACTGTTTGTCCTTTGAGTTTGGCTTACTTGGGAATATTAAAAAAAATAAAGCCATAAAATGCAAAAGATCCCACTCTTGTCTCTGTAGGAGAAAAAGAAAGAAAATTCGGGGATGAAAATGACTTTAAGATGAGCCCTCTTTTTTGCTCATCAAAGCTGGTGGGAACAGTAATACCTCATCATCATTCACCTGGCAGCAGAGAGATAATGCCCTTTGGATCCTTCCCCTTCCTATAACAAATGACTAAGTAGAGCCTCAGCAACCATGAAAGGAAAAGGCGAGGCGAGTGTGAATGGGGAGGGAAAAATGGGGAACAGTGTTATATTCTCTTATGTCATTTCCTAGTCTCTACTCCTCTCCTAACCAAAAAAAAAAAAAAAAGCAAAAACCCCTCCAGTATGTGAGACTTCACAATTTTAGGCTTTTCTTTTCTCAAAAGAATATTTGTGAATCTTTTCAGATTAAAAACAATAGCAACAATAAAAAATCTCATTAGGTTTAAATTCCCAGATACAGACCCACTGTGTCTCTGCTCAAGTAATGTAGGGAAATGCCAGTAGATTTGTGTTTCCCTGTTGCTTCTTTTCCCATGAGGATGAAGTCACATCTTCAGCATCATCAAGACCATGCTTAGAAATCTTCTGGTATTTCTCCTGTAGCAACTAGGAAAACTCAAAGTTTTTTGTTTTTTGGGTTTTTTTTGTACACAGTGGATTGTGGTGAACTTGTAAGGTGTGGTGCTCTGCTCCTTCCCCTCTTTCAAAAACTCACAGCCAATGATGGGTTGATATAGGAGAACAAAGGCCTGACCATCTTGGCCAAGTCTGCTGAGCCAATAAGCTTCCTGACTTTCTGGGAGGTCAGTAAAGGCTGTCACGGGTGCTCCCTTGGGACTGACTTCCCTTCTGGCTACATTCCTTTCACTCCCCTACTTTTCACAGTATCTATTCTCAAAGGCCTTTCCAGACAATCCAATTTGCAACATGGAAGCACAAATGTTCATTGGATGGTGAAAATATGGCAAACGATGACAGAATTTTCTCAGTTGAATATAAATGTACTTTCTATTAGCTGATAAACTTAAGACATTGTATCAGTTTACCCTTAGATAGTAGTGGGAGTTTGAAGTGTGTGTGCAGATATTTTCATATAGTTTGATGCTACAAAACCAAACAGAAGCCATTCAGCTGGGAATCAGGATGATGCTACGGTTCAGTATACAGTGGTCCTCATAACTTACCATCTACTTGACCTCGGGTGAGTTGGTCAACTTCTTTAAAAGCAAGTGTGCTCACTAATGAACTACCTATATAAACAGTTTTTGTGAGGCTTTAAAACGACATGCACTCATTGCACTCATCTCACATGCTAGTAAAGTGATGCTCAAAATTCTCCAAGCCAGGCTTCAACAATACGTGAACCGTGAACTCCCTGATGTTCAAGCTGGTTTTAGAAAAGGCAGAGGAACCAGAGATCAAATTGCCAACATCCGCTGGATCATGGAAAAAGCTAGAGAGTTCCAGAAAAATATCTATTTCTGCTTTATTGACTATGCCAAAGCCTTTGACTGTGTGGATCACAGTAAACTGTGGAAAATTCTGAAAGAGATGGGAATACCAGACCACCTGACCTGCCTCTTGAGAAATCTGTATGCAGGTCAGGAAGCAACAGTTAGAACTGGACATGGAAAAACAGACTGGTTCCAAATAGGAAAAGGTGTACATCAAGGCTGTATATTGTCACACTGCTTATTTGATTTATATGCAGAGTACATCATGAGAAATGCTGGACTGGAAGAAACACAAGCTGGAATCAAGATTGCCGGGAGAAATATCAATAACCTCAGATATGCAGATGACACCACCCTTATGGCAGAAAGCGAAGAGGAACTCAAAAGCCTCTTGATGAAACTGAAAGAGGAGAGTGAAGAAGCTGGTTTAAAGCTCAACATTCAGAAAATGAAGATCATGGCATCTGGTCCCATCACTTCATGGGAAATAGACGGGGAAACAGTGGAAACAGTGTCAGACTTTATTTTTTGGGGCTCCAAAATCACTGCAGATGGTGACTGCAGCCATGAAATTAAAAGACACTTACTCCTTGGAAGAAAAGTTATGACCAACCTAGATAGCATATTGAAAAGCAAAGACATTACTTTGCCGACTAAGGTCCGTCTAGTCAAGGCTATGGTTTTTCCTGTGGTCATGTATGGATGTGAGAGTTGGACTGTGAAAAAGGTTGAGTGCTGAAGAATTGATGCCTTTGAACTGTGGTGTTGGAGAAGACTCTTGAGAGTCCCTTGGTCTGCAAGGAGATCCAACCAGTCCATTCTGAAGGAGATCAGCCCTGGGATTTCTTTGGAAGAAATGATGCTAAAACTGAAATTCCAGTACTTTGGCCACTTCATGTGAAGAGTTGACTCATTGGAAAAGACTCTGATGCTGGGGGGGATTGGGGGCAGGAGGAGAAGGGGACGACCGAGGATGAGATGGCTGGATGGCATCATGGACTTGATGTACATGAATCTGAGTGAACTCCAGGAGTTGGTGATGGACAGGGAGGCCTGGCATGCTGCAATTCATGGGGCCGCAAAGAGTCGGACACGACTGAGCGACTGAACTGAACTGAAAACCACATGAACTCAGATAAAGTGTTCAGCACACTGCACAGTATAACATTAGCATTCAAACCTAAAGTCCCCAGTGTCTACAAGGCCTTACATGACTTGGTCTCCTTTTGCTTTATCCAACCTCTTTTTTCTTACCATCCCCTTACTTGCACTTTCTACCACACACTGGACTCTCTGCTCTTCTGAAACATCTCACTAGCACTACTCTCCCTTATGATTTTACATTAGTTGTCCCTTCCTTGGAATGGCTCTTCCTCACATCTTTTCCAGGTTGTTGCTCAAATGCCCCTTTTCCATGAGATATAGCTTGACTGTTATATTTTAAAATTGCAACCAGCCCTCATGTTCTACCATCAAAATCTGATACTTTTCATTCAGCTCCACAGTTTCATTTTCTTTTTGCATATAGGCACTCCCTAACTTTGTGAAACAAGCTGTAAAGCTAACACAAGAGGAAATAAAGTACTTTTACTAAAATATATGTATATAATTTATATGTGTATACCTATGTACACTCATACACATATATGTATGTATGCACACATAGTTATATATGTTATATTTATCTTTAGTACATATATATACACATGTATATTTCTGTTTTCCTCTATGAAAGTGGGAGTCTGTTTGTTTTATATACTGTACCATTCTAACTATCTAAAAGAGAATCAGGTATATAATTAGTGGTCAATAATAATTTGTTAAATAAAAGTCTACTAAGTGGAACCATGAAACATACTTACAGTGTATATTGAACTGATTGTTAAAAAACTAGGGATGTTTCAACTAGGTGAATTTTCCAAAACTTGTATTTCAAACTCTCTTTGCAGTAGGCATGATGCTAGCTGGAGGGGATATGGAAATGAAAAAGATGCAATTCTTGCACTTAAAAACTTCGTGGTGGAGTACCCTGTGCTACACAACCAGGAAGATGTTCTCTGTTGCCCTCAGCTGTCAGTCTAATCTAAGAATAACATATCCTTGAAGGAAGTAGCCTTGTCCAAGGCCATGTATACTTCCTAGGGAAAGCCTGCATTCCATGACTCATCAAGGAGGGAATATAAAGCCTAGGTCTCTTTGTCCAGCTCAGGTCAACTATGAAGGATCATCCCAGCACCCAAGATCCTGATGAAAGGGATTGAGATCCTCATTGTGGCCCAGCAAAGCCCAATTCCTCCAACTACTCAGTCTTGCTCACTGTACTCTTCCCATGGTGGGCATGCTAAAAGCTTCCCCAACAAGCTTTCTGCATCCTAATCTTCATTTGAGAATCTGCCTAGTCTCAAGCTCCCAAGAAATCCAAACTGGCAGATTTATACTATATTCATTTTTCTATTGCTGTGTAGCAAATCACCACAAATATAAACAGCTAGAAACAAGGCAAATCAATACTCTTCTGCACAATAAAAATCTAGCATATGTCAGCTCGGTCCTCCACTCAGGGTTTTCTAAGGCTGATATCAATCAAATTGTTGGCCTCATATCCTCATCTGGAGGCTTTTCTAGGGAGGATATCCATTTACAAACTTTCTCAGGTTGCCACCAGAGTTCATTTCCGTGTTTTCAAGGTTCCTCTGTCTTGCTAGCTGTCCATTAGCTTATAAAAACCTCTTGTCCCATGGTCTTCTCCATCAGTCCTCTCATGCTATCACTTAGAATCTCTGACTTCAGAAAGGTTTTAGTCCTTTTAAGGACTTCCTTGATGAAGTCAAACCCATCCAAGAAGTCTCTTTCTTAATTAACCCAAAATCATCTTACTGTAACCTGATCACTGAGAGCAACAGCCATTATAGTCTCAGATCTCATCCATTTTCAAAAGGAGAAGGTTATATACCAGGAGACAGGAAACTTGGTAGCCATCTCAGAATTCTGCCCAACATACACATTCCAGGGGAAGAGAGAGAGAGATACAAATAATTAGACTGTGATCTTGGCTGTATTTAAGAAAAATAATTATAGTACAGAGGTAGCATAGAAGTTCACTGAAAGCCAAGTAGCTGCCTCCATAAAGAAAGATGGCATTTGATTAAGAAAGTGCAGGCAAGAGAAGAATTTCAGGCAAGAGAGTTACATATTATGAAATGTACAAGAAAATGAAGGCCTCAGTGGCTTCAAATTTAAGTGTCAAGTAATTCATTAAATTATGTCATGGGATATGCCAGGCTGGATGAAGCACAAGCTGAAATCAAGATTGCCAGGAGAAATATCTATAACCACAGATATGTAGATCACACTACCCTTATAGCAGAAAGCAAGGATGAATTAAACAGTCTCTTGATGAAAGTGAAAGAGGATAGTGAAAAAGTTGGCTTAAAAATCAATATTCAGAAGACTAAGATCATGGCATCTGGTCCCATTACTTAATGGCAAATAGATGGGGAAACAATGGAAACAGTGGGAGACTTTACTTTGAGGGGGCTCCAAAATCACTTCAGATGGTGACTGCAAGCATGAAATTAAAAGACACTTGCTCTTGGCAGAAAAGCAATGACCAACCTAGACAGCATATTAAAAATTAGAGACATTCCTTTTCCAAAAAAGTTCCGTATAGTCAAAGCTATGTTTTTTCCAGTAGTCATGTATAGATGTAGAGCTGGACTATAAAGAAAGCTGAGCACTGAAGATTGAAAGACGCTTACTGCTTGGAAAGAAAGTTGTGACTAACCTTGATAGCACATTATAAAGCAGAGACTTTACTTTGCCAACAAAGGCCTGTAGTCAAGGCTATGGTTTTTCCAGTAGTCATGTATGGATGTGAGAGTTGGACTATAAAGAAAGCTGAGCACCAAAGAATTGATCCTTTTGAACTTTGGTGTTGGAGAAGACTCTTGAGAGTCCCTTGGACTGCAAGGAGATCCAACAAGTCCATCCCTAAAGAGATCAGTTTTGGGTGTTCGTTGGAAGGACTGATGTTGAAGCTGAAACTCCAATATTTTGGACGCCTGATGTGAACAGCTGACTGATTTGAAAAGACTCTGATGCTGGGAAAGATTGAAGGTGGGAGGAGAAGGGGATGACAGAGGATGAGATAGTTAGATGGCATCACCGACTCAATGGGCATGGGTTTGAGCAAGCTCTGGGGGTTGATGATGGACAGGGAATCCTGGCGTGCTGCAGTCCATAGTGTTGTAAAGAGTCAGACACGACTGAACTAAACTAAACTGAATTCTTTAAAAAAATAGACCAGACTTTTAATCAACAAACGTGACCCAAACGATATGAATTTACAGATGGGTATTAATTACTAGGGATCCCAGGAGTCAGAAGAAAATAATTCTTTAAACTTAAACAGAAAAGATTTGTGTAATGGTGAATTATAAGAATAGGTTTTGCATTTCAGACTGAGAAAATAACATGAGCAAACTCAGCAGATAAAGGATTTTCAAATCTAGAAGACAACGATGGCAGAATTGAATGGAGGTTGGACAGTATCCTAGAAGAGTCTGAACATCAGACAGAGTAGCTAATATTGGATGGAAGAATATATAGGGAACTGGTGTAAATTCTTTAAAGGGAAGTTATAGGATGAAAAACTGCATTTGCACAATTTTCTGGTGGTGATAGATAGTCATTCAGCAACTGTTGGATTTTAGAGTCATCTAACTTCATATGTTTTTAAAATTTTTTAAACTTTTATGCTAGTTTGTTATGCTGGAGTCTCTTCCCAGCTATATATCACTGTCACAATGCTTGTGATTTATTGCTATTATTATATTCCTTTCATCATTTCAAGGGGATTTTTGGATGAGGGAGAGGTAAACACATGTTTAGTCAGGCTTCTTGAGCCATCAGCTATATTTTTTATATAGTTAACATTATTTCTGTATTTACTTTTTACCATTTCACATTTTAACTTAAGCATTTCCTATTGTTATTTATAAAAATCCCCATAAATATGTTTTTGATAATTGTATGACATTTAATAATATAGCTATATTACAATTAATTTCCTTTTCATGGAATACTTAAGTTGCTTTATCTATCTATTAATTTACTTACTCTCTTACATACATAAAATTGCAATTCATATGAAACTATTGCAGAAACTCTTCCCACTATAAAATAAATTTTACTAAAAGGTAACCTGAAAACATTTACTAGGAATGTTTGCAAAAATATTTTTTGAACTTTGAAATTTTTTAAACAAAGAAGAGACAAAGGTGAGAGCAGAGCTTAGTAAGATCTTGGTACCACCTCCAATTCTGGAAGATCACCATGGAAAGAAGAAATTTCTGATAAATCCTGAGAACTATGACTACCAGTTTGGAGAGGAATAAACTGAAGAGATTAAAAAAAATCAGAGAAAATTGTTTTTCTTAATACTATGAAACCTTTCTAACTGGCTTAGCATCTAATCAAAAGTAGGGAAAATGAGATTTCTTTTTTTTTTTTTTTCCAGAGCCCCTTACTAGACTGAGGGAAACTGGCAAAGCCCAGGTCATAATTTTACTGCACACACTCATAGATTCACACACACCCACTCATACATATGCATGCACACTCCCAGGTATATAGTATCATGGTGTAGACATTTAGTGAAACTTAGGTGAACAAAAACCCAGTTAACCAATTAATGAGGATTAAGTCATAGCTGTGTTAGCCCTCTCCTGCCTGTACTGCAACCACCTAGTGTATTTATAATAAAAATGCATGGGATGAATATCAATTATAGCTCAGAATGAAAACAAATGCATGAAATTCAAAAAGGAGAATGAAAGGAACATGTGTTGTTCAGTTTCTCAGTTGAGTCCAACTGTTTGCAGCCCCATGAACTTCATCACGCCAGGTTTTCCTGTCTTTCACTATCTCCCAGAGTTTGTTCAGACTCATGTCCATTGAGTTGATGATGCCATCCAACCATCTCATCCTGTCACCCACTTCTCCCCCTGCCCTCCCTCAATCTTTCCCAGCATCAGGGTCTTTTCCAATGAGTGGACTCTTCATATGAGGTGGCCAAAGTATTGGAGCTTCAGCTTCAGCATCAGTCCTTCCAATGAATATTCAGGATTGATTTCCTTTAGGATTGACTTGTTGATCTCTTTGCTGTTCAAAAGACTCTAAAGAGTCTTCTCTAGCACCACAGTTTGAAAGTACCATTCTTCGACATTGTAGGCAGATTCTTTGCAGTCTGAGCCACCAGGGAAGCTGAAAGGAACATAGGATACAAAAATAAATCACAGACTCAGTCTAGATGAAAGCATCATATAGTGAATTAAAAAAAAAAAAACTTTCCCAAGTAGGGCTTTAAGCTAGAAATAAACTTTATAAAAATAATTAAATAGAATAAGATCTGAAATATAGAATAAGGAGTAATACTCTCTGCTCTGGCCTTGTATTACTGAATTATATCTGCTGTTCTGTTTTTCTCATTACCCACAATACACCATGCATAAGCCGACAAGAAACAAACATGTACAAACAGCACATAACATAAGCAAAAGAGAAAAGAAAATCTTTCCTCAAAATATGTCAAAAAAACAAAAGTCTGAGCGTGTACACTTTTTTGTACACTTTTGCTTAAACTGCATCCTACAATTATTGTCAGAGTATCTACATTTGGAATAGTGACTTTCGAGTTTTCTTTGAGCATAGTAGTATTTTATTTCTTTTTCTACCTAAAGGATACTTTCTGTGGGTCTCCTACAGAAAAATACCAAGATGAATGTTGAAGACTCTGCCTCCATGAAAATGAGACTGCTTGTAGTTATAGTCAGTGACTTTTCCACACTCAGTCCACTGAGGTTTCATGATACGCAGAACCAAATTTTATCCATGGCTCCCTGTGACAGTATCATTATATAATTCTAGAGCAACATTATGGATTAGATGTTAATACGCCATTACCTTTGATGAAACTAACATGACAAAAGGTTAAGCAACTTGCTCATACATAGCAAATCTACAGATCTAAGACCTAAAATTAAGTCTGTCTAACACCCCACTCCATATTCTTTCTAATTAACAAAGTTAACTTGATTTGCTTTTCTCTCCTGGTCTTCTGATTCTACTCAGACTGATTTCAGGTTCACACTCCTGTCAGTGGTGATTGCTCTCAGGCAGCTCACATCTGTCCTGATGATCTGATGTATAACCATCAGCCCAACACAAAGAAGGACTAAGCATGTGCAAAAATCACATAAAGCATGTTGCAGAGCCACCGAGAGTGTTTCCATATTTACTCCTAGAATTCTGTCTGTAATACTTCTGGATTATCCGTCCTTTGCCCTCCTTTAAAAGGGGAGAGGTTCCAATAAGTTAATAGAAATACTCTTTGCCAAGTTTCATTAATGGCTTTACATTTAACGGCATAGCTTCTAGAGCCAGATGGCCTGGTTTGCATCCATAAGACAGAGCCTTAAAGGAGGTCTTGGATTAGACACCACTTTTAAAATACTGGCTTTTAAAACACATCTCCCCATTTTCTCTTGTATTTAATTTTCGTGACTTAATAACCGAAACATATTTTGATGACCTTTATATCTTTGGGTCTCTGTTCAGGGATTTTAAAAGACTAAACTTGTATTATAGGTTATTATAGAAACTATAACCATTGTCTCATTATAGAAAACAATAATGGGACAATAATAATAATGAGACAGGCCTATGTTTGTGACCTTGTCATTTGCTATGAACTTGAGTTTCCTCATGTACAAAAAAGAATACTACATGAAATGTGTTCCTTAAAAATTAATTCCCTGGTCATCCAGTGGTTAAGACTCTGCACTTCCAATGCAGGAGTGTGGGTTCAGTTCCTGGTCAGGAAACTAATATCCCACAGTTTGTGCAGTGTAGCCTAAAAATAAACCAATACAATTCTCTAAATAAATTATCCTTCAGTTAAAAAATAAATGCATTTAAAATAAAAAAATAATAAAAATAACAATAAGGATTCTCAGCAAGTATATTTAAAAAGCAATAATAATTAAATTATTTAATGCATTTTACTACTCTAAATGTTAGTTTTCCCTCTCTGTGCCTAAATTTCATGGAAGAATCTTACACAAACTTTAGAGCTCCCAGTAAATGGGCCAGCAAGAGCTTGGCATTTCTCATTGCTCTTTCCATGTTTCAGAGTCATTTATTTTTTCCTATTTCAGGGGCGGCTGCCGGGGGGAGTGACCCCATGTCCAAGGAGTGGTGGCTGCACGGGCGCAGGAGGGCCTAGAGGAGCTATCCCACGTTGAAGGTCAGGAAGGGCAGCGGTGAGGAGATACCCTTCACCCAAGGTAAGGAGCAGCGGCTATGCTTTGCTGGAACAGCCGTGAAGAGATACCTTACACCCAAGGTAAGAGAAACCCAAGTAAGATGGTAGATGTTGCAAGAGGGCATCAGAGGGCAGACACACTGAAACCATATTCACAGAAGACTAGACAGTCTAATCACAATAGGACCACAGACTTGTCTAACTCAATGAAACTAAGCCATGCCTGCGGGGCAACCCAAGACAGGCGGATCATGGTGGAGAGGTCTGATAGAATGTGGTTCACTGGAGAAGGGAATGGCAAACCACTTCAGTATTCTTGCCTTGAGAACACCATGAACAGTATGAAAAGGCAAAATGATAGGATACTGAAAGAGGAACTCCCCAGGTCAGTAGCTGTCCAACATACTACTGGAGATCAGTGGAGAAATAACTCCAGGAAGAATGAAGGGATGGAGCCAAAGCAAAAACAATACCCAGCTGTGGATGTGACTGGTGATAGAAGCAAGGTCCGATGCTGTAAAGAGCAATATTGCATAGGAACCAGGAATGAAGGGTCTATGAATCAAGGCAAATTGGAAGTGGTCAAACAAGAAATGGCAAGAGTGAACGTCGACATTCTAGGAATCAGCAAACTAAAATGGACTGGAATCAGTGAATTTAACTCAGATGACCATTATACCTACTACTGCGGGCAGGAATCCCTCAGAACAAATGGAGTAGCCATCATGGCCAACAAAAGAGTCTGAAATGCAGTACTTGGATGCAATCTCAAAAACGACAGAATGATCTCTGTTCATTTTCAAGGCAACCATTCAAATCACAGTAATCCAAGTCTATGCCCCAACCAGTAATGCTTAAAAAAGCTCAAGTTGAACTGTTCTATGAAGACCTACAAGACCTTTTAGAACGAACACCCAAAAAAGATGTCCTTTTCATTATAGGGGACTGGAATGCAAAAGTAGGAAGTCAAGAAACACCTGGAGTAACAGGCAAATTTGGCCTTGGAATGCAGAATGAAGCAGGGGATAGACTAATAGAGTTTTGCCAAGAAAATGTACTGGTCATAGCAAACACCCTCTTCCAACAACACAAGAGAAGACTCTACACATGGAGATCACCAGATGGTCAACACTAAAATCAGATTGATTCTATTCTTTGCAGCCAAAGATGGAGAAGCTCTATATGGTCAACAAAAACAAGACTGGGAGCTGACTGTGGCTCATATCATGAACTCCTTATTACAAAATTCAGACTTGAAGAAAGTAGGGAAAACTGCTAGACCATTTAGGTATGACAAATCAAATCCCTTATGATTATACAGTGGAAGTGAGAAATAGATTTAAGGGTCTAGATCTCATAGATAGAGTGCCTGATGAACTATGGATGGAGGTTCATGACATTATACAGGAGACTGGGATCAAGACCATCTTCATGGAAAAGAAATGCAAAAAAGCAAAATGGCTGTCTGGGGAGGCCTTACAAATAGCTGTGAAAAGAAGAGAGGTGAAAAACAAAGGAGAAAAGGAAAGATATAAGCATCTGAATGCAGAGTTCCAAAGAATAGCAAGGAGAGATAAGAAAGCCTTCCTCAGCGATCAATGCAAAGAAATAGAGGAAAAGAACAGAATGGGAAAGACTAGAGATCTCTTCAAGAAAATTAGAGATACCAAGGGAACATTTCATCCAAAGATGGGCTCAATAAAGGACAGAAATGATATGGACCTAATAGAAGCAGAAGATATTAAGAAGAGGTGGCAAGAATGCACAGAAGAACTGTACAGAAAATCTCTTCGCAACCCAGATAATCACGATGGTGTGATCACTCACCTAGAGCCAGACATCCTGGAATGTGAAGTCAAGTGGGCCTTAGGAAGCATCACTATGAACAAAGCTAATGGAGGTGATGGATTCCAGTGGAGCTATTTCAAATCGTGAAAGATGATGCTGTGAAAGTGCTGCACTCAATATGCCAGCAAATTTGGAAAACTCAACAGTGGCCACAGGACTGGAAAAGGTGGTTTTCATTCCAATCCCAAAGAAAGGCAATGCCAAAGAATGCTCAAACTACAACACAATTGCACTCATCTCACATGCTAGTAAAGTAAGTCTCAAAATTCTCCAAGCCAGGCTTCAGCAATACGTGAACCGTGAACTTCCTGATGTTCAAGCTGGTTTTAGAAAAGGCAAAGGAACCAGAGATCAAATTGCCAACATCCGCTGGATCATGGAAAAAGCAAGAGAGTTCCAGAAAAATGTCTACTTCTGCTTTATTTTTATTAACTATGCCAAAGCCTTTGACTGTGTGGATCACAATAAACTGCAGCAAATTCTGAGAGAGATAGGAATACCAGACCACCTGACCTGCCTCTTGAGAAATCTGTATGCAGGTCAGGAAGCAACAGTTAGAACTGGACATGGAACAACAGACTGGTTCCAGATAGGAAAAGGAGTACGTCAAGGCTGTATATTGTCACCTTGCTTATTTAACTTCTATGCAGAGTACACCATGAGAAACGCTGGACTGGAAGAAGTACAAGCTGGAACCAAGATTGCCAGGAGAAATATCAATAACCTCAGATATGCAGATGATACCACCCTTATGGCAGAAAGTGAAGAAACTAAAAAGCCTATTGATGAAAGTGAAAGTGGAGAGTGAAAAAGTTGGCTTAAAGCTCAACATTCAGAAAATGAAGATCATGGCATCAGGTCCCATCACTTCATGGGAAATAGATGGGGAAACAGTGGAAACAGTGTCAGACTTTATTTTGGGGGGCTCCAAAATCACTGCACTTGGTGACTGCAGCCATGAAATTAAAAGACGCTTACTCCTTGGAAGAAAAGTTATGACCAATATAGATAGTGTATTCAAAAGCAGAGACATTACTTTGCCGACTGAGGTCCATCTAGTCAAGGCTATGGTTTTTCCAGGTGTCATGCATGGGTGTGAGAGTTGGACTGTGAAGAAGGCTGAGTGCTGAAGAATTGATGCTTTTCAACTGTGGTGTTGGAGAAGGCTCTTGAGAGTCCCTTGGCCTGCAAGGAGATCCAGCCAGTCCATTCTGAAGGAGACCAGCCCTGGGATATCTTTGGAAGAAATGATGCTAGAGCTGAAACTCCAGTACTTTGGCCACCTCATGCGAAGAGCTGACTCATTGGAAAAGACTCTGATGCTGGGAGGGATTGGGGGCAAGAGGAAAAGGGGACAACCGAGGTTGACATGTCTGGATGGCCTCACTGACTCGATGGATGTGAGTCTGAGTGAACTCCGGGAGTTGGTGATGGACAGGGAGGGTTGGCGTGCTGCAATTCATCGGGTCGCAAAGATTCAGACAAGACTGAGCGATTGAACTGAACTGAACTGAACCTATGGATTAGATAAATCAACACTATCTTTCTCTTTGCCTATCACTTGTTTGGAAACAAGTTACAAATAGCAAATCATTTAGTATATTGTTTCCAAATGTCTGATCTAAGTTTTCTAATGTCTAATGTCTGATCTATGCTGATCTAATTCCAAATTTTGGAATTTCTAGCATGCCTAAAAGGCAGTGGGGCAAGCCATCAGAAACCTATTTGCATGAGAAAACAAAATTCTCCTGGAAAATAACTCCACCCATGGGCCCATGGGAATACAGACCTGACTATGGGTCTGGAATAGTGGGGAAACGTAACACACAGTATGATACCTATTAGATAGATTGACTGGTCCCAGCTTCTACAGATCACTGCCAGAATTCAGATCCCTATAGAGAGAAGAACACAGTGAAGCTCTATGGTAAGTGTAAAGGCCTTTTGTTGCGAAACTTTATAACGCTCTGAGAACATATAACCTATAAGGGAAAAGAAACTGAAAAAAATTAAGAAAACAGATATATAGTAAGTCCCCTACATATGAACAAGTTCTGTTCTGAGGGCATGTTTGTTCATGCAAGTCCAATTTGTTCATAAGTTCAACAAAGTTGGCTTCAGTTCAGTTCAGTTCAGTGCTCAGTTATGTCCGACTCTTTGCGACCCTATGAATTGCAGCATGCCAGGCCTCCATGTCCATCACCAACTCCTGGAGTTCACTCAGACTCATGTCCATCGAGTCAGTGATGCCATCCAGCCATCTCATCCTCGGTCGTCCCCTTCTCCTCCTGCCCCCAATCCCTCCCAGCATCAGAGTCTTTTCCAATGAGTCAACTCTTCCCATGAGGTGGCCAAAGTACTGGAGTTTCAGCTTTAGCATCATTCCTTCCAAAGAAATCCCAGGGCTGATCTCCTTCAGAATGGACTGGTTGGATCTCCTTGCAGACCAAGGGACTCTCAAGAGTCTTCTCCAACACCACAGTTCAAAGGCATCAATTCTTTGGCGCTCAGCCTTCTTCACAGTCCAACTCTCACATCCATGCATGACACCTGGAAAAACCATAGCCTTGACTAGACAGACCTCAGTCGGCAAAGTAATGTCTCTGCTTTTGAATATGCTGTCTAGGTTGGTCATAACTTTTCTTCCAAGGAGTAAGCGTCTTTTAATTTCGTGGCTGCAGTCACCATCTGCAGTGATTTTGGAGCCCCAAAAAATAAAGTCTGAAACTGTTTCCACTGTTTCCCCATCTATTTCCCATGAAGTGATGGGACCAGATGCCATGATCTTCATTTTCTGAATGTTAAGCTTTAAGCCAACTTTCTCACTCTCCTCTTTCACTTTCATCAAGAGGCTTTTTAGCTCCTCTTCACTTTCTGCCATAAGGGTGGTGTCATCTGCATATCTGAGGTTATTGATATTTCTTCCGGCAATCTTGATTCCAGCTTGTGTTTCTTCCAGTCTAGCGTTTCTCATGATGTACTCTGCATAGAAGTTAAATAAGCAGGGTGACAATATACAGCCTTGACGTACTCCTTTTCCTATTTGGAGCCAGACTGTTGTTCCATGTCCAGTTCTAACTGTTGCTTCCTGACCTGCATACAGATTTCTCAAGAGGCAGGTCAGGTGGTCTGGTAAAGTTAGCTTAGGTACCCAATTAACACAATTGGCTATATAGTACTGTAATAGGTTTAAAATAATTTTCATACAAATAATACAGAAAAAGCAAATACAAAAAATAAAAAACTGTTTTTAATCTTAGAGTAGAATACCTTGAAAAGTACAGTAATACAGTGCCTTGAAAAGTACAGTCATTCAGTACCACAGCTGGCATAGAGTGAATAGGTAAGAAGAGTATCTAAGAAGAGGGAAGATGATGGGAGTCTGTAGCAGTGAAGGATCATCAGCAATAGAAGACAGAGGGAAAGCTGCAATTTCATTCATGCCGGATATTGATGGCAGAAGTTCTGGTTCCTTCCTGGATTCAGTTCTATCTACCCTCTTAAAAAATATATAGTGATGTCTGGGTGGTAGTTCTTTCTTTCTCATCAGGTCTCATAGATGACCTGGTAGCACTGGATTGCATTCTGAATGGTTATTGCAACTTCTGTATACCATTCAGGTCCTCTGCCACAAAAACTAACAGTGCCTCCTCAAGTAAATAAAATCCCCTTGCCATCTCCTGCATTGTAAATCTTCAGTTCTTCAGTTACTTCTTGCTCTTTTCTCTCTTTGTCCTTTCTCTGGGCCTCCAATCCTGTCAAGTCTTCATTAGTAAGCTCCTCCTATTGCACAGCAAGGAGTTCAATATTATAAGAACAAGCAATGTCTACCATCCTTTTGCCTCATTCTACTCCCTCAGTTATTTTCACTTTTGTTTCCACTGTTATTGCTTGGAGCTTCTTAGCAGTACCAGCTGCATCACCATTGCTTTTATGCTTGCTTTTGGACATCCTGGGCTTGAAATAAGGATACTGTACTACTGTACTATAGATAGTACTGTACAGTAATGTACAGAAAAGTATAACTGCTTTTAGAGGATATATGCACATGACAAGTCATGCCAAATACATGAACGAGCTTACATGACGGGACATGCAAATGCATGTTCACATCTTTGAAAGTTCCCAGCTTGAAGGCTTATATGTATATGTGTATATAACTGAATCACTTTGTTGTACACTTGAAACTAACACAGCATTGTAAAACAACAATGTTTCAATAAAGAAAAGAACACATATTTGTGTTACATGTAAAATAAAATTGTACCCTAAGTGGAGATAATAATCTTTTTCCACAAATCGGGGTTTAGAAGTATGTTGACGTACAGAATAGGCTTAGAAACCTAGTTCATGCATCAATGGCTGAAGATACCTGGCATTTGAGTACTCTGGCATGCGCAAGACAGGGAAGATTGCAGTGTAAGACATCAGAGTAGCTGCCAGAATAAAAGAGGACAAATATAAGAATTACATGGTTGAGAGAACCACACAAACACACATGTGATAGATACCCCTTGGCGGTGTCTGCAACTATATAGGAGCTCGAGATGCTACAGCATGAATGAAGATTGACACCAAGTTCTGTTACCATTTTTTGACCCTGTTTATCCCCACATGGAAGCAACCATGAAAGTTTTCAAGAAGTTTATTGCCATCCATTTCCTTTGTGTGTCTCTGCCTTTTGAAGTTAAATAGATTCCCTAAAAGGAAAAAAAAAAAAAAACACTGTAGAAAACTATCCCATCAGCATCAGCAAAGGGCTTTACATGGCTTGGAGGATGGGAGATATTTGGTCTTCTGAAGAGGTTCTTCATTTAATCTTTTTCTTTATGGAAGACATTTTGAAACACCTTTAATTCAATCCCACATTGGCACATAAGATATGTGACCTCAACACAAACGTGCTCGATTTCCCATGCTTGAATGTAGCTGGCAACTCTGAGGGTCCACCACTGCTCAATTCAACCACATCCTTGGGGGGAAATTCCACAGAAACAACATCCCCCTCCTTGAAGCAGGATGTGGCAAGCAATCATCCATTTTCATCGCTAATCCAGAGGGATATAACTGGAAAATGGGCCAATCTATTGTTACAGAACATAGATAAATGTCTCTCCACGATCGTTAGGGGGCCTGGGATTGTCACTGGCCGTGACACTTTCTCTGGACCATCCTGGCCCAAATTAGCCCAGCTTTCATAAGAACACTACTAGTCCTTCATTGGTCCAGCTGTGACCTTTGTTACATTCATCATCTATTTATTTGTGTCAAAAGTTTTTCTCTGTATTTAACTGTAAACTTCCCTGCATTAAGGACTACACTTCACTTATCCCCCAAAATCTCTTGTTCAAGAATAGTGATTCATCATTAATCAAAATTAATTAATGGACTTCAACCTCAGTGTAAATGTGTAAATGAACAAACTCCTAATTATAGATTTTGTACAAAAGCCCAGGAAGACTTAAATATGGGCCAGCTGTTCCTCTGCAGCTCTATCCATTTACTTAGAACAAATGGTTGATCTGGCCTCTTAATTCTAACCTGTATCAAACTTTGTTTTCAAAACTTCTTAATTATTACTCGGAATCCTTTTGTTTTCCACTTAGCATTCAACAATGGAACTTGGAATGTGGTATGCCCCTGCCAGCTTCTCTCAAAGTTTTTTTCAGTATTCACAACTGCAGAAAACCCAGAGCTGTTCCTATTAACATGTCAAGGACATCAAACAAAGAGCTTCCTAAGCAGACACTTAGGGGAGATTTCTAGTGAAGGGAAAATTGCCATAATGTTGGTAAGTGGGGGAGCTGCCACTGTTGAGGTGAAGGAATTACAAGTGAGAGGATATGCCTGACTAAACGCAAACCCATTAAGGCACATTGCAATTAAGGTTCATTCTGTAAAGAGCTCCCCACCCCCTCCCCCACCTTGGGAAATGAGCCTCTTGGGGACGAAGCCAAGCCCTCTATCTTGTCTCTGGGTGGGTAGGAAGGACTACTTCTAGACAGGGTTGCAGAGAGAGGAGAGTGAGGTTCTGGGCTGACTTCTGTCTCATTTCCTTTAGGACCCCTTTTTCCATTTCACCTACTTCAGTCCAGTACGTTCACTTCCAGCTCTCAGCTCAACCTCCTTATGTGGGGGAAAGCTACATGTGAGTGTACCTGAAACAGGTTTTAAACTCCAGACCACTGTACTAATGTGTTGTTGATTTCTACCTCTGTCTAGATTCTGGGACCGAAGTTGTGTTCTTGAAAGTTAGTGAGGAGAGGGACAGTTTTGTCTTTTGATCACCTACTAAGTGACTGATATTATGGTAAATGAAGTATATACAATCACGTTTAATTCCAGAAAGAAATTTATATATCTCCTTTTCTTTATCCTAGAGAAAGAAAGCTATTCATTTTAAGCTTCATATATTTCTACCATTTATTCCCAAATGCACCCTCTAGTAGTCTTTTCTATTGTCGACTTAAAAAATATTCACAGCCTAAAAGTTTAGAGTTATGTTTTATTCAGTTGGAATATTTAGGACTTCAAGCCTGGGAGGCAGTGTCTCAAGTAAACCCTGAGAGAACTACTCTAAGGAGGTGAGGGGGCTAACGAGGATACATAGGAGTTTTACAACAAAGGACAGGTAGTCTTGTTCCTGGTGAATTTGTGGTTCTTGCTTCACTGGGAAAGAATTTGGAGACAACGAGATAGGTAAGAAGTTGACTTATTTAGAGACAGTCATACTGGAGTGGGGTGCCCTTGCCTTCTCCACTGAGGGCTGCTAGATGGCAGGTATTCTTTCTTTCCCAAGTTCCCTCAGGGCACGCCAGCTCACCATCTGCTGTGGCTGCAATCTCTGATGACTGTGACATCGTTTGTTTACTGATACAGCAGAAGATATTCCATTTCTTACTTTAATCTAGTTATTTTTTTTCTGCGGGGACTTCTTCATCCTCTCACCTTTTATTCAGCATCCTGCAATACCCGCAGTTTCCCCTTCAGCTTTTGACACCACTTCCAGATTTGGTGTTGGTTTATTTTTCCTATCTGAAGTATAACTATGTGGGAACTCCACCTTCTTTCCAATAGACATCAATTAGATTTTCAATCAACAAAAATGTATTGAACGACTGCCGGATCTTATTACATTAGGTGCTGGGAATATTAAGAATAATTAGATTTACTCCTTACCACCCAGGAGGCAACTGAGAAACATAATCAAGTAAAAGATCATACAGTGTAGTAAATACAGTGAAAGAAGTGAAACCAGATGGAGGTTTTATGGGGTCAGAAACTTAACAATTTGGAATTTACTCTCCAAGAAGAATACAAAACTTCAAATACAAAATTAACTTTGAATGTCAATGACAAAAAATTTCAAATACAAACTATTTTAAAGATGAACAAATGTCACAAAAACCATAAAATCTAGAAACTAGTATAGCTTTAATTAACTGACATATCTCTATAATACATACTTTTTATTTATATTTATAGTTGTAAATATTTTGATTGTCTTTTTATTTGACATCAATTTTGTAACATTATTAAGAGACCAGAAAGACAATTCAATATTTCTTCTAGCAGCTTTATCCATGTTATTTTTTCTCATTTTTGATCATTTCTTTGATAGTTTGAACATTTCTTTTATCTTCCTTTCATCTACCAAGTTGTTATTGGTAATACCACATAAATTTTTAGTGTTGCTTTCAAGTTTAGGGAAAAATACACAAAGTTTGTTTGTTATCTGAACAAGATTTGGGAGAACTTCCCTAGACTGGCTTTCAGTTCCTTTTGTATCAAAGCTTGTTCACACTTAACTGTATGCATACTTCTTTTCTGGCACTGAAAAACACACCTATTTTGTGACATTCCTTGGGTCCTGTGCCTTTTTTGTTACTTTGCCGACTGATCTAGTATGGCAAGTGACTGGGCTACTCTCAGAAGTTGTTTCTATGCTGTTTATTAAAGTGATAGGTGAATAGTTATACCAAACTAAATGTGTTTCTGACTCAACTTTCCCCTTAGTTGACTTCTATAATTGTCCATGCCACTCTAATAAGTGGGGAAGAATGTCAAGAGAAACTGGAATGCAGAAAGACATAAGGCCATGGTTAAAATGTCTCTTTCCTTTGAAGAGTGTTCATTGCCTGCAGTGCTGGGCTTCTGGCTTGATGGAGCTTCTCCTTTTTTTTTTTTTTTTTTTTTGGTTGCCAGCATCACCCTCCAAAAGGCACAAAAGTAGCAGATCTTAGGGCAAGGGAGGGTACCCTCTCAAGAGATAAAGGCAAGTGTATTAGTTGCCCTGACACTTCAGGAGAAGGGTAATGCTCTTTATTTCAGGATAGGATGAGGTTCCAGATGAAACCCAGGTCTCAGAGTCCCTGTTGCTCATCTCAGCCCTCCCTGCATCCCAGCTACTCCCTCCTCAGGCTATAATTTCTTGTTCCATCTCTTGGGGAGTTTACAAAGCAGGAACTCTTGGCTTGTGTGTCCAACAAAAGGAAAAACCTACAGTCCCCCAGCTCTTTTCCACTGTCTTGCTATGTTTCTTTCTTATTATTGTAGCTTTTCCTAATATTACTCTTTGATTTGCAGCCCTGCTCTGCCTCCTCTCTGAGGATTACTGCTGCTTTTGCTAGTTTTCTCAGTTTGAGTTTAAATTCTTGCTTTATTGGTCAGAATTTCTCTAAGGATCAGTTTCTGGAGCCAGTTTAGAGATTTGACCTTTATTTTTCTAATTATTTTCTTTCTTAAGAATAACAGGAATTCGGGGAATTTCTACATCTCATTCTCCCTAATGAAGTAGCCTTGCTGATTGCATTCTAGGTTTACCCCCACTTCCTGCCCCAGGCATCCAACTCCACTGTGCACAAGACTATTTTCCACTGAAAATTCAAATTCAGTAAAGCCATGAAAAGAAGAGTGCAGGAAAATTAAACAAAACAGAAGGAAATAAGAGGATCATTCTGAAATCAATAAAAACAATAACAAACAGAAAGATTCAGCCTAAATACTTGGATCATGGTCCACCTCTCTATTGATTTTCTAAGCCTTTATCTTTAAACTCTCCCCTATTCCCACCTAAGACCTCCCTTGAATATCACTCTCAGATGAAACAGGTGATGTTGTGAGATATGTTACAATACTGCCAACTTTTCAGCTAACACATTCACTGAGATGATAAAGGACGGAATTCTCACTCTCAGCTATAGTGTGTGTTGAAAGAGGAAGTCTCTGCATCTGTTCAGAAGACAGAAATCAAACCAACCAGTAGATTAATGGGCAAATGCTCTGGGCCATCTTTACAATGAGATGCTCCCAGTCACCAGAAGGGATCAGGCAGATCCTGAGCACTGCTTGTCAGGAATTCCACAGAGGGAATTTCCGTGGGTGGAAGTCTTCGCTAGATGACAGGTATGGTCTATTTTAATGCACACATATTCTTTTATTTTTCAAGGTGTCTTGAAATCGAATAGAAATATGAAATAGAAATTTAAATGCTCCAATTTGCTGAACTACAACCAAACCTTAATATGTATATTTTATTCAATTATTTAAAATATTCAGTGTTAAACACACACATTGTAGATAAACTAAATATCAAGTCTTTCAGAAAAAAAGAGTTTAAATTTTGATGAAATTCAGTTTATAGAAATTTTTTTTCATGGATCATGTTTTGGTGTCATATCTAAGAACTCTGCCTAATACCAGGTTGCAAAACTTCTCTTTGATGTTTTCTGCTGAAGTTTTATAGTTTTCCATTTAGATTTATGGTCCATTTTGAGTTAAAGGATCATCCTGCAATGTAGGAAGCCCTGGTTTGATTCCTGGGTCAGGAAATTCCCCTGGACAGGGCATACTCTGCCCACTCCAGTGTTCTTGAGCATCCCTGGTGGCTCAGATGGTAAAGACTCTACCTCCAATGAGGGAGACCTGGAGACCCTAGGTTGGAAATATCCCCCGGAGGAGGGTATGACAACCCACTCCAGTATTCCTGCCTAGAGAATCCCCATGAACAGAGAGGCCTGGCAGATTACCGTCCATGGGGGCACAAAGTGTCGAACACTACTGAGCAACTAAGCACAACACAGCACACAAGTTGGAATTAGGACCAAACTTCATCTTTTATTAAATGATTGACTTGAATAATGTAAAAGTGAAAGTCGCTCAGGCATGTCCCACTCTTTAAAACCCAATGGACTATACTCCATGGAATTCTCCAGGCCAGAATACTGGAGTGGGTAGCTGTTCCCTTCTCCAGGGGATCTTCCCAATGCAGAAACTGAACCAGGGTCTCCTGCATTGCAGGTGGATTCTTTACCACTGAGCTACCAGGGAACCCAAGTAATATATAATAACAACTAAATTAAAATAAAAATACTAAGCTGAATCTGCATTAAACCACATTCTTAGTTGGATCCTCAGTTTACTGTAAAAGAAAAAATAAGCTGAAGCCTATGTGATGCCGTTCAGATGCTTATTGAGTGGGATAAATCATCCCTGGGGTCGCACAGAGTCTGACACGACTGAACAACTAAGCACAAAAGGTACGAAGATTCTGACAAAGGGTCAGGTGCAAGGAAAGAGCACAATTAAAATTACTGTTTCCTTTCCCTTCCTTGATTGCTTTCTTGGGATGTGGATTTTTTATGACCTCAGTTAATAGGTAAGTTATTTCTATAATTCAGTTCATCCATCTGGCCTATGTTGGAATGGTGTTCCTCCTATTCACAGATGATGTCTCCTCAGAGATTTGAACTCTTCTTGTACAAAATATGTCCTGAAAATGTTAGTTATTGTTTGATAGAAATACCTTCTACACTTATCCTACATATATGCAAATGTAAGTATATTTGCCAGTTTTCATGTAGCTCACATAGTTGGAAGTCCATTGAGATCCCTCTAAGAGAGATAGAGTTGTTTGGGCAGAAACGAGTAGGTTATAAAACATAAATGGTTGAACAAAGGGGAAAAATAAATCTTTATATACCACAGGAAACAACCACAAAAGGGAATTCTAGACACCAAGCCTGCACAGTCCTATCTGCCCTTTAACTCACCCATAGGGCCTGTGTCCAGACCTGGGCTTCATATGAT
Organism: Ovis canadensis; assembly: GCF_042477335.2. NCBI lineage: Eukaryota > Metazoa > Chordata > Mammalia > Artiodactyla > Bovidae > Ovis > Ovis canadensis. Next base: position 193,297,524 of record NC_091246.1, on the reverse strand, counting down.
GTCCAGTCAAGGCCATCAGGTGTCTCCTACACAGAGAACGAAGTAGGTCTTTGACAATTGCTTCAGCATAGGCATTGATGAAGTACAAGGGTGACCAATGTTACAGAAGACAAAAGATACTTTAGCTGCCAACCTGTTTCACTCAGAGTAGCTGCCAAGGATAATACAACCACATGGGTTGGTAATAAGAGTTATAGTTAATATGTGCCAGGCCTTGCAACATTTCCATCATTCTTGACCCCAGTGTTGTTCCATTTACAGATGAGATCTCTAAAGTTTAGAGAGCTCAGAGGATTTGTCTAAATATAGCATTAATGGCAGCAGCAGATGTCAAATTCAGGTCACTATGGCTCAAAACTTCTGCTCTATTCTATTAGGCTGTGTTCTCCATGGGAAAATTAATACAGTCTAGTCACCCAGTCTCAGCACCGAGAGTCCCTTGCTAGAATTCTGCCACACTGGTTTACTTTCAGTTAACTTTTCCCCACACTGGAACTCAACATTATTTGTGCATGTCACAAACCACACTAAAATTTCATTTAGAAGGCAACTTTCTCAGTTGACTGCTTGTCCCCTAAGAGAAAGTAAACTCAAGGCCTTTCTCATCTACAAAGCAACAGGAGCTGGCCAGTTTACTTGGATACAGCTAACTCAGTCAGTTCAGTTCAGTCGCTCAGTCATGTGTCCTACTCTTTGCGACCCCATGAATCGCAGCACGCCAGGCCTCCCTGTCCATTACCAACTCCCGGAGTTCACTCAGACTCACATCTATCGTGTCCGTGATGCCATCCAGCCATCTCATCCTTGGTCGTCCCCTTCTCCTCCTGCCCCCAATCTCTCCCAGCATCAGAGTCTTTTCCAATGAGTCAACTCTTCGCATGTGGTGTCCAAAGTACTGGTGCTTCAGCCCTAGCATCATTCCTTCCAAAGAAATCCCAGGGCTGATCTCCTTCAGAATGGACTGGTTGGATCGCCTTGCAGTCCAAGGGACTCTCAAGAGTCTTCTCCAACACCACAGTTCAAAAGCATCAATTCTTCGGTGCTCAGCCTAACTACCAGAGGTCTTTTATGATTATTTTGCATTCTTCTTTCAAATAGTCAGTGCAGAAATTATTATAGGAGACAATGATTGGAATAGCAGCAGAGATAATCTTGAAGTGTATCTTGGAATTAAGTTTTGATAAACAATGATAATACTAGTAACTAAGCAAATACTTGAATGCTTATTAGATGGAAATATTTCATTGATAAATGCATATCCATTGAACTATGATGTCATTTCACTTTAACACACTATTGTTATAGATTTGTTTTAGTAAATGGAAAATGGTGTAAAGTCCAAGGCTTTCATTACTTCATTTCCAGTTTCCCCCTTTTATCCCTAATTTGTCAACCAAAAATTTCTCTTCCAACAAATAGCCACAGGTTCATCAAAGAATCTGAGGGTGGGGAGCATGGAAAAATGGGCTATATGTTGACTCTACAATTCACTTAGACTTTTGAACTATTGGAATCACCTAATCTCTGTGCCATAGTTTTTCTTTTACACAGTGGAGACATATTCCCTTCCCTAGCTCAGCCAGAGTTATAATGAGGATCAGCTGAAATGAAAGTGATTCTACAATTTAAAGAAATTATATTAATTTGAGGTGCTGTTCTCAAGCAAAATAAATGGGCAGAGACAAAGGAGAGGGTCATATACTTTTAACCTCTGTTCTGCAGCTCTGTATAATGGTTATTAATAATTCAACAAGCCCAAAATTGTTATATTCTTTACTTCAGTATAATAGAGTGTAGAATAAAAATAAGGTCATCACTTACTTGTTCTTGTAAATAAATGGAATTCATGATTCCAGTTATTATTTCAGGTGAGTACTCCATTAGATGTCTGTAGGACCACAAATCCATTTGGACCTTAAGAAATGTGACAGATCTATCACATTAAAAGTAGCCACATTTGAATAATTAGAAATTATATGAAAGGTTAAATAAAACATTAAGGATTGAGCATTTCTTTCCTCCAGTGGGACTGTCAGTTATTTAAAAGCACGTAATCATCAAATGTAGATGGGATTCTACTGTGTAACACCTTGGAACAGTTGCTAGGACAAATAATAATGAACAAAAAGTGCTCCTAACCTCATGGAGCTTATGATTTTGTAGAAAGTACAAACGTGAATCTTGTATTTTTACCAATAAGAGTAAAAATTACAGTAGAACTTTTGCTACAGTGAGAGGTATGCAGTATTAAGAGAAAGACCACTTAATTGCAAGATTTGGCTCAGTTGGGAGGGCCAAGGAGTCCATCTCTGAAGAAACGACACTGATGATTCAAGCTCTGAAGAAAGGGTTCAGTTCAGTTCAGTCATTCTGTCGTGTCCGACTCTTTGTGACCCCATGAATCACAGCACGCCAGGCCTCCCTGTCCATCACCAACTCCAGGAGTTCACTCAGACTCACATCCATCGAGTCAGTGATGCCATCCAGCCATCTCATCCTTGGTCGTCCCCTTCTCCTCCTGCCCCCAATCCCTCCCAGCATCAGAGTCTTTTCCAATGAGTCAACTCTTCGCATGAGGTGGCCAAAGTACTGGAGTTTCAGCCTCAGCATCATTCCTTCCAAAGAAATCCCAGGGTTGATCTCCTCCAGAATGGACAGGTTGGATCTCCTTGCAGTCCAAGGGACTCTCAAGAGTCTTCTCCAACACCACGGTTCAAAAGCATCAATTCTTCGGCACTCAGCCTTCTTCCCAGTCCAACTCTCACATCCATACATGACCACAGGAAAAACCATAGCCTTGACTAGACAGACCTCAGTCGGCAAAGTAATGTCTCTGCTTTTGAATATGCTGTCTAGGTTGGTCATAACTTTTCTTCCAAGGAGTAAGCGTCTTTTAATTTCAAGGCTACAGTCACCATCTGCAGTGATTTTGGAGCCCAAAAAAATAAAGTCTGACAGTTTCCACTGTTTCCCTTGAAGTGATGGGACCGGATGCCATGATCTTCGTTTTCTGAATATTGAGCTTTAAGCCAACTTTTTCGCTTTCTCCAAGCAATCTTGTTACCAGCTTGTGTGTCTTCCAGTCCAGCGTTTCTCATGATGTACTCTGCATAGAAGTTAAATAAGCAGGGTGACAATATACAGCCTTGACGTACACCTTTTCCTATTTGGAACCAGTCTGTTGTCCAGTTCTAACTGTTGCTTCCTGACCTGCATATAGATTTCTCAAGAGGCAGGTCAGGTGGTCTGGTATTCCCGTCTCTTTCAGAATTTTCCACAGTTTATTGTGATCCACACAGTCAAAGGCTTTGGCATAGTCAATAAAGCAGAAATAGATGTTTTTCTGGAACTCTCTTGCTTTCTCCATGATCAAGCGGATGTTGGCAATTTGCTCTCTGGTTCCTCTGCTTTTTCTAAAACCTGCTTAAACATCAGGAAGTTCATGGTTCATGTATTGCAGAAGCCTGGCTTGGAGAATTTTGAGTATTACTTTACTAGTGTGTGAGATGAGTGCAATTGTGCAGTAGTTTGAGCATTCTTTGGCATTGCCTTTCTTTGGGATTGGAATGAAAACTGACCTTTTCCAGTCCTGTGGCCACTGCTGAGTTTTCCAAATTAGCTGGCATATTGAGTGCAGCACTTTCACAGCATCATCTTTCAGGATTTGAAACAGCTCCCCTGGAATTCCATCACCTCCACTAGCTTTGTGTGTAGTGATGCTTTCTAAGGCCCACTTGACTTTACATTCCAGGATGTCTGGCTCTAGCTGAGTGATCATACCATCATGATTATCCAGGTTGTGAAGATCTTTTTTGTACAGTTCTTCTGTGTATTCTTGCCACCTCTTCTTAGGGTAAACTAAATATAGAAGAAGGTGGGATACGAAGAATATATACTAAGCTCAGGTAACAGGTAAGGGAGGTGGGTCTAAAAATTCCCAGGAAGCAAAAGTTAGTATGTCTGGAATAAGGAAATTAAGTGAGAAAGACTAACATGTGAAATGAAGCTGGAGACAAAGCAGGAGACCAGATTATGCAGAACTTTGTGTTTTTACTAGGAACTTGGTCTTTATCCTACACATAATTGAAAGTCAATGGGGTCAGTCACTAAATGGTTATACTCTGAGGGATTGTATAATCAGATTTGCATTTTTAAAAGTATATATTTGATGAGATGACTCCTAGATTAGAAGAGAACCAGTGTGTGTGTGGAAAACCAATTTGGAGACTGTTGTGACTATCTGGACCTAAGATGATGGTGACTCCATGAACTCTAACCCACCAGACTCCCCTGTTTATGGAATTCTCCAGGCAAGAATACTGGAGTGGGTAGCCATTCCCTCTCTAGAGGATCTTCCTTTCTCAGGGATTGAACCCAGGTCTCCTGCTCTTCAGGTAAATTATTTACCATCTGAGCCACCAGGAATGCTCCTTCACTCTTGCGGCTGTCTGCACCTAGGACGATGGTATTTACTTGGAGTAGGGGGCTGTACAAAGGTGTATCTGTCATTTATTTAGTGTCTTCCATGGGACACATAGGGCTCCCAGGTGGCACAGTGGTAGAGAATCTGCCCACCAATGCAGGAGACACAGGGGACGTAGGTTCAATCCCTCAGTCAGCAAGATCCCCGGGAGTAGGAGCTAGCAAACCACTCCAGTATTCTTGCCTGGAAAATTCCATGGACAGCAAAGCCTGGCAAGCTACAGTCCATGGGTATACAGAGTCAGAGTCAGACACGACTGATTGACTGAGCACACACATGGACCAGAAGATTGCCCAGGGCTACCACCCCAGGCACAATACTTCAGGCTGCTTTGACCTCATGGCAAATACGAGTGCTTCCTCAAATCCTGGACAGAAGAGAGAGCCTGGAAGGCTGTACACTGACTTTTAGATACTTCCTCAAGGAAGTGACCATGTAACTCCTGCTCACATTTCAGTAGAAGAACATATAAGTCCCTTGCACTATGCTTCATGTCAAGTAGGTAAGGAATGCTACATGCAGCAAGAACAAGTTAGTAGCCAATCTGTAGCTTTTCCTCCAACCTAGTGGTACTCAATGGGGTGTGATTTTGCCCTCAAGGGGACATTTTGCAATGTCTAGAAACAGTTTGAGTTTTACAACTGAATAGTTGCTACTGACATCTAGTGGGTGGAGAACAAAGATGTTGCTAAACATCCTACAATACAAATGACAGCCCCCTACAACAGTGTGTGTGTGTGTGTGTGTGTGTGTGTGCGCGCACGCACACACGCACACACATTCACTCTTGTCTCACTCTTCCCAACCCCACGGACTGTAGCCCGCTAGGCTCCTCTACCCATGGAATTTTCCATGCAAAAATACTGGAGTCGGTTGCCATTTCCTCCTCCAGGGGATCTTCCCAACCCAGGGATTGAATCCACATCTCTTGGGTTTCCTGCATTGGCAAGCAGATCCTTTAACAACTCCACCACCTGGGAAGCCCACAACAGAGAATAATTTGGCCAAATATCCAGTAGTGCTAAGACTGAGAAACCCTACTCTAGCATCATGGATATGTAAAAACGTAATGCATGGTTGTATCCTCCTTTCAATTCTAACTCAAGGAATATATAAAAGTATGTAATACCCTGAAAAACTTGCCAAGTACTAAAGCAAGCATCTATATCTCAGGTTGTTCAGGAGGAACCTGTATTAAGGAGATGCAGCTACACTGGGTGATTGGTGCTGGTCACTTATTCTGGACAGGGCTAGATACTTTGCAAGGGATAAAATGTTAAAAATGCCATGTTGATGGCTTCCCTGAGATGAGGGTGTGCACACCTTCACAGTACAATCCCTCATGAAACACTCATGCCAAGTATGAAGCATCATGGAAAAATAGGAAACTTTCTGGTAGTTATGATCTCTTGTTGTTGTTATTCAGTTACTAAGTCATATCTGACTCTTTGCGACCCCATGGACTGCAACATGCCAGGCTTCCCTGTCCTTCACTATCTCCTGGAGTTTGCTCAAACTCATGACCATTGAGTCTATGATGCCATCCAACCATCTCATCCTCTGTTGCCCCCTTCTCCTCCTACTCTAATCTTTTCCAGCCTCTGGGTCTTTTCTGAGTCGGCTTTTTGTATCAGGTGGCCAAAATATTGGAGGTTCAGCTTCAGCATCAGTCCTTTCAATAAACATTCAGGCTTGATTTTCTTTAGGATTGACTTCTTTGATATCCTCGCTGTCCAAGGGACTCACAGGAGTCTTTTCCAGCACAACACTTCAAAAGCATCAATTCTTCGGTGCTCAGCCTTCTTTGTGGTCCAACTCTCACATCTGTACATGACCACTAGATCACTACACTCTTATCATATACACTGTATTTTTCCTGCCTTATATCCCTTCTAAATGCAGTGTATATTTTGTGCAGGGGGAAGCCTACTGTATCTCCCAAGTATGGTTATCAGTCCAGACCCAGGGCCACCGCTTGCTTTTGGAGAGGGCACACTGCACTAGTATCCAAGCCTTTGGTAAGCATCTGTAACATCTACCTCAAGTTTTTGGAATTAAGATGAAAAGAAGGAGCAGTTCTGAGAGATATTTAGGAAGTGATGCAAATATAGCTGTTCTCTCCCAGAATCTATTTTGCATCATCTTCTTTGTCAGAGAAGACCAGATTTTGTTCAGGTAACTTCCCTCTTGCATGCTTCAGGGTAAGCTGGTTCCAGATCCCTTGCCAGTAATTGATTTAGGCATAGGCATATAACATAATTCAAGCAAATGATATGTACAGGAGAAGCCAGTGGAGGCTTCTGGGAAAATGTTTCTGCATACTTAAAAAGAGGTACTTAAGATGAGATGGCCTTTTTTCCCACTGGGCATTGTTGAATTTATATGTGGAACTGAGATGTGCTTTAGCACTCTTGCAACTATAATAGAAATTGTCTGAGGACAAGGGAGACATGCTAGTGATAGCAGAGAGAAAAGTGAAGAAAAATACTCGTACTCGAATTATTTCTGACTTAACCAACCCTGGAGTACTCTTATGCCAAGGCTTATTATTATCTGACATTTTTAAAACTTTAATTTTAAATTAATTGATATTGACTTTTTTTTGGTTAGGTGTAGCTAAGCATCTGAAGTGATACAAAATTTAAAATCTATAGGAATATAATGGAATAGACGGAGGAGTGAAGAACATTTAGATTTCTGGGTGGCAGTGTGGGATATAGCAATTTCAGTAGATATGTTAACACCAAAGATGTAAGGTTTAATTAGGAATATCATAAGTTTATCTTTGGATATTTTGAGTTTTAGGTGTCTTCCAAGATCTTGAGTTGAGGTACCCATTTATAAGTTATCTGGGCAAAGGTGATTATTTGTGTGTATGAGTGGCCTAGCCTAGGGAAAACTTCAGCCTTTAATATCAATGTCCACATAAGAAAGCATGGACCTGTGGCAGTGGCTAAGAGCAGTAATCAAAAAAAAAAAAGAAGAAGAAGAAGGAAGAGGAGGAGGAGGAAGCCAGGAGTATGTTGTGTCACAGAAATCCGGAGAAGAGAATGTTTCATGAAACAGTAAAGGTTGACAATAAGAAATGCTATAAGAAATTTTAAAAAAAAGGTTAAGAATCATTTCTTTTAAATTTTAAAAATATTGAAAATCAGAATCAGCTTTATAAAAAAAATTATCAGTGTTTGTGTAACATATTTTTTCATGAGATTTTTTTTTCTCTTTTGAGCCTTCTGACAGCTGTTAGAAATGGCTAGAATAATTATTGTTGAATCAGTTTTACACAGACAAGGATACTTAGATATGCTAAGTGATTTGAACCCCATAGTAATGGAGTAGATAAACTGAAATTCAAGCTCATAACTCTTGGTCTGGATCTTTTTCTATACTACCCCAAATTCTACTACAATTCACTACTTTGTTTGCAATAGTGAATTAATTCTGAGTTCCCTAGGAGGGAAAAAGAGACAGACAGATAGGCAGGCAAAGTAGATATACATTAAACACATAGTAGTTTGGACACTCTAGGACCTGCATTACAGGAAGAACAGGTATCCTCAGATGCCTTTCAACCACAAATCTGCCACATAGGGAAAGATCCAGAAGCCTGAGAGGGTAGGATTTTGAGATACTGAGAATTGAGGACGGGGAAGATGGAATGAGGTGTGATCACCATTTGTGGTGGGAGGAGGAATTATTAATCTTTAGTGAACTACATTATTCCCTTTGGAAACATGGTTTACATATTCTCAAAACAACTGCGTAAACAGGTATTGATAAATGTATCAGTGTGTTTGGACTGTCCTAGGCTCAGAGGTAAAGAATCTGCCTGTCAATGCAGAAGACATTGGTTGGATCCCTGGGTTGGAAAGAAAGACGCCCTGTAGGAGGAAATGCAATCCACTCCAACATTCTTGCTTGAGAAACCACATGGACAGAGAAGCCTGGTGGGCTACAGCCCATGGGGTCACAAAGAGTCGAACACAACTTAGCAACTAAACAACAAGGGTTGTCCTGACAAAGTACCAAAAACTAGATAGCTTAAACAACAGAAATATCTTAGCTCACAGTTCTGGATGAAGAGTGGGGTTGTTTTCTTCTAAAGACTTGAAGAGGAAGAATCTTGTCCATGTCTCTCCCCTAGCTTCTAGTAGTTGGCTGATAGCCTTTGATGTTTCTAGGCATGTAGAAGCATCATTCTGATTTCTGTCTTTATCTTCACATGATGTTCTCCATGTGTGTCTTTCTCTGTCCAAACTGTCCCTTTTTATGGAAGGACATCAGATGTATTGGATTAGCATCCATGCTAGATACATTTAACTAATTATATCTGCACTAACTCTTGCCAAATAAAGTCACATTCTGAGGTACTTGGGATTAGGACTTCAATATATGAATATTTTTGAGGACACAATTCAATCCATGATAAACTTCTCTTAACAATGAGTAAAAATGAAGTATGTGATTAGTGGATGATATGCATGCATACATATATATACATATACATACACACACGTGTGTGTATGTGTGTAAGAACACAAGTCTCCTAGATCAGAGGTACCCTGAAACACATGGTTTATTATTCACACGGAAGACAGTAGCTGGAGCATCATTGTGCTGCCCCCAAGTCCTTATCCCCTCACGGTGACATGATAAAGGTAGAATTTTGGCTGCATGTGCATACAACTCAGGAAAACAATCATAACATTAGGAGACTCTCAACTATGATGGTTCTCCTTTCACATTTGCCCATCCTACCCTCTGGAGAAAAATCTGCTAATTATCCTGAAATATAAACAATCTTCCTCTAAGTGAGAAGGGAAAACATCTCTAGGCTTCTTACCCTGGAATATAAGCTGGTGTCTCTGGAGAGAGGAAGAAGACGACTTTACCTTCACTGCCCTAGGGCTTTTCCATGCTCTGAGAGTCTCTGCAACTCTCAGGAAGGATACATTATCTCTAGCTTCCAAGGCTGTTTACTATTCAGACATGTCTTTTGTTCAAAAGGGCTGAACCATGCCAGAACATGAGAAATCCAATGAGAATTGTCTCCAAATAGCTCGGTATAAGCTCTCGACTGTACAGCTGATGAAACTGATAACTGGAGTAATGTTGTATTAAATTTTACATATATCTTTTAAAAGTATTTAACATATTGCATTTTAGTAGTTTCTTTATGTATATGCCTCCTTATTATCAATAGATTACAAAATGCTTGAGATCCTAGACCAACAATTCCATTTAAATATTGTCAATGACTAGCAGAGCACTTGACAACTTATGAGCATTTGTTAAATTATTGTTTAATGAATATATAAAACAGAAAATTTCACCTATTTTTCCCTGCTACATGTATACTTATTCTCTTCTTTGACCTTTCTAACTTGGAAGGTTAAATGTAGTAATTTATCCATTATTTGTTTTTCTTCAATGACTTGATCCTTTCACTGATCCAAATACACCTAAAATTTTTTAATCTTCAAGTTTCTTTCTTTATTTACTTTCCTTCCTGATTTGGGGCTGTCTCTTTGTTTTATCCCTCTTTAATCTTCTAGGCCAAACATTCATATTATTATTACAAAAGTTCTAGGTGCTTAAAATTAAGTGAATTATTTTTGTTAGAAGAAAATGGCATTTTGCAAAATCCAACTAACCTGCACATTTAAATGGCTGTTGCATATGAAGAGATGTGCTTCTTTTCCAAATGAAAAAGAACTGAAATTTTATTTCAACTCTATCACAAGTTTTAAATACATCCTGAACCAATCTCATTTTTGTCCATATTTTGGCCATTTCTCAAGCATTTTTAGTTATAATCCTGGATAGTATTTCATGCTTGTAGAGGTCCATATGGAAGTGACTCACTTGACAAAATGAGTAACAGTTGTACACAGCTGTTTGGGCTGTATCAACCAACCCGTTTGCAGGTGGTAAACTACCTCTGCTGAATTCCTTTGTATCATTAAGGTGGATGGTATGGAGATACAAGAAAGGAGGAGTGAAGCTTCACTCTTGCAAATACAATTCCAAACCGCTAATGTCCTTATTTATTTAGAAAACATCTTAGTATATATTTCAGGTTTTGGACTAAGGATACTTAAATAACCTAAATTTGACTCATTTTAAAAAACCATAATGGCACCCTATAACAAATCTAAGAACCAGCATAAAGCCACTGAGGTCTACTGTAGAATGACTTATAGGTTAGCTAAAAGAGGAGTGAAAAATAAAAGTGAATAAGGTTTATATGATATATAAGCTTGTGATTAGTCAGTTCAGTCACTCAGTCTTGTCTAGCTCTTTGTGAACCCATGAACCATAGCAAGCCAGGCCTCCCTATCCATCACCAACATCCAGAGTCCACCCAAACCCATGTCCATTGAGTCATTGATTCTGACTCAACCATCTCATCCTCTGTCATCCCCTTCTCCTCCTGCCTTCAATCCCTCCCAGCATCAGGGTCTTTTCAAATGAGTCAGCTCTTCCCATCAGGTGACCAAAGTATTGGAGTTCTAGCTTCAACATCAGTCCTTCCAGTGAATACTCAGGACTGATCTCCTTTAGGATGGACTTGTTGCATCTCCTTGCAGTGCAAGGGATTCTCAAGAGTCTTCTCCAACACCACAGTTCAAAAGCATCAATTCTTAGGTGCTCAACCTTCTTTATAGTCCAACTCTCACATCCATACATGACTACTGGAAAAACCATAGCCTTGACTAGACAGACTTTTGTTGGCAAAGTAATGTCTCTGCTTTTCAATATGCTCTCTAGATTGGTCATAACTTTCCTTCCAAGGAGTAACCTTTTGCCAGTGCCTCAAATTCAAAGTGCATAACTGAAGGAAGAAATAAGTTTCAAAAGATACTGTATTTGGGGGTCCAGTTTAATAACTTTTAAATTTACAGTTATTCACTTAGATGGAATGAAAACATTGTATTAGTTCATGTGTGAGATAGATTTTTGTTTCCTAACTATAGTTGGAGGACAAAATGTTGTATATCCTTTACTGTATAGAGTCAACAATTTTAGCTCTGGTTATAGAGTACACCTGCATTTAACTGTCATGTCTTACTTGGAGAAGGACCATGAAGATTACATTTAACATTTCTAAGAGTCAGATTATGTTTCAGTCAAATGACAGTAGAATAAAATAAAACAGATTGGAAATTATTAGAGTTCAGTGTGTGCAGTAAGCATGTATTTTATGAATTACGCACATGCTCACCCACACACCCTTATATGAATATATATATATAGTTTACATATATATATATATATATATATATATAGTTTCTTTCGTGGTTCAGAGAGTAAAGAATCTGTCCACAATGTGGGAGAACCAAGTTTGATTCCTGAGTCAGGAAGATCCCTTGGAGAAAGAAATGGCTACCTGCTATGGTATTCTTGCTTGAGAATTCCATGGACAGAGAAACCTGGTAGGCTACAGTCCATAGGGTCGCAAAGAGTCAGATAGGACTGAACACTTTCACTTTCACTTTTCGTAGTTGGTTTACAGTGGTCATGTTAGCTTCAGGTACATAAATGTGATTCAGCTATATGCATATACATATATATATTTAAGCATGATCTAAAATGTATTCATTCCTTGGATGTGTTTATCAATATGTTTGAAAGCCATTCTTCTTCAGAAGGGCTTAATTAATAAAGAGCAGAAGGCTTTGAATAATTTGAAGTTACTTGTTTGTAGCGGTGGAATTAGATGTGGAATTTAAGGCGTTGGAGCTCCTTTGAAAATCTGTCATAAAACACTGGATAAAAGTGTAACTAGATGATTAGCACTTCCAAAAGGGTTCATATTTTTCCACTGGAAATGCTGGTCCCTTCAGCAAGGAACATTGGCTCATTCTGAAAGCAAACAACATTCTTCTGCTTTAATGATACATATCATATAGCAAGCATTTGCCAATGAAAAAGACATGCTGATTAGAGTGACTGCTTGACTGAAAACATACAGTTGGAATCACCTATAATTTTACTGCTTTATCTCAAGGAGTCCTAGATTACTTGGAACACACAAGGCAATAATATTATTTCTTTTCATGACACTTATTCAGAGGTAGTTTTGCCAGGCAACTAACAAGCTTAATCTTCAGGGTCCCTCACCTGATGGGTTTCATTTAAGGTTTTAAACCTAATCATGATTTTATGATTTTTGTATTATTTTCATTAAAAGGGGGCCTCAGATTTGAGCAAGCTTCAGATATTACAAAAACTAGATCCATCTTTGTACTAAGTATAGATTAACTGGCCATATTAAGTTGTAAAGTTTTTGTCTTCTGTGTATTTGAAAGTCCCAACAAATAGGGAGTTGTTTGGATATATAGTAAAGAGGAGATTTGAGGGGGAAATAGTTCGACCTTGTTGATCTTGAGCAAGTCATTAACGTCTCTGAAAATCTATTCCCTTAACCAAAAAATAGAAACAGTAACTCATGGGGCCATTTTGAGGGCCAAATGTAACCTCCCACAAACATGGTGATGAGTAAATGTCAACATTTCTCTCCCAACCTCAGGCTGGAAATAGATCCCATGTAGGACTGAGTTGATTCACTGTTCCTCAGCCTCCTTCTGTTAAAGACCACAACATAGAAAAAAGAACTGAGTGAGAGGGAAAAGAAAGGAAGAGAGAAAGACAGAGAGAGAAGGCAGGGAAGGAAGCAGAGAGCAGGAAGGAAGGAAGGGAGGGAGGGAGGAAAAGAGGGAGGAAAAGGAAAAAAAAAAAGTAAACCAAAGAACATGAATCACATTTTCTCCCTTAATTTTTGTCCACAAAGCTCAAAACCAGCACTCTTTCTCTGCTAGTATGAAGGCATCAGGAAATTTTTATAATTCTCTGACATACAGGTATGAAAAATCATTGTAATGCCTGAAATTACAAATGTTCCATAGGCTGCATCCAGTGACACCAACACCGTTTTAATCAATTCAATAGAAAAAGCAGACATTTGCTATGTGTGCATTGTAAATCGCTTCAGTCATGTCCTACTCTTTGCCATCCTTTGGACTATAGCCCTCCAGACTCCTCTGTCCATGGAATTCTCCAGACAAGAATAATGGAGTGTGTTGTCATGCCCTCCTCCAGGGGATTTACCTGACCCAGGGATCAAACCCATGTCACTTATGCTTTCCTGCATTGGCAGGAAGTTTACCACTAGTGCCAACAGGGAAGACATTTGCTATATCATTATTATACAAAATCCAGCTTGCCTGGTGGCTCAGATGGTAAAAGAATCTGCCTGCAATGTAGGAGACCCAGGTTCAATCCCTGGGTCTGGAGGATCCCCTGGAGAAAGAAATGGCAACCCACTCCAGTATTCTTGCCTAGAGAATCCCATGGACAGAGGAGCCTGGCAGGTTTCAGTTCATAGTGTTGCACAGGACAGCGACTAACACTTTCACTTTTACTTTTCTTTACACAAAATCCAGGCTTGCCACCATGAGGCCAAAGCAATCACATGAATGGCTGACATTCTCTCCTCTCACATATTTGTTTTGCCATCATATCAACCTCAACTCCATCCTTTCTATTATCAGCATAAAAAAAGACCTTCTCAAAAACATTGGAACATCTTTTCCTGCAAAATTGATTTCATAACCTTAAGAAAACAGAAAGCAGCAAAAAAATGAATTTTATTGTGATAGATTCTGTGGGACAGACTTTCTTCCTCATCCTTCCAGATTCATCCCCCAAAGTGTGAAATATTATCAGTTAAGAAAGGCAGGTTAAAGATAGCTGCATTATAACTGATGAAGGGCTGCTAAATGTTTAGAGAGTGATCATCAATTTCACATCATTGGCAGACATCTTCTGTGAGAGATTCTTCTGTCATAAATTCTCCCCTTCTCTTCCACTGGAAGAAAGCTTCTCTGAACAGCCTTACAGCTAGCACGCTACAAGGAGCCCGCCCCACCCCTTGTCACAGCTCAAGGAGTTGGCATGACAAAAGAATAATTGAATTGGTAATGCAACAATACATAACATAGATCACCATTTTGAAACAGGGATGTTTAAGTCATGAATAATGAAGTGATTTCTTCCAGGGTAATTTATGGCACAGGTACTTTACAAGAACAGGCTCCCTTAAGTGTATAAATGCACAGCACCTCTGACCGAAGAGAGTTCAGTCAGGTCTCACAGCTCAGTTAAATCCCTTCCTTTGTGGCTTCCACTTAGGGTGGGTAATAGGGTGACAGGTATGAGGTGGGGAATATTTATTTATTATGTTTTATTTTTTTCATGCTCTATGGAATCTGATGCAAGAACCAGGAGAGGAGAGGTTTGCTGAAGAGAGGAGAGATTTGCTGAAGCAGCTCTATATTGAGAATCAAGCACCTGCCAAGTAATCATAACTTCTGACCATTTCTGGGCTCCATCAAATTGGAGTCATTACTTCTGGTCACATCACTGAATCTGACCTACTCAACAGCGAGAGTTGCCAACAGGTGAGCTGCTGGGAAACTGATCTGTGGAAAAATAGACCCCATTCTATCTTCTAATATTGAAAATATATTTTTTCTCATTTACAAAACCTACATCTCTATGCTACTTATAGCAAAGATTTCATTCAAAGGATAAGAAGAATTCTTATTTGGGATGAATAAAGGTCCTGAAGAATTGCTAATTGCTTTTCTATCAACAAAGAAGGCATCTCAGAAGGATGTACCAACAAAACAGAAGGAAAGGGGATGGGATGAGGGAAATGATTTTGTCTTAGGAAAAGGTAATGATTAGGTACAGACAAGAAGGTCGAGGAGAAAGTCCGTGGGATTCTTTGGTCCACTAGGTTGTGTTCGTATTGATGGTTTGGGAAAACAAAAGTGGATTAAAATAAAGGCTCATGATCCTTATACCACAGTGATAATAAATAATAGCTGTTGTTTATTCAGTTTTCACTGTGTATCAGGTACTGTGCTATGCATTTTGCACATGTTTTATTTTATTTTACCAATAACTCTGCAGTGTTGTTCATATTTTTGCCTTCATTTTATAGATAATGAATTGGAAGGTCAGAAAATTTAATTAACTTGATGAAACTCTACCACTATCTAAGTTGGAAAGCAAACTCATCTGGGTTTTATTCCAAAGGATCAAAACACTATTTTTATCAAGACAAATGAAAATCAAATTAAATACACTAAGGACAAAAGAATTTATTCTTTTAGCAAGCCTAAATGAAGACTGTTTCTCAAAGCCTAGCAAAGGAAGCAAAAAGTTGCTCAATCATGTCCAACTCTTTGTGGCCCCATGGACTGTGGCCTGCTAGGCTCCTCTGTCCATGAAATTCTCTAGTCAAGAATATCGGAATTGATTGCTATTGCCTTCTCAAGGGGATCTTCCCGACCCACAGATCAAATCTGGTCTCCTGCATTGCAGGCAGATTCTTTACCATCTGAGCCACCAGAGAAGCCCCCTGCAAAGGAAGCAAAGTCATAAGCAAAGAGTCATATGTGTGCTTTAATTCTGGTGTGTAATGGATAGTGTATTACCAATCTGGGTTCTTTGGGTACAATAAAAAGAAACTGACTCTAGGTAAGTAAAGAGGAAAATAATTTAACTAGAAAAAATAAAGAATTACATTGGTTGGGAGTAATCAGCTCTAGATACTACAAGAACAACTCTCCATAAACCACAGTGGCTGAACCAAATGAAAGTTTAACTATTGCTTATGTCATAGAACTAACACCCAAAAAAGATGTCCTTTTCATTACAGGGGACTGGAATGCAAAAGTAGGAAGCCAAGAAACACCTGGAATAACAGGCAAATTTGGCCTTGGAGTATAGAATGAAGCAGGGCAAAGGCTAATAGAGTTCTTCCAAGAGAATGCATTGGTCATAGCAAACACCCTCTTCCAACAACACAAGAGAAGTCTCTACACATGGACATCACCAGACGATCAACACCGAAATGGGATTGATTATATTCTTTGCAGCCAAAGATGGAGAAGCTCTATAAACTCAGCAAAAACAAGACCAGGAGCTGACTGTGGCTCCGATCATGAACTCCTTCTGCCAAATTCAGACTTAATTGAAGAAAGTGGGGAAAACCACTAAATCATTCAGGTATGATCTAAATCAAATCCCTTATGACTATACAATGAAACTGAGAAATAGATTTAAGGGACTAGATCTGATAGACAGAGTGCCTGATGAACTATGGACAGAGGTTCCTGACATTGTACAGGAGAGAGGAATCAAGACCTTCCTCAAGAAAAATAAATGCAAAAAAGCAAAATGGCTGTCTGAGGAGGGCTTTAAAGAGCTGCAAAAAGAAGGGAAGCAAAGGAGAAAAGGAAAGATACATCCATTTGAATGCAGAGTTTCAAAGAATAGCAAGGAGAGATAAGAAAGCCTTCCTCAGTGATCAATGCAAAGATATAGAGGAAAACAATAGAATGGAAAAGACTAGATGTCACTTCAAAAATTAGAGATACCAAAGGAACTTTTCATGCAAAGATGGGCTCAATAAAGGACGGAAATAGTAGGGACCTAACAGAAGCAGAAGATATTAAGAAGAGGTGGCAAGAATACACAGAAGAAGTGTACAAAAAAGATCTTCATGACCCAGATAATCACGATGGTGTGATCACTCACTTAGAACCAGAAATCCTGGAAGGTGAAATCAAGTGGGCCTTGGGAAGCATCACTACGAACAAAGCTAGTGGAGGTGATGGAATTCCAGTTGAGCTATTTCAAGTTCTGAAAGATGATGCTGTGAAAGTGCTGCACTCAGTATGCCAGCATATTTGGAAAACTCAGCAGTGGCCACAGGACTGGAAAAGGTCAATTTTCATCCCAATCTCAAGGAAAGGCAATGCCAAAGAATGCTCAAACTACTGCACAATTGCACTCATCTCACATGCTAGTAAAATGATGCTTAAAATTCTCCAAGCCAGGCTTCAGCAATATATAACTCTGAACAACCCGATGTTCAAGCTGGTTTTAGAAAAGACAGAGGAACTTTTAGAAAAGTCAGAGATCAAATCATCAACATCTGATGGATCACTGAAAAAGCAAGAGAGGTCCAGAAAAACATCTATTTCTGTTTTATTGACTATGCCAAAGCCTCTGACTGTGTGGATCACAATAAACTGTGGACAATTCTGAAAGAGATGGGAATACCAGACCACCTGAACTGCCTCTTGAGAAACCTCTATGCAGGTCAAGAAGCAACAGTTAGAACTGGACATGCAACAACAGACTGGTTCCAAATAGGAAAAGGAGTATGTCGAGGCTGTATATTGTCACCCTGCTTATTTAACTTATATGCAGCATACTCATGAGAAACGCTGGGCTAGATGAAGCACAAGCTGGAATCAAGATTTTGGAGCACAAAAAAATAAAGTCTGACACTGTTTCCACTGTTTCCCCATCTATTTCCCATGAAGTCATGGGACCAGATGCCATGATCTTAGTTTTCTGAATGTTGAGCTTTAAGCCAACTTTTTCACTCTCCTCTTTCACTTTCATCAAGAGGCTTTTTAGTTCTTCTTCACTTTCTGTCATAAAGGTGGTGTCATCTACATATCTGAGGTTATTGATATTTCTCCTAGCAATCTTGATTCCAGCTTGTGCTTCTTCCAGCCCAGCATTTCTCATGATGTACTTTGCATAGAAGTTAAATAAGCATGGTGACAATATACATCCTTGATGTACTCCTTTTCCTATTTGGAACCAGCCTGTTGTTCCATATCCAGTTCTAACCTTTGCTTCCTGATCTGCATAGAGGTTTCTCAAGAGGCAGGTCAGTTGGTCTGGTATTCCCATCTCTTTCAGAATTTTCCAGTTTATTGTGATCCACACAGTCAAAGGCTTTGGCATAGTCAATAAAGCAGAGATAGATGTTTTTCTGGACCTCTCTTGCGTTTTCAATGATCCAGCAGATGTTGGCAATTTGATCTCTGGTTCCTCTGCCTTTTCTAAAACCAGCTTGAACAGTAACTTTAGAGCCCAATAAAATAAAGTCTGTCACTCTTTCCAATTTTTCCCCTTTTATTTGCCATTAAGTGATTTATATACTTACACACTCACTTTTAGCACCCCCCCCCCCCCACACACACATTCACACATTTGCATATGCCCCCAACAAAATGCTTGCATGGAAAAGTGGAAGCAAAATAGACATAGGAGTCTCTGGTTTTGTCACTACATTCTATATTTGCTGTGGACAACTGTAGAGACTTTGGGAAATTTTAAAAGGAGATGCAGATGATTGATTAACCTAAAGTGAAATGACTCTGGAGTCAGCATTTAGTGATGTATGGAGGGTGGGGAAAGCCCTGGACTAGAGTCTAGAGGCTCCCCTGGTCACTCGGTAGTAAAGAGTCTGCCTGTCAATGCAGGAGATGCAGGGGACTCAGGTTTGATATCTGGGTCAGGAAGATCCCCTAGAGAAGGAAATGGCAACCTAATCCAGTATTCTTACTTGGGAAATCCCATGGACAGAGGAGCCTGGCAGGCTGCAGTCCAGGGTATCACAAAAGAGTTGGACATGACTTAGCATCTAAACAGAAACCCTAATTACATGGATTAACTTTTTTTTTTTTTACTACTCATGATGTCACCTCTGAAGAGTTGTTGGTAAGTTCTTAGACTCATTTCCTATCTGTTACCAACATGAGAGCAATATTGTCTTTTTTCTTATTGTAGTTTCTGAAAGTAATTATGTGAAAATGATTGAAAAATAATGTGCATTATATAGAAGTTCACAAATCATGTGGAAACCTCATCCATTAGTCCTGAAGTTGAAAATAAATTTGAGCCTAGATAAAATAGACATGCTTTTGAGATAGGATATGGAAGGGATGGAGGAGCCAAATTGAGAAGACAGAGTTCGCATGTCTACCTCCAGCTGCACTTGGTTACTACTTCAATGCCAATCACATAAGGTAATAGTAATTGGCATTATGTTCCCAGATTCATCAGTAATAACTCACTGAAACTAGAGCAAATCAATTTGTAGGCATTTCATTTTGAAATGAAACTTCAAATGAAATAATGGCCCTCACTAATGGTAAAGGCGTAGTTAATTCAAGCTAGTTTCAACTAGATACTATGCACAGGAAAAGATAAAAATAAATAAGACTGTTTAACCCAAGGAATCAAGATTGCCGGGAGAAAAATCAATAATCTCAGATATGCAGATGACGCCACCCTTATGGCAGAAAGTGAAGAGGAACTAAAAAGCCTTTTGATGAAATTGAAAGTGGAGAGTGAAAAAGTTGGCTTAAAGCTCAACATTCAGAAAACGAAGATCATGGCATCTGGTCCCACCACTTCATGGGAAATAGGTGGGGAAACAGTGGAAATAGTGTCAGACTTTATTTGAGGGGGCTCCAAATCACTGCAGATGGTGACTGCAGCCATGAAATTAAAAGATGCTTACTCCTTGGAAGTAAAGTTATGACCAACCTAGACAGCATATTCAAAAGCAGAGACATTACTCTGCCAAAAAAGGTCCGTCTAGTCAAGGCTATGGTTTTTCCAGTGGTCATGTATGGATGTGAGAGTTGGACTGTGAGGAAAGCTGAGTGCTGAAGAATTGATGCTTTTGAACTGTGGTGTTGGAGAAAACTCTTGAGAGTCCCTTGGACTGCAAGAAGATCCAGCCAGTCCATTCTAAAGATCAGTCCTGGGTGTTCATTGAAAGGACTGATGCTAAAGCTGAAACTCCAATACTTTGGCCACCTCATGAGAAGAGTTGACTCATTGGAAAAGACCCTGATGCTGGGAGAGATTGGGGGCAGGAGGAGAAGGGGATGACAGAGGATGAGATGGCTGGATGGCATCACCGACTCGATGGACATGGGTTTGGGTGAACTCTGGGAGTTGGTGATGTACTGGGAGGCCTGGCGCCTGGCGTGCTCCGATTCATAGGGTCGCAAGAAGTCGGACACGACTGAGCGACTGAACTGAACTGAACTGAACTGAACCCAAGGAAAATAATACAGTAAATAAAGTTTCCATCTTCGTGTTAAGGGAAGAACAAAATAAAATAAAAACATTGGTTTACTTTAAAAATTTCACATTATAAGAAGGAAGTTTAAACACTTCTTAACCAGAATAAACACTAAAGAGAAAGTTGTCAAGTGGAAAATACTGTGACATTGAAAGGAGGTTATGTCTTGCTTCACCAGAGGAAACTGTGTCTTTGGATAAGTCATTTGATTGTGTGTGGTCTCAAATCCTTAAATAATTAAAGTTAATTCCTATACGAATATCACATTTCTTCTCACAACCTAGTCTTCATACTGCATAACTGACTTTCATTAACTGCATATTATCCTCCCAGTCAGTCATGTTCAGCTCAGGTGTCGGAGTCACTCTGCCTCCGGTCTCTTCCTCATTCCAGCCAAGCTTTGGATGGTCTAGCCCTCTCTCTCTTCCTCTTTTTAATTTGGAAATTCTTTTTTATTTAAGTATAATTGAAATACAATATTATATTATTTTCAGGTGTACAACATAGTGGTTTCTTCTTTTACAATTAGGAAATGATCACCGCAGTGATATAGTTACCATCTGTCACCATATAAAATTATTACATTATGGATTCTATCACCTATGCTGACAAAACATCCCTTGACTTACATGTTTTATAACTGGAAGTTTGTACCTTCTACCCTCTTCACTTATGTTACCCATTCCCCACCCCTTCCTTCTGGCAACCACCGGTCTGTTCTCTGCATCTGAGTCTGTTTCAGGTTTGTATTTTGTTCCCTTTCTTTAGTTTTTTAGATTCCACATGTAAGTGAAATCTTCTGGTGCTTGTCTTTCTCCGTCTGACATTTCACTTAGCATAATATCATCTAGGTCCCACCATGCTGTTGAAAACTGCAAGATTTCATTCTTTTTTATTTTTTATGGCTAATGAACATTCCATGGTATATATACAAAAATTTGTTTATCTCTTTATCTATAAAAGGAAACAAGTTGCTTCCATGTCTTGGCTATTGTAAATAACACTACAATGAACATAGGGGTACAAATATGTTTTCAAATTAGTGTTTTCATTTTCTTCAGGTAAAAACTCAGATGTGGAATTGCTGGATGGTATAGTAGTTCTATTTTTAAAGAAACTGCCATATCATTTTCTATAGTGGCTGATTTAAAGTCCCACCAACAGTATAGAAGTGTCCCCTTTTCTCCACATCTTTGCCAGTACTTATCATTTGTTGTCTGTTTGATGATAGCCATTCTGGCGAATGTGAGGTGATATCTCTCTGTGGTTTTTATTTGTATTTCCCAGATGATTAGTGATGGTGAGTATCTTTTCATGTGCCTATTGGTCACCTGTGTGTCTTCCTTGGAAAAAATGTCTGTTCAGGTCCTTTGCCCATTTTTAGCCTTGTTATTTATGTTTAGTTTTATGAGTTCTTTGTATATTTTGGATATTAAAACTTTATCATACATTGTTTGAAAATATCTTCTCCCCTTTAGTAGGCTGCCTTTTCATTTCATTGATGGTTTTTTGCACTGTGCAAAACCTTTTTACTTTGTTGTAATCCCATTTATTTATTTTTGCTTTTGTTTCCCTTGCCTGAGGAGATAGACACAAAAAAATTATGTCAAAGCATGCTACCTCTGATTTATTCTAGGAGTTTATGGTTTCAGCTCCTACATTTAATTCTCTGATCAATTTTAACTTTACATTTTGAATACAGTGTAAAAATGTAATCCAATTTGATTCTTTGGCATGTATCTGTCCACCTTTCCAAACACAGTTTAATTATTAAAGAGATTGTCTTTTCCCCATTGCCACATTTGTCAGAGCTTAATTGACCAGGTAAGTGTGGGTTTTCCCTGGACTCTCTATTTGGTTCTATTGAACTATGCATCTCTTCCTTTGCCAGTACCATACTGTTTTGATGACCATAACTTGGTAGTATAGTTTGAAATCAGGGACTGCGATACCTCCAGCTATAGTCTTCTTTCTTAAGATTGTTTTTGCCATTCATTGTCTTGTATTTCTGTACACATTTCAGGGTTATTTGCTTAAGTTCTGTGAAAAATGCTATTAGTATTGTGATAAGGATTGCACTGAGTCTGAGACTGCCTTTGTTTTTGTGGTCATCTTAACTATATTAATTCTTCTAACCCATAAGCATAGTATACCTTTCCATTTGTTTGTATCATCTTCAATTTCTTTCAGAAGTGTCCTGTAGTTTTCTGAGTACAGGCTTTTTACCTTTAGCCAAATTCTTTCCTAGGTATTTTGCTCTTTTTGATGGGATTGTAAATCAGATTTTTTTCTTAATTTCTCTGTTTACTAGTGTATGGAAATACAGCAGGTTTCTGCATATTGATTTTGTATCCCACATTTTACTGTATTACTTAATGAGTTTTAGTTGTTTTTTGGTGGCATCTTTAGGATTTTCTGTGTATAGCATCACATTAGCTGCAAATAGCGACAGTTTTACTTCTTTTGCACTTCAGATTCTCTTTATTTTTCTTATCTCATTGCTATAGGTAGGACTTCCAATACTATTTTGAACAATTGTGGTAAAAGTGAGCATCCTTGTTTTTTGTTTTTTGTTTTTGTTTTTGTTTTTGACCTTAAAGAAAATGTTCTTAGTTTTCACTGTTGAGTATGATCTTAGCTGTCGTCTTTATTTTGTTGAAGTATGTTTCTTCTATACCTACATTGTTGAGCTTTTATTTTAATCATGAATGGTTGTTGAACACTACTTTTTGTTATTGGCTGGCCTTTCTGGTAAGATTTTAACTTTTATATGCTTCTTATTATTAATTATCATTTTTTTCTTTTTAGCTTAGGAAGTTTCTTTCACATTTCTTGTAAAGCTAGTTTAGTGATGAATTCCATTAGCTTTTGCTTGTCTAGAAAACTCAGTTTTTCCCTCTAAAAGAAAACTTTGCAAGGTAGAATTCCTGTTTGTAATTTTTTTTTTCCTTTCTGCACTTTGAATATGTCGCAGCCTTCCTTCTAGGAAGTAAAATTTCTACTGAAAATCGGCTTTTGGATTTTGGAGTTTCCCTTGTATACAATATGTAGTTTTTCTCTTGCTGCTTTTAAAATTCTGTCTTTATTCTTAACTTTTGTCATTTCAATTATAGTATGTCTCAGTGCATGTCTCTTTGGATTCATCTTATCTGAAACTCTTTGGGCTTCCTGGACCTGGATGTCCGCTTCTTTCCCCAGATTAGGAACGTTTTCATCCATTATTTCTTCAAATAATTTTTTTGGCCCTTTCTCTTTCTCTTCTCCCCCTATAATGTGAAAGTTATTCCATCTGATGTTGTCCTAGAGGTCCCTGAGTGCTTCCCTTGTGGCTCAGCTTGTAAAGAATCTGCCTGCAGTGTGGAAAACCTGGGTTCAATCCCTGGATTAGGAAGATCCCCTGGAGAAGGGAACTTGGAAGAAAAGTTATGACCAACCTAGACAGCATATTCAACAGCAGAGACATTACTTTGCCGACTAAGGTCCGTCTAGTCAAGGCTATGGTTTTTCCTGTGGTTATGTATGTATGTGAGAGTTGGACTGTAAAGAAGGCTGAGCGCCAAAGAATTGATGCTTTTGAACTGTGGTGTTGGAGCAGACTCTTGAGAGTCCCTTGGACTGCAAGGAGATCCGACCAGTCCATTCTGAAGGAGATCAGCCCTGGGATTTCTTTGGAAGAAATGATGCTAAAGCTGAAACTCCAGTACTTTGGCTACCTCATGTGAAGAGTTGACTCACTGGAAAAGACTCTGATGCTGCAGGGGATTGGGGGCAGGAGGAGAAGGGAACAACAGAGGATGAGATGGCTGGATGGCATCACTGACTCGATGGACGTGAGTCTGAGTGAACTCCGGGAGTTGGTGATGGACAGAGAGGCCTGGCATGCTGCAGTTCATGGGGTTGCAAAGAGTCGGACACGACTGAGTGACTGAACTGAACTGAACTGGACTGAACCACTCCAGTATTCTGGCCTGAAGAATTCCAAGGACTACAGTTCATGGGGCCACAAAGAGTCGGACATGACTGACCGTCACTGTCACTGTAGAGGTCCCTGAAGGTATTCTTACTTCTTTTAATTCTCTTTTTCATTTTGTTGTTTTGTTTGTTTTCCATTGCCTTGTCTCTTAGCTCACTGATTTGTTTTTCTATTTTACCTACTGTGATGTTGAACCCCTCTAGTGTACTTTTCAGTTCAGTTATAACTTCTGTTTGGTACTTTCTTATATTTTCTATTTTCTGTTTGAAATTCTCACTGCATTCATCCTTTCTTCTCCCAGATTGGTAGCATCTTTATGATCATTCAATTGAATTATTGATCAGGTTCTTTGCTTATCACTTAATTGCATTTAATAAGGATCTTTTTCTGGGAATTTGCCTTGTTCTTTAGTTTGGAACCTATTCCTCTATCTCCTCATTTATCCTGTTTCTATGTGTTTGTCTATATGTATTTAGGTGAAATGGCTACCTCCTTCAGTATTAAAGGAATGGTCTTGTGTATAAACTATTCTGTGTGGCCTGGAGTACAATCTTCCCAGGCCACCAGGGCCAGGCAATCTATGGGCATCCCTCATAGAGGCTTTATGTGCCTACCATTTGTGGTAAGGCCACGACTCCTGCATGATAAGGGTGAGATTTGAGTCACTTAACCATCCCAACTGAAACTCAGTCTCTGTGCATGTCAGGCAGTGCTCAGGGCACCCACTCAGGGCCAACTGTGGTTCAATTGCTGCCTGGGAAGAGCATGGTGCAGGTGTGGCTTGGCTGCTACACAGAAAGGGCAGCACCTGGCATACTTGCCCAACAAAGTTGTGGTTTCAGTTCTGCACAAGGTTGATGGGGTGTGGAGCATTTTCTCAGCCTGACTGCAAGGCAAGGTCTGCAAAACACACCCTCCAGTGCTAGCAGGCTGGAGGGAGGGCATCTAAAATGATGTCTGTTGACTCTACCTCCAGCAAGTTAGGATGAAATTGAACAAATGGTGACTAGCAGTGCTCCCAACTCTGAATAAAGTCCCTGTAGCAGCTGTTTTAAAATTAGTGAATGTCCCTCAATTATGCTCTAGTAGGTTTTCAATCTATTGCATCAGCACTAGGTCTCAGAGAAAATAACTTTGCAAGCCAGCCCTTTAGAAGTGGAATCTTTGTTTCCTACATTTCTGTGATTCTCCTCATCTGGTCCTCTTTGTCAAAACCAGACACTTGGGAGGGGCCCATATTTCCAGTGCTGTCCCTCAGAGTCAGGATGCCTGATGTGTGATACAATCCCTTCACTCCTCAAGGGGGAATTCCAGATTTGGGGGATCCCTCCCAGCTGTGGGGTCATCACAGCTGGGGTGAGGTCCTGAGCAAGGCCATGTCTCCATCTCTTGAATCCTTCTCAATGCATTTATTTAGTCTTTTGTTGTGAAGGAGCTGTTCTAGTTCTCAGGTCCTTTATCAGAGAAAAGGCATTCTATAGGCCGCTGTAGATTTATTGTGCCCATGGGAGGAGGTGGGTCCAGGTCTTTCTGTGCTGCCATCCCTAACTCTGCTCTTAGCTCCCTCTCTTGATTCCTCTCCCACATTCCTCTCTCAGTTCCATTTAGGGTCTCTATAACCACTATCTGGATCATGTCCCATGTCTTAGGGGCTTGTGTGGTTTGTGTGACTCTGTAGCTCGGTCTCCCTGGATCACTGCTTACTGGAAGTTTAATCTTCTACCAGAATATACCAGCGGTTATGTTCACTTACATGAGCGGCACTTTCTCTGACTTTCCAAATAAAACATTGCCTTTGTACTGACCACTTTGGGGCTGTTTGAGAACTTGATCCATCATATCTTTCTCATAGCATATCTCAATTCAACTGCTTTTCTTCACATTCTCTATGACCCAAACAAATCAATATTTTGGTTTCTTCTAAATATTCGTTTTAGATATCCACTTCTGGAAAAGATGGAATAATAGAGATCATATTACTCTCCTGTCAAAAAAACCTAAAATACTAAACACAGTATGAGAAATAATGATTTTGAACATCAGGCAATGAAATGCAATGATTTTCTGAGAGCTGGGAAACAAATAAGGTGGGCTAACACTTACACCAATTTACTGCCTGGAGAGAATGCCAAGATCACAGACAGGGATGGAGGACCCAAATGCAACCTGGAAGAATCCCTGAACTGAGGAGATGTAGCTGGGAAGTCGGAGAAGGCAATGGCACCTGACTCCAGTACTCTTGCCTTGAAAATCCCATGGACAGGGGAGCCTGGTAGACTGCAGTCCATGGAGTCGCTAAGAGTTGGACACGACTGAACGACTTCACTTTCACTTTTCACTTTCATGCATTGGAGAAGGAAATGGCAACCCACTCCAGTATTCTTGCCTAGAGAATCCCAGGGATGGGGGAGACCAGTGGGCTACCGTCTATGGGGTCGCACAGAGTCAGACACTACTGAAGCGACTTAGCAGCAGCAGCAGCAGCAGCTGGGAAGTCAGACAGGTCAGGGCAGCTGGAGCTCACAGGCAGAGTAACAGAAAGGAGAGAGCTGCACTCAGAGAGTGTGTCAGAAATGTACAGAGGGTCCCACTCAGGTCTTCAGCTGTATCCTGATCAGGGCCTTTATGTGGAGAAGTTACAATGTCAAGGCAATAACCACTCCCCAGAGAATTAGAGTACAGAATACCTGGAGTTCACCCAGAACTGGGAAAAATCTGTGTACCCAGCAAACAGAGTAGAAAACTTCATAATTGAAGGGGCAGAGTACTCAAAAGTTTTTGCCTTAGTAGTGGGAAAATTATTCTTCAGCTAAACACTGTTCTGGTCTTGCCAAACAAAACTTTATGATATTAAAGCACAAAATTGTTTCAAAGTAAAATAATTGCATCCCAGAAGAGAGCTGAAGAATATTCATAGAAAAATAAAATATTCAGCATCAAACGAGGTATCAACAAAAATCAAGTCATGTACAGAATTAGGAAAAATGACCCAAAATTATGAGAAAAATCAACCAGTTGAAATTAAACCAGAATGACATAGATGGTAGAATTAGTAGACAAGAACAGTAACATTATTATAGCTATGTTGCTTATGCTCAAGAAGCTAGAGGAAAGATTAAATAGATAAAAGAGAAGTAGATATTTTCAAGTTCAAAACTGAACTTATAAGGGTGAAAACCACAATGTCTGAAGTTAAAAATACACTGGGAGAGGATCAACAGCAGATTAGACATTGCGAAAGAAACACTAGTAATCCTGAAAATGGCAATATAAGCTATCCAGAATAAAACTCGGAGTAGGAATGGAGGAAGGAAGGGAGAGAGGGGAAAAGGGAAGGAAAGACAGATAAAAAGGGATATAGAATTGATGAAATGCAGGACAATGTCAAACAGCCTAATATAATTGAAGTCTCCAAAGAAGGGGAGAAAGAGGGACAAAAGAAAAATACTGAGAGCAACAATAGCTAAAAATGTACCAAATTCAATGAAAACTATAAGCCCATAGATTCAAGAAACTCAGTGAACTCAAAGTAAAAGAAACATGATGAAAACTACACAGAGATATCATATGCAGTTGTTGAAAATTGGTAATAAATGGAAAAAACTTAAAATCATCCAAATGAAATTATACAGTGTATATAAAAAACAGGTATAAGATTGACTCCTCACTCTTTTCTCCTGAGATCACTGATGTCTTGCTTTAACTTCCAGTTAGTTCATTCATTATCAAATGTGGCCTTTTCTTTCACCCTACTCAGATTCTAAAAGGTGAAGAGTATAAATTAGCATTGCTTTTAGATGTCGAAATGAAATCCAAACTGGTTGTCAAAGTATGGTTCATTATTTCGAGGGATACAGTGATGATTTTTTTTTTCCTTTCTCTATACAAATTTAAAAAGATTTCTCTTAAAATACTGTGTTGCCATAATGACACCTGGCTCCACCTGAAGTTAATTATTCTCAAACCTTGAGTTAACCAACGCATTTTTCTTATGGAAATGTTTGTCTTAAGCTATGTTAATGTACTATGCATTTTCCCCAGATTCTGTCTTCAAGTCGGTTCCTCCTAATGGCTCAGAACCTACTTGACAAACCATTATGTTATACTCAGACATTGTTCCCCTAATCTATGTAAATGAAATTATTTGCATGGTAATCTGCCCTTCTACAAGATTCAAGTCAATCGTTTATGACTCCTCTGGTGCCAAGATTATCCAAAAATACATCTTATGGATGAGGGGCCTGGCTCCATTCTGAGTTTTAAGATATTCCTTTCTTTCATTAACAAACTGCTAGTGATTATGTAACATCCAGCTGAAGAGTAGCAGGGGGGTACTCTTTCTGTCCCCTTCTGATGCCTATGTCAGAAGCTTTCTCTATCTCCTTTATACTTTAATAAAACTTTATTACACAAAAGCTCTGAGTGATCAAGCCTCATCTCTGGCCCCAGCTTGACTTCTTCTTCCCTGGAGGCCAAGAATCCTGGAGTCTATTCGTGGTTCAGCAACAACCTTTCAATTTCAAGATTTTTATTTTAGCATGTCTTTCTTGTCAACCTGGGCATTTCTTTTCATTAATATTAGTGGCCTGTTCTATTATCACAATATTCCATTGAATCAACAGATCTAATATGAGTGCCTGTTCTGTCCTAACAGAAGCAGAAGATATTAAGAAGAGGTGGCAAGAATATACAGAAGAATAATACAAAAAAGATCTTCACGACCCAGATAATCATGATGCTGTGATCACTCACCTGGAGCCAGACATCCTGGAATGTGAAGTCAAGAGGGCCGTAGGAAGCATCAGTACCAATAAAGCTAGTGGAGATGATGGAATTCCACTTGAGTTATTTCAAATCTTAAAAGATGATGCTGTGAAAGTGCTTCACACAATATGCCAGGAAATTTGGAAAATTCAGCAGTGGTCAGTTTTCATTCCAATCCCAAAGAAAGGCAACGCCAAAAAATGCTCAAACTACCGCACAATTGCACTCATCTCACATGCTAGCAAAGTAATGCTCAAAATTCTCTAAGCCAGGCTTCAACAATACATGAACCGCGAACTTCCAGATGTTCAAGCTGGTTTTAGAAAAGGCAGAGGAACCAGAAATCAAATTGCCAACATCCGCTGGATCATGGAAAAAGCAAGAGAGTTCCAGAAAAACATCTATTTCTGCTTTATTGACTATGCCAAAGCCTTTGACTGTGTGGGTCACAATAAACTGTGGAAAATTCTGAAAGAGATGGGAATACCAGACCGCCTGACTCGCCTCTTGAGAAATCTGTATGCAGGTCAGAAAGCAACGGTTAGAACTGGACATGGAACAACAGACTGGTCCAAATAGGAAAAGGAGTACATCAAGGCTGTATATTGTCACCCTGCTTATTTAACTTATATGCAGAATACATCATGAGAAACGCTGGACTGGAAGAAACACAAGCTGGAATCAAGATTGCCGGGAGAAATATCAATCACCTCAGATATGCAGATGATACCACCCTTATGGCAGAAAGTGAAGGAGAACTAAAGAGCCTCTTGATGAAAGTGAAAGAGGAGAGTGAAAAAGTTGGCTTAAAGCTCAACATTCAGCAAACAAAGATCATGGCATCCGACCCCATCACTTCATGGGAAATAGATGGGGAAACAGTGGAAACAGTGGCATACTTTTTATTTTGGGGGGCTCCAAAATCACTGCAGATGATGGTTGCAGGCATGAAATTAAAAGACATTTACTCCTTGGAAGGAAAGTTATGACCAACCTAGACAGCATATTAAAAAGCAGGAACATTACTTTGTCAACAAATTCCATCTAGTCAAGGCTATGGATTTTCCAGTAGTCATGTATGGATGTAAGAGTTGGACTATAAAGAAAGCTGAGCACCAAAAAATTGATCCTGTTGAACTGTGGTGTTGGAAAAGACTTGAGAGTCCCTTGGACTGCAAGGAGATCCAACCTGTCCATCCGAAAGGCGATCAGACATGGGTGTTCATTGGAAGAACTGATATTGAAGCTGAAACTCCAGTACTTTGGCCACCTGATGAGAAGAGCTGACTCATTTGAGAAGACCCTGATGCTGGGAAAGATTAAAGGAAGGAGCAGAAGCGGAAGATAGAGGATGAGATTGTTGGATGGCATCACCGACTCAATGGACATGCATTTGAATAAACTCTGGGAGTTCATGATAGACAGGGAGGCCTTGCCTGCTGCAGTCCATGGGGTTGTAAAGAGTCGGACATGACTGAGCGCCTGAGCTGAACTGAACTGTTCTGTACAAGGGACTCATGTAGGGCTTATTATAATTTTTAACTTAACCTGAGGGAAGACCAAAATGAGAAGAAAACAGATGGCACCAGATCTCAGCTTTGCACTTGATTCTGCTTGTCACTTAACGCACTTCCTATCCATGTAGTCCATGAGCAAAGTGGAGATAAGTGGGGTTTGAGGCCCTTGTGATCATGAGTATTTTACCTGTCTTGACTTATTCCCATTGCTTAAATACATGTAAAAAGAACAGTGGCAATAATTTTAAAACTTTTTCCCCAAAATTCTGGGCATCTACATGTATAGGACATGTTGCTAAACAATGGAATGAGGATACTGAAGGAGCTAAAACTTTGGGGAAAGTGGTTTGCCAATACACAGTAGGAAGTAAGTAAAGCAGCTGGAAATTTGGGGGAGAACTGGAAATAAGTTAATGATAATTTGTGACTTTAATCAAAGGAGACATGTTCTTATTGTGCTGGGGAACAGCATACCTCAACATAATAAAAGCTATCTATGACAAAACCACAGCAAACATTATCCTCAATGGTGAAAAATTGAAAGCATTTCCCCTAAAGTCAAGAACAAGACAAGGGTGCCCACTTTCACCACTACTATTCAACATAGTTCTGGAAGTTTTGGCCACAGCAATCAGAGCAGAAAAAGAAATAAAGGGAATCCAAATCGGAAAAGAAGAAGTAAAACTTTCACTGTTTGCAGATGACATGATCCTCTACATAGAAAATCCTAAAGACTCCACCAGAAAATTACTAGAGCTAATCAATGAATATAGTAAAGTTGCAGGATATAAAATCAACACTCAGAAATCCCTTGCATTCCTATACACTAATAATGAGAAAGTAGAAAAAGAAGTTAAGGAAACAATTACATCCACCATTGCAACGAAAAGAATAAAATACTTAGGAATATACCTACCTAAAGAAACTAAAGACCTATATATCGAAAACTATAAAACACTGATGAAAGAAATCAAAGAGGACACTAATACATGGAGAAATATACCATGTTCATGGATTGGAAGAACCAATATAATGAAAATGAGAATACTACCCAAAGCAATCTACAGATTCAATGCAATCCCTATCAAGCTACCAGCGGTATTTTTCACAGAACTAGAACAAATAATTTCAAGATTTATATGGAAATACAAAAAACCTTGAATAGCCAAAGCAATCTTGAGAAAGAAGAATGGAACTGGAGGAATCAACCTGCCTGACTTCAGGCTCTACTACAAAGCCACAGTCATCAAGACAGTACGGTACTGGCACCGAGACAGACATATAGATCAATGGAACAAAATAGAAAGCCCAGAGATAAATCCATGCCCCTATGGACACCTTATCTTTCATAAAGGAGGCAAGAATATACAATGGAGTAAAGACAATCTCTTTAACAAGTGGTGCTGGGAAAACTGGTCAACCACTTGTAAAAGAATGAAACTAGAACACTTTCTAACACCACACACAAAAATAAACTCAAAATGGATTAAAGATCTAAACGTAAGACCAGAAACTATAAAACTCCTAGAGGAGAACATAGGCAAAACACTCTCCGACATAAATCACAGCAGGATCCTCTATGACCCACCTCCCAGAATACTGGAAATAAAAGCAAAAGTAAACAAATGGGATCTAATTAAAATTAAAAGCTTCTGCACAAAAAAGGAAACTATAAATAAGGTGAAATGACAGCCTTCTGAATGGGAGAAAATAATAGCAACTGAAGCAACTGACAAACAACTAATCTGAAAAATATACAAGCAACTTACGCAGCTCAACTCCAGAAAAATAAATGACCCAATCAAAAAAATGGGCCAAAGAACTAAATAGACATTTCTCCAAAGAAGACATACAGACGGCTAACAAACACATGAAAAGATGCTCAACATCACTCATTATCAGAGTAATGCAAATCAAGATCACAATGAGGTACCATTTCACACCAGTCAGAATGGCTGTGATCCAAAAGTCTACAAGCAATAAATGCTGGAAAGGGTGTGGAGAAAAGGGAACCCTCTTTCACTGTTGGTGGGAATGCAAACTAGTACAGCCACTATGGAGAACAGTGTGGAGATTCCTTAAAAAATTGCAAATAGAACTGCCTTATGACCCAGCAATCCCACTGCTGGGCATATACACCATGGAAACCAGAATTGAAAGAGACACATGTACCCCAATGTTCATTGCAGCACTGTTTATAATAGCCAGGACATGGAAGCAACCTAGATGTCCATCAGCAGATGAATGGATAAGAAAGCTGTGGTACATATGCACAATGGAGTATTACTCAGCCATTAAAAAGGATACATCTGAATCAGTTCTAATGAGATGGATGAAACTGGAGCCGCTTATACAGAGTGAAGTAAACCAGAAAGAAAACCACCAATACAGTGTACTGACACATATATATGGAATTTAGAAAGATGGTAATGATGACCCTGTATGCGAGACAGCAAAAGAGACACAGATGTATAGAACGGACTTTTGGACTGGGAGGGAGAGGGAGAGGGTGGGATGATTTGTGAGAATGGCATTGAAACATGTATACTATCATGTAAGAAACAAAGCACCAGTCCAAGTTTGATACAAGATACAGGATGCTTGGGGCTGGTGCATGGGGATGATCCAGAGAGATGATATGGGGTGGGAGGTGGGAGGGGGATTCAGGATTGGGAGCTCGTATACACCCGTGGCAGATTCATGTCAATGTAGGGCAAAACCAATACAGTATTGTAGAGTAAAATAAAGTAAAAATAAATTTTTTAAAAAAAATACTCCCTTTCTTTGTTGGCAAAGTAATGTCTCTGCTTTTTAATATGCTGTCTAGGTTGGTCATAACTTTCCTTCCAAGGAGTAAGTGTCTTTCAATTTCATGGCTGCAATCACCGTCTGCAGTGATTTTGGAGCCCCCCCAAAATAAAGTCTGCCACTGTGTGACCCTGAGCAAAAAGACAGAAGACTATCCAAACACGAGCCCTTAACTTAATGTTATGGATTCAAGACAGAGTTCAGTTCAGTCGTTCAGTCATGTTCGACTCTTTGCAACCCCATGAATTGCAGCATGCCAGGCCTCCCTGTCCATCACCAACACCAGGAGTTCACTCAGAATCACGTCCATCGAGTCAGTGATGCCATCCAGCCATCTCATCTTCTGTCGTCCCCTTCTCCTCCTGCCCACTATCCCTCCCAGCATCAGAGTCTTTTCCAATGAGTCAGCTCTTCCCATGAGGTGGCCAAAGTACTGGAGTTTCAGCTTTAGCATCATTCCTTCCAAAGAAATCCCAGGGCTGATCTCCTTCAGAATGGACTGGTTGGAGCTCCTTGCAGTCCAAGGGACTCTCAAGAGTCTTGTCCAACACCACAGTTCAAAAGCATCAATTCTTCAGCGCTCAGCCTTCTTCACAGTCCAACTCTCACTACTGGAAAAACTATAGCCTTGACTAGATGGACCTTAGTCAGCAAAGTAATGTCTCTGCTTTTGAATATGCTACCTAGGTTGATCATAGCTTTGTAAAAAGCAAATTCCAAAATACAATGTTTGTCAGACCTGGTAAATTATGAAGATGTTTGAGGATTTCATATCCCTCAGGACTGTTGCTAGGTAACATTAAAAATCTAAAGCTTAGCTGGGGTTCGACCTCTAAAGGAGTCAAATATGTATAAGGTAATGATGGACATGCCCTGAAATTCATCTTAGCATTGTCCTTGGGCATCTAGTCTCAAAAATGGGGCACTGTAGTTCATCTACTTACAGCTGCTATTCAGGCCCCAGAACATGCTCTAATTTCTTTGTCAGGTACAGCAGACCACAAAAGATCATTAATTGAGCACCACCTATTTTGGACAAGGTATTGGGAATTCAAACGGTAAATAAATCTACTTTCCAGAAAGAAGCTCAGAGTCTACAAGGATTATGTATAAGTTTTGCAGTTCCTTGATAGAAATAAGTGCAGGCCCATAATATATCTGAAACATTCACACCAGACTTGTTTTGGAATCTAGAACTTTTCCATTTTAAGGAAAAGCTGAAATACAGTGTTTGTTCTATGTGCTAAGTCACTTCAGTCTGTCCCACTCTTTGTGAACCTATAGACTACAGCCCACCAGTCTCCTCTGTCCCTGGGATTTTTTCAGGAAAGAATACTGGAGTGGGTAGACATTCCCTTCTCCAGAGGATATTCCCAACTCAGGAATCAAACACACATCTGTCACTCTGCTTTGAGAAGTGAGTGCTTTACCACTAGCACCATATGACATAAAATGTATCATGCCCTTTGGCTAAGGCAATGCTCAATAAGCAAACACATCTGACAATTCTTCAATGAATTTATGAATATTTATGCAAAATATGCTAAAGACTAAAAGTAGACCTACAACTGTTCAGATCATATCGGCTCCCACATGAGCTCAGTTTGCCTTGGATTTAGCCACCAAATCAGTCAAGAGCTCTGGGAGACATTAGAGTTGAAAGTGAGAGAATGAAGATCTGCATTAGAAAGTCCAGCGGGAGGGACTGATTAACCCTGAGTGGGAATATTAAAGGTGTTGCCTTTGGAAAACTCTCCTGGAATTTGTACCCTCAGCTGCTCATCTGCGTTGTGTATTCAGGACTCTAAATTTCTTGACTTCCATTTTCTTGTATATTTCTCAGCATGTAAATTGATTTGGAACACTCCAGGTGTTTAATAATTTCTTTTGGAATTTATGATTTAATGCCTTTTATTTTGGTAAAATTCACAAATTATAAAACATACTATTTTCACAATATTTGACTATACAATTCCTGCAGAAGGAATAGCCAAACCACTCCACTATTCATGCCTGGAGAATGCCATGGACAGAGGAGTCTGGCAGACTATAGTCCATGGGGTCACAAAGAGTCAGACATGACTGAAGTGACTTCAGTTCAGTTCAGTTCAGTCACTCAGTCATGTCTCACTCTTTGCGACCCCAAGGATTGCAGCATGCCAGGCCTCCCTGTCCATCACCAACTCCCTGAGTTTACTTAAACTCAAGTTCATTGAGTCGGTGATGCTATCCAACCATCTCATTCTCTGTTGTCCCCTTCTCCTCCTGCCCCCAATCCCTCCCAGCATCAGAGTCTTTTCTAATGAGTCAGTTCTTCACATGAGATGGTGAAAGTATTGGAGTTTCAGCTTCAGCATCAGTCCTTCCAATGAATATTCAGGACTGATTTCCTTCAGGAGGGACTGGTTGAATCTCCTTGCAGTCCAAGGGACTCTCAGGAGCCTTCTCCAACACCACAGTTCAAAGGCATTAATTCTTCGGCACTCAGCTTTCTTTGTAGTCCAACTCTCACATCCATACATGACTACTAGAAAAACAATAGCCTTGACTAGATAGACCTTTGCTGACAAAGTAATACCTCTGCTTTTTAATATGCTATCTAGGTTGGTCATAACTTTTCTTCCAAGGAGTAAGGGTCTTTTAATTTCATGGCTGCAATCACCATCTGAAGTGATTTTGGAACACAAAAAAATAAAGTCTGACACTGTTTCCACTGTTTCTCCATCTATTTCCCATGAAGTGATGGGACCAGATGCCATGATCTTAGTTTTCTGAATGCTGAGCTTTACGCCAACTTTTTCACTCTCCTCTTTCACTTTCATCAAGAGGCTTTTTAGCTCCTCTTCATTTTCTGCCATAAGGATGGTATCATCTGCATATCTGAGGTGATTGATATTTCTCCCGGCAAACTTGATGCCAGCTTGTGATTCTTCCAGCCCAGTGTTTCTCATGATGTACTCTGCATAGAAGTTAAATGAGCAGGGTGACAATATGCAGCCTTGACGTACTCCTTTTCCTATTTGGAACCAGTCTGTTGTTCCATGTCCAATTCTAACAACTGTTGCTTCCTGACCTGCATATAGATTTCTCAAGAGGCAGATCAGGTGGTCTTGTATTCCCATGTCTTTCAGAATTTTCCAGTTTGTGGTGATCCACACAGTCAAAGGCTTTGGCATAGTCAATAAAGCAGATAGATTTTTTTTCTGGAACTCTCTTGCTTTTTTGACGATGCAACAGATGTTGGCAATATGATCTCTGGTTCCTCTGCCTTTTCTAAAACCAGCTTGAACATCTGGAAGTTCATGATTCATGTATTGTTCAAGCCTGACTTGGAGAATTTTGAGCATTTCTTTACTAAACTGTGTGATAAGTGTAATTGTGCAGTAGTTTGACCATTCTTTGGCATTGCCTAAACAATTCAGTAGCTCTAAGTTCATTCACATTGTTGTACAACTCTAGCCATATTTCATCTCATCAATTTTTCACATTCTTAAGCTGAACTGTCCCTGTTAAACACTAAGTTCTGATCACTATTCTCCATCCTCCCATTCCCGAGCCTCTGGACCAGTTTAATTCATGACTACATGAATTTGACCATTCTAGGTTACTTGTATAAGTGGAATCAAACATAGGTGCTTGATAATTTCTTATATAACAAATTTAATCACATACATGACACAGTCACAGATGTAAATATTTGAGAGAAACAGTTATTTTAGTAAGTAAAAAAGCCATAAATAATTTCACATTTTCTAGTATATTAAGACTTCGTAAAAATGGAGAGAAATATTCCTGAAAAGAAGTGTAGAGCCATGATAATATGTCTACATGTCTGGATGATTTTTCCTGATTTCTTTAATGAATTGTCAAATAATCTTGAAAAATTCTGGAGTCCTGCTGAATTTGAAATATTTTTATTTTGTGTATCTCCATTGTGACTTTCTTTAGGGTTATTTGGTTCCAGGGATTTGTTTTTAGGAGTCTCATATTCTCAGTAAGATAATTAACAGCCTCCAAGTTCAGTTTAGTTCAGTTCAGTTACTCAGTAGTGTCCAACTCTTTGCGACCCTATGAATCACAGCATGCCAGGCCTCCCTGTCCATCACCAACTCCTGGAGTTCACTCAGACTCAAGTCCATTGAGTCAGAGATGCCATCCAGCCATCTCATCCTCTGTCGTCCCCTTCTCCTCCTGCCCCCAATCCCTCCCAGCATCAGAGTCTTTTCCAATGAGTCAACTATTCACATGAGGTGGCCAAAGTACTGGATTTTCAGCTTCAGCATCACTCCCTCCAAAGAAATCCCAGGGCAGATCTTTAGGATGGATTGGTTGGATCTCCTTGCAGTCCAAGGGACTCTCAAGAGTCTTCTCCAACACCGCAGTTCAAAAGCATCAATTCTTCGGTGCTCAGCTTTCTTCACAGTCCAACTCTCACATCCATACATGACTACTGGAAAAACCATAGCCTTGACTAGATAGATCTCTGTTGGGAAAGTAATGTCTCTGCTTTTGAATATGCTATCTAGGTTGGTCATAACTTTTCTTCCAAGGAGTAAGTGTCTTTTAATTTCATGGCTGCAATCACCATCTGCAGTGATTTTGGAGCCCCCCAAAATAAAGTCTGAAACTGTTTCCACTGTTTCCCCATCTATTTGCCATGAAGTGATGGGACCAGATGCCATGATCTTCGTATTCTGAATGTTGAGCTTTAAGCCAACTTTTTCACTCTCCACTTTGACTGTCATCAAGAGGCTTTTTAGTTCTTCTTCACTTTCTGCCATAAGGGTGGTGTCATCTGCATATCTGAGGTTATTGATATTTTTCCCGGCAAACTTGATTCCAGCTTGTAATTCTTCCAGCCCAGTGTTTCTCATGATGTACTCTGCATAGAAGTTAAATAAGCAGGGTGACAATATACAGCCTTGATGTACTCCTTTTCCTATTTGGAGCCAAACTGTTGTTCCATGTCCAGTTCTAACTGTTGCTTCCTAACCTGCACACAGGTTTCTCAAGAAGCAGGTCAGGTGGTCTGGTATTCCCATCTATTTTCAGAATTTTCCACAGTTTATTGTGCTCCACACAGTCAAAGCCTTTGGCATAGTCAATAAAGCAGAAAGAGATGTTTTTCTGGAACTCTCTGGCTTTTTCCATGTTCCAGCAGACGTTGGCAATGTAATCTCTTGTTCTTCTGCCTTTTCTAAAACCAGCTTTGAACATCTGGTAGTTCACAGTTCACATATTGCTGAAGCCTGGCTTGGAGAATTTTAAGCATTACTTTACTAGCGTGTGAGATGAGTGCAATTGTGTGGTAGTTTGAACATTCTTTGTCATTGCCTTTCTTTGAGATTGGAATGAAAACTGACCTTTTCCAGTCCTGTGGCCACTGCTGAGTTTTCCAAATTTGCTGGCATACTGAGTGCAGCACTTTCACAGCATCATCTTTCAGGATTTGAAATAGCTCAACTGGAATTCCATCACCTCCACCAGCTTTGCTCGTTGTGATGCTTTCTAAGGCCCACTTGACTTCACATTCCAGGATTTCTGGCTCTAGGTGAGTGATCACACCATCATGGTTACCTTGGTTGTGAAGATCTTTTCTGTACAATTCTTCTGTGTATTCTTGCTGCCTCTTCTTAATATCTTCTGCTTCTGTTAGGTCCAGACCATTTCTGTCCTTTATTGAGCCCATCTTTGCATGAAATGTTCCCTTGGTATCTCTAATTTTCTTGAAGAGATCTCTAGTCTTTCCCATTCTGTTCTTTTCCTCTATTTCTTTGCATTGATCGCTGAAGAAGGCTTTCTTATCTCTTCTTTCTGTTCTTTGGAACTCTGCATTCAGATGCTTATATCTTTCCTTTTCTCCTTTGCTTTTCGCTTCTCTTCTTTTCACAGCTTTTGTAAGGCCTCCTCAGACAGCCATTTTTCTTTTTTATATTTCTTTTCCATGGAGATGATCTTGATCCCTGTCTCCTGTACAATGTCACGAACCTCCACCCATAGTTCATCAGCCACTCTATCTATCATATCTAGGCCCTTAAATCTATTTCTCACTTCCACTGTACAATCATAAGGGATTTGATTTAGGTCATACCTGAATGCTCTAGTGGTTTTCCATACTTTCTTTATTTTAAGTTTGAATTTGGCAATAAGGAGTTCATGATCTGAGCCACAGTCAGCTCCTGGTCTTGTTTCTGTTGACTGTACAGAGCTTCTCCATCTTTGGCTGCAAAGAATATAATCAATCTGATTTCAGTGTTGACCATCTGGTGATGTCCATGTGTAGAGTCTTCTCTTGTGTTGTTAGAAGAGGGTGTTTGCTATGACCAGTGCATTTTCTTGGCAAAACTCTATTAGTCTTTGCCCTGCTTCATTCCGCATTCCAAGGCCAAATTTGCCTGTTACTCCAGGTGTTTCTTGACTTCCTACTTTTGCATTCCAGTCCCCTATAATGAAAAGGACATCTTTTTTGGGTATTAGTCCTAAAAGGTCTTATAAGCCTTCATAGAAACGTTGACCTTCAGCTTCTTCAGCATTACTGGTTGGGGCATAGTCTTGGATTATCGTGATATTGAATGATTTGCCTTGGAAACGAACTGAGATCATTCTATCATTTTTGAGACTGCATCTAAGTACTGCATTTCAGGCCCTTTTGTTGGCCATGATGGCTACTCCATTTCTTCTAAGGGATTCCTGCCCGCAGTAGTAGATATAATGGTCAGCTGAGTTACATTCACCCATCCCAGTCCATTTTAATTCACTGATTCCTAGAATGTCGATGTTCACTCTTACCATCTCCTGTTTGACCACTTCCAATTTGCCTTGTTTCATGGACTTGACATTCCAGGTTCCTATGCAATATTGCTCTTTACAGCATTGGACCTTGCTTCTATCACCAGTCACTTCCACTACTGGGTATTGTTTTTGCTTTGGTTCTATCCCTTTATTCTTTCTGGAGTTATTTCTCCACTGATCTCCAGTAGCATATTGGGCACCTAATGACCTGGGGAGTTCCTCTTTCAGTATCCTATCATTTTGCCTTTTCATACTGTTCATGGGGTTATCAAGGCAAGAAGACTGAAGTGGTTTGCCATTCCCTTCTCCAGTGGACCACATTCTGTCAGACCTCTTCACCATGACCCGCTCGTCTTGGGTAGCCCCACAGGACATGGCTTAGTTTCATTGAGTTAGACAAGGCTATGGTCCTATTGTGATTAGATTGACTAGTTTTCTGTGACTATGGTTTCAATGTGTCTGCCCTCTGATGCCCTCTTGAAACACCTACACCTTGGGCGTGGGTTATCTCTTCACGGCTGCTCCAGCAAAGTGCAGCCACTGCTCCTTACCTTGGATGAGGTGTATCTCCTCACCACTGCCCCTCCTGACCTTGAACGTGGAATAGTTCCTCTAGGCCCTCTAGCGCCTGCACAGCCACCGCTCCTTGGACGTGGGGTCGCTCCTCCTGGCCGCCGCTCTTGCCCTTGGGTGTGAGGCACCTCCTCCCGGCCACCGCCCCTTGCCTCGGGCGGGGATAGCTTCTCTAGGCTGCTCCTGAGCTGTCGCAACCTGGCACTCTCAACCGTCGCCCCTGACCTCGGAAGCAGGGTAGCTCCTCTAGGCTGCCTCCCCTGACCTATGACGTGGGGTAGCTCCTTTCGGCCATGCTCTGTGCGTCGTCGCAGCCAACAGCCTCCAAAGCCTTATGCAAAATTCTCAGCTTCAGAATTAACAAGGTGCCCCATGTTATACTCTGCAAAAAGGAACACATTTCCCATGTATTTTGTGCAAGACAGAGTGATGAACGCTGTTTCTGGTAAGGCTAAAATGTGTGGCAACACCCAAATCGTCTCGCCCCACATATTTTATACTGGGAAACAGAAGTGAAGTGCATACTGCAGAGCAGTCCACACTGTTTCCTTATTGTGGTTGCTACTAGTCTTGAATTTGGTGTAAAGAAAATATGTATCTTAACATCACTGTAGGAGTTATGCCAGACACATATTTGAAACCTGGTCTTTCACATGAAGGTTTTTTATGATGATTTTTTAAAACTTTTTTTTTTTATTGTGGCAAAATACACGCAAATTTATTATCCTAACCATTTTAAAGTGTACAATTCACTAGGTTTAAGTACATTCCCACCATCCACCACCAGAACTATTTTCATCTTGCAAAACTGAAACACTGTATCCATCAAGCCATATCTCCTCATATTTATATTATTTTTTTAAATTTTGTGTTGTGATAAAATATACATAACATAAAATGTGATATCTCAATCATTTTTAAGTGTACAATTAATGTTACTATGCTCTGTATATATCTTTTATATTTGGTTGGTTTCTTGTGTTCTTTAAGTCCTTATTTCCTCACTTTTCTTTGGCTGGTTGCTCTGTCCATTACTGAGTGTGGAATATTGAAATCCCCAACTACTATTGAAGAAGCATCTATTTTTCCCTTCAGTTCTGTCAGGTTTTGCTTCATATATTTTGATGATCTGTTACAAGGTGAGTAAATGTTTGTAATTTCTGTATCTTCTTGCTATATTGAATCTTTTATTAAGATATATTGCTCTATTTTGTCACTTATGAATTTTTTATTTAAAGTTTATTTTGTCTGATACCAGCATAGCTACCTCTGCTGTCTTTTGCTTACGGTTTGCATGGAACATATTTTCTATCATTTCACTTTCAACCTATTTATATGTTCTAATTTGAGTCCCTTATAGACAATATAAAGTTGGTTCAAGTATATTTTTTATTCATTCTGACAATCTCTGTCTTTGATTGGAAAGTTTACATTTAAAGTTTTACTGTTAAGGTCGGACTTACTTCTGTTTGATATAATATCCTAAGTATGTGTACACATTTTTGAATGAGAAAAAGAGAAGGAAAAAGCACAAAAACTTTGATAAAATGTTTGTATTTTAAAAGTCCTGAATATTTTGTCCTATTAATTTCACTAATACTACTTACATCTTCAACCTAATGTAAAACTTGAAAATCAAACAGAACTTGATTTGCTAAAACTAAAGTCATTGAATTCATTTCTACATCACATTTATTTTAATAGTTTACTTAAAGAACTGATTTTAAATATCAGCAATGAGGAGAATAAATTTTTCAAAGCAAATCAACAATGAGAATAGAAAATAGTGACACATTTTATGATCGGTGTAACTTTTTCTGGTAATGTATGAGTGGCATATTAACTTTTTCTGACTATATTTCAGTTCATCCTTATAACAAAAGTGGTTTGATGATCTCTGCCTTTGTCAAATGTTCTTCAAGGTTTCTAAGGATATCGTCTTTATTTTATTTATTTATAAATGTTCAATGTATGGAACAAGGGTAATTCTCTCTTTTTGTTTTTTATTTTAAAAAAGTTTTTGGTCGTGCCCTCTAGCATATGGAGTCCCATTTCCCTGACCAGAGATCAAACTTGCTCCCATTGCACTAGAGTCCTAACCACTCGACCACCAGGAAGTCCCAAGGGCAATTCCTACCTGGGCTTCCCTCGTGTCTCAGTGGTAAAGAATTTGCTTTCCAATGCAGGATATATAGGAGAGGTGGGTTCAGCCCCCGAGTTGGGAAGATCCCCTGGAGAAGGAAATGATAACTCATTTCAGTATTCTTGCCTGGGAAATCCCGTGGTCAGAGAAGCCTGGTAGCTAGGGTCTGTGAGGTTGCAGAGTCAGACACAACTTAGTGAATAAATGACAACAAATGCTATTACATGTTGTAGAAGGACAGTCTTACAAATAAGACTAGGTTGGGTATTCTCCTCCATTGTGAGCCTTAGGAACCACATTTATCCCATAATAAAAAATATATCTCAAGTCTATCATAGAAGAATAAAGAAAATCTTCCAATTTGAGTCTAGATGATAAATTATGCTCCACTTTCTCACATAGCCCCTCATACCAAGCCTGGTCTTCCCTGATAGCTCAGCTGGTAAAGAATCTGCCTGCAATGCAGTAGATCTGAGTTCCATCCCTGGGTTGGGAAGATCCCCTGGAGAAGGGAAAAGCTATCACTCCAGTATTCTGGCCTGGAGAATTCCATGGACTACAGTCCACAGGGTTGCAGAGTCGGATACGACTGAGCCATCAAAATATATAGACATCAAGCCTGGAGACACTAGAGAAAACACAGGGTACCAGAATGGATGCCTGTTGTGACAAACCTTGAGGAATACTTGGAAGACATAGATGGTTGGGTCACTGTAAGGAAGAATGGTGGCTGGAAGAGGGACAGAGACAGGGACTTGAACCCAGCTGAAGTAGGGCACCTATAAAAATTTGGAGCAACATCTTTTGCCTCTGACAGAGCACTCTGGGCAAGAGCTGTTAGAGCCCCTTTGATGGCATGGAAGAACATTGGTTGGTATTGCTGGCCAGGACAATACTCAGAATAGGGAGTCCTACAAATAGGAACATGAGTGTGCCATCACCTGAAGGTCCACCTTGGCCCAGTCTCTTATGAGAGAGCAGTAGCACCCCCTGAAGACAAGGAGACAATGCCAAAATCTTACCAAGAACATGTACCAGCAAGTGTATATCTATGTCACCTCCCTTTGGAGGAGGCAACTAAAACTAAGGTTGTGTTAATCAGGCAAGAGTGGCACCTTTAGATATGGGAGAAAGTTGAGCTGGGTACAAAAAATGGTCATGAAAAAAATGAGATGTTTGAGTCCACACTACAGCTTTCTGGCCACACATTTTAACAAAAAGAGGACAATCCTAGACCTGAGCTTGAAGCTAAACAATCAAGGTATTGATGAAGGTAAAACATTGAGTGAAAGTGAAAGCTGCTCAGTTGTGTCTAACTCTTTTAGACCCCATGGACTCTACAGTCCGAGGAATTCTCCAGGCCAGAATACTGGAGTAAGTAGCCTTTCCCTTCTCCAGGGGATCTTCCCAACCCAGGGATTGATCCTAGGTCTC
The DNA here is from genome assembly GCF_042477335.2 of Ovis canadensis. NCBI lineage: Eukaryota > Metazoa > Chordata > Mammalia > Artiodactyla > Bovidae > Ovis > Ovis canadensis. Next base: position 193,253,061 of record NC_091246.1, on the reverse strand, counting down.
CAGCATTGTGGGTGGATTCTCTACCAACTGAGCCACAGGGGAAGCCCAGGAATACTGGAATGGGTAGCCTATCCCTTCTCCAGTGGATATTCCCAACCCAAGAATCAAACCTGAGTCTCCTTCATTGCAGGCAGATTCTCTACCAACTAAGTTATGAGGGAAGCCATAGCTTTCTCAACATTGAAGCCATAGCTTTCTCAAACATTAAGAAAGGCAATTAAAAAAACCTACCTATAACAGAAAAGACTAGTACAATGTGGCAATTTGAGGAGAGATTTAAAGCAAGTATTGTTAGGATTACCGAAAATGTTAAAAGGCATTTGTAAACATAAAATAAGAACAAGATATGTGCATGAGAAGTGATTGGAAATATTGCCTTAAAAATAACATTTTCAAAAATATTCATGGCACCAACTGGTTGTTCTGCCAGCATCATCATCCTCGTTTCTAGTGGCCCATGATTTCCACCAGGACATGTGTGGCTCTCAAAGAGCATGTGGCCTGAAAAACTAAACAGTACGTGTTGCCTCATGGACACACTGAATGATAAGTGTGCTGTCATGTAACCTACAGTGGTCAAATTCAAGTGACTGTCAGGATTTCACTGGGAAGTTGTGAGACACAGATGCTTCTAGATTGCTCTGGTTGATGCGGTGTGACTCTAAAATCATTTTTCTGTCTTAATGCAGGTGAGTCTGAGCATTGGTTCTATACATAAATATCAGAGCTTGGATCTCTCTTCCTACTATAGCTGTAGATGGTTAAATTTTTGTTACATGTGCTATTAAATTCCTTTTCATCTTTAAAATGAAACTGGATTTTCTTCTATTTGCAAATACACTGCTTATTATTATCTGCATAATAATAATAGTCACTATTATTATAATAATGAGTCATATATAATAACTCAAATAACGAGTTAAGCTATAGAATAAATTAGATTCAGAAAACAAATTAGTAAACTGAAAAGTAAGATGAAGGAGGTCTTTCTAAAAGCAAAATCAAGAGATAGAGAATGAAAATTATGTGATAAGCTAAGAAATGTGAAAACAAAAAAAACAACCTGTGTAAAGAAGATGGGAAATAGGGACAAAGGAAGAACAAAATATTCTTTAAGTCAATATATCTATTTTTAAATGATACTAGATTTCTATTGAAAGGGTTTATAGAGTACCAAGTTTTTCCCCTTTGAAGTCATACAAGGACCCAGAAAGAGTATGAGAGAAAAATCATATCTGATAACTTTGAGGGGAAGTATTTCACAATGTATTCAATGACCACATAAGAAACAAGAAGAATAGGAATCCAAGTTGACAAATAAATCTCACTGTTTAATTAAACCAAAGATAAAATGATTCACCATTACTTTATGCACCATGAAGAAAGAAAAAGATTAAGTTATCAAATGTGTTTTTCTATAATACTGATATTCAGATGAATATTACTTGAATTAAATGCTGCTTTTCACAATTTCTCTTAGGACTGGTGAAATACAATTGTGAGATTGATTTTTGACAAGATAGCTAATTCACCAAGAGTACCTGCAACAATCTAAGATGAAAACTTCAGATAAAGTCAGCATGATGGCTTGGAAAGTTAAAGATAGGTGAGTAATAATAGTGTGATAAAAACAATTGCTGTTTTCCATAAAAGACTGTATAGGTAATGATAATCTTCAATAATTATGGAAATGATGAATATATATTTAAAATTAGGTATTGCTACCAAAAAATAAAATGTATAGATTACAAATCAACAATGGAAAAAGGAAAAAAAATCTATGCAGCAATAATTTTAAAAAGAGATCAAGACCAAAAAAATCATGATAATTACAAAATATGAAGGGAAATGGCAAGGTAAGCTCACTTTTATATGTCATTGGTGGCTCAGATGGTAAAGCATCTGCCTACAATGTGGAAGACCAGGGTTCGATCCCTGGGTTGGGAAGATCCCCTGGAGAAGGAAATGGCAACCCACTCCAGTATTCTTGTCTGGAAATTTCCATGGACTGAGGAGCCTGGTAGGCTACAGTTCATGGGTTTGCAAAGAGTCGGACACGACTGAGCAACTTCACTTCACTTCACTTCACTAAATTTTAATAAAACAAAACTAATATGTGCATTTAGAAGATAAAGACAAATATCACAAGAAGTTTGACAGAAACAGATCAGAAACAAAGGAATAGATAATAAATATTAAAGTCATTCAGGCTGGTCATTTAATATAACAAAGCAGCATTCAAATAAAAAGGAAAGTGTGACAAAAAGGAACACAGCTTACTGGATAAAGGAAAAACCTATACCAAGTGGGTACAATACTTAGAATCATACATCACATAAATATGTAGCCTTGAACTGTGTAATATATCATATGAAAAAGTAGTAGGAAAAACATAATATATAATGTAATTAGAATTCATACACCCACACATCACTCAAAATATAGCATTCTCAAAATTATCCTAGGTTATAGAGAACCCAAGGAGTGGTGGTTGCACAGGCACAGGAGGGCCTAGAAGAGCTATCCCACGTTGAAGGTCAGGAACAGTGGCGGTAAGGAGATATGCCTCGTCCAAGGTAAGGAGCAGCGGCTATGCTTTGCTGGAGCAGCTATGAAGAGATAACCCACGCCCAAGGTAAGAGAAACCCAAGTAAGATGGTAGGTGTTGCAAGAGGGCATCAGAGGGCAGACACATTGAAACCATAATCACAGAAAACTAGTCAATCTAATCACACTAGGACCACAGCCTTGTCTAACTCAATGAAACCAAGCCATGCCCATGGGGCAACCCAAGACGGGCGGACCATGGTGGAGAGGTCTGACACAATGTGGTCCACTGGAGAAGGGAATGGCAAGCCACTTCACTATTCTTGCCTTGAGAACACCATGAAGAGTATGAAAAGGCAAAATGATAGGATACTGAAAGAGGAACTCCCCAGATCATTAGGTGCCCAATATGCTACTGGAGATCAGTGGAGAAATAACTCCAGAAAGAATGAAGGGATGGAGCCAAAGCAAAAACAATAACCAGCTGTGGATGTGACTGGTGATAGAAGCAAGCTCCCATTCTGTAAAGAGCAATATTGCGTAGGAACCTGAAATGTCAGGTCCATGAATCAAGGCAAATTGGAAGTGGTCAAACAGGAGATGGCAAGGGTAAACGTCGACATTCTAGGAATCAGTGAATTACAATGGACTGGAATGGGTGAATTTAACTCAGATGACCATTATATCTACTACTGTGGGCAGGAATCCCTCAGAACAAATGCAGTAGCCATCATGGTCAACAAAAGAGTCCAAAATGTAGTACTTGGATGCAGTCTCAATAACGACAGAATGATCTCTGTTCGTCTCCAAGGCACACCATTCAATATCATAGTTATCCAAGTCTATGCCCCAACCAGTAATGCTGAAGAAACTGAAGTTGAACGGTTTTATGAAGACCTACAAGACCTTTTAGAACTAACACCCAAAATAGATGTCCTTTTCATTATAGGGGACTGGAATGCAAAAGTAGGAAGTCAAGAAACACCTGGAGTAACAGGCAAATTTGGCCTTGGAATGCGGAATGAAGCAGGGCAAAGACTAATAGAGTTTTGCCAGGAAAATGCACTGGTCATAGCAAACACCCTCTTCCAACAACACAAGAGAAGACTCTACACATGGACATCACCAGATGGGCAACACCAAAATCAGATTGATTATATTCTTTGCAGCCAAAGATGAAGAAGCTCTATGCAGTCAACAAAAAGAAGACCGGGAGCTGACTGTGGCTCAGATCATGAACTTCTTATTGCCAAATTCAGACTTAAATTGAAGAAAGTAGGGAAAACCACTAGACCATTCAGATATAACCTAAATCAAATCCCTTATGATTAAACAGTGGAAGTGAGAAATAGATTTAAGGGCCTAGATCTGATAGATAGAGTGCCTGATGAACTATGGGTGGAGGTTTGTGGCATTGTACAGGAGACAAGGATCAAGACCATCCCGATGGAAAAGAAATGCAAAAAAGCAAAATGGCTGTCTTGGGCGGCCTTACAAATAGCCGTGAAAAGAAGAGAGGCGAAAAGCAAAGGAGAAAAGGAAAGATATAAGCATCTGAATGCAGAGTTCCAAAGAACAGAAAGAAGAGATAAGAAAGCCTTCTTCAGCGATCAATGCAAAGAAATAGAGGAAAAGAACAGAATGGGAAAGACTAGAGATCTCTTCAAGAAAATTAGAGATACCAAGGGAACATTTCATGCAAAGATGGGCTCGATAAAGGACAGAAATGGTCTGGACCTAACAGAAGCAGAAGATATTAAGAACAGGTGGCAAGAATACACGGAAGAACTGTACAAAAAAGATCTTCATGACCCAGATAATCATGATGATGTGATCACTAATCTAGAGCCAGACATCCTGGAATGTGAAGTCAAGTGGGCCTTAGAAAGCATCACTGCAAACAAAGCTAGTGGAGGTGATGGAATTCCAGTTGAGCTGTTTCAAATCCTGAAAGATGATGCTGTGAAAGTGCTGCACTCAATATGCCAGCAAATTTGGAAAACTCAGCAGTGGCCACAGGACTGGAAAAGGTCAGTTTTCATCCCAGTTCCAAAGAAAGGCAATGCCAAAGAATGCTCAAACTACCGCACAATTGCATTCGTCTCACATGCTAGTAAAGTGATGCTCAAAATTCTCCAAGCCAGGCTTCAGCAATACGTGAACCACGAACTCCCTGATGTTCAAGCTGGTTTTAGAAAAGGCAGAGGAACCACAGATCAAATTGCCAACATCCGTTCGATCATGGAAAAAGCAAGAGAGTTCCAGAAAAACATCTCTTTCTGCTTTATTGACTATGCCAAAGGCTTTGACTGTGTGGATCACAATAAACTGTGGAAAATTCTGAAAGAAATGGTAATACCAGACCACCTAATCTGCCTCTTGAGAAATCTGTATACAGGTCAGGAAGCAACAGTTAGAACTGGACATGGAACAACAGACTGGTTCCAAATAGGAAAAGGAGTACATCAAGGCTGCATATTGTCACCTTCTTATTTAACTTCTATGCAGAGTACATCATGAGAAACGCTGGGTTGGAAGAACACAAGTTGGAATCAAGATTGCTGGGAGAAATATCAATAACCTCAGATATGCAGCTGACACCACCCTTATGGCAGAAAGTGAAGAGGAGCTAAAAAGCCTCTTGATGAAAGTGAAAGAGGAGAGTGAAAAAGTTGGCTTAAAGCTCAACATTCAGATAACGAAGATCATGGCATCTGGTCCCATCACTTCATGGGAAATAGATGGGGAAACAGTAGAAACAGTGTCAGACTTTATTTTGGGGGGCTCCAAAATCACTTCCAATGGTGACTGCAGCCATGAAATTAAAAGACGCTTACTCCTTGGAAGAAAAGTTTTGACCAATCTAGATAGTATATTCTAAAGCAGAGACATTACTTTGCCGACTAAGGTCCATCTAGTCAAGGCTATGGTTTTTCCTGTGGTCATGTATGGATGTGAGAGTTGGACTGTGAAGAAGGCTGAGCACCGAAAAATTGATGCTTTTGAACTGTGGTGTTGGAGAAGACTCTTGAGAGTCCCTTGGACTGCAAGGAGATCCAACCAGTCCATTCTGAAGGAGATCAACCCTGGGATTTCTTTGGAAGGAATGATGCTAAAGCTGAAGCTCCAGGACTTTGGCCACCTCATGAGAAGAGTTGACTCATTGGAAAAGACTCATGCTGGGAGGGACTGGGGGCAGGAGGAGAAGGGGATGACAGAGGATGAGATGGCTGGATGGCATCACGGACTCGATGGATGTGAATCTGAGTGAACTTTGGGAGTTGGTGATGGACAGGGAGGCCTGGCGTGCTGAGATTCATGGGGTCGCAAAGAGTCGGACACGACTGAGTGACTGAACTGAACTGAAAGAGAACTTGACTCACATGTATAACAAGTACACTTTAATTGAAGTGTTTCCATTTTCTGTACCATTCATTAGGACTCTAGATTCCTCTCAAAAAGCATGTGGAATAATGAAATACAGCATAGATGAAGTTCAGTACATTTCAGCATCCAAATATTTTCTCTGACCACAATCCAATAAATTTGAAAATGGCTTCCCAGATAGCCATAGTGATAACGTACCCACGTGCCAATGTAGGAGATGCAAGAGACACAAGTTCACTCCCTGGGTTGGGAAGATCCCCTGCAAAAGGAAATAGCAAGCCCCTCAAATATTCTTGCCTGAAGAATTCCATGTGCAGAGGATCCTGGCCAGCTACAGTCCATATGTTGGTCTGTACATATGGTCCATACATATGGTCTGTTGGATTTAGTTGTGTCAGAATTGGACACAACTGAAACAACTTTGCATACATAGTATACATAACTAAAAATAATTTACTCCCATTAACCAATGGTTTAAATATGATGAAAAATATCTGAAGTACTTAGTGCTAAATAGCAGTTAAATTTAAAAATATCAAATGTTTAATTAAACAGAATAATTTTAAAATTTTCAGAAAAATATAAGGAAATGAATGAGCTTAAGTATCAGCCTCAGAAAATTAAATAAATTATAAACATAAACTTGAAATAAGGAATCAAAAAAGATATTACAGATCCACAAGACAGAAAAAGAACAACAAAAGAATGATTACAAATGTGCGATATGATAAACTTCTGAAAAGACAGATCAATAAAACACAACAAGCAACCATTTACAACAGAGAGAGGGTGCAGTTACCAAAACAAGAAAGGAGGGAGGGAAACAGCCACAAATATAGAAGAGATTAAAAATCTTTGAAGAACATTTTGGAAAAGAATAAGCCATCAACCAAAAATCTATTTGACATGGATAAATACATAAGATCAAAGTCACAGTAACTATCAAAATTAGCACATGGATGGAAAAATTAAAGATTCAAATAACTATTAAATAAATTGTCTCCCAATTCTCCATATTTCTAAACCTAAATGACCTACTGGTGGATTTTCTCACATGTCAAAAAACAAAATCACATTCACAAATAAGTCATTTCCAAGATTAGGGAAAGGGGAAACTTCTCAGATTTTAAATGAAATTAGTATGTAATTGACATGTCAGATAGTGAAATTCAAAGAGATAAAAAAAATGTGGACTCATTTTCCTTTTAAGCATAGATCTAAAAAGTCTTAAATAATATATTATAGTTAATTCAACCTGAGTATATTAAGCAAAATATAATTTCCAATTCATATAGATTCATCACAGGGATGTAAAACCAAAGATATAATTACAGGTCTTTCATTTTGTTTCACCAAATTAATAGTTTAAAAAGAAAAATAAAATCAGAGCGTAGCAGGCAGTAGGCATTTAGCAAGTTAATATATACTAACAAATTTAAGATTTATACAGGAACATAAAAAATTTCCCTAATCTAACAAACGGTATTTACAAAAACTCCACATAAAAATTAAGTTTAATATAGAAACTGAAGAGATGTTTTTAAGTTAATAATAAGACAAGAATACCTACAATAAGAGAAAATAATTATTGAGATCAAAAGAGAAGAAATAAAGTTTTATATGTGCAGATGATATGATAACTTACAAGAAAGCAAAACTGAGAAGATAGTAAAGCTAGCAAACTAAGTTCAGCTAAACTGCTATGTAATAAAGCAATGTATAGGGGCTTCCCTGGAGGTTCAGTGGTAAAGAAACTGCCTGCAGTGCAGGAGACATGGGTTCAACCCTGGGTTAAGAAAGTCCTCTGCAGTAAGAAATGGTAACCCACTCCAGTATTCTTGCCTGAGAAATCCCATGGGCAGAGGATCCTGGCGGGCTATAGTTCATAGGGTCACAAAGAGTCAGACATGACTGAAGCAACTGAGCACAAAGTGCAGAACAACATAGAAAATTTAGAAGTATTTTTCAACATCACTAATTTTTTTAAAGGAAAACTATAACAGAATATGATGTACAATACCAACAGCAAAATAATTGGTTGAGGAATTAACCTAAAGACTTTAAAAAAACAAATAAGATTGTATAGAAACTCTAAGAAAAGAGAAAAAAAGAAAGAGTGGATAGAAACTCTATAAAGAAGTTTAAATCTATTAACATAAACAAAAACCTGAATAATTAGAAAGGTTATACCATGCTTGTATATCAGAAGGATTAGTTTTGTAAAGATGTCAACTCTATTTCAACTTAAATCTATAAACTTAATGTTCTACCAATGGGATACATTGTGATTAGAAACTTAAATTTCACATATATATATGGAATAATTGAAAATAAAAAAGAAGTTTAATCACACTGATGCTATCAAGCAGTCTGACACAGTTTTAGGCCATAATAATTCAAACAATACAATTTTGACACAAAAATAAAAAAGAAGACCAAAAACAACAACTTAAAACATACAGATGTGTACATGTGAACTTGCTTTCTTCTTCCAGTTTTATTGAGCTACAATTGATATACAACACTGTATAAGTTTAAGGTGCACAGCACAATGATTTGATTTACATACATTATGAAATGATTATCACAATATTAGTGAACATCCACTCTTTCATATAGATACAAAAGTAAAGATCTAGAAAACAGAAATTTTCCTCGTGATGAGACTTCTTAGGATTTACTCTTTTACCAACTTCCATACATAAGATACAGCATTGCTGATCATATTTATTTTGTTTTATATAACATCCTAGTACTTATTTATCTTATAACTGAAATTATACTTTTGACCACCTGCATCCAATTCCTCCCCTTTCCAACCCCTCCTCTGGTAATCACTAGACTGATCTCTTTTTTTATGAGTTGGTTGGTTGGTTGACTTTTGAATTATAAATGACCTACAACTCTGTGTAGTTCATGTTACATAGCATATTGATTTTATATTTCTATACATTTAAAAATTATATATATATATATATATGTATACACACACACACACACACACACACACACACACATATACCACATAGTACATCTTCTGTGTCCATTCATCTACTGGTGGGCACTTAGGTTGCTTCAATATCTTGACCATTATAAATAATGTTGCAATGAACATAGGGGTGCATGTAGCTTTTCAAATTAGTGTTTTCCTTTTATTCAGATAAGCACCCAAGAGTGAAATTGCCGGGTCATGTGGTAGTTCTATTTTTCATGTTTTGAAGAATTTCCATAATGTTTTCTGTAGTTTCTGGCACCAAGGCCCAGTGGTCCCAGAACTGGTGTTGGCTCACTGGTGCATGATAGCTGGAGTTGGCCTACTGATAAGCAGGGTGCTGGAGCTCATGCCAGCTCACCAATGGGTGGTTCAACTATACACTGTCTACAGGAGACAAATATAGACTCTGAGGTACAAGATTAAAAATATGAAAAAATATATCGTGAAAACACAAATAGAAAAAAGCTGGATTACTTACATAATTTCAGAAGAAATACACTTTAAAACAAAACAAAATGTTACCAGAGGTAAATAGGGACATTTTATACTAACAAAAAGGTCAATTCACCAAGCAGATATAATAATTATAAAAGTAAACCTTGTAAGGTGAACAATGCAAAGAAAAAGAGGAAAACAATAGAATGGGAAAGACTAGAAATCTCTTCAAGAAAATTAGAGACACAAAGGGAACATTTCATCCAAAGATGGGCACAATAAAGGACAGAAATGGTATGGACCTGACAGAAGCACTATATATTAAGAAGAGGTGGCAAGAATACACAGAAGAAGGGAACAAAAATGGTCGTAATGACCCAGATAACCAATATGATGTGATCACTCACCTAGAGCCAGACATCCTGGAGTGTGAAGTCAAGTGGGCCTTAGGAACCACTACTACAAACCAAACTTATCTATTTCAAATCCTAAAAGATGATGTTGTTAAAGTGCTGTACTCAATCTGCCAGCAAATTTGGAAAACTCAGCAGTGGTCACAGGACTGGAAAAAGGTCGATCTTCATTCCAGTCCCAAAGAAGGGCAGTACCCAAGAATGTTCAAACTACCACACAATTGCACTCATTTCACTTGCTAGTAAGGTAATTCAAATCCTTCAAACTAGGCTTCAACAGTACATGACCAAGAGCTTCCAGAAGTATAAGCTGGATTTGAAAAAGGCAGAGGAACCAGAGATCAAATTGCCAACATGTGTTGGATCATAGGAAAAGCAAGGGAAATCCAAAAGACCACTAACTACTTCACAAAGCCTGCTTCACTGACTACACAAAGCCTTTGACTCTGTAGATCAAAACAAAATTGTGTGGAAAATTTTTCAAGAGATGGGAATACCAGACCAGTTTACCTGCCTCCTGAGAAACCTATATGCACATCAAAAAGCAACAGTTAAAACTGGACATGGAACAAAGGATTGGTTTAAAATTGGAAAAAGAGTACATCAAGGCTGTATATTTTCACTCTGCTTATTTAACTCGTGTGCACAGTCAATTCAGTACAATAACTCAGTCATGTCCAACTCTTTACAATTCCATGGAGCACTCCAGGCTTCCCTGTCCATCACCAAGTTCTAGAGCTTGCTCAAATTCATGCCCATCCAATTGGTGATGCCGTCCAACCATCTCATCCTCTGTCGTCCCCTTCTCCTCCAGCCTTCAATCTTTTCCAGCACCAGGGTCTTTTCCAATGAGTCAGTTCTTTGCATCAGGTGAGTTTCAACTTCAGCATCAGTCCTTCCAATGAATATTCAGGACTCATTTCCTTTAGGATTGACTGGTTTGATCTCCTTGCAATCCAAGGGACTCTCAAAAGTCTTCTCCAACACCACAGTTCAAAAGCATCAATTTTTTAGCACTCAACTTTCTTTATGGTCCAACTCTCAAAACCATCCATGACTATGGAAAAAACCATAGCTTTGACTAGACAGGCCTTTTTTGACAAAGTAATGACTCTGCTTTTAAATACACTGTCTAGGTTGGTCATAGCATATCATGTGAAATGCCAGGCTGGATGAAGCTCAAGCTGGAATCAGGATAGCTGGGAGAAGTATCAACAATCTCAGATTTGCAGATGACACCACCCTTATGGCAGAAAGAGAAACTAAACAGCCTCTTGATGAAAGTGAAAGAGGAGTGAAAAAGCTGGCTTAAAACTCAACATTCAAAATATTAAGATCATGGAATCTGGTCCCATCACTTCCTGGCAAATAGATGGGGAAACAATTGAAACAGTAACAGACTTTATTTTGGGGGGCTCCAAAATCACCAGACAGTGACTGCCACCATGAAATCAAAAGACGCTTGATCCTTGGGAAAAAAGCTATGACAAACCTAGACAGCATATTAAAAAGCAGAGACATCACGTTTCCGAAACAGGTCCATATAGTCAAAGCTACGGTTTGTCCAGTAGCCATGTACATATGTGAAAGTTGGACCATAAAGAAGACTTAAAGACGGTTTGATGGCATCATTGACTCAGTGAACATGAGTCTTAGCAAATTCCAGGAGATAGTGAAGAACAGGGAAGCCTGGCATGCTGTAGTCCATGGGATTGCAAAGAGTTGAACATGACTGAGCAACTGAAAAACAACAAAATGCACCTAACAATAGCAAAAATTTAGAAACAAGAAATAGACAATTCAACAATAATAGTTATAGACTTTAACACCACACCTTCAATTAATGAACTGAAGGACAAAAATGAAATATGCGTATTAAATAACACTATACACAAATTAACCTTAACAGGTACCTTATAGAATCATCCAACAAGGAGTGGAAGATTATAGGTTCTTTAAGCAGAATGAACATTCTCCAGGACAGACACTATGCTAGTCCATAAAACATATTTCAATAAATTTAAAAAGATAAAATTTGATGAAATTTGTTGTCCTATTGCAACAGAACAAAATTATCAATAACAAAAGGAAGTTTGAGAAACTAACAAATATGCAGAAACTGAACAAAACACCTCAAACATTCAACTAGTCAAAGAAGAAATTAAGTGGAAAATGAGAAAATATTTTGAAATGAAATGATAATAAAAACACAATGTCCCAAAACTGATGTGACATAGTCAAAACAATACTGACAGGGAAATAGAAAGTTCTAAATGTCTGTATTAGAAAATAAGTAAGACCTTAAAAAGAAGAGAAGAAAAAAGAGAAAGACCTCAATCAATAATCTAACCTTCTACCTTGAGACAGAGAAAAGAAAGAGAAAATTAAGTCTAAAGCAAACAAAAAAGAAAGAAAAGAATAAAAATTAGCAGAAAGTAATAAAATAGAGACTAGAAAAATGACAGAAGTAATAAAACCAAAAGATCAACAAAATTGACAAATCTTAGCTGAACTGACCAAGGGAAAAGGTTCAATGAGTCAGATAACTAGAGTGAAAAATGAAATAGGGACATTAATAACAGCCTTACGGAAATGAAAGTGATTCTATAGGAATGTTATATTCAGTTTTATGCCTATTAATTGGATAACTAAGATGAAATTGACCAGTTCCAAATAGACCAACTACTGAAACTGATTCAAGAAGAAATAGTCAATCTGACTTAGGAGAATTACTCATTGTTATGTTAAATAATGACTTTGAACAATTTCTGCCAGGTTAATGAACACATTTTGAGACTATTCCCAGTTAAACCATAAACCCATCAAAATATATTATCAGTTTTACTGATGATGAAACCAAATCCAATAAAGTCTAACTAACCAACCCAGGTGACACACGGAGGAAAACAAAATGTGTTTCTGGCTAATAGCCCAATATACATTCTCTAGGCAAGGAGTTGGAAATATTTTTCTGTAAAGGGTCAGAGAGTAAATATTTCAGGCTTTGCAGCTCATATGGCCTTGTCACAACTATCCAATTCTTTTATTTAAGCATACACAAATAAATATGAAGTATTCCCTGGTGGCTCAGATGGTAAAGAATCTACCTGCAATGCAAGGGACCCAGGTTCAATCCCTGGGAGAAGGGAATGGCCGCCCACTCTAGTATTCTTTTCTGGAGAATTTCATAGACAGAGGAGCCTGGTGGACTCAGGCTACGGAGTCACAAAGAGTATGACTATGTTCTAATTAGTTTCAGCTGGACACTGGAATTTGAAAATCACAAATTAATACCAATGCGAAATATTTTTTCTTGTATTTTCTGTCCTCTGAAAATATCAAGACCATTCACAGCTCCTGAACCATACAAAAATAGGCAATGGGGCAGAATGACCCATGGCCATTGTTTACTGACCCCTGTACTGGACTATGCTGTTATTGTGGTGACCTCAAAATGTTTGCTTTCTCCTTTAGCAAACCCCTTTAAACTTTGTAGATTCTAATCCCCTATACATTTATGCAGTCACATTTGTATTTATGCCCCAAACATATCTATACTCATATTTTTGGCATTCGAAATCAACTATCCTTGCTCTCTCCCTTCCATCCATCTTTCCCTCCCTCCTCAGGTCTTTCTTTTGCCTTTGCTTCTCTGAGCACATTCCATGATCCCCAAGGGCTCCATTTCACCTCATACCAAAATGGCTTCCATCTGGGCAAGAGTGTTGTCTGCTCACATGCTATTTCAATGTCTTCATCTTGCTCATAAGCTCCTTTTTTTCACATAGTAAGGTAACTTTCCTTTCTGTACACCTAGTTCCAAAGTTCAAAGAAGGGGGAAATATGTAATTATACCATGCCTCATGTCCCATCCTGGCAAGCTTTCGGATCTCAGGAGATCATTTGTCATGTCACCAGCCAGAAGGGAAGGTGTGCCCCCTGTTACCAAGCTTTGATAGATCTCAACAGACAAGTACATTCCTGGGGGCTGTTTCATCTCGTTTATGACTGAATTAATACCCAAACTCTCCCTTTGACACTTGGGTATAAATATTACAAGACATATGTTAAACAGAACTTTCTTGTAGCCCCTGATATTTCTGAAAACTGACTTGATTCTGGATTTGCTTTCATCCAGAAGCATTTTAGGGAAATCTTTTGTTTAAGACTTAAGGGCTGAATGGATGCCTCTGTCTTTTGGGCTCTTGCCCTAAACTGGGTCTCTCTCTTTATCTTTCCACTGAGCTGCAGGCTCCTTAATAATTTACTAGTTTATGCAACCACTTAATTCCCTAAAGCTTTAATTCCTTCAAAACATACATTTACTACCTTAACTATAATGTCTATAAAAGTAAATCATTCCAGGATGTGAAAAAGAGCCATGAAATCAACTTTAATCCATCTGTGTAAAGAAAATGCATCACATTTAAAATGAACAAGTCCACTCCTGTATTCTAAGAACTCAGATCTTTTTAAAAAATAATTTGATTTCTATCTCCTGTGCAAGCTTTAAGGAACTGCTGCTCTCCATACTTTGAGATGGATGGAGGAAATACGAGAAGAGAAAGAGGGGTGACTGAATTGGGATAGGAGACTGAACAGTCAGTGCTATTTTGTTCCCATGTGATATGGCTGGACCCCTGACATATTTTTAATATGATACCTGAAAAACTATCACAATTCTAATAATCATCAGAGAATGTTTTCTAAGGTATTACATGTTTTATAATGCTTTAAATATATTTTGATTAAAATCTGCAGATTTAATCCATTCATCCTAGTCCTCACTGTCACACCAATCAGCCAAAGAGGTTAAATTCTAAGAAAAAGCCTAAGTTCATTTTTTAAATTTAAATAAACTTGTTAATGCACATCCCCTTCATGAAATTCTCACTGCTGAGTTTTAATGCTAAGATGCTAACTAGCTAGCAGTGGGTGTTCTCTTGCATGAGTGTTTCCTGGCTGGAATAAAGCTCCCATCTTTGAGAAGGAAACAGTCTCCAGTTGTCCTTTTGTTGAGTGCCCAGGAAGTTCTTACAGCCTGGATCACAGCACTTTAATAGATTCCAGGTAGCTGAGAGAGATACTTCCTTTTTTCCCTTGGATATTAGAAAAAGAAATTCATAAACAGGAATTAAGAAAAGGACTGATAGATGGGTTTCATGCAGAATAATCTTAGAGAAGTGTACAAATGAAAGTCGAGAATCCATAAATTTATTTTCTTATATCTATGTAAAGAATCTACCTACAATGCAGGAGCCCTGGGAAATGTGGTATTCGATCCCTGTGTCAGGAAGATCCCCTGTAGGAGGAAATGGCAACCCAGTCCAGAATTCTTGCCTGGAGAATCCCATGGACAGAAGAGCGTGGCAGGCTACAGTCCAAAGGGTCACAGAGCTGGACACAACTGGCCAACTAAGCATGGCACACAACATACATACTCCCTAGAAAATATTTCTATGTCCACAAGGACATGTGTGCCCAGTTTAAAGACTGTTGATTATGAATCTCTAAAGAAGACAGGAAGAAATAATAAAAAGGTGACATTAGAGATAAGATGACAATCACCAGAGAAACCACCTGCTCAGCCCTCCAAGTGCCATCAGAAAGCAGTTTGGTGACATTCGGGTCACCCTATGTAGTGTGCACAGCAGATGGAATTTACAGTGGTGTGTGAAACTTCTAAGAAGGAGCAAAGATGCCTCATCGAGCAACTGAGAGAATGAGGCTAGAGCCAGTAGAGGAAGGGCCCTTCTGAAGGTGGAGTGAAAGAATGCTCCTGAATGATTCCTGGAGATAACCAGAATAGCAATGCATACCTAGCAAAGAACTGGTGTTACATAAGCAGTGGCTTCAATTTTCCGAGTTCCCTCTTTAGGCTGCCTGCAAAAACACCCCATATACCAGTCAGGATGGTAGTTTTATTTTGTTCTGCTTTCCAGAGAAAAGCTTGGTTTGCTCTCACTCCTGGTTCTATGTCCCTGAATTGGGTGCAAGTAAAAGATGATGTGTTTTGTAAACACAGAAAAAAAAAATAAATAACCCTGTCAGGAGAAAAGAGCACAATCTATTAAAGGTTTTGATCATCCTATTTGTCACAAAGAAATAACAGATGCATTAGTGCACACAGCACTTATAATTCAGAGATCATCGTTACATCAGATGACAAATGATGTTACTATAATTTACCATTTGTCTTTTTTCACATAGTTAAAAAACCATAATTACGAGAAATCATGACAACTTGCCAATTAAACAGACTCGTTCATCCACAGATGAAGCATGCATCTTTACATTTTGCAAATGAGGTTGGGGTGTGTGGGGAGGATAAAAATCAAAGTGTGCAGTATAGTGATTTATTAGCCTCAACAGGTGTAAGCTCAAAGGAGAACAACTTCCCCCTCTTTTATAGAGCATCTAAGCCACTTGGAAAACATTCCCAGTTATATAAAAAACAAGAAATCTTTCAGTTTTCTTCTTAAAGATTTTCAGACTTCACTAGAATCTCACTTGTAAGGTTAATTCAATCTCATCTTTCTTTCACTTTCACTGTTTCAGTGGACAAACAATTTAATAAAAGTAAAAAGAATAGATTAATCTTATACTACATGAAGGAAAAAATTGAATTGTGTGTATAAAACTGCTAGGCACACTATTTTGGAAATAGTGAATGAGATAGAACATCTCCTTATAGGGAAATGAGGTATATAGGGAGAAAAGTTTCCAAGATGCAGCAAAGGACAGGCAGTTGGGAATATGAAAGGAATCATGAGAAAGGCTAGTCAGGGTCAGCTGATATCCAGCCCTGATAAGAACAAAGATAAGAGCAAGATTGAAGGAGTTTCTGGTCCAAGTGATTTGGGAACCTAAGACGATGAGGGCAGCCCTCTTAGCAGGTGGAGCTCAACTTTGTTATAAGCATTCATGAAGCCTGGAATATATTTTAGTCACTGGAAGTAGAAGCTTGCATTTACCTGTAGATAGAGGACCCCTTTATTTGGAAGAAGCCACCTTTTGCCTATACAATGTAAAATGAAGAGCCATTCCTTTTCCCATCTCTTAAGAAAAAAATGGTGAAGCAATCTTGATGCAGATATTTTAGACTTGTTTAGTAAGACAAATTACGGTGTGTGTTAATTCTGGATCATAGGGTGGAGTTTGTTAAGTGCACAGACTGCGGAAATAGCCAGTAGAGACCACATCCCAGTTCTCCGTATCCTACCTGCTATCACTGGTTGACTTGAATTCTCTCCGCTTACATGTTCTCATCTTCAAATGAGGCTGATAACAGTGCTAATTCATCAGGCTATCTTGAGGATTCATGACTCAAGACAAGTAAATTCATAGCACAGTCTCCACACAGGGTTGATGCTTAGCGAGTGCTAGATGGTCGGGAGGGATAGTTCTCCTCTTTGGGTTTAGACAGCAAAATGATAAAGCTGGTGCCCAGTCTCTTGGAGACAGATCTGACTTGCAAAAAATCATGGCAAGATGGGAAGTTAGTAGAAACGTGGCCTTGCTGTCTGCTGGAGTGTGAGATATGCCAGTTATAAGTATGAAAGGGTTAATTAATTTTAGAATGGATGAAAACCAAAATGCACTCTTTGTTTGCAAACAAAATAGTGTTACAGCTAAAGCTTTGACAAAGAAAAGTCCAAATACACCGAATCCATCTTCATAATGTGTGAGGCTAGGATCATTATTGACAGTAAAAGTATCTACTTTTTGGCACTGGTGAAACTGGACATGATCATTCACACAGAGAGCACCAGTCCATAAGGTTATAGAAGTTTCAATTTCTACTGCTATACTTTTCTTTGCAAAGTTGTTTGAATTTCCTTTGGGGGATAGATGCAATGTAGACTCACTTTGAAATTTGGGCTCCTTGGCCAAAACATGCACATTTGTTTCTTTTTAATTTGTCTAAATGTATCATCAACACAGCTAGAATCCCTAGGCAGTTGGTACTGGACTAGTCACTTACAAGCATAAACAAGTATGTGATTTAAAAATAAATGTGCTGTTTATTGTAAATACATTTATTTTATTTTATAGAAAGCCGATTATTTGAGTCAGTACATTTTAATCTGATCTGTAAAAATGAAAGCTATAGATTTCATAGTTTCCACTTTGATTTACTTTCCATAACTTTGTTATACTTTTGATAAAAGTTTTAGAAGGCATTTTGGTTTTTTTGTTCTTTCTTTTTTTTTCTTTCTTTCTTTTCTTTCTTTTTCTTTTTTTTTTTAACTTTACAATACTGTATTGGTTTTGCCAAACATCAACATGAATCTGCCACGGGTGTACATAAGTTCCCACTCCTGAACCCCCCTCCCAGCTCCCTCCCCATACCATCCCTCTGGGTTATCCCAGTGCACCAGCCCCAAGCATCCTGTATCCTGCATTGAACCTAGACTGGCAATTCATTTTTTATATAATATTATACATGTTTCAATGCCATTCTCCCAAATCATCCCACTCTCTCCCTCTCCCACAGAGTCCAAAAGACTGTTCTATACATCTGTGTCTCTTTTGCTGTCTCGCATACAGGGTTATCATTACCATCTTTCTAAATTCCATATATATGTGTTAGTATACTGTATTGGTGTTTTTCTTTCTGGCTTACTTCACTCTGTATAATCGGCTCCAGTTTCATCCACCTCATTAGAACTGATTTAAAGCAATCTTGAGAAAGAAGAATGGAACTGGAGGCATCAACCTGCCTGACTTCAGGCTCTACTACAAAGCCACAGTCATCAAGACAGTATGGTACTGGCACAAAGACAGAAATATAGATCAATGGAACAAAATAGAAAGCCCAGAGATAAATCCACACGCCTATGGACACCTTATCTTTGACAAAGGAGGCAAGAATATACAATGGATTAAAAACAGTCTCTTTAACAAGTGATGCTGGGAAAACTGGTCAACCACTTATAAAAGAATGAAACTAGAACACTTTCTAACACCACACACAAAAATAAACTCAAAATGGATTAAAGATCTAAATGTAAGACCAGAAACTATAAAACTCCTAGAGGAGAACATAGGCAAAACACTCTCTGACATAAATCACAGCAGGATCCTTTATGACCCACCTCCCAGAATACTGGAAATAAAAGCAAAAGTAAACAAATGGGACCTAATTAAAGTTAAAAGCTTTTGCACAGCAAAGGAAACTATAAGCAAGGTGAAAAGACAGTCTTCAGAATGGGAGAAAATAATAGCAAATGAAGCAACTGACAAACAACTAATCTCAAAAATATACAAGCAACTCATGCAGCTCAATTCCAGAAAAATAAACGACCCAATCAAAAAATAGGCCAAAGAACTAAATAGACATTTCTCCAAAGAAGACATACGGATGGCTAACAAACACATGAAAAGATGCTCAACATCACTCATTATCAGAGAAATGCAGATCAAGACCACAGTGAGGTACCACTTCACACCAGTCAGAATGTCTGCGATCCAAAAATCTGCAAGCAATAAATGCTGGAGAGGGTGTGGAGAAAAGGGAACCCTCCTACACTGTTGGTGGGAATGCAAACTAGTACAGCCACTATGGAGAACAGTGTGGAGATTCCTTAAAAAAGTGCAAATAGAACTACCTTATGACCCAGCAATCCCGCTGCTGGGCATACACACCGAGGAAACCAGAATTGAAAGAGACACATGTACCCCAATGTTCATCGCAGCACTGTTTATAAACAGTGGATAAACAATAGCCAGGACATGGAAGCAACCTAGATGTCCATCAGCAGATGAATGGATAAGAAAGCTGTGGTACATATACGCAATGGAGTATTACTCAGCCATCAAAAAGAATACCTTTGAATCAGTTCTAATGAGGTGGATGAAACTGGAGCCGATTATACAGAGTGAAATTTGCTGTTTAGAATGTGTTATGCATTTGAGGGCAAATATTCAAATATTCCATTTACTTTTTATTGTATTTTTTAAACTTTTTTTAAATTTTATGTTGGAGTATAGCCAGTTAACAATGTTGTGATAGTTTCAGGTGAATAGGAAAGTGATTCAGCCAAACATATACATATATTCATTCTCCTCCAAACTCCCCTCCCACCCAGGCTGCCACATAACATTAAGCAGAGTTCCCTATGCTCTACAGTAGAAAATGCTCCATTTCTAAACAAGGATATGGAGAAAGAAATGGCTACCCACTCCAGTATTCTTACCTGGAGAATTCCATGAACAGAGGAGCCTGGCAAGCTATAGTCCATGGGGTTGCAAAGAGTCAAACACAGCTGAGTAACTAACATGCACACACAAACAAGGAGAAGGTGATATATGACTCGGATGAGCATATGATCCTAATCTCCATACTTCATCAAATCTTAGTGTGATAGGGGAATTGCTACCTTGACAGAACCTTAATACTGTCTCATAAGGAGGAGACTGGGAGGATATTTACAGAATTTGGGGGTTTTCACTCTAGTGTTATAAAGCAGATCTTTCCAGGCAAGGAGTCAATTTTTACTGGATTTGGTTCATGAGACAATAACTTAGGATGGGTAGCACAATGAGGTGGGGTCTTGAAGTAAGCCCGAGAAATAAACTATATGGGATCTATGAACTAGTGAGCAAACCATTCACCCAGACAAATTGAAGAAATTTCCTGAAGCAACAACAACTTTATTTATTAGTTTACACACTTATTGTTTCAAGTGAGAATTTCCTGGGAGAATTAAATTGTGTGGACACAGGGGTCTGCAGTATCCTTCCTGATGGTGAGGCTCTATGGACACAGGCTGTCCCCCTTCTCCACTGATACCAAGTCAAGTACTGGTTCCCTTGACAACCCTCTGTCTTCTTCAGTAGCATAATCCCCTGGAGAGCTTTTGTTTCCTCCTAAAACCCACCATTTTAACATACTTTTCTGGGAAAGACATAGACAGAGTTGTGAATCCCTAAACCTAGGAAAATAAATGAGTAATAATTCAATGTTTCTCAAGCTGATTTAGGTCACAGAAAACCTAAATACCTCTCTCTTCTTTCCATGACAGCATGAGGAATGTCAAATGCAAATGTTTGTATCTGAAATAATTATATGTGGATTTGGGGACTACATTTTTACTAGCAATAAGCAATTGCATGTAAAAGAGATTTTAATGCAATTCATAAAATAATTTTTAATTAAGAAAAATTATCTTCATTAAGTTTTTCACATTGAAAGTTGAGAGGAAAAAAAAAACATCTATCTCACACTGTAGCTTTGGACCACTAGGCTTACACAAAAGCAGAAGATGAAAACCACTGGGCTAGAAAGAAACACAGCTGGCAAACTTGATCTGTGTGGCTGTCTAATTAGCAGCTGTAGGGAATTGCATTTGCATTCTAACAGGAAGATTTTTGCCATAACTTAAAGGAGATACAAGAAGTAGGGATTTCCCACATGGTAGGGGAAATCATTTTTTTTATTGAGGAGATTCTGAGATTCTCCTCATCCTGTGGTCAAATAGACATCCTCTCTGCCCTTCATTAGCCTCATCTCCATTATAATTGGCATTTGTCCCATAATTCCAATTCTGGTAGAATGATTCAGGTTATGCTTCAATAACAAACAGCCCCAAAATCTCACACAAAATCTTAACACATCAAAAATGTATTTCTCAGGAATTCTCTGATGGTCCAGTGGTTAGGAATCTGCCGTTCCACTGCAGAGGGCACAGGTTCAGTTCCTGTTCAAGCAGCTAGGATCCCACAAGCCGTGTGGTGCAGCTCCCCCTCTAAAAAAATCTATTTCTCCTTCACACAATTGACTAGTACAGATTGGCCAGTAGCTTAGGCCACTAGGGAGAAAGACTGAGGCAGTTCCATTTTGGCACATGTTTGTATGGTTGTAGGAGAGAAGAGTCATGGAGAGTCACACGTTGAGCCTCAGCCTCCATGTGGAAGTAACACAGTCCATTCCCATTCAAACTTCACTTGCCAGAATCAGTCTCATGGGCACACACAGCATCAAAAAGAGAAGAAAGCCCAACTCTACCATATGCCCGGCAGGAAGGAAACAAGAATACAGCATTTACCACTAACTAGATTTAATGCTTACCACAACCTCTGGACATTAACTTAGATTTGGGAAATAGACATTCATACACTCAGGTCTCAGCTCCAACAGGACTGGAAAGCAGCATGAAAAGTATTGAGACCCAGAGAACTCTTTGCATTATCCCTCTGATGGTATTACCAGTGGGCTGCATTTACTTAAAGGGGCCAAAGCAGGAAAGACATCAGACTACCAGTCTGTCCCTTCCTTTAATCAATGCTCAATCTCTCTCTCTCTCCCCTGTGAAATATCCTGTGACTGTTTCTGGATACATTGTTCTACTTTCTTCACCTATAGCTGAGTGCACTGCCATACCACCAATGGTCACTCTTTAGTAATTATGTGACCCATGAATGGATGCTTGTTAAATCAATATGTCAGAGCTCAATATTTTAATTCCCTATTTAGTTAATAAATATAGCTTGTTTCTTCCCAATTAGATAGTAAGTTTCTCAGAGGGTTAAAACAGTTACTAAGGAGTTCCACAAAGTGCCTAGGCTAAAGATGGGCATACAACAGAAGAACCATAAGTTTCTGACAGTTCACTGATTGATGAAAAACAAACAAACAAAAGCAACAACAAACTAATGGATGTGAGATGAGCCCCTCTTTGTCCCTCAAAGAATAGATGCTACTGCCATCAAGAGCACATAGCTTTATCCTCCCACTCAGCCTTGCCACAGAGTTGGAAAACTACTGAACAGAAATGACATTTGGCTGGGCCCACTCGAGGACAGTCATTAATATTGCTAACAGTCCATGTGTTAGACTTGGCCTAACATGGGTACCATATGCATCCTCCCAGGCAACCTGGGGGTCCTTCTGATGGCTCCTCCAGGCCAGGCAATCTGCATCGGCTTCCATTCAGGCAGCCTGGCTGCTTGGCACAAGGCAGGGCATCCATGGCAAGAATGAACACTCTCTCAGTGTGATTCCACTTCATGAAAAATGAATGTAGCTAGGGGGTTGAGTCCTGCAGTCAGATCTGGACAACAGATGGTACACTGCTGATGATAGGTGACAGCCAATGGAAAGATAACTTAGACTTATTTCTGCAGTAGTTGGGTTAACTAAACTCAAGGATTTATATGTAGTTGTGTGGCTACCTTGTTTCTAACCCTGTGGTCAGGAAAATGGAAGAAGAAATAAGGGACCCTTTGACAAAACATGATATTAGAGTTGGGCAGCATGTAATTGGACCAGGAAATAAATTTCCTTCAGGAGTGAAGAGTTAAGAATTTTTTAAACTTTCTGCTAAGAGATTCACAGACATCATTTAATACATACAACTACCTTCTAAGTAGGTACTAATAACTACATTTTCCAGATGATTAAACTAAATCTGAGAGGTTACATGACCCAAAGTACAGTTGATAAGATCAAGATTTGAACCTTTGAATCTAAAGAATGTGTTTCTATATTCAACATTAGATGTTGAGGGTTATTGTGTTCAAAAAAGGCAGGCTTAGAGTGTGACTAATAATAAGAAACATTTACATAGTTCTCACGGGTAATCTGACACCTTTCTGATAATAACTTATCTAACATTCATATCAACTCCATAAATTAGGTACTAATAATATATTTTCAATTTACAAATAAGGTAATGAGTGTGCAGAGAGTTTAACTAATTAACCCAGGGTCTCACAACTATATGGAGTGGGGATTTGAACTCAGATGAAGGTAGTGCTTCTTTTTGTCCACTATAGTATATTAAAATATGCTGGTAATATTCACTCTTCCTTTCTCCAAAATGTGGCTAGGCCTTTGATTGTGTGGATAATTGATTACGTTCATCTGTCTTGTCTCAAAGCAGAAGTGCCCAAACTTCTGATAATCCTTTCTGGCCTTTGTTTCCAAAACCTGGAAAGCTATATATACACCTGATCCCTTAGACTTGAGGATACAAGAATGCATGTGTTGTACTAGGACATACCAGACTCCTCAGGCAAAGGTGGGGACACCAACTTTGTC
Source organism: Ovis canadensis (assembly GCF_042477335.2). Taxonomy (NCBI): domain Eukaryota; kingdom Metazoa; phylum Chordata; class Mammalia; order Artiodactyla; family Bovidae; genus Ovis; species Ovis canadensis. Next base: position 193,229,240 of record NC_091246.1, on the reverse strand, counting down.
CTGTGGGGGACCCAGAACCTTGCTTATGTGTGAAGAACTTAGACATAAACAGATAGATAGATAATAGATAGATAGGCATATAGCTACTTTGTAGATAAGTAAATAGGAAGAAAATAGATTGTAGATTGATAAGGAAGAAGGAAGGAAGAAAAAAGAAAAAAGATGTACATAGGTAATATACTATAGTTGCTGCTGCTGCTGCTAAGTCACTTCAGTCGTGTCTGACTCTGTGCAACCCCATAGATAGCAGCCCACCAGGCTCCCCCATCCCTGGGATTCTCCAGGCAAGAACACTGAAGTGGGTTGCCATTTCCTTCTCCAATGCATGAAAGTGAAAAGTGAAGGTGAAGTCACTCAGTCATGTCTGACTAGTAGCGACCCCATGGACTGCAGCCTACCAGGCTCCTCTGTCCATGGGATTTTCCAGGCAAGAGTATTGTAGTGGGTTGCCATTGCTACACATACATAGATTGCAGACTATCTAGATAGATAGATGGATTATAGAGAGATAAGTGGTAGATAGGTAAATATAGATAGGTAGGTAGACTGTAAATAAGCTATAGATACATAGTAAATAGATTATAGATAGATAAATTGTAGATAGGTTGTAGATGAAGATAGTAGATTGTAGGTGGGTAGGTAGATAGACAGATAGATAATAGTTGGACATTTTTTAAACTTCTGCACTAGCTCAGAAGGCAGTGTGGAAATGGAGGAAAATCCTTTAGGTGAAAGGGTCAATTACTCTGCCCCTAATTCAGCACCTTGAAAAGATGGTAGAACTTTTGAGAACAAGATTTCATGGCAGAAGGACTAGAATGAGGAGAAAAAGCTCCTAGCTTCATGAGGAGTCTCCTTGTGCAAGTCTGTACACTGACAGAAGTGTGCAATGCTGTCAACTTCAAGGAATCACATAGGTCCAGATATGGTACATCCCTGCGGACCATTATGGATAGACCAGAAAGTCTGAACCAAATATTGTGAAACGTGGCAGGCCCTAAGTGTTCTGAAATAATTCCCAGGAAGATAAGAGTTCTTCAAAACAAAAAGACATTACATTTTTTTAAAACTACTTTGACAAATAAGGAATTGGAGTGAAATTTAATTTGATTTGGAAGAAATAAAGTAAATGAAAGATTCTTGGATATAAGTAAATTAAAACCTTTTCAGTGAGAACATATAATCTTGAAAATCTGCAGTGTAAACATTTGGTACAGTATTATCTTGAGAATCTGGAAAATGTTTAATTTCTCTTTTCTCTTAATTCACACATACACAATAAAGGGAAAAAAAGAGAGGAGGAAAAATAGCAAACTTAAAAGATTTTTCGTGGCAGATGTAAAAATGAATATCAGCTAGTTTTCCAAGTAATGGAATCAGATGTTTAGTTTAGCAGGAATCTGTTGTGTATCTAATTTTTCCATTAAGATTTTCATAAACAGAGACCTGATAATCACTTTTGCAGAGAATACTGACAAGGTATACTTGCTTGGCTGCAGGGGAGGAAAATGAATATGTGCATTTAAAATTTTTATGATTACATTTTTACTGGAGGGAGGAGGATGACTGTAGTTTCATAACGACTTTAATGCAATCGGTTCCACTTAGAGGAGATGACATGTTGAAATGTGATGTGTAAAGATGTGCAGAATGCTTCCCCAGTAATTGGATTCGAGCAACAATAACACTGGGCATTGTCAAATCCTTTATAGCTTTTTTCAAGAGATCTTCCTTCTTCTGGGAAAACATGCACATATTATAGAGCATCATGACCTCACCCAACAGTTAAAAGGGAAATTAAAAAATTATTCCACCTAAGTGCATCTGAATCAAGCACATGCTAAAGTTTATGCAACTTCTAACTGCACAGTTATTTCTCCCCACTTCCTCCTGTTATAAAAGCATAGAAATTTAGAACTGAGTGCTGTATTTTAGGAGTAATTTTAGTGTAACATCCTTATTTTGGAGATGAGGAGATAAAGACCTAAGGAAAGAAACTTACTTATGAGTGTACCGTAACTCAAGCAGGGGCTCTGTGACAATTTTGAGGGGTGAGATGGGGAGGGAGATGGGAGTGAGGTTTGGAAGGGAGGGGACATGGGTGTACCTATGGCTGATTCTTCTTGATGTATGGCAGAAAATTTAAAAAAAGAAATTTGTAAAGCAATTATCCTACAATTAAAAAAATTTTTAATTATAATTTTTAAAAAAGATAAGTCCATGCTTCTTGTATAGTCATTAAAAAGTGTGTGTTGGGAGGTGGGCAAGGGAATAACAGATGTCAAGTAAAGAGAAGGTATGATGGTCTAAATGTTTATGTTCTCCTAAGCTTCATTTTTTGAAATCCTAGCCCTCCAAAAGTAAGGTCTTTGGAGATGATTAGGTCCTGAAGGTGGAGGTCTCCTGAATGAGGTTAGTGCTCTATAAAAAGAGATTCCCACAGAACTCACTAGCCCTTCCACCCAAGTAAGATAAATGAAAATTCTGTGACCTGGAAGAGAATACTCACCTGACCATATTAGCGTCTTGATCCTCCAGAACTGTAAGCAGTACCTTTCTATTGTTTACTAGCTACCCAGTCTGTTGCATTTTGTTCTAACAGACCAAATGGACTAAGACCGAGGGCTTCAGGAAACTAGGAACTAATATTCCTTGGGAAATATCAAAAAGAGCTTAAGGAGAATGAGAGCTGATGAAACATAATTGGTTGCTGAAACCAGATCGTTGATGATCTATTTGGTCACAGGGGCAGAAAACTACCTGAAACTATCTTGCACTGAAGGAAAAATTATGCCCCCATGTAACCAAGAGGGGGAATTTGGACGTGATTTCAAGTACACCTGGACTCAGGTGCCCAAATGACAACCCATGCTTTCTCTCAAGCTCTGGTTCTCACCTCTCTGGGTTTGTCTCATTCTTTCTCTCCTGTATGTAGTGTCTTTCCCTATGATAAGGAAACAGAAAACCTCTAATCCCATATTCATATCCTCTTAGTTTAGCAACCTCAGTTAAAAAAGAAGTCTTTCTTCCAATGTTCAGATGTTAATCACAGGACAAAATGTTAATCTGCCCTGATTAGATCATATATGAACCTTAGATTCAAGAAAATGATTAGTATGATTGGTCATATTTAGGTCACCTTTCAATCTTATAGTGAATGTGATAGAGAGGGATTTTGTTATTCATTGACTTACTAGAACATAAAAAAAAGATAAGAGTACCTTAAAAGGAAGGGGCAATGTAAATGGAAGAAAAATGCTAAAAACATAAAACCAATATCTTGAGTTTTCCTTAACCTCACCAACAAGCACATATATACACTCTTCTCAGGCATTCATTTCTGTTTCCACCAAGCAAATTACGAGGTATCTATGTACAATTAAATGGTGCTCAACACTTCCCAAAGAGTCATAGCCCTAAGGCACTTCCAGATCCAAGGTATGTTCATTGTGCAAGACTGAAACGTCAGCTAAAGAAAGCTGCCTTGCACAAGTTTTGTCCCTTTCCCTAGGTTTAGCCTACATCCAGTGGCTCAATGCAGAGATATAAATGCCCAACCTGCCTTTCTAACGTCAGACAACATCTGAATGGACAACTCACTCCATAACTACAGATGGAATTGACTAACTTTATTGTTACTATATCACTCAGCCCCATAATCACTCGGCCCAATCCTGCCTCCTTTATTATCCCAAAAGTGTTGATTCTGAAAGCACCCCTCCCAACAAATGCCCTGTTTTCAAATCTCCATCTCAGAGTCTGCTCACCAGGAAATCCAATATATGACACATGGTACCAAGAGTGGCCCCATGTGGAAGAATCAGGATACACTAATACGGAATCTCTGCTTATGGTCACTCACAGTTACAATCAATAACTTATCTATGGTGGGAAAAGATGCCATGTGGAATAAATCAGTTCAGTTCAGTTCAGTCACTCAGTCATGTCCGACTCTTTGAGACACCATGAATCACAGCACACCAGGCCTCCCTGTCCATCACCAACTCCCGGAATTCACTCAGACTCACATCCATCGAGTCAGTGATGCCATCCAGCCATCTCATCCTCTGTCGTCCCCTTCTCCTCTTGCCCCCAGTCCCTCGCAGCATCAAAGTCTTTTTCAATGAGTCAACTCTTCACATGAGGTGGCCAAACTACTGGAATTTCAGCTTCAGCATCATTCCTTCCCGAGAAATCCCAGGGCTGATCTCTTTCAGAATGGACAGGTTGGATCGCCTTGAAGTCCAAGGGACTATCAAGAGTCTTCTCCAACACCACAGTTGAAAAGCATCAATTCTTTGGTGCTCAGCCTTCTTCACAGTCCAACTCTCACATCAATACATGACCACAGGAAAAACCATAGCCTTGATTAGACGGACCTTAGTCAGCAAAGTAATGTCTCTGCTTTTGAATATGCTATCTAGGTTGGTTATAACTTTTCTTCCAAGGAGTAAGTGTCTTTTAATTTCATGGCTACAGTCACCATCTGCAGTTATTTGGAGCCCCAAAAATAAACTCTGACACTGTTTCCACTGTTTACCCATCTATTTCCCATGAAGTGATGGGATCGGATGTCATGATCTTAGTTTTCTGAATGTTGAGCTTTAAGCCAACTTTTTCACTCTCCACTTTTACTTTCATCAAGAGGCTTTTTAGTTCCTCTTCACTTTCTGCCATAAGGGTGGTGTCATCTGCATAGCTGAGGTTATTGATATTTCTCCCAGCAATCTTGATTCCAGCTTGTGTTTCTTCCAGTCCAGCGTTTCTCATGATGTACTCTGCATAGAAGTTAAACAAGCAGGGTGACAATATATAGCCTTGATGTACTCCTGTTCCTATTTGAAACCAGTCTGTTGTTCCATGTCCAGTTCTAACTGTTGCTTCCTGACCTGCAAACAGATTTTTCAAGAGGCAGGTCAGGTGATCTGGTATTCCCATGTCTTTCAGAATTTTCCAGTTTATTGTGATCCACACAGTCAAAGGCTTTGGCATAGTCAATAAAGCAGAAAGAGATGTTTTTCTGGAACTCTCTTGCTTTTTCCATGATCCAGCCGATGTTGGCAATTTGATCTCTGGGTCCTCTGCCTTTTCTAAAACCAGCTTGAACATCAGGAAGTTCATGGTTCACGTATCACTGAAGCCTGGCTTGGAGAATTCTGAGCATTACTTTACTAGCATGTGAGATGAGTGCAATTTGAGCACTCATCTAGTTGAGCTCATTTAGTTTGAGCATTCTTTGGCATTGCCTTTCTTTGGGATTGGAATGAAAACTGTGGAGTTCATGGTGTAAGCCAATAGAACAGACCCATAGACCACTTGACCTGCCAAAAAGGCAAGGGAAAAAAGGAAAGATATACCCATTTGAATGCAGCCTTCCAAAGAATAGCAGGGAGAGATAAGAAACCCTTCCTCAGTGATCAATGCAAAGAAATATAGGAAACAATAGAATGGGAAAGACTAGAGAGCTCTTCAAGAAAATTAGAGATACCAAGGGAACATTTCATGCAAAGATGGGCACAATAAAGGACAGAAATGGTATGGACCTAACAGAAGCAGAAGATATTAAGAAAAGGTGGCAAGAATACACAGAAGAACTGTACAAAAAAGATCTTCATGACCCAGATAATCACTATGCTATGGTCACTCACCTAGAGCCAGACATCCTGGAATGTGAAATCAAGTGAGCCTTAGGAAGCATCATTACCAACAAAGCTAGTGGAGGTGATGGAATTCCAGGTGAGCTATTTCAAATCCTAACAGATGATGCTGTGAAAGTGCTACAGTCAATATGCCAGCAAATTTGGAAAACTCAGCAGTGACCACAAGACTGGAAAAAGTCAGTTTTCATTCCAATCCCAAAGAAAAGCAGTGCCAAAAAAATGCTCAAACTACCACACAGTTGCACTCATCTCACACACTAATAAAGTAATGCTTAAAATTCTCCAAGCCAGGCTTCAACAGTACATAAACTACGAACTTCCAGATATTCAAGCTGGAGTTAGAAAAGGCAGAAGAACCAGAGATTAAATTGCCAACATCCGTTGGATCATCAAAAAAGCAAAGAAGTTCCAGAAAAACATCTACTTCTGTTTTATTGACTATGCCAAAGCTTTTGACTGTGTGGAACACAACAAACTGTGAAAAATTCTTCAGGAGATGGGAATACTAGACCACCTGACTTGCCTCTTGAGAAATATGTATGCAGGCCAGGAAGCAACAGTTAGAACTGAACAACTGACTGGTTCCAAACTGGGAAAGGAGTACATCAAGGCTGTAGACTGTCACCCTGCTTATTTAACTTTTATGCAGATTACGTCATGAGAAACGCTGGGCTGGATGAAGCACAAACAGGTATCAAGATTGCTGGGAGAGATATCAATAACCTCAGATATGCAGATGACACCACCCTTAAGGCAGAAAGTGAAGAAGAACTAAAGAGACTTTGATGAAATTGACAGAGGATGTGTTTGAAGTTCAGTTGTTATCAGCTTAAAATAGGAAGTTATAAACCTAAAATATTTTAAGCAAGTCTCCTGGGAACTACAAAGCAAAATGCTATAGTAAATAAGCAAAACATATAAAGAGAAAGGAATCTAAACACACCACTTCAAATTTAAAAAAAATTTAAAAATCAAGTCACTAAGGAAAAGAGCAAGAGCAGAAAGAAACAAATAATTACAAAAAAAAAATTATCAATAGTAAGTGCCTACCTAAAAGAAATATTTTAAATATAAATGGACTACTTTCTCTAATCAAAAGACATAAAGTGGCTGAATGTTTTATTTTAAATGAGACTCAACTATAGGTTGACTACAAGAAATGTACTTCAGGTTTAAGGATACATACACAGAAAGTAATGAGATGGAAGAAGAGTTTCCATCCAAATAGAAAATAGAAAGAAACAGGAATAGCTATACTTATCCCAGACAAAATAGATTTTAAGCCAACAACTGTTAATAGAAAAATGAAAGGCATTATGTAATAAATAATAATATAATAATAAAGTCAATTAAACAAGAGAATATAACATTTATAAATATTTGTGCACCCAATATGCATGTATATGCATGCTATGTTGCTTCAATTTTATCTGACTCTGCAACCCTATGGACTGTAGCCCACCAGGCTCCTCTGTCCATGGGATTCTCCAAGCAGGAATACTGGAGTAAGGTGCCAGGCCCTCCTCTAGGGTATCTTCCCAACCCAGGGATCAGATCCCCATCTCTTACGTCTTTCACATTGGCAGGTGGCTTCTCCACTGCTAGAGACACCTGGAAAGTCATGTACCCGATATGTGCTGTGCTGTGCTTAGTCACTCAGTCAGGTCTGACTCTTTGTGACCCCATGGACATTTGTCTGTAGCCTGCCATGCATCTCTGTCTATAGGGATTCTCTAGGCAGGAATACTGGAGTGAGTTGCCATGCCCTCCTCCAGGGTGTCTTCCCAACCCAGGGACTGAACCCAGGTGTCCTGCATTGCAGGAAGATTCTTTACTGTCTGAGCCACCAGGGAAGCCCTGCATCCAACATAGGAGCACCTAAATATGTAATGCAAAAATTAACAGATCTGAAAGGAGAGACATAAAGCAAAATAAAAATATTATGGGACTTTACTACCCCACTTGTAACATGGTAGGTCATGTAGACAAAAAAATCAATGAGGAAACATTGGAGTTAAATGGAACATCAGACCAGATGGATTTAACAAAAGTTTACAGAATATTCCATCCAACAAGCAGATAATATATAGCCTTATCAAATGCACATGGGAAATTCCTCAATAGATCATGTTTTAGACCACAAAATAAGCCTTAAAAACTTAAGCTTCTCTATTAGAAGTCTACTAGAGCTCATTAATTAATTCAGTAAAATTGCAGGATACAAAATTAGTATACAAAAGTACATTGTATTTCTATATACTAACAACAAACTGTCAGAAAGAGAAACTAAGGAAACAATTCCATTTATTATAACCTTAAAAGGGATAAAATACCTAGGAATAAGCCTACCTGAGGAAGGAAAAGACCTATTCTCAGAAAACTATAAGACATTGCTGAAAGAAATTGAAGACAACACAGACAGATGAAAAGATACACCATGTACTTGGATTGAAAGAACTGAAAATTTATAAATGATCATATTACCAAAGGTGATCTACAGATTCAATGGAACCTCAATCAAAATACAAATAACATTTTTCACAGTACTAGAATAAATAATTTTAAAACTTGTTTGGAAGCAAAAAGAACCTGAATGGCCAAAATAATCTTGAGAGAGAACAGACCTGGAGGTGTCATACTCCCTGAGTTCAGACTATACCACAAAGCTACAGTAAACAAAACAGTATGGTATTGGTGCACACACACAAACACACACACACACACACACACAAATAGTTATTAATAGATCAGTGAAACAGAGTGGAGAGTCCAGAAATATGCCCACACACATATGGTCAATTAATCAGTGACAAAAGAAGCAGAACTATACAAGACTGAAAAGACAGTCTTTTCAAAAAGTGGTGCTGGGAGAACTGAACAGCTATAAAGAATGAAATTAGAACATTTTCTAACAACATAAAAAATAAACAAAATACAATCAAGAGTTAAATGTAAGATCAGATACCATAAAACTCTTAGGGGAAATCGTAGGCAGGACACTGTTTGACATAAATCACAGCAATATCTTTTTGGATCTGTCTCTTAAAACAAAAGGGAAAAAAGCAACAATAAACAAATGAGAACTAATTAAACTTAAAACCTTTTGCACAGCAAAGGAAACCATCAGTTCAGTTCAGTCGCTCAGTCATGTCCGACTCTTTGCGACCCCATGAATCACAGCACGCCAGGCCTCCCTGTCCATCACCAACTCCTGGAGTCCACTCAGACTCATGTCCATCGAGCCATCCAGCCATCTTATCCTCTATCATCCCCTTCTCCTCCTGCCCCCAATCCATAGACAAAAGGAAAAGACAGCTAACAGTGGGAGAAAATATTTGCAAATGATATGACCAATAAGGGTTAATATTCAATATTTACAAGAACTCAAAAAAAAAAAAAAACAAATGACCTGATTAGAAAATGGGCAGAGGGATTGAATAGAAATTTTTCCAAAGAGGATGTGCAGATGGCTAATAGGCACATGAAAAATAGAAATCAGTTACAAGGACAAAACTAAAAAATTCACAAATATTTGACAATTAAACAGCATGATCCTGGATCATGAATGAATCAAGAAGAAATCAAAAGGGAAATCAAAAACTATTGACAAATGAAAATGAAAATACAACATACTGAAACTTATGGAATGCATCAAAAGTAGTTCTAGGAGGGTTGTACATAATGACAGTCACAAAGACTAAAAAAAAAAAAAACTAACTTTGTACCTCAAGGAATTAGAAAAAGAAAACAAACTGAGCTCAAAATTATTAGAAGAAAGGAAATAACAATAATCAGAAATGAAATTTTAAAAATAGAGACTAAACAAATATAAAATTAAAGCAATAGTCACTCAATCATGTTCAACTCTTTGCAGCCCCATGGACTGTAGCCCACGAGGCTTCTCCGACCATGGAATCCTCCAGGCAAGAACAGTAGAGTGCATAGTTATTCCCTTCTCCAGGGGACCTTCCCTTTTCAGGTATCAAACTGGAGTTTCCTACATTGCAAGCAGTTTCTTTACCATCTGAGCCCAAACTAGAGATAAATATTAGCTAGAATTACCAAAGAGAGAGAACTTAAATAAAATTAGAAATTAAATAGGAGATATTACAACTGATAATAAAGGAATAAAGAGGATCATAAGACTACTACGGGCAACTAAATGCCCAAAAAAATAAGCAACCTACAAAAATGGATAAATTCTTTGAAATATGCAACCCACCAAGACTGAATCAAGAAGAAATAGAAAATATGAATAGACCAATTATTAGGAAGAAGCTTGAATCAGTAATCAAAAATCCCCTACCAAAGAAAAGTCAAGGATCAGACAGCTTCACAATTGAATTCTAACCATTTAAAGAATTGATACCAATCCTTCTCAAAGTTCTCAAAAAATTAAAGAGGAAGAAGCAATTCCAAACTCCCTTTACAAAGCCAACAGGAACAAAGCCAGACAAGGACACTACAAGAAGAGAAAATTACAAGTCAATACCATGATGAACATAAATGAAAAAAATACTCAACAAAATATTAGCAAACTAAATTCAATTATACAGCCAAAGGACTGTATGCCATAATCAAGCGATATTTATTCCAGGGATGTCAATATGGGTTTGACATGTAAATCAATCTATGTGATACACCAAAATGAAGGATAAAGATCATATGATCATTTCAACAGATGCAATAAAGAAAAGCTTTTGACAAATTCAGCATCCACTTGTGGTAAAAATTTTCAACAAACTGCATATAGAGCAAAACTGCTGCTGCTGCTGCTAAGTCGCTTCAGTTGTGTCCGACTCTGTGCGACCCCATAGACAGCAGCCCACCAGGCTCCCCCATCCCTGGGATTCTCCAGGGAAGAACACTGGAGTGGGTTGCCATTTCTTTCTCCGATGCACAAAAGTGAAAAGTGAAAGTGAAGTCACTCACTCGTGCTGGACTCTACTTCAATATAATAAAGCATATATGACAAGTCCACAGCTGACATCAATTTTAAAAGTGGAAAGCTGAAATTATTTCCTCTAAGACCAGGAATAAAACAAAGGTACCAACTCACTATTCAACATAGTGCTGAAAGTCCTAGCCAAAGCAATTTAGGCAAGAGAAAGAAATCCAAAAATATCCAAAATTTAAAAGAAGAAAAGCTAGCTCTGTTTCTAGGTGACATAATATTACATATAGACAACCTGAAAGACTTCATCAAAAACTATTAGAACTAATAAATGAATTTGGTAGAGTCGCAAGATACAAAATCAGTATACCAAAATCAGTTTAGTTTCTGTACACTAAAAATGAACTAGCAGAGAGAGAAAACAATCCCACTTACAACTGCATCAAAAACTAGTACCTAGATATAAATTTGACAAGAGGTAAAGATCTATACACTGAAAACTGAGATATTGATGAAAGAAATTGAAGATGATACATATGAATGGAAAGATATTCCATGTCCATGGATTGACAGAATTAACATTGTTAAAATGTTCTTAAGACCCAAAGCAATCTACAGATTTGGTTCCACTTCCAATAGTATCCAACAGTAACAAAACTCCAACAGCATTTTTCAAAGAACTGGAATGAACTATTCTGAAATTGTATGAAACCACAAAAGACCCTAAATAGTCAAAGCAATCTTGAGAAAGAAGAATAAATCTGGAGTCATAGTACTTCTTAATTTCAAATTACTTTGCAAGCTAGAGTACTCAAAATAGGATGAAATTGACATAAAAACAGACACGGAAGTCCATGCCACACAATAGTGAGCCAAGAATTAAACCTATGCATATATAGTTAATTAACATGGGACAAAGCAGTCAAGATGATACAGTGGAGAAAGGATAGTCAATAAATGGTGTTGGAAAACTGGACATCTCATGCAAAAGAGTGAATTCAGATCATTATTTTGCACCATCATAAGTGTCAAGTCAAAATGAATTAAAGACTTGAATGTAAGACTTGAAGTCATACAACTCCTGAAAGAAAACATAGAGGGTAAGCCCCTTCACATCAATGTTGGCAATAATTATTTTGGAATTGACAACAAAAGCAAAAGCAACAAAAATAAAAATAAATTAGTGGGGCTGCATCAAATTTTAAATTTCTGCACAGCAGAGGAAGCCATCAACAAAATAAAAAGGTAACCCACTAAACTGGAAAAAAATATTTGCAAAAACTATATCTGATGAGGGGTTAATATCCAAACTATTTTTTAAAAACTCATGCAACTCAATATCAAACAATCCAATTAAAAACAGGCAGAGGAACTGAATAGATATACTTTTTTTTCCAAAGAAGATATTCAGATTGCCTCAGTTCAGTTCAGTTCAGTTGCTCGGTCATGTCCAATGCTTTGCGACTCCATGAATCACAGCACACCAGGCCTCCCCATCCCTCACCACCTCCCAGAGTTTACCTAAACGCATGTGCATCAAGTCAGTGATGCCATCCAGCCATCTCATCCTCTGTCATCCGCTTCTCCTCCTGCTCCCAATCCCTCCCAGCATCAGGGTCTTTTCCAATGAGTCAACTCTTCGCATGAGATGGCCAAAGTATTAGAGTTTCAGCTTCAGCATCAGTCCTTCCAATGAACACCCAGGACTGATCTCCTTTAGGATGGACTGGTTGGATCTCCTTACAGTCCAAGGGACTCTCAAGAGTCTTCTCCAACACCACAGTTCAAAAGCATCAATTTTTTGGCGCTCAGCTTTCTCCACAGTCCAACTCTCACGTCCATACATTACCACTGGCAAAACCATAGCCTTGACTAGACAGACCTTTGTTGGCTAAGTAATGTCTCTGCTTTTTAATATGCTATCTAGGTTTGTCATAACTTTCCTTCCAAAGAGTAAGCGTCTTTTAATTTCATGGCTGCAATCACCATCTGCAGTGATTTTGGAGCCCAGAAAAATAAAGTCTGACACTGTTTCCACCATTTCCCCATTTATTTCCCATGAAGTGATGGGACCAGATGCCATGATCTTAGTTTTCTGAATGTTGAGCTTTAAGCAGACTTTTTCACTCTCTTCTTTCACTTTCATCAAGAGGCTTTTTAGTTCCTCTTCACTTTCTGCCATAAGGGTGGTGTCATCTGCATATCTGAGGTTATTGATATTTCTCCCAGCTTGTGCTTCTTCCAGCCCAGCATTTCTCATGATATGCTCTTCATATAAGTTAAATAAGCAGGGTGACAAATTGCCTACAAGTACGTAAAAAGGTATTCAGCATCACTAATCATTAGGGAAGTCAAACCATAGTAAGCTATCATCTCACACATTTTAGAATGTATATCATAAAAAAGACAAGAGATAACAAATGTTAACAGGCATGTGGGAAAAAAAGGGAACCCTGGTGCACTATTGATGGGAATGTAAAATGGTACAATCACTATGGGAAACAGTATGGAGTTTCCTTTAAAAAATAAAAAAGAATTATCATTTTATTTTTATCCAGCAATCCCACTTCTGGATAGATATACCCAAAGAAAATGAAAACAGAATCTCAAAAAGTTAATTGCACTTCATGTTCTTTGAAGCATTATCCACAATTCACAGTAGCCAAGACATGGACATAACTGAAATGTTCGTTGACGGTTGAACAGATAAAGAAGATGTGGTGTATTTATATATGCACACAGTCAATGGAATATTATTCAGCCATGAGAATGAAGGAAAACCTGCCATTTGTGACAACAAAGATGGAACTTGAAGGTATTTTGCTAAGAGAAATGTCAGACAGAAAAAGTCAAACACTTCATGCTATCTCATAAAAAGTCAAAATTGTGGAAAGAGAGAATAGAATAGTGGTTTCCAGGGGAAGAGGTGTAAGGAAAAATAGGAAAAGTATGACTAAAGGGTACAAACTTTCAGCTATAAGGTGAATAGGTAAAAAATCTAATGTAAAATATGGTGAGCATAGTTGATAATATAACATTGTATAAATGAAATTTACTAAGAGAGAAGAACTGAAATGTTCTTCTAAGAGAAAATATGAAGTGATGGATGTATTAATTAGATTAGGGAATCCTTTCACAATGTGTTCGTTGAGCAAACCACCATAAAGTATAATTTAAATATCCTACAATTTTATTTGTCAGTTTTTGTCAGCAAAATTGAAATTACAAATAATTAAAATAGTGTTTGCATACAACTAAGATTTGTGATAATTTGTTACCCAGAAATAGTAGAACAGACTTTGGTACAGAGAGGGGTTGCTGTTATAACTTAAGCCTAAACCATGTAGTGTGGTTTTAGGATTTGGTGTTAAGAGCTGAACTGGTCTTGAGGAGACTGGGTGGAAACACACAACTCAAGATATTGTTGGTGAAGCCTAATGGGAATGTGGTATTGAAAGCTGATGGTATCTTAACCCAGCGTTACCAAGTTGAAGCTGAAACTCCAATACTTGGCCACCTGATGTGAAGAACTGACTCATTGGAAAAGACCCTGGTGCTGGAAAAGTTTGAAGGCAGGAGGAGAAGGGGAGGACAGAGGATGAGATTGCTGGATGGCATCACCAACTTGATGGACATGAGTTTGAGCAAACTTTGGGAGTTGATAATGGACAAGGAAGCCTGGCGTGCTGCAGTCCATGGGGTTGCAAAAAGTCGGACATGACTGAGCGACTGAACTGAACTGAGCAAAGTTGAAGAGGCTCCTGGATTCTGGTTGACAGTATCTGCTGAGCTCCCAGACAGCAGCCAGCATCAACTCTTAAAACACGTGTGAGAGGCATTGTGGAATGCTCATGAATGCTGCCTGATGTAGTTGATAACATAGGACAGCTTCCCACTTTTTTAGTAACCAGCTTTTCTTCTATTTAGATGTATTATTTGGAGTTTTCATGCCAGAGAGCCAACACCTGAAAAAAATAATTTCCTATTGTGTGTATATTTCATTTTTCTTGTCCTAGTGACTAGAATAACTAAAGCACTATTAAGTAAGAGTGTTTATAGCAACTGTTCTTGTCTTGTCCCTACCCAAATAGTAACACAAAGAATCTTTATGAATAGTAATAATAGGTATCATTATTATTATTGTGTGCTATATGCATAATAATGGTATATCATATTGTTTAAGAGCAAAGATTAAGAGTCCAGCTGTCTACTTTTTACTACCTGTAACTGTTTGACCTTAGGCAAGATGGCTTGCCAGTCTTCAGTTTGCTCACCTATGAAATGGGTAACAATATCTGCTGAGCTCATTAAGTTGTTATAGGGGATTAAATGGATGAGTTAAGTTAGATTTACTTAGTGTAATACCCAAACCTTGGTAAATGCTACATAGGTAGGTGTCTGTTACTCTTATCTTTTATCAAGTGAATATTATGTCCAGACTCTGTGCTAAGAGCTTTAATATGTTGCCACACATAATGCTTACAACTTCTCTATGAAGTGTGCACTATTCTCCTAAAATTCCAGAGGGGGAATCTTCAGCTCCACAGGGTTAAGCGACATCCCTAGGTGCTCAAGTGTAAATGGCAGAGCAAGATTCTGAACTCCAGGATACCTGACTCTCTAGCTCATGTTTTCCTCCTGTGATGTGAGTGGTACACTTCCTGTTCCATGTCAAGAACTTTGAAAAATAAAGAGCAATATCAAACACAGCTCCAGCAGCCAAGGGTCTTAAAATCCCAGGAGTCGATCAGGGCTGCCAGCAAATGCTCAGTTTGCTGGATCACTGGAGATGAGGCGAGACGAGCAGCAGCAAGGCATCTGACTCAGTTCAAAGTGCTGAATTTTGAACATTAAGGGAAGAAGCGGCTTGGGATTTCCCTGAAGAGGAAGTGAGCTGACAGGTGCAGAGATTTCATCAGACAAAGGGCGCAGGTTATCTCCCTGTAGAGATCTGATACTTGACCTTGGTTTGCTTTTATCCCAAAGTCGTAATGAGAGGCTGCAATGGGGACAGCCAAAGAAGTGTCTGGCATGGAAAGTTAGTTCCACTGAATAAATTGCAGAGATTAAGGAGTGACCATGTTTGGAGATCTCTCAAGTAACTTTTCCATTTAATGCCACTTCATTTCAAACAGGCTCTCTCTTTAACGTTGACCTTCTTTATGACATTCAGTCCCACACTTTCAACTGTTTCATTGATGGCCCCATAAGTAAGAACAATAATATCTTTTGAAACTGAAATCCAAGTAAAATGGAGTTATTATCCAAGTTTACCTTCCTATCTAGACCTAATTCTCATTGATATTGTCATTCACCTGATATATGCTTAATACTTTAAAATCATTCGTGATCCTCTCCTTCAAGATAATCACTGGGTTCTACCAAATTTTCCTCATTTCATCTTACTTTTTTTAAAAATGACAGTCATCTCTCTAGTTCATATCCACATAAGTGCATGCCCAAAATTATTACCATTTTTTAATTGTTGTTATTATTTCTTAATGGTAATTTTTTAACTTTATTTTTTATTTTTTTAATACCAAAACCATTTTGTATTGGGGAGTAACCAATTAACAATGTTGTGATAGTTTCAGGTGAACAGCCATACAGTTGCATGTATCCATTCTTTCCTAAACCCCTCTTCCATCCAATGGCACATGACATTGAGCAGAGTTCCAAGTGCTATGTAATAGTTTTTTGCTGGTTATCCACTTTAAACATAGCAGTGTGTATGACCTTACCAAAGTCCTTAACTATCCCTTCCCCCTGGCAGCCAGAAGTTCATTTTCTAAGTCTGTGAGTCTCTTTCTGTTTTGTAAGTAAATTCATTTCTATCATTTCTTTTTATATTACATATATAAAGGATGTCATATGATATTTATGTTTCTCTGTCTGATTTACTTCACCCAGTATGGCACTCTCTAGGTCTATCCATGTTGCTGCAAATTGCCTTATTTCATTCTTTTTCATTGCTGAGTAATATTCCATTGTATACATATACATATACTACATCTTCTTTATCCATTCCTAAACAAAGTGGAGAATGAAAAAGTTGGCTTAAAGCTCAACATTCAGAAAATGAAGATCATGGCACCCGGTCCCATCACTTCATGGGAAATAGATGGGGAAACAGTGGAAACAGTGTCAGACTTTACTTTGGGGGGCTCCAAAATCACTGCAGATGGTGATTGCAGCCATGAAATTAAAAAAACACTTACTCCTTGGAAGGAAAGTTATGACCAACCTAGATAGCATATTCAAAAGCAGAGACATTACTTTGCTGACTAAGGTCCGTCTAGTCAAGGCTATTGTTTTTCCAGTGGTAATGTATGGATGTGAGAGTTGGACTGTGAAGAAAGCTGAGCACCGAAGAATTGATGCTTTTGAACTGTGGTGTTGGAGAAGACTCTTGAGAGTCCCTTGGACTGCAAGGAGATCCAACCAGTCCATTCTAAAGGAAATCAGTCCTGGTTGTTCTTTGGAAGGAATGATACTAAAGGTGAAACTCCAGTACTTCGGCCACCTCATGCGAAGAGTTGACTCATTGGAAAAGACTCTGATGCTGGGAGGTATTGGGGGCAGGAGGAGAAGGGGATGACAGAGAATGAGATGGCTGGATGGTATCACTGATTTGATGGACGAGATTCTGAGTGAACTCCGGGAGTTGGTGATGGACAGGGAGGCCTGGCATGCTGCGATTCATGGGGTTGCAAAGAGTCAGACACGACTGAGCGACTGAACTGAACTGAATTGAAACAACTTGGAATGGATTTCAGGAAAATTGTGCCTTAAGAAGATTTTCTTTAAGTGACTAAAACAAAGTTTAAAAAGCAAATAACAATAAAAGAATGAGTACCTGGATAAAACATTCATTTTAAAATAATGCAGCTTTTAAGTACATATTATTGACTGGCCATAGTCCATGCAGAGTTACAAGTCCACAGTAACAACAACACGTTGACAGTTCCTAAAGAAAACTATTTTAGGCTTTGCAGATGCTGCCACCCCAGAGTCTCTTGAGCTGTCCAGCCATGGTCAACCTCATCTTCTTTGACATCGGTGTCGACAGCGAGCCCTTGGGCCATGTCTCTTTTGAGCTGTTTGCAGACAAAGTTCCAAAGACAGCAGAAAACTTTCATGCTCAGGGCACTGGGGAGAAAGGATTTGGTTATAAAGTTTCCTGCTTTCACAGAATAATTCCGGGATTTATGTGCCAGGATGGTGACTTCACATGCCATTATGGTACTGGTGGCAAGTCCATCTATGGCAAGAGATTTTTTGATGAGAATTTCATCCTGAAAGCATACAGGTCCTGGCACCTTGTCCATGGTAAATGCTGGCCCCAACACAAACGGTTCCGTTTTTCATCTGCACTGCCAAGACTGAGTGGTTGGATGGCAAGTGTGTGGTCTTTGGCAAGGCGAAAGAGGGCATGAATATTGTGGAAGCCACGGAGTGCTTTGGATCCAGGAATGGCAAGACCAGCAAGATCACCATTGCTGACTGTGGAAAAATCTAATAAATTTGACCTGTGTTTTACCTAGCCACCAGACCATTCCTTCTGTAGTCCAGGAGAGCACCCCTTACCCTTATCTGCTTGAAATATCCTATAATCTTTGTGCTTTTGCTACAGTTCTTCAGGTTCCATATTTTCCTTATTCCCCTCCAAGTTTAGCTGGATTGCAAAGTTAAATTTATGATTATGAAATAAAAACAAAACAACAACAATAACAACAAAAAAGAAAACTACTTTTTTTAAAAAAAGGCATAACCCAGATGTTCCCTCATTTGACTTACTCCAAATTCAGATATGCAGAAGGGCTAAGGTATATCCAGAGTATTTTTTAATGAAACTCCCTCCTTTCACTCCAAATCATACCTACCTAGAATGCAAAAATAAGTCATTTGATATACTCTTTAGTATTTCATGTTTTAGTGTATATTTTAGTAAAAAAAAAAGGGGGGGCGGGGTGAAATAGTAGCATCATCAGATATATCATGTGGCTGCTGTGACCCCATCATATACTGTGTTCAGAAAGACCTTCACCTAAGCCGATTCATGAGAGAAAACATCAGACATACCCAAGCTGGAAGAAATTCCACAGGATACTTGGCTAGCACACAGTAATATTGCCAAAGTCACAAAAAGCAAGTAATAACTCAGAAACTGCTACAAACAGAAGAAACTCAGGAGATATACACTTAAACACATCATGGTACCTGATCTTCATCCTGGCATAGCAAGAGGACATTGATAGAAAAACTGATGAAATCCAAATAAAGTCTAAAATTTATGGAGCAGTGAGGAACCAATGTTGATTACTTAGTTTTTGACAAGTGTAACATATAATCAAAGATGACAGGGAAAGCTAGCAGTCAGACATAAACAATAGCATTTATTCTACATTCATGTGGGTGTCTCTGCCATATCTAGATATTTTATCTGCCAATGTCTGAAATTAAAAATTATTGAGCTATAAATTAGCATAAGATATCTTTTCCTAAAGCAGCTAACCCTGAAGATGAGATTACATCCACAGATGCTAAGGTAAAATGAGTTCTCAGTACAGACATTATCTAATTAACAGCCAACACTGACATCTACTTAACACTCCTATGCGTTATCTCCATCATTAAAGGCCACTCCTCATTTACACAAATGTTCACATTCAGTTCCGATATTTATCTTGTCAAGCTATGAAAAATTGCTGAAATGTTATTTTGCATATCTTTGGGCATTTGAGCCTAAGAGAAAATATTCAAGCCCCTAGAACAGTCCATTTGCCAGACACCACTTTACCAGAGGGAAAGTGGAGTTAGCCAAATTCTGTTTCTCTCAACATTTTTTAAGCAAATAATTTCTTCTGAATCTTCCAATACTCCAATGTGCCACTTTTCAAGCTGCTAAAAAGCTAAAACACCTAAACAAGAGAAATTTAGTTATTGGGAGAAAAAAAATGTTGCTTTCAAGATCAGAAGCCAGTAAACTACTTTCACATCAGAAGTTCAATTTAATCTGAAAGGAAAACAAATCCATCAATGTCCATTCAATGAGCTCACAGACCTAAGGGACACTCTGTTTCCTCCTAGTTGGATCTGTGTATTAGATGTTATTTGAGTTTTTCTGTCCCTGAAACACTTACTTTAAGATGTACCATGTAGCTAGATTTTGTGTTCTTTTTTTTAGTCTGCATATGACTACTTTTTTTTCAAATGCTCCTTAGAATTTTAACTGCAGGAAACATGTATTTAAAATGGGGCAGTGGTTGCTTGTTTAATTCAGCAGCATTTAGTAACATTGGGGAATCAGGCCATCTCAAGTGGGCTCTAACAAGATTATCTGCTTCTGATTCAGTGGCCCTTCCCTTTCACCATGGGCCACTGGCACCTTGGCCATGAGGGTATCCCTGATCAATGCCCAGCCATCTTTAGGGGAAAATAGTCTGGGGAACACATTTCAGTGAAAAGTAATTTTAGTGATGCTTCACAAAAAGACAAATCTTAACAGTTAAACTTGAATGTAACTACTTTCACTAAAGATATAAGACTACTTATGAACATAGCTTGGAAACTTCCATTTGATGAAGGAATCCAGGCAAATCCTCAGAGGAGCACTAAATGCTTAACTGTCCCTTATTCCAAAGAAGGAAGCAACTTCCACATGTCAAACACCAGCTCTTCCTAGGAACCACATATTAATGGCACTTTTAGCTCCATTTTACAGATGAATAAACAGGTTCACAGAGTTTTAGTAACTTCACCAAGGTCGCACAGATAGTAGAAAAAGGAGCCAGGATTTGAACTCAGGCATGCCATGCACTCCATATGCCAGCAAATTTGGAAAACTCAGCAGTGGCCACAGACTGAAAAGGTCACTTTTCATTGCAATCCCAAAGAAGGGCAATGCCAAAGAATGTTCGAACTAGTACACAATTGCACTCATCTCATACGCTAGCAAAGTAATGCCCAAAATTCTCCAATCCAGGCTTCAATGGTATGTGAACCAAGAACTTTCAGATATTCAAGCTGGATTTAGAAAAGTCAGAGGAACCAGGGATCAAATTGTCAAAATCCACTGGATCATCAAAAAAGCAAGAGAATTCCAGAAAAACATCAACATATGCTTTATTGACTATGCCAAAGCTTTTGTGTGGATCACAACAAACTGTGAAAGATTCTTCAAGAGATGGGAATACCAGACCACCTTACCTGCTTCTTGAGAAATTTGTATGCAGGTCAAGAGGCAACAGTTAGAACTGGACATGGAACAACAGACTGGTTCTAAATTAGGAAAGGAGTATGTCAAGGCTGTATATTGTCCCCCTGCTTATTTAACTTATATGCAGAGTACATCAAGAGAAACGCTGGGCTGGATGAAGCACAAGCTGGAATCAAGACTACCAGGAGAAATATCAATAACCTCAGATAAACAGATGATGCCACCCTTATGGCAGAAAGCAAACTGGAACTAGAGCATCCTGATGAATATGAAAGAAGAGAGTGAAAAAGCTGGCTTAAAACTCGACATTCATAAATATCGAGTCATCTGGTCAACAGATGGCAACTGGTCCCATCACTTCACGGCAAATAGATGGGGAAACAATGGAAACAGTGAGAGACTTTATCTATTTGGGCTCCAAAATCATTGCAGAAGCCATGAAATTAAAAGATGCTTGCTTCTTAGAAGAAAAGCTATAACCAACCTAGAAAGCATATTTAAAAGCAGAGACATAACTTTGCCAACAAAGGTCCATCTAGTTAAAGCTATGGTTTTTCCAGTAGTCATGGATGGTTGTGAGAGCTGGACCATAAAGAAAGCTGAGTGCCAAAGAATTGATGCTTTTGAACTGTGGTGCTGGATAAGACTCTTGAGAATCTCTTGGACTCAAGGAAATCAAACCAATCAATCCTAAAGGAAATCAGTTCTGAATATTCATTGGAAGGACTGATGCTGAAGCTGAAGCTCCAATACTTTGGCCATCTCATGCAAGGAACTGACTAATTGGAGAAGACCCTGATGCTGGGAAAGATTGAAGGTGGGAGGATATGGGGATGATGGAGGATGAGATGGTTGGATGGCATCACCAACTTAATGGACATGAGTTTGAGCAAACTCCGGGAGCTGGAGATGGACAGGGAAGCCTGGCATGCTGCATTCCATGGGGTCGCAAAGTGTCAGATACGACTGAGCAACTGAACTGAACTGATGCCATGCTCCAGGCTTCCCTGGTGGCTAAGCTAGTAAAGAATTCACCCGCAATGCAGGAGACCCAGATTCTGTCCCTGGGTTGGAAAGATCCCCTTGAAGAAGGGAATGACTATCCACTCCAGTGTTCTTGCCTGGAGAATTCCATGGACAGAGGAGCCTGAGAGGCTACTGTCGATGGGGTCACAGAGTCAGACACAACTGAGTTACTAGCATACACTAATGCACACACACATGCCACATTCCAAGGCCCTGGGTTTAATTTCCTGGACATACTGAATGAACATCACTAACAGTGTCAGTCCCAATATTTATACCAGCAGCAGCATTTAAACCAATATTAAGAAAAGTGAAGAAGTGTGAGCCTGATTTCTAAGTACAAGCTATCCGAGGGTATAAATGTTTTGTTTTTGTTGCTTCCTTGTTGCTTTTGTGATTATGTTCCTCTATGAAGCACATAGACGTGCCATAGAGTGGGGGCTCTGCAGTCAGGCAAGACTTCACCAGACCTTGGATCATGCCTGTGACCAGAATAGCCTTGAGCCAGTGACCTAACCTCCCCAAATTTCACTTTTGTCATTTGCCAACTGATGATAATAACTCTGGCTATTCCTAGTGTTTAGGGCTTCTCAGTGGCAAAGTGGGCTTTGAGTGGTAAAGCATCCATTTGCCAAGGCAGGAGACATAAGAGACAGGGGTTTGATCTTTGGGTTGGGAAGATGGTATGGCAGCCCATTCCAGTATTCTTGCCTGGAGAATCCTATGGCCAGAGAATCCTGGTGGGCTACAGTCCTAAGGTGCAAAGAATTGGACACGAGTGAAGCAACTTAGCATGCATGCACGCGTGCATAGTGTTTGCAGGAGTTAACTGAAATAATGCCCTAAGTACTCCTTGAATACAGATTGCCAAAAGTTTAGGAGGTGCTCTTGAATGTCACCTCAATTTTGCACGCTAAACTATGTCCCTTCTACCTATATAATAGGTTAAGACTGAAAGCTTAGACAGACTCTTAGAGTCCAGAAACCCCAAAAAATCAGTTACCATGGTTGACAAAGTCTTCTTAAGAAGCCCCAGCAAACCCACTTAATTCTCAATAGAGGATCTCATATTAACTCTGTGTCTCCTTTCCTTTCAGGAATTAGTAGGAGCTGAAAAACACAAATGCAAAATTAAGACAAACTAATGCACTGTGACTCAAGTTTATGTAGAATGTCAATGAGGGAGCCAGAGTGGGAGGAGACATCCTTCTGCTTTGCAAGACAGCTGTGGCTCACCTTTTCCTCTATCAAAAGCCAGACCCTGTGGCTTTCCTGCAAGATTAATAGAACCTCAGTGAATCTCTGATGGAGCTGACTTTTAGAATCCTTCAGCAGGCACTGTGCCTCAGATGCATGATACTCATTTCCTTCCCTGCTGACATGTTTACTTCAGTAGACAGCCAAGTGGGTGGAGGGCCTGGCTAAGAGTATCTGGGGCCCCACCTCAACTCTCCTCCCATGAGTTTTCACAGAGATCCAGAACATTTGTCAAAACAGCTCCTTAGGTTTTGGCCAGTAGATTGTAGCAAATCTTGTGAATAAGGTACGAATCCATATTGTTGTAAGTAATCTTCAGGTGGCCCCAAGTGGTCCTCACACCCTGGAATTTACGTCCTCATCTTCTCCCCTTCCTTTGATTGTGCACTAGGCTTGCTGACTTGCTGTTAATTAATAAAATACAGCACAAGTTATAGGATCTCAATCTAGGTCCAGGTTACAAAAACACTATGGCTTAGGCTAGGGACACCCTCTGTTTCTCTTGCTGGCTCTGATAGAAGCCAGCTGCCATGTGTGAGCTTTCCTTAGAGAGGCTCACATGGCAAGGGATGGACAGGGGTCTCTGACCAACGGTCATCAGAGAACTGAGGCCCTCAGTCCAGAAGCACAGGAGGAACTGAATCCTTCCAACACTATGTGAGTAAGCTTGGAAGTAGATCCTTCACAGGTCCAGCCTCCAAAGAGACTACAGTGCCTGCTGGCACTTTGATGCATGCAATCTTGTGAAGGATATAGGTTCGGGGGCAAAGAGATAGTCCATGCCTGGATTCTCAACCCACAGAAACTGTGAAATAATAAATATTTGTCATTTATTATGACAAACTTGAACTTGCACAGTGTTGTATGGCAAACATAACTCAATTTTCAAAAATTAAAGCATTAAAAACAGCATTCAGACTCCTTGCTCATCTGCCCCTCGCCTGCTTCTCTATACTGAGCTACTCATATCTCCTGACCATCACATGCCATGTCATACCTCTCTGTAGGAGAAAACAGGTCCCTCTCCCCCGAATGTCTCCTTGTGCAACAAACTCATCCACCTGTCCAGCTTCCATTAGGATCCAATGAATGCCTTATTCCATCCTCAGATTTTTGCTGACCCATGTCACTGTTACCATTTCATCCTTAAGCAACCACTACACCTCACTCAACATATCTTTATTTTTTCACAAATTACTGCCTCCTTCACTAAAATATGAAATATAAAACCTTTTAAATTCTACAGTTTAATTTCATTTTCCCAGAATATAACATAGCTTCAAGTATACAATAGAGGCAAAATAAATACATGAATGGATACAACCTGACCCTTTTGTCTAACTATATATTGCAATCTATTTGAGGCCATCGGCCACCTCTCAAACTGTTTTTCTTTTCATTGTATCATACCATGCTGCACACAGAGAGGTACCCGAAGAAACATTTTTGACTGTTTTGAAACTCACGGAACAATATTGATTCATTAAAGGTTAACTGGTTGCAGGATCTTATTTGAATACTTTTCATTCACTGTAGGGGTACAAACGAGTCGTTCTTTCCAGCTCTACTCTCCACTTTAATTCTTGGTAATCTGTAGATTTTACAAAGTGTTTTATGCTGTATTTTAATTGTCTTCAATCATTGTGAATTAAATGTTTCTTTTTTTTCTTTCAGTAAAATAATTCAAAATTCAGATGTACTTAGTTTATAGTAATGACTCTGAGTATTGTCAGCAAACATAAACATTCCTTGGATAAGGGAATCTGTGGGGTTGTGGTTTTGACACTGCTATTTAAGATATATCACAAAGAAGCCTGTAGTTCATCAGCAAAGAATCAATTCCAAAGGAAGTAGAGCAAAGATGGTTTGCTGTAGCGTGACTTTTACTTCCACATCCCAGATGGGGCTGTCCCAAATCTTACTTGCTCCTTCATGAACCCATCACACTGACCTGTTTAACTGAACCATTGTCCCAGAATCTATGGTTTTCAAAGTGGTCTTCCATCTAGTAACACCTCATTACCCTGGACTTTGCTTTAAATGCAACTTATTGAGCTCTACCTCAGACCTAGTGAATCAACAACTTTTGGACTGGGGCCAGTGAACTTGTGTTTTACCAAGCACTCCAGGTGATTCTGAGGTGCCCCAAAGTTTGAAAATTGTAGCTATAGAGCATAAGTCTTCTGAGGGCAGTGTTCATTAATTATTTACATTGATATTTCTAGTGTCCAGTGTTTGACCTAAAGTAAGCACTCCAGCTGCAAGGAGATCTAACCAGTCCATTCTAAAGGAAATCAGTCCTGGGTGTTCATTGGAAGGACAGATGCTGAAGCTGAAACTCCAGTACTTTGGCCACCTCATGCAAAGAGTTGACTCACTGGAAAAGACTCTGATGCTGGGAGGGATTGGGGGCAGGAGGAGAAGGGGACGACAGAGGATGAGATGGCTGGATGGCATCACAGACTCAATGGACGTGAGTCTGAGTGAACTCCGGGAGCTGGTGATGGACAGGGAGGCCTGGCGTGCTGTGATTCATGGGGTTGCAAAGAGTCGGACACAACTGAGCAGCTGAACTGAACTGAAGCACTTCGTAAATGTTTGTGAAAGAATGACTGGACATATGAGTTACTTTTGAATCTTCTGAATTTTTCTATGGAGCTTTTCTGGGTCATTATGGGAAGATGGGATTACAAAATGTCAGAATCCACATAACAACAACAACAAAAAATGTCCAGAAAAGGGTGATGATTGACAAACTCATGCTACTCACCTTTCAAGTCTTACTTCAAACCATACCTGATTTACAGATCTTTCTAACTCTACCAAACAAGCTTATGCCTCTTATCCTATGGTCTCCCTGTATGTATCTGTTTCTTATTAATTAACTGATCATATCCCCAACTAAATACTGACTATCATTATTCATACTTTTACCCTCAAAAGCTAGCACGTAGCTTAGAACACAGCTAAGGCAAAACAAATATTTATTAATTAACAAGCACTTAAGACATGTCCATGTTTTCATTGAATTAAATCATGTTGAAAATGTTAGCAAAACTATTCCTGTCAAAGTTGAGGCCTAGGATGAGCCACGTCTTAGAAATAATATGTTATATTATTCTGTATGCCAAAGCCTTTGACTGTGTGGATCACAACAAACTGTGGAAAACTCTTAAAGAGATTGGAATACAAGACCTCCTGACCTGCCTCTTGAGTAATCTGTATGCAGGTCAGGAAGCAACAGTTAGAACTGGACATGGAATAACAGACTGGTTCCAAATTGGGAAAGGAGTACATCAAGTCTGTATATTGTCACCCTGCTTATTTAACTTCTATGCAGAGTACATCATGACAAATGCTGGACTGGATGAAGCACAAGCTGCAATCAAGATTGCTGGGAGAAATATCAATAACCTCAGATATGCAGATGACATCATCCTTATGGCAGAAAGCAAAGAAGAACTAAAGAGCCTCTTGATGAAATTTAAAGAGGAGAGTCAAAAACTTGGCTTAAAACTCAACACTCAGAAAACTAAGATCATGGCATCTGGTCCCATTGCTTCATGGCAAATAGATGGGGAAGCAATGAAAACAATCACAGACTATTTTGGGGGGCTCCCAAATCACTGCAGATGGTGACTGCAGCCATGAAATTAAAAGATGCTTGTTCCTTGGAAGAAAAGCTATGACTAACCTAGACAGCATATTCAAAACCTAGACAGCATATTCAAAAGCAGAGACATTACTTTGCCAACTAAGGTCCGTCTAGTCAAGGCTATGGTTTTTCCAGTAGTCATGTATGGATGTGAGTTGGACTGTGAAGAAGGCTGGGCACCGAAGAATTGATGCTTTTGAACTGTGGTGTTGGAGAAGACTCTTGAGAGTCCTTGGACTACAAGGAGATCCAACCAGTCCATTCTGAAGGAGATCAGCCCTGGGATTTCTTTGGGAGGACTGATGCTCAAGCTGAAACTCCAGTACTTTGGCCACCTCATGCGAAGAGTTGACTCATTGGAAAAGACTCTGATGCTGGGAGGGATTGGGGGCAGGAGAAGAAGGGGACGACCGAGGGTGAGATGGCTGGATGGCATCACTGACTCGATGGACGTGAGTCTGAGTGAATTCCAGGAGTTGGTGATGGACAGGGAGGCCTGGCGTGCTGCGATTCATGGGGTTGCAGAGAGTCGCACATGACTGAGCGACTGAACTAAACTGAACCTAGACAGCATATTAAAAAGCAGAGATATTACTTTGCCAAAAAAGGCCCATCTATTCAGCTGTGGTTTTTCCAGTAGTGATGTATAGATGTGAGAGTTGGACTGTGAAGAAAGCTGAGAGCTGAAGAATTGATGCCTTTGAACTGTGATGTTGGGGAAGACTCTAGAGAGTCCCTTGGCCTGCAAAGAGATCCAACCAGTCCATCCTAAAGGAAATCAGTCCTGAATATTCATTGGAAGGACTGATTCTGAAACTGAAACTCCAATACTTTGCCACCTGATGCAAAGAACTGACTCTTTGGTAAAGACCTTGATGCTGGGAAAGATTGAAGGCAGGGGAGAAGGGGATGACAGAGGATGAGATGGTTGGATAACATCACTGACTCAATAGACATAAGTTTGAGCAAGCTCTGGAAGTTGGTGATAGACAGGGAAGCCTGGCATGCTGCAGTCCATGGGGTTGCAAAGAGTTGGACATGACTGAGTAACTGAACTGAACTGAACTGATTCCATAGAAGGGCAGGGTAACCCACTTCAGTATTCTTACCTGGGAAATCCCAAGGACAGTGGAGCCTGGCAAACTATGGTCCATACATTCGCAAAGAATCAGACAGGACTGAAGCTGCCTAGCATGCACACTATTTCCTAACAGATCAGAGCACAGTCCTAGAGCCAGGTTTTCTCTACTCTCTTCATTTCCCCTTAATATATTTTTTTTTTCCCTCTCTCTACTCAGTCCTGACCAGCGCATGTCTCTAGTTCCATTTTTTTCAAGATCTTGCTCAAACCTGTTATCAAAGATGTTGACTCAGATGGTAAAGAATCCACCTGCAATGCGGTAGACCTGGGTTCCTGGGTTGGGAAGATCCCCTGGAGAAAAGAATGACTACCCACTCCAGTACTCTTGC
Source organism: Ovis canadensis (assembly GCF_042477335.2). Lineage (NCBI taxonomy): Eukaryota > Metazoa > Chordata > Mammalia > Artiodactyla > Bovidae > Ovis > Ovis canadensis. The sequence continues at coordinate 193,201,059 of NC_091246.1, read as the reverse complement.
CTGGAGAAAATACCATGGACAGAGGAGCCTGGCAGGCTACAGTCCATGGGATTGCAAAGAGTCAGATATGACTGAGTGATTTTCTTTTCAATGTGATATCTGATTAAGCTTTATCTTTTCCTGATACCTAACCTTTAAAAGTTAAAATTTTAAAGAATAAAAGATCTCCAACAAGAAATTAATAAAATCACCATTTCTTTCATTAATAAATATTTATTCCAAAAGACTGATTTATACATCTGTGTCTCTTTTGCTGTCTCGCATACAGGGTTATTGTTATCATCTTTCTAAATTCCATATATATGCATTAGTATACTGTGTTGGTGCTTTTCTCTCTGGCTTACTTCACTCTGTATAATAGGCTCCAGTTTCATCCACCTCATTAGAACTGATTCAAATGTATTTCTTTTTTTTTTTTTTAATGAAAGTAAGATAATTTAATAAAGCTACACTTACATTACTTACATTAATATTATAACAACTTCTGTTTAATTTGGAAAACTTTACAATCTGAATCTAAAAAGCAAAGGACTTCAGACATTTTCCTCTTCAGCAGGTATCAAACATGGAATTAATTTGTTAGCTGCCCACAGAGACACACCTGAGGACTAAAACTATGCACAAAGAAATGATTCCAAAGTTTTAAAAGTGGTTAACATTCTGCAAAGGGAACAGAAAGCAAGGGACTTTATTGTATCTAATTGGAGTTATAACAATGTTTGGAATTTGAATTCTGAACAGCTGCAAACCCAGAGTATGGAAATTATTTTCATTTAGTGTAAAGCACTGATAGAATGTGCAATCTACCATTCCAACAGGAAATGCACTGGTTCTAGAAGAATATGAGTATTTCTTTTTAATGGCTGAGTAATACCCCATTGTGAACATGTAACACAGCATTCCTATCCATTCATCTGCTCATGGACATCTAGGTTGCTTCCATGTCCTGGCTATTATAAACAGTGCTGTGATGAACATTGGGGTACACGTGTCTCTTTAAATTCTGGTTTCCTCAGTGCGTATGCCCAGCAATGGGATTGCTGGGTCATAAGGCAGTCCTATTTCCAGTTTTTTAAGGAATCTCCACACTGTTCTCCATAGTGGCTATACTAGTTTGCATTCCTACCAGTGTAAGAGGGATAGTGTGGGATGATTTGGGAGAATGGCATTGAAACATGGATAATATATCAAATGAATCACCAGTCCAGGTTCGATGCATGATACTGGATGCTTGGGGCTGGTGCACTGGGACGACCCAGAGGGATGGTACGGGAAGGAGGAGGGAGGGGGGTTCAGAATGGGGAACATGTGTATACCCATGGCGGATTCATGTTGATGTATGGCAAAACCAATACAATATTGTAAAGTAATTAACCTCCAATTAAAATAAATAAATTTATATTTTTAAAAAATAAATATTTCTTATATTAACAAAAAGTTTAAGTTTATTGGGTACCTAGTATCAGGTGCTATTTTAGGTGCTTGGAATAGATTATTAAACAGACACACAAAGACACCTCCCCTTAAGGAGCTTAGATGAAGTGGAGGAGAGGGCAGAAAAGAGAAAGGGAGAGACCATAAACAACAAATACACAGACCAATATGTAACAGTGAAGTAGGAGAAGATAGGTTCAATGAAAAAAGCTGCAGCAGCATGAATGGGATAATTCTGCTGAACTGATGGCCAGTTAGTTGATTTACAGGTCAGGACTGAAGATTGCGCCCAGAGGGTTCTCACAACCTATTATTTTACATTTTCTATGTTCACCTCCTATATTATTCCATCAAGTCTCAGAGCTTCAAATATAATTTATATGCAAATGACTCCAAAATTTATACTCCAGTCTAGAGCTCCTCCATGGATTCCTGAAACATACATCCATCTGCCTCTGGGCATCTCCATTCTGATACCTAATAGGCACTTCCAATTCAATTTTCCAAAACCCTCTCTGCTCTTCCCCTGCCCCAGTGCTTTTCCCACAAACAAGCTTGTCCTCATATAGTGGCTGTTATCTCAGTTCATGGCCTGTCCCCTTTCACTTGCTCAGGCCAAAACACAGGATCTTCATTAACTCCTCCCTGACTCTGCATGTGTATGTGCTAAGCCGCTTCAGTCATGTCTGCCTCTTTGCAACCCTATGCACTGTAGCCCACCAAGCTTCTCTGTCTATGGGATTCAACAGGCAAGAATACCGGAGTGGGTTGCCATGCCCTCCTCCAGGGGATCTTCCCAAACCAGAGATCGAACCCACATCTCTGATGTCTGCTACATTTGCAGGTGGGTTGTTTTCTACTAGCCCCACCTGGGAAGCTCCCCTTCCTGGCTCTAATACCCCCTCACCTGTTCTGACAAATCCTATCATCTGTACCTTGAAAAGTTCATCCAGAATCCAGCTCCTCATCACTATCCTGTGATTCAAGTCACTAACCATTCTTGCTTGGATTATCACCACTTCTCTTGAGAATAGTTTCCTTTTGTTCTTAACATCAGACTTCCCTGGTGGCTCAGATGTTAAACAGCCTGACTGCAATGAGGGATACCAAGGTTCAATCCCTGGATCTGGAAGATCCCGTGGAGAAGAAAATGGCAACCCACTCTAGTATTCTTGTCTGGGAAATCCCACGGACAGAGGAGCCTGGCAGACTACAGTCCATGGGGTCGCAAAGAGTTGGACAAGGCTGAGCAACTTCACTTTAAACTTTTTATTCTTAGCATCATCTGCTGATGACACAGCAACAAAAGTGATGCAGTTACTGGTAACTCAGGCCACACCTCTCCTCTGATCAAATCCCTCCACTGCTTTCAGAGCCTTCACCCCAGTCACTTTCTTTATTGACTTCTCACACTTCAAACAACTATCCACCTACTCTTTATCACCTCAGGACCAGGTACCAGCCAACTAGGGGTAGCTTCCAGCCCCCAGCCCACTGAAATTACCCAAACTAGCCAGTCTAAGCCTGCTTATCCTGCCTCATCAGGTCCTTCATTTGGAAACCATAACAAAGGCTCTTGCCCACGTTTCCTTCTCACTTCTTCTGCCCCCTGACATGGAGTAATGTGGTGTACCTCTCCTGGTGTACTCCACCTCTTTTCAAGTGTAAAGATACTTGGCCTATCCATAGCAGAATAGTAACAAAATGATCACTAACACATTCTGTCTTAGCTGGAAGGTCAAAATAAAAGAATGTATATCTCAAGTATTTACCTGGAGAAGATGCCTGAGAGTCCCTTGGACAGCAAGGTGATCAAACCAGTCAACCCCAAAGGAAATCAACCCTGAATATTGATTGGAAGGACTGACGCTGAATCTGAAGTTCCAATACTTTGGCCACCTGATGCAAAACACCCATTCACTGGAAAAGACCATGATGTTAGGAAAGATTGAGGGCAGGAGGAAAAGGGGACAACAGAAAATGAGATGGTTGAAAAGTACCACTGTCTCAGTGGACATAAATTTGTAAAAATTCCAGGAGATGGTGAAGGACACGGGAGCCTAGGGTGCTGTAGTCCATGGGGTAGCACAGAGTCGGACACTACTTAGCAACTGAACAACAACAGTGCTATTCTGAATATGGGGAGACCTAGGTGGCTCATTATTGGGAAACTTTTGACATATGCAAAATAGCGAGTGCATACTTTACAAAATCATGAACATATGTGAGAAGGGGAAAAACATTGCACTTAGCAAGCACCTAGGGCACATAACCATGTACTGCACTAGAAGTTTTCCATTATGTTAATTAATCTCCATAGCCAAAGCAAAAACCATACCCAGTTGTGGATGTGACTGGTGATAGAAGCAAAATCCGATGCTGTAAAGAGCAATATTGCATAGGAACCTGAAATGTCAGGTCCATGAATCAAGGCAAATTGGAAGTGGTGAAACAAGAGATGGCAAGGGTGAACATCGACATTCTAGGAATCAGCGAACTAAAATGGACTGGAATGGGTGAATTTAACTCAGATGACCATTATATCTACTACTGTGGGCAGGAATCCCTCAGAACAAATGGAGTAGCCATCATGGTCAACAAAAGAGTCCAAAATGCAGTACTTGGATGCAGTCTCAATAACGACAGAATGATCTCTGTTCGTCTCCAAGGCACACCATTCAATATCACAGTTATCCAAGTCTATGCCTCAAACAGTAACACTGAAGAAGCTGAAGTTGAACGGTTTTATGAAGACCTACAAGACCTTTTAGAACTAACACCCAAAAAAGATGTCCTTTTCATTATAGGGGACTGGAATGCAAAAGTAGGAAGTCAAGAAACACCTGGAGTAACAGGCAAATTTGGCCTTGGAATACGGAATGAAGTAGGGCATAGGCTAACAGAATTTTGCCAAGAAAAAGCACTGGTCATAGCAAACACCCTCTTCCAAAAACACAAGAGAAGACTCTACACATGGACATCACCAGATGGGCAACACTGAAATCAGACTGATTATATACTTTGCAGCCAAATATGGAGAAGCTCTATACAGTCAACAAAAACAAGACCAGGAGCTGACTGTGGCTCAGATCATTAACTCCTTATTGCCAAATTCAGACTTAAATTGAAGAAAGTAGGGGAAACCGCTAGACCATTCATGTATGACCTAAATCAAATCCCTTATGATTATACAGTGGAAGTGAGAAATAGATTTAAGGGCCTAGATATGATAGAATAGAGTGCCTGATGAACTATGGAATGAGGTTTGTGACATTGTACAGGAGACAGGGATCAAGACCATCCCGATGGAAAAGAAATGCAAAAAAGCAAAGTGGCTATCTGGGGAGGCCTTACAAATAGCTGTGAAAAGAAGAGAGGCAAAAAGCAAAGGAGAAAAGGAAAGGTATAAGCATCTGAATGCAGAGTTCCAAAGAATGGCAAGAACAGACAAGAAAGCCTTCTTCAGTGATCAATGCAAAGAAATAGAGGGAAACAACAGAATGGGAAAGACTAGAGATCTCTACAAGAAAATTAGAGATACCAAGGGAACATTTCATGCACAGATGGGCTTGATAAAGGACAGAAATGGTCTGGACCTAACAGAAGCAGAAGATATTAAGAACAGGTGGCAAGAATACATGGAAGAACTGTACAAAAAAGATCTTCACGACCCAGATAATCATGATGATGTGATCTCTCATCTAGAGCCAGACATCTTGGAAAGTGAAATCAAGTGGGCCTTAGAAAGCATCACTATGAACAAAGCTAGTGGAGGTGATGGAATTCCAGTTGAGCTGTTTCAAATCCTGAAAGATGATGCTGTGAAAGTGCTGCATTCATTATGCCAGCAAATTTGGAAAACTCAGCAGTGGCCACAGGACTGGAAAAGGTCAGTTTTCATCCCAATTCCAAAGAAACGCAATGCCAAAGAATGCTCAAACTACCGCACAATTGCACTCATCTCACATGCTAGTAAAGTAATACTCAAAATTCTCCAAGCCAGGCTTCAGCAATATGTGAACCATGAGCTCCCTGATGTTCAGGCTGGTTTTAGAAAAGGCAGAGGAACCAGAGATCAAATTGCCAACATCGGCTGGATCATGGAAAAAGCAAGAGAGTTCCAGAAAAACATCTATTTCTACTTTATTGACTATGCCAAAGCCTTTGACTGTGTGGATCACAATAAACTGTGGAAAATTCTGAAAGAGATGGGAATACCAGACCACCTGACTTGCCTCTTGAGAAATCTGTATGCAGGTCAGGAGCAACAGTTAGAACTGGACATGGAACAACAGACTGGTTCCAAACAGAAAAAGGAGTATGTCAAGGCTGTATATTGTCACCCTGCTTATTTAACTTACATGCAGAGTACATCATGAGAAACGCTGGACTGGAAGAAACACAAGCTGGAATCCAGATTGCCGGGAGAAATATCAATAACCTCAGATATGCAGATGACACCACCCTTATGGCAGAAACTGAAGAGGAACTAAAAAGCCTCTTGATGAAAGTGAAAGAGGAGAGCGAAAAAGTTGGCTTAAAACTCAACATTTAGAAAATGAGGATCATGGCATCCGGTCCCACTGCTTCATGGGAAATAGATGGGGAAACAGTGGAAACAGTGTCAGATTTTAAATTTTGGGGCTCCAAAATCACTGCAGATGGTGACTGCAGCCATGAAATTAAAAGACGCTTACTCCTTGGAAGAAAAGTTATGACCAACCTAGATAGCATATTGAAAAGCAGAGACATTACTTTGCCGACTAAGGTCCATCTAGTCAAGGCTATGGTTTTTCCTGTGGTCATGTATGGATGTGAGAGTTGGACTGTGAAGAAGGCTGAGCACTGAAGAATTGATGCTTTTGAACTGTGGTGTTGGAGAAGACTCTTGAGAGTCCCTTGGACTGCAAGGAGATCCAACCAGTCTATTCTGAAGGAGATCAGCCCTGGGGTCTATTTGGAAGGAATGATGCTAAAGCTGAAGCTCCAGTACTTTGGCCACCTCATGTGAAGTGTTGACTCATTGGAAAAGACTGTGATGCTGGGAGGGATTGGGGGCAGGAGAAGAAGGGGACGACCGAGGATGAGATGGCTGGATGGCATCACGGACTCAATGGACGTGAGTCTGAGTGAACTCCGGGAGTTGGTGATGGACAGGGAGGCCTGGTGTGCTGTGATTAATGGGGTCGCAAAGAGTCGGACATGACTGAGCGACTGAACTGAACTGAATCTCCATAGAAAACTCTGAGAAGCAAGTGTTATTATTGCCATGTTACAGAAACTGAAACCAAGAATCAAAGATTTTAGGTAACTTGCTCAAGTTCTTATAGATAGGCAGAGGTCTATCTGTTTTTGACATCTTGTTTCCTCTTCTCTTCACTGAGGTCTAGAGATATGACTGAACAAGAGGCTGACTTGTTGTTGTTGTTCAGTCGCTAAGTTGTGTCCAACCCTTTGCAACCCTATGGACTGTAGCATACCAGGCTTCCCTGTCCTTCACTGTCTCCCAAACTTTGCTCAGATTCATGTCCACTGAGTTGGCGATGCTATCTAACCATCTCATCCTCTACAGCCCCCTTCACCTTTTGCTTTCAGTCTTTCCCAGCAAGAGGCTGACTGGGCCCATCTAAGTTTTGCTCTCTTCTGATTTTCTTTGTTTCTTAAAATGACTTATCCTTTCTTTCCCTCTGTGTTTACTTAGATTCTTCTATCCTCAAAAAAATCAAAATCTTCTCTCTTTGCCTCTCAGTTATTTCTGATTAAACACCTTGTCATTGCCTTTTTCAGAAAAGGCAATGACACCCCACTCCAGTACTCTTTCTGGAAAATCCCATGGATGGAGGAGCCTGGTAGTGCTGTGATTCATGGGGTCGCTAAGAGTCGGACACTATTGAGAGACTTCCCTTTCACTTTTCACTTTCATGCATTGGAGAAGGAAATGGCAACTCACTCCAGTGTTCTTGCCTGGAAAACCCCAGGGACAGGGGAGCCTGGTGGGCTTCCGTCTATGGGGTCGCACACAGTCGGACAGGACTGAAGCGACTTAGCAGCAGCAGCAGCATTGCCTTTCTCTTCTTGAACAGATCTAAGCTCATATACCACACTGTTTAATTGACAGACTCAGTTAGGTTGGGAACTGTCTTAAAAGGAAATTTCTTTTGACACATTACATTTGAGTGATTGATTGGTTCCTCCCCTAAAGATGCTGCTACCACCCTCCTTCCTGACTTAGATAAAACTAAGTGATTTAATACAAATTAAACCACTTCTTGTGGTCAGCCTCCTTATCAGCAGGTTGCAAAACTACTTTCATTTGTAAGCATTGCCCTGCCCTATTTGATAATGTAAATTTATTTAGTAGGCAAATGGACCTTCCAGAGTCAGGCAAATTCATAGGGACATAAATACAACAAAGTTTGCAGTACAAGAAAACAGAAAGAATTTGGACTTCCAGATAATCCCTAGACTTTCTAATAATCCCCATATATTAGTCATTTGATGCATTTGGCTTTGTTACATTGATATTGCTTCATTTCAATTAGAGTATGACCAGAGACAATATTATCACCATTTAGCCTTACTTTTCTCATCTCCTGCTGCTGCTGCTGCTGCCGCTGCTAAGTCGCTTCTGTCGTGTCCAACTCTGTGCGACCCCAGAGATGGCAGCCCACCAGGCTCCCCTGTCCCTGGGATTCTCCAGGCAAGAACACTGGAGTGGGTTGCCATTTCCTTCTCCAATGCATGAAAGTGAAAAGTGAAAGAGAAGTCGCTCAGTCGTGTCTGACTCTTAGCGACCCCATGGACCTCAGCCTACCAGGCTCCTGCATACATGGGATTTTCCAGGCAAGAGTACTGGAGTGGGGTGCCATTGCCTTCTCCATCTCATCTCCTAAGCGTGTATAATTATCTCCTGAGTTCTTGCTGGGAATGAATAGGATACCATAAAGCAGGCAACACTGTGGCTGTCTACAGTGGGCTTCCACAGCTATCAACAGAATGGACCATGAAACTGGACCACTGTGTAACCTATGTACCATTCTTAATTATGTATCCTTGGCAAGTTTCTTAACTTCTCTGTGCTTTTTCTTCAATTTCCCCATAAGTAAAATAGGAGTGTGGTGAAAATGGAGTAATCTTATTGGTTTGTTATTATGATAAAAAGAGTTAATGCATATAAAAGACTTGCACTGGAGATCTATATAAATATATATGCAAATATTTGCATTTTTAATTGAGATGTCAGTCACACAAAATTCACCATTTTAAACTGTATAATGATTCTTCCAATCCATGAACATGGTATATTTCTCCATCTATTAGTGTCCTCTTTGATTTCTTTCATCAGTGTTTTATAGTTTTCTATATATAGGTCTTTAGTTTCTTTAGGTAGATATATTCCTAAGTATTTTATTCTTTTCGTTGCAATGGTGAATGGAATTGTTTCCTTAATTTCTTTTTCTACTTTCACATTATTCGTGTATAGGAATGCAAGGGATTTCTGTGTGTTGATTTTATATCCTGCAACTTTACTATATTCATTGATGAGCTCTAGTAATTTTCTGGTGGAGTCTTTAGGGTTTTCCATGTAGAGGATCATGTCATCTGCAAACAGTGAGAGTTTTACTTCTTCTTTTCCAATTTGGATTCCTTTTATTTCTTTTTCTGCTCTGATTGCTGTGGCCAAAACTTCCAGAACTATGTTGAATAGTAGCGGTGAAAGTGGGCACCCTTGTCTTGTTCCTGACTTTAGGGGAAATGCTTTCAATTTTTCACCATTGAGGATAATGTTTGCTGTGGGTTTGTCATAGATAGCTTTTATTATGTTGAGGTATGTTCCTTCTATTCCTGCTTTCTGGAGAGTTTTTATCATAAATGGATGTTGAATTTCGTCAAAGGCCTTCTCTGCATCTATTGAGATAATCATATGGTTTTTATTTTTCAATTTGTTAATGTGGTGAATTACATTGATTGATTTGCGGATATTGAAGAATCCTTGCATTCCTGGGATAAAGCCCACTTGGTTATGGTGTATGATCTTTTTAATGTGTTGTTGGATTCTGATTGCTAGAATTTTGTTGAGGATTTTTGCATCTATGTTCATCAGAGATATTGGCCTGTAGTTTTCTTTTTTTGTGACATCTTTGTCAGGTTTTGGTATTAGGGTGATGGTGGCCTCATAGAATGAGTTTGGAAGTTTACCTTCCTCTGCAATTTTCTGGAAGAGTTTGAGTAGGATAGGTGTTAGCTCTTCTCGAAATTTTTGGTAGAATTCAGCTGTGAAGCCATCTGGACCTGGGCTTTTGTTTGCTGGAAGATTTCTGATTACAGTATCAATTTCCGTGCTTGTGATGGGTCTGTTAAGATTTTCTATTTCTTCCTGGTTCAGTTTTGGAAAATTGTACTTTTCTAAGAATTTGTCCATTTCTTCCACATTGTCCATTTTATTGGCATACAACTGCTGATAGTAGTCTCTTATGATCCTTTGTATTTCTGTGTTGTCTGTTGTGATCTCTCCATTTTCATTTCTAATTTTATTGATTTGATTTTTCTCTCTTTGCTTCTTGATGAGTCTGGCTAATGGTTTGTCAATTTTATTTATCCTTTCAAAGAACCAGCTTTTGGCTTTGTTGATTTTTGCTATGGTCTCTTTTGTTTCTTTTGCATTTATTTCTGCCCTAATTTTTAAGATTTCTTTCCTTCTACTAACTCTGGACTTCTCCAACTCTTCCTTTTCTAGTTGCTTTAGTTGTAGAGTTAGGTTATTTATTTGACTTTTTTCTTGTTTCTTGAGGTATGCCTGTATTGCTATGAACTTTCCTCTTAGCACTGCTTTTATAGTGTCCCACAGGTTTTGGGTTGTTGTGTTTTCATTTTCATTAGTTTCTATGCATATTTTGATTTCTTTTTTGATTTCTTCTGTGATTTGTTGGTTATTCAGAAGTGTGTTGTTCAACCTCCATATGTTGGAATTTTTAATAGTTTTTCTCCTGTAATTGAGATCTAATCTTAATGCATTGTGGTCAGAAAAGATGAGTATACTACCCAAAGCAATTTACAAATTCAATGCAATCCCTATCAAGCTACCAGCCACATTTTTCACAGAACTAGAACAAATAATTTCAAGATTTGTATGGAAATACAAAAAACCTCGAATAGCCAAAGCAATCTTGAGAAAGAAGAATGGAACTGGAGGAATCAACTTGCCTGACTTCAGGCTCTACTACAAAGCCACAGTCATCAAGACAGTATGGTACTGGCACAAAGACAGACATATAGATCAATGGAACAAAATAGAAAGCCCAGAGATAAATCCACACACATATGGACACCTTATCTTTGACAAAGGAGGCAAGAATATACAATGGAGTAAAGACAATCTCTTTAACAAGTGGTGCTGGGAAAACTGGTCAACCACTTGTAAAAGAATGAAACTAGATCACTTTCTAACACCGCACACAAAAATAAACTCAAAATGGATTAAAGATCTAAATGTAAGATCAGAAACTATAAAACTCCTAGAGGAGAACATAGGCAAAACACTCTCAGACATAAATCACAGCAGGATCCTCTATGATCCACCTCCCAGAATTCTGGAAATAAAAGCAAAAATAAACAAATGGGATCTAATTAAAATTAAAAGCTTCTGCACAACAAAGGAAAATATAAGCAAGGTGAAAAGACAGCCTTCTGAATGGGAGGAAATAATAGCAAATGAAGCAACTGACAAACAACTAATCTCAAAAATATACAAGCAACTTATGCAGCTCAACTCCAGAAAAATAAACGACCCAATCAAAAAATGGGCCAAAGAACTAAATAGACATTTCTCCAAAGAAGACATACGGATGGCTAACAAACACATGAAAAGATGCTCAACATCACTCATTATTAGAGAAATGCAAATCAAAACCACAATGAGGTACCACTTCACACCAGTCAGAATGGCTGCAATCCAAAAATCTGCAAGCAATAAATGCTGGAGAGGGTGTGGAGAAAAGGGAACCCTCCTACACTGTTGGTGGGAATGCAAACTAGTACAGCCACTATGGAGAACAGTGTGGAGATTCCTTAAAAAATTGCAAATAGAACTCCCTTATGAACCAGCAATCCCACTGCTGGGCATACACACCGAGGAAACCAGAATTGAAAGAGACACATGTACCCCAATGTTCATCGCAGCACTGTTTATAATAGCCAGGACATGGAAACAACCTAGATGTCCATCAGCAGATGAATGGATAAGAAAGCTGTGGTACATATACACAATGGAGTATTACTCAGCTGTTAAAAAGAATTCATTTGAATCAGTTCTGATGAGATGGATGAAACTGGAGCCGATTATACAGAGTGAAGTAAGCCAGAAAGAAAAACACCAATACAGTATACTAACACATATATATGGAATTTAGGAAGATGGCAATGACGACCCTGTATGCAAGACAGGGAAAGAGACACAGATGTGTATAACGGACTTTTGGACTCAGAGGGAGAGGGAGAGGGTGGGATGATTTGGGAGAATGGTATTGTAACATGTATACTATCATGTGAATTGAATCGCCAGTCTATGTCTGACACAGGATGCAGCATGCTTGGGGCTGGTGCATGGGGATGACCCAGAAAGATGTTATGGGGAGGGAGGTGGGAGGGGGGTTCATGTTTGGGAATGCATGTAAGAATTAAAGATTTTAAAATTTAAAAAATAAAAAACTAAAAAAATAAAAAAAAAAATAAACTGTATAATGCAGAGAATTTCAGTATATTCACAGTGTTGTACAGCCATCACCGTGACCGATTTCCAAAATATTTCCATTACCCTGGAAAGAAAACTTGCAGTGTTACCTGTCACTCTCCACACCCTTCATCCCCTGGCAACCAATAATCTATTTTCTGCTTCTATAGATTTGTCTGTATGGACACTTCATATAAATGGGATTATTCAATATGTGGTGATTTGCCTGCATTCTTTTACTTAAATTTTTTTCTTTTACTTAAAATTTTTAAGGACCATCCATGATGTAGTATGAATCAGTATATCACTCCTTTTTCATGACAATAATGTTCTATAATCTTGCCACCATTGTTGGCAAGATTGAACATAGATATATGGTTTTATTTTTGGACTCTCAATTCAATTACATTGGTATATTGTGTTTGGCTATATTAATCAAAAACACTTTCTAATTTCCCCTGTAATTCTTTTTTAATCATTGCTTATTTATTAATAAGAATGTACTGTTTAATTTTCATATTTAGTGAATTATTCAAACTAATTCATTTATTCAAACTCATTCATTCATTTCACTGTACTCAGAGAACATACTTTACATGATTTCAATTACTTAACATTTATTAAGACATAAACCTGAAATATGGTCTATCCTGTGGAATGTTACATACTCACTTGGGAAGAATGTGTATTCAGTGTATTTACAGTGTGTGTACATCAACATGGGTTTATAATTATCGATTCATGCACCTAATCATATAGGGAGAAAGGATTACAATACAAAGAATAAGTTCACACCATCTTCTGTATTTATCCATATGGCTGTGCCTTCTCTGCTGTTCTCTATGTATCTGTGTGGGTGTGAATTACTGTCAAGTGTCCTTTCATTTGACCTTGAAGGAAGTTTTTCTATGAACTTTCTACTACTTTAACATTCTCTCAGTGCTTGGTTATCTGGGATATCTGAATTTATCTTTCATTTTTGAAGAATGGCTCTGCCAGATACAGAAATCTTTGTTGATAAATATACCTGTTCTTTCAGCTTTATGAATTTGTATGCACAGATTAACATTTGGGAAGCTTGGGCCATTATTTCTTCAAATATGCTTTCTACTTCTTTTTCCTCCTCTTCTTCTTTGGGACTTTCATTACACATAGTTGGTACATATGATGATATTCCATAGGTTTCTGAGACTCTGTTCATTATTCTTCATATTTGACTTTTTATTCTTAGCCTTGATAATCTCACTGATGTATCTTCAAGTTCACCAATTCCTTCGTTTGCTTGCGAGTGCTGTTGAACCATTAAATTTACGAAAATAAATTTTTCATTTTTGTTTCAGTTGTACTTTTCAACTCTGTAATTTCTGTTTTTTTGAAAAATTCTGTATTTTTGTTGAGATACTCTATTTGATGGATATTGTTCTTGACTATTTCTTTAGTTCTTTAAAGAAAGTTCTTTTAATTATTTGAATATATCTTTAAAAGCTGATTTAAAGTCTTTGTCTTAAAAGTCCCATATCTGGGCTTTCTGCAGGGACAGTTTATATTCACTGCTTTGTTTTGGGGTTTGTGTATGTGTGTAGGGGATTCCCTGTTGGCTCAGCTGGATAGAATCCACCTGCAATGAGGGAGACCTGGGTTTGATCCCTGGGTTGGGAAGATCCCTTGGAGAAGGGACCTGCTACCCACTCCAGTCTCCTGGCCTGGAGAATTCCATAGACTGTATAGTCTATGGGGTCACAAAGAGTCAGACAAGACTGAGTCACTTTCACTTTCATATGGTTCATGCTCTCTTCTTCTTTTTTTTTTTTTTTTTTTGCATTTCTGTAATATTTGTTAAAAGCTGTGGGTATTTTCAGTACTATAATGTACATCTCTGGAAATCAGATCACACCTTCCCAGTTTTGCTGCTGATATGTTTACTATACTTGTAGTTGTTTGTCTAGTGTCTTTTCTCAATTAATTCTTTAAAGTCTGTATTTCTTTTCAAGTGAGCCACTGAATTCTCTGTCCGTTGCCTTAGTGGTCAGTTAATGACTGAACAGAAAATTCATTTGCAACCAAAAACCTCTATCTTTCTCTGGAGGGTTCTGTGTACATTTGGGCAATCCTCTGACACTTAGCCAGGGAGTTAGAACCATGGCTTAGCCTTCACTTTATGTTTGCATAAAGACTCGAACAAGAGATGAGAGTCTCAGTACTTTCCTTAGCATGTGCACATCCCTACAAGTACATCTGGTCTTCCAGGTTCCCAGGAATATGTCAGAGCTTTTCAAGTCTGTATGTCTGTCTCTTCTCCAGGGGATTTTCCCAACCCAGGGATCAAACTCAGGTCTCTTGCACTGCAAGCAGATTCTTTACCAGCTGAGCCACCAGTGAAGCCTGGGCTATCTCACTCCGCAGATTTCCCACATATACTTTTTGGGTTTTGGGGGGTTTTTTTTGTTTTTTTTAATTTATTTATTATTATTTTTTTACAGTTAATAGGTTTTATTTATTATTTTTTCACATATATTATTTTTATTTATATATATATATTTTTTAATTTTAAAATCTTTAATTCTTACATGCGTTCCCAAATATGAACCCCCCTCCCTCCTCCCTCCCTATAACATCTCTCTGGGTCATCCCCATGCACCATACACATCTGTGTCATTTTTGCTGTCTTGCATACAGGGTCGTCATTGCCATCTTCCTAAATTCCATATATATGTGTTAGTATACTGTATTGGTGTTTTTCTTTCTGGCTTACTTCACTCTGTATAATCGGCTCCAGTTTCATCCATCTCATCAGAACTGATTCAAATGAGTTCTTTTTTACGGCTGAGTAATACTCCATTGTGTATATGTACCACAGCTTTCTTATCCATTCATCTGCTGATGGACATCTAGGTTGCTTCCATGTCCTGGCTATTATAAACAGTGCTGCAATGAATATTGGGGTACATGTGTCTCTTTCAATTCTGGTTTCCTTGGTGTGTATGCCCAGCAGTGGGATTGCCGGTTCATAAGGTAGTTCTATTAGCAATTTTTTAAGGAATTTCCACACTGTTCTCCATAGTGGCTGTACTAGTTTGCATTCCCATCAACAGTGTAGGAGGGTTCCCTTTTCTCCACACCCTCTCCAGCATTTATTGCTTGCAGATTTTTGGATCGCAGACATTCTGACTGGTGTGAAGTGGTACCTCATTGTGGTTTTGATTTGCATTTCTCTAATAATGAGTGATGTTGAGCATCTTTTCATGTGTTTGTTAGCCATCCGTATGTCTTCTTTGGAGAAATGTCTATTTAGTTCTTTGGCCCATTTTTTGATTGGGTCATTTATTTTTCTGGAATTGAGCTGCATGAGTTGCTTGTATATTTTTGAGATTAGTTGTTTGTCAGTTGCTTCATTTGCTATTATTTTCTCCCATTCAAAAGGCTGTCTTTTCACCTTGCTTATATTTTCCTTTGTTGTGCAGAAGCTTTTAATTTTAATTAGATCCCATTTGTTTATTTTTGCTTTTATTTCCAGAATTCTGGGAGGTGGATCATAGAGGATCCTGCTGTGATTTATGTCTGACAGTGTTTTGCCTATGTTCTCCTCTAGGAGTTTTATAGTTTCTGATCTTACATTTAGATCTTTAATCCATTTTGAGTTTATTTTTGTGTGCGGTGTTAGAAAGTGATCTAGTTTCATTCTTTTACAAGTGGTTGACCAGTTTTCCCAGCACCACTTGTTAAAGAGATTGTCTTTACTCCATTGTATATTCTTGCCTCCTTTGTCAAAGATAAGGTGTCCATATGTGTGTGGATTTATCTCTGGGCTTTCTATTTTGTTCCATTGATCTATATGTCTGTCTTTGTGCCAGTACCATACTGTCTTGATGACTGTGGCTTTGTAGTAGAGCCTGAAGTCAGGCAGGTTGATTCCTCCAGTTCCATTCTTATTTCTCAAGATTGCTTTGGCAATTCGAGGTTTTTTGTATTTCCATACAAATCTTGAAATTATTTGTTCTAGTTCTGTGAAAAATACCGCTGGTAGCTTGATAGGGATTGCATTGAATTTGTAAATTGCTTTGGGTAGTATACTCATTTTCACTATATTGATTCTTCTGATCCATGAACATGGTATATTTCTCCATCTATTAGTGTCCTCTTTGATTTCTTTCACCAGTGTTTTATAGTTTTCTATATATAGGTCTTTAGTTTCTTTAGGTAGTTATATTCCTAAGTATTTTATTCTTTTCGTTGCAATGGTGAATGGAATTGTTTCCTTAATTTCTTTTTGTACTTTCTCATTATTAGTGTATAGGAATGCAAGGGATTTCTGTGTGTTGATTTTATACCCTGCAACTTTACTATATTCATTGATGAGCTCTAGTAATTTTCTAGTGGAGTCTTTAGGGTTTTCTATGTAGAGGATCATGTCATCTGCAAACAGTGAAAGTTTTACTTCTTCTTTTCCAATTTGGATTCCTTTTATTTCTTTTTCTGCTCTGATTGCTGTGGCCAAAACTTCCAGAACTATGTTGAATAGTAGCGGTGAAAGTGGGCACCCTTGTCTTGTTCCTGACTTTAGGGGAAATGCTTTCAATTTTTCACCATTGAGGATAATGTTTGCTGTGGGTTTGTCATAGATAGCTTTTATTATGTTGAGGTATGTTCCTTCTATTCCTGCTTTCTGGAGAGTTTTTATCATAAATGGATGTTGAATTTTGTCAAAGGCCTTCTCTGCATCTATTGAGATAATCATATAGTTTTTATTTCTCAATTTGTTAATGTTGTGAATTACATTGATTGATTTGTGGATATTGAAGAATCCTTGCATCCCTGGGATAAAGCCCACTTGGTTATGGTGTATGATCTTTTTAATGTGTTGTTGGATTCTGATTGCTAGAATTTTGTTGAGGATTTTTGCATCTATGTTCATCAGTGATATTGGCCTGTAGTTTTCTTTTTTTGTGACATCTTTGTCAGGTTTTGGTATTAGGGTGATGGTGGCCTCATAGAATGAGTTTGGAAGTTTACCTTCCTCTGCAATTTTCTGGAAGAGTTTGAGTAGGATAGGTGTTAGCTCTTCTCGAAATTTTTGGTAGAATTCAGCTGTGAAGCTGTCTGGACCTGGGTTTTTGTTTGCTGGAAGATTTCTGATTACAGTTTCAATTTCCATGCTTGTGATGGGTCTGTTAAGATTTTCTATTTCTTCCTGGTTCAGTTTTGGAAAATTGTACTTTTCTAAGAATTTGTCCATTTCTTCCACATTGTCCATTTTATTGGCATACAACTGCTGATAGTAGTCTCTTATGATCCTTTGTATTTCTGTGTTGTCTGTTGTGATCTCTCCATTTTCATTTCTAATTTTATTGATTTGATTTTTCTCTCTTTGCTTCTTGATGAGTCTGGCTAATGGTTTGTCAATTTTATTTATCCTTTCAAAGAACCAGCTTTTGGCTTTGTTGATTTTTGCTATGGTCTCTTTTGTTTCTTTTGCATTTATTTCTGCCCTAATTTTTAAGATTTCTTTCCTTCTACTAACTCTGGAGTTCTCCAATTCTTCCTTTTCTAGTTGCTTTAGTTGTAGAGTTAGGTTATTTATTTGACTTTTTTCTTGTTTCTTGAGGTATGCCTGTATTGCTATGAACTTTCCTCTTAGCACTGCTTTTATAGTGTCCCACAGGTTTTGGGTTGTTGTGTTTTCATTTTCATTCGTTTCTATGCATATTTTGATTTCTTTTTTGATTTTTTCTGTGATTTGTTGGTTATTCAGAAGTATGTTGTTCAGCCTCCATATGTTGGAATTTTTAATAGTTTTTCTCCTGTAATTGAGATCTAATCTTAATGCATTATGGTCAGAAAAGATGCTTGGAATGATTTCGATTTTTTTGAATTTATCAAGTTTAGATTTATGGCCCAGGATGTGATCTATCCTGGAGAAGGTTCCATGAGCACTTGAAAAAAAGGTGAAATTCATTGTTTTGGGGTGAAATGTCCTATAGATATCAATTAGGTCTAACTGATCTAATGTATCATTTAAAGTTTGCATTTCTTTGTTAATTTTCTGTTTAGTTGATCTGTCCATAGGTGTGAGTGGGGCATTAAAATCTCCCACTATTATTGTGTTATTGTTGATTTCCCCTTTCAAACTTGTTAGCATTTGTCTTACATATTGCGGTGCTCCTATATTGGGTGCATATATATTTATAATTGTTATATCTTCTTCTTGGATTGATTCTTTGATCATTATGTAGTGGCCTTCTTTGTCTCTTTTCACAGCCTTTGTTTTAAAGTCTATTTTATCGGATATGAGTATTGCCACTCCTGCTTTCTTTTGGTCTCTATTTGTGTGGTATATCTTATTCCAGCCCTTCACTTTCACTCTGTATGTGTCCCATGTTTTGAGGTGGGTCTCTTGTAAGCAGCATATAGAGGGGTCTTGTTTTTGTATCCATTCGGCCAGTCTTTGTCTTTTGGTTGGGGCGTTCAACCCATTTACATTTAAGGTAATTATTGATAAGTATGATCCCGTTACCATTTACTTTATTGTTTTGGGTTCAGGTTTATACACCCTTTTTGTGTTTCCTCTCTAGAGAATATCCTTTAGAATTTGTTGGAGAGCTGGTTTGGTGGTGCTGAATTCTCTCAGCTTTTGCTTGTCTGTAAAGCTTTTGATTTCTCCTTCATATTTGAATGAGATCCTTGCTGGGTACAGTAATCTGGGCTGTAGGTTATTGTCTTTCATCACTTTAAGTATGTCTTGCCATTCCCTCCTGGCCTGAAGAGTTTCTATTGAAAGATCTGCTGTTATCCTTATGGAAATCCCCTTGTGTGTTATTTGTTGTTTTTCCCTTGCTGCTTTTAATATTTGTTCTTTGTGTTTGATCTTTGTTAATTTGATTAATATATGTCTTGGGGTGTTTCGCCTTGGGTTTATCCTATTTGGAACTCTCTGTGTTTCTTGGACTTGGGTGATTATTTCCTTCCCCATTTTAGGGAAGTTTTCAACTATTATCTCCTCAAGGATTTTCTCATGATCTTTCTTTCTGTCTTCTTCTTCTGGGACTCCTATAATTCGAATGTTGGAGCGTTTCATATTGTCCTGGAGGTCTCTGAGATTGTCCTCATTTCTTTTAATTCGTTTTTCTTATTTCCTCTCTGATTCATTTATTTCTACCATTCTATCTTCTATTTCACTAATCCTATCTTCTGCCTCCGTTATTCTACTATTTGTTGCCTCCAGAGTGTTTCTGATCTCATTTATTGCGTTATTCATTATATTTTGACTCTTTTTTATTTCTTCTAGGTCCTTGTTAAACCTTTCTTGCATCTTCTCAATCCTTGTCTCTAGGCTATTTATCTGTGATTCCATTTTGATTTCAAGATTTTGGATCATTTTCACTATCAATATTCGGAATTCCTTCTCCGGTAGATTCCCTACTTCTTCCTCTTTTGTTTGGTTTGGTGGGCAACTCTCCTGTTCCTTTACCTGTTGAGTATTCCTCTGTCTCTTCATCTTGGTTATATTGCTGCGTTTGGGGTGGCCTTTTTATATTCTGGTAATTTGCGGAGTTCTCTTTATTATGGAGCTTCCTCACTGTGGGTGGGGTTCTATCAGTGGCTTGTCAAGGTTTCCTGGTTAGGGAGGCTTGTGTTGGAGTTCTGGCGGGTGGAGCTGGGTTTCTTCTCTCTGGAGTGCAGTGGAGTGACCAGTAATGGGTTATGAGACATCAAAGGTTTTGAAATAATTTTGAGCCGCCTGTATATTGAAGCTCAGGGGAGTGTTCCTGTGTTGCTGGAGAATTTGCGTGGTATGTCTTGTTTTGGAACTTATTGGCCCTTGGGTGGAGCTTGGTTTTGGTGTAGGTATGAAGGTATTTGATGAGCTCCTGTTGCTTAATGTTCCCTGAATTCAAGAGTTCTCTACTGTTTTCAGGCTTTGGATTTAAGCCTCCTGCTTCTGGTTTTCAGTTTTATTTTTACAGTAGCCTCTAGACTTCTCCATCTATACAGCACCGATGATAAAACATCTAGGTTAAAGATGAAAAGTTTCTCCACATTGAGGGACACTCAGAGAGGTTCACTGAGTTACAAGGAGAAGAGAAGATGGAGGGGGTAGTTAGAGGTAACTGGAATGAGATGCGGTGAGATCAAAAGAGGAGAGAGCAAGCTAGCCAGTAGTCACTTCCTTACGTGCGCTCTATAGTCTGGACCGCTCAGAGGTATTTACGGAGTTATATGGGGAAGAGGAGAGAGAGGAAGTAGACAGAGGTGGCCAGGAGGATAAGAGAGAGGAATGAGTAGGAGAGAGACAAATCCTGCCATTAACCAGTTCCTTAGGTGTTCTCCACCGTCTGGAACACACAGAGATTCACAGAGTTGGACAGAGAAGAACTGGGGGAGAAAAGAGACAGAGGCCACCTGGTGGAGAAAAAGAAGAGTCCAAAGGAGGAGAGAGTGGTCAAGCCAGTAATCTCGCTCTCAGGTAAACTTGGGTAGTGAAGTTTGGGTTTTTAAATGTACAAAATTGACAACAAAAACCTAAGAGCAAAGATTAAAAATCTAGAGTAGAGGTTGGATTTTCAAAAATACAATATTAAAGAAAAGAAGCAGAAGGAAAAAGGAAGAAAGGAAAAAAAAAAAAAAAACACACAAGAATTATTTAAAAAAAAAAAAAAACCACCATCCAAAGACTATATATGGTGTTTGCCTTAAAAAAAAAAAAGAAAAAAACTTTTTTTTTAAAATAGTAATAATAGGTTATAGAAATAAAAATTAGAGGAGAAATAGAAGACTTAACAGTTAAAAAAAACGTTAGGAAAAAATAGAAAAAAAAGAAAAGAAAAAGAAAAAGGAATGATTTTAAAAATAGTAAAAATATATCTAGCCCTTCTCTGATGTTGTGGGCCCTGTGGGATCACTTCCAAGGTGGTTCCCTCTGTTTAACTTCTTCTGTTTGCTGGTTTTTTAGGCTCACTAGTTCAGTCACACTGTGGGGAGGGGGGATGCTGCAAACAAATAGCACTGTCGTGTGCACACAGTGTCTCAGCCCCGCTTGACCTGTCCCTTCTCGCAGCGCACAAACCACTCTGGCTCTACGATGCTCAGCCGGGAACCATCTGGGGCCGGCCCTAGGCTGCGTGCACTTCCCCGGTCCAAGCCGCTCAGGTTCGGTGCTCAGGCAGCCCTCAGAGGCACAGATTCGGCTGGGACTGCGCTTTGTGCCCTTTCCGGGTCCGAGTAGCTCAGGAGTTTGGTGAGCGTGATCACCGCGACTTGTCACCTTTTCTGCCGCTGCTGCTCAGCTGTCTGGGTGGACCACTGGCGCCCCCCGTGAGGCAGATGGTGACTGTCCAGCACCCCCAGAAGTCTTAGCAAAGAAGCCTGCTTGCAGTTAGGTGAGTAAAGTCTCTGGGTCTGCAATTACCCCTTTCCAGTCCTTACGGCTCTGGCTGCCTGTCCCCAGTGGGGGACGGTCTGCAGCCGGCTTTTTCCGTTCCATCCTTTGTTCCGTGCTCAGTCCTGGCGGTGTCTTATGTTCGAGCTTTTCGTGCGGTAGCTATCCCACAGTCTGGTTTGCTAGCCCAAGTTAGATCGTTCTGGTTGAGCATGGGGCGTTCCTGCCCGATTCTTACAAAGCACTGCAGCCTGCGCCTCCCGCGCGTCCCTGCCCTGCCCCAACTAGCTTGTGGCGGATGCAGGCGTCTGTGCTGCTTTTCCGCTGGGGGAGTTACTGTTGGGCTTGTAATCTGTTGGTTTTAATTATTTCTTTATTTTTCCCTTCCTGTTATGTTGCCCTCTGTGTTTCCAAGGCTCGCCACAGACTCGGCAGGGAGAGTGTTTCCTGGTGTTTGGAAACCTCTCTTCTTAAAATTCCCTTCCCAGGCCGGGCTTCCCTTCCCGGGACGGAGCTCCCTCCCCACCTCCTTTGTCTCCTTTTTCGTCTTTTATATTTTTTCCTACCTGTTTTTGAAGACAATGGTCTGCTTTTCTGGTTGCCTGATGTCCTCTGCCAGCATTCAGAAGTTGTTTTGTGGAATTTGCTCAGCGTTGAAATGTTCTTTTGAGGAATTTGTGAGGGAGAAAGTGGTCTTCCCATCCTATTCCTCGGCCATCTTTACAGTTCTCCCGCATATACTTTTTGATTACCTGTTTGTCCCAACTATTTTCTACTGCCTCAGGCAGCAGCAGCTGAAACATTTGCCTGTAAATGTTTGCAGCAAATACTCCCTAGGTGGTTGCTTTAGCACTGGGCAAGTTCTGAATCAGACAAGACTTTCAAGGCAGTTTTCTAGGGAGCCACCAGACAGTTCAGATTGTTGTAAGCCATGGGTTAATTTTCAGAAACTTAAAAAAAAAAAAAAAAAGATTCTAAGCATTTTTGCTAGTTTTCTCATCACTTTTATGGAAGCACAGATTTTCAAAGTTCCTACCATTTTCACTGACATTACCCCACTATACATGTGGGGTATATATACCCTACATTATACATTTATATAATTGCTGTTATTATCATAATTTTCTCTTTCCCCTATTAGTACTGAGCCCTTCAGGTGAGATCTAAGGTGAGATTTATTATCTAAGACATCATTATTTCACATTATAAAACAAAAGGCTGATGTAAACATGTGATATTCTCCAACAAGACCACACCTAGATCTTCATTTCTTAGGTGCTGTGACATAAGCCACATGTTCAACAGTTTCCCAATGAAACAGTTTCAACTGGGACTCTGATCTTTTTCTTTTGATTGGTTGATAGGCTTCCTCAATTTGAAAAAAAGTCTTTTAATATTTATTTATTGACTTATTTGGCTGTGCTGGGTCTTAGTTGTGGCATGCAGGATCTTTAGTTACAGCATGAGAGATCTAGTTCCTTGACCAGGGATGGAACCCAGTCACCCCTACATTGGGAGTCCAGTGTCTTAGTCACTGGACTACCATTGAGGTCCCTCAACTTGAAGAAACTGTAGTGGTTCTATGGCCTTTGATTCATTCTTCACTCAGAGTATTTGGAAGGGGCTGTTGATCCAGATGGCAGCACAGCATATAATCACAGCCTTCAACAGAGTAATCCCAGACTTGAGCCACATGCTCGGAATACTAGAATTATTGTTTTTGCCACTTTATTTTTTTTAATTGAAGGACATTTGCTTGACAGAATTTCGTGGTTTTCTGTCATACATTAACAAGAATCAGCCATAGAATTATTTGTAATAAATAATTTTGAAGTACAATGTGCATATAGAAAAGTACACAATCAGAAACAGTCTGAACAACTTATGCAAAGTTAATGCATTTGTGTAACTAGCCCCCAGATCAAGAAAATAACCATAATAAGCATCTCAAAAGAGTACTTGGTGCCTCAATTACCACCACCACTCTCCAAGCACAGGAGACTTTGCTGACTTTTAACGGTACATTTTAGTTTTGTCTCTTTGGGGACTTTTAATATAAGTGGACTCAAATACTACTTCCTCTTTTCTGTCTGGATTATTTTGTACAAAAATAAATGTTTGGGAGATTTATCCATGCTTTTGCATGGAGCTGTGGTTTGCTGGTGAATGACTGTACAGTATTCTTGTTTAAAGAAGCCACAATTTATTTTTTCCACTTTACTAGTAATGAACACTTGGTTTTTTGTTTGTTTGTTTTTTCCTTGTTTTATCCTATTATGAAACATGCTATTTCCTTGTAGTCTATTATGTATTAGGTTACCATACTCATTCCTGGACACGTCTTTGGATAAATACATGTGTTTGCTTCATTTTGGATATATATTCAGGAGGGGAATTGTTTGGTTCTAGGGAATGTATATGTTCAGTCAGTTTCTCAAATGATTCGTATTACTTTCACTCTCCCTCCAGCATGTTTGAACATTCCTGTTGTCCTAATACAAAGTATTATCAGTCTTTTTCTCTTAGTCATTCTGGTGGATATATAGCTCTGTTCCATTGTTATTTTGCATTTTCCTTATTCCCAGAGAGGCTGAGTATATCTACATACATGTTTTGCCTATCTGAAGTATCATATGTTTTTAAAGTCTTTTCAAAATTTGTAAAGTTTTTCATTTAATTTTCTTGTTGATTTGTAAGAGATTTGTATACACTCTGAATGAAATTATGTGTTAGTTATATGTATTGCTAATGTTTTCCCACTGTGATGTTTGCTGTTTTCACTCTTTTAAAGATATCCTTGATCCAAAGAAGTTGGTAAATTTAATACAGTGAATTTCTAAATACACTTCTCTATTGTTAACATCCTATTTAATAAAGCTTTTTCTATCTTATGAAGATAATATCTTTTAGCTTGGTTATTCTTCTTTTTAAAGGTAGATATACAATCAATCTATTGTTTTTGTGCAGGAAGTGGGGCAGTAGTCAATGTTCATTCTTTAAACATATGGGTATCCAATTAATCCAACTTCAGTATAATTTAATCACTCAGTCATGTCTGACTTTTTGCAACCCCATGGACTGCAGCACGCCACGCTTCCCTGTCCATCACCAACTCCCAGAGCTTGTTCAAACTCATGTCCATCAAGACGGTGACGCCATCCAACCATTTCATTCTGTCATTCCCTTCTCCTCCTGCCTTCTGTCTTTCCCAGCAACAGAGTCATTACCAATGAGTCAGTTCTTCACATCAGGTGGCCAAAGTATTGGAGTTTCAGCTTCAGCATCAGTCCTTCCAATGAATATTCAGGACTGAACTCCTTTAGAATGGACTGGTTGGATCTCCTTGCAGGCCAAGGGACTCTCAAGAGTCTTCCCCAACACCACAGTTCAAAAGCATCAATTCTTCTGCACTCAGCTTTCTTTATAGTTCAACTCTCACATCCATACATGACTACTAGAAAAACGATAGCCTTGACTAGACGGACCTTTGTTGGCAAAGTTATGTCTCTGCTCTTTAACATGCTGTCTAGGTTGGACATAGCTTTTCTTCCAAAGAGTAAGCATCCTTTAATTTCATGGTTTCAGTCACCATCTGAAGTTATTTTGGAGACCCCCAAAATAAAGTTTCCCACTGTTTCCACTGTTTCGCTATCTATTTGCCATGAAGTGATGGGACTAGATGCTATGATCTTCCATCTTCTGAATGTTGAGTTTTAAGCCAATTTTTCCACTCTCTTCTTTCACTTTCATCAAGAGACTCTTTAGTTCTGATTTTCTTTCTGCCATAAGGGTGGTATTATCTGCATATCTGAGGTTATTGATATTTCTCCTGGCAACCCTGATTCCAGCTTGTGCCTCATCCAGCCTGGCATTTCACATGATTTACTCTGCATAGAAGTTAAATAAGCAGGGTGACAATATACACCCTTGACTTACTCACTTTCCAATTTGGAACAAGTCAGTTGTCCCATGTCCAGTTCTAACTGTTGCTTCTTGACCTGCATATAGATGTCTCAGGAGGCAGGAAAGGTGATCTGTTATACCCATCTCCTGAAAATTTTTCCACAATTTGCTATGGGCCACACAGTTAAAGGCTTTGGCATAGTCAATAAAGCAGAAATAAATGTGTGTCTGGAACTCTCTTCCTTTTTAATGATTCAGCGGATGTTGAAAATTCGATCTCTGGTTCCTCTGCCTTTTCTAAATCCAGCTTGAACATCTAGAAATTCATGATTAACATACTGTTGAAGCCTGGCTTGGAGAATTTTGAGCATTACTTTGCTAGTGTGTAAGATGAGTGCAATTGCGTGGAAGTTTGAGCTTTCTTTGGGATTGGAAGGAAAACTGACATTTTCCAGTCTTGTGGTCACTGCTGAGTTTTCCAAATTTGCTGACATATTGAGTGCAGCACTTCCACAGCATCATCTTTTAAGATTTGAAAAAGCTCAACTGGAATTCCATCACTTTCACTAGCTTTGTTCGTAGTGATGCTTCCTAAGGCCTACTTGACTTCGCTTTCCAGGATATCTGGCTCTAGGTGAGTGATCACACCATCGCGATTATCTGGGTCATGAAGATCTTTTTTGTATAGTTCTGTGTATTCTTGCCACCTTTTCTTAATATCTGCTGTTCCTGTTAGGTCCATACCATTTCTGTCCTTTATTGTGCCCATCTTTGCATGAAATGTTCCCTTGGTGTCTCTAAGTTTCTTGAAGAGATCTCTAGTCTTTCCCATTCTATTGTTTCCCTCTATTTGTTTGCACTGGAAGGCTTTGTTATCTCTCCCTGCTATTCTTTGGAAATCTGCATTCAAATGGGTATATCTTTCCTTTTCTCCTTTGCCTTTTACTTCTCTTCTTGGTATTTGTAAGGCCTCAGACAACCATTTTGCCTTTTTGCATTTCTTTTTCTTGGGGATGGTCTTGATCACTGCCTCCTGTACAATGTCATGAACCTCTGGCTATAGTTTTTCAGGCACTCTGTCTGTCAGATCTAGTCCTTGGAATCTATTTGTCATTTCCACTGTATAATTGTAAGGGATTTGATTTAAGTCATACCTGAATGGTCCAGTGGTTTTCCCTACTTTCTTCAATTTAAGTCTGAATTTTGCAATGAATTCATAATCTGAGCCACAGTCAGTTCTGGTCTTGCTTTTTCTGATTGTATAGAGCTTCTCCACCTTTGGCCACTCAGAATATAATCAATCTGATTTCGGTATTGACTATCTGGTGATGTCCATGTGTAGAGTCTTCTCTCGTGTTGTTGGAAGAGGGTGTTTGCTATAACCAGTGTGTTCTCTTGGCAAAACTCTGTTAGCCTTTGCCCTGCTTCATTTTATATGCTAAGGCCAAATTTGCCTGTTTCTCCAGGTATCTCTTTACTTCCTGCTTTTGCATTCCAGTCCTCTATAAGGAAGAGGACATCTTTTTTGGGTGTTAGTTCTAAAAGGTTTTGTAGGTACTGCCTTGAAAATGAACAGAGGTCATTCTGTCATTTTTGAGATCACATCCAAGTACTGTAGTAAGCAATCCAACTTACTGAATATTTCATTTCTCCAGTTTTCTGCATTGCCATTTTATCATAGAAAACAGTATTTTATGTATATGTGGGTTTCTTCCTGCATTTTCTATTCAACTGATCAGCCTCTTACCCCTTGTCTAATACCAGACAGTTTTCATTATTATAGATTTATAGCAAGATTTTTAACATTAATTTTGTTCTTCTTTAAGACTGCTTTGGATATATTTGATTAGGTTTACTCTCCTATAAAGTTTAGAAATATCTTGATAATTTCACCATAAATAATTCTTGGCATTTTAATTCTAACTGTTTTAAATTTATGGATTAATAGAAGGAAAATTTATATATTTATTTAATCTTGTAATTCATAAACATAATTCTTATTTATTTGCTAAGTCATATCTGAATCCATTTATTTAGATATTTTTAATTTCTCTAAATAATATCTTACAACTTGCTCATATATAGATTTTATACATCTTTGGTTAGATTTAGCCCTATGAGTGGACATTATTTGATGAAATTGTGAATGTAATTCTTTTTTAAAAAAAAATTTCCATCTCTCTTTACTGGTAATGTAAAACAGATAAAAGAATTTGGAAAGCTTTTCAGTTCTAAAGTTTTCAGTTCTATAGTGAAGTTTGTCTTTTATTGCTCTTATTTTATTTAAGAATTTTAAAAAATTCAATGGTGAAATTATCTAGACTGAAAATTATGGATTAAATTATTAAAAGACTTTAGACCTTTCAGATTTTCTATTTGTTCTTATATTGGTTTTTTTTTTTCATTATGATTTCAAGGAATTTGTCCCTTTCAACTACATTTTTAATCTATTGTCATTCATTAGTGTATTTTTAATATTAATTATATGTGCTGCTACTGCTAAGTTGCTTCAGTTGTGTCTGATTCTGTGCAACCCCAGAGATGGCAGCCCACCAGGCTCCCCCATCCCTGGGATTCTCCAGGCAAGAACACTGGAGTGGGTTGCCATTTCCTTCTCCAATGCATGAAAGTGAAAAGTGAAAGTGAAGTCCCTCAGTCACATCCAGCTGTTCGCAGTCCCATGGACTGCAGTCTACCAGGCTCCTCTGTCCATGGGATTTTCCAGACAAGAGTGCTGGAGTGGGGTGCCATTGCCTTCTCCAAATTATATGTGCAGGATATTATAATTTGTGCCTTTTTAACATTTTTCTTGAATAGTCTTTACCAGTTCTGTACAAATTATATTAATCTTTTTGAGATACCATTGTCAGTTTCTGTGCATTCTCTCTATTGCATGTTTGTTTCTTTTTAAAAATTAATTTCTTATCTTTGATATTATTTCCTTCCTTCTGCTTTCTTTGGTTTTAATCTTTTGTTATTTTTTAAAAATATCTATGGATATTTAAGCCATAAATTCTCAAACTTTTAATTTATCTGTTGTTATTTAAGGCTATAAACTTCTCTTTAAGCAGAACTTTTGCTATATTCATTTTATAAATTGTTTTAATTGCCGTTTGATTTCTTTTTTGAATCCATGACTTCTTTAAAAGACTTTTTCTGGCTTAATTTGCATAACTGAGAATATTTTAGATTTTTCTTTAGTTTCTGTTTTAGTTCCACTGTTGTCAGATTTGTTAAAATTGCTTTGTGATCCAACATGTCTTTAATTTTGAATAATGTTCACTGGATATATAAAGACAATGTATATTCCACAGTTGTTCAAATTGTCTATACATTCAAATTGTCTATTTTTTCTATCATCTAATGAGAGGGTTTGTGTTAAAATGTTTTGCTATGATTGTAGATGTGTCCATTTCTCTTTTTATTCCTATTTCTGTTTTATATACTCTGAGATTTTGTTAACCAGGCACATTCAAATTTAGAACTTTTGTGTATTGTGGTGAATATTTAAATACGCTTTTTAGTCTCTGTGTGTGTGTTCAGTTGTTCAGTCATGTCCAACTCTTTGCAACCCCATGGACTGTAGCCTGCCAGGTTTCTCTGTCCATGGAATTTTACAGGCAAAAAACTGCAGTGGGATGCCATTTCCTTCTCCAGGGGATCTTCCCGACCCAGGGATCAAAACTGTATCTTGTCTCCTGCATTGCAGGCAGATTCTTTACCACTGTGACACCTGGGAAGCCTTTAATTTCAAGCGATGTTTTGTTTCATAAAGTTTCTTTTTTCCTGACGTTGATATAGTTACGTTTTCTTTTGATTAGTGTTTGCTGGATTTATCCCTTTTTTAATTTTTTTACATTCAACATTTTAATATTCGTACATTTAAGTTGGCTCTCTTCCTAGGAGAATACAATAGAAATTTTAAAATTTACCCTAACAATCTGTGTCTTTAAGCCAGATGCAGTTATAATTCCTCATAGAGAATATATTTAGACCTCTAGGAGAATGTTAGTTAGAGAAAGACCTCTTTAATCCAATTAAGGATTGACATGATTTAGGATTAAAATTGTGGAAGTCAGTTTATTTTGTTGTTGTTTTACTTTTACTTTTGGTTATATCTCTTCAGGAATACTGGCCTAAAAACTGGAGATTTTGCCTGTGCCTCTTCACTTTAGAAGGTCCTGAACTCCAGCTTTCAACTTCCCAGCCCTATGATTTGCTGAAGTGAAGTGAAGTGTTAGTCATTCAGTTGTGTCCAACTCTTTGCCACCTCATGGACTGTAGCCTGTCAGGCTCTTCTGTCCACAGAATTCTCCAGGCAAGAATACTGGAATGGGAAGCCGTTTCCTTCTCCAGGGAATTGTCTTGATCCAGGGGTGGAACCCGATGATTTCCTGAAGGATCTGCAAATATTGTTAATCTTTTAGCCTTTGATGGCTGTGTCATGGCATTCAAAATAAAGGGAAGAGTATGATCAAAATCAACATGGCAATTAAGGCATAGAGTATCCTGCATGGCAGGAAAGCAAGGGGAGAAGCAGAAGATAAAGAAAGTTAGGCAGGTTGAGTTTCAAAGGGATTCCAGCACCACAATTAGCAGTGGAGACTTCACAGGATGAAAGCCAGGTCTGTTAGTGAAGTTAATCCTTCAGTCCCCTATTTACAGTTCTTCCAATGGACTGGCCCCTTACCAGCTGGGGACAACTTCTCTTCTCCTTCCTTAGAAGGACTTAGGTGGTTCAATGTGGGAGAACATAGAGCTTTCAGAGAAAGCTCCTTGGGGTTTTTTCAAGAGGAGCCAAGTCTCCACAACAGAAGACATTTTTCATCACAAAATCCCATAGAGTATGTGACTGATACCCAAGGGGAAAGACAAAGACAAATCAGAACTTGCTTTTGAAAAGCTGAGATGTGAAATTCATGAGCCCTTTCCTAATACCACATTTGCCTCTTACAGATTACATTTTCAAACACATCAATTTATAAAAGGCAATCATTATCAGTAACACTGAAATGAAGGGAAGCTACACACCATGTTCTGAGCAGCAGGATTTTTTTTTTAATCTTAACAACTTAATTATTTTTGCTTTCATTATTTCTCCAGGGTTAAAGATTGACATTTTATCCTGCAGGCTTTTACAAGTTTTGTTTTTTTATATTGATTGGGTTAAAATGTCCAAAAACCATTTAGCCTACTGCCAATTCTTTTAATTTAGACAGCAATGAATTAATTTTAATTGTTTCTGAAAACATTTATTGAGTAAATTAGATATTTTAAAATTCTTCAAATACATATTTGAAGAATACGTATTTCAGTTCAGTGTGAACTGAAAAGGTTCTTTCACTAACAATAAATTACTTTGTTTCTCACTAAATTGCTTGCATTCTTTCTATTCATACTTTGTTTAAAAGAGTTTTTTAAAGAGTTTTCCTGGTGATATAGAAGGAATGGGGTCTCAAAAATGACAGGTTATCTTCCCTGAGACAAAGTTAGTAGAATCGAGTCTTTTGTGCTTGGTTCTGGTAACAAGGATTCCAAAATTAGCAAAATTTCTCTACCACTAGATTTCTTCAAGATTGAGTAAAAGAGTTTTTAAAATGCTAATCATTTCTATGCAGTGATACAGTCAGCAGATCATCTCAAAGAATGATTAATACAAGAGCTCTAAGAAGCGTGAAGTGAGCAGAGAGATGAGACAAAGGATGAGTCTATTGTGATAGAGATTTGATATAGACCTGGTCCAGATCAGAGAATGTGAATTACAGCAAAAGTAATTAATCAAAGATATTCCGAGGAAGAGAAGATAGAGCTCACTACAATCGGTGCAGTTCAGTTCAGTTCAGTCGCTCAGTCATGTCCAACTCTTTGCGACCCCATGAATTGCAGCACACTGTGCCTCCCAGCAGTACAGTTAGATGTAAATTATATAGGCTTCTGTATTAGACATTCTATGTTCTCTTACTGCTCATGTCTGCATGCTCAGTGACTTCTAAAAAACTAGCACTGAGTCGAATGCTCAATAAATATTTGAATGGTTAATTTATGGGTCAATTAAAGGGATAAGTGGGAGGTCACATCATAGCAGGTTTTCTGCGTGCATGTGTTTTAATTTCATTTTATTTTTTAATAGACTATACTCCATTTAAAGTTATTACAAAATGATGGCTATATTTCCCTGTGCTGTTTAATATATCCCTGGATTTATTTATTTTGTACATAGTAATTTGTGTCACTTAATTCCATACCTTTATCTAGCCCCTCCCCTTTCTTCTCCTCGCTGGTAAACAACAGTTTGCTGTCTATGTCTGTGAGTCTTTTTCTGTTTTATCATATACATTCATTTGTTTTACCCTTTAGATTTTACATATAAGTGATAGCATAGAGTATTTATATTTCTCTGCCTGACTTATTTCACTCAGCATAATTCTCACTAGGCGCACCCATGTTATTGCAAATGGAAGAATTTCATTCTTTGCATGGCTTAGTAACATTACATTGTATATTTGTACTGCTGCTGCTACTGCTGCTGCTAAATTGCTTCAGTCATGTCCGACTCTGTGTGACCCCATAGACAGCAACCCACCAGGCTCCCCTGTCCCTTGGATTCTCCAGGCAAGAACACTGGAGTGGGTTGCCATTTCCTTCTCCAATGCATGAAAGTGAAAAGTGAAAGTGAAGTCACTCAGTTGTGTCCAACTCTGAGCGACCCCATGGACTGCAGCCTACCAGGCTCCTCTGTCCATGGGATTTTCCAGGCGGAGTACTGGAGTGAGTTTCCATTGCCTTCTCCGATCTTTGTACTACATATTCTTTATCAGTTCCTCTGTTGATGGACACTTGCGTTGCTGCTGTATTTGGGCTATTGTAAATAAAGCTGCTGCAAACATTGGAAAGCAGGTAAGCAGGTATTAGCATTTTCATTTTCTTTGAATATATAAACAGTGGAATTGCTAGATAATACTAGTTCTGGGCTTCCCTGATGGCTCAGACAGTAAAGAATCTGCCTGCAACGTGGGAGACCTGGGTTCGATCCCTGGGTTGGAAATATCCCCTGGAGGAGGGCATGGCAACCCACTCCAGTATTCTTGCCTGGAGAATCCCCATGGACAGAGGAGCCTGGCAGGCCGCAGTCCATGGAGTCACAAAGCAGCCATGGACATGGACATGACTGAGTCACAAGCACACACAAGGTAGTTCTATTTTCAGTTTTTTAAGGAACCTCCATAACCGTTTTCCAGAGTGGTTGCACCAAATTATAATCCCATCAACAGTGTACTAAGGTTCTTTTTTTTACATCGTCACCAACATTTTTATTTGTATAGTTTTTGATGATACCAATTCTGACAAGTATGAAGTGATATCTCATTGTGATTTTGATTTGCATTTCTGTAATTATTAGCAATGCTGAGTATCTTTTCATGTGCCTGTTGGCCATCCACATATCTTCTTTCAAAAAATATGTAGTCTGCCCTTTTTTTTTTTTTTGATTGTGCTGGGTGTTTGTTGTGGCACACAGGCTAAATTGTGGTATTTGGGATCTTAGTTCCCCAACTAGGGATGGAACTCTGGTCTTCTGACTTGGGAGTGGAGTCTTATCCACTGGACTACTAGGGAAGTCCCCTTCTGCCCTTTTATAAAAAAAAAATTGTATTTTTGCTATTAAGTTGTATAAGCTATTTATGTGTTTTGGATATTATCTCCTTTTTGGTTATGTGCGTGTGTGCGTGTGCTCACGTGTACACATGCTCAGTCGTGTTCAACTCTTTGCAACCACATGCACTGCAGCCCACCAGTCTCCTTTGCCCACGGAATTTTCATGAAGCAGGTTGCCATTTCCTGCTCCAAGGGATCTTCCCAACCCAGGGATTGAACCAACAGCTCTGGTGTCTCCTGCACTGGCAAGGGTATTCTTTCCCACTGCACCACCTATTATTTACAAATGTTTTCTCCCTTTCAGTTTAGGTCTTTTCACTTTGTCAATGGTTTTCTTTGCTTTGCAAAGCTTTTAAATTTAATTAGGTCCCATTTGTTGATTTTTGCTTTTATTTCCTTTTATGTTAGGAAATAGATCCAGATAATATTGCTATAATTTGTCAGAGTGTTCTACCTATGTTCTCTAGTAGTAGTTTTATGGCTTCAGGTCTAACATTTAAATCTACAATCCATTTTGAGTTTATTTTTGTATATAGTACAAAATACTATATGCATTATTTTACGCATAGCTTTCCAGTTTTCCCAGCACTAATTATTGAAGACTGTCTTTTCACTATGGTATATTCTTGCTTCCTTTATGTAGATTAATTAGTCATAAGTATATACTGGGCTTACTATTCTGTTCCATTGATGTATGTATCTATTTTTTGCCAGTGTCATGCACTATAGATTACTGTGGCTTTTTAATACAGTCTGAAGTCAGGGAGTGTGATAACTGTAGTTTTGTCCTCTTTTCTCAAGATTGGATTGTCAATTCAAGATATTTGTTTGGTTCCATATAAATTCTAGTTCTGTGAAAAATGTCATGAATGTTTTGATAAAGATTTCATTAAATCTCTAGATTGATTAGGTTAGGATAGACATTTTAACATTAATTCTTCTAGTCCATGAACATGGAATAATTTTCCATGTCCTTATATCATTTTCAAATTCCTTCATCACTGTTTTATACTTTTCAGTGTATAGGTTTTTCACCTTTGTTAAGTTTAAGGTATTTGATCCCATTTTAATGTGATTATAAATTGTATTGCTTTCTTAATTTTTATTTCAATAGTTCATTATTAGTGCATAGAAAAGAAACATATTTCTGTATATTAATCTTGCATCATAAAACTTTTCTGATTCATTTATTAGTTCTAATAATTTTTAAAGGAGACTTTAGAGTTTTCTATATATAGTATCATGTCATCAACAAATGGTGAGAGTTTACTTCTTCAATTCCAGTTTGAGTATCCTTTATATATGTATTTATTTGTCTGATTGTTGTGACTAGGAGTTGAAAAGTGGAAAGAGTATCCATCTTTGATTTGTCCCTGATTTTAGAGGGAAAGCTTTCAGTTTCATCCTTAAGCCAATTAGACCCAGTGGTGACATGATACATTTTAAAATTTTAGTTTTCAGTTTTATACCATTTGTCTTTTCACAAATAAAAATGTACAACTGATGTTTTTTCCAACTAAAATTAAAGTGTGTTCTAAAAATATCTATCCTGGAAATGAAAAGAAGGTAATTAGAAGATGAAAGAAGAGCAATACAACATCTATTCCTCATGGTTTTACTTGATTTTCTTTTTTCATGCAAGCCTAAAAATCTGCTTTACCACATTACCATTTACTCTGGGTATGTCATAAATGATCTTTATTATGTTGAGATATGTTTTTTCTATACCAACTTTAATGAGAGTTATCATCATGAACAAATGTTGAATTTTGTCAAATGCTTTTTCTGCATATACTGAAATGGTTATGTTATTTCTATCCTTTATTTTAATAATGTGGTATATCACATTGATTGACTTGCAAATATTGAATCATTCCTGCATCGCTGGAATAAATCCCACTTGATCATTGGGTATGATCCTTTTCATATATTATTGAATTCAGATTGCTTGTATTTTGTGAGTAAAGTCTGAGCAACCTCTAACAACTTTCTTTGCTCGGATTAGCTGAGAAGAAATGCTCCATAGACACTAAGCAGTATTTTTCCCCACAGCTCTCCTGCCAATCCATAGGGCTAGATGGCTCCACTCCTCCTAGAATTCCTTCTTCCAGAGCATTCTAGAATAGAATAGCATTCTCATTCTCTTTTAGTCTCATAATAATAGTAACAAACAATCATTCTATTTAGTGTTGTGTTAAATGCTTTACATGTGCAGCCTCATCTAGTCTTCATAATCACAAATATTATTAATCTGTAGGTGAGAAAAATTAAGGATTTACTTATCTTTATCAATGTTTACACTGAAGGATGTAACAGCAACAATATACTTTCTCTTTTCATGGCTAAGTTATAAAGCATGTACCTTAATAGTTATCATCCAAGCAGAAATTCCTCATTTTTACATGAGGATTTAAGGTCCAGAAATAGTAAGGTCCTCATCCAGAATCACAACCAGCCCATACATCTTCAGATTCCCATTTGGTGTTCTTTATCCTACAGTGTGAAAAGTGTTAGTCACTCAGTTGTGTCTATTTGCAACCACTTGGACTGTAGCCCACCTGGCTCTTCTGTCCATGGAAATCTCCAGGCAAGAATACTGGAGTGGGTGGCTATTCCCTTATCCAGTGGATCTTCATGACCCAGGGATTGAACTTGGGTCACTCGCATTACAGGCAGATTCTTTACCATCTGAGTCACCAGGGAAGCTGGTATTTGGTCATAAATCCTCTTCACTGTGTAACCTCTAGAACATTTCTTTTAAGTATTGTCTTCTTGCTATTAGCACCTTCCCATCATAGTAAGGCAAATTAATGCCTTAGAATTACTAAAGTCATAGAGAACCCTGTGCTCTTTGTCTAGGTTTTGGAAGCTTGGTTTGGCTCAATTTGCATACAGCTCTGAATTAAATCATTTCATCCCACTACCTTCAATGGAATTCTCATTGCCCTTCTGGAGTTAATTTCTCCCTCTTTTCAAATGATACCTGAAAGGTTTAGCTGATGAATGGCTTCTCTTCTACTATAGAAGGTCTTCCTTCAGAAACAGGGACATATATCTTTTAGTGAAGACCATCAGCTTCAATAGAATGCCCTCTCTCTGACATCTACCACAGTAGTAATACTCAGCCCCACGATGAAGCTCATTTCCATGGCTTTGCATAAATAACAGCAGGATATTGACAATATTTTTTTGACCAGACTTTTAAAGAAAGTACATTGATGAAAGAGCATTTGAGATTCATAGAATCAGCTCACTTACAGAAATGTTTTTATTACTGTTTCCTACATTTCTAGTACAATTTTATACTAACAGTGACAATGAGACAATCCAAACATTATATATTACGAAAAATCAAAAAACTATATAGCTCATTATAAATTCAAATTTTTTAAAAATGACAACGGCATTCTTGGTAATATTAGCTGGCATTTCTTGAAGGCAGAAAGTGAAGAGGAACTAAAAAGCCTCTTGATGAAAGTAAAAGAGGAGAGTGAAAAAGTTGGCTTAAAGCTCAATGCTCAGAAAACTAAGATCATGGCATCCAGTCCCATCACTTCATGGCAAATAGATGGGGAAACAGTGGAAACAGTGTCAGACTTTATTTTGGGGGGCTCCAAAATCACCGCAGATGGTGACTGCAGCCATGAAATTAAAAGACACTTACTCCTTGGAAGAAAAGTTATGACCAACCTAGACAGCATATTCAAAAGCAGAGACATTACTTTGCCAACTAAGGTCCGTCTAGTCAAGGCTGTGGTTTTTTCAGTAGTCATGTATGAATGTGAGCATTGGACTGTGAAGAGGACTGAGCACCAAAGAATTGATCTTTTTGAACTGTGGTGTTGTAGAAGACTCTTTAGAGTCCCTTGGACTGCAAGGAGATCCAACCAGTCCATTCTAAAGGAGATCAGCCCAGGATGTTCTTTGGAAGGACTGATGCTAAAGCTGAAACTCCAGTACTTTGGCCACCTCATGCGAAGAGTTGACTCATTGGAAAAGACTTTGATGCTGGGAGGGATTGGGGGCAGGAGGAGAAGGGGACGACAGAGGATGAGATGGCTGGATGGCATCACCGACTCGATGGACATGAGTTTGAGTGAACTTTGGGAGTTGGTGATGGACAGGGAGGCCTGGCATGCTGTGATTCATGGGGTCGCAAAGAGTCAGACATGACTGAGCGACTGAACTGAACTGAACTGAACTGAGGCATTATTCTAAGTACTTTGTCAGTCTTACCTAATTTAACCTTAATGAGGTGAATAACTTGCCCAATGTTACATGGCTAGTGAGTAGTAGAGCTGGATTCAAGCCCAGAAAATGCAGAGCCTGTGCTCTAAGCCTGGTATGTATTGCCCTATGGAGCCCAAATCCAGACTGAACCCAATACCAAGAACCCTACAGTTTCTACTACATTTCCCCAGCTAGGGGAGACAAGAAGTGCTCACCTAGGCATGTACACTAGGTATAAACAGTTTAAAATGTCTGTAATTCAGTCATTGTTTCTCTCACACTATAGAAGCACACACACATACTACATATACATGACCAAACTTTGGCCTCCTCAACCATTCACAGTAAAGCCAGTCTACCGACATTGGTTGTGGTGAGGGAAAGTGCAGTGTTTATTGCATGCACCAAGCAAGGAATCTAGGACCTAGCATTTAAAAGGCTTGAACTTCATTCCATGATGTTTTTCAGGGAATTATTTTTAAAGGCAGGCCAAGGGAGAGGTGGGGTGCATGGTCAGCTCATGGACATTCTTCTGATTAGTTGGTGGCTAGGTATAGCTTCCCTGGTGGCTCAGAGGTTAAAGCATCTGCCTTCAATGTGGGAGACCCAGATTCAATCCCTGGGTCGGGAATATCCCCTGGAGAAGGAAATGGTAACTGACTCCATTCTTGCCTGGAGAATCCCATGGACAGAAGAGCCTGGCAGGCTACAGTCCACAGGGTTGCAGAGTCGGACATGACTGAGCGACTTCATTTCACTTCACTTCACTTCAGGTAATCGGGAGTCAATGTCATCAACCTGGTTCCAAACTATCTGGGGTCTATTGCTTATGGGAAGCATACAGTTAACGTCTGTCTTCTGGTGGGGGATTCAGTATCTGCAAAACAGCTAAAGAATGTGGCTCAGAAAAATTATCTATAGCCTTTGAGGAGGAACTAAAAGTCCTTGACTTAGTTTAATAGCTAAGCTATTATTATGTCTTGCTTGACTGTTTTCCTTTCTGCGTTTTCTCACTCCTCTATTTAAACGTATTCTTTGACTAAAGTTTTACTATAGACAGAAGGCCATCAGGGAACATGGGAGGGTTGGGTAGGGGGGCTTGGCCTGTTTCCAGAAGGCCCTGTAGTGTCTTGCTCAGTTACATAGATACATGCATTGAGACCTTAGGAAATCGTTAATAAGATTAGTGATTTCTTCTTGTTTCAGACAGTCAATGGTTAGTCAAAAAATATTTGCTGAGTTGCTAGGTATCTCCAGGAATCATGCTTTTTGCCTTTCAATTTGAATTGATAAGTGTATCATATCACTTTTGGGCTACGGGGTAAAGGTATAAGCATGCAAAGGTTATAGCTACTACTGTAGTAGGCTATGGATGTTGGAATTTGCCGGTGTTAACCACTTACCTGCACTATCCACCTGAAAATAGACAAAAGGGCCAATGAGGATTTATGTTCAGCAAAAGCTATCTTAAAGGATTGGCTGGGGTCCCACTTTATAGGGTTCTCTTGTCAAGCTGAGTTGGAATTTGGATCTGAAGGCAAAGTGAGGTTTTCTGTTATTTTGGCTTCCAAGTCCAGATTTGGGTACTATTTTCTGAAAAGTTCTATCCTCAGATCCAACTAGTGAATGCACACTTATTCGAGCAAGGGTTTCAGTCACTCAGCACACATCAGGGACCAGCAGAATGGAGAGCGAAGGGGAGGAAGGTGGGCCTCATGGTCTGCTCTAGGAGATGGAGGCTGTCCCCAGGGCCTGCCAGCTTTTCTGCCCTGTGATCTGGATTTCCTCACCAAACTCAGATGCCTTCACCAAAAGAGAGGACAGTGGACATGTTTCCTCCTTTGAGAGAGTTTCTGGTGAAATATGGACCATCTTCAGCCTCTCACCACCTTCTTTAGTCAGAAAAACAAATCCTTACTCCTCCCTGGTGGGGAGAGAGATTGGAGAAAGGCTCCTCTTCTAGAGAAACAGTGCCAGGGAGGAAAGGAGGCCTTCTAGCCTGTCACTGCCAAACACAGCAAGCAAGGCAGAGCATGACAGATAGACCAGCTCTCACAGGGCAGAGTGGGCTGCCCAGTGGAATCCTGGAAGACTTGGTAGGGTGAGAGGACTGTCATCGACCAGGTAGATGAGGAAGGAAAGATTGGAACTATCGCAGGATGAGGAGGCTCATGAGTCAGTGAGTGTCTAGGCTATAGCCACTGTTAGGATGGTTCTTACCCAGAGGGTGATGGTGAGGGCAGGGGAGGAATGACAGGAACCAGGAGCATCCTGTAGGGTAACAGCCTTCACTCTGGGCCCCAGAAACTAGGGGGTTCAAGACCAGAAAGGGAACAGTGATCAGAGTGCTGCCTGCTTTTGACCAGGTAGCTTCTTTTTATTGGAATTAATTTTTTTTTTCATAGTTTCAAAGTGTTCTAAAGATTTGAGAGGAAAGTTGGGGTTGGAAAGGGTGGGGCCCATTGACAACCAGAAACTACTACTGCATGGATCGAGGCTCCAAAACCGTGTGTGTAGCTACTGATTTTGTAAGCTAGTTTTGTGGTCATAAATTGAGAGTTTATTCCTGCAGGCAGGAATTACATTTTTGCTTCTAAATACAAAGGGCTGGACTCTTCACTGTATGCGTTTGTGACTCTGTGGACTGTAGCCCACCAGGCTCCTCTGTCCATGGGATTCTCCAGGCAAGAATATTGGAGTGGGTTGCCATGCCCTCCTCCAGGGGATCTTCCCATCCTAGGGATGAAACCCACAGTCTCATGCATTGCAGGCGGATTCTTCATTGCTGAGCCACCAGGGGCCTGCTCAGGGTATAGAAAGCTTGTTTAAAAAGTCCCTTTCCATCACCATGGGGCCCTTCTTGGGGATATTTGGCGGCAATTTTGTCTCAGCCACCCCTCCCAGTCCTTCCTACTTTTCCTCTCTCATGAAGATTCTGACTTGCCCTCAGTTTCCTCACTCAAAAATTCCATCTGTTTTCTCCTTCTTAGGGAAATATGCAAATATTACAAAGGCTGCACACCAGCAACTGCTCACACCCTGCCCTCAGCCTCTAAAGCAATGTTTGTGCTGCTCTGACAGGACGGAAGACAAGGAGAAACAGGAAAACCGGGATGGGGTCTTCTGTCTTCCAGAATTAGGGGAATGAAAAACCAGCTGGAAATGGAATGAGAAAATACATAAAACCAGAATACTGTTGCAAAGGAGATAAAGGCCAAAGGGTTTCAAAATGTCAAATGAGAAAAGGGGTGTTTCCCTAACAGGTTTCAGCTAGTATAGTGCTGCCAAGTTTTAAATGTTTCTGTGAGCTAGATTTCCTCACAATTTTATTCATAGTAGCATTTTATTATGTTTATTCAAGCTTATATTAATATCCTCATAAATGTCAATCAGCACCTTAAGTGATATGAAAAATCTTTGGTAGACAGATTAGATCTTGGGTATAATGACTGTACTCATTGCCTTGCAGTGTGTTGTGTTGTATTGCACATGAAATATATAGATGTTCAAGGCTCTACTGAGGGTCAGTGTGGAGAGAGGGTTACTGGGAGGTAAAGGCAGCAGGTAGAGATTAAATTGTTCAACATT
This sequence comes from Ovis canadensis, assembly GCF_042477335.2. Lineage (NCBI taxonomy): Eukaryota > Metazoa > Chordata > Mammalia > Artiodactyla > Bovidae > Ovis > Ovis canadensis. The sequence continues at coordinate 193,160,149 of NC_091246.1, read as the reverse complement.
CCCTGCTTACTGATTCTTTCTGGATATTGAAAATGTCTATATCACAAATGATACTCTGGATATTTAACAAACTTAATATTGCATTTTTATATGTGGCAGGTATTTATATGTGTGTGCATGGACAGAGAGAGAGAAAAAGAGAGAAGGGAGGGAAAGAGAGGAGTGCTCGTTAGAGACTTTAAGAAAAATACACTACAAAAGTTAAGTATATTTATGGGTGTTCAATAAATTGTGTGTTAACTTCATGTTGCTATAATTACTATTACTAATAAAGAAAGGTGGGGTTCATGTATACTTGCTATGCACTATTCTAATCTTGGGGTAGCTATCACTATCTTTATGTTAGATGAGGGAATTGAGACTCAAATTGATTCTGAAGTCACACAGCAATTTAACAGAGAAACTAACAGTTTAATCCAAAACCAACAGTTTACTGACTGTTGACTGTAGAGCTGACTCTAGAGCTCACGCTCTTTCCACTACATAGTGACACCTGCTGAACATCAATAAAATAATGCTTAATCATCACATTTTCAAAATGAACTAGACGCAGAAAGCAGCCTACATAAACAAGTGAGCAAATAAGACAGTAGCGTATATTCTCTCAAATTCTGCCTACTTTTCTCTTCCAAGTCTCAGCAATGTCCTCTTGAGTTCTTTAAGGAGTGAAATCTATATAATAGACTTGCCTGTTTTATTAAGTGTCTTGTTTTCCTTTGTTCTCATTTTTTCTTCTTTATGTAGCCCCTAGACTGCAAGGAGATCAAACCAGTCAATCCGAAAGGAAATCAACCCTGAATATTCATTGGAAGGACTCATGCTAAAACTGAAGCTTCAATGCTTTGACCACCTGATGTGAAGGGCTGACATCAAAGGAAAAACTTTGATGCTGGGAAAGATTGACGGCAAAAGGAAAAGGGTGTGGCAGAGGATGAGATGGTTAGATAGCATCACCAACTCAATGGACATGAATCTGACCAAACTCCAGGAGATAGTGAAGGACAGAGAAGCCTGGCATGCTACAGTTCATGGGGTCACAAAGAGTCAGACACAACTTAACAACTGAACACACACATGGCACCAGTCACACTAGTGTTGTTAGGAAATGAGGATTCAGTTGTGAGCTGAAAGAACACTACACGAGACACTAAGTGTGAAAGTGTGTGAGGTGTTTGGACAAGCAAGTGGTTCCCTTGCACCAGAATGGAAGGAATGTGAAGCATCGTGCCAGAAATTGGGGTTGAAGGGAATGAATTCTATGCTGTTGAGTGTTAATTTATATTCTGGAAAAAATAGGATGCAGGGAAGGTTTTTGATTTTAAAAAAAGCAACATGGTCAGACTTGTGTTTTAGGAAACTAATGACCAAATAAGGAATAAATTGGAGAGGTAAGATAGTAGAAGCTTTGGAACTACATTTTGGGATGATTCCGTTGGAATGAGTCTGATGCCTTGAGATTCTCCTGTTCTATATTTGCAAAGGATATAAACAGAACCCTGATTCTTTATGATGGTGGAAGATGAAGGGGTTGATCTATCATGCTCGTTCCCATTACAGAAATTCTCCCTTCATTCCTGTTCCTGTTTTTCCTTTATCAGGATCAGTGTTTTCTGAGATGGGTCAATGGGTTCAAATGAATGCAGCCCTTGGTAATTCACCTTAAAATGTTGAATGAGCCTCTCTCTGTGACAAAATAGGTGAGCTTTCAGAATGATTTGAGAAATTTTGACTATGGCCTTGTAAACAATAGAGAGATATTCAAGAGCCAAAGTTAAAACATCTTCTAATATAGGACCTGTGCTATAATCATCTAGTGCTATTAGTGGATACTAAATTCTTCAACATTCCCTGCTCATAGATTCTTTCTACATAATGAAAATGTCCAAATCACAAACAATGGTTATCATCTGCGTATTTAACAAACTTTGAGTTTCTGTTTATAGGAGGCATTGTGGTATAATGAGAGATAGTATATGTTTGCTGAGGTTTTTTTCAATAATAAGAGATATACAGCTTAAATAATAACCTGTACAAAGTTACACCCTGGCAAAGTGACACATTCCATATCTCAGCAGATACATTTATACAGTGCATTTATATGTTTGTATATAATGGTTTACAATATTATTTAAACTTGAACTCACAATATCATGAACAGTATGCATTTAATATTATTCATTTTGTATAATTTCATGTGAGCTCACAAAACCTCATGTATAAAGCTTTATACATACTAATGGAATACATGATTATATTAAAATAATTTCAGAGCAAATTCTCCAAATAGCAATATTTTAAATAATCAAAATTTGTGAATTTCAGTCTTTTCTTTCCTTAGAAAGGCAGTTTAGCAATTCAGCTACTCATATAATGCTTCTCACAATTTGAATGTGGAAAACTCTATGGCAAATTGTTAGGATTATAATGGACTTCAACCTAAGCTTCAGAGGAAGAAAAAATTGTTCTTGCTTAGACTAAACTTCCCTCAGGAGAAGAAAAACAGAATCTACAATAAGGTTTCAACTCAGATTAATGGGATTAATAATAACAAAAACATCAACAACAACAATCATAATATAACCAATTAGCCAATTTGGAACACAAGAGTATAAAACATGCAGTTTTTAAGTGTCCCAGGCCCTGTAGGATACAGGAAAGGGATAAAGCATAAACAATTTTTATTGTGGATCATAACTAAATTAAGTTGTTTCATCATATATTGTCCCATCCAGTGCTCACAGAAGCCCTATGAGATAATGTGGTGTCGACCTGCAAAGTTTCCTGAGAATTGTCTCTGAATTGCCCAGAAATGTGTTAGAAGAAACTAGGAACACTGCCCTCACCCAAGGAGAAGCGGCATTTTCCTAGAGGTGTACCCTAGGTCTTGAGGTCTTAAGCAGGTGGCATGTCCCATCACTCGCCTAAACAGTGGCATCTAAGCTGTTATTACTTTGTTAACTTACATACAATACCAGGCGAGCTCACAAAGCATCATGTCACTCACTGTCAAGGCCTTTCTGGCCCTCATCCCATTAAAGGGAGAGCAATAGACCATGGAGTTCCTTCCCTGGAATCCAGCCACAGTGGGTCCAGCAAGCTCCAGCCCCACTATATATCTACCGAAAGTTAGGCAATCTGGGCAACTGTGTACCTCTTCTTGTGGACTCTTCACTTTTAAGTTTCCCTAGAATGACCTGATTCTTGTGTCTATACTGTGTGTCCTCATGGACTTGGTGAAATTAAATAACCTTAAACATCAATGAGAAGTAAGAAAGCTGGGTTACAAATTTTGGTTAGTAAATTAACATATTCAAAGTTATACTCTTACTAAGTTGTGGGGCTAGAAATCCAATCAGGTTTGTCAATGCACAAGCTAGTGTTTGTCATCACAGTGCAATCTTCCTCAAGGGTGAACTCAAGGCCACATGCACCATAATGAGCATTATTACTACATTAGTTTATGGAACCTATCCCAGATTTATGGAATCATTATCTCTGGTGGTAGTGATCCAGCAGAGATAATGAATGATCCACCAGAGATGATAAGAATCTTCAATTCTTAAAAGACACCCAGGTGATCCCAAAGCACTCAAAAGTTTTCTTTATAGAAATTATCCTTAACTTGCTATAAGAATCTATGTAAATATGGGGCTTCTGGAACTCTGAGTTGAGGAGGTCATGAAGAAGAGAGTTGTGTGTCAGGAAGGATAGAACTACCATATAATCCAGCAATCCCACCCCTGGGCATATATCTGGACAAAACTGTAATTCAAAAAGATACACACACTCCAATGTTCATGGTAGCACAAAGACGTGGAAGTAAACTAAATGTCCATCAAAAGACAAAGGGATAAAAAGATGTGGTATATACATAAAATTAAATATTACTCAGCCATTAAAAAGGATGAACTAATGTCATTTGCAGCAACATAGATGGACCTAGATATTATCATAGTAAGTGAAGTCAGACAAAGACAAATATCATATGATATTGCTTATATGTGGAATTTAATAAAAATTATACAAATAAACTTTTACAAAACAGAAATAGACTCACAGATCTCAAAATCAAAACTACAGTTGCCAAAGAGGAAAAGTAGGGGGGAGATAAATTAGGAGATTGGGATTCAGATATACATATTATGATATATAAAATACATATATATATATATTGAACTCTATTTAATATTCTGTAATAAAGGAGATCCAACCAGTCCATTCTAAAGGAGATCAGTCCTGGGTGTTCTTAGGAAGGAATGATGCTAAAGCTGAAACTCCAGTACTTTGGCCACCTCATGCGAAGAGCTGACTCATTGGAAAAGCCTCTGATGCTGGGAGGGATTGGGGTCAGGAGGAGAAGGGGACGACAGAGGAGGAGAAGCCTGGATGGCATTACCGACTCGATGGACGTGAGTTTGAGTGAACTCTGAGAGTTGGTGATGGACAGGGAGGCCTGGCATGCTGCGATTCATGGGGTCACAAAGAGTTGGACACAACTGAGTGTTATTCAGTTCAGAACTGAACTGAACTGAACTGAATAAGCTATATTAGAAAAGGATCTGGAAATGAATGGATGTATACATATACAACTGATTCATTCTGCTGTACACCTGAAACTATTGTAAATCAATTATACTCCAATAAAATTAAAAAAGCAAAGGCTAACCTCCTAGGATCAGTAGTGGAAAACAAGAAAAGAGGAAGTTTGCGTGATATCACAGGGCTTTTTAGACCTCCTGCAAAAGGACCCACTGGCAGCTCTTCGATATGTGATTTCTGATGCAGGAGTTCAAGGAACATCTTTGACTTTGGTCAAGAGAATCTGGGGGTATGTCCCCTCCTAGAAGGCTGACAAAATTACCACGGACTATTCCGAGCCATACTGAGGCAGGGAGGGAAGAGAGCCAGTAAAATCTTTAAGGGAAAGATCCATAGTTGTCTTCTTTCCCTGGAAAAGTAAGGGAAGTTGTTAAGCCACTCCAAGAATCCAGGGAGAGTTACTCATGAACTGATAAAAATGTGGACCAGTTGTGCATTGAGGCAAAACAGCATAGAGATGACACAGCCAAGAGGTAGGCAGAAGCTTTTCTAGTCTGAGATGGCACTATGTAATTCACCTGTTCTTTCCTCTCCAGTCTCCTCAGAGAGAACCTGGGCGTCACTTCAGAAGAAGCTTGGCCAGAAACCTGTGACTGAAAAATATTTCACCTAATTCATCAGTGTTAAGCATGTCACAAATCAAATCTTCCTACACACTGCTATAAATCACTCTGCCTAAAACAATAGGAAATATGCTATTCAAATGCAACAGCAATTTCTATGAATTCCAAATGACCAAGCAAAAGTCAAATAGAAGCCTTGGAGGGAGATATCATTTCATGGTACTCTTTGAGAGCATATTAATTTTGAAAAAGTAAGCATGGTGTACCTAACGTGGTGGAAAACCAAATGAAAGATGATTAGACACCAGAGCAGAGTCAAAAACATATTTCACTCATTCTGTATAGTACCTGGAACATAGAAGATGTTCAATAGTTTCTCTAATTAATCCATAAATAAATCCCAAGACTCTGACAGTTACCGCTGCCTATTCTAGATCCAGGACTTCCCTGATGGCTCAGACAGAAAAGTGTCTGTCTACAAAGCAGGAGACCCGGGTTCAATCCCTGGGTCGGGACGATGTCCTGGAGAAGGAAATGGCAACCCACTCCAGTACTCTTGCCTGGAAAATTCCATGGACGGAGGAGCCTGGTGGGCTACAGTCCATGCGGTCGCAAAGAGTCAGACATGACTGAGCGACTTCACTTCATCCTAGAGCTAACAGGCCCCCCACCTTCAACATCAAAGGAAAACACAAAACCAATGACAGCTGCTAGAGTGACCTGCCCTTATCACTGCACTGGCCGAAAGCTCCCCATATCTGCTGAACATATTCAAACATTAGCAATTAGCCAATTTACTTCCATATTAGTTAGTTTTCTTTTTATTCCATTGCCTAAAAAGAAGAACATGACATTTTTTCCCTGATATGAGTCACTAACTTGGAGTAAGAATGAGAGTGGGGGTGATTGTGTCTATGACAGTTTGGGATAATGAAATTTCAGTAAATAGATTAGTGAGACTTCTAGGATAGATATCAATAACCTTGCAGTATTTAGGTCAAGAGCAAGGTTCATTCTAAGCAGGGAGCTCGTAGATGTTTAAATGAGGTCTCAGCATCAACAAGGAGCTTTCGTTCTACTGTAATTATGTTATCAAATCAAAACATGGCTTTGTAAGAAATGGCCATAACATTGAACTGCTAGAATTATGTATTTATGAAAGAAGACATATATATTGCTTTGTTTACTGACAGTAGAAAAAACATTGAATTTATATTTTGCAACTTTTAAAGTCTTTTCATTGTAAAGGATCTTTCTCTTAATATCATCTTTGTCAGAGTTTATCAAAAGATCTCATAAATATTTCCTTGACCAGGTCATTTTCAGCCTAGGTTTTTATTTCAGCCTCCAGTTTATTAACTCATCCAAAACAAGATTGCATGACTATATTCTCTCTGGCTCTTTTTTCCTCCTTTGATCTCTTTTCAAAGATGGCAATTAATATTCATATGCTAGAAACCAATGGCTTTTGTAAACATGTACATGTGTATAGACAGATTATTTTCTAAGCAATGCTAATATTGTCACCTCTGGTGATAAATAAACAAATAAGATCAAAAAATTTAAGAGCTTTTAATAATACCTATTGGAGGAAAATTCTATCTTGGTTTTGTATATGACCTGGCTCCAGAAATTCTACCTTCCCCATCTTTTCCTATTAATACTCAGAATGTGTTTCTTATTTTTTTATGAAGCAATAAGTATTAAGGTTCTCCCAATTCATCCCCCCAAACCATAAGCTGTTACTTCTACATAAAATGAGGACATGTATGTTTATATATAAATATGTATATATGCATGTGTGTATACATATATGGAAAAAGAAAAGCAAAGTCGCTCAGTCATGTCCGATTCTGTGACCCCATGTACTGTAGTCTAGCAGGCTCCTCTGTCCATGGAATTCTCCAAACAAGAATACTGGAGTGGGTAGCCAAATGTTTCCCCAGGGGATCTTTGCAACCCAGTGATCGAACTTGGGTCTCCTGCATTGCAGGCAGATTTTTTACTGTCTACTGTCTACTGTCTGAGCACCAGGGAGAGCTATATGCATATATGTGCATATATACATATACAGTTATAGAAAGAGAGACTATCATAAAGTCTGTTTTTCATATAGCAGTCAGAATGATCATTTATATAAGAAAATCAGATCCTATAACTGCCCTAACGTGCTTTTTTTTGGGGGGGGGGGGGTGGCTTCAAAATATCTTATCTCAAATGATATCTAAAAACTCCTTTCATCAACCCCTCTTAATGACCCTGATTATCATGATGGTATGGTCACTCACTTAGAGCCAGACATCCTGGAGTGTGAAGTCAAGTGGGCCTTAGGAAGCATTACTACCAGTAAAGCTAGTGGAGGTGATGGAATTCCAGCTGAGCTATTTAAAATACTAAAAGTGCTGCACTCAATATGTCAGCAAATTTGGAAAACCCAGCAGTGGCCGCAGGACTAGAGAAGGCCAGTTTCATCTCAACACCAAAGAAGGGCAAAGCCAAAGAATGTTCAAATTACCACACAACTGTGATCACTTCCCATGCTAATAAGGTTATATTCAAAAACCTTCAAGCAAGTCTTCAACAGAACTTCCAGATATACAACCTGGTTTTAGAAAAGGCAGAAAAACCAGAGATCAAATTGTCAACATTCATTGGATCATAGAGAAAGCAAGGAAATTCCATTAAAACATCTACTTCTGTTTCATTGATTATGCTAAAATCTTTGACTACGTGCATCACAACAAACTGTGGAAAATTCTTCAAGAGCTTGGAATACCAGACCACCTTACCTCCCTCCTGAGAAACCTCTATACAGGTCAGGAAGCAACAGTTAGAACCTTACATGGAACAACTGACTGGTTCACAATTAGGAAAGGAGTACTTCAAGGCTGTATATTGTCACCCTGTTTATTTAACTTATATGCAAAGAATATCATGCGAGATGCTGGGCTGGATGAGTTACAAGCTGGAATCAAGACTGCCAGGAGAAATATCAATCACCTCAGATATGAAGATGATACCATCCTTATGGCAGAAAGCGAAGAACTAAAGAACCTCTTGATGAAGGTAAAACAGGAGAGTGAGAAAGCTGGCTTAAAAACCCAACATTCAAAAAACTCAGATCATGGCATCTGGTCCCATCACTTAATGCCAAATAGATGGGGGGAAAGTGGAAGCAGTGACAGATTTTCTCTTCTTGGGCTCCAAAATCACTGCAGATGGTGACTGCAGCCATGAAATTAGAAGATACTTTCTTCTTAGATGGAAGGCTATGACAAACCTAGACTGCTTATTAAAAAGCAAAAACATCACTATGCTGACAAAGGTCCATATAGTCAAAGCTATGGAGACTGAGCGCCAAAGAATTTGATACTTTTCAATTGTGTTGTTGAAGACTATTGAGACTCCCTTGGACAGCAAAGAGATCAAACTAGTCAATCCTAAGGGAAATCAACCCTGAATACCTATTGGAAGGACTGATGCTAAAGCTGAAGTTGCAATAATTTGGCCACCTGATGAGAAAAGCTGACTTATTGGAAAAGACCCTGATGCTAGGCAAGTTTGAAGGCAAAAAAAGAAGAGGGCAGCAGAGGGTGAGATGGTTGGATAGCATCACTGATTCCATGGACATGAATTTGGGTGAACTCCAGGAGATGGTGAGGGACAGGGAAACAAGGAGTGCTGCAGCTGATAGGGTTGCAAAGAGTCAGACATGACTTAGCAACTGAACAACAAAATATATTATGATGGCCCTCAGTGTTACCATCTTCCCTCATGACCAAAATCATCAGACCATCATGGGATCCTTTTTCATCCTCAAACACAAGAAACCTTTTCTCTTCTCTGAGTCTCTGGCTCTAATCTTCTTCCCCCATCCCTGCTTGGCTAGCTTATTTCCAAACTTGCGGTGTCATCTCAAATGATACCTTAGAATCCCTCTGAAACTATGCATTTCCATTTCCACCCCACCTAAAGTAGCCTCCTTGCCTTTCAATCATTTGAACATATTTTCATAGCCCAATGATTGCCTTATTTTTTGCTCTTATCATTGTTTACTCTCTAGTTTCCCCACAGGGGTATTGTTAGTGTTGCCTGTGAGATATCAGTGTGTATCCTGGTACATAGAAAATGCCCAATAAATGCTTGATCGGTGAAAAAGTGAATAGACAATGAGTCCAAAATTCATAGTATTGTGGTATAAGTTGCTTTTTCCCATGAAAAAATGAATCATGGGTAAAGTCCTGTGTCAGCTCATAAAGAGTTCCCTTATTCTAGTTGCTGAATTGTAGTCAAATTAGGAACGCCTATCATTAAATTAGGTATGTTTGTACTAAAATGGTCAGGCTCTTTTTAATTTCTTAGTATCAGACTCTGCCCTGAAATAAATAACTTTGTATTTGTATTTGAATACACAAATCTTTCTGCAAGAAATTTTCTAAGGATAAAACTGTAGTATCAATGGATTTTAAATTCACTGATATGTTAAAATTGCTCTCAACAAATGCTCTCAAGAACTGTGAAGAGACTATTTTACCTTCATAATAGATCATCCTGCCATAGTTTCATAGATGCCAGAAAACATGAGACTCCTGGGTGAAAGACACATCATATCAGTCAGATCATAACAGGCAGCATGGGCTTCATGTTCAAGCTGGATCTGCTGATCACCTCCCCCACACCAACATACACACACACACAAACACACAACACACACACAAAGCCCACAGGCGCAGTGCAGTGGCCCAGGTAAATTCTACACATGCAGTGAAACCTTGATCTTAGGAAATCTTCAGTGTTCTAAAAGCTCCACAACAAACCTACTCTTTGAGCCAGAAGGATACAATGGTTTATTATCCCAGACAGTAAACTAATCTGGCATCTTCTCCAGGGGGAAAACATTATACATTTACAAGGCAGTTTGCTTTACAAGTATCTTTGAGGAAACTGTCTGAAACAGACGCTATCAATGTCTCTGCTTACAAAACTTACAGAAACACAAGAAGCCCATAGGGAAGTATCTCCCACAATGTTACATTAATTTACACTTCTACTAACAGCAGAATCCAGGGTTGGGAGTAAGGATGATTAAAATCAGGTATAAAAGGAGTTGACCAGTGCTTCTAACTATTTATGCAGGCAAATCAAGAGGAAACTGGGATTTTGAGTTCTGGATTTCAACAAAGTATGCAGTCAATTTCATTACTTTTCCAGTGCATGAAATATGGAAAATGGCAAGCAGGATTTTATATCATAGAAATGACTCACCTCCCATCTCCCTATTTCTACCTGGTCAGAAGTCAATCACTGTGCTTCTCCTCACTGGAAGGGAGGCTGGGAAATATACCTTAACCAGGTTCTCAGAAGGGACAGGAAGTAGAATTTGCTGGACATGAGATTTCACAGGGAGTCCATGTGATTAAAGCCCCATATGAGTCCCCCACATATTCCTTCCTCTCTAGGTTTTGTCTATAGGGGCAAATCTTTCTTATTTCCAGCACCAGAAGTTCTCCTCTTCAAGGACCCACCAGTGAGGGATGAGATGAGCTACCTCCTCGCCAGTTCACCAATTGCCAGCATTACCAATTGCTATTGGTGAGCCACCAATAGAGGAATGATAAAAAGGATAAAGAGATTTCCGGATAATACGGGATGCATTGTGATGTCACTGAAAACTGTGAATTTTTCAGCTGAGTAATCTTAAGGCTTTTCAGAACTTGAAAATATTTATTGGGAATTGCTTTTGATGCCAAAGAAATACAGAAGATATTGCAATACAGGGTCATTGTCAACCAGACACTTCACCTTTAGCTCTTCTGGCTAAAGACTTCTATCAGGAAATAGAAATGACAGAGTTAAGCAGAACTGAGGTTCAGATACTCACCCAGTTATCATACATCAATTTTTTAATCTCCCTAAAACATTTTCCCTCCTCTAAAGGAGGAAATAAAGTTGGGGGGCTGATAGAATCTAATGGGAGAATTAGCATCAATGAAGTAGTCACACTAATAATTGTGGACTTATAACTCTGGTAAATGCTAAGAAACCCTTTGAATGATGAGCCCTGAATTATGTTGGTGAGGTCAGGAAAGCTTTGGAAGTAACTTCAGAGCTGAGATAGGGAGGTGAAGAAGACATTGTGCCAGGCTAAAGAACATACACTGAAAGACCCCAGAAAGCATAAAATTATCCAAGGGAACAAGAGAAAGTACAGCAAGCACGAAGACGTGAAGTGAAAGGTGAGGTTGGAAAGGTGGATACAGTTCAAATCATAGGATGACTGTACAATTATCATCCAAACAAAGGCACATCTGAGCATAAATGGGGACAATTTTAATAATAATGTTTGGGTAACAGGCATAAATCAGTCCATAGTAAACCAGAGAACTGGAGAGAAGGAAGACCATTAGGAGATTATTGCAGAAACTAGATGAGATGCAACATGTTGGAAGAGATGGATGTGTTACAGCTGAATGCCAGAAGGCTTTGCTGGGAGTACAGAATAGGTAAAAGCAAATTTCTCTTTCCTCTTTAGCAGAAAACACGCCTTGCCTTCTAGGAAGGAAGAGATGAATCATCTCTATGATCCGGCCTAATTCACATGTGAGGTCTCTCATTAAAGAAGTAAAATAGACATTAATCATCAACACTGGCATGCCAGTGAAGACTTAAAATCAGCATTTCTGCATGTGTCAATTTTACTGTAAGAAATATTTGTCCAGGAACTGTAATTAATAAAGCTCCCTGCAGGTTTAAGATGCTCATAATATCCTTCCAATTTCTGAGAAATTACAGCTTTCTTTAACATAGGAATCAACAGTCATTCACACCCAGAGCCGATGCTAATTTCAGAGGCAAAGACAGCCTAAGGTTAATGTCTCCAATCTGTTTTGTTCATCTGCTTCAACTTAAATCTTAACTACTACCTGAGAGTAGAAAGGAGATAAAGAGAATAAGGCAGAGAGAGAAGGAAAGAGGGAGAAAGAAAGAAGGTGAGGAAGGAGGAGGGAGGGAGATGGACACATCCATGTACCTCAGTTTCTTTATGCTTGTGTTTCCCTAAGGAAGGGTGAGCTAGGAACCAACCAAAGTGAACTCTGAGTCCTTGGCTTCTGTAAGGAAATCAGAATTGCTCACATCTTGTTGAGTTGAACTGACATCTTTTCTAGAGTCAGATTCCAAATTATGGAAAAGAAATTTTAAATAAACTTGAGAAAAATAAATTAGCATGTTAGTCAGATTGGATATTTTTGGTAAGTGGAAATAACAACCATGGATGTACTTATTTCAGAACAATTTTTAGGATGAAATGTTGAGCTTCCATTATAATCTCTATCTGTTTATATCCCCACCACTTTCTAACATTTTCCCCACTCCCAATCACCATGCACCCTTCTCCTTCCTTTTCACAAACATCCATAGAAAAGGTTAGCTCTCAACCAAAGCTGAGAAAATAAATATCTGCTTTGACCCCTTCCATCTTTCTTTCTGGTCACACCTCTTGGGGCTCTTTGGCTGTCCGTGGCAGGGCCCAGTCATGACTGAGGCCATCAGGGCAAACTTGAAGTCCAAAAAATAAGGCTCCTTCTCTGAATTATCCTGTCTTTTCTTTTATAGACTGATAACATTTACAGGAAAAAAAATATTGCGAAATTATTTCCTTCTAAGGTATATGTAACTATTAATATGTCATGTACTACCTTACTCCATCTGCTATTTATCAGAAGAATGTATATTTTTTTAAGCTGTAAAGAAAAGTAAAACAATTAAAGCAAATCTAAAATTTCAAATATGGAATACCAGAGACTGTGGAGTTGGTGATGGACAGGGAGGCCTGGCGTGCTGCGATTCATGTGGTCGCAAAGAGTCGGACACGACTGAGCGACTGAAATGAACTGAACTGAACTGATATGTATATGTGTGCTAAGTCGCTTCAGTTATGTACAGTTCTTTGCAATCCTATGGATTGTAGCCCACCAGGTTCCACTGTCTATGGGACTCTACAGGCAAGAATACTGGAGTGGGTAGCCACTTCCTCCTCCAGGGGCTATTCCCGACCCTGGGATCCAACCCATCGGTAGGTGGGTTCTTTACCACTAGCGCCACCTAGTAAGCTCCATACATAGGGAGAGTGCAGATGCTGTCAGCTAATGTGATATAGAAAACACTAATTCATTGAGTGCCCACTGCTTCAGGACCAACCTGGGTCAGCCCCCAAATAAACGGTAGTGAGTAAAGCAGAAATACTCTTCATCCTAAGAAGCACAGTTTTTCAAGAGCAAAACCTATTATATTAATATTATTAGATAAACAGGTAATTTTCTTTCTATAAATGATAAGAACAGTGTTTTGAAGAATAGTTGCTAGAGCTGCTGCACCAGGTTCTTGCTCAAAATTCCCAACCCTAACTTTTAGCAGAAGTCAATATAAATCTTCAAGTCTTTAATGGTCCAGAGATAAGAAACGAAGTTATAGGGAGAGACAAACAAACAAAATACAAATGGAACCACCTGGGACCAAGAGGGAGAGGAATCTGACCTCCAACAGACCCTGAGTCTCATTAGATGCTGGTTTTACTACATTGGCATATTAGCAGCAGAACCAGAAATTAAGGACAAAAATGGATATATAGCCTCATTCCTCCTCCTTTCAACTTTATTCTTTAAAATCAAACTTTTCTTGCCTCATGGTCCAGAAGTTGATCTGTGAATTTAGTTCCCACTTCTCCATTCTTTGGTCACTGAACAAAGCTTGTGTAGCATGAATCTTACCTTTGGATTCATGATTTAGCTACGTAAACGTGAAAGGCGAAAGAACTCGAGGAGAGTCCATACAACTTAATTCAGTAACAAAATCATGGTAATGACAAGAACTCACTATAGACAGAGGAGTAACAGTTGGCTTCTTTAAGCAATATCAAGGTAAGATCTATGGCTAAGAAAGTGTCACCATGTCAAATTTGAAGAAAGTCCTCCCTTGGCATTTGTTGACATAGTTTTTTTCAATAATTTATTTGTGTGTGTGTCCATGTTAACAATGTAGGGCACTTTCTCATGCTCTGCTTTTTTCTTCCCCTACTGATCCTGTCAAGAGCAATATCTCATATCCTATACTTTAATAAATATTTTAGTGGTTGTTTGATATCTTCTCATAGAGCATGCCTTCATTTACCAAACCATCGAGGACATCTGCTTCCTGTTGTGAATAATAGGAAACGTTATGAATTCAAGATGTTATGAATAACATTTTGGAAAATATCTTAGTACATAGATGTTGTATTTCAGATGATTCCCTAGGATAGATTCCTAGGGTTGGAATTGCTGGATACAAAATATGAACATTCAGCATCTGGTACACAATGCTATGAGTGTACATAAGTGATTATCTTATTGTCATGATTTTTAAATTCATTCATTAAAGCAGTTAACGTGAGAGTTTGCATTTTGATTCACATTGTTATGATGTCTTTGACTATTGTAATTACCCCTGCTTCCAGCTGAAGCACCTTTGTAGCAGCTATATGTCGTGGCCACAGCTCAGGCCCACATCCTTAGAACTCCAACCCTCCCACTCTTATTCAATTGGCTCTAAGAGCCAAACAAAGGTCCCCTCTTGAGGTTCTGAACTTTTCAAATCTCTGTTTCCACACGTGGGGAATTGCGGAAAGCAATATGCTCCACTAGCCTTTGAAAGACATTTCTAGGACCCTGACATTTTTCAGAGGGTGCATGGGCTGGAGGTCATGAGTGAGGACTTGTCCATACACCTCTCACAAGTTCAGGAGCCCTTACTGTCCCTTCCCTCAGGGAAAGTACCTTTCACATTTAGTTCTTACCTGAGAGGTGCTGTTAGAATCATTAGCAACCAGAATTTCTTAGAAGACTTGTTTGTGGTGGTCCTTCTAGAAGACTATCATTTTCCCAACCTCCAGACCTAGAGAATCAGAATGTTTTAGCATCTGGAATCCTGAAATCTACACTTTAAAATGCTCTCCCTTTGAGGCTGATATTATATCTGCTTAAAAAATCATTGATTGTAGCTTGGGGATTTCCACCCCAAGACTCTTCTCTCTGTCCAAATTCTAAGCATCAAGTTGCTTGTTCTTTGCAACTCTTGAAACCCTGTGTAAACACACCTCCAGCAGACCCCAAACACCATTCTATACAACCTTACACTCACAAAAGAACCCAGTTTAGGATCTCAGGAAATCTTTTTTTCTATTTACAAACAGAGGAAAATGAGGGGTTAGCAATTAATTACTCAAGGAAAATAAAGTCCCCAAATCTTCTTATCCCAATTATCTGAATAACTACTGCAAAGCAAACTGTGCTATAATTTTTTGTCCTGAATTGAAAATATGTTATCAAAGTTAATCCAATCCTAGTGTTATAATAATACAATGAAACCAACACAACCCCAAAAGATATGATAGATGCCACTAAAATGACTTTGTTTCAACAGCTTTTTCTTTAACTCAATTTTTCCATTAGAGAAGAAGTTTATTAGATAGCACACAACTTACACTCTTTTATAAAGTGGTAAGTGTTCTTCAGTTGTGTGCCCAGTTGTAGGAAGTTCACAAAAACACTTAGGCATTGCATCTTATCAATGCTGGGTCTCATCAGAGAATTTCACATTGACTCAAAGGATGTCTTTGTTTTCTTAACATGCCAAAGAACTGTTTTTAAATATTGCTGAAATTCACTGGCTTCCCAGATCGTGCTAGTGGTAAAGAGCCTGCCTGCCAATGCAGGAGACACAAAAGATGTGGGTTCTATCCTTGGATCAAGAAGATCCCCTGGAGAAGGGCATGGAATCACACTCCAGTATTTTTGCCTAGAGAATGCTCATGGACAGAGGAGCCTGGCAGGCTACAGTCCATAAGGTTGCAAAGAGTTGAACATGACTGAGGTGCCTTAGCATGCATGCATGCACTGAAAAACATCAAATGTGAGGATATTATTTGAGACACCAAATAAGTAGAAAATCAAAACTTGCACCCTAAACAAGAGATGCTGTGTTAAGAATTAATAAAATAAAAAATTATGATATCTTAAAGAAAAATTATTTTGCTTAAAAATTTCCAATTAATATCCATTACCAAATCAGACATATCTCTTTAGAACATTGTGTTTTCTATTCCTTCCTTTGCATCTTTTTCTACAAAGTATGTGAAGCAAGCCAGGGCATACACTAACCCCAGCAGGTCTTCCCTAACCACTCATCTGTAAGCTGTCCTCCTCTGCACTGAAACTATCACTCAGTAGTTTTTGTTGTTGTTCAGTCACTCAGTTATGTCTGACTCTGTGACCCAGCGGACTGCAGCATGCCACAATTTCCTGTCCATCACTATCTCCTGGAGTTTGCTCAAACTCATGTCCATTAAGTCAGTGACACCATCCAACCATCTCACCATCTGTCATTCCCTTCTCATGCCTTCAATCTTTCCCAGCATCAGGGTCTTTTCCAGTGAGTTGGCTCTTCACATCAGGTGGTTAAAGTACTGGCACTTCAGCATCAGTCCTTCCAATGAATATTCAGAGTTGATTTCCTTTCGGACTGATTCATTTGATCTCCTTGCTGCCCAAGGGGCTCTCATAAGTCTTCTCCAGCACCAAAGTTCAAAAGCATCGATTCTTCAGCACTCGGCCTTCTTTATAATCCAACTCACACATCCATACATGACTACTGGAAAAACCATAGTTTTGACTACATGAATCTTTGTCAGCAAAATCATATCTCTGTTTTTTAATACACTGTCTAGGTTTACCTGGTATTGAATGCTATGTAACATCATTAAACAGCCTTTCAAAAATCTAAGGCTTAAATCCCTCCCTCTTGATTCTCCCTCCCCTCCCCCATCGCACCCAACTAGGTCACTACAGAGTGTAAAACTGGACTCCCTGTGTTAGCTATCTATTTTACATGGTAGTGTGCATATGTTGATGCTACTTTCTCTGTTCATCCCACTCTTTCCTTCCCCCACTGTGTCCTCAAGTCCATTCTCTATATCTCTATCTCCATTTCTTCCCCATTAATAGGTTCATTAATACCATTTTTCTAGATTCCAAATATATATATATATGTTAATATATGATATTTGTTTTTCTCTTTCTGACTTGCTTCACTTTGTATAACAAGTTCTAGGTCCATCTGTCTCACTAGAATGAACTCAAATTCATTCTTTTTAAGGCTGAGTATTATTCCATTGTATATATGTATCACATCTTCTTTATTCATTCATCTAGACAACATGGTATTAGCACAAAAATGGAAATATAGACCAATGGAACAAGATAGAAAGCCCGGAGATAAACCCAAGCACATATAGGCACATTTGACAAAGGAGGTAAGACCATACAATGGACAAAAGACTGCCTCTTCAATAAGCAGTGCTAGGAAAACTGGACAGCTACATGTAAACAAATGAAAGTAGAACAGCTCCTAACACCACACACAAAAATGGATTAAAGACTTAAATGTATTGCATCTTTACCGTGTCTCTTCATCCCCTCCAAAACTGAGCAAATTGATTTCTGTGTACATAGTAGGTGCTCACATATGAAAAGATAGTGAGGACAATATTGACAATAATGGCAATTACCATTTTATCGTTCACTTTTATGAAGTGCCAGACACTCTCCTGAGTATGTTGCATATGTCATTTGATTTAATAACCACAAAATGCTCTTTAAATATTATCCCCTCTTACTGTCTTAGCAAGGAGCCTCCATATCAATAACAGACACTTTTGCACAGCAGACACTCTCAGCTTGATGAGATGCTAAGTCATGGAAAGTTTCTGGAATCAAAGAATCCCTACTTCCTTTTCCTGATACTCCCTCCTTTAACGGCCCATCTTCCTTCTTTCTCTTCATCTTCATAGATGTGTATATTTATGGCCAGAGTCTGAAATTGACTCTGGCAAGTCTGAAATTAAATAGATGAAGAAAACAACAAAGTTTCATTGGCTCCATCAAGGAGCCCAACTTAGTCGTATATGTGTTTTCTCAAACATATAATTACAGTGAAATACAGTGCAAAAATATAAATATGTGTGCCCCCTTTAGTCACAAGTTGTGTGAAAGAAGAGAAAATAAGCATGCAGCATGAAGAAAGCACTAGATGAATACAAGCTGTTGCTGAAATCCCCTGACATGCACCTTCTCATGACATCTTCCAAATCAATCAGACCTGGATAAGGAGAAAAGGCTGCCCCTCATATAAAAGGCCTTCTCTAACTGTCTCTTCTCCCAGCAACTGTTCCAGTGAAGACATTCACCTGGTCTTTAAGGGAACTTTAAGATAT
This sequence comes from Ovis canadensis, assembly GCF_042477335.2. Taxonomy (NCBI): domain Eukaryota; kingdom Metazoa; phylum Chordata; class Mammalia; order Artiodactyla; family Bovidae; genus Ovis; species Ovis canadensis. The sequence continues at coordinate 193,141,681 of NC_091246.1, read as the reverse complement.
TAAGGCATGCTGGCTTTAGGATGAGCTCTAACCCTACTGCTGCTGCCTTCCACCCCACCCTACTTGGTAAAATCTTACTTGTAATATTCATTTCAGTTCCTCCAGGAACCTTCCCTACTCTTAACCCCTAGTCCACATTGGGCAACCCTGTTATGTTCTCTGTCACAGCCCCACCATTCTGTATAGTGACTATCTCCACAGTTCTTCTCACATGACTGTGAACACCGCAAGGGGAGGGCTTGTGACTTATTCAACATTGTATCTCCAACACAATGGCCTGGTGGTAGCAGTCATTCAGGAAATGCTTGTTGAGCAAATAGATGAATGAATGTATTCAGCTGTCTTTTGATTTTGATGTTTTGGCATCTGGAGTGTTATTGACCCTGAGGAGACTGTCTCACCTATCTCTAATCATTTCCTAGAGACAGCAAACAACTAATCTGTGACTTACATACGCAAAGCAGCAGATCCAGGCTCCACATCCACCCCAAAGACCTTGTTTATTGAGCTCTCACTCTAGGTTGCTATCTACTTGATCGCCTTATCACCCAAAGCCAGGCACCAAGGTACCAGACAACCAGAGGCTGTTGGAATTGTTATAACTAGTCAACCCTAAAACTACTTACACTTCCTCACTCATTCTTTCCTGCAGGAACCACAATGACAGCTTCTTCTCATATTTCTCCTCCCTCCCTCTGCCTCCAGGCCAACCTTGGTGTTTCCCTGCGTGACACTGCTGGTATAGCATGCCTCCTACTTCCAGGAACTCCGAGTAGGAAGCGATCTTTTCAATGACTATAATCTCTTCATCTGTTGGCCCTATAAGGCCTGAATAATAATAATAATTAATGCTTACATTGTCATAAAATCTACATAATAAAAGCATGAATTAGCAGATAAGGAGGACTTATTGGATCTGTCAAACATACCTGAACTCAGGTATCTGTCTTTGCTGGGTTCAAGTCGGTTTTGCAACATTTTCTTGAACCAGACACTGTGCATAACACAAGGAGTCCAGTGGCGAATTACACCCAATCCCCACCCTCAAGTGCCTCATAACCCAAGGGGAGGAGTTCACACAAGAGCATAAGGATGCTGATACCGGGCAGTCACTCAGACTCTAAACTTTCTCCACTGAAACAAAATGTCTTTGAGCCACTAACAGAGAAACAGGGTGACAGCCAGGACTGCACATGGATCTAGGGCTGCAGGGCAAGATGGGCAACAGAAACAGGAAAGGAGGCAGGCCTCAGTTCAGAGTTACTGTCCGGTCTCATTGTGCATTGAGCGCAGCACTTTCACAGCATCATCTTTCAGGATTTGAAATAGCTCAACTGGAGCAACAGAAACAGGAAAGGAGGCGGGCCTTCAGTTCAGAGTTACTATCTGGTCTCATTGTACATTGAGTGCAGCACTTTCGCAGCATCATCTTTCAGGATTTGAAATAGCTCAACTGGAGCAACAGAAACAGGAAAGGAGGCGGGCCTTCAGTTCAGAGTTACTATCTGGTCTCATTGTACATTGCGCGCAGCACTTTCACAGCATCATCTTTCAGGATTTGAAATAGCTCAACTGGAGCAACAGAAACAGGAAAGGAGGCGGGCCTTCAGTTCAGAGTTACTATCTGGTCTCATTGTACATTGAGTGCAGCACTTTCGCAGCATCATCTTTCAGGATTTGAAATAGCTCAACTGGAGCAACAGAAACAGGAAAGGAGGCGGGCCTTCAGTTCAGAGTTACTATCTGGTCTCATTGTACATTGCGCGCAGCACTTTCACAGCATCATCTTTCAGGATTTGAAATAGCTCAACTGGAGCAACAGAAACAGGAAAGGAGGCGGGCCTTCAGTTCAGAGTTACTATCTGGTCTCATTGTACATTGAGCGCAGCACTTTCACAGCATCATCTTTTAGAATTTAAAATAGCTCAACTGGAATTCCATCACCTCCACTAGCTTTGTTTGTAGTGATGCTTCCTAAGGCCCACTTGACTTCACATTCCAGGAGGTCTGGCTCTAGGTGAGTGATCACACCATCGTGATTATCTGGATCATGAAGATATTTTTTGTACCATTCTTCTGTGTATTCTTGCCACCTCTTCTTAATATCTAGTGCTTCTGTTAGGTCCAGACCATTTCTTTCCTTTATCGAGCCCATCTTTGCATGAAGTGTTCCCTTGCTATCTCCAATTTTCTTGAAGAGATCGCTAGTCTTTCCCATTCTGTTGTTTTCCTTTATTTCTTTGCATTGATCACTGAGGAAGGCTTTCTTATCTCTCCTTGCTATTCTTTGGAACTCTGCATTCAGATGTTTATATCTTTCCTTTTCTCCTTAGCTTTCAGCTTCTCTTCTTTTCACAGCTATTTGTAAGGCCTCCCCAGAGAGCCATTTTGCTTTCTTGCATTTCTTTTCCATGGGGATGGTCTTGATCCCTGTCTCCTGTACAATTTCACAAAGCTCCATCCTTAGTTCATCAGGCACTCTATCAGATCTAGTCCCTTAAATTTATTTCTCACTTCCACTGTATAATAATAAGGGATTTGATTTAGGTCATGCCTGAATGGTCTAGTGGTTTTCCCTGCTTTCTTCAATTTAAGTCTGAATTTGGCAATAAGGAGTTCATATTAAAAGACGCTTGCTCCTTTGAAGAAAAGTTATAACCAACCTAGATAGCATTTTCAAAAGAAGAGACATTACTTTGCCAACTAAGGTCCGTCTAGTCAAGGCTATGGTTTTTCCAGTAGTCATGTATGGACATGAGAGTTGGACTGTGAAGAAGGCTGAGTGCTGAAGAATTGATGCTTTTGAACTGTGGTGTTGGAGAAGACTCTTGAGAGTCCCTTGGACTGCAAGGAGATCCAACCAGTCCATTCTGAAGGAGATCAGCCCTGGGATTTCTTTGGAAGGAATGATGCTCAAGCTGAAACTCCAGTACTTTGGCCACCTCATGCGAAGAGCTGACTCAGAAAAGACTGTGATGCTGGGAGGAATTGGGGGCAGGAGGAGAAGGGGATGACAGAGGATGAGGTGGCTGGATGACATCACCAACTCGATGCACATGAGTTTGAGTGAACTCCAGGAGTTGGTGATGGACAGGGAGGCCTGGCATGCTGCGATTCATGGGGTCACAAAGAGTCGGACACGACTGAGTGACTGAACTGAACTGAATCTGAGCCACAGTCAGCTCCTGGTCTTGTTTTTGTGGACTGTATAGAGCTTCTCCATCTTTGGCTGCAAAGAATATAATCAATCTGATTTCGGTGTTGACCATCTGGTGATGTAGTCTTCTCTTGTGTTGTTGGAAGAGGGTGTTTGCTATGACCAGTGCATTTTCTTGGCAAAACTCTGTTCACCTTTGCCCTGCTTCATTCCACATTCCAAGGCCAAATTTACCTGTTACTCCAGGTGTTTCTTGACTTCCTACTTTTGCATTCCAGTCCCCTATAATGAAAAGGATATCTTTTTTGGGTGTTAGTTCTAAAAGTTCTTGTAGGTCTTCATAGAACTGTTCATCTTCAGCTTCTTCAGTGTTACTGGTTGGGGCATAGGCTTGGATTACCATGATATTCACTGCTTTGCCTTGGAAATGAACAGAGATCATTCTGTCGTTTTTGAGATTGTATCCAAGTACTGGATTTTGGACTCTTTTGTTGACCATGATGGCTACTCCATTTCTTCTGAGGGATTCCTGCCCACAGTAGTAGATATAATGGTCATCTGAGTTATATTCACCCATTCCAGTCCATTTTAGTTCACTGATTCCTAGAACGTTGACGTTCACCCTTGCCATCTCCTGTTTGACCACTTCCAATTTGCCTTGATTCGTGGACCTGACATTCCAGGTTCCTATGCTATATCGCTCTTTACAGCATTGGACCTTGCTTCTATCACCAGTCACATCCACCACTGGGTATTGTTTTTGCTTTGGCTCCATCCCTTCATTCTTTCTGGAGTTATTTCTCCACTGATCTCAGTAGCATATTGGGCACTTACTGACTTGCGGAGTTCCACCTTCAATATCCTATCATTTTGCCTTTTCATACAGTTCATGGGGTTCTCAAGGCAAGAATACTGTGAAAGTGCTGCACTCAATATGCCAGCTAATTTGGAAAACTCAGCAGTGGCCACAGGTCTGGAAAAGGTCAGTTTTCATTCCAATCCCAAAGAAAGGCAATGCCAAAGAAGGCTCAAACTATCGCATAGTTGCACTCACCTCACACGCTAGAAAAGTAATGCTCAAAATTCTCCGAGCCAGGCTTCAGCAATATGTGAACTGTGAATTTCCAGATGTTCAAGCAATGGCACCCCACTCCAGTACTCTTGCCTGGAAAATCCCATGGACAGAGGAGCCTGGTGGGCTGCAGTCCAGGGGGTCGCTAAGAGTCGGACACGACTGAACAACTTCACTTTGACTTTTCACCTTCTTGCATTGGAGAAGGAAATGGCAACCCACTACAGTATTCTTGCCTGGAGAATCCCAGGGATGTGGGAGCCCGGTGAGCTGCCGTCTATGGGGTCGCATAGAGTCGGACATGACTGAAGCGACTTAGCAGCAGCAGCAGCAAGCTGGTTTTAGAAAAGGCAGGGGAACCAGAGATCACATTGCCAACATCTGCTGGATCATCGAAAAAGCAAGAGAGTTCCAGAAAAAACATCTATTTCTGCTTTATCGACGATGCCAAAGCCTTTGACTGTGTGGATCACAATAAACTGTGGAAAATTCTGAAAGAGATGGGAATACCAGACCACCTGACATGCCTCTTGAGAAACCTCTATGCAGCTCAGGAAGCAACAGTTAGAACTGGACATGGAACAACAGACTGGTTCCAAATAGGAAAAGGAGTACGTCAAGGCTGTATATTGTCACCCTGCTTATGTAACTTATATGCAGATTACATCATGAGAAACGCTGGGCTGGAGGAAGCACAAGCTGGAATCAAGATTGCCAGGAGAAATACCAATAACCTCAAATATTCAGATAACACCACCCTTATGGCAGAAATTAAAGAGGAATTAAAGAGCCTCTTGATGAAAGTGAAGGTGGACAGTGAAAAAGTTGTCTTAAAGCTCAACATTCAGAAAACTAAGATCATGGCATCTGGTCGCATCACTTCATGGCAAATAGATGGGGAAACAGTGGAAACAGTGTCAGACTTTATTTTGGGGGGCTCCAAAATCACTACAGATGGTGACTGCAGCCATGAAATTAAAAGACGCTTACTCCTTGGAAGGAAAGTTATGACCAACCTAGATAGCAAATTCAAAAGCAGAGACGTTACTTTGCCAACAAAGGTCCATCTAGTCAAGGCTATGGTTTTTCCAGTGGTCATGTATGGATGTGAGAATTGGACTGTGAAGAAAGCTGAGCACTGAAGAATTGTTTCTTTTGAACTGGTGTTGGAGATGACTCTTGAGAGTCCCTTGGACAGCACGGAGATCCAACCAGTCCATCTTAAAGGAGATCAGTCCTGGGTGTTCATTGGAGGGACTGATGCTGAAGCTGAAACTCCAGTACTTTGGCCACCTCATGTGAAGTTTACTCATTGGAAAAGACCCTGATGCTGGGAGGGATTGGGGACAGGAGGAGAAGGGGATGACAGAGGATGACATGTCTGGACGGCATCACTGACTTGATGGCCATGAGTTTGTGTAAACTCCGGGAGTTGGTGATGGACAGCGTGGCCTGGCATGCTGTGATTCATGGGGTCGCAAAGAGTCAGACACAACTGAGAGACTGAACTGAGCTGAACTCATTGTATAAATCTTTCTACTTTTGCCATGCTTCTTGTTAGTGCCTTGGGGAAAATATAGTCTTCATCAACTATTGAGTTCAGTAAAGTCTTCTCTCTTCTTTCTGGTAGAATTGCATTTCAGTCTTTCATTTATTTGTTTGTTTGGTTCATTACAAGTGAGCACCTACTATACACAGGGTTTAATACATAAGACATGATTCTGCTCTTCTTATATGCATGAAAGAAAGCAAAGTTTGACCTAAGTCTTTTGTTCAAGGACTGGAGGAGGGGAAAGACAAGGGTAAGTCAACACTGATAAAGACAAGGAAGACTTCAAAGAGGAGTTCATGCCTAAGACAGTACTTGAAGGACAGCAAAATTTGCCAGGTTAAATTTTCAGGGTAAGCCTTTTTGGTGAGAAATGTGCAAGCCCAGATGCTGCAAATATGCTGGCCACCAGTGGGATTCAGTGGAATACTTGTATCCAGGCATTTTCATTAATTCTACTCATAAGACAGCAGCATGCTTTCTCTGACTTTGTTTGGCTAAGTAGTATTAAAGGTATTGTAGGGCAAACATTGATATTTATGCTGTATTTAACTTTTCATTAATAATAAATTCAGGTGAAGCAGCATTGTTATTAATATTGATCAATGTTCCAATTGAAAGCACAGATGTCAGGGAATTTTTTAAAATGGGTTCAGTTATATTTAATAGTGCCATTGATGAGAGAAAACCTAATGAAAACCAACAGATGGTCTATTTAATATCACTCTCGGCTTTGAAGCATGCGCCAAATGTGATACACACAAGGGCTTGACAGGGCTGTTGCTGGAAGCCTTTATTTTTTTTTTTTTGTTTGTTTTTTCTTTTTTTTTTTTAATTTTTAGTTTTTTATTTTTTAAATTTTAAAATCTTTAATTCTTACATGCATTCCCAAACATGAACCCCCCTCCCACATTCCAAGTATTCGCACTCCCAGTCTGCTGAAATTGCTAAAATAACCCTGAAGTTCTAACACCGGCCAAGCCAGAATTTAAATAATATCCATTTTGTGATATTGTTTGTAGCACTGTATTTCCAAATGACCTCTATAGAGAGTTTTCCTGACAGATTTTTGGGGGTGTTTTGTTTTGTCAAAGAACTGGAGCCAGCAGCCAAGATGAGGTCAGATGGTCCCCCATCCACATTTAGTCTGGAATATTGAACAGCATCTCCAAGGTCAAGGTGGGGTAGAGATCCCTTTATTATTAGGGTTATCTCAAATACAGAGACAGCTCAACTGAAAGGAAACTGCCAAAAGCAGTGACTAAGTAATTAATAGTAATAGTGTTACTAGAAACTGCCCATTATGAACCTTGCTAGGCGTGTGGTAAATATCACCACTACGTCTCATGACTGGAAAAGTGGGGAAGGGGACACTGACACCTGCAGGAGTTCACATATGAGGCTCAATGTGACATGGATTATCAGTGTGACCCAAGCAGGCTGGTTAACCAGAGTAAGAGCAAGATGGACCAACCAATTCAGGCAGGATAGCATATCAGAAGAAGAAGGGGGGAGGAGGAGAGGAAAAAGAAAGAGGAGGAGAAAAAGAAGGAAGAGGGAAGTGGAGGAGGGAGAAGAGGAAGGGGTGGAGGAGGAGAAGGGTAAAGAGAAGGGGAGGAGGCGAAGGGGCCGTCGGAGAGAGAGAGGAGGAGGAGGTGGTGGAGGAGCAGGGGGAAGAGGAAGAGGAGTGCAGGAGGAAAGAAGGAGAAGAAAGAGGAGGAGGAAAAGGGAAGAATGTACACCAAGGAGAAAAGCCTCCATTTAAATTGCTTTAGAAAGAGGATAGCAGGAAATGCTCAGGTATCCCTTCATCTGCCACCCTACTGGCCTGTCTCCACCCTATGATGCCTGCTGGAGTCTAGTAAGAGCCTACGGATCCACGGCATCTCAGGGAGGAGACATTCATCTCTCAGGTGAGCATCTCAGCTAGCCAGAGGGTCAGATGGTCGCCCACAGGCTCATGGGGAACCCTCAGAGTAAAGATATCTGCAGGTGACACCAACAAGTACTGAGAGGATTACATCACTGGGCTCATAGCATATGACCAAAAAGGCCTCTCCCTGTCAGACTCATGGGAAATAATGCGAGTTGTAAATGTGACCCTCTGAGAATTCTAAAAAAGAGTCCTCCCACCCTGCCATGCTCTGATTGGCTTATCTGAAAAGAGTCAATAATAATGGAAAGAATCAATAATAATGCAAAAAAAATTGTTTATTGAGCATTTTAAAAGAAAAAAAGAAATTATAATGGCTGCATTCTTTACACAGAATATAAGAAGAAATCCTCAAAAACAACAAAAAATGATCGAAATAAATCTACGACTTGGAAATTAAGAAATATTCTTCTAAAAAAATAGACTCAAAGAAATTTAAGGTGAAATTACAGGGTTTTCTCATTCATTTATTCATGTCCTCCAAAAGTATACCAGAAATACTGGAATTGGGACAAATCAGGAATGAAAATTTATAAGGAGGAAATTAGTTTATCCCATCTTATGGGATAAATAGTAATCAGAGGGCAATTTGTAGTCCTAAAAATATTTATTATACTTATAGGCAAGCTATAAATAAAGAGAAGAAGGATAAAAAACTGGAAAAGATAATTGAATAGCTATAGAAGATAATCTAGGAAAAGGATAATAATAGAGATAAATTCCACTAGATAACTAATAAATTTATACAATAGATAACTACTAAACTAATAATAGATATAAAATAATAGCAATACACATAGAAATAAAATAAAAATAGATAATATAAATAAACTTGAAATTAATAAAACATAGTATTTAAGAGAAATATTTTATTAAACCTGCTGCTGTTGTTGCTGCTAAGTCGCTTCAGTCGTGTCCGACCCTGTGCGACCCCAGAGACGGCAGCCTACCAGGTTCCCCCATCCCTGAGATTCTCCAGGCAAGAACACTGGAGTGGGTTGCCATTTCCTTCTCCATTGCACCTAGCCCTTTTTAAAAAAGAAAACAATCTATAACCTCCTGGAAATTCTGATTGACACAGATACCAAAAATGAGAAAGTCCTATAAGTGTATGAAGCTCATAGTAATAAAAGAATATGCAGTCAACTCTATAAAAAGAAAGTTGCTCTTCTCATGAAAATATAAATTCATAAGATTTTATCCACATGGGCTTCTCATGTGGATAAGTGGTAAAGAATCTGCCTGCCAATGCAGGAAATGTGAGAGATGTGGGTTTGATCTCTGGGTCGAGAAGATCACCTAGAGATGGAAACCACAGTCTTCTCCAGTATTCTTGCCTGGGAAATGCCATGCACAGGGGAACCTGGTGGGCTACAGACCATGGGGTCACAATAGTCAGACATGATTTCTTAGCAACTAAAAATAAAAACAAGATTAACCCATTTTAAGAAAACATAAACTATAAAAATCTATTACTTAAAAAGGAATAAAATACAGAATTTTTTGGAGCTGAATTCTGTATAACTTTCTAAATATCACTATCATTGCCATCACCAACATTTTCTTTTAATTATCTTAACTATATGCAAGTCAAGAAGTAATAGTTAGAACTGGACATGGACAAGACTGGTTCCAAATCGGGAAATGAGTGCGTCAAGGCTGTATATTGTCACCCTGCTTATTTAATTTATATGCAGAGTACATCATGCGAAATGTCAGGCTGGATGAAGCACAAGCTGGAATCAAGATTTCCGGGAGAAATATCGCAAACTTCAGATTTGCAGATGATGCCATCCTTATGGCAGAAAGCAAAGAAGAACTAAAGAGCCTCTTGATGAAACTGAAAGAGGAGACTGAAAAAGTTAGCTTAAAACTCAACTTTCGGAAAACTAAGATCATGGCATCTGGTCCCATCACTTAATGGCAAATAGATGGGGAAACAATGGAAACAGTGACAGACTTTATTTTGGGGGGCTCCAAAATCACTTCAAATGGTGACCGAAGCCATGAAATTAAAAGACCCTTGCTCCTTGGAAGAAAAGCTATGACCATTCTGCTGCTGCTACTGCTGCTAAGTCGCTTCAGTCGTGTCTGACTCTTGTGTGACCCCATAGATGGCAGCCCGCCAGGCCCCCCCATCCCTGGGCTTCTCCAGGCAAGAATACTGGAGTGGGTTGCCATTTCCTTCTCCAATGCATGAAAGTGAAAAGTGAAAGTGAAGTCGCTCAGTCGTGTCCGACTCTTACTGACCCCATGGACTGCAGCCCATGGGCTCCTCCATCCATGGGATTTTCCAGGCAAGAGTACTGGAGTGGTGTGCCATCGCCTTCTCCTATGATCAACCTAGACAGTATATTAAAAAGCAGAGACATTACTTTACCAACAAAGGTCCGTCTAGTCAAGGTTATAGTTTTTCCAGTAGTCATGTATGGATGTGAGAGTTGGACTATAAAGAAAGCTGAGCACCAAGGAATTGATGCTTTTGAACTGTGGTGTTGGAAAAGACTCTTGGGAGTCCCTTGGACTGCAAAGAGATCCAATCAGTCTATCCTAAAGGCAATATTCATTGGAAGGACTGATGCTGAAGCTGAAACTCCTACTACGGTCACCTGATGCAAAGAACTGAATCATTTGTAAAGACCCTGATGCTGGGAAAGATTGAAGGCTGGAGGAGAAGGGGATGACAGAGGAAGAGATGGTCGGATGGCATTACTGATGTGATGGACATGAGTTTGAGTAGGCTCTGGGAGTTGGTGATGGACAGGGAGGCCTAGCATGCTGCAGTCATGGGGTAACAAAGAGTCAGACACGACTGAGTGACCATCCTGAACTGACTCCAGGTCATAGATTGTGATGTCAAAGCTTGACAAAGATAACACACAAAACTAGAACAAATTTTTGTTGGAAATTGTAGAAAATCCTGGTAAATCATAATCACATTAAAGTTGTACTCACACTAAATATAGTACCATACTTTTAAATGTCACATTTTAACTAAGAAAAGTTTGTTCCATGACTACTGATTTAGTGTTAAGCAATTTTGTCAGCATAAAATTTTATCAACACATTAAGGAGGAAAAAAGCAGAATACATGATTATGTTACCATGTGGTAAAATAACATCTAACGTAATTTAGAAGCCATTCACAGTAAAAACTATTAGCAAAATAGGAATAGAATTTCCCCCAAACACCACAAAGTATAATTAACAATATCCAACAAGAAATACAGCAATAAGAGTGAAGTAAGAAAGTTGTCATGATTAACAGCAGCTATTCCTATAGTCACTAACAAAATATATTACTAATATCCTTATTTGATGGTTTGCTAGAAAATACAAAAGACTACCAAAAACATATTCAAAATGATAAAACAATTTCATAAGGTGTTTGAATACATGTTCAATAGATAGATTTTAATGCTAACAATTCCATCTTAATAATAGGTATGAAAAGAGGAAAATCCTGTTATCAAAAGTTGTAAAACCCACAAATATAGATTAAATTTAACTTCAAATTACAGGGCCTATATGAAAAGAGCTATAAAACTTTATAAAAGGACATAAAGTAAAATATAAGTAAAATGAAACGTATAGCATGTTCCTGGGCTGGAAGACACTCAATATCATAAAAAAGAAAATTCCACCCAAACCAATAAATCATCTTATTCTAATGGCAATCAAGATTCCAGTTTTATAAACTGGAAAATTTTTTTTGAGTTTTATATAGAAAAATATTTGTGTGAGAATTCCCTTGGAAAACTGGAAAGATAACAATGACATATAATTTGGTTTTCACCATTTAAAATCAACACAATGGTAGTAAAGTAGTGGTGTTGACCCAAGAATACATACAACAATGAACAAAACAAATAATACTGGTAAAAACAAAACATGTAATTAGAAATTGATATATGGTAGATGTTACATTTTAATTAATAAGAAAATTGTGGTTTTTAAAAAACAACTACTGAAATAATCACTTGTCCATCAGCTGAAACAATGATAAATAACTAGATAGCAAATATTTTCTACTTTGCAGTCCATATAGTACCTTTCACAAGTACTCTTCCACTGTAGAAAGAAAAGAACCATTTGATGTTGTCCAGTTGCTAAGCCATGTCCAACTCTTTATGACCCCATGGACACCAGCACACCAGGCTCCTCACTCCACATCTCCTCCTTCACTACCTCCCACAGTTTGCGCAAATTCATGTCCATTGAATTGGTGATGCTATATAACCATCTCATCCTCTGCAACCCCCTTCTCTTTTTGCCTTCAATCTTTCTTAGCATCAGGGTCTTTTCTAATTAGTAGATTCTTCATATCAGGTGGCAAAGTATTGGCGCTTCAGCTTTAGTCTTTCCAATGAATATTCAGAGATGATTTCTTTTAGAATTGACTGGTTTGATCTCCGTGCAGTCCAAAGGACTCTCAAGAGTCTTCTCCAACACCACAGTTTGAAAGCATCAATTCTTCAGCACTTAGCCTTCTGTATGATCCAACTCTCATATACATACATGACTACTGGAAAAATCATAGATTTGACTATACAGACTTTTGTCAGCCAAGTAATGTCTCTGCTTTTCCATACACTGTCTAGGTCTGTCATAGCTTTTCTTCCAAGAGGCAAGCATCTTTCAGTTTCATAGCTACATTCACTATCTACACTGATTTTGGAGCCCAAGAAAATAAAGGTTGTCAATGTTTCCATTTTTTCCCCATGTATTGGCCATTAAGTGATGGGACTAAATGCCATGATCTTAGTTTTTGAATGCTGAATTTAAAGCCAGCTTTTTCATGTTCTCTTTCATATTCATCAAAAGCCTCTTTAGCTGTTCTTCACTTCCTGCCATAAGGGTGGTATCATCTGCAAATCTGAGGTTATTGATATTTCTCCCAGGAATCTTGATTCCAGCTTGTGCTTCATCCAGCCCGGCATTTTGCATGATGTTCTCTGCATATAAGTTAAATAAGGAAGGTGACAATGCTATGGAGAACAGTGTAGAGGTTCTCTGAAAAACTGAAAATAGAGTTACCATATGATCTAGCTATCCCATTCTAGGGCAAATAGATAAAAATCATAATTTTAAAGGATATGTGCATCCCAATGTTCATACACTGTTTACAATAGACAAGACATGGAAGCAACCTAAATGTCCATTGACAGATGGATAAAAAGACTTCACACATATGCAATGGAATATTACTTAGCCATAAAAAAGAATGAAACAATTTCATTTGCAGCAACATGAATGGACCTAGAGATCACCATATGAAGTGAAATAAGTCAGAGAAAGAACAACTATCATATGATATTACTTACATGTGGAATCTTTAAAAAGATACAAATGAACATATTTATAAAAGAGAAAGAGATGCCCAGACATGAAAACAAACTTATGCTTACTAAAAGGAATAGTGAGGCGTGAAGGGGAGGGATAAATTAAGTTTTATGGTATTAACATATACACATCTCTATGTATAGGATAAACAGCAAGGACATACTGTAGAGCACAGAGATCTATAGGCAATATATTGTGATATCCTATAGTGGAGCATAATCTGAAAAAGAAAAATAAATATATATGTATATACAAATAACTGAATCACTGCTATACACCTGAAACTAACACAGCATTGTAGATGAACTATATGTCAACTTTAAAATGGTAATAAGTAAATAATTTTCAAAAAAAAGAAAGCAGAGTGTTTCCAAAGGGGATGGTTAATTACATTAAATGCTACTGATAGGTAATGGAAGATAAAGGCATAAAATGTAAAGTGGAATTGGCCAGAGAGAAGTTAAGGATTTTTGACCCAGGAATTAGACTCATGAGATTATAAACCATGTGAAATAAAGAAGTGAGAAGCTAAATGAAGAAAGAGTGCAGTAACTGTATCAACTCCTTAGGAAAGATTTGTTGAAAAGGACAATACAAAAATGTAGTAGGTAAAGGAGGACGTTGGATCACTGAAGGGTTTATTTACAACTGGACTATACTGGTACTTGTTTGTACACCAATGACAATGACCCATAGAGAAGAAACAAAAGATGCAGAAGAGAGAGTGAATCTGAGGGAGTAAAGACCTCGAGTGTGGAGGAAGAACTGAGCCAGGCTACAGGGGACGGTGATGGAGGTGTTGGTGCTCTTGGTTCAGATCACAGCAGGAGACTCCACAGAGAGGGAGGTGTGGGTAGGTATGCAAGCATGGTCAGAGATTGACCAGAGAAGAGGCTAAGTCTTCCTGATTGGAATATTTCTTTCCCCACTGAAGTGTGAAGCAAGGTCCCAAATTGAGAATAGAAGTGGAACAGCAAAGGGGAGGTTTGAGGAATCACTTTGGAAAGGTCAAATTTTTCTAACAGGAGACTCCTGCTCTGAAATAGAAGCAACTGGACAGTTGTGATCATAAATGGAAGCCTGAGTAACTGACACACTTGCTGTTTTTGTGCACGTACATTTGGAACTCTCCGCACTGGATGAAGAGGCATTACTATCTCCATTTTACAGGGGAGGGATACAAATCTCACAGATGCTGAGCAACTTACTATGTCCATCCAGTTCTTAGGTGATCAAGCCAGGATTAAATACACATATGTTGACTTCAAACCTTTTTCATAAAAATAATAATAGTAACTGCTCCCTGTCTTCTACCAAAGTACTTAGAAATGTATGAAGTGAAGTGAAGTCACTCAGTCGTATCCGACTCTTTGTGACTCCATAGACTGTAGCCAGTAGGCTCCTCCATCCATGGGATTTTCCAGGCAACAGTACCAGAGTGGGTTGCCATTTCCTTCTCCAGGAAATCTTCCCAACCCAGGGATCAAACCCAGGTCTCCTGCATTGTAGACAGACACTTTACCATCTGAGCCACCAGGGAAGTCCAAGGATGGCAAATAAGAGTGTTTTTAAGGATAATTCCAAAGTCATAACAAACATGCTTCTGCAGAAAGATCTGAAACCTATCCATTGACACTTTTGAAAAGCATATCCTATTATATATTGATGACTCTGAAATCTTTGTTCAAAGTTTAATTTTAATAGACTTTCTTATCTTAATTGCTTAGGAGAAACCAGATAAGATGATAATCTACAAAATGACCTAAAAGAAAGACACGTGCTATAAGCTTGGCAGTATTTATTCAAAATAAATTCTTATGCATCAACCAATTAATAAAATCAGCAATGATCATGGCCTTGGGTAATAAAAACACTCAGAGTCTAGCAGCAAAACAATGTCAAAGAGAACAAATGTCCTGTGGGAAATGTCTTTAAAAGCTCATCACCTTATAAATCAACACTGGCAAATCAAATATAGCAATTAACATGCAAAAAGTCTATATGTGCTTGTTGAGGGGAAAAATGCAAGAAAATAACGTTTTTTTTTTCCACTTGAACCATACAAAGGAAAACAAAAATAGTGGATTGTGTTGGTCAACTGATGCCAAACAAATCTAATTGCTCTCTGATGAGATGGCAGGACTAGCATTTGGGGCAGGGACAAATGATGCGCACATCTGTTGATAACTGTGTGCACATGTATATGTTGTACACAACTGCACAAAACCTGCTATGCACATATACATGAAATCTGTTATTTAGAACTAGAAATGTTCACAAAAGATTTTATTAAAATCAATTTGGTAGGCTCACAGATTAATTTAAACATATTTAAAAGACTACTAGCTTGGGACAATGTCACTCAGGGGAAAATCACAGAGATACTTAATTAGTCAGTATGATGTGAGGTTTTGCTAATAACCTAGAAACTTAGGATAAACACTATATTTTTAACTTAATATGAAATAAAGGTCTTCTTAGGAGGTAGAAAGTTTACACAGAAAGAATTCAAGCAAATTGAAAAATGAAGACAAGAAATATCCAATAAAGATAAACGTAGGAAAATTGGAGAAGTATAAATGCATAAATTTATAAATGTTCTTGGTCAATCATCTTGATGATTCCAGGCTGCCTGTTATATAAAATATTTTCTTTTTTTTTTTTTTTAATTTTTTATTTTATTTTATTTTTTTCCATTCATTAGGTTTTCCTTTTTTTTTTTTTTTAATTTTAAAATCTTTAATTCTTACATGCATTCCCAAACATGAACCCCCCTCCCACCTCCCACCCCATAACATCTTTCTGGGTCATCCCCATGTACCAGCCCCAAGCATGCTGCATCCTGCGTCAGACATAGACTGGCGATTCAATTCACATGATAGTATACATGTTAGAATGGCATTCTCCCAAATCATCCCACCCTCTCCCTCTCCCTCTGAGTCCAAAAGTCCGTTATACACATCTGTGTCTCTTTCCCTGTCTTGCATACAGGGTCGTCATTGCCATCTTCCTAAATTCCATATATATGTGTTAGTATACTGTATTGGTGTTTTTCTTTCTGGCTTACTTCACTCTGTATAATCGGCTCCAGTTTCATCCATCTCAACAGAACTGATTCAAATGAATTCTTTTTAACGGCTGAGTAATACTCCATTGTGTATATGTACCACAGCTTTCTTATCCATTCATCTGCTGATGGACATCTACGTTGTTTCCATGTCCTGGCTATTATAAACAGTGCTGCGATGAACATTGGGGTACATGTGTCTCTTTCAATTCTGGTTTCCTCGGTGTGTATGCCCAGAAGTGGGATTGCTGGGTCATGTCTGTGCTCAGTTTCTCAGTCATGTCCGACTCTTTGCAGCTCCATGGATTGTGACCGACCAGGCTCCACAGCCATGGAATTTTCCAGGTCAGAATACTGGAGCAGGGTGCCATTTCCTACTCCTGGGATCGATGTCCCAACCCAGGGATTGAACCAATGTCTCTTCCGTCTCCTACATTAGCAGGCAGATTCTTTATCACTAGTACTACCTGGGAAGTCCTATAATGTATCTATGGCACTTAAACTCATAGTAATAATAACAATAATGATAATAACACTTACCATTTATCAAGTCCTTACACTGACAAATGCTATTAGGCTCTTTATAATACCCTAACTTATGTAATAAAAACAACTGTATTGTCTCCACTTAACAGGTAAGGAAACAGGCTCAGAGATCTTGAACTTTGGTTGTTTGCTGGAGTCAAAGATCTAGAATGTAGTAAGATTAAACTCTCCCCAAATTCTTTTTTTAAATTGAGCTATAGGATTATGTAAGTTTCAGTTACTTAACATAATGACTCACAATTTTTAAAGGTTATATTCTATTTATAATTATAAAAGTCTGGCTATATTCCCTGTATTGTAAAATATGATTGTAGCTCTTCTATTTTAAATGCGGCCCTTTATACCTCTTAAATCTCTACCTCTATTTTGCCCCTCCTTCTTCCCCCCATCTCCCAACTGGTATCCACTAGTTTGTTCTAATATCTCTGAGTCTGCTTCTTTTTTGTTATATTTAAGAGTTTGTTGTATTTTTTAGATTCCACATATAAGTGAAATCAATACAGTGTTTTTTATGTCTTTCTCTGTCTCATTTTACTTAGCATGATGCCTTCCAAGTTCATTCAGGTTGCTGCAAATGGAAAATTTATTTATTTATGGCTGAGTAATATTCCATTACATATGTGTGTGTATATATATATACACACATATCTATATAGTACATCTTCTTTATCTGTTATTTGGTGATAGACACTTAGGTACCTTCTATATCTTGGCAATTGTAAGTGGTACTGATGTGAATATTGGGGTGCAGTTATCTTTTCAAATTAGTATTTTTGTTTTGTTCAGATGTGTGCTGGATCATATGATAGTTCCATTTTTAATTTTGTGAGAAACCTCCATACTGTATTCCATAGTGGCTGTACCACTTTACATTCCCACCAACTGTATACAGACTTCTTTTTCTTCACTTCCTCATCAGAATTTGCTTTTTGTGTTCTTTTTTGATGATGGCTATTCTGACAGGTATGAGGTGGTTTTAATTTGCATTTCTCTGGTGATTAACCATGCTGAGCTTCTTTTCATGTGCCTGTTGACCATAGGTATGTCTTCTTTGGAAAAATGTCTTTTCAGTTCCTCTGCCCATTTTTTTAATTGAGCCTTTTTTTTTGTCTGTGTTAAGTTGTATGAACTGCTTATATATTTTGGATATTAACTCCTTGTAAGTCATATCATTTGCAAACATTTTCTCCCATTCAATAGGCTGTTTTTTCATTTTGCAGATGACTTCTTTTGCTATGCAAAAGCTTTTAAGTTTATTTAGGCTGCATTTGTTTATTTTCATTTTTGTTTCGCTTGCTTTAGGAGACAGTTCAAAAAAAAAATATTGCTACAATTTATGTCAAAGAATGTCTTCCCTGTTTTCTTCTAGGAGTTTTATAGTATCCAGTCTTACATGTTGGCCTTTAGTCCATTTTGAAACTCTCCCCAAACTCTTGACTATTTCTGTCATCCTCTCGGCCAAAAAGACCAGCAAGTCAAAGGGCAAATAGCAAGGAAACAGATTTGGTCACCCTGGTCATCGCCCAGAGCTCTAAGCTGGGCTACTTCTTCCCCATCACCATTAACACAGCACTGCCTCCTCCCCACTCACCTCCGGGGTTGGGACTGCTTAAGAAAATAGTGAAAGCTCCAAAACAGCTCCAGCCAGCCTCGCACTGCTACCTCCTGTGCCTGCCCTCTACACACAGCTCACTTACTGAAGGTCCAACTGCCGCACTCTTTCCCACCCAGCTTCCTAATATCCAGTGGGTTCCATTTTAATCTAGCTTATATCTATGTGCATGTGTGCATATGAGTGTGTTTTCACATGCAAGTTTATACTTGTGTGCATGTGCACACGTGTCTGAGCCTGCCAGGCTCTTCTGTCCATGGGATTCTCCAGGCAAGAACACTGGCGTGGGTTGCCATGCCACTCCTCCAGGGGATCTTCCTGACCCAAGGATCAAACCTTCATCTCTTGTGTCTCTTGCATTGGCAGGCAGGTTCATTACCACTAGTGCCACCTGGGAAGTCCTTCATGAAGCATAGCTTTAGCCAAATATTAACAATTTTCATTGAGAAAAACTTGTGTAAAATCTAAATACTTCAGCCTAATATTCAAGGTTTCCGTGTTTTTCCTGCAGCAGAATTTTTCAAACTTACTTCCTATTACTTCTCTACCTACATGCTATGCCCAGAACATTAAAAAAGAAACAACTTACTGTTTCCCTTATCAAAGCTCTGCTTTCCAATTTCCATGCTTTTGTCCATACTGATCTTCCAAGATTCATCTTCCGTTTTGCTAAATGTCAAAATCACCACATTCCTCAAAGTTCAGTACAACTGTTACCCCTCTGCAGAGCCTAACCTGATTCCCTCACTCTGAATCAATGCTTTCATCACTGGCACCCCTGCAGCACTTTGCCTGATCCCATTTTCTCCTTCATCTCAGTGCCGTCCTGGTCATGCCTCGTCTGACTCTCCATTATTGAAGGAAAGATCCAAGAATGTTCTCATTCTTCATCAGGTAGGTGATGATAAATTATTTCTGAACAAAGGAATGAAGACATAATGAATGTAAAATAATTTTTAGAATCAGAAGATGTATCAGTATATCTTGGTTCCCAGCACTTAAAGAAAATGCTCAATAAATACCTACAGAATGAGTGTGTAAATGAATTAATCAACTGAACGAACTGATTGATTGCTAAGAATGCATATTATAAGTCATTTGGTGAGTTGGTTAATTCACAATGTATATAAACTTCACTTCAGATAATCCACATTAATTCTTTGAGTTGATGAGTATAGAAAACACTGGTTGACTGTGTTGGGTCACATGCTTTGTGAGCCTGCTCACATCATGTGTGCAAGACAAGTGCTTGGACATTATCCAGTGCATACTCTTCTGCACTGTTAAATTTCTTTGAAATTACAGGTAAACCTGGTCTTTATAATTATAGTGTCCAGTAGGGAAACATCTATTGTGAAAGAAGTCCATTTGCTCACTTTACTTGAGTGAAGGCCTTGATTCAGGGAGAGAGCAAGTAAGGTTTTATTTCCTAGCTGCTGTAGCTGTTTAGGACTCTGAGAAGAGAACGCTGTCTGCACACCTCCCCAGGCTATAATTCCCTGTCCTCAGTTTTCAGTAGTGTGCCTTTCTGAGGATGGTAATGAAATTTCTAGTAATAGTAAAATTCACCCTAACAGATCATTTCAACAAGCATGGTCAAGTCTGCAGATAAATCATACGTGGGTTAGATCTGGCTGGACCCTTGATACTCCATGTGTTCTAGGCAGGCAAACCTTCATCCTGTCCTCTGCTGTTCAGACTTCAGCATGCTCTTCTGTCAAAGACTCGAGTTCTAAAATGATCCTACTTATGGTATCACACTGCTGAAACTCAACCTCTCACTGTGCCACAGTTTCTTCTAAGCTTGGGAGAATAGCAGAACGATGGGACACATTTACACTAAGATCAGAATGACAGAAAGACCTGAAAGTCATCGCAGATATTGCTTTGTTTAAAAAAAAGAAACTACAACATTTTGTTTTTATTTTAATATTGTAAGAAATTCAGGGAAGGGAACTCTCAGCATTCCATTGAACCCTAGTGCTAGAACTCACCATACTAATTTCATGAACCATTAAATGATTTCCTTAAGTAATATAATGTTATCTCCCCTCCCCATTCCTGTGTTTTCTTCCCATTTCTGCTGAAGTGAACATCCTAAAATACAGATCTCCTGGTGTAACCCCACTATTTAAAATATATCAACTCATTTTTGCCTATGTGATAAAAGTTCAAGCCCATCAACATAGAGCAGAAGTTTCTTCCCAATGGTGTTCCCACTTCAGTTCCCCCAGTTCCATTCTTTTTTTTTTTTTTTTTTGCAACCGAAAAATAATTTACTTTCAATATTGATTTACTCAAAGTACTGAATTATCAACCTGTTTTAGGTTGGACTCTCCAGGAAGTATATTCTTCTCTCTCTTTTTTTTTTCTTGAAGTAATTGATTGACAGTGTCATGTTCATTTCTGCTATATAGCAATGTGACTGTTTTTGGTGTGTTTGTGTGTGCATGTGTAAGTGTATGTGTGTATGGGATTCCTAGGTGATGTAGTGGTAAAGAATCCACATGCCAATACAGGAGATGCAAAAGGGACATGGGTTTGATCTCCGGGTTAGGAAGATCCCCTGAAGTAGGAAATAGCAACCCACACCATTACTCTTGCTTGGAAAATTACATGGACAAGGAATTTTACAAGGACTGTAACCCACAAGGAGCCTGATGGGTTACAGTCCATAGGGTTGCAAAGAGTTGGACACGACTTGAGCATATATGTATGTACATTCTTTTTTATATTGTTTTCCATTATAGTTTATCACAGGATGTTGACTATAGTTCCCTGTGCTCCTCTAAATAAAAGGCTCTGAGGTCTAACCTCTACACACTAACCGAACTCTCACCTTAAATACCTTGCAGAAGTGTGGATTCTGCCTGTCACATGTCCCACCCTGCCAATTCTGAATCAGCAACTCTGACCTCAGTTGTCTTCATCTCAGCCCAGGCATCTCCATAACCTTTTTACTTTGTGCCAGAACTGTTTGTCACTACTGCCGTTCTTCTCCTAGGCTCTTTCAAGTCTCCCATTTCACTGGGCTGCAAGCTCTTTGAGGTCCAGGTGAGTCTTAGAATGTCTCTCCATGTGCCTCTAGCACAAGTGTTTGTTCCATGAATATGCATTTGCTGAGTGAGTGAATGAATGTCTCAACCAACCTATACGTTAATAAGCAAAGGATTTTATTTTTTTTATTTGCTACTTTTTATTGGAGTATAGTTGTTTTACAATGTTTTGTTACTTTCTACTGCCCAGCAAAGTGAATCAGCTATACATAAACATATATAACCTATTTTGAATTTCCTTCCCATTTAGGTCACCGCAGAGTAGTGAGTTGAGTCCCCAGTGCTATCCACTATGTTCTCATTAGTTATTCATTTTCTACGTAGTCGTCAATCCCAACCTCCCAATTCATTCCACCCTCTCCCTGCCTTGGTTTCCATAAGTTTGTTCTCTACATCTGTGTCTTTATTTCTGCTTTGCAAACAGGGTCATCTGTATCATTTTTCTAGATTCCACATGAGTGGTAATATATAATATCTTTCTGTTTCTGATTTACTTCATTCTGTATGTCAGTCTCTAGGTCTCTAGGGCTGATGAATCAGCTCAAACTGATATTAGGCCCAATTTGACCTAACTTCTAAAATGAGAAACTTAAGGAAGAAAAAAAAAAAAAAAGAGAGCATATCATAGATCTAAGCAAAACCTAAAGTAAGTCAGAACTATGTATGGTCAAATTCCTGATTTGTATATAAATAAAACATATTTCCTATATGGCATAGCTAATGTCCAAAGATTTTGAAATATCTTGCTTTGAGTCTCACTCAAGTTGCTTAGACAATGAAGTACCTACTTTACCTAATGTGAAGAATTTTGAATGTGCTATTGAGAGTGAGTTTGGGGTGTAAGCTATGTGGGTGGTGGGAGAAAATAAAGAGTTTAGGGAAATAAAGACAGAAAAGCAAATTCCAGAGAAAAGCAATACTATAGAGTTAACATGCCATACTGTATGAAACTCCTGAATGTTCTTGTAAAAATCATTAAATTCTAATTTATATTGGATTGAGCGTGCCACAGTATGGTACACTCCAAAGTGTTTCTTTTCAGTTCATAAATGCCCAGTGTCCTCCTGCTGGCCTAACAAATGCTTGTCAGCCATGTCTTGGTTTGTGTTTGAGATATGAAATTGCAAAGCTAACGCTTCTTCCCTCTCTTTGGAAAAAGAAAAGTTGTGGTGAAGAGTTTTGTTGATGGCTGAACATAGGTATTCTTCTCGTAAATGCTCTAAGAAGCATCTTTATGTCAAAAAAGAATTGTTTTGCAAGTTGATTTACCAAGTACTTTTTATCTTAAATTATCCTATTTTGTCCTTACAAAAACGTGCAAAGTTTATGACATAATCTTTAAGATGAGTACTTTGAGATTCAGGAAATCTGATGCAGAGTTGTGGTTCAAGCCTGCATATGATTCCAAGATATCGATTCTTTCTGTTGCAACACAAGCCAACCTCCTGGGGAGCCAGGGAGGAGACACAGGACTTGCCCCTCCTTTGCCCTAGTCCCCATTTGCTGAAAGCAACCAGAAGACCAATTATATCTCTTTACCTCTCTCCTTTATCCGATATCTGCCTCCACAGCAATTTCCTTTTCTTATTGCCCTTATGGCTTATCCCAGCCGTTCCCTCTTATAGGGACAAATCACCCTCTGTACCCCATTTTCTCATTCTCTATCCCCTTTCCACCACCCTCTAAGTTCAGCCAGTATTCTCCAGTTCCCTTCCAGACCCTTTAACTGAACTCTGTGGTTCTGTTATGTATGATCTGTTCATCATTCTCAGGCTTCACCTTATGCCCTGTACTCCTTTCATTGACCCTACCCTTCCAGATGGGATCAGATGCTTTCATGACTCCTTATCACACCTGCTTGTCATTTGTTATTTTTAATCTTCCTCCAGTTCTAGGATATGAAGTCCTGAGACTCAAGACTGGGTTCTGTTTTCTGAGTTCTGTTAAACATCCAGAACTTGGGGAAATGCCTTGCACACAGTAAATATTCAATAATATTCATTGAATAAATGAATGAATGAGTCTGGCTAACAAATTCTACACCAACTGAGTAATTCCTCCTGCCAATTTTACATCAGGTTTCCAGTGTGACAGAAAAGGATCACAAATTTTGCTTGCCTGAGTTTTGTTTTAGTTGCACTTTCTGGTATTCGGGGCTTTGTTTTGACTACTATCACCTATATCACTGTGATATCTCAAACCTGCCCCCCAATTGTCCTGGGCATCCACACTTCACCATCTACTTTTCACATGAGGACACCATGTGAGCTTTCTCTGCTCTACCTTAATCTCCCTTGGAATCTTGACCTTGACCTCTTGGAAAGTGCAAACCGCATTGATAAAGTTGCTGTCTTTGCGCCCTCACCCCATCTTGCACTGCTTATCCAGCCCACTGTTCTGTCAGCATCCCTCCTCTGCACCTTATGTGGTACCTGCATTTTCTAGTCCTCCCTACCCAACCTATGTTTTATTCAAGAAGACCCCTCTGTTCTGCCTTGTGGCTAAACTTTCTGCTCCCTAGCATCACTGTCGTCTCTGCCAACTGCCCCCATTGTGGCTCCACTTTTTAAAGTCCTGGTAGATTCCTTACCATCAGTCACAAATAAGCTTCTTGAGCCCTGATTTCCCATTAATTCCATTTTCCTTGGTTCTCTTTCATTATTGATTCCTCTTTCTGAGAAGTCTAACCTCTATTGAGAATGATGTCCTCTTTCCTCTTAGCCTAGGATTCCCACCAGTTCCCACTTCATTAGGTATTCCTCAGTCAGGTCCTCTCCATTCTACCTCTCCTGAATCTCAAACTTTTCCAGGACACCTTTAAGAGTATCTTATAGCACTTTATACATTCAAAATCACACCTATTCCTCAAAGGCTTTTTCATCTTCTATTCTCCCTAGCCACAACTCCACTGAAACGTCTTCCCAAAATATGTCATAAAAATGAGATGTGCAAGTCTAGGCTCACGGGGGGCTTCTCTTTAGCTCTATCTGAACTTATTGTCCCTGATCCAACCTGCAATCTACCCTAAACTCCACTGCAAGTCCAGGCTTTCTCAACTACATCTTCTGTTGAATTATGATGTCTTGACAATCTATGATTACACCCCAGAGACCAACAAACCAAGTTAATGTTTCCTAATTTGACGCTCAGGATCTACCAAACTATGCTTCACTTCTTGCTTTTGTCTTAGGGAGAAAAAAGGTATTAATTTTATGATGAACCAACCTCATTTAAACATAGGCTTTATTTCTGTAAAGCATAGTCAACATGGATTTTGAACTTCATGTCAAGGGTGTCTCATAAAGTGCTCAACACAAATTCCTACAAAGACTGAAGCTAAGATGTGCTGCCAAAGCATCTCTCCTGTCTGTGCAGATGTGGGATATATTTAGACCTACACAAACCAGCTCACAGCAGAAGTGCCCACCTTTGTTAGAGCATCTTCCCAACCTCTAAGTGGTACAAGTGTCTCTCCATGGGAGATGCCATCTTGTTGCCACTTCTTATAGCAGACCACCCCTCCTATGGAGAAAGAAACTCAGAAAACAGAGTTCAACACCTGGATGCAGAAAAAAAAAGAAGCTAATTATTTTAAGCATCTCTTCTGTGCCTAGTATTTCCTTCATTAATGATGGAGATTCAGCTAATCTCTGGCTTTACTGTAAACTCAAATATAAAGTTCTAAATCCACATTAACTAGTTCTCAAAATTGCAACAATGTTGACAATTTATTCAACTACAAAAAGAGAAAAAAACAATATTTTTTATATAGTACAGTGTCATAGTTTGAAAAAATGATGCTTTTAGGTAAGAAGACACCAAAAAATTTTTTGAAGAAAATATCTGTTATTTGCCAAAGAAATATTGCATATGCTATATAATGCTATTCAACATTGATGAGGGATGACTTGAATATCAAAAATTATCGTGTGCTTTTCTTCTATAAAAGTATTGTGCACATTTTCCAGTAATTTTTTAAAGGGAAATTTGACATCCTTTGCCTCTTCCTTTGTCTGCTAATGGGAATGTAGATGGAATAACTGGAGCCTAAGCATTCAAACCATTTTAAGGAAGTTTGTAGCACATCAAAAAAAGTGAAAGTAAATATGTTAATCACTCAACTTTGTCCAACTCTTTGCAACCCCATGAACTGTAGCTCACCAGGCTCTGTTCATTGAATTATCCAGGCAAGAATACTGGAGTGGGTTATTATTCCCTTCTCCAGGGATCTTCCTGACCCAGGAATCAAACCCATGTCTCCTGCACTGCAGGCAGATTCTTTACCATCTGAGCCACTAGGACACATTGAAGATTATTTCTAATAATCTGAAGAGTTAAATATCTAAAAACACTAGGTATAATAAACATTAAATAATTTAACATTGAGTAAAGGCTCAGTACTGTAGTAAGCGAACAAAAGACAAATGGGGATGTGATCTTTAAAAAGGAGTCCTGGCCAAAATTAAGGATGACCCCAATTTTCCAGGAGGACTAAACTCGTGATCAGAAGTCTCCTTCCCCCAAGAACCACTGACAACAATCTCACTTATGTTGTGCCCATTTTAAGCTAGTGTATATTTTGTCCACTCAAATAGACAAATACATGACATTGTTCTCCTGTTCTGTGGAGAATATTTGAAATGACTTTCAGGTTTCTAAGTATTAAAACAATTTTGTACAAGAAAATTAAGTTCCACGGGTGGGGGCAAATAGCTTGTCACTTGAAATTTTAGTAAATGAATGATGTATTAAGTGGTGGCTTTGCTCCCAGGTTAACCCACTAAAGCAATTAAAATACTCTGCACTCATACAGAAAAGTAAACAAAGTGTCTATTGCTGAGCTTGTTAACTACTCTGTCTTAAAGGCCTGCTGAATATGTTAGGTTGGGTTGGTCTGTATGTGTCAGAAAGCCTAAAGTAACAGGAAGTGTGAGGTTGATTCCCTCCCTCTTCTCAGAGGTAGAGAGCTAGATGGAACAGGTTCGTGTAAGTATGGCAGGTACATGCTCCTTCCATTTGGTGACTGTCATCCTCAGAATGTGCCTTTTCTCTCATAGTACAATACGACTGCTTGAGTTCCAGTCATGTGTTCTGCATTCCAGACATTGGAAAGGACAAGGAAAAGAAATTTTTGTTAGAACATAGTCATTTTTCCACACCAAGCTGCAAGGGAGGTGGGTCACTGGGTCACCATTCCTGCAGCAGTGCTGAGGGTGGTGGGCAGGACAGCTTGGCTGTGAAAAGAGGGCATTTCAGGGAAGGAGGACAAGGATGGGCAGGGGGTGACCAGCAATTCCCACATGTGTTCATCACGTCCCAGACCAAGTGTCCATGCCTATGTTGAGCCAGATGTTAAACAGTCTTGTCAACTAGGGATATATGTTTGAAGGTACATGTCTACTTTTTAGGTGAACTATGTTTAACTGCATGAACATACTCGATTATTTTTTCTGTTTTTCTTTTGTTCATCTGTCCTTTTTCGTATTTGGAAAAAGGCTAACAAAACACATAGTCATGTCCAAATTTGATATTTTTATCATATAAACACACACAGTCACATTACACCTTAGAAGTCACAAAAAAGAATACAAAGAATATCATTAACACACTAGTCTTATCAGCAGAATTCTATATTTACTAGTATAATCTCAATGATGCTTAAGTTATTTCCCCACAAAAATATTCTTGAGGGTCTGAGGATGGAAATAAATGCATTGAAGTGTCCTGTTTTGATTGTGTACTATCTGGATGGAAACTGGAGAAAGAAAAACACAACAAAGAAAGGCAAAAGATGGCTAGATTGGGGCTGGGGCTACCAGCTCTGCCCTGGTTCTGTCCTGGATTTGCTGGGCACTGTCCGTTTTCAGACCTCAGTTTCTTCATTTACAAAATGTGGGGACTGGATTAAGCCATAAATTCACTGTTATGGATGGAATTGTGTCCCCTTAAAATTCATATTTGAAGCCTTAACTCCCAATGTGACTATATTTGGATGTAGGACTTTGAAATAAGTAAGTAAGAATAAATGAGGTCATAAGGGTGGGGCCCTGATACAGTAGAACTGATGCCCTTGTGACAAAAGGAAGAGGCACCAAAGAATCCCTGAAAGGGATTAGGGCATGAAGAGGAAAGCCCATATGAGAACACAGCAAGATGGTGGTCATCTGTCAATCAATGCAAAGAGAGTCAGCCTTGCCTGCACCTTGCTATTGGACTCCCAGCCTCTGGGACTGTGAGAAAACTATTTCTGCTGTCCAAGTCCCCCAGGCTATGGTGCTTTGTTATGGCAGTTCTAGCCAACTATTGTAGTAACTTCCAATTCTAACATTGTTTTGTTAGGAACCTAGACTGTTCTTATGTATAAAAATCAAAATATATTCATCTGAATTTAAAAACAATATTTTACAAACAATAATAGGATTGAAAATAATTCTACAAAGCAATCATCAGCTCACAGAATTTTAATCAAATAAAAATGATTGTTTCTAAGGGGCCTTAATAGCTTACAAAATGTCTCCACACAAATTACTTTATCAACTAAAGAAGTAGATGGTTTCATAGGTCACAGGATTAACCATAGGTCCATTAATTTCTGTCTAAGCATATAGATCTTGTCCCCTTCCTTCAAAAAAGGACAACAACAACAAAAAAAAAAAAAAACTGTCAAGGTAATTTATACTATAAATGAGAGTGTAGTGAGGACAATATATCAAAAAAAGTCATTTAAAGGTAATTATTGATTCTCTTCCAATTGACCACCATCTCAGGAAGACTATATTCACCATATTCACCACCTCTATTCACAGGAAGACTATAATCAGTTAGGGAAATAAGATATAAACAAAAGAGCCTAAAATAAGAGAGATGCATACAATGATAGAATATATGTCACAAAATAGTATCATCTAAAAAGATGAATGAAATATAACTGTAGAGGAAACCATAGTATTTCAAAGACTTTTTGCTGTGATATCTAGAAGATAAAATGAAGTCAGTTTAAAAAAACACATTGCTCTGGTTGGGTGGAAAAGGGATGGAAGGAAAGTGGTTAGTCCAAGAGAGTGGGAAATTATTAACCTGCTCAAAGGCTGCTTCAAGATATTTCATTATCACTTCCTGGACCCCAGCGATTGTGGCTTGATTCTTGTCATGTTTCTATCACATATATTATTTAAAATATTTGTCATTCACCTATCTTTATATATTAATCATTTATCAACCTTGGTGTCTGGGCTTTATCCAGTTACCTAAGCTTATCTCATTGGTTGGAGACAGTTCCATATGGCCACAGAAGGGTGACAGTTCTCTCTATTGGAGCTAAAAAAAAGATATCTAAGATAACAAGATATTTGTCAATATGGTGACCATCTCTTGCCAATTCTTGTTTGTGATCTATGGCCCATATTTTATTCTTGAGCCCGCTTCACTCTCAAATGTATGAATTTGGATTTTTCCTCCAACATCTGGCCAACAGTTAGGTTCCCTACTTTGGTTTTGCCCATTAACTGTGATTTATGCCTTCTCAACTGAGCATACATTACTGATACCACTGCTGACATGCATGGCTTTGGACAAAGGCCTTTCTTCTCTTATTAGTCCTATGTCATTCAAATCATACTTCTGATAATTCTTGGTAGATACAATATAGATCAATTTGGGGGGGGGGGGGTGCCTTATTCTGTTGCTGAATCATCACAAGACTCTGTATACGCTAAAAGAAGGTGCACCAGTTTCAAAACAAAACAAAACAAAACAAAACATCATTTCTAAAGGCAGCTGGATGGCAGAAAGTGCACTAGAACTTCTCATGGTCCCTCCAGTTCTAACACCTTCCCGGGTTGGATTCCAGAGTGCATAGCTGAAGTAAGGTGTTCCACTTTTTGAAGCAATGAAACTGATGAATTCATTTTGACAATTAACTCTTTGAACATCATTATTTAACTTCAGTTCAGATTTACCAAGGAGTCATTGCTTCTTGATTGCCACCTCAAAAGTTTAGAAGGAGTTTCTAAATCTTGTGGAATAGAATCAATTTTTTCCTAGTGTTATTATAGTTCCATTACTGGATGAATTTAATGAGATCTCATTATTAACTAAATTCTCACAAATATAGGCCATACAACTTCACTCTTAAATTATTGCTTTCTTATCCAGAGAAAAGGACTCAGAAGTTAACTAATATAATCTTTGACTGATATGGAAAGTAGGAAAATTAATATAAACTTACTGAGACTCTGGAGGTTTTACTGAATAGTGGTAGGTGTGTCTTCTGAGTATTGGCAGTGACAGGATGCTGTTTCTTTAAACAAAAAAAAATGTTTTAAAATAAATTATAATGATTGACATGTTCTTGGGCTTGCAACACCTCTTAATTCTTAATATTTCTTTCCACTTCTTCAAGCTTATATTTCCTTCTATTTTCAGCTTCGTTTGTATCATTTAAATTCTTTTTTCTCTCTCCCAAAAGAAAATTTCAAATCTTTCCAAGTAATACAAAATAATCTATGCACTGTATTCATAGCCATGTAAATGTAGAAGAAACTGGTTTGGGGGAAAAAAAAAACTAAAGAAAACTGAAATGTTTAAGATGGTTTATGGGTAAGGTATTTTTTCTTCTTATTTTTAAAAACTGCCTACAATTAGTAATAAACACTTTTGTAATAACAATAATAATAAAATGATGATAGTAATAAGACCAGTAACATCATGAAAAGAACATGAGCTCAGGAGTCAAATAAATGTGATTTAAATTATTGCCATGAGACCATGAACAAGTCTCATCACCTTTATAAGGCACTATTGTTACTTTTTGTCAAATTCCTTACAGAATACCTTCCTCCCAAAGTTGACGTTAAACTCTGTAAATTACTTCACATGATCATGCTACTCTTTTATAAAGTAAAATTATCATCCAAATTGAAGAAGCCTCAATGAAAAGTAAGCTAAGACAATGTTCTGACTCAAAAATCTTATATCTGTGTCTCTGCATAGAAAGTTGGACACCAAAACAGAAATGCTCACTGCAGGAGTACATCAGCCCAAGGTATCGTAAAGCTTGCGACCATAAAGCCGGTGGTAGGCAGGTGTGATTTTAGTCAAGGTTTCAACTTTTTCCTACCTGAATACAGGGTAGTCATTAGATTCTTCAGTGGCCTGTCTAGTTTCTCAAACACCTGGTAAAATTAAATGCCTAAAGACTAGCAAAAGATATGTTCATTGTATATAGCCACCATAAAACTAATGAACTGAAAAGTCTGAAATTCTTTTACTGTCAGAAGCGATGTGATCTAACTTAGGAAACCATCTCCCTGACTCTGTAAGGGGAGGACGGGGAGCTTTCTTTGATGCTATGCATGTGTAATAATGGTTCCACTCAGGAAACCTAGAATAATTAGACTAAATTGTTTTTATTCTCTTGAGAGAGCCTAGTAACAATGATTATAAGAGATTTAGCCATTTCAGGAAATAGGCAGGCTCTATTATAAACTTCAGGAATATAATCTCTGATGAATAAAGTAGCTTGTATAAAAATTTACAAAAAAGTACTTTTTAGTCAGAAATTAGCATATGTAACAAACTGGTACTGAGCTCCTACTGTTACATGCCAAGATCTGAAGATACAATACAAAATTAATGCCATCTTGATAGTGAATCCCTAACAAATCCTGTCTATTTTACATCCACAATACACCCTTTTCATCCCTGCCTGCAATATTGTTGCTCAAATTATCTACAATTAGTAACACTTTTGTGATAATAATAATAGAATGTTTATAATAATAATAAACCAAATAACATAGTGTTAAGAACATGAGTTCAGGAATCAAATAAATCTGATATAACTTCTTGCCCTCAACCTTCAATTCAAGCCTTCATCTTTTCTCATTTGGATAGATGATGACAGCCTTCTGTCCATTTTACTTTTTTGCAATTTTTTTTCCATGGCTAATTAATTGACCAACCTTTCTCCAGAATCCTTGCCCTTCAGGAAAACATCCAAGCTTCTCCTGATTTTGCCTCTGGTTTTTTCCTTTGGTCTCATCTTTCACCATCCCTATTCTACTACAATGCTATGCTGTGCAGTGCTTAGTTGCTCAGTCACCTCTTTGTGACCCTATGGACTGTAGCCCAGCGGTCTCCTCTATCCATAGAGATTCTCCATTCAAGAATACTGGAGTGGGTTGCCATGCCCTCCTCCAGGGGTTGTTCCCAACCCAGGAATCGAACCCAGGTCTCCCACATTGCAGGTGAATTCTTTATCATCTGAATCCTAGTGAACTTTAAATATATATTCACAGTCACACATTGTGATGTGCTTTCCACACCCTATCTACTCAAGCTTTTTGTCTCCTTGGTGTGCCCTTGACCATCTCTTTGCTTGGATAATTCTTTCCCATTACCCTAGAGCTCACTTTATTACTCATGCCTTTTAATTTTCCATATGTTTGAAGCTTTGATATTCAGGTCCTTGCTGATCCTGGAGAGACTGCTCCTTGAAGGCTAGCCAATTCCCAGAGACTGTAAACAACTCACCTGGGAGAGTGTCTTTCATCAGCAAACCAACCAATGCACAGCCCACAGCCAGGCTACCCCTTTATCAAGCTCTCAAACTTCAAACCACTCTTTCGCAGTACTAAACATCCCTTGGGGCTTCCCTGGTGGCCAAGTGGTAAAGAATCTGCCTGTAATGCGGGAGACCCAGGTTTGTTCCATGGGTCAGGAAGACCATCTGCAGAAGGGAAACCTTGGGATAACAATAAGGGATAGCCCTTGTGCCCCAGAGCCTGTCGAAATTATTCAAACTAGCCAATCTTAAACCTACTTACCTTGCTTCTCTAGTTCCTTCCTGTGGAAACCAC
This sequence comes from Ovis canadensis, assembly GCF_042477335.2. Classification (NCBI taxonomy): domain Eukaryota; kingdom Metazoa; phylum Chordata; class Mammalia; order Artiodactyla; family Bovidae; genus Ovis; species Ovis canadensis. The sequence goes on along the minus strand of NC_091246.1, from coordinate 193,109,487 downwards.
AATAAAGACTGCATGACTTCCCCTGGCTCCCTCTGCCTACTGAGGGACCTTGCTGATTTCCTGTGGGGAATGAAGGGGGCCTTCTCGTGGGAATTCTGAGTAACAAAGTATCTTTTCAGTGGCAACTACCTTCTTATCTGTTGGCCTCACCTAACATGAGTAACAATGAAACAGTTTAAAACACTTAACTCTATTATCATCCACTGTGGAAAACCTGCCCAAATCCCTTCCTCTCCCAGGTGACCATGATAAAGTGTATCTTATCTGTGCTTTCATTGGCTATATAAATACCATCCGCCCCCCTCTTACTGCGTTGATAATATGGCAAGCTTCCCCATCAAGCTCTCTGGCCATAACTACATCTTGTATATATATTTATTGCCAAACTTCCAAGTAACACCTATAGAGAGTGTAGAGCAAACTCTCCAGTTGAACTGAACTCAACTAGAAAATGAGCTCTGCCTTCAGAAAACATCAATATGAAGAACGATGCAGAGCAGCAAGCAGATGATTCCAGTTCATCCTGGGAAACTCAAAGATAGCAATAAACAGGGACACTGGAGGAACTGAAGGATACACATGAGACCCTTGACTGGACATGTAACAGTTTAAAAGGTTTCACTTTGTTTTCCTTTTTGTCTTAAAAAGTCTAAAGTTTCTCCTGCTTTCAACAGCATTTGCACATTCAGTTCAGTTGAGTCACACAGTCATGTCCAACTCTTTGCGACCCCATGAATCACAGCACACCAGGCCTCCCTGTCCTTCACCAACTCGCGGAGTTCACCCAAACCCATGTCCATTGTGTCAGTGATGCCATCAACCATCTCATCCTCTGTCGTCCCCTTCTCTTCCTGCCCTCAAACTTTCCCAGCATCAGGGTCTTTTCAAATGAGTCAACTCTTCACATCAGGTGGCCAAAGTATTGAAGTTGCAGCTTCAACATCAGTCCTTCCAATGAACACTCAGGACTGACCTCCTTTAGAATGGACAGGTTGGATCTCCTTGCAGTCCAAGGGACTCTCAAGAGTCTTCTCCAACACCACTGTTCAAAAGCATCAATTCTTCAGCATTCAACTTTCTTTATAGTCCAACTCTCACATCCATATATGACTACTGGAAAAACCATAGCCTTGACTAGACAGACCTTTGTTGGCAAAGTAATGTCTCTGCTTTTTAATATGCTATCTAGGTTGGTCATAACTTTCCTTCCAAGGAGTAAGCATCTTTTAATTTCATGGCTGCAATCACCATTTGCAGTGATTTTGGAGGCCCAAAAAATAAAGTCAGCCACTGTTTCCCATCTATTTGCCATGGTAAATTTGAAGCACTAACAACGAAAAAGAAGAAACACAAGCTGGAATCAAGATTGCCGGGAGAAATATCAATAACCTCAGATATGCAGATGACACCACCCTTATGGCAGAGAGTGAAGAGGAACTAAAAAGCCTCTTGATGAAAGTGAAAGAGGAGAGTGAAAAAGTTGGCTTAAGGCTCAACATTCAGAAAACGAAGATCATGGCATCCGGTCCCATCACTCCATGAGAAATGGGGAAACAGTGGAAACAGTGTCAGACTTTATTTTGGGGGGCTCCGAAATCACTGCAGATGGTGATTGCAGCCATGAAATTAAAAGACGTTTACTCCTTGGAAGAAAAGTTATGACCAACCTAGATAGCATATTCAAAAGCAAAGATATTAATTTGCCGACTAAGGTCCATCTAGTCAAGGCTATGGTTTTTCCAGTAATCATGTATGGATGTGAGAGTTGGACTGTGAAGAAAGCTGAGTGCCGAAGAATTGATGCTTTTGAACTGTGGTGGTGGAGAAGACTCTTGAGAGTCCCTTGGACTGCAAGGAGATCTAACTAGTCCATTCTAAAGGAGATCAGCCCTGGGATTTCTTTGGAAGAAATGATGCTAGAGCTGAAACTCCAGTACTTTGGCCATCTCATGTGAAGAGTTGACTCATTGGAAAAGACTCTGATGCTGGGAGGGATTGGGGACAGGAGGAGAAGGGGATCTGTAAACTTTAATGTAGTTAAAGTTTAAACTACAGAGGATGAGATGGCTGGATGGCATCACTGACTCGATGGACATGAGTCTAAGTGAACTCAGGCAGTTGGTGATGGACAGGGAGGCCTAGCGAGCTGCGATTCATGGGGTCGCAAAGAGTCCGACACGACTGAGCGACTGAACTGAACTGAACAGAATGAAAAGAAATGGCCTCAAAATCAATTAATTTGGAGCTCCTGACTATTGGGATGGATGACTTGGCATATTTACAAAGAAGAAGATCATTATATCAATCAAATTAGCTGTCTTGGATTTCACCTTCTAAATGTGCTTTCACCATGCCCTGTCTCTATTTCCTCCGCTAGTATCTTTGTCATGGCTAATGTTGGTCTTATACCTTCCTGGGGGCTTCTGAGGTGGTGCTAGCGGTGGAGAAATTGCCTGCCAATGCAGGAGACATAAGAGGCAGGTTCAATTCCTGGGTCGGGAAGATTCCCCTGGAAGAGGGCATGGCAACTCACTCCAGTATTCTTGCCTGAGAAATCCCATGGACAGAGGAGCCTGCAGGACAGTGGTGGGGTTGGGGGGTGGGGGGGAGGAGGCTACAGTCCATAGAGTCACAAAGAGTCAGACACAAATGAAGCAACTTAGCAAGCATGTACGCACATACAGCATGCCTTCCTCCAGAATGAAAGACCAAGCAGTGATTAAATGTCCTGATCTGCATTTTCAGGCCCTATTTGCCTACTTGATTAAATATTCAGTAGAGACTATGAGGATATAGCCAGTCTATTGCCCCTTTCATCTTACCTCAACACTTCCATCACAACTTTTCATCCAAGCTTGACAAACTGACTTACCAACATATCAATTTTAGGCATATAATCAAAGCCTGTGATTTAATAATTCACTCTACTCTCCAAATACATAGTCATTATGCCTTGAAAGCATGTTATACTGCATTGTAATTTTCCATAAAATTGCAAATGATGGTAAGCCATAATCCATGACACCAATTCTGGTCAGAGCCAATACAAAAGTCTGGATGGAGCCAGAATGCTTCAAACGAGTAATCTTAAATGAGGGAGGAACTACTTGAATCCTAATTGGATTGTCATCAGTTAAATTTTAATGCTGAGCTGCATCTAAAACTGTACGCACAGTGGAATTTTTTATTCTGATGTTACTATTATTTATATTATATAAAACTATTACTGATATTGTTGGTACACAAATTTACTTTCTCAATCCTATTCAGGCCCCTTAGAGAGCATACTTACAGGGATGACCTTTCCGATAAAACCATTCACAAAAAGTAACTCTTAATGCGATCTCATTAACATTGATTTTTCTGGAGGAGCTGGGGAATCTTGAAAGAAATACAAAAAGTCACAAGTCAAATTTCTGAATGAATTATTAAGTTCATTACATGGATTGTCACCCAAATTTCTTATCCAACAACAAACTCACTTGGAATATTGAAAACAACATAGGAACTTTGATGGAGGCGTATGTAGTTTAAAGATTGTGATGGCTTGACTGAGATTAGAGCAATGCTAAAAGACCTGCCTGCCTTACTGAACTGTTGATGCTCTTCAGCATTGCTAATAATTGTAGAGATGAGGCTGTTTATCAGTGTGTTTGTCTGCTCTTTTGTTTTGGCCCTATAATATAATTCACGTGATAATATAATAACAGAACAAGTCCTAGTCCCTATTGCAATATTTTACCTTCAGTCTTGGTGACTCAGTTAACACAGCCTCAGACTCTCAGAAGAATTCTGTCCCTTCTTCAGGAAGAATTTAATGTATCTGGGTTCCTAATTCAAGTCACTCAGAATCAAGACTGCCTGATGGTTAGTTGGGCTCTGAGATTATATTCCATTTTCCCTCCAGCTTTATTGAGATTTAACTGACATATTGTGTATATTTAAGGTGTACAATGTGTTAACTTTATTGCTTATATATTGCAAAATGATTACCACCATAGTATTAGCTAACACCTCCGTCCCATCCAATAATTATGCTTTCTTCTTTGTGGTGAGAACATTAAAGATGTCCTAATGGTCCTACTTACAATTTCTTACAACGGTGCAAAAGCAATATGCATTCAGTAGAAACTATACTTTTAATTTTTTCCCCAAGATTAGCATCATGCAGTATATACTCTTTTGTGATGCTGGGCAGCATTAGCAAACTGTATGTACCAGTCAGCCACACGATCACAAGGGTAAACAGCCAGTACATTTATGGCCATTCTGTATCCAGTCATCCTGCTTTCCACTTTCAGTATAGTATTCAGTGGGCTTCCCTGGTGGCTCAACAGTAAAGAATCCACTTGCAGTGTAGGAGATATAGAAGACTTGGGTTTGGTCCCTGGGTCAAGAAGATTCCCTGGAAGAGGGAATGGCAACTGACTCCAGTATTCTTGCCTGGACAGTCCCATGGACAGAGGACCCTGGTGGGCTCCAGTCCATTGGGTCGCAAAGAGTCAGATACAACTAAATTAGCTGAGCATGCATGCATGCATAATATTCAATAAATGGTATTAGATATTCAACATTTTATTATAAGTAGGCTTTCTAGTAGGTTATTTTGTGCAACTGTATGCTAATAGAAGTGTTCTGAGCATGTTTAAAGTAGGTTAGGCTAAGCCATGATATTCTATAGGTTAAGTGTATTAAATGCATATCTGTTCTGATGTTTGCTATTTCCTTCTTTCTGCTAACTTTGAACTTATTTTATTCTTTTTTTTTAATTTTATTGGGGTGTAAATGTAAGTTGTTTATTTTTAATCTTTCTTCTTCCTTAATATAGGCATTTATCACTGTAAAATTCCTTCTTAGACCTGCTTTTACAGAATCCTCTATGGGGTTTTTTTTCCTTTTTTTTTTTTTGCTTTTTATTTTATTTTTTATTTTTTTTTTTAATTTTTATTTTTACTTTATTTTACTTTACAATACTGTATTGGTTTTGCGATACATTGACATGAATCCACCACGGGTGTACATGCATTCCCAAACATAAACCCCCCTCTCACCTCCCTCCCCATAACATCTCTCTGGGTCATCCTATATGTTTTAATGTGTTGTAGTTACATTTTCATTTGTTTCAAGATTCAAGATTTCATTTGATTCAAGATTTCCCTTTTGATTTCTTCATGACTCATCAGTTGCTTGTATAAAAAACATTTTTTTAAAGTCATACATCTTCCACATGGAAGACAAGAGAATGCACCTCAAAACCTCTAACTAAATGAACAGAATGGACAAGGATCCCCTTTGCCATGGTCAGAAGTCATTACCACATTTGAGCCAAGACTTTGCTTTCCATAAACTGCTACAAGATTAGCTGGCACATAACAGTGGATATCATTATTTCCAGTCTACGGAAAAGGAAACCAGGGCTTCAGGTTCAGTTCAGTTCAGTCGCTCAGTAGTGTCCGACTCTTTGTGACCCCATGAATTGCAGCACGCCAGGCCTCCCTATCCATCACCAACACCCGGAGTTCACTCAGACTCACGTCCATCGAGTCAGTGATGCCATCCAGCCATCTCATCCTCTGTCGTCCCCTTCTGCTCCTGCCCCCAACCCCTCCCAGCATCAGAGTCTTTTCCAATGAGTCAACTCTTCACGAGATGGCCAAAGTACTGGAGTTTCAGCTTTAGCATCATTCCCTCCAAAGAAATCCCAGGGCTGATCTCCTTTAGAATGGAGTGGTTGGATCTCCTTGCAGTCCAAGGGACTCTCAAGAGTCTTCTCCACCACCACAGTTCAAAAGCATCAATTCTTCGGCACTCAGCTTTCTTCACAGTCCAACTCTCACATTCATACATGACACCTGGAAAAACCATAGCCTTGACTAGATGGACCTTTGTTGGCAAAGTAATGTCTCTGCTTTTCAATATGCTATCTAGGCTAGACATAACTTTTCTTCCAAGGAGTAAGTGTCTTTTAATTCATGGCTGCAATCACCATCTGCAGTGATTTTGGAGCCCCCCAAAATAAAGTCTGACACTGTTTCCACTGTTTCCCCATCTATTTCCCATGAAGTGATGGGACTGGATGCCATGATCTTCGTTTTCTGAATGTTGAGCTTTAAGCCAACATTTTCACTCTCCTCTTTCACTTTCATCAAGAGGCTTTTTAGTTCCTCTTCACTTTCTGCCATAAGGGTGGTGTCATCTGCATATCTGAGGTTATTGATATTTCTCCTGGCAATCTTGATTCCAGCTTGTGCTTCTTCCAGCCCAGTGTTTCTCATGATGTACTCTGCATATAAGATAAATAAGCACGATGACAATATACCGCCTTGACCTACTCCTTTCACTACTTGGAACCAGTCTGTTGTTCCATGTCCAGTTCTAACTGTTTCTTCTTGACCTGCACACAGGTTTCTCAAGAGGCAGGTCAGGTGGTCTGGTATTCCTGTCTCTTTCAGAATTTTCCACAGTTTATTGTGATCCACACAGTCAAAGGCTTTGGCATGATAAAGCAGAAACAGATGGTTTTCTGGAACTCTCTTGCTTTTTCTATGATCCAGCAGATGTTGGCAATTTGATCTCTGGTTCCTCTGCCTTTTCTAAGACCAGCTTGAACATCTGGAAGTTCACGGTTCACGTATCACTGAAGCCTGGCTTGGAGAATTTTGAGCATTACATTACTAGCATGTGAGATGAGTGCAATCGTGCAGTAGTTTGAGCATTCTTTGGCATTGCCTTTCTTTGGGATTGGGATGAAAACTGACCTTTTCCAGTGCTGTGGCCGCTGCTGAGTTTTCCAACCAGGGCTTAGAGAAGTTAAATATCTACCATAGGAAATAAAGAAATTGGAAGAACTGTTAATATATTGTCTATAAAATTTTAAAAGACAGTGTTATTCTCATCAACTGTGGTGTTTGTAACTTCAAAGTCACTGTCTAATCCACAGTCTTAGAAGGACAAGTTCTTCAGTACCTCAGTACTCCTTGGAAGGGTAATTCATTTTATCTTGTCTGGCTCCTCTCTAAGACTAGAATTGATTCCTGAATGCTGGTGAAAATAAATGATTTTCTTAGAATACAATGTGTAAAGTTATCATTGGAATTTTTCAACCCAGTAAGTCCTGCTCCTGTTTGCTATCAACTGTTCCCTGACTTGCTTGGTTGTGTGTTATCAGTTTCTTTCAGTATGATTTTCAAGCCTGCTGGGACTTCACTCAACCAAGTGGTTACCCAACATCTGGCTCCATGGTCTCCAAATGTTGGATTTCATATTCTTCAGTTCAGTTCAGTCCAGTCGCTCAGTCGTGTCCGACTCTTTGCGACCCCATGAATTGCAGCATGCCAGGCCTCCCTGTCCATCACCAACTCCCGGAGTTCACTCAGACTCACGTCCATCGAGCCATCTCATCCTCTGTCGTCCCCTTCTCCTCCTGCCCCCAATCCCTCCCAGCATTAGAGTCTTTCCCAATGAGTCAACTCTTCTCATGAGGTGGCCAAAGTACTGGAGCTTCAGCTTTAGCATCATTCCTTCCAAAGAAATCCCAGGGTCAATTTCCTTCAGAATGGACTGGTTGGATCTCCTTGCAGTCCAAGGGACTCTCAAGAGTCTTCTCCAACACCATAGTTCAAAAGCATCAATTCTTCCATGCTCAGCCTTCTTCACAGTCCAGCTCTCATATTCTTAGCTGTTTCTTAATCTAACACCAGCATTTAGATCCCACCCTGCATTGGATGACCCAACATGAGACAGATTCCAGTCAAGCATAGTGATATTTCACCCATCTAAATGTTGAGAACAAAGCTACAGGAAGCCAACAAGGAGTGGTTCTGCACCTCAGAACCAGCAACTTCAGGAAGACACCCTACCTCTTAGGCTGAAGGGAAAAGAAAGAGGGAAAAATCCTAGACCCTGGTGAGGGTAATAGTAATTTTGTAACAGCTGCAGTAGCTGTATAACAAGAAAATGAGACAGAAACTCTGACCTTCTGGTGAACACAGCCACTGCCCACTCGAGCCCCAGAGGAGAGGAGTAAAGGAAATAAATACCCCAACCTCTCTCTATTCCTGCCTTCCTATCTTCTGATTGTGGAAGTTATGGGACAAGCGAGGTTGGCTGGGACAGCCAGTAATAGTCATTTTCCTAGAACATAAAACAAGGTGGAGAGAAGGGTGCAGATTGGAACTGGAGGAAAGAAAGGAAGCATCTATCACACCTCCACATACCTGCTTTTTCCCTCAGGAAGTGTCTAGTTTGCATTCAGGGTTCTCCCCTCTGGACTAGTGTGTTTCATGGCTCTGTAGAAGTCTTTTCAGATAGGTTCACCACAAGTTGTAGATATTTGCTAATTTGGGCTTTTGGATATCCCTTTCCTCTTGTTTTGATAGTAACACCACCAGAACTCTTTTGAGGAGTCTTAGCATCCCAATTCCTATTTTATGTGGTACATGGCTGATTTAAACACCCCCACTGACAGAGATTGGGTCCATTTTTAAGCAGCAGCATCAGGCTAAAATACCCAAAAGACAGTATTTCAGTAGCAACCAAGTCAAGTAAGTCAAAACAAATGAATTGACACATGAAATTCTGTCCAGTTTCAAATTTCACCTCTCAAAAGATGTCATCTACTGTTTCTTAACTGTAACTCTAATTATCTCATTGTGTTATAGGATGTTATAGAGCTATTTCCCTTCTAAGATTGTAAAGCCAGAGACCACAACTGTTCTTTATATCCCTAATATCTAGCACAATCTCTGACATTCAGTTAACACTTGTTGGAATAAATGGGGGAAGTGACACACGAGGATGAACATCCTGGCACAGTAGTATCCAGATGATGACTGATCCTCACAGAGATTTTGTCACTACATATCAGCCTGTGTGTCTACCTGGTGTCAAGAGTCAGAGTAAGAGGCATAGCAAAAAGAAGGATAGATGATGATAAAGAGAGACTAGGAAATAAGTTTTTAGCTTTTTATGGATAGAGAAATGACTGAAAACCGGATATCTTGGTAAAAATTGAAATGTTCCTACATTGTATTTGCCATATAAAGTGAAGTGAAGTGAAGTGAAAGTCGCTCAGTCATGTCTGACTCTTTGTGATCCCATGGACTCTTTAGTCCATGGAATTCTCCAGTCCAGAATACTGGAGTGAGTAGCTTTTCCCTTCTCCAGGGGATCTTCCTAACCCAGGAATTGAACAGGGGTCTCCTGCATTGCAGGTGGATTCTTTACCAACTGAGTTATCACTACAAAATTGGGAGTAGAGAATGCACAAGATTAAGGAACTAAAAAGGTTAAATAAGGAAGAGCCATGTTTCTGATAGGAGAATAAGAAGACCCACCAATACCTGGATCACTTCTATTGTTTTCCAACATATAGCCCTGGTCTACCTAGGTGGCCATTCCCATACCTTTATTCTCATTGTCTTTTTTTTTTTTTTTCAAAACCTGGAATGTGCCCCCGCTTCTTTTTACCATATCCCTCAAGGCCAAATTCAAATTACACTCCCTCCCAGAATCCATCTTACCTACTATGACTCATATTATTAATACTGTAGAGAAAACACAGAAAAAGAGGGAGTCTCCAAACACAATTGTCCAAGAGATCACCATGGAGGTTAGAAGAGATAAAATGGTCAAAGTCAACTAACTTCAAAACAGATTCACTTTTGTCTATTTGTTTGAGACTCAATAGAAGATGACTCCACATCATTCAATATTCTTCTGCTTTGTTACATTAATGTTCCACCTGCATAATATTTTTCATCCTCTCAAAATTATAAAGGTTATGTGGGAGGAAGGAAAATAGCAAGCATGAGTTAAAATTCACTTACCCTCCCCCTTCCCTACCATAGCACCTAGCAAGCCCAGGATTAGGTGTTTAATAGATATGTGATCATTTTGATCAATCAAAATGACATTATATGAAGAGCAGTCACTTTTTATCATGAAATCTCCTTCAAATGATTGGAATGTGTTTCAAGCAGCTTCATTTCTCTTAGGAAGCTAATATCCATAAATATATCCATGTATATCTTTAGATTGCATTAAAATTTGCTGGTTGAGCAAATATATATATAGAGAGAGCATAAATATATATATATATATATATATATATATATATATATATAAAACACCTTGCCTGCTCTAAATTCCTAAAAATGACAAATCATATTTCAAAAATAATAAATCCACATTATAGCATATAAGATATTGAAAAGACAAGATCAGATTGACAGACAAAGTATAGCTGAAAGGACATGCAAAAAGAAATTGCTGAAAATATAAGTGATGAGTCCTAGTCATGAGAGCCTTCCTTATGATGTCACAAAAACAACTCCAAAAATGTGTTTACTTGACACACAAGCCTCAGTCTCTCAGGTTACACATCACCAGGGGATTGGTGGAGGGTCGATTACACAAATCACTCTAGGATCCAGGCTCAGGGAGGTCCATTCCTTTTCAGAAAGAATATCATTTATAATATTCAGACAGCAGAGTGCTTGGTGTGGACCCATGAAATCCTTGCAACTAGACTCGTAAGTAATTTGCAGAATCCCTCTTGCTAAGGCTGCTGATTGGGCTACAACTACAGCACCTGCTGGGCTTCCCAAGTGGCTCAGTGGTAAAGAATTCATCTGCAGTTCAGGGACACGGGTTCAATTCCTGTGTTGGGAAGATCCCCTGGAAAAGGCTATGGCAACCCACTCCATTTTCTTGCTTGGAAAATCACATGGACAGAGGAGTCTGGTGGGCTACAGTCCATGGGGTCACAAAAGAGTCAGACACGACTTAGCAACTAAACAATAACAGTTGCTAGAACAGGAAGAGGGAAAGGCCAGCCAACTGCCTCAGCCTGTAATAGTGCTATATCACCTCCCAATGACCTCCAATTGACCCAAGTATCCACGTGGCCCTCTCCAATATGACTGAGAAATATAGAAGAGAAAATTGAGTATTTGCTGAATATTAGTCCCTGCCACCCCTGGAGAAGGAAATGGCAACCCACTCTGGTGCCCTTGCTTAGAGAATTCCATGGGCAGAGGAGCTTGGCAGGCTACAGTCCATGGGGTCATACAGAGTCAGATATGACTGAGCAACTAAGCACACACACACACACACATTCTCTGCCACTTAGTGTAAAAATTTTTCCTTCGTCTTCAAATGATACTGTGTGACTTGATTTCAGGAGAATGGTAGGTAGATCCTAATCTGTAAAAGACTCCTAGAGAAAGAAGAAGCAAGGAGATAAGAGCTGTTGACAAGGAACCATGCCTCCATCTTGCATATATTACCTAAGGAACTTCTTTTCCATCACTTCTTTCCTGTTTTTCTAGTACCTATGTGCTGCATGCTAAGGCACCTCAGTCCTGTCCGACTCTGCAACACTATGGACTGTCACCCGCCAGGCTCTTCTGGCTATGGGATTCTCCAGGCAAGAATATAGAAGTGGGTTGCCATGCCCTCTTCCAGGGAATCTTCCTGACCCAAGGACTGAACCCGTGTCTCATGTCTCCTGTATTGGCAGGTGGTTCTTTATCCCTAGTGCCACCTGGGAAGCCCTTATTTAGTACATCTCCTCCTTTTTAATTTTCTCCTTAAAATCAAGGAGGAGTCAATCCCATCCTTGGATGAAGATTCTTTAATGGTCTAGTGGATAGAATATCTACTAAATATTCTTAAATTTCTTCTAAATGTATTCATCCAGACTTTCAGTCATAAAGTAGTATGGAGTACTTCTTTTTAAAAACTTTTAATTGGAGGGGATAATTGCTTTACAATATTGTATTAGTTTCTGCCATATATCAACATGAATCAGCCATAAGCCTACATATGGCCCCTCCCTCTTGAACCCCCCTCCCACCTCCCACCCCATCCCACTCCTTTAGTTTGTCACAGAGCACCTGATTTGAGCTCCCTGCATCATACAGCAAATTCCTTCAGGCTATTTGTTTACATAAGGTAATGTATTTGTTTCAATGTAACTCTTTCAACTTGTTCCTCCCTCTCCTTCCCTTGACTGTGTGCACAAGTCTGTTCTCTATGTCTGCATCTCCACTGTTTTTCTGCAAATAGATTCATCAGTACCATCTTTCTAGATTCCATATGAGTGAAGTCGCTCAGTCGTGTCCGACTCTTTGTGACCGCATGGACTGTAGCCCACCAGGCACTTCCTCCATGGGATTCTCCAGGCAAGAATACTGGAGTGGGTTGCCATTTCCTTCTCCAATAAAATAGATAGCCAATGGGAATTTGCTGTAGGCTCAGGAAACTCAAACAGGGGTGGGATGGGGAGGGAGATGGGAGGGAGGTGCAAAAGGGAGGGGACATATGTATACCTATGGCTGATTCGTGTTGGGGTTCAACAGAAAACAGCAAAATTTTGAATAGCAATTATCCTTCAATTAAAAAATAAATGAAAAAGAAAAAAAAAATGACAGAAGCTTTTTGAATTCCGTAAACCTGGACTCAAGTCCATCTGGACTCAAGGGGTGTACAATAAACTTTAGACACCTTTCATAAGCTTGGAATCTAATATTATGAATATTAGATTCCATATATATGTGTACAAATATTGCATACAAATATGTATACAATATTTGTTTTTCTCTTTCTGACTTCCTTCACTCTGTGTAATAGTCTCTAAGTTTGTCCACCTTGAAGTACCTTCTATGTATCACACAATGTGCTAGGTTCTCTGTCTCTGAATGCACAAAATCAAATCAAACCTGGGTTCTGCACAAACAGAAGCCACAGCGAAACACATGGAGTTAAGTCTCTGGGGCATAATTGCCGAATCTTCCAGAGTTTAGCGATGAAGGAAGAGGATTCATTCTTTAGTGAACATGCCAGGAAAGGTTTAGAAGGGCTTCGTAATGCAAGTGACATTGGAAGAAACTTGAAAGGTCCAATTTAGATATTACAAGCATTAGGGAAACGTTCTATTATTTTTTCAATCTTTCCTCACGACAGTTACTTCTTGTTTTTCAATTCATCTTCCCATTTACTTGCTTGGCAGAAGTGGCAGGAACCCAGAGGGATGCCACCTTTATCAGCTTCCAAATCATTCAACTCTGCCTTTCCCAGCTGTTGTGCTAAATTTAAGTCTGAAAAACCAACCTGGAGGCACAGGAAGCTGACTGCTCCTTTCCCACTTCATGGTCGAGTCAGCTTTTAAAATAATGCTTCCCATATTTGTTATTCTCCTTCTTTAGCACCATTGCCAGCTGTACTTTCCACTGCACATGAATTTTGGTCTATTCCAATTTTCCACTCCTCTGACTCTAATCCCATGGTTACAAATGGAATCCCAGGCTGCACTAATATCTCTTACTTGCTGGCACTGAAAAGATCAATATTTCAAAATGCCATATGTTTTATAGATCAGCAATGGCATGCATACAAATAAGTGAGATCTGAACCATTACAAGTATCTGTAAGTTACAAAAACAGCTGTCAAAAAAGGCAAGTTATCCCTTGTGGCTACATATCCAAAGGTCATCTTGAAGGCTGACCAAGATGCCAACTCTTCATGTGTCTTTGTCCATATCTGGGAGTTTGAAGGAGAAAAGGATCACCAAAAATGCCAAGAGCATGCTGAGTAATTTGATGCTGAATGAACACATTGGCAACTAGACATCCCCAGAGTTCAGCCTGAGGCTCTATCCAGTGGCAACATTTGGTTCCTGAGAGTCTTGCTTGTACTCATTCTTTCACCTCATTCATTCAACAAATACTCATTGAGCACCTCTACCTCATGGCCTGAACTATGTTCCATGGATAAAAGGACAAATAAATCTCTTCTCAAGAGGCTCTTGCTCCACAAGAGGAAACATGTACATAGGTAATAAAGTGTAATAGGCACAAAGAGAGAGGAAAACTCTCAACTTCAAGGACCCCAGGAGTCTTCCAAGAGGAAGTGAGCCTGAGCTAAGTGTTGAACAATTTCAACACTTTCCACAATTTTACAGTTAAACTATTTCAGAATGCATCTGGTAGAAAGAATGATGCATGTCACAAACTGCAGATGGTTCAATATGACCAAGCAATTCATGACAATGGACATGTGAGACATAGAAAGAAAAAATAAGAAATCATCTTTGTTTCAAAAATGTTAGAGTTCTTAGGGATGGTTAGGGACAGGATCTAGCAGGTATAGATGATCCATTGTGTACATCCATGGATGCTTCCACCCAGTGTTATTTAATTTTATTCTTCCAGTAGTCCTCAAGGTACATTTAGTAAAGGCACTCTCTCTTTTGCAGATAGGAAAAGGAGGACACAGAGAGATTCAGTATCTTGCCTTGGATCTTCACATAGTAGATTATTAAATTAGACTACAAGCCATGGACTCAAAAGTTTACAGAATATATAAAAATTCCAGCTGAATGATGTTTGGAGCCAGACCAAGAGACATAAATCCTTAGATATAGAAATCTGATGAAAGGAAAAATTACTGTTCATAGAGTGAAATATAATAAGATTGATGTAGCAGATAAAATACAAAACTGAACTATGGGATAGAAATTCATCAGGGAGAGAAGAATAAGCACATCTTTACAGGGAGAAAATAAATAGACTCTTAGAAGTCAAAGTCATTAATGTGTGGTCAGAGTTAGCTCTCTTCAGCTACACTGGACTCATCAAAGCACTTTGCAGGGTTGGACAAAGATTTGCAGAATGCCTATGAGATACAAAACTTTATATCTTTACTTCAGAAACCTTCTTTAATTTACCTTCATAACAAATCAATAAGCTTCCCTATTATCTCATCCATGAGATGGAAGTGAATCCAGGTTGAAAGATAAAACACATGTCACATGCATACATATCACAGTGTTCAGAAAAGTAGTTCAGTTCAGTTCAGTTGCTCAGTCATGTCTGACTCTTTGTGACCCCATGAATCGCAGCACGCCAGGCCTCCCTGTCCATCACCAGCTCCCGGAGTTCACCCAAACCCGTGTCCATCGAGTTGGTGATGCCATCCAGCCATCTCATCCTCTGTCATCCCCTTCTCCTCCTGCCCCCAGTCCCTGCCAGCATCAGAGTCTTTTCCAATGAGTCAACTCTTTGCATGACGTAGCCAAAGTATTGGAGTTTCAGCTTTAGCATCACTCCTTCCAGTGAACACCCAGGACTGATCTCCTTTAGAATGAGTAGAGAGACCACTGGAGAAGGCAATGGCACCCCACTCCAGTATTCTTGCCTGGAGAATCCCAGGAACAGGGGAGCCTGGCAGGCTGCCATCTATGGGGTCGCACAGAGTTGGACACGACTGATGTGACTTAGCAGCAGCAGCAGCAGCAGCAGCAGCAGCAGCAGAGAGACCATTAACTCACATCACCTTCATTTTATAGGTAAAGAAACTCAAGCTTGCGAGAGACTGGATCCCTTGCCTTCAGTCATGTAGCTAGAGGAGACAGAGAGCATATTTTAAGCCAGGTATGTCTGTTTCATTTTTTCACAGCCTTTCAAGTCATACAAACTCCATCCATTAGTGTTAAACTGAGGCAGAACTGTTTAATAGACATGTAAGTACTCAATGAAATGAGAAGACTAAAACTCTATTGTTTGATTATTTCCCTCTCCATAATATATCTTCATTTCAGGAACCTGGGGCTTCCTGAAATCCTGACCTGTTCTGATTCTTTAAAATTATAGATTGATAGATGATAGGTAGATAGACAGATAGATACATGGATTATTAGACATTTCTACTTCAATATGATTTACTGCCACATCTTCTACTGACTTCTTCTAAGTTCTTTGTATCCTAAAGCTTTTCTGTTTGTATAATTAACAAGTATACAACTTTTAAATAATTTCAGGAACCACTGAACAGGTGAGGCATCAGAAAGTCCCTGAAGTCATCACAATCTTACTACATCCTTTGATTTAGCAAAAACCAAACCATATGCAAACATCAAAAGACTGTAAAATCATCAGGCTCCACAGAAGTTCCAAAGTAATAAAATGAGCCCATTTCAACGCAAGAAGAATGACCCCTATTTAAAAAGAGTTTTAAAAATTAAGTACAGTAATATGGCTTTAGTCTGTCAGAGCAGTAGTCAAATGAAAATATATTTAAAGAGCGGTTCTGGCCCCTGTGGTAGGTATACCTGTGAGAGCCATCATCTCTTTAATAACTTTGCTATATTTCTTCACCACATTATTGAAAATTGTTTAATGAACAGTTTCCCTCAGAGAAGATACCAGATTCTCAGAAGCAGTTGCCATGAGAGATACTCTTTAAAGCCTGATGAAATTATGTTTATTCTTTTATATTTCTTCCTGGAGTGATTGAAATTGTGGTGATTTCATTTTTTCCCCTTTAGACATATGTTTTCTGCTTATAAAAATAGTAAGCATTCATGGTATATAATGTAAAATTAAGCAGTCTAAAGAACAATCGAGATCAATGTGATTCTATCGTACAAACAGAGAGGGTAACTAAATATTAGGGTTTTCTGACTTTTTAAACTTGAATTCCTACATGATTTTTGTATGAGTAAGAGCAAATAAAAATACGTCAATTACATTTGGATCCTGCTTCAATTTTTGTAGCCCACTTTTTAAAAATTGTATCATTCTCTCATATAAATCATACTCTTCTTGTAAACCAGAAAGCAATCGCCTAGATATATCAATTTTCTCCAGTGTGCAGTGATCTTCTTTTCCACTCACACCTAACACTTCCTCCCATTCATAACCCTGGTGTCCTTAGGCAGCTATTGTCCCTTTTTAGCCTCCTTTGTGCCATGCTGGTGTCACCTCTCTTCCTCCAGCACGACCCGTGATTCCATGTGCTGGCATTAATGTCAGAGACCCAAGAATCAATGCACCCACCCAATTACTGGCTTTGTGATTTGGGGTAAGTGACTGAAGCTTTCAAGGCCTCCATATTTTTTATCCACAAAATAGAAGATTTAAAGATAAACCACCTGAGTTTAAAGATAAAGATTTAAAGATAAATCACCTAAAGGGCATACCACAGAGATAGGTATGGAGTAGATCACTGGTTCACATTAACTTATATGGTAGCTAATATTGAAAAGAAGTAGTGGGAAATGTTACATTGAGAGAGGTAGTTATGATAAAGTTTCTTCAAAAACAGCTAACACAGACTTTTTACTGGTTATCTTTTCAAATAACAGCAGTTTGGCTTTTAGTAATTTCAAAAGTTCTGCTGAAAATTTCCTTCTTAAATTGCCTCTCTCCTATTTCTACTGACAACTTTATTTTCTTTTTTGGTAGATTATTTCTTTATACTTTTTGCTCTTTTATGTGCTGGAGTTTAAATGTATTTCTTATTGATTTACAGCTATTGTTTTTGAAATATACATATTTTTTTTCCCTTCAGGTTAGTCAAATATTTTTATTATTCCACTTTGATTCCTCTATTGATGTTTTCCCTGGAGGAGGAAATGGCAACCTACTCCAGTATTCTTGCCTGGAAACTTACATGAACAGAGGAGCTTGGTGAACTACAGTCCCTGGGGGTCCCCAAGAGTTGGACAGGACTGAGCGACTGAAAAAGGAGAAAAGGAAAGATATACCCATTTAAATGCAGAGTTTTAATTAATAGAAAGGAGATAAGAAAGCCTTCCTCAGCAATCAATGCAAAGAAATCTCTTCAAGAAAATTAGAGATACCAAGGGAAAATTTCATGCAAAGACGGGCACAATAAAGGACAGAAAGCAGAATATATTAAGAAGAGGTGGCAAGAATACACAGAAGAACTATACAAAAAAGATCTTCATGACCCAGATAACCACAATGGTGTGATCACTAATCTAGAGCCAAACATCCTGGAATGTGAAGTCAAGTGGGCCTTAGGAAGCATCACTACAGACAAAGCTAGTAGAGGTAATGGAATTCCAGTTGAGCTATTTCAAATCCTAAAAGATGATGCTGTGAAAGTGCTACACTCAAGATGCCAGCAAATTTGGAAAACTCAGCAGTGGCCACAGGACTGGGAAAGGTCACTTTTCATTCCAATCACTAAGAAAGGTAATGCCAAAGAATGCTCAAGCTACCACACAATTGCACTCATCTCACATGCTAGCAAAGTAATGCTCAAAGTTTTTCAAGCCAGGTTTCAACAGTACATGAACTGTGAAATTCCAGATGTTCAAGCTGGATTTAGAAAAGGCAGAGGAACCAGAGATCAAATTGCCAACATCCATTGGATCATTGAAAAAGCAAGTGTTCCAGAAAAACATCTATTTCTGCTTTATTGACTATACCAAAGCCTTTGACTGTGTGGATCACAATAAACTGTGGAAAATTCTTCAAGAGATGGGAATACCATACCACCTGACTTGCCTACTGAAAAATCTGTATGCAGGTCAAGAAGAACAGTTAAAACTGGACATGGAACAAAAGACTGGTTCCAAATTGGGAAAGGAATACTTCAAGGCTGTATATTATCACCCTGCTTATTTAACTTATATGCAGAGTACATCATGCAAAATGCCAGGCTGGATGAATCACAAGCTGGAATCAAAACTGCCAGGAGAAATATCAATAACCTCAGATATGCAGATGACACCACCCTTATGGCAGAAAACAAAGAGGAACTAAAGAGCCTCTTGATGAAAGTGAAAGAAGAGAATGAAAAAGCTGGCTTAAAACTCAACATTCAGAAAACGAAGATCATGGCATCTGGTCCCATCACTTCATGGCAAATAGATGGAGGAAAATAACGGAAAGTGAAAGACTTTATTCTTTTGGGCTCCATATTCACTGCCAGTGGTGGCTGAAGCCATGAAATTAAAAGATTCTTACTCCTTGGAAGAAAAGTTATGACCAACCTAGACAGCATACTAAAAAGCAGAGACATTACTTTGCCAACAAAGTTCCGTCTTGTCAAAGCTATGTTTTTTCCAGTAGTCATGTATGGATGTGAGAGTTGGACTATAAAGAAAGCTGAGTGCTAAAGAATTGATGCTTTTGAACAGTGGTGTTGGAGAAATCTCTTGAGAGTCCCCTGAGACTGCGAGGAGATCCAAACAGTCCATCCTAAAGGAAATCAGTCCTGAGTGTTCATTGGAAGGATTGGTGCTGAAGCTGAAACTCCAATACTTTGGCCACCTGATGAGAAAAACCAACTCACTGGAAAAGACCCTGATGCTGGTAAAGATTGAAGGCTGGAGGAGAAGGGAACGACAGAGGATGAGATTGCTGGATGGCATCGCCGACTCAATGGACATGAGTTTGAGTAAACTCCAGGAGTTGGTGATGAACAGGAAAGCCTGGCGTACTGCAGTCCATGGTGTCACAAAGAGTCGGACAGGACTGAGCAACTGAGCAGAACTGACTGAGTGACTGAGCACGCACACATTAATATTTTAGCTATAATCTCTTTACATTAATTTTCACTGGTTTCACTAGAAATTACAATGTACATCTTAGCCATCTATGTGGACTTACTATTGTACTGCATGCATGCATGCTAATTCGCTTCAGTCATGTCTGATTCTTTGCGACCCTGTGGGCTATATCCTGCTGGATTCCTCTGTCCATGGGATTCTCCAGGCAAGAACACTAGAGTGGGGTGCCATGCCTTCCTCCAGGGGGTCTTCCTGACCGAGGGGTCTAACAAGTGTCTCTTATGTCTCCTGCATTGGTAGGCAAGTTCTTTACCACTAGTGCCATCAGGGAAGCCCCTAATATTTTACTACATCATGTAAAAATGGTAGAAACCTTCTAATATAGTTCAATTCATCACCACCAATCTTTGTAGTATCATTATTATACACATAATATTAATAACCATTACAACCACCATAGCACAGAGCTATAAGTATTTTTTTTAATACTAGCTTTTTTTTTTTAATTAAGAAAAGAACAAATTCCTACCCCTCAAAGATTTTGGTGGTTTTTATGTGCATATGGGTGCATTCATGCTCTCGCCCTCCATTCCAAGAACTCCCCTATCATTTATCGTGGTCCTGCCAGCTTGAACTTTGTCCTTTGACACCTCCTGCCAGCAAGGATCAGCTTTGTGTGCAGGAGATTCATGCAACCTGAGGACAGAGCAGTAGAGGGCGCCTTCCAGCCTGATGCTGCCAACTTAACACATCTCACTCTTGTTTCTCCATGTTTGCTCCCTAGAGCTTCTAAATAGTTGTATTTTTTCACATTATTTGTCTACATTTTGTCTACATTATCATTTATATTTATAGGGTTAGTCTTATTAAGCTTTTCTATCATGACTAGAAATCAGATTTCTGTTTTGACTCCTGAATTTTTTCTTCCTCCATCCCTTCATTGCTTGTGTTCCACTGAGGAATCGCATTCCTGTACATGGAAGAACTTTCCTTCACTCAAGCGTATATGAGGCTTTCTTTCCTACTACAGTCTTTAAGCAAAATACTTGAATGTGGCTCTAATACTAATAGCTGCAATTTACTGAGTCTAATCCACTCTAACTCTCCTAAAATGGAAGAAAATAAACAGAGCTTATTCTTCATGTAAAAAAAGAATGTTTCTCCTTGTTTCTATCCATGCTGTTCTCTTCAGAGCCAACTGTTACTTCAACATTCTCTTCTGTTTCACTTCCCCAGATGGGCTCTTCTTCTCTTACCAAGATGAGCCTATAGTCCAGGGCCTTTCTTCTATTGAACCCAAAGGCTATTCATAAATATATAGTTTCCATGGTCTTCATTAATGTTCAGTCACCGTTTCCTATTTTTTCTTTAATTATTAGCTCTGGATTGGACTGATTTCAGTTCAGTGGTTCAGTCATTTCTGACTCTTGAGGAAAATCTCTGAGAACATGAACGATTCACTAGTGTACCTGCTCCTAAGATCATCTCTTTCTAAATTCTGATCAGTTCTCATTTCTCCAAAGACTACACACAGATTGCCAATAGGCACGTGAAAAAAAAATGCTCAACATCACTAATTATTAGAGAAATGTAAACAAAACTTCATTGAGATACCACATCACAGCAGTCAGAATGGCCATCAAAAGGTCTACAAATAGTAAATGCTAAAGAGGGTTGGTGGAAATGTAAATTGGTGCAGCCACCATAGAGAACAGTATGGAGCTTCCTTAAAAAACTAAAAATAGAGCTACCTTATGACCCTGCAATGCCACTCTTGGGCATACATAAAAGAAGACTCTAATTTGAAAAGATACATGAGACCCGACATTCACAGCAGCACTATTTACAATAGCCAAGACATGGAAACAACCTACATGTCCATAAATAGATGAATGGATAAAGAAGATGTGATACATACATACAATGGAATATTGCTCAACCACAAAAAGGAATTAAATAATGCCATTCCATTTGTAGCAACATGGATGGACCTAGAGATCATTGTATTAAGTAAGATAAGTCAGAGACAAATGCCATATGATGTCACTCGTAGGTAGAATTCCCCCCCCAAAAAAAAAAGATACAAAGAACTTATCCGTAAAACATAAATACGTTCACAGACATAGAAAACAAACTTATAATTACTGAGAGGAAAAGGAAGGGAAGGGATAAATTAGGAGTTTGGAATTAACAGATACACACTACTATATATAAAATATAGGACTTACTGTGTAGCACAGGAAACTATATTCAATATCTTGTAATACCCTATAATAGAAAAAGATCTGAAAAAATACATATATGCATATGCACTTGAAACTGACACATCATTGTAAATTAACTTCAATTTAAAAAAGGAAAAGAAAAAATATTCTGGTCAGTTTTGCTCTGATCTGTAAATTTATTTATTGAAATATTTTGGAAAAGACGAGGCAAATAAGAGTTGAAAACTAAAATTGATCACATAAGAGAGTTAGAACATGAGACACTAGAATATATAAATAGGTAGTCAATATATTGAATTCAGGAAATATATCTGAATCCTGTATCTAGAGATGTGTGTGTGCATACTCAGTCACTCCATCATATCCGAACCTTTTGTGACCCCATGAACTGTAGACCACCAGGTCCTCTCCGTGGGATTCCCCAGGCAAGAATACTGGAGAGGCTTGCCATTTCCTCCTCCAGGGGATCTTCCCGACCCAGGAATCAAACCCACATATCTTCATTGGCAGGCAGATTCTTTACCACTGAGTCACCTAGAAAGACCATGGGCCATAATAAGTGTTCAATAACTATTTATTGAGCACTGATATTTAAGTTTGTAAATGACAATGTCTTTGTTCAAACAATTTACCTATGACTCATTTAAAAAATGGTTTTATTTAACTTGTCTAGGAAGAGAGACTAAACGTTTGCATCATGACCTTGGAAATGGCTTCCAACTAGAGAAAAATAATTTTATGATTTGTGTTTCTAGGTTGAAACGTGGTTGAAAGGGCCCTTCTTGGCACACCATAGTAAGTCTTTGCATGTATCTACTGTAACACTTCAAACTGATTTGTGATCATTCATCTGGTTGTCCCCTCCATCAAACTGTGAGTTCCTGGAGGATGAAAGCAGTGCTGACCTCATTTCAGAAGACCCCAGTGGCCATTATGTTTGCCACAAACAGTGGAAACTCAGAAAATGGTAAATAGGTACATGTGTGACTTTTTGTTCCTAAATGAATGGTTTGCTTAGTATGCTAATTATCAGTAAGAGCTTTTATAAAGGACGTATTAATATGCCAAATTAGACTTCTATTCAGTTTATACAGTTTCAGCATTTATTTATTAGTTGCCTTCTAAGGCTTCCCAGGAGGCTGTGGGTAGAGAAATTGCCTGCAATGCAGGAGACTCAGGTTTGATCTGCAGGTCAGGAAGATCCCTTGGACGAGGGCACAACAAACTCCGATATTCTTGCCTGGAGAATCCCAGGACAGAGGAGCCTGTCTGGCTATAGTCCATAAAATCACAAAAAGTCAGACACGACAAGCAGCTGAGCACACACCCAAGGGCTTAGGCATGGAGAAGGGCCAGAAAAGGCAAACATGAGAGAACTTACAGGGGAATGGTTAGCTTCTGTTGTCTGTTTGCACATTAAGCTAAGCAAAGCACAGCACAGGAAACAAGGCTTCCATAAACTGGAATCTAGTTCTGTGCTTTTTAAGATTAATATGGTTTCAAAAATTTAATTCAAAAGAATTTTCATTTCTACTTAAAACAATTACTGGTAAAGTTACACAAGCAGATAACACCCTCTGGCTTAGACATTCTGAGCAGAACTATTTTCGCTATCTACTTTCCATACACAGCCAATAGTAGATCAGGAATGGTTGTCTACCACATGCTGCCCTAGTCAGCTATGCCAGAACAGTCTCCAAAATAAAATGGTAACAGCTAAATTTTACCATAAAATGAGCCACATGGAGTCAGACACATATTTGCCACTTATTAGAATTTCTCTGGTGGCTCAGTCAGTAAAGAATCTGCCTGTAATGCAGGAGACCTGGGTTTGATACTTGGGTCAGGAAGATCCCCTGGAGAAGGAAATGACAACCCACTTCAGTATTCTTGCCTGGAAAATCCCATGGACAGAGGAACCTGGTGGGCTACAGTCCAGGGGATTCCAAGAGTCAGACACGACTTAGTGACTAAACTACCATGAAGGAATTTGGTGTCTCCTCTTATTTCTGGAATTTAGTAAAACAAAAATGGATTTAGACACTTTTCTCACTTTATACATTCTTTACCCACTGAGCCTCCTGGGACGCCTACTAAAGTGAGTGAAGATTGTCCATGATTTTAGGATCACCAAATTGCATGGAAGAATGGTTAGTTGTTAGAGTTCCTAAGCCCCTCTTCTTTAAAAAGGGGAAGAAGTAGCTCCAGTTTTGTCAACTCAAAGAAGTAGAAAATACATTTGATATTGCAGCATCAAACAAAAACAAAGTGAGGAGAGAGACATCAGAATAGGAAATCCTAGAGGAGAATTGGGCTGTACTTATATTTTCTAGACTCAACAACACAGCAAAATGTAAAGTAACACAAGTGAAATTCTTCATCACCATTTTCATTGTTTCTCTATTCTAGGTCTATTGCATTGTTTTCATCTGGACAATTTCAATAACCTCTTAGTTCCTTGTCAGCAACCTCATCTTCCTCCAAAGGACCACCAGAGTGAACCGATAATGCTGTTTGTGTGCTCAAATTCTTGCAACGACTCTCTCTGAGAACAAAGTCCAAAGTCAGCAGGGTGTTTCACTCTCCTTAAACATTCCTCCTTTTTAAGTGCTTTAAAATAACCTTAATAACAAGTGTAACAACTATATTCTAGGCATCCTGTTGGGACATTTTAAAGGCCATATTTAAAAGCCTTTTTCCTGTTTCTCTATGCTCCCAGAACTTCCTGCACAGGTGTGTTTTTTCTGTATAAACAATATCACACAAAATGTCTAGCCATGGCTGGATAAATTAGGGGCCACCAAGTTCCAAGGTAATTTACGTGAGAATCTTAGCGCTGCCTTGAAATCAAAGTCACTTGTTCGCATTTAACAAGCTGTGCAGTGAAAGAAATGTGATGAAATTTGGCACAGAATTTGGAATGGAACGTTTTTTTCACCCAAATGATCACTAGATGCAGTAAAACCAGAAAACTCTTTTTTTTTGTTTTTGGAAGACAAAGTAATGGGAGATTTGTTTTTCAGCTTAATGCTAATTTTCTGACCCAAAATGACCAAATCACTTTACAGGAATAATGAAATTGTTCAGTGGAATTTTGTTATGCTGGGAAATGATATTAATATGCAGTCCAAGAATAAAATTGACTTTCTGTAAATACGGAGAATTGGTTCACTCTAAAGGGATATTTTTAAAAAGATAAAATGACAGCAACCCAAGACAGTTTTAAAATGCCACAGTATAATTAATCTGAGCACTTTTTCTTTTTAAAACTGTCATCGAGAAAATTTGGATTAGATACTCACAATTATATTTTAGTATATTTTTCTTTACATTTACATGTATACCTTGAATGGAAAGAATCTGTGTTCATTTGTTCCCTAATCCCATGAGTCATCCCCAAACAATCAAATACTACCTTTCTTGTCTTGTAAATATGAGCCGGAAAAGACCAGTTTGCACCCAAAGTAATTTCTCTGAAAATTTTTACTGGTTCATAAGCCTGTGTGAACTAAGATTCTGTTTCCACCTACCTCAAAATCTGGAGGCAGTGGCTTCTGTATTGACCTAGACCCTCCAGGTATGCTGTTGACCCCTTCTCTTCTGATACTTAGGCATCCTCTTTTTTTCTAAGCACCTCTGTCCCACTTCTTTGGCTTTTAACTTCTTCCATTTCTTCTTGTAAAACCTATTCCCATCAAGGGTACCATTGAGCCTGATGTTGCTATAATAAATGTAATTGCTGATTCTCCATCTTCCATACACATTTGATTCAGTGGATCACTCCCTCCTCTTTAATAGTCTCTGCTTGTTTGACTACGATATAGTCTTTTCCTTTCTATCACACTGCCCATTGCTTCTGGATCTTGTTTTATGGATCTACCACATTTCCTTGGCTTAGTCTTGGACATCTTCTCTCTTCTAAATAGATTCACTTCCTTCATGATCTCATCAATCTCATGACATTAAAATTCATCAATACACTTATGTCTCCCCAAATGATAAGTCTCAGCCATAGATCCTTCACCTGAACTTCTGTCTCCAGGTGTCTGCTTAAACATCCATACTCGAGTGTCTAATCAATACACTAAAATGAATGTATTCCAGGCAGAACTCTAGCTCAACTCCTCCAGTTCCATGTGGGAACCTCCAGTGTTCCTGCTGCTTCTGCTATCCATGACTTCTCTGTTACTCTCACACTCCACATCAAATCTATCAGGTGCCCATACTGCCATTGAAATACATCTGACATCTTATTACCTCCACTGCTACCAAACTGTAACAAGACAATATCATCCCTGACATGGATTATTGAAATGCCTTCCAAGTTGTCTTCTTGTTTCTGTCTTTGTCAACTCTTTCATGCCTATTACCCAATCTTTTATTCTTGACACTGAAATCGAGCTAGTCTCATCAAAGTATAAGTTATATCACATCACTTTCTTATACACCTTCTGTAACATTCTGTGTGAAAGCCAAAATCACTTACAATGGTCTACAGTTTCAGACACAATATTTAGACATGTCCCACTCATTTCATAGAGTTCAATTCAATTCAATCACTCAGTCGTGTCTAACACTTTGCGACCCCATGGATTGCAGCACACCAAGCCTCCCTGTCCATCACCAGCTCCCAGAGTTTACTCAGACTCATGTTTATCAAGTCAGTGATGCCATCCAACCCTCTCATCTTCTGTCATCCCCTTTTCCTCCTGCCTTCAATCTTTCCCAGCATCAAAGTCTTTCAAATGAGTCAGTTCTTCACATTAGCTGGCCAAAGTATTGGAGTTTCTGCCTCAGAATCGGTCCTTCCAATGAATATTCAGGACTGATTTCCTGTAGGATGGATTGGTTGGATCTCCTTGCAGTCCAAGGGATTCTCAAGAGTTCAAAAGCATCAATTTTTCAGTACTCAGCTTTCTTTATAGTCCAACTCTCACATCCATACATGACTACTGGAAAAACCATAGCTCTGACTAGTTGGACCTTTGTTGGCAAAGTAATGTCTCTGCTTTTTAGTATGCTGTCTAGTATGCATTACTTTGCTGGCATGAGAGATGAGTGCAATTGTGTGGTAGTTTGAGCATTCTTTGGCATTGCCTTTCTTTGGAATTGGAATGAAAACTGACCTTTTCCGGTCCTGTGGCCACTAGTGAGTTTTCCAAATTTGCTGGCATATTGAGTGCAGCACTTTCACAGCATCATCTTTTAGGATTTGAAATAGCTCAACTGGAATCCCATCACCTCCACTACCTTTGTTTGTAGTGATGCTTCCTAAGGCCTACTTGACTTCACATTCCAGGACATCTGGCTCTAGGTAAGTGATCACACCATTGTGGTTATCTAGGTCATGAAGATCTTTTTTTGTTTAGTTCTTCTGTGTATTCTTGCCACCTTTTCTTAAGAGCTTCTGCTTCTGTTAGGTCCATACAGTTTCTGTCCTTTATTGTGCCCATTTTTGCATGAAATTTTCCCTTTGTATCTCTAATTTTCTTGGAGAGATCTCCAGTCTTTCCCATTCTATTATTTCCCTCTATTTATTTGCATTGATCCCTGAAGAAGTCTTTCTGTTTCTCCTTGTTATTCTTTGGAACTCTGCTTTCAAATAGATATCTCTTTCCTTTTCTCCCTTGCCTTTCTCATCTTTTCTTTTCTCAGCTATTCATAAGGCCTCCTTAGACAACCATTTTGCCTTCTTATATCTCTTTTTCTTGGGGATGGTCTTGATCACTGCCTCCTGTACAATGTCACAAACCTCCGTCCATAGTTCTTCAGGCACTCTGTTTATCAGATCTAATCCCTTGAGTCTATTTGTCACTTCCACTGTGTAGTCATAAGGGATTTGATTTAGGTCATACCTGAATGGTTTAGTGGTTTTCCCTACTTTCTTTAATTTAAGTCTGAATTTGACTGTAAGGATTTCATGATCTGAGCCACAGTCAGCTCCCAGTCCTATTTTTGCTGACTGTCTGGAGCTTCTCCATCTTTGGCTTCAAAAAGTATAATTAATCTGACTTCACTATTGACCATCTGATGATGTCCATGTGTAGGGTCTTCTCTTGTGTTGTTGGAAGAGAGTGTTTTCTTTGCCAAGTGCATTCTCTTGGCAAAACTCTGTTAACCAAACTCTGGAGAAGGGAATGGCAAACCACTTCAGTATTCTTGCCTTGAGAACCCCATGAACAGTATGAAAAGGCAGAAAGATAGGACAGTGAAAGATGAACTCCCCAGGTGGGTAGATGTCCAATATGCTACTGGAGATTAATGGAGAAATAGCTCCAGAAAGAATGAAGAGACGGAGCCAAAGCAAAAACAACACCCAGTTGTGGGTGTGACTGGCGATAGAAGCAAGGTCCGATGCTATAAAAAACAATATTACATAGGACCCTGGAATGTTAGGTCCATGAATTAAGGCAAATTTGGAGTGGTCAAACAGGAGATGACAAGAGTGAATCAGTGACATTGTAGGAATCAGCAAACTAAAATGGACTGGAAAGGGTGAGTTTAACTCAGCTGACCATTATATATACTACTGTGGGCAAGAATCCCTTAGAAGAAATGGAGTAGCCCTCGTAGTCAACAAAAGAGTCCAAAATGCAGTACTTGAATACAATCTCAAAAACGACAGAATCATCTCTGTTCGTTTCCAAACCATTCAATATCACAATAATCTAAGTCTATGTCCAGACTAGTAATGCTGAAGAAGCTGAAGTTGAACAGTTCTATGAAGACCTTCTAGAAACAGAATCAAAAAAAATGTCCTTTTCATTATAGGGGACTGGAATGCAAAAGTAGGAATTCAAGAGATACTTGGAATAACAGGCAAATTTGGCCTTGGATTTCATATAGCTCCCATCTCAAACCCTCCACTGTGCACACCAGCTGGCTCTCTGTTTTTCAAGCTTGTGTGTTCCACTCTACCAAGAACCCTTGCGCTTGCTCTCTTTTCTCCTGGGTCCTTCCTACCGGCCATTTCCACACCATGTTTCTCTCTCTCTTACCTCCCTCTTGTCCTCTCAAATATCACCTTCTTTCTGTGATCCTTCATTTACTATGCTTTTAGAATGAGAATCTTTCCAGCACTACTTATTTAATAATTATACAATAAAATAGTAAAATATTAATTTCAACACAAATGTTAAGATTAGTAAACATAGAATTAAACCCAGGAAATTAAAGTCTGGAGGAAAGAGAGAGAGAGAGAGAGAGAGAGAGAGAGAGAGAGAGAGAGAGAGAGAGAAGGAGAGAGACAACACAGCTACGTGAGTCAGAAAGTCCTCAGGACTTGACTTCTGACCATCCTGACAACCAAAATAAAAATGGTAACAGAATCATTTGAGTGGTTTCTCAATGTCCATAGAGATAAATCATGACAGTTCATAAGAGGAGGCAAAATTTTACCCACCACTTAGCTCCGAAAGAAATTTCTTACATGAAACTTCTTCAAAGGAATTCAAGCAAAGTTGGGGGTGGTGAAAATTACCATATCTCAATATGAAATGTAAGTGTGAACCTCAGAAAGCACTTTTTCTTGTTTCTTCAATGAAAGTATAGGGTATAATACCAAAGTACAACTAAGCGAAATTCATTTCACTGAGGAGAAAATAGTGTTCTTTGCAATGCTTCTTTTCCGTCTCCCTAGACACCCAGCCCGAAGCTCATCCAGGAAAATAATGAGTACAGAGTGTCCCCTAAACATTCCACTGTCCAAAGGATCTTTAAACTCCTGCCCATTCCCTCAGGCCTATTCACTATCCAGCACTTTAGTTTTGTTATTTATTTAACCTCATTAAGCAACAGGTACTCAGAAAATATTATGTCAGTATTTCTGAACTTATTTGCAAATAGAAAAACTTTGGATATTTTCTTGTGTTTTGCTTATTATGTTGAGAAAAAAGAAAGACCTGATTTACTTCTCTGGTAACCTGAGATGCCAGAGAGAGAGTGTGTGATTGTCGTGAAGATACATGGGCTGAACGAAAACTGGAGCTGGGGGCAGGGAGGGAGGCACTGTCCCTCTCCCATCCTCACTTAATCCCTTCCCAGCCTCTCTCTCTGGCTTCTCTGCATATCTGCTCCTTCTCCTTCATCTCTACAGATGTCCTCACCCATCCTCTATTCAATACTTCATCTGTTTCCTCAAACAGCATGTGGAGTTTGAGCCAGGGTCTCAGCAGAGCTTCTCAGTATTTCTTGACTCAAAGCCACAGGAAACAGTTTACCTATTTGAACCAGAATTCATAGATCATTTATTTCTGGTATGCTTTGGCCCATTTTTGGTTCAGCTGTAACCAGTAGAATTCTAAATAGAGACATATGCTTCAAAGTCTGCCTAAATGCCAGAAAGATATTCTTTTTTCACAAACTTTTTATTTTATATTGGAGCAAAGCAATTTACAACCTTGTGATAGTTTCAGATGCACAGCAAAGTGATTAAGTCATGCATATGCATGTATTCATTCTTCCCCAAACTCCACTCCCATCCAGGCTGCCACATAGCAATAAGAGAGTTCCCTGTGCTATGCAGTTGGTCCTTGTTGTTAATTCCTTTTTATTACAATAGTGTGTACATGTTGACCTCCAACTCCCTCACTATCCCCTCCCCCCACCATTCCTCCAGTAACCGTAAGATTATTTTCTATGTCTGTGACTCTGTTTCTATTTTGCCAATAAGTTAATTTGTACTTTTAGATTCCACATGTGAGTGTTATATGATTTTGTCTTTCTTATTCTGACTTACTTCAGGTACTACCATAACCTATAGGTACATCCATGTTGCTTCAAATGGCATAATTTCATTCTTTTCATGGCTGAGTAGTGAATCAAGATTGCCGTGAGAAATATCAATAACCTCAGATATGCAGATGACACCACCCTTATGGCAGAAAGTGAAGAGGAATTAAAAAGCCTCTTGATGAAAGTAAAAGAGGAGAGTGAAAAAATTGGCTTAAAACTCAACATTCAGAAAACTAAGATTATGGCATCTGGTCCCATCACTTCATGGGAAATAGATGGGGAAACAGTGTCAGACTTTATTTTTGGGGAGCTCAGAAATCATTGCAGGTGGTGATTGCAGCCATGAAATTAAAAGACACTGACTCCTTGTAAGAAAAATTATGACCAACCTAGATAGCATATTAAAAAGCAGAGACATTACTTTGCTAACAAAGGTCCATCTAGTCAAAGCTACAGTTTTCCCAGTGGTCATGTATGGATGTGAGAGTTGGACTGTGAACAAAGCTGAGCGCCGAAAAATTGATGCTTTTGAACTGTGATGTTGGAGAAGACTCTTGAGAGTCCCTTGGACTGCAAGGATGTCCAACCAGTCCATCCTAGAGATCAGTCCTGGATGTGCATTGGAAGGACTGATGCTAAAGCTGAAACTTCAATACTTTGGCCACCTCATGCGAAGAGTTGACTCATTGGAAAAGGCTTTGATGCTGGGAAGGATTGAGGGCAGGAGGAGAAGGGGGCAACAGAGGATGAGATGGCTGGATGGCATCACCGATTCGATGGACATGAGTTTGAGTAAACTCTGGGAGATGGTGATGAACAGGGAGGCCTGGTGTGCTGCGATTCATGAGGTCACAAAGAGTTGGACATAACTGAACTGAATTCAATTGAATGAGATATATTGCCAACATCTACTATATCATCAAAAAAGCAAGAGAGTTCCAGAAAAACTTCTGTTTCTGCTTTATTGACTATGCCAAACCTTTGACTGTGTGGATCACAATAAATTATGGAAAATTCTGAAAGAGATGGGAATACCAGACCACCTGACCTGCCTCTTGAGAAATCTGTATGCAGGTCAGGAGGCAACAGTTAGAACTGGACATGGAACAACAAACTGGTTCCAAATAGGAAAAGGAGTACGTCAAGGCTGTATATTGTCACCCTGCTTATTTAACTTATATGCAGAGGAGATCATGAGAAATGCTGGACTAGATGAAGCACAAGCTGGAATCAAGATAGCTGGGAAAAATATTAATAACCTCAGATATTCAGATGATACCACCCTTATGGCATAAAGAGAAAAAGAACTAAAGAGTCTCTTAATGAAACTGAAAGAAGAGACTGAAAAACTTGGTTTAAAGCTCAACATTCAGAAAACTAAGATCATGGCATCTGGTCCCATCACTTCCTGGCAAATAGATGGGGAAACAGTGGAAACAATGGCTGACTTTTGGAAATGGCAACCCACTCCAGTGTTCTTGCCTGGAGAATCCCAGGGACGGGGGAACCTGGTGGGCTGCCGTCTATGGGGTTGCACAGAGTCAGACACGACTGAAGTGACTTAGCAGCAGCAGCAGCAGCAAAATCACTGCAGATGGTGACTGCAGCCATGACATTAAAAGATACTTACTCCTTGGAAGGAAATTTACAACCAACCTAGACAGCATATTAAAAAGCAGATACATTACTTTGCCAGCAAAGGTCCTTCTAGTCAAGGCTATGGATTTTCCAGTGGTCATGCATGAATGTGAGAGTTGGACTATAAGGAAAGCTGAGCACTGAAGAATCGATGTTTTTGAACTGTGGTGTTGGAGAAGACTCTTGAGAGTCCCTTGGACTGCAAGGAGATCCAACCAGTCCCTCCTAAAGGACATCAGTCCTGAGTGTTCATTGGAGGGACTGATGTTGAAGCTGAAACTCCAATACTTTGGCCACCTGATGCAAAGAGCTGACTCATTTGAAAAGACCCTGATGCTGGGGAAGATTGAAGGCAGAAGGAGAAGGGGACAACAGAGGATGAGATGGTTAGACGGCATCACTGACTCAATGGACATGAGTTTAGGTAAACTCCGGGAGCTGGTGATGGACAGGGAGGCCTGGCGTGCTGGGGTCTGTGGTGTCCAAAGGGGTCGCAAGGGTCAGACACGACTGACGGAACTGAACTGAACTGAATATTCATTTGTGTACCACATATTTATCCATTCCTCTGTCAATGGCCATCTAGGTGTCTTCCGTGTCTTGGCTCTTATAAATAGTGCTGCAGTGAACATCGAGGTGCCTGTATCCTTTCAGGCCATGTTTTTTCTCTGTATTTATGCTCAGGAGTGGAATTGCAGGATCATATCGTAGCTTTGGGGCTTCCTAATGGTACAGTTGGCAAAAAATCTGCCTGCAATGCAGGAGATCCAGGAAAAGAGGGTTTGATTCCTGGGTCAGTAAGATCTCCTGGAGGAAGGTATGGTAACCCACTCCAGTATTCTTGCCTGGAGAAACCCATAGACTGAGGAGCCTGGCGGGCCACAGTCCAAAGAATCGCAGAGTCAGATATGACTGAGCAACTAAGTATGCACACATGCTTGGTAGCTCTATTTTTAATTTTTTAAGGAACCTCCATAACAAGACAGTATTTTTGAAATAAATTTTGTGGGAGAGGCATTGATCCACATCATCAAGCTTTCTCCCAAAAGAGGGGCCAGTGAAATTGTGAACAGATAGATCCTGTGACCTGGAATCTGAGGACAAAAGAACCTTTCAGAGTCATCCCAATGTTACTGTGAATTAAACTGCTGTCAATTTTATCTATGCACAAGGTATTCTTTAATAGAAATAATCAAGTACTACCCTACTGATGCTCATTTATCAATTTTTTTGTAATGAAATATTGTTTAATCCACCCTGTCATATCTTGGAACCATTGTGCTGATGTAGAAAAATAGGTCATATTTGAATAACTGGATCTCTTTTTCATTTGACTCTCTGTTCAAACTAATCTTTTTGTTTTCAAATCATTATAAATCATAGCAGAAATTTTTCATAAAAAATGTAATATAAGAAGAAACCAATTGCAATTTGTAAAAAAGAATATATTAAATATATTTATCTCAATTATATCTATTATCAGAGGGTAACTGTCACTGCAAATCTTTCTGTGCTCACTTTATCTTGGAAAAATGAAAAAAGAAACTGGTAGCATTAGGAAAGCCTCCCAGTCCAAAAATATAGAGGAAAACTAATTTTGATTTTGATCACAAAAGACGTCAACAAACTCATACCTCATAAGTTCAGTCCAACTTAGGCAACTGCTTCACTCTCTCAAAACCATTCTTCCAGAGTTTTAACCAAAATGTACCCTGTTAAATCCACTGCTGAA
Organism: Ovis canadensis; assembly: GCF_042477335.2. Taxonomy (NCBI): domain Eukaryota; kingdom Metazoa; phylum Chordata; class Mammalia; order Artiodactyla; family Bovidae; genus Ovis; species Ovis canadensis. Next base: position 193,075,834 of record NC_091246.1, on the reverse strand, counting down.
AGCAGCATAACAGTGTTTCTCTTCAAGTATTAGACACTTTAGGCTTCCAAATAAACCCCTCATTCTGGATGATGATGATGACTCTATTGCTTCACCACCAAATAAATACAGTCAACTGCCAAGTTATTACTGGCTCCACACAGCCTCTTCAAACCACCCACAAGACTGAAAGAGCCTACTTTGAAACTATCCATATGGGGAAAAAATGAAGCTAGAGAATCATTCAGTGATAACACAATCCCAAACCTAAATTGCATTCAGGAAATTCATTTTGATACAAAGTGCTATTTGATAGGGGAATAAAATCTGGGAACAGATTAGTTGATAAGGAGAAAAGACAAGCATGCTTAGCTTGAGCCAAGCTACAGATGTATCCAATTAGCAGGACCAGAGTTTTTGGTAGTGTTTCTCTTTTTTTCTCTCAATACGTCTACCACCAACCAGCCTCTTGTTTCTGCAGGTTGTTCATTGCCCCATTTTTCTCTCATTGGTGACTCACTTTCCTTGGTTTCAGAGCAAAACATCCTGTCAACTATCTATATATTCATCAGATTTCATTGTAATCAATGAAGTCTCTTCACGAGAGATTTTCATTCTAAGTTTTATACTTAATTGCACAAAGAAAGATGCTGTTAGCTTTTCAAGAAATGTCCAGTATTAACATATAAAAGGAAAAAAGTGATGGGTATCTGAAAGTCATAAGATGTGATAATGTTATTTATTTACTATGGGAAGTGCTAAATGGGGCATGCTACACAAATGATCTCTTAAGTCTTACAACCATCCTCCCTCTTTCCTACATTCCTCCCAGTGGAGGCATCTGAGGCTTAAAAAAGATGGAAGTAACTTCAGGTTCAGTTCAGTCACTTAGCAGTGTCCAACTCTTTGTGACCCCATGGACTGCAGCATGCCAGACTTCCCTGTCCATCACCAACTCCTGAAGCTTGCTCAGACTCATGCCCATTGAGTTGGTGATGCCATCCAAATCTAGGAGGTAGCAGGTCCAAAATTTGAACCTTAGTTTATCTGACTCCATAGCCTCTAGTCTTTCATCATCCAGTGATTACAATAGTCTTCTAGCTGCTATCCTCTAGTCTTTAATCGCTTAATTTACCCTTCACACTGTCATGTGAAAACACTGTTTCATGTCTGACCATTTTAGACTCTATTCCTTAAAATCCACCAGCGATTCCTAACATTTGTGTGCTCCTTAACTTATCATGCCAAAGAATTGATGCTTTTGAAGTGTGCTGTTGGAGAAGACTCTCGAGAGTCCCTTGGACTGCAAGGAGATCCAACCAGTCCATTCTAAAGGAGATCAGCCCTGGGATTTCTTTGGAAGGAATGATGCTAAAGCTGAAACTCTAGTACTTTGGCCACCTCATGTGAAGAGTTGACTCATTGGAAAAGACTCTGATGCTGGGAGAGATTGGGGGCAGGAGGAGAAGGGGACGACAGAGGATGAGATGGCTGGATGGCATCACTGACTCGATGGATGTGAGTCTGAGTGAACTCCAGGAGTTGGTGATGGACAGGGAGGCCTGGCATGCTGCGATTCATGGGGTCGCAAAGAGTCGGACACTACTAAGTGACTGAACTGAAACTAACATCACGCAAGGCCATGTACAAGTGAGCTCTCTTCTGATCCACTGGATCATTTCTTCACAGGTATGAAAAACAGACCCTTATCCTCTTATACCTCTGGCCCCTAGGTATTAAGATCATTAAATTAAATTGATGCCTACTTTTTATCAGGATTTTAAGAGATGTTATTGACCACATGGCCTCCCACAGAAGAGTAGAATAATAGTCCCATCCAAGTCTGACTGAGCGACTGAACTGAAGTCTGACTATAGCTTCAATATTAACATATCTTCACAAGAACCATCTGAATAATTTCAAGATGCTTCACAATCCAGCAGTGTAAACACACTTATTGATGTGCCATAGGAGGAGGTATTGCCATATCAGGAGAGATTCCAAGCCTGTGCACTGAGATATTCTTAAACCCATCTTTCCCAGTGACATAGTCTCATCCTTTAATATTCCAGACAAGGAAACAACTATACTCCAAGAAATTCCATGACCAACCTTGAAAGCCCTAACTAAAAATACCCCACATACAAGGAAGTATATATATATTTTTACCTTTCACATATCTAGGCACATTTAGGTTTAAAGCTAGGTTTAAAAAAACTTAATTAATCCAGGAGAAAAGATACAATTATGATATAGATGTCTGGTCATTTAAAGCCATTCTCCTATGTATTCCCTGGTGGCTCAGCTGGTAAAGAATCCGCTTGCAGCCCAGGAGACCTGGGTTTGATCCCTTGGTTGGGAAGATCCTCTGAAGCAGGGAACAGCTACCCACTCCACTGTTCTGGCCTGGAGAATTCCATGGACTGTATAGTCCATATGGTCACAAAGAGTTGGGCACAACTGAGCGACTTTCACTTCACTCCAGCTTATGGATATTCCCCTACAGGAAATAGTGGAGGGAACAAAGTTTTCTACCCCTTCAGATACCACTTTTAAAAGTAGACTTCCATATGCATATCAATGTCATTTTTAAAAACCTCCTTCAAGTCCTTTATACCTGTTAGTCTTGAACTACATGGAATTCTCCATAAGCTACATAGTCTCTAGATGGCTTTCATCTGTCCATGCCTTCACTGGTAACCGTTTTCTCTATCAGGAATGCCCTTCTTATCTTCTTCATTCTTTAAGATTATATTCAAGCATGATCTCTTTAAAGAAGCTCTTTCTGAACCTCACAATAGGCCAATGGTTAAATCTTTGTATTCCTGAGTAATTTATGCTTCTTAAGTCCATGGGGTCACTGAGAGTTGGACACGACTCAGTGACTTCATTTTCACCTTTCACTTTCATGCATTGGAGAAGGAAATGGCAACCCACCCCAGTGTTCTTGCCTGGAGAATCCCAGGGACAGCGGAGCCTGGTGGGCTGCCGTCTATGGGGTCTCACAGGGTCGGGCACGACTGAAGCGACTTAGCAGCAGCAGCAGCAATCATATGTTATTTTGTTGACATGCTCCACCTATGTGTCCATTTTCCTCTCAAATGACAAGCTCTGTAGATGAAGAGATGCTAGTTGAGCTGATTATGGAGTGACACAAATTGGGATAGTATCTTAGCTCCACTACTTACTAGCTTGTGACATTAAACCTCTGTGTACATGGAAAACTTGTCTGCAAATAATTTTACTTGCTATTCTCTAGACATAATACTGTGGAGCTTTGACAAAATAATATCAATGAAACCCTAAAATAGCATCTAGAATGTAATAATATAAACTGGAAAAGTGTTCAGTTCAGTTCAGTCGCTCAGTCATGTCCGACTCTGCAATCCCATGAATTGCGGCACGCCAGGCCTCCCTGTCCATCACCAACTCCTGGAGTTCACTCAGATTCACTTCCATCGAGTCAGTGATGCCATCCAGCCATCTCATCCTCTGTTGTCCCCTTCTCCTCCTGCCCCCAATCCATCCCAGCATCAAAACCTTTTCCAATGAGTCAACTCTGCATGAGGTGGCCAAAGTACTAGAGTTTCAGCTTTAGCATCATTCCTTCCAAAGAAATCCCAGGGCTGATCTCCTTTAGAATGGACTGGTTGGATCTCCTTGCAGTCCAAGGGATTCTCAAGATTCTTCTCCAACACCACAGTTCAAAAGCATCAATTCTTCAGTGCTCAGCCTTCTTCACAGTCCAACTCTCACATTCATACATGACACCTGGAAAAACCATAGCCTTGACTAGATGGACCTTAGTCGGCAAAGTAGTGTCTGCTTTTGAATATGCTATCTAGGTTGGTCATAACTTTTCTTCCAAGGAGTAAGTGTCTTTTAATTTCATGGCTGCAGTCACCATCTGCAGTGATTTTGGAGCCCCAAAAAATAAAGTCTGACACTGTTTCCACTGTTTCCCCATCTATTTGCCATGAAGTGATGGGACCAGATGCCATGATCTTAGTTTTCTGTATGTTAAGCTTTAAGCCAACTTTTTCACTCTCCTGTTTCACTTCCATCAAAAGGCTTTTCAGTTCCTCTTCACTTTCTGCCATAAGGGTGGTGTCGTCTGCATAATCTGTTCAAGAAACTTTCTATGTTGACAGTTGGTCTGTTCTGTTTGTAGCTTGCTTTGCTTGCATGGTTTAATTTCAGCAATCTTATTTGAAAATGCAAGTTATCAATAATTCTTTTGTCTCCTCTATCTCCCATTATTTTCTGAAATTATTCTGTTTCCTGAAATCCCATGGGATTTAAACAGAATGCCTTGTCCCTGGACCAGTTTTAGTGGAGTCCCAGGTCTTCTCTTCTATCATGTAGGCTCAGGGACCTGGTTTGTCATCTAAAAGAGTCATATTAACCAGTTCCATGGACTAAGATATAATCATAATAACAACAGGTAAACTATACAGAGGGCTTAATATGTATAAGCTACTGTGCTAACAAGGTCACATGAAATACAATATTTGTCTTCACTATCATCCTATGAGGCAGTTTGCTCATGGTAACCCAGTTAGTTCAATCTTCCCGTGAAATCTATGCTTTAACCACTACATTCCAGTACCTAACTACATATTTTCAAGATTATCATTTTAATGACTGCAATGAGAAGAATAATTTTTCTGTAAACCAGTTCCTTAAGCATATGTCCTCTCTACATTTTCTACTTGGAGCTAATCTTCATGGGGCTTCCCTAGTGGCTCAGATGGTAAGAATCTCCCTGCAATACATGAGACCCGGGTTTTATCCCTAGTCGGGAAGACCCCTGGAGAGGGGAAATGGCTACCCACTCTAGTATTCTTGCCTGAAGAATTTCAGGGACAGAGGAGCCTGGTGGGGTCACATCGTACATGGGGTCACAAAGAGTTGAACATAACTGAGCAACTAACACTTAATGCTAACACTACATGAAGATGTTAACATCACAGGTTCTTCATTTTTCCTTTGGCCATACTGCATGGTTTATGAGATCTCAGTTCTCCAAGGAGGGATTAAACCCAGGCCACAGCAATGAAAGCCCAGAAGCGTGGAATCCTAACCACTAGACCACCAGGAAACTCCTTAAAATCATAGATTCTGTGATGAGCATGGGATTTGATATTTTGTATCTAATATTTAGATACTCTGAATTACAGAGTATCCAGGAACTAGACTAACTGGAATACACCTATTACAAGGTTAGCAAGGCCAAACAGTTTAAGTATTTTGCACTTGTAGTAAAAATTTCTTCCATACTAGAATATTTACAGGAGAAAATGCTGATATTTGCTTTCCAGTCAATAATCTATTTTTCTTCTCATGTATTAGGGCCGTAAGCTATTTTAGGTCGCTGAAAACTAACCCTTGGTCCTTTTGAGTTAGTACTTTTAAGGTGACTTTTACTAAGTCTCCTTAAGCCATTACAGGATGAGAAGGAAATGTGGCACACATTCCAGGCTCTGAAAGCAGCCCATTCCACCCCTGCTCTGTGACCATGAGCTAGTTACCTCCAAACCATAATTAACATGTTTTAAAATGGGTATCATTCCTGGGTGTTCATTGGAAGGACTGATGCTAAAGCTGAAACTCCAATACTTTGGCCATCTCATGTGAAGAGTTGACTTATTGGAAAAGACTCTGATGCTGGGAGGGGTTGGGAGCAGGAGGAGAAGGGGACGACAGGGGATGAGATGGCTGGATGACATCACCGACTCGATGCACATGAGTTTGAGTGAACTCCAGGAGCTGGTGATCGACAGGGAGGCCTGGTGTGCTGCGATTCATGGGGTCGCAAAGAGTCGGACACTACTGAGGGACTGAACTGAACTGAACTGAAAATGGGTATGAGATTACCTACTTCATGGTATTGTTAGAATAATCACAGAAACATCTATAGAATGATTGTCTAGAACAGGGAGAACACTTAATTAATGATACCTCTTGATGACACTGTTGTTGCTAGCTTTGTTTTCATACATATTACACTGTAACTCTTAAAAGAAAACCATATACTCTCTACCACCAATGCTTGAAAACCATTTTATCTCCAGGCTCAAGGTTCCACCCTCTGAGAAATCTTTCATTTTTCACAGAGGCTAGCAAATATTTGTAGTTTAGTTGTTTATTAGCTTGTTGCCTGCCTATTGAATTTTAGGAGTTGGACAGCCTTCTTTTATTTTATCCTCTTTTTTGTGCCCAAGTAGACAATATTCCTGCTGGTGTAACATCCTTACAAACCCTGTAGGTCTTCTGTGTATGTTTGGGGATTCACTCTCATAAATTAGAGACTCCTCCACAAAATAATCCCATCTCATCTCTATCTATCCCTTGCTTCTGGGGAAATGGCTAAAGTCACATGCTTAATCTCTTTAAAGCCTTTTCTGTCTGATTTGAATATTCTGACCTTTTTTTTTCCTCCCCAGGTACTAGAAAAAGATTGTTCTGTCATACCCTTGACTACATCTCCAAATTTTAGTGTCTCTTGCAATCTACATAAGCTGAGAATGTCCCCAATCACCACATTCTTGTTTCTTTTCTGCTTAATATTTTTTTCTCAATTTAATTTTGTGCTTTTTATTTTACTACAAGCAACAAGAAGAAACCAGGCCATACTTTTAGCAATTTGCTTAAAAATCTTAGTTCAATTCAGTTCATTACTTATAAATTCTGCCTTTCACATAACTATAAGATAAAATTCTACTAAGTTTTCTGCCACTATGTAACAAGGATCCCCTTTCATCCATTTTTTCAATAATGTTTCTCATTTCCTTCTCACACCTCACCAATAACACTCAGTATTCTTATTTCTACCAACCTATGATGACTTCAGTATTCTGTAGGATTATATAGGTTTTATCTACGTTGCTCCTCACCTCCTTCTGAGCTCTCATCTGCAGAACCTTTAATATCTAAATTCTTCCTAACAATCCTTCCAAGGTAATAAGGTAATCTAGGCTTTTTCTATCAGGTTTCTCAATTTTTTCCAGCCTCTGCCCAATGCCTACTTCCAAATTTTTAGGTATTTGTAATCAGAGTCACTCAATTTCTAGGTACCAAAATCTATATTAGTCTCCTATTGTGCTATTACAAAATACTAAAAAACACAGTGGCCTAAAACAACACCTATTTATTATCCTACAGTTTTGGAGATCAGCGGTTTGGAATGGATCTTACCAGGCTAAACTCAAGATGTTGACAGAGCAGTATTCCTTCTAGAGGCTTGAGGAAAGAATCTATTCCTAGTGTTTTCCCTGCTTCTTGAGGCTGCCCATATACCTAGGCAGTATGTTAAAAAGCAGAGACTTTGCTGACAAAGGTCCATCTAGTCAAAGCTATGGTTTTTCTAGTAGTCATGTATGGATGTGAGAATTGGACTATAAAGAAAGATGAGCACTGAAGAATTGATGCTTTTGAATTGTGGTGTTGGAGAAGATTCTTGAGAGTCCCTTGGACTGCAAGGAGATCCAACCTGTCAATCCTAAAGGAAATCAGTCCTGAATATTCATTGGAAGGACTGATGCTGAAGCTGAAACTCCAATACTTTGGCCACCTGATGCAAAGAACTGACTCATTGGAAAAGACCGTGATGCTGAGGAAAATTGAAGGCAGGAGGAGAAGGGGATGGCAAAGGATGAGATGGTCGGATGGCATCACCAACTCTATGGACATGAGTTTGAGCAAGCTCTGGGAGTTGGTGATGGACAGGGAAGCCTGGTGTGCTGCAGACCATGGAGTTGCAAAGAATCGGACATGACCAAGCGACTGAACTGACCTGAGGCTGCCACAGTCCTAGCTCATGTTTGCATAACTCTTATCTCCACTTCCACTGTCACAGCATCTATGACTCTGACCTTCCTTTCTCCCTCTCACAAAAACCCTTGTGATTATATCAGACCCACTTAGATAATCCAGGGTAATCTTCATACTTTAAGATTCTTGGATTAATTGCATTGCAAAGTATCATTTGCCACATAAGGTAAAATACCCTCAAGTTCCAGGGGTTAGAATGTGGACGTTATTAAGTGACATTATTCTAATGTAGACATTATTCTACCTACTGCAAATTGTAGGAGTTTTTTCATTGTTTTGGATACTAGAATGTAACAGATGTTTTTGTTGTTCAGTTACTAAGTTATGTCTGACTCTGTGACCCCATGGACTGCAGCACAGCAGGTTTCCCTGTCCTTTACTATCGTCTAGAGTTTGCTCAAATTCATATCCATCTCATTCTCTCCTGCCTTCTTCTCCTTTTGCTTTCAATTTTTCCCAGCATAAAGGTCTTTTCCAGTGAATCAGGTCTTCGCATAAGGTGGTCTTTTCTTTTCCTTGATTTCCTTTAGGATTGACTGCTTTGATCTCCTTGAAGTCCAGGGGACTGTCATGAGTCTTCTCCAACACCACAATTTGAAAGCATCAATTCTTTGGCACCCAGCATTCTTTTTTTTTTTTTTTAAGGCCAAACATTTTTTATTTTCAAAAACAACTTTATTCATGACACATATTAAAAAAAAAAAACTCCCACCCCCTGGAAATGAGCTAAAAAAATAAACAAAATCCACCTCCCACCTCCCTGTTCCCCTGTTCCCACTTCCTCCCATTCCCTCCAAATAAAAGGGAAAAAAAAAAGGCAAAGAAAAACAAAACAAAAAAACTGAAAAACAAAAAACACCCCAAAACCCCCCAAAACAAGGTAGTGCATTCCCCGGGGGAAAGGGGAATTTACACTGGAGCCGCTGGGAGCAGAACGGAGAGATCTTCCGGCTACAGAAACCTGCAAAGAAAGACACTCAAAACAGAAAAAGAAACACAAAAGGAAACAAAATAGATCACCAGGCAATCTGGAGGGGCAGGGAGCCAGAAAAGAGGGGCAGGGTGGGTGGCAGACCTGGCAGGACAGGAGCAGGCAGGAGGGGACTGTGAAAGTTAGGAAGATGGAGGGAAGGTAACAAGCAGAACAGTTTGGTGTCCTTCCAGAGCCCTGGGTAAAAAAACCCCTCCTACCACCCATGCCCACCTACCCTTGAGCAGCCCCCAAGGGGGCAAAGGGGAACAGGGAAACAGGGGGAGCAGCTTGCGCGATTGAGACGTGTCCATGGCGAATCCGCAAAGTGAATGAGCAGCCCCCTGCCCCACTCCCTGGGCCTTCCCCTACTCCCCAAAGCAGGTCCCTCCTCAGCAGTTAGTTATGGGATTCTCCCCCCTTCCACAGTATATCTTTTTTTAAAAAATATTTTTTTTTTCCATCAAGGTCATCTTCTGTTTTTCTTTTTTTTTTTTTTAATTCTTTTTTTTTTTTCCTTCTTTCCTCTTTTTTTCCTCTCTCTCCTCCTAATACACACTTTTTTTTAGTAAGGGGAATACCATGATGTCGCTCTAGCCCGGCCCCTGTAGACGCGACCCCGGGGGCCTGCTGTTAAAACCACTGTAGAATCGAGAGCAGGAACTGTTGTAGTTGGTGGTTCGGGCACGGTATCGGGCTCGTGGGAAACCTCGGTCTCTTGTGCTGATGCCTGGTCTGTTGGTTCGTTTAGGGATCACCTTGATCTGTCTTCCTCTAAGTAAGGATTCATCTAAGGCCAGGGAAGTCCTCACTGGCTCTTTGTCTGAGAACTCTATATACGCAAACCCTTTGGGATGGCCACTAAATTTGTCACAGAGTATAGTAACGCGGTTGACTGAACCACAGCCATGGAAGTGTGCTTCTAGCTCTTCTGCTGTTGCACCATAGTCCACATTGCCAACACAGATGGAACGGGCATCAGCCTCCATCTTCTCCTCAATGGACATGATCCCTGGGCCAGCATTGCCCGGAGGTGGACTCATATTCATCTGCTTCTCTACCTTGTTCTGTAGCTCCTTTAGCTTCTCAGCTTCTTCCTCCATCTCCCTAACTCGAGCTTTGATCGCTTCCAGCTCCGGGTCCTCAATGGCGCCGTCCCCCGGGTCACCCTCGACCAGTCCCGGCTCCTCCTCCTCCTGGTTGCCGGGGGCTCCCGAGCCAGGCCCAGGGCCCGGAGCTCCCGGGGGGGGGGCGCGGGGCCGGGGCGGCTCCTCTTCGGGCTCGGGCTCCGGCTCAGGCTCCAGCAGCAGCTCCTCAGGCTCCAGTTCCTCAGACTCCAAGCCGTTCCCGTAGTCCCCAGCGCCCCCCGGAGGCCCCCTCCCCGGCCTCCCCGCCGGCCCCGGGCACAAGATGGCGCCGCCGCCCCGGCCCGGAGCCCCGACCGCCCGCAGCCCCCGCTGCTGCTGCAGCCGCCGCTGCCGCCGCCATCGCCGCTCCGGCACCCAGCATTCTTGATGGTCCAACTCTCACATTCGTACATGACTTCTGGGGAAAAAAAAAAAAAAACATAGCTTTGAGTATACACACCTCTTTTAGTAAAGTGATGTCTCTGCTTTTTAATATACTGTCTAGGTTTGTCATAGCTTCCCTTCCAATGAGGAAGTATCTTTTAATTTCATGGCTGTTGTCACCATCCACAGTGATTTTGGAGCCCAAGAAAATAAAATATGTCACTGCTTCCACTTTTTTCCCCTTCTATTTGCCATGAAGTAGTGGCACCCAATACCATGATCTTGGTTTTTTTTAATGTTGAATTTGAAGCCAGTGAAGAGTGAATTTTGTCACTCTCCTTTTTCACCCTCATCAAGAGGCTCTTTAGTTCCTCTTCACTTTCTGCCATTAGAGTGGTATAATCTGCATATCAGGAGTTATTGATATCAGGTGTACAATCTGCAAATATTTGCTCCCATTATCTTGGCGGTATTTTGACTATGACATCCCTTGATGCCCAGAAGTTTTTAATTTTGATGAAGTCCAATTTTTTTCTTTAGTTTTTCAGCTTTCAAAGAGTTTCATAAGAAGTATTACTGTAAAAATGATATGGCATGTTTAAGTCTTTGATCCATTTGAGTTAATTTTTGTAAATTAGGCAGCAATCCTATGTTATTTCAATATCCAGCATCATTTGCTAAAGTCTCTGTTGAAATGTTAGTACCCTTGTCAAAAACCAATTGACTATAACTAAATGCATTTATTTTTAAACTCAATTTTGGATTCTCATTCATCTATATGACTCATTATTCCCGTACAACACAGTCCTGATTACTATAGCTTTGCAGCGTGTTTTCAAATCAGGAGATGTGACCTCACTGATATGTTTTTTCACAAAATTGTTTTCATTGTTCTGAATTCCTTGCATTTCCACATGGATTTTAGAATTAGCTCCAGAGTTTCTGCAAAAAAAAAGGGGTGGGGGGTAAATTTGCTAAGATCTTGACAAGGATTGTATTGACTTTGTAGATCAATTTGGAAAATATCTTAACTATATGAAGTATTTCAATCCATGAACATGGGATGTTTTTCCATTTATTTTGGAACTCTAATTTCTTCCAACAATATTTTCTTTTACCAGTATGCAAGCTTTATAATCATGTTGATAAATTTATTCTCATGTACTTCATTTTTTTAATGTAACTACAAGCGCAATTTTTTCATTTCCATATTATTCATTCCTAATATGTGAAACTACAATTGATTTTCATATACTGATCCTGCATCATGCAACCTTGCTGAACTCAATTATTAATACTAGATCTAGTGGTATATTTTTGTTTTTTATGTTGCTGTTTTTTCCTTAGGATTTTCTATGTGCAAGATCAAATCATTTGCAAATAGGTAGTTTTGTTTCTTGTGCTCCAATCTGAAGGAATCTTGTTTCTTTTCCTTGACTAAATTCCTTAGCACAAATCTCTATAATAATATTGAATTGCAGTAGCAAGAATGGACATCCTTGATTTGTACCTTATCTTACTGAGAAAGCTTTCCATCTGTCATGAATAAGTAGGTGTTGGCTGTGGGTGTTAAACAGATGCTCTTTATCATGTTGACAAAGTTTCCATCTATTCCTAGTTTAGGGTTTTCAATCATGAAAGGGTATTGAATTTTGTCAAATGATTTTCAGAATTAATTAAGATTGTCTGTGGGGTTTGTCCTTTGTTTTCTTAACATGGTGTATTTCACTGATTGATTTTTATATATTAATACAAATATACATTCTGGGAAAATTTTCCAGAAACATGTTTCTAATTCTCTGTATATGTTCCTGGATAAAGTTCACTATGGTTTTGTTAAAGGATTTTTACATATGTTTGTAAGTGATATTGGTCTGTATTATTCTTTTCTTGTGATTTGTTTGTTTTGATATCAAGGTAATAATGACCTTATAAAATGAGTTGGAAAGTGTGTTCTCCACTTTTATTTTTTGGAACAGTTTATAAAGCATAGATGTTCATTTTTCTTTAAATAGTTTGTAGAATTCAACAGAGGACTCATCTGGTCTGGGACTTCTCTTTGTGGAAATTTTACTGATACTAATTCAACCACTTTACTTGCTATATGTCCATTTACTTGTTATATATCTATTTTTTCTATATCTTTTTGAGTCAGGTTTTATTTATTTCACCTGGAGTATAATTGCTTTACAATACTGTGTTAGTTTCTGCTGTACAGCAAAGTGAATCAGCTATCTGTATACATATATTCCTTCCCTCATGAGCCTCCCTCCCACTGAGTCAGTTCTGATAGCTTGTATTTTTCTAGAAATCTATCCATTTTAACTAGCTTTTCTAACTTGTTGATATACAATTTTTCACAGTATTTTCTTATCTTTTTTTGTTTCTTTAAAGTTTGTAAAAATATACACTTTTGTTTCAATTTTAGCAATTTTGAGATTTTTTATTTTTTTCATTTAGTTCAGTTCAGTTCAGTAACTCAGTCGTGTCTGACTTTTTGCGGCCCCATGAATTGCAGCACACCAGGGCTCCCTGTCTATCACCAGCTCCTGGAGTTCACCCAAAGCAGTGTCCATCGAGTCAGTGATGCCATCCACCCATCTCATCCTCTGTCGCCTCCTTCTCCTCATGCCCCCAATCCCTCCCAGCATCAGAGTCTTTTCCGGTTAGTCAACTTTTCACATGAGGTGGCCAAAGTATTGGAGTTGCAGCTCTAGCATCAGTCCTTCCTAAGAAATCCCAGGGTTGATCTCCTTCAGAATGGACTGGTTGGATCTCCTTGTAGTCCAAGAGACTCTCAAGAGTCTTCTCCAACACCACAGTTCAAAAGCATCAGTTCTTCGGCACTCAGCTTTCTTCACAGTCCAACTCTCACATCCATATATGACTACTGGAAAAACCATAGCCTTGACTAGATGGACCTTTGTTGGCAAAGTAATGTCTCTGCTTTTTAATATGCTATCCAAGTTGGTCATAACTTTTCTTCCAAGGAGTAAGCATCTTTTAATTTCATGGCTGCAGTCACCATCTGCAGTGATTTTGGAGCCCCAAAAAATAAAGTCTGACACTGTTTCCAGTTTCCCCGTCTATTTCCCATGAAGTGATGGGACCAGATGCCATGACCTTCATTTTCTGAATGCTGAGCTTTAAGCCAACTTTTTCACTCTCCTCTTTCACTTTCATCAAGAGGCTTTTTAGCTCCGCTGCACTTTCTGCCATAAGGGTAGTGTCATCTGCATATCTGAGGTTGTTGATATTTCTCCCAGCAATCTTGATTCCAGCATGTGCTTCTTCCAGCCCAGCATTTCTCATGATGTACTCTGCATATAAGTTAAATAAGCAGGGTGACAATATACAGCCTTGACGTACTCCTTTTCCTATTTGGAACCAGTCTGTTGTTCCATGTCCAGTTCTAACTGTTGCTTCCTGACCTGCATACAGATTTCTCAAGAGGCAGGTCAGGTGGTCTGGTATTCCCATCTCTTTCAGAATTTTCCACAGTTTATTGTGATCCACACAGTCAAAGGCTTTGGTATAGTCAATAAAGCAGAAATAGATGTTTTTCTGGAACTCTCTTGCTTTTTCAATGATCCAGCGGATGTTGGCAATTTGATCTCTGGTTCCTCCGCCTTTTCTAAAACCAGCTTGGACATCAGGAAGTTCACGGTTCACGTATCACTGAAGCCTGGCTTGGAGAATTTTGAGCATTACTTTACTAGCATGTGAGATGAGTGCAATTGTGCAGTAGTTTGAGCATTCTTTGGCATTGCCTTTCTTTGGGATTGGAATGAAAACTGACCTTTTCCAGTCCTGTGGCCACTGCTGAGTTTTCCAAATTTGCTGGCATATTGAGTGCGGCACTTTCACAGCATCATCTTTCAGGATTTGAAATAGCTCAACTGGAATTCCATCACTTCCACTAGCTTTGTTCGTAGTGATGCTTTCTAAGGCCCACTTGACTTCACATTCCAGGATGTCTGGCTCTAGGTGAGTGATCACACTATCGTGATTATCTTGATTGTGAAGATCCTTTTTGTACAGTTCTTCTGTGTATACTTGCCACCTCTTCTTAATAGCTTCTGCTTTCGTTAGGTCCATACCATTTCTGTCCTTTAATGAGCCCATCTTAGTATGAAGTGTTCCCGTGGTATCTCTAATTTTCTTGAAGAAATCTCTAGTCTTTCCCATTCTCTTATTTTCCTCTATTGCTTTGCATTGATCGCTAAAGAAGGCTTTCTTATCCCTCCATGTTATTTTTTGGAACTTTTTCATTCATGTATATACAAATTTACTTATCTTGGTTAGTCTAGTTAAAGGTTTATAAATGTTTCTTACCTTTTCCAGGAACTAGCTTTTGGTTTGTTGATTTTTCTCCATCAGTTTACTTGTTATTTAAGGGTGTAATTAATCTCCACATATATGTGAATTTCTCAAAATTCCTTATGTGATTGATTTCTAATATATTTCATAGTATTTGTAAAGCATACTTTGTATAATGTCAGTCCTTCTAAACTTATTGAGATTTGTTTTATGGCCTAACATATGGTCTGTCATACAAAATACTCCATGTACACTAAGAAGAATGGACATTTTGCTGTTGTTCGGTGAAAAGTTCTATAGCTATGTATTACATCCAGTTGTTTTACAGAATTGTTCAATCCTTCTACTTTCTTATTGATGCTCTTTCTCACCATTTATTCATTATTAAAAGCAGGGTATTGAAGTCTCCCACTATTTTAGCCAAATTTTCTATTTTTCTCTTCAATTCTGTCAGGTTTTGCATTACACATATTGAGGGCTTTGTTAAGTGCCTACACATTTATTACTGTTATTATATTCTTGATGTATTAACTCTGACTTGTCCATATCAACACACTTTAGATGCTAGAGGGTCTCTAGGCTCTTGACTCAACTACTTACTTTTATATACACACTGTCTCTAGGTGTAATACCCAGTTTTGTGACTTTAAATAACATCTGTGTGGGTGTTCTTTGGAAGGAATGATGCTAAAGCTGAAACTCCAGTACTTTGGCCACCTCATGCGAAGAGTTGACTCATTGGAAAAGACTCTGATGCTGGGAGGGATTGGGGGCAGGAGGAGAAGGGGACAACAGAGGATGAGATGGCTGGATGGCATCACTGAGTCAACGGACGTGAGTTTGAGCGAACTCCAGGAGATGGTGATGGACGGGGAGGCCTGGCGTGCTGTGATTCATGGGGTTGCAAAGAGTCGGACCCAACTGAGCGACTGAACTGAACTGAACTGATGTGGTGATAACATTCAGATTTCTATCCAGTTCCAGTCTCCCCACAGAATCCACCCTCTTTCATTAAGCCGTGCATTTTTCATTTTATAAACATCCCACACACAGCAGGCTCAGAATAGAACTTATGACTCACTCACTACCAAAGCTACTTTTAACCTCTGTTCTTTCCCATCACAGAAAATGTTACCAACATCCAATGATATATTCATGCTATAATTACATTGGTCCCTCTCCTTCCCTCTCACACTTTAGCCAGTTCATCCTCAAGGTCTAACTTTAAAGCATCCTGAGAAATCTATGCTTTTATCACCATCTCTATTGCCACTATTCAATCTGAGCCACCATCATCACCCCTGCCACTTCCGCTGAGGCAATGTCCTCCTACCTGGTCTCACTGCTTCTGCACTGTCCCCTTCCCAGTCCAACTTCCCCATAGAAATCATTTCTGTCATAAATCAGACAATGCAGTGTCTAGTTGCTTTGCACATAGAATAAAATCTAACATCCTCATCATAGCTTAAAAGCCCTTTCATGATTTAAGCATCAACTTTCTCAATTCTGTCTCCTACTCTCACTCACCATAATTATTTTCCCCAAACATGCAAATTTCTTTTTCATCTTAAGTGTTTTGTATTTGCTGTTTTCTCTATCTTTCCTTGTCTACCTCTATCTCCTCATTTCATCTCAGAGTTAGGGTGACTTACCAGATAAAAAGGGTAGAAAAAACCCACAGACATTCACAAAACAAGATTATAGTCACATTGTAAGTAAAGTTTATGTAGATTAAGAATGGTTCTGCAGCAACCAGAATTTATAAACATGAAAGTATGAGGTTTAACCAGAATGGAATAAAGAAAAATATGTTACTTTTTTTAAAATTTAGTGCAATTTTGGCAATGATCTTGCAATTTAAAATAAAGAAAGAAGAACTAAACTCCAATGGAGAAAAATTAAGAAAGAAAGTTGATAAAAATGGTAGGAATAAACATACTGGAAAATTCACAAGGATGCTGTAACCATCTCTGATATGTTTTCAACTTTGAAGATGCTGCAGGTCAAAGACCCCAGGGTCATGATCTATTATTGCATTCAGTATAAGCATCTTATAAGTACACAGATCCTAAGAAAGCAAAGGCAAAGTCTAAAGGAATTTAAAGTAAAAATCTATGACATTAGGCACAAAGAACACACCTCCACATTCAAATGGGTTACAGATAAATCAATAAGAAACAGCATAATGGGGACTTCCTGGAGGTCTAGTTATTAAGACTCTGTGCTGCCAATGCAGGGGAAACAGTTTCAATCCTGGTCAAGGAACTAAGATCACATATGCCAAGTGGCCAAAAAATAAAACAACAACAACTATATGCATGTGTATATACATCATATATATTGACGTGTATATATGGAATCAGTTGGGAAGAGATATTTGTAATATATATAATAAAGAATATTTTAGAAGACAGCATGATGGATGATGAGTACAAAGAGAGAAATCTGGGAGCTGTGAGATTAGAGACCAAAATTTCCTTTGCTTACTAAGATATTTGATGGTATTCAGGGAAAACTCGCTTGGAAACATAATACCTGTGCTGAATCTTGAAGGGGACTATAACAATGTGTGGACCACTCTGAAGTACTTTTGTAAGATTTGGTACCCACAGATATATATTCAAAATGTTAAACAAATGGAAATATGTACATTGGACTTCTGTGGAGGTTCAGATGGTAAAGAATCTGCTTGCAATGCAGGAGACTCGGGTTTGACTCCTGGGTTGGGAAGATCCCTTGGAGAAGGGAATGTCAACCCTTTCCAGTATTCTTACCTGGAGAATTCCATGGACAGAGGAGCCTGACAGGCTCCAGTCCACGGGGTCACAAAGAGTTGGACACGAAGGAGTAGCTAACACTTTCATATGTAAATATTGTATCTATTTTTATTTCCTAATATTGGAAGCGATAATACAGAGCTGACCCATGAGCTGGACCTGGCCAATCAGATGCTCCTCACCCCTCCTCTGTCCTTGGAATATGCCCACCTTTTCCACCCTAGGAGCTGTTTCAAGGATGCAGCCTTGAGAATAGGATGTCACTGAGACCATCTAGATGGTATATGGGACTGAACCTAGCCAAGGCCTCTATATAAACTTGAAGATTCTGTCGGGTGGATGTGAGATCCACTCATCTTACAGCATCCAATGACAAGTCTCTCATGTAAGTAAGTTCCCTTGTTTATCAAACCTGCCGCCTGCCAATCGGCAGTGATCTGCCTCCGTCCTTTGTCTCCCCCTGCCCTTCGTGTGAAAGGCTGGTTTCAGATGACACACAGGTAGTTCCCAAGATTGCAAATTAGCACCTAGTTCTTTTAATCTCAGCGTCTAATTATCAATTTTTATAAGTTGTAGCATAAATCATTTGTCAATTCATTCTAAAAATATACCAAATGATTGTTGGCATGATCATTCTGACATGATGAATGCTAGTTGGTAAAGCCATATTTTGACCCAGGAAACCATATCAAACTATCCCAATGACATTTCCATTGAATCAGTAATTATTAGATTACTGATAGTCACAAGAAGTTGATTTCCTTCTAAAATCAACAATATTCATTCTACTGTTGCTGAATCCCCTCAGTTTCTGCTGAACCAATAGTAATTGGTCAAAGCAACAGCCCAATATAGGAAATGGGCTAAAATTTGAAATAAAATGTTGTCTTATATTTGTTTAATATTTTCAATATCTTTATTATTGACTAAGTCACAAAAATTATTTATTGGAATGTTATAGATATTGATAACTAGATCACATCTTATATTCTTGATCAGAAAGTGGTGGGGCTGTTTGGTAATTCAGATCATCATCTATAGTCTCAAATTCTAGCTCTATGATAAAATAATTTTTTCTTCTTCAGTTCCTTCCCCTGTAAAGGGGATAATGGTGATAATTTTAATACTCTGCTGTGTTAATTATTCATTTACAAAGTATATGTCCAGCATAGAGCAAGGGTATGTAAGTGTTAACTCTCATTTTATTAATAAACTTAATATTTTTAATATTTATGGTAAATCAGAATTTATTAGTTTTAATGAATTTCTCCTCTTAAATGGAGATGAGCTTCAAAAGGATTGCTTAAAAGAAGAACCCAAAGCTTTGGCATGTCCTCATCCCAAACCATACGCCAGGCACAGCCACACGTTCTGGCCTGACCCAGGAGCATCCCCTTCCCCACACTGGTAGATTATAGGATATGTGGCTGGTGTCTCCACTGGCCTCTATGACTCCCTACTCAATTGTCTCTTTATCCAACCTTGGTTCTCTCAGAGCCAAAGTCTTTGTCTTGGTACTAAAATCACTGTACCAAAAAAGGCCATGTTGAAGGAACATTTGGAAACAGTAGGCAGTAGAGAGTATCCATAAATGCAGGTGGCCAGATGGACAGAGCACACTTAGCACTGGGGTGCCAGTGATGCCACCAAGGGTGCCTCTTCTCTCACTAGGGAAGAATACACTTTAATTGGGGGCACCATTGGATTGCCTGGCAAACAGCAGCCCAGCTGATGCAAGGACTATGTCCTGGTGGTGCCCACCTGTGTCTCCATTAATCCAACAGGAATATGGGCAGAATTTGAGCAGGACATAATGATCTGACTAGTCAACAATGATGCCCAGGAAGTGGGGGAATCTGGAAGCCAAGTGAACAATCAGAATAGACCGTAGTCATAGTGCCAGAGCAAGGACCTGACAGCCCACAACTGTTCTGTCAGCAACCTTTAGTTACTATCTCATGAGGATGACTAAAGAGGCCAGAGGAGGAACTAGAGTGGCTCTGGGCTGGGTTCTAGAGTTCTCCCATCCTTTAATATATTCAAGTCCATTTTGAATTTCCACCAAGGGTGCTATGCTATGTGGTGTTTTCAGTGTATTTGACCACAGAACTTTTTTAAAGAGGATCTTTAGGAAATTCACTTTGTTAAACACTAATATAATGAAAAATTACAGATATTGTAGGTATTGGGGCCTTGAGTCCATGTGTTTGACCTTGGACATATTACTTAACCTCTCTAACCCTGATTTTCATGCAAAAGGGAAATAAGATCTACGTTATTACAGCACAAAACCTGGAGAGAAAAGAAACTTGCAGAGACTGTGGCAGAAGAAGGCTTGCCATTCTCTATTTGGCTCACGTTCCCTCCTGGGCATATACGTCCCAGGCTTTCTTGCACTGTGTGAAGCCACATGCCTAGTTCTGGGTAGTGGAGTTGGGGGCCAGTGACAAACTCCACTTTCAAGTTTTGCCCATAAAAATCCTCCTATGAACAACACAGTGTCCCTCCTCTCCGTCTTTCTCTGCTTCTGTCTCTCTCTCTCTTCACCTACTGACTCAGTGGAGTGAATTCTAAAAGGAAAAGGTAGAAAGAAGAAGGAGCTTGCTGGGTCTCTGATTCACTTACTAAAATGGAACCCCTAAGGAAAGCCTCCTAGGCAACGCATGAGCAAGAAACAAACATTGAGTTGAGTCACTGATGGTTTGAGAGGCTTTGTGATGTTGCTGTAGTATTGATGATATTCCTATTCAGTTCAGTTCAGTTCAGTTGCTCAGTTATGTCCGACTCTTTGAGACCCCATGAATCACAGCACACCAGGCCTCCCTGTCCATCACCAACTCCCGAGTTCACTCAAACTCATGTCCATCAAGTCAGTGATGCCATCCAGCCATCTCATCCTCTGTCATCCCCTTCTCTTCCTGCCCCCAATCCTTCCCAGCATCAGAGTCTTTTTCAGTGAGTCAACTCTTCGCATGAGGTGGCCAAAGTACTGGAGCTTCAGCTTTAGCATCAGTCCTTCCAAAGAACACCCAGGACTGATCTCCTTTAGAATGCCAGAGCACATTGTCTCATAATGTGTACTAGCTGGTAGATGGTGGGGTTGTTGTTATAAAATGATGATGAGGATGATGACGATGGTGCTGTGGTGACAGTAGTGATGTCATAGTGGTGATGGTGGTGGTGATGAGGAGGAGGAGGAGGATGGTGATGATAACAGTGATGATGGTGACAATGATGCTGAGGAGGAGGAAGATGATAGTGATGGTGATGAAGATGATGGTGATGTCCATGGCGATGGCGGTGATGAAAATGATGATTAATGTTGCAGAAATATACTCAGAAAGGAACCATTCTTATGATTCCACTAAAATATCAATGAAGTAAAACTCCAGGTTCACTGATGTCTCAAAGTGTTTTTTTCTGTGGTGTGTGACTAGAAAGTGTTGCTTCACAGTCTCGGTTTGCTAGAGCTACCATGGCAAAGTACCACAGGCTGGATGGCTTAAACAACAGAAGTTTATTTCTCACAGTTCTGGAGACTCGAAGCCCAAGACCAAAGTGCCAGCAGAGTTGGTCCCTCCAGTGACCTCCCTTCTTGGCTTGTAGACAGTGTGGCTTCACGTGTTCTTTCCCTCCATATATATCTGGGTCTAAATCTCTTCCTATAAAGGCAACAGCCATATTTGATTAAGGCCCACCCTAATGATTTCATTTTAACTTTATTACCTCTTGGAAGACTCTCTGAATACAGTCACATGATGAGGTCCTGGGGGTTAGAACTTCAACACAGAAAGGTTGCAGTGGGGACAGTTCAGAACACAGCCCATAACAATTACCAACCTGTGCTCTGAGCTCCAAAGAGCTCAGGTAAAGAAAACTTGTCCAGATAATAGCTGTATACTCTCTCTGGAGTGTTGATCAAAACTAATCTTGGTTTAAACTTATTATACACATATCAATTTTACTCTTCGTTATCTAGAGATAGTGCTTTATTGTAGGACAATGGGAAAAGAGAGTTATAGCAAATATAATTGGCTTTTCTCCCTGTTATTCAACTAAAATGCTTGTGAGATATCATTTGAACATAAAAGAAAGTGAATTTCAGACAGAATTCCTACTGAGCAGAAAGTAAAGCTAACTCCCAATTTCAAATGAGATATCCTTTAATTGTTGATACATCACATGTGGATGTATGGTAAGCACTTGTTCAAAGAAGCAAAGTATCTCTTGGCTTCACATAGCCTTTTAGAAACACATCTGGGAAGGGATTTTTAAAATATATTTTTTCAGGTCCAAAAATGTTGAAAAGTCAGAAAACAGAATTGAAGGAATAATGGCATTTTTCACTGCTTTTAGAAATTGTTGTATTGTAGAAAAATCATCAAGGAGATTTTTATATTAATAGAATTTATTTTGAAGGCATCAGGAGGAATCTTCACAGAAAGTAAAGTTAGTGCACATATTGTTATAGCAAACACTCTTATCATGATACAGTTTAATCAGAGACATCTTTATGTATCCAACCAAAGTGGAGTGAACTCACAGCAAAGTAGTCTTGAACTCATTCCTACCTGACCCCTTGAAAAATCTCACTTGGAAGAAAGACACATATAGGAAGTGTTGCCTGAGGGTCTGGTGATCTCTTTGTTTCTCTCGTCTAGATATCCTCAAAGTAACCCTTGGTTTAAAACCAACAAGCAAAACCCCTTCTCACATGGTCCAGTCCTTTTTCCCTCACCGTTTAAAGCCCAAGAGACGTTCAGGCCTCACTAGAGCATCCAGGCAGGCCTGGAACATCCTGGGGAGAAGTTCTAGAGTTTGAACCAACAGCAATGCTACCCAACATTTATTAAGAGTATATTATTTGCTGAACACAGTTTTGACTTCATAGAGTCCAGGATTATAAAAACTCAAGAGGGCAGTTTTTATGTGTCTTGTTCACTGCTGTTTCTCCAGCGCATTTCACAGCAACTCAATAAATATCTCATTCACTCTTCAGAACAATTATTTGAGGTTATTACCTTTCTCTCAGAGAAGAAGAAAACAAGGCCCAGAGGTTGAGACTAGCCTGGTTTTCAGGTCTAATAGGAGGCTGAAGGGACCAAAGCCAGGTACAACATCGCCCTTAGTCATAAGCAAGAAAGTGGGGCTCCTCCCCAGACCTCACTCCACAGGGAACCTACACTTTATAGT
The DNA here is from genome assembly GCF_042477335.2 of Ovis canadensis. Lineage (NCBI taxonomy): Eukaryota > Metazoa > Chordata > Mammalia > Artiodactyla > Bovidae > Ovis > Ovis canadensis. The sequence continues at coordinate 193,053,251 of NC_091246.1, read as the reverse complement.
GCTACCTTCCTCAAGAGTTTCTAAGTTTCTTCTGGTTTCTGGGACTGGCTGGGGTGGGCAGTGCCATCTGGGGATAACTCTAGGCTGGATTTGGACCTGCATGGGCTCTGATCCCATCTCTTTTTGGGAGAGATGTGCCTGACATACAGCTCCCTGACATGGGGTCAACCAGATGTCACAGAGATCTCCAAAACTTTGTTCAAGTCAATCACAAATACTCAATGTGGTAAAGCCATGCCCTCCTACCTGAGTCAAAAGTTGTGCAGGATGGCGGACAGAGGTTCCTTGCATAAATGGGACTTCTTTTTTTTACTCTGCCCACAGGCCCCTCATCTCTGCTCCCTGTAACAGGCAGGTTTGTGGAAGGTACCAAGAAAGACATTTCATCCTAGTGAAATAGTCGTTACAGCCCAAAGACTTCAAAGAAGAGTTCATTTTCAACAAAGCACAGTTAACAACTGTAGAGAGGGTTACTAGGAACTGATATTCCCTGGGCAGTCCAGTGACCAGCATCAGGAACAGTGATGTCACTAGCATTCAGTAAGCGGCCTGAGATACTACAATGGTGAGACCTACATTTCTTGTTGTTTAGCCACTAAGTCATGTCTGACTCTTATGCAACCCCATGGACTGCAGCCCACCAGGGTTCTCTGTCTGTGGGATTTCCCAGGTGAGAATACTGGAGTGGGTTGCCATTTCTTTCTCCAGGGGATCTTCCCCAGGGATCAAATCCTTGTCTCCTTCTTGGCACGCAGATTCTTTACCAACGAGTCACCCGAGAAGCCTGAGATCAATATTAATTCATTATAATATCATTTCCCCAAAACCATAGTATTGTGAGTAATGGTGGGAGATACAGAATTATGCAGAAATAGTGTGTTTTGACCCCAAGAAGGTGAAGTGGGGCCTAGATATGCTGCAGAATCTTCATGTGCAGCAACTTGGCAATAAACAAACATAGACATACTTCTTTCCTATCTATTATTCAAAACCTTGATTCTTAATAAAAAAAAAATCATGATAATGTACACAGACCCATAGATTTTGTAATGCATTTTGATAGTCGCATTTTTATTGACACTTTTGATTTTGAAAGCTCAAGAGGTTATGCAAAAGTGGGGAAGGATGAAAATTTCTAAGGTGAGGAGAACACTGTATATCAACAGAGTTTTCATACAAATGTGGGATTCTTATACATGTGGTATTACAATATGTTTTAAACAAACATACTTTATTTGTATTTTACAGTGGAATATGGTTGATTTATAATGTTGTGTTAGTTTCAGGTAAACAGTGACTCAGTTATACTTATACATGTATACATTCTCCAAAGACTATACTTTATTTTTTAAAGAAGTTTTGGGTTCAGAGCAAAAGTGAACAGAATAGAGTTCCCCGAAACCCTCTCCCTGCCCACACAGTCTCACCTCCATTAACATTCTACACCAGCGTGATATGTTTATTGCAATCAGTGAACCAATTCTGATATATCATTATCAACCCAGGCAAGCAGGGTACACTCTTTGTGTTGTATATTCTATAGGTTTTGGCAAATACATATAAAAGGACATATATCCATCATTACAGTATCATACAGAGTAGTTTCACTGCATTGACAATGTGGGGTTTTTTTTGTTTTTAATAAACTTCTACTGGGAATAATTTTATGTTTATAGAGAAGTTAAGAAAGGTAGTCTTCATCCCGTTTCCCTTAATGTTAACATCTTACATGGCCATGGCATATTCAGCAAAACTTAGAAATTAGTGTTGGTATAATACTGTTAACTAATCTGCTTACTTTATTTGAATTTCCCCAGTTTTCCCACTACAGTTCTTTCCGCCTGCTCATAGTCCTACCCAGGGGCCCACAGTACATTTTGTTCTCATATCTCCTCAGCTGTTTCCTGTCTGTGACACTTTCTCAGTCTTTCCTAGTTTCTGGAGACCTTGGCACTTTGAGGAGGACTGGTCAGGTACTTTGCAGAATGTTCCTCCATTGTGGTTTGCCTGATGTTTTCTAATGATAGACTGGAATACCTTTTTATATCAAATTATTTATATATTGAAGTCAACAACAACAACAAAAATTTGCCCAGAGCCCTGCACAAACTAGGCATTGCCTTACTCAAGATGATCGCCTTCCAAAGCCCATGATCTGGACCACACACCTTTCCATGTAGCTTTCCAACCTGATTCCACCTACTCCAGTTCTATATAGACTGTTGACTTTAATCATAATGAGATGTCCTTTTCCACAGTTGATTTCATGTACACTGCCTTTCCCACCTGCAATGCTTGTCTTCCTTCTATCTATTGAGTCCATGAAACATCCAGGCTTAAACATAGTTTGATGCCTCACCTTTTAGGAAACTTCCACTGAATCTTCATCCAGCCCACCTTCACTTTGTATCTGGCTTGTCATGCTCTTTTAGTCTTAAGAATCTTTGGTGCTTTCACCCATTGTTACCTATTGCTTTGTTTTCCCAGTCAGATTACAAACAACTTGTGGACAGGAATGTTTTATTTTTATCCATCATCCATATCACTTAACTCCATAATGTCTAACAAGAATTCCATGAATAGCTGGAAAACAACTACTGAAAGAAGTAAGAGGTCTCATTTTGGGGGGGGAGAGGGAAGAGGGATTGAAAAACCTTTATTAAGAAAATCTTATTAGCAAAATTTTTATTAGTTAGCCCTATAGAATAATAATGGAGAAGGCAATGGCACCCCGCTCCAGTACTCTTGCCTGGAAAATCCCATGGATGGAGGAGCCTGGTGGGCTGCAGTCCATGGGGTCACTAAGAGTCTGACACGACTGAGCAACTTCATTTTCACTTTTCACTCTCATGCACTGGAGAAGGAAATGGCAACCCACTCCAGTACTCTTTCCTGGAGAATCCCAGGGATGGGGGAGCCTGGTGAGCTGCCATCTATGGGGTCGCACAGAGTCGGACACGACTGAAGTGACTTAGCAGCAGCAGCAGCAGTGTAGAATAATAAATGCAACTGTATTAATTTTAAAGGCTTCCATCCATTGTAGTAATGGAGAGAATATTTGCAAATAGAAAGCTCGCTTGGCTTGGATTCTCTTTGAAACAGAATTGTTTGAGAAAAGCACTTTTATTCTGCTTAGCAAATATGATCATAATACCTAAAAAAGGTTATATTTTAGTACAATGAAATATGATATTCATATTATTAATATCTTTAACCAATTCATTCTTTTTTTAAATTTGTTTTTTATTAAACTTCTTTTGTACTTGAAGTATAGCCAATTAACAATGTGATAGTTTCAGGTTGACAGCAAGGAGACTCAGCCATACATATACATATATCTATTCTCCCCCAAACTTCCCTCCCATCCAGGCTGCCACATAACATTGAGCAGAGTTCCCTGAGCTATACAGTAGGTACTTGTTGGTTGTCCATTTTAAAGACGCAGTGTGTACTTTCCATCCCAAACTCCCTAACTCTCACTACCCTCCATCCTTCCCCCACCAGCAACCATAAATCCATTTCTCTAAATCTGCGAGTCTGTTTCTGTTTTGTGAATACATTCATTTGTATCATGTCTTTTTAGCTTACATGTCATACAATGTTTCTGCTTCTCTGACTTATTTCACTCATTATGACAATTTTTATCCTTCAACAAAACTATGCTGAAGTCGTTAGTTTTTTTTTTTCAAAAAGATTAATCCTAAATCAATTTTTATTATATTATAATGACTTCCTCTAGAGATTTTTGGTTTTTGCAGCACACAAGGGTAAAAGGTTGTTTAAATTTTCATAAAGAAGAGTGATTTTTATTCATTCATTTATTCATTCATTCAATAATTATGAATGGAGTACTTAACATGAATTAGACACTGTGATGAGCGCAAGTGAGATAAAGATAAAAGCCTGGCCTTATTCTCAAAATGCTCATAGGCTACTTGGAGGAAAAGGAATCAGAAAACAAAACAGAAACACAGGGAAACCAAACTGAAGGTAAGGCAGGGAGGAAGGGGAAAATGACTGATATTCATTCAGTTTTTATTGTTTGGGGTTACAATACAATTATAGAATTTTTGTTTTGTTTTCCACCACCTGTAGTGCCCACAAGCCCTGAAACCTATGAGTGTACAGGACACATTGCTAAACTTTTTCTTTAAAAAAAAGGTTAATCCATACAGAAAATGGCTTCCCTGATAGCTCAGTTGGTAAAGAATCGACCTGCAATGTGGGAGACCTGGGTTCGATCCCTGGCTTGGGAAGATCTCCTGGAGGAGGGAAAGGCTACCTGCTCCAGTATTCTGGCCTGGAGAATTCCATGGACTGTATAGTTCTTGGGGTTGCAAAGAGTCAGACATGGCTGAGCGACTTTCACTTTCATACAGAGAATAAGAGAATTGGATAGAATTCAAACAGAAGTTAATTGCACCTGGAAATTTTATACTTATCTATGTCTCTTTTGTCTGGAACACTTTATAAGGTTATTCCTTTCATAATGGAATATTCACAAAATTAACTATAAACAGCTCATCAAAATTAGATAATTAGTTACAATACACTTTGATTATAATTACTCTTTGAGCCAACCCTGCAGGCATGAGACTTGGTGTTATCAGTCACACAGCAGGGACAGGAGGCAGGGGTCAGTCCCTACTATTGTACTCACTGTAGGTACATCTCATTACGCTTTTTTTTTTTTAAACCAGAGCCTCAGGTGTGCCTTGCCTGTAGGTCAGCCTGTCATATCTAGTCTAGAGGTAGAAATGAGGTTGTGATTGAAGAACCAGGGCATTTTCTTCTGTTAAGGTACCAAAATCCCTAGATGATGAGCATCTTGGGAGACATTTTTTTTTTTTGCAAAGGAAAATGAATATTTATTAAATCTCCAGATTAGGAATGCTTAATGGGAAAAGACAGGGGGGGAAATCACATTTAAAAAGACCAATTTATTTGGTTAGTTTAAGAAGAAAAACCCATAACCAAAATTTAAAGGCACATTCACACAACTGGAAATACAAAGGCCCAGAAATTTTACAGAGAAAAGTAGTGATCAAGGTCACTACAAATCAAAAAATTCCAAGCTAAAATAGGACTCCACATTTACCTATTGTTGTGAGAACTGGGTTTTTTGTCGTTATTTCCTTGGTTTGTACTACGTAGCACTTTGGGAGACACTTTTTAACGTATATTTTCTAATGTGAAAATTAAATTGAGTGGAGACTTCCCTGGCAGTCCAGAGTTTAAGAATCCACCTTGCAATGCAGGAGTCTCAGGTTCCATCCCTGGTTGGGGAACTAAGATCTCACATACCTGAGGGCAACTAAGAGGGAACACTGCAACTACTGAGCCCAGGTGCTGCAACTAACACACCCAACACAACCAAATAAATAAATATAAACAAATAAATTGAGTCATGTCAAAGGAGAAAGGAAGTGTATATAAAGCCTCCCTGTCCATCACCAACTCCCAGAGTTCACTAAGAGTCGCGTCCATCGAGTCAGTGATGCCATCCAGCCATCTCATCCTTGGTCGTCCCCTTCTCCTCCTGCCCCCAATCCCTCCCAGCATCAGAGTCTTTTCCAATGAGTCAACTCTTCTCATGAGGTGGCCAAAGTACTGGAGTTTCAGCTTTAGCATCATTCCTTCCAAAGAAATCCCAGGGTTGATCTTCAGAATGGACTGGTTGGATCTCCTTGCAGTCCAAGGGACTCTCAAGAGTCTTCTCCAACACCACAGTTCAAAAGCATCAATTCTTTGGCGCTCAGCTTTCTTCACAGTCCAACTCTCACATCCATACATGACCACAGGAAAAACCATAGCCTTGACGAGACGGACCTTAGTCAGCAAAGTAATGTCTCTGCTTTTGAATATGCTATCTAGGTTGGTCATAACTTTTCTTCCAAGGAGTAAGCGTCTTTTAAGTTCATGTTTGTAGTCACCATCTGCAGTGATTTTGGAGCCCCCAAAAATAAAGTCTGACACTGTTTCCACTGTTTCTCCATCTATTTCCCATGAAGTGATGGGACTGAATGCCATGATCTTCGTTTTCTGAATGTTGAGCTTTAAGCCAACTTTTTCACTCTCCTCTTTCACTTTCATCAAGAGGCTTTTTAGTTCCTCTTCACTTTCTGCCATAAGGGTGGTGTCATCTGCATATCTGAGGTTATTGATATTTCTCCCGGCAACCAAGGACCAACCTATTCTGCTACATATGTTGCTTTCAGAACCTGAATCTAGATCAGAATATATGAATTTAGCTTCAGAATAGTAACTTTTCTTTCTTTCATTCTTTTTTTTTTTTTTTTTTGGTGGTGCCATGCAGTATATGGGATCTTAACTCCCCTGCTGCTACTGTTGCTGCTGCTGCTAAGTCACTTCAGTCGTGTCCGACTCTGTGCGACCCCATAGACAGCAGCCCACCAGGCTCTTCTGTTCCTGGGATTCTCCAGGCAAGAACACTGGAGTGGGTTGCCATTTCCTTCTCCAATGCATGAAAGTGGAAAGTGAAGTCGCTCAGTTGTGTCCGACTCTTCGCAACTCCATGGACTGCAGCCTACCAGGCTCCTCTGTCCGTGAGATTTTCCAGGCAAGAGTACTGGAGTGGGTCTTAACTCCCCTACCAAGGATCAAACTCATGGCCCCTGCACTGGGAACTGAAGTCTTAATCACTGGATCTCCAGGGAATTCCCCAAAAGTAACTTTTAAAACACTCAGTCTTCTGATTCCCAGATTGAAATTTAAATTTGGTGATTCATGTATTTTATCTATGTCTTTGGATAAGACCATCAAGACAACATAACTACAGTTTCTTTTTTTTGTTTGTTTAAGAATCTGGAAAATACATCTGAGTGAAGTGGTTAACTCTTTGCTGAATTTTGATCAAGTGTCCTCCAAAGTAAAAGGTCACATTAAAAGCTGTCCTTAATTAAAATGAATGAATAGAATTGATTTAATAAAATTGTAATGTTGTTTAATGACTGTGGGAGATTGTGTTCAGGGCAGAAAACTGACATTTTGCCATAATCAATGCACATTTTATTAAAATCAATGTGGTCTATTATGTAACGCCTAGTGAAAGAAACTTTAATAAAGTTCAATCTATAAAATATAACCAACTCTAACTCAATTGAAATTTAGCATAATGGTGGCTACAGTATTCATGCAGCATGTCAGCACTTACTTATTCAGTGTTTACTAGGTGCTAGGAACTAGAGAATACTTACCAAAAGTCACTTTCCCTCCCTTAAGGCATGTAGCATGGAGTAAGTAGCTTAACACTTTGCATTAAATTCAAGTGAACGTAAATGTATAGTATTTCACTAGCATGTTAAAGAACTATTTCTGTTACATTTTAAATAAAACTTCACCTTGAAAAACATTTTTGAATGCTAATAGCTTTCCCAGTTCTAATAAGTGACTCCAGTTGTTAAGGTTTCAAGTTCAAAGGAAATTTTCAGTATTGGGAAAAAAGGCTGCTTATCCTTTGCAGTGTGTATAATTTTGTGTCTTTTGGGTTTTCCTCTCCTACAATAAAAATTAGGTTTCTAGTAAGGCATATTTTTCACTTTAGCTTCCACAAGGCTAAGGTACTCGACCTCAGGAGTTACAGCTTGTACTGTAAGTCTTACTTACAGGTATCAAGATCTTACTTGATCTCGACTGCCCATTACAACTTCTATTTTCCTGATCCTAATTCTTGATTTTTATTGATATTGCATTTCATTCTAATACATTTGCTTTTAATGTAAGATGCTTCAAAACCATTAAGGACAAGTTGTTTGAATAAAGCAATATGTAACTTTTAAAAAAAGATTTTTAGCCATTTGAGGGCTTAAACAATATCTTACTCATTTCCCTGAAGTTCTTTGCTCAACTCTTGTCACATAGTAGATATTCTTTAAATTTTTTCTTATAAACAACAAGATCCTACCATACAGCACAGAGAAGTATATTCAATATCCTGTGATAAACCATAATGGAAAAGAATATGAAGAAAAATGTATATGTATAACTGAATTACCTTGATGTATATAGCATAAATTAACACATTGTAAATCAACTATACTTCAACAGAATTTTTAAATAAAAATAAATAAATAATTTTTAAATAAAATTAATAAGCTACAAGGATATATTTTACAGCATAGGAACTATAGCCAATATTCCACAATTACTATAAAAAATTTATCTTAAATTCAATAGATAACTTTATTCATTAGTTCAGCAAGTATATATACTGAGCACCTACTATATTCCAGGAATCTTGCTAAATGCTGAGGCTACCATTAGGAGTTACACAAGAGTTGTCAGAGCTGGCTAGTTGCTATAACAAGAACACTCCACATCTCAGAAGCCTTCAGCAAACACTGCTCATTACTCACTCATGGTGCAGCCCTGAGCTGGGGAAGGAGGCCCTATGTTTCATTACAGAAACTTCATTGTTTTCAATATACAGTCCCCAACGTGGGCCTGGGTATCAAAATCCAGTGGGAAGATGAGAACGGGAGAAATTGTAGAGGTTCCCGTGAGAGAAGGTGGAAGGACTAGTTTCAAATAGCCAGTCTCTTCCACTCACATTCCAGTTGCCAGAATTCAATCCCAAACTCCCATCAAACTTCAGGAAATGCGTATTTGTTGAAAGGGGCTGGGACAGGTTTTCCTGGATGAACAGGAGGAAACGGACGCTGGCTTGGTGAGCATCAAGCACTCTACCCATCATGGGCATCCATCATGATCCACTCTTCTGGTTGCCATGAAGACCATTCATCCTCTCCCCCAGAAGACAACACGAAAACCTACCAGGAATTGAACCCAGGTTCTCTGCATTGGCAAATGGATTCTTAGCCCCTGGACCACCAGGGAAGCTCCAGGCATAGGGTTTTTAAATTGAGAGGTGGATACTTTTTTCTTTTATTTTTTACATTTTCCAAGATTGTAATTTAGTTGACAATAAACTGTCTTCAAAAACGCATTTAGATTCTGATTTATTCAATTCCTATTGATCCATGTAGCTCTAACTACACCCAAAGTTCTTTCTGAGATTGTATCAACCCTGTCTTTTTTTTGTATTTTTAATTCCTTTGTTTTTATTTTTGAGGTATAATGACATATAACATTAGTTTCAGGTAATATAATGATTCACTATTTCTCTATACTGCAAAATGATCATCATAATAAGTCTAATTAATATCCATCACCACACACAGTGTGGTGACTTTTTTTTCTTGTGATGCAAACTCAAGGTCCACTCTTTAGGAACTTCCAAATATGCAATACAGTACTATTAACTATAGCCACTATACTATATATTACATCCCTATGACTAATTTGTTTCATAATTGGAAGTTTATACCTTTTGACTCACTTCATCATTTCACCCACCCCTCACCCCCCACCCCTGGCAACCACTGATCTGTTCTTGTATCCACAAGCTCTTAGGGGATTTGCAAGGAGGAGGGTATTCCCAATATAAGTGAGGTCTCAAACCTGTCAGTCTTAGTCTGCCTTGGATGCTATAATAAGTATCTTGGGTTGGGTGGCTTAAATAGCAAACAGCTTTATTTGCTGATCAAGTTGCCAGGTGATTTGATGCCTTCCTTCTTGCTGTGGCCTCCCATGATAAAGATGCTCTCTCATGTCTCTAGAGAGCAGCCCTCTGAGTTACAGGCAAATGTAAGTTCCTGATATGACTTCCCCAGGAGCCCTTGTGATCCCCAGTCTCCTCTGCCTCCTAGGACCTTCCCCTTACACACTCCTTACATAAAATCCACTTGGAGCTTACTAGTACCTGGAAATTTTGCTTTCAATTGACCAAATCAGCATTGGTTTAAGAATCAACCCCAAAGGGCTCCACCCAGAGACCCTCACAAGGCATGTTACTCGGGCCTCTTTCTGTCTGTATTCTGCCTTGACTTCACTTGGTGGCCTCTGAGGCATTCCAGATACTCCTTCCAGGATCTGTGATTAATAAAATTCTCTACTTCAATTTTCCGTGTGATCTGTTGTTGAAACACAGCTCACCAACCAGCACCCTGTGCTCCATTTAATCGACTGTTAATTTGATAAATTCATAACACTCCAAAAAGTTGTACCTCCAAACACCATCACACTGGGGCCTGGCACTTCAACATTTGAATTTTAGGGATAAGGACATTCAGTCTATAATGTTTAGTTTCTATACTTTAAGGCCTCAAACCTCATGTGCTTGAGTGATACAGAAGGAGCTGAGGGCAGAGTTGATCAGACTGCCCAGATCAAATCAGATGTGAGTGCCACAGGAAGAGTCATTGTTAAGCTCTTTGGGCTCTCCAGTCAGGCACGACGAAGAAGAAAGTTGGAATGGTGTTTAATGAGCCAACCCACAGCATCACCAGTGACACTAATCAACCACAGGCACCCTAGCAGAACAGATATTGTTAAAGTATTATTTTAGTCCAACTGAGTACTCTTTAACAAATTTCTCATCTGTGTTTATACTTTAGTAATTGAATCATCTTTTAAAATAATCGTCTTTTAAAGTAATTGGATGAATTTCACAGAAAACAAGATCTAGATGCCAAAATTTGGCTCATGGGCTTTCCACCCCCATGTCTTGTTCAAATGGTACCTTTTTCTGAAATGTCTTTCCCATCTTTTCTGACAAACATCTGCTAATGTTCCCAGTCATCTTTTCTCTGAAGTCTTTTCTGATATAGACAATCCTCATCCACAAATGGAAATGAAACCTCTCTGCTCTTTGCTCACAAACTATGACTTTCAGAATGCTCCTAAATTTTGTTGCATTTGTTTGTTTGTAGATGAGTTTACTCTACTTCCAGCCCCCTCTACCAGTCCCCAGAGCAAACACCATATCTCATTCAATTCCCAGTCACCAGCATTTACTTAGAACGTGGTAGCTATTTAAGATGTCCTGTTAAATACGTTGGGCTTCCCTGATGGCTCAGTGTTAAAGAATCTACCTGCTAATGCAGGAGACTTGGGTTTGATCCCTGGATTGGGAAGATCCCCTGGAAAAGGAAATGGCCACCCACCCCAGCATTCTTGCCTGGGAAATCCCATGGACAGAGGAGCCTGGCAGTCCATGGGGTTGCAAAGGGTCAGACATGACTTAGCATCTGAGCATATACGCACACACATTCAGCAGATTAAATAGTATGCTCCATACTACTCTTTGCTTGTAAGGAACTTTATCAAGAGACTAAGCATTCAGAGTGATATAAAAGTGATTTGTAATCTAAAACTCCAAGTTAGAAGATGAGTCCCTTGATGTTATCAGTTTAAAACCAGACATCTTCTAAAATGTGTGTCACTATAAGGTGGCTGAAGGCTTTCTCATGTGAGTTTACTGGCTGTGTGGTTTGTCTGGATTTCCTGTTCACCTGCATTTCCCTCATTCTCCAGGCTTAAGTCCAGCCCCTGCAGACTTCCTCCCTCTCCTCCTGTATGAATCAAACTAGGGGTGCTCATCTTGTTGTCAGATTCGCCTGACAGATAGATTTGCTACGACAAATGAAAACACTACATAAGCAGCTCCCATCTATTTTTTATGGCTGATATTCATCCCCAGCAAACAGCAAATGTTATCCCAGGATGAAAGCAACTATAATTCCTGAAGGTTTCATTTTGTGGTAAATCATAGTGAATATTTCCATTGTGAGACTTTTTTTTAATGTAAAGCAATAGTTAAAATACATATACCTGTATTTTAAAAATTCCTTAGGAAAGTATCACAACCAAGTTTGGATCCAGAAACAATTGCATCAGAGAAGGTTTAAAAATACCACCAGAAACATTTAACTTAGTCTTATTTTCTAAATAAATGTATAAGCATAGATACATATACAGACAGATGCAATCAAGAGTTCAAAATGCTTAATTACAGATGCCTCAGCTCCTATCTATACCAAACTTTCATTTTTTACCCATCTCCAAGGTTATCACTACAACTGGCAACATTCCTGAACCTAAGATATTATAGCAGCACAAACTCACCAGCCATCTAAACTCTCCATACCTCCCTGGGGAAACTTGACCGGAAGAGCCAGGGTGAATGGAAAATAGCTTCTGGGAGACTAATAATGATAGTAAGAGCTAATAATTATTAAGTAATTTATATGCATTATCTCTTTTAATCTTCATGACTGCATTTGAAACAAGTACTCTGATTAGTACCACTTTACAGTACTTTGGCCACCTCATGCAAAGAGTTGACTCATTGGAAAAGACTCTGAAGCTGGTAAGGATTGGGGGCAGGAGCAGAAGGGGATGACAGAGGATGAGATGGCTGGGTGGCATCACTGACTCCATGGACGTGAGTCTGAGTGAACTCCGGGAGTTGGTGATGGACAGGGAGGCTTGGCGTGCTGCGATTCATGGGGTCGCAAAGAGTCGGACACGACTGAGCGACTGAACTGATCTGATGGAAGAATCAAGGCTTAGAAAGACTGCCCCAAATCACACGGCTAGTAACTGACACTCCAGTACTCTTGTCTGGAGAATCCCATGGACGGAGGAGCCTGGTGGGCTGCAGTCCACGGGGTCGCTAAGAGGCGGACATGACTGAGCGACTTCACTTTCACGTTTCACTTTCATGCATTGGAGAAGGAAATGGCAACCCACTCCAGTACTCTTGCCTGGAGAATCCAAGGGACGGGGGAGCCTGGTGGGCTGCCATCTATGGGGTCGCACAGAGTCGGACACGACTGAAGCGACTTAGCAGCAGCAGCAGCAGTAAGTGACAGAGGACTTGAAAACAGTGGCCTTTTCTTTCAATTTGAAGAGCAATACAAAGAAAGATAATGAAATGCCATGTGTAATTTTCCTTCTTCATTTTTGAACTTGAATTAAGAGATAGGAATATTATAAATCAACTATGCTCCAATTAAAATTTTTAAATTAAAATAAAAGAGACAAGAATAGCTAGCAAGCATGTAGGCAGATTTTGCCCCTAATGGTGCCATTTTTTCAGTTTTGGGGGATGTGCACCAAAGTTCTATCTGATCATAATGTGCCTGAAAACTTGGCTATGACATCCTTACTGATGAGGGAGAGTCTTGACTCGGTCTTTTCACCTGAGTTGGTTGTGATTAAAAATTTGCCACATGTCCAACGTTTTTTAACTTCTCCCAACTCCACAGATTCTTTAAAAGGAAATAATGAGAAGATTGAAATTTCAGTTTCATAAGCACCAAGTGTTCTGGTAATCAGTACAGGGATATCTGTATGGACTATCTCATTTCATCTTTGCAATATCCACATATGCAAAAGTTTTAAAACCAGAAGTTAAACAAAGTGCCTAAGGTCACAGAGGAATTTAGAAAAAGAACCAAAATCTCAACAGAGTTTGGACTGCCTGTACAATACAAGAGGCCTTCAACTCCTACTCCTCAGATGAGAGTAATGCCAAAAACTTAGGCAAAAGACTCAGCATTGTGCTTTTCAGAACTTCCTCACCATTTGTTTCCTTCTTTCTTTTTTAACTTGAAAACATCTTGCACAAATGCATCCTCTGATTTTTTTCTGAGGTGCTGAATAAACAGTTTTGGTGATGTGTGGCCATGATTGCAAACTTGTCAGAATCCAATTATTAAACTGATACTTAGGTATTTATTGCTGTCATAAGAACTCTGCACAATGGCTTTGAAAAATTGCCCTGACTCATGGTTCATATCTGAGGCTTTATCAAATGCACATTTTTTAATATAATGTGGGTGCCAAGAGGTTACAGGCACATTGCGTTCATATTCAATAACACTCTGTAGTCCTGGAAATAAAACACTGGATTACTTTTAGGGAGAATTTCTTCCTGCTTATATTTCTCATTCTAAAACTATAAGTCATCTATGAGAGGAACGTGGCAGTTTCTAAATAGGAAAGACAGTTTAAGAACTTTGAGAAAATAGAAAAATGGTCAGTCAGACATGGAGATAGGATTCATACTGTACTACACATCACACAAATGCAAGGCATCATTTGTGTTCAGCAATTATTAATGGTATATTTGATTCCAATGAAGCTTTCCGTGAACTCACATCTAATTACTAGAACATCTACTGAGAAAATTTTGGATGATACGTAGTATGCAAGATCATTTTTCTTTTCATTTTTCAACATAAAATTTGTGGCACTCAGAACCCTCCTGCTTTAGAAAATGTTTGTGCATGTGAGTGCTCAGTTGCTCAGTCATGTCCAACTCTGCAACCCTTTGGACTGCAGCTTGCCAAGCTCCTCTGACCATGGAATTCTCTAGGCAACAATACTAGAATGGGTTGCCATGCCCTCCTTCAGGGGATCTTCCCAACCCAGGGACTGAACCCATGTCTTTTATGCATTGGCAGGTGGGTTCTTTACCACTAGCACCACCTGGGAAGCCCCCTAGGAAATGTATACAGGAAGCCAAAATGGTCATCATAAAAATTCAGATAAATTATGTATCTCCAAGCAATAAATTTACCTGTAGCTTCCTGAGTTGGGCTTCTCTCGTAGCTCAGCTAATGAAGAATCTACCCACAATGCAGGGGACCTGGAATGGGAAGATCCCCTGAAGCAGGAAATGGCAACCCACTCCAGTATTCTTGGTGGAGAATCCCCATGGACAGAGGAGCCTGGCAGGTTACAGTAGGTGGGGTCACAAAGAGTCAGACATGACTGAGGTACTAAACACAACCCAGCACCTGAGTTACTCTCCCGGGTAAGCCTCAAATGCAATTTCTAAAAATTATCTTCTGCATGTCCATTATTTCCTTCTTCTCAAGCATGACACCAGTTATTCTCAATTGCTAAGATGTTCATCAAGGGGTGGGGTGAGATAAATGAACACCCCTTCTCTATCATTGATCAAGGTCTCTTCCCAGAGATTCTACTCATATCCCCCAGGAATCTATTACTGGCAGAAAATATGCCCTGGTCCACTCAGAATTTCAGAAATGGAGACAATGTCATTTCAATTATTGCAAATTCTAGCACCCTAAGCTCAATGCCAGGGCTGGCTCTCTATTATCCATTTTCTTCTGGCAGCTCTAAAAGAGCTATAAAGTGGGAGCTCATTATTTCAATATCCCCACAAAAGTCTGATATCTGATGTATTCCTCAAGGAAGGAATTGAAAGAGGGAACATCAAGTAGAGCTTTTTGACTATAATTAAACATCTATGAAGAAAGAAAGGTGATAGGCAATGGTTTATCAATAGTATAGATGAAAGAAGATGGGAAAAAGAAAGGTACCAGGACAAACTGCACTTCTATAATGTACATAAGGCTGAGCTACAAGCATACTGTAAGTCAGGGTACCAAACTCAGCACTTCTGGCATTTGGACTCAATAACTCTTTGCTTTGGGGTCAGCAATGGGTGTTGTAGAATGTTTCACAGCTTCCCTGACCTCCAATAGATGCCGGTAGCATCACCCCACACCATCCCCAGCATTAAACAAACAAAAATGTTTTCAGACATTGCCAAATATCCCCTGGGGAAGAACTGGCCCTGGTTGAAATTCACAGCTATAAGGTACACAAATTAGTTTCAACCCTGCCTACACGGAAGGCAGTACAATGATTCTTTTACCAGAGAAGAAATAACTGAAACAGTGAACACACACTTAAAGTTTATTGTGGGCCAGGCATCCTTGAAAGTAGTTTATATATAAACTCACCTATCTTTCATATAATCCCCATGGGTTTATATAAAATATAATAGGTATTTTCATCCCCATTTTACATATGAAGAAGCTGAGGCACAGAGCAGATAAGGAACCTGCCTGGGGTCATATTTCTAGCACAGTCATCCCTCAGTATCCATAAGTTTCCAGAACTCCTCATGGATACCAAGGTCCCTGGATGCTCAGTCCTTTATATAAAATGACACAGTATTTGAACATAACCCTATGCACACCCTCCTGTTTAAAGTCATCTATAGATTATTTGTAGTACCTCATCCAGTGTAAATGCTATATAAATAGTAGTCGATACAAAGTAAAAGCTATATAAACAGTTGCCAGCATGGAGTGGCAAATCCAAGTTTTGCTTTTGAAATTTTCTGGATTTTTTTAAATTACTAATTTTTATCTGAGGTTCCTTGAATCTGTGGATCCAGAACCCATGGATCCAGAGGGCTGACTGTAAGAAATAGGCAATATACACATGTAAGTAGCATGTGACCCTTTGCAGGGTAACTGGCTACGCTTGGCTTGCCCAAGTTGATCTCACTGCAAAAGCAGATAGAGAACTCCACCCCAAGGCCATTGTCCTTCCACTGTATAAATCTGTCTCCTAAAACAGAAGAGGTGGTACACTTGATGATGAAATAACTACATTTCAATAAGAAAGAATAGCACCTTCCACTCTGTCAACTAAATCTGGCCTGTGCTCACCATGCCCACATGGAGAATCCATGGAGTTTAAGGACAGAGATAGGTGTCTCAGGAAAGGACAGGCATTGTCTGCAGAAGAAACATCTGCTAGCCATCTTTCTCATGTTCACAACCTCATCTCTCTTTGGTCACTCATCTAAAAGAACACGTTCCACCACAGATCATTTGTCTAAGAGAATGACGAATGTTTGCAACTGTGTCTGCTGCTGCTGCTGCTGCTGCTAAGTCATGTCTGACTCTGTGCAACCCCATAGACAGCAGCCCTCCAGGCTCCTCCATCCCTGAGATTCTCCAGGAAAGAACACTGGAGTGGGTTGCCATTTCCTTCTCCAATGCATGAAAGTGAAAAGTGAAAGTGAAGTCGCACAGTCATGTCCGACACTTAGCGATCCCATGGACTGCAGCCCACCAGGTTCCTCCATCCATGGGAGTTTCCAGGCAAGAGTACTGGAGGGGGTCGCCAGTGCCTTCTCCAGCAACTGTGTCTAGGATAGCTCATTTTATGTATCAGGCTTGTCTGGGTTAAGGGCTACTCAAGGGATTGGTATAACATTATTTCTGAATGTAACTATGATGATGTTTGTAAAAGAGATTACATTTGAATCAAGAAGTTGAGTAAGAAATCACCCAAGGAAGGAATAGAAAGATGGAACATTAAGTAGCGCTTGTTGACTATAATTGAACACCTATGAAGAAAGAAAGGTGATAGTCAATGGTTTATCAATAGTATAGATGAAGGAAATGGGAAAAAGAAAGGTACCAGGACAAGCTGCACATCTATAATGTACAGCCAGCCACTCACATCGGTGAGTGGGCATCCTCCAACCCACTGAGGGCCTGAATAGAACAGAAAGGCTTAAGAAGGTCAAGTATGCTCTCTTCACTTGAGCTGGGACATGTTGTCTTCTCCTGCCTCCTGACATTGGAGTTTGAGCTTCTTGGGCCTTTAGACTTAGATCAGGACTTACACCATCAGAGTCCTAATTCTTAGGCCATCAGAATTGCCCTGAATTATACCATCAGCTTTCCTGATTCTCTAGCTTGCACACGGCAGGTGGTGGGACTTCTCAGACTCCAAGATCACATGAGATAGATAGATTGGTAGGTAGATAGATATGGAAATTTATCATAGAAACAATATACACATATTTTATGTTAAATTATAGTAATATTAATCAATAATATAATAAATCATATAAGCAATATTATATATTTGTTTTGTATATATATTTCTATGCTTATGCTATTTTATACATAATATATCATACAATAATTAATTGTGGGTTATTAATATCAATATTCTATTAACATATAAACTATGTTGCCTATTATTCTTATAGTAAGTTGCCACCTGTATCTCCTCTTCTATTTCTCTGGAGAACCCTGATTAATCCAATGTCCTAACTGATCCAATGTACAATAGAGAAGCAGAAATATTGGCTGAATTGTTCAATTATTAATTATTAAGAACAGGCGAGAATGCCTGCTTCCTAAATGTACAGGCTCTTGATGAAGAAAACCCCACGTTCAAGTCCTAGCTTCTCTATTCACCAGCTCTGAAAGTCAAGAGTTCCCATGTCATCAAGTGAAATGAGGAGAAAAACACCACTTCGTGGAGGTCATCTTAGACAACAGATGAAAGCCCTGCTGAGGGGCTGGGAAGTCAAGCACTTTGTGGTTTGAATAAGGATGTGGAGGATTAGGATTTAGGCCAAGGGAGAGGATGTCAGACTTCCTTCTCACAACTGCCTTTCTGCACCAGAATAGAATGAAAGATACAGGTGACCCCACTGTGCTGTTAACTAACAGATTCCAGACCCGTTACAGCATCTTCTCTCTTCCCCAAAATGAGACAGCCTATTGATTCTGCTTTGAAAAATCAAGAAATCATTTTAAGGAACAGAACTCGCTTTCTTTTGCACACAAAGAGGCAATGCTAAAAAATAAAAGTACCTATGCAACCCTCTAAAGCATCGATGCAAATGGGTTGAGGCAGTAAAACTGACTGTTCCAGGAGTCCATCTTTACAATAACCCTTCTCTCAGGGGCATCAATATTAGCCAAGTCACACTTTCTAGGAGGGTGACTCTCTAAATCTGCAAAGCCCCCAGGGACAGCTCAACTGCAAGCCATTGACTCCAGGATCACACACTGGTGTATAGCCCTCCTGGGTAGAAATCCTAGCGGATGCAACTCCATACCTCCGGGCTGGCAGAGCCAGCTGTAGTCGGGTAGGGAATGGTCAAGGAGAAAAGTTACTTGAGAATGCATGTAAAGGACTTCCTACTTTCACCAGTCATTTAGACATTCTGAGCCACTCCACCAGACTCCTTATATCATCATTTCAGTTCTCATCATGTCCTCCCTACCCTCCAGAAACACATCTCTCTGGCATTCTGACAGAGAGAAAAGCCAAGAAGAGAAGTGGCCAAGACGCTGCAGGTTACATAGCAGCCACTTGCCAGAAGATGCTCAGCTAAAGCCTGCCTTCTTCTGTTCTTCAGGAGTTTCCAAGTTCTACTCTGCTCCCTCCCATACTGGTGCCTTCCCCACCCCTTCTCCAGCCTCATATGCCAAGTGGCTTCTCCTGAGTCACTTCCCCTTTCCTTCCAGAAAATCGCCCCTGTGGAACACAGATACCTTATCTAGTCTGAACTGAGAAGCATATTCTTTTCTAAGAACCGGAATACTATGCTGATATTTCCCCTCGAACCCAGGTCTCCTGCATTGCAGGCAGACACTTTAACCTCTGAGCCACCAGGGAAGCCTAGAAGCCTAAACAGATACCTTTAAACACTAAAGAGAGTAACACTAATAAATAGCGCATTCAAAGATAAAATACATAGGGTCAATGTTGACAAATTTTGCTATGCTTTTTCCTTTATTTAACTGCTCTCAATCACAGCTAACTTTAATCTTGTTAGATTCAGTTCAGTTCAGTTCAGTTCAGTTGCTCAGTTGTGTCTGACTCTTTGCGACCCCATGAATCACAGCACGCCAGGCCTCCCTGTCCATCACCAACTCCCAGAGTTCACTCAGACTCACGTCCATTGAGTCAGTGATGCTATCGAGCCATCTCATCCTCTGTCGTCCCCTTCTCCTCCTGCCCCCAATCCCTCCCAGCATCAGAGTCTTTTCCAGTGAGTCAACTCTTCGCATGAGATGGCCAAAGTACTGGAGTTTCAGCTTCAGCATCATTCCCTCCAAAGAAATCCCAGGGCTGATCTCCTTCAGAATGGACTGGTTGGATCTCCTTGCAGTCCAAGGGACTCTCAAGAGTCTTCTCCAACACCACAGTTCAAAAGCATCAAGGAAACCAGAATTGAAAGAGACACATGTACCCCAATGTTCATTGCAGCACTGTTTATAATAGCCAGGACATGGAAACAACCTAGATGTCCATCAGCAGATGAATGGATAAGAAAGCTGTGGTACATATACACAATGGAGTATTACTCAGCCATTAAAAATAATATATTTGAATCAGTTCTGATGAGATGGATGAAACTGGAGCCGATTATACAGAGTGAAGTAAGCCAGAAAGAAAAACACCAGTACAGTATACTAACACATATATATGGAATTTAGAAAGATGGCAATGATGACCCTGTATGCAAGACAGCAAAAAAGACACAGATGTGTATAGCAGACTTTTGGACTCAAGGGAGAGGGAGAGGGTGGGATGATTTGGGAGAATGGCATTGAAACATGTATACTATCATGTAAGAATCGAATCACCAGTCTATGTCCAATGCAGGATACAGCATGCTTGGGGCTGGTGCACAGGGATGACCCAGAGGGATGTTATGGGGAGGGATGTGGGAGGGGGGTTCATGTTTGGGAACGCATGTACACCCGTGGTGGACTCATGTCAATGTATGGCAAAACCAATACAGTATTGTAAAGTAAAATAAAGTAAAAATAAAAATTTAATAAAAAAAAAGCATCAATTCTTCGGTGCTCAGCCTTCTTCACAGTCCAACTCTCACATCCATATATGACGTAGCCTTGGAATAGAATTATCTCTTGCAATTCCTTAACCATCTCAGGCTTAAAACTGTCCTAGGACATCAAAATAGGATTTTATACTTTGTCATCAGAAATCCCTACAGTGATGCCTGCCATACATCTTTCAGAAATGATTACAACAACACAGCTTGTTTTTTAAGCCATTTTAAAGGTTTTACTGCCCTGTTGTAAACCCTCTAGAATATATAGAGAAAGAGGAGACAAAAATCTACCCTTGTGATGAAGTACCTAACAACCCAGGAAGAGCAGAAATGACTTCCAATCAGAAAAACATTTTCTACTTAACTCTTTAAATTGGATAAAACAATATACAGCCGAACATGTATTTTCTGTGGCTGCTGATGGCTGGATGGATGAGACCCTGCACGCAATCTCACTTCCTTCAGCAACTGTTGGGGCTTGAAAGCAACCAGCTTCTCTTAGCCTCCAGGTACCATGGAAGATTCTAACAAACCAGAACCTCTGAAAAACAAATTTAAACAAGGGTTTAATTTGTTTACGTTTGGTTATACAAAGATTTAAAATATCTCCATCACGTCTTCCCCAGAGATATTTGCATTATAACAGAAATCCCTGATTTGGCAAGTTGAAGCAGTACATTTCCCATGTTATAATGCTAAACAGGTGCATCACTGAGAGAACTGTAACTATTACACAGGGGAATGCATTCTGTCATTCATTCGGTATTTATTAAGGGCCTGCTATGAGTCAGGCATTGTTCTAGGGGAGTGAAAATATAGTGAATATACAGACTAAAATCTCCCTTCTTGAAAAAGGGATCTTACTACACTGTTGGTAGGAATGTGAATTGGTGCAGCAACTATGGACAACAGTAGGGTGGTTCCTTAAAAAATAAAAGTTGAACTACTTGATAAGACAGCAAACCCACTCCTGGGCATATATCCAGAGAAAACCCTAATTTGAAAACATACACGCACCCAACATTCACTGCAGCACTACTTAACAATAGCCAGGATATGGAAGCAACCTAAATATCCATCAATAAATGAGTGGATAAAGAAGATGTGGTACATTTATATGATGGAATATTACTCAGCCATAAAAAGAAATAAACAGTGCCATTATCCTTTTTTTCTTTCTCTAGGTTCATGTCCAGCAACATGGATGGACTAGAGATTATCATAATAAGTGAAGCAAGTCAGACAGAGAAAGGCAAATACCATATGATATCACTTATATGTGGAATCAAAAAAAATGATTACAGATGAACTTATTTACAAAACAAAAGTAAACTCACAGACATAGAAACAAATTTATGCTTACCAAAGGAGGAAGAGGGGGAAGAAATAAATTAGATGTTTGGAATTAACATACACATACTACTGTGTATGTAATAGATAACCAACAAGGACCTATTATATGACACTGGGAACTGTATTCAATATTTTAAAATAACCTATAAAGGAAAGGAATCTTAAAAGGAAGGATAGATAGATAGCTGAATAACTAAATCACTTCATTGTATACCTGAAACCAACACAACCTGCAAATCAATTATATATCAATAACATAAAATCCCCCTCCTCATGAAACTGGGGAAGTCCCCTGGAAAGTTATGGGGGCTTCTAATTTTGAAAGATAAGATTATATTTTTTATTTCCTCAACATTTTGTCTGCTGTCTAAAACAGTTCTGATTTCATGATTGTTCATTTTCTAGCCAACATCCATTGAGGGCCTGACACTGCAGAACCCAAAATGACTGTTGTGATTCTTACTCTTGGGGAATCATAGTTCCTGCTTCTAGAAGGTTTTAGCTGCTTCTTTGGATGTCTAAACAGAGCAGAGGAGCAGCAGAAGATGGTGGCAAAACTAATTAGATGGGAGAGAAGAGGCTGGTTAGAGCGAGAGCTGCTAAACTAAATCTTGGAGCACAAGTAACTGAACTCCAGGTAAAAGGAGACAGATGAGGGGTAAAGGAAGAGATGGAAACTCCAGGCAGAGCACATAGTGGGAGCAAGACAGGGAAATAAAAGGCACCCTGGTGTGTCTGGAATAATCTGAAAGTATTAGTAGTCCTTTATCCCAATCCAAAAATGAGGTCCTGTGGAATATATGCTCAGGGCTTTCTCAGCTTCTTCTTGGGGCAGATGGGTATCAACCCACAGCCCATGCCACTTCCAAGAAAGAAGTTTGAATTCTCTAAAACTCCAAGAAAAATTAAGCCCACATGCTTCTGTGACTAGAATACTTAACCTTGAGTCAGGGAAGAAGCATTTTGGGTCTTGAGAGACGGAAGTGATGCACGTTTCAATCCAGCCTACACTTCCAAATCCCGAAAGATGAGGTCAGGCACTTGCTTTTTAGGACAGCACACTTTGTAGGGCCTCCATGCAGGTCACTTTGATGGCCAGCCCTTAATCTGCCTTCAGTTGCGGCACTGTTTGTCTCCTCAGTCTTGTGCACTGCAGGGAACTAAATATGCCTTTAATATTTATCTGTGCTGTGAAAACTGCTTCTACATGCATCCCTTTGAGGGAAAGAGCCAAGATCAATGCAGGACTGACATATACTAAATGAAGAAACAAACAGAA
Organism: Ovis canadensis; assembly: GCF_042477335.2. Lineage (NCBI taxonomy): Eukaryota > Metazoa > Chordata > Mammalia > Artiodactyla > Bovidae > Ovis > Ovis canadensis. Next base: position 193,030,311 of record NC_091246.1, on the reverse strand, counting down.
ATATTTATTTCTCTGTCCACAGACCACAGTGCCTCCTGAGGGTGAGTACAAATTGGCAGCAACACTATAGAACGCCAAGTGGGCATCAGCTACCTCTGTGAAGGCCAGGGCTATACAAATTTGTTTTTCTCTTTATATGAGCGAGATCTATGCAAAAACATAATACAAGGAAAATTATTTATATTTTAAATGCTGTTTCTACATGACTGTTCTTAGAGTCGATGTCTCAAACTTAGTTTTGTTCCGGGTTATAGTAAGTGGGACATTGAGTATCAGGTATTTAGATATTTTATCCTATTAAATTCAGACTCTGTCAATTTCAGCAGCATTGCTGACGTTTCACACACTGTGAAACAAGCAAGAATGGGGGACAGGGTGGGTATCTTGCCTGAGAACCTCAGTAGCAGTGGTTCAGTTTACAAGATTCGTCTGGCTCCAAACACAATGCCATTTTTTCCATGAACATCCCTCTCCATGAGTTTCAAACATATGAATATATAAATCAGTAACACACAGACATGAATACTGCATGTCTTAGGTGAGTTTCCCCAGGAGCAAATTCCTGAAGCAAGGATAAGGAGCAAATTATTCATTAAAGAGAATCTAGTGGAAGAGAGACAGAGAGAAAAGGAAGAGCCAAGTAAAGGTGTGAGCTCAGACACTCTATGGAAGCAGCCTTAGCCCAACTTACAGGGGCAATCAGGAATGTAAGCTATGTTCAGGGCCATCCCACCCATGGGAGGGAGCCAGGCCCCCATGACCTTGTAGCCTTAGGCCACCAGGAAGGGCTGCCAGGGATGATGTAGACTTTCTATAGGAATCATTCCGTTGATAGAGTGGACAAGGGGAGAACTGCATAGAGAGATTAAAATAGGTCTTAGAGGAGGCATGCAGAGTACAGAGGAGGCTATAATATTTCAAAGCAAATGCTCATCACCAAAAATAGGAATGGGGCTAACCAACACGTGGATCCACAAGCAGCAAAACTACCAGCCCCTCCCCAGCTATCCTAAAAACAGAGGTTTGAATCTGCAACAGTGGGCCTTAGACAGTGCCATGAGCTGCTGGTGTGGGAATTGAGGGTCTTTTCTTAAGCTTCAGGTGTCTTCTGAGGATATGTGGAGTATATCCCCTGAACCCCACTTAAGATCCACTTGAATCCTCCAATCTTAAGCCTACTTTCTCACTGTGCTTGCCATCTTTGTGATACTTTGACAAAGCTGGAGTCTTTGCTTGGTTCTTCCTATTTCCCCTCTCTGAGAAGCAGAGCCTAATTCCTGTATGCCGCAATGGAGACCTGCATAGTGTAAGGTTACCAAGGTTATTGGAGAAGGAAATGGCAACCCACTCCCGTACTCTTGCCTAGAAAATCCTATGGACAGAGGAGCTTGGTAGGCTACCGTTCACAGGGTTGCAAAGAGTTGGACATGACTGAGCAACTTCAATTGCACTTTCACTTTCACCAGGGTTATAGAGACATTGGTTTGCAACTTGCTTCTGCCACTTACAAAGCCCTGGAGATTGGGTGAGTGACCTAATTCCTCTGAGTTTCCCCATCCATTAAGTGGAGAACAATAAGACTAGCTCAGAACTTCTTGTGAGACAGAAAAGTTCCTTGCTATGTAGCCTATGTAGCAAAAAAAAAAGAAAGAAAGAAAGAAAGCGAAGTTGCTCAGTCATCTTTGGACAGTAGCCTACCAGGCTCCTCTGTCCATGGGATTCTCCAGGCAAGAATACTAGAGTAGGTTGCCATTTCCTTCTCCAGGAGAACTTCTTGACCCAGAGATCGAATCTGGGTCTCCCACATTGCAGGCAGATGCTTTAACCTCTGAGCCACCATGGAAGCTATGTAGCAAAGTGTTATATAAACCTATCTCTAGAAACCACTTTAAAATAAATCCTTTTAATCTCTCCCTCCCTCTCTTTTCCTCCATCTCTTTCTTCCCTTCTCCTCCTTCCATCTGTCTAGCAATAAACTGAGAGGAGAAAGAGAGAATCAGAGAGAACACCTTTAAATGAAATCTACACAGGCCCATCACACACCAACACAAAACAGTAGCACTGTTCCAAAAGATCCGTGATATTCATTCAACCATTAAGAACAAAGAACCTCGAAAGTTACCCACACTGGAGCTCCTTATTTAATAAGATCATTGGCTCTGTTGTTGAACCCAAGTTTAAGTTCATGAGCCCAGTGCACACTGAAACAAACAGAAACACCAGAGTTTGGAGCAGAGGTTTATTATAGGGCTAAGAAAGGAGCATTCTCTCTCCAGACTCTCTGAATGGCTTTCTGAGAAGAGTTTATAAAGGCAACATTTCTGGTGAGAGCAGCAGGGTGCATGATTTTCTTCTGATTGGTTGGTGATGAGGTAACAGGAATCTTCTGCTCAGCCTGAAGTTATCCTCCTCTGCCTGGGTGAGGGCCTTAGCTCCTAGAGGGCAACTCAAAGACATGTATCAGATTGCTATCCATTGAGGAGAAACTAGGACTCTGTTTTATCACAAAATTATTGTTTCTTGGAACTTCCCTGGTGGTCTAGTGGTTACGAATCTGCCTTCCAGTGCAGAGAATGCAGGTTCGATACCTGGTCCAGGAAGTAAGATCTCATGTGCCATGGGGCAACTAAGCCCACACACTACAACGAAGAGCCTGCACACCACAAAAACAGAACCCAGTACAGCAAAAGTTAAAAATTAATTGATTAATTTAATATGAAGTTGCATCCTTCTCAAAATAAAAAAACAAAAAACTGTTTCTTGACTGTGCCTTCTTTGTTTCTGCATCCCCTCCCTTTCCTAATTAGTAACTTCTTGGGCCTGCTCTTTGGAACTTGAGGGGGCTGAAGTCTTTTTGTACAGACAGGAAATAGGGAATGTGGAGACAGTTTTATACCTGGCTGGGTCCCCCAAGGTCTTGTTGGTTTCAGACCCTCTGTTCTGCAGTCCCATCACACACTGTGCTGACACTCTCCTAGAATTTATCCCACTGGATTTTGACTTTTTACTTTTGTATTTAACTTCCTACTGAAACATAATGCCAGAGAAACAAATTTACTCCTTTCTAATCTCAATCTCCCAGCACTTTTGACACATAAAAGGCATCAAAACAGAGTAGGTAAATGAATAAATGAACCAACTAATGAAAGCCGTTTCAGAGATTGTAGCATGGTAGGTTCAGATGTCTAATCCAATATGGTGGATATACACTGCCAAGTGAGTCAAGTAATCAGATTTTTACAATACTCTGTCTTTGGAAGCTATGGCAATATATATTCACTAACTTGATTAGAACCATATGCATCTTGTTTTGACATATCAAAAATAAGTTTAAGTGAAATTTTACACCATGCAAATGAGCATCTGGAACAATATAACACATAGAAGAAGTCAATTTTCTCCTCCTGAAAAATGTTTATGGGAGAGCCATGTGGGGCTGTGTTGAAAGAAGATTTAAGTTATAATAATGTATCTGATAATTAAACTTCATGGGTCAATGATTGCAAACTTCATTGTCCCTAAGGCTCACTCAGGTAATTTAAATCAATAAAGTAGGCCATGTGTGAATTTCAGCAAGCTAAAGACTGAGGGGTATGCTCTGTCTAGCTGGGGTAGTTGAGATCCAGCTCAGAATATTATCAGACCAGTTTTTCAAAAGGAACCAGAAATGTAGAATGGGAAATCTCCCATTTTTACTTACTTATTTGTTTTCATTTTTAATTAGAGTATAATTGCTTTACAGTGTCATTTTCTGCTGTAAAACTTTGTGAATTAGCTATATATGGTTTGTCCAGTGGTCATGTATGAATGTGAGAGTTGGACTGTGAAGAAGGCTGAGCGCCGAAGAATTAATGCTTTTGAACTCTGGTGTTGGAGAAGACTCTTGAGAGTCCCTTGGACTGCAAGGAGATCCAACCAGTCCATTCTGAAAGAGATCAGCCCTGGGATTTCTTTGGAAGAAATGATGCTAAAGCTGAAACTCCAGGACTTTGGCCACCTCATGCGAAGAGTTGACTCATTGGACAAGACTCTGATGCTGGGAGGGATTGAGGGCAGGAGGAGAAGGGGGCGACAGAGGATGAGATGGCTGGATGGCATCACTGACTCGATGGACGTGAATCTGAGTGAACTCCGGGAGTTGGTGATGGACAGGGAGGCCTGGCGTGCTGCAATTCATGGGGTCGCAAAAAGTCGGACACGACTGAGGGACTGGACTGAACTGAACTGATACCTATACTATATCCCCTCTGCCTTGAGTCTCCCTCCCACATCTCTCCCTCAAATTCATCACAAAACACTGAGCTGAGCCCCTTGTGCTGTACAGCAGCTTCCCACTAGTCATCTGCTTTATACTTGATAGTGTATATATGTCAAGCCTCATCTCCTAATTCATTGCAGCCTCCCCTCCCAATCCCAGTGTCCACAAGACCCTTCTCTATGTCTGTGTCTCTGTTTCTGCCCTGGAAATAGGTTAATCTGTACCATTTTTCTAGAGTCCATAAATGTAAGCCAACATTATGTTCACCAAACAAAACTTGTCTGTTGCCTGGATTTAGCCTATGGGCTTGTAGTCTAAATGATAATGTGGGTGAAAAACTAAAAATCTAAGAAGTCTGCAGCAGCTATGCATTGACCAAAGTGAGTCACTAGAAGACTCCTGCCTCTATTTCCTCTTTAATTCTTTGTTACACTCCTAGGCACTTAGTCTAAGTTTCTGCAAACAGTGAGGGTTTTAGACAGATTTTACCAACTGGAAGATTATCATTGGGAACAAAGCAGGTTATAAATAAATAAGCCACATAGAAAGCAAAATTGACGATTTCTATTTTTTGTGCCCAAATTGTACAGGTTCTTTTACCACAACCTCTACAACTCTGTTGGCTCTTGGCATTTTTGAGTTTAACTTTTGCAATTTCAATTACATATGATCAGACCCAAAGGTCAATGATGTATGGAAAATTGACTTTTTGTTGAGGTCTAACTGGGAAATACAAGTGTTGGGAAGACAACCTTACTCACAGCCAGGCAGTTCAGCTCAACACACACTCATCTCTTTATTTCCTGGGGAACTTCCCTGTCAGTCCAGTAGTTAGGGCTCCATACTTCCCCTGCAGGGGAAAAGTGTTCAATCCCTGGCCAAGAAACTAAGATCCCAAATAAGGCACACACAGCCAAATAAATAACAAATAAAAATCAAGCAAGCTACTATTGGTTCTTAATACATGCAGACATCAAAGCCAACATTTAGGGATGATAAAAAAAATAAGAAAAGAAAATGCGGTCTTCACCTTTTTCAAAGTTGAAAGTTAGCCCCTTGAACCACCTCCTTCACTTGGCATTCAGAGCTCAATTTCTCCTGACGCTCCTTGGATCCTGCTGTTCACTGTCCTCCAACCCTTTCCCAGGTTCCTCCTCATTTTCCCAATGTCTAAATTTTGGGAGAGTTCAGTGCTAACCCTCTACTCTCTATTCATTCTCCAGGGGATCTGAGTCCACTCATACACCAAAGACTCTCAAATTCTGATGATTTCCAGACCAGATTCCTCCCTGCCCCCACCTTAAACCTCAGACTCCTACATCCAGCTGCCCACTCATCAGTTTCACTTGTTTTCTATTCTAAAATACAACAAACCCAAACCTAGTCTTCATTTATCTCCATTTGGGATGCCCCCACCCCAAACATGCTCTTTCCTTAGTCTTTCCCATCTTGACAATCACTCCTGGCTGCCAGTCACTTCAGACAAAAGCCTGGAGTTGTCCTTCTTATATTTTATTTCTCATCCTGCATCACAATCCACCATCAAGTCTTTTTAGCTCTACATTTGACACATAGCTAGAATCTGCCCTTCTTACCATCGCTGTTCAAGCCCAACCTCCCAGCATAGTCCATCAAAACCATTTACACAGCCCAGCACGTGCTTTTGCTGTTTCATTCTTGCAACCCTCCAGGTTATTCCCAACAGAGCAGATGGAATGATTTGGTCAAAGCAAAGTGTAGGAGAGGAAAAACCTAACTCTTTCCCCCCTCCACCCTCATGCGTTCTCCAGATGGGGCTCTACAAATTAGACTGACAAAAAGATAAACAAGAGAGAGACAAATAGAAGTTGATTCATGTGCGCATTCACTTACACGTGGGAGACATCAGTGATGGTGACTCCAAGAGACAGTTAGAAGTTGAACTTAAATAGCATCTTAACAAAAGAATATTAACTTCATAGAGAAGGGACAAGATAGAAAGGAAAAGGATTTTGAGTTTGAACAACAAATTGTGAGAAGGTAAATATATGGAGGAAACTAATGTGAGTGTTGGACCAAAAAGAAGGCTGAGTGCCAAAGAATTGATGCTTTCAAATTGTGGTGCTCGAGGAGACCCTTGGACGGCAAGGAGATCAAACCAGTCAATCCTAAAGGAAATCAACCTTGATTAGTCATTGGAAAGACTGATGCTGAAGCTGAAGCTCCAATACTTTGGCCACCAGATGCGAAGAGCCAACTCATTGAAAAAGACCCTGAATCTGGGAAAGATTGAGGACAGGAGGAGAAAGGGGTGACAGAGGATAAGATGGTTGGATAGCATCATCAATTCAATGGACATGAGTTTGAGAAAACTCTGATAGATAGTGAAGGATGCGGAAGCCTGACATGCTGTAGTCCTTGAAGTCACAAAGAATTGGCTATGACCTAGTGACAACAATAACAGATGCAGAGTAAGGGCATTTCTAGCAATATTTGCTACATAGATTCTTCTGGGACCATCTTTGGACTAATAAGCATCTAGACTTATCTCCATGGTGATTAAGGACAAGAACAGTCTTGCTCTTCCTGGTAGAGAGGACAAGAGGCTCTGGTTCCTCTACCTTTTCTAAATCCAGCTTGAATATCTGGAAGTTCTCAGTTCATATACTATTGAAGCCTGACTTGGAGAATTTTGAGCATTGCTTTGCTAGTGTGTGTGATGAATTCAATGCCAAATTCAATCCTTTGGCATTGTCTTTCTTTGGGATTGGAATGAAAACTGACCTTTGCTGAGTTTTCCAAATTTGCTGGAATATTGAGTGCAGCACTTTCACAGCATCATCTTCTAGGATTTGAAATAGCTCAGCTGGAATTCTATCATCTCCACTAGCTTTGCTCATAGTAATGCTTCCTAAGGTCCGCTTGACTTCACACTCCACAATGTCTGGCTCCAGGGGAGTGATCACACCATAGTGGTTATCTAGGTTATTAAGATATTTTTTGTGTAGTTCTGTGTATTCTTGCCACCTCTTCTTAATATCTCCTGCTTCTATTAGGTCCATACCATTTCTGTCCTTTATTGTGACCATCCTACATCCTATCACTATCTGACATAAATGCAAGTTTCACGAGAGTTTCTGGCACTTAGTACATGCTCAATAAATATTTGTTGTATTAATGAATAGCTTAATTAATGAATGGCTAAGCATGACAAATGACCTGAAGGAGATTAGTTTCTCAACTTCATTTTTTGTTTATCTATTTTTTGGCTGTACAGAATGTGGGATCTCAGTTCCCCAAGCAGGGATTAAACCCCCACTCCCTGCATTTGAAGCACAGAGTCCTTAACTATTGGCCCACCAGGGAAGTCCCAATTTTTCTGTTTTGGTTTATTGTGTATTGGGGAGGCATCATAGGCTATGGTTTCAATTCTTTTGTGACTGTCAGGGATCCTTCGATATTTGGAGTTCCTTGAGGACAGCAACCATGCCTTCATCATCTTTATTTCCTGGGGCTAGTAAAATGATTTGCACATAATCATTACCTAATAAAACATTATTAAATGGTGAAGTAGATGAACAACTAATATTTTGTTCAACTGAAATCAGGCAGAAGGAACTTAAGAAAGTATGATATGTCCCCACTTAATGATGTTTGCAAAAGGAGAAAGAAAAAATGACTACATTTAAGAAAACAATCTTCCTAAGATACACAGTTGTGTTAGTAGATGTTGAACTTGAAATTCAAAACCAGCCTTTTTGTCTCCCTAAATAAACAATTGGAATGCATGCCTCTTCTTTCCTCTCTCTTCAGGGAAAGACAAAGGAAGAAAGTCTTAAGAGAGAGAAGCCAATGAAGTTTCATGCTTGGGGACTTGTGGGATGTTTCCAGATGCTCGTGGTCCCTGCAGGCATGTGATGTTGAGATGCTAAATGATACAAGAGAGGAAGTACCCAGGTGGGCTCAGCTTCTGCCAGGTACACATCTTTCTCTTTCAAGAACCAGGTAAATGTTTCATAATTTGAAAACTAAAACTCCTAACTGTGTTTTCTCCAGCTTCAGCCTCCCTAATTGTATAGCCAACACAGACTCAGCAGGGAGGATGCTGAGTACTTTAAATGCACGTGATCACCTGGGTCCATTGCTGGGTTTCCTGATGTTTCCTTTCAACAGAATGGAGTAGACAGAAAACACTGCCTATGTTTTCTGAGAAGCCTCTCACACAGTTGTAATTGTGTATTTCCTTGCCAATTTCCTTACTACCCTTCTCCTACCAACTCATTGCCCACCCACACCCCCTGCCTTCCTCCTGTCAGGTGATTAATTGGAGATCTTAAAAAGGACACTGGGCTTGGAATTCAGCATAGCTGAGTGAGATGGGAAAATGTTCATTTGGTATAACTGGGGAAGAAAATGCAGTCAGCAGGCATTTTATTCCTTGAACATAATGTTCATGTCTCTTATTTTTAACTCCTTATTTTATATTGGAGTACAGCCAATTAACAATGTTGTGCTAGTTTTCAGTTATACGTATGTGATTCAGTTATACATATACATGTTCCTATTCTCTCCCCAAATTCCTCTCCCATCCAGGCTGCCATATAACATTGAGTAGAGTTCCCTGTACTATATAGTAGGTCCTTATTGGTTATTCATTTTAAATATAGCAGTGTGTACACATCCATCCCAGACTTGCTAACTATCCCTTCCCCTCTCTGCCCCCCACCCATAACCATAAGGTCACTGTGTAAGTCTGTGAGCTTGTTTCTGTTTTGTAAATGCGTTCATTTGTACATCTCTTTAGATTCCACACTCATTTCTCTTTAAACTTAGTCACTGATGTTGTGATGATTGCCACGGATGTGGCATGCACCTTCTCAGTTTGTAGCAAGTCACCCTTGCGTCTCCTTCAAGTCTTAAAATTTTCCACATCAAAAGGGATGTGTTGGGGAAAGTATTCATACGCAATTGGAGCAGGATCTACAAGGCACCAGGTGCCAGGCAGAGTCTACACTCTGACTTTGTGATTTCCTTCTCCCTCACATATGATTGACAGCTCGTGCTTTTTTCTTTCTTCCTGCCTTTCTCTGCCCAAGGCCATGGTGGTATCTAAACTCCTTGCCTGTATTTTGGGGTTCATGTAACTCTATGCACTATAGTTAGGGATGAGATTTGCCAACTTTTTTACAGTTTCTCAATGCTGTTTGTGAAACTTCAGCATGCACCTTACTTTGATGTAAGGATGTTGGGTGTTGGGACAGACACGTGTAGATTTAAAAAGCAGCACCATGATATCCAAAATGCAGTGGACCAACTGGGAAATGTGAGCAGGTTCTCCAGCCTGGGCCACATACCTTAACTTGCCAAGAGGCTTCAAGAGGGAATGAGTGTGCACCAGACAGAAGTCCTAAAGGAATCATTAGAAATATTTCTCAGTCGTTTTGACAATGGCCCTTTTTATAGCTGAATGCAGCCTATTACTACAGGTGGCTGAATATGTCTGACAATTGATACTGAGAGGAAAATTAAGGCTTTAAAACTCTTTGAGTGTTAGTTCCTTGACTGAACTAAAACAACACATTTCTTGGGCCCATGATGTCAGTGATGGTCCAGATGTTTGTCCTTGTTTTCTCTATGTCACCTGGGTAAGTCCAGGAGTCCATGAATCTCAAGGCTTAGCAGGAAATGGGGAGAGGGGGGAGGAATGATCTCAGTAAAAGTGCTAGGACAGTTCCCAAAATACATAGCAAAATCAGAAAACAGCCATCTGTTTAACAACCAGTCAGTGAGAAAGAGGTTTTAAACGGGAGTTTCAGGAGTGTACAGGTGGAAGGAAGGGGCTACATACAGAAACAGCACGGTCAGCACCCACAGTCATCTTGAAGTTGGCCATGTGGTGTCTGACTAGCATCATCTTGATTATTTCAAGTGTTGTTAGTCTTCAGCTCCAGGGGCAGTTTGTTCCCATTTCCTTAAGGGCAGTTCTCAGGATTGTGGCAGCTTATGTCATAGCTACAATCTGATCATCATATAATTAACTTTTTCCACCTGGTGGGGGTTTCAATATCTACAAGACAGCTCACAGGAGATGGCTCAGAATATTATCTATAGCCCTTGAGATGGAATTAAGAGTCCTTAACAATGCTTAATAACTCAACTGTTATTATCTTGTCCTGTTTTTTTTATTTTTCACTTTGCTGATTAAATGTACTCTTTGACAAAAGTTTTTCTACAGACAAAAGGCAAGAGGAGGACATGGTGAGGGGAAGGAACTGCTGTTTCACTATTGTGACACCATTGTTCAAAAGGCAGATCTTTCTGCCCCTGATGACTATGCCCCAGGCTCACACAATAAACATGCGAACAAGCCCTGTATTTGTTCACCACAGTCACCCCTCAGCCTCAGACTCTCCCAAAGACTCAATACTAGACCGTCTGCCAAGAGCTGCCCCAGGACACTGGGAGAAAAAGAAGAGGAAGTGCAAGGAACTTGGGAAGAGCAAGAAAGGAGCCCAAGACTCTCCCCTTGGAATCCACCTGACTCCTGGCCCCACTGCCCCTACCTGCTCTCTCTAGGCCCCTTGCTCTTCCTGTATCCCCAGCCCTCTGCCCTCTTCCCTGTATCCTTGCATGCCACCTACCCTGACCCTCCTTTCTTCTACTCCCCAAAATACTAATGTAGCTCTACCCTTTGAGGTTCCCAGGCTTCCCTCATAGCTCAGTTAGTAAAGAATTTACCTGCAGTGCAGGAGATCCTGGTTTGAAAGGAAGGTTACCCACTCCAGTATTCTGGCTTGGAGAATTCCATGGACTGTATAGTTCATGGGGTCACAAAGAGTCAGACACACCCAAGCTTCTTTCATTCACTCACTTAAGGTTTCCAGTAGGGATGGAGAGGAGGGAAGGGTCTTGTATACATAATTCTAACTGTTTCTGTTATCCAACACCATCCTTTTGAGATGACTAAAGTCAGGCTCTATCTCCCATGTAGGATTAGTAAGAACATGTCATATACAATGTGCAGAAAGGGATGTCTGGAGAAAGACGCAACCTTTTACTACGACAGTGGTGCCTGGAGATGACCCCTCTCAGGCCCCAAACCAGGAGAGCAGTAGGCAGAAAAAGAACATTTAACTGAGCCTCCCACAATTTCCTTGGTGCCTCCTGGAGTGTTTTTGAAAGGTAATTTTAATTTTTAAAGTACAGAAATAAACACATTATTTTCAGGTATTCACATGGGCACACAGAGGCGTGTTTGGTTCCAGCTGCTGTGCTGAGCAAGCTCAGGAGCAACAGGGAGTCACTTCCAATCTCTGATTTTTTGCTGATGCTGACAAAGGCAATCCCCTTGGGGCCGGGGAGGAAATACTGTATTTACTCACATAATTTCCCTCTTTTTTCAAAGTTGTCAGGCTGCCTCAGGAAGTAATATGGAAAAATACCCCAGCCCAGAGCCAGAAGAATAGGAGAGGGGCTGAGGGTATTAGTTAAAATAGCTGTTGATCATCAGCATGCTGAGAGTCCACGGTGGTTACAATGGTAAATCAACCTGGGAAGAGTGGTAATAACTGCTATGAAATGAGACTGGGTGGCACTTAGTGACCTCTGACACACCTCCAGAAACAATAGAATGAAGGTGTCTCAGGAATCCTGGCTCTTTAACCTCTTGTCTGCCAAAAAGCACTGGGACTTTCAGACTTTGTTTATATTCTTACAGCATTTTAAACTCTTTAATTAGGTAGAAATTATAAAGGCTCAGAGTTACCTAATCCTGGGTTCCAGTATTGTATTGCACCAACTCATCACTGTAAAACTTGGTGAAAACAGGGTTAGAATCAAGCATGCAGCCTGTATTTTGGATATGAACCATCAGTCTGTCTGTCTGTTAAGTCACTCAGTCATGTCCGACTCTTTGCCACCTTATCCAAGGGATTATCTAGGCAAGAATACTGGAGTAGGTTGCCATTTTCTCATCCAAGGGATCTTGCCAAGCCAGGGACCAAACTAATGCTTCCTGTGTCTCCTGCATTGCAGGAGAATTCTTTACCCACTAAGCCATTGGGGAAGCCTGAATGTGAACCGTATTTCTGGGCAACTAAATAACTGATGAAGGATAAACTCTTATTCTAGAAGACTGCTAACTAATGAATGTGTCTGGAATGACAGAATTATAGAAATCATCATTTTACAGCTTCTAATAAAATAATCAACCTGGACAATGAACATCGGTGACTTTGAAAACACAAGCAAAATATTCATGCAGGTTTTTGCAAAGTGTGACTCAGATCCATAACTCCTGAACCGTTATCAACGATAATATTGACAGAAAGGAGACACCAGACATCATGTGTTTCCTGAAGTGATGCAATAGAATGGACATAGTACCAGTTACAAAGAAAATATTTTTCCAAAAGAGAGCACATTAATCTGAACCTAATGATACCGCTAGATTGTTCTACCCATTTACTGAAAATATGGGGCATAAAGGAACATGTTAAACAAAATCAAGTGAACACAATCAGCCCAATCCAGAAGATGATAAATTCCACAGGGGGAAAAAATGTCTTCAGTAAGTAATTGACATGAAAAAATGAGGAGAAAAAATTTTTTAAAGTGAAAAGAGCCTTATTAGGCATATTAATCAAATGCAATGTATGAATCTATTTGAGACATTAGTTGTTTTAAAAATGTAACTCCAGAAAGACATTTTGTGACAATCAAAAAAAAGCAAGCATGAGCTGAGTGTCAGATGATATTAAGCAATTATAAAGGAATATTATTTGTTGTACTAATAATATTGTTTGTGTATTTCTGAGTTCGTATCTATTACAGACACAAAGTAAAGAGAAAGAAAGATGAAGGTGATGGATGAAAGAAGAATGGCAAGATATTGATAACTGATGATACTGATATTTGATACTAATCATTGGTGATAGTGGTATTTGGTATTAAAAATTGATGCTATGTGCTCTTGGTGCATATTTGAAAGTGTTCATAGTAGAGATGTCAGAAATTGAGAAAGAGCAAAATTAAAACCACTGGATAAATAAAGTGTAGTATGCATTTATTGTGCATATAAGAGAGCTTCCCCAGTGGTTCAGCAGTAAAAAAAAAAAAAAAAAAAAAAATCCACCTGTAATGCAGGAGTCGCAGGAGATGTGGGTTTGATCCCTGGATCAGGAAGATTCCCTGGAGGAGAGGATAGCAACCCACTCCAGTATTCTTGCCTGGACAATTCCATGGACTGAGGAGACTGGAGGGCTACAGTCCATAAGGTTGCAAAGAGTCAGACATAATTAAAGTGACTGAGCACACACACGTGTGCATATAAGAATAGTTCACAAACTGGAAGCTTAAAATCTAAACTGATGTGAAGCTCAGGGGCATGATGTTACAGGATGGCTTATAAAGTGATAATGAGAAAAATTAAGAAAATAATGTCATTTACAATCAAAAACAAGAATAAAATATCTAGGAATAAATTTAACCAAGAAGGTAAAATACCTGTGCATTGAAAACAATAAGACATTGTTGAAAGAAATTTAATGGAAAGATATTCCACACTCATGGATTCGAAGAATTAACATTGTTAAAATGTCCATATTACCTAAAGTAGCCTAAAGTTTCAATGCTGTCCCTATCAAAATCCCAAGGATATTTTTCAGAGAAATAGAACAAAAAATTCTAAAACTTATATAGAATCACAAAGACCTCAAATAGCCAAAGCAATTGTAAGAAGAAAGAACAAAGCTAAAAGTATCATACTCCCCGATTTCAAACTATATCACAAAACCACATAGATCAATGGCACAAAAGACAGAGCCCAGAAAGAAACCCACACATACAGAAGCAATTAACTGATGACAAAGGAGCAAAATATATATATATAATGGAGAAAGGACAGTTTCTTCAGTAAATAGCGTTGGGAAAATGCAACATGCAAAAGAAAAGAAACCAGATCACTATCTCATAACATATACAAAAACATACACAAAAATTAGCTCAAAGTGGATTGAAGACTTGAATGTAAGACCTAAAACCATAAAACTCATGAAAGAAAACATAGGCAGTACACTCTTTGACACTAATCTTAGCAATGTATTTCTAGATATGTCTCCTCAGACAAGGAAACAAAAGCAAAAATAAACAAATGTTACTGCATCAAACTAAAAAACTTCTGCACAGCAAAGGAAACCACACACAAAAAAAGGAAAGATAACCTACTAAATGGGAGAAGATATCTGTAAATGATACATACCACAAGGAGTTAATATCCAAAATGTATAAAGGACTTATACAACTCAACAACAACAACAAAATACCAATCCAATTCAAAAATGGCAGAGGAGCTAAATAGATATTTTTCCAAAGACATACAGGTGGCCAACAGATACATGAAAAGATATTTAATGCCACTAATTATTAGGGGAATGCAATCAAGATCACAATGAGATATAACCTCATACCTATTAATTGGCTATTATCAAAAAGGCAAGAAATAACTGTTGGTAAAAGTGTGGTGAAAGGGAATTCTCGTGCACTGTTGGTGGGAATGTGAATTGGAGCAGTCACTAAGGAAGACAGTATGGAATTTCCTCAAATATTTGAGAATAAAACTACCAACTGATCCAGCTATCTCATCTGTGGGTATTTATCCAAGAATAAGGAAACAATAATTTTACTCTAGGTATTTATCCAAGAATTAAAAAAACACTAATTTGATAAGATACATGGGCTTCTCAGATGTCTCACAGGTAAGGAATCTGCCTTCCAATGCAAGAGACACAGGAGATGCGGATTCAATACCAGGTCAGAAAGATACCATGGAGAAGGGAATGGCAACCAGCTCCAGTATTCTTGCCTGGAAAACCCCACAGACAGAGGAGTCTGGTGGGCTATAGTCCATGGATCACAAAGAGCCAGACATGATCAAGTGACTGAACACACATACACCCCGACATTTATCACGGCACTATTTACAACAGGCAAGATATGGAAACAACCTAAGTACCCATCAATTAAAAAAACGTGATACATATATATACCATGGAATACTGCTCAGCCATAAAAAAGTGAAATTTTGACATTTGCAACTTTGGGTAGGCTTTGAAGGTTTTATGCTTAGTGATATAAGGCAAGTATTATATGGTTTCATTCATATGGGGAATATAAAAAGCAAACAAACAAATGAATAAATGAACAAGCCAAACAAAAACAAACACAGAGGACAGAGCAGTGGTTACCAGAGGGGCAGGGGCAGGGTGAAATGGGTGAAGAAGACCAGCCATGTGATTACAGATGGAAACTCAGTTTTTCGTGGTGAGCATACTGTAGGGCATACAGAAATAGAAATATAGTGCTCTACACAGGAAACATGATATAAACCAATGTTTAGGAATTAACTAATGTTGCCTCAGTAATAAAGAAATCTTAAAAAAGAAAATGAGGAAGTTATTTAAGCTTGAAAGTGATTAGTTATTACAATGTGGATTCTCAGACAGCAGGAGAATTTTTTAAGTGATTATTTCATACAATTTTTGAAGGTAACATATGTTTCTTTTATGATTATCAGAGGCATTTATAAGAAATAAATCATTTCACTTCTTCTCATGATTTAGTTCTCTTTTCACGGCTCCATTTTATTTGTTCAGAGTATTTTCAAGTTTGGTCTCTATTTTGTATTTTATTTTAACAAAGCTTAAAGAAAAACACCTTTGCAAATTAATTATTAACCATAGAATACTGGATGAGTTCTAACTTTTCTTATTTCTAATTTTCTCATCAATAAATTGGGGATGGTAATGTTTTCCCTCCCATGATGACTTTGGAGATTAATGATTATAACAGGCCGACATAATGCCAGATCCCAGCAGGTACTTAAGAATCAAAATTCCCTTACAGATGCCATAGAAAATCCAAAGAAAATCCTTAGAATTTTGTTAACTCTGGTCCTTTTTATTGGGGAGATTCCATCTCAGCAAGTCTTCTGAGAGTATTCCTTTTGAATCAAGGCTTAGGTGTGTCCTCCTCTCGGGGATGTTCCTTGAGGATATAGATTCTGTCTTATTCATGTCTGCATTCCTAGTAAATAACACATGTAGTGTGGACACTATAAGTGTTTGTTCACTAACTGAACTGAGAAGTGAATGAATGAATAGGTGAGTGATGCCCGACAATCCAATACACTTAAAACATAGTCAATGTGTAAGTCTGTAAAACAGTAAACTATAAGGCTATTAGAACTCTAATGAAAAACAAGTGAGTTGGTGAGAAGAATGAACCTAGTCTCTGGATTAAAATGGTTGGTAGAGAATAAAGGTACAACTGCCTTTCATCAGGAACCAGGAGAACACTGAAAAGTTAAAAGCTGGCATAAAACTCAACATTCGAAAAAACAAAGATCGTGGCACCTGGTCTCATCACTTCATGGCAAATAGATGGGGAAACAATGGAAACACTGACAGACTTTATTTTCTTGGTCTCCAAAATCACTGCAGATGGTGACTGTAGCCATGAAATTAAAAGACGCTTGCTCCTTTAAGAAAAGCTATGACAAACCTAGACAGCATATTAAAAAGCAGAGACATTACTTTACTGATAAAGGTCCATATAGCCAAAGCTAAGGTTTTATGGTTTTTCCAGTAGTTGTGTATGGATGTGAGAATGGACCATAAAAATGGCTGAGCACTGAAGAACAGATGCTTTTGAACTGTGGTGTTGGAGAAGATGCTTGAGAGTCCCTTGGACTGCAAGGAGATCAAACCATTCAATCCTAAATTAAATTTGTCCTGACTGTTCATTGGAAGGACTGATGCTGAAGCTGAAACTCCAATACTTTGGCCACCTGATGTGAAGAACTGACTCATTAAAAAGACCCTGATACTGGGAAAGATTGAAGGCAGGAGGAGAAGGGAATGACAGAGGATGAGATGGTTGGATGGCATTACTGAATCCATGGACATGAATTTGAGCAAGCTCTGGGAGTTAGTGACTGACAAGGAAGCCTGGCGTGTTGCAGTCCATGGCATTGCAAAGAGTCGGACATGACTAAGCAACTGAACTGAACTGAGGGGAACAGTAACAAGACGCAAGTGAGACAGGACAGAGAAAGGCAGATCAAGTGTCTTTAGAAATGTACAGAGAGAGATAGGCAGACAGAGACAGAGAGAGAACTAGAGCACAAATGCAATTCCCCTCAAGGTGAAACATCTTTTCAACATTCTGAAGACCAACTGAGCATTCGTTTATGTTGAGACTTTATATATTTCACAGAAATGTAGTTACATCTTTGTTCAAGACTGAAAAGTTCCACTTAAGTCGTGTACGACTCTGTACGACTCCATAGACAGCAGCCCACCAGGCTCCACCGTCCCTGGGATTCTCCAGGCAAGAGCACTGGATTTTGTTGCCATTTCCTTCTCCAATGCATGAAAGCGAAAAGTGAAAGTAAAGTCTCTCAATCGTGTCCGACTCGCCGAGACCCCATGGACTGCAGCCCACCAGGCTCCCCCGTCCATGGGATTTTCCAGGCAAGAGTACTGGAGTGGGGTGCCATTGCCTTGTCCTATTACCAGCAATAGCATTTCCTAGATTCCGAGTAGGGATGTAAAGATGTTGTCCTATTTTGGCAAAAACTATGCCTTCTTGCTATCACTGCAAATACTCTAATGCAACAACCTACAAACACTGAAGTCGGATAATTGGAGAAAAATGTTAAAGATGCATTAGAAGATTTTGATGAAGACAGCAAGAAGAAAGCAAAATTGTTTATTGTTAAACAAGTTCGAATGGCTGAAGACCTCAAGATAACTAGAGAAATTCAAGGAAAACTTGATGAATTTATTGAGGTTCTTCATCTAGAAAAATTAATTGTAATAAAATCTTACTCATGATATAATCAGCTCTGCATACATCCTATGGAGAAAACTCCAAAGTCTTTTGTCCTTACTTTTATTCTTCTGCTGTTCCACCTTTCTAAAAAAAAAAAGGTATAGAATAAAAATGTTTAAATACAAATTTAAAATAATTTTAAAAACATTCTTGAGACCAACAGAGCATTCATTCAAGTTGAAACTTTACAAATTGCATTCATCAACATTCAGAAAACTAAGATCATGGCATCTGGTCCCATCACTTCATGGCAAATAGATGGGGAAACAATGGAAATGGTGACAGACTTGATTTTGGGGGGCTTCAAAATCACTGCAGATGGTAACTGCAGCCATAAAATTAAAAGATGCTTATTCCTTGGAAGGAAAGTTGTGAGCAACCTAGACAGCATACTAAAAAGCAGAGACATTACTTTGCCAACAAAGGTATGCCTAGTCAAAGCTATGGTTTTTCCAGTAGTCATGTATGGATGTGAGAGCTGGAATATAAAGAAAGCTGAGCACTGAAGAACTGATGCTTCTGAACTGTGGTGTTGGGGAAGACTTTTGAGAGTCCCTTGGACCACAAGGAGATCCAACCAATCCATCCTAAAGGAAATCAGTCCTGAATATTCACTGGAAGGACTGATGCTGAAGCTGAAGCTCCAATACTTTGGCCACCTGATGCAAGGAACTAACTCATTGGAAAAGGCCCTGATGCTGGGAAAAATTGAAGGCCAAAGGAGAAGGGGATGACAGACAATGAGATGGTTGGATGGCATCACTGACTCAATGGACATGAGTTTGAATAAACTCTGGGACTTGGTGATGGACAGGGAGGCCTGGCGTGCCGCAGTCCATGGGGTCACAAAGATTCAGACACGACTGAGTGACTGAACTGAACTGAAGTTCAATCTTTGTTCAAGACTGAAAAGTTTCCCTTCAAAATTGAATCTATCTTAAAATTTCACAAAGGTTACTTTTAGGTAATCACATCTCCTCAACCAAAAACCACCCCATCTTTAAGTACAGACAGTGATAAACTACATCTAAGTGAGGCATTAAAATGTAAGAGAAGAGTTTAGTAGAGAGTGATAAAGGTTAGATTTTTGGAAAGAATACTTAGGATCAGCGAGAAATGTAGAAAAATGGGTGAGATGTGAGAAGATCCATTAAGTATACATCACTCATGATTTTGAAGAGCTAGAACCAACACAATATTGACTGTTAATGCAACAGCTCAGAGAAAGAATTTCATTTTGCTCCAAGTGAAAAATGGATGCTTCAAGTTGAGTTCCATTAAACAAAAATGGCAATGTAATAGGAAATGTGTTATAGACGCTGTCTCATTATAAAGGAGAAAAAAAACTTTTTAAAAGCAATATCAAAACCAGAAATGAAGTGATGAGAAATGAAAGGAATTTCACATGATCTATGATATGTTTTGATTTTTAAAAACTATATTTTTAAGATTTATATTAATCAATAATGGATTAATAATAGAGTCGGGTTTAAGGCAGTCAGTTCATCTTGAAAAAGGGGAAAAAAATTGTAACCCAGGAAATGCCCCCATGCCAGTGTACAGACAAGAATGAATGAGGCTATTTTTCTTTGCAAATCATGTCAAAAACAGTGTGGATAAATGTGGATGCAATTTTGAACTGTCTTATGCTCTCAGAATTTGGAAGCCTTTTAAGAGATCTGATTTATTTAACATGTCAAATCTAATGGCAAATGAGTTCAATTTCTCCAAAGAACAATTAGTCAACAGAATAAATTAACATGAAATATTGTCAAATGCAACATCATGCTCATTTCCAAAGATAAAACACTTTTACTGCTCTTGTTGAACTCGTTTTTTGTTCTGTGAAGGGTTTTTGTGACATAATTCCTTCACAAAGCCAAATGCTTAGAATAAGCTGCCATCCTTTTTCACATAGACCACTGCAAAGCCTCACAATTGCTCGCTCTCCCTAGCTACACACACCCACCTTATGCTGCCTCTCCACACACTATCCACAAGATATTTCAAAACTCTCTGAAAACCTTTCAATAACATCCATTGCACTTCTCACTGCCTCCTGGGCTCTGGCACAACTCCTGTCCCAACCTCCACAGCCTCATGATCATCATTCCAGCCCTTCCATTACTGCTTCCAAAGCCACCACTCTATAAGAATTCCTCTTTCCAACACCACTCAAGTTCTCCTTCCAAATGCAATGACTTCTTCCCTGCCACTTGACATCTCATCAACATTTGACACAATCAAAAGCTTCCTTCTTTAGAAAATTCTTATTCCTGCTGGTATTTTAAGGACAACCACCCAGGCTTCCTTCCACCACATTAACCACCAGCTTCCAGGAATTTTTGTCTTCCCTTCCTTAGCTAGATCTCTTAATTTTTGAGCCCATTTCACTAACAACTAATTCGCTATTTTTCTCTATCTTCCTCCTCTCCCTATCTCATTCCTAACTATCCCACAATTTTAAATACCACCCACATGTCAAAGGCACTCACATTTATGGATCTAGTTCCAGACATCTTCACTGAACTCTTTACTAATGTATTCAACTATCTACTTGACATCTTCTTTTGGAAATCAATAGTCATCTCAAGTTTACCTCAAGCAAAACAAAATTCTTGATAAGCACCCTTGTCCTGCACAATAACATATACGAGCCCACTACATCTCAACAAGTGATTCTACCATCCATCCAGTTGCTCAAGTCAAAATCTAAGAATCATTTTTCTAATCAAAGTGTAGTTGATCAGCAATGTTATGTTAGTTTCAGGTATACAGCAGAGATTGTTTTATATATATGTATATATGGTTCAGTTCAGTTTAGTTCAGTCACTCAGTCGTGTCCGACTCTATGGTTCAGTTATATATATATGTGTGTGTGTGTGTACATATATACATACTTTTCAGATGTGTTTCCCTTATGTCCTTACAAAATATTGAGTATAGCACCCTGTTCTATATAGTTGTTATCTATTTTATACATAGTAATGTGTATCTCGGAGAAGGCAATGGCACCCTAATCCAGCACTCTTGCCTGGAAAATCCATGGACGGAGGAGCCTGGTAGGCTGCAGTCCATGGGGTTGCTAAGAGTTGGACACGACTGAGTGACTTCACTTTCACTTTTCTCTTTCATGCATTGGAGAAGGAAATGGCAACCCGCTCCAGTATTCTTGCCTGGAGAATGCCAGGGATGGGGGAGCCTGGTGGGCTCGCACATGGGCTCGCATCTATGGGGTCGCACAGAGTCGGACACAACTGAAGCGACTTAGCAGCTTAGCAGTGTGTATCTATTAATCCAAAATTCTTAATTTATCCCTCCCCCCACCTCTTCTCCCTTTGGTAACTAGAAGTTTGTTTTCTATGTCTGTGGTGCTATTCCTCTTTTGCATATAAGTTCATTTATATCCTTTTTTCAAAATTCTACATGTAAATGTATCATATTTGTCTTTCTCTGTCTAGTTTACTTCACTTAGTATGATAATCTCTAGGACCTTCCATGTTGCTAAAAATGACAAAAATTTTCATTCTTTTTTATGGCTGAGTAATATTCCATTGTGTTTCTACACATGTTATATATATATTAATGCATGCATATATATATATACATTCAACTTCTTTATTCACTAATCTGTTAATGGACATTTAGGTTGCTTGCATGTCTCAGCTATTGTGCATAGTGTGGCTATGAACATTGTTGCACATGTATCTTTTTGAATTAGAGATTTTGTATTTTCTGGATATATGCCCAAGAGTGGAATTGTTGGAGCATATAGTAACTCTAATTTTAGTTTTTTAAGGATTCTCCATACTGTTCTCCATAGTGGCTGCACCAATTAACACTTCCACCAGTAGCGTAAGAAGATTCCCTTTTCTCCACACCCTCTCCAGCATTTATTATCAGTAGACTTTTAAATGATGGCCATTCTGACTGGTGTGAGGTAGTATGTAATTTTAATTTTGATTTCCATTTTAGCAATAATTAGTGATGTGGAGCATATTTTCATGTGTCTCTTGGCCATCATTACATCTTCTTTGGAGAAAACAGACTTTGGAGAAAAGTCTATTTTAGTCTTCTGCCTATATTTTTAGTGAGTTGTTGGGGGTTTTTGTTGTTGTTGTTGTTGTTACTGAGTTGTATGATCTGTTTTTATATTTTGGAAATTAATCCCCTGTCAGTCATATTGTTTGCAAATATTTGCTCCCATTCTATAGGTTATCTTTTTGCTTTGTTTGTGGTTTCTTTTGCTGTGCAGAAGCTTTTAAGTTTAGTTAATTCCCATTTGTTTATTTTTGCTTTCATTTCCAATATTGTAAGAAACAGATCCAAAAAACATTGCTGCAATTTTTGTCAAAGATTTCTCTGCCTATGTTTTCCTCTAGTGTTATCTGATTCCTGATGACTCTCCAGTCTGGTTTCCTCCCCCTGAGTACTTACAGACCATACCATTGTTTTTCAAACTGTAGGTAATGACCCACTAATAAATTGTCATCAGTTTAATAAGTCATGACCAGCATTTTTAATGGCAACCCCCTCCAGTACTCTTGCCTGTAAAGTCCCATGGACGGAGGAGCCTGGTGGGCTGCAGTCCATGGGGTTGCAAAGAGTCAGACATGACTGAGAGACTTCCCTTTCACTTTCACTTTCATGTATTGGAGAAGGAAATGGCAACCCACTCCAGTGTTCTTGCCTGGAGAATCCCAGGGACGGTGGAGCCTGGTGGGCTGTTGTCGATGGGGTGGCATAGAGTCGGACATGACTGAAGCGACTTAGCTGCAGCAGCAGCAGCAGCATTTTTAAATGAAACAGAACCACAGAGATGAGGAAAGAAAATATCAAAGCATATTGTATTTAGCAAGGATAAACATTATTTAAATTATCGTTAAATGCCTGGAGAATCTTCTGGACAGAGGAGCCTGGTGGGCTGCACAGAGGGTCGCACAGAGTCGGACATGACTGAAGCGACTTAGCATGCATGCATGCATTGGAGAAGGAAATGGCAACCCACTCCAGTATTCATGCCTGGAGAATCCCAGGGACAGAGGAGCCTGGTGAGCTGCCATCTATGGGGTCGCACAGAGTCAGACATGACTGAAGTGACTTAGCAGCAGCAGCAAATATTATTTATAATATTGACAATATACTATATTATTATTTATAATATTGATAATATACTCATATCATCAAATAGTATTTGTGAAGTTTTTGTCTTTTGTTCCTGTTAAATTTGTGTGTACACGTGTTGGGTACTGCATCACTACATAAAATATATTTTTCACTACTTGTCACAATGAAAAATGTTTGACGAGTGGTAAGAGCCACTACTATAAACAGATTCAGATACTTTCAATTCTCCAAATATACAGTACTGTTTCATATCTCCAGGCCTGAGTAGGTACATTTCCCCCCAGTGGAATGTCCTTTTGGCACCATGGTCCATATGGGGGTCTCTTCTTAATTACACATATCCAAAGTTATTTACCTGTTCTGGGACTTCAAGTCCTCACCTAAACATTCCCTTTGTTCTCTCTGGGACAAAAATTGTACTCTATACATATCTTTTTCTTATTTAATTTAGAGTCAAGCAATTACATCACATTTTATTTTCAATTAATCAAACACTGCTTGTCTGCCTACCAAATTCTTGACCTCTTGAAAGCAGAAACTCTGTACACTTCTCATGTCTTTTTACTCTAAGGACATGTTCTGTGTAAATATGTTTAAAATGTTTATTGAACCAATGCCTAAAAGAGAAGCTAGAAAATTGTAAAGTCATCTTTCCTCCTGAAAAACACTTCTTAAGGTGTCATCCAACACTCAGAAGTGAAATTTGTTTGGTTATCACACAAGATAGGACAAAAGGTATCCACTTAAATGGTCATGAAAATCTAAATCTACCTGTCACCAATGAAACTCTGGAATTGCTCATGAATGGTCATCTTCAGAGTATAGACATTTAATTGGTACAAAAACATCCGCAAGTTTCAAATAAATGTGTGGAGACTTAAAAGAAAGCTAGTCAACCAAGCCAATACCCTTGAAATGAAATGTCAGTGAAGGTTATCCTTTGAGAGGGTAATAATATATTTTCTATGAGACATGGAACACTTCAAACATATATATATAAGGAGGGCTGGGTTTTAATGGCTGTGATTGCCTGCATCTCCCAGTTGTATTTTATTTCATGTATTTACTTCATTGTATTTTATTTTATTTCATACATATATGTATATAATATTAAAGACTTGCTTCTTTTAGAGGGCTGGTTTTTTTTTTAATAAGACAACAAAGGATAAAAGAAAAGTTTTGTTTCAGTCTGCTGGGGAGGCACAAGACTACAGTCTGCTGACATGGCCACAGGGAATAATCATCAACAGATAAATGAAATCAAACCACCAGCCAATGTTTCCATGTCAGGATGGGCACACGAGCTGGTTCCTCTGGGGGAGGTAACTGTTACACAGGTTCCAGAGCTCCAGGCTGGCACACCCATGAAATAAAATACAGCTGGGAGATGCAGGCAATCACAGCCATTAAAACCCAGCCCTCCTTTCACCACAAAGAAGTTCTACTCAACTGGTCACTCTTACCTTAGAAATACCTGTACCAATAGCACGAAAGCTGATATTAACTTCCCACTACTCCTCAAATCAGGGGTCAGCATCCACTCTGGTTCACTTCTCCTCACAATTGAACAGACACTTGAATCTTCTAAGGCTCTTCCTGAAATGCACATTCCTCACCAAATACATTCTAGAATTCTGCATTTCACACCAGTTCCCAAGTGGCTCTGATGCTTCTGGTTCCAAGAGTCTGATGCCAAATTTTCATTTATGTATTGTTTCCCACAAAGGAAATAGCAAATAAACAAGAAGAGAGGAATATCAATGATTTGTTCCTTTGTTTATGCAAGGGACAATCATCAATAGGCTTCTTTTAAAATGAAAATAATCTAAAAGCAACTCTTCTTTGAAAACAGAAAAGGAGAGTAGACCAAAAAATAAGTCCTCCTTTGTGGCAGTCACTAGGTAGGTGTTATCTAACAGAACTCCTATGATTCTAATTTTATCAAACAACAATCTAAGACTCAGATATGAATTTTTCCAGCAGCATCTGAGCAATAAATGGTCAAAATAGCATTTGAACCCAGTTCTCTCTGATCCCAAAGCTTTTAAACATTTTTATCTCTTTTGTGGATATCAGCTAATGATATTTTAATTTCAATTTAGTTCAAGAGAAATAGCTAGACAGAAAGAATATACAAATATATTTTTGTTTTTCCATCACTAATTTGTGTCTGACTCTTTGCAATCCCAGGGACTGCAGTGCACCAGGGTTCCCTGCCCTTCACTGTATTTCTGAGTTTGGTCAAACTCATGTCCATTGAGTCGGTGATGCTATCCATCCTCCGTTGCCCCTTTCTCCTCCTACCCTCAGTCTTTCCAGCATTAGAGATTTTTCCAATGAGTCAGATCTTCACATCAGGTGGCCAAAGTATTGGAGCTTCAGCTTCAGCATCAGTCCTTCCTTTGAATACTCATGGTTGATTTCCTTAAGATTGACTGGTTTGATCTCTGCAATCCAAGGGACTCTCAAGAGTCTTCTCTAGCACCACAATTCAAAAGCATCAAATTCGCAGGCTTTTTTACTCTCACATCTGTACACGGCTATAAGAAAAACCATACCTTGGACTATATAGACCCTTGTTGGAAAGTCATGTCTTTGCTTTTTAATACACTGGGTTTGTTACAGCTTTTCTTCCAAGGAGCAAGCACCTTTTAATTTTGTGGCTGCAGTTACCATCTGCAGTAATTTTGGAGCCCAAAAAAATAAAATCTGTCATTGCTTTCACTTTGTCCCCGACTATTTGCCATGAAGTGATGGGACTGGATGTCTTGATTTTCGTTTTTTGAACATTTAATTTCAAGCCAGCTTTTTCACTCTCCTCTTTTACCCTCATCCAGAGGCTCCTTAGTTCCTTTTAATCTTCTGCCTTTAGAGTGGTAACATCTCAATATCTGAGGTTATTGATATTTCTCCCAGAAATCTTGATTCCAGGTTGTGATTTATCCAGCCTGGCATTTCACATAATGTACTCTGCATAAAAGCTATGTAAGCAGGGTGACAATATATAGCCTTGATGTGCTCCTTTCCCAATTTGGAACCAGTCAGTTGTTCCATGTCCAGTTCTAATTGTTACTTCTTGATCTTCATACAAGTTTCTCAGGAGACAAGTAAGGTTGTCTGGGATTCCCACCTTTTTAAGAAGTTTCCACAGTTTATTATGATCCACACAATCAAGAGCATTAATGTAGTCAATGAAGGTAAATATATAAATTTATATGTATAACTGAATCACTTTGCTGTACACCTGAAACTAACACAACATTGTAAATCAAATACACTTCAATTTAAAAAATAAAAGATGAAAAGCTGACCTATACTACCCTAGGAAACCCTGGGCCCCCTTTCAAATAAATAAAATGTACTTGGACACCAAACATATCCAAGTACACACACTTGTGTGTGTGTGCATGTGTGTACAAAGAAGAGAAGATATACATATAAGGAGGACAAGTCCAAGTCCTCCTAGAGCTCATGGTGGACCAGAAGGAGCTGGGCACCATGGTGGGGACACTGGCCAAGAAGCACTCTTAGCTCAGTTGGGTGAAGAGGAGTTTATTTGCTAAGTGAAAGTCATTTAGTTGTGTCTGGCTCTTTGGAACCCCATGGACTATAGTCCATCAGGCTCCTCAGTCCATGGAATTCTCCAGGCAAGAATACTGCAGTGGGTTGCCATTCCCTTCTCAGGGAGATCTTCCTGACCCAGGGATGGAACCTGGGTCTCCTGCACTGCAGGCAGATTCTGTACCATCTGAGCCACCAGGGAAGCCCCTTAGTTGCTAAAAGAAGATGGATATGTTGCCAGGTAGAGGAGACAGCTGGAGAAAATTCACACAACTATGGTATAGATATTGTGTCATTTAAGGAGAATTTTTGATGAATAATCAGGGAAGATTCTTCTCTTACCAGGTCCAAAGAGAATGAATAAATTATTTTTAAAAAGGTTCTGAAATTCATTGGAGAAATGTCTATTTAGTTCTTTGGCCCATTTTTTGATTGGGTCGTTTATTTTTCTGGAATTGAGCTGCAGAAGTTGCTTGTATATTTTTGAGATTAGTTGTTTGTCAGTTGCTTCATTTGCTATTATTTTCTCCCATTCAGAAGGCTGTCTTTTCACCTTGCTTATATTTTCCTTTGTTGTGCAGAAGCTTTTAATTTTAATTAGATCCCATTTGTTTATTTTTGCTTTTATTTCCAGAATTCTGGGAGATGGATCATAGAGGATCCTGCTGTGATTTATGTCTGAGAGTGTTTTGCCTATGTTCTCCTCTAGGAGTTTTATAGTTTCTGATCTTACATTTAGATCTTTAATCCATTTTGAGTTTATTTTTGTGTGCAGTGTTAGAAAGTGATCTAGTTTCATTCTTTTACAAGTGGTTGACCAGTTTTCCCAGCACCACTTGTTAAAGAGATTGTCTTTACTCCATTGTATAGTCTTGCCTCCTTTGTCAAAGATAAGGTGTCCATATGTGTGTGGATTTATCTCTGGGCTTTCTATTTTGTTCCATTGATCTATATGTCTGTCTTTGTGCCAGTACCATACTGTCTTGATGACTGTGGCTTTGTAGTAGAGCCTGAAGTCAAGTAAGTTGATTCCTCCAGTTCCATTCTTCTTTCTCAAGATTGCTTTGGCTATTCGAGGTTTTTTGTATTTCTATACAAATCTTAAAATTATTTGTTCTAGTTCTGTGAAAAATGTGGCTGGTAGCTTGATAGGGATTGCATTGAATTTGTAAATTGCTTTGGGTAGTATACTCATTTTCACTATATTGATTCTTCCGATCCATGAACATGGTATATTTCTCCATCTATTAGTGTCCTCTTTGATTTCTTTCACCAGTGTTTTATAGTTTTCTATATATAGGTCTTTAGTTTCTTTAGGTAGTTATATTCCTAAGTATTTTATTCTTTTCGTTGCAATGGTGAATGGAATTGTTTCCTTAATTTCTTTTTGTACTTTCTCATTATTAGTGTATAGGAATGCAAGGGATTTCTGTGTGTTGATTTTATACCCTGCAACTTTACTATATTCATTGATTAGCTCTAGTAATTTTCTGGTGGAGTCTTTAGGGTTTTCCATGTAGAGGATCATGTCATCTGCAAACAGTGAGAGTTTTACTTCTTCTTTTCCAATTTGGATTCCTTTTATTTCTTTTTCTGCTCTGATTGCTGTGGCCAAAACTTCCAGAACTATGTTGAATAGTAGCGGTGAAAGTGGGCACCCTTGTCTTGTTCCTGACTTTAGGGGAAATGCTTTCAATTTTTCACCATTGAGGATAATGTTTGCTGTGGGTTTGTCATAGATAGCTTTTATTATGTTGAGGTATGTTCCTTCTATTCCTGCTTTCTGGAGAGTTTTTATCATAAATGGATGTTGAATTTTGTCAAAGGCCTTCTCTGCATCTATTGAGATAATCATATGGTTTTTATTTTTCAATTTGTTAATGTGGTGAATTACATTGATTGATTTGCGGATATTGAAGAATCCTTGCATCCCTGGGATAAAGCCCACTTGGTCATGGTGTATGATCTTTTTAATGTGTTGTTGGATTCTGATTGCTAGAATTTTGTTGAGGATTTTTGCATCTATGTTCATCAGTGATATTGGCCTGTAGTTTTCTTTTTTTGTGACATCTTTGTCAGGTTTTGGTATTAGGGTGATGGTGGCCTCATAGAATGAGTTTGGAAGTTTACCTTCTTCTGCAATTTTCTGGAAGAGTTTGAGGAGGATAGGTGTTAGCATACGGATGGCTAACAAACACATGAAAAGATGCTCAACATCACTCATTATTAGAGAAATGCAAATCAAAACCACAATGAGGTACCACTTCACACCAGTCAGAATGGCTGCGATCCAAAAATCTGCAAGCAATAAATGCTGGAGAGGGTGTGGAGAAAAGGGAACCCTCCTACACTGTTGGTGGAAATGCAAACTAATACAGCCACTATGGAGAACAGTGTGGAGATTCCTTAAAAAATTGCAAATAGAACTACCTTATGACCCAGCAATCCCCTTCTGGGCATACACACCGAGGAAACCAGAATTGAAAGAGACACATGTACCCCAATGTTCATCGCAGCACTGTTTATAATAGCCAGGACATGGAAACAACCTAGATGTCCATCAGCAGATGAATGGATAAGAAAGCTGTGGTACATATACACAATGGAGTATTACTCAGCCGTTAAAAAGAATTCATTTGAATCAGTTCTGATGAGATGGATGAAACTGGAGCCAATTATACAGAGTGAAGTAAGCCAGAAAGAAAAACACCAATACAGTATACTAACAAATATATACGGAATTTAGGAAGATGGCAATGACGACCCTGTATGCAAGACAGGGAAAGAGACACAGATGTGTATAACAGACCTTTGGACTCAGAGGGAGAGGGAGAGGGTGGGATGATTTGGGAGAATGACATTCTAACATGTATACTATCATGTAAGAATTGAATCGCCAGTCTATGTCTGACGCAGGTTGCAGCATGCTTGGGGCTGGTGCATGGGGATGACCCAGAGAGATGTTATGGGGAGGGAGGTGGGAGGGGGGTTCATGTTTGGGAACGCATGTAAGAATTAAAGATATTAAAATTTAAAAAATAAAAAAATAAAAAATAAAATAAAATAAAATAAAAGGTTCTGAACTTCAAAAGCTAGACCCAACAGGTAAAGATAGGTTTATTGACAAAATCCCTTCATTTCTGTATCTGGGGTGTATCATAAGATAAACATCTTGCTTTACCCATAATAATTTTTCAGGCTCCAGATGACAAAGCAGACAAAAAGAAATTAATCCACACAGCACCACATGGTCAATGTAAGCACTGCCTCACTTTCTCTGCTTGAGATGATTGACAGTGATGACTGTCAATTAAACCCCTTACTTTTACTATCTCAGGCTTTGAGAGGTGGGCTTCCTCTACTTTCTACCAGAGAGCTGTTACAAAGCAGTGGCACAGAACATTCTAATGACACCTGCATAATAAAAAGCCTGCAGAATATAAAGCTTGTGACTTTAACAACTTAAATAATGTAATATATAAGCTGCTCCTAGGCACAGGTTACTGAGACGTATGATGAAAGTTTATCAAACGACAAATGGTCAAGAAGATTCACTGCCCACTGTCTTCCAGGACATTTGATTGAAGAACTAATTACCTGTGTTTCTGTCCAACAGTGAGGCCCTGCGTCTTCTAGTCATCGTGTTCTGGGTCAAGACTATAGGAGCATCTCACAAGCTCACATTATCCCTCTATGACAAATTAAATTCTAAAAGGTCAAGATTTTCAAAGTCTGGAAGATTCCCATCAAGTTTAAATTACTCACAGTCATAATGAGTAACTAGCTATTAGCTATTTTTCATCCTGTCTTGCTGTACTTACATAATTATTCAAATATTTTGGAATATTTGAGTATTCTTAAGGCAATGCCAAAGAATGCTCAAACTACTGCACAACTGCACTCATCTCATACTCTAGTAAAGTAATGCTCAAAATTCTCCAAGCCAGGCTTCAACAATACATGAACCATGAACTTCCACATGTTCAAGCTGGTTTTAGAAAAGGCAGAGCAACCAGAGATCAAATTGCCAACATCCGCTGGATCATTGAAAAAGCAAGAGAGTTCCAGAAAAACATCTATTTCTGCTTTATTGACTATGCCAAAGCCTCTGACTGTGTGGATCACAATAAACTGTGGAAAATTCTTCAAGAGATGGGAATACTAGATCACCCGACCTGCCTCTTGAGAAACCTCTATGCAGCTCAGGAAGCAACAGTTAGAACTGGACATGGCACAACAGACTGGTTCCAAATAGGAAAAGGAGTACGTCAAGGTTGTATATTGTCACCCTGCTTATTTAACTTATATGCAAAATATATCATGAGAAACGCTGGGCTGGAGGAAGCACAAGCTGGAATCAAGATTGCTGGGAGAAATATCAATAACTTCAGATATGCAGATGACACTACCCTTATGGCAGAAAGTGAAGAGGAGCTAAAATCCTCTTGATGAAAGTGAAAGAGGAGAGTAAAAAAGTTGGCTTAAAGCTCAACATTCAGAAAATGAAGATCATGGCATCTGGTCCCATCACTTCATGGGAAATAGATGGAGAAACAGTGGAAACAGTGTCAGACTTTATTTTGGGGGGCTCCAAAATCACTGCAAATGGTGATTGCAGTCATGAAATTAAAAGACGCTTACTCCTTGGAAGGAAAGTTATGACCAACCTAGATAGCATATTCAAAAGCAGAGACATTACTTTGCCAACAAAGGTTTGTCTAGTCAAGGCTATGGTTTTTCCAGTGGTCATGTGTGGATGTGAGAGTTGGACTGTGAAGAAAGCTGAGCACCGAAGAATTGATGCTTTTGAACTGTGGTATTGGAGAAGATTCTTGAGAGTCCCTTGGGCTGCAAGGAGATCCAACCAGTCCACCCTAAAGGAGATCAGTCCTGGGTGTTCATTGGAAGGACTGACGCTGAAGCTGAAATCCAATATTTTGGCCACCTGATGTGAAGAGTTTACTCTTTGGAAAAGACCCTGATGCTGGGAGGGATTGAGGGCAGGAGGAGAAGGGGATGACAGAGGATGAGATAGCTGGATGGCATCACTGACTCAATGGACATGAGTTTGGGTGAATTCCAGGAGTTGCTGATGGACAGGGAGGCCTGGCATGCTGCAATTCATGGGGTCCCAAAGAGTCAGACACAACTGAGCGACTGAACTGAACTGAATTGATGTAAATTAAAATAAAATTGGATCTCTCAAATTACTTATAACTATAATTACATAGCCTATAAGTAATAATGAATTGTAGGCAGAGGAAAGACTTAAATATGAAAAAATAAAAACTTGAAACCAGAGTAAATTAGTAAAGAATATTTCATGACTTTGCATAGGGAATTTCTTTATCTGAAGAAATGCATAGATTTCTTCTCTATGTGAAGAAACCATTTGAGGAGTGCAATATCAATCTATTAGAAAATGAGATGATGATGTTTGGACCCTCAAAATATTACTCTCTGAGATAAATAAGGTAATCTACAGTTCAGTAAGAAAAAGACATGGACAAAGATGTTCACAGTAAGGCTACTTTTTCATTACAAGTGTCTATTTGAAGAAAACTTCAATGCACACCAAGAGGAAAATGAGTAAATAAACTGAGGTCTGTTCAGATATTTTAAACAATAATTTGAAGGAATAAACTAGAACTATATCTATTAACATGAGTAAGTATGAACATAACTGAGTGGTTTTTGAAAAGCAAGGCTACAAAAGATGTACACAGTATAGTACTGTTTGTACAATATTTAGAAAGTGAAGCAATGCCATGCCTGTCGTAAATATAGAGACATGACTGGAAATGATAAAATACCAAATTCAAAATTATGATTCCCTTTAGTTAGAGAGAAAGGTTCTGATAGGGAGATGAACACAAGGGACTTCAAATATTTTGATGTTATTTTATTCCTTAAGCAAGATTCTATGGACCTAATTACTTATTATTTTGTGTATACCTTTTATATGTTGAAATTTTTTGCAATAAATATAATTTTTTTAAAGGGAGAAAAGTGAGCTGGAAGGTTGAACTGACAATTCAAGAGAATACCACAAGAAGACAATAAAGTAGTAAGCTAAAAGAGAGGGAGGTAAGATACATATATTCTTTTTTTAAGTGTAATTGACTTACAACAATATGTTAGTTCCTGTTACACAGCATAGTGATTTTATATCTCTATACATTTCACAATGATAAATGTCTAGTAACCATCTGTCACCATACAATGATAGTACACGATTATTGACTATATTCCCCACATTGTACATTTCATACCTATAACTCATTTATTTGCAACTGGAAAGTTGTAGATCTTAATCTCCCTCACCTACACAAGTTCAAATAACTGTCTAATAGTAATTCCCTAAGTAGAAACCTTTGAGGAGAAATACACACAAGTCAATAAAAGGAGAAACTTCTTTGAATTTTAAAAAGACATGAAACCTCAGATAGGGCCCAAATGATGCATAATGAAGGCCCATACATACATATCAGATCAGTGGCAGAGTAATACATGTAATGTGCCTGAATCATCCAGAAACCATCTCCTTCACTCCGTCCATGGAAAAATCATCTTCCATGAAACTGGTCCCTGGTGCCAAAAAGGTTGGGGATCACTGGAGTAAGAGATAAAAATTATTTCAATAAATTCTGATAAAAATATTTGATAAAGTTCAACCTTCATTCCAGTGTCTTTTCTTACAAAGACAGCTATCCAGGTTTAAAAGAAAACTTTCTTAACTTGAAATGTTTCTCTCAAAACCCAGCAGTCAACTTTGTATTTCTTGTGAAAATGGAATCAACCACTATCAATCATATGATTCACACTGAACCTTGGTTCTAGCCAATGCTATAGGAAAGGAAATCACATTTTTGTCATTCTTTTACAACGTGATCATCTAGTTAGGGAATATACCAGAATCAATAGATCTATTATTAAAGTTAATTGAGTTCAACACAGAGTTGATATTACCTTATAAAAACCAACAAACTTTCATATGCCCCCTAACTTCTAGTCTTAGGTGAAAGTAAATATGAAACAAACACAAAGTTATTTGAAATACACAACTGTTCTATCCCATTATCAAATTGCTATTGATTTTCCCAAGTGATCATTTATGTGAATATCTTATTTCTTTTGTTCAGTATATATCTGCTTCTAAATGATAGAGTGACACTTGTTTTGATTTCTTTAAATAAGAAAGAAGAAACCCAAGGAGTTCCAAAGTATGTCAGACAATCTCAGAAGTAGAGAAGGAAGGACCAGTCAGATGGGTCTTTCTCACAAAATAAGGCAGAATGTAGTTGAAATAGTTCATCAGTACACTGGTCTCAGACAACAAGCAAATGGAGAAATGATTCAATAGCAGTTTTTGAAATGTTAAATTAGTCCATTTTCCTAATGAGGAGATGAACCGGGCAAACACAATCCCCCTTCAGCTGGGAGCTGAGAATTCTAGTCAACTCTACCAATTATAACAAAAGAATAGCAGGGAACATGCACGTTTTAATAATGTGAATAGATCAGGTTAATCCATCCACTCACTCCACTGACAGGTTATACAGCAATGACCTAGTGAGATTTAACAGCAGATAATGACGGAGAAAAACATGTTGCAGGAAAGAAAGGACAGGAAAGGGAAGAGTAAAAATCCATGTGCAAAGATTACACTAAAAATATCTTTTTTGGTGCAAGAAGAAATGTTTATCTTTAAAAAGTAAGCTGTGATGCCTATGACTGATTCATGTTGAGGTAAGGCAGAAACCAACACAATATTGTAAACTAATTATCCTTCAATTAAAAATAAATTAATTTTTTAAAAAGGGAAGCTGTGGCAGTTAATGAAGACTCAGGTTAGAATCTCATTCTGAGAAATACCAAAAGCTGATGCTCCAGTGAAAATCAGCTTGCTGATAACTCAGATCCTATACCTTCAGCTGCTTGGAAGTTACTCTTTTGCTTTTAGACCTGGAAAGAGCACTGTAATTGGATAGAGGAGAGATTTTGTCCCAAAAGTTATTAGGAACAACAACATAAAATGAACATAATTGAGTAGTATATTAATAGCTCTTGGTCAGGCCAACCAATCACTTACAAAATGCATTCTTGGTGGTTTTCTGAGGTGCATTTTTTTGTCAGCACATCCATCACCCTGATATTTCTGGAACAAGGGCAAGTTTTATTGTGTCCCACTGTAGAAGATGTCACACACTTATTGCAGTGGAGAACTCATGCTTGTTTTGATCCTCTAGTCAGGTAGACCATGAACACAATCAATCCAACTGAGCTTCAACTCAGGCAAACACTCACCCTGGACCTCTGGCCAAAGATGACACAGCCACTGAATTTTCCCAGACGACAATTTCTAGGTCTCATTTGCCCAATAACCTTCCAAATAAAGGATGATTTACTATTATTAGTATTATTATTACTACTATTACTATTCCTGATTCTGAACAGCTAGAAAGGGTATGCAGGCAGTCACGGTGGTTTAGTTGCTAAGTAACATCTGATTCCTGCAATCCCGTGGACTGTAGCCTTCTAGGGTCCTCTGTCCATGGGATTTTCCAAGCAAGAATACTGGAGTGGTTTGCCATTTCCTTCTCCAGGGCATCTTCCCAATGCAGGGATCAAATCCATGTCTCCTGCACTCCAAGCAGATTCTTTACTGACTGAGGTACCAGAGTTAAGGACAAAAAGAACTGTGCATACCTCCCCGGTCCACATGAGGTGACCCCCAGTGCAGCCCATCACTCCATGCCCTCCTCCCCCATTCAGCATCTAGTGCCCACAGTTTCACCCACTCATGGCCTATTGTTTCATTCTTCTGGACCATGGCTGCAGACTTGAAGGTGTTCTCTCTGCCTGAAACCCCACTGCTCTTCTTCTGGTTGCCTCTTTCACCCACATACTTTTGACCTAGGCAGGCACCCTCCCTTCCACCTCTGGAAATCTCTGAGGGCTCCTCAGGGCTCCCAGGATACCCACCATTACTCTAGTCTCACCTTGCCCAAATTGGACTGGCACTGCCTGTGTCTGAATAGTCTCACCCACTTTAGAATGTGGTGGCCAAGAAACCCTTGAAGGCAGAGGCTGGGTAGAAACTGTCTTTAATCTACATCGCTCCTAATTTACCAGAAGCACTCAGTGGTTATTGATTGAGCTGAATGAAGCTAAAAAAAAAAAATGAGTAGATCTCTAAAATGAAAACTTTCTAAGTTCACTGCTGGAGGCATCTTTCATCTCAAACACGGATGAACTAAAATGGCAACAGATTTGAAACACTGACCACAATACCAGACACATACTAAATGCTTGATAATCTTGATTACTAGCTTGTCCTCCTGCTCCTATGAAATGAACAGTTGTCCCATGCATCACATTGCATTTCAGATGATTATCAAGCTCACGCCTCACTTCTCCTGACCCGATCTTCCTTGCCGCCTGAACTATCTGGCTTGAGTGATCCCAGATTTTGTTGTTGTTGTTCAGCTGTCGATTCGTGACTGACTCTTTGAGACCTCATAGACTGCAACAAACCAGGCTTCCCTGTCCCTCACCAACTTCTGGAGTTTGCCCAAGTTGATATCCATTGAATTGGTGATGCCATCCCACTGTCTCATCCTCTGAGAATTGACTTCCTACTTTGGTATTCCAATCCCCTATGATGAATAGGACACCTTTTCTTGGTATTAATTCTAGGAGATCTTCTAGGTCTTCACAGAACTGATCAACTTCAGGTTCTTTGGCATCAGAGGTTGTGGCAAAGACTTAGATCATTCTGATGTTGAATGGTTTGCCTTGAAAGTGAAAAAAGATCATTCTGTCATTTTTGAGGTTGCACCCAAGTACTGTATATCAGACTCTTTGGTTTATTATGAGGGCTATTCCATTTCTTCTATGGGATTCTTGGGCACAATAGTTGATATAATGGTCATCTGAATAAAATTCACCCATTCCTATCTGTTTTAGTTCACTGATTCCTATTATGTCGATGTTATTCTTGCCATCTCCTGCTTGACCACATCCAATTTACCTTCATTCATGGACCTAACACTCCAGGTTCCTACACAATATGGCTCTTTACAGCATCGGCTTTTACTTCCATCACCTGACATATCCACAACTGAGTGTCCTTTCTGCTTTGGCCCAGCCGCTTCATTCTTTCTGGAGCTATTTGCAGTTGTATTCCACTCTTCCCCAGTAGCACACTGGACACCTTCCAACCTGGGGGCACTCATCTTTTGGTATCATATCTGTTTGCCTTTTTATGAAGTCCATGCATTTCTCACAGCAATTATACTGGAGTGGTTTGCCATTCCCTCCTCCAGTGGATCATGTTTTGTCAGAACTCTCCATAGCTGCTTCCAAATCCTTATTTCTGACCATGCAGTCTATATTTCCTCTCTGGCAATTTTTCCCTCCAAGCTCAGTTCCTTCTGCTCTGTTCCATTGTCTGATTCCAGCATGTGGTCCCAGTCATAAGGCGGTGTAGCATGGTGGTTCTCAGTAAATCAAACCCCTACTTACTCAAAAGACAGAAATTCTGCCATGCAATCAGAAGCAAAACTGGTGATAAACATCCTCAATGTAGCCAGCACTGCTTTCCCTCAAATTAAGAGGTGAAAAGTTGTGATGTTTGATTATCGATAAGATGTGGATCACAATAAACTGTGGAAAATTCTGAAAGAGATGGGAATACCAGACCACCTAACCTGCCTCTTGAGGGATCTTCATGCAGGTCAGGAAGCAACAGTTAGAACTGGACATGGAACAACAGACTGGTTCCAAATAGGAAAAGGAGTACATCAAGGCTGTATATTGTCACCTGCTTATTTAACTTCTATGCAGAGTACATCATGAGAAATGCTGGACTGGAAGAAACACAAGCTGGAATCAAGATTGCCAGGAGAAATATCAATAACTTCAGATATGCAGATGACACCACCCTTATGGCAGAAAGTGAAGAGGAGCTAAAAAGCCTCTTGATGAAAGTGAAACAGGAGAGTGAAAAAGTTGGCTTAGAGCTCAACATTCAGAAAACGAAGATCATGGCAACCAGTCCCATCACTTCATGGGAAATAGATGGAGAAACAGTGGAAACAGTGTCAGACTTTATTTTTCTGGGCTCCAAAATCACTGCAGATGGTGATTGCAGCCATGAAACTAAAAGACACTTACTCCTTGGAAGAAAAGTTATGACCAACCTAGATAGTATATTCAAAAGAAGAGACATTACTTTGCTGACTAAGGTCCGTCTAGTCAAGGCTATGGTTTTTCCTGTGGTCATGTGTGGATGTGAGAGTTGGACTGTGAAGAAGGCTGAATGCCGAAGAATTGATGCTTTTGAACTGTGGTGTTGTAGAAGACTCTTGAGAGTCCCTTGGACTGCAAGGAGATCCAACCAGTCCATTCTGAAGGAGATCAACCCTGGGATTTCTTTGGAAGGAATGATGCTAAAGCTGAAGCTCCAGTACTTTGGCCACCTCATGCGGAGAGTTGACTCATTGGAAAAGACTTTGATGCTGGGAGGGATTGAGGGCAGGAGGAGAAGGGGACGACTGAGGATGAGATGGCTGACTCGATGGACGTGAGTCTGAGTGAACTCCGGGAGTTGGTGACGGACAGAGAGGCCTGGCGTGCTGCGATTCATGGGGTGGCAAAGAGTCAGACACTACTGAGCGACTGAACTGAACTGAACTGAACTGTGGGGCTACATTGGAGACAGAAAGACCAGTAAACACTTCATGCTGCTGCTACTGCTAAGTCACTTCAGTCGTGTCTGACTCTGTGTGACCCCATAGACGGCAGCCCACCAGGCTCCTCTGTCCCTGGGATTCTCTAGGCAAGAACACTGGAAGGGGTTGCCATTTAATACACACCAAACTTAGAGGCACCCACAGATGCTGCACATTACTATAGATGCTATAGTCCTTCCAGCTCAAGAATGGCAAATTGCACAATCCATACAGAATTTGGCAATACCGAACAAATAATATATACATGGCTTCACTCTGAACTTCAACATAGTGCTTATCCTGAATAAATATTTCAAACAACATGTTGTTTGCTGCAATGTTCTTTGAGTTTTCAAAACATCAATTTGGAAACTACCCAAAAGTACAAGTATAGGCAGACTAGTAGAATAATCAATGCTATGTACCTATGTTGGAATACTATGCAACTCTGAAAAAGAATGGTGAAGATTTCTATGAACCAAATGGAGTGATTTCCAGAAGATATTATAACTTTTTCTCCTAAAAAAGCAAAATGAAAAGGATAATATGTATATGCTACTTCTTTGTTAAAAAAAAATAAAGAGAAATAAGAAAGCATGCCTACATCTCCTTGTCTTTACCAGTGTGAATACAGAAAGGATAAATCATAAAACAGTAATGTCGGCCAACTACACGGAGTTGGTAGTGGTGCGGTATCAGTAGTATGGGAGTGATTTTCTCTGTGTACACCTTCTTATGTCATTTTTAGGAGCTTTTTGGAGCTTTTTAATGGTCTGCATTTACAAAGTATTAAATCAGTAAGGATGCTATTTGTTGTTGTTGCTGCTGCTTAGTCACCAAGTCTCATCAGACTCTTTGTGACCCCATGGACTGCAGCATGCCAGGCTCTGATGTCCTTCGCTAACTCCCAGGGTTTTCTCAAATTCATGTACATTGAGTTGGTGATGCTAACTGATCATCTCATCCTCTTCCTCCCCCTTCTCCTCCTGCCCTCAATCTTTCCCAGTATCAGGGTCTTTTACAGTGAGTTGGCTCTCCCTATCAGGTGGCCAAAACATTGGTGCTTCAGCTTCAACAACCATCCTTCCAATGAATATTCAGGGTTGTCTTCCTTTAGAATTGATTGGTTTGATCTACTTGCAGTCCAAGGGTCTCTTAAGAGTCTTCTCCAGCACCACAATTCAAAAGCATCAGTTCTTTGGTGCTTAGCCTTCTTTATGATCCAACTCTCACATCCATACATGATTACAGGGAAAAGCACAGCTTTGACTATGCAAACCTTTGTTGGCAAAGTGATGTCTCTGCTTTTTAATATGCTGTCTAGCTTTGTCATAGTTTTTCTTCCAAGGAGTAAGTGTCTTTTAATTTCATGGCTTCAGTCACTGTCACAGTGTTTGGGGAGCCCGAGAAAATAAAATCTCTCACTGGTTCCACTCTTTCCCCTTCTATTTGCCATGAAATGATAGGACCAGATGACATGATCTTAGCTTATTGACTGTTGAATTTTAAGCCAGCTTTTTCACGCTTCTCTTTCACTTTCATCAGAGGGCTCTTTAGTTCCTCTTAGCTTTTTGCCATAACGGTGGTGCCATCTGCATATCCGAGGTTGTTGATATTTCTCCTGGCAATCTTGATTCCAGCTTGTGATTCATCCAGCTTGACGTTTCACATGATGTACTCTGCATATAAGTTAAACAAGCAGGGTTACAATATACAGCCCTGTCATTCTTCTTTCCTAATTTTGAACCAGTCCTTTGTTCTATGTTCAGTTCTAACTGTTGCTCTTGACCTGCATACAGATTTCTCAGGAGACAGATAAGGTGGCCTAGTATTCCCATCTATTTAAGAAATTTCCATAATTAGCTATGATCCACATAGTCGAAGGCTTTTGTGTAGTCAATGAAGCAGAGTAGATGTGATGAGGAAATCTAAAACTAAACAAAAGGAACTCTGTTTTATGTATTTAAAATGGAAACCATTAAAGAGGTAACACATTAAAGAGGAGAACAAGAAAGAGAACTTAACGAAATAACTTACGAACATGACGTTTGATAAACCCTCAGTCTTAGATGAGATGGAATGGGAGAATTGCAAGCAAATCTGAAATTCTTTTTCAGTTGATTTGTTTCTTGTAAAGTATGGGCAAAGCATTTCTGAAATAATTTTATATGTCATGTAGAATTGAACAAATTACAAAATATGTTGAAATTATTAGGGAAAAAGGACATGTAAATATGAAACAGTTGGGGGGGAGTAAGAAAGAACGTTTGGGGACAGTTTGAATTTAGAGATTTTGGTATAAATTCATAATTTCTAGAATACATATGCATATGTGTGTGTGTACATGTGTGTGCATGCATGTATATGTAGATATGCATGCAAATATGAATGTTTCTGTATTTTGGCATGTACATGAGGTATGTGGATATCTATCTATGAACACCTAGATTTGCCTTCTGAAAGCAAAAATCACCCAATAGTCATGAACACTACTAGGTCTTCATGTCTTGGTCTTGATTCTAGTGATCTCCAAGGAAACACATGCAAATCCAAGAGGAGGAACATCTTACTTAAGGAAAGGAGGGAGCTATGTTCTTTAGAAATGTCCATGTTTTAAATGACAAAGAAAGGCTGGGAATGTCCCAGATATGATGACCAAATGCAATACATGATCCTGTCTCAGTCCTGTTACTCACAGGTGGAAAAGGCCGTAAAAATATTGGGTCAACAGACAAAATTGAGATATGGAGGGTAGATGAGATAAAAGCATGCACTAATGTTAAATTTGCTAAAACTGACAACTGCAAAGCAGTTTATGTTTGAAAATGTGCTTATGTATGAAAATATTCATATTCTTATGAAACACTTGAGTGTTTCAGGTTTAAGGATCATAATATATGCAACTTACTCTCTATTGATACAGGGAGAAAGATATATGGGTGGGGGGAGCAAACAGAAAGAGCATGCACAAACAGTGGTAGATGAACTGGGAAAGAGGTATATGCACATTCGTCGCGCTATTCTTATTCTTGTTACTTTTCTGGTTTGAAATTATAAGTTACAAGAAAAACAAAGAAAGGAATCCATGGAGTGTTATTTTTGGTTTTTGTTTTGGTCAAAGACCCTTTTTTCTAACAAATTCTGTAGGAATCATAATAGCTGCCACTTGCTGTGCTACTATGTTACTTGTTGGGTACTAGGGAAGTGCTAGGGGCCTCCCTAGTGGCTCAGGCAATATAGAATGCCTGTAATGCAGGAAACCCAGATTCAGTCCGTGGGTGGGGTAGATCCCCTGGAGAAGGAAATAGCAACCCACTGCAGTATTCTCAACTAGAAAATACCATAGACGGAGAAGCCTGGCAGGCTACAGCTATGGGATTACAAGAGTTGGACACAACTTAGGGACTAAATCACCACTTAGCAACTAAGCCATACATGTGCCCTGAACCAGAAATTTTAGACCTGTTTTCTTTCACATTCATAGCAGCCGTGTAATGCAGGCTCTTGTTTCCTGCACTAGATTTCTTTTATTGCTTGCATATGATCTTTCAACCTTTAGAACAACTATGGCTATTTGCAACATCACATTAAAAACTTGATTCTCATCACAGATACATAGATGTGCCCCCAACCGATTTTTAAAAAGAGAAGTATTATCTCTTTTGGCTAAGATCAAGTGTAAAGAAAGAGAAGTATTGAAACCCATTCGCTGATCATCAATAATAAAACCCAATAGATAAGAGAAAAGTGAGGCTATCAGTTTCCCTCATGCTGTCCTCAACATCTAAGTCTATATCAAGTCTAGGTTTTTTTTATCTTTCATTTAAAGCATAAACATTAAAACCTGAGAGATAACAATTTTTTTACACATGACTTTCTCTCTAATCTCTGGAAAGTTATTAGAAACTGTGACAGTAGTACCTTGCATTCAATCATTCTATTACACACAAAAAAATATTTCCTTTCAAAAATCAGAAGTTGCACTCTACCTCTTTCTAGAAAATTGTAAATAAGGCTGGTCACTTAGAAAGCTCAGCTTGAAAAGCACATGGATAAATGTGCTGTCAAGAAAAAAAAAAAGAGAAAGATGGATTTATAAAAAATCAACCATACTGTGTAGAACAGGACTGCAACTTAATACAAATCTTTAAAAACCTCTAAGACAGACCATTTTCTACTTCTGTAGTTATCTTTTGGCCAGGCTGTATGTGTTATCAGTTTAAAAAGAGAAGAATTTACTTAGCTCTATGGAATACTTTCTTGATTTAGGAGATTAAGTCGATTTCTTATACTCTAAAATCACTTTTAGATAACTGATTCTGTAATTCATTATTTATGTAGCTGATAACATAATTCATTATTTGATCACATAATTATCACTTGGTCAGTGATAACCAAATGAAATCTCTGGCTTCAAAGGCATTTAATTATATTAGCAATAAGGATAATGAGTTTAATTCTGTGACCTCATGGGACAGAAAACTTCAGTTAAAATACACTGTGAAATAGTAAACATTAGCATTCTGTCTCCCGTGAGCTTTGTAGCCATCTTCTTATATGAGAATAAGAGAAATCAGAGAATTTAGAACTGGGAGAAAACAAAAATATCACCCCACTTTACTTTACAGATGAGGGACCTGAGGTCCAGAGAGAGACAATGATGCCCTAAGTACCTCAAGAGGCAGTGTCAGAGTTCACTCTTTGTGAAGATTGTAATTGACCATTGGTCTTATACCAAGAGTTATGATGCTCCATAGAGAACAGTTACTAGCTGTTTATCATGTAAAATCTTCAGAAGTTATATTTTCCTTTACTAAATTATTTTTTGTTCTAGTATGTTCTATACTTTTTTAAAATGCTAATGCAGATCCACTGCTTAAATTTAAATGAACCAGTGCTTTGTAACCCGCAGTTTGTTCTAAACCAGTGGCAAGAGCCAGCTCAGGTCTTACTTCCTCCAGGGGATTTTCCTTTGTTTGTAGAATGGATGTTCTCTACTTGTAACCAGGTGAGGACTTAGGGTTCACCTGCTCTGCAAAGCCCTCCCGCAATTCCTCTGAGAAGTTAATTCTATTTTCTCTCAATAGCGATTGGCATCTGCATGTTACATTATGATTTTTGCAGCACTGTGTTGTTTGACCAAATTTCTAAATTTTTACATAGAGAATACAGGTGGTATCTCATATTCCCCTCCACCATCTGAAAACATAAGAAATACCCCTCCAAATTCTCCCT
Organism: Ovis canadensis; assembly: GCF_042477335.2. NCBI lineage: Eukaryota > Metazoa > Chordata > Mammalia > Artiodactyla > Bovidae > Ovis > Ovis canadensis. Next base: position 192,986,526 of record NC_091246.1, on the reverse strand, counting down.
GACTCAATACAGCATGTTACTGAAGGGTAATGTCATGAAGGGTAATCAACCTTGTGCCCAGTGGAAGCCATGTCAAAGCCCATGGTGCAATGTTGTTCTTGTTCAGTAGCTAAGTTTTGTCCGACTCTTTGTGACCCCATGGACTGCAGATCACCAGGTTTTCCTGTCCTTCACTGTCTCCTGGACTTTCCTCAAATTCGTGTCCATTGAGTCAGTGATGTCCTCCAACCGTCTCATCCTCTGTCACCCACTTCTCCTCCTGCCCTCAATCTTTCCCAGCATCAGGGTCTTTTCCAAAGAGTTGGCTCTTCGCATCAGGTGGCCAAAGTATTGGAGTTTCAGCTTTAGCATCAGTCCATCCATTAAATATTCAGGGTTGATTTCCTTTAGGATTGACTGGTTTGATCTACTTGCAGTCCAAGGGACTCTCAAGAGTCTTCTCCAATACTGCAATTTAAAAGCATCAGTTCTTCAGCCCTCAGCCTTCTTCATGGTCCAACTCTCACATCAGTACAAGACTACTGGAAAAACCATAACTTTGACTATATGTAACTTTGTCAGCAAATGATGTCTCTACTTTTTAATATACTGTCTATGATTCTCATAGCTTTCCTTCCAAGGAGCAAGTGTCTTTTGATTTCATGGCTGCAGTCACCATCCATGGAGATTTTGGAGCTCAAGAAAGTAAAATCTGTCACTACTTCCACTCTTTCCTCTTCTATTTGCCATGAAGTGATGTGACTTGATGTCATGATCTTAGGATTGTGAATGTTGAGTTTTCACTCTCCTCTTTCACTTTTATCAAGAGGCTCTTTAATTCAGTCACAACCAAGTGTCTATTACTTAGCCCCTCAAAGCTTGACATATCTTATAAACTAACCCGAACTCCCTTCTTTCCTCCATCCTCCAAACCCAAGGACAGAAGATGAGTTCCAGAGGGCAAAGTCTTCTCCACTTTCATTCTATCTCTAAATAGTCCTTCTATCTTCTAATCGGAAACTGTCTCTCCCTGATAACCCTGTTTCCTCTGCAATTCTTTTAAGCGGCAGCTTTCTTTCACATTCATGGGACGGATGCCTTCTCATCCTTCATAGTTGTGTCCACACCATGTTCGTTCCATCTCTCTAAGACTGCTGGTCATGCTAAAGCACTTTCTGTCAGACTAGAAGCTACTACCCTTCTTTCTTTTGCAGTAGAACCAAAAATGAAACAATGTACTGGTTTAAAATTGGAAAAGGATTATGTCAAGGCTGTATATTGTCACCCTGCTTATTTAACTTATATGCAGAGTGCATCATGCAAAATGCCAGGCTGGATGAAGCACAAGCTGGAATCAAGATTGCCTCAGATATGCAGATGACACCACCCTCAGGCAGAAAACAAAGAACTTAGGAGCCTCTTGATGAAGATGAAAGAGAAAAGTGAAAAAGCTGGCTTAAAACTCAACCTTCAAAAAATGAAGATCATGGCAACTGGTCCCATCACTTCATGCAAATAGATGGGGAAACAATGGAAACAATGACAGACTTTATGTACTTAGGCTCCAAAGTGACTGCAGACAGTTACTGCAGCCATGAAATTAAAAGACACTTTCTCCTTGGAAGAAAAACTGTGACCAACCTAGGCAGCATATTAAAAAGCAGAGACATCACTTTGCCGACAAAGATCCATATAGTCAAAGCTGTGGTTTTCCCAGTAGTCATGTACATATGTGAGAGTTGGACCATAAAGAAGGCTGATCACCAAAAAATTGATGTTTTTGAATTGTGGTGCTGGAGAAGACTCTTGAGAGACCCTCAGACTGCAAGTATATCAAACCAATCAATCTTAGAGGAAATCAACCCTGAATGTTCATTGGAAGAACTGATGCTGAAGCTCCAATACTTTGGCCAGCTGATGCAAAAAGCTGATTCATTAGAAAAGACCCTGATGCTGGGAAAGATTGAACACAGGAGGAGAAGTGTTCCACAGAGGACAAGATGGTTGGATGGCATCACCGACTCAATGGATATGAGTTTGGGCAAATTCCGGGAGATGGTGAAGGACAGGGAAGCCTATCTTGCTGCAATTCATGGGGTTGCAAAGAGTCAGACATGGCTGAGCAATTGAACAACAACAACAACAAAGTCTCCTGGTCACTTCCCTTAATTCACTGAAGATTCGTCCCCTGGACCACTGTCTTTCTCTCTCCACCATTACCCCTACCATGATGCTTGGTGATTTCAAAACCCTTGAACAATCCATTCAATATTCTGGTCTCTTATTTTATTTACCTTCTTGCTGCCCATGAATTTGTCTTCTACCCATTGTTAACCCTTCATTCCTGGTGAAGTTCAAGCCAGAGTGGCAGTGTATTCATGTCATAAAATTCAGTTTTTAATTACATAAACAGAACAAAGCAGAACAGGAAATATCAGAGGGACTTTCCAACAGGAAAGGTAAGGATTGTTTCATTGTTTCATGAAGCTTTGTTTCAAAGATATACATGTGTACTAGACAGAGGTACAAAATCTCTCTAACAAACATGGATACCAAGGAAAGAAGGAGGAATAGGATGAATAGGAGATGGGATTGAGTATCTATACTATCGATACTATGTATAAAAATAGGTAAGTAAAGAGAACCTACTGTGTAGCACAAGGAACTCCATTCAGTGCTCTGTAGTGACCTGAATGAGAAGGAAATCCAAAAAAGAGGGGATGTATGAAAAGCTGATTCACTTTGCTGTATTCCTGAAATGAACACAACATTGTAAAGCAACTATAGTCCAATAAAAATTAATTTTAAAAAAATCTCTTACTTCTGTTGAATCATAATCAAAAACAGGTGAAAAATACAACTTTAAACATTACCACAATAAAGTGTGGAAAATCCTGAAAGAGATGGGAATACCAGACCACCTGACCTGCCTCTTGAGAAACCTATATGCAGGTCAGGAAGCAACAGTTAGAACTGGACATGGAACAACAGACTGGTTCCAAATAGGAAAAGGAGTACGTCAAGGCTGTATATTGTCTCCCTGCTTATTTAACTTATATGTAGAGTACATCATGAGAAACACTGGGCTGGAAGAAGCACAAGCTGGAATCAAGATTGCTGGGAGAAATATCAATACCCTCAGATATGCAGATGACACCACCCTTATGGCAGAAAGTGAAGAGGAACTAAAAAGCCTCTTGATGAAAGTGAAAGAGGAGAGTGAAAAAGTTGGCTTAAAGCTCAACATTCAGAAAACGAAGATCATGGCATCTGATCCCATCACTTCATGGCAGATAGATGGGGAAACAGTGGAAACAGTGGCAGACTTGAATTTGGGGGGCTTCAAAATCACTGTAGATGGTGATTGAAGCCATGAAATTAAAAGACGCTTACTCCTTGGAAGAAAAGTTATGACCAACCTAGATAGCATTTTGAAAAACAGAGATATTACTTTGCCAACAAAAGTCCGTCTAGTCAAGACTATGGTTTTTCCTGTGGTCATGTATGGATGTGAGAGATGGACTGTGAAGAAAGCTGAGTGCCAAAGAATTGATGCTTTTGAACTGTGGTGTTGGAGAAGACTCTTGAGAGTCCCTTGGACTGCAAGGAGATCCCAACCAGTCCATTCTGAAGGAGATCAGCCCTGGGATTTCTTTGGAAGGAATGATGCTAAAGCTGAAACTCCAGTACTTTGGCCACCTCATGCGAAGAGTTGACTCATTGGAAAAGACTCTGATGCTGGGAGGGATTGGGGGCAGGAGGAGAAGGGGACAACAGAGGATGAGATGGCTGGATGGCATCACCGACTCGATGGACATGAGTTTGAGTGAACTCCGGGAGTTGGTGATGGACAGGGAGGCCTGGCGTGCTGTGATTCATGGGATCGCAGAGTCAGACACAACTGAACGACTGAACAAACTGAAACATTACCAATAATTGCACCCCATCCTATGTTTCTGTTTTAAGCATGTCACACCCTAACCACTACTCTCTAAAACTTGTTCTCTCTCTCTAGTATCCCAGCTCCAACAATTCTTTAACCACTTCAAGACTTCCAATCCATTCATTCTGCTCCTTTTCTTATGTCTTGACCATGTCAGTAATCAATTCCTTCATTGCCTGCCTGGGAGTCCATGCTCCCTACAAGCTGAGATCCTCAAGCACAGAAGCCATACCCTAGTTAACTTTGGGTCCCTGGCACCAACACTGTGCCTGGCATAAAATAGATGTTCAGAACATCTTTGTAAAATTAAAAAGACTGTTAAATTAACAAGACGGAATCCTGCTGAGCTGGCAGATAAAAATCTAATTTGTGCTTAATTTTGTTTACCACTGGACCCACATGCCAGTTAATCTCCTCCATCATTACACCTCTAATTTCTTCTTTACAGAGTTTCATTTCCCCAGTTTAATTCAATAAAGTCAGGATGGCAGAGAGACATATCCTCAAAATGACACTCTGCCATGAGGAAAATTTCAGTGAGCAATTTCAGCCATAATTTTTTCATCGTACACCTCGATGGGAAGGAAGAAAAATCTCAGTGTCTATCAAAAGATTAATAAGTTTTTATATACAGTTCAAAACTGTCAGGTAGAGTTCATTAGAATAATAAATCTGTTAAATCTTGGAAGGATTCATCTCATTATCTCATCCTTGTTATGAGAATGAAGGTTTTATTATCTCAATGACTTAAATAATTCTTACCATGTAATGCATTCTCTCCACCCCATCCCTCATAATTTAGACTTTGATATTAATTTTTTTAACTTAGGCATTATCCTCTACGAAAAGCATCAGAATGTCAATTCTGGCTGTAAGAGACAGATGAAAATCTGTATTTTAAATGGTTCTTCATAGTTGATTCATTGGTGGTTTAATATGATCTTTCCAAACACCTCTGCTATCATATTTAGAATCTATCCTTGAAAGTTCAAATGAAGATTCAAAATACAGCAGTGAAAAACAGCACTAGATTAGCAGTCAGAAGCTCTTGGTTTGGGGTCTGGGTCTCTTTCACCTAGAGAAATCTAGTCTGTTCCCCACTTGGGAAGTTTCTCTTCCTCATTCAACACTACGGAACAGCAGCTCCCCTCTGAGTTTTCCCTGATCTCACCAGTCCTTTAGAGTCTTCTATATGCTCTCACAAAACCTTGAAGTCATCTCCATCCATCCATCGTATTCATCACATACTGCTGCAATGCTATTTTTGGCATTCATCTTAGTGGCCTAGAATATAATAGATTCTCACCAAACATTTCTGAATGAGTAAAAATAAATCTGTCTCTCCAAATTGACTCTGGTACATAGTAGATTGGCGTGTGTGGATTTCAGTGAAGAATTTGGGATAGAATTATTATTTATATTTCAGTGGAGAAATCTAAAGCTCAGAACAGCTCCAAAACTCATTCCAGGCCACAAAGATCGTTATTCCTGGCACACTTGATTTGAACATGGACCTGCCTGTCTTCAAGATTTCACATAATGCAGCACACCAGTCACCTCCCATGTGAGCCTCGGGTATCTCTTCTGTATCATCAGAGACTGAGTGGATGTTATAGACCCATTAGAAATCCTCCAGGAGCATCAGTTGTGCACATGAATCAAAATAGCCGCTGAACTTGCTGCTCCTCTTGGGCTAAACAACTGACTACTGGGCACCAATCCTTCCCTGGTACATCTCAGAATGTCTTGAGAATGAGGAGAGGACACTGTCTTAGGAAATTCTCACAGTGTAAATGAGGTGCCTTTGAAAGAAAAACAAAAGACGTATTAATTCCCACTCCTGGTGACATCATACCACCACTATTCCTTCCCAAAGGCATCCAGAAGGGAGATTCATTCAAGGCATCTCTAATTATTTCTCTGGATCACAGACATGGGGTGCTCAATCAGTATGGCTGAAACCAGCATGGCCGTTACACATTCATTAGAAAGATAACGTCACTTCATTTTACCTTGTCAGGCAATTTTATATCTAAAACAAAAAGGGTGTCTAACAATAATAAACAGCTGGAGAGGAGGAAAATGGTCCTGGCCACTCCACAGTGGAACATTCTAATGACGAAGCCAATTTCCAAATCAGATTGCAGACTCAGCTCAGAAAACCACTGGTTTGCCCAAATGAGTGATTATCTTTGTTTCACTTGTTCAGTCTTGACGATAAGGACCTCATCAATTTGTCCACACCCAAACTGAACTCTGTCTGTCCAGATCATGTGGGTTTGCCCAGCATGAACCCTGGATGGGTATTTTGTCTTCAAATATAACACAGCTTCTTTGGAGTTGTTTTTTTGAAGTCAGTATATCCATTCTCCTTCTGGTTTATCTAATTAAGCTTTCCTAATCCCTGCGTGTATATCCTCAGACTTTGTATGCTTAGTTTTAATTAAGACATTTTGCTGAGCTCGTCTTTAAATTTATACAGTCAATTAATAGAGTCAAACTCTTCAACTGATATAGTCCTTCAACCTTGGGCTCAAGACAATCTAGGACCACTAGACACAAGGTAGTGAGACAGGACATCTCCCCCGGTGTTGGCTTTCTTCTTTTCCATTTGCAAACCACACATGATGAGTTCTTACCTATGCAGCTAATCGTCTCTTCCCAAATGAATTCTGTCTGCTGTAACAGTTTAGAAAAATCAAATAAGACCCCTTAGACAATCCAAGAGCTTGACATTAGTAATATTACTTTTTCTTTTTTTTTTACCAAAAACTTTTGTATCAATTCATTTTATTTTGTTCTCTCTCTGTTTTTATTGAAATATAGTTTATATATATATATATATATTTATGAAATATAGTTAATTTATCTTCTCAGGTGACACAGTGATAAAGAATACACCTGCCAATGCAGGAGATATAGGAGACAAGGGTTTGATCCCTGGGTCAGGAAGAGCCCTTGGAGTAGGAAATGGCTGCCCACTCCAGTATTCTTGCATGGACAATCCCATGGGCAGAAGATCCTGGCAGGCCACTGTCCACGGATTCTCAGAGTCAGATACGACTGAGCATACGCGCATGCACTCGCAATGTTAGTTCACAACATTGTGTTAGTTTCAGGTGCACAGCAAAGTGGTTCAGTTCACTTCAACTTCCTCTCTGAAAGCAACAGAGAGCAACAAAAAGAATGAAAATAGAAATTTAAGAAAGAACTCCTTTTGACACATTTATAAAGAAGTGAAATATAATTGCAAAAACCAAGGTTTCAAAAAGAAATGATCCTTTTCTTTATTTTTCTCTAATGATCAAAAATCCATCCAATGAAATGGTGAGAAATTCATCTCAACTGAAGCTGGTTTCCCTTAGACTTCTCCCAAGACCATGTCCCAGTTTTAGAGGTTTGTGAAATACCAAAGAGATGTGGTATGTTTTATCTTGTTGTCTGTCATGAAAGCAGGGAAAGCAGTAGGGAGTTATCTAAAGTTGAGTTCACATGTTCACAAAGAGATTGCTGCTTCCATGCTCCAAAGATGCTCAGCCATCACTATGCACAGATAGCTGCCATAATGTAGCCCCTGGGCCATTTGTTCACTCCCTTCTAGTTCTCTCTGATACTTTCAGGTGAGACCGAAGGATGTGACCATCACATTGCTGCTTCTGGGCCACACTGAGTCCTAGGAGCTGCGTCCAGGCTGGCCCTGGCTGAGATGAACTGAGCACCATGAAGCTCATCCTCTCAGCAGGTGGCCACTGTCCTGGGAAATATCCCTTCTGTTTTTGCTTCCTCCAGAGCTCTCTGTGCCTTCTGTCTGCCCAGGGCAAGATGTGAACAAGGGAGCGGGCATAGAATCTCTTTCCCTGGTTGCACATATTCTTGACTCTCATTCACTCCTCTCAGCCTCGTCAACTCCAATTCTTGAGGAAATTGTTTCTAGTGTGGAAATGGTATGACAGTGAGAGACACATTGCCTGGCTTTCTAAATCATTTCCTTTCATGCTTTCAGCTTTGGGAATACAAAAGCCAAAGTCTCTCAGGTCGAGATATACAATTTCTATTAACATGCAAATATTTTTAATAACAATAAATAACCTCTAATGGTTTTCAAGGTTCATCTGTTTTGCAACATGTGTCTGCACTTCATTTCCTTTTATGGCTGAATAATATTCCATTGCATGTATATATCTCATTTTGTTTGTCCTTTCATCAGTTGATAGAAATCTGTGTTGTTTTCACCTTTGGGCTATGGGGCATAATAATGCTGTTATGAGTTTTTGTTACGAGTTTTTCTGAACACCTGTGTATACAACCAGTAGTGGAATCACTGGATTGTATGTTAAGAAAAAGGAGCCAGACACAAAAAGCCACACTGTGTGATTCCATTTATAATAAATGCCCAGAATAGGCAAATCAATAGAGACAACAAGCAGATGAGTGGTTGCCAGGGGCTGGGTGAGGGGAGGATGAGCACTGATTGCTTAATGGATGAGAAAGTTTGTTTGGGGGAATCTTCTGGATCTAGATATCAAAGAGTCAGCTGTTCATTCCAAAGTACTGGATCTTCAGTTTCAGCATCAGTCCTTCCAATGCATATTCAGGATTGATTTCTTTTAAGATTGACTGGTTTGATCTATGCTACTGAAGTGACTCTCAAGAGTCTTCTCCAGCACCACTGTTCAAAAACATTAATTCTTTGTCTTCCAAGGTGCAAGGAAATATGTATAAAAATGTAATACTAAGAAAGAAAACATTGTGTACTTTGGCCACCTAATGCAAAGAGCCAACTCATTGGAAAAACCCTGATGCTGGGAAAGACTGAAGGCAGGAGAGGGGGATAACAGAGTGGATGAGATGGTTGGATGGCATCACCAACTCAATGGACATGAGTTTGAGCAAACTCTGGAAGATGATAATGGACAGGGAAGCCTGGGGTGCTTCAGTCCATCGGGTCACAAGCAGTGTGACATGACTTAATGACTGAACAATAGCAACAATATGCCTATGAATAGGAAAATGTTTAAGAAATTAAGGTCGACTCAAATAATGGAATATTACAAGACAGTTATAAAGAACTATTGCCAGTGTTGACAGAAGCTGCCATGAGAAGGTACTGGCAATACTCTGTTTCTTGGCCTGGAAGCTGATGGCATAGATTTGTTTATTTTATTATTTAGAGTTTGTCAAGCCATACACTTATGTGTTCTTTTCTATGTGTCATGTCATTCTATTATATGCTATATCATAACCTGCTATATTAAATCCTAGAGAAGGAAATGGCAATCCATTGCAGTATTCTTGCCTGGGAAATTCCATGGACAGAAGAGCCTGGCTGGCTGCAGTCCATGGGGTCACAAAGAGTTGGACACAAATTAGCAACTGAGCATATTAAATCTTATTGAAGTGGTTGAAAACAGTTTTTTAAAGGGCCAGATGGTAAATGTTTAAGACTTGTGGGCCTGCATGTTTAAAACATGCAATCTTTGTTACAACTACTCAACTCTGCCATTGCCATTAGAAAGCAGCCATCAATAACATGTAAGTAAATGAACGTGTCTGAGTTCCAGGAAAACTTTGTTTATAAAAACAGGCAGTGGGTCTGTTGCCATAATTTTCTAGCAATTGTTACCTAGTATATAGGGTACATAAGAATATACTCTGGCATCCTGTAATAATTTTTCAAGAAGCATGAACTACATCTATATTTTCTATAGGTTAAGAAAATCTAGGTCAGAACAATTAACCTATCTAGAACAACGTGTTTATCCTTAAAAAGAGGTGGATAAAATATGTGTATGTATGCTTGTGGGCACACATGCAAAGAACATTTCTAGAAATGTTCACAAGAAGCTACTCCATGGGTCATGGTTATTTGTGAGTGAGACCAGGATCAGGGCAGGGAGAGAGGCTACGTATTTATTATGCACTCATTAGGAATTATTTTCATGCATAATTATTCGAAGCCTTAGAGCAAGGTCCAACCAATTTGATCATTTATAGAGATTTATCTACCAAATATTAAATTTTCTAAACAGGATTGTTTTTCTCCTATGAAAATGGAGACAAAATAATAATCTCTAAGATAACAGCATTTTTGTACATGTGTATACAAACTTCTCCATCATGTAACAGGGAACAAAAGCACATGGAAAATGGGTTGCTAGCAGCTCCTTACTTCATGAATCTATTTTCTCCTTTATTTATTTATAACAGCAAATTAAAATTTCATTATCTCTAAGAAAACAATACCATTTTTTAAAATTACCATTTGATATTTTCAAAGGAAAATGTGAAAATAAAGTAAAAAGGGAGGAGAATAAAATAGAAAGGAGTATACAGTGCCCATAAATAGCTATTTTTTGCAAATCACAAATATTCATTTTATATTTTGGGGGTATGGTCTTCAGTTTCAAAGTTATCAGGATAAATTCCATGTATACCTATGGCTGATTCATATTGATGTATGGCAAAAGCCATCACAATATTGTAAAGTAATTGTCCTCCAATTAAAGAAAAAGGATAAGTCCCATTACAGAAAAATACCAAGGTAGCTCTTTCATCATTGAGATTTATTAAATTTCAATTATACATTTCCATAACCACCACCAAAGAGAAAAAATTCTTGCAATCTAAGTAGACTCAGCATCAGTTGAACCTGTAGGTCAACTAAAGAAGGCGTCTGGTCAGAGAGTAAGTGCAGAAAACAGACTTAAATTTAAGGACAATGAGTCTAATCTGTGAAAACAAGAGAATTCTAAAAATAGGGGGTTTTTTTGGGTGGGGGGCAGTATTTTCCTGGTGAATGGTTAGTAGAAGCCTTAATGGAAGATACAGAGATTCAGAATACACCTACAACTGGGGTCAAAGTAATGCAGACAAAGTCAGTCTCAGGAAAATACAAAACATGTCTGGGTGGCAGCGGGAGGTGGTACCAAGGATGCGCATAGTGATCAAGGCTTTATGTGCTTCTTTACCGTGATGTGAAATGTCTCTTTCCTTAAATATTTTTTGCTCTCATAACATTCTCAAGTTTCTCCAGGATTTACTGGAAATTCTAGATCATTAAAGGGTGGAAACTGAGCCAATTTTTCTAAAAATTAAAGATGTTAGTAAAATTGTGGTCTATTCTATAGGCTTTATATTTTTTTCATTTATCTCATGAGCTGCTTTTGTCATAAAATACTTGTGAGACTCCAAGGTAGTATAGCTGTTTACTAGGTTCTGTGGAAGGAAATTAAATATATAGTTATAAACCACTGAAATTTAGTTGAGAATATTCACAAAATGTCTTCTCCAGTAAGTACTGATCTTTTTATCTTTAGCTTTAATGAGAACACTTCCTGTCTGAACTCTCAAGGGACATAATCTTATATACATGAGCAACTGCTGATTCTGTATACAAGTCAAGAATACCAGCAAGACACTGACAGTCTTCGACTTTGTTGTTTTCCATCTGTTCTCTGCATCAAGAGCCCACCCTATACCTAACACTTGGCCCATTGAAGTGTTCTCTTCTGTATGAAGCCAATTTAATATTTTAGGCAGCAAAGGTTTAATGTTTCTAATCAATCAGTTCCTAGCTCTCCAATCATTGCCAAACAAATCTTAATATTTATGATCTGATAAAGCACCCAAAATATCTTTTCTAATGCTAGAGACATTGGATATGGATATATCTTAACTACTTTTGACATTTAAAGGAATAAATTGTCTTTTTCTGTCTAGCTTACTTCGCTTAGTATGATAATCTCTAGGTCCATCAAAATTGCTGGCATTATTTCATTCTTTTCTATAGCTGAGTAATATTTCATTGTGTGTGTATGTGTGTGTGTACACATCCCATTTTCTATGCTGTGGTTTATATGTAGAATCTAAGAAAAAGATACAAATGAGCTTATATACAAAACAAAAAGAAACACACAGAGATAGAAAATAAACATGATAACCAAAGCAGAAGGTGATGGGGGAGAAATTAAGAGACTGGAATTATCATATACACACTATTATAAACAAAATCAATAATCAGTGAGGACTCACTCCTTTGCACAGGGAACTATACTCAATATTTTGTAATAACCTGTAAGATAAAAGAATAAGAAAAAGACCTGAAGCCAGGAAGCTGGCCTCCAGCCTTCCACCTCCTTGTCCTAAGCAGTTATAAGAGTGCTCAGAATTACAAAATGTTTTCAAAATATGCAGATGGAATCTGACTAAGCTTTGCCTTATGAAGTTTCTTATTGTGAGAAAAGGCTCTGTTTATTGGGTATATATTACTTAAATGATCAAATCAATTGCACATAAATGGTATCACACAGGCATCTTATGCAGTTTTAACTTGCCCTGCAATTTAATTGATACTCTACATTCACCACTTTCTTAACTGTAACAAAGGTGTTATTACCTACTATGTCCCATGCTTCCCTACATTATGTGTAGCCACGGAAACTGGCCTGCTCTTTTGACAGATATGGAAACTGTTGTTCAGAAGGGTGAATGATTTGCCTGCCCTCCAGTGGCAGAGAAGCTTTCAGCCTGCCCTGATCAGCTTCAAAGCCTGTGCTCATTTGCCCCCTCTTTGTAAGCAAAATACTCCCTTCCCCTGATCAATTTGTCATCCTTCATTATAGAAATTTAATATCGTGGGAGTGTAACAGGATTCCATAGACCGAAAGGAAACTTGCAGTTCTTTGAGTCTTTGCCCACAGCTTCAGCCAAGTTCTCTGAAAATTCTTCTTTATTACCCAGGACAGAATCTTTCATTTGACACACACACAGTTTAATGTATCAGGAATGTGATAGTAAGATATGTGTCATTTTTACATGGAAACTACTCAATTTGAATCATAGTCTACATTACGTTGTTCTGCCTGAGATGCTAAAATGGGATAAAATACTCATCTTTTCCCAATGATCACTATTCATGCAGTTGGGAAGAAATAAAAGGAGAGGGTAAATTATGGTTTATAATGGGATAAATCATTCCATGTATTATACCCAAAGCTTTGGAATCATGAGACTATTATATGTGCTTATTGCTTCATGCATGCATGTATAGTGTGCATCAAATCTTCCTCTATAATTCCAGAAATGGGCCTTACCATATAACCTAAAGCAAGGTCATTTTCTTAGGCTTTCTCCCCTTTAGAAATTTACCTCCCCTCATTACTGCTTATGCTGAGAATGAGGCAGTAAGATCTAAGAAACAGAAAAGCAATTATCTAAGAGTCCTTCAGGGGCAATCAGATCCGAAACTACGGTCTTAGATCTGGTGACATCCTGAAATTCCTTTCTGCCTAAGAGCTGCTGTATTTTGTGACACAGCTATTCATTTGACATGGGGAAAAGCAGATCTCAAATTTAAGAAAAGGAAAAAGTGAAGACAAAAGAGAAGGGAGGAGAAAGAATGAGTCTGGGGGAAGGAAGGAGAGAGAGAAAATGAGTGACAGTCCCTTAAATGTAATAAAATGTTGTTCATCCCAGGCTCATTGTTGAAAATGTTTTAACATTTCTCTCTGTTCATTTTCAGTGCATTAACATGTTCTTTAGGAGTTAACCAAATAGTAAGTTTCATTAGAGATCCAATTAAAGTAAAATGAAATAAAGCCTAAAAAGGAAGTTCAGTTTGAATTTTGGCCTTTTGCATACCTAGTTCCAACTTGACTTTGTGTGTCATTTGTTAATTTGAAGTAGCTGGTGCACTTCATCTACACCCACTCTTACAGGTGCAGGATGAAGTCTTATGAAATGTACATGAGTAACAAGTATTTCAAGTAAACAAGTAAATCAAATCCCTTATGACTATACACTGGAAGTGAGAAATAGATTTAAAGGACTAGATCTGATAGTGCCTGATGAACTATGGATGGAGGTTCGTGACATTGTACAGGAGACAGGAATCAAGACCATCCCCAAGAAAAAGAAATGCAAAAGAGCAAAATGGCTGTCTGAGGAGGCCTTACAAATAGCTATGAAAAGAAGAGAAGAGAAAAGCAAAGGAGAAAAGGACAGATATACCCGTTTGAATGCAGAGTTCCAAAGAATAGCAAGGAGAGATAACAAAACTCCTCAGCGATCAATGCAGAGAAATAGAGGAAAAGAACAGAATGGGAAAGACTAGAGATCTCTTCAAGAAAATTAAAGATACCAAGGGAACATTTCATGCAAAGATGGGCTCAATAAAGGACAGAAATGGTATGGACCTAACAGAACCAGAAGATACTAAGAAAAGGTGGCAAGAAAACACAGAAGTGTACAAAAAAGATCTTCATGACCCAGATAGTCGCGATGCTCTGATCACTCACCTAGAGTCAGACATGCTGGAATATGAAGTCAAGTGGGCCTTAGAAAGCATCACTATGAACAAAGCTAGTGGAGGTGATGGAATTCCAGGTGAGCTATTTCAAATCCTGGAAGATGATGCTGTGAAAGTGCTGCACTCAATATGCCAGCAAATTTGGAAAACTCAGGAGTGGCCACAGGATTGGAAAGGGTCAGTTTTCATTCCAATCCCAAAGAAAGGCAATGCCAAGGAATGCTCAAACTACCACACAATTGCACTCATCTCACAAGCTAGTAAAGTAATGCTCAAAATTCTCCAAGCCAGGCTTCAGCAATACATGAACTGTGAACTTCCACATGTTCAAGCTGGTTTTAGAAAAGGCAGAGGAACCAGAGATCAAATTGCCAACATCTGCTGGATCATGGAAAAAGCAAGAGAGTTCCAGAAAACCATCTGTTTTGGCTTTATTGACTATGCCAAAGCCTTTGACTGTGTGGATCACAATAAACTGTGGAAAATTCTGAGAGAGATGGGAATACCAGACCACCTGACCTGCCTCTTGAGAAACCCAAATGCAGGTCAGGAAGCAACAGTTAGAACTGGACATGGAACAACAGACTGGTTCCAAATAGGAAAAGGAGCACGTCAAGGCTGTATATTGTCACCCTGCTTATTTAACTTCTGTGCAGAGTATATCATGAGAAATGCTGGGCTGGAAGAAGCACAAGCTGGAATTAAGATTGCCGGGAGAAATATCGATCACCTCAGACATGCTGATGACACCACCCTTATGGCAGACAGTGAAGAGGAACTAAAAAGCCTCTTGATGAAAGTGAAAGAGGAGAGTGAAAAAGTTGGCTTAAAGCTCAACATTCAGAAAACGAAGATCATGGCATCCGGTCCCATCACTTCGTGCCAAATAGATGGGGAAACAGTGTAAAGAGTGACTGACTTTATTTTGGGTGGCTGCAAAATCACTGCAGATGGTGATTGCAGCCATGAAATTAAAAGATTCTCACTCCTTGGAAAGAAAGTTATGACCAACCTAGACACCGTATTAAAAAGCAGAGACATTACTTTGCCAACAGAGGTCCATCTAGTCAAGGCTATGGTTTTTCCAGTAGTCATGTATGGATGTGAGAGTTGGACTATAAAGAAAGCTGAGTGCTGAAGAATTGATGCTTTTGAACTGTGGTGTTGGAGAAGACTCTTGAGAGTCCCTTGAACTGCATGGAGATCCAACCAGTCCATCCTAAAGGAGATTAGTCATGGGTGTTCATTGGAAGGACTGATGTTGAAGCTGAAACTCCAATACTTTGGCCAGATGATGCAAAGAGCTGACTCATTTGAAAAAAAAACCCTGATGCTGGGAAAGATTAACGGCAGGAGGAGAAGGGGATGACAGAGGATGAGATGGTTGGATGTCATCACCGACTCAATGGACATAGGTTTGGTTGGACTCTAGGAGTTGGTGATGGACAGGGAAGCCTGGTATGCTGCAGTTCATGGGGTTGCAAAGAGTCAGACACAACTGAGTGACTGAACTGAACTGAATAAGTATTTGCTGATTGGTGGTCATCTGTTCTTAAAACGATATTTCCAGAGGCCTTTGGTTGCATGTCTGATAGTCTTAGAGGAGATTTAAAAACCAGACCACTTATGCAACCCCTAGAATACTGCACAGATACAGTCAAACATTATTGTGTAAGGTTTTATGGCCTATATACCTTTAGCAAGCCTGTGGGGATTCTGCCTACCATATGAAAAGGTTGAGGATACTACCTAATAAACAGTGCACTCTCTTTGGTGTTAATTGTCATGGAATAAACCATGATGAATTCTTTCAGTCCTCATGAACAAAAATCTGCAACATTTGCATCATGATTTACCAGGAAATAATGTGCATTATTAGAGTTTTCCCACCTTGCAGAGATGAGCCAGAGGAGAGGCATTTTAATGGGATAATAGCTTTTCATTCTCTCTAGGGAGCATTGCTGTCTATGGGGTCGCACAGAGTCAGACATGACTGAAGTGACTTAGCAGCAGCAGCAGCAGCAGGGAGCAGTCTCTATTGTATTTTACCCTTCACAGAAGTCTTCAGTCTTCTGTGTGTTTCCATGACATTTACATTGCATTGGCTTGATCCCCCTTCTAATTCCCCTGAACTAATGAAAGCATTCTTTTTTAGCTCCATCACAGTTTATTTATTTCAGTTCCTTTTACTTAGGGGGAACAAAAATCTTGGAACCATCCTTGACTTCTCTCTTTCTTGTACTCCTTAAAAAATTGATCTGAAAGTTCTGTTGGCCCTACCAACACACATCTCCAACTACTTCTCACTCCCTTCAGTGCCCTAACTCTAAACCTAACCTTGTTCCAAGCCATCGTCATCTTTCAATTTGTTTGTTTTAATAGCTAAGAAAACATTCTTCAGGGCCATGTTCCTTCTAGGTATCGAGCAGTCATTCCCTCCAACCATCAGCCCATATTAAACTTCTACTCTAAAAATTTCTGATTATAGGGGTGTAGTATTTACAAAAAGAAAAAGTTGTTTGATTCAAGAAGCCTCCTGAACACAGTAGAAAGGAGAGTGCATATGTTAATTGAGGGAACTCAGTCTGCTCCACATTATTGCATTTAATCCTTGCAAAGATTACAATATGATGTCATCATAATGGTTGATGATATTTTTACATTGATGTCATCTTCTCATCCTTTATTAGAGAAAGTAATGGGGATAAGAGCCAAGAAATAAACTGTCCTGATAAGTCAGCTAGTCAGTACTACAGCCGGTATTGAACCTAGTTGTGTCTGACCCACAAGCCCATACACTACACCATGTCTTCTTAGTGGGTTAGAAAAAAGAATTCATAATATACACATGAAATACATCAGACTTAAATAACTAAAGACACAAAGGCAGAGTACAATTAATCAACAAATGTCTTCAAGAGAAGTAAAAAATCATTCTTATAAGTTAGCCTGGGAGGACCAGTTGGATATAAAAATAGAGGACTTTATTGCATTTAAGTTTTCTTGGCCATAGTTTAAGTCAGCATTATTCTACCTTATAAATATATTCTTTTAGGAGTGCTCAGCTTTTTCAGAATATAAGACAAACACTTGCAAAAATGTGTGGCTGAAATAAGCAAAACAAATGAAAATTCAAACACAACATCCTCTCTTATTTTATAAAACACAGAATTTGTGTGTTAGAAATTTAAGAGAATTTCTGTTCCCAGAGCTTAATTTTAAGCTGAGAAAATTGCAGCCGAGAGAGTAAAACATGTTTGCCCGTCTTTAGCTAAAGAGAAAATAGAAGAATCAAGGTCTCTGATGCTTATATCAGTTTTTTTCCCCCTGCATTGCAATAAGAACTTCTCACTTCCTTACTAAATGACTAATCTGACTATCAAATGGCCTAAGAAACTAAAAGGATAATAAATCCAGTGCCACCAAAGGTGAATTAACCCTTGATTTAATTACTCATCTTCTGCAAGAAATAGAGCAGTTTGTGCTGATACAGCCACATGTACTCCTTGTAATTTCTTATCTTCTTCTCCTCAGTCAGGCACATTGTCCTTGGTTTGGTTCCCCCAGGAATGATATAATGATACAGGACAGATCACTGATACAGGACAACAAATCCATTTCAACAAAAGTTTTCTATTAAGGGTCCAATATGAGTTGGCCTTAACCCTGGGTTCTAAGAAATCAACACTAACTAATGATGAGAGAGATGTGAAAACAGGTTATTAGATTATTTCAATATTTCTATTCCTTTAATTCAGTTAATATTTACTGAGCCAAGCCATGAACAAAAACAGACATAGTTCTTCCAGTCTACTGATCAAATTATAATAAAATAAGTATATTAAGTAAAATAAGTATAATATTGCAACTGAGACAAATGATAGAAAAGAAAGGTAGGTGCACATTGTCATGAAAGTAAGCCACGGAGAGAGCAGACCAAAGTCAAGAAAGTCGAAGAAGTTCCCCATTTAGAGAAAAGAGTGTGTGTGTGCCTTTGTGTGTGCATATGTAGACATGCATATTTTTAAGTCAGTTATAAACTGTCACAATAAAGACAGAGTGAGGAATGATTAGAGGAAAAAATCAGGGGGAGAAAAAAATTACAGAAAGTTCAAGATGAGTTTACGCACATCCCACTTGTCTAGAGCCACGACTCAGCTGGTCCAGTCAGATGGACCATCTCCATGAAGATATTCTATTATAATGTCACAACTTTCACCAACATTTTATTTTGCCTAATTTACTAAAACCTACTTAAATCTTTATAATTATTTGCTGTAGGAATAAATCTGTATCCTCCAAAACCACGATGTTAGGACTTGTGCAATTTGAAAATATTTCTTGCATAGTCTCCTTGGAATAAAATACAGTTCTGCCCTCAAAAATATATAGGATCTTTCTCCTGAATAAAAGGAATCTAATAATAAATAACAACATTTTTAACCAAGGGGTCCTATAAAAAGAGAACATAGCCTTAGTGCCAAAAGAAAGGTTGAAAGGACAAGCATTAAACCAATTTCCACTAGTCACAGTTATACCCCAAGGCCAACTGTCCAGCTCAATAATATCTTGAAAACTGTAGGAACTCTGAGGATGTTGCTGTGGGGATGGAGGAGAACAAGCTTCCATAGACTCATTCAGTCAAAAAACATTTAATAATTGTCTACCATGTGTCAGACAATGACCTGAGAAAGGTTGTTACTTGAAAGTTGAAAAATACAACTCTGAAAATATTCTCTATTTCTGTCTTGTACTAAATCAGACTAATCTTATCTTCTCTCTCCTACCCAGGATTTTCTCCTCCCCCAACCCATATGCACATTATTCTTAATTAGGGATGTTGTCCTTTATTCCTTAGAGCTAAGAAGTGTGGCAATAAATAAGACCATGCAACTGAGAACAAACAGCCTGTTTATTCAGAACTTTCTACAGAGGAGGAGTCAGTCACTATCACTTGTTTCGCAGGGACTCAAAGGTAGACATGGGAATAGGAAAGTTTTGCAGTGAAAAAAGGGGGAGACTTCAGATATGCCCTGATTGGAGGTTGTTGCCACAGGAAAGTAGAGGTGGGATAACCAGAAGTGAGGGATCTTATGTAAGTGATTTGAGGAGCATGTTTGGCTTTCTCTAGTTGGTCCTGAATTGGAAAAAGGTCAGAGGTGGGGGTAAAAAGGAGAAGCTCTCAGTCATTGACCAAGCTCTGACAATTGTTACACAGGTTGTGGTTGGGACTGGTTGCTGCTGTGGTGTCACAGTTTACTATATATGAACAAACATTGTCTATTTGTATATTCAGCCTATCAGTTTCCCCTTTTAGTCAAATTCTCACCTGTGAGAAGTTGACAAATGCAGAGCTGTCTAGAGAACCAGATTGTCCCCATTTATTGAATGTACAGTTTTCTCCATAGTCAACTGTATTGTGAGATCTTCTTGACCTTTTTGCTGTGTCATTATCATGATCCTCTGACAAGAGAATAGCTGCATAGATGTATTTATGACTCTGGATAGAATGCAACCAATCAGCACCAAGACAAAAGTAAGAACAATGGATAGTACTTGTAAAATGTTTCAGAACTGGGAATCCAAACTAACCAACCCAGACCAAGAAAACGCCCTCTGGGCCATGAACATCAACCTTAGGGAGCCAAGGCAATGTAGAGCCTGCTCCACCCTGTTCATTTCATTGG
Organism: Ovis canadensis; assembly: GCF_042477335.2. Taxonomy (NCBI): domain Eukaryota; kingdom Metazoa; phylum Chordata; class Mammalia; order Artiodactyla; family Bovidae; genus Ovis; species Ovis canadensis. The sequence continues at coordinate 192,966,611 of NC_091246.1, read as the reverse complement.
TTCAAGTACAGGGCAAGCTACCAGCAATGGCAGAGACTCTACCACAACTAGCCAACAAAAACGTATAGAACAATATAGTTATCCACTACCACTCATATCAATGAGTTGAGACCAACCTATATTCCATCTAGGCAGAGGTGGTATCATTAATGACCTCTGCAGAATGCCCATGGGGAACAGTGCTCTGATGATTCGCAGAAACAAGACAGCAATTCCTCCAGGTAGAGTGTGTGGAGGGTGGCTTCATTTTGGAGCCCACATTTAAGTCAGAATTTTGAGCCCTGAGGATTTATAGAAATAGGGCCTCTGGGTACATACAAGTATAATAATGCTATTTCTAAAGTGCATGAGGTACGAATCAGAAGCAAACAGGACAAAACATTATGGCCATAAAAGAAATAGCATCCAGTAGGGGCACATGGAGATCAGGGGAAAAGGAGTTTTTATGACATGAGATTGGAACCAAAGCTTTACATTAGCTGGATTATGTTTGACTAATAGAGACCTCCATTGGTCTCTTTAACGTGGGCTTTGGCTTATCCCCCTACAAAATCTGATTATTTCAAATTTAGAGTTTCCTATGGTCTGATAAGTTGATTGCAATAAATAGTTATTTTTCTGGGAGAGACAAACACTAAGAAAGTCATAAGTTAACTTGTTTAGGGTCAATTGTTCATATTGGTGAAAGTGCAAATACCAATAGCTCTGATTGTCTCATTTGATGAAACAAGTATTGTCCAGACATTTTTATCATGGGGATCATATCCAACAGTCCAGATTTGATCATGGACAGCATATCCAGCAGTGAGCAAGATTGAGGGCAGTGGCTACTATTGGGGGTAATCTAGATCAGCCCTGGGATTTCTTTGGAAGGAATGATGCTAAAGCTGAAACTCCAGTACTTTGGCCACCTCATGCAAAGAGTTGACTCATTGGAAAAGACCCTGATGCTGGGAGGGATTGGGGGTAAGAGGAGAAGGGGATGACCCAGGATGAGATGTCTGGATGGCATCACCGACTTGATGGACTTGAGTCTGAGTGAACTCCGGGAGTTGGTGATGGACAGGGAGGCCTGGTGTGCTGTGATTCATGGGGTCACAAAGAGTCGGACATGACTCAGTGACTGAACTGAACTGAAGAATGGTGTTTAAATGAGGAGATTCAGATTAAGCAGTTATAAGAAAGAGGAAAGAAACGAGAAAAGAGGCCAATATGGATCAGCAGCAACCAGGGATCTAAAGAAAATAAGATGATTATAAGTGAACAGATGAAAAACAATATAGGAATTAAAGATAAGCCTTGACCCAAATTATGGAGTGAAGCTTTCCACTATCTGAAGTCATGTACTTATTCCCAAGATCTTAGACTGGCTGTCTACTCCTAAAGATCAGCTCCTTATGGGGGGTCTCTAAGAATCTACAGTGGAGTAGCCTTCCAGTCAATGGCACCCCACTCCAGTACTCTTGCCTGGGAAATCCCATGGATGGAGGAGCCTGGTGGGCTGCAGTCCATGGGGTCGCTAAGGGTCAGACACAACTGAGCGACTTCACTTTCATTTTTCACTTTCATGCACTGAAGAAGGAAATGGCAACCCACTCCAATGTTCTTGCCTGGAGAATCCCAGGGACAGAGGAGCCTGGTGGGCTTCCGTCTATGGGGTCGCACAGAGTCGGACACAACTGACGCGACTTGGCAGCAGCAGCAGCAGCCTTCCAGTTGTGTGGAGTTCTGAATTGCTTCTTTAGCTATGAAATGTGAACCCAAAGCTTGACTCCCTGAAGTTGCACTGCTCTATTTGTTGTTCATAGAACATAATATGGTTCTTTACAACATGACTCAAGAACAGTTTTTCTCTGTTGTCTCTTCCAATATATGAAATCTCACGGTCTAAGACTGTGAAGAGACTGTCCAGGAAGATATTGTAGAAAGATAACGTACCCTATTGGTGACAGCCCAGGTATAGTACATGGAGAATTTCTTACAGTGTCTTGCTATATCTGTGTTCAACATGGCAGAGTCTAGTACTGGAAGTAAAATCTTAAGTGCATAGGACTTCCATCTACCAATTAATAGAGAGATGACTAATGTGTTGTAGGAGGAGCGGACTTTATGGCCAGAAGGTTTATTTCAGAAGAGCTTTGGCCAAAGGACCTCAAGGACTCCTGAAATTTTTGTTCACTTTCGTTTAAGGAAACCATAGTTCTTTCAATCATTCCAGGTGATCACGCATGGTAAGAGTAGTATAGTTATTGAATAACAGATAAAGGCTCACAGAGTTTTCCTGTAATTGTTCCCAGAAACTATGTGCTTCAGTAACTTAATATAAAAGTTGCTATTCCCAGGTTAAAACACAAAATCAAGCAGTTGTTTCACTACTGTAAAGTCTGTAGTTTTTGACAAGGGAATGCTTCAACCCACCCTGAAAATAAGTATACAATAACTAAAATATAATCAAATCCCATAGAGGCTATAATCTGACCAAATTCATCTGAATGTGTTCAAAGGACCCTGAGGTTTTAAGATCTGGCTGTGTCCCTTTATGATTTTTCCAGGATTATGTTCTTGAGAGATAACATGTGACCTCAAAACAAACTCAGCAGTCTTTTGAAAGTTTCCCCATAGATGTTGATTTGAGGTGTAACCCATTTGTACCATAATAAATAATTTAATGGAGAAATTTAGCTAGTATCAATTTGAAATAATCTGGTACCACCAAGTGGCCATCTTGATAGTGCCAGAGAATATATGAGCAAAGAGTGAAACCTGATTATTTTTTCATTTCTTCCTTTCTTAAACAAAGGATTAACCATCGACATTTTATAATGACCTGTTTAAATACTCAGAGAGTTTAGTTAAGATCATTACCTTGGTTAGAGCTGTTTTTGTCACAATGATCTGCTAGAGCATTTCCTGTAACTTGTATACTCTCTCTTTTCATGGACCTCAACCTTTAAAACAGCCGCCTCTTCCAGAGATAGGAATGCATCTAAGTGAAAGTGAAAGTGGAGGTCGCTTATTCATGTCCAACTCTTTACAGTTCAGTTCAGTTCAGTTTAGTTGCTCAGTCGTGTCCGACTCTTTGCGACCCCATGAATCGCAGCACGCCAGGCCTCCCTGTCCATCACCATCTCCCAGAGTTCACTCAGACTCATGTCCATCGAGTCCATGATGCCATCCAGCCATCTCATCCTGGGTCATCCCCTTCTCCTGCCCTCAATCTCTCCCAGCATCAGAGTCTTTTCCAATGAGTCAACTCTTCGCATGAGGTGGCCAAAGTACTGGAGCTTCAGCTTTAGCATCATTCCTTCCAAAGAACACCCAGGGCTAATCTCCTTCAGAATGGATTGGTTGGATCTCCTTGCAATCCAAGGGACCCTCAAGAGTCTTCTCCAACACCACAGCTCAAAAGCATCAATTCCTCGGCGCTCAGCTTTCTTCACAGTCCAACTCTCACCTCCATACATCACACCTGGAAAAACCATAGCCTTGACTAGACGGACCTTAGTTGGAAAAGTAATGTCTCTGCTCTTGAATATACTATCTAGGTTGGTCATAACTTTTCTTCCAAGGAGTAAGCGTCTTTTAATTTCATGGCTGCAGTCACTATCTGCAGTGATTTTGGAGCCCAAAAAAATAAAGTCTGACACTGTTTCCACTGTTTCCCCATCTATTTCCCATGAAGTCATGGGACCAGATGCCATGATCTTCGTTTTCTGAATGTTGAGCTTTAAGCCAACTTTTTCACTCTCCTCTTTCACTTTCATCAAGAGGCTTTTTAGCTCCTCTTCACTGTCTGCCATAAGGGTGGTGTCATCTGCATATTTGAGGTTTTTGATATTTCTCCCGGCAATCTTGATTCCTGCTTGTGTTTATTCCAGTCCAGTGTTTCTCATGATGTACTCTGCATAGAAGTTAATTAAGCAGGGTGACAATATACAACCTTGACGTACTCCTTTTCCTATTTGGAACCAGTCTGTTGTTCCATGTCCAGTTCTAACTGTTGCTTCCTGACCTGCATTTAGGTTTCTCAGGAGGCAGGTTAGGTGGTCTGGTATTCCCATCTCTTTCAGAATTTTCCACAGTTTATTGTGATCCACACAGTCAAAGGCTTTGGCATAGTCAATAAAGTAGAAATAGATGTTTTTCTGGAACTCTCTTGCTTTTTCCATGATCCAGCGGATGTTGGCAATTTGATCTCTGGTTCCTCTGCCTTTTCTAAAACCAGCTGGAACATCAGGGAGTTCACGGTTCACATGTTGCTGAAGCCTGGCTTAGAGAATTTTGAGCATTACTTTACTAGCATGTGAGATGAGTGCAATTGTGCGGTAGTTTGAGCATTCTTTGGCATTGCCTTTCTTTGGAATTGGAATGAAAACTGACCTTTTCCAGTCCTGCACTGCTGAGTTTTCCAAATTTGCTGGCATACTGAGTGCAGCACTTTCAAAGCATCATCTTTCAGGATTTGAAACAACTCAACTGGAATTCCATCACCTCCACTAGCTTTGCTCATAGTGATGCTTTCTAAGGCCCACTTGACTTCACATTCCAAGATGTCTGGCTCTAGATTAGTGATCACATCATCATGATTATCTGGGTTGTGAAGATCTTTTTTGTACAGTTCTTCTGTGTATTCTTGCTACCTCTTCTTAATATCTCTTGCTTCTGTTAGGTCCAGACCATTTCTGTCCTTTACCGAGCCCATCTGTGCATGAAATGTTCCCTTGGTATCTCTAATTTTCTTGAAGAGATCTCTAGTCTTTCCCATTCCATTGTTTTTCTCTATTTCTTTGCATTGATCCAACTCTTTCAGACCCCATGAACTATAAGTTTCTTAACTTGTTGACCATTTTTGATAGTATCTTCAGAACAGGCAAAAAGGTGTTTTCCTCCAAAGAGACTCAAAGTCATATACTACTGCAAAATCATACCTGATGTCTGTATACAATCAGCTGCCCATATTAATGAGTTTCACATCCATAGATTCAGCTAACCTCAGATCAAAAATATTAAGAAAAAAAAAAATCCAGAACTTTCCAAAAAGCAAAACTTAGATTTGCCCCATGCTGGCAACTATTTACATAGCATTTACATTGTATTTGCAACTATTTACATAGCATTTACATTACATCAGGTACTATAAATAATTCAAAGATGACAAGGTGTATGAGAAGATGTACATATATGGGAAAAATGTGGCATTTTGGGCTTCTGAGGTGACTCAATGGGTAAAGAATCTCCTTGCAATGCAGGCAGACGTGAGTTCAATCATCAGGTCTGGAAGATCCCCTGGAGGAGGGCATGGTAACCCACTCCAGTATTCTTGCCTAGAGAATCTCATGGACAGAGGAGCCTGGTGGGCTACAGTCCCTAGGGTCACAAAGAATTGGACACGACTGAAGAGAATGAGCACACACACACATTTGCCACTTTAACACAGACTTGAGCATATAATGGGGGCCCTGAAATCAACCCCCTACAGACACTAAAGGACAACTCTAGTATACATTTGCTGTCTGTTCTTTGGCTAATTGACAAGTGAAAATCTTATTGCACTCACTTGTTAATTCTGGGTTGATTTTACCTCAGATAAAGAACTATGTTCTAAGGACAACTTCTATTGGAAATAGTATATTCTCCTGATAACTGCCAGTTTCAACTTTGAGGAATGATCCACACACAAATAATATTAGGTCAGAGTCTCTAGTAAATCTGAGTGAGGAACAGAAAGTTCCCTGAGGTAAGACAGTCAGGAAATGCCACTTCTTCTTGCAGGGGCAAAAGATCAGCAGGATTCAGAATGCTGTGGCAGTGAATAGTCATGTGACTCACAAGAGAAATTTAGATCATTAAGTATTAAGGTGAAATACCAGGCTGGATGAAGCTCAAGCTGGAATCAAGATTGCCAGAAGAAATATCAATAAGCTCAGATATGTAGATGATACTACCCTTATGGCAGAAAGCAAAGAGAAACTAAATAGTCTTTTGATGAAGGTGAAAGAGAAAAGTGAAAAAGCTGGCTTAAAACTCAGCATTCAGGATAAGAAAGCAGTGGTACATATATACAATGAAATATTATTCAGCTATTAAAAAGAATGCATTTGAATCAGTTCTAATGAGGTGGATGAAACTGGAGCCTATTATACAGAGTGAAGTAAGTCAGAAAGAAAAACACCAATACGGTATATTAATGCATATATATGGAATTTAGGAAGATGGTAACGATGACCCTATATGCGAGACAGCCAAAGAGACACAGGTGTAAACAGACTGTTGGATTCTGTGGGAGAAGGCAAGGGTGTGATGATTTGAGAGAATATCATTGAAACATGTATACTATTATATGTGAAATAGATCGCCAGTCCAGATTCAATGGATGAGGCAGGGTGCCCAGGGCTGGTGCACTGAGATGACCCTGAGAGATGTGATGGGGAGGGAGGTGGGAGGGAAAGTCAGGATGGGGAACACAGGTACATCCATGGCGGATTCGTGTGAATGCATGGCAAAACCCACCACAATATTGTAAGGTAATTAGCCTCCAATTAAAATAAATAAATTTTTAAAAACTCAGGATTCAAAAAATGAAGATCATGGCATCTGGTTTAATTACTTCATGGCAAATAGATGAGGGGTCGGGGAGGGAAACAGTGACAAACTTTATTTTCTGGGGCTCCAAAATTATTATGGATGATGACTGCAGCCATGAAATTAAAAGACACTTGCTCCTTGAAAGAAAAGCTATGACAAACCTAGGCAACATATTAAAATGCAGAGAAACCACTTCACTGATGAAGGTCCGTATAGTCAAAGCCTTGGTTTTCCCGATAGCCATGTATGGATGTGAGAGCTGAACCATAAAGAAGGCTCAGGATTGAAGAATTTTATGTTTTTGAATTGTGGTGCTGGAGAAGACTCTTCAGAGGCTCTTGGACAGGAGATCAAATCAATCAACCCTAAAGGAAATCAACCCTGAGTATTCATTGGAAGGACCGACACTGAAGTCCCAATACTTTGGCCACCTGATGTCAACAGCCGACTCATTGAGAAAGATCATAATGCTGGGAAAGATTGAAGGTAGGAGAAGGGGCTGACATGGTTGGATGGCATTACCATGTCAATCAATATGAACTTGAGCAACTGCCAGGAGATAGTGAGGCACAGGGAGGCCTGGCATGATGCAGTCCATGGGGTTGCAAAGAGTCGGACATGACTTAGCGACTGAACAAAAACAACATAGTTGATTAACAATGATGTGTTAGTTACTGGTGTGCAGCCAAGTGATTCAACCATGCCCATATAATTAACTGTTCTTTTTCAAATCCCTTTCCCAGGCAAGGCTTTTTCTTTTTAAATCAGGTACCTCAAGGCTCTATCAACAAATTCCAAAATCACTGTCCTATTTTTGAGTACCCCCTACAGGAGCATCCTACTTCTGGTACTACAGTCTTAATTTGCTAGAGTTGCCTAACAAACTACTATAGAATGAGTGGCTAATACAAAAGAAATGCATTGTCTCATATTTCTGGAGACTAGAAGTCAGAGATCAAAGTTTCAAAGGGTTGGTTCCTTCTGAACCTGGGAAGGAGACTCTGTTCCATGCTTTTCTCCCAGTTTCTGGTGGTTTTCTGGCAATATTTGACATTGCTAGACTTATAGAAGCAGCACCCATGTTTCTGCCTTCATTTCCACATGGCATTCTCCTGGTGTGTGCCCAAAATGTCTCTTTTTATCAGGACACCAGTCATATCTGATTAAGAACCCACTCTACTCCAGGCTGACATCATCTTAGCTAATTAAATTTGCAACAATCCTATTTCCAAATAAGGTCATATTCTGAGTTCTGAGGTACTAGTGGGGTAGGATTCTATTAATACATATAAATTTAGGGAACACAGTTCTATCTATGACAAAGTGTTTTTTCATATATGCTTTGTACTTTTTAAATATATCCTAAATGAATAATTTCTTGTTGTTAATATAACCTAAGTGCATGAAAGAAAACTTCTAAATAAATATATGTTTTCTAATTAAAGCTTAGCACTAAATTAATATGCAAAGAAACTAGAGACCTGATTATCTTTGATACTTGAACCAAAATTTATTTCTGTGACTCCAAGGAATTCTACAAAGAAATATATCTAGTTACAAAGCTTATGTATACAGTTTTTATAGTTATAACTACAGATGGTTATGTTTGTATTCAGTGAGACTCACAATTAAAGTGGGTAGGTGTCTTGATAATTCAGACATACAATGTTTCAGAGGAAATCAGCAAAAAAGACTGAAGGACAAGATACAAGGAAGAGATTCATTGATTGCTGAGATTACTCAATCCACTGTGTCTTTGCTGATTCAAAATGGAATTCACCCAAAGTACAATATCATCAGCTCACAGTGAGAGAAGTTCTGTGATCTTGCTCTTCTCACCTGCTTACATAGGTGGTCTTTGGAAAGTAAAACCAAAGCCATCTCTGAAAAGGCCCCATTGTATTATATGGAGATATGAACAAGGGTCCTCTATCATGTCAATGAAACCTACATCTGAGTAGCATTTTCCTCACAAAGAGTATCAATCCTAACATTAATTGAAAGCTAGGCATCCTAAAAATGTGAATTAAAATGATCTCTGGACCTCTATTTTCTTTCAAAGAAAATACATAGCTTTACTAGGATATTTGCATACCAGTTCACAGTTTATTTTACATATGCATCTATAGTTATATTTACATTTCAAAGTACTTTATATCCCTGTGAAGTTCACCTGTATTTCTTTCTCTTCATTTGATGCATGAAAAATTGAGACAGAGAAATAAAATTCAACTTGCCAGACTTCAAACTGGTTTAACTGGGACAAGTAAGCAACATAGTTAGCTACAGAGGTACTAAATCAAATCCCTTACAATTATACAGTGGAAGTCACAGATAGATTCAAGGGATTCGATCTGATAGATAGAGTGTCTGAAGAATTATGGACTTAGGTTCATAACTTTATACAGGAGGCAGAGATCAAAACCATCCCCAAGAAAAAGAAATGCAAAAAGGCAAAATGGTTGTCTGAAGAGGCCTTACAAATTGCTGAGAAAAGAAGAGAAGTGAAAGGCAAAGGAGAAAAGGAAAGATATACCCATCTGAATGCAGAGTTCCAAAGAATAACAAGGAGAGATAAGAAAGCTTTCCTCAGTGATCAATGCAAAGAAATAGAGGGAAATCATAGAATGGGAAAGACTAGCGATCTCTTCAAGAAAATTAGAGATTCAAGGGAACATTTCAGGCAAAGATGGGCACAATAAAGACAGAAATAGTATGGATCTAACTGAAGCAGAAGATATTAAGAAGAGGTGGCAAGAATACACAGAACTATACAAAAAAGATCCCAATGACCTAGATGACCACGATGGTGTGATCACTCACCTAGACCCAGCATCCTGGAGTGTGAAGTCAAGTGGACCTTAGGAAGCTTCACTATGAGCAAAGCTAGTAGAGGTGATAGAATTCCAGCTGAGCTATTTCAAATCCTAAAAGATGATGCTGTGAAAGTGCTGCACTCAGTATGCCAGGAAATTCGCAAAACTCAGCAGTGGCCGCAGGACTGGAAAAGGTCAGTTTTCATTCAAATCTCAAAGAAAGGCAATGCCAAAGAATGCTCAAACTACCATAAAATGCTCATCTCACACACTAGCAAACTAATGCTCAAAACTCTCCAAGCTAGGCTTCAACAGTCCGTGAACTGAGAACTTCCAGATGTTCAAGCTGGATTTAGAAAAGGAAGAGGAAAGTGAAAGTGAAAGTCACACAGTTGTGTCCAACTCTTTGTGACCCCATGGACTATATAGCCTGTGGAATTCTCCAGGCCAGAATACTGGAGTGGGAAGCCTTCCCCTTCTCCAGGGGGTCTTCCCAATCTAGGGATCAAACCCAGGTCGTCACATTGCAGGCAGATTCTTTACCAGGTGAGCCACAAGGGAAGCCCAAAGGCAGAAGAACTAGAGATTAAATTGCCAACATCTGTTGAATTACAGAAAAAGCAAGAGAATTCCAGAAAAACATCTACATCTGACTATGCTAAAGCCTTTAACTGTGTGGATCACAATATACTGTGGAAAATTCTTCAAGAGATGGAAATACCAGATCACCTTATCTGCCTCCTAAGAAATCTGTATGCAGGTCAAGAAGCAACAGTTAGAAGCAGACATGGAACAATGGGCTTGTTCCAAATTGGGAAAGGAGTACATCAAGGCTGTATATTGTCACCTTGCTTATTTAACTTATATGCAGAGTACATCATGTGAAATGCCAGGCTGGATGAAGCACAGTTCAGTTCAGCCACTCAGTGGTGTTCAACTTTGCAACCCCATGGACTGCAGCACGCCATGCTTCCCTGTCCATCACCAACACCCAGAGCTTGCTCAAACTCATGTCCATTGAGTCAGTGTTGCCATCCAACCATCTCATCCTCTGTTGCCCCCTTCTCAGATTGCAGGGACAAATATCAATAACCTCAGATATATAGATGATACCACTCTTATGGCAGAAAGTGAAGAGAAAGTAAACAGCCTCTGGATAAAAGTGAAAGGGGAGAGTGGGAAAGCTGGCTTAAAACTCAACATTCCAAAAACAAAGGTCATGGCATATGGTCCATCACTTCATGGCAAATCGATGGGGAAACAATGGTAACAGTGACAGACTTCACTTTCTTGGGCTACAAAAGCACTGCAGATGGTGACTGCAGCCATGAAATTAAAAGACGCTTACTCCTTGGAAGGAAAGTTATGACCAACTAGACAGCATATTAAAAAGCAGAGACATTACTTTGCCAAAAAGTGTCCATCTGATCAAAGCTATAGTTTTTCCAGTAGTAATGTATAGATGTGAGATTTGGACCATAAGGAAAGCTGAGTGCTGAATAATTGATGCTTTTGAACTGTGGTGTTGGAGAAGACTCTTGAGAGTCCCTTGGACTGCAAGGAGATCCAACCAGCCAATCCTAAAGGAAATCAGTCCTGAATATTCACTGGAAAGACGGATGGTGAAGCTGAAACTCCAAAACTTTGGCCACCTGATGTGAAGAACTGACTCATTGGAAAAGACCCTGATTCTGGGAAAGATTGAAGGCAAGAGGAGAAGTGGACGATAAAGGATGAGATGGTTTGGATGCATCACCGACTCAATGGGCATGAGTTTGGGCAAGCTCCAGGAGTTGGTGAAGGACAGTGAAGGACAAAGAGTTGGACACAACTGAGGATCTGCACTGAATTAATTTCTAGGGGTGAAGTGAAGTGAAGTTGCTCAGTTATGACCGACTCTTTGCGATCCCATAGGCTGTAGCCTACCAGGTTCCTCTGTCCATAGGGTTTTCCAGGCAAGAGTACTGGAGTGGATTGCCATTTCCTTCTCCAGGGGATCTTCCCAACCCAGGGCTTGAACCCAGGTCTCCCATGTTGTAGACAGACGTTTTACCATCTGAGCCACCAGGGAAGTCCACTGCAGGGAAGGGAACTGCACTGAATTCATTGATAGGGGTACTGGTTAATATAAATTAGTCAAAGACCAATTCATTCAGAAACTCAGCTGGATGACTACTGGGTACATGCCCTGAGAAAACCATAATCCAAAAAACATATGCACCCCAGTGTTCATTACAGCACTATTTACAATAGCCAGTTCTTGGCAGCAACCAAAATGCTCATTGACAGATGAATAGATGAAGAAGATGTGATACATATACACAATGAGATATTATTCAGCTATAAAAAGGAATGAAATTGAGTCATTTGTAGTGATGTGCATGGACCTATATATAGTCTGCTATACAAAATGAAGTTGTCAGAAACAGAAAACCAAGTCTTGTATATTAATGTATATATTCAGAACCTAGACTCTGGGAGAGAGAAAAGGACAGGGAAGCCTGGTGAGATGCAGTCCAGGGGTCGCAAAGAGTTTAACAAGACTTGCTCCTGAACAACAACATGGAATCTATAAGAAGGGTACGGATGAAGCTATTTGCAGGTCAGGAGAGGAGATGCAGATGTAGCGAATAGCCATGTGGACACAGAGGAGAAAGGGAAGGTGGGGTGAACTGGGAGAGTAGCACTGGCATAAATACACTCCCACGTGTGAAACAGCCAGTGGGAAGCTGCCGCCTCACACAGACAGCTCAGCTCAGGGCTCTGTGGTGACCTGGGGGGTGCAACGGGGGTAGGAGGGAGGGAGGGAGGGAGGTCCAAGAGGGTGGGGATGTATGTGTACATATAGCTGATTCACTTTCTCATACCGCAGAAACTAACACAACATTGTAAAGCAATTATACTCCAATAAAATAATAACATTTACAAATGGGGAAATATGAAATTATACTAATTTACAAAAAAAAATGAAAGAAAATAAACCAAAATATCCATTTAGAAAGAAAGAAAGAAACTCAGCTGGGACAAGGCAGTCACTGTGATTCTACATAACTCTTCATGTCACTTTTTAAGTTCTTGGTTGCCTCTTGGTTTGCATCTACCCGTGAAGAAATAAAATTATTTTATTGTCAAACAAAGCATATTCCACAAAGCACTCTTCATCTAAATTTTCAAAAAGCAACACCTGCTTTCTTAGGGAACACCATTGTTACATCTGTAATTAATGCAAGGGGATCAGCTGGCCTCTACATAAAAATTGCTTTATTTTAGTCTCCCTGGAAATCCACTTAAATCAAGGAGCAGAGAATTTCCAAGGGATTCTCCATAAAATGTGAAGAATGAAAAGAATTAAGGGTATGCATTGCACAGCACAAGCAGACATAAAGGTAGCCTAGAGAACTGGATGGCAATCTCTAATGGAGACGTTTGCAAAAAAAAAAAAAAAAAAAAAAGAATAAAAATGAGAAAAAAAAATAGTCGGTAACATTTATTAACGGCTTACTCTGTGCCAGGCACTGATCCAAAGGCTTCTTACATAACGCATATTTGATCTTCACATCAGTCCTGTGATGCGGCATTGTTATTATTAGGCTTCTCTGATTAGAAAACAGGGCAAGGATAACTTACCCAAAGACAGACAGCCACTGCTGGATCAAGTTAACCATCAGACCCAGGCAGTCTTATCCAAAACCTTAAGCTAAATGCAGCTTTTTGTGCAAATGCATTTGTAGATGTCAGAGGGTAAGTAAAATTCTGACTGTTAAGATGCAGATAAAATGATAGATTACAGTGTTAAGAATTACATTTATGAATCCTCTGGAGAAACAGTGAAATGTTTTTAGCGTTGAGTGAAAAAGAAGACAAAATGGTATGGACATTTCATGTTTTAAAAATGCTTTTATACATAAATGGAGAAAAAGGCAGCAACATACCATTAAACAAGGGTGGATTATGATTTCTAATTGCCTGGAACATTATGTTCTTTTACCATAAAGAATGTTTCGTTGGCTTGGAGAAGAACAGAAGCCGCTATAGGTGTTTGATACTAGGACACATAAAAAGAGTTGAGGACACAAATTCGATGATAATGATGGCTTCTACTATGATACAGGTTAAATTCTAATTAAAAGGCTTTTTAGCAGAAATTTCTATGAAGAACCATGTAGGTTTCTGGAAACAGTCTCTGGAAAGGGCATTGTCTAAGAAGCAGTATGACCCCTAGAAAAATAAATTTGTATGAAATATATTCATTCAATGTTAACGCCAGGGTTGCATTAAGTAGTGATTAAAAACAGCTGGGAAGTTGAACTGAGACAAATACCAATTGCAACAAAGTACATATTATCTATTTAAGGCATATTATAAATCTTGTTTACAAAATGAATACCATGACAATAATAAAAGTGCAATTCTTTGGATAAAAAAGAATTTTGAGGAGTAGGAAAAAAGCCAATCTGCTTTTCACGATATCATGTAATGCCAAAATAAGGGGTTTAATTCTCATTTCCCTTACTCACCCACATTTAGGTAACATCTGTTAAGTCTCATAGTGTTACGTAAGCATTGTAAACCCTCTTGCTTATAAACTCAAATCTACTCCATGCTGCAGATATTGCCTGCAATTGTGTATGGAATAATGGAATAATATTGGTGACTGTGGCCAAGTCCAACTCAAAAACACTTGTCCAAGGAAAGAGAGAAAATTGTATTCATCACCACTGGGGAAGGAAAACTAAACAGAGCTGACTGGCCTACAGCAACTCTTCCCTACCTGAAACAAACGAACAAAAAACAAAAAAGGGCAGAAGTGGCAGAGCATCAGCTTGGTTTGGGTAAAAGTTTTGGAGGAAAACTGTGAACAGGCAGGAATCTACATCCAGGTCAGCAAAGAGGTCCATAAGAGGACCAAGTTTTGAAGGCTCAAGTTTTGAATTCACAGCAATTGTTTGGAGAACTCTGATCCAACACAGACCACGATGTTGAAGATTAGAGTCATATTTACCTAAATATTCAGGAGGCAAGCAGCCCCACATGACATCAGAGCAAAACTGGGGCACTGGTCTAGGATCTTTTTTTTTTTTTAACATTTAGTTATTTGGCTGCATGGCATGTGGAATCCTAGTTCCCAGACCAGGGATCAAATTCTTGCCGCCCCCCCCCCCCCAACCCCTGCTTCATTGGAAGCATGGAGTTCCAACCACTGGATCATCAGGGAAGTCCCTGGCCTAGGATCTTAAAGCTGAGAAATGGGACTCTAGTGCAATGCAACATGAATGAAATTACTACCCTAGAGCTGAGCCAAGGGGTACCCTTGTCTTGATTGCCAAGCTAGTGGACATCCAGCTCTGGGAAAGAAGATGACTATTATTACAGGGACCACAGTGATGCTTGGGTCAGAGAACAGTGTTAGCGCTTGTGTCAGAGGACAATGGTGACATAGCCCCAAGACCAACATGAAAATGTGAGGGAACAATGGCCCCTCCAGGCAGGTAGATAGAGCAGAAAACAAAGAACATTTACTGATACATTGGCCAGAGCAATGGAGGCCAAGAAATGAACTCATCAACTAGCCAATCAGAGGAAACCCTACTGCTTGGTGGTTAATACAGCTTCCAGTGACACTCAGTCCTGAGAGAGGAGAGGAGAACCTTGAAAACTCAGCTCAAGATAACTGAGAAGAGTCTTCATCCTGCTCTGTTTGCTGGGACAGACCACTCCAGAGCCCAACATCCTCCTAAGGGGTAGCTATCAAGCAAGCCTTGCATCCACAGATCACGGGTACCTGGATGCTAGCACACAGATGCTAGCCCCGATAAGGCTTCTGGGGGAAGGTAGTGCCAGATTAAAGAGGAAGATTTTGAGCTGAAGTTAGAATGTGCCACTGAAATGTTCCAAGGGAGGCAGGCCTCAGATGTGGAGAAGCAATGGTGATGGATAGAAAAATTGCCTGGACCAGAATTAGAAATTACACAAAGTCAAAAGTCATGGCTCTCTCTGTCTCCAGGGCAGAATAGCAGTCAGACAGGCCTGCAGGACTGTGGATGGTGTACGGATCTGCACAGCAGGTTTCTGAACATGCACTGACAGGAAGGAGAAAAGACTTCAACCTCCCCAGGCTTTGGCAGTGAGCTGGATACCAATCCTTCATGATTTTAATCTGGAAAATCAGATCCAGCTGGAGCAAAGTGGAAAGAAAATGATTGACAGTGAGATGCAGTTCAAGAAACCAAACCTGCACAAAATGGCTGAGACTTTCTGCCCCCAATTCTTGTGAACTTAGGAAAATAGACATCTGTTTCCTACAGGACATCTGCTAGCCTTAGAAACCAACCTCACAGAGATCTGGAAGCTTAAGCTCAGATTCCCAGACCCAAGTTTATGAAGGAAGCTGAACCCCCAACCAGGCAGTGTCCTCAGGTAAGGTCATTCTTAGATTCCTCACTTCTGGTCAGACAGGTCTTCAGAACAACTCAGAGTCTCATTTCTTTTCACGTTCATATGTGGTCTCCCAGGCAAGCACAGCCATCAGGGTCCAGGTGTTTATGGTACAGATTTAAGAATATATCAATACAAAGTGGTATCCAAGATTTTCTGAAGTAGAAAAGCATCCCACAGCCAAGCTATGCCATGAAAGAGACTCCCAAGCACAGTCCCAGAGAAGAGCACTGCCCATCACCTAAGGAAGAAGTACTGGGTAAGGATGGCCAGAGGACAAATTACATGCTATTTCTTGTCTTTTTCTCATTCATTCCCCCAGAGAGATCATCTGCATTGGATGATCACACAAAATGGAAATACTTTTCTTCCAGATAGAATAAGATGGAAAAATATATGTTTATTAGAATTTCAGGAAATTATATGAAACAAAAAATGACCTGCTTGGTTGGCCCCTAAAAAACAATTTAAAAGAAGTAGGGAAATGACACAGGTGGGGAAAGAGTGAAGGAATAGATCGTGCCTCCAGAGTGGCTGTGCGGGGTAGGGAATTCTCCTTCTGAGAACCTAGTTAAGGATATCTGCTGATCAAGGACAGGAAGCAGGAAAGAGGCAGGACAATGGTCATATTCAGCCGTGAGTCTCCACTGTGACTCCCTACGTCCTGCACACGATGCAAGCAGCAGGCCTCTCAACCCAGGTTCCCACAAGACTGGGGTGAAGGTGATAGGAACAGCAACAGGAGCAGACAGGAGCCTCTACCGAGGAAAAACACTGGAGAAAACTTCAGAAAGTGAGTGAGCACAGCCCTTTCACAGGCCATTAATCTGGGGCAAAACTCCAAGGGCCAAGAAAACGTCTGAGTTTACGAGACTCCGTTTAAAACTGGAAAATAGGTTTCCCTAGTCACGAACACACTGCCTAGTTCAGAATAGAAATTCATTCAATATTTATTAAAGAAGCAGTGGCTTCAGCTTTAAACTTTACATATCCACTCCGTGCCAAGATCTACATCCCTGTTTTGAAGCATCTAAGAGGCACGGCCTGCTCTCAGCAACACCTGCTCATTCAGCAATTAACACGAGCGCAGTAGATGCCCCATGAGGAGAGCCAAGACAGAAGAGGCTGCTGCACTCCTAGGTGCCACCAGGCTGCAGGTTCAAAACAGTGGCTATATAGGGTGTCCAAGTATTTGTTGAGAAACAAGAAAGATGTTTTTATTCATACCACAAACCGGTGTTAAACATTTTGTTATACATATTTCAATCTAATTATTTTCCCTTATACTCCTAGATACTTACTTTTTATTGGGTATAATTTACACATAATAAAACATGTGTATGAGTTCAATGACCTTTTCCTTGATTTATTCAAGCAGATAACCCTTTATTGCCTATTAAATGCAGGCTGAGTTATCCCACAGGTGAGTTTTCTCTTAATGTCTTTTTTTAAAGATCTGAATAGACAATTTACAAAATAAATACAAATTACCAATAATTTAAAAAATTTTTCAGAAAAATGTATGCCAATATCTTAACCCTGTAGGCAGATTTTTTTTTTTAATTCTTGCCAAAGATGACTTTTTTTTTTCAAGAATATGAGGTTTCTTTGGTTTGTTTGTGGTTTTCAGCTGTATGGATACCTTGGCACAATAATACTTCGCAGGTGCTGTAGTGGTAAATCAGCCTGCCAATGCAAGAGATGCAGGAGACACAGGTTTGATCCCTGGGTGGGAAAGATCTCCTAGAGAAGGAAATGGCAACTCACTCCAGTATTCTTGCCTGGATAATCCCATGGATAAAGGAGCCTAGCAGTCTAAGTCCATGGGGTTGAGGAGTGTTGGACACAACTGAAGCGACTTAGCACACACAGTGATCCTATGAGAAAGAGCAGGCTATAGGGGCTATAAGGGCTATAGTCCATAGGGTTACAAAGAGTCAGACGTGACTTAGTGACTGAGCACACACACGTGCATTATGTCCAGGAGTGGGACTGCAGCATCGTATGGTGACTCCTTTTTTAGTGTTTCTTAAGAACTCTCCATACTGCTTTCCATAGTGGCTGCACCAACTTACATTACAATCAACAGGGCAGCAGGGTTCCCTTTTCTCCACACCTGCTCCAGCATTTATTATTTGCAGGCTTTTTAATGATGGCCACTCTGACAGTTACTTCACTGTAGTTTGATTTACATCAATGGTTTTTGACAGTTGCAAATATCTATGTAGCCACCACCCCAATCATAATACAGAACATTTCCAAAACCTCAGAGAGTTCCCTCTTCCCAAGCCCCAGCCCCAAAACAATCAACCACAGCCCTGACCTCTATCACCACTGATGAGTTTTGTTTGTTCTCAAACTTCACATGCATTCTTTCATGTAGGGTTTCTTTTGCTGGACACAGTATTTCAAGGTTTGCTCCACAAGTCACTTATGGAGCATATTAGTCCGGAAGGAAAACTGCACTTGGGAAAAGTTAAGGGAGTTAAATAAATTGGCTACAAAGTTTGGGTAGAGATTAGAGAATGCACAAGCACCCTGGAATCAGTAATGACCAAGATTCCTGAAGGAGTCCCTGAGGGAGGGAGGGAGGGAGGGAGGGAGGGTGACCCCCTGAGCCAGAAGAGAGCAGATAGCTATGTTAGGTGCAGTGGCCTTTGGCTGGGCCACAGACAGTCTGGAGAACCATGCAGGAGGAAAGCCAGAGGAAACATACCATTTCTTTTGCTTCTGATTGACCCAATGACCCAACACAACTTAAGCCAGAGGATGGGAGGGCCTGTAGGTTTCCTTCTAGGAGGCCCACTCAGTGAGTTGGAGGAACCTAGAGAGGAATGGCACCCCACTCCAGTACTCTTGCCTGGAAAATCCCATGGATGGAGAAACTTGGTAGGCTGCAGTCCATGGGGTCACTAGGAGTCGGACACGACTGAGCGACTTCACTTTCACTTTTCACTTTCATGCATTGGAGAAGGAAATGGCAACCCACTCCAGTGTTCTTTGCCTGGAGAATCCCAGGGACGGGGAAGCCTGGTGGGCTGCAATCTATGGGGTTGTACAGAGTCAGACACGACTGAAGCGACTCAGCAGCAGCAGCAGCAGCAGCAGAGAGGAAAACAGATCCATCCTAAATTACAATGTATTTAGACTACACCAGGTGGCACTAGGTTTGTCCCTGGTTTGGGAAGATCCCCTGGAGAAGGAAATGGCAACCTGCTCCCATATTCTTGCCTGGACAATCCCATGGGTGGAGGAATATGTTGGGCTACAGTCCATGGGGTTGAAGAGAGTCAGACACAACGGAGCGACTAAGGCACAACACTGCAGGTGGTGCTAGTGGTAAAGAACCTGCCTGCCAATGCGGGAGACATAAAAGATGTGGGCTTGACCCCTGTCCTGGGAAGATCGCTAGAGGAGGATAGGACAGCCCACTCCAGTATTCTTGCCTGGAGAATCCCATGGACAGGAGAGCCTGGCGGGCACAGTCCATAGAGTCGCAGAGTCAGACACGACCGAAGCCACTTAGCACAGCACAGCAGGTACTGAGTCAGCAAAGACAGGGTGGGGCTCGAGGACAGCCTCCTCTGGCATAAGCATTAGTCCAAAGGCAAAGACACCTCCTTGTCTTGCACTTAATGAGGTCATGCTGCCTGGAGGAATGGCATCTAAAACAGAAGCTTTGCAGCATCTGAACAAGAAACTCTGACCCTGAAAACCATGGAGCAAGGGCAACAGAAATGCACTGGTGGCTGATGACCCTGTACAACCTTCCACGCATAGCACTCAGCTACTAAGAGACAATTGAAGGGAAACAAGTTCTTAGGGCACATAAGCAGTGGCTTCAGGCAATGAATGTATGGGGACTCAGAGCTGATACAACCCAGTGCAGTCCAGGTACTCCAGCTCTTTTAGGAGAAATCCAGAGAATGGGTAAAGGTGTAGAGATAGGACTAAGCTTAACCCATAGGAGGAGCAGAAAGACTATAATCTGACCGCAGGGAGGAGCACAGTTAGGAAAGTTCTAGCTAATTAGCTCCCACCCTCTGACTCCCAGGACCCTGTCCACCCGGGTGCCAGGTCTTACTGACTTTTTTTTTTTTTCCCTCATGATCCATTTCAGAACTTGCTTTTCACTGCCACAATCACAACACTGGTCTTAGCTGAGCCTCTCTCCTGGATGACTCCAATCACTTTCTACTGTATTCATCGTGAGTCATCCACCTTGCCCACTGACACGGGACAGATTTTCTTAAAAATCTGTTGTGATTCTGTCTTTCTTAGCATCTCTGTAATGCAACTCAGAATTCAACTCAGAATTCCCCACGTTTTAATCACTTACCCTCCCCTTGCCTTTTTTTTTTAAATTAAAAATATTTGTGTTTTTTTATTTTATTGAAGTATAGGGGCTTCCCTGGGGGTTCAATGGTAAAGAACCCACCAGCCAATGGAGGAGACATGGGTTCTATCCCTAGGTTGGGAAGATCCCTTGCAGAAGGAAAGGGCAACCCACTCCCGTATTCTTACCTGGAAAATACCATAGACAGAAGAGCCTGGTGGGCTACAGTATATGGGGTCACAAAGGGTCAGACACAACTTAGTGACTAAACAACAACATTGAAGTATAATTGTTTTACACTGCTGTGTCCCCTGCCTTTTTAGCTATGGGAACATTGTAGAGACTTACCCTCTTATCCAATTTACAAGGGTGCAACATAGTATGGTGAGCTATGGGCGCTGGAGATCTATGAGCTACAGATCTCTAGAACCTATCACTGTTACAAAACCTTATCACCTCAAAGAGGATAGTCTGCAGTCTAAACTGGAGGCTCTCCTCCCCGCTCTATGCCTTTACTTGCCCCTCACATGCCTGAGATGCCCCTGCCCTTTGGCAAGGGGCGTCTCCTTCCTCCCTGTGTCCTCCCACAGCCTGTTCTGGTCAATCAAGTGTCCTTTCTCCTAGGCTGCAGGAGATAACTGCTGTTTGTGTCCATGTGGTGTTAACCCTGTTGGGCTGTGACTTGCTTACATTCTAGCCTCACAGCTACACTTTTTGAACCCGTTTCATTCTTCCATAACAGGTATCTGGGGTTAATAGTAAATGCCATGAGTGCACTGAGGTCCTGACAGAGTATCTGGCACACGGTGGGTACTGAACACAAAAGCACTGTTCAGAGTAGGTGGTCATTTCAAAAGGAGGAAGACCGGGACAGATGGAGGGAGGGAAGAAATATCAGAAAGAGGGAAGGAAGGAAGGAAGAAGGAATATTCCAGGTATGTGAGGCAGGGGGACACAACATTGTAAATCAACTATAATCTAATTAAATGAATAAATAATTTGAATTTAAATAAAAGGCAAGAGGGAGGTGGGTAAGAGATTAAGACAAAGGAGGGGAACACTGAAATTCTGAGTTTCATTCCAGAGTTGTTAAGAGAAATCTTGTATCAGGGGATTTGCAGAATCACAACAGATCTTCAGGAAAATCTGTCTTGTGTCAGTGGGTGACAAGGATGACCCACAATGAAGACAGTGGGAATGACTGGAGTCATCCAGGAGAGAGGTTCAGATCAGAGCAGAGTGGTGGCCCCAGCAATGAAAAGAGACAGTACTGAGATGAATTGTGAGGAAGAAATCAATACGATCTGGCAATTGGATGGACAGGGTCCTGGAAGAACAATGTGGAATGAAAAAGTAACCAATAACTTGAGAATTTCAGCAGGGGTGGGATGAGCTCTAGAGGGGAGCAGTCTTGGGCAGAACCTGGCATGGAGGGAAAGGGCAACAGTGATTTGATTTGGACAAACTACATTGAGCTTGCTGCAAGGCAACAAATGGAGGAAGCAGAGGGAGCCAGATGGAAAAGCCATCCTCCGAGAAGTGATTGGCCAGGTGCTGCGCGGGACAGATTGCTGAGGGAAAGAGGATATTGACGAGAAGAGGGTGAAATCTTGGGGTCCCTCTGTACTCAGTTGCTCAGCCACCAACCATGCTGCAAAGACACAAGGATTTAGCAGTGCTCAAATTCCTGGCTGGCTGAGGGTTTTGGCCAGAGGACATTTCTGAAGCACAGTAATACTCCTTAAACCCCAGCCGGCCTGCACACTTTAAGTCAGAAGTCGCCAGTGGCACTTGGTTTCTAGACTAATCTTGATTTGCTTAAATCAAATTGTCAGGAATCCTGCTTCTGGGAACTGCTGAACCAAACTCTCATTAAACATGCAGCCCTGCAGTTTGTTTTTGTGATTTTCTTAAGGGTAACAATTAACCTTTAAAAAGTTTGACCTTTCCATAAAGGTAGCCCGTAGTTGGTGGGAGCTCTGAGGTGCTGGGTAAATGTTGCAGAGAAGTGATGACCTCGTAAGAAACATGGACAAATGCGGCTACATGGACAAGTGCTGCTACAGTTTCCTTAATACTTTCCCTCTTAGAAGTGATTCCATTTGTTCATACTGTTTATTTGTGAAATGAAGCCATCCAGTGGAGTCTGGCGGGCTGCCTTGAGCACGGTGGGAATCCTGCTTCCCAGAAGAAGAGGTGAGGCCTCTGGAGAGGTTTTCTTCTCGCCAGCTTCCCAGGCAGCACACTTGAAATGGTGGAGACTCACCTAAGATTATCTTAAAGCTTGCTGGCAGCCGCCACCTCCAGACTCAGCCTGTCCTAAACCAGATCAGTGGGAAACCAGCCCAGCAGCCTGTGAGGGGCCCTCCTGGCCACCAGCCTCTCCTGTGCACCATTCATGCAGTTCCCCATCGAGGTGATCTTTCTTCTTGAAAGTCTCCCGGTGTCATTCCCTGATAAAAACCCCCACTGTTCTCATGCTGATCCTCAATGAGGGCCCTGTGATCTGGCCTCTTCTCACATCTCCAGCTGTATAACTGCTCTGAGACCCTGCCTCTCCCAGCACACACACACACGCACACACACACACACACACACACACACACACACACCATTCCTGTGGCTCCCCAGATCCCTTCACACACTCTCTACTCCCCAAGACTTCCAGTTCTTTGTAGGCTGATGCTTATCTTTCCTTTGAACTCACTTCCTCCCCTGGAGAGCCTGCTCTGACCACTTCCTCAGAGCTGGGCATCCTTGACACACCGGTAGCATCCTACAGATGCCTGTCTCACAACAAGAACTCTGCTGTCCTATTCATCCTCTGAACTGGTGCCAGCTCCCCAAGAGCCATACGCAGAGATGACCCTTCAAGAGTCTTTATGCAATCAATACAAGAATATTCACTGGTGAAACGTTCTCCTCCAAGGATTAGTCCTGTAAAGTACAGAGGCACAATGTTCTCAGACTCTTTCTGGAAAATGGAAACACTTCAAGTATCCAGAAGATTCTAACCAAGGTGCTGCATGCAAATGAATTTAACTGAAGAGGAAAGGACAGTTTACAAAGGGCAGTGTTGATGGAATCCACAACAGATAGGGTAGCACCCAGGCCTGAAGAAATGAAGAAAGAGAAGAATCTTTGAGCCCAAAGGAACACTCAACAGGTGTCATCGCCTGTCTGATGGTTCTTAGCTGTGGTACCCAGACCAGCAGCATCAACATCACCCAGTTACAGAAGCTCTGGGGATGGGGATCTGCCATCTGTGGTAGAACAGCCTCCCAGTGATGCTGGTACACATCAAAGTTTGGTATCTCCTGCTCCGGACTCCAGATCAGCAGTTGATAGACTATGGCTGTACTAGATGTGATCTGCTACCTGTTTTGTTATAGCCCATGAGCTAGAAATGACTTTACATTTTCAAATGGTTATATTTTAAATGGGTCTTAATTACCTAAATCATAGCCTTAACTTCATCTCTTGTGACACAAAGCTTGAAATATTTACCATCTGGCACTTTATAGAGTTCACAAAACTCTGCTCTAGGAGAACACAGTTAGGGTTCAAGAACCACTTTGCCTCCGTTTCCCATCCTGATGCCTCCATGGGCCAAACAAAAGCCAGGGAGCAAGGGAAAAATTGCCAGAACTGAACTCCTGGAGCACGGGGCAGAGGGAGCTGGAGACTATACAGGGTAGCGTGGGAAGGGGTAACAAACAGAGGGCCACCCCACACAGCACACTTACACTAATTTTAGACTTCACAAAGATAGCCATCTCCTTTTACAACAATATGTATCTTCTGAGAGAGGAGGGAAAGTAGTGGAAGAAGGCAAAGACCTGTCAAGATGCAGGGGCAAGAGAAAGAGAGGAGGGGAAGTGTCAGGGTCAAAGTGGTTAAGACCATGAAGCACAAAAAGCCAGGGTTTTATTCCTGTACCCTCCACACATAAGCTGAGCCATCGTAGACAAGTCACCTAACCTCTCTGTGCCTCAAATGACTCATCGGTGAAACAGAGGAAAAGAAGAGCACTTGCCTTACAGAGGCGTGTTGCAGATGAATGAAACATGGCATGTGAAGCTCTTCCATCGAGGGCTGGGTTCCCAGATACGCATGGAAAGATGCCACTCAGCTAGCCTTCACCAAGCACATCTTTCCTCCAGGATCCATGTGAGGTGGTAGTGATAAAGATGGGATGACAGGTGGCCCACCCTCAAGGAACTCAGGGTATAGTGGGGAAGAGAGACAGACTACAAGGTCATCAAAGACAGTGAAGAGCTAACTTCCTGTAAGGCCAAGGTGCTTCTCAGAAGCAGGCCGTTCAAACTCAGGCTCAAGGTGTAGCTCTGGGGAAGGACCTTCCAGGGAGATGGAATAGTGTGGACAGGCCCTTTTGCAAGCTGTGCTTGGGAACTTGCAAACAGCTTTACATAACTACAGTTTGGATTCCAACTACAGGGGCTAGAGATGAGGCCAAAGAGATAAACAGGGACAGATTACAGGGGACCTTGCATGCCAGGCTAAAGAGCTTACCTCTAACAATTTGGGAGACACTCATAGTGGGAGCCATAAAATCACTGGGCAGTGCTCAATGCAGAGCACACAGAAAGCAGTGAGAGTGCCTCTCAAGACAAGCACCAATTATATGCCCAGATTAGAGCACACCAGCACCTGGGACATGGTGGGGAGCATCCCGGGGACCCAAGTGAGCACACACACCTCGGTTAGTTAGACGATGAACTTGGCTTCCACGGAGCAGGTAGGTGCACAGGTCCACCCAGAGGCTGTCTGGGTATCAGAGGGTCCATTAAGCTCTCTCAAGATGTACGTTGGACAAAACTGCACTCCAGCTCCTTTCTTGTTTGTAGGAAAACAAATGAAAAGGATTCATTACCTAGAAGGCCAGCAAAGATAATCTTCTCTTATCAGATAATGAGAGGGCTGTCCAGGAGCTAGGCATAAAAGCAAATCCATTGCAGACGCTGATCCAAGATGTGAAGGCAGCCTCACCAACTATCTGTGTTCTTCAGAAATAAAAGATACTCCATAAATTCCAGACACAATTAGAAATGCGAAGGTAACAGAGTCATAGAGGGAGACATGAAGGGAAGAAAAATATTGGTTCTAGAAAGATGGTTAAGGTTAACAGGGGGAAATATTAATATTGATTTCTACTTTAATAGCAGCAAAGATAATCCCATTGAACTAGAGACTCAGTTAACACATCTGATTTTTCACCCAAGCTCCAAAGGCAAAGTTGGCTGTGGTGAACATGATAAAAGTGAAAGTGAAGTCGCTCAGTTGTGTCCAACTCTTTGTGACTCCATGGACACCAGGCTCCTCCACCCATGGGATTTTCTAGGCAACAGTACTGGAGTGGGTTGCCATTTTCTTCTCCAACATGATAAAATTCTGTTCAAATCCATTTAAAAGAGTTTCCCTTCTTTTTTTTTTTGGTTATGAATATGTTTTTTTAATTTATTTATTTTAATCAGAGGCTAATTACAATATTGTAGTGGGTTTTGCCATACATTGACATGAATCAGCCATGGATGTATTTATGAATGAGTTCAATCAAAAGAAATGGAAACCCCATCCCCACAATATGAGTGGGTGGCTTATGAGTGCCATACCCTAGGTCTGTTGACGGGAGACTTGGCCATGGAGGGGCCACAGCAAGGGAGGGAGAGCTAAGAAAATATGCCCCTGCATGCCCACCGCCTCCATGCATCCTGGGGGACAGCAGAGCCAGGGCATAAGTGGTTTCCTCGATGAGCAAGTCAAGTGTTTGCTCTGAAACCTTGTGGGTCAGCATGCCCATGAGAAGCAAGCATGCCTGTGAGAAGCAAGCATGCCCCAAAAAACAAGAGCCAGCTTTCACCATTCTATGACAGCCAGTATGTCACCAATTCATACTTAAATTAGGAAAGAAAGGGGAGTGGACACAAGGTTATAAAAAGAGAAGGAAGCCATCAGGGTCTTTTTCCCCAGTCCCAGCTGGCCTCAAAATGATGACCAATTCCTGAAAATTCTGCTTCTGAAATAACTACTTTGTCAGCTCCAGCTCCTGTCAACACAGTCACATTCCTAGTTCAAGCCCCCAAGCTGTCTACCCTGGATGGTCTGGAAAGCCTCCTTATCCATCAGCTTGGGACAAATCCCATGTCACCCTCATCCATCCTGCCCTGGAGAACTGCCAGCAGAAGGACATGCCTAAAGTACCATTACAGTGAGAGCTTTTGCTTACCATTCTCCAATGGCCCCATTGCTTATGCTGTGATCCTAAATGGCAAACAGAGCCTGCAAGCCTCTGCTCCTGCACCCTTCCTGCCCCCAGCCTTCCCACTGTGTTGTCTTGCAGTCCCAGCTGACCTCAGTCCCCATAACACACACTTGGGGGATTCTGGCTCCTCCACACTTGTGGCCTGCAATGCCCTCTTCCTGCCTGTCTACCTGGCAAAGTGCTGCTCATCTTTATTAGTCAGCTGCTGTAATAAACACCCCTCAAACCATCAGAACTCCCACCATCATTCAGTTCAGTTCAGTTCAGTCGCTCAGCCGTGTCCGACTCTTTGTGACCCCATGAATTGCAGCACACCAGGCCTCCATGTCCATCACCAGCTCCCAGAGTTCACTCAGACTCACGTCCATCGAGTCAGTGATGCCATCCAGCCATCTCATCCTCTGTCATCCCCTTCTCCTCCTGCCCCCAATCCCTCCCAGCATCAGAGTCTTTTCCAATGAGTCAACTCTTCGCATGAGCTGGCCAAAGTACTGGAGTTTCATCTTTAGCATCATTCCTTTGAAAGAAATCCCAGGGCTGACCTCCTTCAGAATGGACTGGTTGGATCTCCTTGCAGCCCAAGGGACTCTCAAGAGTCTTCTCCAACACCACAGTTCAAAAGCATCAATTCTTCGGCGCTCAGCGTTCTTCACAGTCCAACTCTCACATCCATACATGACCACAGGAAAAACCATAGCCTTGACTAGGCGGACCTTAGTTGGCAAAGTAATGTCTCTGCTTTTGAATATACTATCTAGGTTGGTCATAACTTTTCTTCCAAGGAGTAAGCATCTTTTAATTTTATGGCTGCAATCACCATCTGCAGTGATTTTGGAGCCCCTCAAAAAATAAAGTCTGCCACTGTTTCCACTGTTTCCATTGTTTCCCCATCTATTTCCCATGAAGTGATGGGACCAGATGCCATGATCTTCGTTTTCTGAATGTTGAGCTTTAGGCCAGCTTTTTCACTCTCCACTTTCACTTTCATCAAGAGGCTTTTTAGCTCCTCTTCAATTTCTGCCTCAAAACTCATTGTGCTCACTGCACAATAGGCCAATAAATTGTGCGATGAGTTGAAGCAAGGAATAACAAATTTTATTTGGAAAGCCAGCAGACAGAGAAGATGGCAGACTAATGTCCTAGAGAACCATCTTACGCTAGTCAGAATTCAGGATTCTTTTACACTGAAAAGGGGTTTCTTACTATCAAGTCTTGGTGTCAGAATCCTTTGTGTTTGCAAGTGTCAATGTAGGTCAGGTCACAATGTTCCCATAATCCTTCAAGACAAATGCTATTCTCTGTTCTGAAACTGTATCTCTATGAGTGAGAAAGTGTTATACTCTTAAAGGTCAGAGGCTTGAAAATGGGCTATCCTGCATATTTCAGTCTCTAGGCAACATTCTTAAGTGGAGGCAAAAACAATAGAATACAAAGATTAAAGCAAAAGAAACAAATCTAATAAGGATGAAATCTATTTCCCTTTTACACCCTGTGTGCTCTTTTGACATCTGTGTGCTCGCTTCAGCATTCAGTGCAAGTTGACAGAGGTTCATTCAGAGATGTCTCCTCCCTCCACTGGCTTGACATCCCAGGGTCCCAGGTGCAGTGATGCATCTTCCACAGCAGCCAGCAGACAAAGGAAGAGATGCCTGGAAGCTTAGGAGGTAGGGTTTATGGACCAGGCCTGGGAACAGATGGGAGGTTGCTGGTCATCCTCTCTGCCTACAGTTCATTCATTGAGAAATGGGGTAGACTTGTCTGACCAGTGAGAATAAGCAACCACTGAGAACAATTAGCCTGCATCTGTGGTGACATCTCAGAGCCAAGCCCCATACCCCAGGTCTACCAGTGGAAGACTTGGCCATGGAGGGAGCCACAGCAAGGCTTCTACTGCCTGCGTCCTGTCCTCCCAGGGGCATGCAAGGATCTTTCTCCTCGATTACAGCCACCAGACAGTAGAAGAATCAAATCACCCACTGAAGCTTCACCTCTGTGTCCCAAATCCCTACCACCCCAGTGAGCCAAGTTTGTGTGCAGAACAGGTTTAAGTGTCTTTAAAAATGGTGACATAGGGCATAGGGAACAGACCTGTGGTTGCCAAGGGGGAGGGGAATAAGGGAGGTGTAGATTAGGAGTTTGGGGTTAGCAGATATAACCTATTGTACAAAGAATAGATACACAACAAGGTCCTATTGTAGAGCACAGGGAACTATAATCAACATCCTGTGATTAAACCATAATAGAAAAGAATAAGAGAAAAAAAAGACTGAGTCACATTTCTGTACAGCAGAAATTAACACAATATCATGTATCAACTAAACTTCCAAAAATAGAAACAAAAATGGTGAACCAAAGTGAAGGCACTCAGGGCAGAGTTATGCATATGCTGATGGGGAAGAAAAGAAGTGAACCTTTTAGTGGTACCCTCTCCTGCACCTGATAAGTAGCATCCAAATGAGGGAATGAACAGGCAGTGACGAAGGAGGAAGAACATGTTTGCATCATTAAAGAGACAGCAACATTTGATCCAGTTCATGGAGGCGCAGACACTTCACTAAGCTCCTTTTGACTGTTATTTCTCTGAATGCTGCACTGTTATCCTCTGAAGGAAGGGGCTATTCATATCACTCCTTTGGGAGATGAGAGAGCTGAGATGCAGAATGATGTTTCCAGCACTTCCTCAGAGTGGTGCAGTTAGGATTTGAACACGAGCCTCCCACAGCTGCATACAGGATGACAGACGACGCAGGTAGAAAGAGGGTATTTCTCAAAAATGGAGTGTCTGCCAGGGCAGGCAACCAGGGGTCAGTCAGGATGCCCCAGAGCCTAGCAGCAAAAAAAGCACGTTTCAGTGAGTTCTCGGGGAAATCCTCTGCTCCAGGGACCTGCGAACCCTATTCTCTCATTGGAACCAAATGGGACAGTGGTAAACAGGGCTACGGTGGCACCATAATTTCTTCCTGTAAAGAGTAAACTTCCTTGGCCATTCTGCCTAAACCCTACAGACTGAATCCCTGAGGACAGCTCCATTCATCCCAGGAAAGTGCATGAGAAGTGTTAGTATTCAGAGCTGTGTGTTTTGCTGTTAAATTAGAAACACTTACATATTCATTCATATTCTCACCATTTTTACTATTACTTTTGAGCACCCCAATTAATTGTGCCCTGCTTTTATGAGGCCCCTCATCTTGAGCTCTTAGAGCCTAAAATTGTCATTCAGAACTAAATTAATAGCAGTTTTATTGGCTCATTATTTCTGACATCTGGTTAGAAGAGCAGTGCGATAAGTATTAGGTAATAATCTCAGTAGGCCCTGATTAGAAACTAATAACATTAGCAATAAACTCACAACGTGGCTGCCGTGAAGCTTGATAAGAGGAAAGGACACAAGGCTGCTCCATATGGAGAAATCTGGGCCAAGGATAGAGCCCACATCCCCATTCCTGCCCGATTAGACCCCCAGTCCATCTGTAACATCATCAAAACCAAAATCTGATTTCAGTCCAGGAAAGAAAAGTGATAGTCAACAAAAAAATTGTGTTGTTGGAATAGAAATATTGCAAAAAAAAAATACTTCTCACATTTCAAAATCATTCAGGGATATTTCTAATATTTTTCTCTCAACATTTCCCTTTCTTCAAGAAAGGTACAAAAAGTCTGCTCTTACTTTGCTGATTACTGATATTCGTGAAACCCTCTTCCAAGCCCTTCGAGTACATTATTCTGTACCATCCTCACAAGAAGCTTACAGGGTTGAGGCTGTTATTACTCTATTTACAGATCAGGGACCTGAAACACAGAGAGGGAAGGTGACATGGCCCAGGTCACAAGGCAGGAATGCTGAGGCTGGAATCCCAGTAGCGGTGCCCATGCTCTGTAATCACCAGAGAATGCTACATCCTCATTTTCCATTTTAACAAGGCTTAGGGGACACCTGCCATGTACCAAACACTCTGGGGTGGAAGGAGAATGGATACAAAATTAACAGGCAGATGCAGTCCTAGGAGCAAACCTGCTTACCTACATTACTGCAATAATTTCTTAAATTCCTTCTTTTTCAGTCTTGTACTGGTGGAAGCCAGGCTGAAATAGCTTACCTTTGCTTTTTTTTTCTTCCAGTTTTATGGAGATGTCATTGACAGTACTGGACACATTTAAGGTATCCAGCACAATGTATGTATATAGCACAATGATTTGATTTACATATATCCTGAAATGACTATCATAGTAAGTTTAAATGAACATCCATTATCTCATAAAGACACAAAAGTAAAGAAATGAAAATTTTTTTTTCCTGATAACCTCCTAACTTCTGGCCTCTCCTCCTTGTTTTTCCTTACAAAGCAACCAGAGGGAGCCTGTAAAAATGTAACTCAGGTCACAACCCTCCTCGGTTCAAAGCCCTCCTTTAACTTATTCCAAATAACAGAAAATCTAATTCCAAATAAAAGGCAAATTTGGCAGAATGACTCCTGTCTTTCCAGAGCTCCCCCATCAAGTGCCCCGTTCAGCCCACGCCAGTCCTGTATGCAGCCCGCGCCAAACCTGCTCACACCCTGTAAACAGACCTATAACCCTCACTTCAGGGCCTTGGCACCTGTCATTCCCTCCGCCTGGCACACTCTTCCTAGAGCATACCACCCTTTACATTGCATTCCTGTCCTTGACCTCCTTCAGATGTCATTCAGAGGACCCTTTGCAGTGAGGGTGTCTGCAAGCATCATTTTTAAAACTGTAGAGACTTCCCTGTCTATCCAGTGGTTAAGACGTCACACTTCCATTGCAGGGCAGGAGGGTTTGATCCCTGGTCAGGGAACTAAGATCCTGCATACAGCAGTGCATGGCCAAAAACTAAATAAATAAACTGTAAATCCCTTCCCCAATGACCCTGTCCCATAGTCCTCCCCATGATCCTTCCCCAGTGACACTTTCATCATCTTTCTTTTTTTTTAACCTTTTCAAATTTGAAGTATAGTTAATTTACAATATTGTGTTTGTTTTAAGTGTGTAACAGAGTGATTCATTTAGAGATATACATTTTTTCTTTTCTATATTCTCTTCCATTATAGGTTATTACAAGCTACCGAGTAGAGTTTCCTGTGCTATACAGTAGGTCCTTGTTGTTTATCTATTTTATATACTGTGATGTGTATATGTTAATCCCAAACTTCTAATTTATCTCCCACCCCAGCTCTCTCCTTTAGTAACTCTGAGTTTGTTTTCTATGTCTGTGAGTCTTTTGATGTTTTGCAAATAATAAGTTAATTTGTGTTATTTTTAGGATTCCACATATAAGTGATATCATCATATTTGTCTTTGTCTGACTTACTTTACTTGGTATAATAATCTCTAGGTTCACCCATGTTTCTGCAAATGGCATTATTTCATTCTTTTTATATGGTTTAGTAGTATTCCATATGTACTACATCTTTTTTTTCCATTCATCTGTCAATAGGCATCTAGGTTGCTTCTGTGTTTTGGCTATTGCAAACAGTGCTGCTATAAACATTGGAGTGCATGTATCTTTTCAAATTATGGTTTTCTCCAGATACATGCCCAGGAGTGGGGTTACTAGATCATAGAGTAGGCCCTATTTTTAGTTGGTTTTTTTCAAGGAACCTCCGTACCATTCTCCATTGTAGCTGCACCTGTTTATATTCCCACCAACAGTATAGGAGAATTTCCTTTTCTCCACTCCCTCTCCAACATTTGTTATTTGTAAACTTTTTAAAGATGACTATTTTGACTAGTGTTCACCCTCTTTCTTGTTTTATTTTTTTTCCATGGCACTTTACACTATCCAGAAAACTATATGTGTTAGCTATGTAGTTGGTAGGGTTTTGATCTGTTAAATTGTCTATTTTCTCTCCACTAAAATATGTTCCATGAAAACAAAAGAGTGTGTCTATTTTGTCCATTGCTATAGTTCCAATGTTTATTTCCTGAAAGCAAAAATTTTCCCAAGAGTTTAGCATACCTCCTCCATCTGAAATGAGGACCCAACAAATCCAAATAAGCCTGATGCCTGCAGGAGGTGTTCAGCCATAATCCCAAGTGTCCTCTGGAGCATCATTTTTGTCCTTGTGTAATACAGACTTTTGCCCAAGAGTTTCATAGCTAACTGTGTCTAGTCATGTCACCTACCACATCAAAACTGCCTCTCAGCTGGGGATAGGATCTTTTCCCTCTTTTGTGTAACTCTGACTCTTTTGTAAACACACCTCTTGCACAGACATCATGTTCTTCAGAGCTATCCTCTGAGGTGAGTTCAAGAAACAGAGATCAAGATTAAGCTTCCACTTTACAGATGAAGAAACTGAAGCTCAGAGTGGTTCAGAGTCTCATCCACATCTGCAGGGCTAATGTACCACTGACTCAGAATGAGAACCCAGCTGCTCTGATGCAGGTCCAACACCTGTTACACTGCATCCTGCGTCATCTGTATATCTCAGTGCTGAAACTATAATTGCCTGGCAGTCAGTATTATGGTTCATCGGTATGCACTAGGTGCTAGGAATGGTCCCAGTTACACTGCACACCCTGTTTACTCTAAACTCAAACACAGCCTTGTGGGTATTACTGCCACCCCAATCCTTTCTAAAGATCAGAAAGAGATCTGTTTAAAGATTAGTAGACTAAGAGAGGTTAAATAACTTCATCAGGGTCATGCAGCTAAAATTAAAGTGGGATACAAAATAACCCCCAAACCAGACTCCATCCTCTGTGCACTGTATACAGAGATGCTTGATGCTACACAGAGAAGGGCTTCCTGGAGAAATGAGGGACCCCCGTCCTCTGCAAATCTCTGATAGAGGCCTTCATGGGCTCAGGAAAGGGAGTTCAAATCCATGGCACTGAAAATCTCTCTGATTCAGGAGGTGATGCAAATATCGTGAACGGCATTTGAATACCTGTCACAAAGTAGATCTTGGTCAACTTACAGAAACTTCCCCCAAACTTTGGCTTCCCATTTATTAAATGGGGCTACTGGTGTAGACCACAGAGAATTATTGTGAGTCTTTGATGATGTCATCAGTGCAGAGCACTGAAGTGCGGAAGAAGGACGGCAAGGGGAACAGCAATCCAGGTAGACAGAGTGAGGAGCAGAAGCCTGGGGCCTTGCTATTCCCATCACCCTCCAATGCAATACCAGAGAGTCTCATGTTCCTAACAACCCTATTCGTGGATCTTGTTATTGTCTGTCCCCACATAGGGCCCAGCCTGCCCTGACACATCTCCTCCCATAGCAACCCAGGGCCTCCCTGGCCCATCACCATCTAGGAGCTGTGGCCTTGGACCTACCATCTCCACCAGAGCTCACTGAGTTCCATGACTGCAAACTGACCCCCCTCCTGATTGCTGCAGTCTCCAGTCTCTTAGCTAAGGTTACTCCTCTTCTCAGCAAAACTGCACCTCTTTTCCTCTTGGAGGCAGCTTTGTACAGTAGTTGGGGAAGGAGGGGTTATAATTTGAGGCATGTGGGGCTGGCACTATCTTTTTTTCTTAGCATTTCATTTACTTACAGCACTTTGCAAGATATCTTTTTTTAACTTTTCATTTTATTAAAAATAATAATAAACTTGGAATCAGCCCAGCGCATTAGTCTCTAGGGTTGGGCTGATATCCTTGGCTAATTATGAGTGTTTCCACTCCTGTTTTTATCCCTTGAAGCTGTGACATTTAGCATGGCTTATTAAGTCCCAGCTATGTCAACAGACATGAGATGAACATCTGCCAGGATCATGGGTCTGCTGGGCCTGCAGGAAATCAGGACCCTCCTTTTATAGCAGGACTTGAATGCTTTTCAAATTGCAGTTTTGTTAAAGCACCAGTTCTTTTGCAAGACCTGGACAAATGAAGACAGATGGACTGAACACAAATGCTCTAGGATGAGGATCAAGAGTATGTAACTAGTCCTACCAAGTGGTCTTGCTTCCTCCCCTCCTCCAGGCCACCCAGGCACCCACCTCTTTCCCAGAACCACAGCACAGGGAGCCCCCCTGCAGTGACAACAGGGCTGAGAGTGAAATGCAAGAGGAGAAAGAACAGAACCTTTACAGTCAAAGAGTCCTGGGCTTTTGCATTCTGACCTCATGCATAACCCAAGGGACTGGGACAAACAGGTTCATCTACTTCTTTTCTTTCTGTTGTTATTAACCATCATTTTAATGCTTATTATTACAGAGAGTGATGCTATCATATGTACCATATAACCATTGCTCTATCACTAAACATACAGAGTTTTCCAAGTTTTCAACTACTTGGAGAAATTACTTCATCCATATTGTTGTTTCCTTAGGTTACCTACAGGAAACTTTTTTTTTTCCTTGTTTGTTGTTAGGAAACCTATTTTGAGTAATCCATCTTCTTTTCAGTTTGAGCTTTCTTGCTGAAACTGTGATAAGTCCTTACAAAATTAAAATGATTAAAATCTTAACAAAGATTTTTGCTGCAATTTTCACTAATTTAAACCTACTTCCATTCCTGAGTGACTAGTCCCTCTCCACAAGCCTTTCTGACTGTTTTGTTCCTCTGCCAGGTGAACAACATATTTTTTTCTGTCAAAATTTTGTTATATCAACATGAAACCATTAACATCAATAAGGCGTTCTAATTAAAAGTCATGGTGTGTCTTTAAGAACTATACATATACAAATTAATCATTAATGATACTAAAGTATTTTCACTGGGTTGAATTATACAGTATGAATTCTGGACCTGTGGACTTCATCCACCTCTTCATCTCACGGCTCCAGCTGTAAAGTAGGGAACAGTGTCAATCCTTAAATCCTCTCATGAGGATTGAAACCCAGAATTCAAGGGCAAAGGGCTAGCACAGAGCCAGGCAAATAATAAGCACATAAGTTACCATTCTTCCATAGTCAAAGGGATGCTGGAAAAGATGTTGGATGTGGTGGTCGAGTAGCTAGTGTTCCATCAGCTTTAGGTAAATGGATATAAAGAATCCTATTATTACTGTGTTCAGCTCTCAAATGATGGTGGGAAGTCGGTTTCCAGGCTGTAAGCAGTTTGGTAACCCAAACTGAATTGGGTAGGATGCAGGAACATGAGTCCTTCTGTTCAGAGCTGTGAGAAAAAAATGTTCCATCATCATTCAGTGGCTTAAATCTTAACAGAGGCATTTAAATACTTTCCCTATATCCTAGAAATAGTAGTAGAACCTCTGTCTCTTCCAGAAGGTTGACATAGAGTCAAAAGAGCTGAGAAGTGTGATCTACACATTGAAGATTTCGTTCTGTTTTAAATTTTATTTTATTGAAGTTAATTGACTTACAATACTCTGTTAGTTTCTGTTGTACAGAACAGTAATTCAGTTAAACATATATATACATTCTCTTTCATATTCTTTCCCATTATCATTTATCACAGGCTACTAAATATAGTTTCCTGTGCTATACAGCAGAACTTTTCATTTATCCACTCTTCATATAATAGTTTACATCTGCTAACCCAACTCCCAATCCATCCTTCCCTCACCTCCCTCTCCCTTGGCAGCCACAAGTCCACTCTCAATATCTGTGAGTCTGTTTCTGTTTCACAAATATGTTCATCTGTGTTGTATTTTAGATTCCACATACGAGTAATATCATATGGTATTTGTCTTGCTCTTTCTGACTTATTTCACTTAGAATGAGATTCTTCACGTCTATCCAGAGATTTAGTTCTTAATAAGTCATTGCCTTTACCACTGCAAATCCTTCTTGAAAATATGCCTTTTCCCCCCAACTATTCAGATAGATACTAACCAGTTTAGTAGAAGCAAGGAAGGCAGAAAGGGAGGGAATAAGAAAGGAAGAAAGAGACAAAAGAAGGAGAAGCTAAGAGAAAAACAAAAGTTGAGGAAGTTCTCTGGCAGTGGTTCAGTGGCTAGGTGGCTCAGCACTTTCACTGCTGTGGCCTGGGTTCAGTCCCTGGTTGGGGAACTAAGATTTCACAAGCCATGAGGTGCAGCAAAAAAATAAAATAAAATAAAACAATTGGGAAATGGCAGATCTGAGATTAGAACCCAATGTGTCATACTTCAAGATCCAATATGAGAAAAAATTATTTTATATGCCTTTTAATTTAGTTTCATGATAAATTTTGAAAACTGGCTTTTCTTAGAGCTCATCTTGTTGAAGGAAATTTCACCCTCAGGAATGTATGACATGTCATTGCATGTTGGAAGAAAGTAAGAATCATTATAATCATCTCATAAGAGGTACACTCAATATAGCAGAAAGACTGTGGTTCAATAAAGTTGCTCTGTGAAGACTTATGTGGTAAAAACCCACACCAAATGAAAAAAAGGGTTGTTCTCCATTTAGACCAAAGCCAGGTTCCTTTATGATTCCTCCTCCTACTTCAGGCTTGCTTTTCCTGCAGGATCAGTAATGCCACCACCCCAGAACCCAAGGCTCTTAGGAGACCACCCACAGCCCTCATGACCCTGCGTTACTATGAGTATTCTTCTTGTCCTCATCATTTTCATTCTTTATTAGTGGCCCTGATCATAGAGTGAATAAAGCACTCTCTGGAAGTAATCTGTGTGAATAAATGGATTCAGACTTGCATGTAAGACCAGACACTGGGACTTGCCTGGCAGTCCAGTGGTTAAGACTTCATCTGCTAATGCAGGAGGTGCAGGTTGGATCCTTGGTCAGAGAACTAAGATCTCACATGCCATGTGGCCAAAAAGCAAAACATGAAATAGAAACAATATTGTAACGAATTCAATAAAGATTTCTTTATTGAAGTCTATGGAAAACAGTATAGTGGTTTCCCAAAAAACTAAAAATAGAACTACCATATGAGCCAGTAATTCCTCTCCTGCATATATATCCAAAAACAAAACCACTAATTTGAAAAAATACATCCCAATGTTCATAGAAGACTTATTTACATTAGCCAAGCCTTGGAAACAACCCAAATGTCCTTCGACAGAGGAAGGGATAAAGAAGATGTAGTACACACGCACAATGGACTACTACTCAGCTATAAAAAGAAGGAAATTCTGCTACTTGCACCAGCAAGGATGGATTTGGAGAGCATCACACTAAGTGAGCTAAGTCAGAGAAGGACAAATCTTGATTGATATCACTTATAGGTGGATTCTAAAATAGGCAACAAAATAGTGAATAAAGCAAAGGAGAAGCAGACTCACAGACAGGATGAGAATCAGTGCAGAAAAGCCATCAATTATCTCTCAATATTTGAAATCCTTAACTTAATGAAATTGCCTTTAGAGGTCTTCCATGCTGGCGGAGTGGTGGGGGTAATGAGGGTGAGAGCTTGACAGTTTTCTTTGTATCTCAGTTTCTCCAACTGTAGAATAGTAGGAAGGATAATAATATTTACAGGAATGTTGCAGGAATTAAAATGTGTTAACAAAAAAAATTGGAGCAGAGGAAAAGCCTCATGGTAGATACTCCATCAACCTTGGTTCCCAGCACCAGCCACATAGCTATGGGACCTTAAGCAGGTCACTTCACTTTTATGGACTTTAAATGCAATAGAAATAGACCCTTAGGGAAAGGAGAGAGGGAAAATTTAGGAGTTTGTGATGAACAGATACATATATAAAATATATAAAACAGGTACATAATATAAAATATAAATAACAAGGACCTGCTGCATAGCACAAGGAATTCTACTCAATAGTCTATAATAATCTATAAGAGAAAATAATCTGAAAAAGAATAGATATATGTATATGCATAACTGAATCACTTTACTGTACTCTTGAAACTAATGCTACAGGGTAAGTCAACTATACTTCAATTTTAAAAATGCACACATTCTGGGTTTGAGTCTTTAGGACATCACCAGTCTGGGAGGCAGCCCTACCCTGTGATGTCTTGCTCTCTCTAATCACTACAGTGGTTTTATTAACATAGTTATCTCAGAATTGAGATCAGGCAAAGGAATCATTGGGCTTCCCAGTTGGCTCAGTGGGTAGAGAACCCACATGCTAATGCAGGAAACATAGGAGACAGTAGTTCCATCTCTCCACCGGGAAGATCCCCTGGAGCAGGGCATGGCAACCTACTCCAGTATTCTTGCCTGGAGAATCCTATGGACAGGCTACAGTCCATAGGGTCCAAAGAGTTGGACACGACTAGTGACTTAGCATTCTCACATGCACAAAGGTGTCATTAGCTATTTAACTGTGTTGAAAAAGAAAATATAAAAGATCTCCAGGTCTCCCACAATACTATCTAAAGGACAAAAGGTTGCCATTTACATTTTGACATAATTATAACATGTAAAGTCAAGTGCCAGCCTCCCTGAATAATTGCAGGGCTCCTAGCAGAACTGGTGCTGATAACTGAGCTGCCTGGAGGTTGCTAGGGAAGCCCTAACTGCCAGGGGTGCATAAAGAAATTTAAATAATGGACATGGAGGAGATAGTCCCACCTCTCACCTCTCTCTCGGAGAACAATCCAGTTAACCATGGCAGGGGGGTCAGGGTGAGGTGTGTGGGGCAGGCACCACACAGCTGCAGCTGCACCTGGATGCAGACTCCATGCATCACGCCTCCTCCGGTGTCCTCCCATGTGTTATACTATTATGCTCATTATCACCATGTGTCCCTAGGCACCAATTTTTGCTGCAAAGTAACAAAATTTCAGTGATATAACAGGCATCTGTGAAATAATGTAGGCATTATTTCTCACTGGGGTGTGCAGGTCTGCCGGTTTGGCCAGGCCACAGGCTGAGTTGAGGTCTACTCATATGTCTCATCCTCACTGG
Source organism: Ovis canadensis (assembly GCF_042477335.2). Lineage (NCBI taxonomy): Eukaryota > Metazoa > Chordata > Mammalia > Artiodactyla > Bovidae > Ovis > Ovis canadensis. The sequence continues at coordinate 192,927,403 of NC_091246.1, read as the reverse complement.
CTTCCTGGAGCACTGTCTTTTCAATGTGTCAAAGGCAAAAATGCCCAGGCCCTTCAAGGCCTGGGCTCAGAATGGTGCACTGGACATCCCTACACACATTTTCCATGCCAGAGCAAGTCACATAGCCAAGCCCAGCACCAGTGGGGAGAGGAGTGAACTCCTCCCATGGTGGTGGGGGAGTGAATAGCTGCTGAACAATAATGTCATCTTCCATACTCCTTAAAATGGTGAGGTTTTGAGGACAGGGACCATTTTTATTGCTCCCAAACTTTGCCCAGCATAGCTCTAGAAAAGTTGACTAGCATTCACTCCCTGGGATCCAGTGCGATGGACCCCAGTGCTGAGACACTTGGGTGTCTGAAAGCAAAGATCAAAGGGAAGTCCAGGTCACCAAACTGTCATTAGGGAAACTTTGTGTTAAAAATGAATAGATGTATTATTTAAATATAGCACAGGGAACTCTGCTCAATATTTGAAAATAATCTAAATAAGAAAAGAATTTGAAAAAGAATAGGTAAAAGTCTGTGCATAACTGAATCACTTTGCTCTGCACCTGAAATTAACACAATGGTGTTGATCAACTATAGTCCAATATAAAATAACATTTTTAAATGGAAAAAAATTAAATTATATTAAAATGGAAAAAAAACTATTTTGTCAAATTGAATATTGTCTCACAATTTTCTTTTCTGGCAGATTTTTTTTAAAAAAGGAATATACATAGAAAACAAACTTATGGTTACCAAAGAGGATAGAGGGGTGGGAAAAATGATTTAGGAGGTTGGGAATAATGTAGACACACTATTATATACAAAACAGAGAAACAAGAAGGACCCATTGTATAGCACAGCGAATTAAACTCAATATTTTATAATAACCTTATGCATGCATCATGCTAAGTCACTTTAGTCATGCCCAACTCTGTGAGACCCTGTGGACTATAGCCTGCCAGGCTCCTCTGTCCCTGGGATTCTCCAGGCAAGAATGCTGGAGTGGACTGCCATGCCCTCTTCTGGGGGATCTGCCCAATCCAGGGATTGGACCCACATCTTTTACATCTCCTGCATTAGCAGGCAATTTCTTTACCACAAGTGCCACCTTTGACTGTGTGCATCACAAGAAACTGTGGAAAATTCTGAAAGAGATGGGCATACCAAACCACCTGACCTGCCTCTTGAGAAACCTATATGCAGGTCAGGAAGCAACAGTTAGAACTGGACGTGGAAAAACAGACTGGTTCCAAATGGAAAAAGGAGTACGTCAAGGCTGTATATTGTCACCCTGCTTATTTAACTTCTATGCAGAGTACATCATGAGAAACACTGGGCTGGAAGAAGCACAAGTGGAATCAAGACTGCCAGGAGAAATATCAATAACCTCAGATATGCAGATGACACCATCCTTACGGCAGAAAGTGAAGAGGAACTAAAAAGCCTCTCGATGAAAGTGAAAGTGGAGAGTGAAAAAGTTGGCTTAAAGCTCAACATTCAGAAAACGAATATCATGGCATTTGGTCCCATCACTTCATGGGAAATAGATGGGGACACAGTGTAAACAGTGGCAGACTTTATTTTTGGGGGCTCCAAAATCACTGCAGATGGTGACTGCCGCCATGAAATTAAAAGACGCTTGCTCCTTGGAAGAAAAGTTATGACCAACCTAGACACCATATTAAAAAACAGAGACATTACTTTGCCAACAAAGGTCCATCTAGTCAAGGCTATGGTTTTTCCAGTGGTCATGTATGGATATGAGAGTTGGATGGTGAAGAAAGTTGAGCGCCGAAGAATTGATGCTTTTGAACTGTGGTGTTGGAGAAGACTCTTGAGAGTCCCTTGGACTGCAAGGAAATCCAACCAATCCATTCTAAAGGAGATCAGTCCTGAGTGATCTTTGGAAGGAATGATGCTAAAGCTGAAACTCCAGTACCTTGGCCACCTCATGTGAAGAGCTGACTCATTGGAAGACTCTGATGCTGGGAGGGTTTGGGGGCAGTAGGAAAAGGGGACGACAGAGGATGAGATGGCTGGCTGGCATCACCAACTCGATGGACATGAGTTTGGGTGAATTCCAGGGTTAGGTGATGGACAGGGAGCCCTGGCATGTTGCAATTCATGGGGTCGCAAGGAGTCAGACATGACTGAGCAACTGAACTGAGCTGAACTGAGTGCCACCTGGAAAGCCTAATAATAACCTAGAAGAGAAAATAATCTAGCAAAGAATGGATGTGTGTGTGTGTGTATAATTGAATCACTTTGCTGTATACCTGAAACTAACACAATTTCCAAAAATGGTTTAAAAAATGAATTTGCCCAGGGACTCCCAGGGTGATCCAGTGGTTGAGACTTTGCCTTCCAATGCAGGGGGTGCAAGTTTAATCCCTCTTTGGAGAGTTAAGATCCCCCATGCCTTCGGGTGAATAAAACAACCATAAAATCTAAAAGCAATTGTAACAAATTCAATAAAGGCTTTATAAATAGTCCACATCAAAAAAAAATCTTTATTAAAAAAATTTAATTGAGCTCCAGTGACAAGACTCTTTCCAGGAAGTGGTCTATCAAAGGAGGGCAGGGCCAACTCTATCTGTTCAGGAGCAATAGGACAGTGATGAAACTGGGCAAAGAGAAACAATGACAGTTGCCAGGGTCAAGGTGGTGACAAGGCTTGAGAACAGTCAGAGGCTCGACAATTGCAGCATGATGGCAACAGAAACAGAACTCTAACAGGGGCCAGGATCCCATAGCAGTGGTGTGGTCCCTCTTCACCTCAGTGGTGCTCCTTGAGCCTGGTGATTTAGCAACATAGTAGGTGGAAAGGGCACTCACTTTGGCACTGGGGACACCTGGATCTTTTCACCAAATCTAATGAGAGTATTGTCTCAAGTAAGTTATCTAGTGTCAGCCTTGATTTCTTCTTTATAAAATGCAATAATCATTTTTCAGCTTGACAGAGCTTTCTCAGTATCTCAAGGGAGGATCTTAATGGAACCAAATTTGAACAAGGAATTGTGCAAAAATGTGGAACATGATATCTCCCTGGAAATTGGGAATAAAAGAGGGAAGAAGGTAAAAACCATAGTGGGTATGACATCTCAAGAAAGAAAGGGATAAGGAGGGTTATATTTATTTTGTTCACATAATGTTCCTAGGACCAGGCTAAAATACATAAGTTGGTGCAGCCACTGTGTAGAACAGCATAAAAGTTCCTTAAAAAACTACAAATAGAGCTATCATATGATCTAACAATCCCACTCCTGGGTATATACCTGTGACAAAACACTAATTCAAAAAGATACACGTACCCCTATGGTCATAGCAGAACTCGTTACAATAGCCAAGACATGCCCTAAACGTCCATAGACAGATGAATGAATAAAGAATATGCAGTATATATACATATATGCACAGTGGAATATTACTCAGCCATAAAAAGAAAGAAATCATGCCATTTGCAGCAACATGAGTGCAACTAGAGATTATTGTCCTAAGTGAAGTAGGCCAGACAGAGAAAAACAAATATCATTATGATATATCACTTATATGTGGTATCTAAAGAAATTATAAAAGTGAACCTATATCCAAAACAAAAATAGACTAACAGACATAGAAAACAAATTTATGGTTCAGTTCAGTTCAGTCGCTCAGTTGTGTCCTACTCTTTGCGACCCCATGAATTGCAGCACGCCAGGCCTCCCTGTTCATCACCATCTCCCAGAGTTCACTCAAACTCATATCCATCGAGTCGGTGATGCCATTCAGCCATCTCATCCTCTGTTGTCCCCTTCTCCTCCTGCCCCCAATCCCTCCCAGCATCACAGTCTTTTCCAATGAGTCAACTCTTCACATGAGGTGGCCAAAGTATTGGAGTTTCAGCTTTATCATCATTCCTTCCAAAGAACTCCCAGGGTTGATCTCCTTTAGAATGGCCTGGTTGGATCTCCTTGCAGTCCAACGGACTCTCAAGAGTCTTCTCCAACACCACAGTTCAAAAGCATCAATTCTTCGGTGCTCAGCTTTCTTCACAGTCCAAGTCTCACATTTATACTTGACCACTGGAAAAACCATAGCCTTGGCTAGACGGACCTTTGTTGGCAAAGTAATGTCTCTGCTTTTCAGTATGCTATCTAGGTTGGTCATAACTTTCCTTCCAAGGAGTAAGTGTCTTTTAATTTCATGGCTGAAGTCACCATCTGCAGTGATTTTGGAGCCCAAAAAATGCAGGTCTGCCACTGTTTCCACTGTTTCCCCATTTATTTCCCATGAAGTGATGGGACCCAATCAGGAAAGGGGGGTTTGAGATTTAAATATACACACAACTATATATGAAACAGACATCCAACAAGGACCTGCACTATAGCTCAGGGAACTATACTCAATATCTTATACTAACCTATAATGGATACGGATCTAAAGAAGAATTTTTTTTAATGTGTATATATATATATATATATATATATATACACATATACGTATATGTGTGTATATATATATATATATAAATATAATGGATAAGAATCTAAAGAAGAATTTTTTAATGTACATATATATAATATATATATCTGAATCAATTTGCTGTACACTTGAAACTAATACAACATTGTAAATCAACTATACTTCAATAAAAGTTAAAAATAAGAAAACAAAAATAAACTTGGAAGGAAAGGGCCAATAGCTGGTTATAGTCTTTTCTCTAACCTCAGGGACACACAAGATTTGATCTTCAGTTAAATCTTTCTTGTGATATTAACTTAAAGAATTCATAGATAATGCATAGCATTGACCCAAGACAAATGCTATGTACAGATCAAGAATCCATACCTCACTGAGGTTATCTATTGATTAACCTGTAACTAATGAGTGATTGGTAACTGATGAATTACACGTGCTCTGACAATGTTAGTTACCCCTGAGCAAGGAGTAGCACGATGTAAAAGTCACAGTCCCCAGAACTGATCACTGTCCTTGCCCACTCAGCTTTGTGACCACAAAGGTACCAAGTATACAGAAATCTGAGGAGAGTTGGAAGCTTGGGGATCTTCATGACCTCTGTCATGCCACTGATGTATATGCTGTGCTATTTATTAGCTGTCTCATAGCCTCTATTAACGTTAACTTTGGCACTGGGTGGACCCTATTATATCTTATGAGTTCAGCAATCAGTGTGGACCCCAGATCACTGCTGCCAGTCAGGCAAAGCAGGCAGTACAACGTTAACTCATTCCTGAAAAGAGAAAATCACTGCCCAAGATGGCAGATTTTTGTAGAGACTCTTTTTAAGATTAATTTTTATTGGTATATAATTGCTTTACAATGTTGTGTTAGTTTCTGCTGCACAGCACAGTGAATCAGCTGTAGGTATATCCCCTCTTTTTTGAATTGCATTCCTGTTTAGGTCACCACAGAGCTAATTTGAGAACTCATCTATTGAGCTGAGTTCCCTGAGCTATACTGTAGGTTCTCATTTGTTATCTATTGTATACATAGTATCAATAGTGTCTACCTGACAATCGTAGTCTCCCAATTCCTCCCACCCCCCCCCCACCCCCCGCTTTCCCTCCTGGTGTCTGTATGTTTGTGTCTCTATTTCTGCTTTGAAAATAAGACCAACTGTACCATTTTTCTAGATTCCATATATATGCATTAATATATGATATTTGTTTTTCTCTTTCTGACTTTCTTCATTCTGTATGACAGTCTCTAGGTTCATCCATGACTTTTGATGGCCTCATCCTCCTCTCTAACAAGATTCGTCTGGGTCAGGCGCCTCAGGAAAAGGTGGGTCCAGCTCTCCTTCCCCTTCCTGGTCATGGCTGGAAGGTAGACATTGGATCAGCTGGCCAATAAGACATGAGAGGAGGTCATCAAGAGGTTTCTGGAGAAAACAGTACTCTCTATTTGAAGAAAGAGATTTTGGAAGTGATGGTGTCCTCTGCCCCTGGAAATCCCTATATCTGAATGTAATACCTGAAAAACAGTGGTCATCAGATGATCAAGAAAGAGACATCCTGAGGGCAAAAGTCGCAAAAAAGATTAACAGACTGGGAAGACTTCCTTGATGTCATCATTGAGCTTCTAATTGTAGGAAGCCTGCAGCCACCTGAACCTCTTGTTATATGTAATAACAGATGCCCTTATCATAGCCACAATATGGTCTCTGTCTTCTCTTACTTACAGCCAAGGGCTCCTTAATTCATAAGGTCAATAGGTGCTGAAGCAGAGGAGGTAAATTTTCCCTAAGTCCCAGGAGCCTATCTGACTATATGGGATCAGTAATGTGAGTCTATCATTATGGGACAGTCTGGTCTAAGGGAGGGAATCCCCCCAGGCACCAGGACAGAACATTCTCACAGGTCAAGAGAACTGCCCAAGTCCTCCTAGGGAGGCAGCAGAGACAAAGGGTGGGCAGCCATCCACACAGGTAAGAGCCCTTCCTTCTACCAAGCCATACATTCCTGGAGCCATTAGTTGTCAATGACCCCTTAGCCAAGCTCCACCAGACAGCAGCAATTTTAAAAACTCTTAGGTAAATATTTACAGTTTGTTTAGGGAAAAAATGCTAGCATAATAATAGCTCCTATGTGTATGTTGTGAAGGGGGATGTTAGGGCAATTTAAAATGTACAGGTGTTATTGAAAGTGGGGGTCTGGCTGTTTGCCACTCAAAAGCCAAAATGAATCAAGATTGATAGAAAGGAAAGTTTGCTTTATTTTGAATGCTGGCAACAGGGGGCAATTGGGGGCAGACTCTTGTCCAAAGGCCAACTCCTCCAACCCCAAGACAACCAGTAGGTAAGAATTTTATAGACTGAGGGAGGGGCCTACAAGTAGAAACAGCAAAGGCAGCTCTGACGGTTATCAGACCTGGTCCTGCAGTGTCTGACCAGTGTCATTTTGATTGCTTAAAGTATGGTTAGTTTTCAGTTCCAAGGCCAGTTTGTTCCCACTTCCTTGAGGCCAGTTCTCAGGACTGTGTGAGATGGAACAGTTTATATCATGGCTACAGTTTTATCATTGTGTAGTTTACTTCTTCCACCTGCTGGGGGTTTCAGTATCTATAAGATAGTCCACAGGAGATGGCTCAGGGCTATTGTCTATATAGCCCTTGAGAAGGAACCAAAGGTCCTCGATTTTGCTTAATGACTAAACTATAATTATTTCGTTCTGTTTGACTCTTTTCTTTTGCTTCTACATTTTCTCACTTCTCAGATTAAACTTATTCCTGAAGTGTTTTTACAGACAAAAGGCAGGTAGAGGACATGGAGGGAAGGTCCTGCTCCATTTCACAGGCTATAAAAATGTTAACCAGTAGGGGGCCCCTCAAATCACACCCAAGGAAATCACTGCAAGATAGATCTACACTAAAGGCCTTGCACAAGGGGGGAAAAAAAAATGTTTTTCCATATCTTAGAATGAGGTCCCAATAATATCCCTGACTTCCACCTTGAGTCATAATGCATCATTTGATAGAATAGAAAGGCAGATCCCAGAAGTGGAGGTGCTTTGCTACAGGAACCTTAGCTGGTATTGTCAGAAATAATGGCCCAGTCACAGGGTGATGAGTTGAGCCAGTTGTTTCTGGCACATTAAGTGTTTGATTTCCATGCCTCCTTTATTCTAAGATGCATGATTCATGTTAAGAAACACAGAGCTGGACTCCTGACTCCTCTCCCTTTGAAGGCTATGCCAATTTGAGACTTTCTTACCAGACGCTCCGCACCAACGTGGGTTACTGAGAATGCTGATGATTTATTTCTCAGGAAAGCTCTGAAAAGGAGGACAGTCACCCATCTGTCTGAGAATTTTTCAGGGCAAAGTCCTGTCGGCAACTCAAGGATAAATGGACTGACCTGTAAAGGGCCCCATCATACGCAGTCACTGATTGATGGGAACAGGCTGAACTGGGAGAGAGGAATTTGAAAAGTTTCATTTCAATTGTGACTCGAAGGCAGGGAACCGCTGTATGAAAGGCTTCAGGGTTGTTTTTGGTTTTTTTTTTTTTCCCCTGTCTTTCTTTTATACCTTGTTGTTTTATGCATATCAACAGCCAGGCAGACAAAGTCAAGGAACCCCCTGAGACACTCTTTACCTGTCACTGTTACACTTCAGTCAGCAAGGCATCTTTTGAGGGCAGCAATCAAATTAAATAAGCTAAGTGTCCATGAGTCACTTCTATAATTTGCACCACTTATAACCATTTGCAAGTCTCCTTGAAATCGCCACAGCATAAATCATGATAGAATCCGGACAGAAAAGCTGGCATCTCCATTTGACCAAAGTGCTGCTGTACTCCTGGTGTTTATGTTTTTTGAGTAATGGCTTCCTCCCTCGTTGGGTCCAGGTAGACCTGAGCGTTTGCCTGAGGGTCACTTTAGGCGCTTGAAGAGACAAAGGAAAGGAGTTCAGTGAAGAAGAGTTGCAAATCTCAAGTGATGCCCTCCCCACAGGCTTCAGCTTGGCTCTAAAAACCTTATATGTAAAAGAAAAAGGAGACTAGACTATATCCCATACCTACAAGGAACCAGGCCCGTTTGGCCCATGCTTTTGCATGAAGGGCTGGATCCAAATGTCAAAGTCTAATCACAAAGCTAGAGGTTCCTTTTGGTTTCTCATTCAATTTGTTAAAGGAAGAACCCAGTTCCTGGTCTTGTGGGCGCGACCCTGCAGTCACATTCTTTTACTTATTTAGCTGCACCAGGTCTTAGTTGCAGCATGTGGCTTCTTTTAGTTGTGGACTGTGAAGCCTAGTTTCCAGACCTGGGATACCTGGGCCCCAGGCTTTGGGAGTGTGGAGTCTTAGCCACTGAACCACCAGGCATCTCAGAATGAAAATCGTGCCATTGCCCGGAAATGCTGATAATTCAAACTTTGCAAATTCTAGATTCCAAACCTCAAGGGATTGAATAAACATGTAACATGCACAGAGCTTTCCACACCATCCTATTCCTTCTCTTCCCATACCACTGGCAGCCCTATTTCCCACTCAGAAAAAGAACAGTATTCAATAGTTTGTAATAACCTATAATGGAAAAGAATCTGAAAAAGAGTACATGTACACATGTATATGTGAATGTGAATACGTATGTGTGAATCACCTAGCCTATCAGAAACTAACACAGCATTGTAAATCAAGCATACTTTGTAAATCAACAATAAAGAAAATGAAGATATAAAACATTTTCTTCACTTTAAAAGTTCCTCTTGCTTCTTTGTGGACAATCCAGTGCTTGTCCCTAACCTTAGGTAATCACTTCTTTGCTTTCTGTCATTCATTACAGTTTTACCTTAAAAAATGAAAATTTTTATTGGAAATTGAAAAAAAAAGAGAGAGAGAGAGAAGTAGAGAGTCCTCTAGTTATAAGAAAGTGAAAGTGTTAGTTGCTCAGTCATGTCCAACTCTTTGTGACCTCATGGACTGCAGCTATGACCACAGAATTTTCCAGGCAAGAATACTGGAGTGGGTAGTCATTCCCTTCTCCAGGGGATCTTCCCAACATAGGGATCAAACCCAGGCCTCTGGCATTGCAGGCAGATTCTTTACCATGAGCCACCAGGGAAGCTTCTAGTTATAAGGGATCAATAAAAAGAGGTATGATCCATCTGGACTCACACAGCAAACCAGTAGGCACACCATGACTTCAATCTCTTATCTGAGTATAGAGAAGATCATGGTTTTTTGGCTCAAGCTGAGAATTAGAACCATTTGTACAGATTGTTTTAAAAAATTAAATTAAAAAAATAAATAAACAACTTCTCTGTAATAAAATAAACAACAGTGTCATCTGTGTGTGTTGGGGGCAGGAGAGTTCTCAAATTTCCCAGGTTCCGCTCAGAGAATTTTGCTGTTCAAACTCCTTACCCATTGCTTGCAATGAAAATCAAAAAAAATACTATCTACTCTGACAAGGGAGATGAAAGAAAAAGACCGACAATCAAAGTGAAATTCAAAGTGGGTTTGACATGCAGGAAAGGACACAGGGTTTGAAGTTGGAAAAGCCTTGGGTGTGAATTTGTTACCGAATCCAAACTCCATCTGCTTGCCGCATGAGAGGCCAATAATTGGGAGACATGTTGAGGCAAACAGCAACTTTTTTCAGAAAGCCAGGCATCCAATAAAATAATGAAGCAATGTTCTAGAGTACCATCTCATTGGGGTCTGGATGCTAATTTTTTTTTTATAGAACAGAGAGGGGAAGGAGATGAGGAAGTAAAGTAAATGGCCATAAGTCTTGTAAAATATCTCCTAGCTTAGCCAGCAGTGGGGAGGAGATGTGTTCGTTTCTTCTTCTTGGCAGCCGTTTAGAGTTGGGCAGCATCAGAAGCTAAAGTACCCTTGAGTCAAGCAAAGGTACTTTAGCTTAACATTCAGGCAGAGGGGCAGGATTGAGGCAGGATATTATGTATGCTTACAGCCACCTGGGGCTTCCCAGGTGGTAAAGAATCCACCTGCCAAGCAGGAGATGTAGGTTTGATCCCTGGGTGGGGAAGACCCCCTAGAGAAGGAAATGGCAGCCCACTCCAGTATTTTTGCCTGGGAAACCCCATGGACAGAGGAGCCTGGGAGGCTGGACACCACTTAGCAACTAAACAACAACAGTACAGCTATAGACAGCATGTTTTCAGCGACGATAGTGCCAAAAGCAATGGAGAGCAAGAGTTAAGGTAGAAGAAACAGTCTGATTCTGTTCTTCCCTGTTTCAAATTTTCAGTACAGCATTTATTTCTATCTCAGTCTTCCTGATGGGTAGTTTAATTGCTCCAAGCTCTGCTTTCCCTGACTATACATGGGAGATCCCTTTGGTCTCACAGGACCACGGTAATTACTAAACACAACGTGCAGCCTATTTAATGCACCTCAATGCCTGCAAATGGTAGCTACTATTAGCATCCATTTCATTGTTATCAAAACTAGTATTTTATTAGTATAGATGAACTTTTGGGCCCAAAAAATGAGTGGGAAGAAAGAAAAGACATTTCCAGAGCCTTTGAATAACTCAAAAGGGGCACTTTACAAAGTGCTCGGGTGCAGAAAGCACTGCAGGCTTTGGCCGACACTTCTCCAAGCTCCTCTGAAACTATTTGATCCATCTTCTTTTATGCTGAGAGTTAGCAAGGCAAGGTTCCTGTTCTTTGTGCAGTTGGTAAAAAGCCAAGGACACAGGCAGCACTCTATGTAACAATTTTATCTCCTCTCTCTTTTTAGAGCTGCCCCAAGAGAAGAAAATCAACTACTCTCTGGGTAATTTTTCTGGAAGAAAAGGAGCATCAAAAATCGGAAACTGCTTGTTTAACTTTCCAAAGAAAGAAGCATTGTGATCTCTTCATGTTTTGTGGCGTGTGTCGAATCAGATCATATCAAAGGCAAGGTGTAATGGCATCAGGGAAAGGAAAAGGGAATCAGTTGGAAGGTTCCATCTCCTCCATGTGGATTAGCTGTGGGAATGTGGCTGTTAAATCATCTCATCATAGCAGGACCAAAAGGGAACCTCCAGTGAGCTCCTGTGGGGAATGGATTCAGAGGAAATTACTCTGATGGATGACGGCGAGGTCCAGGGACATCTGTGGAAAGCCAGCACTGAAAACAGGAGGAAGAAATAATAAGGCAGAATCACAAGACAAAGCGCAGCACGAAAAAGACGACTTTACAAAAGAGTAGAGCCTCTGTAAAAATGATATCAAACAAGTGGTTACCGAAGGGAAAACCACAGACCATTTAGTTTGCCACAGAGCCATCCCATCCACTCAGGAGATCTTGCAGCTCATCCTCCAGGACAGAAGCACACTTGCAGCATCCTCACATTCTCAGGGTTTGGCTGGAGGCCTTGGAGAGCTCAGGAAGTTAAATGCCTCACTCAGGGTGCCTCAGCAGGAAGGAACAAACCCAGGTATCTCTCCTGTCCTCTTTTCCATCAATACTGGCAAGCTCAATCCCCAGAAAGGGGCTTATCTGAGCACAGAAACATTCAACTTTTGGTTCAGGTCAGAGGCAGAGGTGACCTCTTTGCCTAAGGGACTGAAGCAGAAAAGTTCAGCCAGGTGATGTTACCGAACCCAAGATCAGCCTGCTGGCCACATGACAGGCCAATAATCAGGAGACAAGGTATAGAGGTGAGGAATAGAGACTTTATTCAGAAAGCTGGACATTCAAGAAGATGGTGAACTAATGTCCTAGAGTACCGTGTTATTAGAGACCGGATGCCTGTTTCTTTTATGGGACAGAGATGGGGAGCGGGGAGGAAGTAAAGTAAATAAATATTGCCAAGTATCTCCTGGCTTGGCCAGCTTTGGGGGAGGCCATGTGTTCATTTCTGCTTCCCTGCAACCATTCACTGGTAGGCAGGGGCAGGGTGTTTCCCAGTGAGCTGAACAAAGCCACCGCAGTTTAACTTTCAGGCAGAGGGGCAGGTTCCCCAAGGCAGGCCATTGTGTATGCTTGTAGCTATAGACAGCATTCTTTTGGTGATTATAGTAACAAAAGCATTGGAGAACAAAGGTTAAAGTAAAAGAAACAGATCCAATAGGGAGTCAGATTTTGCTCTTCCCTTTTATAGTGATAGCTAATGATGCTCAGGGAAAAAAAAAAAAAAAGCTTGACTCTCAGGACCAGATCAGGGAGTGGGGAGAAAGAGCTCACTCACAGGAGAGAGAAAGCCCAGACACTGTCTATTGGCTTTACAGACAAAGGGAATTGCCATGTCATTTCTAACGACTCTCAATGCCACCTCTTATTGAACTGATCCAGAAAAGGTGGTGAAGGTCAAAGGCACATCACAGAAACCAGGACCCAGCAGGAGAAAGGAGAAACACATCTGGGCTACAGGTCCAGCACTTCCATGGCTTTTGTGGATGAATATTTCATGCTGAACTCCTTTTGTTGTCTTCCCAGGCTGATGAGACCCTGAAACTCTAAAGTAGCTATTGACATGCAGGTCAGTCAACAGGGAAGTCAAATCCGGCCTCTGTACCCTGACATCAAATTAAATCTCAGAGACAGAGTTTTGGGTGAAGTAGAAGAGAATAGCTTTATTGCTTGCCAGGCAAAGGACATAGCAGGCCCTCAAAACTGTGTGTCCCAGCCTGGAGGGAGTAGTGAGGAGTTTTTATACTAATGGTTCAAAGAGGGAGCGATCAGCTCATGAACATTCTTCTGATTCGTTGGTGGTGAAGTAAGTGGGAATCACCATCATCAACCTTCTGTTTCCAACTAGTCTGGGGTCTGCATACTTATGGGCAGCATTCAGTTCATTTCTCCCACCTGGTGGGTGTTTCATCCACCTAGACAGCATATTAAAAAGCAGAGACATTACTTTGCTGACAAAGGTCCATCTAGTCAAAGCTATGGTTTTTCCAGTGGTCAGGTACAGACGTGTGAGTTGGACCATAAAGAAGGCTGAGCACCAAAGAATTGATGCTTTTGAACTGTGGTGTTGGAGAAGACTCTTGAGAGTCCCTTGGACTACAAGGAGATCCAACCAGTCAATCCTGAAGGAAATCAGTCCTGAATATTCATTGGAAGGACTGATGCTGAAGCTGAAGCTCTAATACTTTGGTCACCTGATGTGAAGAGCCAACTCATTGGAAAAGACCCTGATGCTGGGAAAGATTGAAGGCAGAAGGAGAAGGAGATGACAGAGAATGAGGTGGTTGGGTGGCATCACCGATTCAATGGACATGAGTTTGAGCAAACTCTGGGAGATAGTGAAAGACAGGGAAGCCTGGTGTGCTGCAGTCCATGGGGTTGCAAACAGTCAGATACCACTGAGCAACTTAACAACAACAACACAGTAGGGGACTCTGGAAACAAACAGCTTCTTCCTAGGAAAATGTGTGATAATACAGTGAACCTTCAACCACAAACATGACATCTACAAGATACCAATTTTATGTCTAAAACTGGATTCACTGTATATTAGTTGAAAACCATAGAATAAAATTAATGAATACCTTCTCATCTTTTGTCAAGCTAGTATGGGGTCAAGTGGACAGGCTGAATAAGGTTTTTAGAGAAATCTAAGTGGGCTTGGCATACTGGCCCTAAATGTGCCCAAATAGTGTGTTCTAGAGGAGAAAGCAAGAATCACTTAGCTTTGTGGGAAAGGTTCTTTGCTTTCTCTGAGTCCTGAGGTAGATTTATTAGGCACAGGATAACACAGGAGATATAATGCCATTCCAGCTCTGCTGGCCCTATGCTTCATTTTTCTGCCTTCCCAAGCTCCCTCAAGCCTGCAGGGGGAGGAGAAGAGCAAGAAAAGGGCAAAACACTGTGCTAGCGACATGGAGGGTCCTTCTGCTTCAGCCAAGTCCAGGACCGCATGATCCCACCCTCCCCAGACTGTTCGTTCATTGGTCACAGGTCTTGGGCATCCCAGAAAGCCTTTCGTGGTCCAGCTAGATGATCTTCTCAGCACTCTGAGGTGGCGGTGGGGTGGGGCTTTATACTGTTCTGTAGAACAGGCAGAATTCATCCAAAAGGGGTCTCTAGCTGCTGCTGCTGCTGCTAAATCACTTCAGTCGTGTCTGACTCTGTGAGAACCCCATGGACGGCAGCCCACCAGGCTTCCCTGTCCCTGGGATTCTCCAGGCAAGAACACTGGAGTGGGTTGCCATTTCCTTCTCCAATGCATGAAAGTGAAAAGTGAAAGTGAAGTCGCTCAGTCGTGTCCGACCCTCAGTGACCCCATGGACTGCAGCCTACCAGGCTCCTCCGTGCATGGGATTTTCCAGGCAAGAGTACTGGAGTGGGGTGCCATTGCCTTCTCCATCAGGACAGCTTAAATTTGAAGGAACAAAATAAGAATGTTTTCATTGTCAGCTTAAAAATATCCTTATAAACAAATTTTCAGGAAAGTGGTCAAAATGTGCCTGAACCCAGTCACTGGTTTAACTATGGTATTAAGTGATTTCAGAAAAAATAATTTGAATATAGCCTTGTACCATTTGGGAGAAGAGTCAAAACAACTCCACTGTGTTCATTCCAGGGTAAGGGGAAGTGGCAGGGGGCAATGGATTTCCTGAGTTCCCTGGGGTGCAGCTTAGAGCCATCCTGTTGAGCACCCACTGATGGCACCACTGGGGTTCATGCAGTGCCTGCAGAGCCCAAAGATTTCTGCCTCCAGATCTTCTGAGTCAACATAATAGATGGCTTTGTAAACACAGTTCTCAAGTCCAGTGTTTATAGAGCTTTCTTGAAAAATTCTTCCTGGATATGTCAACAACCATTTGAACAGAGAAAATTCTAGGGAGTCATTTTCATTCCTCCCAAGAGATGGTCCCCATTGTAGGATGGAACTGCATTTATATAACCAGGAGCTGCCTCTCCATCTTGGCAAAAACTCAGAGAACTTAGAGAAACATCTTACAGCAAAACATCAATACTGTTTTGGGGAGTAGATCATTTTAGGAATGCCATATCTTTGAGGTTACACTGCATGAAATGCACCATCCCAAGTATTTGGGGGAAGATAACCTCATACAGAGGAACAAGCGTTCAGTTTCCCAGATCCATTCACTGACTGGCGTCTCTTGAAGGATAGTCATGAGCATCTCAATCAAGAGTGGGAAGGACTACTCATCTCTGTATCCCCAGTACTTAGCAAGGTGATGATACATAGTAGGTACTAGAAAAAGGTAAATGAATGAATGAATGGCTAAATAACCTAAAGTTTGGTTTCCCCATCTGTAAAATGGGGGCAATAAACACAGAACCTGTCAATTTCATAGCGCTATCTAACTCAACTTCATGTGCCCAACTTGCAGCAAGGCCAAAGGATACCAAACATTGGAGTTTGGAGCAGAGAAAGGTTTATTGCAGGGCCATCCAAGGAGAACAAGTGGCTCATGCCCGCCAAAACCCTGAGCTCCCCAAAGGGTTTCAGCAGTGTCTTTAAAGGCAAATTGAGGAAGGGGCATGGTTGGTTATTGCAGACTTCTTGGTGTAGGAATCCTTTGTTCTTCCAGCTGTCCACGTAGGTCCAGGTCATGGTGTTCATGTAAACTTCCAACAAGGCAAATGTTATTCCCTGTTCTGCAAATTTTTATTTATGAATGGAAAAATGTTATGCTCTAAAGATAAGAGCCTTGAGGTAGAATAAGAGTCTACCCTGTATATTTTAGGTTATAAGCAACATTCTTAACTGGAAGCAATAGAATACAAAGGTTAAAGTAAAAGAAACAGACCTAATATGGCATCAGATTTGTTCTTTCTATTAAAACAGAATAAGCATGAGCGTCAGGAAGTAATACAAACCTGTATTAATTATTGTGTCTTCAAGCAGCCTCTTCAGTCTACTCCTTTCTTTGGAACTCAGCATTCTGTGTTATGACTTTTACATTGAGGGACCTGTCTGTGGTCACAGACTAGATGGTCTTGGAGGATGGGGACTGGTGATGTTTATTTGTGTGTCCTCATGCCTAGATAAGATATTCAAAGGTGTTGCTGAATGGGTCCCAGAGAGAGTGCAGCCCTGAACTGTCTCTCTGAGCCACAGCCCTGATGGCCACATGCTGCTGCGCCCCTCAGACATTCAGGCATCAGAGGACACTGACTTGTGCCTGAGCAACAGATGTGAGAATTGAAGCTAAGCGTCTTCATTAGGTTATGTCAGATGCGTGAGGAGGAGCTGTGGAGCAAGGGACAGTGGGCCCAAGAAGCATGTATAATGAGGCCTGGAGTTGAGGGAGGGCAGCTTCTGGCCACGGAAGATTAAGCTGATGGTACTGGGCAGAGGGCTGAGGGCCTTGGGCTGTTAGCATCCCAACCTCTCACTATTAATGCCTATTCCCTTTCACTGCTAAAGAGATCTGTGCTCCCAGGCTGTTAGTGGAGGAGTTTGTCAAGATGAGAAATCCACTCGGAAACATTTTACATCTTCCACACAACTGGCTCATTCACAATGTAATTGTGCCCAAGCAGAAGCATTCGAACACTCCCCAGGCTTTTCAGCCACAGTCTGTATGCAGATCTCAACAATACTTGCCAAGCTTCCTACTTTACCTTAATTTTCACAAAAGGAAGATGAGAAAGGATACACTGGGACCTTCATCAGAACAAGTGATGCTTGACTATATTGCTCATCTTCATCAGGAAAAATTTTATCCCATCTCATGTTTTTTGAAGGCAAAAAGCTTTCTCATTTTAAAGGCATTAGTGATCAGCATGGCCAAATAAAGGTCTCTTCTCCATCAGAGCTGGTTAATCCATGGCACTTATAACACCAGCCCATGCTTCTGCATCTGTGATAGACATTGCTTATCAGTTACTGCACACTGAGGCAACCTCAGCATCCTTCTCAACACCATGTTTCAGGCAGTCATTCCAATCAAATGGCATTCATAATTGAGACTTGCTCCTGCTATTCTAGATGCTGCATGAGTCATCTTCTGCTGTCCCCATATGCAATGGATCTTTTTATCTCCCCCTTCTTATAGAAGGGAACCCTAGTTTACTTCAAGAAACCCTCCAGCCTCTAAACCTTCCAGTTTAAGTAGCTCAAGTGTAATAAATCCTCCTTGTTTCTGGAGGTGGATACAAGAGCTAGGTCTGGGCAATCAAAACACTGGACACAACCCCCTCCCCCAACCCAGCCACAGAAATTAGACCAGGGATGCCTCAGAAAGACCCAAACTCAGGCCTTGGAAAAGGGGAACTTATTTTACTTCTGGACCCAAGTTCAGGAAATTGTAAGCCCACAGCCAAAGAGAGAAACCCTGCCTAAGGATGACATCAGGTCAAAGATGATCAGAGATGAGTGAGGTTGGGCATTTGCATCCCCATGACTCATGGCATCACTTGATTCTCTGTCTTCTGTTGTGTGGAGTTTTCTGTTTGTTTGTTTTAGGCTTTTTATTTTTGCAACTGTCAGTTATACCATAAGGTATTTATTAACTATAGTCACCATGTTGCACATGACATCCTTATGACTTATTTATTTTACAGCCAGAAGTTGGTACCTTTTGATCACCCCCATCCATTTCACCTACCCACCCAGAATCCCATGTTCAAAAAAACATATTCTAACGTTTTTGAACCTATATCCATCTCTGTACTTTTCAGTTCTACAAGGCAATGAAATTCATTTTTTAAAAGCAACTCAAGCCAGCTCGAGTTAATTTTCTGTCACCTGTAACTGAAGTAGCCTTCACTGACATAATCACACCCTTCAACAGGATGCAGTTCTTGGGTGATGGGCTCCAGCAGGAGTAAGAGAATAGAAAACAGCAGAACTGCTTCAGGTGATGGGAACAAAGGCATGTTTGTGGGTGACCAGGACCATGGACTCCCCACATTCACAAAGTTGGAGCCTCACTCACACAGGTTGCCCTCAGAGAAATTGGTCCTACAAGGACAGTTACAAAGAAGACATGCTACGGGGAAGAGGTGGTGGGGGGGAGCTTTCATTGGTGTCCTGCCCCACAGTAGGCCAATTCCTGGACACAACCTGGTTTCTTGGGACTCCCAAGCCTGGTGTTGTGGCTTTGATTGGCCAACTCAGCCTCCACCCACACGACTTGGAAATGCCAGCCAGAACTGCACCACTATCCACAGTGTAGATACGAACTGATTGCCCCAGCCCTAACCCTAACCCTAACCCTAATCCTGCTAGGACCCTTCCTTGCGTCTTTCACTGTCCACTGTCTTTCATGCCCAGTGCCACCATCCTGCCCACCACTGCGGCTCCCTGAGACCATCCCCCTCCCCCTGTAATTTAGGCTCTCCCTCTAACTTTGCCACTGTGGGATCATCTTTTTGGTGAAAAGCTCCCACTGACTTTATCTTACTTCCTTAAAAAACCTTGACACAAGTCCACTGTGTTTTTTCTCCTTCATCTCAGGGTCTTTCTTTGATTTCTGCACATGAAGGTAGATTGGGATCTCCCTGGATATCAGTTCTCTTTGCCTATAGGGTTGAGTTTGCTTCTGATGGCTGAAGCAGAATCTTTGTTCCTTGTTATTGTTGAAGCTGTTAACATGCCAACGCTCTCCCAATTGGTGCAATATTGAGGATTAAAATATTAATCAGAAATAATCATGTATGCATTATTCATTCTCAGACGTCCTGTGTATGGATGCCAAGAAACTACACATATTTCAAACATGAAATCCTTCATCTTTTCCAGAGAGCTCATATCTCCACGACCATACCAAAGGGGACGTGTGGGCTCATTTCTCTGCATGTATCAAGAGAAACAAAACAGTGCAATTTAGCTCCCACTGTTCATAACAGATGTCCCTCCCGGATGCTTTGTCAAAACCTCTTAACAAACACATGTGTCCCACTCATTGCTTGGCTCTCTTGCTTTCCTGGATTTTCCCATAACACATTTCATGCCTAAGAGAGAACCCATCAGAGAGAGAAAGACTTCAGCCTTCCTATAAATAAAACCAACTTGAGTAAATCCCACAGAGAATTGTTTCCCTTAACAGCATTCAAGGAATCTTTAGCAATTTATTAATTTTTAGAAACTGGTCCCCACCAGGATATAAGCTACTTCTATGGGGCTAACTATATCATTCATCTGTCCTTGGGAACTGTCTTTTCAATCAAGAACAATAATGAAACTACTTCTTATGACAGGAATTTTTCTCCATCCAATTTTTATCTTTCTTTATCTCCTTTCTAACCTTCCAAATAGCTCATTTACAGGAATGCTCCTTCTTTCCTCTGTTACCTACTCACTTTCTCCTCAAGTGTATGCCTTGCAGATCCTTCGAGTGGGAGATATCACCAGCTCTACTAACCGACATTCTCTCACGTGGCACAGGGGCAGAAGGCTAGAAATCATATCTCCCAGACTCTTTGCCAGGGTGGCTTCTTCTTTGATCATCCAAGGAGAAACTCTCCTGAAATATTTGGAAGGTGGAAAGGAGCAGAAGCTACCACTGCAACAGCAGTAGGCAGGCATGAGGTCTTGGACAGACAGGAAGCAAGAGGCTCTGCTGTGGCTTCTGGAACCTCTCCAGGGAATCCTGCCTTCAGTGGCAAGCAGCTGAGACCATCAGTAGCTATTGCTTATGCTCATCTCCCCAGAACCTGTCCAGAGATCTATCCAGGGTCCTGAGTCTGGAGGCAAAGCAAGGATGTGAGGATGGAACTTGATAATATCCACATTCCTTTATGAATCAAGGTAGAGACATTGCAGAGTATATGTAGAAGGGAAGACTGACCTCACCAGAGAAGAGAGGCTCAATGTAGAATGAAGGCTTGAAATACCAGCTTCAGCAGAATTCAGGCAATGTCCCCATTTCAATTCTCAGGTTCTGCTCTTTCTTTTCTTTCTTTATTTTTTCTTTTTCTTTTATATTGGAGTATCATTGATTAACAATGTTGTGTTAGCTTCAAGTGTACAACAAAGTAGTTCAGTTATACATATATCTATTCTTTTTCAAATTCTTTTCCCATTTAAGTTATTACAGAGTATTGAGCAGAGTTCCCATGCTATACAGTAGATCCTTGTTGATTATCTATTTTAAACATAGTAATGTGTATATGTTAGTCTCAAACTCGTAACTTATTCCTTCCCCCTACCCTTCCCTTTTAGTAACCGCAAGCTTGTTCTCTAATACTATAAGTCTGTTTCTTTTGTAAATAAGTTCATTTCTATCTTTTTTCTAGATTCCACTTATAAGCAATATCATATGATATTTGTCTTTCTCTGTGTGAAAGATAATCACACATATTACCTTTGAATGATAATCTCCAGATGCAGCCCTGTTGCTGCAAATGGCATGATTTCATTCTTTTTATGGTTTAGTAATATTCCATTGTGGGGATCTTCCCAAGGGGTTCAGTGATAAAGAATCTGCTTGCCAAGCAGGAGATGTAGATTTGATTCCTGGGTTGGGAAGATACCCTGGAGAAGGGAATGGTTACCCACTCCAGTATTCTTGCCTGGAGAATTCCATGGACAGAGGAGCCTGGTGGGCTAGAGTCTGTGGTGTTAAAAATACTTGGATACAACTTAGTGACTAAACAACAACAACAATATTCCATTGTATATATGCACCCCATCTTCTTTATTCATTCATCTGTCAATGGACATTTAGGCTACTTTTAAGTCTTGGCTCTTATAAACAGTACTGCAATGAACATTGGGGTGCATGTATCCTTCTGAACCTTGGTTTTCTCCAGATATATGCCCAGGAGTGGGAGTGTTGGACAAATAGTAGTTCTAGTTTTAGTTTTTTAAGAAATCTCCATATTGGTTTCTATAGTGGCTATACCAATTCACATTCCCACCAACAGTGTGTTGCTAATAGATTTTTTATGATGACCATTCTGACTGGTATGAGGTGATATCTCTGCTGCTGCTGCTAAGTTGCTTCAGTCGTGTCTGACTCTGTGCAACCCCACAGATGGCAGCCCATCAGGCTCTGCCGTCCCTGGGATTCTCCAGACAAGAACACTGGAGTGGGTTGCCATTTCCTTCTCCAATGCATGAAAGTGAAAAGTGAAAGTGAAGTTGCTCAGTCGTGTCCAACTCTTCGCAACCCCATGGACTGCAGCCTACCAGGCTCCTCCATCCAAGGGATTATCTCTACTCTTTCTTAATCAGTGCTCCAGCTTTTTCATAAGAAACAGGGTTAGGCTCTAAGGTCGAATTCTACCAGTATGATCTGCAGAATCAAACAATGCCTAGAAGGTGAGATGGTCAGAGGAATAGACCTGCATTGACTGTGACCAGTAACCAATAATTTGGCTATGGGGTGAAGGTTGGAAAGAGGTTAAATTCATAGAAATGGTGGTAGGAGCTCTGAGGAGGAGGTAGGGTAAATTTGTCAGAATGAGCAGAGTATGGAGATACCTTTTTTCCATACAACTCTTTACCAGAGGGTACCTACTGTAAAGGTTGGTCTCCATCATTAGGTAAAGAAGTTGATCCATTCTAGACGAGGCAGCTACTTCCCCAGCTATTCCAGGGCTTGCTCAATGGATTCCTGAATCATGCAGCCAGGACATAGACTGACTTATGCGTCAATTCAACAATACTGATCTCTGATGGCTACTCCAATTGCCAAATGCCTCACCTGCCCAAATCAGAACTGGAAACCATGTTCACAATATTGCATCATTCCCTAGAGAACCGGCCAGACCCCTGGTGGCAGTTATGTTATACTGGGACCCTTCTCATGAAGAGTCAGCAATTTCCCCTCACTAGAATAGAAACACTCTGGTCTTGGATATGCCTTCTCTGGCAGAAGCTGGGCTCTCATCTCTGAACATACTGAATACCTTTGTTATCACCAATCTACTGCTTCTATATAACTTTGCTTCTCACAAAAAGAAAATTTATTTCAGCAATATTAGTAAGGCAATAGACTTGTGTCCTTGGCATTTATCATTCATACCATTTTCCTCACTATGCAGGAACAGATGACCTTCTAGAAAATTGTGGTGGTCTGTTAAAAATTCAGTGTGGCACCAGCTCAGAGACAACACTGTGCATAGTTGTGAAGCAATCCTATAAAATACAGCAGTTAACAAAGGACTCTGTCTCTGACAGTCAAGTGTAAAGGTGGAGAAGGAAGCCATTAGGCAGGAGTAGCCAACTTTACTGATATTCCTATAATCAACTTTCAGAATTTAGCTTCACACCTCCATCAGTTTGGAGTCTGCTGATTTTGAGGTCTGTTAACAAAGCAGTAGTGCCTTTACTGGAAGGGCTCAACAATTGTCCCATTGAACTTTAAACTGAGATGCTTACCTAGCGACTCTGAGCTCCTCCTTCTTCTCAACCAACAGGCAATGACAGGGGTTACTGTACTGACTCTACCAGGACAAGGAGAAACAGAGCAGCTGTTAAATAATGGGGGCAGAGAATAATACAGATGGTCACCTACTTAAGATAGGGTTTCCCTGATAGCTCAGTTGGTAAAGAATCTGCCTGCAATGCAGGAGACTCTGGTTCAATTCCTGGGTTAGGAAGAGTCCCTAGAGAAGGGATAGACTACCCACTCCAGTATTCTTGGGCTTCCCTTGTGGCTCAGATGGTAAAGAATCTGCCCACAATGCAAGAGACATGGGTTCGATCCCTGGGTTGGGAAGATCCCCGGGAGAAGAGAAAGAATACTCCAGAATACTCCAGTATTCTGGCCTAGAGAATTCCATGCACTGTATAGTCCATGGGTCCCAAAGAGATGCACATGACTGAGTGATTTTCACTTTCACTTTTTATGCACTTGGTAGAAATGGTACTCTGAATTTGGGGGGTGGGGTTAGTTATAGTTAATTTTTCTTGGAGTATAGTTGCTTTACAACTATAGATTCTGCTGCAGTGCTAGATTCTACTGCTCAGAAAAATGAATCAACCATATGTATATTAATACATATATCTTCTCCCTTTCGGACTTCCTTTCATTCAGGTCACCACAGAGCAGCAGGTGGAGTCTCCTCTGCTATACAGTACGGTCTCATCAGTTATCTGTTTTATACGCAGTATCAATAGTGTATATGTGTCGATCCCAATCTCCCAATTTCTCCCACAGCGCCTTTCTTCCTTGATATCCATGCATTTGTTCTCTATGCCTGTGTCTCTATTTCTGCTTTGCAAATAAGATCATCTGTACCATTTTTCAGATTCCACAGATATGAGTTAATACACAATACTTGCTTTCCTCTTTCTGACTTCGCTCCATATAACACTCTCTAGGTCCATCCACGTGAACTTTGAATTTTGAATTGTTATCTTTTCCTGGGCTAGTGACATGTGATGTCGTACTGTCTCGTGATGCTGGGCAGCAAGCCATAGCTATTCTGAGATAAGGGTCCCCCTCCCAGCACTCCCCAATTCACAGCACACAAGTAGCTGCCTCTTCTGCACGTGCAGAAGGGAGAATGATGAGAAGAATGTCTGCTAAATAAAGCAGTCTAATTAATAAAGCAACTGTCAAGTGCCTGCCATGATAATGTCATCTCATCATGATCTCATCCAAATAGGCAACCATCTCACCAAGGTCAAGTAGTTTCTATATTCTGTTTTAAGAGGAAGACAAGTGCACAGACAGCAGTGAAATGAGGGGAATGCAAGCTGCTGAAACAATATTTGCATTTCAGAGGCTGTGCCTCTGATCTTTTCTTTTTCAAAGATAAATCTCAGCCCTGTAACACTCCTGAGACTAGAGAACAGCAGTGGAGGTGACATCTCTCAGCCCCATGCTGGAAACCCTCTTACAAATTGCATTCAGATTTGAATTCAAAGGCGTCCTGCTGAACTCTCCAGCAGAGCCAAAGCTTTGCCAAATAGCATTCTTACTTTCTTCGAATTAACTGGGATCTCTGGATTTCCAACCACTGATTCTAAGACCCAAAAGATAGAAAAGATAATCCTGGTTGAGATTCTGGATTCAGACCTACTCAGGGTTTCAATCTTGACTGTACTGCTTTCCAGCACTCTGTTGACTTTGACAAATTGTTCAACTTCTCTGAGCTTTCATTCTTTGTCCATAAACAGAGACCACATTTTGCAGGGTTTACACAAAGATGAGATGATAATATATGTGATGTCTGAATAAGGGGAACATCATGTGGCAGAAACTCACAAAAAGATTACTTTTCCTACCCACTAACTTTAAAATCCTTGATAATTTGAAAATACACATGTGTGTTTGTATAACTGAATCACTTTGCTGTACTCTTGAAACTAACACAACCTTATAAATTAATGATACTTCAATTTATAAAGAAACTGGAAAAAAGAAAGTAGCATTATTCCAGGGTCAATAGTTCCACATATTATATGGCTATCGCTTTTCTCTTCCCACTTTAAACGCTCCTCCGAAGTGGTTTTCTGACAGCTAAAAGTAATAGCTCCCTATTCAATAGGGAATCTTTCGTAGAGAAGAACAAATATTTAAGATGAGGTATTTTTTCCCTTAAAGCAGCGCTGAGCAAAGGATAAAAATGTACTATTATCTTCCTCATACATATGTGAAGAGGAGAGTTTGAATCTTCATCCTTATAAAACTGTAAGAGCCAGATAATGGACATTTCTTAATGCAGGGACTCAAATTTCAGCTGAATGTAACTTTTCTATCTTGCAAGACAGATGTGACAATCCAAAAGGGTTATTATTAATATGAGGATGTAGAGAATGAGAAAAGTGTGGTCTGTACTTCCACGGCAGTCACAAAATAGCAAACTGCAGTAGGACCCTGAGAATCATGGGTGCAGCAGGATAAGAACTGTTTTTCCCGGGGGGACAGATGGGTGACATGCATATGACTGAGACTCAGGAAAGACACTGTGAGCCCTGATGTGACAGAAGGAAACACAGACCTGATAACCTACCATAAACATTTGTGGCCAAGATGGAAGGGAAGGCGGAAAGGTTACTGTTGACAATGTGGATATAAAAATCCCAATCTGCAATATAATTATAAATAAAACGGTTGTTAACTTTTACAGTGCCTATATATTTTTATGTAATGTCAAAGCTTACACACCACCAATCTTTATATCAACTTTTATATTGGCATTTTGAGAAAAACACCATATTTCCTGAAGCTTTTTGTAAAGTAATAGAGCAGCCCTGATCATAACCATCCTTCAAATGCATAGATTGCATCTCTGCGTGTGTAAATGGTGTGCGTGATATGGACATAGGATAAATAACTCAACAGAGATGCCAGAAACAGCCATGGCAGCAGCACGGGTTTGACTTTTAGCAGAAACAGCATGAAGATATTACCACTGTATCCAGATGATTTCCCCTCCTCCACCCCCAATTTGAGAATGTGGAAAGAATAGATGCCCTGACCACATCCCAAAGATGGATGAACAATGAGTGCCTGGCTCGGGGTTGAGGATGCTGAGTTTAAGTCCAGACCCACCTCTAGCTGTCTTGGCAATTTTTAAGCAAATCAAACATTCACTTTTTGTCTTCATCCATAATAGAGGTTTGAGTTCATGTGTAAGATGAAACCAAAAATCACATGAAAGGCTTTCTGACACTCAACAGGAAATTATGCATCAAAGCAAGGGCCATGCCACTCAAGGAGAGAACTGGAGAAAGTGCTACACTTATCCCAAGGATGAAATTATCACAAGCACCCATGTGAAGACCTCATCCGTCGTAGCTGTCCTAAAGGGCAGAACCTGGAGTGGAAGCAGCCCCAGCTCTATGGCCCACGGGGCTGGGTTTAAATTCTAACTCCCTCACTTACCAACTTTGCAACTCTAAGCAAGTCACTTAACTTCTCTGAAACTCCATTTCATCATCTATTTGATGGCAACAGCAATCTCTATCCAATGAGCCAAACTCTGCCTGAATTCAAGTCCCAGCTCTGACCCTCAGTAGTTACTGAAGGCAAGCATTTGGGTTCAGGTGTGGAAACCACACTTTCACCTGAAGCCTATACTCTGTTTCCCAACTTAGGGCTACCTTGAGCTTGCTTTGGGGTTTCTGGAACTTGCTGTGGTTATTAAAGCTACACATAACTTTCCTTTTGACTATGTAATTCTTTGAGTGATACTAGTGGTAAAGAGTCTACCTGCCAATGCAGGAGACTAAGAGACCCGGGTTTGATCCCTGGGTCAGGATCATCCTCTGGAGGAGGGCATGGCAACCCATTCTGGTATTCTTGCCTGGAGAATCCCATGGACAGAGGAGTCTGGCCAGCTACGGTCCATAGCGTCACAAAGACTCAGACATGCCGAAGTGACTGAGCACACACATGTAATGCTTTAAAGCCCTAAAGTGAAAAGTGGAAGTGAAAGGGTGAGTTACGCAGTCGGTTGCAGCAGATTCTTTACTGTCTGAGCCACCAAAGAAGCCCTTCGAGCTCTAGGAGTAAACAATTAGTTTCTAGTGTAGGTGCTTTGAAGAAATGACATCAAATTGTATTAGAATTGTTCACAGGCCCAGTGTTTCTCAAACTGGGTCCTTGAATTGGCAGCACCAGCATTGCCTGGGAAATTAATCAGATGCCTCTCAGGCATACTGAATTAGACCCTATGGGCCTAGGGCTCAGTGATCTGTGTTTGAAGCTCTCCAGGTGTTTCAGACACATGCTCAGGTTTGAGAGCCCAATTACACAGAATATTAATCAATCAATTCACTTTAGCAGACATAGAAGCTACTAAAAACAAAGCCTTGACACAATATTCAGGGTAAAGCCTTCCCTAAGAGAAGCCCCATACACACTCCAGCACACAAAGAAGTAAATTTCACCCTATAGGGAGCAGAATGGACTCCACTCATACAAACATCAGACACATTATTGAAAAGACAAGGGGAATATGGGATTTTCACACCTGATGCTTCTTCCTATCTACCCATCTGCCTGTTATCTCATGCTAAGTGCATACATGTACATACACATGCACACCAGCAAACACTGTTGGAAAAAATTCAAACCCAGTCAGTTATGCTAAGCCCAACAGCACTGAGACTCTAAGACTGGAAACAAAAAGATACTTGGTACTTTGCAAAATCATTATCCAAAGCAGGATAAACAGGAATGATAGTGTGGTTAAACACACAATCAGTTCAGTTCAGTTCAGTCGCTCAGTCTTGTTTGACTCTTTACGACCCCGTTAATCGCAGCATACCAGGACTCCCGGTCCATCACCAACTCCCGGAGTTCACTCAGATTCACGTTCCTTGAGTCAGTGATGCCATCCAGCCATCTCATCCTCTGTCGTCCCCTTCTCCTCCTGCCCCCAATCCCTCCCAGCATCAGAGTCTTTTCCAATGAGTCAACTCTTCACATGAGGTGGCCAAAGTCCTGGAGTTTCAGCTTTAGCATCATTCCTTCCAAAGAACACCCAGGGCTAATCTCCTTCAGAATGGACTGGTTGGATCTCCTTGCAGTCCAAGGGACTCTCAAGAGTCTTCTCCAACACCACAGTTCAAAAGCATCAATTCTTTGGCACTCAGCCTTCTTCACAGTCCAAAACTCACATCCATACATGACTACTGGAAAAACCATAGCCTTACCTAGACGGACCTTAGTCGGCAAAGTAATGTCTCTGCTTTTCAATATGCTGTCTAGGTTGGTCATAACTTTTCTTCCAAGGAGTAAGTGTCTTTTAATTTCATGGCTGCAGTCACCATCTGCAGTGATTTTGGAGCCCCCAAAAATAAAGTCTGACACTGTTTCTACTGTTTCCCCATCTATTTCCCATGAAGTCATGGGACCAGATGCCATGATCTTCGTTTTCTGAATGTTGAGCTTTAAGCCAGCTTTTCCACTCTCCTCTTTCACTTTCATCAAGAGGCTTTTTAACTCCTCTTTACTTTCTGCCATAAGGGTGGTGTCATCTGCATATCTGAGGTGATTGATATTTCTCCCAGCAATCTTGATTCCAGCTTGTGCTTCTTCCAGCCCAGCGTTTCTCATGATGTACTCTGCATAGAAGTTAAATAAGCAGGGTGACAATATACAGCCTTGATGTACTCCTTTTCCTATTTGGAACCAGTCTGTTGTGCCATGTCCAGTTCTAACTATTGCTTGCTGACTTGCATACAGATTTCTCAAGAGGCAGGTCAGGTGGTCTGGTATTCCCATCTCTTTCAGAATTTTCCACAGTTTACTGTGATACACACAGTCAAAGGCTTTGGCATAGTCAATAAAGTAGAAATAGATGTTTTTCTGGAACTCTCTTGCTTTTTCCATGATCCACCGGATGTTGGCAATTTGATCTCTGGTTCCTCTGCCTTTTCTAAAACCAGCTTGGACATCAGGAAGTTCATGGTTCACGTATTGCTGAAGCCTGGCTTGGAGAATTTTGAACATTACTTTACTAGCATGTGAGATGAGTGCAATTGTGCAGTACTTTGAGGATTCTTTGGCATTGCCTTTCTTGGCAATTGGAATGAAAACTGACCTTTTCCAGTCCTGTGGCCACTGCTGAGTTTTCCAAACTTGCTAGCATATTGAGTGCAGCACTTTCACAGCATCATCTTTCAGGATTTGAAATAGCTCAACTGGAATTCCATCATCTCCACTAGCTTTGTTTGTAGTGATGCTTTCTAAGGCCCACTTGACTTCACATTCCAAGATGTCTGGCTCTAGGTGAGTGATCACACTATCGTGATTATCTGGGTCATGAAGATCTTTTTTGTACAGTTCTTCTGTGTATTCTTGCCATCTCTTCTTAACATCTTCTGCTTCCATTAGGTTCATACCATTTCTGTCCTTTATCGAGCCCATCTTTGAATGAAATGTTCCCTTGGTATCTCTAATTTTGAAGAAATCTCTAGTCTTTCCCATTCTGTTCTTTTCCTCTATTTCTTTGCATTGATCACTTCTATTTTTTGTGAAGACTTTATTTTCCAGACGAGTTTAAATTTCATAGAACTATTCCCTGGTGGCTCAGTGGTAAGGAAACTGCCTACAATGCAGGAGCTGCATGAGTTGCGGGTTTGATCCCTGGGTTGGGAAGATCCCCTGGAGGAGGGCATGGCAACCCACTCCAGTATTCTTGCCTAAAGAATCCCATTGACAGAGAAGCCTAGTGGGCTACAGTCCATAGGGTCGCAAAGAGTCAGACATGACTGAAGCGACTTAGCTCACACGCACACATTGAACTGCAGGGACAGAGACTTCCTGCATACTCTTCCCCGGACACATGCACAGCCTCCCCTCTTATCAACAGCCCCCACCAGATGGGTCATTTGTTCCAATGGGTGAACCTATGCTGACACACTATAATCACCAAAAGTCCAGAGTTTACATTAGGGTTCACTCTTCGTGTTATACATTCTATTAGTTTAGTTCAGTCACTCAATCA
This sequence comes from Ovis canadensis, assembly GCF_042477335.2. Lineage (NCBI taxonomy): Eukaryota > Metazoa > Chordata > Mammalia > Artiodactyla > Bovidae > Ovis > Ovis canadensis. Next base: position 192,897,680 of record NC_091246.1, on the reverse strand, counting down.
CATCAAACTCTTGCAACCCCTTTGGACCCCATGGACCCAAGCATGCCAGGCATCCCTGTCCATCACCAACTCCCGGAGTTCACCCAAACTCATGTCCATCGAGTCTGTGATGCCATCCAGCCATCTCATCCTCTGTCGTCCCCTTCTCCTCCTGCCCCCAATCCCTCCCAGCATCAAAGTATTTTCCAATGAGTCAGCTCTTCGGTGGCCAAAGCATTGGAGTTTCAGTTTCAGCATCAGTCCTTCCAAAGAAATCCCAGGACTGATCTCCTTTAGGATGGACTGGTTGGATCTCCTTGCAGTCCAAGGAACTCTCAAGAGTCTTCTCCAACACCACAGTTCAAAAGCATCAATTCTTCAGTGCTCAGCTTTCTTCACAGTCCATCTTTCACATCGATACATGACCGCAGGAAAAACCATAGCCTTGACTAGACGGTCCTTTGTTGGCAAAGTAATGTCTCTGCTTTTCAATATGCTACCTAGGTTGGTCATAACTTTCCTTCCAAGGAGTAAGTGTCTTTTAATTTCATGGCTGCAATCACCATCTGCAGTGATATTGGAGCCCCCAAAAATAAAGTCTGACAGTTTCCACTGTTTCCCCATCTATTTCCCATGAAGTCATGGGACCCGATGCCATGATCTTCGTTTTCTGAATATTGAGCTTTAAGCCAGCTTTTTCACTCTCTTCTTTCACTTTCATCAAGAGGCTTTTTAACTCCTCTTTACTTTCTGCCATAAGGGTGGTGTCATCTGCATATCTGAGGTTATTGATATTTCTCCTGGCAATCTTGATTCCAGCTTGTGCTTCTTCCAGTCCAGCGTTTCTCATGATGTACTCTGCATATAAGGTAAATAAGCAGGGTGACAATATACAGCCTTGACATACTCCTTTTCCTATTTGGAACCAGTCTGTTGTTCCATGTCCAGTTCTAACTGTTGCTTGCTGACTTGCATACAGATTTCTCAAGGGCAGGTCAGGTGGTCTGGTATTCCCATCTCTTTCAGAATTTTCCACAGTTTACTGTGACCCACACAGTCAAAGGCTTTGGCATAGTCAATAAAGTAGAAATAGATGTTTTTCTGGAACTCTCTTGCTTTTTCCATGATCCACCGGATGTTGGCAATTTGATCTCTGGTTCCTCTGCCTTTTCTAAAACCAGCTTGGACATCAGGAAGTTCATGGTTCACATACTGCTGAAGCCTGGCTTGGAGAATTTTGAGCATCACTTTACTAGCATGTGAGAAGAGTGCAACTGTGCGGTACTTTGAGGATTCTTTGGCATTGCCTTTCTTTGCGATTGGAATGAAAACTGACCTTTTCCAGTCCTGTGGCCACTGCTGAGTTTTCCAAACTTGCTGGCATATTGAGTGCAGCACTTTCACAGCATCATCTTTCAGGATTTGAAACAGCTCAACTGGAATTCCGTCACCTCCACTAGCTTTGTTTGTAGTGATGCTTTCTAAGGCCCACTTGACTTCACATTCCAGGATGTCTGACTCTAGATGAGTGATCACATCATCATGATTGTCTGGGTCATGAAGATCTTTTTTGTACAGTTCTTCCATGTATTCTTGCCACCTTTTCTTAACATCTTCTGCTTCCATTAGGTTCATACCATTTCTGTCCTTTATCGAGCCCATCTTTGAATGAAATGTTCCCTTTGTATCTGTAATTTTCTTGAAGAGATCTCTAGTCTTTCCCATTCTGTTGTTTTCCTCTATTTCTTTGCATGGATCCCTGAAGAAGGCTTTCTTATCTCTTCTTGCTATTCTTTGAACTCTGCATTCAGATGCTTATATCTTTCCTTTTCTCCTTTGCTTTTCACCTCTCTTCTTTTCACAGCTATTTGTAAGGCCTCCCCAGACAGCCATTTTGCTTTTTTGCATTTCTTTTCTGTGGGGATGGTCTTGATCCCTGTCTCCTGTACAATGTCACGAACCTCATTCCATAGTTCATCAGGCACTCTATCTATCAGATCTAGGCCCTTAAATCTATTTCTCACTTCCATTGTATAATCATAAGGGATTTGATTTAGGTCATACCTGAATGGTCTAGTGGTTTTCCCTACTTTCTTCAATTTAAGTCTGAATTTGACAATAAGGAGTTCATGATCTGAGCCACAGTCAGCTCCTGGTCTTGTTTTTGTTGACTGTATAGAGCTTCTCCATCTTTGGCTGCAAAGAATAGAATCAATCTGATTTCGGTGTTGACCATCTGGTGATGTCCATGTGTAGAGTCTTCTCTTGTGTTGTTGGAAGAGGGTGTTTGCTATGACCAGTGCATTTTCTTGGCAAAACTCTATTAGTCTATGCCCTGCTTCATTCCACATTCCAAGGCCAAATTTCCCTTTTATTCCAGGTGTTACTTGACTTCCTAGTTTTGCATTTCAGTGCCCTATAATGAAAAGGACATCTTTTTTGGGTGTTAGTTCTATGCTATTACCCTAAGTATTAGGAGTAAGGAAATTAGAAAAATCATCAAATAAATTGAGTATGGATTAACAAATACACACCATTGTATATAAAATAGATAACCAGTAAGGACCTGTATAATAGGACAGGGAACTATAGTCAATATCTTGTAATAACCTACAATGAAAAAAATATGAAAAAACAAATATATATATAATGTATAACTGAATCACTTTGCTATAAACCTGAAACTAACATTGTGTATCAACTATCCTTTGATTGTAAAAAGAAACAAAGGAAAGAAGGAAGGAAGATCACCAACAACTTTTCTTTCTGCTTCCAGTTCTAGATGAAGTTCTTACTAATTCTCTCCTTCTTCTGACCCCACCCACATAGAGGGCCAGGCACCCATCAGCTTGACAACCGTAACTTTACCTCAAGAACACTGTCTATTGTTTACCACCTCTCCTCTGGCAAAGAGTGTGCTGGAATTTAATAGATGCCATTTCATCCAGTCTTGTGACAACCTTGTGAGGAAGATATTCATGGTCCCATTTAACAGATAAGAAAAACTGAGGCCCAGAGACACGGAGAGACTTGCCCCAGATCACAGGAGCCTAACAGTTCATTTCAACTCTCTGTGCTGCCTCCTGCCTCTTGCTACCCAAAGACACAGGCTGGGTGAGCTCTTGTCTCCATTTTACTCAGCCCCAGCCTGAGTGACATCTATGCCCCTGGGACTCTGTCCCATCCAGGCTCCCCTTAGGCACTGCTCTCTGGGTCACTGACTATGGCCCTGTCCAGAGGTAGCTACTGAGCCTGACCCTCCTGACTTGGTCCAGTCCACAGGCCCACAGGGTTTTTTCTTATTCACCATGTTAGTAATTTCTAAATTTGAAAAATAGAGACAAAAATACCTTCCCTATCCACAGTATAGCTCTAAGGTTCAAATACATTAGGCATGTGGGCAAGATTGAAAGCATCATGCCGCAGAATCTTCAGCGGGAGCTTTCGAAGGCAACACTGACATATAATAAACATCAACTTGCAAAATCGAGGTGCAATAAAGACCTCAATGTGACATTTCAAACTTAGTGATGAGAACTAGCTAAATAACCAATTGTTAGTGAAGACAGAAAAGCATCAAGAATAAATATTAAGTGATTTATTTTTTCAAACTTATGGTTACCAAAGGGGAAAGCAGGGAGGGACAAAACAAAAATTTGATATTAAGAGTTGCACACTACTATAAATAAAATAGGTGCACAATAAGGACCTAGTTATTAAGGGCTTCCCTGGTGGCTCAGACGGTAAAGCATCTGCCTGCAATGCGGGAGACCCGGGTTCAATTCCTGGGTCAGGAAGATCCCCTGGAGAAGGAAATGGCACTCCACTCCAGCACTCTTGCCTGGAAAATCCCATGGACGGAAGAGCCTGATAGGCTACAGTCCATGGGGTCGCACAGAGTCAGACATGACTGAGCGACTTCACTTTCACTTCACTTTCAAGGACCTAGTTCCCTGTGTAGCACAGGGAAATATATTCAGTGTCTCATAATAACCTATAAGGGAAAAGAATCTGAAAAAGAATAGATGTGTGTGTGTGTGTGTGTGTGTGTGTGTGTGTGTGTGTGTGTCTGGGCTTCCAGGCACTATCAGTAAAGAACCTGCCTGCAAATGCAGAAGACATAAGAGACACCTATTCGATCTCTTGATTGTGAAGATCCCCTGGAACACAGAAGGTGCGTGTCTGGGAAAGCCAAGGCTGACTGCATTTGGGAAGTAAGTGCAAATCAAAGAGCAGATCAAAGAGAGGGAAGCCTGCATGCAGGTTGAGATGAACTTGTGATAGAAATGTTGACCCCAACTTGTCTGAAAATTGATCATAGATAGAGGTTCAGGAGGGGCCTCATTGTGGATACAGAGGGATGCACAGGCGGAAACTAAGGAGTGAGCAGTGCATCTTTATTTTTTTTTCTTTTTTTTCCCCACAGAGCTTGTAGGATTTTAGTTCCCAATGACCAAACTCTAGCCATGGCAGTGAAAGCACCAAGTCTTAACCACTGGACCACCAGGGAATTCCCAGTGCATCCTCTTGATAGATAAGCATCTCCCAAGAAAGAGGGACCCATAAGGAAATCCCCAAAGAATCCACAGAAGTACCCACAAGAGCACCTGCCAGGCCAGAGGGCAGAGCCACCTCCCTGCAGCATCAATCCAGTAAGGATGTCCCCATTCATGGCCCTCTCCTCCACCTCCACTTTGTCTCTGGTGGGAGCAAGCACAGCAGCTGGAAAATCAATGAGGACGGGAGCTGGGAACAGTGAGACTGAACACAGCCCCTCCCCTGAGGGCAAGCATCCACGTGTAGGGGCCCCACTTTGGCAGAGATGGTGACCCTATATTAAATGAGGATCAAGAAAAACTCTTAATTTGAAAAGATACATGCACCCCTATGTTCATAACAGCACTTTGTATAATAGCCAAGACATGGAAACAACCTGCATGCGCACTGAGAGATGAATGGATAAAGAAGATGTGGTACGTGTGTGTGATGGAATACTACTCAGCCCCAGAAAGAATGAAATGATGCCATTTGCAGCAACATGGATAGACCTGGAGATTATCAGCGTAGTGAAGTAAGTCAGACAGAGAAAGACAAACAAAAATAAATTTATGAAACAGAAAAGAACTCACAGACATAGAGAAAAGACTTGTGGTTGCCAAGGGAGAGGGAGGAGAGGGCAGTGGGAAGGTATGTACTGGGAGTTTTGGATTAGCAGATACAAACTATTATATACAGGATAGATAAACAACAAGATCCTGCTGTATAGCACAGGGAACTCTATTTGATATCCTTTAATAAACCATAATGGAAAAATATATGAAAAAGAATGTAAATATACATATAATTGAATTACTTTGCTATATATCTGAAACTAACAACATTGTAAATTAACTATACTTGTATAAAATAAATTTTAAAGAAAAGAAGTTGGGGCCCTTGATCCCTGCACCCCTCCAGCCTCATCTTTCTTCACTGGGCTTCATCCCACGCCCCTCATACTGAACCACATGCCCTCACCCTGTTCATTATGCCAACTGCTATGCTGCTTCCTCCTCCTGGTCTTTGCTCCTGCCACACTCAGAAGCCAAACTCTAGGGCTACTCATCCATGCACTGGGCCTAAGAGACGGTCTCGGTGTCAACCTATTTTTCCTAATCTCAAAAGCCTTAACCTCCAATTTTCTGCACAAACTGTTTCTGATACAATAAAACAAACCAGAAGAACCTGGCTAAAATCACATTTGATGAGGACCTTGGGGTAGAACTATTCCATTCCACGTTTTTCTCAGTTTACTACTCGAGTCTCAGTCCAAATATCACCTCCTCCAGGAAGCCTTCTTTGACATCCCCATGCTGAGCTAAGCTGTCCTCCACAGACTTCAGTAACACAGTTTCAGTGCTATGCATGCTTATTATACTGTATGCACTTGGGGTGTGTGTCCTCACTCAACTATAAGCTCCTTGAAGGCAGGGCTATGTCTTCATCACAGCTCTGTTTTTGTTTTTCTTTTTAATATGTATTTATTTATTTGGCTGTGCTGGGTCTTAGCTGCAGCATGTGGTATCTTTAGCTGCAGCATGTGAACTTAGTTGTGGCATGTGGGATCTAGTTGCCTGACCAGAGATCAAACCCGGCCCCCCTGCATTGGGAATGTAGAATCTTAGAATCTTAGCTAATGGACCACCAGGGAAGTACCCCGAACAGCTCTATATTAGATGTCAGATACTCAACCTTCCAAAATCACATCTAAATAGTAGGATAGTAATCATCTATCCCTCAGGGAATTCTCATTGTAAAATGAGAAAATTAGTGTGAAACATTTAGCATGGTATCTAGCGTAAAGGTGAAAACTTAATAAAACCTCATCTATTTATTTTCATTATTAGTCAACACTTTGTTGTTGAGTAGATGGATGAATGGAAAGACTGGCATCATCATTGCAATGTGGAATATACATGCCATAAAGGAAATCCCGGGGGCAGAGCGGAGATGCTAACAAAATGAGTTGTCAAGGTCCTTTCCATCTCAATCACTTTCTATTTTTGAGGCCTATGAATTACCCAAACAGCATCCAAACTAGAAAATTCACCTCCATCAAGCATTTGTCTGCCGCAGAGATTGATAAGAGTTTGGGAATGCCATCAGTAAAATGAAATTTCTAATTAGCTAGAAAAAGCTGTCGTGTGTGCATGTGTATAAAGGGTTTCAGATAAACACCTGTGTTATCTTGTCCTCCCAGAAACTGGTCTCCGGCAAAGCACTACTTTGCTCCTGCCTTTCAGTGGTATCCTTTTTCTAAATCAGTTCGTGTTTTTCCAGAATAAATCTAAGTCATGGTGAAAATGTATTTGCTGCCCCCTTTCCTGTTCCTTTCCTGATTTTTCTCCTTTGACATAATTATGGTCAATGACTATCATTTTCCAACAGATTCTCTCCATCCTGGAAGAAGAGCTCGCCAACGCCCTGGCTAATCATGCAGTTGGCAGCGGCAGGCAGATGTCTTGAGTGGTCCTAATGATAGTGACAGGAAAAAGCTTTTAGGCTTTTTTCTGGGACAATAGGGGAGTTATTGGACGAGAACCAACCTAGGGTATTGGGTGTCCCTGGTGCAGAAAGAAGCCTGGGTGAAGGGAGATACAGGTTGAAAGAGTATACTTTGTGATCAAAATCTCAGCATCCCAGGACAAGTTGTCCAGAGTATACAGGAATTTAAATTTAAGCCCCAGCAAGTCAGGGGGTAAATAAACATAGGGCATACCAAATAACAATTTTGTGACTGGCTTTCTGCCCACCATGACTGCTGGTGCACCTCACTTCACATCTCATTTCATCTGATGCTCATGATAGTCACACATCCAGTGTATCATTGTCCCCATATTACTGATGAAGAAACTGAGGCTAAAAGAGAGTAAGCCCAAATCCAAACAGCTAATGATTGAGAGCTCAGGGTCCCACGTGCGTCTTCTCCCCTCAGAGCATCAGGTATCTAGGGGAGAAATAGCTCAAAACAAAAGGTTCTAAGTTATTATGAATGCCTTGGTCACACATCTGGAGAAAACCCTAATTAGAAAAGACGCATGCACCCCAGCGTTCATGGCAGCACTGTTCACAGTAGCCATGACATGGAAGCAACCTAATATCCACTGACTGATAAATGGATAAAGAAGATGTACATATATACAATGGAATATTAGTCAGCCATAAAAGAGACTGAAATAATGCCATTTACACCAACATGGATGGACCTGCAGATTATCACACTAAGTGATATAAGTCAGACAAAGACAAGTATATGCTATCACTTATATGCAGAATCTAAAAAATGCTACAAAGAACTTATTTACAAAGCGGAAACAGAAACACAGACATAGAGAATAAATTTATGGTTGCCAAGGAGGAAAGGGGGGCAGATAAGCTAATAGAGATTAACATAGACACAGTGCTATATATAAAACAGATAATCAACAAGGCCCTACTGGATAGCACACGGAACCATACTCAATATCTTATAATAACCACTAATGGAAAAATTATAAGTATGTATAACTGAACCATTTTGCTGTACACTTGAAACTAACATTGTAAATTAACTATGTGCATGCGTACTAAGTCACTTCAGTCATATCCAACTCTTTTCAACCCTATGGACTGTAGCCCACCAAGCTCCTTTGTCCATGGGATTCTCTAGGCAAGAACACTGGGGTGGGTTGTCATGCTCTCTTCCAGAGGGTCTTCCTGACCCAGGGATCAAACCCATGTCTCTTATGTTTCCTGCTTTGACAGGCAAGTTCTTTACCACTAGAAACACCCAGGAAGCTGAAATTAACTACAATTCTATTTAAAAAAATAAAAACTTCAAAAAATCCCCAAGAATGATACAGTAGTGTGGTAGTATAATGATAGCTATGGTGAACCATCAGAGAAAATGCAGAATGTTTGGTCATTCTTTGCTTTTGAAGCTGATTTTAAAGATGATGTTCATTCTCCAAAACACTGTCAGATGTCAAATCCATCCAACCACTGGGGGTGAACCATGGTACAACCCAGCTCTTCTTTGTTCAACTTCTAAAACCCTAACCTCCATTTTTGTACAAACCAACATCCTTGTATTGGAGAAGCCTGGTTAAAGCTGGACTGTGTGAGAGGGCGGGCTGACGTCTCCCTTGGCTGGATCCTCTCTTAACATCTGAATCCAGAGACATCACCAATCAAGACTTCTTTCTCTAGTTTGAGTCAAGCACTCTGTCCTATACCTACTGGGGTGTCATGCATGTTTCCAGTAAAAAAATAAATTTGTTTTTTTTAATTTATTTTTTATTGAAGGATAATTGCTTTACAGAATTTTGCTGTTTTCTGTCAAACCTCAACATGAGTCAGCCGTAGGTACACTCTTTTGAACCTCCCTTCTATCTCCCTCCCCACCCCACCCCTCTAGGTTGATACAAAGCCCATGTTTGAGTTTCCTGAGCCATACAGCAAATTCCCATTGGCTATCTATTTTACATATGGTAATGTAAGTTTCTATGTTACTCTTTCCAATTATCTCACCCTCTCTTCCTCTCTCCCCATATCCGTAAGTCTATTCTCTATGTCTGTTTAAATGTCTTTTCACAGGAAGGTGTTCCTTTCAGATTGGAATCTGAGCTGCAGAGAAATGACTGATTTCACAGAGACAAGATTCTTCCTGTGGAAAGTCTTGGAGTGATTGTTCACATCAATTTATCCCCTCTGTCCAAACATGAGGGTGGATTTCCCTGCCCTGTGCAGTTAGCCAGGATTGACAGACCTGCAGGCTGTGAGCCAGGGTGATGAGCATCATTTAGCCCCTAGTGCATACCCCCCATCAGTGTCTTTCCTACACCAGCTATCAGGAGCCTGTGCATCTCAGATGGTACAGCTGTATGATGGGGGCCTCCATCAGCCTGACCAGTGTCAGACAGCAGGGATCCATGACATTGCATGTGTGGAATGAGACATAAAGAAAAGTTGATGATATTTACAGCTACAGTGAGGTACCACCTCACTCTAGTCAAAATGGCCATCATTAAAAATCTGCAAATAACAAGTGTTGGGGAGGGTGTGGAGAAAAGGGAACCTTTCTACACTGTGGTAGGAATGTAAGCTGGTGCAGCCACTATGGAGAACAGTATGGAGGTTCCTTTAAAAATTAAAAATAGAGCTGCTATATGATCCAGCAATCGCACTCATGGGTGTGCAGCTATGTTCATAGCAGCACTATTCACAACACCCAAGATATGAAGAAGCAACCTCAATGTCTATCAGCAGATGAATAGATAAAAAAGATTTGGTACATAAATATACAATGGAATAATACTCAACAAAAAAAAAAAGAATGAAATAATGACATTCGCAGCAACATGGATGGACCCAGAGTTTATCATACTGAGTGAAGTAAGCCTGAAAGAGAAAGACAGACATCATACAATACCAATTATACGTGGAATCTATAATATGACACCAAAAAAAACCTATCTGTGAAGTGGGAATAGACTCACAGATATAGAGAACAGACTGGTTGCCAAGGGGACAGGGTCAGGGAGGGAGGGATTGGGAATTTGGGATTAGCAGATGTAAATTATTATATCTCAAATGGATAAACAACAAAATCCTACTGTATAGCACAGGGAACTATATTCAATATTCTATAAGAAAGCATAAAGGAAAAGAATGTGAAAACGAATACATATATAAGGATGAATCACTTTGTTGTAGAGCAGAAATTAACACAACATGGTAAATGAACTATATACTTCAATAAAATAAAATTTTAAGTTGATTGTGTTAAGCTTAGCCTTGAGACTCAGGGCTTTTTGTTACTGCATCATGGCCTTGCCTGGTTGACATGACCCCAATGGAAGACATTCTCCCTGGGGTCTTAAAGCTCAGGGATGTTCCCATGATGCCATTCCACATCCTCTGATGTAGGAGCTACACAGACATCTGTAATATCAGTTCACACATCACATGATTCAGCCCCATCACTATGCTTCAGTAGATGGGGCACACAGCAAGTTGTATCAAATGAGTCGTGAGAGCAAAGAATAAGTTATAGGCTTGTTATTCTTCAAGGAAGAATTCATATTTATCAGCATTCACTCTGTGCTAGATATGTTGAAAGAATTATTTCTAATTCCTGCAGTAAAAACAGGTATTATAATCCCCATTTCACATACTGGAAAACTCTGGTTCATGGAGACTGGCTCATTCTAGGTCACTTCTGGAAACTGGGTTGTAAATCCAAGCATCTCTGATTCCAAAGCCTGTGGTTTTCCACTGTATGATATGAGTCTGTTCTCTCAGTACTCCCTGAATAAATGATAGATGAGGAGGTAATAGACAGAATGTTTGATTAACCATGGTCCCTGCCATTGGTAGTGGAGCCCAGCACAAAATTAATTAATTTATTTAAAAGAAACACCTCATAAACATGCAAGAAAAAGACACATTTCTCAAAAATATATATATATTAAACTAAAAACACATTGAGAGGCACTGCAGTGCTATGCGCTGCGGTTAGAAGGGCAGGCTCTGCATTTACTCCCACTCATGAGCTACTCAGGACTGGATGTTACTTTGCCTCATGATGCTCAAGTTTTTCTTTGTAAAAATTGCAAAGGAGGATTTTTTTGTGAGGATTAAGTGAGCTAGGAGTGGAGGGTGGAGAAGGCAATGGCACCCCACTCCAGTACTCTTGCCTGGAAAATCCCATGGACGGAGGAGCCTGGTAGGCTGCAGTCCATGGGGTCGCTAAGAGTCGGACATGACTGAGTGACTTCACTTTCACTTTTCACTTTCATGCATTGGAGACGGAAATGGCAACCCACTCCAGTGTTCTTGCCTGGAGAATCCCAGGGATGGGGGAGCCTGGTGGGCTGCTGTCTATGGGGTCGCACAGGGTCGGACACGACTGAAGCGACTTAGCAGCAGCAGGGGTCCAGGGCACAGAGGAAAGACCTGGCACACAGCCAGGCCTCTGAGATTTTCCCTTCTGTGTGAAAGCAGGGTGGAAGAAGGGCCAGCAGTGCCTTCACCCAGCGTGCTGTCCCCAAGGAGAAGCAGCCCGACTCCTCCCATTTGGGATGGACCAAAGCCCCTACTCTGTGGAGGAAGGAAGGATGGTGAAGAGAACCACGTCATGCTGAAGGATAGTGCCCCCTCTCCTTGCAATGATGCTTCTTTGGAACATGAGATGATTCTGTGTCCAAATCACCAGGTGACATTGAAATCAGGCCCAGCTCTTGGACCTCTCTGCATCTTCACAAAGCAGTGCCAGGAGCACACAGCACTGAGGGGCTGCAGGCCTGCTTGGCTTTGTGGCCCCCAACCTGCTGTGTGTAGGCTGAGTGCACTGCCTGTCCTCCCTTCGTTTCACTTTATACCAGTTTTTGCTTCCGTCTGCTGTCTCAAAAGCACCTCTTAACCTTGATTTGATGTGCTTGATGGCTGAGAGGAACTTCATTAGAATGGTATAATGATTATAACAATAACACTTTGGGATTCTTCTTTTATTATTTAGATGATCAGCTTAACCTAGTAGAACATGGCACAGATGATGAAGCCTTTGAATTTGTATTCACAAATACAATGGCCATGCTGAGAAATCAGCAGAGATAAACAGGCAGAGCCAATATTTTATAGCAGAGGAAACAGATATTTGCATATTCACTCAAGTTTTGCCCAAGGCCGATCAGTGAGACTAACTGAGCAGGACAAGAATCCAAGTTCATTGGCATAGAGTTCAAGGTACACTTTTCAGTAACTGTAAGCATGCTTCTGTTGCAGGGTTTTACCTCCACAGGGTCTGGAAGCTGTAAGCCCTAGGAGTGCAGGAAATTGTTCTCTGAGACAGAGATGTCCATTTATTAGGAATTCAGTAAGTCTTTGTGGAATGAAAGAAAGGAAGGAAGGAGAGGGGGAGAGAGAGAAGGAGGAGAGGAAGAAAGCAAGGGAGGGAGAGAGGAAGGAAGAGAGAAAGAGAGAGAAGGAGAGGGAAAAGGAAAGGAATAAATCCCTCGGACCGAGGGGAATAATCTACCCGAAATGAAGCTGGATAATGTAACAAATGCGTCATTCCTCCACCTGCATAGCCCATGGAGGGTACTCATTTCGCATCCCTTTAAAATGATAAAAAGACCATTTTCTGGTTCTAATGTGGGTCTTTCAGAATTTAAATGTACATTAATTGATTTTAAAAAACATCTTATTAAAAATTATTGGGTGACAGGTCCCCAGTTCACTGTCCCGGACAGTTTTCTAGTCTTTGCTTTATAAATTCAGTTTCTGGTGAGGAAAAAAAAAAGTTAAATTGTCCAAGAGTGAGTTCCTGAGGGTTTAAAGATGTGGTAGGAGGTGGTCTGCTGCAGGCACAACATTTCTTTGCTCTTAATAATTCATGCAGATTTCATATTTCAGTACCAAATGTATGTTTTTTTAATGTAAAAATAACAAAATACTCAGCATTTAAATTACTTGACTTTCTCTACACACCCCCACACCACTCCAAAAACCCAAATCAAACTGAATGTCCAGGAAGATGCGTCATGTTGATACTGTAAGTGACATGACGTCACACCAGAAGGAGGAGGCAGCCAGTTTAAATAGCACAGATCTAGGTACCCAAGACCAGGCTCTCCTGCGTGGCCCCCATAGCTCTCTATGCTCTGAATTCTCTCCATCCAGTCTCATCTCTAGTTTCTCCAAGCTTTAGATACTGCAGCTGAACTGAATCAAACTTCCTAAATTTCCCTAAACAGAGGCTTATAGAGGCTGTGTGAAGTGTGAAGTTGCTCAGTCACGTCTGACTCTTTGCGACCTTGTAGACTGTAGCCCACCAGGCTCCTCTGTCCATGGGATTCTCCAGGCAAGAATACTGGAGTGGGCTGCCATTTCCTTCTCCAGGGGATCTTCCCAACCCAGGGATCGAACCTAGGCTTCATGCATTGCAGGCAGACACTTTATCCTCTGAGCCACCAGGGAAGCTTATTTGCTAAGTCGCTTCAGTCGTGTCCGACTCTGTGCGACCCCATAGACGGCAGCCCACCAGGCTCCCCCATCCCTGGGATTCTCCAGGCAAGAGTACTGGAGTGGGTTGCCATTTCCTTCTCCAATGCATGAAAGTGGAAAGTGAAAGTGAAGTAGCTCAGTCGTTGCCTTCTCCTCCAGCAGCTTGGTGCCTGCTTTTAGAAAGAACAGGGGTCCTTGGGAAGTTTCTGATCTCCTACCGCCAGGAGTCTAGCCTGTCTGTGACACCACTGCCTCTGATCATGAGATGAAATTTTGCTGAATCTTTGTATGGTATCATTGTTCACCTTTTCCATTATGAAGGTAACACACGATCTATATAAGACATTTGGAAAATACAGAAAAAGACAATCACCCACCATTTCCCCACACAGTGGCAATCAGTATTCTATTTTGGTACTTTCCTTCCAGTCTATTATCTCCATATAATTCTTAGCTTCAATCATAAAGCATGTATATTTTGCATCCCCTGTTTTCAGTGCCACTTTAGAGTATTAGTATTTTCCCCAGATAGAAACTCCTCGTTATTTCTGAACCCAAACAATAATTGCTCTCTCATTTTCAAGCCCAAAATGGGAGCAAGCAAAAGTAGCCAAGTACTAAGTTGCTCAAGCAACCTAGAAAAGAATGTCTTGACAGTGAATCCCTTTCTCTGCCTCCAGGAAGGGTTTCCTGGTGTGGATAATCTCTACACTGAGATGACCTTCATCCACTGAAGGTCACCCCTGCCATTCTTAATGGGTGGAACAAGTATCTTTCTCAGAGGTTTCCAAGCCCTGGAAATAATCCTTTAAGCATCTGTATCGATTTGCTCTGAGTCTTTGAGCTTGCATGGGCTTTTTTTCAGCTGCAGAGACCAACAAAGCACCATGATATTTTCAGAATATACTTCTAGTTTGCACAGGATGTTTTTAGCAAAACCTGACATTAACAATGGCAGCTGGGATTCTGCAGGAAATAATTTTTTTTTCCTATTGTGCAAAAGTATTATTTTCCACAAAGCAGCTGAAAGATGGTGGGGATAAGACTCAAGAAATCATAAGTCAAATCTTGTCTTTGCTGTTATCTGATCCCAGGTAAATCTAAAAAGGAGAGGGAGAAGATAACAAGTGTTGGTCATTATTAATGATGATGATGATGAAAATCTATTGATACTTTACAGCAGCCAAACTGTCAGAAACACATTTGAGTTCATAGCCTCATGGCAACAGGGAGGTCGCATCCCACTGGAGCAGTAGGCATCTCCTGAAGAGGGTGGTAGAAAGAAGGTGTAAAAGGATCTGGGCTCCTGTTAGGAGATTTAGGAGAGGATCCCAGGAGGGGAGACTTAGCCCTGGACTTGAATCTTTCAGGAGGGAGGGGTAATTCTATCAAAGACTAACTTGATAATTCTCGTCCATAATGTGGAAAGCACAAATTGAAGTCAAATAGAAATAATTGTTAAACAAGCTGCAATCACATAGAATAGCCTGCTTAGGGGACATTTTATCACTTTTACGATTTGGACCACGTTGTTCTTTTCTCTATATTTGCACATGGTTATGGAGTGATCTTGTTTGTTTCCTGCTCCATCGCGGTCACAGAGCGGGCTTGTCTGATCCTGGTGTCCCGTGGCATTGCTTCTGTTCACAACCAGTTCCCACTCCCAAGGACAGCTTCTTCTATTTCTAATTTTATTTCAAGCATGGTTACCGTCATGTTTATATTACAATAGGGAAACAGAGGCTTAGATGTGCTCAGAAATTTGCTCAGGTTTGCACAGCTAGTAAGTGTCAGGAATTGAACAGGGGTCTGACTCCACAGCCCAACACTCACACCAAACACTGTCGTCAGGAGATGAGAGCAACTGTGTTTTACTTTATCTTTTGAGTGGGTCAAACATGTAATATGGCATAAAGTTCAAAACGAAATAAGGGCACCCAGGAGAAAGCAAGTCTCCCTCCACTCCCTCAGGCACCTTGTTCCTTTCCAAGAGCCCACGTTGTTCCATTTTTCCCAGAGTCTCTTCTCCAGGACACTGTGTCTTGCAGGGAGTGGATATAGTGAAGAGTGGGAGAAAGAGCACATTGCTTGCTCTTGCCCTGATCTTCCAAAATCCCCTTCACGGGGCTTCAGTAACTCAGAAACATTGATTAAACATGGACAGTTTTCCATACATGGTGCTCAGCATGGCAAACAATGAGCCGGAAGGGCTGCTTACCCTAGAGAGGCTGGCAGTTTAGGGAGAGGACCGCCTGAGTACATCACAGCTAGGGAGATGGGAGGGATGGTACAGAAGATTCGGGGATGCAGGGAAAGATTGATGGAGTGGGAAACCCTCCACCTAGATCCTGAAGGATGGCAGGGATTCACCGGGTGCACAGAGCTGAAAAGAGAACTCCAGAAACAGAGACAGAAGGCAGGATGTACAATAACACAGAGGCATGAAAGACCACAAACAGCTGCAGATGGCTGGAGCGCAGGTGCCTGGGGCGAAAGGCAGGAGAGTCGGCTGGAAAAGTAGCAAGGGGTCCTGCCACGAGGAGCCCCTTGACGGATGCTAAGGAGAAAGTCATCACAGTTAAATAAGATGGACGATGCGGAAAGAATTTGAAAAATGTAAAGCATGCCGCAAATGCAGTGAATTAAATGGGTCACTTGTTTTTGCTCCTTGGTTGTCACTGACCATTGCTTTTCTCTGAAGATGCTGCTTCTAATCCTAGTTACCACTTGTGTGGGCACCTATGGAGGACAAAGTTCACAAAGGTCACTGAGAAGAAAGATGGTGACCAACTGGACTTTTGACCCCTCTAGCAGACACCTGCCCTGCGGCTCCACAAGCAAGAACCACTTGACATGCTCTGGTGTTTGGGGTTGATGAAAAGTGCATCTGAGATAAATCATGTTTGAGAAAGAAGACGTGAGGGTCAGGCCATCCTCTGCCACCTCAAAGCATCCTCTGCAGCCTTTGTAACAAGCTAGACTACAAGAAATTCTATTCCTGAACAACATTAGTGGAGGTACATGGGAATCCGCCCCACCCAGCTCTGCTTGCTACGGGGGTTTTATTTGCCTTTTAAAAATATTTCAATGTTCAGAAGTATTGAAAGAGATTTCAGTACTTTAGCGATTCTCATTAACTCAGCCTAGGATCTGCCCAGGCTATTTTTTTTTTTAACAAAAGTGATTCTAAATCTGCAACCAGAGTTGAGTATTCCTCCTTTAAAAATATAATTTGAGGACCATAATGTGGAGACTTGATATCTTTATCAGTGAGACCATTTATATGTAGAATCTAAAAAATTCAACAAACTGATGAAGATAACGAAGAAGAAGCAGACTCACAGATATAAAGGACAAACTAGCGGTACCAGTGGGAGAGGGAAGGAGGAAGGGGCAGGATAGCGATAAGGGATTAAGAAATACAACTGAAACAGAATGGATATATGTATATGTATCACTGAATCACTTTGCTGTACACCTGAAACTAACATAGTATTATAAATCAACTGTATTCCAATATAAAAGTTTTAAAATAAAATAAAAAAATATTCTTTAAAATGAAAACCTTATCAAGTACAAAATAGCTATAAATGGAGTATAACCTTTAAAAATTGTGAATCACTATATTGTACATCTGTAACATATAATATTATACATCAACAATACTCCAATAAAATTCTTTTAATTTAAAAAAAAGGAAACTTTACACAAACTGCCATATCTAAACTGACTCCTCCCTACATGATGAAAGTGTCATTGAGATGTTGGTTATTATTGATACAGCTTTTTATCCTAAAGACAGGTCCTTCTAGGACACATTCTCACAACAAAAACTCTGTAAGTCATCAAATTTTTGGCCAAGATTTCCAGAAATCTCCAAGTCAAACCTGCCACATAAGCGTATAGGCCTTGGAGTCAGACTGTGCCATTTCCTACCTAGGTGACTTTAGGCCAGGGCTCAACTTCCTCATCTGTGAAATGGAAGTAATAATATAAACTGCCCAGTGTTCGAGTTAGAATTAAATGGAAACAGAAATGTACATGATAGCATAGTACCTGTCACATGCAATCAATATATTTCACCAATAAAAGCGGTTGGCTTGGCCTATTGATTTGAAATAGTCATTTTTAAAATAGAAATCATGTGTAGTATTTTAAGAACTGAATCAGAACCAAGCCCCAGCAGAGTGTTTATGAAAGTTCATCATTGCCCAATAAATAATTTCCCCTGTCAAAAACAGACTTCCTCGGGGGGGAAGGGGGATAAATAAGGAGCTTGAGATTGACAGAAACAAAACTATAAAAAACAGATAAACAACAAGGACCCACTGTACAGCACAGGGAACTATAGGCAATATCCTGTAATAACCTATAATGGAAAAGAATCTGGAAAAGAATATATATATAAAATAAAAGTGAATAACTTTGCTGTATACCTGAAACTAACACAACATTGTAAATCAACTCTACATTTTTTCTCTGAGAGTTTCCCTCGTCACTCAGTCAGTAAAGGATCTGCCTACTGTGCAGGAGACCAGGGTTCAATCCCTGGGTTGGGAAGATCCCCTGGAGGAGGAAATAACACCCACTCCAGTATTCTTGCCTGGAGAATCCCATGGATGGAGGAGTCTGGCAAGCTACAGTCCATGTGGTTGCGAGAGTCAGACACAACTTAGCGACTAAACCACCACATACTTGTTCAAGTAGGCTTTCTTACCTGAGGGTCTCCTCTAAACCTCCAAATAAATATCAGATATTACCATAAAACTTTCAATCCAACAAGTCTTTACTGATCACCTACTATGTGCTAGGACTGTGTAAACTGCTGGAGATGACGCCAAAAAACAGATCTCATCGCTGCCCCAGGAGCTCAGATCCAGAGGGAGAGATGGACATGGCAGATATATCAGTCCAAGCAAGCAGAACAGCGTTCCACCAACTCTGCTCAGAGCCACCACCCAAGACAGCATCCTGAGCCAGATGAACTGAGGGCCTGATGAGGATGGGTCTAGTTGGCTGTGGTTGAAGCTCTAACTCTTCAGTAATCTTTTCCTGGTAGGAAAGTTGGTAATAACCTATGAGGCTTCCATTTGCATAACTAGCTAGGCATCACAGCCATGGTATGCAAGAGTAGTCATGAACTTGGACATCCCTAAGAACAACTTCTTCAGATGAGAGGCTGGGAAAGGAGAAGTGATTTGTGAAAGATCCTATGGTCATTTGGTGAACGAGATGGTATTTGAATTTAGGTCTCCTGACTCCTCCAACTCTGGTACCACAGCCTAGGAAGGAGAGCACAAACCTGAGTATGAGCAGGGGACAGCCAAGCCCAAGCCTAATCCCGATTGCATGGCCCTTGTCTTATAGGCTCAGTGGTAGAGAACCCACCTGCCAAGCAGCAATCAACCCAGGTTCGATCCCTGGGTCAGGAAGATCCCCCTGGAGAAGGAAATGGCAACCCACTTCAGTATTTTTGCCTGGAAAATCCCGGAGACAGAGGAGCCTGACATGCTACAGTCCACAGAGTCTCAATGACTCAGACACGACTTGGTGACCAAACAGCAACAAAACCCTATTTCAGTGCTTGGTGTGAGGTCGGGACTCAGTCAAAAGGAGTATTTGGGGATCTGGAGGACACAAGTCCCCCACAGGGAGATGGAAAGGGGCCACAGTGTGCAGAGATGGATGTGGAATAGGTAGTCAGGCTGCAAGGGAAAGCAGAGGTGGAGGAGGAGTTTCCAAAGAAAACCAGGAAGTCTTGCCAATCACTTGAACATACAGAGATCAGGGTCCTCGCTGCCCTGAGACAGCTTCTTCTGTGTCAGAGTCCTCTCCAGGCACCACCAATCATCCACTGAAGGCTGGACACACACATAAAGCGCCACACTGTGTGCAGTTTTAAGAAAGGATATTATAAGGGATAAGGAATCTGTGGTATATCTATACAATGAGATATTACTCAGCCATAAAAAAAGAATTAAGTAATGCCATTTGTAGCAACGTGGATGGACTTAGAGATTATTAATGTCATAATGAGTGAAGTGAGTCACTTAGACAAAGGAAAATACCATATGATATAATTTTCATGTGGAATCTTAAAAATGACATAAATGAACTTATTTAGAAAAGAGAAATAGACTCACAGACATAGAAAACAAACTCATGGTTACCAAAGAGGAAGCAGGGAGCAAGGGCTAAATTAGGAGTTTGGGGTTAACAGATACACACCACTATATCTGAAATAGATTACCAACAAGGACCAACAAGGACCAACAAGGACCAACAGATAACCAATAACCAACAAGCTAGTGTATAGCACAGGGAAATCCACTCAATATCTTGTAATGACATATAAGAGCAAAGAATCTGAGAAAGAATATGTAGATATGTAACCGAATCACTTTGCTATACACCAGAAACTAACCCAATCTTGCAAATCAACTATATTTCTATAAAATAAAATTTTTTTAAAAAGAAAAGATGTCATAAAATAGCACCAACAATAGAACTATTGAATATTTTCAATTATATCTCAGCTCTACCTGTCAGTGTCCTCCAGGGGGTAGCAAACTTCAGTTCACGGGTCAAGTATGGCCCACACCTGTTTTTGTAAATAAACTTTATTGACAAGTAACCACATCCAATTATGGATGTACTGTCCATGATTCCTTTAGCACAGTAATGGCAGAGCAGAGTAGTTTCAACAGAGATCATAGGGCCCACAAAGCCTATATTTATACTATCTGCTGTTTAGGAAAGTCCCAGGATAGCACCTGTGGCCCTAGGGCACTGGGCTTTCTAGTAAGAAAAGGGTCTTAGGTGTTGTCTACAGAGGGGTCCTCAAGTTTCCCCAAATCACAAAGCTTCTGGCTTGATGAGGTACTTAGACAGTTGGCAGGAGGCATTTAGCTGTGTGCCACAGGCTTCACGGTGCTTCTCAAGCCTCTTCCCCAGCCTCACCAGTCTAAGAAACATTCCCCCCACACATCCAGGCCCAGCTTCCTCATCCTCACTTTCCTGTAGCCTCTCTATCTTCCCTCCCCTATCCCTGTCCCATCCTACACATTGTCCCACCAGGGCAAATGCATCATTCCTTTAGATACGTTCCCAGAGCTTACGTCACTCTAGGGGCACCATCACACTTTTATGTGTGTATATAATCTATAATCTTTGAAAACAGGACTGTGTTTTATTTATCATCTTCATGCCTTTGGCAGAGTTCCTGGCATGTAGAAAGGTATACCGAAGCTACCTGGAAAGGGAAGAAATCTCAGGTATTATCTCATCAAAAGCTCTCTTTTTCACATGAGAAAACTGAGACCCTATATCACAAGGCTGGCCACCAGCAGAGCAGCTGCAAAGTTACACCCATCTTCCCTGGAAGTCTCCCTCCACAAAGTCCAACCCTCATCCCAGCAGACCACAGAGAAACACATAAAGTCACGCACGCGTAAACCAGCAGTTGCGTGTGACCGATCGTCATTATTTTAGAGGTAGCAGTGGTGGGAATCTTTTCCTTCCGTGACACATCCCTCCCCATTCCAGACACCACATGGCAGTCCTAGTCTCCTGACAGCACTGCCAGGAGACAATATTATGCGGCCACCATGATGCACGCAATGGACCAGTGGGCTGCAAAATTGAACTCCTCGTTTTAGAAACCATTTGTGTTAAGGAAGGGAAGAAATAAGCTAACACCATGGCCAATTTTAAAAAAATGCACCCAGACAGAGAATTGATTTGACTCTTTTAGGCCAACAGAGAAAATGAGCTTGGGAATTGCAGTCATCAGGGGGTGAGTCACGCCTGGAGGTGGAAGCAGAGAAGGAGAATGTTCTAGAAGGTGGTGTCATGAGAGGTGACATGCAATCACCATCAGTGGGTGGGCAATGAGAGTGTTTCTCTGAGAGAATAAGAGAAAGCATTCTGGATTAGTTTTGAGGTCTCAGGGGCACAGACATGGCTGACCATGCAGACTAGGCTACAACAACATTGCTTCATAACTAATAACCAAGCACAACCCCTTACTGTTTTGTGTCTTTATTTTCCCTTGTTCTCCACACCAGAAGCCAGGCCCTCGTCTCTCCCAGACCTCATAACCTACCCAACGGAAGGAGCTGCACATGCCTTGCCTCTTCCTGAGTAAAAGCATATGCGTGATATGTCCTCTCTGGTTAAACATTGTTGGTGCTTTCTCTGTGCTCAGCACCCACCTGGGAATTGAATGATGACTAAGACAATTTCTGTCCTTTCTGAAACATGTCACCTCAACACAA
The DNA here is from genome assembly GCF_042477335.2 of Ovis canadensis. Taxonomy (NCBI): domain Eukaryota; kingdom Metazoa; phylum Chordata; class Mammalia; order Artiodactyla; family Bovidae; genus Ovis; species Ovis canadensis. The sequence goes on along the minus strand of NC_091246.1, from coordinate 192,875,901 downwards.
TCCTGCCAGTTCTAACAGAAGAGCTTAAGGGTCAATTGCAGGCAGGATATTTTGGTAAAGTCCTTCAAACTATTCCCCAAAGGGACAAGCTATGGAGAGTAGAAAAAAGAACCTGTCTTTGAAGCCCAAGGGCATGGAAGTAAGCATCAGCTTTCCAGTTCAGAAATCCCAGACAGTTCACTTATGCTGCAATATCTTCATTGATAAACAGGGAGAATAACAGCAACTTTGGAATTGATGGAGTGGAGGAAGGGAGCTGGTGTGTAGTTGAGGACACTGCCTGCCCAGTCTAGTTGCCAAACCAGTAGGAAATAGCCACACTGTTGCTATGTGAAGGATGGTGTGGTAGGAGAGAAGATGCTCAAACATCCAGTCCCTCGAGATGTCAGAATGAGGACAGGGATGCAGAGGAAAAGGATAAGGACACAGTCATCCCTGACATACTAGGACCTGGCAAGGGCCAGGCACACAGCAGGATCTTATCCTCTTTTGTTTGTTCAAAGTAAACTTGAATTTTAGGGAAAAGATAAATTCTCTCCATTCCTCTCTTTGAAAAAATAACAGGCCCACAATTCATCACCTCCCCACCACAGCCGACTTCTCAGCATGGATGGGATCCATGTGGACTCTTCTCTGTTGGGTAAAATCAAATTAATACAGGAAAGCATGGACTTGAGAATCAAATCATCCCATCGTGAAGTCTCAGTTTTAGCACTTACTGGGCCTGTCTATATAACTTCTCTGCACCTTGGTTTTCTCATTTACAAGATGGAAATAAATACAATGCCACTCCCATGGGTTCCCTGCCAGGATTAAGTAATTCATTATATGTAAAATACTTGGTACAGTGTCAGCACATAGCAATCATCAACAGAGGCTGCACACTGCTGTCACTGCTGCTGTTTATTGCATTCTCTTTTGGGGGTGAAATGAATATTTCCACTCTGGTTGTGAGAATCCAGCTATATGTAAGGTTGCTTATCTAGTGTCTGGTACCTAGGATGAGCTGAGTAAATGCTAGATATCCTCCTTCAAACAGATACTATAGAAGCCCCATATTTTTGTTTGAACTTGGTAGAAAATGTCAGGTCCATCATGGGTACCCAGAAAAGACTGTCAGTCCAGGGACCAGTTCATGTCTAAGAGAAGGACATTGCAATAAGCTTGGAATGTAATTTAATCCATCCAGGAACCTGTGGCCACATGGTTTTCTGCCTTCGCAGGTTCTACAGGAAATAAAGTCCCTTCTCATCACCCACCCTCTGTCCTCAAACACTCCCTACACCTCCGATCCACTCACCCTGCACCATACAATGAACTGAATCTGCATAATCATTTGAAAAATAGGATGGAATCTTTTGCTGTTCATTTGTGGGTTAGTCGGTTGATTAGTTGGTTTGGGGTATGAAGCATCACTGGTCAGGCCTTAGATATAAAACGCATCACTTCACATCTCTGTTCATGTCAGCCTTAGCTATCATATACCAAAGAGCTTCTTCTCCTAAATAATTACCATCACTTATTTTCTAGCACTTGTTTTGTTCCAATGTACTGTATCTATGATATCACTTAATTCTCACAAGAAGCTAATAAGTAGGCATTATAACATTTTCTTAGAGAGATGAAGACTAAAGCATAGAGAGGTTCAGTCAGTTCAGTCGCTCAGTTGTGTCCGACTCTTTGCGATCCCATGAATCACAGCACGCCAGGCCTCCCTGTTCATCACCATCTCCCAGAGTTCACTCAGATTCACATCCATCGAGTCAGTGATATCATCCAGCCATCTCATCCTCTGTCTTCCCCTTTTCCTCCTGCCCCCAGTCCCTCCAAGCATCAGAGTCTTTTCCAATGAGTCAACTCTTTGCATGAGGTGGCCAAAGTGCTGGAGTTTCAGCTTTAGTATCATTCCTTCCAAAGAAATTGCAGGACTGATCTCCTTCAGAATGGACTGGTTGATCTCATTTCAGTCCAAGGGACTCTCAAGGGTCTTCTCCAACACCACAGTTCAAAAGCATCAATTCTTCAGCGCTCAGCCTTCTTCACAGTCCATCTCTCACATCCATACATGACCATAGGAAAAACCATAGCCTTGACTAGATGGACCTTAGTCAGCAAAGTAATGTCTCTGCTTTTCAATATGCTATCTAGGTTGGACATAACATAGAGACCATAGAGAGGTTAAACAACTTCAAAGGTCACACAACTCCCAAGTAAGTAGAAGACCCACAGCGGAGTCTAGAAAGTTGGATTCCAGGAATCTCTCACACTCCAGACTCGGCCTTTTCCATGAAGAAACTGGGGCTTTGTTCTACCTGGGTCCACATCCCAGGTCACACACCTGTACAGTGGTAGTCCTGAGATACAAGCACAGGGCTACCCACTCCAACCCCACAACTTCACAGTGAGCTCTAACTTGTCCTTGAGACTCTGTGCCTGATGGTCCAGTCCAGTTAAAAGGCATACGATGGACAAGCTCGTGTGGACACATGAATATGGGGCCTTCTTCTCTTGGTCCCTGGTCTAGAGCATAGCTTTGAGTTTCTATTCAGGTCAGGAAGGAATGTCCCAAGGGATTATGCCCTGTCTGCTATCACAGCCCTCATTCCATGGGCCTAAGGCCAGAGAGAAGATTCTAGTTGTTGCTTATGATGTGCATTCAGATCATGCATTCAGAAATGGGAAACTATCACAAGGTGAGCCCATGAGACTGATCTGTGGACCACACCCTTTTGGGCTCCCCAGGAATTAACAGTCATAAAAAGCCAACACAGAGTAATGCACTGGAGGTCTGGGCATTTCCCTCATCCAGTGACATGAGCACAGTCATCTTAATCAACAGATCCAGGACACTCTGGGGACAGATTAGAGGAAGATTTACAGGATGAACTTGTAGCAGTGCAGCAAAGTCCTTCTTCAAGAGTGCCCCCCCCACCGCCCCCGCCGCCTTTAAACCAAGGGCTCTGCACTATTCCCAACAGCCAAGGCATGAAAGCAGTCTAAATGTCCAGCGACAAATGAATGGAAAGAGAATATATGGTATGCTGCTGCTGCTGCTGCTAAGTCACTTCAGTCGTGTCCGACTCTGTGCAACCCCATAGACGGCAGCCCACCAGGCTCCCCTGTCCCTGGGATTCTCCAGGCAAGAACACTGGAGTGGGTTGCCATTTTCTTCTCATATGTGTGTGTGTGTGTGTGTGTGTACACAATGGAATATGACTCAACCATTCAAAAAGAATGAAATAATGTCATCTGCAGCAACACGGATGCAACTAGAGATCATCATACTAAGTGAAGTAAGTCAGAGAAAGACAAATATCATATGACATCACTTATATGTGGAATCTAAAATATGACGCAAATGAACCTGTGTATGAAACAGAAACAGATTCATAGACGTAGAGAACAGACTAATGGCTGTCGGTGGAGAGGAAGTATGGGGGAAGGATGCAGTGGGGGTTTGGGATTAGCAGATGTAAACTATTATACATAGAATGGATACACAAGGTTCTATCGTATAGCACAGGGAACTATAGTCAATACCCTGTGATAAAACATAATGGAAAAGAATATTTTAAAAGAATGTGTGTATGTGCACGTGTGTGTGTGTGTTTGTGTGTGTGTATACTTCCCTGCTGGCTCAGCAGTAAAGAATCTGCCCACAATGCATGAGCTGCACGAGCTGCAGGTTCAATCCCTGCATCAGGAAGATCCCCTGAGGGAGAGCATGGCAACCCTCTCTGATATTCTTGCCTGGAGATAGATGAGCCTGGTGGGCTACAGTCCATAGCGTTGCAAAGAGTAGGACATGACTGAAAAAACTTAGAACACACATAGGTCTCTAGTGATATGAATTAGCCAGCTTTTGCAATGACTTTGGAAGATAAACTATCTCCTCTTTGAACAGATTTTATGTCCATCCCATGCAGCATGCTGAGATCGGACCATGGTTGCACGTCTGTGTTAGTTTTCTATAGCTGCCATAACAAGCTACCACAAACTCAGTGTCTCAAAACAGCAAAGATCTATTACCTTACAGCTCAGTAGGTCAGAAACCTGACACAGTTCTCACTGGGCTACAAAGAAGGTGTCTGTGTGGCTGCATTTCTTACTGGAGTCTGTAGAAAGAGAACCACTTCCCTACAATCCCAGCTTCTAGAGGCTGCTTGCAGTCCTTGGCTCTCAGCTGCATCTTTTTTCCTCACCGCCAGCAACATTAATCTCTCTGACCCGTCTTCATAATCATATCTCTTCCTGACTTTCTTCTGCCTTTTTCTCCCATTATTAAGGATCCTTATGTTTACATTAGGATAATCTCACCCAGAAAATCTAGGATCATCTCCCCATCTCAAAGTCCTTACCTGAATCACACTTGCAAAATTTCTTTTGCCATGTAAAGGTACATATTCAAAAATCATGAAGATTAAGATGTGGACATCCTTGGGAACCACCATTCTTCCTGCCACAGCCAGTGGATACTGTTTGGGATGTGAGGGGAACAGGATTCCCCTTAGATGGTGACTAACCCAGGAGAGGTCATTTCAAGTCTTCATACACAGGGAAGCCAATCCTGTCAAGACAGCAAGCAGGGTTCAAGGATTTGTGGGTTCAAGATTCTCAACTTTGTCTGGGCTCTCAAGCAAGACTGACCTGCAAATACGAGAAATAAGATTTTTTTTCTTTCCATTTTATTAAGACATAGCTGACATACAGCACTATGAGATTAAGGTGTTATGGCATGATGATTTGACTTACATATATTGTGAAATGATTACCACAAGATACGAAAAACAAGATTTTTTTTCTTTTGATGAGACCTCTAAGGATATGCAGATGACACCACCCTTATGGCAGAAAGTGAAGAAGAACTAAAGAGCTTCCTGATGAAAGAGAAAGAGGAGAGTGAAAATGTTGGCTTAAAGCTCAACATTCAGGAAACTAAGATCATGGCATCCGGTCCTATCACTTCATGGCAAATAGATGGGGAAACAGTGGAAAGAGTGGCTGACTTTATTTTTGGGGGCTCCAAAATCACTGCAGATGGTGATTGCAGCCATGAAACTAAAAGATGCTTACTCCTTGGAAGGAAAGTTATGACCACCCTAGATAGAATATTGAAAAGCAGAGACATTACTTTGCCAACAAAGGTCCATCTAGTCAAGGTTATGGTTTTTTCCAGTAGCCACGTGTGGATGTGAGAGTTGGACTATATAAAGCAAGCTGAGTGCCGAAGAATTGATGCTTTTGAACTGTGGTGTTGGAGAAGACTCTTGAAAGTCCCTTGGACTGCAAGGAGATCCAACCAGTCCACTCTAAAGGAGATCAGTCCTGGGTGTTCATTGGAAGGAACGATGTTGAAACTGAAACTCCAATATTTTGGCCACCTGATGCAAAGAGCTGGCTCATTTGAAAAGACCCTGATGTTGGGAAAGACTGAAGGCAGGAGGAAAAGGGGACGAGAGAGGATGAGATGGTTAGATGGCATCACCAACTCAATAGACATGAGTTTGGGTAAACTCCGGGAGTTGGTGATGGACAGGGAGGCCTGGCGTGCTGTGGTTCATGGGGTCTCAAAGAGCTGGACATGAGTGAGCGACTGAACTAAACTGAACTAAGGATCTACTCTTCAGTTCAGTTCAGTTCAGTTGCTCAGTCGTGTCCAACTCTACTCTTAGCAACCTTCAAATATACCTTGTAGAGTATTAACTGTAGTTATCAAGCTGTATGTTACATCCCCAGGACTTATCTTTTTTTATTTTTTTATTGAGATACAGTTGATATACAGCATTGAGTTAGTTTTAGGTGTACAACAAAGTGATTCAGTTATACATGTACATACATTCTTTTTCATATTATTTTCCAGTATTGTTTATCATAGGATATTGACTATAGTTCCCTATAGTTCCAATGGGGTCCTTGTTGTTTATCCATTCTTTTTTTTTAATTATTTAAGTTTGTTTATTTTTAACTGGAGGAGAATTGCTTTATAATATTGTGTTGGTTCCTGCCATATTCTAAATGTAATAGATTGCACCTGCTAACCCCAAACTCCTGGCCCATCGCTCCTCTAACCACCCTGAGAAGTTGGTTCTCTATTCCAGGATTTATTTACCTTAAAACTAGCAGTTGTACCTTTGGACCATCTTCATCAAATCCTCTATCTCCCCATCCCCTGTTTCTGGTAACCACAAATCTCATCCTTTTTTCCTATGAGTTGGGAGGGTTTGGGGGTTTGATTTGGGGTTTTGTTTAGATTGCACATAGAAGTGAGATCAGGCAGTATTTGTCTCTCTCGATCTGACTTATTTCACTTCACATAATGCCCTTAAGGCCCACTCACATTGTCATAAATGCCAAGATTTTCTTCTTTTTTAGGGCTTAGTATAAATATATTTGGACTTCCCTGGTGGCTCAGTGGTAAAGAATCTGCTTGCAATGCAAGAGAAACAAGTTTGATCCCTGGATCCATAAGATACCCTGGAAAAGGAAACGGCAACCCACTCCAGTATTCTTACCTGGGAAATTCCATTGACAGAGGAGCATGGCAGGCCACAGTCCATAGTTGAAAGAGTCAGACACAACTGAGCAACTAAATAGCAACAAATAAATACATTTGACTGCATATATATGATCATGTATAATCTCACAACTTCTTTACCCATTTATCCACCTATGGACACTTAAGCTGTTGCTATGTCTTGGTTGCTGTCTGTAACTCTGCAACAAATATGGGGATCAGACCAGACCACCTGACCTGCCTCTTGAGAAACCTGTATGCAGGTCAGGAAGCAACAGTTAGAACTGGACATGGAACAACAGACTGGTTCCAAATAGGAAAAGGAGTAGGTCAAGGCTGTATATTGTCACCCTGCTTATTTAACTTATATGCACACTACATCATGAGAAACACTGGGCTGGAAGAAGCACAAGCGGAATCAAGATTGCCGGGAGAAATATCAATAACCTCAGATATGCAGATGACACCACCCTTATGGCAGAAAGTGAAGAGGAGTTAAAAAGCCTCTTGATGATAGTGAAAGAGGAGAGTGAAAAAGTTGGCTTAAAGCTCAACATTCAGAAAATGAAGATCATGGCATCTGGTCCCATCACTTCATGGGAGATAGATGGGGAAACAGAGGAAACAGTGTCAGACTTTATTTTGGGGGGCTCCAAAATCACTGAAGATGGTGACTGCAGCCATGAAATTAAAAGACACTTACTCCTTGGAAGAAAAGTTATGACCAACCTAGATAGCATATTCGAAAGCAGAGACATTACTTTGCCAACTAAGTTCCGTCTAGTCAAGGCTATGGTTTTTCCTGTGGTCATTTATGGATATGAGAGTTGGACTGTGAAGAAGGCTGAGTGCCGAAGAATTGATGCTTTTGAACTGTGGTGTTGGAGAAGACTCTCGAGAGTCCCTTGGACTGCAAGGAGATCCCACCAGTCCATTCTGAAGGAGATCAGCCCTGGGATTTCTTTGGAAGGACTGATGCTAAAGCTGAAGCTCCAGGACTCTGGCCACCTCATGCAAAGGGTTGACTCATTGGAAAAGACTCTGATGCTGGGAGGGATTGGGGGCAGGAGGAGAAAGGGACGAGAGAGGATGAGATGGCTGGATGGCATCACGGACTCGATGGACATGAGTCTGAGTGAACTCCGGGAGATGGTGATGGACAGGGAGGCCTGGCGTGCTGTGATTCATGGGGTCGCAAAGAGTCAGACATGACTGAGCAACTGAACTGAACTGAATATCTCTTGAGCATGGTAACTTCACCTCCTAAGATATCATTATAAGGCTGTCATAGTTGCTCTCCAGCTTTCTGATCCTGACTTGAGCAGAGTTCGGACCCCTAAGCTGTCATTCTCTTTCTGAAAGTGCCTCAGTGCCCTCAGAAGCAGCCATGTCACCCACAGTTCTTGCCTGTGATTGTTGTTACCACCAAGGTGGCCACCTGCAGCAGCCATGTGATTCAGACACTCAGTTTATAAAATGAGATGAGAATCACTTGACAGTTGAGAGACTCTCCTTGCCACTGCATCCCAGGTCTTTCCAGTATCCGATTGCTAGTGGCTAGAAGCTCAGCATTGTACTTAAGCTGAAGGATTCCACCAAATCAATTCCTAAGTCTCCTCATTGAGGATCTGTTTCCTGAAATAAGGAACTCTTGACATCTTACATCATCCTGTATGAGTCCAGTTTTAGCCAGAAAAACAGAAATCGCACTACATATTTCAACCAAGGGGAGTTCTTATAAATAACTGCTTCCATGTCTTGGCTATTGTAAATAGTGCTGCTATGAACATGTATGCTTGTATCTTTTTGAATTAACATTTATCTGGATATATACCCAGGAGTTGAATTATTGGATCATATGGTAGCTCTATTTTTAGTTTTTTAAAGAAATTTCTTAACTGTTCCCCATATGAAGTAGCTGCATCAGTTTACATTCCCACTAACAGCCAAGACGTTGAAGCAACATAAATGTCCTACAACAGAGGAATGGATAAAAAAGTGAAAGTAAAAGTCACTCAGTTGTCTCCAACTGTTTGCAACCCTATGGGCTATACAGTCCATGGAATTCTCTAGGCCAGAATACTGGAGTGGGTAACCTTTCCCTTCTCCAGGGGACCTCCCCAACTCAGAGATCGAACCCAGGTCTTCTGCACTACAGGCGGATTCTTTACCAGCTGAGTCACAAGGGAAGCCCAAGAATACTGGAGTGGGTAGCCTATCCCTTCTCCAGGGGATTTTCCCAACACAGAAACTGAACAGGGTCTCCTGCACTGCAGGCAGATTCTTTACCAGCTGAGCTACCAAGGAAGCCCAAACATGTGATACATATATACAACGGAATATTAGCCATGAAAAGGAATGACATCATGCCATTTGACATGGATGGACCTAGAGATTATCATAAGTGAAGTAAGTCAGACAAAGACCAATGCCGTATGATATGACTTATATGTGGAGTCTTAAAAAATAATACAAATGAATGTGTACATCCATGGAGGACTCATGCTGATGTATGGCAAAACCAATACAGTATTGTAAAATAAAATAATAATAATAAAATAAAACACACACACACACAAACAGAAATAGACTCACAGACATAGCCATAGTTACCAAAGGGCAGAGAGGGAAGAGAAAAAAATAGGAGGTTGGGATTAATGTATACACACAACCATATAGAAACTGATAAACAACAAGGACCTGCTGTATAGCACAAGGAACTATATTCAATATTTTGTAATAACCTATAAGGGAACAGAATCTGAAAAAATAGATTTGTATAGATATAGATAGGCAGATATATATATGTATTATATACATGTATATATATGCATAACTGAATCACTTTGTTGTATACCTGAAATTAACAGGTGAGTCTTCTTTTTTCATATTCTTTCCCATTGTGGATTATCACAGGATATTGAATATAGTTCCCTGTACTATATAATATTATCTTGCTGTGTATATATTCCCTATACATTAGTTTGCATTTGCTGATTCCAAATACCTAATCCATCTTCCTCCCAAGCCCCTCCTGCTAGGTAACCACAAGCCTGTTCTCTGTGAGTCTGTTTCATAAATAAGTTCATTTGTGCCGTATTTTAGATTTCACATATGCATTTGTCTTTCTCTATCTGATTTACTCACTTGGTATGATAATCTCCAGGTACATCCATGTCGCTTCAAATGGTATTATTTCATTCTTTTTCATGCTTAAGTACAATTCCATTGTGTGTGTGTGTGTGTGCACACGCACACACATATACATGCACACTTAGTCATGTCCGACTCTGCAGCCCTATGTACTGCAGCCCACCAGGTTCCTCTGTTCATGAAATTTTCCTGGAGCAGGTTGCCATTTCCTCCTCCAGGGGATCTTCTCAACCCAGGGATGGACCCCACATCTCTGTGTCTCCTGCATTGGTAGGTGGATTCTTTATTACTAGTGCCACCTGGGAATATGTACCTTTTTTTCCATTCATCTGTCAATGGACATTGAGGTTGCTTCCATGTTTTGGCTATTGTGAATACTGCCACTGTGAACACAGGGTAAAGAGGTAGGTCTTATTATTTGCATTTTTAAGTTATGAAATGGAGAGTCAAAGAAGTTAAGTAAATTTTCAAACGTTACCCAGCTGATAAGCAGGACTGAATTCCAAAGCTCTTACCTCTCTAAAGGTAGAGTTCTTACCCTCTCTGCATGTCACGTGGACCTCCACCCCCCTGGAACTGTCTGATCACCTGCAGGAAGACATCAGACCCAGAAGGAGAGAAGCAAGCACTAGCCAATTAAATGACAGTTGGGCCTCCACATGCTGATCAAGCACCTGAATCCCCTGGGACCAAAGGTGAGCCGATGCAGGCCAACCACCCGTCCATCTCCCTCTCCAACCAGTCGCCTGCTCTCCCGGCCTCCACCAGGCACAAGACTCCAAAGCCCTTCAGTGTGTTAGCAAGCCACCGCCCAGGCCCTGGTTCCCGGACAGCTTCTCATAGGAGGCATGAGATGACAACATCAGAAGAAAATCCCAAACCACTGTGTCCTGAACAGATTCCTCAGATTCTTTGTAAAATGCTTGGGAAGGATTTTCCACATTCTCACATTTCAGAGGATGGGCTTAGTGTTCCCAGAAGAGAGGTGAGTGGTGCCCCACCCTTGAGGAAGATGCTCACACCCTCCTATGAAGTCAGTATAAAACTGGGCCCACCACACAAAGACGCACAAAGACCAGCGATGCTGTGGAGACAGAATGTCTGGAAAACAGCTGCCTGGCTAACAGATGCCCAAAGCATCAGCAGAGATATTATTCTTACAAGCGGCAACAGGGCTCCCAACAGGCCTAGAAACAACAAAATTAATGGATTGGAAAGCAAGAATCTAATGTAGGAGCTCTCAGAATTCCCCAGACTGGCTGACTCACTGCTCACACTGGGGAATCATAGCACTGGGGGCTGAGGTTTCCAGGACCCCCTCGGGGGAGGGAGGGTGGCAGAGAACAGCAGGGAAGATGGACAGGAGTTCAGCCAGCACCAGCACCTTCCGTGAAACAAAATACCATTTTCACACAAAGCTTCTTTGAACTTCAGTAAAACAAATAGCATTTACACAAACAACCTCCAAAGAATAAACTCCATAATGAGAGAGCAAGGAAGCCGACGTCTACCCAGTTCACCCGCTTGACGGTTAAATCATTTTTTATTGAATTCAAGTTTCATGGCCCATTAGAGGCCTGGAGGCAGAATTCTCAGGGATGCTTTTGGACTAATGAGTATTTTGCAAATTGTTTTTCTAACAGATTTGTTGTTCTTCTTTTCTGAGGATCGTAAGAACCTTTGGTTTATGTCATTTGGTCCCGCATTTGAAAAAGAACAGCAAGCATTTTAATTGAACCTATTTTATTTCTATTATTAAGAGATGATGGAGTTTTGTATCTTCCTAATATGTTTTTGACACTGATATGAGTATGCTGTCATCAATCAAAATAACACACCCTCCTACACTTGTCTTTTCACATTTATCAAATATGCTCTGACAAATGTTCCCTCACTTCCTCTGAAAAGACATAGATCTGCTTTCATGGGCTCAACAATCCAAAGCAAACAGAACTTCCAGACTGAATCTCTGTTAGGTAATAACTCCTCTCTCCAGATTTCCTGTCTTCTCTCTTTCCCACTGACAAATGAGGTAGGAGTGGGGAGGGGACCAGCAGGGAGGGATTAGCCCACTAGCCTCCAGAACCCCTCTTCCCTGCCAGGTAGGGCTGGTGCCCACCCTTCAAAGGTGGACAAGCCTGGCCCTGCTACCTTCCCCTAGAGCTTCCAGAAAAGTCTTTGCTTTTCTGCAGGGATCAGCAAGCTGATAAGACATGCCTGAAAGAAGCCAGCCTGCGTACTCAGGAAAAGACACTATTGTATCTCTGCTGCTGCTGCTGCTGCTGCTAAGTCACGTCAGTCGTGTCTGACTTTGTTTGTGTGACCCCATAGATGGAAGCCCACCAGGCTCCTCTGTCCCTGGGATTCTCCAGACAAGAACACTGGAGTGGGTCGCCATTTCCTTCTCCAATGCATGAAAGTGAAAAGTGAAAGTGAAGTCGCTCAGTCATGTCTGACTCTTAGCGACCCCATGGCCTGTAGCCTACAAGGCTCCTCTGTCCATAGGATTTCCCAGGCAAGAGTACTGGAGTGGGGTGCCATTGCCTTCTAGACATAGTCAAATTTCATTCCTAGACCACTCAGGCCTAGGAGCCAATGAATTATCTGATTTTCTCATTAGCGTGATTTGGGCTTGTCACATCCAGTGAAGGAGCCCATGGTATCTGTAGCTGGGAATCAATTCAGTGGTAAGTATTGATGGATTTCTTTCCAGGGGTCAAGCACTGTGCTCAGCTCTGGGAACCCAGCAAGGGTCCAAGCAGATGTGCTGGACTCTTAACCAAGCTACTTCTCAGATGTTCACCTAGCTGGAAGAAGCATTTATAGCAGAGTGGGGATGGAGGAAAGCAGCGGGCAGACACGAGGTCAGAGACAGGGTGGTCTGGAACACAGCCATGTGTGGCTAGGGACACAGGCTGGCAGATTCAGATCCTGGGTGAAGTCCCATCAAAATGGCTTGCTGGGGACTTTAATGTGGCGTGGGGAAAGAGAGCAGGCAAGGAGGGGATTTGGGTTTCCTATTGGGAGCAGGTTGATGGTAGGGCATTTTCCATGAAAAATCATGGTATGAAAAAAGGTCTATGCATAGAAACCAAAAGAGGAAAGAAGGTTACCAAAGAGGAAAGAAGGAAAAAGGGAGGGAAAAGTTAGGAGGTTGGGATTAACTTATACAGACCACTATATATAAAACAAAGAAACAACAAGGACTGACTATTTAGCACAGGAAACTATACTCAATATTCTGTAATAAACTATAATGCAATGGTTCCCAACCTTTTGGGCACCAAGGACTGGGGTAGGGGGCAGATAGTTTCAGGACAATTCAATCACATAACATTTATTGTACATTTTATCTCTACTATTATTCCATTGTGACATATAATGAAATAATTATACAACTCACCATAATGCAAAATCAGATCATCAGGCATTAGATCCTCATAACAATCGTGCAAGCTAGATCCCTCGCATGCACAGTTCACAGCAGAGTTCATGCTCCTATAAAAATCTAACACCACCACTGATCTGACAGGAAGTAGAGCTCAGGCAACTAATGTGAGCAATGGGGGAGCAGTTGCAAATACAGATGAAGCTTCTCTTGCTCACCTGATGGTCACCTCCTACTGTGCAGCCTGGTTCCTAACTGACCATGAACTTGCTGGGGACCTCTGCTGTAATGCAAAGGAATCAGGAAAAGAGTAGATACATATGTATGTGTATATATATATATATATATATGTATGTATGTATATATATATATATATATATGTATGTATATATAACGGAGTCACCGTGCTGTACACCTGAAATCAACTATACTGAAAGACAGGAAGAAAAGAAGGAAGGAAGAAAGGTCTCTGGGGACAACATAGGTTTGAATTAGATAATACTGAATTTAATGGAATGTTCCAAGAAAAATGTCCAGTATGTAATTGAGCATCCCTGGTGGCTCAGATGGTAAAGAATCTGCCTGCAATGCAGGAGATCTAGGTTCAATCCCTGAGTAGGGAAGAGCCCCTGAAGAACGAAATGGCTACCCATCACCTCCCTGGGTAGCCTGAGTCTCCTGACAACCTTACAGTTTTGGGTTAGTTCCCAGGCTCTAAACCCATCCAGTTTTTTCTGCTCTCAGCAGAACCCACCCCCTACTCTCTACCACCACCCCCACTCTAGAGTGTTCCCCTATATTATATCTGTGGCCAGTTTTCAGCAAAATCCCCTATATTCTCAAACTTTCTGAATGTGTCCTTCCTACTCCTACAATGCTTCAGCACCAGTAGGATTTTGAAATCATTGACCCGATGTATCCACTCATTGTCCCTGGACCACCTTCTGCCTCTTTATAATCCCTCTCATGCCACATCCTCAGACTCCTCATCCATGTTCTCCCCTCCTTGCTTCTTGCCCAGCAAAACCTGACCCTCCGTAAATCCTCCATTGACATCTCTGTCCCCATATCCCAGCAGCTGGCTGAATATAGCTGGACAAAACACACCCACTGGTCTCATTTCAAGTTTATGATGGCAGCTGCCCTGCCCCACCCCTGGTCCATTTGCCCTCCACCAATTTAGGGAACCACTGAACACCCCAGCTCTCAGCTCCAGCTTGCAGCCCCTCCTTCTCTGCTCACTAGATAACTAGTGAGACCCTACTGTATAGCTCAGAGAACCCTAGTTGGTGCTCTGTGGTAACCTAAATGGGAAGGAAATCCAAAAAAGAGGGGATATATGTAAACATACAACTGATTCACTTTGCTGCACAGCAGAAACTAACACAACCCTCTGAAGCAACTATACTCGAAAAAGAATTAATTTAAAAAAACCATCTACTTTTGAATTCACTGCTGATTTCAACCACAGAGACTTAAAGGGATTGCACGTAAGTCCTCTCCTGGATCTGTGATCTCTTAGCTTGGTTCCCAGAAATAACCATCCTTTTCCCCTGCACACCCTTCCACTGGTGTCCATTGATCAACCCTGATTCAGGTGTTCTGGGGAGACAGGCTGGGGTGCGGGTGGTCTCACCTCTGTCCCCTCCTTTCCATCCCCACATTCGACTGGTTCTGCCTGGATGATGCAGCATGCACTGCTCCTCTCAGATCCAACCCAGCCCCTAGCTTCTCCCTGGAAGATGGCGGGTCTGTGTGAGTCAGCCAGGCGGCCCCCCAGGACTGTTCTCACTCTCCCTCTCTTACTAGGACAGCAGAGAAACCCAGAGTCCTTGCTTCTGCCTATATTTCAGCACACAGCTTGTTCTCTTCTAAGGCTAAGATGCTCCCGCTATGAAAATGATTAGTTAATTGGGTGTAGGCAGTGCGGAGCATAAGGGGCCGTGAGCATGGACAGCTGAAAGTGGTTTTCTCAAATTATCCCCATTAACGTGGAGAATAAATTCCCAAGACGCTCTGCCTTCGGTGCCTCCAATTGTCTGAGAAATTAGAAGCAGCATTAAGTGCTTGTGCACACTCTCCTGCTGCTCCAGAGCCTCACCACCCACGAGAACTTCCTTCATCCGGAGGCTCACTCCAGGAGGCTTCAGGGCACAGGCGGCAGGAGCTTAATTAGTCACCTTCAAAGCCTGAGCGGCCACACCTCTCAAGTCTCCATCAGAGCAATGAGGGCAGAGCAGGGACCCAGTGGGCTGATGAGCGACTAGCACCAGGTCTCCAGAGCACCCCGGGTGGGCACTGTGCTTCTTGTGGGAAGCCGGGCCCTCGCAGATCAACTCCATTTCGACTCGCAGTCACTCAAAAGGCATGCAAGATTAGCCAACAATGGTGACTGTCTCTTACTTGACCTTTGTAGCAAGTCAACATGAACTGCTGGTGAGCCCGCTAGAAGAAAATTATACTTATTTTTACTTGAAGGCAAAACAGCTCTTTTCATCCTTTTGTGGGAGAAAAAGAAATGAGAAATATTTGAATTAGTCAGTGAGAATGCGTAAGGGGTGAAGGTAGGGGGTCCATGTTTTTCATCTGGTTTAAATGTAATCCTTTATTAGATCTCATCTAATTATAAATAATTATTTCAGTTATTATTGAGAAATGGCTGGCAACTGCTAAATTACCATGCTTCAGTCACTCCACTGAGAATTTATTTGCACCAGCAACCCTCAAGCTAATTTTGCCCTTGAATTTCCCTTGGTGTTGCTGTTAGGTGTAGCAGGAAGGTCTACACCCAGACTGGCAGGATTTCAGTATCACTCCCAGTGCCCAGAAGTTGAGGGGATGCTGGTGAGGACAGTCTAGCTGATAGTGAGAAGAGTCTTCACTGTAAATATCAAGCAGAGACCTAAGCCCCTTGGTTTTCAAAAGTAAATCATGCCTTTGCATTCTAAGGCAGGGCTGTTTAGACACTGCATTATTCCGTGTATGTTTAGAAGAAAACAAATGGCCTTTGCTATATATACCCCCACAAGTGTCTTTTCCCAGATCCTTACTGGCTTCTGTCTATAAGGCTGGGAAGGAGAGCCTTGCTGCAACCCTGACCAGAATCCTAGAGTGACGAGGAAAGATGCTGTTACTTCCTGGGAGGTTTCTGGTTGAAAACACAGAGGGTCTGAAAGGGCTGCAAAATGGAAAGAGATTTCTGCAGGGTCAGGGAAACCTGGATTCAAGATTGATCCCACCTTCAGAGCTAAGAGACCAGAGCAAGGTACTCAACTTAGAGCCTCAGCATCCTCACAGGTAAAATGGGTGAATAATACCTACTTCACTTACCTATTTTCAGGTTACTATAAGCATAAAGCCTTTTTGTAGATGAAGCAACAAAAGTCCAGAGAGATAAATAAGTTGCCGGTTCACACACAGCACAATAGTGGTCAAGTCGGGGTCAGAGGCTGCGCTCCACCACACCTGCTTTCTGGGCAACTCAGATTTCATGGTTCAGCCACATTCACCCATGGAAAGGATGCGAATTACTTCATTAATAGTTTCTTACATGAATTACACAGGGAAATGATAACATTTCGGATCTATTTAAGTAAAACAATATGAATAAATTTCATTTCACCTGTTTGTTTTTCCTTTTTTTTTTTAATGTGACTACTAGAAAATTTTAAATAACTTGCATGGTTTGAGTTATATTTCTATTGGATGCTGTAGATCTAACCGGTAATTAAATGTTCTTGGTTGTCTCAAAAATGCCTTATTTACAGTTAAGCAGTTTAAGCAGATATGTATAGTTTAGGAAAACTCCCAAGAGATTTTCATGTACACCTCTGATTAAGAACTATTGTTCTGAGCTTTTGAGTCAAGAAAGATAACGCTAGATGGTATTTGTAGATGATGCTGGTTTGCAACCAGCTGGCACCAAGCCCACTTATCCTGGGTCCCTTACAGGAAAACCGTGCTATTGGAGAAGCCCCTAGAGACGTGTACCTGTTGTCTTGCCTAAAAATTCCCAACGGTCTTCACTAGTAATATTATTAGAAGCACTTTCTTAAAGATATTCTATTCAACAAATATTTATCCACATACACTGGCCACTATTCTGGGCCCTGGCTATTCAAGAATGAACAAGTAGTAAGACCCTTGCCTTCCTGGAGTTTACATTCTAGTAGACGGAAACCACTGGAATGTGTTTGGCGGCTGGAAACAGAAAACCCCTTATTCAAATGGGCTTAAATAGTCACCAAGTGCTTCTCCACAGACCGAGAAGTTCAGAAGTCCCTGGATCCCAGCTGCAGTCACCAGAGGTCCAGCTCTGCTTGTCTGAGGGTCTCTTGATCCTGCCCAACTCCAACTGAGAACCTAATTCTTTTTTTAAATTAATTTTTATTGAAATGTAGTTACTTTACAGTGCTGTGTCAGTTCCAGCTGTACAACAAAGTGAGCCGGCTATACATACACGTTTATCCCCTAATTCCATTTCCTTTCCATTTAGGCCACCAAAGAGCATTGAGTAGAGTTCCCTGTGCCATACAGTAGGTTATCTCATTAATTACCTATTTTACAAAAGCCTCATTCTGAGGCTGCTCACCAAGACGTCATCTCCACCTCCTCATCACCAGCTCTCAGCTGAGCCTCCTGTGATCTTCTCTGAGCCCTTCCGGATCACAGCTCTTCAGTCTCGAGTTCTGAAAGCTTTTATCATTCTTGACTCTCACACCCCTGGTTCCACAGCAGTCAAGAACAGTGTCAGGGTTAAGGTTAAGGCTCCTCATGAGCCCTGCTTCTTTCCTTCCCTTCCTTCTCAGTTCTGCTCTTCCCCTTGCTTCTCTGCCCTTCACATGCTCGCTCTGAATAATTCATTTCCTCCCCCAACTTCAGCTGGGATGACACTTCCCGCAGCTGGACCACGAGCCGCAGCCTCGACTCTCTACTGCAGGTCCTCTTTCTCAGTGACCTGCTGGGCACTTGCCTTATTCCAGCACCATCACCTGTATCCATCTTGCTGTTCACAGACTTCAGTGTCCTTCTGTGATCACCATGCTTTGTGAAATGAAGCCAAGAGATGACGGTGCCTGTGTTGGGGATGGGGCAGCAGGAATGTTGACAAGAGGGTGAAAATTACATCACACACCGTTCAGCAGTTGTCAGCCTCACTGGTGTTGTGATTCCAGGTGTTATTACATGTGCCTCACACATACACACATGTAATAATGTGTGAATGACATTATTATTGTGAATAATAATGAATGGCAACCCACTCCAGTATTCTTGCCTGGAGAATCCCATGGACAGAGGAGCCTGGCAGACTACAGTCGGTGGGGTCGCAAAGAGTCTAAGATGACTGAGTGATTGACACTACCATGATTGAAATACCCCATATCTTGATGGTCCCAGATTACCAAGAGAACACTCTAGGATTCTTGGATAAAATTAAACTCTACCTCTTACTCCTAAAGCTCTTCCCCGGTGGCTCAGTGGTAAAGAATCCTCCTGCCAATGCAGAAGACGAAGGAGACTGAGGTTCATCTCTGGGTCAGGAAGATCCCCTGGAGGAAATGGCAACCTACTCCAGTGTTCTTGCCTGGGAAATCCGATGGACAGAAGAGCCTGGAGGGCTACAGTCCACGAGGTCACAAAGAGTCAGACACGACTTAGTGATTAAGCACATGTGCACCTCCGCCTGAAACCAACTCCCCTCTCTTAAAGACCTCATTTCCGATCACCAGAGTTGCTTCTCTTCTAAATTTAACATCTCTTCCTCCCTGTCCATACCGAAGGTCACTTCTAGATTTCCACATCTGTATCGCTTCATCTTTCCTGGCCACTTCTCGTGCGGTTATTACCATGGCTGGTACCCCAGCTCCAATCACACTCTCTCTCTTACTTGTTCCAGTCTTATGCTTCCCCTGCCTAATAAAGCTAGAGCTCCCCAGGTGTCACAGGAGCCAACAGGAAAAAAATGCATCCTCACAGGGGCAATATTTGTTTCAGTGGTTCTGTGTACAGGCCAACCAAGAAGTCTGATGAAGACAGACAACCTGGGCAGAGAGGATTTTAGCAGCAGTGATGAAGCTAAAGTAAACTGGAACCATCTCTGTTGTCAAGTTCATTGCATTTATTTTCTCATTCTGCATAAAACCTAAAAATCAGTGTTCTTACCTCACTTTAAACAAGAGAAAATGGAGGCTTGGAGAAGAGAAAAGATTTCCCCAAAATCTCACAGCCTGACTCTAAATTTTAATCCTGCTGTCTGAGCCCAATGGCATGGCCTGAACAGAGCACCAGTTGTGAGTTTATTCACCATCAAAACCTCTGCACCTAAAACAGGTCCTGGCACATTAACATTCGTGGGATGAATAAATGTTGGAAAGGACCAGCAATGGGGGCCAGTAATGTCCAAAGGGCAATGGATTTTTATACCTAAGAAAACATGAAATGAAGTTGAGCTCAGACTATACAGGACTTTGAATGTCTCCGTGAGAAATGAGAATTCATTTCTATATACCAAGGAAAGCCACTGCAGCTTTTTAATTAATGAGCCTTCTTTTCAACAGCTGTGCCATGAATCTGTTACCAAGAGTCTTTTTTTTTTAAAAAAAGACTAACATGAAAGGGAGTCCCTTGCAGTAACCTTATTCCTTTTTAAAATTCTCTATGAATCCTTCTCAAGCAAGACGTGAAATTACCGATTTTGCTCGATCTTCTCTGATTTGAACAGATCTGCCCTTTTGAGAGCCACAAATGTGCAATTGTCATGCTGCCATTAACTCTTCTAAAATATCGATTTCAAATATGAATTTCCATCCTCACCCATTACCTTCAAAAGGAGACGTATGTCAGCGGAAAAAATCTTATTTTCCTACCCTTTGCTCTGAGACCAAAGCCGCTTATAAATTTAATATTAAGGTTAGGAGCACCTACTTCAACCTAAACTTTAGGAGGAGGGAAACTGAGGCCCCAAATGATTGTTCAAGCAACTGTGTTCAAGCCCTATTGTCCCCTCACTCTATTTCAGGCCTGCGGGGCTGGGAGCACTGTATGTTATGGAAAGGACTCTGCTCATCCATGTCTGGGTTTCTCCCTGTCTTATCTCTCAGCTCCCTGGAATCTTCCTCCTGCCCTGTTACTCCCTAAATTGCTTTCTTGAAGATCACCTGTGGTCCTTTAAATGCTACAGGTCAAGGTGTTTTCTTGAGCCAATCCCATTTGACCATTTGGATTGACTCACATTTTTGCCCTCCTCTTTGGAGATGTTTTCCTCCCCTGGGTTGGGTAACCTTATTGCTTCTGCTCATTCCCCTTCAATCTGGCCATGACATCATCATCAGCTGGTCTTTCTCCTCCTGCTCACCCTCCCAGAAAGGGCTGATCCCCAAGTTGCAGCCTGCTCCTCCAGCTCACCCTCCCACAGGGCTGGTCCCATGTTGCAGCCTGAGCTCTATTTTCCCCTCACTCTTTCTTTTTTGAATATATATATATACACTCCACCATTGTTTGATTTCCTTATTTTTTATTTATTTTTTGGCCATACCACTCATCATGCAGGACCTTAGTTCCCAGGCCAGGGACTGAATTCACACCCCCAGCAGTGGATCTTAACCACTGGAATCTTAACCACTGGACTGCCAGAGAAGTTCCATTCCCCACCCACCATCACCCAGTCTGTTTCTTAGAGGCACACTCACAGATTATCCTTGAAAATGCTCACTTACATTGGAACTATATGTAACTTTGTTCTATATTTTCTAAGAGTCCTGTAAATGTGCTATCATACTTTCACAATGCAGAAAAAGAAAGAAAATGCTCAGACTTCTAGATCTAGTGATGACCTCTTTCTTGAGCTCCAGCCCCTGATTTATAAACACTTGAGCATCTCCACTGGGATGACCCAAGGTGAAGGATATCCAGGGATAAATCGCTATTTCCCAGGCAGTGGTCCCTCTTGCTCCCAGTTACTCAGAACAGAAGTCCTAGACCTTTGTTCCTGCACAACTTCTCATGATAATCTGTCACCAAGTCCTGCCTCAAAATCCCTCTCTCATCCATCCTTGCATTTCCACCCATTAGTCAATGCCCCCCTTACATCCTGGCCACTCCATACAGAAAGCTGTGTGTGTCTTCCCCAGTTCCGACACCTTTTACACCTCTGCACACACTTGCTCACTAAATATGTACTGAATGTTGCATTCCAGTCCTGGAAGAGCCAGTGAGGATATCAAAGGCAGTAAGACACAGCTTTGGTCCTTGTTTTACTACCTAAGGGGGTTTTGGCTGAAACCAAGGTGGACATTTTTGCTATTTGCTAGTCCAGAATCCCTTCTTCCAACCATCATGCCTGGGTTTTTCTCTGAGGAAGCCCACTTCTGAGCCCACAAAGTTCCAGCCAGAGGTGGCCATTTTGATGTCCAGGGCACGAGCTCCGCATCTAGCCAGTTAAGAGTTTCCACAACCCTGACTGCATGGTTGGCTCAAGGAAAGCCATGTGACTCGGTCCAGACTTTTGCTGAAACGGCTGGAAAAGAAGTGCCTTCTCCTGGAAACAGAGCTTGGAGCTGCCAGCAGCTGTGTTCACCGCCCAGTGGGGGCAGCTTCCTGAGAATAAGACCTAACAGGGGAGGTGGGGGGATCCAGCCCAGCAGCAGGCCAAAGGGTCACCTTTTGATGACACACCCTTGGATCCAGTGGCACCTGAAGCCAGACCCGCTTCTTGACTTTCCTTGTTTCATGAGCCCTGAGAGAACAAACAACCACCATAATCACAGTCACTGTTTTAAAATTTTAAGCTGGTTTGATTAGATTTCAGATACTCGCAACTAGAGTCCTTTTTTACAGACATAAAGAAATATTCAGAGTACTGCCTGCTGTGAGCAGAAAGAGAACTACATGTGAGATATGGATTTAGCACATGGGAGATGAGCGGATAACAAGGTGGGTAAGCAGAGCTCCATGGGGGTGGGGCGGGAAATATCTGTTATAAGAGTGAGTTAGAAAGGAGCCAGGAGGCTGCGTGAACACGGGAGCCTGAGGGTGGAGGCGCGCTGTGAGGGGCAGCAGCGGGACATGACCACCAGGGGGCGCATCAGCTTGTCAGGAGCACCAACTTCCACATGGGGCCCAGGGGGCACTGAAGGAGTTAATTAAGAAATAACACAAGCGAATATATGCGAGACAGAAAGAAACTCCCAGACAGTCAGCAAACTTACAGATACCCAAAGGAGAGGGAGAGGGAAGGGACAGATTAGCAGTTTGGCATTATCAGATACAAACTACTGAAATGAACTAGAATGTACTGTACAGCCCTGGGAATTATACCTAGTATCTTGTAATAACATAGAATGGAATGGAATCTGCAAAATACAGAATCACTGTGCTGTATACCTGAAATGACATTGTAAATCAACTGAACTTCAATTTTTAAAAATTTAAATAAAACAAAACTTATTAATTAAAATAATCTGTGTGTTGCTATGTTTGCACAATATCCACCTCCTCCATTCAACTCTACATAAGGGCAGGGACACTCTTTCTTTAAACCACTGTATAAAGAGTGCAGTGGAGTAAGCCCTAAAAGTATTTATCACTGGAGTGAATACATGTATAAAGGCAAGGAGATGGAACCCACAACCTCGACCTCAACGCCTCAGGCTTCAGCTGAGCAGCCTACACCCTACGGATACAGTGGCAGCCGTGAGATGTGGACCTCTTCAGGGAAGACCAAATATGGTGTCCACAACCACACCACCTCCCCAGCCTCTCTCCCAGGCCCTAAACTACCTGCATGTCCAAGTCTCACCTAGGTGCTGGTGCCGTGGCTACCGAGGGAGTGTCTCTTCTTTCTGAGGGCTGATTAAGAGGAGAGATGCTGACCTCGTGCCTCCTGGTTCAGTTCGTAGCCTGCCCTGACTCCCTGTGTGATCTGCAAGGCTTGCGTTTGACACACTTGGTGTTGTTTACTCACCTGCCTGCACAGAAGGTTGCACAGGAGTCCCAAGCCAAGGAACAAGGCGCAGCTTTTGAGCGCATTATGGAGAGTGAAACAGAAAGAGGAAAGCAGGTAGAGGATAAGAGACAGGGGTCCCCAGTCAGTAGGTGGAGACCCACATTTTGCAGAGCTGCCAGGTCATCCATTCAAATGCAAATATGGAGCTTCAGCTTAAAACCCTCCGGGGACTTCCCATGGTCCACAGCAGAAGGTCTCAGCTGCTGCCTTGGGACACCCCAATACGTTGCATCACCCATACAGTGTTCCCCCAGAGATTCATTATTAATAGAAATGAAAATTCAGAAATTAAGTTTTTCAGAAATAGGGCCACAGACATGGAAAACAAACATATGGTTATCAAAGCAGAAAGAGGGAAAAATTAGGCATTTAGGATTACCATATACATACTATTGTGTATAAAATAGATAAGCAACAAGGACCTACCATATAGCCCAGGGATCTATACTCAATATTTTGTAATAACCTATAAGGGAAAAGAATCTGAATACACACACACACACACAAAGACACACATGTGTATATATATATATATATATATATATATACATACATATATATATATAATCACTGTACTATACACCTGGAAATAACATTGTAAATTGACTATACTTCAATAAAAATTTTTTAAAGTTTTTTAAAAAAGAAATGAAGATTTTGCTTATAAAATAGAGCAATGAATCCTACAAGACTGTACCCTGTCTTGCATGGGTTCCCAAGTAGGAAATAAAGCAGAGACTAGCCCTAGTCTAGTCTAGGGCACACTGCAGCACACTGACCCCAGAGTGACCAGGGGGTGCGAGGTATATGTGGTTGCAAATGTGGTCCAGACCACTGGCCCAGAGAAGGAAGCTCCCAGTCCTCAGTGCAGGCAGGGGACTCCTAGCACTCCAACACCTGTGCCGCTCCCCATCCTCCCCCAACTCTAGGAAAGTCCACACTCTTCTAGACCCCTCCACGGCCCTTCCTCCTCCTGCTTGGCTCCTGCTGTCCCCAACACTCAGAAGCACTCTCCTGCTTCTTCCCTGGCTCATACCTCAGGGCTCCCCGGTGGGGCTTTCCAGAGCCCGGGAATCATCGTTTCAGCTTCTTTGCCTTCTCACATGCCAAGTTCCTCACTCTCGCCCAGTCTCACCTGCTGGCTCTTCCTTATCTACCCAAGCTGACCATTTCAGAGTGCCCTGAGATGTGCACTTGATAGCCTGCTGCACCTCCACTCTGGTGCTGCTCTGGAGCACAAGACTTCCTCTGTCTGCCCCACATCTCTACTTGGATGGCCAAGAGAAAACTGACACTTAATAGGATGTACCAGAGCTCTTGATCCCATCAGTGTTTCTTTTCTCACTTAGTTTTCCACTTCTTGGTACATGGCACCACGATTTCCTCAACTGCTTAATTCAAAGCCTAAGAATTCATCCTGGATTATCTCTTTTTTTCACTTCTTACATCCAACCCATTCGCAAGACCCGCCGATTCTCCCTGCACGTCTGTGTCCTTCTCCCCCAGCCCCAACCAACCCAGCCACCATGCCCCCTCTACCCTCCCCACTGCCTTCCTCACCCCTGGATACCCAGCCTGACTCAGCATCTTCCAGTTGTGCTTAAAATCCCAGTCCTCATCACCACCCACAAGGCCCTTCAAGAGCCTTGCAATCTGGCCCCTGCCCCCCTTTGGCCTTTGTGTCCCACTCCCCCTTTGACTCTTGATCATTCACTGGAGGCTGGTGCATGTTATTTGTTCCACCCCAGGCTTTGCCACCATCCTGGTTGACATGGATGACCCCACGATGGCCTTTTACTCAATCTCCTGACCTATTTATTTTGAGGGCTCTTTCTTTCCTTCCTCTCTACCTTGAAGTTATCTTGGTTATGTTCACGTCTTGCCAGTTTCCTCCCCTGAGGGCAGAGGTCTGCCATAAACACCACTGCACTCCCAGACCCTCAGAGCAGTTCCTCACCATGGGAAGTGCTCATGAATGTTGAATGAATAAATGCATACATCCCTCCTTTGAACTCCCACTGAGAATCTGTGATGGTCCCCATCCTGGCAATTTCTATTCTATACCACTTTCCCTATCTATCTCCCAAGCCAGACAACGAACTAATGAAGCTAAGGCCAATTCTTGCATAATTTACTCCCTAGCACCTGCAGAGACGGGCCCACAAGGGATATTTGGTGAATTCATGTTGAATCAAAGTCATCATTGAAAAAAACCTACAAACAAATTCTGGAGACAGTGTGGAGAAAGGGGAGCCCTGCTACACTTTTGGTGACAATGTAGATTGATTCAGCCACTATGGAGACCAGTATGGAAGTTCCTTAAAAAACTTAGAACTACTATATGACCCAGCAATCTCACTACTGGGCATATACCCTGAAAAAAAACATAATTCAAAAAGACACATGCACCCCAGTGTTCACTGCAGCACTATTTACAATGGCCAAGACATGGGAGCAGCCTAAATGTCCACCGAAAGACAAATGCATGTATACTATCATGTAAGAATTGAATCGCCAGTCTATGTCTGACGCAGGATGCAGCATGCTTGGGGCTGGTGCATGGGGATGACCCACAGAGATGTTATGGGGAGGGAGGTGGGAGGGGGGTTCATGTTTGGGAACGCATGTAAGAATTAAAGATTTTAAAATTTAAAAAATAAAAAACTAAAAAAAAAATTAAAAATAAAAAAAATAAAATAAAATAATAAAAAAAAGACAAATGCGTAAAGAAAATAGGTTACGTATATACAGTGGAATATTACTCAGTCTTAAAAAGGAACAAAACTGCGTCATTGATAGACATGTGGATGGACCTAGAGTCTGTCATTAGAGTGAAGTAAGAAACAAATATCATATGCAGAATCTGAAAAAATGGTACAAATGAACCTATTTGCTGGGCAGGAATAGAGACACAGATGAAGAGAACAGACAAGTAGGCACAGGGAGGGGGTAAAATGAACTGGGAGATTAGGATTAACACATGTACACTGCTGCTGCTAAGTCGCTTCAGTTGTGTCTGACTCTGTGCGACCCCATAGACTGCAGTTCACCAGGCTCCCCTGTTCCTGGGATTCTCCAGGCAAGAACACTGGAGTGGGTTGCCATTGCCTTCTCCAATGCATGGAAGTGAAAATTGAAAGTGAAGTCGTTCAGTCATATCCGCCTCTTAGCGACCCCATGGACTGCAGCCGACCAGGCTCCTCTGTCCATGGGACTTTCCAGGCAAGAGTACTGGAGTGAGTTTCCATTGCCTTCCCCGATATACACACTACCATGTGTAAAATAGATAGCTAGTGGGAACCTGCCGTATAGCACAGGAAGCTCAGCTCGATGCTCTGTGATAACCTAGAGGGGTGAGATGGGGGTGGGTTGGGAGGGGGGCTCAAGAGGGAGTGGATATATGTATACCTATGATTGATTCACTTCATTATAGAGCAGAAACTAACATAACATTGTAAAGCAACTATATTCCACTTTTTAAAAAAAAGTGTCTACTAGGAGCTCTTGACTCAATTATACTTCTCAGAGCTAACTAGTTGCTATAAGATACACCTGCCGGGCTTGCCAGCAGGGCTGGAGTTGACCCCATTCAGAGGGAGGGTCTGTAGGTTATGGGTGACCTCCGACTCCACAGAGTCCCCCTTGTGCTTGCAGAGGCAGATAAAGCCAGGCTGCGAGAGATAAGGATGAAGCAAGGAAACTGCCTGCATCCCTCATACCTTTTCACCACCCAAGTCTGAGGCACAGCTATATTCCTGTCCTTGGAGTACAGGGAGCAGTCCTGTTTCTTCATTCTAAATTCCTCTTCTTGTTCACCCAGCTCCAATGGGCCAGGGCTCTTTGCTCTAATCTTTGCAACCAAGAAGCCTTACCAATGCAGGTCCCCAGGAGGAAGGCAAGTCTGGCTGCCCCTGCTGGCCATGCTTTTCAAGGTCTCAGGTTTGCAAAATGCAGCTCCTCGTCCAGGGTGACTTGAAACTTGAAAAATGAACAGTAGCTTCTCTACAAAAACAGGTCCTGGCACTGCCATATAGTGGGGACCTCATTCATCCTTTGATTAATACTGGCACCCAGGGTGAGGGGCCATCCTTCAGGCCTCAAGCAAATCTATGTGAAAAAGCCCTGTATACCTTGGTTTATACAGCAAGAAGTTCCTACAAACTGTATGCAGATCACATTTTAAAAAATGGGGTCCCATTTCCCCACTGACTCTGGCTGTCTGCTCAGGATGCTTCCTGTTCCTTTCTGATTTATCTCCAACTGGCAGCAGCAAACCATCACCCTGGCTTCACATTTCTCTTCTTCCCAAGTGGCTCATCAATCAGTCAACAAAATTCTCATTCAGATCCTATTCTGTAGAAGACATTGTTCATGATCTGTGTGGAGAGCAGAGAAGGCACCGGACGATTCAGGGGAGCTGCTCTCTGTGCATCTTCTATAAACCCGGGTGAAGCGCCAACCTCTACTTTATCTCTTCTGTAAATTCAGGTTTTCTTCTATCAGGTTTTCCCAAAGAAGTGCCTGTGTGTACTGAGTAGCCTACCTAGGTTACCACAGAAATGGAGACTCATCAAAGGATATTTAGAAACATAAGCACCTCTGTAAATCTTCAATCACAGCAATCACCCTAGTTTGGAGTCATAACTTGGGACTGTTCAGAGTAAGTTCCCAGAAATAAGGACAAATCATTTACTGATCTAAAAAAAAAATTTACGGATCTGCAGCTCCTGACAAAGCAAGCGCAAACCAGGAAAAAGTTAACATGCTCTCAAAACAAGTCAGGCCAGGCCAAAATAATTTTTCTTCATGGCAGAAGAAAGAATCCTATAACTGAAGACACCCCAGGTCAACGACCCACCTCTGTGTGTTCTGGACTTCCCCCAGGCCCTGTCTTGTTGTCAGTGACATCCAGAAGACTTCATGACCAGCTTCAGAAGAGAATATCTGAATTCTTTTCAGTTCAGTTCAGTTCAGTTCAGTGGCTCAGTCATGTCCAACTCTTTGCGACCCCATGAATCGCAGCACACCAGGCCTCCCTGTCCATCACCAACTCCCGGAGTTCACTCAGACTCACGTCCATCGAGTCCGTGATGCCATCCAGCCATCTCATCCTCTGTCGTCCCCTTCTCCTCCTGCCCCCAGTCCCTCCCAGCATCAGAGTCTTTTCCAATTCACAATCCCAAATTCACAAAGGAATTCTAAGGCACCTTCTGAAAAATGATGCAAGACCAAAATGTAAACACTGATATATGGTGAGGGACCAGAGCAAAAAGCTTACTGGAGAGTTTTTGTTTGTTTGAGAGTAACAGAAAAATTCAAGATAGCTTTGTTTGGGGGGTGGGGGCGGCGGGGAAGGAATGTTGCAATTAAAAAAAAAAAAGCTTAAGATTTAATCTGTGAAACCCAAGAGCAAGAAAGGAACTGGGTCACAGGAAAGAAAGTACCAGTAACAAAGCTTCTTTCTGGATCTCAGGAAGTATCAGCTGCCTGTCCTTCAGCTCTATTTATCTCATGCGCCTGTTTCTCTCGCTTTCTTAGCAGTTCGTCTTTCCTGTTGCCCACGCACATAGCTATCTGCAGCCTCTGAGTCTACCTCTTAAGGCTCAAGCTGCCTGGAGAGATGCTGACTCTCTCTGCGTCCGGTCCCAGATTCCTGGGAAGAAGTTGTCTTTAGGCCGGTTTGTTAGAGATGGCTGCCACTTATCCAGAAGAGTGTGTTAACTCGGGCTGTCATGACAAAAAGCCACAGAGTGGGGGGCTTCAACAATAGGCTTTTGTTTTCTCATGGTTCTGGAGACTGAAATTCCAAGATCAAGTTGCCGGCACAGTCAGCATCTCTGAGACCTCTCTCCTTGGGCTTCAGACAGGTGTCTTCTCACCGTGTCTGGCACGGCCTTTGAGTGAAGTCGCTCAGTCGTGTCTGACTCTTTGCTACCCCATGGACTGTAACCTACCAGGCTCCTCTGTCCATGGGATTTTCCAGGCAAGAATACTGGAGTGGGTTGCCATTGCCTTCTCCAGGAGATCTTCCCCCACCCAGGGATTGAACCCGGGTCTCCCGCATTCTCTCTCCTTGGGCTTCAGACAGGTGTCTTCTCACAGTGTCTGGCGCGACCTTTACTCCTTGCCTATGAGTAAGGAGACCAAGAGAAGCAAGCTTTCTGGTGTCCCTTCTTGTAAGGGAATCAATCCCATCGTGAACATCTCATGACCTCATCTAAATCGAATTACCTCCCAAAGACCCCATCTCCAAATACCATCCCACTGGTGTTACAGATTAAACATATGAATTGGGGGTGGCGTGAGGGCACACAACTCAGTGGATAATGTTATTCAGAGTACTCTAAGTCCCCTACAAAGACGCAAGTATGCGTTCACATGTCCAATCATGTAAGTTAGTTCACGTGTCTGACATTGTCACGTATGTACATCCCCTGCAAGTGATTGTGCTTTTGTGTACCTTAGAACAGATAAAGATTATATTTTTCTGTGGGTTTTTGTCCTTCTAGTGATTTTTTTAAAACCTGAGAGATGGAATTAATTGTTATATAAAAAATAAATTTATATAACCCTTTTGCAAAAAAAAAAAAACAACCCACAAGTACACAGTAATACAATATCTTTTGTCAAGCTCAGGATGTCTGGAAGCAAACATAAAAGCAGCGGTGATATAGCTGGCACTGCTAAGAAGCACCAGCTGTTGTACTGTATTACTATAATTTTCAAGGCACTGTACTATAAGATTAAAAATATTTTTTATTTTTGTGTGCGTGTTTTTTTCTGTTTTATCTGTGTAGAAAGCATTATAAACCTATTACAATACAGTACTAATTGCCAATTGTGTTAGTTGGGTACCTAGGCTAACTCTGTTGGACTTAGGACAGCACTCTCAGAACAGAAGTCATTTGCATACAGGGGACTTACTGTAACAACCTGGAATCTACCACCAGCTGTGAGGAGGAGAAGCTAGTATGAGCTGGGCTGCAATTCCAAACATATCTATTACCAAAATGAAAGTAACACAGTCAAAGAAAGAGTGCATGGGAAACAGACATCATGGCTCCATCCACATGCTAGAGAGAGGGCACAAATTTAGCTCTGAGTTTCCAAGCAGTCAAGTTATAAAGAAGAACAGGAAGTGTCTCAAGTTTTCTGATGTGACTAATAGAGAACAAATCACTTTCACAAGTGAGTCCCAGTTTATCCAATTATGTGGTCCGATGGTAATTTTGCCTAAGTCCACACTGATGAGACCCCATATGGTATACAAATTAATGTCCTCAGGGGCGTCATCCCTGAAAAACATACAATTATAATCTTCCCTGGAATCATGTCTTATCCTGACCCTCATCAGGCCAAACCTCAAACCAACAGACCTATCCGTTCAGTTCAGTCACTCAGCCGTGTCCATCTGTTTGTGACCCCGTGGACTTCAGCACGCCAAGCTTCCCTGTACACCACCAACCCCAGAGGCTATTCAAATTCATGTCCATTGCATCAGTGATGCCATCCAACCGTCTCATCCTCTGTCATCCCCTTTTCCTCCCACCTTCAATCTTTCCCAGCATCAGGGTCTTTTCCAAAGAGTCAGCTCTTCACATGAGGTGGCCAAAGTATTGGAGTTTCAGCTCCAGCAACAGTCCTTTCAATGAATATTCAGGGTTGATTTCCTTTAGGACTGACTGGTTTGATCTCCTTGCAGTCCAAAGGACTCTCAAGAGTCTTCTCCAACACCACAGTTCAAAGCATCAATTCTTTGGTGCTCAGCTTTCCTTATGGTCCAACTCTCACATCCATACATGACTACTGGAAAAACCATAGCCTTGACTAGATGAACATTTGTTGGTAAAGTAATGTCTCTGCTATAGAGACAGTTCTATGTAGACAGAACTATAGAGAAAGTTCTATTATTGTCCCCATTTTACAGATGAGGCTGAAGCAGAAGAGACAATTTACCCTCCTAAGGTCAGACATCTAGTAAGCATGTGAATGCTAAGTCGCTCCAGTCATGTCCAACTCTTTGAGATCC
The DNA here is from genome assembly GCF_042477335.2 of Ovis canadensis. Lineage (NCBI taxonomy): Eukaryota > Metazoa > Chordata > Mammalia > Artiodactyla > Bovidae > Ovis > Ovis canadensis. The sequence goes on along the minus strand of NC_091246.1, from coordinate 192,844,814 downwards.
TATGGACTGTAGCCCACCAGGCTCCTCTGTCCATGGGATTCTCCAGGCAAGAATCCTGGATGGGTTGCCATGCCCTCCTCCAGCAGATCTTCCTGGCCCAGGAATCAAACCCACATCTCTTATGTCTCCTGTATTGGCAAGCACGTTCTTTACCACTAGCAACACCTGGGAAGGCCATTTAGTAAGTAGGGGCAATGAAATTGAAATCTGCACATACTGACATGGGACAGCACAGGCCTAGTGAATTCTGCAAGGACAAGCCAATCACCTCGTTGAATCTTCAGAAAGTGAGACCTGTGTTGTCCTCATTCTCCCAAGGCCTTTTTTGGTGACATGATCAGACAGTGGAAACCAGAAGGATCTGAGACCTGGGAAAGAAAACACAGCAAGTGTGGGGTAAGTTCTATTTCATTTGTACACAGATATACATTCAAGACAATGGGCCAGGTCAGAAGGGTTCTAGGGTCCAGGACTGGGATGGGATTAGTCTAGAGCTGCTGCCAGGATGCAAATGTCACAGCCAGAATCAAAAACCAAGACATAGCAAAGAGGGAGAAGAGTGAGAAGTGATTGGTCAGAGAGGCAGGAAACCAGGTTCCTAGGCCCAGGGTGAAAAATATAAGCCCCAGCCCGCAGTAAGCAGGTTGTGGGTGATGAGAGATAATGGCGCCTGGAGGGGGTCTGATGTATAGGGTAAGATGCTGGAATCTTTGACAGAGTGCCTTTGACCATGTGGAGAGAGACAGGCACAGGCCAGGGGCCACCTCAGGGCAGAAGATCTTCAATGGCCAGGGAACAGTGTCAAGGCAGCCAGTCAGCATGGGGCAACACATGGCTCGGGAGCAGGTTTTCAAACTTTGCAGGAGAGGTTACAATAAAAACAAGGAGCCGGGGGGAGGCAGATCCCAGGACCATATAAGCTGGACACCAGGTAAGTTTTATGGAAGGACTTGGGTACTGAGAAAAAAAGGAAAGACATCCAGGTATCAGACCATGGGGATAAACTTATGCCAATTACAGGGAGGGTATAGGAGGTTGAATAGTGAACTTTAAAAAGTTATATTCAAGTCCTAGCCTGTGGACCTATGAGTTTGATCTTATTTAGAAGAAGAGCTTTTGCAGATAAAATTGAAGATTTCTAGATGACATAGTCTTGGATTTAGGGTGAGTGATAGAAGAGAGTAGGCCACATGAAGGCAGAGGCAGAGATGAGAGTTATGAAGCCATAAACCAAGGAAGGGCTTCCCAAGTGAAGCTAGAGGCAAAGGACCCACCTGCCAATGCAAGAGACAGAGGAAATGAGGGTTCAGTCCCTCGGTCAGGAAGATCCCCTGGAGGAGGGCACAGCAATCCACTCCAGTATTCTTGCCTGGAGAGTCCCATGGACAGAGGAGCCTGTCAGGCTATAGTCCTTGGGGTTGCAGAGTCCAGTATGACTGAAGCGACTCAGAACACATGCAAACCAAGGAAAGCCAAGAATTGCAGAAGTTAGCTGAAGCTGGGAGCAAGGCATGGAATGGATTCTCCCTGTCCCCAGAAGGAACCAACCCACTCAGTACCTTGATATTAGACTTCTGGACTCTCCAGCTTTCAGTCTAAAAAAATCTCTCTTCTGGGACACCTTGTTCACCATCTCCAATAAGAATCCATTCCTCATTCCCTCTGGGCCATGCTGAAAAGTGTTCCACTGTTTCAGAAATAGCACAATACATGGCATTGCAGTTTCCTGTCTTTATATCCATGTCTTCTACTGAAGAGTTTGATCCCTGGGAAATGTGTCTCATTTACCTGTCACCCCAGTTTCTAGCAATGTGCCTGGCAAAGAAAGGATGCTCAACAATGCTAAATGATTGACAGTCGGTTGATGCTGGAGGACTTGTGAATAGATGCTTTCAGGATACTTACAATGATGTACTGATGCCCTCTGAAGGAAGGGTTAGGGCCATTTAATGAAAGTTGTTCTGAATTACTACCAAAGGGTCTGTCCTCTTCCTGCTTTTAGCTGCTCTTACCTGTCAGTCATTACTCTCCATCCACTGAAGGCTAGTGCATGTTACTATCTCCACCCGGGCTCTGCCACCATCTGTCAATGTCCACATCCACATGAATGACCCTGCAGATGGCCTCTTAGAAATCAGTCCTTTGACCCACTCATCTCCAGCGGTCTTCCTTCCCCTCCTTCTCACCCCTTCAGCCACCATCTGATACACCTTTCATCTTACTTACTGGACCACACTCACTCTGGCAGTTCGTGAATTCTGGTTCCTCCCCAGGTCATCAAGCCTCTCCTTTCTTCATGTATTGATATAACTTGGTCCCCATGGTCTATGATTTCAGTGACATTTTTGCCCATGCCCTAGGCTGCCTGGCCCATCTGCTGCCCTTTGTTTTCACCATCCAGACAAAACCCAAGCCTGGAAAAACCCAACTGGATGCCATCTCCATGCCTCTGTCTAAGCAGGAAAAGCCAACCAGAGCATCTCAGAACCATTACACAGTCTTGATCCCCAACCTCAACTGAGCTCACATCCTGCCAAGCAAACATACTGCATTATCCTTGCCATGTAGGGAATGTTAAACATACCCTACCTCATTCCTTGTCACTCTCCATAATACTTGTTTATAAAATCCATCCATTCTTCTGAAACTCTGCCTTGGTCACATACCCACATTCTTTTCTCTCATCAGGTGATGTTACCTCCTATTTCACAGAGAAAACAAATGCTATCAGGCAGGAGAGTCTTACAACCAGGCACACAGATCTTCTTCCTGCAAGAGCATCCACCCCACCATCCTTCACTAGGAAAGGAAAGAAGCTGACACAATCATTCCTCCATCTGATCTTTGGATCCCACAGCCACCTACCACCTGTGGAATCTTTTGCTATCATATTTTTTTTCCAACTTTTGCAACCTCTCTCTGGTATTTCTCTGCTTTGATGCCTTTGCCCGCCATCAGTACTAGTCCAGGTACAGCAGCTGCTCATCCCCCTCCTCTCAAACACTAAAGTGTCTTCACCACTGCCCCTTCTCCACCCCCGCCACACACTCCATGGCCCCTCTGGTCTGGATCTGAGGCTGCCATTCCACTCAAATAGCTCTGGCTGATATCTCCAGTGAAGTCTGTGCAGCCACATCCAGTGCACATGTTCTAGGCCTCATCTCAAATGGTTTTTCAATAGCCTTTGACTCTGTTCACCCTTCTACTTTACAAAATACTTTTCCTTGGGTTTTTGTGATCTAACAACCTGTTGCTGCTCTTTCTTCCTCTCTAGCCATACCACCTCCATCTCTTTGGTGGGTTATCCTCTTCCTCCAGCCTGTATGCAGTGGAATTGTTTAAAACCTAGTCCCAGTCAGTCCTTCTCTTCTTAATTAATACTGTCTTCCATGCAGGTGGCCAACAGGCAAATGAAAAGATTCTCAATACTTCTAATTATTAGGGAAACGGAAATCAAAACTGCAGTGAGATACTGCCTCACACCAGTCAGAATGGCCATGATTGAAGAGTCTGAAGTCTACAAATAACAAATGCTGTAGAGGATGTGGTGAAAGGGAACCTTCTTACACTGTTGGTGGGAATGTAAATTGGTGTAATCAGCATGGAAAACAGTGGAGATTCCTCAAAAAATTAAAAACAGTGTTGCCATATGATCCAGCAATTCCATATCTGGACAAAACTATAGTATGAAAAGATACATAACACCACAATGTTCATGGTAGCACCATTTCCAATAGATAAGAGGTAGAAATACACTAAGTGTCCATTGACAGATGACGGATGAATAGCATGTGGTGCATATATATACATGCCACATAATATATATATATGTACACATGTATATGCCATTATAAACATATATATATAATGGAATACTAAGCTGTAAAAAAGAATGAAATAATATCATTTACAGCAACATGGATGGCCCTAGAGATTATCGTGCTAAGTGAATTAAGTCAGATAAAGACATTATGTGATATCACTTATATGTGACAGGCTTCCCTGGTGGCTCAGTGGTAAAGAACCCACCGGCCAATGCAGGAGATGTGGTTTCAATCCCTGGGTCAGGAAGATCCCCTCGAGGAGGAAATGGCAACCCACTCTAGTATTCTTGCCTGGAAAATCCCATGGACAGAGGAGCCTGACAGGCTACAGCCCATGGGGTTGCAAAGAGTCAGACAGATTTAGCAACTGAGCACACACATATGTGAAATCTAAAAAAAAATTATACAAGTGAACTTAGTTACAAAACAGAAATAGATTCACAGAGACAGGAAATAAACTTACTGTTACCAAAGTGGAAAGGGGGTGGGAGATTAATTAGGAGCTTGGGATTAACATATACATAGTGCTATATATAAAATAGCCAACAAGTTATATATATATATATACATACACACATTAAAAACTGATTCACTTTCCTGCACACCTAAAACTAACACAACATTGTAAATTAACTATACTTCAATTTTTAAAAATAAAAAACTCCATCTTTTATGCCCACAGTTTCAGTTATCACCAAAAACCAAGATGACTCACACATTTAGAAAACCAGTCCAAACCTGCCTTTTTAGTTCCAGATTTTTGTGTAAAACTTTCTAATTAGCACCTTCCCTTGAATGATCCCAAAGCATCTCACATTCAAAGGACCAGAATTTTGCTCTTCCTCTCCAATCCCCCCAATCTGATCTCTTCCAGGAATCAGATCTCATTTAGGAGCATCACTACCCTGTCACTCAAACCAGAAATGTTGGTGTGATCCTGACACTTGCCTCACCTCACTCACCATAGGAATGGGTGACCAAGCCTACCAGTTTTAACCTCTCAACAGTTCTTGAACCACCTACTTTTCTCTGTCTGCACCGACATCCTGATCCATCTCTTCCTTGGACTGCTACAGTAGCCTTCTATTTTAGAACAGTTCTGACTAGTCCTCCACACTGCAATCAGGGTGATTTTTTCCCCCTAAATGCATATCCCATGCTCATTACCCCTTTCCAACCCCTGGCCTCATGCCCATAGTGAAGCATCTGTATTCCTCCTCTGGGCTCCTCATCACCCCGCACTTCTTCCCAGCATAGGACATGTCCCATCTCATTTGTATTTGTTCATTCCATCACAGACACACACGCGTGCACACACACACACACACACACACACACACACACACACGGTACCCCTTGTTAGTTCCTTGAGCCAGGGACCATGTCATTCTTCTCTGCAGTCTTTGGTGGTACTCAAGAAAGACTCATGGGAATGAACAAAACTAAAGTGAACCAGACTGAAATCATTCCTTTTTCACAGCAGAAAAGTGATTGTCTGTTATCTCCCTAAACATCAGACGGCCCCTACTTACAACCCGGTCAATACGTGAGATAACAGTTGACAACATGTTGTCAGTGGTTCCTCAGTAGTTGGTAACCCTGCTCAGCAATGATTTTGAGTGAGGCAATGAGGCAGAATTCAAGCCCAGTAGATACGGCATGAGGAAGAGGATGAAGAATATGGGTGGATGGGAAGTGGTAGCCCTGCTGGACGTCAGAGAATGAGGCTTGAGAACAAGGATTGTAACTGCACTGACGGTGAATGTTTACGCTTCGATTCTCAGCTTGGCCTCCTTTCCCTGAATATTACCTTTTATGAGCTGCTACTCAAAGCATGCACAGTTCTCTTTGGCAGCAGACAGCGACAGTAATAAGCCACAGTGGCACACTAAACACTGACAGGTGGCAAGGAAATGGGCCCCTCTCCCCATTCAAAAGAAAACTCATCTTGGAGACCAAGCAGATGGATGGAAACCACTCAGAGCCGTGCCTTTCTCAATGAGGCACAAATCTTCCCAAGTAAGCTTACCCGCAGACCAGGAGGACACAGAGAGGAAATCTTTGTAGATGGGGCCAATGTTTCTGCCACAGAAGCAATTCTATGGAATTGGCCCTGAGGCTTCACCTAATGGTTAGCATCTGGTCTCCAGACTACAGACAATGGGCTCCAAGGAAACCAAAGTCTCGCAGAGGGTCCCCCATCCCTTAGTTGCCCCTCCTCCCTTGGCTCCCGTAGCATTCTGAGCACACCTCTCTCTGTATATGCACACTATTTTCTAAGAACCCTAAAAACATCAGTCGCCCTTATCTCATTAATCCATAAACTTCTCAGGAAGTGACACTATGTCTTATTGAACTCTGCAGTTCCCCAGTGCCCAGCAAAATTCTTGGTATGTAGTAGGAAGCTTGGAGTAGTGAGAAGGATAATTTTGATAAGATCCTGAATTTGAACATTTCTATCCACAGGATCACAGGCAAACCATCCAATCTCTGAGGGCCCAGTTTCCTCATTTATAAAAGTGTGCACCTGCGTTCAGAGTAAATACAAGAATCAAACTTTGTTTAGAGGGCATAAGCTCCTAGCGCAGAGCCTCACACATACTCGGAGCTAGGAGTCATTGAACTGCATCGCTGCCAGGGCTAACTCCCTGCTCCACCCCACATAATACTGGGAGAAAATGAAACTTCTTTAGTTCAGAGACCAATGAAACATCTGATGTCTATGGAGGGAAATAATTCACAGTCACTGAGCTCCTACCATTGCCAGTCACTCTTCTGGGAGCAGCCCCACCAGAGCTCTATCAGTTGTACATGATTACCTGTCCTAACAAAAGGGTAAGTGGAGGCTCAGAGAGGTGGTGGTACCTTTCCTAAACTTAAATGTTGGAGCTGGAGTATGATCCTTGATCTTCATAACTCTAGAGAGTCAGTTCTTCTTACATCACAGAAACCACCCTGTTGCTCAAGCCAGAAATGATCAAGCCTCTTGGTTTTAATCTCTTAATAGTTCTTAGAAAGTGAAAGTGAAGTCACTCAGTCGTGTCTGACTCTTTGAGACCCATAGACGGTAGCCTACCAGGCTCCTCCATCCATGGGATTTTCCAGGCAAGAGTACTGGAGTGGATTGCCATTTCCTTCTCCAGAGAATATTCCCGACCCAGGGATAGAACCCGAGTCTCCCGCATTGTAGGCAGACGCTTTACCATCTGAGCCACCAGAGAAGTCACCTACTTTTCTTTGTTTCTTCCGACATCTTGATCCATCTCTTCCTTTGTGAGTAAAGAAGCCAGCAATTCACAAGACCAGTACTAGAGAGGAAGTGTGGCTGGGAAAGTGATCATGCAGCAACATTGCACTTCTCTTTGATCTTTTGCAGAGTCTTTGTCTGTAGGTTAAATAAGAAAACAGGAAAAATTACCAGTTTTCACCCACTGGGCTTTCTATCTGACTGCACCCATGAACATTGAAGTCTACAGCTTAAAACACTTCAAAGTTTCCCCATAACCACAGTGCAAGTCCTTTAAGATGATGGTTCATTTACTGGTCTCATCTCTCAAAACCCCCTTCTTTTCAGTGTGTACTTCTGGTGGCTCAGATGGTAAAGAATCTACCTGCAATGCAAGAGACTCAGGTTTGATCCCTGGGTTGGGAAGATCACCTGGAGAAGGGACTAGCTACCCACTCCAGTATTCTTGCCTGGAGGATTCCATGGACAGAGGAGCCTGGCAGGCTACAGTTCATGGGGTTGCAAAGAGTTGGACACAATTCAGTGACTAACACTTTTACTTTCATTCACATCAAGCTTGCAGTTCTCCACATACACCGTGTTCTTGCTTGTCATTCCTCCTACTCACAGTCCTGTATCTCGTTAATCCTACCTAACCTGAACTGAGGTTCAACCCAAGCATCTCCTCCAGGAAGCCTTCCCTGATCTGCCAAGTAGGTTTAGCTCCCCATCTGAATTACTCTCTCATCCTTAGAATTGCCATATTGTATCTAAATGGCTATTTAGACATTTATCTCCTGCACTGAAGTGTGAGCTCCTTGATGACAGAGAGTATTTAGTTTCATTGTTGCCTATCATGGCTCACACATAGAACAAGCTTAAAAATAATGTTGAATACGGACTTCCCTGGTGGTTCAGTGGCTAAGACTCCTAGCTCCCAATGCAGGGGGCCTGGGATTTGATCCCTAGTCAGGGGACTAGATCCCACACGGTGCAACTAAGCGTTCACGTGCCACAACTAAAGATCCTGCATGCTGCAACAAAGGTCAAAGATCTCGTGTGCCACAACTAAGACCAAGGGCAGTCAAATGAATAAATAATTTGTTTAATATTGAATAAAGAATCACCATGGTGTTCTTTTTGAGAGCTAAGCACCCCAGGAAATGTATACGAAGCTGAAAAAGCAACAGGGTAGGTGAGAAGAATAGTGTAGCCCCCCAAAAATGAAGAATAATTCCATGGTGATTAAATAAATGGCACAAACATCACGCAGAAATGCCAAATGAACCTGCAGTGCCTTATGAGTGGGCTGTATCAGGAAAGGCTGCAAGGAATCGCTGAGCATTGCTCTGCAAAGATGTGTCCACATCTTTTGGTGACCTGAACACCCCTTGTCAAGGGGATGCCTCACTTACCTACTAGTCTGGGCTGTCTTCTATGAGATGCTTTCCAAGGAAATTCTAGACTGAGAAGAAAGGAAGTCATTATTGATTAATCAGTTGTTCAACTGACAAAAAGTGATAGTCAGTCATTGGAACATGAGGAGTGATATCAACCATCATAAGAAAGGAAGAAACCAATCATTGACAATTGGGGTTGCTTAGCCAAGTCCTTTGAAGAAGTGAGCACAGAAGTCTTCAGAACCAAATTCTCAGTCTGTACAATGGGTATAATAATGGCCAGTCAGTGGTGTCATTATGAGCATTAAATGTAATCATGAATGTAATGAGCCTAGTTCAGTGTCTGGTATATGCAATAAACTGTAGCCATGACTGATGGGTCGGTTACTTTTCCTTTAGTTCTTTTTATTTCTGGAAGCTGAAATCATCTAGAAAATATTTGTTGAATTTGGGTTCAAGGATACAAGTAAAAATTGTTTCTCCAGAGGAGTCTCCGTTGGTGTATTTGTTTTCTCTGAAGTGCCTCTTTTATTTAATCCTCAATATTATTCCAGTATATCTATTATAGCAAATAGTCTTAAGAAGGAAGGCTTGAATTTTGAAATAAATTGCACTCACAGATCATGCCTTAGAAAGTGCATTATTAGTGTTTAACTGGCAAAACCAGATAGAGAAGATCAATGATCCCACTGGAAAAGGCCAAATCAGATTTTGAAGAGATTTTGATTCACCCCCTTTTTCTTTTTTCTCCCTGGCAAAGGGAAAGCAAAAATTAAATGGTTCTGCATATGGTTTTTCTGCTTTGCACCAACTCAAGAGAGCCTCATTACTCTCGAGTTAGGGAGCTCTGTGGTTCCTTTTATCTGTTACTGGGAGTGGTTCAAGGAGAAAGCATATGGTGAAAATAAATCCTCCGATTTGCAACAAGTAATGCAAATATTTGACTGCAGCCTTTCTCTCTTCCTAGAGCTGAAAAATAGCTCCCTATTTCTTCAGACCAGAATCTTATTATTTATCAATTATTTATCTGTTCCTCACTTCGTCCTGTCTGTGTCCGGGCCGGGTGAGGTTTCCCGTGTTGAATCAAATTAAGCCACAGGCTCCACTCCTGGTGGTGCCCTCCCACCAATTCTTTTAAGTTTCAGCTTTGCAACCATACTCCCCCTGGAACCCAAAGACTTTGGTTTCCCAGAAGCTGCCCGGGGAGTCATGGGAATAACTCCGAAGCATTGCCATGGAGCTTCCCTGGTAGCTCAGCTGGCAAAGGATCCACCTGCAATGCAGGAAACACTGGTTCGATTCCTGGGTCAGGAAGATCCCCTGGAGAAGGGATAGGCTACCCACTCCAGTATTCTTGGGTGTCCCTTGTGACTCAGCAGGTAAAGAATCTGCCTGCAATGTGGGAGGCGTGGGTCCTTTGGGTTGGAAACATCCCCTGGAGAATGGAAAGGCTACCCACTCCGGTATTCTGGCCTGGAGAATTCTGTGTACTGTATAGCCCATGGTGTCCCAAAGAGTCAGAAGTGACTGAGCAACTTTCACTTCACTTCTTCACTTCACTTTGTCCTGAAATACAGCACTGCCAAACTATTCTGGATGATCAAGGGATTCGGATAAAAGGGCTACCAAGATAGAGCGACATTCAAAAATAGAAATTAAATCCATTTGTGCTTGCTTCACCTGACGAAGGAATTATGCTAGAGGGTGTAATTTTTACCTACACTCTGGGCAAAATAAAATGTAAATTAAATGCAAGTTCACGCTCTCCAGCTTCCCTTTTTATTGGTCCCCTCGTAACACTCTTCTCCCCTCCCCCACCTCGAATTGCCATCACCCTCATGAGCTCTCTCTTGCTCTCCAGGAAGGACAGGTGTTATAGAAAAACAGAAGTTCAGCCAAGGCTCCTGAGTCGCATCATCTAGTTCACAGGCAAGATCAAGATAGAAACTGCAAGAAACTGAGTATTTATTCTGTGGAATCTTAGTTATTAAAGAAAAAGGACACCAAAAAATGTATTCATACACATAAACACACATGAGCACATACTTTTGAGGCTTTAAATGTACTTATATTGTTCAACCAAATATGCATATTTTACATCTCCCAAACTAACCACAATTATACACAGTAATACCTCAAACTTCACAGAACTTTAAGTATCCAGAATTCAAATAGAGTTAAGAGGCAAAAAAAAAAAAAACCTGGATCTTGAGTAGCCAAGAGAAGAAGCGCTAGATATGGTCCCTGATTGCCCCCATGTACCTCAGGACAGCTAAGGATCGGGCCACTGAGTAGGAGACCTGTGAGCCTTGGGAGGAGTGGCAAGAGGGGAGCAAAACACTTACTTTTTCAAAGCTTTGGAGGTAGGTGGTGTTGGAGAATTTACATGCTGAGAGGCCAACAGTAAGCCAGAAAAGGGGGTGCACACATCACCAAACCCAACGTTTATTTCTCCCAAGAAGACATACAGATGGCCAAAAGGCCCATGAAAAGGTGTTCAATATCACTGATTATCAGGGAAATGCAAATCAAAACCTCAAAGACACATCACCTCACATCTCTTAGGATGGCTATTACCAAAAAACATAAGATAGCAAGTGCTGGTAAAGATAAGAAGAAATCAGGACCTTTTTGTGCTTTTGGTAGGAATGTAAATTAGAATACCCTCTACGGAAAACATAGAAGGTGCCTCAGAAAGGTAAAAATATAACTACCATATGATCCTCCAATCCCATTTCTGGATATTTACCCAAAAGGGCTAAAATCGGGATCTCAAAGAGATATTTGCACTCTAGTATCCATTGCAGCATTAGTCACAGTAAGCAAGATATAGAAACAACCTATGTCCATCAATGGATGAATAGATTAAAAATATGACATATGTATGCATATATGCATGTGTACAGACATAACGGAATATTACACAACCTTAAAAAAGAAAGAAATTCTGCTGTATATGACAACATGGATATACATGATACATTATGCTAAGTGAGATAAGTCATTCACAGAAGGACAAACGCTACATAATTCCATTTATCAGAGTTACCCAGAAGAGTGAAACACATAGAAGCAGAAGATGGAATGGCAGTTGCCAGAAGGAGCAGGGGGAATGGGGGTTGCTATTCAACAAGTATAAAGTTTCAGTTATGCAAAATGAATAAGTCCTAGAAGTCTGCTGTACTATATTGCATCTATAATTAACAATAGTGTATTGAACTTGAAAACTTGGTAAGAGCATAGATCTCATGTTAAGTTATAACAGTAATAATAATAATAGTTCAGCCTATAAGGGATTCCAAGGGTCAAGAGATGAAGGCAAGGGATAAAAATACAGGCAGACTCTAATAGGGACTAATTGTTGGAGGTGCCAAGTGGGAGTGAAGTGCTAGGTGAACTAAGTAAGTAAAGAGTATTTGCTGCCCAGTGCCTGTGGATGAGGATCCTGGATTTCTTTAAAGGCCTAGAGATGGAGCAGACTAAGGGCAATAGCCCCAGGCTTCCCTGGCAGTCTGTCTCACACTTTGAAAAGTAATGGAAGAAGGTAGGGTTCTTGCTTAGAACAAATTAAAAGCAGAAAATTGCCAATGAAAATTATGAAGCTGACAATGCTATCCATGACCCCAACAGCCGGGAGTGACAGCTGGCAATATTACAGAAGCAAAGAAAATTCCCTAAAATGACTTCTATAAGAATTCTAAGGATACCTATGCATTTAATCCCAACCGAACCACTTCCTTAGGGCCCTTGATCAAGGCGTTTAACCTCACAAGGCTGCAGTTTCCTTTTCTATAAAAGATGAGTAGTAATACATGCCCAGGTGGCTGCTATGAGGATTTAATGAAACATGAATCTGAAAAACCAGGCAGTACGTGGCATAGAGAAGGAACACCAAAGGACTGCTTCCCTTGCTTGCTCCCATGGGTATTAATCTGATTCCACTGCATAGCAAAGGATTTGACCCCTTTCTTCTCTACCAGAGAATCCTGGGGGAATGTTCCTATTTCCTTATATTGAGGAGAGAAAACTCAAGAGTTAAGCTATTTAGACTTTTTAAGAAACCAAGGATGGCCTTCAGAAAGGAGACTCAAATGTAAGATGGCTTGGCTACCAAGAACAAACAAGCAATCGAAGGCTGTCGCCACTGTTATTGGGGTGATGGTTGTCATTGTCTCTTTTGCTTTGATATTCTGGAAGAGATATTTCACACACCTAGTGAAAAGTTCTCTGTTTGGAGTGTGCGCGTTCAGGCAGAAAAGGAGCGCTGAATGGATGATAAATTCAGGGAAAGAAGCAGTAGGAGGCGGCAAAGGCACAGACCTGTGACTCTCCTGTACGTGGCAGTTTGAGCTCCCACTAAACAGGGATGGAGTTTAAAGTGGGCAGTGCAGGACCTTGCACCTTGTGGGCTGTGGGTGTGTACAATGACTTTGGGATTGGGGGTGGAGATGAAAGGGGTCTTATTTGTATTCGGAATCACCAGTTATATTCCAATACATTTGGAAGAATGTGAAGGAGAGATTTTGCAGCTCAAAATGCCTTACACCATCACAAGAAACAAATGACACAGCTCCGGGTGAGTTCCATTTCTTTAATTATGTCTGCTTACTCTCTGACTGCCCCACCCCCTCCCTCTCCTAGCCGGGGATCTGTTCAGCACTGTTACCGCCAAGTGAAACAGCCACAGCCTCACTGTCAACTCCCTCTTCCTCATTTTGTGAATCTCCCCAGTGGATTTACTCTCTGATATTTTAGACCCATAAATGTGCACATACCCATGTTTTGTCCGTATTTTAACCCGGGAGTCTCTGTTCCTTCATGGGCTGACCATGATGCAAGGGGGATATCACAAAGCTGAGATGTCCATCCACCCACTGAAATTGGCAGCCACCTAAGCATGGGCTTCCCTTATAGCTCAGACAGTCAAGAATCTGTCTGCAGCACAGGAGACCCAGGTTCAGTCACTGGGTCGGGAAGATCCCCTGGAGAACGGAGTGACTACCCACTCCAGTATTCTTGCCTGGAGAATTCCATGGACAGAGGAGCCTGGTGGGCTACAGTCCCTGGGGTTGCAAAGAGTCAGACGTGACTGAGCGACTAACACTTTTAAGCCTGTAGCACCAACACTGACCACCTTTTCCATTTTCACACTTGTGTGTTGAAGCACACTTGAAGGAAGAAAGGCCTGGAAACAGTGGCGGGAGGAGAGAGGATGGGAAGTGCACATCAAGCACAGAAGTCACAGAAATCTAAATACGGACCATCTCACACATGGAACTGTTTTTTAAGTGATCATCACAAACCTTCTTTTATCTTTTGCTTAGGGTGAGTTTGGAATGAGGTTTATTAAATCAGCTTTGGGGGGGAAAGACTTCATCCAGTTACTTGATCTTTCAGAAAAGTAAGTGGAACATGCTGCCTCTTTTCAATTCTTTTTTTTTTTTCTGACTATAAGGACTTTTATTGGCAAAGTGATGTCTTTACTCTCTTTTCAATTCTGTCAGTACTTCCACATGGAAATAAAATGAAATAAAATTAAAAAAAAAAACAAGGCAGTGCAGGGGATGAAGTTTGTGTCTTAGTCCACTTGGTCTGCTATAACAAAAACATTACAGACCAGGTGGCTTAAAACTTTAGACATTTATTTCTTGCATTTCTGGAGACTGCGAAATCCAAGATAAGGCACTGGCAGATTTGATGTCTGGTAAGGTCCATCTAGTCAAGGCTATGGTTTTTCCAGTGGTCACGTATGGATGTGAGAGTTGGACTGTGAAGAAAGCTGAGCACAAAAGAATTGATGCTTTTGAAGTGTGGTGTTGGAGAAGACTCTTGAGAGTCCCTTGGTCTGCAAGGAGATCCCACCAGTCCATCCTAAAGGAGATCAGTCCTGGGGGTTCTTTGGAAGAACGGATGCTGAAGCTGAAACTCCAGTACTTTGGCCACCTCATGCGAAGAACCGACTCACTGGAGAAGACCCTGATGCTGGGAGGGATTGGGGGCAGGAGGAGAAGGGGATGACAGAAGATGAGATGGCTGGATGGCATCACCAACTAGATAGACATGAGTTTGGGTAAACTTCGGGAGTTGGTGATGGACAGGGAGGCCTGGCTTGCTGTGATTCTTGGGGTCGCAAAGAGTCAGACATGACTGAGTGATGAACTGAACTGAACTGAAGGGCTTCCTGATCCTAGACAATCATCTTCTCAGTGTCTTCACATGGCAAAAAGGGCGAGGGGGTTCTAGGAATTCTCTTTTATAAGGACACTAATCCGATCCATAAGGGCCCCACTCTCATGTCATCATCTAAACCTTCCAAAGGTTCCAGCCCTAAATGTCATCACTTTGGGGCTGAAGCATCAGCCAGTGAATTTTGGAGGCTCACAAGCCTTCACTCCACAGCAGCTAAAAGGCAGAAAATGCCAACCCACAGAGGGCCTTGGACATCATGCTATGGAGACTGAGTTTTAACATGGGAACCACTGAAACAGGTCAAGTTAGAAACTTAGAAACTTCATCCCCTAAGTCAAGTCATCTGTGGGCTCCCAGGGAATGACATTTTTCTTCTTTAGAGCAGCACTATCTAAATAATAAATATAATGCCATCCATGCATGCAATTTTAAATTTTCTAGTAGTCATGTTATTTAAAAAGCAAGAAAAAAGGTGAGATTGGTTAGTAATATATTTTATTTAATTTTTCCAAAATAAAAAATTTATTTTATTTAATATTTCCAAATACTGTCACTTCAATATGTCATCAAAGTATTAATAAATAAAACTATTGCTGAGCTATTTTACTTTTTTCACCAATATGAAATCTGGTATATATTTTACACTTACAAAATGGCTCATTTCTGACTAGCCACATTTCAAGTTGACCATGTTGGACAATGCAGCTTTAAAGCAAGGGAAAATATCCACTGATGACTATCTCCATTCGTTGGATGGAGAAAGCATTAAAAAATCATTGTGGGGAAGCTAGGTAAGAGACAGATTGACCAGCTCACTCTATCAATAAACCCCAGCTTATTCTCCTGGAACTTTAAGAATCTTCATATGAGGCTTGCTGGCTCAGTGGTAAAGAATCTACCTGCCAATACAAAAGACACAGGTTTGATCCCTGATCCAAGATCTCCATGCCATGAGCAACTAAATCCGTGCACTACAACTATTGAGCTTGTGCCCTAGAGCCCAGGAGCCACAGCCACTGAAGTTTACACACCCTAGAGCCCGTGCTCACAGCAAGAGAAGCCCCCGCAATGCGAAGCCCACAGGCCACAACCAGAGAGTAGCTTCCACTGACTGCAAGTGGAGAAAAGCCCATGTAGCAACAAAGAGCCAGCATCAGTTCAGTTTAGTTCAGTTGCTCAGTAGTGTCCGACTCTTTGTGACCCCATGAATCGCAGCACGCCAGGTCTCACTGTCCACCACCATCTCCCGGAGTTCACTCAGCATAGCCAAAAATAAATAAATGAATAGATTTTTAAAAAGGAGTCTTTATAAGGCTTGCCGTACACCTTACCTTCAGTCAAAACTAAATGACATTCCCTGGTGCCTGGGAGAGTGCAAGGATCTGGGAAATAAAACATGGTAGAAATGATGCCACAGACACCTCAGTAGAACTCTTTGGGTCTCTGTCTACCACCAGCTGGATACTGAAGTTCAGGTTACTTGTGCCCACCCAGGGATCCTGCTGGGTACTCAGGGCTCGCAGGATAGAACTGATCTTCTTGCCAGAGGAGAACTCAGTGGGTCCCTGGAGCTATTTCTTCAAGGGAACAACAGCCCACCCTCCAGAAACACTTCAGTCAGACCCTACATCTTCATGAGAACCTCATGAGGGTATTTGGCATGTAGTGGACACACCATGCCTTTAGAGTTCTTGTTCTTTCCCCTTGAATTATAAGCTTTCAGTAAACGTTGGGTTTCCATAATCAAACTTTTATAAGGAGGTCCTCAGAGTCTTTCTAATCTGCTGTTAGAAAACAGACAGACCAAAAACACTTGCCTGGAGCCCAGAGCTTCCCGAAGCATTGAAGCACTGCCTCTCTTCCAGGACACCAGAAATAACACACGATGTAGGTTGAGGCACCTGCCTGGGAGGACAGTGACATTTTCTTCATCTTCCTCCAAAAGCAGATCTATAAAGACAAGCATTCTTGTTGGAAGAACAAAAATACTGTGCACTTTGATTATGTCCTGACTGTATTTTGCCAACACAAGTTAAAAAGGCAAAAGAGGGAAAGAAATGACGAAAGGACAGGCATGAGGAGTTTTATGTAAGAAAAGCTGCTGATCAACATGCGAGTCATATGTAGCTCTTTGAATGTCCCATCTGGTCTGCACAGATAACAGAGGCATCTTACCCTCTTTGGTGGGGAAAGCAGTTTTGCCATGTGACTAGCCCCAATTAAGAAGGAATTCTAAGCTAGTCATTTCCCTCTTAGGAGGACAAAACAGAAGAAAAGCAATGTCGTGCCCAACCCCTACTGCATGTGTGGGGCTGGGCAACCTCCTCCCCATCACTGACTGTTTTCCATCTTGAACACATCCAGATCCATGGCTTTAAGTATCGTTTGCACTTAGTTGCTCAGTCATGTCCAACTCTTTGCCACCCCATGGATTACAGCCCACCAGGCTTCTTTGTCCATAGAGATTCTCCAGGCAAGAATACTGGAGTGGGTTGCCATGCCCTCCTCCAGGAGATCTTCTCAACCCAGGGCTTGAACCCAGGCCTCCCACACTGCAGGCTGATTCTTTACCGTCTGAGCCACACAGTTCATTCCCCAGTCCCCTTCGCCGGTCCCCTGCCCCCGCCCACCGCCCACTGCCCACTTCCCACCCACCGCCCACTGCCCACTTCCCACCCATCTATTTCCTTCTCATTCTGGGCAACCAGTGACTCATGCTTAAGCTCTCAGATATACCCTTGACTCATCTCTTTCTCACCCATCCCAGGTCAAATTCATCAACAAATCCTAGAGGCTCGGAATACATCTGAGGTCTCACCATTCTCATCTCCTCCTCTGATCCCATCCTAACTCAGCTTCATCTCCCACTGCAAGGCTTTCTGACTGGTCTCCTCATTCCCACTCTTGTCCCCTACAATCCACTATCCACATAGCAGTAAGACTGATCCTTTGAAAACCTAAGTCAGATGAAGTCATTCCTTTACTCAAAAACCATCAGCCCCTCAGCTCTGTGGAATAATATCCGAGCTCTTGTTAAGCCCTTTGGCAGTTCCCACTCAGCTCCAGCCACTCCTACTGGCTGCCTAGGAAGGACACCATGTTCCCACCTCAGGGCCTTGGCACTGCAGTTCCTTCTAATGAGTTCCGCTCATGCGTGATTATCCCTCACTTCATTCAGGTCTCAGACCAAAAATTGCCTCTGCAGAAGACCTTCCCAGACCCCGCCATCCAAAACTCCACCTTCTTCAGACCTTGTTCCCTCTGCTTTATTTTTCCCTTATAGCATTATAACTACCTGACCTGTCATGTTTTTATGTGCTTATCTATTTACCGTCTATCTACTCTCACCAGAATGTAAACTCTGGGAAGGCAATCCATGTGTGTGTTCAGTCATGTCTGACTCTTCGTGACCCTATGGACTCTAACCCTCCAGGCTTCTCTGTCCATAGAATTTTCCAGGCAAGAATACTAGAGTGGGTTTCCATTTCCTACTCCAAGGGATCTGCCCAACCTAGGGATCAAACCTGCGTCTCTTGTATCTCCTGCATCAGCAGGCAAGTTCTTTACTGTTACACCACCTGGGAGGCCAGGAAGGCAAGGACTTGTCTTATCCAAGAGTGCTTAACCTATACGGAATCAATAAATATTGTTTTTAAAAAATTGAATGAATTCAACAAATTGCATCATAGGCAAATCCTTCAAAATTCTTGGTCCCAGGAAATGGTAAGTTGAAGGCTAGAACTTTCTTTCAAATATTTATCATTTATTCAGAAAAGCAAAGCCTATGCAGTCTTGACTCACTTATAAAATTATTAAGCATTCCTTTGCTCAAAAAATTTTCCTAGGATGCCTATTAGGTCCTTCTCACTGTCACAGTCATCCTGAAGGCCCTTTATTGAGGATGGAGGACTAACAGAGAGAAATGAGGCCCAAAGAGATCCCAATAGACAGATGGAGGTCTAGTCATTCCTCCCAAAATCAGAAGTGTGTTGGCCAGTGGCATGGACAACATGTGCGCAGGTGGAACCTTGGACCAAGGTGAAGGAGGTAACTTGTGGATTGCAAATTCTTTTGCGTAGCTGTACTTGCAACCTCAGGTGGATTCACAGTACATCCAGAAGCCGCCTGAACAGGTTAAATGTCTCCATGG
Organism: Ovis canadensis; assembly: GCF_042477335.2. Lineage (NCBI taxonomy): Eukaryota > Metazoa > Chordata > Mammalia > Artiodactyla > Bovidae > Ovis > Ovis canadensis. The sequence goes on along the minus strand of NC_091246.1, from coordinate 192,826,025 downwards.
AATGCATGTCCCTGGGGGCTAAATTCTGCCACCAGCATGGCCTGAGTCTATGAAACCCAAGTGTGACTGTCACAGGAAGGAGAAGGCTCTCCCAACATGGTGTATTAGGTGTATTACATCTCACACAGCACACCTTGAGTTTATTCTCAAGGAGAGTTTCCAGTTGAGACATCAGGGTGGTGGAAGTCTGCAATGCTGTTACTCCTCTCTCTTTACCTTTAGTTCTAATCAGAAGGTAATAGACTTTAACAAAGACTTGAAAGGAAAGGATTTGCCTTATTGATGTTGCATGCATGTGTGTTAAGTCACTCCAGTCGTGTCTGACTCTTTGCAACCCTATGGACTAACCTGCTAGGCCCCTCTGTCCATGGTATTCCTCAGGTAAGAATCCTAGAGTGAGTTGCCATGCCCTCCTCCAGGAGATCTTCTCAACCCAGGGATCAAACCTATATGTCTTACATCTCCTGCATTGGGAGGCGGGTTCTTTACCACTAGCACCACCTGGGAAGCCCTTATTAATGTTACCCTTGCCCAGTTGAGAACTCTCTGGAAAGACTGGGATGGAGGTTCAGCAGAGACTTTAGGTCAAAGCAGGGACCTTGCTTAACTTCTCCAAGCCTGGTGCCACCCCAAGTGTGGCATGGATGTGACCCCCCTCCTAACTCAGTCGCTGAAAGATACTCACACCTCATCTGGTTCCACAGCCTTCGTGACAGCTACATCCCAGTGCTGCTGGCTTCTCAATATTCCAAATATTCCCTCATCCAGACCACAGCCCTAAGCTCTGAGTTCATGTGTCTGCTGCCACACCCACCATCTCCCAGTGGGCATGTAATAGGCAGGTCCCAAATGGACCTGATCCTCCACCCCAGCTAGGCTTCAGTGGGTGGATGTCCATTCACCCAGTTGCAGTGGAAAGAATCTCTGTCACTTTTTTTCTAAATTGGAGTACAGTTGATTTACAACATTGTATTAGGATTAGGTGTATATCAAAGTGACTCAGTTATACATATATGCATATCCACTCTTTTTTAGGTTATTTTCCCATATCGGGCATTACAGAGTATTGAGTAGCATTTCCTGTGCTATATAGTAAGTAGATCCTTATTAGTTATCTATTTTATATATAGTAGTGTGTATATGTCAATCTCAGTTTCCCAGTTTGTACCCCCTATCCCGCTGCTAACCATTAGTTTTTTTCCTACATTTGTGACTCTATTTCTATTTGTAAACAAGTTCATTTGTACCTTCATTTTAGATCCCACATATAAGCAATATCACATTACATTTTTCTTTCTCTGTCTGAAGCCTCTGTGTTATTCTTCTTCTTTCTCTTTCCCTCACCCTTCACACTCAGTATAGCAATGATTACCCTTGGCTCCTCTTTCAAAACACATCTAGAATTGCGCCACCTCTCAGCATCTCACCACCACCTTTTCAGGCTCAACTGCCTCCATTTCTTCCAGACTCTGCAGAATCCTCTTAGGGGCTCTCTCTGCCCCAAACCTTGCCCCTAAAATTGACTTTTCATGGGGAAGCCATATTTAAACAAAAATCAAAACATGCTTCATTTCCTCTCACACCTTCTGAGGGCTTCCCAATAAAATCAGGATAAAATTTGAACTCCCTGCTGTGACCAGCAAGGCTTGTGAGACCTGGGTATCCCAAGTGGTCTGGGTTCATCGCCCACTAATCTCTTCCCTGAAAATTGGGTCTTCTTGCTCTTTCTTGAATGTGCCAAGCTCATTTCTCCCTCAGGGTCTCTATTCTTGTTACTCCTCTGCCTAGAGAAATGGTCTCCCTTCACTCAAGTGTCACCTCATCTGAGAGGCTTCCCCAGCCATCCTATCTAAAATAGTCACTTAACCTCAACTTGGTCACTTCAGGCCTTCAACCTGCCTCATCTTCCCCAAGTACTTTGTAGAATCACTACCTGACATAAGGGCATAAGTTTTGTGGATTTATTTGTTTGTCTCCCTCGTGGAATGTGGGGGCTTCCAAGGTGGTGCTAGTCATAAAGAACCTGCCTGCCAATGAAGGAGAAATAAGAGATATGGCTTAGATCCCTGGGTTGAGAAGATCCCCTAGAGGAGGGCATGGCAACCCACTCCAGTATTCTTGCCTGGAGAATCCCATGGACAGAGGAGACTGGTGGACTATAGTCCATGGGGTTGCAAAGAGTCAGACACGACTGAAGCAACTTGGCATACAGCAGCACTGGTGGAATGTGACCCCCAGGAGAACAGGTCTTTGTCCTGCCAGGGGATTGATCTGCAAGCAAGAATCTCCAGCATCAGAGACCAGGGGACAGGCTGCATGATTACTTCTGCTATAAATGTGCCCACTCTGATTTCAGACCTCTCCACCTTTGCTCACTTTCCTTGCTTTCAGCCACTTTGAGGCAGTGGCTCAAAGTGAAAAGATGAGGCAGAATGGTGACATATTTCCTTTTGATAGTTTGTGGGGTTTTTGTTTGGTTTCTGTTGTTTGTTTTTTATCATGCACTTAGGCATGCAAGATATTAGTTCTTCAACCAGGGATTGACCCCACGCCCCCTGCAGTGGAAGTGCAGAGTCTTAACTACTGGAACCAGGAAAGTCCCCATTGGAGAGTTCTAAGTAGGAAACTTTTCCAGTGCTATCTAGCAGAAACTTAAAAGGCTTCAACCCTGAACATCAATTCCTAAGAAGATTTTTCTTCCTACCCGACAAAACCATAGGTCAAAGAAACTGTCATAGCATTGTTGAGTTAGAAGGTACATTTGTATTCAAGTTCAGTTTGTCCCATTTTTGCAGATAAGGAGACTGAGGCACAAAGGAACAACTGGCTCAACATTTTACAGTGAGTCAAGGCCAGAATTGATGCAATAGTCTCTCCTGCCATAGCCACAGCTTACTCCACTGCCAAGTCCTTCATCTGCCTCTGAGCTTGTCCTGGGAAAACCCTTTGGCTCCAAACACCCAGAACTGAAGATCAGTTTGCCCAAATGTGACATCTTCAGCTCACTTCTTCACTGGGCATGCAATCCCTTGCCCAAACCCAGCTATTGGAACTATATCCAATATCTTATGATAAACCACAGTAGTAAGAATACAAAAAAGAATATACACACACACAAACAAACACACACACACACACACACACACAGATGTATAACTGAATCACTTTGCTGTACAGCAGGAATTAACATAACATTGTAAATCAACTAGGTGTGTGTGTGTGCTCAGTCATGTCCAATTCTTTGCAACCCCATGGACTATATGTAGCCCACCAAGCTCCTCTGTCCATGGAATTTTCCAGAAATAAAACTGGAGTGGATTGCCATTTTCTACTCCAGGGGATCTTCCTGACCCAGGGATCAAACCCTCGTCTCTTGGGTGTCCTGCATTTGCAGGCAGATTCTGTACCACTGTTCCACCTGGAAAGTCTGTTTGTAAATCAGCTTTATCTCAATAAAATAAATTTTACAAAAATACATAAAGTTTTCTAGCAGTTACATTAACGGGAATGGAAAGAAGCAGATTTTTTAAAAAATATATGCTTTCACAGCCGATGAACCTGTTTCAAATCGCGCTCCTCCAGTTGCTAGTTGTGTGAACTGATATAATTTTTTTAGCTTCCACACAAGATACAGAACACTCTTAAAAAAATATAACCCTTTTACATAGATTTTAAAATATAAAAATAAATATCCCCTGTTTCGTCGACTCTATGATGAACAAGCTAATGCTTTCTTTAAAAAAAAAAAAAACAAAAACAAAAAAAAAACACTCTTCTTATAATCTAGAAACTCTCACAACCACTGCCAGAGAGGCAGCAGCCATAAGGTTTCTGTGCAGTGCAGCCATTGGCAATTTGTGGCAAGACAGAAAAAAAAAATGACTGGCACAAAGCACCTTAGATTCTATAAAATATTCTACATTTCCTACTAAATATATATAAATTTTACAAAATTCAGATGTGAAGAACTACCTCCAGGGAGAGGAACAGAAAATGAATGGGAAAGGAGCTTTCATTTTACCTTTCCTTCCACTCTGCACAGTTTGACTTTTTCAACCTACGAAATGTATTCAATCATAATTGAGCCATTTGAGGGCTTATTTTCTCCTGCATACTTCTGCAATGTTAAAAAGGCTTAATCAATCTTCAGTCAGTTCAGTTCAGTTCAGTTCAGTTCAGTCGTTCAGTCGTGTCCAACTCTTTGCGACCCCATGAATTGCAGCACTCCAGGCCTCCCTGTCCATCACCAACTCCTGGAGTTCACTCAGATTCACATCCATCAAGCTGGTGATGCAATCCAGCCATCTCATCCTCTGTTGTCCCCTTTTCCTCCTGCCCCCAATCCCTCCCAGCATCACAGTCTTTTCCAATGAGTCAACTCTTCGCATGAGGTGGCCAAAGTACTGGAGTTTCAGCTTTAGCATCATTCCTTCCAAGGAAGTCCCAAGGCTGATCTCCTTTAGAATGGACTGGTTGGATCTCGTTGCAGTCCAAGGGACTCTCAAGAGTCTTCTCCAACACCACAGTTTAAAAGCATTAATTCTTCAGTGCTCAGCTTTCTCCACAGTCCAACTCTCACATCCATACATGACTACTGGAAAAACTAGAGCCTTGACTAGACGGACCTTTGTTGGCAAAGTAATGTCTCTGCCTTTCAATATGCTATCTAGGTTGGTCATAACTTTCCTTCCAAGGAGTAAGCATCTTTTAATTTCATGGCTGCAATCACCATCTGCAGTGATTTTGGAGCCCAAAAAATAAAGTCTGACACTGTTTCCACTGTTTCCCCATCTATTTCCCATGAAGTGATGGGACCAGATGTCATGATCTTAGTTTTCTGAATATTGAGCTTTAAGCCAACTTTTTCACTCTCCACTTTCACTTTCATCAAGAGGCTTTTTAGCTCCTCTTCACTTTCTGCCATAAGGGTGGTGTTATCTGCATATCTAAGGTTATTGGTATTTCTCCCAGCAATCTTGATTTCAGCTTATGCTTCTTCCAGCCCAGAGTTTCTCATGATGTACTCTGCATATAGGTTAAATAAGCAGGGTGACAATATACAGCCTTGATGTACTCCTTTTCCTTTTTGGAACCAGTCTGTTGTTCCACGTCCAGTTTTAACAACTGTTGCTTCCTGACCTGCATATAGGTTTCTCAGGAGGCAGGTCAAGTGATCTGGTATTCCCATGTCTTTCAGAATTTTCCACAGTTTATTGTGATCCACACAGTCGAAGGCTTTGGCATAGTCAATAAAGCAGAAATAGATGTTTTTCTGGAACTCTCTTCCTTTATCCATGATCCAGTCATCCAGCTGAAGCCTGGCTTGGAGAATTTTGAGCATCACTTTACTAGTGTGTGATATGAGTGCAACTGTGTAGTAGTTTGAGCATTTTTTGGCATTGCCTTTCTTTGGGATTGGAATGAAAACTGACCTTTTCCAGTCCTGTGGTCACTGCTGAGTTTTCCAAATTTGCTGGCATATTGAGTGCAGCACTTTCACAGCATTAATCAGTCTTAATTTTTTTAAATAGAAGAATAAGTTAAGTAAATAATGAAGTGAATTATCGTAAAGTTCTATCTTTCTTGCTCTCAACTTCTTAGCATTTGAGAAATTGGGGAAGGTTTCTAAGGACCCAAAGAGACTAAAAGTCGCTGCAGTGCAGGACGAGAATCACTTGGCCAGAGATAAGAGACAGAAATGAATAGCGCCCCAAATCAGCAAAGCTGCAGAGAAATGGTTATCTTCATGGTCTGCTGGTGGCTGCCAATTCTTTTTAAACATCAATTAAACATTAATTCTGTGCAACAAGGTATTTATATATTATCTAATTTAATCTTTCTTCCTTTTGCAGTATAGCTGCTTTACAATGTTGTGTCAGTTTCTGTCGTACAGCAAAAACTGCCAAATTTTGAACTAACTTTGGGAAAACAATGTGTTAAAATATAATAAATATTCATGTCTCTGACCCATAGACTTCCCTACAAGGTTTTATTGTGAAGAAAATTTCTACAATACTTTAGAAAAATTCCAGGCATAAAAATATTCCCATAATTTCTTTTAATAGCAAAAATAATTGGCAATATCTCAAATTTACATCAATAGGTTAATAGTTAAGTAAAATATGATACATCCAGTGACTAGAAATGAATCATAATAATGCTATTAAAGCTTTATTAAAAATATGATAACCAGATTAAATTTTACAAAGATATAAAATTGCATTTATAGTACAATTTGGTCAAAGAAGCAACACTTGTTTAATGCAGAAAATTTAATGCTGAAGAAACAGCCAAATAAATTTAAACCAGGGAAAATATATGGATAAAAAGGACAAACACCCTAAATCTAGCATTCATCTATTTATTCATTCATTTATTCAACCACTGTCGGTTATGCACTTTCTTTGTGCTTATACTGTACTTTGAATTGAAGTGCAATGGTGAAGAAAACACACATAGAGTGGCATTGTAACATGTATACTGCCATGTGGGAATCGAATCGCCAGTCTGTGTCCGACGCAGGATGCAGCATGCTTGGGGCTGGTGCACGGTGATGACCCAGAGAAATGTTGTGGGGGGGTGGGGTGGGAGGGCAGCTCATGTTTGGGAACACATGTGCACCCGTGGTGGAATCATGTCGATGTGTGGCGGAGCCAATACAGTATTGTAAAGTAAAATAAAGTAAAAATTAAAATTAAAAAAAAAAAGAAAACACACATAATCATTGCCCTGAAGAAGCTTGTGACCTGGTAACACACAGATCATCCATCTCCCTAAGGAGGTTAGCAGAACAAAGGGATCAAAGTAAAATCCAGAGATAATGGACTGAAAGTAAACTAGCTATTCTTCACAAAGCAAGAAGAATAGTGACAAAATAAAACCAAAAGGAAAAAAGAGGAGAGAATTGTTAAATTTAAAAGCTGGAAATAATTTATTTCAACTCCCAAAAGCAGCATCAATAAAAGAATCTGCTTTGTGAAAAAGACACATAATATAGACAAATATCTCACCGTACAATCAACAGCAACAAAAAAACAGAAATGTCAAACATTAACAGTGAAGGATTTCCTGCATATCAGGAGCTCAGGAGGTGCTGCTCCTGTCCTCACAATGAGAAAAGAGCTGAACAAACTCAAAAGCAGCAGTTCTTCTTAGGTTCATCAAGAACAGAGATAACAGGCAAACTATTGTTCCAAGACAGGTGGATTCAGGGAGTCTCAACTTAGTGGAGCAGAGACCTCCAAGGGAGCTAGTACTGGGTGGGAAAACCAACTGCAATTGACAAATGCAAGTGGCTTCTCTGCTCGGTGTGGACAAGTTTGAGAATTAAAAACTCCAGGGGGGCTAATTTGAAGAGGGTCCCACACTTCTGTGAGCTTTACCTCAAGGAGCTCTCCCAGCAAACCCTGGGCAAAGCTTACCTTTCAAGCTCACACAACAAACTTTGGATAAGAATTTCCATACAACAGAGGGAGAGGGAAGGAAGCATTCTGAAATATTCCCAAAGCATTCTCTTCTCCACATATTAAGAATGAGGAAAGACTTATGGTCATAGGAATGAAATGGTTATTGGTTTAGTAAAAGAGAAAACTATGTATATTTGTATAATAGTTTTAAAATCTCAGAGCAGTGGTAGATTTTCAAAGACACGTATTGACCAAAACTGACGAAATAAGAGGAGAATTTGAATGGAATAAGAAAAGGTGTAGAGTAATGGGCTTTCCCTATGCTTCTGTAAGAAGTAACCTGATATTCTGCAATGCAATTTGGAGGACCATGTCAAAGATTTATAAGACATGTGAACAAAGTGATCTATAAGTTGCGTGCATGCATGCTCGGTCACTTCAGTCATGTCCAACTCTTTACAACCCTATGGACTGTAGCCAGCCAAGTTCCTCCATCCATGGGATTCTCCAGGCAAGAACACTGGAGTGGGTTGCCATACTCTCCTCCAGGGTTCTTCCTGACCCAGGGATCAAATCCGTGTCTCCTACATGGCAAATGGATTTTTTACCACTGAGCCCCTAGGGAAGCCATGACCTATAAGTTACCCTTATGCAAATTTATCCTAATAAAATAACAAATAAGAGCAAAAAAGTGCCTTCTTCTATTCGGTTCAGTTCAGTCGCTCAGTCGCGCCCAACTCTTTGCGACCCCATGAATCACAGCACACCAGGCCTCCCTGTCCATCACCAACTCCTGGAGTTCACTCAGATTCACGTCCATCTAGTCAGTGATGCCATCCAGCCATCTCATCCTCTGTTGTCCCCTTTTCTTCTCCTGCCCCCAATCCCTTCCAGCATTAAAGTCTTTTCCAGTGAGTCAACTCTTCGCATGAGGTGGCCAAAGTACTGGAGTTTCAGCTTTAGCATCATTCCTTCCAAGGAAATCCCAGGGCTGATCTCCTTAAGAATGGACTGGTTGGATCTCCTTGCAGTCCAAGGGACTCTCAAGAGTCTTCTCCAACACCACAGTTCAAAAGCAGCAATTCTTTGGCTCTCAGCCTTCTTCACATTCCAACTCTCACATCCATACATGACTACTGGAAAACCATAGCCTTGACTAGACGGAGCTTTGTTGGCAAAGTAATGTCTCTGGTTTTGAATATACTATCTAGGTTGGTCATAACTTTTCTTCCAAGGAGTAAGTGTCTTTTAATTTCATGGCTGCAGTCACCATCTGCAGTGATTTTGGAGCCCCAAAAAATAAAGTCTGACACTGTTTCCACTGTTTCCCCATCTATTTCCCATGAAGTGATGGGACAAGATGCCATGATCTTAGTTTTCTGAATGTTGAGCTCCATTACCAAAGATATTTATCAAAGTATTATGTATAAAAGCAAAAACTAGGAATAGATTGCTACTGCTGCTTAGTCACTCAGCCATGTCCAACACTTGCGAACTCATGGACTGTAGCCCACCTGGCTTCTCTGTCCATTGGATTCTCCAGGCAAAAATACTGGAGTGGGTTGCCATTCCCTTCTCCAGGAGATCTTCCTGACCCAGGGATCAAACCTAAATCTCCCATATTGCAGGCAGATTCTTTACCATCTGAGCCACCAGGGAAGCCCAAGGAATAGATTGGATGTCTAATAATAGCAATTTTTATTTTAAAAATTGTGGTATATCCATACAATGGACTGTTAACCAATCCTTAAAATTGAGACTGTGGGTACTTCTTGGTTCCAAAAGATGTTCATAATGTATTGCTAAGGGACAAAAAGCCAGAGGCCAAACCTGATGAATAGCACAAGCCCTTTTCTTTTATTATTTATTAGAGAAAAAAGCATTTCCAAAGACAACATTTCAAATTGCTAACAGTGCTTAACTCTGGAGACTGAGTTATGAGTGATTTTTCATTTTGTCTATATACTGCATGTTTTTCTTTTAGATTTACATATTTATTAAAGGAAGTGAAAAAACGACCAGTAAAAACACTAAAGTATTATCATTGCCTCAGGGGCTAAAAATATGGACTAATTTTTTTATTCCTATCTTTATACGTCAGTGGTTTAGAAGTCTTCCATGACAATTTTATTGATGACTTAAAACTAAATAAACTTCTAAATGATGGTAGTAATGCCACCTCTGCTGCCAACAGTGTGAATCCAGCAGTGATTTCTCTCCTCCTAGTGAAAGGGCTGGAGACACCCTCTCCAAGGCCCAGATCTGATGCCCACTTTGACACTGGCTCTTTCAAGCCACCACCTCAGTCATGCAGGGCGTATCCATAGCCATTGAAAGCTTGATACACAGTCCATTTAGAAACAGATTGTGAGGAGATGAAAAAATAGTGTTCATTGTTTCATTACAACAGTTTAACAGGAACAACCATCCAAAAAATAGAAAATGTCAAATGGGCTATTAAATGCCGCTGGCAGGAAAGGATGCATCTAGGCACAAATACTAAATGGGAGCAATTGTCAAAAAGGAATACAGAGAGGCATGCTCACCACAGCAGCTCTAACACCATTTCTGTTTTAAGAGACCATCATGCAGGAGGCTAGAGAGTCATAGCAGCATGTGGGGCTTCTGAGGGTTCAACTGCATCAAGAGGAGCCCTGGCTGGTCTTCCTCCAACAACGGATGACATGCCCTTACTGTTGGTTTAATGTAGCTCAGTATTGGAGTAGTGAGAGTCACTCTGGGCCCAGTGCTGTGCTATGACTGGAGATTCAGAAGGGAATGAGGCACTGATCCCGCCCATCCATAAAGAGAAAGAGAAGCAAAGAGTCGTTTCAGTATTGTAGAAGAATGCATTACAGAGGCGTGGTACTTTATTTGTATCACTACTTTCTGGGTTTTTTGGGGGGTGGGTAGGGGGGAAATTCATTTTTTGCAAAGCCATATGGCCAGGACCTTGTCAGTGACCACTGGTCTAGTGGCCAGGATTCACAGTTCTCACTGCCACCATCTGACTTCCATCTTCGACCAGGAACTGAAATCTTGCTTCAAGCCACTGCAGGCTGAGGCCACCCGAGATCAGAGTCTTTCACTAGGCAGTTACAGGCTCGGATTTGATTCCAACCTTGGGAAAAAGCCCCTCCCTCAGCTGAATATCCAGGGACTGAGAAAATATATCCTGGGACCTGCCCTCAATCATTCCCTGCACCATGCCATGCCCAATACAACCCACCCCCAAGTGGCCTGTTAATGAGATCAAGGATGTTTCTATAAGTCAGCTTTGAAACTGGAGATCGCTGGAACAAAACCACTGAGAAGGGGAGAGAGGAGAGGGACTCCTGGGCTAACACATCCTGACTTTGCCCTTGGTCTACTGCTTCACACTGCTGCTGCTGCTAAGTCGCTTCAGTCGTGTCTGACTCTGTGCGACCCCATAGACGGCAACCCACCAGGCTCCCCCGTCCCTGGGACTCTCCAGGCAAGAACACTGGAGTGGGTTGCCATTTCCTTCTCCAATGCATGAAAGTGAAAGTGAAAGGGAAGTCGCTCAGTCATGTCTGACTCTTCGCGATCCCATGGACTGCAGCCCACCAGGCTCCTCCATCCATGGGATTTTACTGATTCGCACCAGAGAGACACAAACCAGCAGAAAGTTTGCTTTTCATGTTTCCAATTCGCCACACTTGGTTCTCATTTGCAACTTGTTTCAAGGTCTCTGATTCCATTTAAATTAAGTCTGCAAAAAATTGTTCTGTGGTCATTTTCCAGTGGAGGAAAAAAAAAAAAAAACAGAACAAACCATATTCATGTCTCAGTGCCACTTGCCTATCTTCACAATCCAGGACTGCGGTCTATGCCTGCCCAGGTGCTGGTGGGGCACTGCTCACAGTCAAGGACAGAGAGGCAGGGCTGACTGAGTAGGGCTACCACTCAGTGAGGGCTAAGCCCAAATTGGAATATTCTTTGTTGGCTTTGGGTAGCCCCTGAAGGAGACTCAGAAAGGAGAAAAGGGTGGGGACTGACAGCAGATGGGAGAAGCAGGAGGTCACTGAGTCGACTCTGGCAGGGTGGTTGGGAAAGAAGACTTTGCGATCCTGAATCACAGCTAAATGCTGCATCTTATTCCTGAATATGGTTCGCATCATTGATTCCCATCAAGAAGGGGGAGGCCTAATCTCAGCACACCGAAGAAACCAAGAGGCCACTCCCCAATGTGGACTTCCCTCCCGCCATCAGCTTGCCTTGATACTTGATTTCACTAGAAGACAGATACCTCCTGATGGCATGAGTTACCTGCAAAGATAAAGTAAGCTGTTTTGGCTTCAGAACAAGAAAGAAGAGGAAGCTGGAGGATCTCAGGAAGAGTCATGTTGACTATGTTTAGAAAGTGGCTCAGTGTTAAAGGCCTCAGAGTTCTCTTTTGTAAATGACGGGGAGTAGCAATACTCTCCTTTTATGAAAAAAAAAAAAAAGACTGAAAGATACATCTGGTGCTGACCCTCTCCCTATATCCTACCTTCACAAAGGTGACAGCTGGAATTGCAGCAGCCCTCCTGTGGCCATGAAGGAAAGCCCAAATAAGTATATGTTTGTCTCACCTGACATATCTGAGCCACTGAGTCAAGGCCAGCAGGCAACTGCCTCCAGATTTTTGGTTGTATATATATGTGTGCGTGTGTGTATGTGTGTGTGTGTGTGTATACTTTATTGCTCTAAACCACAATGAGTTGGATTTTGTGTTACTTCAGTCAAATTCAATGCTAACTAAAGAACTTTGCTAGGATAATTCAGTAAGATAATATATGGACATTGCATATCACAAAACCTAGAAAACAGCAGGAGCTCGATATTGTTACTCTTTCTTCTTATCAGTCTCTTCTTTGAAAATAAAACCTCCCCTGGAATTGAAATACTATCAAAGAGAGTCAAAAGTACATCGTGTTTGCAGTGTAGACTTAAATGCCTCAGATCACGAGCTTGCAACCAAATATGTCAAACCCTCATCTTACAGATGAGGAGACAGATGCCCAGAGGAAAAGTGATCTTCCCAAAGTCACTCATGGTATGAGTGAAAGAATGACAGGCTGTCCCACAGGGTCCTGATGAGCATTCTCTGACCCTCTCAAACTGGAGAGGAGAAGCTAGGCTCAGCAGTCCAACTGGCCTGGAGAGGTATCTCAGCCTCAGACCCTCTTTGCTGCCCAGCTCCCCTCTCCTTTTCCTGCCATATCCCAGTCCAGAACTCCAGGTCTTCCCTCTGTAATCACATCGCTTTCTACCCAGAACTCCAGGTCTTCCTTCTGTAGTCATACCACATTTCCCTCCTCCAGCCTCTGTCTGGACCACTTATACATTTTATCCATCACCACCACCATCACTTCAGCCCTACTTACAGAACTTACAAACCTCCAGTGGAAATAAGGCCCAACTCTGCAACTAGCACAACCAGCCCTAGGTGATCAGACTCCAGCCTGCTTGTTCACCCCTCTGGCAAGCTCCATTCCCTTAAACCAGATGCCCTTTCCCTTCTCAGAGCATCTCTGTCACATTCATCCCACTGCAGCGCTTCCACTCTTCCCATCCTACTGAAAAGTGACTGATTTCTCAAAGACCAGCTCTTCCTCCTCCAAATTCCTGAAGAACTTATTTCCAGCACTAGCCATGTAAGCACTCGGTATTTATGGCTTCAGACTTCTGCTTAGCTCTTAGGTCACTAAATGTACAACCCTTTTAACTAGTCTGCAATCTCCTTAAGAACAAAACCTACTTTGTATCTAACTTAGCAGTGAGCACAGGGGGAATCTTAGAAGCAGTGGTAGCAGCCAGCCATCAGCCCAAGCAACAGCAAATGTAGGAAATCACAGTCATCACCACTCACACCTTCTAACAACTTACTGCTGGCTAGTGTGCCAGCTAGGATTCCTGCAGGGAACATGGTGAGCTCACTGGTATCCTGCAGAGAACTTAACAAAGATTATCATGTATGCAAGAGTGAGGAAAACAGAATAGATTGATGCCAAATGCTCGGTTCCTCTGTACACTGGGGCTGAATCAAATCTCAGAGTTTGGGGTGAAGTGAAATAGAATAGCTTTATTACTTTGCCAGCCTAAGGAGGACACAGCAGGCTCCTGCCTCAAAAAACTCTGTGACCTTCCTTAGAGAAGATAGTGAGAAGTTTCATAGTAACGGTTCAAAGAGGGAGTGATCAGTTTGTGGACATTCTTCTGATTGGTTGGTGGTGAGATAAATAGGAGTAAGCATCATCAACATTCAGGTTCCAACTGGTCTAGCGTCTACATGCTTATGGGCAGCATACCATCATTAATCATTAACTTCTCCCACCTCGAGGGGGTTTCAGAATCTACAAAATAGCACAAAGATATTAAGTGTATCCCTTGATGGGGAATTAGGACCCTCACCAAGCCTGATTTCTTGGTTGCTCCATCCTTGTCTCTACATCCCCTCCCTTCCCTGATTACCAGCAGATGAGTCTGCCTGTTGGAACTCAGAAAAGGTCATGGAGGCTGAATGAAGGCTATTTCCTATAATGAAAGAGATGGGGGACACAGAAAGTCTTTGTGTCCAGGAGCTCACGGAGTCCTGCTTGGTATCAGGATGGGTTTGTGCCCAAGGCTTTGCAGCAGCCTAGACTGAAATGAAGGAAAGTAAATAGTAAGACCTAGAGACCCAGCCAGTGCAAAGACCGACACCGAAGCAGTGAAGAAGTAGAAGAAATACACCTGTTTTTCTCTTTTCCCTCCTCTCATCTCCTGCTGATGCCTCCCATTGGGCAAACTCAAAGGGAAGTCAGAGGACAAAGAAATTTAAACATCAGTGTCTATGAGGATTAGCCCAGCCATCACCTTACCAGGACACAGAGCAAGGTAAAGAAAGATCAAGAACATAAAGGGAAGGGGGAGGCACAGGGAAACTCATTAACTTGCCCAGGGTCACAGAGTTAAAAGTGGCTAAGCCAGGATCTGGATGCACACAGCTTGATACAAAAAGCCTGTCTGCTTAAACAATACACTAAAAAAAAAAAAAAAAAACTGTAGAATAAACAAAGCAGTGAGCCAATGAAATCCATTAGTGCAATGGTCAATTGTGTCTTTGCATCAAACCTTGTACAAAACCTACAGAATCTTCATCATCTCCACCCTGGTGAATTTCTCTCCCAACCCCACCCACCTCAGCACAACTGTTCCCAGAATAACCTAGAATCACAGCTCTTACACACTTTGATCTTGGGACCCCTTTACTCTTAAAATTTATTGAGAATTTCCAGGGAGGTCTTATTTATCTGAGTTATATTTGCCAACATTTGCCAAATTAGAAATTCAAATTGAGAAATTTTTAAAATCACAGAATACCTAACATACAGAAAGATGATGTCATCATGTGTCATAGAGCATTTTTTTTAATCTATTGATAAAAGGAGTTTAAAAGAGAACAACAAGTAACATCTTAGCATTAGGAAAGTAGATAGTCTTCACCTCAAGGATCCCCTTGTACTGCCTTGGGGACCTGCTAGTCATCCTCAGACCAGAGTTTGAGAATCACCAATCTGGAAGATGTCTATATTTCATTAAAATAATTTTGTATAAAAATGGGCCAAAGAACTAAATAGACATTTCTCCAAAGAAGACATACGGACGGCTAACAAACACATGAAAAGATGCTCAATATCACTCATTATTAGAGAAATGCAAATCAAAACCACAATGAGGTACCACTTCACACCAGTCAGAATGGCTGCGATCCAAAAATCTGCAAGCAATAATTGCTGGAGAGGGTGTGGAGAAAAGGGAACCCTCCTACACTGTTGGTGGGAATGCAAACCAGTACAGCCACTATGGAGAACAGTGTGGAGATTCCTTAAAAAATTGCAAATAGAACTACCTTATGACCCAGCAATCCCTCTGCTGGGCATACACACCGAGGAAACCAGAATTGAAAGAGACACATGTACCCCAATGTTCATCGCAGCACTGTTTATAATAGCCAGGACATGGAAACAACCTAGATGTCCATCAGCAGATGAATGGATAAGAAAGCTGTGGTACATATACACAATGGAGTATTACTCAGCCGTTAAAAAGAATTCATTTGAATCAGTTCTGATGAGATGGATGAAACTGGAGCCGATTATACAGAGTGAAGTAAGCCAGAAAGAAAAACACCAATACAGTATACTAACACATATATATGGAATTTAGGAAGATGGCAATGACGACCCTGTATGCAAGACAGGGAAAGAGACACAGATGTGTATAACGGACTTTTAGACTCAGAGGGAGAGGGAGAGGGTGGGATGATTTGGGAGAATGACATTCTAACATGTATACTATCATGTGAATTGAATCGCCAGTCTATGTCTGACGCAGGATGCAGCATGCTTGGGGCTGGTGCATGGGGATGACCCAGAAAGATGTTATGGGGAGGGAGGTGGGAGGGGGGTTCATGTTTGGGAATGCATGTAAGAATTAAAGATTTTAAAATTTAAAAAATAAAAAAATAAAAAAAAAAAACAAAAACAAAAAGAAAAGTTAAAAAAAAAAAAAATTTTGTATAAGCCACAGCCTGACATCATCCTGAACTTGGTGACCCAAACCTCATTTCTCTTTTCTCCTCTTTTTTTTAGTATTGAGACTCTATTCAGAATTCAAGGCACTCCTGGAGGCCTATTCCCAAGACCAGTGCCTAGAGAGGGAAGTCAGCTCCCACAGGCCTCTCTCTGGAGTGGTCACATGTCAGGACAAGCCTATCCAAGTACGTGTCTGGGAGAAGGTGATATACTATAAATCAGGGAGCAGACTCTGCTCAGAGAAGCTGATAGACTGGCAACAACCTGGGAGGGTCAGCATGGTCAACACAGCAAATGATCATCCCAAAAGAAGCCAAGAGGGAGAAGAGAGGCATGAGGGATAGAACCAGATCTGAAAGAGGCTAAGGAATGAAGACCCCAGTCAGTTATTTTTTTAGCCTCTTAAGTTTCAGTTCTCACCCAGGTTTTTTAAAGATTTGTTTGATGTGGGCCACTTTTTAAAGTCTTTATTGAATTTATTACAATATCATTTCTGTTTTATGCTTTGAATTTTTGGCTAAAGCATGCAGGATCTTAGCTCCCCAACCAGGGACTGAACTCACATTCTCTGCATTGGAGGGTGAAGTCTTAACCACTGGACTGCCAGGGACGTCCTTAGTTTTTTTAAGTTTTTTACTGAGGCACAGTTGATTTACAATATTGTATTAGTTTCAGGTGTTCAGCAAAGTGATTCAGTTTATATATGTGTATATATATGTATATACATATATATATATATTTATATATGTATATATATACACATGTATATATATATACATGTATATATATTTCAAATTCTTAGATATATATGAAATAAAGTGAAAGTCACTTAATCATGTCCAACTCTTTGCAACCCCATGGACTGTAGCCCACCAGGTTCTTCCATCCATGGAATTCTCCAGGCAAGAATATTGGAGTGGGATTCCAGGGGATCCTTTCTCCAGTGAATCTTCCAGACCCACGGATCAAACCCAGGTTTCCTGCATTGCAGGCAGATCCCTTATTGCTGGAGCCACCAGAAGGCCTATATATGCATATATATATATATATATATATATATATATATATATATATATATATATACACACACACCCTGATTGACTTCCCTGGTGGTTCAGACAGTAAAGCGTCTGCCTACAATGCGGGAGACCCAGGTTCAATCCCTGGGTTGGGAAGATTTCCTGGAGAAGGAAATGGCAACCCACTCCAGTATACTTGCCTGGAAAATCCCATGGACAGAGGAGTCTAGTAGGTTGTAGTCCATGGGGTCGCAAAGAGTCGGACATGACTGAGCGACTTCACTTTCACTTTCATATATATATATATGTATAAGATTCTTTTCAATTATTACAAAATATTGATATAGTTTCCTGAGCTATGCAGTAGGTCCTTGTTATCTATCTATCTATCTATATATATATATATATATATATATATATATATATATATATATAGTAGTGTGTGTGTGTTAATGTTGAACTCCTGATTTATCCCCTCTCTCATCCCCCTTTGCACCTTTGTTAACCATAAGTTTATTTTCTACATCCGTGAGTCAGTTTCTGTTTTGTAAACAAGTTCATTTGTATCATTTTTTATATTCCACAAATAAGTCAAAAAAAGCATGATACCATTTTTTTCATTTTTGAAAGGCTTAGCTTGTGCCTGTGGCCTTCACAGAAATATAAGAGGAGAAAGGAGATACCCTTCCTCCTGTCCCTAGAGTTGGTCATCCTACTCACTGATACTCTAGGCTCCAATAAACCCTGAAATGGAATCATAAAAAATGGTGGATGCATTGCTGTATGGATTCACTTGATATGAGATAGTGTCTTTTTTATCTAGTTTTATACTTTATTTTTCTTTTATGCTACCTTTAGGCTATTTGATTTCATCCACCAACTTCGTGCCTTTCAGTGAGTATATTTATATTTTGTAATGAACAGAAAGTTTCTTTATCTGAGCCCCTCACAGGAAGCTATTCCATGGAAATGTATGTGACCTCAATCTCATTCTCCCCTCTCCCTACTAAGAAATGAATTCTCAGGTCATCTCTGCCAACTCACATCAGGTATCATTCATCCCCAGTCAAGAATCAATACAGTTATAGATATATCCCATCATCTTCACAATCATTTCTATTTTTCAGTCACCTACTATAATGTTATTTCTACTTCATAACAACCCCACTAGGGGAGCACCCTTGCCCTTATTTTACAGATGAAAAAACTGGACTCTAAGAAATAATGTGCCTCATCCCACTAGTAAGTGACTAAGCCATGATTTGAACTCAGGATGTGTAACAGATTCTAAAACCCACATTAACCCAGTTTCCATGATGTTTTGCACTCATCAGCACTAGCCTTCTAGTATGTTGTCTTCAGGCATCCCAAATGTGTGCACTGTCAAATTAGCCACACATCTCCTGAGAGTGGTGCATAACATTTGTTTGTTGATTTCTTGGTTAAGAAGCAGACCCACTGGACTTTCTGATAACCACTACCAATTGGGCTTTCAGGTGACCACTTCTTCCATGGACGATAAGTAACACTATCATTCTCGTCCTTTCTCAGACATGATTCCTTCTGTACTTTGCTAATCACATGCAGTCTCTGGTGCCTGCATTCCAACCACTTGTTTAAAAACAAATTAAGTCAACCTCCTCCTTGCTCACTCTTGGTGTTTTCTCATTGTCCTTGGAGAAATGAACTCTCCCTGAGCATTTGGGGGAAAATAGAATGGAAGTTGAAAATATCTGGTTTAATGTAGCAAGAGAAAGGTTCAGAAGAGTAAAGTAAATGCTTTATTGTCAGCATTTCAAAAGCTCCTGCTATTATCTAATTTTCCAAGTCCTAACAGGTTATCACAACAGATGAGGAAATGTTGAACTTTTCTAAAGTAGAAGACTGTCGTGACATTGACTCTGGGTTTGAGTGCATCTGTTCATATGCTTGCAGGTGTACACAGAATGATGAGTTATGTGGATATAATGAAGGAGGGCAAAAGGATATGGTGTTACTAAAAACCTACTCTTATAAACCTGGTTTCCTGTGGTCTCAAAAAAATGTGAGGAGCCAAAGGCATTTAAATCACAGATTAGACTCAGCTCAAGGGGAGGGAGGCACATCTGCTATTCATGAGTGCTATAGGTTGCAGACATTGGCTTCCATATGTATTTCCTTCTTTAGAAGTTTCAAGAGTGATGTCATCAAGATGGTAACAAATGTCATTCCCAACTTCAGTGTCTCTCACACAGACCAGCTAAGAGCTATTCATGATAGAAACACCATTATAAAAATCCCAGAACCTAGAGGTGAGGTTGAAGCACCCCTCAAGCCACAAAGACCAAGAAGGACCACATTAGAAGAGTAAGAGGCGTGGTTTTACTCTGACTGTATCACTTCTCCTCCAGATGAGCACAAGCCACAGGGAAAGGGCCCCCACAGGCCTACAATTTTTCCATTGGCAAAAGAGAGTGGACTTTCAGTGGCTGAAATGGACATTCAGCTCTCCTAACATCATGTGACACTTCCTAGGAGGACTGCTTGGGTCGCCCTCATAGGGATCACTGGGGAATCTGCAGGGATCAACTACTTGGGATCAGAGAGAGACCAAGAAGGAAGGCAGGGCATCTGCAACATTTGAGAGCCACCAGCACTCAAATTTTGGCATCAGAGCAGAAATTTCAGCCAGTGACTTAGCATATCTGTGGAGCCAAGCTTGATAGAGGTGTCTGGACAGGAAGCTCAGTGGGTAGTTCTGCCTAATATAGATCCTTAGCCAATGGGCCATACCACCTGTGAAATCTCTACATTCTGCTTGGACAGGAAAGCAAATTCCAATTTCACTCGACTAGGAAGCCTGGTCTGAGAACCCAGGTAGCTGCAGAGTACAGTCAGTGGCACAATCAGTTGCCAACCACAGCTTGAGGCCCCACTTAACCAGGAGTGATTGCAGAGGCCAATCATAGAACTACCCAACTGCAGGGTGCAACCAGTGGCACCACCTGCCAAGAACATAGACGGATACCCCATTCAACCAGAGGTGATTGCAGAGCCCAGCTAATGGTTACACCTGATGGCATAGCCCAGCCATCAACCCTGCCCAACCAGGCAACCCACCCATTGGTCCCACTTGAACTCAGAGCTCAGCCAGTAGAACCACTCAAACATAGAGCCCAGCCAATAGCATCCTCCCTGACCCCAGAGCACAGTGAGCTCATGCAATAAGAGACTCCGATAGAAAGTCTCTCTTCCTCACAGATGCTGACAGCTGACCCATCTAGTACTACAAATTGAACTGACTGGTGAAGGTCTTTCTCAGCCAAATAAAGCCTAAAAAACCTAAAAGTTGAAAGAGGAGAGTGCAAAAACACAAAGATACAAGGATTACAAAGAATTTGGCAAAACATGACATCATGAATAACTGTCTTTTAAAAATGAACTGTCTTTTAAAATAATTTAGAATAATTCTCTAAAAAGTTCAATGAACTATAAGAATACACAGAAAGACAGTCAGATAAATCATGAAAACAATGCTTGAGACTGTTGAACAAATAAATAGAAACTATCAAAAATAAACAAGCAGGAATTCTAAAGCTAAAGAATTAAAATGACTGAAGAATTCTATAGAAGCTTCAACAGCAGGTGTGACCAATCAGAAGTAGGAATTAATGAACTTGAAGACAAGTCATTTGAAATTATCAAGTCAGAGGAATAAAAAGAAACAAGAATGAAAAACAATTGAGAAGTCCTATGGGAACTTATAAGACAACATCAAAAGAAACTATATCTGCATTATATGAATCTCTGAATGAGAAGAGGAAAAGAAAAGGATAGAAAATTCATTTAAAGCAAGAATAGCTGAAAATTTCCCAAATTTGGGTAGAGAATTAGAAATCCAGAAATGAGGCCCAAATATCCCAAAAAGTTTGAATCAAAAAGAGTAACAGCAAAACACATTATAAATGAACTGTCAAAATTCAAAGACAAAGAGAGAATTTTGAAAGCAGCAAGAAAAAAGACTCATCACATACAAGGGAACCAACACAAGACTCCAAATTTCTCAGCAGAAACTTTGAAAGCCAGGAAAAAGTGAGATGATATATTTAAAATAATGAAAGAAAAAAACTGTCAACCAAGAATAATATACCAGGCAAAACTGTCCATCAAAAGACACCCCCATCCTCCAAATAGACAAAGCAATCTTCAGAAAGCACAACAAAGGAGGAGCCTTCTCACTACCTGATCTCAGACTATACTGCAATCACTATAGTCATTAGAATAGTAGAGTAATGGCACCCCACGCCAGTACTCTCGCCTGGAAAATCCCACAGATGGAGAAGCCTGGAAGGCTGCAGTCCATGGGGTCGCTGAGGGTCGGACACAACTGAGTGACTTTCACTTTTCTCTTTCATGCATTGGAGAAGGAAATGGCAACCCACTCCAGTGTTCTTGCCTGGAGAATCCCAGGGACAGGGGAGCCTGGTGGGCTGCCATCTATGGGGTTGCACAGAGTCAGACACGACTGAAGCGACTTAGCAGCAGCAGCAGCAACAGCAGCAGCAGCATAAAAACAGACATGTGGACCAATGGAAAAAGAATCAAGAGCCCAGAAATAAATTTTTGTATGCTCAGTCATGTCGAATTCTCTGTGACCCCTATAGACTGTAGCCCACCACACTCCTCTGTCCATGGGATTTCCCAGGCAAGAACACTGGAGCAGATTGCCATATCCTCATCCAGGGGACCTTCCCAATCCTGGGATCGAACCCATGTCTCTTCCATTGGCAAGCAGATTCTTTATCACTGTGCCACTTTGGAAGCCCAAAACCCATGTACATATGGTCAAATAATATTTAACAAGGGAACTAGAATGCTCAATGGAGAAAAGATAATCTTTTCAACTTGTTGTATTTGGAAAATTTGATAATCACACACAAAAGAATGAAACCAGACCCCTATCTTACACCACTTAACAAAAATTAACTCAAAACTGATTACAGGTTTAAAGTTAGGACTTGAAAGTTTTAAATTCCTAGAAGAAAATATAGGGGGAAATGCACTGACCTTAGTCTTAGCAAGGATTATTTTTTTATTATTTTTTTTATTTTTTTATTTTTTATTATTATTATTTTTTATTTTAAAATCTTTAATTCTTACATGTGTTCCCAAACATGAACCCCCCTCCCACTGCCCTCCCCATAACATCTCTCTGGGTCATCCCCATGCACCAGCCCCAAGCATGCTGTATCCTGCATCAGACATAGACTGGCGATTCGATTCTTACATGATAGTATACATGTTAGAATGCCATTCTCCCAAATCATCCCACCCTCTCCCTCTCCCTCTGAGTCCAAAAGTCCGTTATACACATCTGTGTCTTTTTTGCTGTCTTGCATACAGGGTCGTCATTGCCATCTTTCTAAATTCCATATATATGTGTTAGTATACTGTATTGGTGTTTTTCTTTCTGGCTTACTTCACTCTGTATAATCGGCTCCAGTTTCATCCATCTCATCAGAACTGATTCAAATGAATTCTTTTTAACGGCTGAGTAATACTCCATTGTGTATATGTACCACAGCTTTCTTATCCATTCATCTGCTGATGGACATCTAGGTTGTTTCCATGTCCTGGCTATTATAAACAGTGCTGTGATGAACATTGGGGTACATGTATCTCTTTCAATTCTGGTTTCCTCAGTGTGTATGCCCAGCAGTGGGATTGCTGGGTCATAAGGTAGTTCTATTTGCAATTTTTTAAGGAATCTCCACACTGTTCTCCATAGTGGCTGTACTAGTTTGCATTCCCACCAACAGTGTAGGAGGGTTCCCTTTTCTCCACACCCTCTCCAGCATTTATTGCTTGCAGATTTTTGGATCGCAGCCATTCTGACTGGTGTGAAATGGTACCTCATTGTGGTTTTGATTTGCATTTCTCTAATAATGAATGATATTGAGCATCTTTTCATGTGTTTGTTAGCCATCCATATGTCTTCTTTGGAGAAATGTCTATTTAGTTCTTTGGCCCATTTTTTGATTGGGTCATTTATTTTTCTGGAATTGAGCTGCATAAGTTGCTTGTATATTTTTGAGATTAGCTGTTTGTCAGTTGCTTCATTTGCTATTATTTTCTCCCATTCAGAAGGCTGTCTTTTCACCTTGCTTATATTTTCCTTTGTTGTGCAGAAGCTTTTAATTTTAATTAGATACCATTTGTTTATTTTTGCTTTTATTTCCAGAATTCTGGGAGGTGGATCATAGAGGATCCTGCTGTGATTTATGTCAGAGAGTGTTTTGCCTATGTTCTCCTCTAGGAGTTTTATAGTTTCTGGTCTTACATTTAGATCGTTAATCCATTTTGAGTTTATTTTTGTGTGCGGTGTTAGAAAGTGATCTAGTTTCATTCTTTTACAAGTGGTTGACCAGTTTTCCCAGCACCACTTGTTAAAGAGATTGTCTTTACTCCATTGTATATTCTTGCCTCCTTTGTCAAAGATAAGGTGTCCATAGGTGTGTGGATTTATCTCTGGGCTTTCTATTTTGTTCCATTGATCTATATGTCTGTCTTTGTGCCAGTACCATACTGTTTTGATGACTGTGGCTTTGTAGTAGAGCCTGAAGTCAGGCAAGTTGATTCCTCCAGTTCCATTCTTCTTTCTCAAGATTGCTTTGGCTATTCGAGGTTTTTTGTATTTCCATACAAATCTTGAAATTATTTGTTCTAGTTCTGTGAAAAATACAGCTGGTAGCTTGCCCAAAGCTGGTTCTTTGAAAGGATAAATAAAATTGACAAACCATTAGCCAGACTCATCAAGAAGCAAAGAGAGAAAAATCAAATCAATAAAATTCGAAATGAAAAAGGATTATTTTTTATTTGATACCCAAAGGCACAAGCAATAAAAGTAAAAATAAACAAGTGAGACTACATCAAACTTCTACATAGTGAAAGAAACAATGAATTTCAACAACATTGAAAGATAATCTAGAGAATGATGGAAATATTTACAAGCTCCATGTTTGATAAGAGGTGGTTAATATCCAAATATTGGATTGGCCAAAAAGTTTGTTTGGATTTTTCCATGAGATGTTACAGAAAAACCTGAACAAAGTTTTTGTTCAATCCAATATATAAGGAGCTCAAACAACTCAATATCAAATCAATATAATTATCCAGTTAAAAATGGGCAAAGGACCTGAATAGTCATTTGTCCAAAGAAATAAATGGCCAACAGGTATATCATTGGGGAAGCGCAAACCAAAACCACAATGAGATATCACCTCACATCTATTAGACTGGCCAGTATAAAAAAAAAAAAAAAAACAGGTGATAACAAGTGCTGGTGAGGATGTGGAATAATAAGAACACTATACACTCTTAGTGGGAATGAAATTGGTGCAGCCACTATGGAAAATAGTACAGATTTCTTTACAAATAAAATCAGAACTGATGTATGATCCAGCAATTCCACTTCTGGGAGTATATCTGAAAGAGATGAAGCTTCTATCTTTGTGAGATATCTGCACCTAGATCTCCATTGCAGCATTATTTATAATAACTAAGACATGGAAGCAACCTAAGTGTTCATTGAATGGAAAGAGAATGAGGCACTTATATACAATGCAATACTACTCAGTCATAAAAAAGAAGGAAATCCTTCTATTTTATGCCAAATGGATAAACCTTAAGGGCTTAGGATAAGTGAAATAAGTCAGACAGAAAAAAAGACAATTACTGGATGCTCTTACTTACCTGTGGAATTTAAAAAATAAATAAATTCATAAAAACAGAGGGCAGATTGATATTGCTGGGAATGGGAGTTATGGGGGTATGAGAGAAACTGATGTAGGTGATCAAAGAGCACAAATTTTCAGCTAAAAGATGAATAAGTTCTTGCAATTTAATGTGAAGTGTGATGACTACATTCAATGACACTGAATTATATTGTGCTTTTAAAAGTCGCTGAGAGAGTAGATCTTAAAGTTCTTACCCTTCCCCTGCAAGAAAATGGAATCTCTGTGAGGTGATGGGTGTGTCAACTAACCTTACTGTGGTGATCATTTCCCTATATACACATATATCAAATTATCACAGGACTCCCCTGGTGGTCCAGTGGTTAAGACTGGACCCAAGCAGGGGGTGCTGGGTTCAATCCCTGGTTGACTGACTAAATCCTATGCTGCAATTAAGACCCAGCACAGCCAAATTAAAAAAAAAATCACATTGTACATCTTAAATTTACAGAGCATTATATATCAATTCTACCTCACAGAGTTGAGAAAAACTCAGTCAATAAAATACAGATTAACTGCCCCACAAGTCCCCCCAACAGAATGAAATAAGAGTTGCACTGGCGCAGCCTAGCTCAAAAATGTGAATTTTTACAAAAGTATAAAAGCCTTAAGCTCCTCTCTACACAGTCTTGCTCAACTCACCACATCCCCAGGTTCAGAGAAACCTACATTTCTTCATAATCAGGGCCAGTACCAGAACCAGAAATAGGAGGTAAGCTCCCAGTCAGGAGGTGTCTCCTCTTCGGACGTACACATGCACTGGGAAACCAGCACCCAGAACTAACATCCATCCTTCTGATTTCCTGTGACCAGTGTCAAGAGCAAGGTCATAAGCCCTGAACATTTCCACTCTAACCAACCACACTCTACTTATAAAAGATAGGATACTGATACAGGGTCTCAAATTGCTGTCTCTGGAACACTGGGATGGAAAGATACTATGTGGGGGAAAAAAGGGTAGGAGAAGCAGGTGTCAAATGACTTTAGGAAGGAACTTCTGCAGACAGTAGTCCCCACTGGTGGTTTGCAGGGTACATTATCATACAAAGGTTCGTACAGTCCGACAGTTACAAATAAGTTCATTTGGCAACAGAACTACTTTTCCACATAGTTTTCTCCTTTACTTAGAGTCTTGTGGAACTAATGTTATCCTGAGCAGTATGGGCGAAAAGCTATTCTAAGTTTTTTAAAGATACAGGCTATTTCTGTCAAGAATTATGTCTCACAAAGGAGCCACTTGACAAAAACATAAAGAGGCAGAGAGAAACAGAGAGAGAGAGAGAAGTCCAGGTTGTTTAAGTACTCACTGCAGCCCTGGTTTGTTGTTCAGTCACTAAGTAAGTCATGTCCAACTCTTTGCGACCCCATGTACTGCAGCAGCCCTGGCTAGGAAATCTCATTTCTTTTTTGCGGAACTGTTTCCAAAATAAAAAATACTTCTGCAAATTTATATGTTAATTTTGTGTACGCTAACGTGTGTAGTATGTCCATGTGTGTACATTGGTGTGTGTGAAATGGGTTCCTGTTAAGGAGAGGATCCCCTCAATGAAGGGAAAGAAGGCTGCATTCAAATCCCCTCAGAAAGAACCACAGCTCCTCCATCATATCACCAGGGCTAAAAATGCTGCCAGCTGGGCTCCCAAACCATGCATTAAAAATTAGAATTAAAATACAATATCTTGGGGTTATTTTTTGTCCTTTCACAGCTAATTAATTTAGAAGCAGATAAAAGCCAAGTTAAGCAGGAAGAGTAATCATGCTTTTCATGCCAAAGGGATTCTGGGGACTGGCTTTATTCTGTTTGAGGATTCATGTCACTATCTGTAATGAGGGGATATGATGCCTCCCAACAGAACAGCCTTTCCTTTGGTCCCTCTGTACCTCCCCCATGTCACTCCTGAGAGAAAACTCTGTCCCAGAAAAAGTCAACCCAGATACCAGCTCAATAATCCTACATTTGGTCAGTAAAGACCACAATTCATGGCTGTGACCCGAAAGCCATCTTGACCTCAAATGGAATTTGAATTTGCATTGGATAGCACTGCAAGTGTCAAATGAAGAAAAGGTACAATCTAAAAGCTTCAAGTTAAGTTTATATTTAGGAAACTTTCTGAGGACTATAGCCCAGGAGACCGTCTCTTAATAGCTCTTTGGAATTACTCTGAAGAGATAGGGAAGGAGCCAGAAAATATAAGCGTTTTTCACTAAAAAGGAAAAAAAAAAGAAGAAAATGTAGTAGAACATCAAAAGATTACTGCTAATTGCAAAAAACAAGTAACTGGAATTAAAGATTTCAAAGTTTTTCTATGTATGGGAAGATAACAAGAGTCTAGGCTCAGTGGAATTATTCCTTAGATATGCATCTTAATTATCTAGAGCCAATATCCAAAGCACAGAATATGTCCTGTTGTTTTCCATCCTGAATTCCCCTCAGGGTAAACCATCGGGGTATGGAGGGCATGCTGCAAGTGCTGAAGGCTTGATCCCTGTGGAACTGAAACAGCAAGTATCATTCCCTGTCCACACAGATGCGAAAAGAAGGAAACGGAAGACAAGGGCCAGACACTCTGCCTAGCACTTCACACACATCTCTAAAAGGAACATTAGGATCACGGTCTATAGATGAAGAAATGAGGGCTTAGAGGCACTGAATGCCACGTACAACTTCATTTTGTACATGAACAGTGGGAACCCACATGGGAGCCACAACAGTGCGATGCCTAAATCTATATTCCTCTCACTAAGCCAGAAAACTCTTTCCTAGGCTGACCTTCACATTGCAGTTCTGGTCTCCTCTGGCTTTGTCCTTGAGTAACAGAGACTCTGCCTTGGTAACAAGTCAAGATGCACAGACCCAGGTCTGGAGTGGTCCAGGACTATGCCAGTTACTAGGAATGGTCTCTGCTCCAAATCTACCTTCTACCCTCCACCTTGTGACTCCAGGACTGGACTCTGAAATCTGCATTTTCCCCTGTCAGCTGGCTTCTGCCCCCAGGGGCCACTAGAGAGAGACCAGAAGACAGGCACTGGGGCAGAAATGTGCTCTGATGGCTAGTCCTGCCAGGATTGCCCCAGGAAGGGCCCACATTTCAGCAGCAGAGGTGGTTCTAGCCCTCAGCTCACTCGGGCACATAGAGAACCCACCTTGTTGTGACTCCTCCAGGTGACAACCAGGCAGTGGTCCCTCCTTAGAGGTCTAAGCTTCCCAGAGACTATCCTCTGAACTTCTGAGGTTCAAAGGCATCAGCTCCAGCTGGGGTACACCTGGCTCCATAGAGCCTTCTCTAACCCTAACCCCCAGTGGATTATGGAACCCTATTCTCTTACTTTGTTCACCCATCCTTAGCAGTGGACAGTGCTTTTAACAAACTCACCTTTGTCCTACCTCAGTGTTTCCTTTCTGCTCCTTTAGAGCCCTCCACGACCCACATTATATGCAATTCCCCACATTAAATTCCCTTCATAGAGTACCTTGTGTTGATTCAGCTTTCTTGACCCCATAAGGGGCTCAACTCTGGCTATCCTCTGGACAAAACTGACCCCAACATGAAAATCAAAGATGCAGACTCTGCAATAGAAAATCTCACTGCCTTTGTTTATGCCCAGAACCCATTTTCAGAGTAACACCGTAGCTTTCATCCTACCTGTCAAGGCATCTTTCACAGGCCCTGAAAGCTGAGGTCACACAGTGCTGCCCTCCAGTCCTTTTCTCAGCCCATTAGGCTGCTAGCCTCAGGCCTCGCCTGCAGCTCCCTGGCAGCAGTTCCACCAACTTCTAACTTCTTTTGGCAGCACAAGAGCCTCACTTCTGCTGATCTTGGCTCACAGGTGGAAAGGGGCTGAAACATTCTGCATGGCGGGAAGGAATACAGGTGGGCCAGGGACCAGAGCACTTAGAGGAAAGCTGCTCAGAGGACATCCTACACACTTGGTGGAGAGAGAGGAGGAAAGAAGTGGCTTATCTTTCAGCGTAGTCCTGTATAGCTCCATCACCCTGCATCACTGCATTGCCCTCTCCCATTGCTACAGCAGAAACTAGCTGAGGCACCACCATTAGGTTAGCCCTTATTCAGCCCTTATTCTTTCCACCCATCCAGCAGGTGTTCTATGGATGTTTTTTCCCCTCTCTTTCTTAATTGCACTCTGATAGTGATTGCCCTCTAGCTAAAGTTATACTACACATCTGATGTTTACTTCACCAAGACAACACTCCCTACTACTTTTTCTTTTGTGAGCATTCTTCATTCCAGAAAGAAGGTCATTGGATGATAAGCTCCAGGACCACCCAAACCTGTTCTGGAACCACCTGATGCCAGCCCTAATGATTTCAATGTTTCCAGGAGAAAAGAAGAATGCAAGACTACACCAGCCCCAGATCCTTATCTACCGCTCTATTTTTCCACCCTGGAACTATAAGACCCTTCTTATCTCTCAGGATGAGGGGCACAGTCTTGAGAGCATTAACCTGCTATGACTCCCTTTGCCTGGCAAAGTAATAAAACTACCCCTCCTACTCCTCCAAAACTCTGTCTTCATGTCTCTATTCTGCACCAAAGAACAGAGGCTGCGTTTTTCAGCATCACCATTATATCATGACCCTCTGTCAGCTATGTTTCTTCTTCCATTTATAGGACCTGACACATAAGAGATGCATAATCAGTATCTACTAAATTTTCAAAATTGAGGCAACAATGCTATCAAGTTGCTTCCAACCCATCGGGGCTGGTAGAAAAAGTGAGGTTCAACTTCCAAACAGAATTAAAATTCCAAGTCCCTGATCTGTTGATATAAAGATTGTTTTGGGGCTGAATTGTATTCCTTAAGATTTCTGTGTTGAGATCCTAACCTCAGTACCTCAGAATAGGACCATATTTGGAGATAGGACCTATAAGAGGTAATTAAGGTGAAATTAGGTCATATGACTGAGCTCCAATGCAATATGACTCGTGTCTTTATAAGTGAAGGAGATTAGGACAGAGACACTTGAGAACACGGCAGGAGATGACTGTCCACAAGCCAAAGAGAGAGAGCTTCAGAGAAACAATCCACCAACACATTGATCTCCAACTTCCAGACTCTAAAACTGTGGGAAAGCACATATCTGTCATTTAAGCCATCCAGTCTATGATATTTTGTTACAGCAGCCCTAACAAGCTTATAGAGAGACTGTATATTCCAAATTAAAGTCCAGGACCCAAGTGAAGTGAATCCAGGTAGAGGAAAGTCCTGCAGAAGCTCATGAATCTAGGTGTGTGGAAGGGGAAGCAAGATGCTTCTCCTTTATGCTGAACCAACACTCATCAAAGTTAATTCCTGAGGCTCAATGAACATTCAAGCTGAACTCCCTCCGCTCTGGAAGCGAGTTAGAGATATGACCTGTGACAAAGTCCCCACTGCTTGCAACTTCTGTTCCTCATCTCTCACATCCTATTGCCAGCCCCAAAGCTACACAGGGCTTCTCTTGTGGCTCAGCTGGTAAAGAATCTGTCTGCAATGTGGGAAACCTGGGTTTGATCCCTGAGTTGGGAAGATAACCCTGAAGAAGGGAATGGCTATCCACTCCAGTATTCTGGCCTGGGAGATGACTATGGCTCAGATCATGAACTCCTCATTTCCAATATTAGACTTAAATTGAAGAAAGTAGAGAAAATCACTAGATCATTCAAGTATGACCTAAATCAAATCCCTTACGATTATACAGTGGAAGTGACAAATAGATTCAAGAGATTAGATCTGATAGACAGAGTGCCTGAAGAACTATGGAGGTTCATGACATTGTACAGGAGGCAGGGATCAAAACCATCCCCAAGAAAAATAAATGTAAAAAGGCAAAATGGTTGTCTGACGAGGCCTTACAAATAGCTGTGAAAAGAAGAGGAGCTAAAGGCAAAGGAGAAATGGGAAGATATACCCATTTGAATGCAGAGTTCCAAAGAATAGCAAGGAAAGATAAGAAAGTCTTCCTCTGCAGTCAATGCAAAGAAATAGAAGAAAACAATAGAATGGGAAAAACTAGAGCACAAGAAAGGACAGAAATGGTATGGACCTAACAGAAGAGGAAGATATTAACAAGAGGCGGCAAGACTACACAGAAGAACTGTACAAAAAAGATCTTCACGACCCAGATAACCACGATGGTGTGATCACTCACTTAGAGCCAGACATCCTGGAATGCGAAGTCAAGTAGGCCTTAGGAAGCATCACTATGAACAAAGCTAGTGGAGGTGATGGAATTCCAGTTGAGCTGTTTCAAATCCTGAAAGATGATGCTGTGAAAGTGCTGCACTCAATATGCCAGCAAATTTGGAAAACTCAGCAGTGGCCACAGGACTGGGAAAGGTCAGCTTTCATTTCGATGCCAAAGAATGCTCAAACTACTGGACAATCGCACTCATCTCACATGCTAGCAAAGTAATGCTCAAAATTCTCCAAGCCAGGTTTTAACAGTTCATGAACCATCAACTTCCAGATGTTCAAGCTGGATTTATAAAAGGCAGAGGAACCAGAGATCAAATTGCCAACATCTGTTGGATCATCAAAAAAGCAAAAGAGTTCCAGACAAACATCTACTTTTGCTTTATTGACTACACCAAAGCTTTTTACTGTGTGGATCACAACAAACTGTGGAAAATTCTTAAAGAGATGGGAATACTAGACCACCTGACCTGCCTCATGAGAAATCTGTATGCAGGTCAAGAAGCAACAATTAGAACTGGACATGGAGCAACAGACTAGTTTCAAATCAGGAAAGGAGTACATCAAGGCTATATATGGTCACCCTGCTTATTTAACTTATATGCAGAGTACATCATGAGAAATGCTGGGCTGGATGAAGCACAAGCTGGGATCAAGATTGCCAGGAGAAATATCAATAACCTCAGATATGCAGATGACACCACCCTTACGGCAGAAAGTGAAGAGGAACTAAAAAGCCTCTTGATGAAAGTGAAAGAGGACAGTGAAAAACTTGGCTTAAAACTCAACATTCAGAAAATGAAGATCATGGCATCTGGTCCCATCTCTTCATGGCAAATAGATGGGGAAACACTGTAAACAATGAGAGACTTTATTTTGTTGGCCTCAAAAATCATTGCAGGTGGTGATTGCAGCCATGAAATTAAAAGACACTTGCTCCTTGGAAGAAAAGCTGTGACCAGCCTAGACAGCATATTAAAATGCAGAGACATTACTTTACCAACAAATATCTGTCTAGTCAAAGCTACGGTTTTTCCGGTAGTCATGTATGGATGTGAGAGTTGGACTATAAAGAAAGCCGAGCGCTGAAGAATTGATGCTTTTGAGCTGTATTGTTGGAGAAAACTCTTGAGTCCCTTAGATGGCAAGGAGATCAAACTAGTCAATCCTAAAGGAAATGAGTCCTGAATATTCATTGGAAGGACTGATGCTGAAGCTGAAACTCCAATACTTTGGCCACCTGATGTGAAGAACCGACTCATCTGAAAAGACCCTGATGCTGGGAAAGATGGAATGTGGGAGGAAAAGGGGATGACAGAGGATGAGATAGTTGAATGGCATCACCAATGCGATGGACATGAGTTTGAGTAGGCTCCAGGAGTTGGTGATGGACAGGGAAGCCTGGCATGCTGCAGTCCATGGGGTTGCAAAGAGTCAGACATGACTGAGTGACTGAACTGAACTAAACTGAAAGCTACACAGGTGACAAATTCTTTCTCTCCCTTTTAGCTTTGGTTAAAGCAATTAATTTATATGAACTTCCAACAGTTCTATGTGTGTGTGCATAGTTGCTTAGTCCTGTCCAGCTCTCTGCAACCAAATTGGACTTTACCTCACCAGGCTCCTCTGTCTGTGGAATTTTCCAGGCAAGAATACTGGAGTACATTGCCATTTCCTGCTCCAGAGCATCTTCCTGACCCAGGAATCGAATCTGTGTCTCTTTGTATTTCCTGTACTCACATGCAGATTCTTTATGACTGTGCTACCTGGGAAGATGCTCCAATAGCTCTATAAAATTAAGAAAATAGAATCTACTTCTCAAGGTAATTGTCTTGATTATATTTAAAAGGACCTTACAAATTATGGAACACAACTCCAATATTAGCTGATATTTACATGATTATCATCCCATTTCAATGCAAGAATGTGCAAAAGCCCTCATCCTTATTTTTCTTTAATTCAGCAGATATGAACAGTCATTCTCAAAAAACTATTTTGATTTGGATTCCCCCAGAAGCACAGCCTGAAATAAGCATTTAAGTACAAGGAGTCTATTGGGGTAGTAACTCCAGGATACCCCAGCAGGGGAGTGGAGAAGTCAGGCAAGTCAAGAGGACAGCCGTTAACAGGTACATTCTCCAACAAGCCACCTCTGTGGGTGACTAGAACTCTAGGAAGCACAAACCACAGCGAACCTAGCATATTTACACGCCACTTCTCCTCACGCATTGGCTAAGAGATGCTCTCAGAGTTGTTATTCTAACACTGACAGTGGGCAGAACTCTCTCTTGTTACTCAAGAAAGCCCTCTGGCAAAGGTGCTGGCATTTTGAAGTCAAGCCCAAATATGTTATAATGATAAGTCTCAAGAGGATGTGAACATGTGTCTGAAGAACCATCCTTGGTAAGTGGCTCCTCAAACTGCATTTAACATAACTTTGAAACATAAAAATTAGTCCCATTTCTTATGAACCAAATATCAACGAGCCATATATGCTTCACATTTTTCTGGTTTGAACATCTCCATACAGCCCTCCTCCTGTTTTGATTGCTGCTCTAAGGCACTCATTTCTCAGCGATGGTTTCCCTTGTACTTAGTCGTTCAGTCGTGTCCAGCTCTGCGTCCCCATGGACTATAGCCTGCCAGGCTCCTCTGTCCACGGGGATTCTTCAGGCAAGAATACTGGAGAGGGTAGCCTACCCCTTCTCCAGGGGAACTTCCTGACCCAGGAATTGAACCAGGGTCTTCTACATAGAAGGCAGATTATTTACCAGCTGAGCTACTAGGGAAGATCCTGGTTTCCCTTAGTCCTAGCGAAAAACCAAACCCTTTCTAGCATAGTTCAGCAACTTCATCCAACCATGGAAAGTTCTTTGAAGACTCACTCTCACTGGTCCCTACTGGGCATACACCTCCATGCTGATTGATACCCCACAGACCTGCACCACACTGTACAAATGTACTTTCTAAAGACAGTCATCAGGATAGGACCCACATCCACTGTGGTGACAAACATCCTCCAGATCTCAATGGTTTTAACAATAGAAGATAATTTCTCGCTCAGCGTAGGGCTGAGTGGAACCCAAGACTTTGATGATTCAGGCTACTTTGATTGTATGGCTCCATAAACCCACAGGAGTCTTCAAAGCTCAGTGAAGCAGGCAAGAGACATTCTGAGAATCACATGGGCTTGTTATCGCCTCCGCTCAGATCAATACCCATTGTGTCCACCTTCATATCTTGGTTCAGAAGTAGTCACAATCTAACTGCGAGGAGCAAAGAAGCATGATGTCCATGTGCCACAAAAGGAAGGGAAAACAGATATTAACGCACACCAGAAATGGGTACATATCACTCCCAATGGCCTGACCAACTACATAGCTGCAATAAGGCAACAGTGCAGAGTGGAGCTCCATCAGGTGCTTGGATATCTATTCCAGAACTGAAAAGGTGGAGTCAGAGTTGCTCCAGGACTAGGTAAGTTTACCAAATTTTTCTCTATAAATTCTTATCACTAAATAAGCCGCATATGATAACAAGCCCCTTTGCCTCAAAATATTTTGCTTTACACTTAATTGATGTGTCATCTATGTCATTCAGATGATTTGTCTGAGATAGCATCAGTTACTCCAGTTCCAGGATGCCATAGCAAATGTCCCAAGATGCCAGGAGCTCACAAGAAGATGGGAGGGAAGTCCCCAGGGTAAATGTGTGACAAGTGACAGGTGCCAGTCACAGGCAGGCCGACTTCAGACACACTGGCAGACTCCCTGTTGGAGATGGTGTTAGAAGTTGCCTGCAACTGAGTGGGATTGGGCTTGAGCCATGTCCAGAATTGCACTTTGAAGCTAGACAAGAAATACTGGTGCTCTGCACCTAAGATGCCCAGATGGATGTCAAGATATGAATAAAACTGCCTAGGACTCGTGAACCAAGTGAGACTTTGTCTTGTTTTAAATTATCTTATGACCCCAAAGAAAGGCTGACAGTGGGATCCTTGCCATGGGAAAAAGTACAGTAACCACACATTAGAAGCAAACACATAGTTAGTATTAACAAAATCAGTCTCAAGGGGAATATGACAAATGAGTTCAGTTCAGTTCAGTTCAGTCGCTCAGTCGTGTCCGACTGTTTGCGACCCCACGAACCACAGCACGCCAGGCCTCCCTGTCCATCACCAACTCCAGGAGTTCACTCAGACTCACATCCATCAGGTCAGTGATGCCATCCAGCCATCTCATCCTCTGTCGGCCCCTTCTCCTCCTGCCCCCAATCCCTCCCAGCATCAGAGTCTTTTCCAATGAGTCACCTCTTCGCATGAGGTGACCAAAGTACTGGAGTTTCAGCTTTAGCATCATTTTTTCCAAAGAAATCTCAGGGCTGATCTCCTTCAGAATGAATTGTTTGGATCTCCTTGCAGTCCAAGGGACTCTCAAGAGTCTTCTCCAACACCACAGCTCAAAAGCATCAATTCCTTGGCTCTCGACTTTCTTCACAGTCTAACTCTCACATCCATACATGACCACAGGAAAAACCATAGCCTTGACTAGACGAACCTTTCTTGGCAAAGTAATGTATGGTGGATTCATGTCAATGTATGGCAAAACCAATACAGTATTGTAAAGTAAAATAAAGTAAAAATAAAATTTAAAAAAAAAGTAATGTCTCTGCTTTTGAATATGCTATCTAGGTTGATCATAACTTTTCTTCCAAGGAGTAAGCGTCTTTTAATTTCATGGCTGCAATCACCATCTGCAGTGATTTTGGAGCCCAAAAAATAAAATCTGACACTGTTTCCACTATTTCCCCATCTATTTACTATGAAGTGATGGGACCAGATGCCGTGATCTTAGTTTTTTGAATGTTGAGCTTTAAGCCAACTTTTTCACTCTCCTCTTTCACTTTCATCAAGAGGCTTTTTAGTTCCTCTTCACTTTCTGCCATAAGGGTGGTATCATCTGCATATCTGAGGTTATTGATATTTATTCCGGCAATCTTGATTCCAGCTTGTGCTTCTTCCAGCCCAGCATTTCTCATGATGTACTCTGCATATAAGTTAAATAAGGAGGGTGACAAATAAATGTTTCCAAATTGAACGGAGCTGTGGCTGATTGGTTTGGCTCCTGGTGAGCTAGTCATAGGTCTTTTCCTACTTCAGAAACATTTACTTTTATAAACATAAAGGCCCAGGGGATCTAGTTTTTACCCTAAAGATTAAAATATACTCTTTGCCAGCATATTCATTGTCTTTACTTCCCAGCTGCAACAAAAGCAGCTGAATATAGAAACATCAGCCAAGCAGACCCTGCAGCCTGTTTCCAGGCTAGGAAACCACATACATCACATGGAGGAATTGGCCCAGGAGTCCCTGAGGATGGAAACCATAGTCTTGACCCCAAAAAAAGACAGCCACACAGCACCCAAGAGGTACCCTCCCGGACTAGTGCTGGTCAGGCGGCTGCAACATTTCTTACTATTTATTCCCTGGAAATATGTAGCTATTTTGGCTGGGGAAATGCAGGCTCAAACACTCAGCCCCACTTACATTCCCTGCTGCAACTTTTCCTAGAGAGAACCTGTCAGTCAAATACCAGCATGTGACTCATCCAATCTTCCCAAAGGAAATTTCAACCTGTTGATGGTCAAGATGCTGCTGGATGCCAATCTGGGCAGCTTCTAGTATGGAGTTATTTTCTTTAAAAGGCTGTCTTACATCTACAATAGGCACTTAGAAACATCGATTTATGTCAAGTAATAAAAATTTAATTAACACTCTAACTTATAAACCCTTGCACATTGTGTGAAATAGAACATAAACCCAAAGTGATCATTCCTTTAGTGCTAGAGAATTATCTACTTGGCTAAAACAATGAATTCACCCATCTAATAGCTTTATTCAGCCAGAGTGGATCTGTTCTGGGCTTTGGGAAGGAACACCATTCCTCAGCGTGTAATTCAACAATTAACTCTCTCCTCCATCTCTGAAGTGGCTACACTGAATCTTACTTGAGTCCGCACAAGAAGAACCCTGTGTTTCCAGTTATTCTTCCTGTTGCCAGACCCTGTTGGCAGGCTGGAATCCAGGGAGGCAGGTGTCCAGGTCCCTGTGCTGAGGATGATGGGAAATTCACAAGTAGGTTGGGATGGAGCAGGCTTCCCCATTCCCATCAGTTGTGCTAAGCTGAGACTGCATCTCTTAAGTGCCACAGGTATTTCTTGCCACCAGTCCCCTTTTTCTCTGTTGTCTTTTCTTGGGGGCACTCATACAATGAAAACACCATCTAAAGTAGGAGGGAGCACAGAACAAAACTATCACAGCAACAGTAACCCTGCTAGGAGCTGGCTGATTTCAAACTTCAGGAAGTCATCTGAAAGAGAACAAATCAATATGTGTGACTTCTCTTCTTGACATTCAGCAGCAATCATGAGCTACTCTTGAGTCATAAGAACCATCAGTCGCTTTCTAGCAGTCCGGGAATTCTAAATTTTCCTTTCACCAATATACACTTCAATGCAAAATGAAAAACCATTTTATAAAACAGAAGAGCAGTGCGTCCTTTTGAATATGAGATGCATGTATAATTCATGATGGGGACATGATCGTGAAAACCTCTCAGTTAATTCAGTGATGTTCACCTCAGCAAGTTCACAATGACTTGAAGTCTGACCCTGCACTTTCTAGAATTCCTCCAGACCTCCACTGTACTGAGAAATCACCCCTGAAAATATTACCATTCTCAGATCTCCTAAATGAGTTTACCTCTACATATTTGTGAAAAACTTAGGGAACAAATCCCTCTTTGGTTCCCTGCCTGTACAAAAGGTGTAGTTTGCTTCTAAATCCTATTACAATGATACAAACTTGCATGAATATTTTTCCTAGAAAAAATATAACTGAGTATCCTTTTTAAAAAACATTTGTTTATTTATTTATCTACATCAGGTCTTAGTTGTGGTGTGTGAGCTTCTTTTTAGCTGTGACATGCAGGCTCCAGAGTGCCGGGGCTCAGCAGTTGCAGGGCACAGGCTTAGTTGCCATGCAGCAGGTGGGATCTTAGCTCCCCATCCAGGAATCGAACCCATGTCCCTTGCATTGCAAGGCAGATTCTTAACAAATCTCCATCCTTTTAATTTTTAATCATCAAGTAGGCAGAGAGTTCTTTACATATTCTCCATGTGTGCATATGTGTGCATGCTATGTTGCTTCAGTCATGTACAACTCGATTCGTTGCCACCCTACGGACTGTAGCCCACCAGTCTCCTCTGTCCGTGGGACTCTCCAGGCAAGCATACCAGAGTGGGTTGCCATGCCCTCCTCCAGGGCTCTTTCCAGCCCAGGGATCAAACATATATTCTCCTAATGATCTATAATTAGAAAAGCACAGGATTCACCAGGTCTCTCAAATATGCTTTCCCTGTGAGATGCCTCAAGTCCAGTCTTCTGCAAGGCATACCTTTGGATTAGGCATTGTTTCCTCCTGCATTTCCTAAGATGAAATCATCTTAGGAGGTATAAAATTAGTTCCCTAACACTGACACCTAGTTGAAACACATACTAGTCTGCCCAGTTCTGGGTCTGAGGGGATGAAATTAATACAACTGTGCTTCTGCTGGAGAAGCTCCTGGTCAGTGAGGAGACAGGCACGTCCATCAGTTGGTCCACAACTTCATGACCTGAGTGGTTAGTCCTGAAATAGCCCTGGGTGGACAATGACTGGCTCTTTCAGTTGTGGGAGGGAGAAACTTCAAAGTAGAATGAAGACCACCTAGGGTATTTTTAGGATGGCAGAAGTGGATGGGAGATGAGGTGAGTGATGCTGTCCAGAGAGAGAACTTTGGGGATTCTGCTTGGATATGAAAAATCCAGTGTGTTGAGGAACCATGATTTATTAGACTTCATCTGGGTCTTAAATAGGCATGGGTTTGCCTGAGTTGTTTTTTCTCTGCCTGCATGGGATATGGCAACACTAGGATGTGCTGGGTTGTGGAGAAATTGCTGAAAGATGGAAAAGAATCCAAAAGGAGGTGTGGGGTAGGGTGGGGTGGGGTGCTCACAAATATCACACTGACTCCCAAACATCACAGACAACTGAGCCATTTGTGTGTGTGTGTGTGTGTGTGTGTGTGTGTGTAAGAGAGAGAGAGAAGAAAAGAGGAAGGGAGAGATCACAGAAGTTTAGTAAAGTCAGAGCCAGAAGGGAATTTAATCTACCTTCTCCCAGCATCATCAGACTCCCACTTCCTAGCCAAGGTATTAGATACACCAAGGCCACGCAGCCAAGCCAGAAGCTGAACTTTGCCTCTAAGACACCCTCCCCAGGGCCACAGCTCCCTGTGGGCTCAGCCCACCTGGATTTCCCTGGGTGAACACACCTGGAAGGCAGCTAGAGCAGAGGAAATCACACAAATACTGTCTCCCAGGCTGGTATGACAGAGGATGTCAAAACCTGCACAGTGGGGAAAGGAAGGGTTAGGTATGACCTCTGGGAAGGCAGGACCTGTGATAAGATTTGAAATGGGTAGTTTGCGGGGAAAAAGCCACAGTCCTGAGGCTTAGAGTTGAGCTGGACCAGCCATCACCCAGAGAAGGCAGGTGCAGGACCACAGGCCAGGGCTGGGGATGGGATGGATGCCCAGGGTCTCCAGCTGCTTTGGCTTCATCAGTGTTGACCTCTGGTGCCCCCTGAAATGTATCCCATTTTCATCCCTGGGCCACTGAAGGTCATTCTCCACTGGACCAATCCCTGACCCCAGGGACCCCTGTGAGGCTCCAGACCCTCAATAGGGAAAGGATATTCCACTATACCAACCTTAGCCTTGGGTTTTCTCTAGAATGGCTACATCCAATAATACAATGTTCAATATGATAACCACTGACCACATGTGGCTTTGAGCACTTGAAATCTGGCTGGTCCAAGCAAGCCTAAGATACATATCAACTCTAAGAGTTAGTACCAAAGAAATAGCAAAATATTTCATTAACATAGTATATACTATAATGTAATCTCATTACATATCAAAAACAATTTTTGATATAAAGACATACCTTGGAGATATTTCAGGTTCAGTTCCACCACCATATAGCAGTTCAGCTAACCACCATAAAGCAAATATTTCAACAAAGCCAATCACATGAATTTTTTGTTTCCCATTGCATATAAAAGCTATATATACACTGTATGTAATCTATTAAGCATTCAATAGCATTGTGTCTAAAAAAAAGTGTATACCTTAATTAAAACAGCACACATATTTTATTCCATAAAAAAGCTATCACCTGCAAGCCATAGTAGTTACAACAAAGATTTCATCACAAATATAATCCTATTGAAAACATTTGAAATATTGTGACAATTACCAAAATGTGACACAGAGACACAAAGTGAGCAGATGCTGTTGGAAAAATGGTGCCGATAGACTTGCTCAAAGCAGGGTGGCCACAAACCCTCAATTTATAAAAGGTGCTATTTGGAAAATACAGGAAAGCAAAGTGCAATAAATCAGGAATGTCAGCATTGTACTAATAATTAACATCTAATATTCATGTATATTAAATTTACATATTTATATATTTGTAGATTGCATATATATACAATATATAGAGTATATTAATATTAAATATACTTTATATTTATTTCTGCCTATTGCTTTTCACTATTTCCCTGTGGCTATTAACAACTTTCAGACTATGCACATACCTCCCAGACTGAGTTTCTACTGGACAACATGTGCTGCTCTGGCACATCCAGTTCTCACTTCCCCAGCTCCCTATGCTTCTTCCTCTAAATCTGTGAGCCCTGGCCCAGGACATGCTTGAGGTCCAGCAAGTGTGAAAGGAGACGCTGATGTGCACAAACAAATCCTACCACGCAGGCAATGGGTGGCCCATGTCGCTCCTCCTAGTGTCCCAACATCAGAAATGAGTAGCATGGCCGACAAAGAGCCCCCCTGGCACCCCGGCCAGCCCTGTGGACCCTTTCCCTCCCGGCTTCCTGTTGAAGAACTCTGCCTTCCTTTCTCTCCACCTTCAGTCTGCCTCCATCCTGTCTCTTCCTTGGAGTCATCTCCCCCAAAGACCAGCCAAAGAATAGAACTCAGTGTCCCCAGAACTCCTTTCCTTGCTGCCTTTCATCTAAGTCTGGAGGAAGCAGTTATGTGGTGTGAAGAGTGAAGTGTTGGCCTCAGACTGGCAGTGGGTTCCAGTCCTGGCTCCCATCCTTTTTAGCTGTGGGGCCCAGGACAAGCTGCATCACCACAGAGCATCAGTCTCCCCCGCTGTCTGGTGAGCTCTTGGAACACTGAAAGGTTGTTGCTGAACCATGAAAAGACTCGGGATTCTTGGGCTCCAGAGGAGAACAATTCAATCTGGGGCCAGAGAAGTGGCTTGATCGCTCAGAGCTTTTGTGTAATAAAGTTTTATTAAAGCATAAAGGAGATGGAGAAAGCTTCTGACATAGGCATCAGAAGGGGGCAGAAAGAGTACCCCCTTGCTAGTGTTAGCAGTGGAGTTTATATGCTCTCTAATTAGTTATTACAGTGAGTCAAAAGAATGTCTGGAGGTTGTAAAGACCTTACTAGACCTATTCCCATAATTTACATTTTAAGATGATAGGATTAGCCAGAAGGTTTTTTCCAGAGACTGTCCTCAAGCAAGATACATTATTGTTATACAATCCTAAGGAATGTAGAGGGGAAAAAAAGTTTGTCCTTTCTTCCTCCTTGAGAATTCCAGATCCCTCTCTCCTTGGGGACCCCTGGACTTCTTATCAACCTGCCTAGGAGCTGACTCTCTCAACACTACATGATTCTGATGGCAGGGTCCTAGAGGACCTGGCATGAAGCCTGCTCCTGGGGATGCCGCTCTGACCTGAATCAGAAGGAGATGCTTCAGACCTTGCAGCTAACAGAGCAAAAGAACATTAAGTTTTTTAAGGAATCTCCACATTGTTCTCCATAGTGGCTATACTAGTTTGCATTCCTACCAACAGTGTAAGAGGGTTCCCTTTTCTCCACACCCTCTCCAGCATTTATTGCTTGTAGACTTTTGGATCACTGCCATTCTGACTGGTGTGAAATGGTACCTCAATGTGGTTTTGATTTGCATTTCTCTGATACTGAGTGATGTTGAGCATCTTTTCATGTGTTTGTTAGCCATCTGTATGTCCTCTTTGGAGAAATGTCTATTTAGTTCTTTGGCCCATTTTTTGATTGGGTCATTTATTTTTCTGGAATTGAGCTGCAGGAGTTGCTTGTATATTTTTGAGATTAGTTGTTTGTCAGTTGCTTCATTTGCTATTATTTTCTCTCATTCCAAAGGCTGTCTTTTCACCTTGCTTATAGTTTTCTTTGTTGTGCAGAAGCTTTTAATTTTAATTAGATTCCATTTGTTTATTTTTGCTTTTATTTCCAGTATTCTGGGAGGTGGGTCATAGAAGATCCTGCTGTGATTTATGTTGGAGAGTGAATGGATAAGAAAGCTGTGGTACATATACACAATGGAGTATTACTTTGCCATTAAAAAGAATATATTTGAATCAGTTCTAATGAGGTGGATGAAACTGGAGCCGACTATACAGAGTGAAGTAAGCCAGAAAGAAAAACACCAATACAGTATACTAACACATATATATGGAATTTAGAAAGATGGTAATGATAACCCTGTATGCGAGATAGCAAAAGAGACACAGATGTATAGAACAGGCTTTTGGACTCTGTGAGAGAGGGAGAGGGTGGGATGATTTGGGAGAATGGCATTGAAACATGTATAATATCACGTAAGAAACAAATCGCCAGTCTAGATTTGATGCAGGATACAGGATGCTTGGGGCTGGTGCACTGGGATGACCCAGAGAGATGGTATAGGGAGGGAGGTGGGAGGGGGGCTCAGGATTGAGAACACGTATACACCCGTGGTGGATTCATGTTGATGTATGGCAAAACCAATACAGTATTGTAAAGTAAACTAAAGTTAAAAAAAAAAAAGTTAAATAATTTTTAAAAAAAACCTGAAGGAGCTGAGTACTTAGGATGTGTGAACTTGGCGGAAACAGGCAGCTGAGCACCCTGCATTTGCTGGGAGACCGAGGAGTGTCGGCCTGGCTCAGAGTCAGACCGCAAGATTCTCAGACCAGGACTTGAGTGGCCCCCATAGTGTGAAGGGCATCTTGACAAGCCACAGGGGAGATACATGAGGAGAGGGGAGGAGAGGAAAGTAGAAATTAGAAAGGTCACAAGAGATGAGGAAGGACTCAAAGAGCATTTTTTGCCTAAGGCTGGCCCTTGATCTAAAAGCAAACACTCTGACGTGAGACAAGAGGACAGGCATGGATTGGGTCCTGATCCAGGTTTTTCTGTGGCAAATACGGAGGTGGGGGCACAGTGAAAATGAGCACACTGGTCACGCAGGACCCATGGGATACATCAGAAAGCATATGTTATTTTTGCCTGTGATATCTCTTGTCAAATTGATAAACTTGGGTCAAGGCTGGAGGATAGGAGTGGGGCTGAAGGGTTTTTTTCCCTGCCCCTGGACAGAAGTATAAAGTAGTGAATCTTCTTAGGAAGTAAAATGTTCCA
Source organism: Ovis canadensis (assembly GCF_042477335.2). Classification (NCBI taxonomy): domain Eukaryota; kingdom Metazoa; phylum Chordata; class Mammalia; order Artiodactyla; family Bovidae; genus Ovis; species Ovis canadensis. Next base: position 192,782,475 of record NC_091246.1, on the reverse strand, counting down.
GGACAGCAAATTCTCACACACAGTCACAATGCAAAAATCAGAATGCCCAGGCCCATAAAGTAGGAGAAATGTGGAGCCTAGGTGAATGTTAAGTCTTCCCTGTCTCACTGAGGATGTGCTGAGGGTAAAGGAGGGTGTTGCCGAGGGACGGAGGATGAGGGAGGAGGGGGGAGAATGGGGGGCGAGCAAGAGGGGGCTGGGACTTCTTTCCTATCTGTCCTGAAAGTCCATCCTGCTCTCCTATTGGAGCCGGATGGGGAGCCCCCTCCCCATCCTCATTGTGGAGGAAAAGACAGAAAAGGTGAACAGGGAAGACTTCCTACCACCATTTGGTCACAGGGTGGAGGTTCCCCCTCTGGCCTGGAAAGGGCTATAACTGTCTGCTCTTTGATGGGTGCACTCCTGACTTCTTGGAGAAAGAAATGGCAACCCACTCCAGTATTCTCGCCTGGAGAATCCCAGGGACAGAGGAGCCTGGTGGGCTACTGTCCATAGAGTTGCAGAGTCGGACACGACTGAAGGACTTAGCATGCATGCACGCATTAAAGAAGGAAATGGCAGCCCACTCCAGCATTCTTGCCTGGAGAATCCCAGGGACAGAGGAGCCTGGTGGGCTGCAATCCATGGGGTCACACAGAGTCAGACATGGCTGAAGCGACTTAGCAGCAGCAGCAGCAGCAATTCATGACTTCTTCACTGGCAGGTGCTGTGGTCTTGCCAGTGCTTCGTCCTCCATCTGGCCAAGCCCACTCCTGCTTCTGGATGTCCACGGACCTGCCACATTGGCCCTCTCTGGTGTGATCCACCATTCCCCAAGGTGGTCTTTGGGGCAGAATATTAAACAGCTCTGGGCCAACCCTCCTTTCAGGGAGCTCACTTCCTTCTAGCCCATAAGAAACAATCTCACAGCCTGTGTGCTGAATATTCTGGAAGGCAAGATTGCCTGACTGCAACCGCCCTACTTAGCTCTCAGGCAGCAGCTGCACAGTGGACCCATGGCCATGTCTACAGGGATGAGGAGGGAGTCACAGCACCCCCTGCTGCAGATCTGACATGAGGCGGGAAGTTAAGGTTGTCAACTGGGACAAAGAGCAGTGGAATCATCTCAAGCGCATCCCTCTCCCCAGATTTATGTCTCTACTCTCAGGACATTTTTACATTCTTAATATGGGTTCAGAGATCAAGAATCAGTCACAGACATAAAAAACAAACTTATGGTTACCAAAGGGGAAAGAAGGAAAGTGATAAATTGAAAACTTAAGGTTAACATACACACACTACTATATATAAAATAGACAAACAACAAGGTCCTACTGTATAGCATAAGAAACTATATTCAATATCTTATAATAATCTATAATGAAGAATCTGAAAAAGAAAAAATATATATCTGTATATATGTATATAATTTACTTTCCTGTACACCTAAATCAACTATACTTCTAGCCAAAAAATATAAAAAATAAGAAATGAACCTGATATTAAAATTAAACTTAAAAATGAAAATTTTTTAAAAAACTATTTAAAAAATTAGATAGCCAGCTCTTGGCCACCTACTTTAAAATTGTGCAAGGTGTTTTTTGTCAAATGTGTCATCTATTGCCATTGTGTCTCAAAAAGCCAGCATATTAAAAAGCAGAGACAGCACTTTGCCAACAAAGGTCTGTCTAGTCAAAGCTATGGTTTTTCCAGCAAAGTAGTCATGTACAGATGTGAGAGTTGGTCCATAAAAAAGGCTGAGCATCGAAGAACTAATACTTCTAAACTGTGGTGTTGGAGAAGACTCTTGAGAGTCCCTTGGATTGCAAGGAGATCAAAACAGTGGATCTTAAAAGAAATCAACCCCAAATGTTCATTGGAAGGACTGATACTGAAGCTGAAGGTCCAATACTTTGGCCACCTGATGCAAAGGGCTGACTCATTGGAAAAGACCCTGATGCTGGGAAAGACTGAAGGTAAAAGGAGAAGAGGTCAGTAGAGGATGAGATGGTTAGATAACATCACTGACTCAATGGACATGAATCCGAGCAATCTCAGGGAGATAGTGAAGGACAGGGGGAGCCTGGCATGCTACAGCCCATGGGGTCACAAAGAATTGGATATGATAGTGACTGAACAAAAACTCCTTTTTAGGAACTGAGATCAAAAGAGATCCATCTTTGTATCTTGCTCTTTATATTTATATATTTCCTCCATCACTTCCATAAAGGATTTGCAGCAACTTGCTATATATACATGTCAACCCACTCCAGTACTCTTGCTTGGAGAATCCCATGGACGCAGGAGCCTGGTAGGCTGCAGTCCGTGGGGTCGCTAAGAGTCAGACAAGAGTGAACGACTTCACTTTCACTTTTCACTTTCACGCATTGGAGAAGGAAATGGCAACCCACTCCAGTGTTCTTGCCTGGAGAATCCCAGGGACGGGGCAGCCTGGTGGGCTGCCATCTATGGGATTGCACAGAGTCGGACATGACTGAAGTGACGCAGCAGCAGCAGCAGCAGCTATATATACAGATTCAGTAAACTAGCATAGAAATACAATTTTAAATATCAGAATCAGAAAAATTGTTAAAATGGTATAACCAGAATATGATACCCAGGGAAGATACTTTATTGCCATACAGTCATTAAAATTAGTCTCTAAATATGGTGCTGAGCTTCCCAGCAGTCAAAGCAAGAAGGGATAGGGTATGAATTATTCCATTTACATTTCTAACAGAGAAAATCTTAGAAGTTGTTTGAAGACATAGCAAAGATTTTTGTTTTTAAGATTCTTGGGTCCAAAGACATGCTTCCTCCAAATTTTCTTATACTAGAACTAAGTGAGGAACAAAAAGTACCTGTGATGATATCTCTACAGGTAACACAAACTTCATCTCATTGGGAGCAATTCTTAAGAAGCCACAAAGATGGGGTCTGATACTATGACAGCACTGAGGATATTATAGTAATCATTTCAAGCATACAAACCAAAATGACGGTCACCGCTGTGGAGCAAAAGAACTGCTTTGGTCCAAACTGAGTCCACCTCATCCATCAGTTGGGAGAGAACTCATCTTAGTATGTGCATCTGAGGACAAGCATGATGAGTGTGTGGGTTGTGAGGGTTTTCTCAATGGCAAGTGAATGAACATGGGTTTCTGGATCACACAAAAACAGACTCGTGATTCCTCAGCCATGGAGGGAGCAACAGCTGACTTGCCTGCATCTGGTCCTGGCACCCCTCCCTCCCATAAGAGGATCTATCTTCTTAATGAGAAATAAGTCCAATCCAAAGACAAATCCAACCACAAAATGTCACCAGGAGCCAGAAGCAGCAGCTACTTGAGAAGGAGATGCAGCGGCGGGGGGGGGGGGGGGGGGGGGGTGGCGGGTAGAGGGAGTGGGGGGTGGTGATGCCTCAGGGCCTGCAGACTTCACTGCTCAGCTGCTATCACGTGGGAGGGGCTCAACCCCAAGGGCTCTACTGACGCTCAGTGGCAGCTGTCTGGACCCTGTTCCTCAGACATCCTATTTCCCTGGCATCTGCCCCGTGGTGGCCACCTGTCGGGATGGCACCCTGCCTGGTAGGAGGGGAGAGAGTCTCCAGCCACTTTGTCCAGCCAGTTAAATCTGGACTTAATAGAAAGAGGCAGAGAGTACAATCCCTGCCATGCAAACCAATTGCTCCAGTGGCTCAGAACCCAGCTGAGCCCTGTGGCACAGAAGCAGCTGGGCATCCCAGGAAGACTCATCCATCCTCTCATACTTTATGAAAAAAAAAAAACACCACACAAAATAAGAACATTTCCAGACTCTTCCAAGGAAGCTCATGCATTCGGTTTGCGGGGTGATGGCAACCAATTGTACAACTGTGTTTAAAGCTTAGAGCAGAGGGATCCTTACAGTTTAGCTGAGGCCCAGGGCCCTGCATATTGGAGAGCCAGAGTAGTCACTGATGGACTGTATCCACCTTATGGGCCTCCTGTGAGAAGGGTGAAGTAGGAAGAGATGCTTGATGCCCTCAGCTTAACTCCTGGCACATAACAGGCACCAAAGAACCTGTTCGTGAGACCAGTTTACTGAAGATACAGGATTCTGGGATGAAATTATAAAACTGCCTCCCCCAGCCCCCTGCTTGTTCAAACCAATCAGTGCTCACATAACCCACTGGACACCCCCAGGAAGACAGAGGCCCCGTAGCTTCAAGCCAGGAATATACTCTCAGTTCAGTAAGAAATATGCAGGATTCCCTGTAATAGTCACAAACTTCATTCTTGGTGAAAATGGAAGCTTCTTTTCTCCCAGCTCATGCATGTTGCTGGCCAGGGGCTGGAGGCAGAAAAGGAAGGTGAGGAGTTAGGTGGGTTTCTCTGGGTCTCCATCTTTCCCTTTTATGACTCCATCTGCTTTGCTGCTTAAGGTATCTACCCATTCAGGCACTAGAGTCGGGGGAGGAAGCATATGGGAGGAAGCGGGGAGGTCCTTGTTCCATTCATCATCTTCTGATGCCCTGCATCAGAGCTCTCTGGGCTTGGCCAGGATTTAAAAACAACTCTCTCATAGGGATCATGCATGAATTCTTCAGAGGTCCCTGCCCCTCAGAGGAATTGTGTATCTGAAGTTCCCTTGACAGGAAAATGTATCTCTTTTCAGCACCTCCTCAGCCCCTATTTGCTTAGAGGTAGCCCCAGGATCATTCTGCTGAAGGGCCATTTCCCCATGGCAGCCACCGTACATGACTCTCCCAGTTCTCTTGCGTGCATGGCTGACGCTTTTCCACTACAAATAAACACTATTCCTGGTTGCCCCAGCACCTTTGGGATGTAGGCTTCCCCCATAGCAGCCACCTGACTCTGCTCTACCTGCAGAATGTTTCTTATTGTTTTCTTTCTGATCATATAGGCATCTTTCTACAGCATTGGGTTAAGAGTTTGTGAATGGACTGCATAATCTGCAGGATACTAAATCCTTCCACATACAGGGGGATAAGGGACCATCCAACACTGTTGGTGGGCACGTAAGTTGGTGCAGCCACTGTGGAGAACAGTATGGAGTTTCCTTAAGAAGAAAAAAAAAGCAGAGCTACCATATGATCCTGCAATCCCAGTCCTAGGCATATGTCCGGACAAAACTAATTTGAGGAAATTCCCTGTCAGTCCAGTAGTTAAGATTTCAAACTTCCACTGCACTGAGCACAGGTTTGATCCCTGACTGGGAAACTAAGATCCCACAAGCCGTGTAACAAAGCAAAAAAAAAGAACTATAATTCAAAAAAATACAAGCACTCCTATGTTCATAGCAGTATTATTCACAAGAGCCAAGGTATGGAAACAACCTAAATGTTCATCCACAGATGAATGAATAAAGATGTGGTACCTGTATACAGTGGAATATTATTCAGCCACAAAAAAATGAAATAATACCATTTTGCAGCAACATGGATGGACCTAGAGATCATCATACTAGGTTAAATAAGTCAGACAAAGACAGACTATACCATCTGCATGCAGAGTCAAAAAAAAAAATGGCTACAAATGAACTTATTTACAAAACAGAAACTCACAGACTTGGAGAACAAATGTGTGGCTGCCAGCAGGGAAGAGCAGAGGGAGAGAGAGACTAGGAGTTTGGGATTGACGTATACACACTACACAACTATGCTTAAAATAGATAACCAAGGACCTATGGTATAGTGCAGGCAGCTCTATTCACTATTCTATAATTACTAAATGGAAAACGAATAGATACATGTATGTGTATAACTCAACACTTTGCTATACACTTGAAATTAGCACATTGTAAATTAAATATACTCCAATATAAAATAAAATTAAAATAAATAAAATAATACTAAAATAGATAAACAAAGGCCTACTGTATAGCACAAGGAGCTATATTCAATATCTTGTAATAAATCTTAGAATAAAAATTAAAATAAATAAATAAAATAATAGTAAAATAAATAAACAACAAAGTCCTACTGAATAGCACAAGGATCTATATTCAATATCTTGTAATAAACCTTAATGGAAAAGAATACGAAAAAGAATATGTATACATAGGTATCACTGAAACACTTTGCTGTACAGCATAAATGAACAAAACATTGTAAATGAACAATACTTCAATAAAGTCCTTCCACATACAATTGAATATCTCTGCCATATGAATTCCATTTAACCACAACCTTTATTTCTCAGCGGGACCAGTAGGAATATGACAAATTCAGTGAAGCCCCGTGGGCAATCACCATCACAGGAAAAAGAGAACTGCTGATTTTATAAAGTTAAATTGGTTGTAGTTTTTATGACCATTTGATTATGTTGCTGAATTCACTCGCACCAATTTGCAGGTAGACACAACTACTTTTAAAGACAACGCAAAAGTGGTTAGCCAGGGGCCCCAGAGAAGACAAGAATTCCCAAAGGATAGATTCTTGGTAAAGACAGACGAGTCTCGGGCAGGACGGTGAGCAGGGAGAAGGGTGTCTGCAGCCAGAACTTGCTGCCTCATTGGCAGGGCTGCAACGCAGTGTTGCACAAGGATGTGCCAGGATGCAGGCCCGTCTGCTGCAGAGAGAAGGGTGATGACCGACCATGTTCTCCTGCTCCCCCTCCGCCTCCACAACCCCGCAGCTCCAGAAACTCACAGAAATGCCAAAAAAAGACCCCCAACTCTTAAGCAAAACAATTCCAGCTTCGAGTAGAAACATTTACTTGTCTTTTTATAATTCTTCCTCAAATATAAACCTTCCAAATGGAAAACAACAGACTACTCAGCACTGAATTGAGTGCTTCACTTCAGTATCTTCCTAGCCTAATCTCATATATTCACTGTTAATTAATACTTTTTTGCTTTTTAATTCATGCAGAAAGAATCAATACTTTAATTACAGACTGCTTAATAATATTCTTTTTTCTATCCTTTAATGGTGTGACCAGTTTATTTAGATGCACGCATTTAAGGATTTTTATATCCCCTGGAGCCATTTCTCTTTTAAATCCTCTCAGTGATATAGTTGCTTTAAAGCAGTAAGCAAGCCAAAGAGATGTAGCATAGAATTACATGCCATCTCCAGAGCGTTCGTAATTAAATAAAAATGTGTCACTTACAAGGTAATAATTCTTGATCAGTGGATTTTCTGAAGGAGATTGGTGACTTTATGAATTAATTGCTATTGATATCATGTTCTGAAAACATCACCAACTTGAGAGAGGTGGGGAATTCTTTGCTAAAGCAGTGGCCATTCTACTTGACAATGGCTGGCAGTGTAATGACGAAGATTCATGGTCTTGGAATCAGGTGAACCTGGGTGTGAATGTCAGGTGAAATCTCCCACTTGGGGAACCTTAACTGTCTGCCAATCTCTCTGAACCTGAGTGATCTCTTTTGAAAAATAATGATGGGAACTTACCTGGTGGTCTGGGCTTTCCTGGTAGCTCAGAAGGTAAAGCATCTGCTTGTAATGCAGGAGACCTGGGTTCGATCCCTGGCTGGGGAAGATCCCCTGGAGAAGGAAATGGCAACCCACTCCAGTACTCTTGCCTGGAAAATTCCAAGGACGGAGGAGCCTGGTAGGCTACAGTCCATGAGGTCACAAAGAGTCGGACACAACTGTGTCCGGTTTTCACTTTTCCTGGTGGTCCAGCAGTTAAGACTGCACACTCCCAATGCAGGGGGCTCAGGTTTAATCCCTGATCAGGAAACTAAGATCCCGCATGACACTAGGCAGAGCCAAAAAAAGAGGAAAATGACTTCCCCTCTGGTGCAGTGGTTTGGACTCTGTGTTTCCAAGGCAGGGGGTGTGGATTCAATCCCTGGTCAGGGAACTAGGATCTTACATGTGCACAGTGTGGAAGAAGAGAAAAAGATAGTAGCAGCTCATGAGTTGTTGGAAGGATTAAATAGGTTTACACCATGCCTAGAAAGTTAGCATTTTTATACTATTGTCATCATCAGCAATACCAGAGAAAGACAGAACACTTAGATCTCTCTTAAATATTTCTCCTATGGGAAATTATACTGATTACTATGGCTCTGGACCACAAGAGTTCCAGTGAAGCACTTAATATAGGTTTTTGCAACACCAAATCATACAATTTTCCAGGATATGGTGTATATATTTTTTTCTCCTTGTTTTTCAGCATTGTCATTTTCAACAATAGAAAGGAAAAAAGTATTCAAGAGCAAAACCATTTAAAAGTGTATTTTTATGGCTAAAAGGAGAGGAGGGATAGGAAATGGAGCTGGAGCGTCCACCCCTGACAGTCTCCACTTCACACACTGTGACTGGAGGGACCAGCCTTCGCTGAAAATGAGGGGATACCTCTCATTTTAATCTCTTTCTTTCTTTGAATTTTCCTGGAGAGTCTCTAATCCAGTGGAGCAAAGTTGAATTTTATCTCAAACCTTAAACAACTGACTATGATCATCTCCATCTTGGCAGGATCACAAGTTCAGTAGGAGAGAGCTAGAGAGGCCCTGTAGCAGGCACGTTGTCCTCTGACTGTACCTGGTTTTGTCCTGGGACCATAGCCATGCTGAAAGCTGAGAGCATCTCCCTGTGAAAGAAATGGGATCTGAGCAGGAGCAGAAAGATGCAGCTGATGCCTCCCTGATGGTCTCTGCCCTGGACCCTCCATCCAAAGACACTTTTCTGATGATGGATGCATGGATTTGGCTCCAGACCCTGCTCAGAAGACAGTTTGAATCTGGATGTCCTGGGGTGCCAAGAGAGCACAGGACCCAGCTGGAGGTGAGAGACCAAGGCTGGACACAAACTCAAATGTATCTCCCTCTTTCCTTCCCCGTCCCCATCCCATGCTCACATCTGCCTCCACCCGGGTACTTAGATTTAACAGCTGGGACACTTTCTGAGGACATCAACCTCTATAGACACTGAAGCCCCACCCATCTTTTGAAATCCATCCATCTGCCTCCCCCAGAAAGTCTATAGTTCCCCCTGCAACTCAAAGATCTCGTCTCTAGGCGACAGGCTCTGTTCAATAGGTTCACTTGGCTCTGTAGACACCCTGCTGGCATGTTCAGATGGAATCAGGAGCTATGTCCTAGGATGTTTCTGGTTCCTGCTGGGTTTCACTTGGTTTCTGCTAGAGGCCATCATGTGCAGATAAGTAATAGCTCCTATGGAAGAGACTTCCTGGGCTGAAAGGGTCCAGCCTGGGTCCAAGAGACTGTGGTGTTCTCTCACTACTCCCTTTCCCCTGAGAGGCAGGATGGCATAATAGGTGGTTACTATGGGGTCCATTGTCTAACTGCCCAGTGGCCAAATTCACCCTATCACTTACGAGCTGTGTGGCCTCAGGAGTATGAACTGACATCATTCAGGGTCAAGCAGTAGAAGTTCTACCTACCAAGAGAAGGAGATGATCCAGAGGCAGGCTCACTGAGTCTGGAAACTTCTACCCTTGGCGGGAAGGGGCGGCAGGGGGGTGTTGGGGTGCAAAAATGACCCAGCGACCTAAAGGAGGAACTGGACATGGTCCTGTTGACCATCAGTGGCACTGCAGCAACGTCCTGTCTTATCACATAGGCTGGGACAAAGGTCATTCCCACAAAATGCATTTCTGCCTAAAAGAAAATTGAGCTACTTGCAACAGCATGGATGCAACTAGAGATGATCATGCCGCATGAAATAAGTCAGACAGAGAAAGACAAATACTATATATCACTTACATGTGGCATCTAAAACAGGATGCAAATGAACGTATCTATGAGACAGAACAAACTCACAGAGAACTCTTGGTTGCCAAGATGGGGAGTGGGTGGCAGAGGAACAGATTGGGAGTTTGGGATTAGTAGATGCAAACTGTTGTAGAGAGAATGGACAAACATGGCTACAGCATAGCACAAGAGCTGTATTCAATATCCTGGTATAAACAGTGATGAGAAAGAAAAAGAAATGAAATTGATGGCCTAACCTAGAATCTTCTTGAGGAAACAAGATTTATGTTATTCGAAAACGAAGGGAGGATAAAACCTGCCAATTCCCCCTTTAGGATTTGCCTTTAATTAAAAAAAAATTACTCATAGGTACACAAAGGCCTTAAGAGCATCCTTCCATCTTTATCTTTGACCTCCACTTCACAAGCCTGGCATTCCCATTAAAATCCTCTTTCATAAAAATCGGTTTTCAAAGCAGATTGACAAGAGAGACCTTAGTGATAGATGATACTGTCCTTTGTAACCGAAGCCATTTCTGTTGATACTGCTACAATCAGCAACCACAAATGAGCTCATAAAATCAGCCGTTTCCCTCATTCAGGCCAGACACCTGAGACCTTTATAATCCCATGCCTGACCATCTGTTGACAGGGGCTGGCTCTGCATATAATTCAATCAACCAGCCGACAGGCCAGAAAGTACATGCTGAGTCCAAGGTATGCTCAGCTTTACGCTGGGAGTCAGGGGATGCTGAAGTGGTATATCCATGTTTTCCCAGGTAGTCACTGAGAACCCATGATTTCTGTGGCACCCACCTTTCTAGATACTAGGGGATAGGGAGGTAAATGCAAATAAACGGTTACAGCATAGCAGGAGAGACAGGTGATAAATAAAGAGATTATTTCAGATAATGGTGAGTGTTATGGAAAAAATTCAACCAGGTAATGACGCAGTCACCAAGGAGAGTGTGATTGATAAGGTGGTATAAAAGTTGGTCTTCACCCACAATGGGTTACATTCTAATGAAGGAGAGCTCCTGACTCAACAACGGTGAGTCCAAAGCAACACACTTTAGTGTGGTCGAGGCCATCAGGGATGCGAACTTCATAGGAAAGGATGGGAGACAGGGACAGTGATATTACTTGAGATGCATCCAGGAGGAGAGTGTCCTGGAACCAGTCCTGAACTACAAGTAATTCAGAGAGAGTTAGCAAAAGCCAGCCCCTTTCGTGAGCCAGATCTTATCATACCCATTTTACCAAGGGGGAGACTGAGGCTTGGAGAAATTAAGTGACTTGCTCAAGGTTTGCTGCTGGTCAGGAATAGTGCCAAGTCTTGGCTACCCAGTGCTCATGAAAATCTGATGCCATTGCCCTTCAGATGAGCACTCAGCACCCAAATTTTAGAGAACAAGGTCTTAAGCATTATCTTTCCATGCCTTATATGGCAGGAAAGATGAGAGGAGTTCTCCTGACAACATCAGGCCTCTGTAAAATTGGCAGCTCCAGCTCTAGCAGCACCAGTGGCTTCTGTCGGGCTCAGCTGGCTGCCTCCCCTCGCAGGATCTGAGCTCACCTGAGTGACAGCTCTGTGGCTGCTCAGCTGGCAACCACAGTAGCAGCTTTAGGTGATAAAACAGACAGGGGCGCAGCTTGTCAAAGAACTCCCAGTTCCACTGTCATCACTAAACACATGTAACTCTCCCTCAGCCATCACACACCAGCTCCCAGTCACCAGGAAAGGTAACCAAGAATGGCATCTGCCCAGAGGTCAAGAGGGTAGCTTGGTTGGAGACGACCAGCCTGAGCAACCCAGGGAGTGGGACTCTGGCTGTTTAGTGTTTAGGATATGCTTTTACTTCAACTTTCTTATTTATTTACTTTATTTATTTTTAATTGGAGGATAATTACAATATTGTGATGATTTTTGCCATATATCAACATGAATCGGCCATAGGCCAAAGGAGACACGTGTCTCCTCCCTTTGATTGCCCCTCCCTCGCCAACCCATACCTCTAGGTTGTCAGCAAGCACTGGTTTTGGGTTCATTGAGTTATAACTTACACACACTGGAATGCATCTCTTTTCATCGAGTTCAATGAATTTCAACAAATGTACATAGTCATACACTCAAGGATATGAGTGCTTCCAACAGGTCCATCTGTAAAATGTCCTACTACCCAACCATAGTGACCTCACCACCTGCATGGTGGCCCAGAGAACCCTCTTAGATGTTTGAGAACAGACAGTTTCGACCCCCTGCCCCTGATAGACACTGTACTATCTGGGCCGCCTACGGTCCCTAAGAAACCGTTCAGCCAAAGATCTCTGTTCATCCACCAGCTGACAGCCAAGGCCCTCTGTTGGGGAAAGAAGTAGTCTCGTTCAGACTGCAGAGGCAACACTAGACCTTTGACTGAACAGACGCCCTGAAAGGAGTTACATGCCCAGCTGCACAAACTGAAAACAGGTCTTGGGAACCAACAGATAAGGAAGGGAGTAAGCCATGAAGCTTTCTGGGCATGGGAATCTGGCCAGTTCCCAGGGATCAGCAAACATTCTGCGACTTACGACTAGAAATGCAAGCATTTAACGTAATAGCCAGAACTGCATCTTTGCATGTAAGCTGATGATTACCAGCTAAGCCGTAAGGAATCCCACTTTTATCACCAAGCTGTAAGCTTTCTGGGACTCCTTCAGATGGTGCTCTGAGGTCTCACCCGTGAGGTGGACACACTATCTGAGACTTTTCAACTGGGGACTCCAGTTTGCTGTTTGAGGGACCTCCTACTTTGCTTGAATCTGGATTTAAGTGTTTCCCCAAATTTGCTGATGTGTGTTTGACTTCATTTTGTTAATATATTGTTTGCATATCTTTGGGGCTTCCTTAATAACTCAGTTGGTAAAGAATCCACCTGCAATGCAGGAGACACCAGTTTGATTCCTGGGTCAGGAAGATCCTCTGAAGAAGGGATAGATTACCCACTCCAGAAGGGATAGACTGCCCACTATTCTTGGGCTTCCCTTGTGGCTCAGTTGGTAAAGAATCCTCCTGCAGTGCAGGAGACCTGGGTTCGATCCCTGGATTGGGAAGATTCCCCTGGAGAAGGGAAAGACTATCCACTCCAGTATTCTACCCTGGAGAATTCCATCAACTGGGACTGGGGACTCTCGTTTGGATCTAGACATGTTTCCCCAGTTTGGAGATGCATACATTTGCTTCTTACTACACTGTTGGTTGCTTTTGAACTGCGGTGTTGGAGAAGAATCCTAAGAGTCCCTTGGACTGCAAGGAGATCCAACCAGTCCATTAGCCCTGAGATTTCTTTGGAAGGAATGATGCTGAAGCTGAAACTCCAGTACTCTGGCCACCTCATGCGAAGAGTTGACTCATTGGAAAATACTTTGATGCTGGGAGGGATTGGGGGCAGGAGGAGAAGGGGACGACAGAGGATGAGATGGCTGGATGGCATCACTGACTTGATGGACATTGAGTTTGAGTGAACTCCAGGAGTTGGTGATGGACAGGGTCACCTGGCATGCTGCAATTCATGGGGTTGCAAAGAGTCGGACACTACTGAGCAACTGAACTGAACTGATACTATTGGTGTACTGGGAACTGTTTCCCCAATTTAGTGATTATAATTATATATATACACACATATGTAATCATTCTTCTATTATATTACTTACCCTCATATGTAACTTACTATAAACATAATAAACTTCTTTATTTCTTACCAAAGCGTAGAGTGATTATTTTGCCAGTGAATCCTCTAAACCTGAAACCAAAAGTAAGTCGTTCAACAGACCATAAATCTCTCAGAACATCTCTCAAGCTCTGGCTACCTGAAAGGCAGCAGAGTGAGTGCAGAGGAGCCCTAACTCAGCAGCCAGAATGCAAATCCCATCCCACCCCTTCCCCATAGCTCAGCTTCCCCTGCCCGGCATGGAGAGCGTTCAGTAGCTCCTCATACAGACATCATAAGATGCCCTGAGATGTGTGAGATGTCTGTAAGTGTGGCACAGAGTAAATAGTGAGTGTTACAGAAGCACTACCTTCATCTGTGGACCCAGATATGAACAGAGAGGGGCCCCGTCATTACATAGAGGTAAGGGAAGAAAAAAGGCATTTGATCAGGACAAAATGATTGACTTAGTGGATTGGGTTCTTGGCTTCCTACTTTATCATCAGAGAAGAAAACAGGCTGTTCAGTTGGCTGTTGATGTCCAGGAAATAGAAAGTTATGAGTAGGTAGGGTTGGGGATGAAGTAGATATTAGAGGTGGGACCTAATCCCTTTGACCATACCTGACCAGGGCCTCCTGGAACTCCCAGTTGACAGGATTAATGTCCTTTGGTGATTTCTTTTTTAAACAGCTATTTTTATTTATTTATATATTTGGCTGCACTGGGTCTCAGTTGCAGCTTGTGGGACCTAGTTCCCTGACCAAGGATGGAACTCTGGCCCTTGCATTGAGAGCATGGAGTCTTAGCCACTGGACCACCAGGAAGTTCCCTCCTTTGGTAATTTCTTTTTTCAATATTTTTTAATTTATATATTTGGCTGCACCAGGGATTATTTGTGACATGTGGGACCTAGTTCCCTAACCAGCGATCAGACCCAGGCCCCCTGCTTTGGGTATTGGGAGCACAGAGTCTTAGCCACTGGACAGTCAGAAAAGCCCCTCCTTTGGTAATTTCTTGTCTCAGAAACCATATCAGGGCTGGGTCATTCCTTCTGTGACCAAACCCAGGAGGAGTCCCTGAGCCCACATCAGGAAAACAGATTTGAGCAGAAAAATCGCAGGATTTCCTGGAATGGATAAATCCCCCAACATAGATTAAAGTGTAAGCATGACAAAAGGCCAGGGCTTACCCCTCATAGCTATACCTGGATGAACTTTTGCATCCCTAAAGAGTAAGGTCTAGAGGAGGAAGCCAATGTCATCGGAAAAGGGAAAGTTCAGCGTGGCCCACAGCCACCAGTCAAGGTAGAGAGCATGGTCAGCCCCTAGACATCTAACAGGATCTCAGATCTCAGATCATTGCCCACTGCCAACATCTCTATCTGCTCATCTGTCTGCCTGCTGTGACCTAAGAGGCCATGGACCTGGTTCTTCTCAGCCTCTAGCATCCAGATCTACTCTTGCCACAGAGCAGGCCCAGCAAATGTTTATGGAAGAGACGAACAAGGGAAAAATAAACAAAGATGTCTATGGTTCATCATTATCTATGTGTGTTTATGTCAGAAAACACAGTGGCACAGGCTACAGTGTCACCAGGACTTGGTCTAATGCAAAGCAGGCATCAACACACACTTGGTGAATTAATCCAAATTAACGAGGATTCCACTGGGAGGTGTCATTTCTAGAATTTCCTCAGTGGCTGAAGTCTGTATCTTGGAACTCTACTAAGTATAGAAGTGTCATTAAAATTTTAGTGTGTATATGTCAGGTTTAAAACTTCCCCTTTGCTGCTACAGTTGGCTGTTGTTTTTATTTCATCCCTAAGTCATGTCTGACTCTTTGCAACCCCATGGACTAGAGCCCACCAGGCTTCTTTGTGCATGGGATTTCCCAGGCAAGAATACTGGAGTGAGTTGTCATTTTCTTTTCCAACAGGTCTTCCTGACCCAGGGATTGAACCCGTATCTCCTGCATTGGCACATTGGCAGGCAGATTCTTAACCACTGAGATACCAGGGAAACCCAAATTTGGAGGCGGCTGCTGCTGCTGCTGCTGCTGCTGCTGCTGCTGCTGCTGCATCACTTCAGTCATGTCAGACTCTATGCAACCCTATAGACAGCAGCCCATCAGGGTCCCTCATCTACTCTCATCAAATACTGTGGAGAATATGAAACAAATTAAGATCACTGGTTGGCTGTGCTTTCTATTAGTAGTACAAAAAATAATGTCTTTGTGGGAGCAAAATCAAAGTATGCTTTCATTTTGTTACCAGCCATATATTAAATTTTCTCATCTTACAAGTAATTCACTGTATGCAAAAAAAATATGTATTTTTAGATCTTCTCATCAAACTGCATTGAGACTTCATGCTGCAAAATGATTATTAAACTATTGTGTATACATATAAAGATCACTGGCCATTTGCGCATAATATATATCTTCAGTTCAGTTCAGTCGCTCAGTCGTGTCCAACTCTTTGTGACCCTATGAATCTCAGCACACCAGGCCTCCCTGTCCATCACCAACTCCCAGAGTTCACTTAAACTCCTGTCCATTGGGTCAGTGATGCCATCCAGCCATCTCATCCTCTGTCGTCCCCTTCTCCTCCTGCTCCCAATCCCTCCCAGGATCAGAGTCTTTTCCAATGAGTCAACTCTTCGCGTGAGGTGGCCAAAGTACTGGAGTTTCAGCTTTAGCATCATTTCTTCCAATGAACACCGAGGACTGATCTCCTTTAGATGGACTGGTTGGATCTCCTTGAAGTCCAAGGGACTCTCAAGAGTCTTCTCCAACACCACAGCTCAAAAGCATCAATTCTTTGGCATTCAGCTTTCTTCACAGTCCAACTCTCATATCCATACATGACCACTGGAAAAAACATAGCCTTGACTAGACGGACCTTTGTTGGCAAAGTAATGTCTCTGCTTTTTACTATGTTATCTAGGTTAGTCATAACTTTCCTTCCAAGGAGCAAGCGTCTTTTACTTTCATGGCTGCAATCACCATCTGCAGTGATTTTGGAGTCCAAAAAATAAAGTCTATCACTGCTTCCACTGTTTCCCCATCTATTTCCCATGAAGTGATAGGACTGGATGCCATGATCTTAGTTTTCTGAATGTTGAGCTTTAAGCCAACTTTTTCACTCTCCTCTTTCACTTTCATCAAGAGGCTTTTCAGTTTGTCTTCAGTTTCTGCCATAAGGGTGGTGCCATCGGCATATCTGAGGTTACTGATATTTCTCCCAGCAATCTTGATTCCAGCTTGTGCTTCTTCCAGCCCAGCGTTTCTCATGATGCACTCTGAATATAAGTCAAATAAGCAGGATGACAATATACAGCCTTGACATACTCCTTTTCCTATTTGGAACCAGTCTGTTGTTTCATGCCCAGTTCTAACTATTGCTTCCTGACCTGCATATAGGTATCTCAAGAGGCAGGTCAGGTGGTCTGGTATTCCCATCTCTTGAAGAATTTTTCACAGTTTATTGTGATCCACATAGTCAAAGGCTTTGGCATAGTCAATAAAGCAGAAATAGATGTTTTTCTGAAACTCTCTTGCTTTTTCCATGATCCAGCGAATGTTGGCAATTTGATCTCTGGTTCCTCTACCTTTTCTAAAACTAACTTGAACATCTGGAAGTTCACAGTTCACACATTGCTGAAGCCTGGCTTGGAGAATTTTTCAGCATTACTTAGAGGTTTATAAAATGTTTTATCAGCTATTGTTCCCTCTTTTCCTTGGCTACCAGGAAGCTTAGCACCAATGTAAAGTCTATAAAACTTGACATTTTTATTGCCCTCTGTGTTTCTATATGCTGAACTTATAAATATAATTCACTTTCCTACCTTGATTGTCATTCTTGCCTGATTTTCTCACCTGTTTACTTTCTCTTATTTTTCTGTAAGTCCCATCAATTCTATTGGTGAGGATAGGTATAAATAGACAGATAGGTTAATAGTAGATAAACATATACATGTATGCATATATATGCTTTATAATGTCCAGATTCATTTTATACTTCGCACAAAATTAATTGAATCTGTTCCAATTCCCTGATTATATGGTTTATATAATTTCAAAGCCCTGTCTCTAATTTCCACCAAGTCTCAAGAAAACTTTCAGTGAGCTCCCTCTCTGATGTCCATGGGAAATCCAATATCCTCCAGCTTTTGTGAATTTAGTCAACTTTATCAAAGACCCTGATATTCAAGGATCAATTTCCATGGGGAGTTGTTGATAACCCACCACTCACATGCTTTGTTATGAGATGAATGTTTGTAACACCGTCAAAATTCATATGTTGAAACCCAGCCCCTAGTGCAGCTGCATTTGGAAACCAGGCTTCCAAAGAAAATTAAGTAAAGTCATGAGGATGGGGCCCTGAGCTGGTAGGATTAGTGTCCTCATGAGAAGAAACCTCAGAGAGACCCTCCCCCCAGCCTCCACCCTCTCATGAGGGCACAGGGTGAGATGGCAGCTTCCAACAAACCAGTATGTGGGTCCTCACCAGAAAGTGAATTACCTGGCAACTTGGTCTTGGATTCTTAGCCTCCAAAACAGTGAGAAAATAAATATCTGCGATTTAACACCCAGTCTGTGGTAAGTCATTATAGCAGCCCAGTAAGACTAACACCGCCTCCATCCTCATCTCTCCATCTTCCATGTTTTTCTTCCTCTAGGATCACCTCTTATCACCTTCTTGTTTGTTTTTTGGCCAGTTCAGCCACTACATTCTGGTGGTAGAGGATGAGGTCTATCCCAAGAGACTTTTGGAAATAATTCTTCCAAGTGAATACAATGCTCTTCCTGAATGGAGTTCTGGTGCATACACTTGTCTCTGCTTTCTGACCTCTCATTAGATAAAATGTATTATTTCCAGTTGGCTTCCATGATGGCAGACAGTAAAGAATCTGCCTGCAATGCAGAAGACCTGGGTTTGATCCTTGTGTCTGGAAGATCTCCTGGAGAAGGGAATGGCTACCCACTTCAGCGGTCTTGCCTGGAGAATTCCATGGCCAGAAGAGCCTGGTAGGTTGGCCTAGAAGCCCAGAGCTCTCTCAGTCTAGTATTTATTTAGACTTTGGGGTCTGAGTGAGGCACAAGTCTGTCTTGAGACTTGAGGCACAAGAAGGACCAGAGGCACTAGTCTCTCTTCTGGGATCAAGTATTAATAATATCACCTAGTTAGAAAAGCTCATCAATATGCCAAGATTGCCTAAAAATATGCTGCTTTGACCCCAGCATCTATTTACCAATCCAACCAAGAGCTGTGTGGACACATTAATTCACAGGATACAAATAGAAATACATGAAAAATCTGGATTAGCCAGTAATGGACCATCCTGATTAGTTGGGCATACTTGGAATTGTGTGCAGAAAATTGCTCTTATTTTCTCACTAATTAGGGAAGAAATAAATAAAATAAGTCCTCTATCCAACTCATAGCAAGTAATAGTGGTAGAAATAGGCCAGTTCAGTTCAGTTCAGTCACTCAGTCATGTCCAACTCTTTGCAACCCCATGAATCACAGCATGCCAGGCCTCCCTGTCCATCACCAACTCCCAGAGTTCACCCAAACTCATGTGCTTTGAGTCAGTGATACCATCCAGCCATCTCATCCTCTGTCATCCCCTTCTCCTCCTGACCCTAGTCCCTACCAGCATCAGGGTCTTTTCCAATGAGTCAACTCTTCACAAGAGGTGGCCAAAGTACTGGACTTTCAGCCTCAGCATCAGCCCTTCCAATGAATACTCAGGACTGGTCTCCTTTAGGATGGATTGGTTGGATCTCCTTGCAGTCCAAGGGACTCTCAAGAGTCTTCTCCAACACCACAGTTCAAAAGCATCAACTCTTTGGCACTCAGCTTTCTTCACAGTCCAACTCTCACATTCATACATGACCACTGGATGAATGGTGGTCATAGCTTTGGCTAGACAGACCTTTGTTGGCAAAGTAATGTCTCTGCTTTTCAATACGCTATCTAGGTTGGTCATAACTTTCTTTCCAAGGAATAAACATGTTTTAATTTCATGGCTGCAATCACCATCTGCAGTGATTTTGGAGCCCCCCAAAATAAAATCTGACACTGTTTCCACTGTTTCCCCCAAAGCAAGAGAGTTCCAGAAAAAAAAACATGTATTTCTGCTTTATTGACTATGCCAAAGCCTTTGACTATGTGGATCACAATAAACTGTGGAAAATTCTGAAAGACATGGGAATACCAGACCACCTGACCTACCTCTTGAGAAACCTATATACAGGTCAGGAAGCAATAGTTAGAACTGGGCATGAAACAACAGACTGGTTCCAAATAGGAAAAAGAGTATGTCAAGGCTGTATATTGTCACCCTGCTTATTTAACTTCTATGCAGAGTACATCATGAGAAACGCTGGACTGGAAGAAGCACAAGCTGGAATCAAGATTGCCAGGAGAAATATCAATCACCTCAGATATGCAGATGACACCACCCTTATGGCAGAAAGTGAAGAGGAAACTAAAGAACCTCTTGATGAAAGTGAAAGAAGAGAGTCAAAAAGTTGGCTTAAAGCTCAACATTAAGAAAACGAAGATCATGGTTCCCATGATCTGGGAACCCATCTGGGTTCCCATCTGGTCCCATCACTTCATGGCAAATAGACGGGGAAACAGTGGAAACAGTGGTAGAAATAATCAGCTCTGAATAAAGCTGGCAGTGGTTAACACTGCACATGGTAAAATCTGACCCAGAAAAATTGTACTTTGTAGAATTAATGACAACAAAGAAAATTCGCAATGACAGGACCCATATTCAGTAAAATTTCTTATTAATAATAAAGCTGGCAAACAAATTAAATCTTCAGAACCAAAGAAAATTATATGAAAAAAATAAAGAATTGATTTAGATAAAAATAATTTCAGGGAAATAAATGTGGAAACAATTGGAGGCAGTTTAACTGCACTTCACAGAAAATTGACCAAGAAATTAAATTGGATAATAGGGTTTAATCTGAAAAATACATTTTCAATGAATATTCCTTGGTATAGGTATAATTATTATTAAAATATTTGTATTAAAAACACTGAGTTTAAGGAAAGGAGGATCTGGAATGTGGTTCCTGGGTCCAGATACAGACAAAGTAGACAAGTTTTGTTTTGTTTTTATTCGAGTATAGTTGCTTTACAATGTTATTAGTTTCTGCTATACAGCAAAGTGATCCCCTTTGTCATCACAGAGCATTAGGTAGAATTTCTTGTGCTATACAGTAGATCCTCATTAGTTATCTCTTGTATACACAGTAGTGTACGCTTGCAATCATGACCACATCTGAAGCAACGTTCTACACTCAGTTAACAGCTGTAGAAACAAAATCTATTTAATTATATTAAAAGTAGGTATCTCAGCCTCTTTGGCCTGCCTAGTCAATGCACTGCCCTTCAGAATGTCCTTCCAGGTTCATATTTATCTCTCCATATCATTTTTTTTCCTGGCTCAGCCAGAGCATAGATCATTACCTTTACCACCAGACCCTCCACCCACAAAATCTAACATCTTCCCCACACTGGGAAGTCCCATTCAGAACAGTAAGTGGCTCACATTTGTCAGCTAGAGTCCTCTTGAACATAATGTAAATGTCTTTATTTTGGAACTGTGTGGAGGGAACAGCAACTGATTATGAAGCACCTGAGGATCACATCATTGTTGTTTCAAAACACTTTGCAGGTTTGCTTCTGAAAAAAAAAAATGTTCAAATGGGGGAAAGGATAAGTGCTTCTTATGTTTTGTCCCTCTAGACCTCATAGAAACTTCACCCAATGTTAAGCATCATTACTTGTTTAGATATCTGTCCCTTTCATTAGTGGTGAGCCCCATGAAGAGTTGGATGGGTCTCCATCCCAGAGCCATGTCTGACACAGGACGAACATTCACCTGTGTTTCCTGAGTGAAAAGGTGAGATCAGGGACCCCAAAGATAGTGACAGAAAAGTAATAGATTTTTTTTCAAAGAATAGAAGTTTTATAGTCTTAAATGACTTTAGTAGCAGTGGGATGCAAGCTCCACATCATTTAGACTTCATGCATAAAACAAGGAGAACATATTCAAGTGAATTAAATGCATTGCTTTAAACCAGCCAGAAGCAGTTGGCCACTTGAAGACAAAAAGTACCAAGAGGACAGTTTGTAAAACATCCAGATCCATGAATGTGTTCCAAGCACATAGCATGCATGATCCCACTGAACAGCAGCCCACCTCTAGAGCAGCCCATGTCACAGAATGTGGACTGAATCTCAGAAAGGTAGTTTGCATGAGCAAGATACAAAATTAAATCTAATTCATGGTTATAAATCGCAGCTCTGCATGAGAGCAACAGAAGGACTTTTTTAGAATAACTGTTCAAACCCTATCCCATTGAGGCTGTCACTTAGTGGGTCTGGAGTGAGTGCAAGCATTTGTGATGTTTAGAAAGCTCCCCAGGCAGTGCTGATACTCAGAAAGTTGGGCACATCAGGTTCATCTGGAGAGCTTTTAAAACGCTACTGTGGGGACCTTGACAGACCAGTTCAATCCGAATCTCCAGCAGGAGCCAGAGCTTAGGGATTTCTAACAGGCAGGGTGAGCCCTCCTAGGAGCCAAAGGCTGCACTCATTCTTCTGCATCTCATGTCCCTGAGATGAAGGAGTGATCAGGAAGAGTCTTTGGCCATGACTGCAGCACAAGCATATGAATCTGGTGTTAAGCAGCAGATGCTGTTGTCTGTCTCTGAAGAGAAATCCGCAGGTTCTAACCTGTGAGGCCCTGGGGAGCAGGAACCATATTGTCTGCATCTCAGTACCCCGACAGCTCACCGGGAGTGAATGCTGTTAATTGTTCCTAAATACTGCCATTTGCTACAGACATTCCATCACAAGCCTAACAGGAGCATCGCAATAAAGCAACATCAGCTTCCTGGGAGGGATGGGGGAGCAGCGGGGCCCTGCTGCTGCTCCAGACATTCCCATCTGGCTCTCAGGGTCCTGGGCAAACTCTGCTTCTGAAAACACCACGATACCATGAGCCAATGTGCAGCCACGCTTATAGGTCAAGCAGACCCATCGTTTCAGCCAGCATCTGCCTAGAGCACCTCACGGGAACAGCTCGGTGCCAAATGCCTGGTCCACCACCTGGCAGGAGGTGATAGAAAGCCCTGGATCCGCCCAGCTTCACCTGGAGGCTTCATTCAGTGCAGATGGCTGATGGTTGAGCTGGACTTTGGAGCCTCCTGCGACAGTGTGTTCAGGTTTCTTGAACTCTTTGGAAAGTCAGTTCTCTCTCTTCCAGGCCTCTGATAGGCTTCTGTTGGAGAGGCACGGGGGCTTGGAAGTGAAGGTGAGAAACTGATAGGATGGGCATGCTTTCCTCATGGCCAGCCCTTCATCTTGAATGAGGAATGGCCAGCACTGGAACCACCAGGACCTGCCAGCTGCAGATGGGCAGCTCACAAGGAGCAGGGCCCCAGGCATGGCCCTGTCAGTGGTACCCTGCCAGGTGAGATGTGCACAGCACCAGAGAGGGGTTACATGAGAGACAGGGAGCAGAGCACCAGGTCACAGGCCTGGGGTAGACTCCAACACTGCTGTCTACTAGCTATGACCTTGGACAAATGAACTTCTTTGCACCTCTGTTTCTGCCTTTTTGCAAAGGAGATTAGGATACCTACCTTACATTGCTGCAACTATTAGGAGAGGATGGCAGCACGCCCAGCTCATAGCAGGCACCAGTAAGCAATAGCTCTTACCATCACCCTGAGATGCTCTGTGCTCAGTACCTGCTTACGAAATATCCGTGATTTATATGAATGGGAGGATGGATGAATTCATAAACAGGAAATTTATAGAGAAACAACTCTTCTGAGAAAGAATAAATATGCTTAGCCCAGTTTGTAGAGGTCAAAATGCAGAATTTAACACAATGGAAAACAATATTGAGGTTCCTTGGAAAACTAAAAACATGATTCCCGTATGATCCAGCAATCCCCTTCCTGGGCATATATCTGGACAAAACTAATTATACTATCAAAAAGATATATGTACCCCAGTGCTCATAACAGGCCCCACTGAGATTCTAAGGGGCCCGGCTTACCTGCTAAGCATCCACGTGCACTATGTGACACACCACTGGGGAGCCTAGGAGCCTAGCGCATGGACAACAATTTAACACCAGCCAACCAGCAATTGGCTGAGTTACAGGTAATTCATTTATTCACCATCACAATTACATTTTGAATTTCTACAAGATGCCAGGCACTGTTCTCTCTACTGAAAGTACATAATGGCCTATCTTCATGGAGTTTACATTGTAATGGGAGGAGTCAGAAAATAAGCTAATAAATAAGAAAGTCTAAAATACATTTGGTACTGATAGGTACCATTTAAAAAGAATGTGGTATATACATGTCAATCCTGATCTCCCAATCCATCCCACCCACGTCCCCCTCAGTATCCATACATTTGTTCTTTATGTCTGTGTCTCTATTTCTGCTTTGCAAATACGTTCATCTATACCATTTTTCTAGATTCCACATATATGCATTAACATACAATATTTGTTTTTCTCTTTCTGACGTACTTCGCTCTGTATGACAATCTCTAGGTCCACCATGTCTCTGCAAATGGCACAATTTCATTCCTTTTCGTGGTTGAGTAATATTCCATTGTATATATTTACCACATTTTCTTTATCCATTCCTCTGTTCTTGGACATTTAGGTTGCTTCCATGTCCTGGCTGTAAATAGTGCTGCTATGAACTTTGGTATGCATGCATCTCTTTGAATTATGGTTTTCTCTGGATGTATGTGCAGGGAATTCTATTCAATGTCCTGTGGTAACCTAAATAGGAAGGAACTGCAAGAAAGAGAGGATATGTGTATATGTGTAGCTGAGTCACCTTGCTGTATAGCAGAAACTAACACATTATAAAGCAATCATATTCCAATTAAACAAATAAAATGCAATATAGGGAGATGGAGAAAGAAGAATTGGCTGGTTTCCACAGAACAGGTAGCCAAGGTCTCTCTGATGAGGCAGCTTTGAAGCAAAGATTTCACCATAGTGAGGATGTGAACGAGGTGGCTGGACCTGGGGCAGGGGTCGGGAGGGAATCTGGGCTTGCATCGTCTGTGGAGAGCAGGGAAAGATGCCAAACAGGGAACCAAGCAAGATTACTGGCAGGGCCTCATAGGCTCAGTAGGGACTGGAGATTTCTTCTCAGTTGATGGAGCCCCTTGGTGGGCTCAAACAGGGGAAAGGAACCATCTGCCTGGAAGATTTGGTCCCACTTCTCTGTCTGCTATTTAGGGGACATTCTGTGAGGGTGAGGAAGGAAGCAAACTAACCAGCTGTTATCAAAATTTGAACACATGAATTTAATCCATGCGACAACACTATGAAGGAACTGTTGTTTTCCTCATTTTATAGGGGCTTCCCAAGTGGCACTAGTGATAAAGAACCCACCTGCCAATGTAAGGGACGTAAGAGATGCGGGTTCGATCCCTAGGTTAGGAAGATCCACTGGGCAAGGGCATGGAAACCCACTCCAATATTCTTGCCTAGAGAATCCTGGTGAGCAGAGGAGCCTGGCAGGCTATAGTCCATGGAGTCGCAAAGAGTCAGACACAATGAAGCAACTGAGCATGCACACACATAGGTGGAAAGGGTAAGAAACTTGCACAGTATTGCACAGCCAGGGAGCAGTCAGGCCAGGATTTAAAGCAGGCAACCTGGCTCCTGGGTCCTTGGTGATAAGCCTTGTGCTATACAAACCCATCCAGCATAACCTACTGGGGATCAGCAGGCAAAAAATCTGTCTTCCTAACATAAGGAAGTGATAACTCATTCATCTAGAAACCCTGGAATAATAAAATAGGTAACTAATAAGGCACTACTGTATAACACAGGGAAACCTACTCAATACTCTGTAAAGGCCTATGTTGGGAAAGAATCTAACAAAGAGAAGATATATATATAGATTGATAGATAGATACACACACACATATATAAACAGACTCACTTTGCTATACTGAAAATAACACAACACTGTAAGTCAACTATACTCCAATAAATTTTTTTAAGTCCTTGGGTAAATATATAGACAAAAGATTCAATTATTTCTTTAGTTATTTTTTATCTATTTCTATATCTCTTAATTTTGCTAAGGCTCAACTAAGAAATGAGAATGTTAACATGAACAAAGTTTATGATACCTTATTCCTATAATATCCCTGTGAATCATGTATTCTAATCACCATTTCACAGATGAGGAAACTGACACTCAAACAATTTTAAGTAATAAGTCCAGGGACCCATGGTACCATCTTTCTAAAGTGATGGCCTCTGAGCTGTCAACATTCTCAGACTGGGAACAAGAAAGTCTCAGTAAGCTGTTCCCAAGACAATGTTCAACTGAGGTGCTGCAGCTGCCAAATATACCAGCAAATCGCTGGCTGCATCTGGAGGGCAGCCTGAAAACCTGAGAAGAGATATGACCACTCCCTCTTGTAAAACTGCTCTTCCCTTACCTTCACTGTGATAGAACAAAACTGCAGAAGGGCAACTGCCCTGAGCAAAGAAAGCAAACCTGGTTCTCTTACACTCAGCATTTCCTGAGCCCCTAAAATTGCCATGAAAAATCTAAGAGCTTCTCTCATCATACAGTCTTATAAGAACAAGAATCAGTTCAGTTCAGTTCAGTTCAGTCGCTCAGTCATGTCCAACTGCAACTCCATGAATTGCAGCACACCAGGCCTCCCTGTCCATCACCATCTCCCGGAGTTCACTCAGACTCACGTCCATCGAGTCGGTAATGCCATCCAACCATCTCATCCTCTGTCGTCCCCTTCTCCTCCTGCCCCCAATCCCTCCCAGCATCAGAGTCTTTTCCAATGAGTCAACTCTTCGCATGAGGTGGCCAAAGTACTGGAGTTTCAGCTTTAGCATCATTCCTTCCAAAGAAATTGCAGGGCTGATCTCCTTTAAAATGGACTGGTTGGATGTCCTTGCAGTACAAGGGACTCTCCAATAACATAGTTCAAAAGCATAAATTCTTTGGCGCTCAGCTTTCTTCACAGTCCAACCTCTCACATCCATACATGACCAATGGAAAAACCATAGCCTTGGCTAGACGGACCTTTGTTGGCAAAGTAATGTCTCTGCTTTTCAATATACTATCTAGGTTGGTCGTAACTTTTCTTTCAAGGAGTAAGTGTCTTTTAATTTCATGGCTGCATTCACCATCTGCAGTGATTTTGGAGCCCAGAAAATAAAGTCTGACACTGTTTCCACTGTTTCCCCATCTATTGGCAAGAATACACAGAAGAACTGTACAAAAATGATCTTCACGACCCAGATAATCACGATGGTGCGCTCACTCACCTAGAGCCAGACATCCTGGAATGTGAAGTCAAGTGGGCCTTAGAAAGCATCACTATGAACAAAATTGGGGAGGTGATGGAATTCCAGTTGAGCTATTTCAAATCCTGAAAGATGATGTTGTGAAAGTGCTGCACTCAATATGCCAGCAAATTTGGAAAACTCAGCAGTGGCCACAGGACTGGAAAAGGTCAGTTTTCATTCCAATCCCAAAGAAAGGCAATGCCAAAGAATGCTCAAACTACTGCACAATTGCACTCATCTCACATGCTAGTAAAGTAATGCTCAAAATTATCCAAGCCAGGCTTCAGCAATACATGAACCATGAACTTCCAGATGTTCAAGCTGGTTTTAGAAAAGGCAGAGAAGCAGAGATCAAATTGCCAACATCCACTGGATCATCGAAAAAGCAAGAGAGTTCCAGAAAAACATCTATTTCTGCTTTATTGACTATGCCAAAGCCTTTGACTGTGTGGATCACGATAAACTGTGGAAAATTCTGAAAGAGATGGGAGTACTAGACCACATGACCTGCCTCCTGAGAAACCTATATACAGGTCAGGAAGCAACAGTTAGAACTGGACATGGAACAACAGACTGGTTCCAAATAGGAAAAGGAGTATGTCAAGGCTGTATTTTGTCACCCTACTCATTTAACTTATATACACAGTACATCATGAGAAACACTGGGCTGGAAGAAGCACAAGCTTGAATCAAGATTGCTGGAATAAATATCAATAACCTCAGATATGCAGATGACACCACCCTTATGGCAGAAAGTGAAGAGGAACTAAAAAGTCTCTTGATGAGAGTGGAAGAGCGGAGTGAAAAAGTTGGCTTAAAGCTCAACATTCAAAAAGAACAAGAATAAAGGTGCTTTATCTCCATCTGATGTATGCTGAACTTGAGGCCAAGAGAAACTAATGATGTCCACAAATCCACATAGCTGGTTAGTGGTCTATTCAAGACCCAAAGTACAGCTCCTTATAATTCAAAGCCATAGGCTATTCTCTTTGCCAGAGGTCAGGTCAACTCCATGTGTCAGCTCTTCCCCACATGTCATCCTCCTGGTGGGCAACTCTGTCTGCCAGTGGAGCTCCTCACTCCTCCCCAGAAGATCCTCCACTGCAGCCTCTTTCCCAAAGCCTCTAGGCTCCCTCTCACAGTGCAGGCTTTGCTACCCAGCTGCTCACCATCCCACCAGTAACTATGACCCTTCAGCCCCAACAAGCCACCATCCTCAGGGCATTCAGAAGCACCACCCACAGGTCTGGCAGCCAAAGCGCTAGCACCAATTGACTGTAAGAATCAATAGCACATATCATCAAAAAGAACACAAATAACAAATGCTGGTGATGATGTGGAGAAAAAGGAACCCTCCTCCTGTTTTGGTGGGATTATACTTTGGTACAGCCACTATGAAGAACAGTATTTAGTTTCCTCAAAAAAACTAAAAATAGAACTACAGTATGATACAGTAATTCCATTCCTAGGTATAAATCAGAAAGAAACAAAAAACACTAATTCAAAAAGATACATGCACCTCAAAGTTCATAGCAGCATTATTTACAATTGCCAAGGTATGGAAGCAACCTAGGTATCCATCAACAGATGAATGGATAAAGATGTGATATATATATATATACACAATGGGATACTCAGTTCAGTTCAGTCACTCAGTCATGTCTGATTCTTTGAGACCCCATGAACCACAGCATGCCAGGCCTCCCTGTCCATCACCAACTCCCGGATCACACCCAAACTCATGCCCATTGAGTCAGTGATACCATCCAACCATCTCATCTTCTGTCATTCCCTTCTCCTCCTGCCCTCAATCTTTCCCAGCATAAGGGTCTTTTCAAATGAGTCAGCCCTTTGGATTAGGTAGCCAAAATACTGGAGTTTCAGCTTCAACATCAGTCCTTCCAATGAACACCTAGGACAGACCTCCCTTAGGATGGACTGGTTGGATCTCCTTGCAGTCCAAGGGACTCTCAAGAGTCTTCTCCAACATCACAGTTCAAAAGCATCAATTCTTCGGCGCTCAGCTTTCTTCACAGTCCAACTCTGACATCCATACATGACTACTTAGCCATAAAAAAAGAATGAAATTTTGACATTTGCAGCAACATGGATGGACTTGGAGGGCATTATGCTGAGTGCAATAAGTCAGACAGAGAAAGACAAACAATATGGTAGTACTTATACGTGGAATCTAAAAAATACAATAGACTAGAAAAAGAAAACTAAAAATAAGCAGACTCACAGATATGGAGAACAAATTAGTGGTTGGTTACTAGTGGGGAGAGGGTACATAGAGGTAAGGGGGGGAAGGGATTATTGTGGGATTACATAAAGTCCTCTGTGAGAAAGTTTTGAAAATTGTAAAGTATTATAGAATTTAAAGACTCTTCCGTTCAATATTAAAATTAATTTTTGAAAGAATTAATAGAACAGTTAATAGCTTGCCACCTTGTATCAGTCTCCTATTGCTTCATTTTCCCAGTCAGGTTATGACGTCTATGATCTCTGACAGTGAAGGAGGAAAGAGGTGACAAGTGGCAAGAGAGCAGCCGTCACATGCGCTCAGACTGCTGCAATTCCAAGGACTGACCATACCAACATGAAAAACAATGCTGCTGCTGCTAAGCCGCTTCAGTCATGTCCGACTCTGTGCGACCCCAGAGATGGCAGCCCACCAGGCTCTCCTGTCCCTGGGATTCTCCAGGCAAGAACAGTGTTGATCTTTCACAGCCTGGTGAAAATGGTTGGGACTGGTGAAGGTTATACAACTACAAGGGAGGGAGCTGAAGGGTATTTATGGGCTCCTGTAACCCCAGAAGAGTGGGATGGTCTGTGGGTACACATCAGAGCCTCATACCCTCAGAATCATCCACCCGCCAGGACAAGTTGTAAATAAAAGTGACCAGATAATGTGTTCAAATAGGTCCTATATGTGTTACTCTAATGATTCCACAGAAGGTAGGCATAGGCCCCTGGAGGGGTAACCCTTGGACCAACAGAATTACAGAGTAAATCAGGAAGAAATGAACACCATGGCAGAGTAGACAAGAGCTCAAGCTGCTGCTCCTGCACCTTGGTTCTGATGCGCTAACTGTACAAACAAAGGCAACTTCTCTGAGCTTCACTTTGCTCATCTAGAAAATGGGTTTAATAACAGTTAACAAGAGTTTACATTGGTTAAGCCTTTTTAAAAGTTCCTCTCACATAGCTAGTGTTTGACAACCACAGTGCATTACTATTTTTGGTTCTATATTTTCTATGCAAGGGGAAAAAAAAAAAGGATGACTGCAATCTTTTCCATTATCAAAGCTAAAGAAAACTATTCACACCAAGCTGGATCTGATTTCTTATATTTCAAAACTTAGTCACATTTAAACTTTTACTTTGTGTGAAGGTATTTTTTACTCAATTTTATGGAAGTGTAGTTGATTTACAAAATTAATTCCTGCTGTACAGCAAAGTCATTAAGTCATACATATGCATACATTCTTTTTCATATTATTTTCCATTATGGCTTACTTATCAGAGGATATTAAATAGTGTTCCCTGTGCTATGAAGTGCTATAAGCAACAAACCTTGCTGTTTATCTATTCTGTATATAGTAGTTTGCATCTGCTAATCCGAAACTCCCAATCCATCCCCCCCTTACCCCATCTCCCCCTTGGCAACCACAAGTATGCTATGTTTGAGTCTGTTTCTGTTTTATAGATAAGTTCATTTGTGTCATATTTTAGATTCCACATATAAGGGATATCACATGGTATTTGTCTCTCTCTGACTTACTTAGTATGGTCATCTCTAGATAAATCTACATAGCTACAAATGGCATTATTTCATTCTTTTTATAGCTGAGTAATATTCCATTGTATATGCATACCACATCTTCTTTACCCATTCATCTGTTGTTGGACATTAGGGTGTTTACGTGTCTCGGCTATTATAAATAGTGTTGCTATGAACATACAGGTGTGTGTATCTTTTTGAATTATCTTTTTGTCCAGGTACATGCCCAGGTGAGGGATGGCTAGGTCATACAGCAGTTCTATTTGCAGTTTTATGAGGAATCGCCATACTGTTCTTCATAGTGGCTGCACCAATTTATGTTGTATGAACACATTTTTTAATTAGTCCCAAAATGCATTGTACTAATAGGCATCTACTCATATTGGAGTTCCCATCTCATGTGTGGGGAGCAGCCAAATGTAATTT
The DNA here is from genome assembly GCF_042477335.2 of Ovis canadensis. Taxonomy (NCBI): domain Eukaryota; kingdom Metazoa; phylum Chordata; class Mammalia; order Artiodactyla; family Bovidae; genus Ovis; species Ovis canadensis. The sequence continues at coordinate 192,751,505 of NC_091246.1, read as the reverse complement.
GCTAACAATCTCCACCTCAATGGCTTAAACAACAGCTGTCATCTCCCACACATGCTCATTGTACAAATTCCCTTGTGCACATCTTTGGCAGCATAATGAAAAATAAGAAAAATAAAAACATGTTTATTTACTTTCTTGATTCCATTTAAAAAGAGAATATTCTGCAAAATTTTCAATGGAGCATCACATTAGCATTGGCGTCATAACCTGTTGCTAATGCCAAATTTGCCATTCAATAAGGGAACATTAATTGATTTCTGGGAACATGTTATAGTGGAGGTCTAAGAATAAGGTGCCAAACTGCTATATCAGTGAGAATGAGAATTGTCACCTAGAGTACTAGCTTTTAAAAAATAATAATAATAGAAAACAAGGCTCAGAAAAAAATAGGCTCAGAAAGATTCTTTCTGCTTAAAGGCACACCATAAATTTCTATTTCTAACAAGAGTAAGCTACATAACTCAGACCAATCTTTCCTTTAAAGACCATTAAAAATCTGAACAAAACAAAAAAAAAAGAAAAATTTTCTTGAAAGCACTGATCCACTAACAGATATTAAGAATTATATTGAGCCTGGCATTTAAGATGACTTTAGGCATGGAATAGTTGCTGGTCAAGCTGAGACAGACAAAAGGCTGAGCTGTACCTTGAAACCTTGTGGAACAAGTGAGGCAAAACCATGGGAAGAGACCCATGTAAACCACTTTTTACTTTGGTCTGGGAAGGTCAAGAAAGAATTATACCTCAGGACTGAGAGTAAACTGGATGCTAACTCTCTTTTATGGACAGCAGTCTGGTATCACATCACTGATGGCCCAGAAAACCTCAATTTAAATGCATTTAGATTATGATGGCCCCAAAGAAGTAGAACCTCTAGATTAACGGTGAAAACAATGGAAATCCTTTCTAGATATAGAAAATACCATGCTAGGCCTCTAGTTATTTCAACAAATAAATTTTCACTGTACCATCCAGAATATTCAAAACTAAGCACATGTAAAGACAAACAACATGAGCAAGCAGAAAAATTGGGCAACAGAAACAGACAGAGACTCCAGATATTGACATTATTGGATACAGATTATGAAACAACTTTATCCTCAATGCCATGAACCAAGTTTTAAAATTTCACAAAAAAATTAGGAAATCTAAAGTATGACATCATAGATTTTTTAAACAGTCAAATAGAAGTTCTAGACCTGAAATATACAATAGTTTAAAACTGGAATAGATTTGTAGTAAATTAGATGTTGTAAGCTAAAACCATACACAGAATTAAGCCCTGTGTTGCAAAAGGGTGGGAGAATAGAATTTTTTTAATCCAGAATAATTTGAGAAACAACAAAGCATGAAAAGTATAGCAGGATAGACAAATACATAGTACATATCATTAGAAGGTAGATTTAAAGGTGAGTACAGCTATAATTTCAGTAAATGCCAATAAAAATGCTTCAGTTAAAAGACAAAGATTATCACACTGGATTAGGAAATACACATGCTATATACTATTCAGAAGAACTGCATTTAAAATGTAAGAATACAAAAAAGTTTGAGAGTAAAACATGGTAAAGGGGATCCATACAAACATTAACTAAAAATAACTGGTGCACCTATATTAATAATGGCTAAAATAGAATCAGCAATAAAAAAAAGTGTTATTAGAAATTAAGAAGATGGTTTCTCAATGAAAAAAAGGATCAATTCACTAATAATTACAAGCTTTCCAAATTTGGATGCACCTAATAACATTGGCCTCAAAATATATAAAGCAAAAATTTACAGAAATATAAGGACAAATAGGCACATTTATAATATAATGGCAGATGTTAACATGCTCTCTCAGTAATTGATAAAATAAGCAGACATTTTTTAAAGTAAGGCTATAGAACAATCTGACCTGATTGAAATAAACATACAAAATACCATATTGAACAACTGAAAAATACTTAATTTTTTTTAAATTGGCTATATTATGAGCCATAAAGCAAGTCTTCACAAACTTCAAAAGGTTAAAATCATAAAGAGGTGCACTGTACAATATGTTTCCCATAGGAACATATGGCTATTCAAAATCGTTAATTAAAAAAATTATTAATTATAATTAAATAAGATTTAACATTCAATTCCTCAGTCATGCTAACCATGTTTCAATTCTCAGTCCTTTTTCAGTTGTCTCTACAACATTTAAGTGAAGTGAAGTGAAGTGAAGTTGCTCAGTCGTATCTGACTCTTTGCAACCCCATGAACTGTAGCCTACCAAGCTCCTCAGTCCATGGAATTTTCCAGGCAAGAATACTGGAGTGGGTTGCCATTTCCTTCTCCAGGGGATCTTCCCAACCTAGGGATCGAACCCTGGTCTTCCACATTGTAGGCAGATGCTTTACCATCTGAGCCACAAACCATATGCAAATTTTTATCTAGCTGTCTCTTTACCAGCAAACTTATTCTTTGCTACATGTGTTTTATCTGTCTTCCCACATAGAAGTATGCTCTGTGAAGTCAAGAACAGTATTTGCCATATTCACCCTGGGACCTACTTAGTAAAATTTGGTTGATTATATTAATTAACTAATTAATGATTCTGTATTATATTTTCTTACAGTATAAACTTAAGTTGGTAGATTGAATGAAAGTATCATTCATGTCGAGTTAAATTCTTAGAAACACAGAAAGATATTTCACTTTCTCTGCGGTGATGCATCATCCTAGAAATGGTTAGTGTGGAAGAGGGCTTCAGTTTTGGATTTAGAAAGCTATACAAATGTCTGAAGGGAGGGAGTTGAGACTCTGGAGTCACACCTGCCTCGATGATCTAAAATTCCTCTCTTTTCATATAAAGCTGTTCAGAATAACCTCATACCATTTTTTGTCCCAGAATAAGGTATGGAATCTATTTATCAAGGTCTTAGAAATGACACAGAGTCACCAGTGAAAGCATGCATTCCTGTCAGTCTGAGAATGTCATGTTGTACATGAAGCAATTAGAAATGGGCAGAAGCAAAATGAGAAATGCCTTGTGTACTTTATCATGAAGGAGTAGAGGCCCACCAGCAAGTTCTAAATAAAAAGGAGATGCCCTAGGATGCCCCAAATATGAATAAGAACTTGGACTCATGGCTCAATTTTGGAGGACCTTCCAGCTTCCCTAAACTATATGCAAAGGTCACACTTTTTGCTTCACTGTCCCAATTTCAGGGAATGTTGGTTCCTATGAAGAAGAATTTACTTACATGTAAAAACTACACCTCTTTAAGCCAGGCTTGGAGAATGGCATCATCTGCTGCTGTGACAGCAATAGACATCATTGAATTAATAAAATCTCCTGACATTTGGAAGCAAGATCAGTCACAAAGAATCATCAACCTCTTGTCATGTGGTTAGATCTGTTTTGGGTGCAGAGGTTTCAGCCACTAACTAGACATACAAGATCGTTGCTTTCATGGAGTTTGCAAACCAGAAGGAAAGATAGCCAATAAACAAGCACACAAACAAATATACAGACAGAGATAAGCTCTACAAAGAAAATAAATCAGGTCAAGGACAAGGAAGTTAAGGAAGACAAGCTAGGAAGAGACTAATCTATTATTAAAAAGGTGAAAACAAGAATGCCATTTGCAACAACATAGATGGACTTAGAAATGATCAAACTAAGTGAAGTCAGTCAGACAAAGACAAATATCATATGATATTACTGCTGTGTGGAATCTAAAAATTATAGAAATTAACTTACTTACAAAACAGAAACAGACTCACAGACATAGAAAACAAACTTATATGGTTACCAGAGGGGATAGCAGAAGTTGCCAGGGGGAGATGAACTAGGAGTTTGGGATTAAAAAATATACACCACTGTATTGGGCTTCCCAGGTGGCTCAGTGGTAAAGAATCCCCCTGCCAATGCAGGAGACACAAGTTCGATCCCTGGAGGAGGAAATAGCAAACCATTTCAGTATTCTTGCCTGGGAATTCCATGGGCAGAGGAGCCTGACTGGCTATAGTCCATGGGGTCATGAAGAGTCAGATATTACTTGGCAATAAAACAACAACCTATAAATGAACTGTGTTCCAACAGACTTTATATACAACAATGGGCAGCTGGTGGGCTGTTGTTTGCCAACCCCTGACCTCAGATCCTCCTAACAAACTCTGTGAGCTGCCTACTCCATGCTCTCTCTTGCCTCCATTATTGATAACATAACCCCAAATTTGTTTACAATAACAATTCATGAACTGAAACTGCTCACTATTCCAGGTTGACCATGAGACTCAATTATGGCCAATGAGATGTAAATGGATATCTCCAGATAGGGCTTGGAAAAGAGTTTTTTTTTAAGATGGGCAGCCTCAGTTGTCATGCTTTCATTCAAACTTATGTGCTTCTTTTTTCTGCTTCCTGTCAGAACTTGGATGGATTTGGAACAGCAATGTGTATACATGAGTCAACATAAATAAGAATGGAAGATACATGCTAAGAACAGCAGAGAATGATATACCAAGGCTCTGGTTTCCAGTATATCACTTGGAAGCTGTACTAGCCATGGATTAACTTCCTCTAAATGCACGCTTTTCTAACTGATGCATTATGTTCAACTGAACGCCTCCCTAGCTAATATATTTAAGTCTTCAAGAGAATACAGCTATCAACATGATGGGGTAGAGAATTATCATATTAGTAAAAAATAATCTATCATCAGTGACTTCTATGTAACAACCAACCACAAGATTTCTTGGCATATAACAATAAGCATCTACTTCCCATGCATCTGTGGTCCACTGGGGTGATTCTGATATCTTGGCTGTGCTCAAGTTGGGTGCAGGTCTGCTACACATGGCTCTCATCCACCTTGGATGAGCTGGCTAGCCAGGGCATGTCATTCTGATGGTGATAGTAGATGAAAAATAGGTTGAACAGAACAGGCAGTGTGTCTTAAGTCCTGGGCCGGTCACTTCCGTCCACATTCCATTAGCTAAAGAAAGGCACATGACTGAGTACAATGTCCAGGAACAAGAAAGAAGATTCCATATTGCATTGAAAGAACAAATTATAGGGCAAATGGCATGGATAAAGTGAAGAACTGGCACCAAGAACCTAATACACCGCAGATAGAGGACACAGAGAAGGCAGAGTCGATTGGAGCAGACTCTTTGGTCACTTTGTGAAATCTTGCTGAGCCCTGGGGAATCTCACTGAGAAGAGTTACCTCTCAAGTCCTCTTGGTCGAAGATGGAATAGCAATCATGCCTTTCCCCTTCAAACATTCATCTGTTCTACCCTCAAAGCACCCATGACCCCCAGAAATCTTCATAGAATTCTGTATATTCAAATAATTATTTCCAGACCCTTAAAATAATACATAAATAGACATGCTCAGAAGTCAGAGTTAAAGTAAGTCAGAAAAAGATAAATACCATATGATATCACTTATATGTGAAATTTAAAATATGACTTAATAAATAAATAAACTTATCTATGAAACAGACTCTCAGACACAGAGAACAGAATGCTGGCCACCAAGGGGAAGGGACAGACTGGAAGTTTGGGGTTAACAGATGCAAGCTAATATATAGAGAATGTATAAACAACAAGGTCCTACTATATAGCACAGGGAACTATATTCAATATCCTGTAATAAGCCAGAATGAAGTAGAATATGAAAAAGGATATATGTATGTATTTATTTGAATACCTTTGTTGTATAGCAGAAATTAATGCAACATTGTAAATCAACTATACTTCAGTAAAATACTTTTTTAAAAAAAATCAAAGTTACCAACTGAACAATATATAAAGCCCAGAGATAAACCCACACACCTACAGGCAACTTATCTTTGACAAAGGAGGCAAGAATATGCAGTGTGGCACAGATAGTCTCTTCAATAAGTGTTAATGGGAAAACTGGACAGCTATATGTAAAAGAATGAAATTAGAACCCTTCCTGACACCATACACAAAAATAAACTCAAAATGGATTAAAGACCTAAATATAAGACCAGGAACTATAAAACTCTTAGAGGAAAACATAGAACACTCTGTGACGTAAATCACAGTAAGATCCTCTATGATCCATCTCCTAGAGCAATGAAAAAAAAAAAAGGCAAGTAGAACCTAATTAAACTTAAAAGATTTAAACAGCAAAGAGCAAAGGAAACCATGCTGTGTTTAGTCATTCAGTCACGTCTGACTCTTTGTGACCCAATGGACTACAGCCTGCCAGGCTTCTCTGTCCATGGGATTCCAGTTGCCATGCTCTCCTCCAGGGGATCTTCCCAACGCCAGGATTGAACCCAGGTCTCCCGCAGTGCATTCAGATTCTTTACCACCTAAGCCACCAGGGAAGCCCAAGGAAACTACAAGCAAGGTGAAAAGACAACTCTTAGAATGGGAGAAAATAATAGCAAATGAAATAACTGACAAAGGATTAACTTCCAAAATATATAAATAGCTTATGCATCTCAGAAACAGAAAAGAAATATCCCAATCAAAAAGTGGTCAACAACCTAAACAGACATTTCTCCTAAGAAGACATTCAGATAGCTAATAAACACATGAAAAGATGCTCAACATAGCTCATTATTAGAGAAATGCAAATCAAAACTGCAATGAGATATCACCTCACACTGGTCAGAATGGCCATCATCAAAAAATATGCAAACAATAAAAGTTGGAGAGGATGAGGAGAAAGGGGGATCCTCTTGCACTTTTGGTATAAATGTAAATTGATACAGTCACTATGGAAGTCAATATGGAGAGTCTTTAAAAAACGAGGAATAAAACCATCATGCTGCTGCTGCTGCTGCTAAGTCACATCAGTCGTGTCCGACTCTGTGCGACCCCATAGACAGCAGCCCTCCAGGCTCTGCTGTCCCTGGGATTCTCCAGGCAAGAACACTGGAGTGGGTTGCCATTTCCTTCTCCAATGCATGAAAGTGAAAAGTGAAAGTGAAGTCACTCAGTCGTGTCTGACTCTTAGTGAACCCATGGACTGCAGCTTACCAGGCTCCTCCATCCATGGGATTTTCCAGGCAAGAGTACTATCATATGACCCAACAATTTCAATACTGGCATATGCCCTGAGAAAACCATAATTGAAAAAGACTGCATGTACTGCAATGTTCATTACAGCACTCTTTACAATAGCAAGGACATGGAAGCAATCTAGATGTCCATCGACAGATGAATGGATAAAGTGTGGCACATATTCGCAATGGAATATTGTTGTTGTTCAGTCACTCAGTCATGTATGACTCTTTGCGACCACATGGACTACAGTACCCCAGGCTTCCCTGTCCTTCACTATCCCAGGATTTGCTCAAACTCATGTCCATTGAGTTGATGATGCCATCCAATCATCTTATCCTCTGTCACCCTCTTCTCTTCCTGCCCTCAATCTTTTGATGAGGGTCCTTCCCAATGAGTCGGCTCTTGGCATCAGGTGGCCAAAGTGTTGGAGTTTCAGCAACAGTCCTTCCAGTGAATATTCAGGGTTGATTTCCTATAGGATTGACTGGTTGGATCTCCTTGTTGTCCAAGGGGCTCTCAAGAGTCTTCTCCAACACCACAGTTCAAAAGCATCAGTTCTTTGGTACTCAGCCTATGTTATGGTCCAACTCTCACATCCATACATGACTACTGGAAAAACCATAGCTTTAATACACAGACCTTTGTTGGAAAAATTATGGCTCTGCTATTTAATATGCTGTGTAGGTTTTTCACAGTTTTTCTTCCAAGGAGCAAGCATCTTTCAGTTTAATGGCTCCAGTAACCATCCACAGTGATTTTGGAGCCCAGGAAAATAAAGTCTGTCACTGTTTCAATTTTTTTCCCATCTATTTGCCATGAAGTGATGGAACCAGAATATTATTCAGCCAAAAAAGGATTTGAATCAGTGCTAATGAGATGTATGAACCTAGAGCCTATTATATAGAGTGAGTGAAAGTGTTAGTCGATCAGTCGTATCTGACTCTTTGCAACCCCATGGACTGTAGTCCACCAGGCTCCTCTGTTCATGGAATTCTGCAGGCAGAATATTGGAATGGGTTGCCATTTCCTTCACCAGGGGATCTTCCCAATCCAGGTATCAAACTTGGGTCTCCTGCATTACAGCAGATTGTTTGTCGTCTGAGCCACCAGAGTGAAGTAAATCAGAAAGAGAAAAACAAATATCATATATTAATGCATACATAAGGAGATCCAACCAGTCCATTCTGAAGGAGATCAGCCCTGCAATTTCTTTGGAAGGAATGATGCTAAAGCTGAAACTCCAGTACTTTGGCCACTTCATGCGAAGAGTTGACTCATTGGAAAAGACTATGATGCTGGGAGAGATTGGGGGCAGGAGGAGAAGGGGACAACAGAGGATGAGATGGCTGGATGGCATCACTGACTCGATGGACATGAATCTGAGTTAACTCCAGGAGTTGGTGATGGACAGGGAGACCTGGAGTGCTGCGATTCATGGGGTCACAAAGAGTCGGACACGATTGAGTCACTGAACTGAACTGATGGAATCTAGGGAGAAGGCAATGGTACCCCACTCCAGTACTCTTGCCTGGAAAATCCCATGGACGGAGGAGCCTGGTAAGCTGCAGTCTGTGGGGTCACTAAGAGTCGGACATGACTAAGCGACTTCACTTTCACTTTTCACTTTCATGCATTGGGAAAGGAAATGGCAACCCACTCCAGTGTTCTTGCCTGGAGAGTCCCAGAGACAGGCGAGCCTGGTGGCCTGCTGTGTATGGTGTCACACAGAGTCAGACAGGACTGAAGAAACTTAACAGCAGCAGCAGCACGGACTCTAGAAAGATGGTACCAATGATCCTATTTGCAGGGTAACATTGGAGACACAGACATGAAGGACAGAACTCATAGACAAGGGGTAAGAGGGTAGGAAGAAGAGAATGGGATGAATGGAGTGATAGCTGGTGGGAATTTGTTGTATGACTCAGGGAACTCAAACCAGGACTCTGTAACAACCTAGAGTGGTGGGATGGGATGGGAGCTGGGAGGGAGGCTAAAGATGGAGGGGATATATGTATACCTATGACTGACCCATGTTGATATATGGCAGAAACCAACATAACATTGCAATTATCCTTCAATTAAAATTAAATAAAATTTTTTTAAGTCAGGGTTATACTTCGCATAGAACTCTTTCCATTAAAACAAAACAGTAACCATACAATAACCTTAACAGCAACCATTAGTAATAAAGACCCTTGCTTGTGTTTGGTCTTTGACCAGTCCTGATATAGGCAGTCTGGAACTTGGATCCTAATGATGATAATGATATGATGGTGAAAACCGAGGTAAATATATTTAGCACTTACATAGCACTGCATTCCAGGAACTGTTCTAAACATTTGAAGCTTTAATTAACATGGTACTCTCAACAACCTCCCAAATTAGGCACCAGGAGTACTGCCATTTTTCAGATAAGGAAACCTAAGACACAAAATTGTTAACTACTTTGCCCACATCACATAGCAAGTAAGTGGCAGAAGTAATATTAGGACCCAGGCAGGCTGGTCCAGAGCGTGTACATGTACCCACCACTTTTAACTGTTCACACAATGTGAGAAAACAATCCTAAGACGTCCATGGAATAGGATACACATTCACTGACACCCATTACTTACTCGAAGTAACTGAACTCATTTAAGTCAACAGGTCTGTGTAAACCCAGGAACACCACCTGATAAAAACTTGTCTTTTCCTCCTTTTCTGGAAGATTAGGATCATTAAATTCTAGAGACAATGATAGTTTAATTAAAAGGCAACTGTAGTATGAAAATGTTTCATTTGGGAAGAAATTACCACTTATTAGAATGTCCCAGGGGGATCAACCTGGTGATGGCTGATCAGATGTTGGGAAGATGTTATTGTTGTGGACTGCAATTCCTGACTTGAAAACATGAGCAATAGCTTGGTACCCCATTAATTAAAGTACTTGGGGACACTTAATATGGCAGTGGACAGCAGACTTTCAGTTCCTTTCAGTTTATAAGGAAGTGGTAACAAATTCCTGCAGTGGAAAGAATGCTGGGAGACCATGCATGGGGCTGTGGTCAGGCATTGCCTCCCAGGGTAACTGGCCCTCTGCTAGGTGGGCAGTGGCTGTGCAGGACTGGAATTGTACCTGCCCCTGGATGCCTCCCCTACCCCTGGACACCTCCCCTACCCCCACCCCTGTTGGACCAGGCAGGGGTAAAGCTGTAATTTTCACCCCACTTGAAAACAGACATCATGAGGTCTAACAGTTCAGAGAAGAGACAATACCATGCCCGGAAGGGGACAGAAAGTTACAGATCTCAAGGTCAGCACAGCCCTGTCTTCCTGACACAGAAACTGTGAATGAACATCAGCTGGGCAGGACCGAAGTGGAAACATCTTTAGGGCAAAATTTGTTCTATAAATGGACGTTGCTATCACAGTCATTTTGCCCGCCTTGGCTTCACAAAATCAAGTGATTTAGAGTGCAAGAGAGCTGAAATCATGGCAGCCAGTCCCCTTCTCTCACAAGTGAAAAAAATAAGGTGTGTGGAGGTCAACTTCCTAAGGCAAGAATAAGATATTAGACTGATACCAGCTCTGTCACCTCTGAGCCCTTTAGCTATTAACCAGCATTCCACTGAGCCAACTCGAACCCTGCCTTCCCACCCAGGCAGCTCTAAAGTGTCATATTTACAGAATCTTTAATAACTGGAACTGAATGGGAAATGTTGTGAAATTATATGTGCAAAACAATCTCAGCTACTGTGTGTGTTTAACCAACATATGACTTCCAAGGAAAGCAAGAAACTGGATAAATGGAAAGGAGAGAGATATTGTAGATTGGTAGAGAAAGGAGAAGCAAGATATTGATTCAGAAATGAGTTGGGTACACAGATAGCAATGGTAAAATGTCTGGAGAGAGTAGACACTTGGATGGAGAGAAACGGATCCCCTGGGAGTAAGGGCAGGCATAGGTGTGAGCCAGATGTGGGTTTATCCCAGCCAGCTCTGCCACCTAGGATAAACTCATAACTCCTGACTCGCATTTGTTCACTGGTTTCTTCAGCAAATATTTACTAAGCACCTACTATGAGTAAGTAGGGACTGGAATGCAAAAGTAGGAAGTCAAGAAATACCTGGAGTAACAGGCAAATTTGGCCTTGGAATGTGGAATGAAGCAGGGCAAAGACTAATAGAGTTTTGCCAAGAAAATGCACTGGTCATAGTAAACACCCTCTTCCAAAAACACAAGAGAAGACTCTACACATGGACATAAAGAGATGGTCAACACCAAAATCAGACTGATTACATTCTTTGCAGCCAAAGATGGAGAAGCTCTATACAGTCAGCAAAAACAAGACCAGTAGCTGACTGTGGCTCAGATCATGAACTCCTTATTGCCAAATTCAGACTTAAATTGAAGAAAGTAGGGAAAACCACTAGACCATTCAGGTATGAACTAAATCAAATCCCTTATGATTATACAGTTGAAGTGAGAAATAGATTTAAGGGCCTAGATCTGATAGATAGAGTGCCTGATGAACTATGGAATGAGGTTCGTGACACTGTACAGGAGACAGGGATCAAGACCATCCCCATGGAAAAGAAATGCAAAAAAGCAAAATGGCTGTCTGGGGAGGCCTTACAAATAGCTGTGAAAAGAAGCGAAGCAAAAAGCAAAGGAGAAAAGGAAAGATACAAGCATCTGAATGCAGAGTTCCAAAAAATAGCAAGAAGAGATAAGAAAGCCTTCCTCAGTGATCAATGCAAAGAAATAGAAGAAAACAACAGAATGGGAAAGACTAGAGATCTCTTCAAGAAAATTAGAGATACCAAGGGAACATTTCATGCAAAGATGGGCTCGATAAAGGAAAGAAATGGTATGGACCTAACAGAAGCTGAAGATATTAAGAAGAGGCGGCAGGAAACTCAGAACTATACAAAAAAGATCTTCACAACCAAGATAATCACGATGGTGTGATCACTCACCTAGAGCCAGACATCCTGGAATGTGAAGTCAAGTGGGCCTTAGAAAGCATCACTACGAACAAAGCTAGTGGAGGTGATGGAATTCCAGTTGAGCTATTTCAAATTGTGAAAGATGATGCTGTGAAAGTGCTGCACTCAATATGCCAGCAAATTTGGAAAACTCAGCAGTGGCCACAGGACTGGAAAAGGTCAGTATTCATTCCAATCCCAAACAAAGGCAATGCCAAAGAATGCTCAAACTACCGCACAATTGCACTCATCTCACATGCTAGTAAAGTAATGCTCAAAATTATCCAAGACAGGCTTCAGCAACACATGAACCGTGAACTTCCACATGTTCAAGCTGGTTTTAGAAAAGGCAGATGAACCAGAGATCAAATTGCCAACATCCGCTGGATCATCGAAAAAGCAAGAGAGTTCCAGAAAAACATCTATTTCTGCTTTATTGACTATGCCAAAGCCTTTGACTGTGTGGATCACAATAAACTGTAGAAAATTCTTCAAGAGATGGGAATACCAGACCACCTGACCTGCCTCTCAAGATACCTATATGCAGGTCATGAAGCAATAGTTAGAACTGGACATGGAACCACAGACTGGTTCCAAATAGGAAAAGGAGTATGTCAAGGCTGTATATTGTCACCCTGCTTATTTAACTTATATGCAGAGTACATCATGAGAAACGCTGGGCTGAAAGAAGCACAAGCTGGAATCAAGATTGCCGGGAGAAATATCAATCACCTCAGATATGCAGATGACACCACCCTATGGCAGAAAGTGAAGAGGAACTAAAAAGCCTCTTGATGAAAGTGAAAGTGGAGAGTGAAAAAGTTGGCTTAAAGCTCAACATTAAGAAAACGAAGATCATGGCATCTGGTCCCATCACTTCATGGGAAATAGATGGGGAAACAGTGGAAACAGTGTCAAACTTTTTTAGGGGGGGCTCCAAGATCACTGCAGATTGTGACTGCAGCCATGAAATTAAACATGCTTACTCCTTGGAAGAAAAGTTATGACCAACCTAGATAGCATATTCAAAAGCAGAGACATTACTTTGCCAACAAATGTCCATCTAGTCAAGGCTATGTTTTTTCCAGTGGTCATGTATGGATATGAGAGTTGGACTGTGAAGAAAGCTGAGTACTGAAGAATTGATGCTTTTGAACTATGGTATTGGAAAAGACTCTTGAGAGTCCCTTGGACTGCAAGGAGATCCAACCAGTCCATTCTGAAGGAGATCAACCCTGGGATTTCTTTGGAGGGAATGATGTTTAGGCTGAAACTCCAGTACTCTGGCCACCTCATGCGAAGAGTTGACTCATTGGAAAAGACTCTGATGATGGGAGGGATTGGGGGCAGGAGGAGAAGGGGACGACAGAGGATGAGATGGCTGGATGGCATCACTTACTCGATGGACGTGAGTCTGAGTGAACTCCGGGAGTTGGTGATGAACAGAGGCCTGGTGTGCTGTGATTATGGGGTTGCAAAGAGTCAGACACAACTGAGCGACTGAACTGAACTGATGAGTAAGTAGGTGGAGGAATAAACTAGGAGATACACAGGTCTACTGTGGATAGACACTGCTGCTGCTGCTGCTAAGTCACTTCATTCATGTCCGACTCTGTGTGACCCCATAGACAGCAGGCCACCAGGCTCCCCCATCCCTGGGATTCTCCAGGCAAGAACACTGGAGTGCGGTGCCATTTCCTTCTCCAATGCATGAAAGATGGATACACACTACTATGTTCAAAATAGATAAACAACAAGGTCCTACTGTATAGTACAGGGAACTGCACTCAGTGTCTTGAAATAACCCAAAATGGAAAAGAATCTGAAAAATAATATAGTATAATATATATTTATAATTGAATCCCTTTGTTGTATGGTGGATGAGTGGTTTAGTTGCTAATTTGTGTCTGACTCTTGCAACCTCATGGATTGTACCCTACCAGGCTCCTCTGTACATAGGACATTTTCAGGCAAGAATACTGGAGTGGGTTGCCATTTCTTTCTCCTTGTTGTACAGGAAAAATTAACATGTTGTAAACTATCTACATTTCAAACTTTAAAAAAAATTTTAAAAACAACTAGAGGACTAGAGTCTATCGAACTAGCTGTTTCCTCACTAATCAAAATGAAGACAATAATATCTATCTGCAGAGTTATTATAAAGCACATGGCATGCGGCTCATCAAACACAATTGGTAAGAGGTTCCTGTTGCTGTAGGCTGGAACTCTAGATAGGGGTTCAATATAAGAATTCATATTCAGGAAGTAGAGTGAATTCTTACAACATAGAAAATGTCTATTAAAAATCAGAAATGAGGTGAGTCTTTCCCCAGCACCTCGCAATCCCCTAGTTCCACCCCTGTCACATACACAGGCACAAGCTCACAGTGAAGGACCTTCAAGGACATAATCAGAGCCAGGTAGCAGCAGACAGAAGCACAAAGTTGCCTATTACTCTACACCACTTCCCATCCTGAGTGATCTGGTGCAATCAGTGAGACCAAAGCCTCCATGTCAGGCAGCAAGTAACCCTTTCTAGATGGGCAGCCTTTCATTAGTCAAATCAAATGACGAAGAGGCAGATATTTTCTCTAAAGGAAGAAAAATTGTCAACTGAGAAATAACTGACTATAAACTTCACAGTCAGGCTCAGTGTCTTGGCGCTAAAGCCCAGAATTCAAAGTGTACCTGCATTTTGTTTCTAAAATGGGATGCCACGAGAGTCCTACACAGAGAAGAAGGAAAGGTCTCCAAGGAGGCCATGCTTGGAATCCTTTCAGAACACCCAGGAGTATGAAATGGCTCATCTGAAACTGAAGAACCAACCAATCTGGATGTCAAAGGTTTGGCTGATGAATGAATTGGGAAGAGAAAGAGTCCCCAGGAGGGAAGAGACATTCAAAGAGAATTATAGACTTTCAAAGCTGGAAGGGACTTCAGTCCTCAAAGAGTTGAGGCAACTGAGAAAACCCAAAAAAGCAAAGCACCTTGCCCAGAGGAACCCAACTAGAGAGGACAGTGTCTTAGCTTCAGTTCCCTGGAGAGCAAAGGCTTGGGTGCAGACCATCTGTGCTGGAGGGAATCCAAGGAAACAAGGTCTGCGGAGACTGAGACAGGGAAGGATGAAAGTCAAACAAAGAAGGCATTGTCAAGGTCACTGCTATGGGCAACGGGAGTTCCTAATCCAAAAGGACCCCTCAGCAGTATATACAGTGCCGCTCAGGATTATCTGCCAGAAAGATGAGACAGGAGCCTTGGTCCAGTCACATCCTTTTCTGAGTAGTAAAGGATTGTCCCTGAAAGTTTTAATGCCTTTGCATATCTGCGCACACCCTGTGCATGACCGAAAAAGCCCTAGGGCAGAAGGCCAAGTCAAGAGGCATCTCCTTAAAGCCAGATACCATCAGCAGAAAGAGAACAAAAGCCTGAACAGAACTGTCCACTCCAGTCATGACTGAACTCAGAGGTGAGGTCAAGAGAATGCAAAGCAAATCACAGTCATTTACCACAGACAGAAAATTTTGAGCTGATCCCAATGCATACTATGTGGATCACAGGTGTGTGACAATGACCTTATGCATCTGACTTAAAAAGCCCATACTCCTATCATAACCATCTAACCAGATACTCAAGGTTCTAACCAGATAGTCAGGGTTTGTTTTTTTTTTAATTGGAGTGTATTTGCTTTACAATGTTGTATTAGTTTATGCTATACAGCAAAATGAATCAACTGTATGTATACATATATTCCCTTTTGTTACCACATAGCACTGAGTAGAGTTCCTTATGCTATACGGTAAGTTCTCAATAGTTATCTATTTTATACATAGCAGTGTATATATGTCAATCCCAAGCTCCCAACTCATCCCACCTTCTGCCTCTCTCTTTTTGGTATCCATACATTTGTTCCCCATGTCTGTGTCTCTATTTCTGCTTTGTAAATAAGTTCATATGTACCGTTTTTCTAGATTCCACATTGCCGGGGTCCAGCCCCAGTGGATCCAGGGTGATTCGAAGGTGGGGGGGACAGAGTCGGCGTCTTTGGAAAAATACATATTTAATCACAGATATAGAGAGATTAGAAATGGATAGTGTAGTAGGAAGATTAGTGGAGAAAAGGAGGCTGAATAACTTGGATTACGTGGAATAGCATCCATGCTCCAGATGGGAATTCAGCCAGAAAAACGGGAGCAAGAAAGAAGCGACATGGGGGAATCAGTCTTTCCAGAAACTGATCCGATTTCTTTATTTTGGGGTTTGCTTATATACCTTTTGTTACACATAGGGATGAATACAGAGTCACGTGGGGGTCAGTAGTCCTGACCTTTGTCAAAATCAGGTGCTTCACATAAATGTATAAAAAAAGGTACATCATCTTCTGGCCATGAGTGAGACCTGCTGACATTTTATGATCCTTTCTTTCTGATAACCAAAAAACTTATTTCTTCCAAGGGTGTTTTTTCTTAAACCAGGCACCACCCTCCAAATAAAGTTACATTCCTATAGGGTGAGGGTGTAGTGAGTTACAATCAAGAAAGGAATTTATTTAACCCAAGGTTAACATGATTAGTCTTAAAGGTTAATACTTATTTCTCCTATATGCTTTAAGGTTAATACTTATTTTTCCTATATGTTAGTTATATTCATTATAAGGGTAGGGAACACGGAGATTTAGCAGCAAACATCAGCCCAACAAATGAAAATCCTTTCACCAATGCTCCCCTTAAGATCTATTTAGTCTTAAGATATGATAAAGTTACATTTTTACATAGCAAGGACACAGTGATTTATAACAAAGTACAGTGATCTATTACAAAAGAGAAAATCCATTAGCTCAAAAAGTCTGGTATTGCTAACATCAAAAACTACTGTTTTTCCTTTTCTATATTCCAAATACGTTGATTAATATATTCCCAGGTACCTAAGGATATGGAGGCCTGGCGGCAATCATTGACTCAACAAGAAGAAAAAGCCCTATGCTAATTAAGACTCTCAAAATACTCCAAAATTCTCTGTGCTGTTTGTGGTTGAGAGGTAGTAAACAATCATGTGCCTAGTGGCAGGAGTATGGATAATCCTGTCATACAAGCTAGTCTGTCAGCAAAGAGGTTTGACCTGAGACATCCTTGTCCCACCCAGAGCAGGGAATTA
Source organism: Ovis canadensis (assembly GCF_042477335.2). Classification (NCBI taxonomy): domain Eukaryota; kingdom Metazoa; phylum Chordata; class Mammalia; order Artiodactyla; family Bovidae; genus Ovis; species Ovis canadensis. Next base: position 192,734,365 of record NC_091246.1, on the reverse strand, counting down.
GCAGCAATTATTGACACAACAAATGAAAAACCCTTCACCAATATAATTCCTAACCAACCCACTATATTAATAATTTCTAACTCCCCAAAAGAATTTGCCTTTAGTAAGTCTAAAACATCTCATGCCTCTCAGATTGGGAGGCTGTAAACAATCACATGTGGCTGGACTAACCTATACAGGTGGGCTAGATGACCTTCAGAGGAGTCCGTAAGCTGAAACACTCTTGTCACGCCCAAGAATTTGTATTGCCTTGGAGCTGCACGTTTACTCCTTCTCCGAGAGAAACGGTTATGGGGGAGAGCCCCCTGTAAAGTCAGAGGTGTAGGTGAGAGCACAAAACAGACTCTGCTCGGGAACAGGGGGTTTCCTGAGGCTTGATCACGCCTTTGCGTATGCCAAGCCTCGTTCCTCATGACCTTTGCCATGGGCGGAGTTCCTCACGCTGGCCCCCGGCACCACATATATGTGTTAATTTATGATTCTTTTTCTCTTTCTGACTTCTCTCTGTATGACAGTCTCTAGGTCCATCCACGTCTCTGCAAATGGCACAATTCTGGTCTGCTTTGTGGCTGAGTAATAGTCCACTGTATTAACATATATGTACCATGTCTTCTTTATCCATTACTCCATGGGTGGCAGATACTCAAGGTTTTAACCAGAGACTCAAGATTCTAACCAGAGATTCAAGGTTCTAACCAGAGACTCATTTACATGTTGCCTTGGTCAAAACTGTAAAAATCCACCATGTGGTACCCAAATCTATCTTGAGGTCACAAGGTGATCTTGAATGCTGTTAAAAAGAAACTCTGAGCTCCTTGAAGGCATAGAAATCTTGTGCCCTAACAGGATATTGAACTGGATTTTTCACCTCTAATGCACCCTTCAAGCCAGCTTTGATGTCAATACTTAATAGAGCTCTGAAAGAAAATGGGTCAGTTCTAAAGGAGCTTATAGGCAGCAGACCTCAAAAGCCCAGGATCCGCTACCCTTTTCTTGGTAGGCTGCTCTTACTTCTTTAAGGAAATACCATTGACAAATTAAACGTAAGACCAGTGAAGTGTCTGACAATGTCAAGAAAAAGTGACAGGAGATGCCAAAAGTCTGTCATATCCGTTTGCCAGGGAGCATACTAACAGGCAAACAAGGCCTGCCATTCAATTTCATTGTTCCAGGAAAACTGCCTGGTGCAATGCCATGCTTCACAAACTGAGTCGGGCAAGCTCCCAAGGAACGCAGCTGCAGGCCAGGGGTCTGCAGGATACTCAATAAACACGCATTTCTTACAGGAGCATCTATTCTGCTTAAAGATATCAGCAGTTTTTACAGCTAAAAGGATATGTGATGAAGTAGAATGCCAAATAGATATTAATTTTTAAGAGAAAATGTAGAACTTGAAGAATTTTCAGACTCCTATGGGCAGTTTGGGCAGTAGCCCTCAGGCTCCCTAGGGGTGCGATTTCACTTTCCTCCACACATAGAATAATTCAGATGGAAAGGTTTAAAAAGTACTGGTAAGGGAGAAAGCTCTCAGGATCTAGATAAAATTTTTTTCCTACAGAGTCATTTTGGATGAGTTATTTAACTTTTTCTAAGCCTGTTTCCTCATCTGTTAAATGTGGATAATAATGCCTGTTTCTTGATGTGGTGAGTACTACTCAGATATAAAGAAATGAAATAATGCCATTTGCAGCATCATACTAAGTGAAGTTAAGTCAGACAGAGAAAGACAAATATCTTATTACACCACTTTTATGTAGAATCTTTAAAAAATGATCCAAATGAACTTATCTACAAAATAGACTCACAGACATAGAAAACAGACTTGTGGTTGCCAAAAGGGAAAATGAGGTGAGACAGTTGGGAGTTTGGGATTAGCAAATGTAAACTACTGAAGAAAGGATAAACAAGGGCCTATTGTATAGAACAGGGAATTCTATTCACTATCTTGTGATAAACTATAATGAAAAAATATGAAAAAGAATGTATGTATACATATATATATGTCATTTTGCTATATAGTAGAAATTAACACATTATAAATCAACCATGCTTCAACAAAACAAATTTAAAAAATAATAACAGTGCCTACTTCTTAGGGTTGTTGAGAAAATTAAATGAGACAGTATGATAAAATAACTAGAATAGTCGATACATGATAAACACATGTCTATTTCCTCATTGTATAAGATAGAACCAAATGAAAATTCAACTAGCCTCAGTTCAGTTCAGTTCAGTCGCTCAGTCGTGTCTGCCTCTTTGCGACCCCATGAATCGCAGCATGCCAGGCCTCCCTGTCCATCACCATCTCCCAGAGTTCACTCAGACTCACGTCCATCAAGTCCGTGATGCCATCCAGCCATCTCATCCTCTGTCGTCCCCTTCTCCTCCTGCCCTCAATCCCTCCCAGCATCAGAGTCTTTTCCAATGAGTCAGCTCTTCACATGAGGTGGCCAAAGTATTGGAGTTTCAGCTTCAGCATCATTCCTTCCAAAGAAATCCCAGGGTTGATCTCCTTCAGAATGGACTGGTTGGATCTCCTTGCAGTCCAAGGGACTCTCAAGAGTCTTCTCTAACACTACAGTTCAAAAGCATCAATTCTTCGGCGCTCAGCCTTCTTCACAGTCCAACTCTCACATCCATACATGACCACAGGAAAAACCATAGCCTTGACTAGACTCAAGAAGGGCTTAACTAGAAGAAAAATGACAGCTCTAAGCTAAGGGTCTGTGAGCCTGACTTCATTAGTGGCTCCAGCTTTTAACCCTCCCACCCCCTCATTCCCACCCTTTGCTCTGTGACCTCGTGGTACCCTCCTGCCCCAATTCAGTGCTTGGCCATATTACTGAAGTCTTAGTCTGCTTGGGCAGCTGTAACAGAATGATTATAAACAATAAGAATGCATCTGTCGCAGTTCTTAAGGAACGAAGGCAAGAAACTGGCAGGTCCTGTGACAGCTGAGAGCCTACTTCCTGGTTCACAGACCACAGTCTTGTCCTTGTTTCCTCACAGAGCAGACGGAGTGAGGGAGCTCTCTGCGGTCTCTTTATAAAGATACAAATCAAATTCATGAGGACTTCACCCTCATTTAATCACTTCCCAAAGGGCCCACCTCTTAAGACCATTGCATTGGGCATTATGTCTCAACAGATAAATTTGGGGAGACTCAAATACTCAGTCTATAGCATCTATCTTAAAATAGTGGGATGTAGGGGTACATGACACTAGCAGAGGCCTTCAAGGTGTCTTCACTCTGAGCTTGGTCTGCTTTCCCATCTCCCGTCACCTTGAGAAGGACATGGTTGGGGTAGCCTGCTCAAAGAGAAGACACAGGGGAGTGGAGCCTGGCTACCTGAATGGTCACAGCCAAGGCGATTCTAGATAGGCCAACAGCCAGCCAGCCCCTAGGAATCTGGGTGAGCAAGTCAGGGCCACCTGGCCAGCCTGCAGCGGACCCCTGCTGCAAGAACAAGCCCAACCAGTGAGCTAAACAACCATTTACTGTTGAGTGCCATTGAGCTGTTCTAGGTTTGTGCTACACCCAAGGGGTAATAGATAGCTGACCCAGTGCTGCAGGCTGAGCTGTTGCTTAATTGCTAAGTTGTGTCCCACTGTCACGTCACCACATGAACCTGCCAGGTTCTTCTGTCCATGAGATTTCCTAGGCAAGAATACTGAGTTGCCATTTCCTTTTTCTGAGGATCTTCCCGACTTCAAGATCAAAGCCACATCTCCTGCATTGCACATGGGTTCTTTACCTCTGAGCCACCAGGAAATCCCCAGGCTGAGTAGTGTCCACCTCAAGTTCATATGTTGAAGCCCTGACCCTCAGGATCTCAAAATGTGATGGTATTTGGAGAAAAGGCCTGTAGAAAGGTGATTAAATTATAACAAGGGCTTCAGAGCAGGCCCTAATCTGCTATCACTGATGTCCCTCTAAGAAGAGGAAATATGGACACAAAGAGCCACCAAGGCTTCACATACACAGAAGAAAGATGACACAGTGAGGAGCCGGCCACCTACAAACCAAGGAGAGAGGCCTGGATCCAGTGCTTCCATGATGGTCCTCAGTTCATTCAGTCAGACCAGTCAGCCGCTCAGCCGTGTCTAACTCTTTGTGACCCCATGGACTGCAGCATGCCAGGCCTCCCTGTCCATCACCAACTCCCAGAGCTTACTCAAACTCATGTCCACTGAGTCAGTGATACCATCCAACCATTGCGTCCTCTGTCATCCCCCTCTCCTCCCACCTTCCATCTTTCCCAGCATCAGGGTCTTTTCCAATGAGTCAGTTCTTCCCATCAGGTGACCAAAGTACTGGAGCTTCAGCTTCAGCATCAGTCCTTCCAATAAATATTCAGGACTCATTTCTTTTAGGATGGACTGATTGGATCTCCTTGCTGTCCAAGGGACTCTCAAGAGTCTTCTCCAATGTCACTGTTCAAAAGGCATCAGTTCTTCAGCACTCAGCTTTCTTTATAGTCCAACTCTCACATCGATACATGACTACTGGAAAAACCATAGCTTTGACTGCTGCTGCTGCTGCTAAGTCACTTCAGTCATGCCCAACTCTGTGCGACCCCATAGATGGCAGCCCACCAGGCTCCCCCATCCCTGGGACTCTCCAGGCAAGAACACTGGAGTTGGTTGTCATTTCCTGCTCCAATGCATGAAAGTGAAAAGTGAAAGTGAAGTCACTCAGTCGTGTCCAACTCTTCGCAACCCCATGGACTGCAGCCCACCAGGCTCCTCCATCCATGGGATTCTGGACCTTAGTTGGCAAAGTAATGTCTCTGCTTTTTAATATGCTGTTTAGGTTGGTCATAACTTTGCCTCCAAGGAGTAAGCATCTTTTAATTTCATGGCTGCAGTCACGATCTGCAGTGATTTTGGAGCCCCCCCCAAAAAAATTCTGCCACTGTTTCCACTGTTTCCCCATCTATTTACCATGAAGTGATAGGACCAGATGCCATTCTTACTTTTCTAAATGTTGAGTTTTAAGCCAACTTTTTCACTCTCCTCTTTCACTTTCATCAAGAGGCTCTTTAGTTCTTCTTCACTTTCTGCCTAAGGGTGGTGTCATCTGCATATCTGAGGTTATTGATATTTCTCCTGGCAAACTTGATTCCAGCCTGTGCTTCATCCAGCCCAGCGTTTCTCATGATGTACTCTGCATAGAAGTTAAATAAGCAGGGTGACAATATACAGCCTTGATGTACTCCTTTCCCTATTTGGAACCAGTTTGTTGTTCCATGTCCAGTTTTAACTGTTGCTTCTTGACCTGCATAGAGATATCTCAAGAGGCAGGTCAGGGGGTCTGGTATTTCCATCTCCTGAAGAATTTTCCAGTTTGTTGTGATCCACACAGTCAAAGGCTTTGGCATCGTCAATAAAGCAGAAATAGATGTTTTCTGGAACTCTCTTGCTTTTTCAATGATCCAGCGGATGTTGGCAATTTGATCTCTGGTTCTTCTGCCTTGTCTAAATCCAGCTTGAACATCTGGAAGTTCATGGTTCACATATTGCTGAAGCCTGGCTTGGAGAATTTTGAGCATTACTTTACTAGCATGTGAGATGAGTACAATTGTGCGGTAGTTTGAGCATTCTTTGGCATTGCCTTTCTTTGGGATTGGAAGGAAAACTGATCTTTTCCAGTCCTGCGGCCACTGCTGAGTTTTCCAAATTTGCTGACATATTGAGTGCAGCACTTTCACAGCATCATCTTTCAGGATTTGAAATAGTTCAACTGGAATTCCATCACCTCCACTAGCTTTGTCCATAGTGATGCTTCCTAAGGCCCACTTGACTTTGCATTCCAGGATGTCTGGCTCTAGGTTGGTGATTACACCATCGTCTTTATCTGGGTCATGAAGATCTTTTTTATATAGTTCGGTGTATTCTTGCCACCTCTTCTTAATATCTTCAGCTTCTGTTAGGTCCAGACCATTTCTGTCCTTTATTGGGCCCATCTTTGCATGAAATGTTCCCTTGGTATCTCATTTTCTTGAAGAGATCTTTAGTCTTTCCCATTCTATTGTTTTCCTCTATTTCTTTGCACTGACCACTGAGGAAGGCTTTTGTATGTCTCCTTGCTATTCTTTGGATCTCTGCATTCTAATGGGTATATCTTTCCTTTTCTCCTTTGCTTTTTGCTTCTCTTCTTTTCACAGCTATTTGTAAGGCCTCCTCAGACAGCCATTTTTCTTTTTTGCATTTCTTTTTCTTGGGGGTGGTCTTGATCCCTGCCTCCTGTACAATGTTACAAACCTCCATCCATAGTTCTTCAGATACTCTATCAGATCTAATCCCTTAAATCTATTTGTCACTTCCCCTGTATAATCATAAGGGATTTTATTTAGGTCATATCTAAATGGTCTAGTGGTTTCCCCTACTTTCTTCAATTTAGGTCTGAATTTGATGGTCCTCAGAGAAAACCAAATGGCAGCATTTTGATGTTGGATTTCCAGTCTTCAGAACAGTGAGAAAAGTGATTTTTGTTTAAGGCTGTGTTATTCTTTTGTAGCAGACCATGTTGACTAATACACCCAGGTTGCTGAGCCTTAGCTAGACAAGAGCCAGTCACTTTATCTGTGTCACAGCTCTGTGTGATGGATTTTGGAACTGTGTGTCCAGGTAAGACATCTCAGTCTGGGACGTAGATAAGGGTACAGCTAGAGAGGCGGGCCCTGGGCATTCAGAGGGGACTCTGGGCTGGTCTTTCCCAATGTGCATAACTGTGAGGTGAGGAGAGGTGGACAGTTCTACCAACAAGTTTGCCTTTGCCCCTTATCAAAATGAAATTCTCATCATGTGTTTAAGAAACATAATTTTCATGTCAAATGTGAGCACACATCAAAGTTTTACAAAACTGATCATTGGAGAATCCAGCAGAAGGGCACCCCACAGAGCTTTGTGGATGTGAGTTATATCTAGTAATACTTGATGCAATAAAAATTAAGGGTTTTTAAAATACTATTTTAAATAATAATAATAAGCCCATTATGTGTTCATGCTCAGTTGCTAAGTCATGTCTGCCTCTTTGCAACCCCATGGACTGTAGCCCACCAGGTTTCTCTCTCCATGGGATTTTTCACACAAGAATACTGGAGCGGGTGCCATTTCCTCCTCCAGGGGATCTTCCCGACCCAGGAATTGAACCCGTGTCTCCTGTGTCTCCTGAATTGGCAAGAAGATTCTTTACCACTGAACCACCTGGGAAACCAATAAACCCACTATTCAGTTCAGTTCAGTTCAGTCACTCAGTCATGTCCAACTCTTTGCAATCCCATGAATTGCAGCACACCAGGCCTCCCTGTCCATCACCAACTCCCGGAGTTCACTCAAACTCATGTCCATTAAGTCAGTGATGCCATTCAGCCATCTCATCCTCTGTCGTCCCCTTCTCCTCTTGCCCTCAATCCCTCCCAGCATCAGAGTCTTTTCCAATGAGTCAACTCTTTGCATGAGGTGGCCAAAGTACTGGAGTTTCAGCTTTAGCATCATTCCTTCCAAAGAACACCCAGGGCTGATCTCCTTCAGAATGGACTGGTTGGATCTCCTTGCAGTCCAAGGGACTCTCAAGAGTCTTCTTCAACACCACAGTTCAAAAGCATCGATTCTTTGGCACTCAGCTTTCTTCACAGTCCAACTCAGACATCCATACATGACTACTGGAAAAACCATAGCCTTGACTAGACAGACCTTTGTTGGCAAAGTAATGTCTCTGCTTTTGAATATGCTGTCTAGGTTGCTCATAACTTTTCTTCCAAGGAGTAAGCGTCTTTTAATTTCATGGCTGCAATAGATTAATGTAAACTTTAAATAGCATACTTTTGTAAAAAACAACTATATTTTCCAACAAAAAAATATTTTTTAGTAAGAAAAGTGGGTATGTTTTACATCTTGGTAAATTTTCTTTGAAGTCTGTCTTAATAGAACACAGTTGGATTCTCATATCTGCTTCTACATTCAATCTGTTACCGTATGTCATTTTGGTTGAGTAGTCAAAGGAAATTCAACCTCACCCAGATATGCTGTCATAACAGGGAGGAGGAGTATTTTAATAACCCTTCTAGATCATTCTGGATCATTTTCTTTGACACTTTATTAAAACTAAACAAATGGTCGTTTCTCCTTGCAAGTGGCAATGAACAATATGAGTCGCTTTTGTTCTGAAATCACATTGAAAACTTTTTATATTGTTACAGTAAGGTCCTTTGGTCTGCCTTATATTTTCAATGGGTATTTTACCCATGCATGAGAAATCATGATTGGTCGTTTAGAAAATGTTAGTTCAGTGAATTCTACAGATCTTCCAAATGCTGGCACACTTCATTATGCTATAACAACAAATTCATTAATATCACCACCGATTTTGTCAGTGAAATTTTTTTTTTTTTTTACTTTGAGTATATGGCAAGAAGTATGCCATGACTAGGGCTATGATTTGTGCTGGTATACAAGCAGTTTTATCCACTGTTGGTTTTGTCCCAGTTGCAAATGCCAATCCAGTAGAAAATACAAATACTATCTTCATGTCATCACAAAAATAGTTTTGAGCTCACAGACACCCTGCATGGGTGTCGGGATCCCCAGGGATTCCCTAACCCACACTTCGGGAAGCGCTTCTCTCCAGCATGATGTTGAAAAGATAAGCTGTCATCTGTTTGACATGTCTCCAAGTTTTAGCTCAAATTTCTTAATGCCTCTGACTTTCTCAAAAATAAACAGATCATTCAACCAGAGTTGGTGTTACTGACCAGGGTCCTTGGCTTCTATAATCAATGGAAACTGATCAGAGGTCAGAGAAGAAATTCAGGCCAGGCTTCACTGGGGTCCCTGCTACAGCAGGGTAGGAGGCAGTGAGAACAAGTGGCAGGTCCCCTCGCTCAGTCGCTCCCCAAGGGGAGGCGAGCTGGTTCCCTATATGGAGTGAGGGTAGGGTTATGTTCAGGGGCTGGGCTGGAGAGATGGCTTAGATGGTCTGCTCACCCCTTAGGCGGCACTGTATGCAGGTGGCATGCCCAGTACCCTGCTTTTCCTCCCAAACCCCTGCTTTTTCTCCTGGCTCCTCAGAAGTGGCCATTGGTCTTTTTAGTCTTTTTTGTCCATAATTACTTACTGCCCATAATTTGCTACAACTGCACATGCAAGCAGGTATTTTTAGTCCCTTATAATTTATTTGTATTTTGCTGCTCTATGTTTGTCCAGGTGCAAGCACTGCAGCAAAGGGTCCCAGGCCCCAGGTCCCAGCCTGTGTCACCGGAAGCAAGGGAGGGGATAGAAAGATAAATAATGCTGGTGACAGAGGGAGGGTTGCACGGCTGTTATTTCCCGGAAGTACAAAATGTGTACGCAGGACCATTGTGAGGAAGGGACATCATCTCCCAATTTGGCCCTGCAGGCTAGAGCGTGTCACCAAAAGCAGGCTTTAAATCAGGGGAATCTCCCTGAAAGCAGAGCTGTCTACCCAAAAGCAAGTGAATGTGGGCTCACAAGTTTATAACTGCAACCCAACGCTCATTTGTCATTAATCAACAAAGTTAATTAGCAGATAATCACTGCCCCTTAGGGTGTGTGCTACTCAATTCTCTCAGCAGATAATTTCAAAACAAAACCAACAACCCAACTCTTTAGAAATTAGTGCAGATGTAGTCTTTTGTCTCCACCCTGTAAATAGCACTGCTGCTGCTGCTGCTAAATCGCTTCAGTCATGTCCAACTCTGTGCGACCCCATAGATGGCAGCCCACCAGGCTCCCCGTCCCTGGGATTCTCCAGGCAAGAATACTGGAGTGGGTTGCCATTTTCCTTCTCCAATTCATGAAAGAGAGAAGTGAAAGTGAAGTCGCTCAGTGGTGTCTGACTCTTAGCGACCCCATGGACTGCAGCCTACCAGGCTCCTCCATCCATGGATTTTCCAGGCAAGAGTACTGGAGCGGGGTGCCATTGCCTTCTCCATAACTAGCACACTGATGTTTTTTCCCTTCAGGATGTCTCAGCCCCTGTCAGCTCCTGGTGCCCTATTGCCTAGATGGAGTGCATGGAGTGGGTGGGGTGAAGCAGGGCGGTACGTGCATCAGTCGGCCAATCACTCACCAAGGTTTTCTGCGCCAGAAGATCCAGTGAACAAAATGCTGGGCAAAAAGCGACCTGGCCCACCACTCAAGGTCCAGTAGGAGGGAGGCTTCCGAGAGAGTCACACAATTGAATGAGTAATTACAGAGAGATTGAGTGCCCCGAAGGAAAGGAATGTGGCACCATGAGAATACATTTTTTAAAAAATAATGAGTGAGGGATAGAATGGGAGAATGGAATTAGCAGATGCAAACTTTTATATATAGAATGGATGCACAACAAGGTCCTCTGTAGAGTACAGGAAAATATATTCAATGTCCTGTGATAAACCATACTGGAAAAGAATACATTAAAAAAAGAATGTATTACATATATATGTATAACTGAATCACTTTTCTGTACAACAGAAATTAACCCAACATTATAAATCAACTGTACTTCCATAAAATACATGAACTAAATAATAAAAAGTAATGTGTTTTTGAAACAAGAAGACAGGGAGAAAGAATGCTGTGAGCAGGTGTGGATGTGAGATGGTGGGAAAGTCAGAAGAATTCACTTTTGTCTGTGAAGAGGCAAGATGCTCTCCTCAAATTGGCCAGGGTAGAGGGCTGTTTTGGGGAGAGTACATTGTTCTGAGAAACTTGGTGAATCTCTGAGATCAACAGTCAAAAATTTTTTATGATGTCAATGTTGCCATGTTTTTGCAGGTGGGGTGAAAATCAGTAGCCACTTTCATGGAAGGGAGAGTTTTGCCAAGGAAGCATTAAAAGATATGCATGAGAATCTAATCTCTTTAAGAAACAAGCAGATAAATTGGCAAAGGGTGTGATGCTCAGAGCCCCAGAGGGTCTGATTAGACAGAAGAACCAGCATAGAGGGAATCCTTAAACAACCAAGCAGGGGAAAGTCATGATCAGACAGCAGGAGGCTGGAATTAGCAAAACTCTGGACTTCTGGTGAGTTCTATTACGTAATCAGTTGGTGGGGATTGAGGGGGGGTGCCTGAGGTGGAGCAAGGAAAAGAATTACAGGAGCTGAGGGAGTGACCGTTGTATTGGAAGGACCATTTGTATGAACAGGGCACTTGCCCAGGACCTGGCAGGCTTGGAGTTGAAATGATGGACAGGAACCAAAGGCCAAGAGCTTCTGCAGAAGGGCAGAGTGACCAGAGCTGTATGTGACCTCCATGAAAGTTTTATATCCAAAAAGTTACAACAAAGCATTTTGCATACATTATTTGCTTTGGCTTCCACTTTTGTGGAAGTGATAGGCAAGTGTGTTACTGAACCAGTCTTGGGTCTGCTCACCTGTGCACAACAAAGCCAATCTACAGGTACCAGGTTGCGGTGCGGTGCGGGGGGAGGTGGGGGTGAGTACAGGGTTTATTGCAGGTGCAAGGTGAGAACAGGCAGCACAAGCTCAAAGGACCCAGACTCCCCAGTTTTTAAAGATAGGGTGAGGGAGGGAGCTGCAGGGTATGTGATCAGCTTGCGCACAATTTTCACATGTGCGGGCATCAAGGAAATTTTTCAAGCATCATCAACCTTTCGGTTTCAACCAGTCTAGGATCTATATGCTTGTGGTCAGCAGTTTTCATCTGGTGGAGGTCTGCTGCCTGTAACAACTGCTTAGGAAAGTGTGTCGTGTCTTCATCTGTATTTTCAAGGGACTGTGAGTTTGGTGGCTGTGCCATGTGGCTGGTTTATAGTCTGAACTGTCCCCAGTTTCCCAGCCCAGCAGCTATTCTTTTTTCCTACGTCTTCACGTTCCTAAAAATTAACTCTTATTTTAATTTATTCATTTTTAATTGGAGTATAATCACTTTACTATATTGTGATGGTTTCTGCCATACATCAACATGAATCAGCCTTAGGTATACATATGTCCCCTCCCCGTTGAACCTCCCTCCCCACCCCTCCTCTCTAGGTTGTCACAGAGCACCAGCTGCCAGCAATAAGGTAGGGCAAAAGATAAAGCCTAACCAATAACTCCTGAGCCAGCTTTTGAGACTCCAGGGAGGCCTGGGAGATTAAAACCTTTTACTTCAAAGGACAGAGACATGGACTTGTCCAGTAAGTCCCCTACATACAGACTTTTCAAGCTGTAGACTTTCAAGGATGGAAACATGCATTCACATGTCCGATCACATTAAGTGAGCTCATGTTTGGCCTACGTTGTCACACACGTGCATTCTCTACAAGTAGCTGTCCTTTTGTGTACTTTACTGGACTGTACTCTATAGAGTATAGCAGTACAGTTCTTTATTTCAAGCTCAGGATGTCTGAAAGCAAGGATAAAAACATCAGTGATGTACCTGGTACTGCTAAGAAGCACCAGCTGGTATAGTGGACTTATGTACTTTCCAAGATACTGTACTGTAAGATAAAAAAATATTTTTTATTTGTTTTTATGTATTATTTGTGTGAAAAGTATTATAAACCTATTACGGTACTGTACTATATATATAACTAGTTGTATCAGTTGGGTACCTAGGCTAATTTTGTTGGAGAAAGCTTAAGGTGTTCTCATTCGTGCCCAACTCTTCACAACCCCATGAACTGTAGACCCTCCAGGCTCCTCTGTGCATGGAATATCCCAGGCAAGAATACTGGAGTGGGTTGCCATTTCCTTCTCCAGGGGAGTCTTCCCAACCCAGGGATTGAACTCGAGTCTCCTGCCTTTCCTGCACTGGCAGGCGAAACCTTTACCACTGCGCCACAGTTGGACTTATGAACACGCTCTCAGAACAAAACGGTTCGCATGTAGGGGACTTACTGCATATGATTTCAAGAGCACTGTTTTCTACTTTCTGCTAAGAAAAGGAGGCTCTCCAAGCTTAGATAAGCTCCCAAGGACTGCAACGAGAGACCTATCGAAAGGCCACCATCTCCTCTAGAAAGTCCTCCTGACCCGCAAAAGGGGTGACCACTCCCTCCTTGGCCCTTCTTTACCACTTCTAGCCCACCAGGCTCCTGTTTCTTTCTGTGTCTTCTCTCCATCAGCAGGGAGATTGGCAGGAACGGTGTGTCATGTGGTACTCACGTTTCACATGGCACCATGTACTCAGTAAGTAATTAGAGAAGGAATTCTGATGCCTAGGTCTCTGCTTTTTACCCCTGGGGAGAGAGAATCTGGAATTTGACATTTTTTTCTTTCTTCACTTTAGGGTCTACTTACAGTGGTTACCTCCACTTGAAAATAGAGATGTTGGCACAGTGAGGGGCTAGCAGGGGGCAGGAATGCCAAAGACAAGCATGTATACTTGTCTTCACGTACACTATGTGCACTCCCCGCCTGGCCACTGAGTGACAGACACCAAGGAAATCTAAAGTCCCACTTGTTTCCCTTTTTTTTTTTTTTAATATGACAGTTTGTTTGTTTTCATTTATTTATTTTGGCTGAACCACATGACATGCAGGATCTCAGTTCCCAGACCAGGGATGGAAACCCTGCCCACTGCAGTGGAAGCACAGAGTCCTAACAACTGGACAGCCGGGGCTGCCCCAAGTCCCAGGTCATTTTCTAAAGAGGAGCCCTCAGGCCAAATTTAATCAGATGCTGGGAATGAAGATTAGGGTTAGGAGCACAGATGTATTCAAATAAAAGACGGAAGGAAGGGGGCTTCCCAGGGTGGTTTAGTGGTTAGGACTCTGCCCTTCCACTGCAGGAGGCAGGGCTTCCATCCCTGGTCCAGGAGCTAAGATCCTGCGTGCCGTCACACGTCGTGAAGTATGGCCACAAAAAAAAAAAGAAAGAAGGAGTTCAAGATTTTACAATAAGAAAAGCAAAACTTTTCATTATCACACTTAAATACCAAACACCCCTGTGGTGGTGAATTTCCCAACCAGAAGGGGCCCTCTGACTGCCAGGGTGATGTCTGGGACAGAAGTCCAGGGACTCTGGAAGAACTTACGATGATCACTGAAACAGTGAGATCCAAAAGATTAAACAGAAGCTAACAAACAAAAAGAAGGAGGAAAGAGAGCAGTGTGTGCTGAAGGGACACTGACTCCAGTAGCAGATAGGAGGACCGGGAGCCAGGATCTCCGATCTAGTCTGCCCACTGCAGCAATGACTCCAGCAGCCTAGCAGCCACAGCCCCGCTGTCCTGCCCAGCATCCCGCATACCACCATGAGGATGCCTCACTGTCTGCCCAAGCCCTCAGCACTTCCACCTTACACTTAGGACAGAATCTCTACATGAGCCCTGCTGCCTCATCTCACACCCTTCCAGCATCATATGAGGTCACCGCCCTTAACATACATGCTCCAGTCACATTGGCCAAACCATTTGACCTCAGGGCCCTTGCACATGCTACTCCCGAAGCCTGGAAGGCTCCTTACCCCACACCACCGCTGCCACCCCTTCCTCTGGCTCTCTCCTGTTCATTCTGAAGCTCTTGTATAAAATGTCCCTTCCTCAGCAGTTTTATCTGATACCTAAATGTGATGCCTTTGTTCTAGCATACTTGCTCACCACATTCTAAAGCTTTCATCCTCATATGTGAAAATACACTTCCTTTTGTGCCTCCCACTGGCTTCAGTGGAGGAACGCACTAGACATCCTGAGGACTAGAACAGAGTCAGCGGCAAGATAAGGGAACCTTAAATGGGTTGCCCAGACCTACTCAAGCCAGCCGTAGAGTACAGTGATGCAGAGAAGCAGGAAGAGGATGTGACCAGGGAGCGTCACCAGATGATGACAAGGCCAAACAGCCTCCACAGACAGAGGGAACCGCAGCTCCTGATAAGGTCTCAGTGTGCTTGGGTGCAGCCAGTCCATGGCTGGGGGTCCAAAGGAAGGAGGCAACACGCTCACTGCTGCCCATTTGCTCCATCCATTTTCACCAAAGGAGGATTATTTATTACCCTGATAGTTGTCATCTCTTCCTTCCCAATTTCCTTGTGCTATTTCCAGCTTTCCTCCACTGTGTCAAGTAATCACTTCTTGTCCGCAAGGAAGACTTCCCCACCATGGGCTGACTTTCTGAAGAAATATCATGAGACATTCACAGGGCTCTCTTTATTTTTAATTAAAATAGAGTTGATTTACAATGTTGTGCTAGTGTTAGGTACACAAAATGATTTGTGTGTGTGTGTGTGTGTATTATTCTTTTCCATTATGGTTTATCACACAGGATATTGACTAAAGATCCCTGTGCCGTACAGTAAGACCTCATTGTTTATTCATCCTATATATAGTAGCTTGCACTTGCTAATCCCAAATTCCCAATCCTTCCCTCTCCCACGCCCCATCCCCCTTGGCAATCACAAATCTGTTCTTTATGTCTGTGAGCCTATTTCTCTTTCATAGATAAGTTCATTTGTGTCCTATTTTAGACTCCACATACAATTTATATCACATGGTATTTGTCTTTCTCTTTCTGACTTATTTTGCTTCGTATGATAATGTCTAGGTCCATCCATGTTGCTGCAAATGGCATTATTTCTCTATGGCTGAGTGATAGGGCTCTCTCTTTAATATCTTCAATGAACCCTGTCGCTTCTAATTACCCAGTATAGACACTAGTTTATTCCTGAAGTCTACTCTTGTCTCCCCAGCTGTGCTGTGAGTCCCATAAAGGAGAAAATACTTGCCTGTTGTTGGAAGACCCTTCAGCGTGATATGGCAGAGACGGACATGCACGTAAACCATGACCCAGCAATTCCTGCCCAACTTTCACCCTAGAGCAAGGTTTGCTAATGTGCATCAGGAAACTGAGAGTGTTCACAACAATGCTTTCCCAGCAGCAAAAACCTTAGAAGTGACCTAATTGGCCCTCTTCAATAGAATGGATAAATCAATGTTGGCATATTTATTCAACAGAATACAATAAAGCAGTAAAAACCAGCACAGGCATATACAAACATAGATGGACTGAAGCATCAGTTGAATGAAAGAAGCCCATGGAAAACTACAGGATTCAGTCAACACAGAGTAAAAAGCAGGTAAAACTAAATAGTGTATTATTGAAGAATATATACAAATGTGGTAAAAAAAATAAAGAAAGAAAAACAAAGATGTAATCAACCAAAATTCAGGGTGGATATTTATTCTGAGTTCTTAAACTGCTAAGACTATTCTGTATGCCAATATAGTGCACAATTTAAAAAGGAAAACCAGCAGACTAACTCAATAGCACTCAGCACAGTGGTGACATAGAATTATGTTTTGTTTCTCATAAGAAGAAAAGTCTTTTAAAATAAAGGGTGAAAATGGTGGGGGGAAAGAACCAAAAATGTGGAGAGGATAAATCTGTATGTCACAGGCTAGAAAACTATAAACTATGAGTAAAGCATTAAAAAAAGGAAAAAGTTACTCACCACCACTATTTTCTATTCATCAGCTTATCTTGTTCTTGAAACTTTATTGATTGTAGGATGCCTGTAAAAGCTCTATCTTGTCAATAGAAAGTATTTAGGCAATTAGTCTTCCTGAATGTCTTGGCTCTTTAAGAATCTCTCCTTCCTACATCCACAAATGGTTTATGGATGCCAGGAAAGGTTAGGGTCCTGATGCTCCAGGAAAGGAGCTGCTTCCTCCATGGGACCATCTAGAAAGCTGGGTGTCCGTGGTCCTTTCTGTTGACTCAGCCCTCTCACTGGAACTGCCATTCCTTGGAGAACTCGAGGCCAGCATCACTCCCGTGAGGTCCCTACCTTCTAGCGACAGCTCGACCAAGACCCTGAGAACCTGAGAGTCACATCTCACGCCCATCTGCAAGCATTTTTTCTTTGCCTTCTGGTGGCAGGTAAGAAGTGGCAACCCCCAGGTTTTTGTTTGTTTTTCTGAGAGATGCATGGTCTTTCCAGGCTCTGCCTAAAGAATCAGAACAAACCACACACTCTAGGACTCACCCAAACCTCTCTGGAAGCCTCTGTTCATCTGCCTCCTCCCCACCAGAGGATGGGCACATAAAGGATGCTTGATCCACTTGCTCACCTTCACTTAGCTCAGCCCCTCATGTGAGAACATTCTTTGCTGCTCCAACACTGTCTCCAGGGTCAACATTTCAACTTTGGATTCTTGGTATTTGCATTAGTCATGATTAGGTTTGCCTGCAATTGATAAAAGATCAAAATACTGAGATTTTTTTTCCACTCACATGAAGGTTAGTATATCTGTTTTCTATTGCCACATAGCTATTTACCACAAATGTAGCAGCTTTAAATGACAAGAAGTTAACTACCTCACAGTGTTGATGCATCAGAAATCCAGGCACAGTGTGGCTCAGCTGTGTCCTCTGCTTAGAGCCTCTTAAAGCTAAAACACAGGTGTTGGCAGTGCTGAGCTCTTCCCTGGATACTCTGGGAAATAATCCACTTCTCAGTTCATCCAGGTTGTTGCTGAAACTCGGTTCACTGCAGCTATATGACTGAAATCCTGTTTCCTTGACAGGTGGACCCCTTCATCTTCAAGCCAACAACCACAAGTCGAATCTTCTCCTGCTTCGAATCTCTGATTTCCCCTTTCCCATGACAGCTGGAGAAAGATCTCTCTTTAGCAGGACCCACACAACTTAGATTTGGTCCACCTGATTAGTTAAGGATACTCTTCACCTTAAGGTCAACTGATTAGTAACCTTAACTACATTTGCCAAGTCCATTTTGCCATGTAATATAATGTACTCATAGGATAACACCAGGGGCAAGGTCATGGGTCCAAAGTTCTGCCTTCCATGCTGGTGAGGCAGTTCTGCCCTGGTCCTTAGGATCAGATTCCTTCCTGCACCACTCACCACCCCTGGAAAGGGGCCCTCACCCACCATGGTCCAGGAGGCCACATGGGGTTCACTCTGACCAGATTTTTAAGGAAGTTTCCCAGCGGCTGCCACGTGACACTTCTACCTGCATCCCACTGGTCCAGCTTTGTGATTTTGTGACATCCTCTCCCAGCTGCAAGGGAGGCTGGGTAAAGTAGATTTATTCTGGGTGGTATTGTGCCAGGCAAGAATCCTATCACTATGAAAGGAAAAAAAAAAAGCAATCAGGGACCATATGTAAAAACACAATTCGGGAAAACCCAATCAAATCCTTTTTTCCTCTTTTGCAAGCTTGGCTCTCAAGATTTTATAGTCTTTAACACTCAAGCTGAAAACTGGCATTTCTGTTCCAGGCAACAACCACTTCCGCCTTTCCTAGGCAATCAGTGTCAGCCTCCAAGTCTAGACTTATTGGCAATAAGGCTAAGGGAGAGGAGGTAGATTTGGAGAAAACCTAATTCCCACACTGCACCTGAATGCAAAAGATACGGGAGGGACAGCCAGCTCCAGACGCAGCGTCTACCACTGCCTCGCAGGGTCTGACTCTCAGCTTTACTGATGCCTGTAAAAGAGGAAAAGAACTATTGCAAGGCCATCTTTCACTCCAATAGTGAATCTCAACCTTCGCAAATACAATTCCAATAGTCATGCCTTAAACAAGCCGTGTTTTCTCTTTTACAAGAAAGGAAAAATGACCTCCAATAGTGTTGTGCAATTATAGCCCCTCAAAGCATGCAGAAAAGTCACAGAAACGGAACCTACAATGAATTATTTTCCAGACTCAGTCATGCTTAAGAAATACAGCAATCAGAGCCCAGCATGAGTGGTCAGTTGCCTCCATGGCAGCTCTGCATAACTTTAAGAACCCTGGAGGCAGCTCATTACAGTCAGGGTGGGGAGGAAATTCCTACCCTGGCTCTTGGGGCCCACAGAACCCTCACTGGGATGCTCCCAGAGGAAATGGAAATTTCATAAGCAGATTCATACCTCAAGCAGTTTACTTTTTCCTGATGCCTATTTTTTAGAAAATGTAGTAAGTTGGCAGTTTCCAACCTAGAGAGGCCTAGAAGAAAAAAAACAGAAACTTTTAATTCTGATGAATCTGAACATACAAATTGGCTCAGTCACTTTCCAACTGTGAGAGCTTAGCAAACCAATTTAAACTCTGAGTTTTGGAGTCTTCATTTCCGGGATTAGGATATTAACATACATCCTCCATTCCCAGAGTCCCACTTTAGGGCTCTGAGTTAATAAATATGAAATTCCAGGAACATTAACAGATCCCAGGGCGATAAGGAGTTATTGTTGTCATTGTTCACATGTTCAATCAGGATCACATCATTATTAAGAGCTGGGATGGCCGAGCTCAGCTGCAGAGACATTTAATTAGACAATCCAAGCTACTGATCCTAAGATTCACTGGGTATTGACAGAGGTAGGAGACATTGATACTGAGTTGCAGGATGGGGTGGTTCTCATTCGATGTTCTGTCCGGGAGACAGGGAACAGCCCGGGTAACTCAACATGAAAAAGATGTCAATCTTATTTGTTATGCTCAGGAGATGCTAAAATATCAGGACTCTATCTGCTCTGCCTCTGATGAAAATGGGCAAATAACAGATGGCCTTTGATACCACAGTGCCATTCCTTATCACAGCAATGTCCTTGTCAAAAGAGCTCTACCCACCAGCCCCCCTGGTACGGTCAGGATAACCCAGACAGAGGATGATCTTCTTAGAAGTGTTAGAACACAAGACGATATCTGGAGAAATTCTTACTCCAACCACAGACCATGGTGTTATACCCTCTCCACCTTGGATAAAGACCCATCAGCCCATCGCACAAGTCTCCAGGTCCATCTAGGGACCACAATTGAAAAACCACTGCTGGGACTGCCCTGATGGTCCAGCAGTTAAGACTTCACACTTCCACTGCAGGGGGCATGGGTTCCATCCCTGGTCTGGCAACTAAAATCCCACATGCAGCATGCCTCATGACCAAGAGGAAAAAAAAGAGAAACCACTGATCTAGGGCAAGGGTCAGCAAACTACAGCCTGGGGTACAAACTACAGGTGGGGTTGAACCCCACCTGCCACCTGTGTTTATTCAGCCCATGAACTATGAATGGTTTTACATTTTTTAGCGGTTGGGAGAGGGTGAGGGGAAGAATTTTACGGCCCTTGAACACTGTATGAAGTTCTCCATTCAATGTCCATAGATAAAGGTTTATTGAAACAGAGGCAGACTTACATGCTGCCTATGGCTGCTTTTGTATTACAACAGCAAAGCTGAGTCGTTGCATCAGAACCTATCCAGCTCACAAATGTTCATCGTGTTTTCCTTTACAGGAAAACCTTACTCTAGGGTGAGCCAACCACTTCACAGAACACCTGAAGGGGAAGCATTCACCTGGTTTCGTGCCCTTTGTCCAACGCTCTGGGTTCATCTGAAGATGGGCACTATCCAAAGAATCATTTCTTTAACACTTAGGTATTAATAAAAGAAAAATTCCCTTTCATCTTTCCCTTTCTGCTTGTATTCAAACAACAGCAATGACAGGGCAGAGGCCCACTAAAAAATCTGACCATTACACAAAATTAATGTCACAGGAGCTCAAAGCCAATGTATTTATTAAAGTAACCCACCTAAGCAGATAGCAGCAAATAGAAAGCAGGAGGGGCCTGGAATCTAGGAACTTGTGATTCCCAGTCAGTATTTCATTTGCATTTGTATTTAAATGATAACACATCTTGCGGCAAATTATTGCAGACTTTTTCTAGCAGGAAAAGGAGAAGAAAAATGCACTCACTGAAGGAAAGCTCTGCAAGAGGCAAAAAGTGATAAAGTTCCCCAAGCCTATTTACAAATGCAGTTAATGAAACAGAATTTTAATGAATTGTGCCACGTAATCTGGCGGGTAATGAGCTGCAAAAGCCTTTGTCAATTGCAGTGACTGGGAACTAAGTCTTTCAGTTTCAAGATCAATAAGAGAGTTCTCAGCTCCGCACTCCCCAAAAGTGGAACTCTTGGGAAAAAGGAAGTTGTCATAGGCATGCCATGTCTGCAGATCACAGCAGCAAGGCTGCCATCTGTTTCATACAACCCCCCACCCACCCCTTTTATTTAAATCCTGACTTCAGACCAAGAGTGAGCAAAAGACAGTTGGGAGATCAAACAACACTCTGCCTACGAGATGCCTGCCCATACAAAGTGACAGCAAAAGGTTGGAGTGACTCTAATAGAAGCTCCCAATATTTCAGAAGCTGTATTGAGTTCAACTGCTGGTGTGGACCTTTGTGGGGAAGTAAAGCCCTTGACATTGGGAGTTCCTGATTTACAAAGAAAATGGGGTGGATGGGCTGTTCGGAGATTAAGCACCGACCTAAGGCTTCCTGCTAATTCTGCCTTCCATCATTCTTTCATCTGCTGTCCTCGTTACTGTGACTCCAAACAGTCACAGTCTTCTTCAGAGACCTAGAAGTTGCAAGTTATTGTATTATTCATCTCCTTTACCTCCATTGTTGCTATGGAGATGTGGTTGTAGTTATGGTCCTAATGCCACAGAACAAGAGAAATCCAGGTGGAAAAGACTTCCTCATTCAGCAGTAGGTCATCAACATTTATTGAGTACCTACTACGTGGAAATATTTAGTAAGAAATCTTGGGAAAGATTTCCCAAATGAAACATCAAACTACACCCGTAACTTGCTCTTAGACTAGTGGAGGAGACAGAATCTTATATTCCTTGAATCAATTAATATACAATTTGGTTATACATCTTGTCTTTAACAGAGGTGCTAAAAAGATTATATTTCATGTTAGGGGCCCAGTAAATGTATAAGAAACTTGCCTGAGGGACTACCCCAGTTGTCCAGTGGCTAAGAATCTGTACTCTCAATGCAGGGGGCCGGGGATCAATCCCTGGTTAGGGAACTAGATCCCACATGCCCAACTAAGAGTTCACATGCCACAACACAAGTAAGACCAGGTGCAGCCAAATAAATAAATATGAAAGAAAGAAAGAAACTAGCCTGATATTTTGACACCCACATCAAACTAAGGAAAATACTCCTACCATGCCATTTCCCCTCCACACATATACCCATTCTTGAGGTTTACTTACAGACAACTTCTGCACTTCTATTTTCTTCCATTAAGGTTCTCTCTCTGACATCAAGGTACAGGACCATTAACAAAAGCCATGGGGAAGCAATTTTAGAGGGCAGGCGGAGTGCGGTAGGGGAACCTGATAAAATGGAAAACTTGAAGTGATCTTGCATGCTGCACTGAGAAAATTGCCACGGGCAATCCCATTCTGTCAACAGAATGTTCCACTTGACTGAAATCAAGACACAGGTGAAATGTCTTAAAATGTGGTCTTGCGGAAATGTGGAGCATGAGGTGCTCTGAGGGAATTGGGCAGCCCTGGATCACCCAGCATCCATTCTTGTAGCTAGTAAACTTTTACTGGACTATGAAGAGATAAAAAGAAGTAGTCCCTATTCTCAAGGAGTTTATGATCTAGCCAAAGAATCACACTTGTGAAGAGATGTTCATAATCAATGGAAGAATAGAGTAATTGATATAAGCAGTGAATGGTTGAAGACCATGCCAACATATTCAGATAAGGTTCAGTTCAGGTGTCAAGGGAAAACTCTCTTTGAAAATGAATAGTCCAGATTACCAGATGTGACAACCTCATTTTTTACTCATAGCCCTCCCCCAACCCAGGGGCTCTTATTTCCTGGTCCTGCCTTATATCCTTGTGGTAGGCACAATGTTGGCTTCATCAAGGAGACCCCCCCATGCCAGGATGCTCCTCTCCACCAAACCTGAATCACAGGTGGAGTGGAGGGACTGTTAGGAATGGCTTGCAACCCACTTTGCTGCTCCATCATCTTTCCCCTCTTTTAGCATCATCTCATCCCTATTTGCATGTGCAAGTGCCACCCAACCGTCTCAGCAGATGCACTAATAACAGGCTATCAAACAGTCATTTTTTGAGAGCCAGGTATGTACCAGACATCATGCTTATATGGAGATCCATCTGTTTATCTCTCTTTCCATTCACTCATCCATCTAGACAGACAGATAGATAGGTAGATAGATAGATATGTAGTTAGACAGATAGATGATGGATAGAGAGCTAGATACTATATCTATACATATACATATACATATACATATACATATATATATATAAACTTATGCATACATATGTTAGAGAAGGAAATGGCAACCCACTCCAGTATTCTTGCCTGGAAAATTCCCATGGACAGAGGAGCCTGGCAGGCTATAGTCCATGAGGTCACAAGAGTCGGACATGACTTAGCAACAAAACCACCACCACCAACATATACATATGTAACCCTTCTGGGTTTGGAGAATTTCCTGTTTTTCAAAGACCCAGCACCAAATGTGAAAGTGTTAAATCATAAACTGTGGAGAGCCTGAGATTTCACCCTCCTTGAAAGCTTCCCCCAGTTTATCAATGTATACTAATGGAAGACACAAGACCTCGGGTGCAGAGACAAAGACAAATTACTTGTCATGGCAAAAGATGCAGCAAGAGCAGAATCTTGTGTCAGTTACCTAAACTCCAACTCCTGCAAGCAAAAGAGGTGGGAGAGAGAGAGAGAGACTTAAAAAAAAAAAAAACTTGGAATGTAAGCAATTCTCTTCCAGAGAATTTACCATCCTGGAATGTTTCCAAAGAAGGAAGCAGTTTCATTTCATCAGCTTGAGCTTCCAAGGCTGGCTACTATTCAGGCAAGCTTGAACAGATAGTCCAAGAAACGGAGGAACATCATGGAGAATTGCATCCTACTACTAAGTCATCATATGCTATTCCCAACCTAGTCCCAAATGTGTCCATGATGATTCCTTGTGCACAGCTGCATGTCCTAGAACCTGTATCATCCTCCCCAGGAACTGGCTCTTGTGGGAGCCGAACCAGTTTGTAATGGCCACCATCTACCAAACCCTTGTAGGTGCTCCACACCATGCCAGTGCTTTACAAACATCATGCCCCTTCCATGCAACAACTCAGTAGGAGAGATGTCAGTTATCATTCCCATTTTAAAGATGAGGAAGTAATGACTTAATTTGAGTGTCTTGCTCATTGTTGAAATATAACAGAACCCTATGGTCCTCCACCAGCCTTTTGTCTGTAGAAAAACTTTAACCAAAGAGTAAGTTTAATCAGAGAAGTAAGAAAATGCAGAAGCAAAGGAAAGCAGGCAAATAGGACAAAATATAAAGAGTTTAGTCCTTAAGCAAAGTCAATGACTTTCACTTCCTCCTCAAGGGTTATAGATAATATTCTGAGCCATCTCTTGTGAGCTATCTTATAGATGTTGAAACACCCACAAGGTAGAAGAAGTTAACTACATAATGACCAGACTTGTAGCCCTGACATTAGCTGCCACAATCCCAACAACTGGCCTCATGGAAATGGGAACAAACCAACCCTGAAACTGAAGACTAACTGTACGTAAAGCAATAAAGGTGACACTGATTCAATCACTGCATGACCAGTTTCAAGATGACTGTCAAAATGCAGATGTGGTAGAAATAGCAAAAGAACTAGAATTAGAATTGGAGTCTAAGCACTTCAATAGTAGTCTAGTGGCCAAGACCATGCTCCCAATGCAGGGGGGTTGGGTTCAATCCTCAGTCAGGGAACTAGATCCCACCTACTGCAACTAAGACCCAGTGCAACCAGATATATATATATAAATTAAAAAAAAAAAAGAATTGGAGCCTAAAGATGTCACTGAATTGCAGCAATCTCATGATAAAACTTGAATAGGGAATTGATTCTTCTGGATGAACAAAAGAAAGTGGTTTCTTGAGACAGGATCTACTCCTGATGAAGACACCATGTAGATGGTTGAAATGACAACAAAAGATTTAAAATATTACATAAACTGAGTTGATAAAATACTGACAGGTTTGAGAGGACTGACTTCAATTTTGAAAGAAGTTCTACTGTGGGTAAAATGCTATCAAACAGCATTGCTTGCTGCAGAGAAATTGTTCATGAAAGGATCGATTGATGTACAAACTTCACAGTTTTCTTACTTTAAGAAATTGCCACAGCCACCACAACCTTCAGGAATACCCACCCTGATCAGTTAGCAGCTGTCAACGTGGAGGCAAGACCCTCCACCAAGAAAATATTATGACTCACTGAACAGTAAGATCATGGCATCTGGTCCCATCACTTCATGGCAAATAGATGGGGAAAGAGTGGAAACATTGTCAGACTTTATTTTGGGGGGCTTCAAAATCACTGCAGATGGTGATTGCAGCCATGAAATTAAAAGATGCTTACTCCTTGGAAGGAAAGTTATGACCAACCTAGATAGCATATTCAAAAGCAGAGACATTACTTTGCCAATGAAGGTCCGTCTAGTCAAGGCTATGGTTTTTCCAGTGGTCATGTATGGATGTGAGAGTTGGACTGTGAAGAAAGCTGAGTGCCGAAGAATTGATGCTTTTGAACTGTGGTCTTGGAGAAGACTCTTGAGAGTCCCTTGGACTGCAAGGAGATCCAACCAGTCTATTCTGAAGGAAATCCAGTCCTGGGATTTCTTTCATGCTAAAGCTGAAACTCCAAAACTTTGGCCACCTCATGCGAAGAATTGACTCATTGGAAAAGACTCTGATGCTGGGAGGGATTGGGGGCAGGAGGAGAAGGGGACGACAGAGGATGAGATGGCTGGATGGCATCACTGACTCGATGGACGTGAGTTTGAGTGAACTCTGGGAGCTGGTGATGGACAGGGAGGCCTGGCGTGCTGCGATTCATGAGGTCGCAAAGAGTCGGACACGACTGAGCTAATGAACTGA
Source organism: Ovis canadensis (assembly GCF_042477335.2). Taxonomy (NCBI): domain Eukaryota; kingdom Metazoa; phylum Chordata; class Mammalia; order Artiodactyla; family Bovidae; genus Ovis; species Ovis canadensis. Next base: position 192,708,673 of record NC_091246.1, on the reverse strand, counting down.
ACTGAACTGACGCTCAGATGATAGTTAACATTTTTAGCAATAAACTATTTTTTAATGAAAAAAAAATCAAGATGACTGTCAGAACTGACTGTGCTATTTCTGCATGTAGCCCCCTCCTTCAGCCTATAAAAGCTCTTGCCCACTGATTGTCAGCGGGGTGTCAGCCTTTGGACATGAGTCCATTCTCTCCACTAGTTACTGGCCTCCAAAATAAAGCAAACTTTCCTTTCTACCAACCTTGCCTCTCTAGTATAGACTTTCTAGTGGCAAGCAGCTGGACCCCACTTTTGATAACATCACTACCCCTTAAGTGGTGGAGACAGGATTCCTTGCCATGTTAGTCCAATTACAAAACCTGTGCTTTCCTTCTGCTCTTGAAGCCTTGAAAGTTGGCATGGGGTCCTAAAGAGGTCAGCCTTCTCCCAGCCTCACTGGGGGAGGTCAAGCAGCCTCCTTGCTTACTATTAATTAAGAACAAGACCATTCCTTATCTGGACTCATCCTAGCAAGATGACCTTTTAAGAATAGCAATTAAGAGTCTGCACTTTATACACAGATCCAGGCAAACTTGGAGCAGGACAAGATAAAGGGAACAAGCTCATTAGCTTAAAAAGCCAGGTTACCTTTGTTTCAAAAAGGAGGTTTTTATTTTAAGCCCAATTACCTTAAAAAAAAATAATACTACACTTAGGCAGCTTTCTACCTGCATACGAAATACAACCACAGTGTTACACGTGCCAAAGCTCTGTGCAGTAATGTTTTACTTTTTCAGGCACGGAGCAGATGGGGATGGGGCAAAAAGCAGCCATCAGTGGAGCAGATATGTATGCACAACTCCTGTCCCAGCTACCCCACATCACAACCAAGAAGAACCCTGGGCCACAGGCAAGCTAGCCTGCAAAGAAATGTCCAGAAATATTTGTTTGGTGTTTATGGTCTTTAAATCCTTACCATATAACCATCAGTCCTCTTCATTGGGGTCAGAATCATCTGTGGCACCTGCTGGGGAGTTCATGGAGGTTTATTTGAAGACATTAGACATCTGCCAGGTTGGAAGACACAGCTGCCCATGGAAAAAAATGACGAGAGTCAGGTGCCAGCCATAGAGATAGGTCCAACTCACTTCAAGTGACTGCTGTCCCAGGAGCCATCAACTGTTGGCTGCTGCTCCGACTCAAAGTTAAATGAGTATGTCATCTGTATTGTCCCACCATGAGCCAGATACCCCTGAGGACCTGTCTGCAATGAGCCCTAATTGAATGAAGATTGATGGGAACAGAATTTCCAAGGCCATTTACAGATGAAGGTGCCAGCTTCCTAAGGCATGACTGCCATGAACTGCAAGAGCTAATATTCATCCCTCAAGCCCTCCCTGCCATCACCATGAAGGTCATTCTTCTCTGGTGACCTTGACAGCATTTCAGCTGGCCTCCTAAGGAAGAAGGTTAAAGAAGGTAAAGTAACTTTTCCTATTTCTTCCCTCCTCCTGTTTTATCTTTTACTTTGAAGAGTAACATATTTAGCTGGAACAATTGATGGCAGATGGTGAATTTGGCCATGTTCTTCTTCTATGCCTCTCTTATCTTCTCAGTGACAAACACATCCCTCCTCTGTATCACCACCTCATTCATTCCTGAAACCCCTAAGGCAAAGAGAAAAGTCATGGGGAAAATCTTCATTGATTTTAATGGAAAGTGTTTGCAGTTTTTGTAGACAGACAAACATGTTCACTGAACCTGGAAAATAAGTTTAAGTCATAAACAGCAACTTGAAAATTTATACATGAAATGCAACACAATGAAGGAAGGGGTGAAGCTTACTAGCAGCGATGGGTGATGGAGGCTGAGAGGGGTCACTGTCTGAAAGGTGGTAGAGAGTTAGGTGTTTGATTTTCAGGCAGGCCTTTCATATCAAAATCAGGTGAGCTTGGTGATAACTTCCTTTTCCTTCAGACTAAAACTAGAAGAATCTCCCGATGTGGAAGACACACCTGTAGAAAACATGGAATCTATAGGTTAAAAAGATGGGTGAGACTTTCCTAGTGGCCCAGTGACTTAGACCCAGTGCTCTTGATGCAGGGGGCCCAGGTTTGATCCCTGGTCAGTGAAATAAATTCCACATGCCACAACTAAGACCTGGTACAGCCAAATAAATAAATATTTTTTAAAAGTGTGTTTGTGGGGGTAGGGGGAGAGTTTCAAAAGATGAGCAAAGAACACATGGATTCTGCAGACTGAAGAGATATAGAAAATCTAACCTCTTTTTCCCCCTTGCTTGACAACACATTCATTCACCAGAGTTTGTGTTCATCCTCAAAAGCATAAATTTAAACTGTCCTACACAGCATTCTCTGACTAGAAATAGAGATTATATCAATTACCAAGTACCTGTCTGTGCTAAGTGTAATGACAAAATCTCACTTACTTACACACTGAGGGAAGAGTCATTGTATGGAAAGCAGTGTCATTTCCCCAGAGCCACACGGCAGAAGGCATGAAGGGCACAGCTGGGACTGTACAGTGTGTGCAGCCCTCTTCACGGAGCCATGCGGGTCTCCCTTACGAATGGGACTTCTTAGTTTTTGCCTTCATTGCCCTGACTCTCCTTTTACCTACAAACTGCCCAGAACTGAGAGAGCACCTGACGGGTGTCCCGTAAGGGTATGTTTTTATTTACTGAAAAGCATTTGTATTCAAGTCAATGGAGAATCCACACACCTTCTAAAATTTCCAAGGCAATGCTTCTTAAAGCATGGTCCTTAACTCAGCATCAAAACACTCCCCTTACCCTAGAACTTTCTAGAAATTCAAATCTTCAGGGCTGATCACAAACCTATTGAACAAATCTGGGACAGGAATCCAGCAATTTATGTAAAAACAGGCCCATGGATCCACAATAAAGCTTGAGAACTGATCTAAAGAATCAGACATTTAACCCGGATGCCCTAATGGACCTTGAATATTCAACCACAAAAGCTCAAAACAAATGCCCCTAGAAGAGAGGCCATATTCCTCTGCAGGCTAATTTGTATATTAATCTGTCAAAGGGGTTGATAAGCCTATGATTTACTACAAACTTAACACATGAGCTAATTAGTAATTCTTCACAGTGTTTTATGTGTACAGACAGATATATGAAACTTGAAAGTGTTATCATATTAAGCTGAATCCACTCAAATTACCCAAAGGAAATTTGTCCTAAAGGAAATCAGTCTTGGATATTCATCGGAAGGACTGATGCTAAGGCTGAAACTTCAATACATGAGGCAAAGAACTGACTCATTGGAAAAGACTCTGATGCTGGGAAAGATTTAAGGCAGGAGGAGAAGGGGAAGACAGAGGATGAAATGGTTGGATGGCATCACTGGCTCAATGGATATGAGTTTGAGCAAATGAGCTGGTGATGTACAGGGAAGTCTGGCGTGCTGCAGTCCATGGGGTTGTAAAGAGTCAGATATGACTAAGCAACTGAACTGAACCGACTCAAATTACCATATGAAGTTAACAAGGTGCTCTTTGAAGGCAGATCATCATACTGTTTTCACCTCCATATCCTCACAGCACAGCACAAAACTGGTCCAGAATTAATGCTTGTTGAAAGGGAAATGTATGGATAAATTTTAAAAATTAATGTGGGGAAAAGGGGAATTATGGATGTGAAGTAGTCTGTATTAGAAAAGCATCTGTGAACTCGCAGCAATACGTACTGTTGACCATTGGCTCAGGCCCACTCCAGAATGAAATTTCAATGGCAGTGAAAGAAAACATATGGTTCCCCGGTAATAACGTGGCATTGTGTAGACACAACCTGAATTTGAAAACCTCTTCAAATGGAAACCTTGATTCCATCTGTCCCTTAAAAAAGAAACCTCATAATTGCTTATAATCATGTTCATTTACCATTTTCTCAAATGTTTAACAGCTGGTGGGGGGCGGAGGACAGCCGGGCAGGAGGAGACATGGGTAATTAATAAAAGTCGTTCTCCCTCTTTGATTCTAAATGTTCTCTATGTTTAAAACGTCAAAACTATGCCCCCATATTCCTCAGATAACTCACCCCTGACATGTCATAACTGAACCCACTCCTCCAACCCACGGATTCACCCCTAGAGAGTTCTACAGAATGAGTGGGCTCAACCTATTTCTTTTTTAATTAAATATAGTTGATTTACACTGTCCTGTTAGTTTCAGGTGTACAGTATAGTGATTCAATTATAAATATACACATATTCATTCTTTTATGGATTCTTTTCCCTTATAGGTTATTACAAAATATTGAGTATATTGAGTATAGTTCCCTGTGCTATGGCGTGGGTCCTTGTTGGTTATTTATCTGATATATAGTATTGTGTATACGTTAATCACAAACTTCTTTTAAAGGACTTTTGGGAGGCTCTAAGAGAGAGACATTTGCAAGGACAATTCAGCTGATGAAAACAATATATGGCAAATATTTAAGTCTTAACATTCCAACAGAACTTCAAAACTAGAAATGAAACCAGCAGGGAGTCCAACCTGGGAACACACCTGTTTCTGTAAGAAAATGAAATTGACAAGCACCTAAGCATGTGTGTACCCACGCACACTTCAGCTCTGGTGCCTTGTTGCACATGGAGTAAAACCTGCCTTATGGAGTTGGTTTCCTGCCTACCATCTTCTCAAAGGTGGGGGTGAGGACCACGAGCCTAGGTCACTCTTGAGCTCATTGATCATGCACAACCACTCCCTGTCTCTGGACCTACAGAATCAGAGTCTATGGGTGGGGCCTAGATAGCAAGGTAACAAGTGCCCAGGTGATTCTGATTTAAATCAGGGCTCCCATTTCCCTCTCACTCACACCAAGCATGGGTAGTTTGTCAACACCCAGGAAGCAGGTCCCTCCCATCCAGTCAGCTCTCTGGAACCATCTGGAGGTAAGTGTTGTTCCACAACTTTAAGAGGACAGTAAATGGGCTTGTTGCAAATGGCTGGGCACACATGGTCTGGTAGGAGGACCTAGAGCATTAATTTGACCATAATAATAGAGCATTCTGTAAACGGCCATCTCAAGGGGTCCCTTGATGGCCCTCTGGTTCTTCCTCTTCAGAAAAGAGTGAAGCTCTTTAGCTCAGTCTGCTAAGAGTCTGCTCTCTGTCCTCAGTCAGATGGAAGTCTCCCATCACTGTCAAGTTCTACTGGAGCTCTTTTCCCCACCTAATCATCTCCCAAGCCTGTCTGCTCAGTTAAAGCCCCTGTTACCACATAGAAAAATCATCAGTCTCATCACTTCATTGAATGCCTGAAACTTTGCAAATCAACTCTCTGCTGTGCTGCGCTAAGTTGCTTCAGTTGTGTTTGACTCTGTGTGACCCTATGGACTGTACCCTACCTGGCTCCTCTGTCCATGGGATTCTCCAGAAAAGAATATTGGAGTGGATTGCCACACTCTCCTCCAAGGGATCTTCCCAACCCAGGGATCAAACCCTGGTTTCCTGCATCGCAGGCAGATTTTTTACCATCTGAGCCATGAGGGAAGCCCCATAAATCAACTCTACTTCAGTTTTTAAAAGTGCATAATAACCTGGAAGGGAAAAGAATCTGATAAAGAATACAGGTATGTGTATGACTGAATTACTTTGCTGTACACTTGAAACTAACACAACATTGCAAATTAACTGTCCTTCAAAAAATCACAGATGTATGAAAATATATAAATTAAAAAATATTTTAAAAGATTTTTTTTAATATATGAAGAACATAGGGCAATTGTCCTATATGCTTATAATTATATGCTGTGTATGAGGAACTCACATTAGGTGAGACGATGCAAGTATATTAAAAATGTGTTGTTGTTGTGTGTAGTTGCTCAGTCATGTCTGACTGTTTGTCACGCCATAGACTGTAGCCGCCAGGCTCTCCTCTGTCCATGGAATTCTGCAGGCAAGAATACTGTAGTGGGTTGCCATTCCCTTCTCCGGGGGATCTTCCTAACCCAGGGATGGAATCCAGGTCTCCTGCATTGTGGTCAGATTCTTCACCATCTGAGCCATCAGTTCAGTTCACTTCAGTCACTCAGTTGTGTCCGACTCTTTGCGACCCCATGAATCGCAGCATGCCAGGCCTCCCTGTCCATCACCAACTCCCAGAGTTCACTCAGACTCACGTCCATTGAGTCAGTGATGCCATCCAGCCATCTCATCCTCTGTCGCCCCCTTCTCCTCCTGCCCCCAATCAGGGAAGCCCAAATTTAAATAAGAGAATTGAATAAGTCAAAATAAAATTCCCAGTTTCTTCATCTTTAATACTCAGACTTCAGTAGATAGAGTAGGAGGTATAATAATAATCACTGAGATTCCGCATTCCTGTGAGGGACTAGTGCCACATCTATTTTGGTTTGTAATGAACAAACGGGGGTAAGGAGAGGTTAAGAAACTTGCCCAAGGACACATAGCTGGTCATTGCCAATATAAAGGTTGACACTGGAGTGCTGGTTTGGCAATCAGTGTGACTGGAGTTCAAATCCTGACTTTAACTCTTTCTATGGAATTATTTCACCTCCCACGCTAGCAAAGTAATGCTCAAAATTCTCCAAGCCAGGCTTCAACAGTATGTGTACTGTGAACTTCCAGATGTTCAAGCTGGATTTAGGAAAGGCAGAGGAACCAGAGATCAAATTGCCAACATCTGCTGAATCACCCAAAAAGCCAGAGAGTTCCAGAAAAACATCTACTTGTGCTTTATTGACTACACCAAAGCCTTTGACTGTATGGATCACAACAAACTGTGGAAAATTCTTAAAGAGATGGGAATACCAGACCACCCGACCTGCCTCTTGGGAAATCTGTATGCAGGTCAAGAAGCAACCATTAAAACTGGACATGGAACAACAGACTGGTTCCAAGTTGAGAAAGAAGTACATCAAGGCTGCATATTGTAACCCTGCTTATTTAACTTATATGCAGAGTACATCATGAGAAAAGCTGGTCTTCATCCAAGCTGGAATCAAGATTGCTGCGAGAAACATCAATAACCTCAGATATGCAAATGACACCACCCTTATGGCAGAAAGTGAAGAGGAAATAAAAAGCCTCTTGATGAAAGTGAAAGAGAAGAGTGAAAAAGTTAGCTTAAAACTTAACCTTCAGAAAACTAAGATAATGGCATCCAGTCCCATAATTTCATGGCAAATAGATGGGGAAGCAGTGGAAAGAGTGACAGACTTTATTTTTTTTTTTTGGTTCTAATCACTGCAGATTTTGACTGCAGCCATGAAATTAAAAGATGCTTGCTCCTTGGAAAAAAAGGTATGACCAACCTAGACAGCATATTGAAAAGCAGAGACATTACTTTACCAACTAATGTCTGTCTAGTCAAAACTAATGGTTTTTCCAGTAGTCATGTATGGATGTGAGACTTGGACTCTAAAGAAGGCTGAATGCCAAAGAACTGATGCTTTTGAACTGTTGTGTTGGAGAAGACTCTTGAGAGTCCCTTGGATGGCAAGGAGATCCAACCAGTCCATCCTAAAGGAAATCAGTCCTGAATATTCATTGGAAGGACTGATGTTGAAGCTGAAACTCCAATACCTTGGCCACATGATGCAAAGAGCTGACTCATTGGAAAAGACTCTGATGCTGGGAAAGACTGAAGGAGGGAGGTGAAGGGCATGAGGATGAGATGGTTGGATGGCATCACTGACGCAATGGACAGGAGTTTGTGTAGGCTCCAGGAGTTGGTGATGGACAGGAAAGTCTGGCGTGTTGCGGTCATAGGGTCACAAAGAGTTGGATACGACTGAGCGACTGAACTGAACTGATGGAATTATTTAACTGCTCTAATTCTCATTTCTTTCATCTAAGAAAGAGCAACAACAATAACAATAAAACTGCTGTGGGGCTGGCTGGATGAATTAACAGCAAAATACTTGGAGCATTGCTAGTGCATGATAGGTATTCAGTAAATGCTATTATTGTTATTGCTGTGGTACAGTATTCCAAAGGAAGTTTATCCCCTCGAGTGCTCTGTGACATGTCTGTGCAAACACCCTACCCCAGGAGCAGCATCCCTTCCCACGAATGCCCAGAGCCCCTGCACTGGCTCCCTGCACTCCCTGCACTGAGTGTCTAAGCTACCTTGTCGGGCAGGGACCATTTCTGCTTTCCCTCCCCTGCGTGATGCATCTCGCCCACTCAAGCACAGTAAGAAGAGAGGTCCTGCTGGCTTGCTGGGCATAGTGCCTTCTTAGTGGCCTCTTCACCAAGAATGGATTTTCCTCCACTGAACAGAAATATAGCTGTGGCCACATTTCCTGTCTATGTTAAACATCCCCGCTTGCAGCAAGGGCTTTACTCTCTCATCCATCTGCCTGCCCTCACCTCCCACTGGTCTGCAAGTGATGGAAAGAAGCATTTGGTGTGGGAATTACTTATGAAGACTGTTTACCTTCCTCCTGTCTCACAGGGTATGTGGGTGGCCACAGGCTGCAGAGAAGACAGAAGCCGGTTCACATCTCACCCACACGGCTGTCCTTTCTTCTTTGAGCCCTACAATTTCCTCCACCCCAGACCAAGCACAGCCTTCCCTCTGAAACTTCCCTGCCAACAGGGACCTATAGGCATGCTCCCCTCTCTGAATCCTAGGAGGCTTCTATCATGCTGGTACTGATGTTTCTGAATCACCTTAACTTCCCAACTGATTTTCACTTTTCTTCTCCTCTGAGCATTTGGAGAGGAGGGCCATCTTCAAAGAAGAGGCTACACCAGACTTGGTGTGGTTGGAAAGCATTTCCAAAATCCTAACATTAAGGGTAACTTTTTAAATTTTGTTTTATTGAAGTATAGTTGATTTACAATGTCCTATTTCTGCTGTATAGCAAAGTGGTTCAGTTATACATATACACACATTCCTTTTCATATTCTTTTCCATTATGGCTTCTCACAGGATACTGAACGTATTTCTGTATGCTATACAGTAGGACCTTGTTGTTTATCTATTTTATACATAGTGGTGTGTATATGTTAATACCAGATCCCTTTCTGCCCTTTCCCTTTGGAAAACATGATTATTTTCTATGTCTCTAAGTCTATTTTTGTTTTACAAATAAGTTCATTAGTGTCATATTTTAGATTCCACATATTTGATGTCATATGATATTTCTTTGTCTGACTTACTTCACTTAGTATGTTAATCTCTGCGACATGGTCCAACCATGTTGCTGCTAATGACATTATTTCATTCTTTTTTGTGGCTGAATAGTATTCCACTTTATATATGTACCACATCTTCTTTATCCACTGATCTGTTGATGGACATTTAGGTTGTTTCCATGTCTTGGCTATTGTAAATAGTGCTACTATAAACAGGGGAGCATGTGTCTTTTTGAATTGTAGTTTTATCCATATATATGCTCAGGAATGGGATTGTAGTATCATATAGCAACTCTATTTTTAGTTTTTTAAGGAACCTCCATACTGTTCTCTATAGTGGCTGCACCAATTTTTATTCCCACCAACAATTTGGAAAGGTTCTCTTTTCTCCATAGAGCGTAACTGTTTTTAATACAGGTAAATTCATCTTTTTCATCCACGGTTGTTGGCAAATGTATAAATAAGAACAGCTTTTGGGCAAGGCAATTAATCCAAATCTAAAATACAGTAGGTCTATCTTTCCATCTGGCAACCCCCCTCCAGCTGTCTATCTCAGAAAATCTTTGCATGTGTACACAAAAAGTTGTATTTAGAATCATTCCTGGCATTTATTATTTATAATAGAAAAAGCTGAGAGCCACCCAACATCCATCCCTAGAAGAATGACCAAATTATTTTGCCACACTGTGCTGAAGTTAAAACGATTATCTGGATGTTCTGAGAAAGACCTTAAAACAAATTATTTTAAAACAAGGATTAGCAAGCTTTCCTCTAGAGGGTCAGATGGTAAACATTTTAGTCTTTGCAGGCCATTCTGACTCTGTTGCTGCTGCTGCTGCTGCTAAGTTACTTCAGTCGTGTCCGACTCTGTGCGACCCCATAGATGGCAGCCCATCAGGCTTTCCCGTCCCTGGGATTCTTCAGGCAAGAACACTGGAGTGGGTTGCCATTTCCATCTCCAATGCATGAAAGTAAAAGGTGAAAGTGAAGTCGCTCAGCCGTGTCCGACTCTTAGCAACCCCATGGACTGCAGCCTACCAGGCTCCTCCATCTATAGATTTTCCAGGCAGGAGTACTGAAGTGGAGTGACTACTCAATTCTGCCACAGTTGTGCAAAAGCAGCCCACGACAATAGCAAACAAAAAAGCAAGGCTATGTTCCAATGAAACTTTATTTATAAAAACAAGCTTGGGGCCAGATTTGGCCCAGAGGCCATAGTTTGCCAACACCTGAGTTTAAAAAAACAAAGCAAATTCCAGATCAATCTGCACAAGTTGGAAAACAAATCTACCCCATTTATATAAAAACAAAATCATAAAGATCTATATATGTTCTTCACTATGTGTATACATGCATTTATAGAAAGTCCTGAAGGATTATGAAAAGTAATAAAATCATCAAGCCACCTTCAGATAGTAGCTTGAGAAATTTTGATAGCTGTTTATTTTATTCATGACCTCTATTCTCCTTGACAATTCTAATTTTTTTCTATTAGACAGCAACTCTAACACATTATTCTTTTAAGAAATGAACTAAATAAGGATTTTCAGCTCCCGCAAAAGAGCAGTTGGCAGACCACCAGATCTCAGAGTCCTCTCCATATCTCATGGCTCTCTCCCAGCATCACAATAGTCCCAGGCAGACAAAGCAGGGGCCAGAGGCAGCCACAGGCCTGCTGGAGCAGGCACTTTCATACCTGGTCTTTGCTCTTAAAAATTCCCAAAGCCAAAAACAGAAATTCTTTTCTAAAGGGCAATTTATTTGAAGTATTAATTAAAATGCAAATTACTCCAAGATGGCTTGGCTTTTAAACATTTTCTCTGAAGTTTCCATGAATATAAAGCATATGACAGGCTTCTGTTTAGAATGATCTGCATGCGTGCTCACAGTTGAAAAATTGCTTGATTTTGAAAATAACAAGGAGGGCAGTAAATGCCAAGCAAGGCAGCCAGAATCCTTTAGCAAGAGCTGTTCACCTTCAGGAGGACAAAGGAGTAAAAGGGCTGAAGAACCATGATCTGTTAAGACTCAGCTTCTAGCAGGGTTTTTTGAGGGGGTGGAGTTTGCCACCCACAATGAAGGGGAACCAAGTTACCAGGTTGGACCTCGCAGCTTTAAAGCAGTTAGAAACTTCTGTCAATGTAGATTTGGGCTGCTTCCAGGTCCTAGCTGTAGTAATAGGGCTGCAGTGAACACAGGGGTTCATGTATCTTTGTCTATTACTTTTAATTGGAAGATAATTGCATAACAATGTTGTGTCTGTTTCTGCCATACAACAACATGAATCAGCCATAAGCATACATATGTCCCCTCCCTCTTGAACCTCCCTCCCTCCCCTCCCTATCCCACCCTCTAGGTTGTCACAGAGCACCTGATTGAGCTCCCTGTATTATGCATTAACAGCAACTTCCCACTAGCTCTCTATTTTACATATGGTAATGTGTATCTTTCAGCGCTACTCTTCCAATTCATCCCGCCCTCTCTTTCCCAAATCCAAAAGTCTGTTCTCTATATCTGCATCTCTATTCTTTCCCTGCAAATAGAATCATCAGTGCTATCTTTCTAGATTCCATGTATACACATTAATATACGATATTTGGGTTTTTTTCTCTTTCTGACTTATATCACTCTGTATAACAGGCTCTAGGTTCATCCACCTCACTAGAACTGACTCAAATCATTCCTTTTTCTGGCTGAGTAATATTGCATTGTATATGCCTACCACAACTTCTTATTCATTCATCTGTTGATGCACATCTATGTTGCTGCCATGTCTTGCTATTGTAAATAGTGCTGCAATGAACGTTGGAGTACGTGTCTTTTTCAATTATGGTTTCTCAGGAGGGTATATGCCCAGTAGTGGATTGCTGGGTCATTTGGTAACTTTGCTCCTAGTTTTTAAAGAAATCTCCACATTTTTCTCCATAGTGGCTGTATCAATTTACATTGCCACCAACAGTGCAGGAGGGTTCCCTTTTCTTCACACCCTCTTCCAGCATTTATTGTTTGTAGATTTTCTGATGATGGCCATTCTGACTGGTGTGAAGTGATTCCTCATTGTGGTTTTGATTGGCACTTCTCTAATAATGAGTGATGTTGAGTTCTTTTTTTTTTACATGTTTGTTAGCCATTTGTATGTCTTCTTTGGAGAAATGTCTGTTAAGGTCTTCTGCCCATTTTTTAATTGCGCTGTTTGCTTGTTTTTTTTATATTGAGGTGCATGAGCTGCTCCTATATTTTGGAGATTAACCCTTTGTCATTTTCTTCATTTGAAAATATTTTCTCCCTTTCTGAGGGTGGTCTTTTCTACAACATGATGACTAACTTCCCACTCTCTCCTTCCTGAGTCAGGGGAGAAAAAGAAGCTGTAAACAAACATGAAATTCTTGAGAGGGAGGGAGTGAACCCATCATAACCTTTAAGGAAGAAGTAAAAAAAAAAAAAAAAAACTCACTGTTCTTAAACATCTTTTTTGCACCAGATACTGAGTATACCTTCTTGACATCCTTGTCCCAGTTTTACCTAATATTCTCCACAACCCTAAAGACAGGAATTAACATTCCTAACTGATGGGGAAATAAACAAAACAGAGAAGTTAAGCAATTTGCTCCAGGGTCATAAAATTAAAGGGCAAAGGAAGAGAATGAAAAGAAATAACAATAACAGCTTTGATGATTACAACATCTGTTGAAGAGGGTACAATATAATCCAGTATATCTCTTCCCTTACTTCACTTAAAGGATCTCCTAAGCAACAAGGCCCAGGAGAGGAACTTCCCCAGGCAGTACCAGTGGTGGGGACTGCCATGCTAATCTCCAGGTCAGGAATGCAGAGCTAGACCAGGACTAGAACTCTCGCACTACACAATGACCAGATGTTCTTACAAGAGGGGTTGCTGAAACAAGTCTACCCCCCAGAATTTCAGCATCTAAATAACTCCCCCACCAGGATGCTACCTTTCTGGTCCCTGATAACAAACTCCCTGATATTTCAATATTTACCTACTAGTTAGTGGTAGCCTCACATGTTGCTGATGAGTAGACCTTTTTTGGGGGGGTGTTTTGTTGGGGTTTTTTTAATTGGAATAATGTGGCTTTATAATGTTATGCTATTTTCTGCTGCATATGACCCAGCAATCCCACTCCTGGGCATATATATACCTAGAGGAAACCATAATTCCAAAAGATGTATGCACCCCAATATTTACTGCAACACTAATTACAACAGCCAGAAGCTTTTGTTTTTCATTCTGTTTCAGCCCTGATCACCACTGCCTCGGGCCAATTAGTTGAAACTGTCACTTCTTATGGCAATTTGGAGTTATTGGTTGAGGGACCTCTTTCTCTTTAAACCCCATATCCTGTCCCAACACACCCACATTTGCTTTTCTTGGGCTGATCCTATCACAACCCAGATGTTCCCCACCAAGTATCTCTTTATTCAAAAGCAGCTCCTGAGCTACTTATGTCTACTTTAGCTGACATCCTGAACAGCAAACAGCTCTAAGTTTTTCCTTTGTCATTTTGGTTCTCAGAGTCCCTCTTGGGTTCTCACCCCAGGGAGCTGCTGGTCTGCTCCCATAGGAATCCCTGCTTCCCAGGCTCCTTCCTCCTGGATTTCAGTCTCCTCTCTCTGTATTGTTCAGAGGAATTCTCCCTTCCCAGCACCTCCCCTGTACTTGTGGCTGTGTGCATCCTGTGCACAATGAATGTCAAGGAATATCAGTAAACGAAAGATGTCACATCCATCAAGCCATCAGCCGCTGCTACCGCATCCAAAGGTGCACCCTGAGGGGATTCAGGATGGAGGAAAAAAGGCCCTAGATAGTTAAGATGCTTATCAAAGAATGTTTTAAATGAGCCCAGACTTGCATATTCCCATACACAGGAAAGAAGTCGCTCTTTCTTGTGAAAGAAGGGATGTTGCTCTTTTCTTGTGAAAAAAGTGATGTCTCTCAGTAGTGTCCAACTCTTTGAGACACCATGGACTGCAGCCTACCAGGCTCCTCTGTCCGTGGGATTCTTCAGGCAAGAACACTGGAGTGGGTTGCCTTTTCCTTCACTAAATTCATTAAGCTTGGATGTCTCTTTTTCTTTAATTAGCAGTAATGTTTTGATCCCCTTCATGGATCACTGTCTTGGCATGGGGAAAGGACTTGTGTAACTCAATGGAACTAGGTCTGGTGGACAAAGTGCCTAAAGAACTATAGAGAGCAGTTTGTAATATTGTACAGGAGGCAGTGACCAAAACCATCCCAAGGAAAAAGAAATGCAAGAAGGCAAAGTGGTTGCATGAGGAGGCTTTACAAATAATTGAGCAAAGAAGAGAAGAGAAAGGCAAGAGAGAAAGGGGACGCTATACCTCTTAGACAGTGAAGAATCTGCCTACAATGCAGAAGACCCAGATTCAATCCCTGGGTTGGGAAAAACCCCTGGATAAGGGAATGGCTACCCACTAGTGTTCTTTCCTAGAGAGTGCCATAGACAGGGGAGACTGGCAGCAACTCCATGGGGTCACAAAGAATCACACATGACTGATTAACTAACTGAATGCAGAGTTTCAGAGAATAGATAGACCTCTTCTCTCAAAGAAGAGATGAGAAGGCCTTCTTAAATGAAATAGAGGAAAACAATAGACTGGGAAAGACCAGCCATCTCTTCAAGAAAATTAGAGATGCCAAGGGAACATTTCATGCAAGTACAGACATGATAAACATCAAGGACCTAACAGAAGCAGAAGAGATTAAGAAGAGATGGCAAGAATACACAGAACTATACAAAAAAGCTCTCAATGACCTGGATAACCACAATGATATGGTCACTTACCTAGAGTCAGACATCCTGCAGTGTAAAGTTAAGTGGGACTTAGGAAGCATAACTATGAACAAAACTAGTGGAAGTGTTGGAATTCCAGATACACTATTTCAAATCCTGAAAGATGATGCTGTTAAAGTGCTGCACTCAATATTTTAGCAAATTTGGAAAACTCACAGTGGCCACAGGACTGGAAAAGATCAGTTCTCATTTCTGTTCCAAAGAAGGGCAATGCCAAAAATGGTTCAAACTACCATACAATTGTACTCATTTCACATGCAAGCAAGGTAATACTCAAAATCCTTCAACAAATCCTTGTATTGTTCCATCACTTAGTCATGTTGGACTCTTTATGACCCAGTGGACTGCACACCAAGCTTGGCTTCAACAGTACATGAACCAAGAAATTACATATATACAAGCTGGATTTTGAAGAGGTAGAGGAACCAGAAAAAAATTGCCAATATTTGTTGGATCATGGAGAAAGCAAGGGAATTCCAAAATAAAAATCTACTTCTGCTTCATTGACTATGCAAAAGCCTTTGACTGTGTGGATCACAGCAAACTATGGAAATAAGAGATGGGAATACCAAACTACCATATCTGTCTCCTAAGAAACCTGTATGAAGTTCAAGAAGCCACAGTTAGAACTGGACATGGAACAACTGAATGGTTCCAAATTGGGAAAGGAGCACATGAAGGCTGTATATTGTCACCTTGCTTATTTAACTTATATGAACAGTACATCATGTGAAATGCCAGGCTGGATTATTCATAAGCAGGAATCAAGACTGCTGGGAGAAATACCAACAACCTCAGATAGGCAGATGATATCACTCTAGTGGCAGAAAGTGAAGAGGAACTAAAGAGCCTCTTGATGGGTGAAAGAGGAGAGTGAAAAAGCTGGCTTAAAACTCAACATTCAAAACACTAAGATCATGGCATCTGATCCCATTACTTCATGGCAAGTGGAAAGGCAAAAAGTGGAAGCGGTGATAGATTTTATTTTTTGGGCTCCAAAATCACTGCAGATGGTGACTGAAGCTATGAAATTAAAAGATGCTTGCTCCTTGGAAGAAAAGCTATGACCAACCTAGACAGCATATTAAAAAGCAGAGAATGTGGTCACTTTGATAGCGAAGGTCCATCTAGTGAAAACTATGGTTTTTCCAATAGTCATGTACAGATGTGAGAGTTGGGCCATAAAGAAGGCTGAACACCAAAGAATTGATGCTTTTGAATTATGGTGCTGGAGAAGACTCTTGAAAGTCCCTTGGAAAGCAAGGAGATCACACCAGTCAATCCTAAAGGAAATCCACCCTGAATATTTATTGAAAGGACTGTTGCCAAGCTCCAATACTTTGGTCACACAATGTGAAAAGCCAGCTCATTGGAAATGATCTTGATGCTGGGTAAGATTGAAGGCCAAAGATAAGGGGGTGGCAGAGGATGAGATGGTTGGATAGCATCAACAACTCAATGGACATGAGTCTGAGCAAACTCGGAGACTGTGGAGGACAGAGGAGCCTGGTATGCTGCAGTCCATGGGGCTGCAAAGAGTCAGATGTGATATAGTGACTGAACAACAACAATCTTTTGATGTTCGGTTGCTTGGGCTTTTATCGGCAAAAAAAAAAAAAAAAAAAAAAATTCCTCTATACCCTGGCTCCTCCCTTACTTCTTCGAAACAGTCCTTCAGAGCTCTCTGAGAGATTTTATCCTGGGCTTAAGTGTACCAAATACAACATAAATCTTAACTTTAAAGTGTGCTTTTATTATGGTCAAATTCAACCCTATGGAAGAGAGTTTATCAACCATCTTTAGTTACTAACCACATCTTACTCCCAATCTCTACCCTAAACAGCCTATGAAATCCTCTCTTTCGAGCACAAATGGTACTGGATCAGGAAAAATTCACGTAAAAGAGGCTCTTCCCACCTAATATTCTCACATTCCTTTCATAACACCTGTGGAGATGAAGAAGAATAAAAATGGAACAGCCCTTCTTTCTATAAACTTCACTAACTCAGAACCATCTCAGGCTTGGCTACTCATGTAAGGTTCATACAGCCCGTGAGAGCAGCTGACAGCTCTCAAGGGACTGTCTTGGCCAGAGAGTATAGACTTGCTGTGTGTGGCATGTAGCCACAAAGAGCACCTGGATGGGCACTGTAACTCAGGAGAAAACAGCTCTTTCTTGTCGTGGGAGCTATCCCACGTTGGACCAGTCACCTGTAGAATGGTATACTCCACACCAGTCCAAGATGTTGGCATGGACCAGTCTTGCACAAAGGGGAACTGGATGAACTTCCAACTTCTCCCACCAAAGATCCAAGACACTCCCTTTTCACTGTTCAGTCTTTGAAGAGGAGAAGTCAGCCTGCGTGCTGATCATGTAAAAGTGTGCTTAATTGCTCCATGCACCCACATTACCTCCTGGCCTTGCCTCTGGCATTGTCTTACCAAAGAGACATTGGCTGACCCAGCTTTACTGAATAAAACACATTTAGTAGTGTAAATTTGATTAAAAGCCAAAAAAAAAAAATCTTTTCAATAGATTAAGGACACCACTATAATCTTGTTTATACTCAATTTGTTTAACAAATGTTTTCTTCAAAACAATACAATAAGCCTTGGTCCTGTCTGTTGAGGGGAATGATGATCAGTCCTGAGTTTCAAAATTTTAAAAAAATAAGCCTTCCCTAACTCTGAAAAATCCTATACTGTGGGTTGTCCTTCCTCTACCCACGTTACAGAGCGATAAACTTGAGTAGAGAAGTGGATGCAAACTAAACTCAGGCTCTCTGAACCACGCTGTCCCAAACACATGCCAAAAGCAAGCCAGGACCCAACAGTACCCACCAGAAGAGCCCTCCCAGTTGTTGGCTTTGGTTTGGTTTGGTTTAGTTTCATTTTCATTTTGTTTTATTTTGAGTTTTGTAATTTTTGTTTGTTTGTTTGTTTGCTTGGCTTTGCTTTACTTTGTTTTGTTTTCGGGGCTGGGGACAAAGGAGAGTGCTACAAACTACTCCAAAAATCAGCATTTTAGGAATGGATATTGAATATGTGGCGTGTTCCTGAAAATAGAAGTAAACAGAGCATTTCCTAAGCCCTACTCTGTGCCCATCCCAACCACCCAAACCTTAGGATGCAAATGTCCACTCAGAAGCCTCCCGTCCAACTCAGGCTACAGTCTAAATACTATGAAACAATGAGGAGACTGATTCACTCCTTTAAAATTTTCTGAGCATGTATTATGCACCAGACCTTATGAAGAGTCCCACACAGAAGCTAGTTCCCAGTCTCTGAATGCTGATGACCTACTGAGGGAGAGAAAACAAACAGTAACCCAGCACACGACAGAGTCCTTCAGACAGCTCAGTGCTCTAAGAGTAAGAGGCCAAAGGGCCTGTAGCAAGGTGACCAGATTTAGCAAACAAAAATACAGGACAGCCTCTTCAATAAATGATGCTGGGAAAACGGACAGCTACATGTCAAAGAATGAAATTAGAACATTTCCTAACACCATACACAAAGATAAACTCAAAATGGATTAAAGACCTAAATGTAAGACCAGAAACTATAAAGCTCTTAGAGGAAAACATAGGCAGAACACTCCATGACATAAATCAAAACAAGATCCTCTTTGACCCACCTCCTAGAGTAACGGAAATAAAACAAAAGTAAACAAGTGGACCTGATTAAACTTAAAAGCTTTTGCACAGCAAAGGAAACTATAAGCAAGGTGAACAGCCACTGCTGCTGCTAGTCACTTCAGTCGTGTCCGTTTCTGTGCGATCCCATAGACAGCAGCCTACCAGGTTCCTCCATCCCTGGGATTTTCCAGGCAAGAATACTGGAGTGGGTTGCCATTTCCTTCTCCAATGCATGCATGTATGCTAAGTTGCTTCAGTCATGTCCGACTCTATGCGACCCCATGAACAGAAGCCCACCAGATTCCTCCAACCACAGGACTCTCCAGGCAGGAACACTGGATTAGGTTGCTATTTCCTGCTCCAAAAGTGAACAGACAACCCTCAGAATAGGAGAAAATAGTAGCAAATGAAACAACTGATAAAGGATTAATTTCCAAAGTATACAAGCAGCTCATACAACTCAATAGCAGAAGAACAAGCAACCCAATCAAAAAGTGGGGAAAAGACCTAAATAGACATTTCTCTGAAGAAGACATACAAATGGCTAACAGACACATAAAAAGATGCTCAACATCACTCATTATTAGAGAAATGCAAATCAAAACTACAATCACCAGTCAGAATGGCCATCATCAAAAAGTCTACAAACAATAAATGCTGGGGAGGGTGAGGAGAAAAGGGAACGCTCTTTCACTGTTAGTGGGAACATAAATTGATACAGCCAAAATGGAAGACGGCTTGGAGATTCCTTTAAAAACTAGGAATAAAACCACCATAAGACCCAGCAATGGCATATACCCTGAGGAAACCAAAATTGAAAAAGGCACATGTATCCCGCTGTCCATTGCAGCACTGTTTACAATAGCTAGAATGTGGAAACAACCAAGATGTCCATCAACAGATGAACGCATAAAGAAGTTGTGGTACATATATACACAATGGAACATTACTCAGCCAAAAAAAGGAACGTATTTGAGTCAGTTCTAATGAGGTGGATGAACCTAGAGACTATTATACACAGTGAAGTAAGTCAGAAAGAGAAAGATAAATGTTGTATTCTAACACATATATCTACGTGTTAGAATCTAGAAAACTGGTACTGAAGGATTTATCTACAGGGCAGCAATGGAGAAACAAACATAGAGAATAGGCCTGAGGAGAGGGGAGGAGAGGGTGAGACGCATGGAAAGAGTAACATGGACACTTACATTACCATATGTAAAATAGATGGCCAATGGGAATTTGTTGTACTGCTCAGGAAACTCAAACAGGGACTCTATCAACCTAGAGGGGTGGGATGGGGAGGGAGATGGGAGGAAGTTTCAAAAGGGAGGGGATATATGTATACCTATGGCTGATTCATGTTGAGGTTTGACAGAAAACAACAAAATTCTGTAAAGCAATTATACTTCAATTAAAAATAAATTAATTCTTAAAAATACAGGATACAGAATGTTTGGGACACATTTATACTCAAAAAAGGTATTCATTATTTATCTGAAATTCAAATATAACTAGCATCCTGTATTTATCTGGCTGATGAAAGAAAGTCAAGCTTCTGCTAGGAGGATGGATGTCAGTAAACTAATACATCCGAGGGGAAGGATGTTACAGGAATTCATGGGGAAAGGCAATGTGAGAAAAGTTCAGAGTGCACCAATAACTGGGTTCTACTAGGGCACCCGTCTTAGTCTGTTTGAGCTACTGTAAACAGAATACCATAGAGTAAATGACTTAGAGACAAGAGAATTCCTTTCTCACAGTTCTAGAGGCTGGGAAGTTTCTGGCAGATTTCATGTTTAGTGAAGTCTTCCTGGTTTACATTTGGCCATCTTCTCTCTGTAACCACTCATGGTGGACAAGAGAACAAGGGAAATTTTTCAGGCCACTTTTATAAGGTCATTAATTCTACTAAGCTCTCTCCAAAGGGCCCCACTTCCTAATAGCATCACTGTGAGGGCTGGGCTTTCAACTATAAATTTGTGAGGGACACAAACATTTGGACCAATGCAACATATTAAAGCTGGAAACACAGAGGGAGCAGATGACAGAAGTGGTGGAATGTTGCCTAAACTGCATAATTCTGTCTCAGAAAAGGAGCCCAATTCATCAAATCTACATCATAGTGAATCATCAGAGCATGTTAAATGAAAACTCAATGGAAGGTTTCACAGGGCCAGTCCACCCATATCCCAGTTGGTAAACATCCGTTATAAACCTGTGATCTGTCATGTCTTTATTTTTGCTCTTTTACTAGTTGAAGCATTGCTAATCTACAATGTAGTTTCAGTAAAGAAATTCAGTTATACATATATGCACATATATATTCTTTTGCAGATTTTCTTCATTATAGTTTATTACTAGATATTGAGTATAGTTCCCTGTGCTATACAGTAGGTCCTTGTTGATCATCTGTTTTATGTATAATAGTATATGCATGCTAAGTCACTTCAGTAGTGTCCAAATCTGTGTGACCCTATGGACTATAGCCCGGCAGGCTCCTCTGTCTGTGGGATTCTCCAGGCAAGAATACTGGAGTGGGTGAAGTGAAGTCACTCAGTTGTGTCCTACTCTTTGCGATCCAGTGGACTGCAGCCCGTCAGGCTCCTCTGTCCGTGGGATTCTCCAGGCAAGAATACTGGAGTGGGTAGCCATTCCCTTCTCCAGGGGATCTTCCTGACCCAAGAATGGAACTCACGTCTCTTGCATCTCCTGCATTGCAGGTGGATTTTTTACCTCTGAGCCACCAGGGAAGCCCATGTGTAGTAATGTGTGTATGTTAATCCCAAGCTCCTAAGGTATCTCTCCTCTGAGCCCCACTATCTCCTCTGTCATTTCTTTAAAAATGATCCTTCTATGCTGCAGTTCAGACCGGCTCACTTTATGATTGGAAATTTCACAAAAGGGACATTCCAGTCTCATCTGAACCAAGTTTGATCAAAATGAGAGATGTGCTATCAGTAAACTTTGAAAACAATGGGGGTCTAGACAAATTTGAGTCCTGGTGATGACATTCCAGCCTGGCAGCTTCTTACAGTGGGGTCTTGGCAAACTTTCGGAGCTTCTCTGAGCCTTCAAATCCTCCCAAGTGAAGTTGACCTTGCTCACCTGGGTAAGGAGCAGAGATGGCTTCTACAGAACACCTAGTATTAAGCAGGATGTAGCGGGCAATCTGTAAATGGCTGTGTTTGCAGGAAGCGCCATTCCAATGCTACATGCAGATTTCTGGGCTACAAAACAGTCATCTGAGCAGTCTTCAATCTCCTTTAAATAAAAGTTTATGAGCTGAGTCCACCTCTTTCTCGCCAGTTACGCTTTAACTAAAACCTCATGTGTGGCAGCTGCACAGCCTGGTTAGCAGGGAGACAGCCAAAGTCTGGAGCCAAGCCTTGCAGAGCCTGCATGTGAGCCTGCCAAGGCTCCCAGACCTGGGAAGAAGCACATGGTGGGCCCTGGCAGCCAGCCGAGCCACACCGTTTATCCTTTACAGGACACTTAGCACATCCCCAATTCTCAGTGCTGCCGCAGTGTTTTTAATTAAAAGATCCTTCGACGGAAAAACAGCAGTCTTAATTTTCTGAGTTGGCTTGAGCTCATGTTTCTCCCACTGAGGTCAAGACCTGTCTTTGGCTCCAACCCCATGCTGTTCCCTGCAGTCCCACAGATCCCCTCACTGCCAGCAGGTAGCCCACCTGCCCACCACCTGAAGACCAGGTCACCCTGGGGTTGGCACCTGCTCCAGTAATAGGCATCAAAGACATTTCCTGAGCCTAGTATTAAACCCTGAAATAATAATTCTTATGAACTCCAAATGATACTAACCCTATTTCCTACACACCCTTTCAGTTACCACATAACAGGGTAACTGTTATTTACAGCCTTCTGATCCCAAAGCATTCAGTTCAGTTCAGTTCAGTTCAGTCGCTCAGTTGTGTCCGACTCTTTGCAACCCCATGAATCGCAGCACGCCAGGCCTCCCTGTCCATCACCAACTCCCAGAGTTCACTCAAACTCATGTCCATCGAGTCAGTGATGCCATCCAGCCATCTCATCCTCTGTCGTCCCCTTCTCCTCCTGCCCCAAATCCCTCCCAACATCAGGGTCTTTTCCAATGAGTCGGTTCTTTGCATGAAGTGGCCAAAGCATTGGAGTTTCAGCTTCAGCATCAGTCCTTCCAATGAACACCCAGGACTGATCTCCTTCAGAATGGACTGGTTGGATCTCCTTGCAGTCCAAGGGACTCTCAAGAGTCTTCTCCAACACCGCAGTTCAAAAGCATCAATTATTTGGCACTCAGCTTTCTTCACAGTCCAACTCTCATAAGCATTACATACTTGCAATTCAGATTCCTCTTGTATAAAATGGGATGATCACATTCAGGATTGTTGTGAGGCTGAAATAATTCTATGTGTATTATCACCTAGCATGCCTCTTGGCATGGTCCCCATACTCAATAAGTGGCAATGATGATAAGAGATAACATCTATTGAGTGTTCACTATGTGTCAGAAGTTGTTCTAAGTGCTTAGCAAATATCAACTCATTGAATCCATGTAACAACCTGAAAGGAAGTTGTAATCATTATCCTGGTTTTCTGACAAAGAAATAAAAGCTCCACAAGATTCCTTGTCTTGCCCAAGTTTGAGCAGCTCTTGCAAGTCAGCTGTGCTCTAATCCTGTAGCCGCTACTACCTGATACATGCCGACGATAATGGCCTCCTTATAGTGACCACTTAAAGAGGGTTCTTTTTCACTGCAGGACTGTTCAGCCACAGGCTCATGCCAGCCACAAGCTGGGTCAGTCTCAGGCCCTGAGAATGAAGGTTGAGCCCACACCTCATGCCTGCTGCAGCAGCAGGTGGGGGTGAGGTGCTCCACACTGGCTCCCAGACTCAGAAAGCAAGGTGGCTCTCCCACCATCAGGTGCCACCACCCTTTCTTTCTGAAGCTCAGTCATGTCACTGGGAGATCCTGTTGGGATCTCTCAGACCTTTAAGCCCACCTCCATCCCGCAGAGCTCTTCCTAAATATTCCACAGCTAAGGCAGCCCATCTGGCCTCACTTCTTTATTTGTTGAAAGGCCTAGAGCTTCCTTTGTTGTCCTGTCTGCATTCTCCTTGAAAGCCCATTTCCACCTCTCCCGGGGTCACACACTTTGCAAGCATACTCTCAGCTCTGATACTCCCAGCCTGCCTGGGGCTCAGTCCATTTGGTCCAGCCACATCTTAACTACTTGAGTCTTCCATGCTCATCCTCAAATCACTCCTCGGGTGAGATTTCTCAGCAGCACTGCTATAGTTATACCCTTAACTCCTCCATATCTTGGTTCTGGCCCCAAAGTCCAGACTCTGGATGCTCTAGAGATTAGCCCCATGGAGCATCCATGGCCCTGAGAAACATTATACATCACCTACCCTGAAAGGAAACTCACGGTACTGTTGAGGGGCAGAAGGGCAGACAGGGGAATCACACATCCACTGGTCCCCAGCAGTGATCTCTACCAACTCCACAGATGACCAGACCTCCTGACTGCCCCCCAGACTAGTCTGTCAGCTAATCCTTTTTAGACATGGGCCCTGAGACTGGAAAACTCAGAAATAGCATCTACCAACATCCCCATCACTGGAGAGGCTATGAAATGCTAAATATTCTTTACCTGAACCTTCCTTTTTACAGCTCACCTATTAAGAACGTTCCATGAAATTGACTTTAGATTCCCATCTTTTAGGCATTTATCTGCTTTACTTTTATTTCCACACAGACAGAAGATAAAATGTAGTGAAAGCACAAACTTGTAAAGAAAAAAAAAAAAGAAGGACTGGTAAACCACTGCTGTGCACAAATTTCACCACTGTAGATGGAGTTTCAGGAGAAATCACTTGCCAGTCAGTTAAAACATGTAATAGGGAAGAACAAATCTGACTCCATATTAGATCTATTTCTTTTACTTTAACCTTTGTGTTCCATTGCTTTTGCTTCAAGTTAAGAGTGTTGTCCAGGTAATTCCCTGGTGGCCCAGTGGTCAGGACACTGCACTTTGACTGCCAAGGGCCCATGTTCAATTCCTGGTTGGGGAACTCAGATCTCCCAAGCCATGTGGCATGACCAAAAATAAAATAGACATTAAAAAAAAGAATCTTGCCTATAGACTGAAATATACAGGATAGCCCAACTCAAGTCTCTGGCCTTTACTTTTCCGTTTATATAGCTGGAGGTTTACAGCAACATTGTAACCTGACTTACCCCAGCAGCTGTAAGAACAAAGGATTCCTGCACAAAGAAGTTTGCAATAACTAGCCACACTTCTCCCTGAGCATGCCTTTAAAAGTGCTTTGCTGAAACCCTTCAAGGAGTTTGGGAGTTTAGAGGCATGAGCTACCCGTTTTCCTCCCACGGCCCTGCAATGAATCTTTCTCTGCTCCAAACTCTGATGTGTTGGGTTGTTTGGCCTCACTGTGTGTCAGGCACATGGACTGCATTAGGTAACAATTAGTATGAGTGACTTGGTTTATCTTCTCAGTGAAAAACTCTGCGAGGAAATGGGATATAAGATAGGAAAAGAACAACGGGGAAAAGGAGGGAGAGACAGACCCACATCACTTCAGGAAATGGCCCCCTGAACATCCAGGGGCTGACACCCAGCTCCAGAAGTTCCCCATCTTCCCCATGCCCTTCACAGGATGCATTCAGTCCATGGGCAGGGCCAACCGATGCCCTCCTCACATCCCATCTGTCCACTCTCTCCATCCCCTGCAGGGACCCAAGTCACCTCTTGCCTAGTGTTCCCTCTTGACCAATCTGCGTGCTTCTAATTCATAGCCTAATAGCAGGAAAATGACCTATTAAAAATATAAATCAGATAAATTCACACTTCCTGCTTTACATACTCTAAAAACTTCTTATCATTTCTGCCATAGAAACAAAGACTGGTGTCTGCCTTCCTGTCTAATCCATCTTCTCCTCTCCAGACTCATCAGCCTTCTTTCTTCCTCAGGGCCTTGGCACTTGCCTGCCTCTGTTGCAAATGTTCCTGGTCAAATCCTCCTCACCCTCAAGTGGCAAGTCAAATGTCACTTCCTCATGGGTGACTTTTCAAACACCCATCTAGAAGAGTCAACTCTCTCGTCCTACTCCCTGACATGCTCATATCACCTCCTTATTTTCTGTTGAACTTCAGTGAAGCAGGGAAATTGCATTAGAGTAAGCCCTGTACGTATGAACGAGCTCCATTCCAACAGTGCATTCTTAAGTCCAATTTGTTCATAAGTCCAACAAAGTTCCCTCATAGCTCAGTCGGTAAACAATCTGCCTGCAGTGCAGGAGACCTGTGTTCGATCCCTGAGTTGGGAAGATCCCCTGGAGAAGGAAATGGCAACCCACTCCAGTATTCTAGCAGGGAAAAATCCCATGGACAGAGGAGCCTGGTGGGCTGCAGTCTATGGGACTGCAAAGAGTTGGGCACGACTGAGTGACTAACACACTTCCAACAAAGTTAGCCTAGGTACCCAGGTAACACAATCAGCTATATAGTACTGTATCATAAGAGACTTATAATACTTTTCATACAAATAATACATTAAAAAAAAAACAAGCAAAAAATAAAGAAAATATTTTTAATCTTACAGTTTCATACCTTGAAAAGTACAGTAGAAGAGTATAACAACCGGCATACAGGGGTGCATTCATATCTTTGAAAGTTCACAACTTGAAGATTTGCATGTAAGGACTTACTATACGTATACACTGATGTGTTTATTGTCAGTCTCCCCACTAGAACCCAGGCTCCTGAACAGCAGAGACTATGTCTGTCTAGTTCCCCATGGGTCCCGGTGCACAAAGCAGGGCCTAACCCTAATTGGTGCCTGGATATTTGTGGGGTGAAAATGAATGACCACAGAGAATGTCTGCAGAGGAGAGGGTCTAGCTGAGGATCCCCAGATAGCGGCCTGCCAGGCTTGTCTGTGCATTAATTCATCCTGATAATCTCAGGCTCTGTGTGAACAGGGGGACATGACAACCAGATCCCGCTCCACTGGGGACCTCCAGCTGCTGGGCTGCTATCAGCAGGCCAAACAGCTCTCTGCCCCTCCAGGTTCATCACCCAGACCCCTCATCTCAGGCTACCCCTTTCTCAGAGTGGCCCTCATCCAAGGACTGACAGAGGTGAGGGTACAAAGGCCCAGCCAAATCAGGCCAAGGAGGTACATCTCTAAGGGTTTATTTCAGCCCCAGCATTCCCCACACAGCTAGGCAGGGCTGCAGTCAGGCCTGCCTCCCAGCTGACGACAAATTAAAATTATAATGGAGGGATTGCAGTTCAGGTGATCTCAGACAGGTCTCTGACCCACTGATGACTTGAACTCTCTTTGAACTATAGTTCTCTTTGAGCTATACCAGGTCCAAGGACACTACCATCCGTATTCAGAACAGCATCACCAGCTGCAAACTTACGGTCTCAAACTCTCCCCTGGCAACTGTGCCACCATTTCAGACACCCACCAACCCTTACCTAACAAACTCCCTTACTTCTTGTCAGCTCCAACTATAATTCTTGATAAACAACTCAAGCAACCACTGTCACCTGGAGGTTTTGCCTTTATAAGCCTCCCCCTTATTGTAGTCCACTGAAACACAATACAAGTTCTTAAGTCTGTGTCTTCCAGGCTACAGTCCTAACAAATCTCAAATAAACACCTTTATTAAACTCTAATTTGAAAAGATATATGTACACCAATGTTCATAGCAGCACTATTTACAATAGCCAAGACATGGAAGCAACCTAAGTGTCCATCAACTGAAGACTGGTAAAGAAAGAGTGGTACGTATAGACAGTGGAATACAACAGTCACTAAAAAGAACAAACTAATGTCATTTGCAGCAACATGAATGGACCTAGAGATCATCACATTAAGTGAAGTAAGTCAGACAAAGACAAATACTGTATGACATCACTTAAATGTGAGATCTAAAATATGACACAAATGAACTTACCCATAAAACAGAAACAGACTCACAGACATAGAGAACACACGTAAGATTGCCAAGGGGCTGGGGAGGGGTGAACTGTGAGCCTGGCATCAACATATACCTACTTCTATATATAAAACAGAGAACTGACAAGGTCCTACTGTATAGTACAGGGAACTATATTCAATATCTTATAATAATAAATAATGAAAAGAATCTGAAAAAGAATAGATTTATATGTAACTAGATGGCATCCCACTCCAGTACTCTTGCCTGGAAAATCCCATGGGCAGAGGAGCCTGGTAGGCTGCAGTTCATGGGGTCGCTAAGAGTCAGACACAACTAAGTGACTTCACTTTCACTTTTCACTTTCATACTTTGGAGAAGGAAATGGCGACACACTCCAGTATTCTTGCCTGGAGAATCCCAGGGACGGGGGAGCCTAGCAGGCTGCCATCTATGGGGTCGCACAGAGTTGGACACGACTGAAGCAACTTAGCAGCAGCAGCAGCAGATCTATATAACAAACCTGAAACTAACACAACTCTGTATATCAATTATACTTCAATGAAATTAATTTTAAAATTAATTAACTGTTTAATTTTTTAAAGCACCTTTTATTTCAATCAGGTTTCTGTTTCTATAATTTTGGTGAATACAGATCACTTCCTGCTTCCTTCCCACTTCCATCCACAGAGGCACTTCCCAAGGGCACCCCCCTAAAACTCCTCTTTGACCACTAAATTGCATCCAGTCTGCTTTCTGGGAAGTCCACTGTACAAGATGCCCCTTCTAGTGCTCAGCACCATGTCAGGTGTGGCATCACAGCAATGCAAGAGCAGGTGCTCACACCTAGGGAGACATGTGACAAATCAGCCCCTAGTTACAGCGCTGGGATAGAACTATGGTGGGGGAAGACACACGGCCACTCCAGTCCTCTCACCAAGCCAGGTAGAAATACAGGGAAACTTCCTGAAGAAAATGCTGCTTAAGCTCAGTTCTGAGGAACAAGCGAGAGTAAGCCAGGAGGATCACTGGGGATAGGACACTGGGGATGAACGCATGAGACAGGGAGACAAAGCTGGAAAGGTGAGCAGGGACCAGGTGAGGCAGACCCAGAGGATCCAAGGGAACAGGAGGCAGACCATACAGAGGAAGATGAGACACAGCTCCCGAGCCCCGGACCTGCATCCAGGGTTCTTATGCTGGAAGATCAGAGAGGGCGTTGGACTGCACACGCCCTCACCATTCTGCTGCTTCCTTGCAGTGGGCCTGGAATCTATACCCTTCATCGCTGAGCTGAGTGGTGGGGAGGTAAGGAGAGCCAGGTCTGATCTCCATCTGGAGTCTCCCCGATGGTACTGCCCTCCAAGTCTGCTCTGGGTTTCCCCAGACCACACCACCTGCTACCCCTCTAACCATATCACTGAATGCCCATCATGAACCCCCATCACTTGGTATTTACCACCTAATGAATGCCTTCAGCCTCTCAAATCTAGGGGAACCATCTGACTAGAGCCAACCCTGCATTTCTATATTCCTGTCAAAGTTACATTATCTACCTTGACCTGACTGCCTGGTCATCCTCTCTGTTAATGAAATGCCATGGTAATTAAAACCTCTGTCAGGTTTGATATTTGAAAGTACTGAGGGCTTTTTAGAGAACACACTTCACAAACCACCTGGAAAGCTCCATCACTTGGGAGAAGTTCCTTTTGACCCAGGCCTGATATTTTTTGTTTTGTTTTGTTTTTCTTTTTCTTTTTTTTCGAAGGAGAGTGGTCAAGAGAACAGGCTTTGGACTTTGGGTTTTGTTTTGTTATTGTTAGTTCACTTTTTTGTTCTTGTTAGTTCATGTCATTTCCTGACTTATCATAAAAACTTTCAGGGTAACTGATATTTTTATCCTGAAAGCATTTTCATCTATGCCAGACCACTGGCTTAGTTTTGGCTAATTAAACTTTTGAAACAAGGAAGTGGGTAACAGTTCATTCTAGAGGTACAGGCTGCATCAATTCTGCATGCTAATTGAGCCCCTACTAAAGAGAGATGCTGCAGGCTGCCTGCGTGTTATTTCATTATCACCTGCCTGGCACAGCCATGGGAGTGTGGGGATGGGAGCCAGGGGTAAAACCTGATATTTGGAAGATGATTCTTCACGGCCTGGTTTCACGTTTTAGAATCCCCTCCCCCACCTTTTTATTAAATACTACCTACAGAAGACCCAGTAATGACTGGAGTGGCCTTGAAAACTCCAGTCTGGTGTCTGATTTGCATCAACATTCAGAAGGATTGAGTATGATGAGGACAGGCTTCTTTTTATAAAGCAGACGTGCGATGTGCTGAATAATCATCGTTTCTGATTAGCAGCTCCACTGTGCCAGGCGCAATCCAGATACGATCTCTTTTTGGCTGACAGCAACTCTTCAAAGCAAACGTCAGGATCTCCTCTGTCCTGAGAAGGATCTGGAGTTCTAAGAAGTTAAGAGGTCCAAGGTTACAGAGCAAGTGGATAAGTTTGCCCCTGGACCTGACTCTTAAGTCCATGCTCTGTCTGTTGAAGGAGACTTAAAACAGGTGCTCTAGACCAGGCTGAGAGAAACCAGGCTTGGGCACAAGAGGAGGGGAGAGCAGTCTGCAGTCCAGCCTACCTGGGTGGTATTTTTCTCCTCTTTGATCTACAGTGGGAGTTTTGCTACTACTGATGATACTTGCTTCTTTAGGTAAGAGTTCAGACTTGCCAGTGTTTCCCATTTTCCAGATGAAACAGAATTTAATCTGACTGTTCCACTGATATTAAACACAGCGGAGGAACTGTGAACCCGATGGCATCTCTTTTTTACTATATATTTACTTACTTATTTCTGGCTGTGCTGGGTCTTCATCACCGTGTCAGGCTTTCTCTAACTGTGGCCAGTGGAGGCCACTCACCAGCTGTGGTACACAGGCTTCTTGTTGCAGTGGCTTCTCTTGTTACAGAGCCTGGGCTCTAGAGTGCAGGCGCAATAGCTGTGACACACGGGCTAAGTGGCCCTGTAGCATGTGGAATCCTCATGGACCAGGGATCTAACACATGTCCCTGCATTGGCAGGTGGATTCTTAAGCAATGGATCACCAGGGTAGTGGCATCCTTGTGGCATTCTGATACCAAGAGGTGGGGAGCACCAGATCACACTGCAAACAAGAGAAGGTTCTTAACAGTCACTGAATGTCACACACAGGATGAGACCATGAGTGACAGGTCCCCTTCACACTGGAGATGGAGGTCACATTGGCTGCTCATTTTTCCTAGTGAGGCCTTGCAAAGAAACATGCCAGTATTGCCAAGAAAAGCATGTGTGGCAGTGAGGGAAGGAGAAAGGAAGTTGAATACTAGCAGACAGTAGAATATATCCCAAAGCTACTCTAATTTTTTATATTAGTATTTGTGCAGGAATCAGTTCAGTTCAGTTCAGTCACTCAATCGTGTCCGACTCTTTGAGACCCCATGAATTGCAGCACGCCAGGTCTCCCTGTCCATCACCAACTCCCGGAGTTCACTCAAACTCATGTCCATCGAGTCAGTGATGCCATCCAGCCATCTCACCCTCTGTCGTCCCCTTCTCCTCCTGCCCCCAATCCCCCCCAGCATCAGAGTCTTTTCCAATGAGTCAACGCTTGCCATGAGGTGGCCAAAGCACTGGAGTTTCAGCTTTAGCATCATTCCTTCCAAAGAACACCCAGGGCTGATATCCTTTAGAATGGACTGGTTGGATCTCCTTGCAGTCCAAGGGACTCTCAAGAGTCTTCTCCAACACCACAGTTCAAAAGCATCAATTCTTTGGCACTCAGCTGTCTTCACAGTCCAACTCACATATCCATACATGACTACTGGAAAAACCATAGCCTTGACTAGACAGACCTTTGTTGGCAAGGTAATGTCTCTGCTTTTGAATAAGCCATCTAGGTTGGTCATAACCTTCCTTCCAAGGAGGAAGTGTCTTTCAATTTCATCGCTGCGATCACCATCTGCAGTGATTTTGGAGCCCTCCAAAATAAAGTCTGACACCATTTCCACTGTTTCCCCATCTATTTGCCATGAAATGATGGGACCAGATGCCATGATCTTTGTTTTCTGAATGTTGAGCTTTAAGCCAACTTATTCACTCTCCTCTTTCACCTTTACCAAGAGGCTTTTTAGTTCCTCTTCACTTTCTGCCATAAGGGTGGTGTCATCTGCATATCTGAGGTTATTGATATTTCTCCTGCAATCTTGATTTCAGCTTGTGTTTCTTCCAGCCCAGCATTTCTCATTATGTACTCTGCATATAAATTAAATAAGCAGGGTGACAATATACAGCCTTGACGTACTCCTTTTCCTATTTGGAACCAGTCTGTTGTTCCTTGTCCATGTCTGTTGCTTCTTGACCTGCATACAGGTTTCTCAAGAGACAGGTCAAGTGGTCTGGTATTCCCATCTCTTTCAGAATTTTCCACAGTTTACTGTGATCCACAGTCAAAGGCTTTGGCATAGTCAATAAAGTAGAAATAGATGTTTTTCTGGAACTCTCTTGCTTTTTTGATGATCCAGCGGATGTTGGCAATTTGATCTCTGGTTCCTCTGCCTTTTCTAAAATCAGCTTAAATACCTGTAAGTTCGTCGTTCATGTATTGCTGAGGCCTGGCTTGGAGAATTTTGAGCATTACTGTACTAGCATGTGAGATGAGTGCAATTGTGCGGTAGTTTGATCATTCTTTGACATCACCTTTCTTTGGGATTGGAATGAAAACTGACCTTTTCCAGTCCTGTGGCCATTGGTGAGTTTTCCAAATTTGCTGGCATACTGAGTGCAGCACTTTCACAGCATCATCTTTCAGGATTTGAAACAGCTCAACTAGAATTCCAACACCTCCACTAGCTTTGTTCCTAGTGATGCTTTCTAAGGCCCACTTGACTTCACATTCCAGGATATCTGGGTCTAGGTGAGTGACCACAGCATCGTGATTATCTTGGTCATGAAGATCTTTTTTGTCTAGTTCTTCTGTGTATTCTTGCATCTTTTCTTAATATCTTCTGCTTCTGTTAGGTCCCTACCATTTCTGTCCTTTATTGAACCCATCTTTGCATGATATGTTCCCTTGGTATCTCTAATTTTCTTGAAGAGATCTCTAGTCTTTCCCATTCTGTTGTTTTCCTCTATTTCTTTGCATTGATCACTGAGGAAGGCTTTCTTATCTCCTCTTGCTATTCATTGGAACTCTGCTATCAGATGCTTATATCTTTACTTTTCTCCTTTGCTTTTTGCTTCTCTTCTTTTCACAGCTATTTGTAAGGCCTCCCCAGACAGCCATTTTGCTTTTTTGCATTTCTTTTCCATGAGGATGGTCTTGATCCCTGTCTCCTGTACAATGTCATGAACCTCTGTCCATAGTTCATTAGGCACTCTTTCTATCAGATCTAGTCCCTTATACCTATTTTTCACTTCCACTGTATAATCATAAGGGATTTGATTTAGGTCATACCTGAATGGTCTAGCGGTTTTCCCTACTTTATTCAATTTAAGTCTGAATTTGGCAATAAGGAGTTCCTGATCTGAGCCACAGTCAGCTCCTGGTCTTGTTTTTGCTAACTGCATAGAGCTTCTCCATCTTCGTCTGTAAAGAATATAATCAATCTGATTTCGGTGTTGACCATCTGGTGATGTCCATGTGTAGAGTATTCTCTTGTGTTGTTGGAAGAGGGTGTTTACTATGACCAGTGTGTTCTCTTGGCAAAACTCTATTAGTCTTTGCCCTGCTTCATTCCGTATTCCAAGACCAAATTTGCCTGTTACCCCAGGTGTTTCTTGACTTTCTTCTTTTTCATTCCAGTCCCCTATAATGAAAAGGACATCTTTTTTAGGTGTTAGTTCTAAAAGGTCTTGTAGGTCTTCATAGAACTGTTCAAATTCAGCTTCTTCAGCATTACTGGTTAGGGCATAGACTTGGTTTACTGTGATATTGAATGGTTTGCCTTGGAAACTAACAGAGATCATTCTGTCGTTTTTGAGATTGCATCCAAGTACTGCATTTCAGACTCTTTTGTTGATCGTGATGGCTACTCCATTTCTTCTAAGGCATTCCTGTCTGCAGTAGTAGATATAATGGTCATCTGAGTTAAATTCACCCATTCCAGTCCATTTAAGTTCACTGATTCCTAGCATGTTGACATTCACTCTTGCTATCTCCTGTTTGACCACTTCCAATTTGCCTTGATTCATGGACCTATACAAGAATAAATCACATGAAACAGAAAAATAATAAAGTTATATCTAAATGTATAACTGACAGATGGAAAATCAGTAGGTGATAAACGTAGCATTTCACATTGACAAGAAAAATTAAGAGATTTATTAAATAGTGATGCACACTGTCCAGCAATCAGCAAAAATAATAAATAAACCTACCTCAGTTCAGTTCAGTCACTCAGTCATGTCCGACTTTGCAACCCTATGGACTGCAGCATGCCAGGCCTCCCTGTCCATCACCAGCTCCCTGAGTTTACTCAAACTCATGTCCATTGAGTCGGGGATGCCATCAACCATCTCATCCTCTGTCATCCCCTTCTCCTCCCGCCTTCAATCTTTCCCAGCATTAAGGTCTTTTCAAATGAGTCAGTTCTTTGCATCAGGTGGCCAAAGTATTGGAGTTTCAGCTTCAGCATCAGTCCTTCCAGTGAATATTCAGGACTGATTTCCTTTAGGATGGATTTGTTGGATCTCCTTGCCATCCAAGGGACTCTCAAGAGTCTCCTCCAACACCACAGTTCAAAAGCATCAGTTCTTTGGCACTCAGCTTTCTTTATAGTCAACTCTCACATCCAAACATGACTACTGGAAAAACTGTAGCTTTGGCTAGACAGATCTTTGTTGGCAAAGTAATGTCTCTGCTTTTTAATAAGCCATCTAGGTTGGTCATAACTTTTCTTCCAAGGAGCAAGGGTCTTTTAATTTCACAGCTGCAGTCAAAATCTGCAGTGATTGGAACCCAAAAAAATTAAGTCTGACACTGTTTCCACTGTTTCCCCATCTATTTGCCATGAAGTAATGGGACCAGATGCCATTATTTCGTTTTCTAAAAGTTGAGTTTTAAGCTAACTCTTTCACTGTCCTCTTTCATTTTCATCGAGAGGCTCTTTAGTTCTTCTTCTCTTTCTGCCATAAGGGTGGTGTCATCTGCATATCTGAGGTTATAGATGTTTATCCTGGCAATCTTGATTCCAGTTTGTGCTTCATCCAGCCAAGCATTTCTCATGATGTACTCTGCATAGAAGTTAAATAAGCAGGGTGACAATATACAGCCTTGACGTACTCCTTTCCCAACTTGGAACCAGTCTGTGGTTCCATGTCCAGTTCTAACTGTTGCTTCTTGACCTGCATACAGATTTCTCAGGAGGCAGGTCAGGTGGTCTGGTATTCCCATCTCCTGAATAATTCTCCACAGTTCATTGTGATCCACACAGTCAAAGGCTTTGGCATAGTCAATAAAGCAGAAATGGATGTTTTTCTGCAACTCTCTTGCTTTTTCCATGATCCAATGGATATCGGCAAGTTGATCTCTGGTTCCTCTGCCTTTTCTAAATCCAGCTTGAACATCTGCAAGTTCACAGTTCATGTACTGTTGAAGCCTGACTTGGAGAATTTTGAGCACTACTTTGCTAGCATGTGAGATGAGTGTAATTGTCTGGTAGTTTGAGCATTCTTTGGCATTGCCTTTCTTTGGGATTGGAATGAAAACTGACCTTTTCCCGTCTTAAGGCCATTGGTGAGTTTTCCAAATTTGCTGGCATGTTGAATGCAGCACGTTCATGGCATCATCTTTTGGGATTTTAAATAGCTCAACTGGAATTCCATCACACTTCACTAACTTTGTCCGTAGTGATGCTTCCTAAGGCCCACTTGACTTCACATTCCAGGATGTTTAGCTCTACGTGTGTGATTACACCATCATGGTTATCTGGGTCATGAAGATCTTTTTTGTATAGTTCTTCTGTGTATTCTTGCCACCTCTTCTTAATATCTTCTGCTTCTGTTAGGTCCATACTATTTCTGTCCTTTGTTGTGCCCATCGTTGTATGAAATGTTCCCTTGGTATCTGTAACTTTCTTGAAGAGATCTCTAGTCTTTCCCATTCTGTTTTTCCCTCTATTTGTTTGCACTGGCCACTGAGGAAGGCTTTCTTATGTCTCCTTGCTGTTCTTTGGAACTCTGCATTCAAATGGGTATATCTTTCCTTTTCTTTGCCTTTGTTTCTCTTTTTTTCATAGCTGGTTTGTAAGGCCTCCTCAGACAACCATTTTGCCTTTTTTGCATTTCTTTTCCATGGGGATGGTCTTGATCTCTGCCTCCTGTACAGTGTTATGAACCTCTGTCCATAGTTCATCAGGCACTCTATCTATCAGATCTAATCCCTTGAATTCATTTGTCACTTCCACTGTATAGTCATAAGGGATCTGATTTAGGTCATACCTGAATGGACTAGTGGTTTTCCCTACTTTTTTCTAATAAATCAATTAAAAGGTAAGAAGTAAAAACATATGAGCACTAGAAAAATGAGGAAATAGTGATAATCTTAGAGGAGAGAAGGCCTTTATAAACATGACACAAAATTGAGAAATCATAAAGGAAATACTGCTAAGTCTGACCATATAAATATTAAAGAGCACATAAAATAGCCAAAAAAACAAAATTGGGAAGGTATTTATAAATCTTTGCAAATAAAAAGGCTTATGTTTTTATATACAAATAGCTCCTATAAATCATAAGAGGAAACCAATAGAAAAATGTTGTCAAGGCCATTAGCAAGCAATTCAAAGAAAATCATGCAATTAACCATCAATCACATAAGAATAAATGATCAACCTCACTCAGAATTAAATACAGTAAGCCCCCTACATAAGGATCCTCGAGTTGTGAACTTTCAAAGATGCAAGCATGGCTTTTCATGTACAATCCAGTTAGTTCTTGTGTCTGGGTTACATTGTCCCATGTATGTATCCTCTACCAATGCTTGTGCTTTTGTGCACTCTACTGTTCAGTACTGTATAGAGTAAAGTAATACAATATATTTATTTCAAGCCCAGTATGTCTGAAAGCAAGTGTAAAAGCAGCAGTGATCTAGCTGCATCTCCTACTGCTGACGACCCTTCAGCTTCTACCATCTCCCTCCTCCTCTCCCTCCTCAAGTCAGTATCTCTTCTTTCCTGTTCACTGGATGCCAGCCTCTGGATACCAGCTGTTATACTACACTAATGTACTTCTGAAGGTGCTGTACTGGAAGATTAAAAATGTTTTATTTTTTGTGTTTGTTTTTTACGCATTATTTGCATGAAAAGTATTATAAACCTATTACAGTATAGTACTATATATTACTGGAGAAGGAAATGGCAAATTACTCCAATATCCTTCCCTGGAGAATCCCGTGGACAGAGGAGCCTTGTGGGCTACAGTCATGGGGTCACAAAGAGTCAGACACAACTGAGCAACTAAACCACCACCAGCACACCACTCTATAGTAGACTGTGTTAGTTGGGGACCTAGGCTAACTTTGTTGGGTTTATGAACAAATTTGACTTACGAAAGTATTCTCAGACCCGAACTTGTTTGTATATTGAAGACTTACCATAAGTGCAAATTACAGTAGTGTGAATTATGTTCTACTATTGTCTACCTCTAAGAGTAAACATAACAATCTTTACAAAACAGAAATCTGATTATGTATCTCCCCTGTTTAAACCTTTTCAAAGCTTTCCCCATCCTCCTAGGAAAGGATGTAAACCCTGAGTGAGTTATGTGCGGTCTGGCCCTGAACCCACCTCTTCCTTCTGACTTCTCCACACCTGGTCAGGAACTTCATCTATACTGTATTCCCTCTCTCTGCAATGCTTTCTCTCTCCTTCCCTCTTCCCCCCAGTGAATCTGTACTCATTTGGCAGGTCAGTTATCCTTCCTGGAGGAAGCTACTCTTGGCCACCCAGCCTAATCCCTAATGAAATCACCTCTCTCTTTTACTTGCTCTTCTAACTATTATGTGTTTCTTTTTTACTGCACTTTAAAAGATGATAATTTACACTTAACGCAATGTGATTACTGAATGTTTGTCTCTCCATCTGGACCAGGAGCTCCACTGGGAAAGGCTCTGCCACTTTGCTTTTTGCCCCCCATGCTTCCCATATCCTAATACATATTCTTGACACATAGTAGGTGCTCAAGAAAATATTTTTCAGTGGCTGAATAAATAAAAGAATTCTTCTTTCTTGTGATTTTGGCAAATATTAAAATGTTCAGAGAGAATGAAACATACTTGTACACTACCAGCAAGAAAAGTTGTTCAAGGTCAACATAAATGATACCTAATAGAATGGATATAACTACTAACTGTACTTATAGATATGAACAAAGATACATGAAAGAAAATGCTGCTGGAAGCATTTTTGGTAATGGTAAAAAGCCAAGAAACAGTATACATATTTGTCATCAGAGAACGAGGTAAAAAAAAAAATCATAACCCATCCACACAATGAAATATTGTACAGCCATTGTAAGGACCAATGTTGATCTTTACACAGATATGGGAAGTTCTTCAAGGTAAAATAAAAAATGAAAAAGTAAGTTGCACAATGATCTGTGCACAATGATCCCATAAGTGATTTTTTTTAATGATAATAATGTACATCCTTTCATCTGCATAAGAAATAAATAAGCAGTTCATCACAATAACTTCACAGGGACAGGGTGGAAAGAAGCATACTTTAGACCCTTCTAGAAAATCTGAATAGAATTATGAATATATATTGCATTTTTAATATTGCAAAGTAATTTTCCAAAAATAATTGTTTAATAAGGGATCCCAAAACAAGTTCATTAACATCCTATTACAGAGCCCCATTTTTCCCCATTATCTCCCTTCTTTGGTTGTCTTAAAGTTCAGAGGTTCCTAACCCTGAACCTCATTTTCTCTGCTATCTTTGTGTGTTTTCAACATACATGGTGACTTTTCAGCACTAAGGAAGTTTTAGTTTCTAGGGATGTTTTCATAAAGCAAAAATCCCTCTGAAATTCCAGCAAGCATTCCAACTGTCCCTAAGCAGTAAATGTTCCTTTGTCTGGATTTTCATACACTGAGGCACACCTAGATGGAGGTTCCCTGGGAAGTTCCTTCCACAATTTCACATCCCTTCTAATGTTCCACAAAGGAGAGTCTATCCAAATTGAAGGTATCTATTGTAGGTCTAAATGGAAATTCTCCTTCCCCATACCTCTCTTTAGTGCTTCAAACTGATTTTCACTTTGAGTTGCCAACAGCTAGTTACTCCAGAAACAAATATATACCCAAAGTAAAACGAATCTACCTGTAATAACCATATGGAGCCTACCAATGCTGCGTTCAGGAGGAGAAAGGAATTACATAACAACACACTGTGGTGTAGTAGACCTTGCTTCCATGACTCTATAAATAATAAAACCACCTCGACGCCACCTTAAGTGAGCTATGAAGGATACTTGATTTCTTCCAGTTCTGTTGGGCGTCTACCATCTGTTTGGCTGATAACACCTCTAAAGGGAGCATTAACACAACTCAGAGCCTCCTTCAGCTCATAGCTTTCCCTGCATGCTCTTCAAATAGTGTACACTGAGTTGGCAGTGATCTGGCTATTTAGAATAATTCCTGGAACATGTTTCCACCTCTCTTTCCCTTTCCGGTTCTGCCTCATCACCTTTGCCCTCCTGTCCATGTCCCTGCAGCAGGCAATGGTGAGCTTACTTCCTGGGTTAGACAGGGCCTGACCTAATGGCTGGTCCAAACATGCTCTGATGCAAAACAGGAGGATGTGGAGACAGCAAAGGACACACTAAGTTGGTGAGTCCCCACCAGAAGCAAGAGAGCGAAGGATGGTAAACCTGCTCCTCTCTGGCTCCCCGTGTCTTCTTACTGCCTCTGGTAGGTCAAAGTGGAGGGTCCAAAGAGACCATAGCCTGGATGCAGGGGACTCTTCCCAGTCCAGCTACTAACGAGTGTGTGCCTACTGTCCCAAGACCGCTCTCTCCTCTGGACCCTTTCTGCCCCCATGAGTCCCTTTTCTTTCTGAAAGCTCCTTGAGAGGCTCTGTCCCAGGATCTCATCCTCAGTCGGCTAAGCCTTTCCCCTGCACAGAAGGGAAAACTCTTTGCTGCACACAGAAAACTGGTAAGAGACTGATAGAGGCTTCTGGGTTTCCTTTAACCAGGCCACTCACTGAGCACGTGGAGTTTTCATCCAGATGAACCTGTCCTTTGCCCTATAGATAGGTAGACCTCAATGACCTTAAGGACTCCATCCACCCCTCCCCAAAGAAAAACAAGCCAAATCCTCTCTAGGGCAGTGGGATTATGAACATCGGGACATTTGCCTCAGAAGGGTTCTATGAAAATGTAGAATGAGAAGTTGGGAAACCAGGAAGGGTGGGAGGCAAGAGAAAGAAGGGTCTCCTTTCCCTGTGGTCCTATGAGCATCACTGACTTACCTGTGGCTACAGATCACTGAGGTTTGTTTTAGCGGCTCCTCTAAAGATCCAGGTGCCAAGGACCATCCATCTAGGCCAGAGGGTCAGAATGGGTCCCTTAAGAGTATCAGATAACACCAACATCACTATCTGCTTGCCCCCTTCACCTCAAAAATGTGGAACCTGTGATAAAGAGCACAGAATACAGAGATTAATTCAAATCCCCTCCCTGCCACTCAACAACTGTGTGATTCTAAGGTCCCTTAAACTCGAGAAGATTTAATTTCTTCATCCATAAACTGGATGTAAGTTTGTTGAACTGTTATGAAGATTAACTGAGATCACATGTTTAGCTGTCCTTTCCTTTCTGAAGATGAAAGTACTACAGGGTCTACCTTTCTTCACTTTGGCTGCCAGGGAGACCAGAGTCAGATTGAAAGCCACAAGGAGGGCTCTGCCATTGGGTGCTCTTCCTCCCTTTCCAGGCTGAATACCTGTTGCTTGTTCTTCCTCTCCTGGCACCTAAATCTTTATTGTTATCATTACATTTTTTTTCTTTTACATGTTCCTGTCTTAATTGCCTCTTGGCCTTTGCAGGAGACCTGGGTTTGATCCCTAGGTCGGGAAGATTCTCTGGAGAAAGAAATGGCAGCCCACTCCAGTATTCTTGCCTGGAGAATCCCATAGAGGAAGAGCCTGGTGGGCTACAGTCCATGTGGTCACAAAGAGTCGGACTCTACTGAGTGACTTCGCTTTCACTTTCACTTGGCCTTTGGAGAAAGAGTAACCATGTAATTCAGCTTCCCAAGCAGTTCAGTGGTAGAAGAATTTGCCTGCCAGTGCAGGAGATGCAGGAGACTTGCATTCAACCTCTGGTCAAGAAGAAACCCTGGAGGAGGAAATGGCAACCCACTACAGTAATCTTGCCTGGAGAATTCCATGGACAGAGGAACTGCAGTCCATGGGGGCTACAGTCCATGGGGTTGAAAAGAGTCAGGTGTGACTGAGCAGTTAAGCACACTGCTATTGCTGCTAAGTTGCATTAGTTGTGTCGAACTCTGTGCAATCCCAGAGACATCAGCCTATCGTGCTCCTCCGTCCCTGGGATTTTTCAGGCAAGAATACTAGAGTGGGTTGCCATTGCCTTCTCTGATTAAGTGCACAGCACTATATAATTAAGAGTCTTATGGGACTTCCTTGGTAGTAAAGTGGATGAGAATCTACCTGCCAATTCAGGGGATACAAGTTCGATCTCTGGTCCAGGAGGATCCCACATGCTACAGAGCAACTAAGCCCACGTGCTATAGCTATTGTGCCCACCCATGTGCAACTACTACTGAAGCCTGAGCACCCTGCAGCCTGTGCTCCACAGCAAGAGAAGCCACCGCAAGAGATGCCGGAGCACCACAACTAGAGAGCAGCCCTGGTTCATCTCAACTAGGGAAAGCCTGAGTGGTGAAAGCCTGCATGCAGCAACAAAGACTTAGCACAGACATAAGTAAATAAAAACAAAAGGAGCCTGACCCTTTTTTAAAAAGAGTCTTATGAAACTAAAAGAGAGCCCTTGACCACCTGCCTGCCAGGCTGCAACTTTCCTCTGGGGCCTCAGCTGAGAGATGACCAATGTGATCTCAGAGATAACTCATATCCTTTTAGCTCTGACAGAATTCTAGGTTTATACTAATCTACACAATGTGCGCATCCACGCTCAGTCTCTAAGTCACATCTGACCCTTTTTGCAACCCCATACATAGACTGTAGCCCACCAAGCTGCCCTGTCCATGGAATTTTCCAGGAAAGAATACTGGAGTGGGTTGCCATTTTCTACTCCAGGGGATCTTCCTGACCCAGGGATCAAACCTGTGTCTCCTGTATCTTTTGCACCAGCAGGCAAATTCTTTATCACTGGGCCTCCTGAATGTGTGTCACCTGCAAAATCAGTCTGAATCCTTTAAGAGCAGAAAAAAAAGAAAAAGAGGGCTGCATCCTAACATATCCCAGTCTGAGGCTGAATAGTTACCCCAAGTGTCCTGTGTTCCCCAGCAAGAGGATATCAGTTGGTAAATCATGCCTGGTATATTCTTTCTGTGACTCAGCTGAGTTAAGCCTGATGGAGGAGGCCAGTGACTATGTGTTGCATCAAAAAGACAGAATAAGCCTAGAGACATGGCCTGCTAGTGCTGCCAAGGTGTCCTTGACAGGACATTCCATTGAAGGTCTAGAAGACCCAGCACCATGAGGCTGGGAGCCCAGGGAGCTCACTCACCCCTCACACTGTGGGAGGCACAGACAGGTCCAAGAAGCTTGCAGAGCCCCTCAACAGGACCAGGGCACAAAGCACACTGAGAAAGGTCACATTTCTTGCTAAATGGCACACCTCATGTTTGGTTCCCTAGCCATCTGTTCAGGCCTATGGGACGCCATCAGAGTCCACTTGGCTAAATTTCCCCACCTGACTCCAGGCAAATGAGTCAATGCCAACAGACATTCTTGGTTCCAAACTCAGGACCCAAAGTTCCACCCAAGCTTCACTATTTAGATCCAGATACATCCTCCCCTACAAGACAGAAAAATGAATTGCGGGGCTCTGCTGTCAATATTTTTTATCCATTGAGCCCTAAATTCCAAGGCAGTCATTTCTTTCTTGGAATGAATGTGTTACCAAATATAAGTTTGTGTGCCCAATGGATAGTGAGGCCAAACAATATTGAAATGTAGGAGTTTAGAGCAGAGAAAGGTTTTTGCAGGGCCACACAAGAAAAACGGATGGCTCATGCCTCTCTCTCCGCTAAAAAAAAAACCCTGAACCTCACAGTGTTACAGCAATGCATGTTTAAAGGCCAGATGAGGGAGGGGCATCATAGGGTATGGGATGAACTCATGCA
Organism: Ovis canadensis; assembly: GCF_042477335.2. Taxonomy (NCBI): domain Eukaryota; kingdom Metazoa; phylum Chordata; class Mammalia; order Artiodactyla; family Bovidae; genus Ovis; species Ovis canadensis. The sequence goes on along the minus strand of NC_091246.1, from coordinate 192,665,730 downwards.
CAATCCTCTGACTGGTTGATGGTGATCAATTCTTAGACACTAGAAGTTCTGGGGGCTATGGGCTCAAGATCATCAAATAGTTAATTTCTTCCATTTGATGGTGGTTTTTAGCATCTGAAAAACTTGGGAAATATTCCTAAGACACCACTATCTGGGTACTTTAGAGAAGAGCTACAGCAGACCATGTTGGGGACAGCTCTGTCCCAGGAAGGCTGAACAGCATCCTCTTCAGTTACAGGTGGAGATGATGGGGGAGGCAGTGCAGGCTCTCTCATCCCACCACCTCCTCCCTGGCCTTCTCGCCAGCTCAGCTCATATTCTGTCCCCCTCCAGTCATGAAATCATCCCTATGTTCTGCTATAGAATATCTCACTCTCTGTCAATCAAGCCCAGACTTTCATCTGCTTTATAGAGTTTCAAAGTTAGTTCAGATTTACTTCCTTAGGCTCCGTTTTCATCCTCCACTTGCATCAAGCCAGTCTCACTGCTCAGTCACACATCCCTAACTACCCTCAACAAATAGTAAGCACGCTTTAAAGGCACTGCATTGTCCTAGGCAAAAAAATCTATGGCCCTAGGCCCTCAGTAAACTCACAGGTAGTGGTAGGGAGGAGAAAATAGCCCTCATGTATGTCATCACATTGCTAGCTGACCCTAGAAAAACCCCAAATTCTCATCTATTAACTGGTGTAAGCTTCACCAATCCCTCTCTTTCAGGAAGAGAAGGCTTTGTTTCATAGAGATAGATGGGTCCCTGGGCTGGACAGCTGGTATTCATCAAGTGGAATAAAATTGAAGCTTTGTTCTCACCTAGACACTCCAAGGACAAAGCTAGTGGCAGAGGTAATATGCTAAAGAGGTAAGATGACCACTTCTGAGGTCAAGGAAAACCTCTCCAACTACACAAGCAGAAAGGATTCTTGGAGGTCAAAAACAGAGTGGGTCCCATCGCATAAGTGTGGACAAGCATCCACAGACCTCTACAGTGGGATCCATCTTAGCAAAAAGTTGCATGCATATGTTGGAGAAGGTTCTAGAACAAATCAGTTGTGAAAAATGAAGCAAGATAATTGGTCAAAGGTTAAAAAAAAAACCTGAAAGAACTGTCTTATATAAGTGATTTAAATTACCTCTTTACTGCACTCCTAGATCAGGATGCCTTCACTCTTCTCCAGGTATGTATTTTTGCCTTGCTTCTGACTGAAATAAATAAATTGCTGCTGTGTGTGCTCTCCCATACCTTGTGTTGTGTCTCTAATAATTAACTTAGTACCTGCTTTTATTGCCTCCTTGAAACATTCTTGCTTTCAAACAGGGGGGTGGAAGGAAAAGTCAAGGTAGCCCTTGGGGCTCTAGCAGTTAGGATTCTTGGTTTTCATCCAAGTGAAAAGTGAAAAAGGGAAAGTGTTAGCTGCTTAGTCGTGTCTAACTCTTTGCTACCCCATGGATTATAGCCCTCCAGGCTCTTCTATCTATGGAATTCTCCAGGGAAGAATACTGGAGTGGGTGACCCTTCCCTTCTGCAGGTCATCTTCCTGACCCAGGGGTCAAACCCAGGTCTCAAACCCAGGTCTCTAGCATTGCAGGCAGTTTCTTCACCATCTGTGCCACTAGCTGCCCAAATTCAGTTCCTGGGCAGGGAACTAAGATCTTTTTTCAGGACCACTCACTGCTATCTCTCAGAGGTCAACCTGATGAGGCTGAAACCCATCCCAGATCCCAGAAAATGTTCTTGAGTCAGTCATGAAATGGCCACCGTCCATCAAGAATTGGTTCAAGGATGAACACATAAATTAGTCAGAGGCAAGGAGCTGGGGCTTGTGGGAAAATAAAAAATCTCTCCTTATTCTGTAAATCTGGTATAGGAAGTCTTTTCTCTTCCACTGTGTGAATGAAGACTCTCACACACCACATCAGTAAACAGAGGATGCTGTAGCCATCAAGCCAGTAGCCACTGCAACTGCCCCCGCACCTACCCCTGACCATGCACCCTGGGGGATTCCGGGATTCCAGATGGACAAAATTAGGATATGGCCCTCTATGCTAAGGTGCATATCAAAGGGATGATTTCAAAGAACCCAGACTCCTGCATCTTCCCATACATAGAAAAGTGCTAATTTTTTTACCTTGAGATGTCTTTCTTTAATCAACAGTCATCTTTTGACGTTCCAACTATCTTCTTCTTCTTTTTTTTTTTTTTTGCTAAAATCCCTAATATCCTGTCTCCTCCTTTGCCTCTTCAGAGCAGTCCCTCAGAGTTATGTGAGAAGCTATTTTGCAGGCTTAGCTTCTCACGAAGTCCATGGAATAAAACATAATTCTCGACTTTTTAGCTGTGCACTTTTTTTAATCGACAACTGGGTGACTCAATAAGAGGCTGCAAGGGTTAGAACTCCATCAACTGTTTTGACACTGCATGGTATCCTGAGCTGCCAGCAGCCTTCAGTATAAACTTGACGGTAAACTGAGGCCAGGAAGGCAGAGCAGGAACAGAAAGACGCCCTACCCCTCAGGGATCCCTTCTGAGCCCAGATCAGCCTTCCCTGAATACTGACCACCTCTGAGCATATTAGTTATGTGAACCAGCCACTAAGTTCCCTTCGTAGATCAAGCCAGTTGGAGTATTTTATGTCACTTGCAACCAGACACATGCTAACTGATGTACTTCTTCACAGAGGCATGGTGAGAATTAAGTGAGGAAAAGCACTCTAAAATGCTCAAAAACTCTCTACACCCCAGGTAATGTCATGTGGCAGAAAGTACTCAGCAGCTGCCCAATAAACATTTTTCATATCTTAAGGCCTGATCACTCCTGCAGAGAAATTATCTCTGAATAGAACATATCTCTTAGAACCAGAAGTTTCCATATCAGCTGTTGTTTAAAGCTACTGAGACCACAGGAATCACAGGAGTCAGAGCCGTGGGTTTCCCACCACTCGTGCACGTGTGAAAATTCCCCAGCCCCAGGAGAAGAGGCTTATCTGCAGTGTGGGGAACTGAGCTGTGACCTCAAGGCATGGCTCCTGGAAATGAAAATAATCTGAGGTCAATCATCAGAGCAAGGCAGATACCAGTGGTAGAGGGATGGCCATCAGAGAGCGCACATGGCACCCTCATCTTTGGGGACAGAATCTCACACACACAGACTCCGAGAGTCAAAGGTGTTTAGGGCATCCTGCGTGATTGTCAAAATACAGGATCCTTCTCTCTGGCTGAAAAGATAACCCCATCCACACGGCTATTTCACAATCAGGATGCATCTCAGAACAAATCTTATCAACATGTTGATACATTTGGTCCTGTGAAAACAGCACCCTGTGTGTTAGGAGAGCACAGTCTCCCTGAGGTGGCTGGCAACTGCTTTGCTCCTTACCCAGCGGGTCCAAGGCTGCACACAGTGAGGACTGCCCTGAGTGCCCTTGTCCTAGGAAATCCAAGTACAGGGGAAGGTCTTCAGCTATTCCACGCCATTCAAGGCTAGAACAAAAGACCAGGGGGAAGGGAAGAGGGTGCAGGGCAGGGGGGCGGTGGGGTGTGCTCTGCTAGCCAAGATATGTTACCAAACGCAAGTTCTTGTGACCACAATGCACATGAGGCCAAACAAACCAAATGTTGGAGCTCAGAGCAGAGAAGGTTTTATTGCAAGGACATGTAAGGAGATGGATGGCACATGAACCCCAAAACTCCAAAGTCCTCAAAGGGTTTCAGCAAAACCTTTCTAAAGGCAAAGTGAGGGGAAAGCATAATTGGTTGTTGCACAGTTCTTGGTGCTGGAATCCTTTGTTCTCACAGCTGTCCATGTAGGGCAGGTCATGGTGTTTCTGTAAATGACCAACAAGACAAATGTTTCTCTATTCTGAAAATTTTTATAGCTACATGAATGGAAATGGAAAAGAATATGGCAACCCACTTCAGTATTCTTGCTGGGAAAAATCCCATCCACAGAGGAGCCTGGAAGTCTATACAGCCTGTAGAGTCGCAAAGAATCTGACATGACTGAGCACATATTCATGAATAGAAGTGTTATCCCTCTGAAGTTCAGTGTCCTGAGAATGAGCTACCCTGTATATTTCAGGCTATAGACAACACTCTTTTATATATGTATATATATTTTTATTTATGTATTTGTTTTTGGCCATGCTAGGTCTTCATTGCTGTGTGTAGGCTTTCCCTACTTGTGGTGAGCAGGAGGCTACTCTAGTTGCAGCATGCGGGCTTCTCATTGTGGTAGCTTCCCTTGTTGAAGAGCATGAGCTCTATCTATGACGTGCAGGTTCCAGCAGTTACAGCATATGGGCTCAGGAGTTGCAGCTCCCAGGTTCTAGAGCACAGGCTCAATAACTGGGGCACATGGGATTAGTTGCACCATGGCATGTGGGATCTTCTTGGATCAGAAATGAAACCCACCTCTCCTGCATTGGCAGGCAGATTCTTTACCTCTGAGCCACCAGGGAAGCCTGGTAACATTCTTTTTTTTTTTTTTTTTCCTGGCAACATTCTTAACTGGAAGCAAAAGCAATAGAATACAAAGGTAAAAGAAACAGATATAATAATGGAGTCAGATTTGTTCTTCCCTCTTACAGATAGGGCTTATACCTAGTCCTGGCAAGTATGCTCTCTAACGGGTCCCTGTAGACAAGGAGCCCTTTTCTAAGTCTGCTCAGATGTCCAATCTGGCTGGACAAGAAGGTGGTGTTCAAGGTCCTCTTTCAAGATTTGAATTACTCAGGAAAACCAGTTACAGAGAGGGAACCCACTCACCTCCACACAGTCTTGGCTTTCTAGAGATTCCTCAAGCCTGCCCTCATCCTAACACATACACATGCAGTGGCCACATGACTAAGATCAGCTCCCTAGCAGAAACCTGTTGGTTTTATTGCAGTTATGTTGGCAATTGTGGGATACTCCACCCTTTTGTGAAAATCCATAAGCATCAATAAAAGGAAACTTAGGTTTTGCTAAATTGTTGGATTGTATTTTTCTAATGATGCTATGGATTTTGTGGATAGAGTTTCTTTGCTTTGGCTGCTAGGAAGTTCAGAATCAAATTTGTACCAACCTTTAATACCTTCCCCAAACTCGAGAATCAACATCTATTTACCAGCCTACCCATGAATTTATCTTACTTTTTAAATCATGTGTCTTATGGTATAATCTTAGTATTATACAAAATGGAAACTACAGTAAAGAAGGCATAAAGCCTCAAACTTTGAAACAGTTTCACCAGGAAACCTGTTCAGAAATCCTCAGCACCTCAAAAAATAACTTTCCATAGGCTGAACATACAGAGTCACTTTGGAGATTATTTATAGACATGGGTGGCTCTTGACGGAAATTAAACCTTACATTTTAGAGAAGTCAGAAAAGATTCAGAGACTAATTCAGAAAGTATTTGGAGATGAACAGAAAACCCAGAAGTGGAAATCCCATGAATATGGAAAGGACATGCCTACTGCCTGGGTAATAATTAACCACCCTCAGATCAGGGATGGTAGCATGAGGCAAAGCGCTATGCAGCATAATTTACTGACACCTGAGCCAAGGTCATCCCTGGGTGCACCGTTCACGGGATTTAAACCAGTTCATAAACGGTAGTTAATGGCCCATACCAAGGAGAGCCTCTGCATTCCTAATGGCTCTGGGTGACATTTTAGAATATGTGTTCACTCAAAGTTACTTGTACATAGAAATCAGTGTGGAACACCTGCTGTTCAGCCAAAATTTGGGAAATGTTTCAGTCCCTAGCTATGCAAGCATTTCTGAGTACCTAGTCCATCCAAAGCCCTGTGTTCCTGTTTTCTGCTCCATCAGATGGCTCAAGGACCATCTTCTCGACCTGCTTCCAGAGTTTGTGTTCAGCATCAAAGGATGGGCTAATGAAGGAGAACTAGTCCCACACATGGTAATAGTGTGGCTCCTGGAAACACAAACATCCTCCATGTTTTGAGTCTCCTGAAGGTCTTAGATAAAGTGACTGATAGAATAAGCAGCAAGAAGAGGCATCCAACTGAACTGGACCCATGTCTGAAGGACAGGCTGTCCAAAGAACAGTTCCTGCTCCCAAGGACTCTGTATCCTAGTTGAAGAGATGAAATTATTAATCCCTCACTCTGCTTTTGAGGAAACTGAGGCACAAGGGACACATAACTTATCCAAAGTCAAACAGATTCAATGCAATCCCTATCAAGCTACTAACGGTATTTTTCACAGAGTTAGAACAAATAATCTCACAATTTGTATGGAAATACAAAAAACCTCGAATAGCCAAAGCAATCTTGAGAAAGAATGGAACTGGAGGAATCAACTTGCCTGACTTTAGGCTCTACTCCAAAGCCACAGTCATCAAGACAGCATGGTACTGGCACAAAGACAGAAATATAGATCAATGGAACAAAATAGAAAGCCCAGAGATAAATCCACACACCTATGGACACCTTATCTTCGAGAAAGGAGGCAAGAATATACAATGGAGTAAAGACAATCTCTTTAACAAGTGGTACTGGGAAAACTGGTCAACCACTTGTAAAAGAATGAAACTAGATCACTTTCTAACACCATACACAAAAATGAACTCAAAATGGATTAAAGATCTAAATGTAAGACCAGAAACTATAAAACTCCTAGAGGAGAACATAGGCAAAACACTCTCTGGCATAAATCACAGCAGGATCCTCTATGACCAACCTCCCAGAATTCTGGAAATAAAAGCAAAAATAAACAAATGGGATCTAATTAAAATTAAAAACTTCGGCACAACAAAGGAAACTATAAGCAAGGTGAAAAGACAGCCTTCTGAATGGGAGAAATAATAGCAAATGAAGCAACTGACAAACAACTAATCTCAAAAATACACAAGCAACTTATGCAGCTCAAGTCCAGAAAAATAAATGACCCAATCAAAAAATGGGCCAAAGAACTAAATAGACATTTCTCCAAAGAAGACATACAGATAGCTAACAAACACATGAAAAGATGCTCAACATCACTCATTATCAGAGAAATGCAAATCAAAACCACAATGAGGTACCATTTCACACCAGTCAGAATGGCAGCGATCCAAAAGTCTACAAGCAATAAACGCTGGAGAGGGTGTGGAGAAAAGGGAACCCTCCTACACTGTTGGTGGGAATGCAAACTAGTACAGCCACTATGGAGAACAGTGTGGAGATTCCTTAAAAAATTGCAAACAGAACTGCCTTATGACCCAGCAATCCCACTGCTGGGCATACACACTGAGGAAACCAGAATTGAAAGAGAAACATGTACCCCAGTGTTCATCGCAGCACTGTTTATAATAGTCAGGACATGGAAGCAACCTAGATGTCCATCAGCAGATGAATGGATAAGAAAGCTGTGGTACATATACACAATGGAGTATTACTCAGCCATTAAAAAGAATACATTTGAATCAGTTCTGATGAGATGGATGAAACTGGAGCCTATTTTACAGAGTGAAGTAATCCAGAAAGAAAAACACCAGTACAGTATACTAACACATATATAAGGAATTTAGAAAGATGGTAATGATAACCCTGTATGCGAGACAGCAAAAGAGACACAGATGTGTAGAGCAGACTTTTGGACTCTGTGGGAGAGGGAGAGGGTGGGATGATTTGGGAGAATGGCATTGAAACATGTATACTATCATGTAAGAAATGAATCACTGGTCTATGTTCAATACAGGATACAGGATGCTTGGGGCTGGTGCACGGGGATGATCCAGAGAGATGATATGGGGTGGGAGGTGGGAGGAGGGTTCAGGATTGGGAACTCATGTACACCGGTGGCTGATTCATGTCAATGTATGGCAAAACCAATACAGTATTGTAAAGCAAAATAAAGTAAAAATAAAAAAATTTTTTTAAAAGAAAAAACAATTTATTCATGACAGAATCAGAATTGATATCCAGGGTTCACAGCTATTTGGATTGTAGCAGGTACTGTCAAAGCTCTGTATCTTTTCTGCAAACTACATTATTTTAGATGCTCCAAATAGCTACCAACTGCCAGCATCTACACCTCTATACCTGAAGGCTCTTCTGAAAACATGGAAGGCTGCTCTGTTCATCTGCACAGCAGATCAGAAGCATCTGGGAATCAACACCTCTGGGAGGAAGACTCAACCAATGGTAGACAGGACATGGAACACAAATATCCTAAATTCTTCACCCTGGGGAAGGAATCACTCTGAGGTTTCTCTTTTGCATCTTTTGCATCATTTTCTTGCCCTTCTGAATGAATGAACTTGCTCTTAAACCCATTTCTGAAGCTGAAATAACACAAACTGATAGACAAGGGGATATAAAAATGTAGGTGTAAGAAACAGCTAGAGTTTTTCACAGAAGCAGAATAAACAATGCTAAAATTTGTTTAAAACCATAAAGACCCCAAATGGCCAAAGCAATCTTGAGAAAGAAGAACAAAACTGGAAGCACCATGCTTCCTAATTTCAATCTACATTACAAAGCTACACTAATCAAAACTGTATGTACTAGCATTAAAAACAGATATAGATTAATGGAACAGAATAGAGGGCCCAGAAATAAACTCCCACATATATGGACAATTAATTTACAACAAAATCAATACTATACAACAGCTAAAGGGCAGTCTACTTAATAGATGGTGCTGGGAAAACTGGCAATCACATGCAAAAGAGTGAAACTGAACCACTATCTTACATATATACAAAAATCAACTCAAAGTGGATGAAAGACTTGAATGTAAGACCTGAAACCATGAAACTCCTAGAAGAAAACACAGGTTGTAGTTTCTTGACCGGTCTCGCTGATGATTTTTTGGATTTGACACACAAAACAAAGGTTACAAAAGCAAAAATGAACAAGAGAGACAGCATCCAACTAACAAGCTTCTGAACAGAAAAGGGAACCATCAACCAAATGAAAAGGCAACCTACTGAATAAAGAGACAATATATGCAAATCATATATTTGATAAGAGATTAAGATGCAAATATATAAATAATTCATACAACTCAAGGGCAGAAAAAAATATCCAATTAAAAAATGGACAGAGGATCTGAATAAACAAGGGAGACTCCAGATGGCCAAAAAGTTCATGAAAAGATGCTCAACATACCTAATCATCAGGGAAATGCAAATCAAAACCACAATGAGATATCACCTCACACCTGTCAGAATGGCTTTTATCAAAAAGATAAGACATAGCAAGGACCAGGGGAGGATATGGACAAAAGGAGCACTTGGCACTGTTGGTGGGAATGTAAGTTGATGCAGCAACTATGAAGAACAGTGTGGTGATTCCTCAAAATTAAAATCAGAACAACCATATGAAACAGCATTCCACTTCTGGGTATCAGCTGAAGGAGATGAAAACACTAACTCGAAGCAGGATACAGCATGCCTGGGGCTGGTGCACGGGGATGACCCAGAGGGATGTTGTGGGGAGGGGGGTGGAAGGGGGGGTTCATGTTTGGGATCGCATGTACACCCGTGGTGGATTCATGTCAATGTATGTCGAAACCAATACAGTATTGTAAGGTAAAATAAAGTAAAAATAAAAATTTAAAAAAAAAAGAAAAGATATCAGTACCCCCTGGCAGCACTATTTACAATGGCCAAGACATGGATGCAACCTAAGTGTCCACTGACAGAGGAACAGATAAGAAAACATATACACATATTATTCAGCCATAAGCAAGAATAGAATTTTGCCATTTGCACCAATATGAATAGACCTTGAAGGCACTATGATAAGTGAAATTAAGTTATACAGAGAAAGACAAATACCATATGCTCTCACTTACATGATTTCTACTCACATATGGAACAAAAAAAAAAACTCATAGTACAGATAACAAATTAGTTTTTCCAGAGGCAGGTTTGGCTGGGTTGGGTGAAATGGGAGGAGGGGATCAAAAGGTACAAATTTCCAGTTATAAAATAAATAAGCCCTAGGGGTCTAAGGTGGTTTGATGGCATCACCTAGTCAATGGACATGAACCTGGGCAAATTCCTAAAGATGATGAGAAACAGGGAGGCCTGGAGTGCTACAGTCCATGGGGTTGCAAAGAGTCAGACACGACTTGGTAACTGAACCACAGCAAGGGATGTAATGTACAGCATGATAACTATAGTCACTAACACTGTATAATATATCCAAGAGTTTCTAAGAGAGTAGATGTTAAAGTTATCACAAGAAAGACAATTTTTTGTAACCATATGAGGTGTGATAACCAGACTTCTTGTGATGATCATTTCATAATACATATAAAATTTTGAATCATTATGTTGTACATCTGAAACTAATATAATGTCAGATGTCAATTATGTCTCAATTTTTAAAAAAAGAAACAATCAGAACATATAAACAATAGGCAACATGGGAAAGTTGGCTTTGCAGTCAGTGGGCCTGGATCACAGGTCTGGTCCATTGCCTTGGTGACACATTTCTGGGTCCCTCAGTAAATCTGATGCTTCTCCATGGATAATTTGCTTATACGGAGTGACTCAGGAAGAGTCCCTCTTTAAGTGGAAGAAGGAACTCTAATTCAGGCTTGGTCATGTTTCCACAATGATGGCATTGCAGGAGAGGACAGCTTTGTTCTAGGGGCACGACCACAGATCTCTGCTTGGTTCTGTGCACAGGAGCCCCACCCAGTGACATCATTGGGGTGATGTTTCCAGCACATTCCCTCTGTGACTCTCAGGACCCTGATGCCCAGGCCCTGGGCTGCCCCACACGTGGCCTCTTCCTCCCCTACCCCTACATGTGCACTGTCAGCAGCTCAAGCTCATAGTCACACACGCTCTAACCCGGATCCTCTCCAGGCCAGAGAGGCTTGCATTTGGGCCTCTGTCCCACCATGATCTTGAAAAAATTCAGCATACAGACCCTCATTCAGAAAGAGTCCTGATCCTGACCCAGCCACACCCCAGCCACCCTCATATCCCTATTCCTCCTCCCTTCATTCTCACTTTCATCACACTGATCCCTGCACAGGGCAGACCATGACGTTTCCAGGGGAAGGAAGAGCTCTACAAAAAATTAAAATATAAAATTACAGTTGTGGCTGAATGAAAATATGATGTATAAGAGATCCCATAAGGGAAAATAGAATCAGATCTACCCTTGAAGAACCCAGAGCTGAGCCTCAGAAGACAACAAAAACTCACCTGCTGAACAAGGGCGAGCATTATTACTGATGGAGGGAAGAGCTGGACCAAGGGCTGGTGGTGGGGAAAGCACAGCATACTTGGGGAACCACAGGCAGGGATACAGCTAGAAAGCAGGTCCCAAGTGAGATGCAAGATCTGTGAGACTTTGGCGATCAATGAGCCCTCCAATTTGGTGTGAAGTAATGAGGTGTGTGCCAGCCCTGGGGTATACATGTATATAGTCCTGGGGAGCCTGGAGTGTATGCAGTCCCCTGGGGAAGATCAAAACTCTCTAATCAGAAGCATCCCAAACCCAGGTGAGATGATAAACAAAATAATCAGATATCAAGCAGGAGGCTTCCTTTAAATAAAACTCACTATTTTTGGCATCACATAACTGGCCATTCCCCTATTGGGATGTTGGAGGTTAGCATCCCTAGTTTGCATCCTCTTCCCCAGAGAACATAGGAGGACCAAGACTACAGAGAATTTCCCAGAAGAATGTCTGTTATGGGGAGATAACATGCCATGGTCATGGAAGGGTGAACCCTGGAAATCATATCCTGGATAGAGTAGGAGGTCAAAGCTGGTGAATCCAAGCCAGTTTGTATCATCAATCAAGGAAACTTCAAGAATAATGAGAGGCAAAGATTGACCTCAAATGAGGGGAGTTCAGGACCTTGAGATGGACAGGCAGTGGGAGGGCAGAAGAAAAGATGCCGGCATGAATTCTGAAGGCCAGGTGGGAAGGTGGAGGGGAGGAGTATATCTAGAAATGGGCAGTGCTGGGTGAGTCTAGGCTGCAGGAACAGCCCCCAAACAAAGATGCTTCTGCCTGGGCCCTGAACGGACCAGACTTCAGAATGACTGACTGCGGGTCTGTTTCTATTCACATCCTCTCTGCGTGATGCCTCTGAGCTCCTTGCAATCAGGGGCTGTCTTCCCCATCCTGTGCATGTGGTCCTCCGTGCCAGGCACTCAGCAGGCAGCCAACCAGGGTGTGCGGAGTGTCCCTTCAGCCCTGAGGCTCAAGGACGTGTTGATGCAACAACAGGCTACTCTCTGCAGGTGCCTGGCTCATGACTCAGCCCACTGCCCACACCATAAATCCTTCTACTGAACTCACAGCCTTGAAAGGGGCTGGGACGCGTGAAGGTGGATCCATATTAATCCAAGGTCTACACTAATTGGGTCTAATAAGCACAGCCTTGGGCAGCCCCCTGCTGCTACCTCTGCACTGGCCTAATCACTGAAACTGATGCCGCAGGAAAGGTGCACAATATCCGAAGGTTTTGTTCTGCCGAGTTTAAAGGAAACAGGAACAGCCCGCACCAATATGAAAACATGATCTCCCCTGATGGACAACGCCACATGAGGAAAGCCGGGGATCAAAATTCTATTCAAAGAGATTGTCGTTGATGCTTTCTGGGGCACGCACAGGCTTGGGGGAAAGGGACCAATGGCACTCATGCCAGCCTCCCTCTCAGGTTCGCCTTTCTGTAGAAAGGATTGTATGCAAGTCAGGCATCCATCTGTAGTGGAGAGATAAAGAGCATTATTTAAAACCCAAACTGACAGTGGCTGCTTTCGCCTTTTGCAGGAAGCGTGATTCATTTATATCCTAGGATAATAGGATGGAACTCTTCCTGCTTCAGTTTCCACTGAGCACCAAGACAGTAGATGTTCAGTACCAAGCTTGTTGGGAGACAGATTGCCAAATGCAGAATTTATAAAGGTCGGATGAGAACCTCAATCCACAACCTGAGGAGTCCCTCATGCACCCCATGAATACTGAAGGGCATTTTTGGAGCCAGCTGTACTGTATCCCTAAAGTGAGGTGTGGAGGTGGGGAGAAAGGACTTGATGGAGTGGGGTGAACAGAACTTCATGGAGAATTCAGTATATGCCCCCAAGAACCAGAGGGTGGGCTGAGCTCTGACTCCCACCTGGGAAATCTAGAGGTCCCGGCAGGCACAGAGCAGTGCTGAGATAAGATCAGTATGCTTTCCAGGAGAGCTAGGGATATATGGGTGCTTCCCAAGGACCCACATGGGCCTCATGGAAGAGAAGCCAGTGGGATGTCTTAGGGCCAATAAGACCACTCAGAGGGCTGGAGAGAGCTGGCTGCAACAAGAAATTGGATGTAAGATGACCTTCTTTGGGACTGCAATGTCTCGTCATCACCCAGAGTAGAGAGGCAAGGTCTGCTCAGAGCAACCACAGATAAAGGACCCACTGGAGCAGCTCTGAAGAGCCTTGCAAATGCCAGCCCTGGAAGTCAGATCTCTGCATCTGCCAGGGCCCTGGGTCAAGAAGCTCCCAGCAGAGCCAGCTGCCAGGAGATAGCACCCCCCTCCCTCAACCCACACCTCCACTTTCCTGCTTTGAAGGGTCTACAGTGGACTGGAATCTGGAGAGATGGGAAAACTGAGAGAAAGTCTCTCGTGTCCCTTGACTCTGGGCCAAGCTGGAAGAGAGGACAGTATGCTCTACCAAATTGAGTCATTGTCTAGAATTGGACACTCTCATAGAAATGATGGGAAACATTCATACCCATGAGGGGACAGAAATGCCACAGGTCTGAAAGAGTGAGGCCAAATAACCACCACTGAGCAGCCTTTAAAGGGGAGCAGGAGACAAATCAGAGCTGCTTTTGTCCCAGCAGCATGCATTCCTCATGTAAAAGCAGGACCCTACGAGGCCTTCCCAGAATAGATCTCCACCCAAGTCCCCACCTGCCTTTGGTCTATAGAAAAACTTTAGTCAAAGAATAAATTTAATCAGAGGAGTGAGGAAATGCAGAAAGGAAATAATAATACTTTAGCTATTAAACAAAGTCAAGGACCTTTAGTTCTTCCTCAGGGGCTATAGACAATATTAGTTCTTCTTCAAGGACTGTAGACAATATTCTGAGCCATGCCCTTTGAGCTTTTTTGCAGAAAATGAAACTCGCACCAGGAGGAAGAAGTTAACTGTACACGGCCCACAAGCATGTAGACCCCAGCCAGGTTGGAACCAGAAGGTTGATGATATTGACTCCCTATTACCTCACCATCAACATCAGAAAGATGTCCACGAGCTGATCATGCCCTGCTCCTTGAACAGGACTCCTCACTCAACCCTCCAGGTCAGGACACACAGTCTTGAGGGTGTGCATTAGGGCTCTGCAGCCCCCTTTGCTTGGCAAAGCAACAAAGCTACTTCACCCAAAACTCCGTTGCCGAGATTTAATTTGGCACCAGTGTACAGAAGGCTTCTCTGATGGCTCTGCAGTAAAGAATCCAACTGCAATGTAGGAAACGGGAGATTCAGGTCAGACTCCTGGGTTGGTAAGATCGCCTGGAGGAGGAAATGGCAATCCACTTGTCTGGAGAATCCTATGGACAGAGGAGCCTTGTGGGCTACAGTCCACGTGGTCGCAAGAGTCAGAGATGGCTTAGCAACTAAGCTCACACACACAGTGTACAGAGGCTGAAGTTTGGCAACAGACATATTGATTAGAATCTTAATGGGGACTAAACTTCCGCGCTCCTTGCAGAGACTGAGAACAGAGAGTTGTCTCCACCCAAATTCATTCTCCCCTCTGTGCAGATGCAGACCTATAGCTGGGCACAAGGTCTCAGAGAGGCTATATCCCCAGGTTGTGTGTAGCTAGTGGGGTCCTGCGACCAGACTCCTGTGGATGACTGTGATCTGGAGTGATGGGTGTAGCTTCCAGGTCTGCTCCTGTGGACACTGGTTGTAGTCTCTTCCACACTCCCTCTCGTCATTCCAGACAATTCCCTGGGCCAGGCCTGGGGCACCAGCCCAAGGGAACTTGGGTCCCTGAGTTAGACGATGCAGTGGAACTGTATGATCCATCCCCATACCTGCTGTGGGAAATATGTTTCTCATTTTAGAGCATTGCCTGAAGGTGTCATTGGTTGTAGCAGGTTCATCTTTACCCTATTGAAGACCAGAAGGGAGCTGTGAAATCTGGGGTTACAATCAGTGAAACATTGGATTTGCCAAAGAAGGTTTAGACTTGAGTGCCAGGTTGTATGTGTATGTGTGCTAAGTCACTTCAATCATGTCCAACTCTGCAACTGTATGCACTGTAGCCCACCAGGCTCCTCTATCCCTGGGATTCTCCAGGCAAGAATACTGGAGTGGGTTGCCATGCCCTCCTCCAGGAGATTTTCCTGACCCAGTGATCAAACCCACATCTTTTACGTCTTCCGCATTGGCAGGTGGGTTCTTTACCACTGATGCTACCTGGAAAGCCTGAATTCCTGGTTAGGACCTGCTAAATCTCTACATAATAAAGCAGCAGGATTTTTTTCTGGCATTGCTGGAGATGGGGAGTCATCATAGGCAGCTACTGCTGCTGCTGCTAAGTCACTTCAGTAGTGTCCGATTCTGTGAGACCCAGTAGACGGCAGCCCACCAGGATCCCTCGTCCCTGGGGTTCTCCAGGCAAGAACACTGGAGTGGGTTGCCATTTCCTTCTCCAATGCATGAAAGTGAAAAGTGAAAGTGAAAAGTGAAAGTGAAGTCGCTCAGTCATGTTTGACTCTTCGTGACCCCATTGACTGCAGCCCACCAGGCTCCTCCGTCCATGGGATTTTTGAGGCAAGAGTACTGGAGTAGGGTGCCATTGCCTTCTCCACATCATAGGCAGAGGGGAGACCAAACACAGTAGTAGATTTTGAGTTGTTGGAAAGGCTGAGGAGCATTTTTAATGCAAAGAAGTTAAATATTCAGTATTAAATTCACCACAATAAGAAGCTTGGTGTGGCCTCCCCTGCTATTACTGCTGAGTTTTCAGTAAAGAAGTGCTCTATGTGTATGCTTGTTTTGTTTCGTTTATTCTACACTAGGACGACTGAGAAATATATAAATTAGGGAAGTTTTCCAACATTAGTGAGGCAAAATAACCAAGCCCTATGTATCCATCACTCTGATTTAACAGTTACAAACTCATGGTCAGTCTCATTTCATCTTCACCTTTGTCCATTTTTTCCCTCCCTAGGATATTTGAAATCTAATGAAAATTCTTCCTGATGGAAGTATTCAACACCACTTATGAAGCAGTCTTGCCAAACAAAAGAAAACTGTAACTCAAGCAACCTTTAGATAGTTTTATATCTTTTGACAAGACTACCTCATAAATGGCATAGAAAACTTTACATAATATCCAGCTGTTTCTCATTTTATGGTATCAATATTATTGATGATCAATGCCTATATCATTATTTCATTAGAGTTTTTAAAACAGAGGCATTCTAATTTATTGTTCCTTCTGTACCTATTTATAGAGAAATTTCCCCTTGTCAACTATTTGATTATTCTGAGGTTCAGTTAGTAGGAAAAGGACAGAGTAAAGAATTGTTACTTTCCCTTTATTTGACCTGTTTAAAAATAATAGTTTCTCTAAAATCCAAAGGTTATAAATGAGCTTTATTGTTATTATTATTAATCATCATTATGGACTTGTGTATTTAAACATATTTAATGTGTCAGTATTTTCCAGTTATTACTTTTACTGATGGATAATTGTCCTACATTTAACCAGTTAAGAGCCATTTTGAAATGGCCCAATAGTCTTAGAGAGTTTGCTTGAATGGAAATGAATAAATAAGACAGATCTGTTTCACACATTTGGATCAAGGCCAGTGCAAGAATAATGGAGCAGTTTCCAGAAGCACAACAGAAAATGGCAATTTTGTTATTGAACTCAAGTTCCTGTGCCTGGAGGCTGGTGATGCCAAACAAACTAAATTATCAGAATTTGAAGCAGAGAAGGGTTTAATTTGGCAAGGAGAATGGGTGACTGTGCTCAAAAGACTTGAACTCCCCAATGTTTTCCAGGCAAGAGATTTTAAAGACAGTGTAAGGGGAGAGGGTCCAGCATGCGTGATCAGCTCATGGGCCTTCTGACTGGTTCATGGTGAGATGCCAGGGTGATATTTCTGGAATCTCCACCTTCTAGTTCCAATCAATCCGGGGCCTGCCTGCTTGTGTTCAGCATGTAGTCACCAGCCTCCATCTGACTGGAAGTCTTAGTTCCACAGAACTCAGAGATAGACAGCACATGGTTATACATATCCATCCAGGAGGAAATAGGATTCCTGTGACCCTCATGTCCTAAACATTAACTACTCGAGTTTGCTCTTTGGAACTTGGGGAAGGCTCAAGAGACTAAAGCCTTTTTTTTTTCTTTAATCTTTTTGTTTTTCTCTTCTTTTTATTTTATTGAAGTATAGTTGATTTCTACTTTACAGAAAGTGATCCAGTCATATATATATATATATATATATATATATATATACATATTCTTTTTCATATTCTTTTATACATGGTTTGCCACAGGATATGGTCTATAGCTCCCTGTGCTAAACAGTAAGACCTTGCTGTTTATCCATCCTATATATGACAGTTTGTATCTGCCAATCCCAAACTGTCACTTCATCCCTCCCCATCCTCCCTCCCATTTGGGAACCACAGTCTGTTCTCTGTCTGTGAGTCTGCTTTATAGATAAATTCACTGTGGCATATTTTAGTTTCCACATATAAGTGATATCATATAGTACTTGTCTTTCTCTCTCTGACTTACTTCACTAAGTATAATCATTTCTAGGTCCATCTATGTTGCTGCAAATGGCATTATTTTGTTCTTTTTCATGGCTGAGTAGCATTTAATTGTATAAGCATTTTTTTGTCCTACAAATAATAAACAGGGGACATGGAGGGTCTGTTGTATACAGAAGGGTCCCTCAGGGTCCTGCTAGGTTTCTATCTGGGAAAGCCAGAATCCTATCCAGAAGTAAATAGAAGTAAGAGTAAAAATGAATTCACAAAAACCTTGGTGAAGGCTTTAGACCTCCTGCAAGACGGAAAATGCAAAAAGGGCAGTCTTAGCTCAATAATCCCAAGAAATGTGCCCACCTCCAACATCTGTTTCATGCAGCATGATTGTAGCTGTTGCTGATATTTTTTTAAGATTTTTTTTAATGTGGGCCATGTTTTAAAGTCTTTATTGAATATGTCATAATATTGCTTCTGCCTTATGTTTTTGAGTTTTTGGCCCCCAAGCATTTAGTATCTTAGCTTCCTGACCAGGGATCAAACCCACATCGCCTGCTTTAGAAGGTGAAGTCTTAATCACTGGACCACCAGGGAAGTCTCACTGTGGGTGGTATTTTTCTCCTAAGTTTTGCCCATTCAACTTCCCAGTGCCTTTATCCTCTTGATTTGTCCTCTGATATCTCAAACTCAACTGCCTACCACCTCGAACTCTCTAGCATCTCTTCCAGAAAGAATTAGTACACTCATTTGCAGTGAAATATATACACATTAATTCTAACTTGTTTCACAATTGTGCTTAATTAGTTTGCCCTGACAACTCTACTGAGTAGCCAAAACAAGCAGTAACCCTTCAAGGAAATGAGATTTTCTGAAGCAGCCTGGCAAAGGGATAATGTCAAGAATCATTCCTCCTCAAAACTGTCAATAGTTAACTACACACCTTGGAAAAACACTTCCTCTCTTTAAGCCTGTTTCCCTATCTAAAGGGATTATAGTCATGTCAGAGGTACTTTTCACTTGGACATTCTGTAATGTAAAGAAATAAAAAAAAACATTATCTTTCAGAGATAAAAAGTGTTATGTAAGTAGATACAAAAAAGATCTTCATGACCAAGATAATCACAATGGTGTGATCACTCACCTAGAGCCAGACATCCTGGAATGTGAAGTCAAGTGGGCCTTAGAAAGCATCACTATGAACAAAGCTAGTGGAGGTGATGGAATTCCAGTGGAGCTATTTCAAATCCTGAAAGATGATGCTGTGAAAGTGCTGCACTCAATATGCCAGCAAATTTGGAAAACTCAGCAGTAGCCACAGGACTGGAAAAGGTCAGTTTTTGTTCCAATCCCAAAGAAAGGCAATGCCAAAGAATGCTCAAACTACCACACTATTGCACTCATCTCACACACTAGTAAAGTAATGCTCAAAATTCTCCAAGCCAGGCTTCAGAAATATACGAACCGTGAACTTCCAGATGTTCAAGCTGGTTTTACAAATGGCATAGGAACCAGAGATCAAATAGCCAACATCCACTGAAACATCAGAAAAGCAAGAGAGTTCCAGAAAAATATCTATTTCTGCTTCATTGACTATGCCAAAGCCTTTGACTGTGTGGATCACAATAAACTGTGGAAAATTCTGAAAGACATGGGAATACCAGACCACCTGACCTGCCTCTTGAGAAACCTATATGCAGGTCAGGAAGCAACAGTTAGAACTGAACATGGAACAACAGACTGGTTCCAAATAGGAAAAGGAGTACGTCAAGGCTATAAATTGTCACCCTGCTTATTTAGCTTATATGCAGAGTATATCATGAGAAACACTGGGCTGGAAGAAGCACAAGCTGGAATCAAGTTTGCCGGGAGAAATATCAATCACCTCACATATGCAAATGACACCACCCTTATGGCAGAAAGTGAAGAGGAACTAAAAAGCCTCTTGATGGAAGTGAAAGAGGGGAGTGAAAAAGTTGGCTTAAAGCTCAACATTCAGAAAACTAAGAACATGGCATCCAGCCCCATCACTTCATGGGAAATAGATGGGGAAACAGTGTAAAGACTTTATTCTGGGGGACTCCAACATCAGGGGGACTCCAACATCACTGCAGATGGTGATTGCAGCCATGAAATTAAAAAACGCTTGCTTACTCCTTGGAAGGAAAGTTATGACCAACCTAGATAGCATATTCAAAAGCAGAGATATTGCTTTGCCAACAAAGGTCTGTCTAGTCAAGGCTATGGTTTTTCCTGTGGTCATGTATGGATGTGAGAGTTGGACTGTGAAGAAAGCTGAGCACCGAAGAATTGATGCTTTTGAACTGTGGTATTGGAGAAGACTCTTGAGAGTCCCTTGGACTGCAAGGAGATCCAACCAGTCCATTCTAAAGGAGATCAGTCCTGGGTGTTCTTTGGAAGGACTGATGCTAAAGCTGAAACTCCAGTACTTTGGCCACCTCATGTGAAGAGTTGATTCATTGGAAAAGACTCTGATGTTGGGAAGGATTGGGGGCAGGAGGAGAAGGGGACGACAGAGGATGAGATGGCTGGATGGTATCACTGACTCGATGGAGTGAACTCCGGGAGTTGGTGATGGACAGGGAGGCCTGGCGTGCTGCAATTCATGGGGTTGCAAAGAGTCGGACACGACTGAACTGAACTGAACTAAAGTAGATATCCTATCTTATATAAAGAAAGCTGAGCACTGAAGAATTGATGCTTTTGAACTGTGGTGTTGGAGAAGACTCTTGAGAGTCCCTTGGACTGCAAAGAGATCCAACCAGTCTATCCTAAAGGAAATCAGTCCTGAATACTCATTGGAAGGATTGATGCTGAAGCTGAAACTCCAATACTTTGGCTGTCTGATGCGAAGAGCTGAGTCATTTGAAAAGACCTTGATGCTGGGAAAGATTGAAGGCCAGAGAAAAAGGAGATGAGAGGATGAGATAGTTGGATGGCATTACTGACTCAATGGACATGAGTTTGAGTAGGCTCCAGCAGTTGGTGATGGACAGGGAACCCTGCATGCTGCAGTTCATGGGGTCGCAAAGAGTTGGATACGACTGAGCAACTGAACTGAACTGAACTGAACTGAACCAAAATAGATATACTAAGCTATACAACATCATTTGATTTTTTTAAGGTGTGTTGCTGGAAAATTTAAAGAAAATTCTGGGTAACTAAGGAGTTATGAATTGAATATACATCCTGCAGACCACCAGAAAAGAACATGTGAGTCTAAAGTAAAACATTTGAAAACAGTCAACTGAAAAAAAATGCAAAACCTTAAAGTTGAGAGTTAAACTTTATTTGGCAGACTTTCTAAGGACTTAGGCCAAAAGACAGCCTCTCAGAACGTTTTGAGTGACTGCTCCAAAACGGTAAGGGAGGAGACTAGATATATAAGAGTTTTTACAGCAAAGACCAGATAGTCATAATATCAAAGATAATTAGATAATTAATTAGGGAAAATCCAACATCTCAAGTTAATGAATTTAGCACTTTTGTATGTATGGGAAGGTGCAAGAGTCTGGCTCAGTGAAATCATCCCTTTGATATGCATCTTAGCTATCTAGGGCCAGTATCCTATATTTCTGCATCCTGAATCCCCTTGGGGTGCACAATTGCGGGTGGCCACAGTGGCTGCTGGCTTGATGGCCACAAATCCTGTTTACTGATATGTGATTTTCTTCATTGACTGAACCAAAGTACCTGGTCCATTAACATGAAAATCCTTTGAGAGGCAGGCTTGCTCAATGGAGGCACTATTGAGTGACTTAAGTAGGATTTGTTTTTGTTATCATTTGCTTCCCACTTAGATCTTTCTGGTAAAATTTCAGTCCTTTGAATTGCGCCTTATCTTCTAAGATCCAAATACAAACGATCATATTTTTTCATAAATGGATTGGTAGCAAATGACCACACATTAACTCCTTTCCCAACAGTTTGCCCAGAAACAGACTACTCTACAAATCACTTAATAAGTAATTTTTGTGTGCTCCACCCAAGTTCTCAGCCCTGGATGCCCTAGAGAAAGAAGAAGATATACGTCTGATCTCAAAGAGCTTACATCCTAGTTGGGGGTAGAAGACAAATAAAAGCAGAGGGCATAACAGCAAACAATACAAGATGGATTAGACTGAAATCCTAAACTATGAGACTGACCTTGAATGCTTCCAGCCATCCAGAGAAGGCAGCAGGCAGAGAAAGCCTGGGCACACTCCATGGAGAAATGAATAAAAGCAAGGATTTTTTTTTTTATCTTTTCTCAAAATGGAAACATGTATTTTTATGTAGTTATATAAAATGATGTAGAAAGCAGCAAAACCAAGAAAGTGAAAGTTTCCTCCAATAAATACACCCTAGAGATATTAGTGGGAGAAGGCAATGGCACCCCACTCCAGTACTCTTGCCTGGAAAATCCCATGGATGGAGAAGCCTGGTAGGCTGCAGTCCATGGGGTCACTAAGAGTCGGAGACGACTGAGCGACTTCACTCTCACTTTTCACTTTCATGCACTGGAGAAGGAAATGGCAACCCACTCCAGTATTCTTGCCTGGAGAATCCCGGGGACAGGGGAGCCTGGTGGGCTACCATCTATGGGGTCGCATCGAGTCGGACACGACTGAAGCGACTTAGCAGCAGCAGCAGCAGAGATATTAATAGGTCAGCCTTGGTACAAACATCCATGCCAGATGATTGTCTACCAAACCATTTTCCACTCCCCTTTTATTTTCATTTTTGTATTGGAGTATAGTTGCTTTGCAATATTATATTAGCTTCTGCTATACAACAGAGTATAACAGCTATATGTATACATTCACTGTGCACACACATATACATATGCATTAAAAAACACATAACATGAAATCTGTTTCTTAAAAAAATTATGCATGTACATTACCGTATTGTTAACTATAACCACAATATTGTACCGCAGACCACTAGAACTTAATCATCTTTCATGACTATAATTTGATATCCGTTAAACAAAAGCTCCCATTCTTCCCTGCCCCAACTACAGCCCCAAGTAACCACCATTCACCTCACATAAGGGGAATCATGCAGTATTTGCCCTTCTGTGACTGTTTCTTTAACTGAGCATAATGTCCTCAAGTTTCATCCATATTATAGGATCTCCTTTATTTTTATGGCTAACTATGGATGGCTAACTCTTTTATGCCTAGCTACCCTTGTATGGATATGTAACCTTGTGTTCATCCATTCATCCACCATTTGACAGTTAGGTTGTTTCTACACTTTGTCCACTGTGAACAATGCTTCAGTGAGTATAAGGGTGTGGATATCTCTTCCAGACACTCACTTCAATTGTTTTGGGTACATACCCAGCAGTGGGATTCTTAGATCATATTGTAATTCTGCTTTTAATTTTTTTGAGGAAATTTCACCTTGTTCTCCATAACAGCTGCATCATTTTCCATCTTTATCAACAGTGCACAAGGTTTCCAATTTCTCCACTTCCTCACCAACACTTGTTAATTTCTTTTTCTTTTTTTAAATAATGACTGTCCTAAAAGGAGTGAGGTGTCTCATAGTGGTTTTAATTTGCATTTTCCTGATGATTAGTGATGCTGAGCAACTTTTCATATATATGTTTATCATTTCTATGCCTTCTTTGGAAAAATGTCCCTTCATATTCTCTGCCCATTTTGGACTTTTTGCCACTGCGTAGTATGAGATCTTTATATATTTTGCCTATTAACCCCTTATCAGATATATAATTTACAAATATTTTCTTACACTTGATTTTCATTTTGTTGATTGTTTCCATTGCTGAGCAGAAGCTTTTTAGTTGAATGTATCCCTCCTACTTATTTTTGCTTTGGTTGCCTTTGCTTTGGGTGTCAAGTCCAAAAAAAAAAAAAATCATTTCTAATATTAACATCAAGGAGTTTACTGCCTATATTTTCTTCTAGGAGTTTTATATCAGGTTTTATATTCAGGCACTAATCCATTTTGAATAGTTTTTCATATGGTGTAAGAAAGTGGTCTGTTTTCATTTTATTGCATGTAACTGTCCAATTTTCTCAGCACAATTTATTGATAAAACTATTCTTTTTCCACTATAAAATATTGGCTCCTTTGCTGTAAATCAATTGACCTTTCATGCACGGGTTTATTAATAGGCTCTCTATTCTATTCCACTGACCTTTAAATCTGCTTTTATGCTAATACTATACTGTTTTGATTACTGTAGTCTTATAACATGGTTCAAAATCAGGTACCATGATGCCTCCAGCTTTATTATTCTTTTTCATATATATTTTATTTACTTGAGGTCTTTTGCATTTCCATGCAAATTTTAGGATTGTTTGTTCTATTTCTATAAAAAAAAAAAAGACATTCAAATTTTAATAAGGATTGTATTGAATCTGTAGATTGCTTTGGGTAGAATGGACATTTTTAACAATATTAATGCTTCCAATCCATGAGCACTGGAGATCTTTACATTTGTTCTTATCTTCTTTAACACTTTTCACCAACTTCTTATAGTTTTTATTGTACAAGTCTTTCATCTCCTTGGTAATATTTATTCCTAAGTATTTTATTCTTTTTGAAGCAGTTGTAAATTAAATTGTTTCTTAATTGTAATATGTTTTTAAGCCAGGAAGTTGAAGCATTCCTTCAGATTTGTTCTTCTTTCTCATGATTATTTTGGTTATTTAAGGTCCTTTATGTTCCCATATGAATTTTAGGAGTATTTTCCATTTCTGTAAAAAATGCCACTGGGATTTTAAAAGGGATTGCATTGACCCTGTACATCATCTGAGTAATATGAACATTTTAACAATATTAAGTCTTTTAATCCAACATGCATGAGATATCATTCTATTTATTTGTCCCTTCTTTCCTTTCCCTTTTTCCATTTTGTGAAGATAAATTTGACCTTGATTCAGCATTGGCAGCCCAACAGACTTCAGAATTCCTTTCCCAGACTCAGGAGATAAATTTAGACTAGTACAGTTCAAACAGGAAATTTCATTATAGGTGCTAGAGACTGGCTAAGCTCAAGTATGATTTAATCTTTGTCAATTAGCATAAGGGAAGTTTGCTAGGCTAGTTAAGGAAAACATTCCCTCCTTGATACAAGACAAACACAAGACGAGATGGTTCTTCCTGACTTTGGACGTTGCCACCCAAGGAAAGGAAGACTGAAGTACTGTGGTCATCTTGTAACCTTTAGAGAAAGTCCAAAGAATTGATGAGTAGGAAACTAAGAGCCCTGACATTCTTGAACCAGTAAATTAGCCCACCTTAGAACCAACAATGCTCAGACTTTCCATCACACAACAATAAATTTTCCTTAATGTTCAATGCACTTTTGGGTATTGTGTTACTGGCAACTGCAAGCATGTTAAAACACTAAATTTTCTATGTATAAATATATACAACTATGGAGAAGTGAGGACATAGCACATAAAGTGCCCTGTGACCTGCTTTATTTCCTTTTTCAACATATCATGACCTCTCCATGTTATTATGGAAAGGCTTACCTCATCTTTCAAATCATATACATCTTAAATGCTGGGTATTAAAAACCAACAGCCCCCATTTCAGAGCGAGATGGAGTAAACCCACTCTGCCATGGCTTTCCAGTTGAATGAGACTGTAAAACCTTACAGATCTCACAAAGAAGTTATGTGAGGACTGTAAAAAAAATAAAAATAAAAATAGTAGCAGGGGAATTATAGAAGATCAGAATTCAAAGTACCATCACATTGGCAATGAGTTTCCCATGTTTCCTCCAGTTTCCCCCACAACACTCAAAAAACCCAGAAGTAGACACTGGGGCCTGGACAGAGAAAGAGCCAGGCAAAACCCTCTACTTCTGGGTGAAAGAGGAGAGAAATGTTCTAATGCTCAGAGAGACTGGGGTGAATCTCCCAGGTCTTTTTCCTCTTTTTTCATTCTCCAATCTCATACATCCCAGGCTCAAGGAAGTCTGGTGACAGCAGAGGCAACCACAGACACAGCACTGGGGTTACACAGGAATCCAAAACTCTCCAATAAGAGAACCCTCTTCTCTGGTCAGGTGAGTGATGAACCCAAGAAAGTGGGAGCAAATTGTCCTTGCCTTTTTACTCTCTGTATTCCTACTACTTGACGCCAGGAGCAATGGCAGTCAGAGGAAGTACACAGCAGAGCAGGTAATTAAAACCACAGCTTTCTGACCAGAAGATCACAAAGAAGAGGCCCAGGCAATCAGAATGTACCAGAGAGATGATGCACACAGAGGGGGAAATCTCCAGAAAAGCTCAAGATAAGCCCCACCATCAAGCTACACGTGCCTGGATGTGCTCTTAAACAGCAAACCAGAGACTTGGAGAACTGCACTAAGAGATAGACCACCACTCCCATCCCAGATTACCAGTTACATAGCACACATGTGGGACAGATGTGAAATGCACCACAAAGGCTCTGAAGATGAACCTGTAATTGAAACCTAGAGAAGCCTGGTAGCACTCGCAGCCTAAACCCAGTCGGGTTTTTGCCTCCTAGCAACGTTCCCCATAGGACTTAAATAAGGCCCAGAGTTTCATAACATAATATTCAAAGCATTAAGGCCAGAACCCAAAATTGCTCAGCACATAAAGAACCAGTAAAAATCTCAGTTTACATGGGAAAGACAAAGAGACATCAGCACCAAGATGACACAGATGTTGTAATTATATGACACAGACTTCAAAAGAGCTATTAGGAAAATGCTCAGGGAAATAATAGTTAAATGCACGAAGAAATAATGGTTGAAAACTTTACAAATTTGGCAAAAAGACATAAATTCACAGATTCAAGAAGCTCAGTAAAACTAAAAGAATCCATGCACAAATACATTATCATCAAACTTTTGAAAACTAAAGGGAAAAAAGTGAAAGCAGATAGAGAACAATGATATGCTAATTATGGAGGAATAATATTCAAAAAACCACAAATTTCTCATCAGAATCCTTGAAGGCCAAAGGCATGGAGAGCCACTTCTAACAGGCAAAAGTAAAGGAAGTGCCAAACCAGAACTCTGTATACATAAAAATATCCTTTAAGAATAAGGCTGAAATAAAGACATCTTCAGATTAAGGGGAGTTGAGAGAATCAATTCCAAATAGAACTTCTTTAAAAGAATTGTTATGCAACCCAATCAAAAAGTGGGCCAAAGAACTAAACAGACATTTCTCCAAAGAAGATATACTGATGGCTAACAAACATGAGAAGATGCTCAACATCACTCATTATCAAAAAAATGCAAATCAAAACCACAATGAAGTACCATCTCATGCCAGTCAGAATGGGTGCCATCAAAAAGTCTACAAACAATAAATGCTGGGGAGGGTATGGAGAAAAGGGAACCTTCTTACACTGTTAGTGGGAATGCAAACTAGTACAGCCACATGGAGAACAGTGTGAAGATTCCTTAAAATACTGGAAATAGAACAGCCATATGACCCAACCATCCCACTGCTGGGCATACACACCAAGGAAGCCAGAATTGAAAGAGATACATGTACCCCAGTGTTCACTGAAGCACGGTTTACAATAGGTAGGACATGGAAGCAACCAAATGTCCATCAGCAGACGAATGGATAAGGAAGTTGTGGTACATATACGCAATGGAATATTACTCAGCTATAAAAAAAAAGAATACACTTGAGTCAGTTCTAATGAGATGGATGAAACTGGAGCCTGTTATACAGAGAGATGTAAGTCAGAAACACCAATACAGTATATTAACGCATATATATGGAATTTAGAAAGACGGTAACAATCACCCTATATGCAAGAGATGCAGTTATAAAGAACAGACTTTTGGACTCTGTGGGAGAAGGCAAAGGTGGGATGATCTGAGAGAACAGCACTGAAACACACATTTTACCATAGGTAAAATAGATGGTCAGTGCAAGCTCGATCCATGAAGCAGGGCACTCAAAGCCGGTGCTCTGGGCAACCCAGAGGAATGGGGTCAGGCAGGAGGTGGGAGGGGGGTTCAGGATGGGGGGACTCATGTGCACCCATGGCAAATACATGTCAATGTGTGGCAAAAACCACCACAATATTGTAAAGTAATTAGCCTCCACCTAAAATAAATAAATAAATTTTTAAATAAATAAATAAATACAGAAAGTCCCTAGGAATACTAACTCCAAACTAGTAAAACATGTTAAGATATCTATAAAATCAAGAAAATATGTTGAAATATTATGATTGTATAAAGTGTGTTTATCATTGTGTAATATTACTGTGCTGTGTGTTTGAGAATTGTGAGAAAAGTCTTCTCTTTCTTTTACCTATTATGATTCTACTGTAGATACTTTTTAATCTAATAGACATGCATGGTAAAAATGTTTTTTAAAAAACTGCTGTGATTCAGCCATAATAAAGAGAGAAATCTTGCCATTTACAATAATGTGGATGAACCTTGAGGACATTATATTACCTGAAATAAGTCAGACAGAGACATACCACATGACCTCACTTATATGTGGAGTCTAAAGTGCACACATGCTAAGTCATTTCAGTTGTGTCCAACTTTTTGCAACTCTGTGGACTGCAGCCCGCCAGTCTCCTCTGTCCATAACATTCTCCAGGCAGAATACTGGAGTGGGTTACCATTCCCTTCTCCAGACTGAACCCGATTCTCCTGCAGCTTCTGCATTGCAGGCGGATTCTTTACCCCTGAATCACTAGGGAAGCCCCACACACACCTACACAAACTGAACTCAGAGATACAGGGAACATATTCGTGGTTGTCAGAGATGGGGTTTGTGGGGAAAATGGATGAAGATGGTCAAAAGCTACAAGCTCCCAGTTATAATATAAATCAGTCATGGGCATGATGGATAAAGTTAGTAATAATACTGTATTATATATTTTAAAAGCTACTGAGAGTATAGATCTTATAAATTCTCATCACAAGGAAGAAAAACT
This sequence comes from Ovis canadensis, assembly GCF_042477335.2. Lineage (NCBI taxonomy): Eukaryota > Metazoa > Chordata > Mammalia > Artiodactyla > Bovidae > Ovis > Ovis canadensis. The sequence continues at coordinate 192,637,088 of NC_091246.1, read as the reverse complement.
TAATATATATAGACACATCATGCTGATCATTTCATAATGCATATATAAATCATGATGCTGTTCACCTGAATCTAACATAATGTTACCTACCAGTAACATCTAAATTTAAAACTGTTTAATTGATGATGGAAGTTATTCAAGCAAGAGGAAAATGCTACCAGAAGTCAACTTTAGAGAACCAGGGATGAAGAAAAAGAAAGAAAAAAGGAAAATATCTGGGTGAACATAGTAGACCATTCTTTCCTTTTGAATTCTTTAAAATATACTGCAGGGTTTAAAGAAAAAAATTTAACAACAGTTGAGTTTTCAGCATGAATAAATATAATACACAACAGAATTATAACACAAATGAGGAAGGGGAAAGGGCATCATATTGTGGTAACATTAATACATCCCATTTGAAGTGGCAAAACAGTGATGTTAAATAAAATCTGAAAAAGTAAGTATATATTGTACAATATATTTTAATCCCTGGAGCAAGCACTTTTTTATATATTTCTATGTATGTATATATAGAGAGAGAACAATAGGCAAAAACCGAATAGATAAACTAGAATATTTTTAAATGTTCAAATAACCCAAAAGAAAGCAGAAAAGAACATGCAGAGGAAGAAAAAAAAAAGAGGAAACAAGCAGAAAACAAATAACAAAGTAGTATGTCTAAACTTATTAATAATTACATTAAATGCATTTTTTAATATTTAGTAAGAGTTTATTGCGGATATAAAAACAGTTCACAAACAGGGAGCTTCCAAATTCAAAGGCTGATGTGAAGCTTGGGGACCTGACGCTACAGAATGGCTGAGAGAGTAAAAATGGAGACATTATTCTTCATTTTACAGTGATTGCTTATTACAGTGCAAGTTTCTCACGCCATTTTTAGGAGAATGACTATATTTCTTTTATGACTGTCAGAGCCATTTACAAAAAATTACTTAGGTTGAATTTCACTTACATTCATGAAATAAGCCAGATTTAGCTTTTTTTACATGGTTTAAAAATTCTTGTCTGTTCAGGAAATTCTCAAATCCAGACTCCATTTGTATTTAATGTTAATACTCTTAGATACAGTGACCACCACTCAGACTGTATAAGACTGCACTCAGTAGCTTCCCTCAGGCAACCATTAGATACCAGCTCACTTGGGCACCTGCCTTATACTTCAGTGGAAGGTCCTCTGATGTCCTCAGGCTTGCAAATCTAACTTCTGGACCCTCAAGCTTGCAAATCTAACTTCTGGACCCAAGGTGTATGTTTTTCTTGCTTTCTGAGTACACTGTAAGATATCTGTTGTATTTGTTTTTGTAGGGGACTTAAGGGAATTGGAGGTAAAATTTTACCTTTTCATCGCTACCCTTTGCCACTTTTCACCAATAAAGGCAGGACTTTGTCTTCTGAGCTTCTTGACTGGAGTAACTGAGATTCTGAAATAATTTGTTTCCACTCAGGTTTTTGTTTTGGCAACATGGGCTATTGAGAGAGGACCTGAACCTGGTCTCCTGCATTGCAGGCAGATTCTTTTAGGGAAGCCCAGGAAAACTGGAATGCATTTTATAGTAATAATGTGGAATAAAAATTGAGTTCTGAATGCCCTTCTCCCTGGCCATCATCTTCATGTCCCAGTGAGTCTGTCAGTACCTTTAACCAAGTTTTAGCCAAGCAGGAGATACTAATGGTGATGGCAACAACAGTACAAAAGCACAGATTCACTTTTCTGGTGCCTGACTCCCTGAAATAGGGGCTAGAGTTCTCAGAATCTCCCTTTCTCTGCTGCGTCTCCATTCTCAGAGCAGGTCTCTCTGTGAATGTACACCAAGGTACTGTGGCCACTCACACTGATCCATTTGGTATTCTCTCCAAGGCGACCTGTACTAGTATATGGTTTTAACTAAGGGTTAACAAAATTTTTTTGTAAAAGGGGCAAACAATAAATATTTTTAGTTTTTTGGACCATATCTTTTTTGGTGCAACCACTCTACTCAGCCATTGTAACGTGAAAAAAAGCCATAAACAATACACAAACCCATAGGAAAGCCAGATTTGTCCCACAGGTCATAGTTTGCCAACCTCTAGTTTAAACATGTCAGATAAAAGACAGAAATTATCAGAACCGGATAATAAAAACATCATGACCAAACTACACGTTCTCTAAAAGAAACTGACTTGAAATATAATGACATAGGTAAATTAAAGATATGGGGGAAAGTATTTCATGCAGGTACTACTTTTAAAAAAAGGCTGGAGTGGTTGTAATAATATTAAGACACACTTCAGGGCAAAGAAAATAACCACAGATAAAAAGACACATATTTTGAAGTTCTGTTGTTAGGTACTTATTCATTCAGGATTCTTATGTCTTTTTGGTGAATTGACCTTTCTATTATTGTATGGTGTGCCTTTTTATCTATGATAATTGTTTTTACTATCCATTCTGACAATTTCTGTCTTTTATGAAGTTAAATACATGCTTATCTACAAGCCAGAAATTCTGCTGTTCAATATTTACCCAAGTGAAATGAAAGCCTACGTTCACACAAAATCCTGTACACAAAGGTTTATTGCAACTTTTCAATAACTGCCAAAAATGGAAAACAACCCAAACATTTCTCAACTGGTGAATGGAGAAGCAACTGGCTACAACCACAGGATGAAATAATGCACAGCAATAAAAAAGGGACCAACTAATAATACAACACGGATGAGTGGCAAGTGCATCCTGCTGATGGAAAGGAGGCAGACTTCAAAGGTTACATGCAATATGAGTCTGCTTATGTATTTATTTATTTTGGCTGTCCCATGTAGCTTGCAGGATCTTAGTTCCCAGAATAGCGATAGAACCAGTGAAAGTACTGAGTCCTAACCACTGGACCTCCGGTCAGTTCCTTGTACGATTCCATATACATGACATTTTTGCAAAGACAGAACTATAGGGACATCTAATAGGTCAGTGTTTGTCAGGAGCTTGAGACATGAGGGAACTTTGAGAACTGCAGAATTACCTCATATTCTGATGATAATTACTCAACTCTATACTGCTTTCAAGATTCTCAAAATTATATAAAATGGGTAATTTTTACTTAAGTTTTAAAATGGGAAAACACACGTGCGTCTCCAGGAGGGAAAGAGTGGGGAGGGTCTGGCGCTGTGTCCCAGTCCCCTTTCTGTTTCCTTGCTGTGCAAGCTCTGAGCCCCAGCCATGCCCTGGACGGCCCTGTGGTTCCCCATCTCTGCCCTTAGCACCCAACACAAGACATTCCAATAGGCCCACAGGCAGTGGGGGGGGGGAGTCCCAGGGCAGCATGAGCTTAGCAGCTATGTAGCCCTCCTGGCCTAAAACAACAGGGTTTCATGGCTCAGCTTCCAAGAATGTGTTTACTTACAACTCACCAGGAGACCAAAATGAGAGCTCTCCAAAGCCATTTTATCTTTGGTTTCCAGAACAATTTTGTCCTCCTTTTACAGAGCCAGCATGAGACTAAGAATGCATCCAATGTCAGTAATGGAAAAGCAGAGAGAGTGAGGCCAAAGGGCCCTGACATTCCTCACCAAAAATGACTTTAGGTCAGGTGCACACTGATCTTTTGCCTGCCTTCCCTGATCTCAACAAAAACTCTTGTGTCAGACCAGTACTTGAACCGAGGCCTGTGCTTTCTCCAGCACAGACTAATTTCTACCCGAGGGATCTTTCCATAGCAGTTTGTCAAGCAAATTCATTTGTCAAGCATTTAAAAGTAGCTACTAAAGAGAACAACAAATACCATATGATATCACTTATATGTGGAATCTAAAACATGACACAAATGAACCTATCTATGAAACAGAATAGAATCAGGGACACAGAGAATAGACTGATGATCATCAAAGGGGAAAGGAGTGGGAGAGAGAGTGGGAGTTTAGGGTTAGCAGATGTAAACTATTATATAGAGAATGGATAAACAATAAGGTCCTACTGTATAGCACAGGAAAGTCCATCCCATATACTGTGATAAACCATAATAGAAAAGTATATGAAAAAGAATGTCAGTTCAGTTCATTTCAGTCGTTCAGTCATGTCCGACTCTTTGCAACCCCATAAACTGCAGCACGCCAGGCCTCCCTGTCCATCACCATCTCCCGGAGTTCACACAAACTCATGTCCATCGAGTCCGTGATGCCATACAGCCATCTCATTCTCTGTCGTCCCCTTCTCTTCCTGCCCCCAATTCCTCCCAGCATCAGTCTTTTCCAATGAGTCAATTCTTCCCGTCCAAAGTATTGGAGTTTCAGCTTTAGCATCAGTCCTTCCAAAGGACACCCAGGACAGACCTCCTTTAGAATGGACTGGTTGGATCTCCTCACAGTCCAAGGGACTCTCAAGAGTCTTCTCCAACACCACAGCTCAAAAACACCAATTCTTGTATAACTGAGTCATTTTTGTTGTCCAACAGAAGTTATTGCAATGTTGTAAATCAACTATATTTCAATAAAAACAATTTTTTAAGTAGCTACTAAAAAATGCAACCCTGCACTGCTATATTCTTGTGCCTCTGATCAATCCTTCTTACATCCTGAAATCTGCTAAAGCAGCCAGCTTCTCCATGGCTCCCCAGTGCCCAGGACACATCCCAGCATACTTTAGACAGCTAATAAATAGAGGCTGAATTAATAAATGGATGGACAAATACAAAGCCATTCCAAATTCATTTCTTTATGTATGGCAAAACCAATACAATATTGTAAAGTAATTAGCCTCCAATTAAAATAAATAAATTTAAATTAAAAAAAAATAAAAAATGTATCTATTAAAGAACAAAATATATCTGTTGAATGCTTTTTCCCAGCATAGCCATAGGTGAAGATGCGAGACAGAAAAATTCTTCTGATAAACAAATGGATGGGGTGGGAGGTGGGAGGGGGGTTCAGGATTGGGAACTCATGTACACCCGTGGCGGATTCATGTCAATGTATGCAAAGCCAATACAGTATTGTAAAGTAAAATAAAGTAAAAATAAAAATAAATAAATAAATAAATAAACAAATGGAGGAAAAATCTTTTTTATTGAACTATAGTTGATTTACAATGTTGTATCAGTTTCAGGTAGACTGTAAAGTGACCCAATTATACATATGTATACATTCATTTTTATATTCTTTGCCATTGTGGTTTATCCCAGGATGCTGAGTGTAGTTCCCTGTACTATACAGTAGGAGCTTTTTGTTTATTCATCCTGTGTGTATAATTTGCAACTACTAACCCCAAACTCCCGATCTTCTCTCCCCACTCCTCCTCTTTGGCAACCACGAGTCTGTTCTCTGTGTCTGAGAGTCTGTTTCTGTTTCATAGATAAGTTCATCTGTGTTGTGTTTTAGATTCCACATGTAAGTGATATCATATGGTGCTTGTCTTTCTCTTTCTGATTTTCTTCACTTAGTATAACATCTCTAGGTCCATCCATGTTGCTACATGCAAATTCTTGGCATCCAGGAATACTAAGCAAAACACCAAAGTCCACAGTTTGTGAAGTTGAAACCTTCACCGAGATTTTGTAGAATCCTGAGGGGCTTACGTGGTCATAGTCATTGTTCCCTCTATGCTCTCTTAAACACACACACACACACACACACACACACACACAAATACAAAAGCTTTCATGCAAAACATGGATGATCACAGCATAGTTCACTGCCTACTGGAGAGTGGTGCTCGGGTGGCAGCCTCCACAGCACATCACATGCCAAGTCCAAGTGGTGGGTCAAACATCCCTGTGCCCTCCCAAGGAGTCCATCCCTGGGGCGCCTCCCCTGACTGCTCCCCACTCACTGGAAACTCGGGTTTTCACCGCCTTTCTGCTTCCCTCACCTCCTCCTTCTGCCTCCCTCCATTTCTTTCCTCCACTTTCAAAGGACAGAAAATAAGTCCTTCTCACTGTCTCACTCAGAGTAGTTCAGATTCCCAGCTGGTGACTTGGGATCCCCCTGTCACCCATGTCCTTAGGGTCTCACGTTCTTCAATGGTTTTTCACAGCCTTTTCCCAAGGACAGTTCTTATCCAGAAGGAAACAAGCCAGATGCTAAAATAACTGCTGGTCTGGTCTTGTACTAGAACTGAGGGCACCAAGAGCTGGGAGGGCCCTCTGCCTGGATCTGTCCCACAGATCTGTCACCCAGTGACTTTCCAAGAGAAAAGGGCACAAGCCAAGACTGCACCTTGCTTGCCTCACCTTGCATTCTCTGTCCAAGTAACCGAACCTAATCTTTAGTATCCTGGTCACTCCCTAGGACAGGATGCATTATTAAATGATTATCCCACAGGTTTCTCGCGTGTGTCCTCCCAAGCCCTGCCTTTCTCTCTGACCATGAACCCCTTCCACCTTGCATCCTAGGGTCCTAGAGCCCTGCCACTCTCCCAGGTTATCAGGACTCCCAACAACAAGTACTACCCCCATGACTTATGTGGTATCCTCTCCGAGCTTCCCAGACCTCCTGCTCTCTCCCTAAAGCTCTGGTAGCAGAATTAAAAGTTAGACCTCCAATATGATCCAGGAATCCCACTCCAGGACATATACCTGAAGAAAACTCTAATTCAGAAAAATACATGCTTCTAGCATGTGTTTGTTCATAGCAACACTATTCACAATAGCCAAGACTTGGAAACAACCTAAATATCGATCAATGGATGAATAGATAAAGACGTGGTACTTATACACAATGGAATACTAGTCAACCATTAAAAGAACGAGATAATGCCATTTGCAGCAACATGGATGGACCTAGAGATGATCATACTAAGTGAAGTAAGTCAGACAGAGAAAGACAAACATCATATAATATTGCTTATATGTGGGAGAGAGCGCCGAATCCTAACCAACAGACCACCAGGGAGCACATGATACTGCTTATATGTGGAATCTAAAATACGACACAAATGAACTTATTTACAAAACAGACTCACAGACATAGAGAACAGTCTTATGGTTCCCAAAGGGAAAGGAGGGAGGGATAAATTAGGAGTTTGGGATTAACACATACACACTACTGTATAAAAAGTACATAAACAAGGACCTACTGTATAGCACAGGGGACTATATTCAATATCTTGTAATAAACCATAATGGAAAGAAATTTTATAAAAAAGAATTCTTTTAACATTTGTTAAAGTTAGGCTGCTTTAGAACTACAAGGAGCTTCACTGGGAGCTAAGCTGAGAAGCCTGTCTATTCACGGGTGATGAGGCACGACTGCAGCCCTTGCAGAGAGAAATTATAGCAGGGTGACCTGTGAGGCCAGGACTGATGAGCAGTGGACCCTTTCAGCACTTGTGTGTGACTTAGAGGCACTTTATTTCTATTTGTCAGAAAAATCATCCTAGCATTCCAGGTAGCCCTAACAGTAAAGAACCCACCTGCCAGTGCCAGCGACATAAGAGATGTGGGTTCAGTCCCTGGGTTGGGAAGATCCCCTGGAGGAGGGCATAGCAACCCACTCCAGTATTCTTGCCTGGAGAATCCCATGGACAGAGGAAACTGGCAGGCTATAGTCCATGGGGTCACAAAGAGTCAGATGAGACTGAAGCAACTTGGCAGCATGCAGGCACAGACTTTGTTAGAGCAAGACACTTTACTGCCATCTGCTGGAAATTCATAATAAGTACACAAACCTACCAAGTGAATGGCACCTCCTTAGGTGTGGAGCTATTGTGCAGTCCTCATCCTGCACAACAGTATAACAACCTGTCTTTATCCCAAAAGACAGACCCTAGTCACAGGCACTGCAGACACCAGGAGGGCCAGTGTGCACAGCACGGCATCTGACCATCAGCACAGCAAAGGCAAGCATCCTCTTACCATGTGTCCAGATTCTTGCTGAGTCCAAGAATAGTTACATGGCTCAGGGTGGCAGGTGGTGGAGGGAACTGGTCCTCATAGTATGCTTATGAAATAGCCTTTGCAAAACAAAGACCTGGAAAAGTTAATTTTAAATAGGTTGAGATCACAAAACTCCAATGATACTATATACTGGATAGAAGTCAGACTACAGATTAATGGATACAGAAGAATATGGTGTGTATATACATATATATATATATATATATATATATATATATATATATAAACACAATGAAATACTACTCAGCCATAGAAAAGGATGAAATAATGCCATTTGCAGCAACATAGATGACCTGGAGGTTATCATACTATGCGAAATAAGTCAGAAAGAAAGACAAATACTATACGATATCACTTATACATGAAATCTAAAATATGACACAAGTGAACTTATCTATGAGACAGAAACCAGATTTACAGACAAAGAGAACAGACTTGTGGTGGCCAAGGGGGATGGAGTCAGGGGAGGGATGGCCTGGGACCTGGAGTTAGCAGGTGAACTATCATAGAGAATAGATGGGGAAACTATATTCAATATCCTGTGATAAATCATAAAGAAATAGAATATGAAAAGATTTATATATATAGTTATAACTGAATTACTTATCTGTACAGCAGAAATTAACACAACATTGTAAATCAACTATATTTCAATTTTAAAAACTGTTTAAAAAAAAGAAGTCATACCAGGCCCAGGTATTAACCACATCTGTTATTTTCCGATGCTTTGATATTTGAAGCTGTGCCATCTCTGGGGGGACTGCCCTTCTTAAGGATGTCCAGTTTCTAAAGAAAATACCTGTGAGTGTGTTTTTTTCAAATACAAATGAACCAAGCCAGAGCCCACCACCTCCTCCATGGGGTTCTCACAGGACTGGCACACTCAGGCCACTGTCTTGCTAGCCTGAATACCCCAGAGCTTGGTGGCAGACCACTAGGGACAGCCCCTCTGCCTCAGAACCCATTGACACTGTTCAAACTAGCCAAACCATAGCCTGCTAAACCTGCTTGCCCATTTCTTCCTGTGGAAACCACAGTGAAGCCTCCTGCCCAGGTTCTTTCCCCACTCCCTCTGCCTCCCAGCCAACCCTGGTGCTTCCCTGCGTGGCCTGTGTGTGGCCAGGCGATGCAGCAGGTCCCCTCCTCCTAGGAACCATGAGTAACAACTGTCTTTTCAGTGGCAGCCACCCCCTGGTCTGCTGGTTTTACCATCCCTCAGGTACTATACTATATTTTATTAATATACTATATTAATTTATATTAACACACTATATTTTATTAATGTATTATATTAAGTTCTATTAATGTACTATATTTTAAAACAGCCTGTAATCAACTTACAAGGCAAAAGCCTGTTTTCAAATGAACTGTGGCATTCCATTGCCTGACTCTGGCATCTCTCCAAATCCTCTTAGGCTCCTGCCACCTGCCTCATTTTTGCCCACCCCAACCTCCTGGCTCTGCCAGGGGTTGCACAGCACTCACTTTGCATCTGACTTGCCATGAGCAGGTCTTATTTCTTTCTAGGCATTAGCTGCACTAGCTGCCTGGTTTTCACTGGACAAACATTTACAACTAAGCTTCTTATTTTAAAAAGAGATCTTCTTGTGGTACATATATACAATGGACTATTATGGAGCCATTAAAAACAATAAAATAATGCTATTTGCAGCAACATGGGTGGACCTGGAGATTATTATACTAAGTGAAATAAGTCAGACAGAGAAAGTCAAATAGCATATGATGCTGCTTATATGTGGAATCTAAAAAAAATGATACATATGGACTTATTTATAAAACAGAAACACACTCACAGACACAGAAAATGAATTTATATTATCAAGGGCAAGGGTGGAGTGGAGAGATAGGTATGGAGTTTGGGATTGACATGTACACATTGCTACATTTAAAATAGATAACAAACAAGTACATACTGTATCAAAACTCTGCTCAATACTCTGTAATAACCTAAATGGGAAAAGAATTTGAAAAGGAAAAGATCCATGTATATATAGAGCTGAATCACTTTACTGAACACCTGAAACTAACACAACATTGTTAATCAACCATACTTAAATAATTTTTTAAAAAGTAAGGACTTCCCTAGTGGTCCAGTGATTAAAACTCCAAGCTTCCACTTGCGGGGGCACAGGTTCGACCCCTGATCAGGGAACTAAGATCCTGCATATCACATGTCAGGGCCAAAAATGTTTTAAAGTGCTCTAACAAGAATTGATGGCAAAAATCTCTGCAGTGTATTTCCTGATATAACTTATGTAAATTTTTAGAAGTATGCTGCTGCTGCTGCTGCTGCTAAGTCGCTTCAGTCGTGTCCGACTCTGTGCGACCCCATAGACAGTAGCCCACCAGGCTCCCCCGTCCCTGGGATTCTCCAGGCAAGAACACTGGAGTGGGTTGCCATTTCCTTCTCTAATGCATGAAAGCGAAAAGTGAAAGTGAAGTCGCTCAGTTGTGTCCAACTCTTAGCGACCCCATGGACTGCAGCCCACCAGGCTCCTCCATCCATGGTATTTTCCAGGCAAGAGTACTGGAGTGGGGTGCCATTACCTATAAGTTTATATAAATAAACATGTGGATAGAAATTAAAAAAAAAAAAAAGACATCTTCTCACACTCTAGCTGAGCCCTTCCCTTTGGGTGGGCGAGTGCAGTTTGAAATGTACCCAGAGCTCCCAGTTCATGTTCTGAAAATTATCCCCACTCCACCATTCAGTACCCATATGATTTCAGGCAAGTTATGGAGGGAATATGGGACTTATGAACAAGAATTTGGGAGCCAGCCTGTCTGGGTTTAAATCCTAAATCTTCCCCTTACCAACAGGGTAATATGAGACGAGCTTTTTATTGTCCCTGTGTCTCAGTGTCTTCGTGTGTAAGATGGGGTACTACTAATAATAAAAACCCATTACTTAAGGCTAAATAGGTAAATATAAATACAGTGCTGAAAGCAGTTTCTGGCACTAAGTTAGTGCTGGCTGTCACTATTCAATATTTTAAAAACAAATATCATGTATAAACACATGTATGTGGAATCTAGAAAAATAGTATAGATGATTGCATTTGCAGAGCAGAAATAGAGACATAGAGACACAGACATAGAGAACAAATGTATGGATACCAAAGGGGAAAGCAGGCGTGGGAGGAATTGGGAGACTGGGATTGATGTATATACATTATTGATACCATGTAGAAAACAGATAACTAATAAGAACTGTATAGCACAGGGAACTCTACCTAATGCACCTTGGTGTCCTAAATGGGAGGGAAGTCCACAACAGAGGGAATGTATGTTTATGTATCGCTCATTCATTTTGCTGTACAGCAGAAACTAACATAATATTGTAAAGCAACTATATTCCAATAAAAATTAATTTAAAAAAGAGTTATGGACCCCAACTGTAACGTGGAAGAAGAAATAGAGCCATTCATTTTGGTGTTCTGAGGATGAAAAGTCACAACTCAGATCAAGGTCACAGCCCAATAAATACCAGTGTCTCAGTGGTAAAGAATCCCCCTGCTGATGCAGGAGACACAGATTCGATCCCTGGGTCAGGAAGATCCCCTGGAGAAAGAAATGGAAATCCACTTCAGTATTCTTGCCTGGGAAATCCCATAGATAGAGGAACCTGGTGGGCCGTAGTCCACCTCTGGCCCAAGCCATGACATACACTCATCTCTGCCCTAAGCACAGATTAAATCTTTTAATCACATAATACCTTGCCTAATGTGTGGGTTCCTTCCATAGATCAAAGAAGGAGAAATGAAGAATAGTAATTAACAGATGACTAGATCTCTTCCCTAGCTTCCCCTTCAGTAATCTCCCAAATAAACTGTGTGAACTAGATAACATCTAAGGAAATATCACAAGGAATCAACAAGCCTGCACACAGTGAGGGATGCAACCACTCTGACCTTTCATTTCAGTGATTCACTGAGATGACTTCCCAGTTTCCCTTTAGAAACTTTCACGTCTGAGCAGACTCTTTGAAGGTGGTTTTAGGGGGATGCTGAATCCAGACTGCTGGTGTCGGCTTAAAAAATATTCACAACCTAAAAGTTAAGCGCCTATGCGCGTGCTAAGTCATTCAGTCCTGTCCGACTCTTTGCAACCCCATGGACTGTAGCTTGCCAGGCTCCTCTGTCCATGGGATTCTCCAGGTGAGAATACTGGAGCGGGTTGCCATGCTCTCCTCCAGGGGATCTTCCTGACACAGAGATCGAACCTGTGTCTCTTGCATCTCTTGCATTGGTAGGTGGGTTCTTTACCACTAGCATCAAAATTTAAGAGTTATGTTTTATTCAGTGGGAATGTTTAGGACTTTGGGTCTAGGAGATAGCATCTCAAGTAACCCGGAGAGAACTGCTCCAGAAGGTGAGAGGCGGAGCCAGGTTATATAGAAGTCTTACAACAAAGGGCAAGTAGTCTAAACATCAAAAAAAATTTAATTAAAGAAAACTGGATATCCCAAGCTAAGGAATTTAGTGCTTTTCTATATATGGGAAGATACAAGCGTCTACACTCACTGAAATCATTCCTTTGATATGCGCCTCAGCTTTCTGAGGCCAGTTTTCTGTGTCTTCACAACGTTCTGAGTTCCCTCAGGGCTCACCAGCTCACCATCAGTGGTGCTGCAACTGCTGGTGACTGCGACATCCTTGTTTCCTGATATGCAAGAAATATTCTATTTCTCACTGGCATTCTGATTAAAGGCACCTCTCCTTTCCACCAACTTCTCTCTTTCTCTCTCATACTAATTTTTGAACAAGCGAGCAGCCAGACCTGATTCAGTAACACTGTTTAGTTTGTCACAGTCCCCACACCTCCCTGGTGTCTTCAGTCCACTCAGATACATTAACAGTCTGGTCACTGCAGCCTTTGAGTATAGGACCCTTTCCAGTTGCTTACGGTTCAGGAAAACACCTTTACATTCTGGCAGTCTGGATTTTTACCATAAGTTCCTAAATGTATTTTGTCAAATTAACCATTTCCCCTGCAGGCTCCAAGGATGGCTTTGGGTGAGATCACACACAGTGGCTTTGAAGTGCAGGAAAAAGAAGAGCCTCAACTGCAGTGTTCACGTGGGTCCTCAGAAGATTCCAGGGAGACTCAGCTCTCCACCCAGCTCAGAGCTACTCCCAGGATTCTCAGTGCTAGAGCCTCGGGGACTGAGAGCTCGGGCATCGATGCTGCCTCAGATCCCACAGAGGCTGCTGGAGCAGGGATCACAAAGGCATTAGCAATTCATCAAAAGTAATCACCTCAGATTGTATCCATAGGGACCAGATGGAGTTAAGCTGTGGGATAAGTGGATATATTTCTGATTAGAATTTCTCCAGCCCTGAGCTACTAAGTATAATGAAAATCATCTCTAGGGGAGTGGGGAGGGAGAAGAGGGGGAGAGAGAAGGAAGGATGGAGAGAGGGAGGGAGGTGGGGAGGGAGGAAGGCAGGCAATGATTTAACCCCCACCCTGATCTCTGGATGGAGGGAGCAGGGCATCACTGTATAATTCATCTTCTCTTGGGCTTCTGCAACCTCATGTCTCCCTCCCCCAGGACCGGCTGCAGCACCATCCCGCAGGAATCTCTGTTGCCAACAGACATCCCAGGCCCACACTTGCACCTCCTCATCAGAATTTCTGGGGTCTGGGCCCCATAAACTGTTGTTCTCATACTTTCCAGGGTGATTAAGGTACACAGCCAAGTTCCAGAATCCCTGCACCAGGGAAAGGCAAGAAGCCATCATAAAGACTGCATTTTTTAAGCCTTCCTTTGCCATTTTTAAAAATTATTTATTTGGCTGCACCCGGTTTTAGTCATGGCATGCAGGATTCAGAATCTAGTTCCTTGACCAGGGATTGAACTCAGAACCTCTGCATTGGGAGCAGAGTCTTAGCCACTGGACCACCAGGAAGTCCCTCCTCTGCCATTTTTAAAACTGTTTTATACATTTTGTCTTGAGTATCTCTGGGGAGCCCCAAATATTGCAGGATCAATCTACCCATAATTCCTTAACTGATCCCCTATTTTGCGCCTCACCCTTGGCTATGCACAGGAGAGATAAGGATGGAGAAGACAGAGTTGCCTTCCAAGGGGCACTCATGGGGTACTGGGGGCAAAAGACAGGAAACAGAATTCGAGTGCAGTGGATCTGTGCTCAGGTGAGGGTGCAGTTGGAGTGCAAAGGGGAAGGAGCCTTGGACCTCTGAGAGGAGCCAAGAGAGGCATCATGGAGGAAGTGATAGCAAGATGGATGGAAAAGGAAGGAGGGCTCCCTACACAGGGATTTCATCCGAGCGTCAAGGAGGCTGGTGGTGTGGCAGAGACAGGTAGTAGACCACCAAAAGCATCAAACCTTTCTCCAGCTGCAGCATTGTTGCTGGCATACGTCTGCACGCTTCCCAGCATCCCTCTAAGTTCAGGTCAAAGGACATGAATGGGAGTGATGTGCGGAACTTCTCAGTCATAGCCAACTCAAGAGACTAGCACCTTTTCAGGAAAGGTTTGAACCAAAGAAGTGATGCTATTTATCTGCCTTTTTTTTTTAAGTTTCCTCTGGCAGCCAGTGTGGCAGATGAATTTTCATAAAAAGAGATGAGAGCCAGGGAAAATAGCAAGAAATTTCCTTCTATCCTCCAGACAAAAGCGTTGTGTTAAAGTTTGGGATTAACACACACACATAGCTATATATAAAATAAACAACAAGGACAGGAAACTATAATCAGCATCTTTTAATAACCTGTAATGAAAAGGAATCTGAAAAAGAATGTATGTGTATAACTGAATCACTCTGCTGTACACCTGAAATGAACACAGCATTGTAAGTCACTTATACTTCAATTTATTTTTTTTAATTTAAGCCAATGCATGTCCTAAGCTCCACTAGTGGAGGAGGAGAAGGGAGCATCAGGAACCCAGGAGGCAGAGGTGACAGAGCCTGAATGCCAGCATGAGAGGAAGAAGAATGAGCATCCAGCCTGGGTGACAGAGGTCCCCCAGCATTTAATCTCAAAATTCAATTTCCTGTCTCATGTTCCCTCCATCACTCCATTCTCCCAGGCACTCTCAGCCCACATAAGACAGCACCAACCCACAGCCAGTACTATTTTCCTGCTTATACCAGAGACCAGGAGAACTCTGGGCACCACTCTGAACAACCCCAGGAAACAGTCTTGAATCTATCACAGGAGCCTTACCAGGCACGTCAGAAAAGCCTAAAATGTATACCTCTGGGTTCCTTGAGGGTATAGGGGAAGGCACAAAATATATCCAAGGAACTGAAAACAGTCTATCAAACAAGAGAGTCATCATAGAAAACGCTGAATTTCTCCCCAAAATGCTGAGTTAGAGAAGGCACATTTGAGCAGCAGGGACAGTAAAGGGTGAGAAGAGAGAGCAAGAGGAGTCCCGTGCACACTTCACCTGTTAATCTCCATCCATCTCCTGACGACTCCGCTGGGAGGATTTCTCTCAACTGGAAATAAATAACTCAAGGATCAGTGCTATAATCGGAGCTCTTGATCCAGAGTGTGACCTTTCACTTTTCTCTATTTATTTTTGAGATTAATCAGAGTCTTTACTGAGCTTGTGTCAATAAACAACAGGCTTTTCCAATATACACCACCTGCACATCCAATACATCCAAGAAAATAAAAATATATCCACAGGGATTAGTAGCCATGAATCACTTGAAGCCGAAGCAAAGTGCTGTAGATTTTAATAGCCCCAACCATCTATCTCTTCTAAATGAAAAAGAGCTCAGGCTTGCCAGCCCCAACTCATGAAAAGGAAATGTGATCTCCCCAGCCATATTTTTGATAAAACATTCGCTTGAAGAATAGCTGTGTTCTGATGTCTATGTCATGCATAAAAATATATCTCAATGCTGAAACATAAGCTTAACTGAGATACAGGAGAAAAAGAAGAGAAGGAAAGAAGGCAGGAAGACAAGTTGAGAGAAGGAGGGGAGGGACGAAACAAGAGACTAATAAGAAGAAAATACCAGCAGAGTGAATTTGCCCTTCTCACTGGTGTGGCTGGGAAATCCATGGACTTCAGACCATATAACTGGGCTGCTCCATTCTGCCACCATCTTTTCTGGGATTGAGCAAACTTCTGGCTTTCTCAGTTCGGTTCAGTCGCTCAGTCATGTCCGATCCTTTGCAACCCCATGAATCACAGCACGCCAGGCCTCCCTGTCCATCACCATCTCCCAGAGTTCACTCAGACTCACGTCCATCGAGTCCATGATGCCATCCAGCCATCTCATCCTGGGTCGTCCCCTTCTCCTCCTGCCCCCAATCCCTCCCAGCATAACAGTCTTTTCCAATGAGTCAACTCTTCGCATGAGGTGTCCAAATTACTGGAGCTTCAGCTTTAGCATCAGTCCTTCCAAAGAAATCCCAGGGTTGATCTCCTTCAGAATGGACTGGTTGGATCTCCTTGCAGTCCAAGGGACTCTCAAGAGTCTTCTCCAACACCACAATTCAAACGCATCAATTCTTCGGCACTCAGCTTTCTTCACAGTCCAATTCTCACATCCATACATGACCACAGGAAAAACCATAGCCTTGACTAGACGGACCTTAGTCGGCAAAGTAATGTCTCTGCTTTTGAATATACTATCTAGGTTCGCCATAACTTTTCTTCCAAGGAGTAAGCATCTTTTAATTTCATGGCTGCAGTCACCATCTGCAGTGATTTTGGAGCCCCCCCAAAATAAAGTCTGACACTGTTTCCCCTGTTTCCCCATCTATTTCCCATGAAGTGATGGGACCGGATGCCATGATCTTTGTTTTCTGAATGTTGAGCTTTAAGCCAACTTTTTCACTCTCCTCTTTCACTTTCATCAAGAGGCTTTTTAGCTCCTCTTCATTTTCTGCCATAAGGGTGGTGAGAGGTCTCACTTCTGTGTGCAGGGAGACATGTGGACAAGAATGTTACCAGAAATTTTGTTTATAACCAAAAAAAAAAAAACCACCCTGAAAACACAGTAGCAGTTTCTCTACAGGGTTGTGGATTATAAACTACCACCCCAATTGCACTCATTTCACATTCTAGCAAAGTAATACTCAAAATTCTTCAAGCCAAGCTTCAACAGTACATGAACCAAGAACTTCCAGATGTTCAAGACAACAGAGAAAAGGCAGAGGAACCAGAGATCAAACTGCCAACATCCATTGGATCATACAAAAAAGCAAGAGAATTGCAGAAAAACATCTACTTCTGCTTCATTGACTATGATAAAGCCTTTGACTGTGTGGATCACAACGAATTGTGGAAAATTCTTAAAGAGATGGGAATACCAGACCATCTCACCTGCCTCCTGAGAAACCTGCAGACAGTTCAAGAATCAATAGAACTGGACATGGAACAATGGAGAGGTTCCAAACTGGAAAAGTGTATGTCAAGGCTGTATATTGTCACCTTGCTTATTTAACTCATATGCAGAGTACTTCATGTGAAATGCCGGGTTGGATGAAGCACAAGCTGGAATCAAGATTGCAAGGAAAAATATCAATAACCTCAGATATGCAGATGACACCATCATTATGGCAGAAAGGGAAGAGGACCTAAAAATCCTCTTAATGAAAGTGAAAGAGGAGCATGAAAAAGCTGGCTTAAAACTCAACATTCAGAAAATGAAGATCATGGAACCTGGTCCCATCACTTCATAGCAAATAGATAGGGACACAATGGAAACAGTGACAGACTATTTTCTTGGGGTCAAAAATCACTGTGAAAGGTGACTGCAGCCATGAAATTAAAAGATGCTTGCTCCTTGGAAGAACAGCTATGACCAACTTAGATAGCCTATTACATAGCAGAGACATTACTTTGCCAACAAAGATCCATCTAGTCAAAGTTATGGTTTTTTCAGTAGTCATGTATGGATGTGAGAGTCGGACCATAAAGAAGGCTGAGCACTGAAGAATTGATGCTTTTGAACTGTGGTGTTGGAGGAGACTCTTGAGAGTCCCTTGGACAGCAAGGAGATCAAACCAGTCAATCCTAATGGAAATCAACCGTGAATATTCATTAGAAGAACTGATGCTGAAGCTCCAATACTGTGGTCACCTGATGCAAAGGGTCAGCTCATTAGAAAAGACCCTGATGCTGGGAAAGATTGAGGGTAGGAGGAGAAGGGGACAACATAGGATGTGAAGATTGGATGGTATCACCAACTCGATAGACATGAGTTTGTGCAAGCTCCTGGAGATGGCGAAGGACAGGGAAGCCTGGCGTGCTGCAGTCCATGGGGTTGCGAAGAGCTGGACACGACTGATTGACTGAACAGCTAAACAACAGCAAGCACAATGGAAAGCCCAACAACACGGTTGAAGGAGAAGAGCAAGATGCAGAAGGATACAGTTCTGTTCTACCATGTATACAACAGTTAAACATTAATGTTTACAACAAAGGTATATGTTGTCTGCCATACATAGATATCTAGCAAGTATATAAGATATGCATGGCATGTAAGTTCAGCATAGCATGTGGTTTACATCTGGGGTGAGACAGGAAGAGATAGGATCAAGGAGGGTATGCATTAACTGCATCTGTCAAATTATATCTCAAGACAGCTGAATGAACAGGGCATAATGTTATAATTTATCAAAGCTGGGATATGGGTACACACGTATTCATTGTCTTCACTCTATATTTTCCAGAATATTTTGAAATTTTTATGATGATATTCTTAAAGAAGGAGCTAGTCTTAATCAGCTTTCCCCAGAGTATTTCCAGTGTGTGCAGCAAGCTAGTATGAGTGGTTCTCCCTGATAAAAAAAGATTCCATCATCAGTTATGTTTGGGAAGTGAGTGAAGTCGCTCAGTCCTGTCCTACTCTTTGCAACCCCATGGACTGTAGCTTACCAGACTCCTCCGATTTTCCAGGCAAGATACTGGAGTGGATTGCCTTTCCCTTCTCCAGGAGATCTTCCTGACCCAGGGACTGAACCCAGGTCTCCCGCATTGTAGGCAGACGCTTTAACGTCTGAGCTGCCAGGGAAGTAAATCTCCCTTCTTGAATTCAGATATGTGTGAATATACTCAATGCTCTGAGAAATCCTGCAGTAGAGGAAATGTGTTTAACTTTGTGGATATCAGCAAATCCCAAACTCATCCAAACGTGGAACTACTTTTCAGCATCTCACCTCACTGACCTGGGGTTCCTCAGAACACTCTTAAGGAAATGCTGAACTAAAAGAGGTCCAACATCTGTGCTGAGAAATTCCATATAACAAGCAACTATTGCACCCTGAGACTCTGATCCGTGAAGCTAAGCAGGTAAGGAAAACTAGGTGAAAAACAGGGCTAATTTCCATGAGTTTCCTGTCACAGCTACAGTGTGTTTTGAGAGACAATGAGAATTTACCACAAGTTATGCTCAGGACAACTTCAATACAATAGAATCCCCTTTGGTCTTTGTCATCCTTTTCACTTGCCCACAAACCTGCCCCTCCTATATGCCCCATTTTAGTTGGTGGTACCACCAATGTCCAAATCAACAAAGCCATGCTGGGCTCCTCCCTATACGATCCCCTCACCTAGTCAGTCAACAAGCCTGCTATCTCTGTGCCTCACATACACTTTTAGCCCACCCTTGCCTCCCCTGCCACCGCCAGCTGCCATTCTCTACCGTCTGCCATCTGGAGGAAAGCACAAGGCTCCTATCAATCCTCCTGCCTCCCATGTCCTCCCCTCTAGCACATCCTCCATGCAGCAGGTCACTCTTTCTAGAATAAAGAAGCGACCACAGCATTCCCCTGAATCCCCATCACCCTCAAATTAAGTGCACCCTTTGCACTATCTGAGCTCTGCTTCCACCACCATCCTCACTGCCCCTTCCCAAACCTCCTTACCATTTAACCACTGGCAAGTCTCAGTCGCTAAGTTCTGTTCCCAGGACAGGCCCCCTTCACACCTCCATATGCAGCTCAAGCAGTCCCCATTCACTGAAATGCTGCCTCATTGCCTGGCCACTCAGTAGCTCAACCACCTTCTGCTGATGCCTCAGCTGCCTTCCAATGTGCTCTCTGAACCTGAAGGTAAGTTTCTCACATGGGCACATCTTGAAACTAACTCAACAGGAAAAACCTAACAATTGTTTCCGGGGCTAGGGGCACTCTTGGAGTATGGGAAGGATTTAAATGTTCTAAATGCTTTTGACACTTAAAACCAAGCAGCTCTGGATTTCAAGATAGGATATTAGATTTCCTTTTGGCCTCACAGGAACAATAAAGCTTTTGTGAAACTTTAAAGTTCGTAAGACTTATAATTTTTTCTATTATTTTTCTGGACTGCCTCTCCCTCTCAGCACAAGTAAGCCATCACATAAAATGAATATGAGCTGAGGGTCTCCAGGGATCAGGGTAGGTAGTAAGAAGCAGTTGATGAGCTAAATAAAAGTAATAGAAATGTATTATATTCATACGGAATTGCATACATCTATAAAGCTTTTTCCCATGTCATAATTTTTTGGCATCCACATTCATCATAAATTAGATGGGGCACGTATTATTCCTATTTTGCCGAGATGTGAGGCCAAAAATGTTAAATGGCTTGTTTGAATATTTGTTGATTAAATGTAAAAGTGAACCCCAGAACTTAATACTTATAGTAGTTAATATGCATTTTTTACTATAGAACAATCATATTCCAAGCTTTCCAGATATGATCTCATATAACCTTCTTAATCGTGTTCTGAAGCAGTACTCACTTAACAATGAGAAAACTGAGTTTCTTTCCATTCAACCATAACCTCTCCACACAGAAGGAGACCAACAACCATGGCTCCTGGTTATAAGTGACAGAAATAGCCCCTCAGTTTTAGGGTCAGTTTAGGTAGACAGCTTGTTTATTAGTTATTGAGTTTGGATTCAAAAGACTTCTCAGTTTCAGAAAAAAAAAATCTGTTACTCTCATAACTCATCTTTATCATGTTTTTATATTCACTGTTATTTTATCAGAATTTTCTCTATTTTCTTTAATAAATTTAAAGTCATCCAAAGATGATACACTTCATACATCTCACAATTAGTTTATAATTACGTGTTTTATTGGAATATTCTGAAACACTTCTTCAAATTGCAACACTTTTATCAACTTCTTAAATAAATTTTGCATCCTATTTGGAGGGAAAAGGTATATAGGAGATTGACCAACACTGAGGAGAGGACAGAGAACACTCCAGACTGTGCAACAGGAAGCAAAGCCCAAGTTCACAATGGATTTAGGCTGGCCCTGCCCACATCTCCACAGCCCTGCCCTCTCCACTCTGCCAGAGGGGCCTTCTTGGTCCCTGCTTGCCATCAGAGCCTGGGTCACCTCCTGACTGACAATACTCTAAGTACCGTGTCCTTCCCAGGACTGAAGGAGGCAAGAAGCATGAGAATCTATATTTTTAGTTTCGGTTATAGAAACTGGTCGCTAACCCATAAATTGGGGAATCTTCCAGTCTTGCACACAGAGATAATTCAGTTTGGTGGACCCCAAGAATCCCTACCCACAGCTCTCCCAAAGGTTCACCCAGGACTGTCAAACTGCCCAGCATCCCTTAAGATATGTTGACATGCAAGAGCCCTGGACTGCCACCAAACGACCTTCCCTCAAACACATTACACCTTCTTGGTACCCAGGGCAGCAACTAGAAACAAATTATGAAGCGGTGGTGTTTATTTCACCATGACCTAACTGCCTCCCTCTTTCCTTCTGGATGAAGTCTTTCCTGATCTGTAATCCCTGACCCTCTGATCTTCTGACTCTCTGATTTCCTGACCCCCTGACCTCCAGACACACAGTTCAGTGTCTGTCTCCCCCTCCTCTTTGCATTCCTGGTACATATTTATGCATATATCACCCTTCATTGTATACACTTATTGCATTTATGTCTTGAAGCTCCATGAAAGCAGAGATTATACTCAATGTATAACTCCAAGGCATAACACTATTTCAGGAACATCTGTGACATTTATTTCAAAGACTTATCCTTCAGAAGACTGCATGTGCCCACCGATTTCTCAGTATCTGTCAAAGACCAAGAATTTCTTCCACCCAATATTTATCAATAGCTCAGCTATAGAAAGTAGTATTTAGGGACACTTAACCTGATTAATTTCAGTGCATTTACTTTTCTAGGTCAGAGCTCATGAAAAAGCAACCCAAGGCTGAAGTTGGTCCTCAAGGATATTTAGTTTGTACTTTATAGCATTTTGTAAAGAGTATGATTGCCAGGAGAAATATCAATAACCTCAGATATGCAGATGATACCACCCTTATGGCAGAAAGTGAAGAACTAAAGAACCTCTTGATGAAAGTGAAAGAGGAGAGTGAAAAAGTTGGCTTAAAGCTCAACATTCAGAAAACTAAGATCATGGCATCCAGGCCCATCACTTCATGGCAGATAGACGGGCAAACAGTGGAAACAGTGGCAGACTTTATTTTGGGGGGCTCCAAAATCACTGCAGATAGTGTTTGCAGCCATGAAATAAAAATATGCTTACTCCTTGGAAGGAAAGTTATGACAGCATTTTAAAAAGCAGAGACATTATTTTGCCAACAAAGGTCTGTTTAGTCAAAGCTATGGTTTTTCCAGTAGTCATGCATGGATGTGAGAGTTGGACTATAAAGAAAGCTGAGTGCTAAAGAATTGATGCTTTTGAACTGTGGTGTTGGAGAAGACTCTTGAGAGTCCCTTGGACAGTAAGGAGATCCAAGAAGTCCATCCTAAAGGAGATTAGTCCTGAGTGTTCATTGGAAGGACTGATGTTAAAGCCAAAACTCCAATACTTTGGCCACCTGATGCGAAAAGCTGACTCACTTGAAAAGACTCTGATGCTGGGAAAGTTTGAAGGCAGGAGGAGAAGGAAATGACAGAGGATGAGATGGCTGGATGGCATCACCAACTCAATGGACATGAGTTTGGGTAAACTCTGGGAGTTGGTGAGGGACAGCAAGGCCTGGTATGCTGTGGTCCATGGAGTCACAAAAAATCTGACATGATTGAGTGACATGAACTAAACTAAAGAGAGTATGAGATTGGAGTATAACCAGAAAGTCCTTACCCATCACTCCCTCTGTAACACACATGAGGCACAGACAGAGTTACTACTTGCCACACCCTAAGGGCATCTGTGTTTACATCTCTCTTGTTTACCATGGGCTTGTAAGTTACCATCAGAGTAATTTCAAATGCAGACTGCTTCTTATCAGGGGGTCCTTGATTTGTTACCATGTCAATTGGCATGGCAACCCACTCCAGTATTCTCACCTGGAGTATGCCATGGACAGAGGAGCCTAGCAGGCTACAGTCTGTAAAATCACAAAGAATCAGACATGATTAAAGCGACTTAGCATGCACAAGCACACACGCACAATTCGCCTTTATTGTACTGAGCTTAGATGATGTACCTTCAGCCAACACAAGGGATGCAAGACAAATGATCCTGCAAAAGATACCCCTTCCTGTATTCTTGGGATGATGGTTTTGATGGTGTGGTCCTTGGAGTGAGGGTCAATGATTTTGTTTTTCTCCTGAGTTAGCACTCAGGAAAACAGAGCTACAGTTTTAGTCCATCTCTAGAAAGTTATCTGAGCCCTGTGGGTATGGTATGTGTAAGAACTATTTCTCTGACTTCATTCCTTGCCATTTTTTTCACTTCTATTATTTTTTATGTGCTTGGACTATAATGCATCTCTCTAATCAGACTTTTTAAAAGAATATAAATGTCAAGGATCATGTCATCTGCAAACAGTGAGAGTTTTACTTCTTCTTTTCCAATTTGGATGCTTTTATTTATTTTTCTGCTCTGATTGCTGTGGCCAAAACTTCCAGAACTATGTTGAGTAGTAGTGGTGAAAGTGGGTACCCTTGTCTTGTTCCTGACTTTAGGGGAAATGCTTTCAATTTTTCACCATTGAGGATAATGCTTGCTGTGTGTTTGTCATATATAGCTTTTATTATGTTGAGGTATGTTCCTTCTATTCTTGCTTTCTGGAGAGTTTTTATCATAAATGGATGTTGAATTTTGTCAAAGGCTTTCTCTGAATCTGTTGAGATAATCATATGGCTTTTATTTTTCAATTTGTTAATGTGATGTATTACATTGATTGATTTGCGGATATTGAAGAATCCTTGCATCCCTGGAATAAAGCCCATTTGGTCATGGTGTATGACCTTTTTAATGTGTTGTTGGATTCTGATTGCTAGAATTCTGTTAAGGATTTTTGCATCTATGTTCTTCAGTGATATTGGCCTGTAGTTTTCTTTTTTTGTGGCATCTTTGTCAGGTTTTGGTATTAGGGTGATGGTGGCCTCAGAGAATGAGTTTGGAAGTTTACCTTCCTCTGCAATTTTCTCGAAGAATTTAAGTAGGATAGGTGTTAGCTCTTCTCTAAATTTTTGGTAGAATTCAGCTGTGAAGCTGTCTAGACCTGGGCTTTTTTTTGCTGGAAGATTTCTGATTACAGTTTCAATTTCCGTGCTTGTGATGGGTCTGTTAAGATTTTCTATTTCTTCTTGGTTCAGTTTTGGAAAGTTGTAATTTTCTAAGAATTTGTCCATTTCTTCCACATTGTCCATTTTATTGGCGTATAATTGCTGATAGTAGTCTTTTATGATCCTTTGTTATTTCTGTGTTGTCTGTTGTGATCTCTCCATTTTCATTTCTAATTTTATTGATTTGATTTTTCTCCCTTTGTTTCTTGATGAGTCTGGCTAATGGTTTGTCAATTTTATTTATCCTTTCAAAGAACCAGCTTTTTGCTTTGTTGATTTTTGCTATGGTCTCTTTTGTTTCTTTTGCATTTATTTCTGCCTTAATTTTTGAGATTTTTTTCCTTAACTAACCCTGGGGTTCTTCATTTCTTCCTTTTCTAGATGCTTTAGGTGTTGAGTTAGGTTATTTATTTGACCTTTTTCTTGTTTCTTGAGGTATGCCTGTATTGCTATGAACTTTCCCCTTAGCACTGCTTGTAGAGTGTCCCACAGATTTTGGGTTGTTGTGTTTTCATTTTCATTCATTTCTATGCATATTTTGATTTCTTTTTTTATTTCTTCTGTGATTTGTTGGTTATTCAGCAGCGTGTTGTTCAGCCTCCATATGTTGGAATTTTTAATAGATATTCTCCTGTAATTGAGATCTAATCTTACTGCATTGTGGTCAGAAAAGATGCATGAAATGATTTCAATTTTTTTGAATTTACCGAGGCTAGATTTATGGCCCAGGATGTGATCTATCCTGGAGAAGGTTCCGTGTGTGCTTGAGAAAAAGGTGAAATTCATTGATTTGGGGTGAAATGTCCTATAGATATCAATTATGTCTAACTGGTCTATTGTATCATTTAAAGTTTATGTTTCCTTGTTAATTTTCTGTTTACTTGATCTGTCAATAGGTGTGAGTGGGGTATTAAAGTCTCCCATTATTATTATGTTATTGTTAATTTCCCCTTTCATACTTGTTAGCATTTGTCTTACATATTGTGGTGCTCCTATGTTGGGTGCATACATATTTATAATTGTTATATCTTCTCCTTGGATTGATCCTTTGACCATTATGTAGTGTCCTTCTTTGTCTCTTTTCACAGCCTTTGTTTTAGTCTATTTTATCTGATATGAGTATTTCTACTCCTACTTTCTTTTGGTCTCTATTTGCATGGAATATCTTTTTCCAGTCCTTCACTTTCAGTCTGTATGTGTCCCCTGTTTTGAGGTGGGTTTCTTGTAGACAACATATATAGGGGTCTTTGTTTTTGTATCCATTCAACCAGTCTTTGTCTTTTGATTGGGGCATTCAACCCATTTACTTTTAAGGTAATTATTGATAAGTATGATCCCATTGCCATTTACTTTATTGTTTTGGGTTTGAGTTTATATGCCCTTTTTTTTTTTGCTTTTAATTATTTTTTTAATTTTTTAAATTTTAAAATCTTTAATTCTTACATGTGTTCCCAAACATGATCCCCCCTCCCACCTCCCTCCCCACAACATCTCTCTGGGTCATCCCCATGCACCAGCCCCAAGCATGCTGCACCCTACGTCAGACATGGACTGGCGATTCAATTCTTACATGATAGTATACATGT
This sequence comes from Ovis canadensis, assembly GCF_042477335.2. NCBI lineage: Eukaryota > Metazoa > Chordata > Mammalia > Artiodactyla > Bovidae > Ovis > Ovis canadensis. Next base: position 192,611,120 of record NC_091246.1, on the reverse strand, counting down.
TAGATTATCATTTAGCATTTGTTGGAGAGCTGGTTTGATGGTGCTGAATTCTCTCAGCTTTTGCTTGTCTGTAAAGCTTTTGATTTCTCCTTCATATTTGAATGAGAAAATCACTAGAGCTAATCAATGAATACAGTAAAGTTGCAGGATATAAAATCAACATTCAGAAATTCCTTGCATTCCTATACACTAATAATGAGAAAATAGGGAAATTAAGGAAACAATTCCATTCACCATTGCAATGAAAAGAATAAAATACTTAGGAATATATCTACCTAAAGAAACTAAAGACCTATATATAGAAAACTATAAAACACTGGTGAAAGAAATCAAAGAAGACACTAATCGATGAAGAAATATACCATGTTCACGGATCAGAAGAATCAATACAGTGAAAATGAGTATACTACCCAAAGCAATCTATAGATTCAATGCAATCCCTATCAAGCTACCAACGGTATTTTTCACAGAGCTAGAACAAATAATTTCACAATTTGTATGGAAATACAAAAAAACTCAAATAGCCAAAGCAATCTTTAGAAAGAATAATGGAACTGGAGGAATCAACTTGCCTGACTTCAGGCTCTACTACAAAGCCACAGTCATCAAGACAGTATGGTACTGGCACAAAGACAGAAATATAGATCAATGGAACAAAATAGAAAGCCCAGAGATAAATCCACACACCTATGGACACCTTATCTTTGACAAAGGAGGCAAGAGTATACAATGGATTAAAGACAATCTCTTTAACAAGTGATGCTGGGAAAACTGGTCAACCACTTTTAAAAGAATGAAACTAGAACACTTTCTAACATTATACACAAAAATAAACTCAAAATGGATTAAAGATCTAAACATAAGACCAGAAAACTATAAAACTCCTAGAGGAGAATATAGACAAAACACTCGCCAACATACATCACAGCAGGATCCTCTATGACCCACCTCCCAGAATATTGGAAATAAAAGCAATAATAAACACATGGGGCCTAATTACACTTAAAAGCTTCTGCACAACAAAGGAAACTATAAGCAAGGTGAAAAGACAACCTTCTGAATGGGAGAAAATAATAGAAAATGAAGCAACTGACAAACAACTAATCTCAAAAATATACAAGCAACTCCTGAAGCTTAATTCCAGAAAAATAAACAACCCAATCAAAAAATGGGCCAAAGAACTAAATAGACGTTTCTCCAAAGAAGACATATGGATGGCTAACAAACACATGAAAAGAAGCTCAACATCACTCCTTATCAGAGAAATGCAAATCAAAACCACAGTGAGGTACCGTTTCACGCCAGTCAGAATGGCTGCAACCCAAAAGTCTACAAGCAATAAATGCTGGAGAGGGTGTGGAGAAAAGGGAACCCTCTTACACTGTTGGTGGGAATGCAAACTAGTACAGCCACTATGGAGAACAGTGTGGAGATTCCTTAAAAAATTGCAAATAGAACTGCCTTATGACCCAGCAATCCCACTGCTGGGCATACACATTGAGGAAACCAGAATTGAAAGAGAAACGTGTACCCCAATGTTCACCACAGCACAGTTTATAATAACCAGGACATGGAAGCAACCTAGATGTCCATCAGCAGATGAATGGATAAGAAAGCTGTGGTACATATACACAATGGAGTATTACTCAGCCGTTAAAAAGAATTCGTTTGAATCAGTTCTGATGAGATGGATGAAACTGGAGCCGATTATACAGAGTGAAGTAAGCCAGAAAGAAAAACACCAATACAGTATACTAACACATATATATGGAATTTAGGAAGATGGCAATGACGACCCTGTATGCAAGACAGGGAAAGAGACACAGATGTGTATAACGGACTTTTGGACTCGGAGAGGGAGAGGGTGGGATGATTTGGGAGAATGACATTCTAACATATATACTATCATGTGAATTGAATCGCCAGTCTATGTCTGACGCAGGATGCAGCATGCTTGGGGCTGGTGCATGGGGATGACCCAGAAAGATGTTATGGGGAGGGAGGTGGGAGGGGGGTTCATGTTTGGGAATGCATGTAAGAATTAAAGATTTTAAAATTTAAAAAATAAAAAACTAAAAAAAAAAATACATTTGAATCAGTTCTAATGAGATGGATGAAACTGGAGCCGATTATACAGAGTGAAGTAAGCCAGAAAGAAAAACACCAATACAGTATACTAACACATATATATGGAATTTAGAAAGATGGTAATGATAACCCTGTACATGAGACAGCAAAAGAGACACAGATGTATAGAACAGTCTTTTGGACTCTGTGGGAGAGGGAGAGGGTGGGATGATTTGGGAGAATGGCATTGAAACATGTATAATATCATATATGAAATGAATCGCCAGTCCAGTTTTGATGCATGATACTGGATGCTTGAGGCTGGTCGCTGGGATGACCCAGAGGGATGGTACAGGGAGGGATGAGGGAGGGGGGTTCAGGATGGGAAACACGTGTATACCAGTGGTGGATTCATGCTGATGTATGGCAAAACCAATATAATATTACAAAGTAATTAACTCCAATTAAAATAAATAAATTTATATTTTAAAAAATAAAATAATGTAAATGTAAAAATAATGATATTAAAGAGGAGTCAACTCAGATGAATGGATAAAGAAATGTGGTACATATATACAATTGGAATACTACTCAGTCGTAAATAAAGAGTGAAATAATGCCATTTCAGCAACACAGACAGACTTAGAGATGATCATACTAAAGGAAGTAAGTCAGACAGAGAAAGACATACATCATATGATATAGTTTACATATGTAATCTAGGCGGGAGAGATACAAATGATCTTATTTACAAGATAGAAATAGATTCACAGACACAGAAAATGCATTAATGGTTTCCAAAGGGGAAGGGAGGGAGGGTGAGTTAGGAGGGTGGGATTAACATCTACACACTACTATATAGAAAATAGATAACCAACAAAGATCTACTACATAAGACAGAGAACTATACTTAATATTCTGTAATAGCCTATAAGGGAAGAGAATTTGAAAAAGAATCTGAAGTAAATCAACTACACTTCAATTAAAAAATAAATCAAAAAAATAAAGCTACTATGGATGAGGAGGTGGGCAATCCTAATCTACACCCAGTGGAGACCCTGAAGCCTTGCACACAGCCGAGCACCACAATGTGTGTTCAATGAATATCACTGAATTTTTTTAATTACTTAAACTAAGTGAATAAATGAACTGTAGAGCTAGACATGGCAAGAAATGTCTTAGATGCCCTTGTGTGATCAGAATGATCTTGCACACATAGGAAATCAATAAAAACTTTGGTGAATAAAGAGATGAGTGATTCATTGGGGGTTTGGGATTTACATGTACACACTGCTATGTTTAAAGTAGGTCATCAAAAAGGACCTACTTATAAAACAGGGAACTATGTTCAATACTCTGTAATAACCTACGTTGGAAAAGAATATGAAAAAGGAACATATATACATATATATGTCTGTATATATGAATCACTTTGCTATACACCTGAAATTAACATATTGTAAACTAATTATGTGTTTGAGCTTCCCTGATGGCTCAGGCAGTAAAGAATCTGCTTGCAATGCACGAGACCCAGGTTTCATCTCTAGGTCAGGAAGATCCCCTGGAGAAGAGAATGGTTGCTGTACACCTGAAATTAACACATTCTAAATCAATTATATCCAATATAACATGTATAATATCATATAAGAAACGAATCACCAGTCCATGTTAGATGCAGGGTACAGGATGCTTGGGGCTGGTGCACTGGGATGACCCAGAGGGATGGTATGGGGAGGGAGGTGGGAGGGGTGTTCAGGATGGGGAACACGTGTACACTCATGGTGGATTCATGTTGATGTATGGCAAAACCAATACAATATTGTAAAGTAGTTAGCCTCCAATTAAAATAAATAAATTTAAATTTAAAAAATAAATAAAATAAAGTTAGCTTCAGAACTATCAAAAAAATTTTTTTAAGACATGAGTGACTAAGCAAATGAATAAGCAGTGTGGTGAAGGTCTGGAATGACTGAACTATGCAGAATTACAGAGTAGGAAGTAGCACTATCATCACTATTACAAATGTAAATAAATGGCCAGTAGACAGAAGAGAGCTTTGCACAGCATTAGTTAAGACCAACCCAGGAAAGGCAACAGCTAGAGCACACCCTGCTGGACATGGGGAGGATGGGGGTAGAACCAGAGAAGCAGAAGGCTTGACAGAGACCTTGACCATCCACATCTAACCGCAACACGTGATCAATCCCTGACAGGTTACTCAGGTCAGTTTTCACCCTGTGGCATTGCCTTCCAGGCATTTAGCCAACAGTTGCTCTGAAATCTTCTAGGGAAGCAATATAGAAACTGTTGCATTTTGTTATATACATTTGTGTGTTTTATTTTTTAGCTTCCACTTATCAGTGACAACATGGAATATTTGTCTTTTTCTGTCTGATTATTTCACTAAGCATAATACACTAGCGACCTGCCCATGTTGTTACAAGTGGCAAGAAAGGGAGGAGAGGCAAAATAGGGGTATGGGATTAAAAGGTACAAACTACTATGTATAAAATAGATAAGCAACAAGGATGAAGCACAAGCTGGAATCAAGATTGCCGGGAGAAATATCGATAACCTCAGATATGCAGATGACACCACCCTTATGGCAGAAAGTGAAGAGGAACTAAAAAGCCTCTTGATGAAAGTGAAAGAGGAGAGTGAAGAAGTTGGCTTAAAGCTCAACATTCAGAAAACTAAGATCATGGCATCCGGCCCCATCACTTCATGGTAAATAGATAGGGAAACAGTGGCAAACTTTATTTTGGGGCTCCAAAATCACTGCAGATAGTGTTTGCAGCCATGAAATAAAAAGACGCTTACTCCTTGGAAGGAAAGTTATGACCAACCTAGACAGCATATTAAAAAGCAGAGACAGTACTTTGTCAACAAAGGTCCATCTAGTCAAGGCTATAGTTTTTCCAGTAGTCATGTATGGATGTGAACTTGGACTATAAAGAAAGCTGAGCACTGAAGAATTGATGTTTTTGAACTGTGGTGTTGGAGAACACTTTTGAGAGTCCCTAGGACAGTAAAGGAGATCAGTCCTGACTGTTCACTGGAAGGACTGATGTTGAAGCTGAAACTCCAATACTTTGGCCACCTGATGCGAAGAGCTGACTCATTTGAAAAGACCCTGATGCTGGGAAAGATTGAGGGCAGAAGGAGAAGGGGACAACAGAGGATGAGATGGTTGGATGGCATCACCGACTCAGTGGACATGAGTTTGCGTATGCTCCAGGAGTTGGTGATGGACAGGGAGGCCTGGCATGCTGCAGTTCATGGGGTAGCAAAGAGTCGGACACAACTGAGAGACTGAACTGAACTGAAGGATATATTGTATAGCACAGAGAAATACAGCCATCCTTTTGCAATAACTTTAATTGGAGCATAATCTATAAAAATATGGAATCACTATGCTATATCTCTTAAACTAATAAATATTTCAAATCAACTATACTTAAAATAAATAAATAGATAGACAAATAAGGAATTGTCTCAGCAACACTGCCAGTCCAGAGTTCCCCCAAAGCTTCCAGTTCCATCTGATATTGCTGTTTACAAGGGTCTCTTCAGGTATTTAGTGATCCCCAAATTTCTGAATACACAGGACAAGATATCTCCATTAAATTCACAAAGCACATCTAAAACACTTGAGTGGCCTTTTTAAATTTTACTGAAGCATAGCTGATTTATAATGTTGTGTTAATTTCTGCTGGCAGCAAAGTGATTCTGTTATATATATGTATAAATCCTTTTCCATTATAGTTTATCACAGAACACTGAATATAGTTCCCTGTGCTATACAGTAGGATCTTATTGTTTATCCATTGTCTATATAATAGTTTGCCTCTGCTAACCCCAAACTCCCAATCCATTGGTCCCTGACCCCCTTCCCTCTTGGGAATCACAAGTCTGTTCTCTATCTCTGTGAGTGTTTCTGTTGCATAGATAAATTCATTTGTGGCATAGTTTAGATTTCACATATAAGTGATATCATATGGTATTTGTCTTTGTTTGATTTATTTCATTTAGGATAATAATCTCTAGGTCCATCCATGTTGCTGCAAATGGCATTATTTCATACTTTTTCTGGCTGAGTAATAGTCACTGTATGTATGTTCCACATCTTCATGCGTTCATCTGACAATGGACATCTAGGTTGTTTCCATGTCTTGGCTATTGTAAATAGTGCTGCTATGAATATAGAGGTGCATGCATCTTTTCAAATTAGAATTTTTTCAGGATACAAGGCCAGGAGTGAGATTGCTGCATCATATGGTAATTCTATTTTTAGTTTTTTGAGGAACCTCCATACTGTTCTCCATAGTGGTTGCAGCAGTTTACATTCCCACCAATAGTGTGGGAGGTTTCGCTTTTCTTCACATCCTTACCTGAATTTGTTAATTGTAAACTTATTAATGATGCCCCATCTGAAGGTGGTACCTCACTGTAGTTTTGACTTGCATTTCCCTAATAATTACTGATGCTATGTGGCTCTCTAAACTTTCAACGAAGATTATTACGTCCTCCAAAAACACCAAGATGAAAGGGAACTGTGTTGACAAGGGCTTGGCTGGTCTCATTCACAAGCTTCTCCAGGTCAGCTTCATACCACTCTATTCACAGTTTGCTTCTGAAAATGACCAAACACTGTGTATTAAAGGTCCTTTTGAAGTGCTTTGCAAATCAATATTTGAAATCACAAATATTAAATCAGCCAATGCTAAGAGTCTAAAGTCATCCTTACTCCAAGATTAATTTACCTCTCTCTCTTTCTCTGTATGGGTGTGTGTATGTCTCTCTCCCTCCCTCCCCCACTCCACAGCCTTGGGCGGGGGGAAAAGCCATTAAAGTGCAGACATTAAAATCCTGAGCAATAGCTTTAATAATGCTACAGAGGCAAGCACCTCAGAAAAGTACTAAAAACAGCCTCAAAAGAAAATCAGAACACCTACCACAATTCTTTTTTTTTTTTTCAAAATTTTCAAAATAACTCAATGCTCACCCAATATTACTGGTGTTTTCTTCATTAACTTTGAAGTTTACCTCATCTCATTTCCCTCTCTCCCCTCAAATCCATCTGAATTACTCTGTCACTAAAGTTCTGTATGAAAGGAAAATTCGGGCTTTAAATATTGAATCTGAGCTTCACAAATAGAGTAGTAATGGGAAAGTCAGACAGAAAACCTTTGTAATAATAGACTCAGACAAAAGTAAAGCCCTCAAATCAGCTGGAATAGCGAAGCCTAAATTGTTTCTGGAATCAGCTATGCTCTAAGGTGATATGGAGCCTCACAGCTTTTGACTGGGCTCTTATGTGTATGTGGGCGTGAATCATCTGGGTTTTGAAAGCTTCTGCTAAAAACTATCTCTTAGACCACAATGAGAGTCATCATCAATTTCTTTTACTTCCTGCCCCCCTCCCCATCTGGTCATCCCCCTAAGTTGTTCTATGTTTTGTGCCATAGACCTCTGGCCTTGTACTAGCTTCTCTGAAAAACACCACAGGAACTGGTATTATTCGTCTGCGTACACTCATTGTAATTGTGTGTGTGTGTTCAGTTGTCTGACTCTGCAACCTCATGGGCTGAAGCCCACCAAGTTCCTCTGTCCATGGAATTTCCCAGGCAAGAATAGTGTAGTGGGTTGCCATTTCCTACTCCAGGGGATCTTCCCACCCCAAGTATTGAACCCATGTCTCCTGCATCTTCTGCATTCCAGGTGGATTCTTTAGGCCTCCACAATTCTGATGACTCAAGTGCTAGCCAGGTCAGCTAAGATAGGAAAATAGAAACATTTTTGGAATGTCTTTTGTTACTATCTTGTTCTGCATACAGGAACCCTGAGGAGTTAACAAGTTCATTTATTTATTTAAAACTCTGGCTTAGAAGAACACTGTCCAAGAGAAATAGAATTCAAGTCACATTTTCAGATTTCTAATGGCCACTTTAAGCGGTGACATGTATCTTTAAAGCAGTTTTTATTTAATCCTTTATATATCCATCATCTTAACATGTAAACAGCATGTTTCCAAAATTTGGGATGTATTTTACACTTAAAGGACATCTCCATAGGGACATTAAATTTGCATCAGAAATACTTGATCCTCATAGCAAATTTTTTTTTAGCATATAAAACTAGTGACAACCTGTCACTAGTTTTCTTAGAGCTCGCCACAACCTAGGGTCAGGCATCTTAGAAAATTTAAATGCAGTTGCTTGCTAAGGATTTTAACCACATTTGTGCACATGCGCATATGCTCATGGTTTCTTATAGTCTGTACCTATGCTTTTCAGTTCGCCTTCTGTAGGAACTAGAAGTCACACACTGTCTTTATCGTAGTGAAATTAGGCAGATAGAGTTCATATAGTGTATTTGTTTCTATAGTAAATCTTTTTGGAGCATATAGAATACAGAGGTCTTTTTTTTCATTACAATAAATGGGTGTTGATTTAAAAAAAGAAATACTTGATCCTCACATATTACAAATTAATTATACTTCAATTTTAAGATAAATTCAAAATAAACAAATAAATGGACACTAAATATTTTTAAAAAAGAAATACTTGATCCCTATATAGCATTTATCAAATTTACACAGGGAAAAACAGATTCACATACCCAAGTTACTGTATACGTACATAAAAGTTCGGTAACTGAATAAAGTATAAGCTTTTTCTCTTTAATTGAAATTATTTAAAATTCTATAAAAGTAAGACTTTAGTTCAATCATAGTAGCCACAGTTCAAGCGCTCAGTGCCACATGGGGCTAGTAGCAGTGGCCTGAGGCAGTGTACATTTACAACGGGGCCCACTTTCATAGTGTATCTTAAGAGTCAGTGATGCTCTGTGACGACCTAGTGGGCTAGAATGGGGTGGAGGGATGGGAGGGAGGTGCAAGAGGGAGGAAATACATGTATACATATGGTTGATTCACACTGTTATACAGCAGAAACTAATACAACATTGTAAAGCAACCATCCACCAATTAAAAATAAACTTAAGAATATTTTCAAAAGTCAGCTCTGGTCAGTCCAACCTAGATTGAAATTCTGACTGGCACACTTCCTGGCTGTGTGACCTTGGGCAAGTCACTTAACCTCACTGAGTCTCTTGTTCATTGCTAAAATCTATACTATAAGAGGCCCCTTACTGTAGGTACCTAATAAACAATACCTCCTACTCACCCACTGAAACCTTCTAACCTTCTTTTTCCAAAAACTGGTTTTGTGAGTACATAGGCAATTAGCCTACAAATTGAATTTAATCACATAGGAAGAGTTTTTCAGTCAATGACTAAAGATTCTGCTGTCTTATGAATACCACTAAAGTAGACTTGTGTTAGGCCTCCTGGGCCCCTAGGCTCCAGCAGGTACCCCTGGCATTCTAATTATCGGTTTACACATCCAGTCTCCCACTGAACTGAGAGGAATGTTTATGGGTTTCTGCTCTGCAGAACTAACACACATACAGGGCCTAGCACTTCCCAGGAGCTATCACAAAATAGTGATTCATTCAAATCACTTATATGTGGAATCTAAAATATGACACAAATGAATTAATCTACCAAACAGACTCACAGACATAGAGAACAGACTTGTGGCTATGGGGGAGGGATGGATTAGGAGTTTGGGGTTAACAGATGCAAGCTATTATATATAGCATGGATCCCACTGTATAGCATAGTGAACTATATTCAACATCCTATGATAAACCATAACAGAAAAGTATATGAAATATATATATATGACTGAATCACTTTGCTGTACAGCAGAAGTTAACACAACTTTGTAAATCAACTATACTTAAATAAAATAAAAATTTTAAAAGAACTGTTGTTATTGTTATTGTTACTGGTATTGCAAAGGGAAAACAAGAGCCTTGCCTCTGTGAATTTACAGTCTCAGAGACAGGCAAGTAGAGGACAGTAGGTCCCCACTCCCAAGCAAGGGGTGACTGGAGCCCCAACATTCCTGTTTTATCATTTTCTTCTCCTTCTCCCTCTCAACCTAGAGATATCTTCAGTGTGACACTCTGGGGCCTTTTCTACCTCACCATTTATGACTGTACTACACAGCCCTCCAAACTGATGGGATGATGGCTCAACAAGACAGTCACCAGCCCACCAAAAAGAAGCCCGGTCCTTCCCCACAGAGAAAATGAGAGCCATATTTCTCAGCTGGGCACTGGCTCTTTGCTGACACTCAGATGTGCTGGTCATGTGCCTGCCTTAATCCCATGCAGAGCAAACAATAATTATACCAGGCAGCTTGGCCCAGGCACTCAGGCATGCAGAATGGGCATTTGTGTGGAATCAGCTCCAAAATGATCTGCATGCCATCTTCTTTCTTTCTTTATTCACTCTGACAACATTGTAACTAATGGCTTTACTTTTGGAGTTTCTGGATCATTGAGTCAATTTTAGGGTCATTAGCGAGGGGGGAAACAGCCTTCTCAGTCTAGACCGTCTGTCCTCAGAATTGTTTTCTCTTCACTCCCTCCCATGGCTGTCACGATCCCCATGAGTACCTTCAACTCAAGTGTCAATGCCGTTAGGTTTGCACAGTCTCCATGGGTCAAACAAATAAACAGTGGCAACAACAATGTGCAGGTCTTTTCAGCATGAAAGCCTGGCACTGTAATGGACGTGCCAGTCACTTAGTCTGCCAGATCTGGGTGGCCTCCACCTCCTATTCTTCATCCCCATTGAGCAGTCAGTGAGCCAGAGGATTCTGCTTTCCTGGGATCATCCCTGACACAGCTCCAATCAACCTACTGGCATGCCAGCCATCAAACATAGTCTCTGCCTGGTGTCTGGATTAAGGGGCATAGCCACGCTAATCATGGATGGGCAATGGAATTGTTGTGCCCTGCCTATTCAACACTGGTGGCCCCTTAGCTATGCACACAGCAGCATGCAAACAGAAGCAGAAGAGTGGGGCAGACTCTAACAAATAGAGAGATGGAGACACTCAACCCAAGGGGAGAGGTCCTGAGAGGTGCTGCCAGAATAATTCCCACTGCCAATAACTGGGGCCATAAATTCCCCTGAATGAGGCAAGAATGTTTCACCTGAAATGCCCTGGAAAATTTTCCTAGGACAACCACCTCTTTTACAAATGGGAAATGAGACCAGAAAAAGTAACTGTTGGCCAGGGCTGCCATCAGTGATGGACCAGGTGTCGATGATGGACAAACTGTTACCTGACACGAGTTCATGTGCCTGAAGCTCAGTGAGGCCAAACAAACAGAAATGATGGAGTCTGGAGCAGAGAAAGCCTTATTGCAAGGCCACAAGGAAAATGGAGGCTTGCTGCTGCTGCTAAGTTGCTTCAGTCATGTTCAACTGTGTGCGACCCCATAGACGGCAGCCCACCAGGCTCCCCCGTTCCTGGGGTTCTCCGGGCAAGAACACTGGAGTGGGTTGCCATTTCCTGCTCCAATGCATGAAAGTGAAAGGTGAACGTGAAGTCGCTCAGTTGTGTCCGACTCTTAGCAACCCCATGGACTGCAGCCCACCAGGCTCCTCCGTCCATGGGATTTTCCCGGCAAGAGTACTGGAGTGCGGTGCCATCGCCTTCTCCGAATTACACACACACACAAAAAAAAAATCCCAAACTCCCCAAACAGTTTCAGCAAAGCATTTTTAAAGGCAAGATGAAGGAGTGTGGTTGGTTGTTGCAAACTTCTTGGTGCAGGAATCCTTTGTTCCAGCATCTATCCAGGTAAGTCAGGTCACGATGTTCCTATAAACCTACAACAAGACAAGTGTTTTTCTCCATTCTGCAACTTTTTATCTCCATATGAATGGGAAAATGTTATACCTTTAAAAATCAGAGCCTTGAGAATGGGGTATCTTGTATATTTCAGGCTATAGGCAACATTCATAATTCACAGCAAAAGCAAAAGAATACAAAGGTTCAAGTAAAAGAAACAGAGCTAATATGGAGTCAAATTTGTTCTTCCCTATTACACTAAGACAAGGCTTCCCAGGTGGCTCAGGGGTAAAGAATCTCTCTGCCAATTCAGGAGATTCAGAAGACCTGGGTTTGATCCCTGGGTGGGGAATCTCCCCTGGAGAAGGAACTAGCAACCCACTTCAGTATTCTTGCCAGGAAAATTCCATGAACAGAGGAGATTGGTGGGCTATCTAGTCCATGGTGTCAGAGTCATACATGACTGAGCAACCGAGCACATTACACTGAGACTGGACTGAGATGCTTCATTTAACATACCAAGCTTGGCTACCAAGGGTTCTGCACCCAATTCCAATATGTGTGTATGGACTTTTTCACTCCAACAAGAAATAGTCCAGCACCAGCATGGTCTCCTACAATTCAACTCAGTTCTGATATGGTATACCTGGTGATGGCATCAGATCCCACAGAATAAGTGCTCAGTCCTACAAGACTGAGGCTGCCCAAGTGGCACAGTGGTAAAAAATCCACCTGACAATGCAGGAGACTTAGACGTGGGTTTGATTCCTGGGTTAGTAAGATCCTCTGGAGGAGGAAATGGTTAACCCACTCCAGTATTCTTACTGGGAAAATCCCATGGACAGAGGGCTACAGTCCATGGGGTTGCAAAGAGGTTGGTTGGACACAATTGAGTATCCATGTATGCACATACCTACATGACTGTTCCCTCTACCTCAGATACCAATCACAAGCCCAGGTTGTCACCTGTGCTTCTCACCAGCAGGTTTTAGGTTAGAGGTTCCAATGATCCTCTCCTTGAGTTCAATTAATTTTCTAGAGCAGCTCACAGAACTCAGAGAAACATTTCATTTACTAGATTACTGGTTTATATGAAAGGATATAACTCAAGAATAACCATATGGAAGAGATGCAGAGGGCAGGGTGTGGGGAAAGGACTCTGAGCACGCCTTTCCCCTTCAATAGTTCTGAACACTGACTGGACTGCCACAGTTTTTGCTGCGAGTAGCTGAGCTAGTAAATGGGAGTTTGTTGGCTCATGTTCCCAGGAAATGCAAGGGCACATCTTACTGCAGCACAGCTGGATCCTGGGCCTGAGGATGCCATCAGGTTGTGTCTCTTTCTGAATGGATACTCTTCTCTCACATGTCAGCTTTATCCTCAGGCAAGCTCTATTTACGTGGGTCCCAGACAGCCACCAGCAGCTCATAACCAAGTCTTCTCTGTCCAAGTCATTCCCACAAAAGTTTCAGAATTTAGTTCTATTTGTCGTGCATTGTGTCTCATTCCCAGTCCTGGACCAAATTCTGTGACCCTGATTGTCGAGACCAGGGTCACTCACCCACCTGTGAGCCAGAGGGCAAGGGAACAGGAATTCGAAAGGGGGATTTGGATGGAGTATAGACAAGGAGCAGTGGCTGCGCAGCACAGGAGCAGCCACAAGGAGATACCCCACGTTCAAGGTTAGAAGCGAGAGCTGTGAAGGGATATACCACATCCAAAGTCAGGAGTGGCACTGCGCTTTGCTGGGGCAGCCATGAAGAGATACCCTACGTCCAAGGTAAGAGAAACCCAAGTAAGACGGTAGGCACTAAGAGAGGGCATCAGAGGGCAGACAGACTGAAACCACAATCACAGAAAACTAGCCAATCTGATCACAGGGACCACAGCCTTGTCTAACTCAACGAAATTAAGCCATGCCATGGGGGGGCCTCCCAAGATGGACAGGACATGGTGGAGAGGTCTGACAGAATGTGGTCCACTGGAGAAGGGAATGGCAAACCACCTCAGTATTCTTGCCTTGAGAACCCCATGAACAGTATCAAAAGGCAAAAAGATGAACTCCCCAGGTCGATAGGTGCCCAATCTGCTACTGGAGATCAGTGGAGAAATAACCCCAGAAAGAATGAAGGGAAGGAGCCAAAGCAAAAACAACACCCAGTTGTGGATATGACTGGTGATAGAAGCAAGGTCCAATACTGTAAAGAGCAATATTGCATAGGAACCTGGAATGTTAGGTCCATGAATCAAGGCAAAGTGGAAGTGGTCAAACAGGAGATGGCAAGAGTGAACGTCAACATTCTAGGAATCAGCAAACTAAAATGGACTAGAATGGGTGAATTCAACTCAGAAGACCATTATAGCTACTACTGTGGGCAAGAATCCCTTAGAAGAAATGGAGTAGCCATAGTCGTCAACAAAAAAGTGTGAAATGCTGTCTTGGATGCAATCTCCAAAATGACAGAATGATTTCTGTTCGTTTCCAAGGCAAACCATACAGTATCATGGTAATCCAAGTCTATGCCCTGACAAGTAACACTAAAGAAGCTGAAGTTGAAAGGTTCTACAAAGACCTACATGATCTTCTAAAACTAACACCTAAAAAGATGTCCTTTTTATTATAGGGGACTGGAATGCAAAAGTAGAAAGTCAAGAAACACCTGGAGTAACAGGCAAATTTAACCTTGGAGTACAGAATGAAACAGGGCAAAGGCTAATAGAGTTTTGCCAAGAGAATGCACTGGTCATAGCAAACACCCTCTTCCAACAACACAAGAAAAGACTCTACACATGGACATTGCCAAAATCAGATTGATTATATTCTTTGCAGCCAAAGATGGACAAACTCCATACAGTCAGCAAAAACAAGACCAGGACCTGACTGTGGCTCAGATCATGAACGCTTTATTGCTAAATTCAGACCTAAGTTGAAGAAAGTGGGGAAAAACACTAGACCATTCAGGTATGACCTAAATCAAATCCCTTATGATTATACAGTGGGAGTGAGAAATAGATATAAGGGGTTAGATCTGAGGATAGAGTGCCTGATGAACTATGGATGGAGGTTTGTGACACTGTACAGGAGACAGGGATCAAGACCATCCCCATGGAAAAGAAACGCAAAAAACAAAATAGCTGTCTGAGGAGGCCTTACAAATAGCTGTGAAAAGAAAAGAAGTGAAAGGCAAAGGAAAAATGGAAAGATATATCCATTTGAATGCTGAGTTCCAAAGAATAGCAAGGAGAGATAAGAAAGCATTCCTCAGTGATCAGTGCAAAGAAATCGAGGAAAACAATAGAATGGGAAAGACTAGAGATCTCTTCAAGAAAATTAGAGATACGAAGGGAACATTTCATGCAAAGATGGGCTCAATAAAGGACAGAAATGGTAGGGACCTAACAGAAGCAGAAGATATTAAGAATAAAGGGCAAGAATAGAGAGAAGAACTGTACAAAAAAGGTCTTCATGACACAGGTAATCACGATGGTGTGAACACTCACCTAGAGCCAGACATCCCAGAATGTGAAGTCAAGTGGGCCTTAGGAAGCATCACTATGAACAAAGCGAGTGGAGGTGATGGAATTCCAGTTGAGCTATTTCAAATCCTAAAAGATAATGCTATGAAAGTGCTGCACTCAATATGCCAGCAAATTTGGAAAGCTCAGCAGTGGCCACAGGACTGGAAAAGATCATTTTTCCTTCCAATCCCAAAGAAAGACAATGCCAAAGAATGCTCAAAGTACCGCACAATTGCATTCATCTCACACGCTGGTAAAGTAATGCTCAAAATTCTCCAAGCCAGCTTCAGCAATACATGAACTGTGAACTTCCAGATGTTCAAGGTGATTCTAGAAAAGACAGAGGAACCAGAGATCAAATTGCCAACGTCTTCTGGATCATCAAAAAAGCAAGAGAGTTCCAGGACAATATCTATTTCTGCTTTATTGACCTTGCCAAAGCCTTTGACTGTGTGGATCACAATGAACTATGGAGAATTATTCAGGAGATGCGAATACCAGACCACCTGACCTGCCTCCTGAGAAATCTGTATGAAGGCCAGGAAGCAACAGTTAGAACTGGACATGGAACAACAGACTGGTTCCAAATAGGGAAAGGAGTACACCAAGGCTGTATATTGTCACCCTGCTTATTTAACTTCTATGCAGAGTATATCATGAGAAATGCCTGGCTGGAAAAAGCACAGGCTGGAATCAAGATTGCCGGGAGATATATCAATAACCTCAGATATGCAGATGACACCACCCTTATGGCAGAAAGTGAAGAAGAACTAAAGAGCCTCTTGATGAAAGTGAAAGAGGAAAGTGAAAAAGTTGGCTTAAAGCTCAGTATTCAGAAAATTAAGATCATAGCATTTGATCCCTTCACTTCATGGGAAATAGATGGGGAAACAGTGGAAACAGTGTCAGACTTTATTTTGGGGGGCTTCAAATTACTGCAGATGGTGATTACAGCCATGAAATTAAAAGACGCCTACTCCTTGGAAGAAAAGTTTGACCAACCTAGATAGCATATTAAAAAGCAGAGACATTGCTTTGTCAACAAATGTCTGTCTCGTCAAGGCTATGGTTTTTCCAGTGCTCATGTATGGATGTGAGAGTGGACTATCAAGAAAACTGAACACTGAAGGACTGATTCTTTTGAACTGGGGTGTTGGAGAAGATTCTTGAGAGTCCCTTGGATTGTAAAGAGATCCAACCAGTCCATCCTAAAGGAGACCAGTCCTGGGTGTTCATTGGAAGGACTGATGTGGAATCTGAAATTCCAATACTTGGCCACCTCATGCGAAGAGTTGACTCATTGGAAAAGACCCTGATGGTGGGAAAGATTTACAGCAGTAGGAGAAGGGGATGACAGAGGATGAGACAGTTGGATGGCATCACCAACTCAATGGACATGAGTTTGGGTAAACTCTGGGGGTTGGTGATGGACAGGGAGGCCTGGCATGCTGCAGTTCATGGGGCCACAAAGAGTCGGACACAACTGAGTGACTGAACTGAACTGAACTGATAGACAAGGCAATGGATGTTGGGCTGGCAGATATGACAGATGCCTACTGTGAACACCTGCCACCCACTAGGATGAGGCTCCAAGCTCTACATCCACAGATCAACTGGTCTTCCAAGCATCTCTAGGTTGTATCCATTGTCATTTCCCAGATAAGAAAATGAAATTTTAGAGTGCTTAAGTCACTGTCCACATTCCCACAACAGGTACAGGGTCAAGCTGGGTTCAAACTCAAATCCTGTTTCCCAAAATGGACAAAAGTTCCTTGCTGATGCTAGTGCCTATGAGCTCCTCCACACTTTAGCAGAGTCTGGCTCTCCCAGCCCTGTGTTTGTTAGTGGAAAGGATTAATGCATGTGCACACACATACACATACACAGGTCAACTAAGGTTTTTCCAACTTGAGCCATAAGACGATGCCTCCTTGTGGTTTCTATTTATGACTCCAGAGAAATTAAGAAGTTAGTGTGGCCTCACCTCTCTCCTTTCCTTCAAAGCCAAGGGATCATCCTACTTGATCATCAAGAGATCATCCTACTTGATGATCTCTGCTTTGCTCCCTTCATCATCACCCCTGCAGCCACTTGGGCTAAAGGCAGATCCCTGATCCCTATAAACTGAGGCAGAGAGCAAAGAAGAAATGAGAAGTGGCAGGAAGGGCTGAGCAACAGGGGTGGTGGTCCATGCTGCTTCTTTATCCTGCCTGTCCCAAGAGCATGGGATAGGCTACCTACACAAACTCCAGCAAGGCATTGTACCTCCCTGCCCCCGGGTTCTGCTGAGTGGAAAGATGCTGCCTCTTGAGTGGCAATAAGGATTAAATACTCCAATACACATAGCATGCTCAGAACAGTGGCCAGTGCAT
Source organism: Ovis canadensis (assembly GCF_042477335.2). NCBI lineage: Eukaryota > Metazoa > Chordata > Mammalia > Artiodactyla > Bovidae > Ovis > Ovis canadensis. Next base: position 192,593,446 of record NC_091246.1, on the reverse strand, counting down.
GGTAGGCTCACAATAAACCAGCTCTGAAGTACTGAGGCCAAAAATTCAGTTTCTCTGCACTGGTGCCCAGTCAAAACTCAAGAGTTTTGGGTGAAGTAGAAAAGAATAGTTTTATTACTTTGCCAGGCAAAGAGGAACACAGCAGGCTCCTGCCCTAAAAAACTGTGTCCCAACCCAGGAAGACTTGGTAAGGAGTTTTATAGGATGAACCTATAGTTCATTGTCAGGAGCCGCGTTAGGCATTACTGACAAAATGGAGGCACGGCCCCAACCCCCCCCCCCCTTTGTCCCACAGGCATGGACCCGGGATGAAGGAGTTAGGCCTTTTGATTCTGACTTGTTTTTTCCTTTCCTTGGCTGAGTTGACTGAAAAGGAATGTTAAGGTGCTTATTGTTCTTGAAAGGAGCATGAGAAGGCACAAAGCCTTCTGCAGCTGTGCTCAGAAAATAATTCATAAAGTTAGTCATTGACATTTGTTCAAGAACTTTTACAAAAGAGTGTTCCAGGCTGAGCACATAGGCCGCAGCTTGAGACCATGGGAGGGATTGCTATCTGAAGCCTATTTGTGAAGAAAATGTTTATAGCAAAGGAATTTACTGAATTTAGGGCTTAGAAATAATTCAAATAGTTAGAAGTTGAAGATTTAAGGAATGTTGTAATGTTAGCATATTTTACTATAGCTTATAGAGGTTAGGAATTTTAGAGATACTATAACTAGAAAACTTTTTAAGAGATAGTGAGCTCAGGATGTTAGGGACAAACAGGATTTAGAAAGATAAGAAATAAACTGAGGAATGTAGCATGAGTTACAATGTAATCACAAGTTAAGTATAGGACACATAAGAAGTAGATAATAGATGGTAAAGCTGATTCCAAGAGAATTCCTGAAGCAAGACCTCTGTTTGAAGAGCAACAATGACTTATGGAGATAATAAGTCTGGGTGAGGGGGAACTGAAAATGTCAAACCTCTGACCTAATGCTTTTGTAAAAGTATAAAGAAAATCTTAAACTTGAAATAAATAGGCAATCCAACAAAACTGAAAGGCTGTCTCGTTACTCGCCGACACCATTCCTCCCTTCAGGTTGAATCCCTGGCTGCTGGAGCTGGACTCTGGCAGTTCTTGAATCCTATAGTTTTATAGGGTGGTTCAAGGGCAGGGTTGCTAATAAGGATCAGGGTGTTTGCAGGGCCTGTGGTTTTCAAATTGATCAAACTGTGACCTTCTCTGGAATGAAGAATGCTAACATCTTCCTTTTGTCAGTGGTTTTAGTTCTATTAAAAAAAAAAAAACCTCAAAGATACTGTTATATGTACTGCTTGAGATGGAACTAGGACCCTGCCCCTAGCCCGTACTATTTTATCTTGACTGCTCCTCCCTATCCTCTGCATCCCCTCCTTTCCCTGATTAGCACCTGCTTGAAAAGCTTCCATACACAGGAGCCCCACAGGGTCCTACTCAGCTTCCGCATTATCAGAGATAGGACAAGGAACAAGAGTGGAAGGGTGGCCTACACACACAGAGAGGAGAATCCCAGAGAAGGTGGCACCCTATGACCAGGTAGAGACATTCCAAACCAAAGAATCCCCCTCAATCTATGGGAGAAAAGATGGGCTTGGGGTGGCCTGTGAACACTGGGTCCCATACATGTGCACACAGATGCCCTCTGCACGGAGATTCAGGCCCTCCCAACACCGTCTCCAGCCCAGACTTTCAGGAGCGCAGCCAGTGAACATGTGGTTTCTGAGAATACAAAGTCTGTCCTCTGTCCTTTAAGAAGTAACAGATTCCAGCCTTGTAGATCCCAACAGATACTATTAGCCAGGTTCTGCCTCCATATGGGGATTAATCCACTGACTACACTGTTGCCTGAGCACAGACCATAGGCCTCCTGATGGGGAAATATATATGCACATATCAATCAATAAATCTGTATATATATTCAGAGAAGGCAATGGCACCCCACTCCAGTACTCTTGCCTGGAAAATCCCATGGATGGAGGAGCCTGATGGGCTGCAGTCCGTGGGGTCGCTAAGAGTCAGACACGACAGAGCGAATTCACTTTCACTTTTCACTTTCATGCACTGGGGAAGGAAATGGCAACCCACTCCAGTATTCTTGCCTGGAGAATCCCAGCGACAGGGGAGCCTGGCGGGCTGCCATCTATGGGGTCACACAGAGTTGGACACGACTGAAGCAACTTAGCAGCAGTATATATATTACATGTGTATCTACACATATATACATCTGTACATTATGTGTGTATATATACATATATATGTATTATATATAGATACACATATACACAGTCAGATATTATATTTTATCAAACAATGATCAACAGATATTTGAACAAAACCTGGATGAAGGGAAGGGTCCAGCCATCCACAGATCTGGGCTTCTCTCTCTCTTACATCCTTTCTACATGCTTCTCTCTTCAACAGAACAAAATTTTAGCTGTCAGTCCTTGCTCACTCTCAACCTCTGTACTCTACTTTCTCTGTATCTGGGTATACTTTATCCTCCCCTTCTTTCCCTTCCCACTCAGGCTCTGCAGTTCAAGTTTAAAGAGATGTGACCAGCCTCAGTGATTGGCCCAAGTTTTCTTGCTATTTGGATCTTGTGTCCCAAGGAAACTCAGTTGCTTTGGGGAAAGTATTTGTTTTGCCTTTGGTGGTCTCCCAAATATCTTTGGCGCTGGGACCCCACCTTGCTTTCTACATCCCTTTCCTGGAGATGCCAGTCTTGACTGGAACCCTGTGACAGCTGGCCCTCACTGCCTGTGTCTCCAAGGGCACACTCTTTCCCTTCTCTACACACCCTCAAAACCAAACCTTACATCTATTTTAGCCTAGGGCTATGGCTTTCATAACAAAATATCATAGACTGGATGACTTATAAACAGCAAAAAATGTGTTTCTCGTGGCTCTGGAGCCCTGAAGTCTGAGATCAGAACACCAGCATGATGGGATCTGGTGAGAGCCCTGTCCTTAACTTGTAGTTGGCTGCCTCTGGGCTATATGTTGACAAAGAGGAGAAAGAGAAGGAGAGGTCTTTCTCTTCTTATAAGGACACTTATTACCTCCATAAAGACCTTATCTTCAAATGTAATCACAATGAGGGCTTAGGGCTTCAACATATGAATTTTGGGGGAGACACAAACATTCAGCCTGTAATGACATCTAACACCAATTCTTTCACCAAAATGCCCAAATCTGCCTTCACTCGATCCACTCAGTCCAATACCTCCACCCACCTCCATGCCCTGATCTGTCTCATGCATGATCAGCATCTTGCCCAGCAGGAAACATGATGGAGGCCACCTGTCTAAGGAAACAGCTGATGAAGTGTTGATCTCTAGTTACACCCCTGACTTTTGACCACTGGTTCCCCTTGACTTCTGATTCCTAGGGCTCTCGCACACCTGGTTGCAGCCTGACATTTGGCCTTTGAGTCTCACCTGCATCCTTGGCTTTGATCTTTCAATCCTCACTGGACCTCAGTATCCCCAGTTCTGCTACCTGTGACCCCTGCCAGCCTCCTAATTACCCATGGTCTCACTGAGACAACACTCCTGGATGGCCCTTCCCCCTGTGTTTCTTCCCAGAGCAGCCACTCCATTGTCCTGTCACAGCATCACATCTGCCACAGGTGTCCCTGTGGAGGAGTATTATACAGCTTCACAAAGAGGCTGGGGCCAGGCCAAGATGAGGGGGTAGGTGAGCCCTGCAAGAAATTTATAAATAGAATGTTCCTGCCTTCAATTATCATCATCTAGCACATCATCAAAGACTATTTCTGGAAAACCCACTCTGAGCCAATTGAAGGTTTCAGCTCTCATCTCAGGATTACTGCATGGCCATCATCTACAAGAAAAGAAACAAGCCAAAAAAAAAAAAAAAACATGCAAAGGCAGAGTTTAAGAGTCATCTGCAGCACTTGCCCTGGCAGGTGAGGCAGTGCCCACTGAGGGTACCAATATCCCTAAGTCACAGCTGAAAATAACCAAGAGAAAGGGAGAAAGAGAGCACTCATCAGCCATCGCAGACCGTATTTCTCTCCTTCGCAGCTCACTCTGCTCCCTCTGCAACCATGTCTGACAAACCCAATGTGGCTGAGATTGAGAAGTCCGATAAATCGAAATTGAAGAAAACAGAAACGCAAGAGAAAAATCCACTGCCTTCAAAAGAAACTATTGAACGGGAGAAGAAAGCAGGCAAGTCGTAATGAAGCATGTGCTGCCAGTATGCGCTGCACATTCCACAAGCAATGCCTTCTTCTTTTACTTCTTTTAGCTGTTTAGCTTTGTTAAGAGACAAAGAGGTCAGATCAAGTTTACATGACTGTGCCATCCTTTTACACATAAAAGAAAGGAGAACTGCTAACAATGTGTAGGCCACAGCCTGCCTCTTTCATCTGCCTGTCTGACTGGAAGGAAAAAAATTGTTGGTGAAGAAAGGAGTTGGGTAGGACGACTGTGAACTCTAGATTAAAAAGCAAACTGGTCCAAGATGTCCTGTGGGCTGTGAAGTGCAGTTTAGGGTGTCATTTCCTTTTTGTTACAATGTTTTCAATACTGCAATGCACATATTTTTAACACAAATAAAAAGCTTTAAAATGTTTCAAAAAGGGGGGGGGGCGAGAAACTGAGAAGATAATAGTGAAGAGAAGAAAAAGGAAGACAAAGAAAATAGGGAGAAAAAATATTAATAGGTGGCAACACCTGGTGAACCTTGGGCTGATTCACCTTCATACAAATGAGACAGAATCAAATTGTCAGGATGTCAAGATTTTTACTTAGGAATCAACCAGTTCCATATACCAAGAAGTAGATTTACATCAACCTACAGGTGGTCAACCAGTTAGACACAAGTGCTCAAGAGATGTTAATAGCAGCCAACATTTGTTTAGCTTGACATGGGCAGTCACTGTGCTAAATGCATCATGTGTATTTTTTTTTAACCCTCATGAAAATTTAGGAAACAAGAACTATGATTACTTCTCTCCTTACACATGGGGAAACATGTTTATCTATTTCCTGGCCATGAGGAAATATCCTGCCATGATCATCCCACTACAAGAAGAAAGAAAAAATTCTACTGACTCAAGGGCCAGTTGTTAACCATTACATTTATTTCTAAGTCAGGCTCTGAATATGATCATTTAGCAGAACACAGGTAAAATTGGGGAAGGAAGATTTAAATGTGTAAAAACAAAGTGGCCACAGCAAATGCTGAGAGACATTGGTGGATTTAGCACATTCCAAGTTGAAATTCTGATCTTTATTCCTCAGCAGTCAAGTTCAAAATTCAAATTCCTGGCACCTTCTTTGACTGTAAAAAGGTTCACTTTCTTCAGAACCAGAGGATTCATACTGGAATGTCATTTCAAAAGCACTGTTTTTTCCATCTCAAGAGGATGGTAAAGATACTCATTCGGGTGTTAGCTTTTTGAGATAATCAATGTCATTGTGAAAATAAAATGAAACTGAAAGTGTTAGTCTCTCAGTCCAACTCTTTGTGACCCTACAAACTGTAGCCCACCAGGCTCCTCTGTCCATGGGATTCTCCAGCAAGAACACTGGAGTGAGTAGCCATTCCCATCTTCAGGGGATCTTCCCAACCTAGGGATTGAACCCAAGTCTCCTGCATTGCAGGCAGATTCTTTACCATCTGAGCCATCAAGGAAGCCCAATTGTGAAAACAAAGTGTTTCCAATTTTTGGCTTCCATGGAGCCATTACTGGGATATGGAAAATTGTCTGTTGGCAAAAATCTGTGGTCTGAGGGGTCTTTGGATACTTTTTTATCTCCTCTGTGGTTGGAGCTCCAGTTCCTCTGGTCTTTTACCTTGTAGGAGCTGCAAATCCTCTGAGAAATAAATTCAGGGCGGTCACTCACATCTTGTGGATTTGACTTTGTGACAGCAGTGAAAGAGAGCTAACTGACCATGCAGCCCAGGAGGAAAGCCAGAGAGAACGGCGTTTATGGGATCCTGGTTGCAGAGGGTCATAAATCTCCTAGGCTTCTCAGACAGAATTCCAAAGAGGCTCCAGACCCGCACTGTCCACCACGATTACCATGGCCATGTGTCCAGTGAGCACTCACAGTGTGGTCGGTCCATATGAAGAGATGCTGTCAGTGTGAAATACACATCAGATTTCTAAGACTAAAGATGAAGAATTAATTAGCACATTAATAATAAGTTTAGTCATTACTTGATAAGTTAAATAAAATATTTTATTAGAATTGAATGTTTCTCTTTTTTTAATGTAACTTCTATAAAATTTTCAATTATATATGTGCCTCACATTCTGTTTCTGTTGGGCAATTCTGCTCCGGACATTCACACCACTGAAAAGATCCTACAACTAACTCAGACCGCAACCAACCAATGTATGCCAAAATTATACTACTTACAAACCAACTATCTATGAAAACAACCTGATGACTAGCAGAAAAGATTTTCCACAATTAAAGACACAATGAGATGTGTGGGAGGACAGAGATATAGCATATCTGGATTCACACTCTTGATTCAGCAACCTTCATAAGGAGGAACATTACAATCTCAGAGGTCCTCCCCAAGGAGTGAGAATTCTGAGCCCACGTGGGTTCCCCAGTCCTACTCTAGAAAGAGGAGCCCCGAGAACATCTAGCTTTCAAAACCATCAGGGCTTATGTTCAAGAGAACTGGAGGACAACAGGAAACACAGAATCTCTGCTCACAAAGGGTGCGTGCAAAATCTCACCCATTCTGAGTCCCAGTGCAGAGGCAGTTTGAAAGTAGCCTGGGTCTTACACTTATTGATCTTGAAGAGCCTCCCGGAGAGGCAGGAGGCAACTGAGACTTACCCCAAGGAACACTGAGGTTGGCAACAGCCATCTAGGGATATTCACTCTACCATGAAACACCAGCACTGGCAAACACCATCTTGGAAGCTTTTCTTTAGCCTATTAGTGTTGCAGACCCAGCTTTATTCTCCAGTGGACCAGCACCAGCCCCAGGACATCCTGAGCTACACAGCCAACCATGTAGGAAGCATACCCTGCCCTCCAGTGGCCCACAGCCATTACACAGGCATGATCTCACAGACAACCAGGCCAGGAGCCAGCCCTGCCTACCAACACATTCACTGAAGTCAGCCTGCCACAAGAGAAGGACCCTCACAGCCAACATGGAGGCACCCCTAGAGAATATACTCTGGTGACCAGAGAGGGTCATGCTGCTGGGCCTCATCAGACATCTATATAAGGCCACTTCTCCAAGACTAGGAAACATAACTAACCTACCTAACACATAAAGATAAACACAGAGTTGGACAAAATGTAGAGACAGGAGGACTATGTTCCAAACAAAGAAATGGGACATAACTTCAGAAAAAAGAACTAAACAGAACTTCCCTGGCGGTCCAGTGGCTCTGTGTTCTTAATGCAGCGGGTCATCGTTTGATCTCTGGTCAGGGAGCTAGACCCCACTTGCCACAACTAAAGATCCAGTATGCCACAATGAAGATGGAAGATCCTATACACCACAACCAAAACCTAGTGCAGCTAACTAAATAAATAAAAATTAAAGTAAAATAAAATATACTATTAGAAGAAGAATTAAACAAAGTAGAGTTAAGCCATCTAAAGAGTTCAAGGTAATAATTAAAAAGATGTTCACCAAACTTGGGGAAAGGATGGATGAATACAGTGAAAATTCTTAGAGGAAATGCTTTCAGCTTTTTACCAGAGTATGATGTTAGCTGTGGGTATGTCATATATGACTTTTATAATGTCAAGATATGCTCCCTCTATACCAACATTGTTGAGAGTTTTTATCATGAATGGATTTGAATTTCATCAGACCTTTCTGCATCTGTTGAGAAGATTATGTAATTTTTTATTCTTCAATTTGTTAATGTGCTATCACATTGATTGACTTGCAGATGTTAAACCATCCTTGCATCCCTAAGCCATCTCCATCTTGAGAAAGAACAAAGCTAGAAATATAACACTTCCTGACTTCAAAGTATTATACAAAGTTACAGTAATCAAAACACTATGGTTTTGGCACAAAGAGACACATTGATCAATGGAATAAGATAAAGCACAGAAATAAACTCACACTTATATGGTCAGCAATTCTATGACAAAGGAGGCAGGAATATACAAGAGGGAAAAGACAGCCTCTTCAGTAAATGATATGGAAAAGCAAAAGAGCTGCATGCAAAATAATCAAATCAAACTGCTTTCACCATATGCAAAAATAAGCTCAAAATGGATCAGACTTAAATGTATGACCTGAAACCATAAAATTCCTCTAGAAGAAGAAATATAGCATTACATTCTTTGACATATGCCTTAGCAATATTTTTCTGGATCTTTCTCTTCGGGCAAGGGAAATAAAAGCAAAAATAAACAAATAAGACTAAATCTATCTAAAAGCTTTTGCACACCAAAATGAAATGGCAGCTTACTGAAAGGGAAAAGATATTTATAAATGATATATTCAAAAAGCAGAGACATTACTTTGCCAACTAAGGTCCGTCTAGTCAAAGCTATTACTTTGCCTTAGTCGGCAAAGTAATGTCTCTGCTTTTCAATATGCTATCTAGGTTGGTCATAACTTTTCTTCCAAGGAGTAAGCGTCTTTTAATTTCATGGTTGCAGTCACCATCTGCAGTGAGTTTGGAGCCCAAAAAAATAAAGTGCGACACTGTTTCCACTGTTTCCCCATCTACTTCCCATGAAGTGATGGGACCAGATGCCATGATCTTCGTTTTCTGAATGTTGAGCTTTAAGCCAACTTTTTCACTCTCCTCTTTCACTTTCATCAAGAGGCTTTTTAGTTCTTCTTTCTGCCATAAGGGTGCTGTCTTCTGCATATCTGAGGTTATTGATATTTCTCCTGGAAATCTTGACTCCAGCTTGTGTTTCTTCCAGTCCACCGTTTCTCATGATGTACTCTGCATAGAAGTTAAATAAGCAGGGTCACAATATACAGCCTTGACGTACTCCTTTTCCTATTTGGAACCAGTCTGTTGTTCCATGTCCAGTTCTAACTGTTGCTTCCTGACCTGCATACAGATTTCTCAAGGGGCAGGTCAGGTGGTCTGGTATTCCCATCTCTCTCGGAATTTTCCACAGTTTATTGTGATCCACACAGTCAAAGGCTTTGGCATAGTCAATAAAGCAGAAATAGAGTTTTTTCTGGAACTCTCTTGCTTTTTCCATGATCCAGCAGATGTTGGCAATTTGATCTCTGGTTCCTCTGCCTTTTCTAAAACCAGCTTGAACATCTGGGAGTTCACGGTTCACGTATTGCTGAAGCCTGGCTTGGAGAATTTTGAGCATTACTTTACTAGCATGTGAGATGAGTGCAATTGTCTGGTAGTTTGATCATTCTTTGACATCACCTTTCTTTGGGATTGGAATGAAAACTGATCTTTTCCAGTCCTGTGGCCACTGCTGAGTTTTCCAAATTTGCTGGCATATTGAGTGCAGCACTTTCACAGCATCATCTTTCAGGATTTGAAACAGCTCAACTGGAATTCCATCACCTCCACTTGCTTTGTTCGTAGTGATGCTTTCTAAGGCCCACTTGACTTCACATTCCAGGATGTCTGGCTCTAGGTGAATGATCACACCATTTTGATTATCTTGGTTGTGAAGATCTTTTTTGTACAGTTCTGTGTATTCTGCCACCTCTTCTTAATATCTTCTGCTTCTGTTAGTCTATACCATTTCTGTCCTTTATCAAGGCCATCTTTGCATGAAATGTTCCCTTGGTATCTCTAATTTTCTTGAAGAGATCTCTAGTCTTTCCCCTTCTCTTCTTTTCACAGCTATTTGTAAGGCTTCCCCAGACAGCCATTTTGCTTTTTTGCATTTCTTTTCCACAGGGATGGTCTTGATCCCTGTCTCCTGTACCATATGATCCAACAATTTCACTTTTGGGTATTTACATGAAGAAAACAAAGACACTAATTAAAAACATATATATGCATATCAATATTTATTGCAGTCTTATTTACAACAGTAGCCAAGATATGCATGTGTGTTCAGTTGCGTCTGACTCTTTGAAACCTTATGGGCTGTAGCCCTCCCAGGCTCCTCTGTCCATGGGATTACCCAGGCAAGAATACTGGAAGGGGTTGCCATTTCCTCCTCCAAGGGATGTTCCCCACCCAGAGATCAAACTGGAGTCTCCTGCATCTCCTACACTGGCAGGTCAATTCTTTACCACTGAGCCAAAGCCAAGATATAGAAAGAACCTAAGTGTCTGCCTGGTAAAGAATTTGTGGTATGCCTACAATGGAATATTAGCCATAAAAAATGAAACCTTCCATTTGCTACAACATGGGTGACTCTAAAGGGTATTATGCTAAGTGAAGGAAATCAGACAAACAACGAAGGATCTCACTTCTATGTGGAATCTAAAAGATAAAACAATCAAAATGAAACAAAATAAAAACATACAGGTACAAAGGACAAACAAGTAGAGAGAGGTATGTGAAAAAGGTGAAGGGGATTAACAGGTACAAACCTCTAGTCATACAATAAATAAGCTGCAGGGATGTAACATACAGTGTAAGGGATACGGTTCATAATATGGCAATAACTTTGCATGGAGACAGATGATTACTAGGCTTATGGTGATCACTTCATAATGTGTGCAAATGTCAGATCACTATGTAGTACACCTGAAATTAATATAATATTGTATATCAAGTATATTTCCACTTATTTATTTTACTGTTATTTTTTTATGTGAACCATTTTTTAAATCTTTATTGAATTTGTTGCAATATTGCTTCTGTTCTATGTTTTGGTTTTTTGGCCATGAGGCATGTGGGATCCTTGCTGCCCAACCCGGGACTGAACTCGTACCCCCTGCAATGGAAGGCAAAGTCCCAACCACTGGACTGCCAGGGAAGTCCCAGTATATTTCCATTTTAAAAAATAACTGTGTGAATAGCTCTGATTGGTTGAACATGGGAAGCCCCCACTCTTCACCCCAATCCTGCGTCTTTCTACTCTTCTAATTCTCTTTATTTTATTAAAATCATATGTTAAAGGTTTACACATCATTTGTTTTTCATCATCAGTGATGATAGAACGAATGCTTTTTAAAAATGTAACTGTATTCAATGTACACAAAATTTGAATCTATTTTCTTCAAATATGTCAGTGAAAATTTTAACTTATTGTTCCTAAATTTCCCAAGAAGTTCTTTTTCTTCAAAAATAGGTAAAATTATCTACTGAAGCTAGGGCAACATAAGAAGTAACAAATACCAAATTTTAAAATCAAACGTACTTAAATCTTTTTTTAATTTTTTCAAAATTTAATTTAAAATTTTTAATGATTCATTTATATATAAAATTGTTTGTGATTCTGGTATTCACTATCTATATAAATGCCAAAGTAGAGTATTGTGTTTTGCAGTATTATATCTAGACATGCATACAATATTGCAAAATGATCATCAGCCATCGCATGCAATGTTTGTGAACACTGGACTAATTGGTGAGTCCTTCTAATTGGAACGCGAAAAGAAGAGAGAAAATGGGTGTCAACACTATTGGAAAATGACACTGTTTTGTAAGACTGTAGTATTCACATGTTCTGAGAGAGAGAATTTGACAATTTAATTAGTCTGTCTTCAAGAGAAAATTTGACAACTTAATTACCTTTTCTTTTCCTTTACCAAGTGCTTCTGCAACTCAAACCCTCCTTGTGTCCCAAAACAGTGTTAATCTCCAAAATATGCAACGACTCAGGCTACAGACCAGCATCACCTTCCAACATGGTCTACTGTTATGCTGAGGATGGAGAATCAAAGTTTCTGAGGGGGTGTTTCCCTGGTGCCTGAATGGCTTTAGCCAGGAGACTGGATGGAGGGAGGGAAGTAGGGAGGAAGGGAGAGAGAGGGAGAGATAAAGCTACCAGAGCTGAACAGACAAAGGTGAGTAGGGAGGTTAGAGTACATGGGTCTATTTGAATAACAAGGAGAATGGAAACTAATAAATAAAAATCAACATTCCCCTTATTAATTCCAGCTACTCGTTTTTCTCTGAATTTGACTGACACCCTGTCCTTGGGATGTTAAATGATGCTAGTATGAGAAAGCAGATAGTCTTCATGAAGCAGAAATAAGTCACAGGCGAAATCTTGGATCCATATGGGAACTTCTGTGAACACAGACTTTGACAAGTCTTCTTGGTGTTCTTCCTTTTCCAATGATGACTGAGTTTGCTCACTGCAACTCCTGGTGTTTGGTGTACCACCCGTCGGCTTTCTAATCTTTGTTAATTCTATCGCCACAGCAGTTATGAACCATCTGGTACATCCTTCCATTTTCACATGTTACTTACAGATGGCAATTACCCAAGTTAATGTGGCCATTTGAATGGCCAGCTCCTCACTCATTTCCAAGACACAGTTGTAGGGATGACATCATGTGAATATTCCATCAAGGCATTTTAACCCCATCTCCTGCTTTTCCATTTGCAACCCTCCATTTCCAGGGCTGGGGCTCACTGCTCCACGGCAGAAGGTGGCCAGGCCACAAACTCTTTAACAAAACCATAGGCTTAGAACTCAGGCATTGCAAAAAAGACAAGAAAGGATTTGCTACATGTCTTTTTTTCAATTACATTTTATTGGAGTATAGTTGCGTCAGCTACAAATTGGCACTTGCCATCTACCTCTACAGGATTAAAACATGTGCTGCTGCAGCTGTTGATCTTCAACACCCTCTAAGAAGAATTCAGGGTGGAGAGCAGAAGTGAGGTACTCTGTGCTCAAGGGGAGCAGAGTGGGTGGGAAAGGACCTGGCAGAACAGGTCTCCAGATAGTTAGATATTAGTTAGATATTTTCAGGAGCCGATTTCATGAGCCCAATTCTTGTATCTCCCCATATCTAGAAAAACACTAAAAGCATTCATGATAATGACTGTTCCAAGACTGGTAAAAACCTTCTGGAAAAATATGTACCTGATTTCATGTATTTCCCTTTCACCAAAATCACATATCCTTCCCCCACTGCCTCTTTGGATCAGATTCTCAGAGCCAACTGAGGTACTGTCTCTCAGGCAAAGGTCCTCATTTTGCCCCAAATAAAATTTAACTCACAACCCTCATGTTGTACATTTTTTTAAGCTGAAAGTTGATTTACATTCTTGAGTTAGTTTCCCATGTACAGCAAAGTGAATCAGTTATACATATACAGATATCCATTCTTATTTAGATTCTATTTCCATATAAGTCATCACAGAGTATTGAGTAAGGTTCCCTGTGCTATACAGTAGGTCCTTAGTAGTTATTTATTTTATACATAGTTACGTGTATATGTCAATCCCTATCTCCCAACTCATCTCACACCCGCTTTCCCCCTTGATAACCATAAGTGTGATTTCTACATCTGTGAGTCTATTTCTGTTTGGTAAATAGGTTCATTTTTACCTATTTACAAATAGCTTTTTTAGATTTCAATTATAAGTGATATCATGTGATATTTGTCTTTCTGACTTACTTTACTCACAATGACAGTCTCTAAGTCCATCCTCATTGCTGCAAATGGCATTGTTTTGTTCTTTTTTGTGTCTGAGTACATTTCTTTAGAATCTCTCTGATACGTTAGAAGCCAGGCCTGGGTAGGAGATCCGATCAGAAAAGGAAGGAAAATCCCCACTTCTGGCCCAGGGAATCCGGGGGAGAGGAGGCTTCTGGCAGGTGATGGGAGTAGAAGGAGAGTGGGTGTCAGACGAGAGGCAGGAATCCAACATGACTCCCTTCACCCGAGGATAGCAGATGCCACCGTGGAGAGGAGGTCGGAGGGGAGAAAGGTGGGGATTAAAAGGCTAACGTTTTTTCCTTAAAGGTTTGAATATGTTGGGACTCCCTGGTGGTCCAGTAGTTAGGACTCCACACTTCCACCGCAGGGTGCTAGGACTCAACCTCTGGTCAAGGAATGAGTACCTCACATGCCACAGGGCAGCAAAAAATGTTGCTAATCATAATAATAAAATAAGCTTGAAATGCACCCCAAATTTTTTTAACATGTTACCTAACAAATTAATCAGGCCACACTATTTTAAACCTAGAAGGACTTAAAGTTAATTTAAAGGAACACTGCATTTATGGACAGCATAAGGAAACTCTACTTTCTCTAGACGCCTGAGTATATTTGCAGTCTGCAACCTACAGCCACTTTGGTCAATTCAGATTTTCTCCACTAACGTTGAATCCATATAAATTTAGATATATAAAATTGATGCCTCCATCAGAGGGACAAATAATTAACTGGGTTCATCTTACAGAGTAAATCAAACTATGAGAGAAATATTTACCTATTTAAGAGAATAAAACTATTAAACATCTCCCAATCACAATTTACCTACAAAAAAGGTATTTTAGCTCAAGAAGTAGGGTGTGATGCTTAGGCCAGTGTTTGATATGCTAATTATATCAGTCATCTAGTATGAATTTATTATTAATGTCAGCTAACATTTACCAAGACTTTATTATGGGCGGCCAACATGCTGAACACTTACATTAGCTCCAGACTGTGAAGGATGTTATTACTCCCTTTCATAAAGGGGAGACTAGAGGAAACAGTGGAAGCATTTGTTCCACTTATTGAACTCACTGTAGAAAATTTTTACACTCTATAGGGTTGTCACTAGCCAGCAAAACAATCAAATCTGTGTGATAACAAGGGACATTTTATTTCTTTTTTTTTAATGAAGTATAGTTGATTTACAATCTTGTGTTTATGTCTGCAGTACAGCAAAGTGATTCAGTTATATATATATTTATATATATATATACACACATTCCTTTTCATATTCTTTTCCATATGGTTTTTCATAAGGCTGTTGAATATAGTTCCCTGTGCAGTAGGGAACAGTAGGGCCTTGTTGTTTATCCTTTCTCTACATAATAGTTTGCATCCACCAATCTTAACCCACCCCCTCCCCTCCTCCCACCCCTTGGCAACCACAGTCTGTTCTCTACGTCTGTAAGTCTGTCTCTGTTTTGCCGTTGGGTTCATGTGTGCCATATTTTAGATTCCACATATAACTGATGCCATATGGTATTTGCCTTTCTCTATCTGACTTACTACACTTGGTATGATCATCTCTAGGTCCATCCATGTTGCTACAAATGCCATTGTTTCATTCTTTTTATGGCTGAGTAGTATTCCATTGTATATATGTACCATCTTCTTTATCCATTCATCTGTCAATGGACATTTAGGTTATTTCCATGTCTTGGCTACTGTGAATAGTGCTGCTATGAAAATAAAGGTGCCATATCCTTTTAGATGAGAGTTTTGTCTGGATACATGCTCAGGAGTAGAATTGCTGAATTACATGGTAGTTCAATTTTTAGTTTTCTGAGGAACCTCCATACTGTTTTCCATAGTGGCTGCACCAACTTCCATTTCCACCAACAGTGTGGTTCACAAAGGACGTTTTTTAATGGAACTCAACAGTATGAGGGTCTTTTATTTGGGAAATGAAAATATCACAGGAATAATTTTTGGATACACAACCTAAAAGAGTTTATTTTCTTTTTGTTTCTGGGATTTTTTTCCCCTTTATTTATTTATTTCAGTTCCTTTGTTTGTCTTCTTGAAGGAATTTGTTTTAAGACATTCTCTCCCATTGCTAAGATGCAACTCCCTCTGATATAGAGATAAATGAGGTGGGGGGCTTAACCCCCTCTTAGTGATACCAGAAACTGGATTTGCCAAAACTTTATCACAGGCCAAGGTTACAGACAGTACTGAGCACTTTTCTTGACTAGAAGGAAGAGAAAAACTCTTCCTTCAGTAAGAAAATACATTTTTTGTTTATCCTAAAATCTTGACTGAAAACTTCCAAAAGGCTGCCCCAGGGGAATCCCCACTGCACTGCCTCCCTACCTACACATAGGTAGCAGGGCCTGGAGGGGAAGGAAGGTTTCATCCAGTTTTATTCACCCCTGAGAGTAGACTGGAACTTGAACTTTGATCAGGCAAATCTGGCCATACCATCTATGTGATCTCTGAGTTTCAGCTACCTTAGTTATCAAAAAGGACGTAATAAGAATATCACAGGTTTGTATGCTGATTATATTAATATCGATAAATGTAGATTAAGTTCTTAACATCATATCTGTGTTGAACACTCAGTGAATAGTGGCTATCACTATTTTACTGTGAATAATCACTTCTCAAGTAAAAACAGGGGCTGCACCAAATACTGGCTTAAGTACCACTCACATGGGAATAATCCTGACATAGGGAATTTCCCCTTGACTTTCACACTAAAAGACTGAATGGCACTGAGAAAACCATAATTGAAAAAGACACGTACCACAATGTTCATTGCAGCACTATTTACAACAGCTAGAACATGGACGCAACACAGATGTGTACCAGCAGATGAATGGATAAAGAAGCTGTGCTATGTATATATGGGCTTCCCTGGTAGCTCAGACAGTGAAGAGTCTGGCTGCAGTGCAGGAGACCCGGGTTCAATCCCTGGGCCGGGAAGATCCACTGGAGAAGGAAATGGCAACCCTCTCCAGTATTCTTGCCTGGAAAATCCCACGCACAAAGGAGCCTGTCAGACTACAGCCCATGGGGTCGCAAAGAGTTGGACACGACTAAGAGACTTTTCACTTCATAGATGTGTGTGTGTGTGTGTGTGTGTGTGTGTGTGTGTGTGTGTGTGTGTGGAGTATAACTCAGGCATAAAAAGGAAAAGGAATAAATTTGGTCAGTGCTAATGAGGTGGATGAAACTAGAGCGCATTAGAAAGAAGTACTGAAGAGAAAAATAAATATCATATTTTAACACATATGTATGGGATCTAGAAAGATGATACTGATGATCCCATTTGCAGCGTAGCAAAGGAGATACAGACATAAAGAACAACTTATGGACACAGGATGGGGAGGGTGAGGGGGGAGAGGGTGGGACGAATGGAGAGAGTAGCATGGAAATACATATGCTACCATATGTAAAATAAATAAATTCCAATGAGAATTTGCTGTATGACTCAGGGAACTCAAACCAGGGCTCTATGACAACCTAGAGGGTTGGGATGGGGTGGAAGGTGGGAGGCAGGTTCAAGAGGGAAGAGACATGTGTGTACCTATGGCAGATTCATATTGCTGTGTGGCAGAAACCAACACAATATTGTAAATCAATTATCCTTCAATTAAAAATATTTGTTTGAAAAAGGCTGAAAGGCAAGAAGATCCTTTTAAAAGCCCTTCATTGACAGAGGGTAGATCAATTTGTTCAGGTCCGTTCTAGAGACAGGCCAGCTCCTAGTAATTTAAGGAGAAATTCGATATTGTGTCTCAGCCCAAGTAAAAAAGATAATGCCACTCCATTTTTTAAGGGAAATTTGAAAACATCCATAGGGAGCTCCCAACTTCCAATTCTGTATTTAAGAACTGAGCTGATTAGAGGGTTTAGCTATTAAGAAATTATACAAACTCCACTATTGATTTTAGAACTTTTTCAGCTCAAAATTAACCTGGTTGTTATGGGAATTATTTTCTTAAGTCACAACAAAATTTTAAGAAGCACATTCATCATCCCAAGGGTGCAACTCTTCACATTTGGATGCATAGCCTAATCTTGATGCTATCTTCCCAGTTTTCTGCTCCTTTTTACACTAATTTCTTTGAAAAAAAATTGCAGCAATACTTCCTCCAAATTCTTCCGTGGTGGGTCTGCCTTCAGACATTCCCATCAGCCTTCCACTAAAGGAGCCCTCTTCTCTCTGGTGTTTGCCTCTCTTTCCCTCTCCTGCCTCCTGAAAGCTCTTTCTTTGCTCTGCTTGTAGGATGTCAGTCCTCCAGTCCCCCTTTCCCCATACATTCTTGGCTTGCTTTGCAGTTTCTCCTCTTCCTCCAGCCTCTCAGAGCTGGAGCACTGGGGGCTCAGTCCTCTTCTCTTCCCTGGGGTCCTTGTCTAGACTCAGGGCTTGAAACAGCCCCTCCAAGCTCCCTCCCCAGACCTGCCCTCTCCCTCAACTCCAGACTCCCCTCTGTAACTCTCTATCAAGCATCTCTACTTGGCTGTGCTATGGACACCTCAAATTCAATACCTGATGCTAAGACCTGATCAGTCCCAGCTCCACCCTTCCAGTTTCCTAGTTAAAAACCCTAGAGTTCTCCTCTCACACTCCCATCCAGTCTGTCCCCAAAACTGTATCATTTATGATTCAAAATATATCCTAGGAATTCCCGTGTGGTCCAGTGATTAGGACTCTGAGCTTTCACTGCTGAAGGCACGGGTTCAGTCCCTGGTAGGGGAACTATGATCCCATAAGCCACACAGCACAGCCCCAAAATAAATAAATGTGAATCTATATCACATCTCCCACCATTTCTACTCACCTCTGACACAATCACGAGGGTCCCATTTGCTTGTCACTCTCATCTATAGAATTGAAGTCATCTGGACAGCAAGGAAAACAAACCAGTCAATCCTAAAGGATATCAACCTTGAATATTCATTGGAAGGGCTGATGCTGAAGCTGAAGCTCTGATACTTCGGCCACCTGATGTGAAGAGCTGACTCACTGGATAAGACCCTGATGCCGGGAAAGATTGAGGACAGGAGGAGAAGGGGGCAACAGAGGATGAGATGATTGAATGGCATCACTGACTCAATGGACCTGAGTTTTAGCAAACTCAGGGAGATAGTGAAGGACAAGAAAGCTTTGTGTGGTGCAGTCCATGGGGTCACAGAGAGTCAGACATGTCTGAGTGACTGAACAATCCCCCTGTTCTCCATGGAACAGGATCATCCAGTGGAAATAGGAGGGGATCACACCTGTAAACTCACATTTTCTACTAGCCACATCCATACAGGGAGAATGAAGTGGCTCGATTAACTTTAATAATATATTTATTTAATTCAATATATATAGCTTCCCTGGTGGCTCCATCAGTAAAGAATCTGCCTGTAATGCAGGAGACCTGAGTTCGACCCCTGGGTTGGAAAGATCCCCTGGAGGAGGGCATGGCAATCCACTCCAGTTTTCTTGCCTGGAGAATCCCATGGACAGAGGAGCCGGGGGGGTACAGTCCATGGGATCACAGAGTCAGACTTGACTAAGCAACTAAGCACAGCATACAACATCTAGCCTCAAGAGCCATCTGCAGGGTACCCAAGTCCTGGATACAGAGGAGACATGGTGATCCCCTGCAACACTGAGATCCAGGAAGACGTGCAGGTGCTGAAGATATCAGCAGACCAATGCCGGTGTCACTGCGGCAGGCTGGTCTGCAAAAAGGTCTGGGAAGCCCTGCAGGATATACACGAGGAAGCGTCCTTGAGGTATTATGGCTGTGGTCTGGTCATCTCTGAGTGTCTGGAAAACTGCCGAATTTTAATTCCACTGGGTAGTGGAATTAACTGAGACTGCTATGCTCTTAGTTAGTTGGTTGGTGAGAAGGGACATGTCACTGGAATAGACATGACAGAAGGTCAGGTACAAGTGGATAACAAGTACATTGAATAACACATGGAAAAATATGGCTTCCAGGCACCCAATGTGACCTTTATTCATGACTACATAGAGAAACTGGAAGAGGCTGGAATCAAGAATGAGCGTTACGATACTGTGATATCCAATTATGTCATTAACCTTCTACCTAATAAACAGCAAGTGCTGCAGGAGATATATTGAATGATAAAGCATGGCGGAGGCTATATTTCAGTGACATCTTTGCTAGTCTTGAATTTCCAGGAAAAATCAGGACGCACAAAGTTTTATGGGGTGAGTGACTAGGTGGTGCTTTGTACTGGAAAGACCTTCCTATCCTTGCCCAAAAAATTGGCTTCTGCCCTCCATGTTTGGTCACTGCCAATTTCATTACAGTTCAAAACAAGGAACTAGAAAACATGATTGGTGACAGATGTTTTGTTTCTGCAACATTTCGCCTCTTCAAATTCCCTAAGACGGGACCAACCAAAACATGCCAAGTTATCTATAATGGAGAAATCAAAGGACACGAAAAAGACTCAATATTTTATGCAAATTTCACATTTAAGAAAGATGAAACTGTTGAAGTGGATGAAGAAACAGCAGCTATCTTGAAGAATTCACAGTTTGCCCATGATTTTCTGATCAGGCCAATTGGAGAGAAACTGCCAACATGTACTGCTTTAGCAGCAAAGGATACAATCACAGATCCATTCAAGGTTGCACAAGGGTCTGACAATACAAAGTCCAGAAGTACCCCTCCTGTTGCTGGCTGCTGTCGCAAAGAAATGCTGCTAAACAACAGCTGACCAGAAGACAGTGGGCAGGAGGTGACAGAATGAGTTACACATGTTTAACCTGCTCTTCTTCATAGCCCATAGACAAGAAAGAACAATGGCAAAAAACTGCATTTCAGATAAAAATAAATGAATTATTTTTACAAAGTAAAAAAAGTCCATATATCTAAAATATTGATATTTCAGTGTGTAATCAAATATAAAAATGATGACGATATTTTAAATTATTTTTTGTACTAAAGAATACAGACTTGGGCTTCCCCCGGTGGCTGAGTAGCAAAGAATCTGCCTGTAATGCAGGAGCCACAGGAAATGCAGGTTTGACCTCTGGGTCGGGAAAATCCCCTGGAAGAGGGCATGGCAACCCACTCCAGTATTCTTGCTTGGAGAATCCCATGGACAGAAGAGCCTGGCAGGTCACAGTCCATGGGGTCGCAAAGAGTCGGTTACGAATGAAGCAACTTAGCAGGAACAGCAGCAGCAGTATTGAATTTGGCCTTTGGGCCCAGTGTGTATTTTACAATTACAATGCACTCAGTTCAAAGTAGCCACAGTTCAGGTTCTTAGTAGCGACAAGGAGTTAGAGGTTATCATACTGGACGGTAAAGCTATAGAATATTATAAACACAGAAAACATCCCTCCCATTTCTCTTCAAGCAAAAGTAGAATTCCTCGCAATGGCTCTCAGGACCCTCTGAGATCACACTGCTCTCACCGTTTAAGCCTCACCTCTTAAGCCTCACCTCTCCTTTGCCTGACTCCAGACATATTGGGCCCCTCAATGGTCCCTGGATGAGCCAGGTACATGTGGCCCCAGGGCCCTTGCAGGGTCCCCTTCACCTGGGGACTTTCCTATCCCATGGTCACTCCTTCATCCCCCTTCAATCTTTTTTTAATTTATTTTATTGGAATATAGTTTATTTACTACGTTGTGTTCATTTCTTCTATACAGCAAAGTGATTAAGTTATACATATATATATTGGGTTGGTCAAAAAGTTCATTTGGGTTTTTTCTTACCATCTTAAGGAAAACCCCAAATGAAGTTTTTGACTAACCCAATACATTCTTTTCCATATTCTTTTCCACTATGGTTTATCGTATAGTTCCCTGTGCTACACAGTAGGAATTTGTTGTTTATTCACTCCTTCAATCTTAACCCAAATGCTACCTTCTCAGTGAGGCTGTCCAGACTGAGGCTTTTTTCAGACTGAAAACCCTCCACTCATCACCCCTACACACCCTCACCATCCTCTATCTTCCTTAGACGGATCTACTTTCTGTTATGTTTTTAACCTCCTAACATGCCATAAAATCACCTCTCTCCCCACACTAGACTGTCATCTCCACGATTACATCGAGGTTTTGTTGTTTTTGTTCACTAATGCCTTCCTAGGGCCTAGAGCACTGCCTGGCAACATGCAATAAGCACCCATTAAAGATTTGTTGACTCAGATTGTATTTTTATTTGCTTCACACAACACGAAGACTGTTCCTCCACCATTAAATATTCATCTTTATCATCATTTAATGATGGTATGTTATATATCATGTGTAGATAGAGTATATTTTTATTCACCCAACCTAACTGTGAAAATTAAGATATTTCCAGCTTTTCACAATTATGCAGCTATCCTTGGGATCTAGATAAATATTTGTTGCCAAATCTGATTATGTCTGGATCAAAAGAAATGTAATTTGAAAGCCTATAGTTTTTCAGTCTCAGGTTTCTAATTATAAGTAAAATTTAATAGGCACTGTAGTTATAATGTCATGTGCATCTGGGATTCTCTCTTTGAATAAATTCCTAGCAATGAAATAATGGAGGAAGGCAAACATTTTTGTTATCATTTTGGTACATATGGACTGTACTTGTCTTAACTGTTGACTAGCTTTAGCTAGACCAGTGAACTATACATCTTCAGTTCAGTTCAGTCACTCAGCCGTGTCCGACTCTTTGCAACCCCATGAATCGCAGCACGCCAGGCCTCCCTGTCCATCACCAACTCCTGGAGTTCACTCAGACTCACGTCCATCGAGTCCATGATGCCATCCAGCCATCTCATTCTCTGTCGTCCCCTTCTCCTCCTGCCCCCAATCCCTCCCAGCATCAGAGTCTTTTCCAATGAGTCAACTCTTCGCATGAGGTGGCCAAAGTATTGGAGTTTCAGCTTTAGCATCATTCCTTCCAAAGAATCCCAGGGCTGATCTCCTTCAGAATGGACTGGTTGGATCTCCTTGCAGTCCAAGGGACTCTCAAGAGTCTTCTCCAACACCACAGTTCAAAAGCATCAATTATTCGGCGCTCAGCCTTCTTCACAGTCCAACTCTCACATCCATACGTGACTACTGGAAAAACCATAGCCTTGACTAGATGGACCTTAGTCAGGAAAGTAATGTCTCTGCTTTTCAATATGCTGTCTAGGTTGTTCATAACTTTGCTTCCAAGGAGTAAGCGTCTTTTAATTTCATGGCTGCAATCACCATCTGCAGCGATTTTGGAGCCCAAAAAAATAAAGTCTGACACTGTTTCCACTGTTTGCCCATCTATTTCCCATAAAGTGATGGGACCGGATGCCATGATCTTCGTTTTCTGAATGTTGAGCTTTAAGCCAACTTCTTCACTCTCTTCTTTCACTTTCATCAAGAAGCTTTTTAGTTCCTCTTCACTTTCTGCCATAAGGGTGATGTCATCTGCATATCTGAGGTTATTGAGATTTCTCCCAGCAATCTTGATTCCAGCTTGTGTTTCTTCCAGTCCAGCGTCATGGTGTACTCTGCATAGAAGTTAAATAAGCAGGGTGACAATATACAGCCTTGACGTACTCCTTTTCCTATTTGGAACCAGTCTGTTGTTCCATGTGCAGTTCTAACTGTTGCTTCCTGACCTGCATACAGATTTCTCAAGAGGCAGGTCAGGTGGTCTTGTATTTCCATCTCTCTCAGAATTTTCCACAGTTTATTGCGATCCACACAGTCAAAGGCTTTGGCATAGTCAATAAAGCAGAAATAGATGTTTTTCTGGAACTCTCTTGCTTTTTCCATAATCCAGAGGATGTCGCAATGCATCTTAATCACCTGCACAGTTTTTGTATTTTTTTATTGACGTATAGGTGGATTATTCTTTTTCATTATAGGTTATTATAAAATACTAAGTATAGTTCCCTATGCTTATTGGTTATCTATTTTACATATAGTAGTGGGTATATGCTAATCCTGAACTGTTAATTTATCCCTCATCCCCTCCCCCCTTTGGTAACCACGAGATTGTTTTCTATGTCTGTGAGTCTATTTCTGCTTTGTATGTAAATTCATTTGTATTGATTTTTTTAATTTCACATATAGGCGATATCATATGGTATTTGTCTTTCTCTGACTGACTTAACTTAGTTTGATAGTCGCTAGGTCCATCTATGTTGTTGCAAATGGCATTACTTCATTCCTTTTCATGGCTGAGTAAATGTCGTCTTTATCCATTCATCTGTCAATGGACATTTAAGAAGCTTCATATCCTGGCTATTGTAAATAGTGCTGCAATGAACATTGGGTTGCAGGTATCTTTTTTAATTAGAGTTTTCATCTTTTCCAGATATATGCCCAGAAGTGGGATTGCTGGATCATATGGCCACTCTATTTTTAGGGTTTAAGAAATCTCCATGCTGCTCTTCATAATGATTGTACCAACTTACATTTCCAACAGTAGAGAAGGGTTCTTTTTTCCACATCCAAAAGAGGACTTTTATTGGACCTGGGACAGTTTCACTTTTTTGATGTGGTCCTTCTAGAATACACAGCTGCAAACATGCATGTAGAGGCTAAAGTTTAATTCAACCAACTACACCAAGTCCCACTGTCTCAGCACCCAGCTTCCAGGGCAGAGCCAGGGGAGAGGGACAATACTTCCTCTCGTCCACCTTGCACTGCACCCGTCAGACACTAGTTTCACTGGTACCAAGTTGGTGTTGTCCATGCTGGGGTAGTGGGGCACGTAACCTAGAAAATGTGCTTCCCTCCAAGTCATTAAGGAGAAAACACCCAACTATCCAAAATGCTTGGGTGTGGTCAGCAGAAATGGAAGGATCAACCAAAGTCCCAGACTTTTTATCAACGGCAAACGTCAACACTGCTGTGGACAAGTCACTTGACTACTCTCTGCCTCAGTTTTCCCAGCAAATAAGTACTTCACTGTGGGGATCAAACTATATGTTGTCTAAAGCAACAGTCTCCAGCTTGTTTGGCATCAGGGACTGATTTCTTGGAAGACAATTTTATCATGGACCAGGGAAGTCAGGCTGATGGTTCAGATGTTAATGCAAGATGGGGAGCAGCAGATGAAGTTTCACTCGCTCACCCACCACTCACTTCCCACTCTGCAACCCAGTTCCTAATAGGCCATGGCCCAATACCAGTCCGAGGTCCAGGGGTGGGGACCCTGGGTCTAAAAGTACTTGGGATGACACCCAGCACAGAGTGAGTGCTGCACAGGGACAGCTACAGCCATCTCTTCATACCTCTGTGAGTCTTTATCTTTGCTATCATCATTTTCCATCTACATGTCTGCATTGCAGGGGGATGTTTGAAGGGGGTAAAAAACATCTTACTCTTTTTGTATATAAAACACAAACAAATACACAATATATGAACAGACAGACAGTATACTGTGCTATTAAAGGGTCATGTCATGCCCTGTATATTCGGACAAGCTATAATCTGAAAAGATAATTCACTCCAGTGTTCATTGCAGCACTATTAACAACAGCTAAGACATGGAAGCAAAATAAATGTCTATTGACAGATGACTTTGAACAAAGAAGAGGTGGAACATATATATACAAAATAGAACACTACTCAGTCATAAAAAAAAGAATGAAATGATGTCATTTACAGCAACATGGATGGACCTAGAGATTATTATACTAAGTGAAGTAAGTCAGTCCAGTCGCTCATTTGCATCCGATTCTTTGCGACCCCATGGAGTGCAGCATGCCAGGCCTCCCTGTCCATCACCAACTCCTGGAGCTTACTCAAACTCATGTCCATTGAGTCACTGACGCCATCCAACCATTTCATCCTCTGTCATCCCCTTCTCCTCCTGTCTTCAAATTTCCCAGCATCAGGATCTTTTCTAAGGAGTCAGTTCTTCACATGAAGTGAACACAGTATTGGAGCTTCAGCATTAGTTCTTCCAATGCATATTCAGGGTTGATTTCCATTAGGATTGACTTGTTTGATCTCCTTGCTGTCCAAGAGACTCTCAAGAGTCTTCTCCCATACCACAGTTCAAAAGCATCAGTTCTACAGTGCTCAGCTTTCTTTATAGTCCAACTCTCATATCCATACATGACTACTGGAAAAACCACGGCTTTGACTAGATGGACCTTTGTCAGTAAAGTAATGTCTCTGCTTTTTAATATGCTGTCTCGGTTGGTCATAGCTTTTCTTCCAAGGAACAAGTGTCTTAGTTTCATCACTGCAGTCACCATCTGCAGTGATTTTAGAACCCTAAAATATAAAGTCTGTGAGTGTTTCCACTGTTTCCCCATCTATTTCCCATGAAGTGATGGGACCAGATGCCATGATCTCAGTTTTCTGAATGTTGAGTTTTAAGCCAACTTTTTCACTCTCCTCTTTCACTTTCATCAAGAGTCTCTTGAGTTCTTCATCCAGCCCAGCATTTCGCATGATGTACTCTGCATATAAGGTAAATAAGCAGGGTGACAATACACAACCTTGATGTATTCCTTTCCCGATTTGAAACCAGTCTGTTGTTCCATGTCCAGTTCTAATTGTTGCTTCTTTACTTGCATACAGATTTCTCAGGAGGCAGGTAAGTCAGACAAAGAGAAATAGCATATGATATCATTTGTATGTGGAATCTAAAGTATAACTGTGGAAAATTCTTAAAGAGATGAGAATGCCAGACCACTTACTTGTCTTCTGAGAAACCTGTATACAGGACAAGAAGCAACAGTTAGAACTGGACATGGGACAACTGAGTGGTTCAAAACTGGGAAAGAAGTATGTCAAGACTGTATCTTGTCACCCTCTTTATTTAAATTCTATGCAGAGAACATCATGGGAAATGCTGGGCTCGATGAAGCACAAGCTGGAATCAAGTTTGCTGGGAGAAATATCAATAACCTCAGATATGCAGATGACATACCCTTATGGCAGAAAGCAAAGAGGAACTAAAGAGCCTCTTGATGAAGGAGAAAGAAGGAAGTGGGAAAAATGGCTTAAAACTCAACATTCAAAAAATGAAGATCATGGTATCTGGTCCCATTACTTAATGGCAAATAAATGGAAAGAGTGCTAGACTTTATTTTGGGGGGCTCCAATATCACTATGAAAGGTTACTGCTGCCATGAAATTACAGGACTTGCTCCTTGGTAGAAAAGCTATGACAAACCTAGACAGCATATTAAAAAGCAGAGATATTTGCCAACAAAGGTCCGTACAATCAAAGCTATTGGTTTTCCAGTAGTCATGTACAGATGTGAGAGTTGGACCATAAGGAAGGCTAAGCACCAAAGAACTGATGTTTTTGAACTGTGGTGTTGGAGAAGACTCTTGAGAGTCTCTTGGACTGCAAGGAGATCCAACCAATCAATCCTAAAGGAAATAACCCTGAATATTCACTGGAAGGACTGATGCTGAAACTGAAGCTTCAACACTTGGCCACCTGATGCAAAGAGCTGACTCATTGGTAAAGACACTAATGCATGGAAAGATTGAGGGCAGGAAGAGAAAGGGATGACAAAGGATAAGATTGTTGGTTGGCATGACCAACTTAATGCACATAAATTTGAGGAAATTCCCAGAGATAGTGGAGGAGAGAGGAGCCTGGTGAGCTGCAGTCCATAAGGTCAAAAGAGTTGGACATGACTTAGTGACTGAACAACAACAGAAAATATAACATAAATGAACTTATCTACAAAACAGAAACAGACTCACATAGAGAACAGACCTGTGGGTACCAAAGAGGGGTAAGAGTGATGGGGGATGGACTGAGAGTTTGGGATTACCTGATGCAAATTATTATATATAAGATGGACAAACAAGAAGGTCCTACTGTATAATAGAGGGAACTATGTTCTGTATCCTGTGATAAACCATAATGGAAAAGAATATGTTCGGAAATATATCAGCCCTGGACCACAAGACTGCAGAGCAGATCCACTATCTTGGACCTCTTGGCCCCCATGACAGCCCCTGCCAAAAGGGCAGAGTTCATAAAAAAAACTTATGTCAGCCTCAGTTCAGTTCAGTTCAGTCGCTCAGTCGTGTCCAACTTTTGGTGACCCCATGAATTGCAGCACACCAGGCCTCCCTGTCCATCATCAACTTCCGGAGTTCGCTCAGACTCACATTCATCGAGTCAGTGATGCCATCCAGCCATCTCATCCTCTGTCGTCCCCTTCTCCTCCTGCCCCCAATCCCTCCCAGCATCAGAGTCTTTTCCAATGAGTCAACTCCCCTCTTCGCATGAAGTGGCCAAAGTACTGGAGTTTCAGCTTCAGCATCATTCCTTCCAAAGAAATCCCAGGGCTGATCTCCTTCAGAATGGACTGGTTGGATCTCCTTGCAGTCCAAGGGACTCTCAAGAGTCTTCTCCAACACCACAGTTCAAAAGCATCAATTCTTCAGTGCTCAGCTTTCTTCACAGTCCAATTCTCACATCCATACATGACCACAGGAAAAACCATAGCCTTGACTAGACTGACCTTAGTCGGCAAAGTAATGTCTCTGCTTTTCAATATGCTATCTAGGTTGGTCATAACTTTTCTTCCAAGGAGTAAGCATCTTTTAATTTCATGGCTGCAGTCACCATCTGCAGTGATTTTGGAGCCAAAAAAAAATAAAGTCTGACACTGTTTCCACTGTTTCCCCATCTACTTCCCATGAAGTGATGGGACCAGATGCCATGATCTTCGTTTTCTGAATGTTGAGCTTTAAGCCAACTTTTTCACTCTCTTCTTTCACTTTCATCAAGAGGCTCTTTAGTTCCTCTTTGCTTTCTGCCATAAGGGTGGTGTCATCTGCATATCTGAGTTTATTGATATTTCCCCCGGCAATCTTGATTCCAGCTTGTGCTTCTTCCAGCCCAGCATTTCTCATGATGTATTCTGCATAGAAGTTAAATAAGCAGGGTGACAATATACAGCCTTGACGTACTCCTTTTCCTATTTGGAACCAGTCTGTTGTTCCATGTCCAGTTCTAACTGTTGCTTCTTGACCAGCATATAGGTTTCTCAAGAGGCAGGTCAGGTGGTCTGGTATTCCCATCTCTCTCAGAATTTTCCACAGTTTATTGTGATCCACACAGTCAAAGGCTTTGGCATAGTCAATAAAGCAGAAATAGATGTTTTTCTGGAATGCTTGCTTTTTTGATGATCCAGTGGATGTTGGCAATTTGATCTCCGGTTCCTCTGCCTTTTCTAAAACCAGCTTGAACATCTGGAATTTCACAGTTCACGTATTGCTGAAGCCTGGCTTGGAGAATTTTGAGCATTACTTTACTAGCATGTGAGATGAGTGCAATTGTGCAGTAGTTTGAGCATTCTTTGGCATTGCCTTTCTTTGGGACTGGAATGAAAACTGACCTTTTCCAGTCCTGTGGCCACTGCTGAGTTTTCCAAATTTGCTGGCATATTGAGTGCAGCACTTTCACAGCATCATCTTTCAGGATTTGAAATAGCTCCACTGGAATTCCATCACCTGCACTAGCTTTGTTCGTAGTGATGCTTTCTAAGGCCCACTTGAATTCACATTATAGGATGTCTAGCTCTAGGTGAGTGATCACACCATTTTGATTATCTGGGTTGTGAAGATCTTTTCTGTACAGTTCTGTGTGTTCTTGCCACCTCTTCTTAATATCTTCTGCTTCTGTTAGGTCCCTACCATTTCTGTCCTTTATCGAGGCCATCTTTGCATGAAATATTCCCTTGGTATCTCTAATTTTCTTGAAGAGATCTCTAGTCTTTTCCATTCTGATGTTTTCTTCTATTTCTTTGCATTGATCACTAAGGAAAGCTTTCTTATATCTTCTTGCTATTCTTTGGAACTCTGCATTCAGATGCTTATATCTTTCCTTTTCTCCTTTGTGTTTTGCTTCTCTTCTTTTCACAGATATTTGTAAGGCCTCCTCAGACAGCCATTTTGCTTTTCTGCATTTCTTTTCCATGAGGATGGTCTTGATCCCTGTCTCCTGTACAATGTCATGAACCTCATTCCATAGTTCATCAGGCACTCTATCTATCAGTTATAGGCCCTTATATCTATTTCTCACTTCCACTGTATAATCATAAGGGATTTGATTTAGGTCATACCTGAATGGTCTAGCAGTTTTCCCTGCTTTCTTCAATTTAAGTCTGAATTTGGCAATAAGGAGTTCATGATCTGAGCCACAGTCAGCTCCTGGTCTTGTTTTTGTTGACTGTGTAGAGCTTCTCCATCTTTGGCTGCAAAGAATAGAATCAATCTAATTTCGGTGTTGACCATCTGGTGATATCCATGTGTAGAGTCTTCTTTTGTGTTGTTGGAAGAAGGTGTTTGTTATGACCAGTGCATTCTCTTGGCAAAACTGTATTAGTCTTTGCCCTGTTTCATTCCGTATTCCAAGGCCAAATTTGCCTATTACTCCAGGTGTTTCTTGACTTCCTACTTTTGCATTCCAGTCCCCTATAATGAAAAGGACATCTTTTGGGGGTGTTAGTTCTAAAAGGTCTTGTAGGTCTTCATAGAACCATTTACCTTCAGCTTCTTCAGTGTTACTGGTTGGGGCACAGACTTGGATTACTGTGATATTGAATGGTTTGCCTTGGAAACGAACAGAGATCATTCTGTCGTTTCTGAGATTGCATCCATGTACTGCATTTCTGACTCTTTTGTTGACCATAATGGCTACTCCATTTCTTCTGAGGGATTCCTGCCTGCAGTAGTATATATAATGGTCATCTGAGTTAAATTCACCCATTCCAGTCCATTTTAGTTCACTGATTCCTACAATGTTGACGTTCACTCTTGCCATCTCCTGTTTGACCACTTCCAATTTGCCTTGATTCATGGATCTAACATTCCATGTTCCTATACAATATTGCTCTTTACAACATTGGACCTTGCTTCTGTCACCAGTCGCATCCACAACTGGGTATTGTTTTTGCTTTGGCTTCTTCCCTTCATTCTTTCTGGAGTTATTTCTCCACTGATCTCCAGTAGCATATTGGGCACCTATTGACCTGGGGAGTTCCTCTTTCAGTATCCTATCATTTTGCCTTTTGATACTGTTCATGGGGTTCTCAAGGCAAGAATACTGAAGTGGTTTGCCATTCCCTTCTCCAGTGGACCACATTCTGTCAGACCTCTCCACCATGACCCCTTGGGTCATGGGTGGCCCCTCGGGCATGGCTTAGTTTTATGGAGTTAGACAAGGTTCTGGTTCTAGTGTGATTCGATTGACTAGTTTTCTGTGATTATGATTTCAGTGTGTCTGCCTTCTGATACCCTCTTGCAACACCTACCGTCTTATTTGGGTTTCTCTTACCTTGGATGTTGGGTATCTCTTCACGGCTGCTCCAGCAAAGCGCAGCCACTGCTCCTTACCTTGGACGAGGGGTATCTCCTCACCACCGGCCTTCCTGACCTTGAACGTGGAATAGCTCCTCTAGGCCCTCCTGCACCCATGCTTCTATCGCTCCTTGGACGTGGAGGGATTCCTTAAAAAATCCTCTTTCCCCTCAAGATACACTGAGACATTTCTATTGTCTTTAGAATGATTGTTTGGTAGGATTTTTTTAATATGGAAAAAGATGCCTTTCTCTGCACCTTGAATCATACTATGCAGCTGGGTTTACTGAGTTGCCTTTGTAGACAGCTGGCTTCAGGAACACCTTTGGTTAGAAATGTGTTGAAATCAAAGCAGAATGTCCCAAAATGGAGCCTGGCTTAGAGGAATCACTCAACAGATGTTTCTTGACTGTACATTAAGCACATTTTATTAATTGAAGTATAGTGGGGTTATAATTTGTGCTGGTTTCAGGTGTACAACAAAGTGATTCAGTTATAGATATATGTATTCTTTTTAAGATTTTTTCCCTTATAGGTTATTACAAAATATTGACTGTAGTTGCCTGTGCTATATAGTAGGTCCTTGTTGGTGATCTATTTTATATATAGTAGAGGCAGTTTTTTTGGTAATCTTGGTTGTCACTTACCTTTATTTTTACAGTAGGGAAGACAAGCCAAAGAACTCCACATCACAAGACCTGCAAGGTCACTCAACCCACACTGAGGTTCCAGACTGTGCCCCCAGGAGGCAGCAGGAAAGGGGTGCTGTTGGGACCCCCACAGACTGGGCTGGAACTACCTAGCTGGGTCATGTACATGTATCACTGCCACTCTGTATGTTGCATCCTAGCCCACCTGCAGCTCCACAGAGATGCACATCCTAAGAAATGGTATAAATAACGAGGCAGAGACACAGGGGCCAGGAGGTGCCGGCATCTGGAGCTCCTCTCAGCTGAGCCCTGGGAGGAGGCGGTCAGATGTACAGCTGTAATTACAAAGAGCAGGCTTCTTTATTTACACTTTCTCTTCGTTCATGCCTTTAATGAGCTCCCGCTAATGGCACATGTGAATTGGAACGGCCTTAACTGCGCTTTCAACACCTTGTCATTCTTATGAGCCAATTACAAGGAGCTGCTCATTGCTGATTGCAGTGAACTGAACGTTCATTACCCTGAACAGGTGTCTCACCAGTAATAATGATCATGATCATCTCCTACAGACGGGAAAGAAGGACGAAGTTTAAAGACAATGGGAGGACAGCTCCATATCCTGCTAGCAGCAGCAGCCGGTTGTGCAGTCATCCAAAATGCCCTCCCCTACCCAGACAGATGGTTTTCCTCACTTTTTGAACCTTCTATTTACTATGTTCCAAATACTTAGCAGGCTAACTATTGACAAGCCAAGACATGGACACAACCTGAGTGTCCATCAACAGACAATTGGATTAAGAAGATGTGAGGTACACAAATGTACATATATACTTTTACACATATATACAATGACATACTATTCAGTCTTAAAAAAGTGAAATAATGCCATTTGCAGCAACATGGATGGACCTAGAGATGATCATATTAAGTGAAGAAAGTCAGACAAAGACACACACTGTATGATATCACTTATATGTGGAATCCAAAATACAACACAAATGAACTCATCTATGAAACAGAAACAGACTTACAGACACAGAGAACAGATTTGTGGTTGCCAAGGGGAGACAGGAGTAGTGGGGGATGGACTGAGAGAGTTTGGCATTAGCAGATGCAAACTATTATGTATAGAATGGAAAACAACATGGTCCTACTGTATAGCACAGGGAACTATATTCAATACCCTGAGATAAACCATGATGGAAAAGAATATGTAAAAGAACGTAGATGTATGTACAATTGACTCACTTTGCTGTACAGCAGAAACTGATACAACTTGGCAGATCAACTGAACTTTAATAAGATAAATTTTTAGTTAATTAATTAACTAAAATAAAAAGAATAAAGTAGAAAAAAGGAATTTTCATTTTGAACAAGGTTCCAGGTGAGGTTGCTTCTGCTGGTGCCTGAACCACTGGAATAGTGGAATAGTTGTGAGGAGAGTGCATGTGTACCAAGTTTCTTCAGTTGTGTGGAACTCTTTGCAATCCCGTGGACTGTAGCCCACCAGGTTCCTCTGTCCATGGGATTCTCTAGGCAAGAGTACTGGAATGGGTTGCCATGCCCTCCTCCAGGGGATCTTCCTGACCCAGGGATCAAACCCATGTCTCCTGCAGCTCCTGTGAGGGAGCCTGCAATAGCAACTTAGGTTCAAATATTGATATAAACTTGCTTTTTACCTCCAATGGGATCATTGGCAGGTCACTAATTCTTTCTGAGACCTCAACTGTAAAATGGAGATAAGACTATCTATTTGAGTGTTGCTCAGAGGATGAGCAATGAGCAAGCTTTCCTTGTGGCTCAGATGGTAAAGAATCTGAATGCAATGTGGGAGATATGGGTTCAATCCTGGGTCAGGAAGAACACCTGGAAAGGGGAATGGCTACTCACTCCAGTATTCTTGCCTAGAGAATTCCATGGACAGAAAAGAACCTGGCGGGCTATAGTCATGAGGTTGCAAAGAGTCAGACACAACTGAGTGACTAACACTTTCATTTTCTTTCATTTTCAGGGGACAAATAATGAGCGAGCTAGGACTCATGAAGCAGGCACTCTGTAGCTTTTACTGTTTGTTGGAGAGCCTAGGCATCTTGCTGTGTGGCACCAAGTCAAGTGTGACAGTCAGAATTGGAACTAACGTCTTTCTCCCAAGCTTGGCTGTCTTACTCTGAGGAGTTCCTTAACACTCTTACCTAACCCCTCGTCCCCAGAGTACTAGTGCACTTAAGGATATACTAAAAGGCCTTGCCTGGTGGCTCAGTGGATAAGAAACAATGTCGTGGCCATTGTTTGTCCATCCAAGACCACACTTGAATTAGACTGTAAGTGACAGAAGATCAAGAACCATGACTGTCTTCTTTACAACTGTGTACCCAGAGGAGACCCTCAATCAATATCTGTTAGAAGAACAAAGTGCCTAGGTGAGCCCATAGGAAAGATTTTCTCCTTTGCTGCAGAGGTTAGTGGGAAATTTCTGAAAGTAGAGAGCTGGCCTGAAGCTTTGTTTTTTAATAATATTTATCTATTCAGCCGCACTGGGTCTTAGTTGTGGCATATGGTATCTTCAATCTTAGTTGCAGCATGCAGGATCTAGTTCCTTGACCAAGGATTGAACCCAGGCCCCTGCGTTGGGAGCATGAAGTCTTAGCCACCAGACTACCAGGGAAGTTCCATGATCTGAAGACTTCATTGCAAGTGATAAATGTTAGAGGTCACTGGCTAAGGTATGCATTATATTCCAGTTTGCCCAGGACAGTCCTGGTTTCACCTTTTGTCCCATGTAATTAATATTCTGATTCTCAAAAGTGTCCATGTTTGGAAAATGAGTCATGTGACTATTTTATCACCAGTCTAAATGAGAGTTGGTGACAGCACAGCGTTGGAATCCAAAAGCAGTCACTCAGACCTCTCAAGTCCCAGCAAGGCACATCACCCAGAAAGAGACAGCCTGAGGTCACTGACAACAAAAGAATTTAGACATGAGACTACTCTCTCATCCCACCTCCCAACCCTCTGCCCTTCATAGCTTTAAAAACAAGTGCAAAACATATACTCGACCTCACTTGTCATCTGTGAGCCAGAAAGGTCTTTGCCAGAAATTACGTGCTGCTTCAAACTCATTGGCATGGACCCTGAGCTGAAGATGAAGCCTTTTCTATTGTGTCCCCTGACACCTCAAGGAAGTAATGCACATTTATTAATGGTTTTACGTCCCCTGCCCTCTCTTTCCATTGCACAGGCTGTAAATTAAATAGGAAGGAGATGGAGCAAGGGAAGTAGAATTTCTATTTATTGGGAGGAAAGTCACCCCATCATCACCCCAAATGAGCTTTCCTCCAGTGATGCCATTGAGGCAGCTAGAACTTGGGACCTGCAGGTGCAGCTCGACTCTGCCAGCCTGCCTATGTCTGTGCCCACAGCCACACATCCCTCAGGCAAGTGGACAAAGTCCCTGAGTGCTCAGGCAGTCAGGGGTAGCTCAAATGCAGGCATAGCTGGGATATCCTGGAGACGGCTGCAACCTGCACTTGCGCTACCTGCTGTCTAGGCTGGAAGACAAGATTGACACATGCCTGAAGTGGCTGAGTGAAATTCAGTCCCCACAGCCTTTTACTGGGTTAAGTGGAACCATTCTGATGTTCAAAATGTGCCCTCACTTGGATAGCCTTCTACAAGTTCCATAGACCAGTTGGCTTAAATAGCAAATACTTATCTCTCACAATTCTAGAGGTGGGAAGTTGAAAACCAAGGTACCAGCGTGTCTGGTGAGAGCCCCTGTTGCCACTTTCTCCCTATGTCCTTGTATGGCCTTTCCTTGGCATGTGAGCATGGAGGAGAGAGATGTTCATGTCTTTTCCCCTTCTTATAAGGGCACTAATACCATCAGAGGACCCCCACCCTCATGACCCCATCTGAACTTACCTCTCAAAGGCCTCAACTCTTAATATGATCACATTGGGACTGAGGGCTTTGACACATGGATTTGGGAACATTCAGCCAGGAACAAAACACCTATCTGTGGAAGATGAGTCATTTAATAAACATTTACTGTGACCAGCCACAAGACAGGCTGTATTATGAGCACCAGAGGTACAACAGCAGTGACTGTAAGAAACTCCCAACCTTCTTCCGATGAAGGGGTTGGAAACTATCCAGAAGATACAGCTGCCAATGCGCCTATAAATTTACATGCAAAACAAATCTCTCAGAATCATAGTATCAGATACCATTCCCTGGCAGGCACTGTGGGAGCACTTCACCTTTGTTCCCTCTTCCATTTTAGCCAAACATGGGAAAGGAAGTTGTAAAGATCAAAGGTGCCAGGAAGGAGAACTTTTTTGTGAACTGTCTCACTTATTGTTGCAGCTGCTGTAGCTTTGGCATCTCAAAGCTCTGATATTAACTTTCAAAATCTTGAATGAAATTCCCATGGAGATAGGTCTGTGGCCCCAATAGGTTTGGCAGGATAATGTTGCTAAGCATATAAGCATCACTTTGAGCTTTCAAATTACATTAATTACAATTTCAAATAATTACATTATTTGTCATATTGATCCTGCAGTGAAATGCACAGTTAACTTCCTTAAAGCCACTGTAAACCTAAACTGCCCAAAACCAAAGCTCCCATTCATCCCAATTCTTAAGCTCAACATGGGTGGCAGTTCAGAGATGAAACAGATCCAAAGGCTTTAGGTACAACAGACTTGAGGTCACACTGATGTGACCTTGGGTATGTTACATAATCTCTCTGAAATATGGTTTTTTCACCTGTAAAATGAGAACAGAGACCTTGCAGGTGTATTGAACTATAGCTAATAGATGTAATATGCACAGCACAGAACAATAACAAAGCAACTGGTACTTACTGCCAAAACTAATGTGATTGTTGTTGCTGTTCATCACCATCACTAGCGATCATAAGAGACATAATCCTGCATTGGTAATGCTATGTTGTCTGTGTTAGTTGCTCAGTCATGTCTGACTCTTTGTGACCCTATGGACCTTAGCCCACCAGGGTCATCTGTTCATGGAATTCTCCAGACAAGGATTCTGGAGCGGGTTGCCAGTCCCTTCTCCAAGGGATTTTCCCAATCCAGGGATCAAATCCAGGTGTCCTGCACTGAAGCAGATTCTACCCTCTGAGCCACCAGGGTAGCCTGTCTGCTATCTGTTGTCTGTAAAATGTATTAAAGTATCTCAGTATGAACAGCATCATGTATTTATGTAAACAAGTTAACTGTAATCTCTATCCAGGGATGGTTGAAGAACATTTGAACCACCTAATTATAAATCAACACTCCAAGAAAAGAGAATCTTCCTCCACTTTTTCCATTGGTGCAGTCACTATGAAGAGCAATATGGAGATTCTAAAAATAGAGCTACCATATGACCCAGCAATCCCATTCTTGGATATATGGCTGGAGAAAACACAGCCTGAATGGATACATGCATCCCCAGTGTTCACTGTAGCACTATTTACAATAACCAAGACATGAAAGCCCTTAAATGTCCATCGACAGAGAAATAGATAAAGAAGATGTGGTACATGTATACTATGGAATATTACTCAGCCATTAAAAAGAATGAAATAATGCCATTTACAGCAACATGGATGGACCTAGAGATTATCATACTGAGGGAAGTAAGTCAGAGAGAAAAGGAGAAATAGCCTATGACATCCCTCATATGCAGAATTTAAAAATAAAAGATACAAGTGAACTTATTAATAGAACAGAAACAGATTCACAGACTTAGAGAACAAACTTATGGTTGCCAAGGGGGAAGACTGAGAGGAAGAGATAGAGAGTTTGGGATAGATACATACATACTGCTGAGAAGAGCTAATGCCTATCCTTCTAAAACTCTTTCAAAAAATTTCAGAGGAAGGCACACTTACAAGCTTATTCTACAAGACCAGCATCACCCCAATACCAAAACCAAACAAAGACAACACAAAAAAAGAAAACTACAGGCCAATATCACTGATGAACATAGATGCAAAAATCCTCAACAAAACTTTAGCAAACAGAATTCACCAACACATCAAAAAGCTCATGCACCATGATCAAGCTGGGTTTATTCCAGGGGATGCAAGGATTCTTCAGTACATGCAATCAATCAATGTGATACACTATATTAACAAATAGAAAGATAAAAACTATATGATAATCTCGATAAATGCAGAAAAAGCCTTTGACAAAATTCGGCACCCATTTATGATTAAAACTCCTCAAAAAATGGGCATAGAAAGAACCTACATCAACATAGTAAAAGCCATATATGATAAGCCTATAGCAAAGATTATTCCCAATGGTGAAAAACTGAAAGCATTCCCCCTAAGATCAGGAACAAAACAAGGGTGTCCACCTTCACAACTATTATTCAACATAGTTCTGGAAGTCCTAACTACAGCAATCAGAGAAGAAAAAGAAATAAAAGGAATCCAGATCAGAAGAGAAGAAGCAAAGCTCTCACTGTTTGCAGATGACATGATACTGTACACAGAAAACCCTAAATATAGTATCAGAAAATTACTAGAGCTAATCAATGAATTTAGCAAAATTGCAGGATACAAAATCAATGCACAGAAATCACTTGCATTTCTATATACTAACAATGAAAAATCAGAACGAGAAATTAAGGAGTCAATCCCATTCACCACTGCAACAAAAAGAATTAAATATCCAGGAATAAACGTACTTACAGAGAAAGAAGAACTGTACACAGAAAATTATAAGACACTAATGAAAGAAATCAAAGATGACATAAACAGATGGAGAGATATTTCATATTCCTGGGTAGGAAGAATCAATATTGTGAAAAGGACTATACTACCAAATGCAATCTACAAATTCAACGTGATCCCTATCAAATTACCAATGGCATTTTTCACAGAACTAGAACAGAAAATTTCACAATTCGTATGGAAACACAGAAGACCCTGAATAGCCAAAGCAGTCTTGAGAAAGAATAATGGAGCTGGAGGAATCAACCTTCCTAACTTCCGATTATACTACAGAGCTACAGTCATCAAGACAGTATGGTACTGGCACAAAAACAGAAATATAGACCAATGGAACAAGGTAGAAAGCCCAGAAATAAACCCATGCACATATGAGTACCTTATTTTTGACAAAGGAGGCAAGAATATACAATGGGGCAAAGATAGCCTCTTCAATAAATGGTGCCAGGAAAACTGGACAGCTACATGTAAGAGAATGAAATTAGAACACTTCCTAACACCATACACAAAGGTAAACTCAAAATGGATTAAAGACCTAAATTTAAGATCAGAAACTATAAAACTCTTAGAGGAAAACATAAGCAGAACAGTCCATGACATAAATCAAAGAAAGATCCTCTATGATCCACTTCCTAGAGTAATGGAAATGAAAACAAAAGTAAACAAGTGGGACCTGATTAAACTTAAAAGCTTTTGCACAGCAAAGGAAACTATAAGCAAGGTGAAAAGACAACCTTCAGAATGGGAGAAGATAATAGCAAATGAAGCAACAGACAAAGGATTAATTTCCAAAATATGCAGGCAGCTCATACAACTCAATACCAGAAAAGGAAGCAACCCAATCAAAAAGTGGGAAAAAGAGCTAAACAGACATTTCTCCAAAGAAGACATATAGCTGGCTAACAAACACATGAAAAGATGCTCAACATCACTCATTATTAGAGAAAGGCAAATCAAAACTACAATGAGATATCACCTCACACCAGTCAAAATGGCCCTCATCAAAAAGTCTACAAACAATAAATTCTAGAGAGGATGTGGAAACATGGGAATGCTCTTGCACTGTTTGTGGGAATGTAAATTGATACAGCCACTATGGAAGATGACATGGAGATTCACTTAAAAACTAGGAATAAAATCACCATATGACCCAGCAATCCCCACTCTTAGGCATATACCCTGAGGAAACCAAAATTGAAAAAAAAAACACATGTATCCCATCATTCATTGGAGCACTATTTACAATAGCTAGAACGTGGAAGCAACCTAGATGCCCATCAACAGATGAATGAAAAAGGAAGTTGTGGTACATATACACAATGGAATATTACTCAGCCGTAAAAACGAATACATTTGAGTCAGTTCTAATGAGGTGGATGAACCTAGAACCTATCATACAGAGTGAAGTAATTCAGAAAGAGAAAGATAAATATAGTTTTCTAATGTACATATATGGAATCTGGTAAAAATGGTACTGAAGAATTCATTTACAGGGCAGCAAAGGAGAAACAGACATAGAGAATAGACTTATGGACCTGGGGAGAGAAGCGGAGAGGGTGAGACATATGAAAAGAGTAACATGGAAATTTACATTACCATATGTAAAATAGACAACCGACAGGAATTTGCTGTGTGGCTCAGGAAACTCAAACAGGGGCTCTGTATCAACCTAGAGGGGTGGGATGGGGAGGGAGATGGAAGGGAGCCTCAAAAAGGAAGGGATATATGTATACCTATGGCTGATTCAAGATTTCTGGGAGAAATATCAATAACCTCAGATATGCAGATGACACCACCTTTATGCTTCCCTGGTGGCTCAGAGGTTAAAGCATCTGCCTGGAATGTGGGAGACCCAGGTTCAATCCCTGGGTTGGGAAGATCCCCTAGAGAAGGAAATGGCAACCCACACTAGTACTCTTGCCTGTAGAATCCCATGGAGGGAGGAGCCTGGTAGGCTACAGTCCATGGGGTCGCAAAGAGTTGGACATGACTGAGTGACTTCACTTTCACTCACCACCTTTATGGCAGAAAGTGAAGAAGAACTAATGAGCCTCTTGATGAAAGTGAAAGAGAAGAGTGAAAAAGTTGGCTTAAAGCTCAACATTCAGAAAACAAAGATCATGGCATCTGGTCCCAACACTTCATGGCAGATAGATGGGGAAACAGTGGAAACAACGACAGACTTTATTTGGGGGAGCTCCCAAATCACTGCAGATGGTAACTGTAGCCATGAAATTAAAAGACACTTGCTTCTTGGAAGAAGAACTAGGACCAACCTAGACAGCATATTAAAAAGCAGAGACATTACTTTGCTGACAAAGGTCCATTTAGTCAAGGCTATGGTTTTCCCAGTAGTCATGTATGGATATGAGAGTTGAACTATAAAGAAAGCTAAGTGGTGAAGACTGATGCTTTTGAACTATGGTGTTGGAGAAGACTCTTGAGAGTCCCTTGGACTGCAAGGAGATCCAACCAGTTCATCCTAAAGGAAATGAGTCTTGAATATTCATTGGAAGGACTGATGCTGAAGCTGAAACTCCAGTACTTTGGCCACCTAATGTGAAGAACTGACTCATTTGAAAAGACCCTGATGCTGGGAAAGATTGAAGGTGGGAGGCAAAGGGGGTGACAGAGGATGAGATGGCTAGATGGCATCACCAACTCAATGGACGTGAGTTTAAGTAAACTCCAGGAGTTGGCAATGGACAGGGAGGCCTGGCATGCTGCAGTCCATGGGATTGCAAAAAGTCAGACATTACTGAGTGATTGAATTGAATTGAACTGAACTGATGGCTGATTCATGTTGAGGCTTGACAGAAAACAACGAAATTCTGTAAAGCAATTATCCTTCAGTTAAAAATAAATAAATAAATTTTTTAAATGGATAACAAACAAGGACCTACTATATAGCACCTACTGTACAGCACAGGAAACTCTGCTCAATGTTATGTGTCAGCCTGGATGGGAGGGGAGTTTGGGGGAGAATGGATACATATATGTGTATGGCTAAGACCCTTTGCTGTCTACCTGAAACTATCACAATATTGCTAATCTGCTATACTCCAATATAAAATAAAAAGGGTTTTAAAACTTCAAAAATTGAAAGTGGGGCTATTTACAGGGGTTAATTTTTTTCATTTACTTAAAGTGGAAAGAGTCTTATTTAATCACTGATATTCTCTAGTGGCTCAGATGGTAAAGAACCTGCCTTCAAGCAGGAGACTCGGGTTTGATCCCTGGATCGGTAAGATCCCCTGGAGAAGGGAATGGCTATCCACTGTAGTATTCTTGCCTGGAGAATGCCATGGATAGAGAAGCCTGGTGAGCTACAGTCCTTGGATTCACGAAGTGTCAGACATGACTGAGTGACTAACACTTTCACTTTCACTGGGTAATATTAATGGTTCATGCTGCTGCTGCTGCTGCTGCTGCTAAGTCACTTCAGTCGTGTCTGACTCTGTGCGACCCCATAGACGGCAGCCCACCAGGCTCCCCCATCCCTGGGATTCTCCAGGCAAGAACACTGGAGTGGGCTGCCATTTCCTTCTCCAATGCATGAAAGTGAAAAGTGAAAGGGAAGTCACTCAGTCATGTCCAACTCAGCGACCCCATGCACTGCAGCCTACTAGGCTCCTCCGTCCATGAGATTTGCCAGGCAAGAGTACTGGAGTGGGGTGCCATTGCCTTCTCCCATTAATGGTTCATAGGGAATGTGAAATGATACTTTTCCCCTTTGCTTCTCCTTTACTTTAGTAAACAAATATCACTATTTTAAAAGGCTGATTTATGCTGATGTTTGACAGAAAATGAAAAAATTATGTAAAGCAATTATCCTTCAGTTAAAAAATAAATAAATTTTTTACAATAAAAATACACAATAAAATAAATGAGTAAATAAGTAAATCCACAGTCCAGAATAGAATAAGATGTTGCCTCTCAGAAGTTTTTATCTGTTTGGATACCAGAGGATGCACTGTTTAGCCTAAGGAATGAGGGAGAGCACTGTGTCAAATAAGGCTCTCAAGAATCAGAGATCTTACCTACTAGCAAAAATTTTGATACTTTGTCTTTCAAAAATACAAGCAATTGTGAAGCAGAAGTGATGCAAGGAAGGGTCTAGACCTGCCTCTGTCCCCAGTATAAGCTTCCTAGATCCTTTTTTTGTTACATTAACAAGACTCTGAGGTGTGGCATGTAGCCACATTTCTCATGCGAAAGGGATATGCTTAGATTAGGAAATATCTCTGTTTTCACACTCAAATTGTCACATAGCCTACTGGACACTTTCCAGGGAGTCAAAATTTTTGATACTGGGTGAGATCTCTGATTCTTGAGAGCCTTATTTGACAC
The DNA here is from genome assembly GCF_042477335.2 of Ovis canadensis. Classification (NCBI taxonomy): domain Eukaryota; kingdom Metazoa; phylum Chordata; class Mammalia; order Artiodactyla; family Bovidae; genus Ovis; species Ovis canadensis. Next base: position 192,550,853 of record NC_091246.1, on the reverse strand, counting down.
TGTGCTCTCCCTCATTCCTTAGGCTAAACAGTGCATCCTCTGGTATCCATACAGATAAAAACTTCTGAGAGGCAACACAAATCCCTAGATTCCAAGTTTCCTTATCATAAGCAACCTTACACAGACCAGGTACATCCTGCTAACAACATTCCACAGGTAAGGACTCCCCTATTAGTTACCATTAATGTTATCTGCATGGCTTGAAATTGGCATGCTTACAAGAACTTTTACTTTCCTTCTTCCTTTCCCAGAGGCATTCCAGCACCCTGCCCAAAGGAAAGGACCAGGCTGAAGGGCTGCTGTGAGCCATCCTTTCCCTACTGTGAGAAATACACCTTCATTGGTTCAGTACATGGTACTCAAGGACTATAACTGGCTAGATAGGTAGATGGGAGTTCACGTCCTTACAAGAAAATAATCTGTCACACCCAGCAGATTTCACCCATGGCTCCAGGTCTAGACTGCATTCTCTCATTGCCCTCAACATAAGATGCTGTCTCCCGACCCAACTAGAAATTTCTGATTCTGCCATCAGAATACTGTTGCCTCTGCCTCTAAGTGAACATTTTTTGCAAGGTGCTTGTCAAAGAGCCTAAGAATTGGGTGTGGACTGTTAGGGACCAAACGACGGGCTCTAGGACCTGAGTCATGTTTACCAGAAAGAGACAGGATATGCACTCATCCTGCCTGGCCAATCATGTAACGCCAGCTACTCCTGTAACTGAGACAAAGAACTGCCTGTATATAAGCCGCCGTTCTCCTTTGTTCGGGGCTCTTGTCAGATTCCCTTGTGTGGGATGAGACTTGGGCCCTAGCATGCTAGAGATAAACTCCCTTCTTGCCCTTGCAGTACCATGGTGGACTTGCTCTCTCTCTCGGTCGGTTCGGAGATACGGGCTCGGAGCATAACATTTGGAGGCTCGTCTGGGATCTCCGTCCCGCCAGGGAGGAGAACTCTCCTGGTAGAAGGGAGTAACCTCGTTAGGAAATAAGAGCTCTAAGCACCGGTGCTAACGTTGCAGAAGCCCAGATTAAGTCCGGGGCCCGGTATCATACTGGGGAGGCATCTGGCTGTAAAGTGCAGAGGCAAGTCAGCGTAAGGCTGGGGCCTGGTTTCGTGCTGGGGAGGCAGCTGGCTCTGTGAACACCCTGCAGGTAAGATTGAGTGCATTGTCGGTGGCCACCTTGTGTTTGTTATCTGTTTGTCCATTCATGGTGTCTGTGTTGCTCTTTGTGTGCTCTGTTGGCTCCCAGTGTACTTTTCTGTGATCATGGGACAAACAACTTCTACTCCTTTATCTCTTATGATTAACCACTTCTCTGATTTCAAGTCTAGAGCACAGAATCTATCATTGTTGGTGAAAAAAAGCAAGTTAGTAACTTTTTGTTCTGCCGAGTGGCCTGCTTTTGATGTCAGCTGGCCACAAGAAGGCACCTTCAGCCTGCCTACTATTCGAGTGGTCAGAGAAAAGGTGCTTGCCCCCTACCCTTCGGGACACCAGCCAGACCAAACTCCATACATTTTGGTCTGACAGGACCTGGTGGAAAACCCCCTGGCCTGGCTAAAACCTTTTGTTTTTCAGCCCCTCACTTCCCTTCCCTCTTCCCTGCCCTTGCTTCCACAGGTTCCACAGGTTTCATCGGGAGAAGCCAGAAAGAGAACCAAGCCTTCAGCTCCTCCCAGAAAAAGGGGCCCCACCTAGGGAACACGGGGAAAGGTGAAAAAAAAAAAAATGGCCGGCATAGCAGAAGAAGACCCGGAGGTTCCCTCCTCCACCGTTCATGCATTTCTGGTCAGGGCGGGGCCAGCCAGAGAGGGTGGAAAACGGACATATCAGTATTGGCCCTTCTCCACTAGTGATTTGTATAATTGGAAAACCCAGACTCCCTCCTTCTCTGAAAAACCGCAGGGTCTCATTGATCTTTTAGAGTCTATCCTGTTTACTCACAATCCCACTTGGGATGATTGTCAGCAACTGTTACAGGTACTTTTTACTACAGAGGAGCTCAAATAGATCCTGTCAGAAGCCCGGAAAAAATGTGCCGGGGTGGATGGAAGGCCCACAATACAGCCTAACCTCATTGAGGAGGGGTTCCCCTTGGTGCGACCCAACTAAGACTTCGAACGAGCTGAAGGTAAGGAGCCTCTCCGAGTGTACCATCAGACTCTCATGGCTGGCCTTAGAGCGGCCGCCAGAAAGCCAACTAATTTGGCCAAAATAAATTCAGTGAGACGAGCCAAATGAGAGCCCAGCAGGCTTCCTAAAAAAGATAATTGAAGCTTTTAGACAGTATACCGCTATGGACCCACAGGCAGATGAGTCACGAGCGGCAGTTATGTTAGCATTTGTAAATCAAGCAGCCCCTGATATCAGAAAAAAGTTACAAAAGATAGAGAGGTTAAATGAACAATCCTTGCAAGATCTAGTGAGGGCAGCCGAGAGAGTTTTTAATCATAGAGAGGCCCCAGAAGAGAGAGAGGACCGCATTAGAAAAAAAAAAAGAAAAGAAAATTTAGAGCTGAAGAAAACCATAAAAATCAAAAAGAGCTGGCCCAGATATTTTTTGCTGGGGTTAAAAACAAAAACAGGTTCCAAAAAGAAAAAAAAATGGACTCAAAAACTGAAGGAAAAAAACGACAAGGCGTAAGCTTGAAAAAAAACCAATGTGCGTTTTGTAAAGAGTTTGGACATTAAAAAGATAAATGCCCCCAAAAAAATCTAAAAGAGGGGCCCAAGAACCCCAAGAACGAGACTCCCTCTCCAGACAATCATATCCTCTACACGGGTGAGGATAGCAACTAGGGGGCGTCAGGGCTCGAAGCCCCTCCCCAAGTCCTGGGTAACTATAAATGTGGAGGGGAAACCGGTTGGCTTCATGGTGGACACGGGAGCCCAATACTCAGTCTTAAACCAAAAAGATGGACCCATGTCTAAAAAAAGTAGCTGGGTGCAGGGAGCAACTGGGACTAAATGATATGGATGGACTACAGAACGGCATGTAAACTTGGGGGCCCACCAGGTGACCCATTCTTTTCTGGTGATACCTGAGTGTCCAGCGCCCTTGTTGGAAAGGGATTTACTGTCTAAAGTAAATGCCCAAATTCATTTCAACCACGGACAAGTGTCGGTTCTAGATGGGACCGGGCATCCTCTTCAGGTCCTGTCTCTGACATTAAAAGATGAATACAGACTCTACTTGCCAGAGGCCCCAGCGACAATAAGCCCCAAAGTACAATCATGGGTTCAAAGATACCCTCAGGCCTGGGCTAAAACTGCAGGAATGGGATTAGCCAAACAGAGGCCCCCATCATTGTGGAACTGAAAGCCAGTGCTTCCCCAGTGAGGGTACGACAGCATCCCATGAGTCAAGAGGCTCGACAAGAAATTACTCCTCATATACAATGCCTCATAGACGCTGGGGTCCTGAAAAGGTGCTGGTCCCCATAGAACACTCCCCTGTTGCCTGTGAAAAAGCCTGGGGGAACTGATTTTAGACCAGTTCAAGATCTACGATAAGTCAACAAACGGGTGAATGATATTCATCCTGTGGTTCCTAACCCTTATACATTGCTAAGCAACTTGCCTCCAAACTACATTTGGTACACTGTTTTAGATTTAAAAGATGACTTTTTCAGTTTGCCTCTTGCCCCCGCAAGCCAAGAGATCTTTGCCTTCAAATGGCAGGAAGACGGTGGTCAGACCCCTGTGCAGCTGACATGGACTCACTTACCACAGGGTTTCAAAAACTCACCCACGTTATTTAATGAGGCCCTGGACAAAGACCTCCGTGAGTATCGGGTTGAACACCCTACCATTGTTTTATTACAATATGTTGATGATCTTATGCTGGCAGTGGCTACAGAGAAAGAGTGCCAAGAGGCAACAGGTGACCTTCTCCAAACCTTGGGGACTTTAGGTTACAGGGCTAGTGCCAAAAAGGCCCAGATTGCCAAGCAAGAGGTTACATACCTCGGTTATAAGATAAAACAGGGCCAGAGGTGGCTAACACAGGTTATGAAAGAAACCATCCTCCAGATCCCTGAGCCGGCTAACCCTAGACAAGTGAGAAAATTTCTGGGAACTGTGGGATATTGCCGGTTATGGATCTTGGGGTTTGCAGAAAAGGCCAGGCCCCTATATAAAGGGACCAAAGAAAACAAGGACTAAAAATGGACTGAGCCAATGAAAGAGGCCTTCCAAGAGCTCAGGCGAGCCTTGCTAGAAGCTCCTGCCCTTGCCCTCCCTGATCCATCTAAGCCTTTCCAATTATTTGTAGATAAAAAGCGGGAGATAAAAAAAGGGGGTACTAACACAGAGATGGGGACCATGGAAGCTACCTGTAGCTTACCTTTCCAAGAGACTGGACCCAGTGGCAGCCGGATGGCCACCTTGCCTCCGTATCATCACGGCCACCGCACTCTTACTCCATGATGCTAATAAACTGACTTATGGACAGAGACTCTTGGTCTACACTCCTCATGCCATAGAAAAAGTTTTAAAGCAACCCCCAGGTAAATAGATTTCTAATGCCCGCTTGACACACTACCAGGCCTTGCTACTTGACACCCCACAGATTCATTTCCAAACGCCCTGCACTCTAAATCCGGCCACTCTTTTGCCCAATCTGGGGAAAAATAGCCCCCTCCATGATTGTGATGAGATACTGGCCTGGGTAACAGCAATGCGAAAGGACTTAACCGATACTCCACTGGATAACAGTGAGCTAAAATGGTTCACAGATGGCAGCAGTTATGTAAAAGATGGACAGAGACAGGCGGGAGCCGCAGTAGTAGATGACTCTGGACAGACGATATGGGCAGAGGCCCTTTCCCCGGATACCTCAGCACAAAAGGCAGAGTTAATTGCCCTGATTCAAGCATTAGAGAGAGCCAAAGAAAAAAAAATAACTATTTTCACTGACAGTCACTATGCTTTTGGCACGGTACACATCCAGGGCCCGATATATCGGGAACGGGGGTTTTTGACAGCTGAAGGAAAAGAAATTAAAAACTTGCCTAAAATCCGTAGACTTTTAGAGGCTGTACCGATGCCTCGGGCTGTGTCAATAGTACACGTACCTGGACATCAGAAGGGTGACAGCCCCACAGCACAAGAGAATCGTGCCGCAGACCTGGCAGCTCAAAAAGTAGCTGATGAAGATTTCATCACCCCTGTGTTGGCGATCGGACTTCCACCTCCAGGTATGGAAACTCTGCCCCCAACCCCTGAGTATTCATCCACAGACTTTGCTTGGATCCAAAAACACACCAACCTTCAAAAAGATAAAGATAGATGGTACCGAGACTCAGACGGCTACTTGATACTCCCTGCTGAGGTGGGACGGGCAACTATGTGAGCATTTGCACTTGTCTACTCATCTGGGAAAAAAAAAAAGACTCTGATGTTCTTTCAAACTGCGCGCCTGCGATTTCCCCGGCACCAGACTACTGTAAAGAACATAGTGCATGCTTGTAAGGCGTGTCAACAGATGAAGGAAAAGGACAACATGCAGGACTGAGGTATCGGGAAAAAGGACCAGGGCAACACTAAAAAATAGATTTCACCGAGGTAAGGCCAGGCAAGTATGGTTACCGGTACTTGTTAGTGTTGGTGGATACCTTCTCAGGGTGGGTAAAAGCTTTTCCTACAAAAGAAGAAACCGTGATGATAGTGGCAAAAAAAGATTTTTAAAAAAATAGTTCCCAGGTTTGGCCTGCCAGTGACCATCGGCTCTGATAATGGACCTGCTTTTGTGAGTCAAATAGTTCAGAGCCTTGCCCTAGCCCTGGGGACTAAATAAAAGTTACATTGTAAATACAGTCCACAGAGCTCAGGGCAAGTAAAAAAAATGAATTGGACTCTAAAAAAAACTTTAACTAAATTGGCTATAGAGACTGGCGGGGACTGGGTGACCCTCCTTCCCTTCACCCTCTTCCGTGCGCGTAATACTCCTTATCAACTTAATCTGACCCCATTTGAAATTCTGTATGGGAGACCTCCCCCTGTATGTCCAATATTTAAAGAAAAAAAACTACCACCTCCCACGTTGGGACAATTCCAAGAGGCCTTGATGGCCTTAAGCGAGGTGCACTCTCGTGTCTGGAAACTGCTCCGGGATATACATGTGGGTCAAAATAAGAAAACTATTCCCTCACATGACATTGGCCCAGGAGATTACATATGGGTCAAAAGGCACCAAACCAAGGCACTAGAACCCAAATAAAAGGGTCCTTATGTTGTTCTTCTTACCACCCCAACTGTCCTAAAGGTCGACGGTATCGGGCCTTGGGTGCATTGCAACCACGTACACCCAGCTGCTTCAGCAGAGCAGAAAGACGCTAAAAAAAAATGGGAAGCATCTCTGCACCCGTCCAACCCCTTGAGGCTAAAGCTTCGAAGGCGCCAACAGGACCAGGACAACTCGGCTGGGCCATCTTGTAGATGACCCAGTTACTCTGCTCCGGAGTTGCCAGCGTAAACCCGCATCAACCCATCAAAATCACCTGAAAGCTGCAAAATAGACTAACACGTGAGATGCTTAACTCCATCACCGCAATACATCCACCAAATACTTGGTGGCCAGACTTATACTTTGACCTTAAGCCAGTGGTAAATATACCCTGGAAGAGGGGCAAGCTCCAAAATCATGCATTCTGGGCATGTCCAGGTGCACCCAGGCATAACTAAAAGATCTGTGGAGAGATACAGGGGGGACTCTGTGCTGCCCTAAAAAAAAAAAAAACAGTGTTGTTTTTATGCTGATCACACAAAAATAGTTTAAAAATCTATGGCCAAAATAAGAGAGAGACTAGCCCAATGTAAACAAAAACGTGAGGCTCAACAAAGATGGTTTGAGTCTTGGTTTCAACAATCCCCTTGGTTGACCACCCTAATCTCCACCTTGCGGGGACCCCTGCTAATACTTCTACTGATGCTTAACTTTGGCCCATGTATTATCAATAGACTTATAGCCTTTGTAAAAAAAAAAAAAAAACGCATAAATACAGTACAGCTGTTTGTGCTTCAACAACAATATCAAACTGTGTCTCAAGACCGAGAGAAAGATTCCTCTATATGATCTAAGGACAGGGGGGAATGTTAGGGACCAAACAACGGGCTCTAGGACCTGAGTCATGTTTACCAGAAAGAGACAGGATATGCACTCATCCTGCCTGGCCAATCCTGTAACGCCAGCTACTCCTGTAACTGAGACAAAAAACTGCCTGTATATAAGCCGCCATTCTCCTTTGTTCGGGGCTCTTGTCGGATTCCCTTGCGTGGGATGAGACTTGGGCGCTAGCGTGCTAGAGATAAACTCCTTTCTTGCCCTTGCAGTACCATGGTGGACTTGCTGTCTCTCTCGGTCGGTTCGGAGATACAGGCTCGGAGCATAACATGGACTTGACGAAGCATACAGAGAGAAGTTGCAGAACTTTCCTGTGCCTGCTTCTAGCAAATACGACCTTGGTAATAAATAAAGCACCTATAGCAGAACTAGATGTGAAACATGTTTTCATTCTAATTCACCACCTGATGGCAAAAGTGAGGGGAAGGGAGGTAGGGTCCCATCTTCTTCAAAACATCAAATTTGCCAGCAATTATTAAAAGGATGACTTAGCCAAGGTAAGCTGGCAGAGAAATTGGGAGACCCTGGTCCTTGTCCTGCTCTCACTTCCTAGTTGTGTTGCCTTGGCTCAGACAATAACCCTTCCAGCCTCAGTTTTCCACATAGACCCAACCCTATTCAGATCTATTACAAAGCAATTTCCTCCCTACTCTGACAGCTTTGTGCCCTATTGAAGGGACTATGATAAATAAATAAATATATATATATAGGGGATGAGGAGGGAGATGGTAAAAATTTGCTTAAATGAAAAATAAGCAAAAGTGGGGGAAACTAATTATAGCCACATGATTGTGGGGAGAGGGAACATCTGGGTGGACAGGAAGGATTTTGTTCTTCAATAGCACCGTCTTGTCTTCGAGGAAGCTGGGACATGAAGAAATCTGAACAGGCAGAAGGAAACAAAACTGTTAATATCTAGGACGATTATATAATTTCTTGACCATACCAGGACTCTTTTGAGAATGAAAGGGGACATTATGAGGAGCTGCTTCAGAACAGGCATAAACAGTAACAATCCAGGCATATCAGGATGGACAGCCACCTGACCCAGAGCTGCCCTGGTCCTCACATTGATGGACAAAGTTGGCCGTGGACTTGGTTCCTACCACTAAGAAGGATTAGCGAAGGTAGCAATGGTTTCTTTCAAAGCAAGAATGTTGATTTTCAAAAATGAAAACATTCAAGCAAATGTGGAAATATCAAAAAGTAACTTGCCACCATCATTTTTTCACTCTTAATGACTTTTTGAGCTTAATTGCCAGTCTTTTCTTACCTTCTGTCCTTGATGAAGAACTTCAAACCTTGATAGAAAAAAAGAGAGAGATTTTCCCCTCACCCATGGTATGAATATTTTAAATAGACAGACTAGAAAAGATCTTTCAAGCTTCAATAAAAAGGCCACTCAACTAACCAGACTGCCTTTCATACCATAGTCATCATTAAAAATTAATCTACTAATTTTACCTTTTCAAATAAATTAGGAAAAGTACTACCTTGCTTCAGGGAAAAATGTATTTATTTGTGAGAGCAAGACTGAACTTGAGTGGAAACGCTAAATCAAAAGGGTTGTAATGTAAATGCCTAACAGTAAGAAATGGTTATATAAATTCTAATGCATTCATATACGGGAAAACCATGTAGTCATTAAAGCTAATCATTTAAATTATATTGACATACAAAGATGTTTATGATATATTAAAGGTATATTGAAACACATCAAATATTTTAAAATCTATTTGATACTAAAAACAAACAAAAAAAAAACTGTCATTCACTTTGGGGGGATAATAAGAGACCAAACCATTATTTTGAAAACTGGGACACAAAGGAAAAGAATCAAGCATCTATCTTGTTCTTCCTGTGCTAATTTTCCCCATGGGTGACCAAACAGTGATTGAAGGAAAATTTACCTTCACAGTATTTAGCTGATAAACAATAGATATGGTAGGATTAGAATATAACAATTTTATATTGTCTAATGAATCTATAGATGCATCAGTTTGCTAGGGCCACCCTGACGATGCACCACAGGCCAGGGGGCAGGGGTGCTTAAACGACAGGAGTTTACTTTTCACAGCTCTGGTGGCTGGAGGTGCGACTGAGGCATCACAGCACTAGTCTGTCTGACGCGTCCCTTCTTGGCTTGTGGATCTCCATCTTCTTGTGTGCCCACATGGTCATCCATCTGTGCGCATCTGTGTCCACACCTCCTCTTTGTATCTGTTGTTGTACAGTTGTTAAGTTGTGTCTGACTCTTTTGCGACCCCATGGACTGCAGCCCTTCAGTCTCCTCTGTCCATGGAATTTCCTAGGCAAGAATACTGGTGTGCTTCCCTCCAAAAAAAAAAAAAAAGAATACTGGTGTGGGTTGCCATTTCCTACTCCAGGGGATCTTCCCAACCCAGGGATCGAACCCACATCTGCTGCATTGGCAGGTGGATTCTTTACTTCTGAACACCAGGGAAGCCCCTTGTTTGTATAAGAACACCTAATGACTTCATTTCAACTTAGCCACCTTGCCTTCAAATACAGTTACATTCTGAGGTACTGTGGGTTGGGACTAGAACATATGAATGGGAGGGGGAAAATAATTCAGCTGCAAACAATAGATCTAGGTAACATTTCAAAGTGAGATAGCAACAGACTTTATGTGCCTCCTGGGGGTGTTCACAATACCATTTATGAAGTAGACTTGACTAATAAGGATGGAATCTGAATCTGATCAAGGTTTGAGATTGAACTAGCAATTTAAGGGAACATTATAAATGATGCCATAGGGAAGAAATCAGCAAAATTCAGACAGAAATTCTATAGAACAGATGACAAGCTTCTTCGACAAGTAAACTGCAAGGAGAAAAAAAATTAAGGTGGAAACTATGGATGAAAAAGATTGAAGAGACATACCAAAACAGCCAGTTACAAGTATAAAACTTGATCCTGATTCAAACAAATCATTGTAAGACAAGACATTTTAACAGTGACTAGATATTTGAGAATTTCTAAGATATTCCTGTTAATTATTTAAGCATGAGAAAAATATTGTTATTTCTGAAGTATCTCTATCTTTTAGGGAGAAAGTTACTGAATAAATGATATGATGGCTAGGATTTGCTTGAAAATAATCTGGAGAGGGGGCAAATTAAAATACAGACAAAACAAGATTAGCCACAAATGAACATTATACAACCATAAAAATGAATGAATTCTGCCATTTGCAGCAACAAGGATGGACATAGAGAGTATTATGCTTAGTGATATATAAATGAGTGAAAAATAAGTCAGACAGAGGAAGACAAATACCATATGGTATCACTTTTATGTGAAATCTAAAGAATAATACAAATAAGTGTATATGCGAAACAGACTTACAGATATAGAAAACAAACTAGTGGTTACCAGTGGGGACAGAGAAGGGGGGCGGGCGAGATAGGAGTACAGGATTAAAAGATACAAACTACTATGTGTAAGACAGATAAGCAACAAGAATACATTGTACAGGAGCTCCCCTAGTGGCTCAGAGGTAAAGAATCTGCCTGCCAGTGCAGGAGACAGGGGTTCAATCCCTGGTCCAGGAAGATCCCACATGCCACTGCATAACTAAGCCCCTGCACCACAGCTATGGAACCTGTGCTCTAGAACCCAGGAGCCACAGCTACTGAGCCCTTGCACCGAAACTACTGCAGCCCATCCACCCCAGAGCCCATATTCGACTGCAAGAGAAGTCACCACAATGAGAAGCCCATGCACGACAGCTAGAGAGCAGCCCCCAGGCACCACAGCTAGAGAAAAGCCCTCACTCACACAGTGATGGAGACTCAGTGCACCTATACATAAATAGATCAATAAAAATTTTATAAATGATATATTGCACAGCACAGGGAAATATAGCCAATGTTTTGTAATAAATCTAAAATAATTTTTTAAGATTAGTCACTAATAGAGAAGCAATATATTATACAATCTGCTTTAGTACATACTTGGAATTTTTCATGATAAAAATATTTTTTAATGAGGGGAAGGAAACATTTAGATCATATATATTATGCTTTACTATGAAAAAGGCAGGGGGTGGACACACATATACCTGTGCATGATCTTAGGAAGAAAATTAAATCTCTAAGGTTGTCCCTAAGTGGCAGAGTTATGAGTCATCACTAATTTTTATACTATTCTTCTTTGTTTACATTTTTAAGGTGTATCAGTTTTTTTATCATTCAGAAAAATAAGCTACTTTCATATTTAATAAAATGAAAAATGAACAGTCTTTGAATAAATGAAAGGTCTGTATCCTTCAGGACCTTTGTCGATGGCAATTCTAGAATTATGCAGATAGAAAAAAAAAAGCTTCTTTCTCTGCTCATTCTTACTACTGGAGTCTGGGGGCTATAAGGGCCTCTTCCCCATGGAATAAGATAACATACGAGATCACATCAAATCAACGTTCCGTTAGTAAAAATGGCACCTTTCACAGACATGAAGAGCATAATTGGGCCCATTAAATACAAAGCATGTGAATTCCAAAGGCTACTGAATAAATAATGTTGCTTAACAAAGTGAGATTAAAGTGTGAATTGACTGAAATGAGAGTTCATTTCCCTTCTGAAATTTTCATACCTTCCTTCAAAGAGTGAACCAATCACATCATTCTCTCCAGCCAGGTTCTCCCAGATCCCATCTACAGAAAGCCAAGGATGAGTGGTCGAGAGTCATCTTTGGCAACAGTATCCACCAGAGCTTCATTGGGGGTTGGTTCACACACATTTATTCAGTACCTCCTGTGTTTGGCCCTCTGGTGGAAGGTTGGGGGGCTATGAGGACAGTGGCTTAAAAGAGGCTTTTCAAACACAGCCTTGCTTTGGAAGATTGCAAACTAGTTGGAATCACACACACACACACACACACACACACACACACACACACACTTTGCTAATACTGCAAAAGCACTAACAAAATCGCAAGCATTCCCTGCTCTTATGGACTGAATTTTCTCCTCCACTCACCCACCTAGGGGCTTCCCAGCTTGCATTAGTGGTAAAGATAATGCCTGCCAATGCAAGAGGTATCAGAGATGCAGATTCAATCCCTGAGTTGGGAGGATCCCCTGGAGTTCAGTTCAGTTCAATTCAGTTCTGTCGCTCAGTCGAGTCCAACTCTTTGCAACCTCATGTATCACAGCACGCCAGGCCTCCCTGTCCATCACCAACTCCCGGAGTTCACTGAGATTCATGTCCATTGAGTCAGTGATGCCATCCAGCCATCTCATCCTCTGTCGCCCCCTTCTCCTCCTGCCCCCAATCCCTCCCAGCATCAGAGTCTTTTCCAATGAGTCAACTCTTCGCATGAGGTGGCCAAAGTACTGGAGTTTCAGCTTTAGCATCATCCCTTCCAAAGAAATCCCAGGGCTGATCTCCTTCAGAGTGGACTGGTTGGATCTCCTTGCAGTCCAAGGGACTCTCAAGAGTCTTCTCCAACACCACAGTTCAAAAGCATCAAATCTTAGGCACTCAGCCTTCTTCACGGTCCAACTCTCACATCCATACATGACCACAGGAAAAACCACAGCCGTGACTAGATGGACCTTAGTCAGGAAAGTAATGTCTCTGCTTTTGAATATGCTATATAGGTTGGTCATAACTTTTCTTCCAAGGAGTAAGCATCTTTAATTTCATGGCTGCAGTCACCATCTGGAGTGATTTTGGAGCCCAAAAAAATAAAGTCTGACCCTGTTTTCACTGTTTCCCCATCTATTTCCCATGAAGTGATGGGACCGGATGCCATGATCTTCGTTTTCTGGATGTTGAGCTTTAAGCCAACTTCTTCACTCTCCTCTTTCACTTTCATCAAGAGGCTTTTCAGTTCCTCTTCACTTTCTGCCATAAGGGTGGTGTCATCTGCATATCTGAAGTGATTGATATTTCTCCCAGCAATCTTGATTCCAGCTTGTGTTTCTTCCAGTCCAGCGTTTCTCATGATGTACTCTGCATAGAAGTTAAATAAGCAGGATCACAATATACAGCCTTGACATTCTCCTTTTCCTATTCGGAACCAGTCTGTGGTTCCATGTCCAGTTCTAACTGTTGCTTCCTGACCTACATACAGATTTCTCAAGAGGCAGGTCAGGTGGTCTGGTATTCCCATTTCTCTCAGAATTTTCCACAGTTTATTGTGATCCACACAATATAAATATAAATATAAATCCACTCAAAGGCTTTGGCATAGTCAATAAAACAGAAATAGATGTTTTTCTGGAATTCTGTTGCTTTTTCGATGATCCAGTGGATGTTGGCAATTTGATCTCTGGTTCCTCTGCCTTTTCTAAAACCAGCTTGAACATCAGGAAGTTCACGGTTCACATATTGCTGAAGCCTGGCTTGGAGAATTTTGAGCATTACTTTACTAGCGTGTGAGATGAGTGCAATTGTGCAGTAGTTTGAGCATTCTTTGGCATTGCCTTTCTTTCAGACTGGAATGAAAACTGACCTTTTCCAGTGCTGTGGCCACTGTTGAGTTTTCCAAATGTGCTGGCATACTGAGTGGAGCACTTTCACAGCATCATCTTTCAGGATTTGAAACAGCTCAACTGGAATTCCATCACCTCCACTAGCCCTGCACACTAAGCGCAGGCGGCTGCGGCCGGCGCACTAAGCGGGGCCGAGAGGAGCTACCCCGCGTCAGAGGTCAAGGGCAGCGCCCGAGGCCAGAGGCATCGGCCGGGAGGAGCAACCCCATGCTTCAGGCCAGGGGCGGCAGCTGGGAGGAGCAACCCCACGTCCAAGCAGTGGTGGCTGGGTGGGCGCAGGAAGGCCTAGAGGAGCTATTCCACGTTCAAGGTCAGGAAGGGAAGCGGTGAGGAGATACCCCTCGTCCAAGGTAGGGAGCAGCAGCTAAGTTTTGCTGGAGCAGCCGTGAAGAGATACCCCACACCCAAGGTAAGAGAAACCCAAATAAGACGGTAGGTGTTGCAAGAGGGCATCAGAGGACAGACACACTAAAACCATACTCACAGAAAACTAGGCAATCCAATCACATTAGGACCACAGCCTTCTCTAACTCAATGAAACTAAGCCAGCCCGTGGGGCAACCCAGGGCGGGCAGGTCATGGTGGAGAGGTCTGACAGAATGTGGTCCACTGGAGAAGGGAATGGCAAACCACTTCAGTATTCTTGCTTTGAGAACCTCATGAACAGTATGAAAAGGCAAAATGATAGGATACTGAAAGAGGAGTTCCCCAGGTCAGTAGGGGCCCAATATGCTACTGGAGATCAGTGGAGAAATAACTCTAGAAAGAATGAAGTGATGGAGCCAAAGCAAAAACAATACCCAGCTGTATTTGTGACTGGTGATAGAAGCAAGGTCCGATGCTGTAAAGAGCAATATTGTATAGGAACCTGGAACGTCAGGTCCATGAATCAAGGCAAATTGGAAGTGGTCAAACAAGATATGGCAAGAGTGAATGTCGACATTCTAGGAATCAGCGAACTAAAATGGACTGGAATGGGTGAATTTAACTCAGATGACTGTTATATCTACTACTGCGGGCAGGAATCCTTCAGAAGAAATGGAGTAGCCATCATGGTCAACAAAAGAGTCCGAAATGTAGTACTTGGATGCAATCTCAAAAATGACACAATGATATCTGTTCGTTTCCAAGGCAAACCATTCAATATCACAGTAATCCAAGTCTATGCCCCAACCAGTAACGCTGAAGAAGCTGAAGTTGAATGGTTCTATAAAGACCTACAAGACCTTTTAGAACTAACACCCAAAAATTATGTCCTCTTCATTATAGAGGACTGGAATGCAAAAGTAGGAAGTCAAGAAACACCTGGAGTAACAGGCAAATTTGGCCTTGGAATGCGGAATGAAGCAGGGCAAAGACTAACAGAGTTTTGCCAAGAAAATGCACTGGTCATAGCAAACACCTTCTTCCAACAACACAAGAGAAGACTCTACACACAGACATCACCAGATGGTCAAACCTGAAATCAGATTGATTCTATTCTTTGCAGCCAAAGATGGAGAAGCTCTATACAGTCAACAAAAACAAGACCAGGAGCTGACTGTGGCTCAGATCATGAACTCCTTATTGCCAAATTCAGACTTAAATTGAAGAAAGCAGGGAAAACCGCTAGAGCATTCAGGTATGACCTAAATCAAATCCCTTATGATTATACAGTGGAAGTGAGAAATAGATTTAAGGGCCTGGATCTGATAGATAGAGTGCCTGATGAACTATGGAATGAGGTTCATGACATTGTACAGGAGACAGGGATCAAGACCATCCCCATGGAAAAGAAATGCAGAAAAGCAAAATGGCTGTCTGGGGAAGCCTTACAAATAGCTGTGAAAAGAAGAGAAGCAAAAAACAAAGGAGAAAAGGAAAGCATCTGAATGCAGAGTTCCAAAGAATAGTAAGAAGAGATAAGAAAGCCTTCTTCAGTGATGAATGCAAAGAAATAGAGGAAAAGAACAGAATGGGAAAGACTAGAGATCTCTTCAAGAAAATTAGAGATACCAAGGGAACATTTCATGCAAAGATGGGCTCAATAAAGGACAGAAATGGTATGGACCTAACAGAAGCAGAAGATATTAAGAGATGCCAAGAATACACAGAAGAATTGTACAAAAAAGAGCTTCACAACCCGGATAATCACAATGGTGTGATCACTCATCTAGAGCCAGACATCCTGGAATGTGAAGTCAAGTGGGCCTTAGAAAGCATCACTACGAACAAAGCTAGTGGAGGTGACAGAATTCCTCTGGAGTAGGAAATGGCAACCCATTTCAGTATTCTTACCTGGAGAATCCCACGGACAGAGGAGCCTGGCAGGCTATATGGTCCATAGGGTCACAAGTTCAGTTCAGTTCAGTCGCTCAGTCATGTCTGACTCTGTGACCCCATGAATCGCAGCAAGCCAGGCCTCACTGTCCATCACCAACTCCTGGAGTTCACTCAAACTCACATCCATCGAGTCAGTGATGCCATCCAGCCATCTCATCCTCTGTTGTCCCATTCTCCTCCTGCCCCCAATCCCTCCCAGCATCAGAGTCTTTTCCAATGAGCCAACTTTTCACATGAGGTGGCCAAAGTATTGAAGTTTCAGCTTTAGCATCAGTCCTTCCAAAGAACACCCAGGACTGATCTCCTTTAGAAATGACTGGTTGGATCTCCTTGCAGTACAAGGGACTCTCAAGAGTCTTTTCCAACACTGCAGTTCATAAGCATCAATTCTTTGGTGCTCAACTTTCTTCACAGTCCAACTCTCACATCCATATATGACCACTGGAAAAACCACAGCCTTGACTAGACAGACCTTTGTTGGCAAGGTAATGTCTCTGCTTTTGAATATGCTATCTAGGTTGGTCATAACTTTTCTTCCAAGGAGTAAGCATCTTTTAATTTCAAGGCTGCAATCACCATCTGCAGCGATTTTGGAGCCCCAAAAAATAAACTCTGACACTGTTTCCACTGTCCCCCATCTATTTGCCATGAAGTGATGGGACAAGATGCCATGATCTTAGTTTTCTGAATGTTGAGCTTTAAGCCAACTTTTTCACTCTCTTCTTTCACTTTCAACAAGAGGCTTTTTAGTTCCTCTTCACTTTCTGCCATAAGGGTGGTGTCATCTGCATATCTGAGGTTATTGATATTTTTCCCGGCAATCTTGATTCCAGCTTGTGCTTCTTCCAGCCCAGCATTTCTCATGATGTACTCTGCATAGAAGTTAAATAAGCAGGATCACAATATACAGCCTTGACATTCTCCTTTTCCTATTTGGAACCAGTCTGTTGTTCCATGTCCAGTTCTAACTATTGCTTCCTGACCTGCATATAGATTTCTCAAGAGGCAGGTCAGGTGGTCTGATATTCCCATCTCTCTCAGAATTTTCCACAGTTTATTGTGATCCACACAGTCAAAGGCTTTAGCATAATCAATAAAGCAGAAATAGATGTCTTTCTGAAACTCTCTTGCATTTTTGATGATCCAGCGGATGTTGGCAATTTGATCTCTGGTTCCTCTGCCTTTTCTAAAACCAGCTTGAACATCTGGAAGTTCACGGTTCACGTATTGCTGAAGCCTGGCTTGGAGAATTTTGAGCATTACTTTAATAGCATGTGAGATGAGTGCAATTGTGCAGTAGCCTGAGCACTCTTTGGCATTGCCTTTCTTTCAGACTGGAATGAAAACTGACTTTTTCCAGTCCTGTGGCCACTGTTGAGTTTTCCAAATGTGCTGGCATATTGAGTGGAGCACTTTCACAGCATCATCTTTCAGGATTTGAAACAGCTCCACTGGAATTCCATCACCTCCACTAGCTTTGTTCGTAGTGATGCTTTCTAAGGCCCACTTGACTTCACATTCCAGGATGTCTGGCTCTAGGTGAGTGATCACACCATCATGATTATCTTGGTCATGAAGATCTGTTTTGTACAGTTCTTCTGTGTATTCTTGGCATCTCTTAATATCTTCTGCTTCTGTTAGGTCCATACCATTTCTGTCCTTTATTGAGCCCATCTTTGCATGAAATGTTCCCTTGGTATCTCTAATTTTCTTGAAGAGATCTCTAGTCTTTCCCATTCTGTTCTTTTCCTCTATTTCTTTGCATTCATCACTGAAGAAGGCTTTCTTATCTCTTCTTACTATTCTTTGGAACTCTGCATTCAGATGATTATATCTTTCCTTTTCTCCTTTGTTTTTTGCTTCTCTTCTTTTCACAGCTATTTGTAAGGCCTCCTCAGACAGCCATTTTGCTTTTCTGCATTTCTTTTCCATGGGGATGGTCTTGATCCCTGCTCCTGTACAATGTCATGAACCTCATTCCATAGTTCATCAGGCACTCTATCTATCAGTTCTAGGCCCTTAAATCTATTTCTCACTTCCACTGTATAATCATAAGGGATTTGATTTAGGTCATACCTGAATGCTCTAGCGGTTTTCCCTGCTTTCTTCAATTTAAGTCTGAATTTGGCAATAAGGAGTTCATGATCTGAGCCACAGTCAGCTCCTGGTCTTGTTTTTGTTGACTGTATAGAGCTTCTCCATCTTTGGCTGCAAAGAATAGAATCAATCTGATTTCAGGTTTGACCATCTGGTGATGTCTGTGTGTAGAGTCTTCTCTTGTGTTGTTGGAAGAAGGTGTTTGCTATGACCAGTGCATTTTCTTGGCAAAACTCTGTTAGTCTTTGCCCTGCTTCATTCCGCATTCCAAGGCCAAATTTGCCTGTTACTCCAGGTGTTTCTTGACTTCCTACTTTTGCATTCCAGTCCCCTATAATGAAAAGGACATCTTTTTGGGGTGTTAGTTCTAAAAGGAATTGGAGTTAGTCTAAAAAGAAATGGAGTAGCCATCATGATCAACGAAATTGTCCAAAATGCAGTACTTGGATGCAGTCTCAAAAACGGCAGAACGATCTCTGTTCGTTTCCAAGGCAAACCATTCAATATCACAGCAATCCAAGTCTATACCCCAATCAGTAACGCTAAAGAAGTTGAAGTTGAACGGTTCTCTGAAGACCTACAAGACCTTTTAGTGTCACAAAGTATAGGACATAATTGAAATAACTTAGCATGCACACATCTACCCACCCAAATCATATGTTGTAGACTCAGCCCACTGTGACTGTATTTGGAGATCAGGCTTTTAAGAGGGTCTTCAAGGTTAATGAGGTCATAAGGGTGAGGTCCTAATCCAATAGGACCCATGTCCTTATAAGAAGGGATGCCAGAATGTACATACACAGAGGGAAGGTCATGTCAGGACACAGAGAGACGGCCATCTGCCAGGCGAGGAGAGAGCTCTCTCCAGAAACCAACCCTGTAACACCCAGAGCTTGGACTTCCAGCTTCTAGAACTCTAAGAAAATTAATTTCTGCCTGTGAAGCACCCCAATGAGTGGTATACTGTTATGACAGCCCTATCAGACTGACCCGGGCAAGTCACATTTACTCACTTCCACACGTCTTCCTTTCTTTTCAGGAATGGCCATTCCATCTAGGGGACAACAGTAGCCGTGAACACTCCTCTTGGTTGTCCCTCACCACTTCTCAGGATCCCCTCCCAAATGTAGGGTGTCTGGGATACCCAAACCCAGAGCAGATCCAGGCTAGGTAGAACCTTTGGGGAAATTAGATCAAGGCCCTCCTCTGAGTCAAGGCCGCAGGATGGTGGGGGTGGGAGGAACACAGCAAGGTGAGGACACACGACTTGTAGGAAAATTGGAAAAATTGTGCCCTTTTTTCTGTGCAGGCTCTGCTCCATGCCAGGTGCAAGGCTAAGTCAGCAGAGCCCCGTCACCATGCTACTTGGCCTGATGTCCTTGTGCACAAGGCTATGCAGGTCGTAAGTGTGGTGTACTAATCCAGTAGGACTCATGCCCTTACAGAAGAGGAAGAGATGCCACAAGTGTACTCCACAGAGGAAAGGTCATGACAAGACTCAGAAAGATGGCTGTCTGCAAGGTCCAGTCCAAACCCTTGACCCATCCTGTTCCCTGAGGCTGTTCACCTCAGCCCAGAGTTACTTCAAGGGGGAGATAGCACACAAAGACACAGGGACAGTCAACACCTAGGTTCCTTCCCTTCAGTCCCCACCACCAGCCGCAGCCCTGGTCCCATAGGCAGCAACATTCCACACCCACTACCTGCCCGGTAAAACAGCCCAGGCTAACTCTAGGTCCTCCCCTAACCTCCTCCCCTGACCGCTTTCATTCCCTGGGCCTTTGTCATCCCTACCATGCTGCAGGGGCAAATGACTGAATGTCCCCAGAAGCACCTAGAAGGGAGCTTCTTATATTATCTGTTTGCTAACTATTACTGGTAGAGGCTCTCCCTAAGAAGGTGCCAGGGTGTTTAGGAAAGGGCGGGGCCATTGACCCTCAGCACCCCAGGGGCCCCCACCCCCAAGGCTCTCTGCACAAGTGTGGACTCTAAATGCTTTTCCAGAATGGCCACCCATGCAAAACTAATATCCTACTCTTACTCTAGTAGTCATATCCATTTGGAAGGACATCCATATAATCATAGGTTGAAGAATCTGACTTAAGGCTGATTTTTTTTTAAAGTGTGAAAACGCACCAACACTAGTGTGAGGAAACCACAAATTCAGAGACTGAAGGGTGGTGACTAGGCTCCTCTACGTCTCTCTGCGTTCCTTCCAACCCATTCATGACCAGTCAAAACTGATCTCGACTCTTCCAACTCCACATCTGAAAATTAAGAATGAGGATGATGCTATATATGAAATCTAGAAAGATGAGACTGGTGAACCTGCCTACAGGGCAGCAGTGGAGATGAAGACATAGAGAATAGACTTATGGACACAGTGAGGGAAGGAGTGGTGGAATTATTTGAGAGAGTAGCATTGAAACATACGCCTTACGATATGTAAAGTAGATTCCAGTGGGAATTTGTTGTATGACACAGGGAACCGAAAGTCAGTGCTTTGTGACAACCTAGAAGGGTGGAATGGGGAAGGAGGTGGTGAGAGGTTTAAGAGGTTGGGGACATGGGTATGCCTATGGCTGATTCATATTGACATATGGCAGAAGCCACACACAGTATAGTGAAGTAATTATTCTCCAAGTAAAAGTAAAATAAAATAAAAAGAATGAGGATGGTCCACCTCATCATCCTAAAGTATGCAAATAACCAGTGCTGGAGAGAGTGTGGAAAAAAGGAACCCTCCTACACTGTTGGTGGGAATGTGAATTGGTGCAGCCACTGTGGAGAACATTAAAGAGGGTCTTCATAAAACTAAAAATAAAGTTCTCATATGATCCAACAATCCTACTTCTGGTCATATATCCAGAGAAAACCATAATTCAAAATATGGCAAAACCAATATAATATTGTAAAGTAATTAACTTCCAATTAAGATAAATAAATTTATATTTTTAAAAATATGTATATACATGCCCTCTGATATTCACTGTGGCACTAGTCACAATAGCCAAGACACAAAAGCAAACTAAATGTCCATCAACAGATGGATAAAGAAAATGTGATGGAGAAGGAAATGGCAACCCACTCCAGTATCCTTGCCTGGAGAATCCCATGGACAGAGGAGCCTGGTAGACTACAGTCCACGGGGTAGCAGAGTCAGACACAACTGAGTGACTTTTTACTTTTACTTTTTACTTAGTAACTATATAACATCCAGCTAAAGACTGGCAGGCAGGTATTCTTTCTGCCCGCTTCAGACGTCTACATCAGAAGCTTTCTCTATCTCCTTTATACTTTAATAAAACTTGTAGTACATATACACAAAGGAATACTACTCAGCCATAAAAAATAAACTTTAAATAATGCCATTTGCAGCAACATGGATGAACATAGAGATCATCATATTAAGTGAAGTAGGTCAGAAAAAGACAAATATCATATGATATCACTTACATAGTAATCTTTTTTAAATGATATAAGTGAACTTATTACAGAACAGAAACAGACTTAACAGACATAGAGAACAATCTTATGGTTACCAAAAGGAAAGTGTCGGGGCGGGGGGGATAGATTAGGAGCTTGGTATTAACATCTACACATTCAGTTCAATTCAGTCACTCAGTTGTGTCCAACTCTTTGCGACCCCGTGGACTGCAGCATGACAGGCTTCCCTGTCAATCACCAACTCCCAGAGCCTACTCAAACTCATGTCCATTGCTTTGGTGATGCCATCCAACCATCTCATCCTCTGTTGTCCCCTTCTCTTCCCGCCTTCAATCTGTCCCACATCAGGGTCTTTCCAAATGAGTCAGTTCTTCACATCAGGTGGCCAAAGTATTGAAGTTTCAGCTTCAGCATCAGTCCTTCCAGTGAATATTCAAGACTGATTTCTTTTAGGATGGACTAGTTGGATCTCCTTGCAGTCCAACGGACTCTCAAGAGTCTTCTCAAACACCATAGTTCAAAAGCATCAATCCGTCAGTGCCCAGCTTTCTTTACAGTCCAACTCTCACATCCATGCATGACTACTGGAAAAACTATAGCTTTGACTAGACAGACCTTTGTAATGTAACAGATACACACTACTATATACAAAATAAATAACCAATAAGGACCTACTGTGTAGCACAGAGAACTATACTCAATATCTTGTGATAACCTCTAATGAAAAAGAATGTATGCATGTATACGTGAGTGTGTGCTCAGTCACTCAGTCGTGTCCTATGTTTTGCAACCTCATTGACTGTAGCCAGCCAGGCTCCTCTGTCCATGGGATTTTCCAAGCAATAATACTGGAGCAGATTGTCATTTCCTATTCTAGAGTATCTTCCTGATCTAGGAATTAAACCCACATCTCTTGTGTTTCCTGCATTGGCAGGCAGATTCTTACCTCTGAACCACCTGGGAAGCGTGTGTGTGTGTGTGTGTGTGTGTGTGTGTGTGTGTGTGTGATAACTGAAATACTTTGATGTATACTTGAAACTAATATGACATTGTAAATCAACTCTCCTTCAATTAAAAAAAAAAAGAATTAGTGTAACATGCTCCATCTTGGACGTGATCACAGACTGGGCTTATCAACAGACAACAAACTGCACCAAAAGCTTGGCATGATTTGAAAGACATGTTGTAAAGACTTTCCAGCTCAAAAGGTCTTCCTCACCTCCCTGTCAAGTGGCCACCAGCACTGCTTTATTCCATTAGCTTCATTCTTGACCCTTTTAAAATGCAACCATCTCTGGGAGCAATGACATAGAAGTTATTCTTTTTTCAGTTCACTTTTTTATTGAAGTATAGTTGATTTACAGTATTGTGTTATTTCAGGTATACAGCTAAGTTATTTATATATATATGGCTTCCCTGGTGGCTCAGATGGTAAAGAATCTGCCTGTAATGCAGGGGATGCTGGTTCAATCCCTGGGTCAGGAAGATCCCCTAGAGATATACATATATATATGTACATATATATATGTGTGTGTGTGTGTGTGTGTGTGTGTGTGTGTGTGTGTGTAGAGAGAGAGAGAGAGAGATACAGATTCTTTTCCAAAGAAACTCTTACAATTGCACAGTAGGACAGCAGGCAAGAGAATGGGCTCTGGAGCCAGGTTTAGGGATTCCCATCCTAGCTCCTGCACTTACTGATGTGTGGCCTTGGGGAGGTTATTTATCCTCTTCTTGAGTCCCATTTCCTCATCTGTAAGATGAGGATAATCATAGTACTTTCTTTGTAGGCTTACAGGAACTGTTAGCTGAGGTCGTGTATAAACTGGTTAGCATAGTAACTGACATGGAGTTAAGTAATCGGTAACATCAACTCTGATTAGTCCTTAACACTCAAGTATACATGTGTCTATCAGCTCAGTTTCTTAGAGGATGACAGAAACGTAGACATGTACAGCTTTAATTAAATGACCAAAAAGCTAGTGAATCTGGCCTCTCCCAGTTGTCACGCGCTTTCTCTCCAGTGTCACCCGCTCTCAGGCAGATGCCACCCACCCTCCCCAAGAGCCATCCTCACTGCAGTGCCGCCTCCCCTTCCTGTGTCTTGGGGACACAGGGCTCATAGAGAAGGTGAAGAAGCTCCACTGTGTCCAAAGCTTAGCCAAGAGCCTGCCCTTGGCCTTCCCTGGAAACTGATACATGAGGCATAAAACATGAGAGTTGTTGAAAAGCCCAGTCAAGAGTACTTTACAGAAGGCGAGGTGAATGTGGCTGAAATTCTGTCCCTCTCCACTGGCTGTAAATTTGATTTAATCAAGAAAGCATGGGTTAAGGATTTAATGGAAACTTGTCTCCAGCTTGGAAAGAAGAGTAAAAAGAGAGCGGTTATTGACATTTTTACTGCCTAGCCGGAGATGCATGTCTGGCCCAAGTGAGTGAATCAGGAAATCTATCAGCATTGGAAAATGGATGAGGCTCTGATCAATCTCCCTCCCACTCCGATGGAGCTGGGCAGCATCAACCAAGCTGTTCGCCAAGTAGATGCCTACAGCTCTGCCTCTGGACTTACAGAGCCAATAAGGGCACAGCTAGGCTGGAATTTGTTTGAAAACCTATGAAAGGGATGTTTTCTGTCCCTCCTCTAATATGGGCAGACTTGGAGATTTGGAGGTGAACCCCCCTAGCACATAGGTGCATGTGTGTCCCTCTACAAATTAACAGAAGATATCATAGCAGGAATATCCCCCATTCCAAAATACCTCCTCTACCTTTAGATTCACTGCTCTATCTTCCTATTCTTTTAAAAATTTTAAGTATTCTGGGAATAATAAAATGTTACCATATATTAATGGCAGAGAGTAAATTCATTCATGTAGTTTCTCTCCCCAAGGTGCTGAGTCAAAGGCTGGTTGTTGGGGAAGGTTTCAGTACTAGATAGAAGAGTAGAGATAGCGGCAGACCAGCATGGGCCCACAACATCACACTGCTGCTTGGAAGCCAGTCAGCATTTCCAGTTCCCCTTGCATTTGGGTGGCACCATACATCTTGCCAACGGAATGTGGGTGGAAGTGATACATGTCACTTCAGACTGATCTGGTTGAATAGGAGGTGCATAAGTCTCCACATTCTTCCCCTACCTGCCCACTGAGTGACACCGGGCTGGCCTTTTTGTAGCACAAGAAGCACAAGATGGCAAAGTCATAAGATGGAGGCAACTTGGGTCCCTGCAACACTCCTGGGAAGGGAGCTGCCTGATTCAGGAGGAATGTGGTGTGAGATCTGGGGGTCAGCCCTCAGCATCATGGCCTTGAAGGAGGAGCACTGGCAGAGAACAGGCCTGCGTGCGTTCTCACTGGGCTGGCTGTGGGGAATGAGGGCGATAGCACTTCTGGAGAAGGGGGGAGGGTGAAGGGCCAGTAGTTACTCACACTGTGGTCAAGAATTCCCAGCCTGTAGCCATCCCAGTCAGGTCACAAGAGGTCACTCAGTGAGCAAAAGAAATAGGAATCCAATATGCCAAAGAGGAGTTGTTTTATGAGAAAAAAAAAAACTTTCTGTATTTGGTTGAGAGTGATGGGCTGTTTTCCACTTTTCTTTTGGTTTTGATTTGGCTTTCATGAGGCCTGAAACCACACCAAATAAGACTTCGTTTCTCTCTCAGCTTCTCTGCATCCTTATGGCTAAAATGCTGAGAAAAATTGTCCTCAACCCACGTTCATGCTGACACACTCATTTCAGTGGCTTTTTGAACCTCCAAGCTGGGATTTAGACCAGGTTATAAAGGGAGGTTAAATGAGGTCATTGATGGTGTATATTTCACCCGATAGTCTCCTGCCCCTGGTGTCTGTTACTCTGTTCTCTTCCTATTGGCCAGCCGCTATTCTAAGAACTTGTTATTTGTATACATCAGTAAATGGGAACTCAATAAATGAAACACTATTCAAAATCATTCATCTTCTCAATTAGTTTAAAAATCTTCCAAGTCACTTCTATGAAGATTCCTCCAGCCTCCTCTCTCTATAAATACCGGGTAGCAAATGTAGGGTGTGAAAGGTGAAAACCAGGTCAAGCAAAATTCTCCCACATCCTAGTTTGGGTTAAGGGTTAGCCCAGATCTGAATCACCTCATCCATCCCACTGACGATTTCTGCTCCAAACCTTCTTAGGATGAGGTCTATGAGTGAATTGTTTCTTTCCCTATGAAGGCTTTTGAAAGCCCCAGTTGCTAATTCTCTAACACACTGAGTTAAGTTCTAAAACACAGACATACACACAAAAAAAGTAATTTATAGTGTATTGAAAGCTCTAATAATCTGTGTTGTGCCAGGCAAATAACAGAAAACACCACCAGCGAAGTGAAGCAAAAAAGAAGTTTAATTGCAGTGCATTGGCTAGCTCACAGAATCGATGAAGCCTGGAGAGTCAGGTTCAGGACAGAGAAGAAAATGAAGGGGAATAAGACTTTGAGAAGCTCAGACCCTGAAAACAGTCCTCTGGGCCCGCCATCGCTGGTAGCACTGTCTCTGGACTCCTGTCTGTCGCGGCTACAGAGAACCATGCCTCCCTATCCTGAGCAACCCTGTAGTGCAACTTTCAGGGTCCTGGGCAGGAACATCCAACTGACTCAGGCTGGGTTACCTGCCTGCACCCTGGTTGCCAGGAAGCCAGGAGAGATGGCAATTGTGCCCCCTTCATTTTCTGAAGTGGACTATTTGGAGAGTAGTAGGTCAAAAATAATCTGTCCATTCCAGGGCATCCCTTTGGCTCCCCAAAACTGCCTCACGTTATTCTTCTCATATTTAAATCTCCTAAAGAAGGCCTTAACATAATACAATTATCGTTTAAGATACCAAAAGTACTTTCAACACTCCCCAAGGTGAGGCCACCATATTATTTCAGTTATTTCACAGTATTATATTTCATATCTCATATTATTTCAAGAATATATTTATTCTTTTTCAGATTATTGGTCAGGCTTCCCTGGTGGCTCAGATGGTAAAAAATCTGCCTGCAATGCAGGAGACCTGGGTTCAATCCCTGGATTGGAAAGATCCCCTGGAGAAGGGACAGGCTACCCACTCTAGTGTTCTGGCCTGGAAAATTCCATGGACTGTACAGTCCATGGGGTCACAAAGAGTTGCACATGACTGAGTGACTTTCACTATCACTATATATACTCTTTTTCAGATTATTAATCATATTATTACTTAATGGCTATTGTTAATCATCAATCACGTTTTCCTTGGATGTTGATTATCTCACAAAGAATGCAATCTGTACCAATGACGGACAATTTAGGTATCCAAAACAGAGCAGTGAGGAAAATTAAAGGAATAAGGAAGAGGCTTGGCCCTAGTGAAATCACTTTCTAAATAGGGAAGGTTGAACTGATGTTCAACCAAACTGAAGACACCCTCAAGCACCCGGTTCTCCCAAGTGCACAGGACCTGTGGGGTAACAGGCAGAGAAGAGTTACCCTGGCCACGTGGGTTGGCCACATGGGGGAGCGTACACCTGCTTGCAGGCACTCAGCACCACCCAGCTGCATCTCAATCCATTTAGCTTATAATAGCAGATATGAAATTTTCATCAGGTTTTCTGCTTTACTGTTGTGAAATATTCAACATTAATAAATTATTCAGCTCAATGTAAAATACTACAAATGTTCATAGGTTTCATCACGAGGTAGTTCAGCAGCCCGTTTGTTATAGGGCTATTTTGGGCAAAGCAATCTGCTCCAGGAAGTGGGTGTTTTTTTCTTCTTCCATTATTTGCGATCCTTAATGGGGAAGTGTCTATTCTGGGATTCAGGTGCTACAAATAAGTACATAAGAATGCAGGAATATTGCCCATGGAGCAGCTTTATGCATTCAGGGATGGCTGTGGACTGGATATGGGTGCTATGTTAGGAGGAAAAAAATGAGCGCAAGGAGCGTGGCCCAAACTTAAGAAGAACGAGGTTGGACATACAGACCAGACTGGTGGTTGCCAAGGGGAAGGGATGGACTGGGAGTTTGGGATTAGCAGATAAAATATTATACAGAGAACAGATAACCAACAAGGTCCTAGTGTAGAGCACAGAGAACTACATTCAATATCTTGTGAATAACCATAATGGAAAAGAATATGAAAAAGAATGTATATCCATGTATAAATGAGTCACTTTGCTGTACATCCAAAACTAACACAACATTTTTAATCAACCATGCTCTAATAAAACAAAATTTTTAAAAAGAATTAAAGAAGTGGCTCAGGTATCCCCAGTGTGAGCTTTTCTCTTAGCCTCTGAAGCAGAAGCTTGTCACAGGGCTGGCTGGGGCCATGGTGGTTGTCTGGACATGCACGTTCAGTGAATTGACCAGACGCTGCCAAACCCAGTGTTTTATCCTCGAAGATAAAGGCCATTTCTGAGACAGAAGTCAAGCTGGCTGTAAAACCAGCTTGTTGGCCAAGCTGAAGGGCTGACACAGCAGGAGACAATTGTGTCCTGGGAAACTGAGGAGCTGCCTGGAAAAGGGGTCACCCTAAGAACATAAGACCTCCTGGTCTTTCATTGGAAGAAGTAATTCTGTGCCCAGTCTTGCAGCTAGTTCCCTAAACCTCCCACAGCCCAGCCTCATAACATGTTGTATCTGCGGAAGAAAAAGAAAGAAAATTCAAGTGATGCCAGAAATCCACAACAGGTATTTCAGGACCAATGTTCCAGAAAAAACTGTTTGGAAGTTGCAACATGCCTCAAAGTAAGGAATTGGCAGCTTTCTCAAGCCAGGCTGGGCTTTCAAACCTGCTCAGCGCAACAGACTAGCTTCTCAGGCAGCGCTAGTGGGGAAGAACCTGCCTGCCTATGCAGGAGACATAAGAGACAAGGGTTCAACTCCTGGGTTGAGATTTCCTGGAGAAGGAAATGGCAGCCCACTCTAGTATTCTCGCCTGGAGAAGGCCATGGACAGAGGCTTTTGGTGGGCTACAGTCCATGGGGTTGCAAAGATGCAGACACAGCTGAAGCAACCTAGCACAAAGCAACAGAGTCACACGGCCCAGCCCCTTTCTTCCCCAGTCCCCAATCATCCTTCCACGCTCTGGACTCCATGCTACCCTGCTGCCCCACCTCCACCCTGCTGCCCTGCTCCTGCCTCTCACCTAAACGATTTTCAGTACCTCCACAAGGTGTTTGTTTCACCAGTCTCCCCCTTTTGTTTCTCATCCTAGTTGCCTGCAGGTCCTCATGATGGAGGCACCCCAATACCCAATGAAAAATTCAGGAAGATTATTTCTAAAGGAGGCCAGATTTGTGGGGCTGGGCTGTGGACCAGACTTGGGTGAGCCAGAGAGCAGCCCAGGGCACCCCTCTTTCTGCTGCCCACCATGGGTTGGTCTAGTCCACACGACTAACCTCAGGGATGATGGGAGCCTATGTAATACCTTTGTGCAAATCAAAAAAGATGCCCCTCCTGAAAAAACCTAAGGTTAAAAGAAATGCCCCTGCTTAAGATAGTTCTTTGCCATTCATAGAAAAAATCGTCATCATTTTCTGATATTTATTAAAATGAGGCATTTTACTCCCATTTTTGAGAATTAGCACACCAGACATATAAATCTAGGGTTTCTATTATGTGAATGGTACTCACTTAGACATGGCATCCTTGGGCAGTGCACAATCCACACATCTGCACACAGGGCCCCTGCTTAGCTTTGCATCTGCTAACGCCAAAGTTACACCCTAAAGCCTGGCCCCTTCCCTCTTCTTTCAGTCATTGAAAGAACCTCTCTTACACACACACAAAGATGTATGAGCCAGCTGTCCACCTGAGTTCCAGAACCAGTTGCTACTCGGACATCTTACTTCCAAGCCCAACCACACTAGAGGCATCTGATCCACCTTACACTTCCGACAGTCCCCTCCTGCTGACAGGGAAAGCCCTGGGGGCCAGTGTCCTCACTCCCCATCTGGACCACCTTCCTTCCCCAGGAAGGACACAAGCCCCAGCCTCCCTCAGTGCTCAAAGCCCCTCCCTCAGATCATATCCCCCAACCCTCCATACACCTTGACCACTTCCTTTACCAGCTTACACCTCCATGTCCTGTTCCTGTCTGTTACCCGCTTCAGATGGCAGGCTCCTTAAAGACGGGCCTGTCCTTCATCCCTCCTCATTGTTTCAGGGTCACACCTAGTGCTGCCAAGCTGGCCACAGCAGGGATGCCTTGTCCAACCACGAGAAAGCTGGTCTCGCTTTATACCTTCTTGGGGTTGTGAACATTGAGTTCAGGTCAGGGGAAGCAGGACCCTGAAATGCAGAGGAGATGGGTGTGCAGAAAGAGCAGAGACTGCTTTTTTTTTTTTTTCAGTTTATTTTGTTGAAGTATAGTTGATTTACAATGGTGTGCTAATTTCTGCAGTATAGCAGAGAGATTCAATTATACATGTATATATTATTTTTCATATTCTTTTCTATTATGGTTTATCACAGGATATTGAATACAGTTCCCTGTGCTCTACAGTAGGACTTTGCTGTTTATCTATCCTATATATAATAGTTTGCATCTGCTAACCCCAAACTCCCAACCCATCCCTTCCCCCATGCCCCTCCCCCTTGGCAAGCACAAGTCTGTTTGGACGCCACTTTAAATGCACTAATGTTTAGAAGGGAAGCTGCTCTGCTCTCAGGGCTTGTGTCTTACATTATCCTGCTTCCTGAGGAAGATGTCCTCTGAGGGCTGTCAATGCCCTCCTGATAACCAGGCCTCCCTGTGGACCTGATTTACATTCCTCTGGCTCTACCTGCACGTAGGACTCAGAGAACCATCCACACTTCCCCAGGGAGTAGAAGCTAATGGATGCTTAATTCAATAGTGCTCACATTGTAAAGTGCTAGCTAATAAAAAGCATTTATAGAAAATTCAGTGGAGGACTTTACATTCGCACTCCCTCCATAAAAGCTTGATCGCCTCCCAAAGTGACATATTCACGTGGGTGGAGAGGCTGGCTATGTCCTGCACCAGGCTCACAGCAGAGCATCTGACCCCTTCCTGTCTCCCTGTTGCCCCATAACCTCGTCTTCCACCTTCCCTCCATCTTCCCCATCCTAAAGTGCTCTTTCTAAATGAAATTTTTACAGTGGGTTCAAACTCTGACCATTTCAGGGGGAACCATTGCCAAAGGTGGTGTGTCAACCTAGGGCAGTTGTGACATCCACAGCTCTTTCCCAGCCAGGAACCCTCAGAAGAGTCATGAATACTTTCTGGGGGGACTCAGGAACGATGATGGAGGGAGGGGTGGCTGGGGCTCAGAGTCAGGCTGCAGAAGCCTGGACCAGAAAGGAGGTGAGGATGGTGGTCCACCACAAGAGAAGAGAGGGTGGCCTGTGGGGGAGCCGTAGGAAGGCTGGGCTGCTTGTCCTAAGAAAGAACATTCCAGAAATCAGAACTTTCTAATTTGGGGAGGACTCCTCTTGAGATGCAGTTCCGTAAGAGAAGGGACTGTTGGTCTTCATCACTGCAGTCTCCCCACCTTAGAGCAGTGCCTGGTGCATCAGTGGCCTCTGCTGAACGTGCGAGTGGACTGATGGCTGAGTGGACATGATGAGCGAGGGAGATCAAGGGATCTCCCATTATCCCACTGATAAGGGAGATCAAGGGAGATCAAGATCTCAAGGGAGATGTGGGGACACCATGTGCCAGGCACACGGCCTTGCGCGTGGTGCTGCCAAGTCAAAGTGGTTGAATGGATGCCTCTAAGAAGCAGCCCCCAGGCCAGGACACCACAACCCAGGGCCGCTGGCCGGGGAGTGCAGCCAATTCTTCCTGAGTGACCCCTTGTCCCCTCCCTCCATGAGCTCTGTCAGATCCAGCCCAGGGCACATCCAGAGCAAGTGTCCAACCCCATTTACTGCCTGCCTCCTTACAGGTCACACCCAGCCAAGCCAACCAGGTCCAGGGGACTCTGCTTTGAAATGATTCTCAACTGTCTTGGAAGCAAATTCAACCTCCAACAGGTTTCTTAGCCAACCTGACGGTACTAAAATAATGTAGGAAATGGGGGCTTGATTTATAACATTGTCTAATTATTGTTATCAAGACTTTTAAGTAATTCCTGTCATACAAACACTATTCCCTAGGTCTGGGATCCTAATGTTTCAGTCGATCCTAAAGTACAATCAATATGTCTCAGAGGTGAATTTTAAAGTTCACTGATAATGGAAGTGAATGCCCTTCCTGGCGTGTGGTGGGGTGTCATGGTATGTTAGCTGATGAACCACTGGGGGAGTGAAAACACACATTCCTTTTGACATGGTGTTATTGTGAGTGCCTGGGTACACAAGAAGCCCCCCAAAGCTATGTAGGGGCAGACAGCCAATCTGCCAGGGGCCCTTACACATCATTCAGTTTAACCCACAAACAGAAAGAAGCTTACCTTTGGGAAGACAAATGATCCTGAGGGCACACTGCCTCCACTGCTTACTGGTGGCCTCACCTTGGTCAAGACAATCACTTTTCCAGACCTCAAGTTACTCATCCATTCATAGGGATAATTCCTTGCTACTTCATGGGGTTGTGGTGAGAAGTGATAACACAGGTTAAATGTCACTCAGAGAGCAGATGCCCCGCGGGTGATGGTTATTATTTCCAGGTGAGGAAACGGGCTCCAAGGCAAGATGCCAAGCCACATGAGCCCATTAGAGATGCTAAGAGGTCCGTGCTCTGCTCAGATGCGGGCCAGGGTCCCAGAGTCTCAGCGCTGCCTGTATGTCCAGGCAATCAGGATGGGGGACCCGGAACTTAGAGTCAGCCCCAGCTCCCCCAAAGGACTGACAATTTCTCCAGCCCTCTCCCCTGACCTCTCTAGAAGGTCAGAGAAGTCTTCTGGCCACATAGAGCTTCTGGGAGCTTGCTGGAACCTCAGCTACAGTAGGTTAAGGCTTGATTAAGTTTGATTTTTTATTAGATGAGCCCAATGAGGTGAAGAGAAATTCTCTCTTCCAACAGCCCCCTCAGAAACCTTAGCTTCATCAAGGCAACCACGATTAAGTCATTTACCTTTTTTTTTTTTTTTAATCCCTGCCAGAGAGTCATTGTCTAAATCAGTGCCTTGTCCAATTAAAGAAAACATTTCTCGGCAACAGTTTCTGGCGGGGCTCTTATGAGGCGTGGAGTATCCCAGCTTTGTGTGAAATCAGAGGTGATGATGCTGACATTTCAATTAGCTTCATTTTACTTGAGGGATTTATACCTTTCTCCAACATAATTACACTCGGAGCTTGTCCTCAAGTCCTCCCACCCTTGAAGTCTCTATCTTCACCTCCTCCTCCAAGAAGCCTACCCTGACCCTCACCCTGCAATCTTAATGACTCATCCTGAACTCTGATGTCCCAGATACTGCATTCTTCAGGCCCCTGACTACAGCTTCTCACACAACCTCCAAAACAAGCTCTCATCCTTGCATCACACCAGGCTAGCAACACAAGCAAAGTTCCCGTCTTTACGGAATCTGCTGGCGAGTTATGAACAGGCTTTTGCCGAAGCCTGAAAATACTCCCTTCCTAACCAATCTGCATGAACAGACAGCAGAGGGGTCTGAGGGACATTCAGGCTCAGCAAGGTCACCTAAGAGAGGCCTGAGGATCATCAGGGAATGAAAATATGTCCTCTGCCCTGTCTGTTACCAGGCATGAGTGGCCAAAAAACAAAAAAATAAAAAAAGAGAGAGAGAGGATATCTCTGGTGTCGAGAGCTCTGAGTCTAGAGAAGACCAGCACCAAATGCAGAGCGGCTGTACATGTGGCCACTGCCCTCTCGGAGGGCACCCAGGGGCCATGGAGGCCCAGAGCAGACACCTAACCCAGCCCGCGGGGTCAGAGAGGGTTTACAGGAGGGCTGATGTGCCTGGATTTACCACTTGAGTTTACAGCACACTCTCTCACTTTCTCTCTACGAAGCTTCTTGGCCCTGAAAGGCAGTCACTGTCCCAGGCCCTATTTACAGACAGGCACTGAGGGAATCGTACGTCACTAGCCCAAAGTCTGGAGCTCTCTCAGCCCATCTCTCAGCAGCACCAGTTAGTGTTGGATGGGCAGACAGGCTGAAGGGGTTTGACGTAACCAGTCCCCATGCAGGGGGTCCCGACCAGCCCATGGTGCCCACTCTCCGGCCATCTCAGGGATGGTGCCCTTCCCTTCCTGTGGCCCCAGAGCTTTTGAAAAGTATGACCTGCCCTCAGAGTCCCAGCCTCCAAGGACAGTGAGGCTGCCCAACCTGGCGACACCTGCCCCACAGACACTGGGTAGTGACGGGGGCAGTCCAGGGCCTGGGCCCAGCAGCTCTCACAAGGAGCAGGCAAGAGGCTGATGGTCTGGAGGGCAACCACCCTCACCCCCACTCCAGCCCTTGTCAGACTGGCAGCCACAGGCCTTCCCATCAAGGGTCTGGCAGGGACCTCAACCCCTTCAGAGCCTCAGGGGCTCCTTTGCCCACTTTTGCCCAGTCCTCAGGCTTGTGTGTGGCTGGGTAACATTTCCAGATAATCGTGGACGGAAGCACCTTCTCCCTGCCTTTCCCTCCTTCCTTGCTACCCCCAGAGTAGGTAGCTGATTAAGTCCTTTGGTGCCTCAGGGAAGGGACACCCCAGGGCAGAGAAGAGGAAACAGCAAGTCTTTGTGGATCTTTGTCCCAAAAGTCTAAGCTCTTAGGTCAGTAGTCCTTAAACCCCATAGGGTATCAGAACCACCCAGAGGACTGATCTGATACCCAGCCCAGAGTCTCTGCTCCCCAGTCTGAGGTGGGTCCCAAGAACTTCCACTATGGCCAAGTTCCAGGCACGCTGGTGCTGCTGGTCTAGGCGGCCACATTGAAAACCCTGTCTTCCACCCATCCTTCGCACCTTGGTCATAGATCAGAGACACCTGGGGAGTTTTCCAAACCCCATCCCTGGCATGGTACGCCCAAAGATTCTGGTCTCAACGGTCTGGGACAGGGCATGGGCACTGGAAGTTCCTCAGTTTTCCAGGGCAGTCCCAGCTAATCAGGCTCTAGAGCGATGGCCCCCTCAGCCGGGTCTTAGCACCCAGTCTGCCTCTCGGAGCTCACACAGGCCAGCTCCTCACATCCCACTGCTTCAGCCACACTCTGTGCCCAGGGATGGCTCTGAGTTTCTGCCCTCTGCCTGGAAGGCTCTGCCCCCATGAACTCCTCATTGTCCTCCTGGGGATCTCAGTCAAGCACCCATTGGGAGAAGCCAGCCCCCAAGCCATCTGGGCCCCACTTCTCCCAGCCCCTCAAGTTCTCTGCTCACGCTCTGTCCTACCTGCACTGGGTGATGAGCCTCATGGACGCAGGTCTTCCCAAGGCCCCAGACTGCAGGACAAGGACTGTGTTTGGTGTTAACTTCTGTGATCCTGTCACTTAGAATAGAGTTCCGAGCACAGCAAGTGCAGGTTGTTACTTGAAAGAGTCCTGAAATAATTCTTTTTCCACTCTGACCACATTGAGAGGCCCAGATTCAGCCTCAGACACCATATGGCTAAAGAGATCTGGAACTCATTGGCCTGCAGAAGAAATACTAGTGGGAGACAGGGAGTTATGTTCAAACACCCACATGGCTGCAGAAAAGACCAGAGCATGGCTTTCTCCAAATCACCGGGAGCTGGTCACTAAAGGTGGAGATTTCAGGGCAAATCAGGAACACGTCATTTCCATGGTGATCAGAGCTCCCTGGAAAAGGCCTCCAGGCAGCATGCTGCTTTCCCCAGCCTAAGGGGCTGGGAGCAGCCCTGGACCCTCCCACCCAGAGGATCCATCAGTCCATGGTGATCACGGTAACCAGGCTCCCCACAGCTCTGGGAGCAGGCAAAGAGACAGCAGACTTGATGTCAAGATGAGGCATGTGGCTCAATGCCCTTGGTTTGACCAAGCCAGCTATATGAGGAGTGATCCATGCAGATCCCAGACCGCACACTCAGAAGGACCTGGCTATTGGTTTCATGCTCTGCTGTCGCCACCATGAAATTATCAATAATTATTTTTGACCAGGAGGCCACATTTTCATTCTGTACTGGGCCTAGCAAATTCCATAGAGGGTCCTAGGTCTAGCCCCTCTGCCACTGTGAGCAGGGTGGCCTCTCAGCTTCCTCAGCTGCAAACTGGAGACCTCAACCCCTCATGGAACATCAAGGGAACCATAAGAGGGAGCAGATGAGAAAGCTCTTTGGAAAGGTCCACCTGCTGTACAAGTGGTGCCTAAAGATCTGTGTTTGTGAGGACAGATGGATGGGCTTGCCAGTAATCATCCTGCTATAGCTGCCATGCCTTCAGCATCTCCTCCACGCTCTGTGTTTTCATTCAATCTCACAACAAGCAAATGAGAGACGTGACTGTTTCCAGTGTATGGATGAGGAAAGGGGGGCTCAGAGAAGCTGAGTGATTTGCCCAAAGTGTCACAACCGTGACAAGTGGCAATACCAGGAGCAGAACTCAACCCTGCTGGAACCCAAGCCCAGGCACTTCCCTCTGCACCAGTCAGCTTGGGTTCTTGGGGAGGTGTCACCTCCAGGGAGTTTCCTTGGACCAAAGAAATCCAGGGAAAATGAAGCACTGATCTTGGATTAAAGGCGAGCCCCGTCCCAGGCTGGGACCATCCAGCAATGCTCCTGTGACAGTCCAGTTATTAATCCTGAGCGCTGTCCCTCTCTGTGGGCACTGCCTCAGCTGACCCAGTCCCCAGCCCTCCTGTCCTCACCCTCATCCTTTAAGACACTAATAGATTTCCTGTAGCTTCAGGTATAGCAAACCTCTGCTGGTCTGAACTAATGTACTAGTATTTTAAAAAGGCTTCTTGGGAATTCTCTATTTCTCTTCCTTATTTTCCCTTTCAGCACCAAAAGAAGAAAACACATGACTTCAGTCTGCCAGCCACCTTTGAAAAGAAGGCCCCTCAGGAAAGAACACATTAGCAATCCACATGGCTTATTTAATTATGATGAAAATGCCAAATTATTAAATAGCCAGAAAATACTTTGAATAAAAAGTTGGTGATTACAGTTCCCATTTCATTTTTACCGGAACACATGTGGTAGTTTCATAATGCAAGAAATTATTTTCAGACAGAAATAATTACATAGGTCTCTCAGGTCACTTTTAGCAAGGGACTTTGCTATGCACTTTTAAATCACAATTTGTAGCACCCCCAAAAGCATCTTTTGAGAATTGCAAGTTGCCCCAATCAGAGCTGCATGCACAACTTCCTTCTGCTTGGAAGGATCAGGGCGAAGGATTCATAAAGAGTGGGATGGCTCTGGCTACAGCCCATTTATAAATGCACATGTGGGTTCTACACCCATAGGTACTAACCCTGTGCTTGGCTGAGCTGACTGATCTATCAAACAGCTATGAAGAATAAAACAAAATACTTTTTTTAAATGGACTTTCTATTCACTTAATTGACTCAAGAGAAAGCAAAAAGGCAAGACGTCAAGAGCCTGCCTCTCCGAGCTTTCTATACATGCATCTGTTCAGAATAGTTGCTAAATCACTGTTCTTTCCCCGAATATGTCCACAACACATAGGAGTTTTTGAGAAATAACTTCATTCAATCTACTTAACATTTAACAAAGCACCTGCTCCTAGTTCTGTACTCTATAGGAATCCAGAGATTTCTTCATCTGCATCTGTCAAGTCTTCTTATTCTTCTATTTGGCCCTGGGCCCCCTTGCTGTGAGAGCCCCGTGAGTGATGCTCTGTGATGTCACTCATGGTAACAGGTGACTGGGCCAAGATTGGACAATTGACCACAGCTAAGCCAATCAGAATCTCTCTTCCAGAAATTTGGAATTAACAGATTCTAGCCTCTCAAAAGGATGTAAAGCAGGCAGCTGATAGGAGTCGGAAGCCATGATATAGCCTGGGAGGAAAGTAGGAAAAGTTGCTCTTCAGAGCAGGAGGAGAGAAGGGAGCTGGAAAGACACTTTTACAATATGTTACTTCCCCAATCTCAAGGCCAGACTTCCTCCTGCCAGCTTCCCAATCTTCCCTTCTATATTACTTTATTTTTTTAAGAGATTTTTTTGGCTGCACCATGAGGATTTGTGGGATCTTAGTTCTCAACCAGGAATCAAACTTGTGCCTCCTACTGTGGAAGAGCAGAGTTCTATCTACTGGACCACCAGGGAGTTATCTTCCCCTGAAATGGAACACTATTCGGTCATAAAAAAAGACCAAAATAATGCCATTTGCAGCAACATGGATGGACCTAGATTATCATACTAAGTGATGTCAGACAAAGACAAATATCTTAGGATATCACTTATACATGGAATCTATTAATAAAATATAAGACTTCCCTGGTGGCCCAGTGGTTAAGTAAGACTTTGTTCTTCCAACGCAGGGGGCACAAGTTCAATGTCTGGTCAGTGAACAAAGATCTCGTAAAACTGCAGAGTGTGGCCAGGAAAGCAAAAAACAAGCTAAAAAATTATACAAATGAACTTATTTACAAAACAGACTCAGAGAGATAGAAGAAAAACTTCTGGTCACCAAAGGAGAAAGAGGGAGGGATAACTTAGGAATCTGAGGCCAGCAGATGCAAACAATCATACAGAGAATGGATAAACAGGGTCCTACTGCATAGCGTACACGCGTGCTTGCTTGGTCATGCAGTCGTGTTCGACTCTGCAACCGCATGGACTGTAGCCTGCCAGGCTTCTCTGTCCATAGAATTTTCCAGGCAAGAATATTGGAGTGGGTTGCCATCTCCTACTCTGGGGGATCTTCCTGACCCAGGGACTGAACCTGAGTTTCCGGCATTGGCAGGTGGACTCTTTGCCATTATGCCACCTGGAAAGCCCTACTGCAGAGCACAGGAAACTTTATTCAATATCCTGTAATAAACTACAGTGGGAAAGAATACGAACAAGGATACATACAGATATATACGTATAATTGAATTGAGTCACTTTGTTGTCCACTGTAAAGGAGCACAATATTGTAAATCAACTATACTTCAATTAACAAAATTAAGATAAATTGAAAAAACAAAACAAAGAAGAAACGCAACTTCCTCCCTAGACCTGCCCCGTCAGAAAGTGGGTGGGGCCCAGCCCTGTGTGTCTCACAGCCCTCCAGGTGATTCTGATGCCCGCTCCCTACAGTTTGGGAACCACAGATTTTCTAGGTACCAGGGGCTTTCACAGGCATTCTCTGAGCAGCCCCTCAACATAACCTTGTGAATAACTGCTCTGATCCCGGTCCCACATCCAAGGATGCGGGGCTCCAGGCCATGACCTGGTGGAAGTCACTGGCCTAGAGGAGACCCTGGGGGCCTGGCATTCGGGAAGACTGCCCAGCGCTGGTGTCCACTGTGCTCCTCCTCAATCCAGCTCTACGTGGGGTGGGTCTCTCCCTTGCTTCCCTGGAGACTTAGTCTCTTCTGGGTCCAGCTGAGGCCCACAGGACTTTCTCTACCACCAAACCCAGGCTCTCCCCTCAGCCTCATCACTCCCTGTCATTCATGTCCTTTTGGGGAAGAGATTATCCTACACATACAAAGACTGACTCCCTCTCCTTTGATGCATCCCCTGCCTCAAGCTGGGTCCGAGTGCTCCATGGTTTCCTAACAGTCCCTTTCTAGCTCCAGCTTGCGCACAATTTCACAGTTCCACCATTATACAGACAGCTCACACAGATGGAATTTGTGCCCCAGGAAGCAAGTTTTACTTATGAAGCATTAGATTTTGGCAGCAATGCTGCTTTCTCAGAAGGAATCCATGCTTAATCAATAATGGGTCATTTATTTTTAAGTGTGAATTGAGAATTAGTAGAAAAACTCCCTGTGTGTTGATAAAACCGATACAACCAGAACATTCACCAGGCTGACCAGAAAGAGCTGAGAGAGGACCAAGGAAATGCGTGCTGCCTCCCCGGAGCCTGGCCTCGTGTTCTAAGATCAGGAGGAGAGAAGCAAGGGAAGACGAGGACGCTGAGACTTGGAGCAAGTGGGAAAGTACTGAGCCCCAAGATCACGCGTGTAAACAGTCTCCAGCCCCTTTAAACATGACCACGACCTGCATCTCTAGGCCTGAGGGATTGCTTCCCCAGAAAGACTGAGGGCCACTCTGCCCATGAGGCAAGGCAGAAGTAGCAGGAATTTAACAGCTGCCAGGAGCAGCCTTTCAACCTAGGAAATGGTGTATAAATGCCCTGGCTCTCTCCTTTCCCCTGTGATAGGGCAATTCAGAATAGATTTTGCAATATTTCTCAGAATCTCCCTCAAAGATGATGTTCCAGGTGCCCACTGTGTCTGCTGGTTTAACAGTACGCTTTTCACTAACTGTTCTTTCTCTTGCTTACTGAGTTAGTCTCCTAGCAGTATGTTTTCTGAACTTCCCAAATAAACTACTTGAACTTTAAAATAAATAAATAAAAAATAAATACAGCCAACACCGCCCAGCAGGGTACTTTTGACAACCTATGCTTCCACTGCTTACAGACTGTCTGCCTTTGGCTATCACCCTTACCCTGCTGGTACACCCACCTGGAAGAATGTGGGTCCCAGCATCTGAACATAATGGGGCCAGGGGCTTGGCGGATAAGCAAAATGACAAGTACCAAGTCTGCAGGGCTTGTCCTTGAGAGAGAATTCCTAGGTCCACCTGCTCAGTGTCTCAGGAGCAGACTCTCAACTGATCCAGAGTCGGGGTCCCTGGGGCAGAGGAGGGAGGAGGTTTAAATCATGCCTTGCTTCTGCTCTGGGACGGTTTCTGTACAGAAATGTCAGCAGGATCAAAACAAAGCAAACAGGCTGCTCCAACGGGCAGAGGCTCAGCCTCAGATGGACCTGCCCCTGGAGGCCACAGAAGCTCTGGATCAGCTGAATCAAGACAGCAGGGCAGGGCTCTGCTGGTTCCAAATAGTGCTGGACAAACCTAGTGGAGAGAGACAGTGGTGTCTCAGGTGTGAAGGAAACAGGAGAATTTGTTCTCATCCCCAAAATGCAGAGAATCGGGGAATATGGTAGGAAGCCATCAAATATTCAAAAAGTAATGGGCCAACAGTGAGTAATAACTATAATAATAAGCCTGCTACTGCTGCTGCTAAGTTGCTTCAGTCATGTCTGATTCTGTGCAACCCCATAGACAGCAGCCCACGAGGCTCCACCGTCCCTGGGATTCTCCAGGCAAGAACACTGAAGTGGGTTGCCATTTCCTTCTCCAATGCGTGAAAGTGAAAGGGAAGGCGCTCAGTCATGTCCGACTCTTCACGACCCCATGGACTGCAGCCCACCAGGCTCCTTCGTCCATGGGACTCTCCAGGCAAGAATACTGGAGTGGGTTGCCATTGCCTTCTCCGAATAATAAGCCTACCTGTGTGTAATAACAGAATGAGAAAATAGCAATGACTGTGTATAAACACCTAGTAGGTGCCTCGCCATGCGCTAGATGATTTCCATAGATCTTGTTTAATACTCACCACATCCTGTAGCATAGGCATGATTACTCCCACCTTGAAGATGAGAAAACTGAGGCCCAACTGAGATATCTGGGGGAAGCTGCATGCTGGCTACTGCTGGGCTGGCTCTTCTCTGAACAGCTTTGCTCCTTTCAGTCCATTGCCTTGTGCTTGAGGCCATCAGTCCCCTGTTCTGGGTGGCTGCCTTTAGAGAAACCCCCCAGTCCCAGTCACTCCAATATATGCCCTTCCTTCTTTCTGAAAGTGTTCACACATCATCTCGGGCTCCTCCACGAAAACTCAGCCTCACACAGTCCTAACAGCCCGAAGTCAGGTGGCCTCCTGGGCCCTTGCTCCCTTTGCTCATCCCTCTCTCTCTCTCACCTGCACCATTCTGTTCATTGCCATATCCCTGCAGCCCAAATGTCGCCACCAGTGCGGCCAGTGGCCCCATCACCTGGATGGCACAGCTGCTCCTCCAGTAGCTCCTCCATCCCTCAGCCAGAATGAACCTCCCAAGATGCAAGATTGACCTGGACCCTTCCCTTTCATGGCACGAATGGCTTCCCGTGGCTCTCAGGGAGGCACAAAGCCCCTACTGCACCTGGGCTTCCCAGGCCCTTCCCCGTCTGGCCCTACTCCCACTCCTGTCCCTACTCCCACTCCTGTCCCTATTCTCACTGTTGGCCACAGACCCTGAAATTGCAAAGCTCTCCTGTGCCTCACAGCCCAGCCTGTACAGAGCCTTCTCCCTCAACCAACCACCTCCTCCCCTCCACCCCATCCCGAGCTCACAATTGCTCAAACTGCTGCACTCAGACTCACCCAGACTGAGTCAAAGGAGCCTCCCCTGGCTCCCATGGCCCCTTGCTCACCGTATCAAAGCCCCTGTGGTCCTATATAGAAATTGCTCTCTGCCTGCTTATTTCTGCAGACCAGCCTCATAACTGAGAGTAGGGATCATCATGTCCAGTCCCCTGAGATTGCCTGGTAGCCACTGGGTGCAAAGAACTGAGTGAATAAAGGAGCAATTGGTCAAGACCCTCCCACTCCCTATCCCTCTACACCCCACCCCCTCTCCAGTGCTGAGCCCTCAAAAAGAAGGATCTGGTGCATCCTGCCAGTGCCTCCAGCCTAAGCCACCAAGAGCTCCCTCGCAGTGGGACTAGGTAGGGTTTGTTGACTGACTGCAACAGGGGAGAACTCAGGCCATGGGGAACAAGGGGTCTCTCATCCACAGGGTGTCAGAGAGGCCTTACAGGACTGAGGTTTATGTTCGGTGACTGGGGGAAGGGCTTCGCTCTGGACTGGAAGCTGTCAGGAAGCAGGGCTGATGGTCTGACTGGGCATTTTACTAAATCTTGTCTAAAAATTCAGTATCACATGAGGTGAAAGGAGCAGTCACTTTTATTAGCCAGACTGTAGAGTGCATGCCACTCCTGTGGCTTGGACAGCATCCTTGTGTTTGAGTGCAAACATGATGACGGAGGGTCTGGTTTTTGCCTTGACTCCTCGTGGTCACAGAGAGGGCTTCTCTGAGGTCACTGTCATTGTCATGACTCTGATCTTGCTCCTTAGGAGAGCACCAGGCCAGCTGGGGTATAGGCCAGCTTTCAGCCATCAGGCACTGCTGGTCTCTCTCCATTTTTGCCAATCTGTCCCGCAGTCAGCTGGCCGTGCATCACCACCAGGGCCAGAGGCCGAGCCTTGTTCTTGGCTTCACATTCAAACCTTGTGCTCCAACCCAGAATTCACGGCTCCCCAGAATTCACGGCTCCCCAAAACCCAAATGGCTCTCTCCATGGCCCTAAATCTCCTTTACTCTTTTTGCTCCCCTGACCACCACCCCAGCTTTTGTTTGGGTATCAGTTCTTTGGTTCCATCGAGTTCCATTTGAGGTAGGTCATAAATGGAGGGGCAGAGGAGATGCCAATTTTGCAACT
Organism: Ovis canadensis; assembly: GCF_042477335.2. NCBI lineage: Eukaryota > Metazoa > Chordata > Mammalia > Artiodactyla > Bovidae > Ovis > Ovis canadensis. The sequence continues at coordinate 192,507,968 of NC_091246.1, read as the reverse complement.
GGATGGGAGGGAAGAGAAAACTGACCTCACCAGTCCTCTCTCTGGTGGTGTTTACCCCAAACCATCAAAGCTTCATGCTGCAGGATTCAGCTTCCTCTTGTCATGGATTTTAGCACCCTTTTGCTAAGATACACTCTCTTTCTCACACTCACATGTGTTCACTCTCTCTCTCTCTCTCTACTTTGGACTGTACCACCAGTGGCATCCTATATCAAGAAGACACATTAAGGGAATTAAAAGAATTACCAGAAAGAAATAAACTACAGTGAATAAAGAGGAAATCTTCCTTAACTATCTCTGAATCTCCAAATCCTTGAAGTCTGCACTCTCCACATTGTGCATCTTCTCATTTGTACTGTCTCCCAGTCTCCCCTATGTTATTTGGCTCCCCTGATGAAATCATAAACCCCCAAGGAGAGAACTGTGCCCCATTGTTCTGACAGCTCAGCCTGGTGCCACCTCTCTCCCAGTCCCAGCCTGGGTTGGCTCCCCCACAGTCCTGCCCATACCCATCTGAAATGTTCACAGTCTTCCCAGAATTGTTCTTATGGTCCCCGCGAGGAGTCCAAAGGGATTTAAACAACTGAGCTTCTCCCAGAAATCTCCAGCTGGGAAGGGGCTGCAGGGGCAACCCTCCTCTCATGGAGTGGAGCCTGCCCTTTTCTCCCACAGAGGGGCCCAGGGCCAGGCATTGGCCAAGGAGAAGATGTCAGTTGAGGTCCTCTCCACCATCACTAAGAGGATGCTCACTTGTCTGCAAGCATCTGAGGATGAGTACATGGTATAAAATTCTCTTTGAGAATCCAGAAAATTTGCTCCATTCAGAACAATTGGTTCAAAGGAGAGAAACCACGACCTCTTCCTGAAGATGTAGGCTGGTTTTGTGAGTGTGTATTATGACAGATGAGGGTGGGAAAGGCAGAGATTCTGTATCAGCTCTCTGATATGTGTCAATGGAAACTTCAGCCACCACCTCCATTCCCACAGCACTTGTTCTCTGTACTCAACTGCGTCCAAAGCAGCATGGTTATTATCCAAATTTTTCCCAAATTGGTGTTGCTTCCTAACCAGTGTGTGGATTGGGGTTGGGGGCCAGAGACAGCATAACTATGATACCTTCAGGGCAGGACCTTCCTGTTTTGGAGTTAGGCATTCACCCCACAATTGACCACACCTGGCTGGGCAAACAGACTAACATGCTGTCACATTCACAGTCTTAGATCTTAACTCTCCAAGGTCAAGGCCAAAAGCACCAGCATCTCCTTTGAGCCCAGGAGGCTGTTAAGGCTACCCCTTCATTCACATCTATTCTGTGTATGAAAACACATCAAGAAATAGACAAGCTTGGAAAAAATCACAAATTAGGAGAAATTATTTGCATTAAAAAAATACTTAATTTTTGGAGGGTTTTCTTAAATAATAAATGCTTCTTACACTTTTTAGCTGCATGTTTCCAAAATATTACTTTCTTGTCAAAATAAAAACCAGAAAAATAGAGAAACTGAAAGTTAAGTTAGCAGATCAAAATGGTAAATACTAAAAAATTTAAATAGTAATAAGCTAAAAGAAAACAGAATTGAGTATATTTTAGACATGCAAAAGAGAAAAAAAAATGTCTAAACTTAAAGAAATAGAACCCACAAAGGAAAATAAACACATCACATAAGTGAAATGCACCTGGTTAAATTTTAATGTCTAAAGTTAATACAAACTGATAAAAGCGCAAAGCGCAAACCATTTAGAAAAAGAAACTATAGTAAACTGTAAACATAGGAGCAAATATTCAACTTCACTGAGAATCAAATAAATATGAATTAAAACAACAGATGAAAACTTCTTTGGGACTTAAACACTTAGCATAAAATGCCCATTGTTGATGAAGGTGTGGTGAGATGAGCAATAAACTGCATTCCTGGCAAAAGCGTAAACTAATATGTCTTGGAAAGAAGTGGAGACATGTATGTGTGTGTGCGTGTACACCTTTTGCCTTTTCTTTAGTTTTGGTGTGATATGAATCTGTTATATGTATGTATTATGTAATGTACTATAATACATAATATATTAACATGTACTACATATTATATCTATAGAACTATACTATATTTTGGCATATGAAATAGTAAGCCACTCCAATATTCTTGCCTGGAGAATCCTATGGACAGAGGGGCCTGGCAGGTTACAGCCCATAGGGTCGCAAAGTGTCAGACACGACTGAGGACATGACTGATACTATACTTAATGCATTAATACCAGACTATATAAAATGTACAGATGTGCATATTAATGTATATCATGAAAGACTCACATCCTGCCAAAGCTAAAGAAAGAAGTTCAAATGGAGAAAACACCAAAGACAAAGGATTTTCTCTGCCACACCAATTAAACTGATACTCATATCTTCTACCAAGAGCAGCGTCTGGCTTCTTCTCTTTCTGCATCCCTTGCCAAGCCTGAAGATGCCTTCACACTGGTTCTTTCCCATGACCATCATCTTCATCAGTGACTCTCACATGTGAGCCTGCATCAGTGTGTCCTGGAAAGCTGATCAAAATAGAGATCACTGGGCCCTAAGCCCAGAGTTTCTGCTTTGACAGGTCTGCGGTGGGACCCTAAAATGTTCATTTCTCAGAAGTCTCCAAGCATGCTGCTATTCCCTGGATCACATTTTGAGAAGCACCAACCTGCACACCATGTATCCTTCTGGGTTTCCCACCGGAGCAGCCACCTCAGTTCAGTTCAGTTCAGTTCATTTCAATCGCTCAGTCGTGTCTGACTCTTTGCGACCCCATGAATCACAGCACGCCAGGCTTCCCTGTCCATCACCATCTCCCGGAGTTCACTCAGACTCACGTCCATCGAGCCCGTGATGCCATCCAGCCATCTCATCCTCGGTCATCCCCTTCTCCTCCTGCCCTCAATCCCTCCCAGCATCAGAGTCTTTTCCAATGAGTCAACTCTTCGCATGAGGTGGCCAAAGTACTGGAGCTTCAGCTTCAGCATCATTCCTTCCAAAAAAATCCCAGGGTTGGTCTCCTTCACAATGGACTGGTTGGATCTCCTTGCAGTCCAAGAGACTCTCAAGAGTCTTCTCCAACACCACAGTTCAAAAGCATCAATTCTTTGGCGCTCAGCCTTCGTCACAGTCCAACTCTCACATCCATACATGACCACAGGAAAAACCATAGCCTGGACTAGATGGACCTTAGTCGGCAAAGTAATGTCTGCTTTTGAATATACTATCTAGGTTGGTCATAACTTTTCTTCCAAGGAGTAAGCGTCTTCTAATTTCATGGCTGCAGTCACCATCTGCAGTGATTTTGGAGCCCAAAAAAATAAAGTCTGACACTGTTTCTACTGTTTCCCCATCTATTTCCCATGAAGCGATGGGACTGGATGCCATGATCTTCATTTTCTGAATGTTGAGCTTTAAGCCAACTTTTTCACTCTCCTCTTTCACTTTCATCAAGAGGCTTTTCAGTTCCTCTTCACTTTCTGCCATAAGGGTGGTGTCATCTGCATATCTGAGGTTATTGATATTTCTCCCGGCAATCTTGATTCCAGCTTGTGCTTCTTCCAGTCCAGCGTTTCTCATGATGTACTCTGCATAGAAGTTAAATAAGCAAAGTGACAATATACAGCCTTGACGTACTCCTTTTCCTATTTAGAAACAGTCTGTTGTTCCATGTCCAGTTCTAACTGTTGCTTCCTGACCTGCATAGAGGTTTCTCAAGAGGCAGGTCAGGTGGTCTGGGATTCCCATCTCTTGAAGAATTTTCCACAGTTTATTGTGATCCGCACAGTCAAAGGCTTTGGCATAGTCAATAAAACAGAAATAGATGTTTTTCTGGAACTTTCTTGCTTTTTCCATGATCCAGCGGATGTTGGCAATTTGATCTCTGGTTCCTCTGCCTTTTCTAAAACCAGCTTGTACAGGGAGTTCACAGTTCATGTACTGCTGAAGCCTGGCTTGGAGAATTTTGAGCATTACTTTACTAGCATCTGAGATGAGTGCAATTGTGCTGTAGTTTGAGCATTCTTTTGCATTGCCTTTCTTTGGAATTGGAATGAAAACTGACTTTTCCAGTGCTGTGGCCACTGCTGAGTTTTCCAAATTTGCTGGCATATTGAGTGCAGCACTTTCACAGCATCATCTTTCAGGATTTGAAACAGCTCAACTGGGATTCCATCACCTCCACTAGCTTTGTTCGTAGTGATGCTTTCTAAGGCCCACTTGACTTCACATTCCAAGATGTCTGGCTCTAGATTAGTGATCACATCATCATGATTATCTGGGTCGTGAAGATCTTTTTTGTACAGTTCTTCTGTGTATTCTTGCCACCTCTTCTTAATATCTTCTGCTTCTGTCCTCCTCAACTGTTGTTACTGAACCAGGTTTATTTGCTCAACACACAGCCCACCAAACAGAGACTCAAGGTGACTTTTGAGTGCACATGCCCAGTTTGAGGGACAGTAGCCCTAACCTGTCTTAACCTGCCCGAACTTGACCTGAACATGGCTGACTCCAAGTTCCTGAAAAACAACTTGGGCAAACTTCTTACAATTCCTACCTCAGAGGTGCTCTCTATAGGGGTTGTGAAGGGGTATTGTAACATATTGTTTAGGCTACATGGCACTTGGAGGACACACAAGGTTTTGTAAAAACAATTAATGCACGCTTGATCAATGAAGGCAGGTAACAGTTTATTATTTATTAAACAAGCTACAGTTGAATGGATCTAACTAATGTCTACCCTTGCTTTCACTGGCAGAACAGTGTTATATAGCTGTAATTTTTTTTTATTTTATTGAAGTATAATTGATTTACAATGTTGTGTTAGTTACTGCTAAATGGTTGTCTGAGGAGGCCTTACAAATAGCTGAGAAAAGAAGAGAAGTGAAAGGCAAAGGAGAAAAGGAAAAATATACTCATCTGAACACAGGAATGACAGAGGATGAGATGGCTGGATGGCATCACCGACTCGATGGACATGAGTTTGGCTGAACTCCTGGAGGTGATGATGGACAGGGAGGCCTGGCATGCTGCAATTCATGGGGTCGCAAAGAGTCAGACACGACTGAGCAACTGAACTGAACTGAACACAAAGTTCCAAAGAATAGCAAGGAGACATAAAAAAAGCCTTTCTCAGTGATCAATGCAAAAAAATAGAGGAAAACAGTAGAATGGGAAAGACTAGAGATCTCTTCAAGAAAATAGAGATACCAGGGGAACATTTCATGCAAAGATGAGCACAATAAAGGGCAGAAATGATGTGGATCTAACAGAAGCAGAAGATATTAAGAAGAGGTGGCAAGAATACAAAAAAGATCTTCACAACCCAGATAACCACAATGTTGTGTAGGATCTTGTTGTTTATCCAATCTCTACATAATATAACTGTTTGCATCTGATATAGCTCTAAATCAGTCAAAAAGCCACACCGCCTCACCAGGGACACAGGAGTACTTACACCTGATCCCAGGACTTATTACCACCAGTGCTCAGATGGAACCCACCTCATTCCTCACAGCACACTCTCCTTTTCTTGAAGGGTAGCAAATCTCAGTCCCTGTGGTAAAGGAACCAATTGCTCCAGGTCACTGGATGCCTCGATCTTCCTTCATTCCCTTCTCCTCCCTCTCCTGAGCTTATCACCAGGCAGCTATCCTTGGAGGGGATTCCAGAGGGCTAAGAAATGCATACCCATCTTGCCTTAGCCAACTTCCAGCTATAGGACCCAGGACAAGTTCCTCCACCAGCTTGAGGTTCAGGATCTCTGTTGGCTAATGGACATCAGTGCAGTGATTAAATTGAAAATGAACACAAAAATTTCTACTGGAGCAGTCAGTAAATGCTGCTCATTATTCACTGCCCAGTCTTACTTGTAACCGTCCGTTCCTCCAGTCAGTAATTCAATCTATACCATTTGGTCTCTGTTGCTTATGTGCCTTTGCTTTTTCCATGCTGCCAAATGTGTTTGTTTGTCCATGGCTTTACTGAGGTCATATCTGTTTATTGTTTCAAGTCATTCATCCTGAAGTATAAAAAGAGAAAGCCCATCCCTCGTCTCCCCCAGTCCTCAGAGGTAACTGCTGCTAACAGTGTGGTGTCCATCCTTTCCAATCTTTATCCACAAATGTATAAACATATAAATACATATACGTGTTCTATATTTTTTTTTCTCCAAAAATAAAGTAGTCCTGGGACTTTTCCAGTGGTCCAGTGTTAAGATTCTGCCTTGCAAGGCAGGGGACACAGATTTGATTCCTGGTTAAGCAATTAGGATCCCACATGCCATGGGGCAACTAAGCCCTCGAACCACAATTAGAGAAGCCTGCAAGCCACAACTAAGACCCAACAAAGCCAAATAAATAAATATTTTTAAAAAAATAAAGTATTGCCACATCTTTCTGCAACTTTTTCATTTTCTGTTTTTATACTGAAGATTGTATTTCAGAGATTTCTGGTATCCACTTCAACATGTAAAGAGCTTGAAAGTTGCCACTCCCATCCTTACAAAATGAAGAAAGTTAACAAACTGAAAACCAATGGCATTTCTTAGACCTATCAGAGAATTAAGGTCATAGGGAAAATCACCACCCCTAAATCTGGAGAGACAGGTGAATCCAGACCATCTCAGCTGAGACCACCTTCCCTTGAGCAGAGGCTGCTGCAGTCTTCAAGTGCTAGGAGAACTTTCATGGCGACTTTGATGAATAGCTGAAGGTGGAGTGTGAGTGAAGTTAGAAGTGAGAGACTCCTGGGGCCATAGTTTTAGGAGAACCCCATAGTCATGTGGATTTTACCTCTAGGAACCCACCAGGTTCTCACAGGAAAGAGCTAAGAAATATCCCCTCTATCTTTGACAAGGGAGGAACCTAAGTGACCATAAATGAATGGATAAAGAAGATGCAGTGTATATACACAATAGAATATTATTCAGCTATTTGAAAAAAGAATAAAATCTTCTCATTTGCAACAACATGGATGGATCTTGGGTTTCCCTTGTAGCTCAGTTGGTAAAGAACCTGCCTCAATGCAGGAGACCCGAACTTGATCCCTGGATCAGGAAGATCCCCTGGAGAAGAAAATGGCAACCCACTCCAGTATTCTTGCCTGGAGAATCCCATGAACAGAGGAGCCTGGCAGGCCACAGTCCATGCGGTCAAGAATTGGACCTGACTTTAATGACCAAACCACCACCATGTTCAATGAAGTCAGACAGAGAAAGACAAATACCACGTGATTTTATTTATATGTGGAATCTGAGAAACAGAACAGAAACAGACTCATAGAGACAGAGAAAAATTTGGTGGCTGCCAGCAGGAGGAGGGGAAAGGAGGAGAGAAATTGGTGAGGGATATTAAGAAGTATGAACTTCCAGTTTAACTAAATGAGTCACAGGTATGAAATGCACAGTGTGGGGAATATAATCAATAATGATGTAATATCTTTGTATAGTGACAGGTGATAACTAGACTTATCATGGTGACTGTTTCAAAATGTATACAAATATAAATCACTATGTTGTATCTCTGAAACTAATATTGTAAGTCATTATACTTAAATAAAAATATGTATATTATATAAAAGATAAGAATGGAAAGGAAAGTAAGAAGAGCTCATCAGAGACACAACAGTAGCTCCCAAATTTTCAAATACAGAACCAGAGAATTGCCAAGGAGCTTATTAAAATTTGGATTTTTGGATCTAATGCCCAGAGATGTCGTCAATGGTTCTGGAGTGAAGCCCAGCAATCTGCTTGCAGAGCATCTTCCAGATGATTCTGCACAGAGGTCTCTGTGCCACACCTCAAGTATACCCTAGAGAAGGCAGAATGGCTTTATCCCATGGAGAGGGTGACCAGCAGGTCAGGAAGGAATATTTCGACTCAGGGGGTCTCATCCCTGGCTGCATATTGGAATCCTCTGGGAAGCATTTTAAAAACACTAATGCCTAAAAATCCTCATGGATCAGAATCTCTGGGCAGCTGTAGATTTTGAAAGCTCCCCTGTGGATTTTGATGTACGGCCAGGTTGAATATTGCTATAACTGAACAGAAAAGGCTGGCACCTTTCAAACGGCATCACAGAGGTGACCGCCAGTTTGGTCCACGCCTGGCTGCCTGCTCAGGCTGTCCATCACAAACCTTGGTGACTGGGCAGAAAACAATTTGGCTGAAAGCATGCTAGCCAGAATGCACATTTTAAATCCTTCAAACAGTGGACAAAGCTGAAAGCATGGCCAATGCAGCAGAGCAGACATAATTGGCTTTAAATGAATTCAGAACTTTAAGACAAGGAACTCCAAAACCCTGAAAACTTCCTGATAATCTTCTTTTGCCATTTCCTTTGCTGATTTAGTGTTGTTGTTGTTGATTTCCTTTTGCAAAAGCAATCCATTCCTATTTTAAAAAATGGGAAAATATACACAAGTGAAAGGAAAAAGATAAAGAATATCTGTAATCCACACAAACAAAGACAATAAATAAACACCTTAGAGAGTGTCTTTTTAGACCCTTTCTCATGCAGATGTGTGCATCCATTTTTGTCTAATAGGTCTTTCCAACTAATCCCGTTAGGCATTTACAGACATCCAAATCCATCCAAAGTGTCCCTTCTATAAAAAGCATAGAAGGAGGATTAAAAGGCTAAAAATTAACTTTATAAATGATGAATGTAAGAAAAACTGAAATTCTGAAAAACTATCCAAAAATCCTCAAGGGTGCGCACATTTTTGTAAACCACTCCAATTATGTTCAAGTATTGCCAAAAATGTCCCCCTTCAAATGACATGGATTTTAATGAAACCATCACTGTGAGGAGCAACCTGACCAATTTAGCCAAATGAGAGTTTTTAGTCTGGGGGGTACCCTGCCCTCATTCCTGCCTCTCAAGACTCACGCCATCCTTCTCTCCACCACTGAACCCCTTCATCCTCTTCAGTTTATTCCCATCTTTCCCACCATTAAAGGCCAGTGTCATCTTTCTACTTTTTGGATTTTTTTTGAAGTATAGTTGATTTACAACGTCATGTTAGTTTCAAGTATAAAGCAATGTGATTCAGCTATACTTATACACATACCTATTCTTTTTAAGATTATTTTCTTTAATAATTCTTTAAGTTATCATAGAATATTGAGCGTAGTTCCCTATGCTATATATTAATAGTAGGTCCTAGATGGTTATTTTATATATAGTGTGTGTATACGTTAAACCCAACCATCCAGGCTTAAACTCAGTCCCTGTCTCCAAACCAGGCCTCGAGGCCCCCTCCAACCAGCCCTGCCGTATTTTCTCTGAGCCCCTCAATATGAATTTTACCTGTGCCTGGGGCTTTTAATCGATTCCCTTTCCAAGCACCTCAGAGTCCCCCAAGCACCCCACCCAGGTCACCATCCCACCTCCACTGAATCCAGCTTAGCCTCTTCTGTCTGTCTCACAGCATGGAGCAGGGTGCTGGGCACACAATAAACAGTCAATAAATACTGAATGAAGTACAGGGGATTTATAGGGAGAATTTTTTTAAGACACTCTATTCATCAGTAAAACTCAGTGGCACACTGCTGCCAAAGGGAGGGCCACAGCGGAAGCCTGGACGCTGTCGTAAAGCATCAAGTGTTAAGTGGGGAGAGAGTAGCTCTGTGCTCTGGAAGACAGGCAGCTGGGTGGGATGTGGGGTGACAACCAAAGCGGGGGGACAAAGCCGCCTCCTTGTTGGAGGGCCCCTGGGTTGAACCCTCGATAAAAGCTTTCCCAACACAGTTCTCTAAGCTGCTCAGGGTCAGATAGGGCAGGAGGGGACCAAGATGAGCTGGCACTGTCCTGGGAAGGCCATAGAAGCCGTATGAAGACAGGAACCCACAAGGGGTGAGGCAACCAATTCCTGCCAACAAGAAAGAGCAGACTGTGATTCAACTGATGGTGACAGTATGGTCCCGGAGCCCCTGATGGCGGGGGACAGGGGCCTTAAGCGGCAGTATGGTCCCGGAGCCCCTGATGGCGGGGGACAGGGGCCTTAAGCGGCAGTATGGTCCCGGAGCCCCTGATGGCGGGGGACAGGGGCCTTAAGCGGCAGTATGGTCCCGGAGCCCCTGATGGCGGGGGACAGGGGCCTTAAGCGGCAGTATGGTCCCGGAGCCCCTGATGGCGGGGGACAGGGGCCTTAAGCGGCAGTATGGTCCCGGAGCCCCTGATGGCGGGGGACAGGGGCCTTAAGCGGCAGTATGGTCCCGGAGCCCCTGATGGCGGGGGACAGGGGCCTTAAGCGGCAGTATGGTCCCGGAGCCCCTGATGGCGGGGGACAGGGGCCTTAAGCGGCAGTATGGTCCCGGAGCCCCTGATGGCGGGGGACAGGGGCCTTAAGCGGCAGTATGGTCCCGGAGCCCCTGATAGCGGAGGATAGGACGATTGGTCCAGGAGAGCACCACTGAAACTTTAAGAGATGTTTTTATTCCATGAAAAGATCAGGATGATCCTGCGGCTCAGAACAAGTGGAAAGCAACTATTATCTAGAGACTGGATAACCAACAAGGTCCTGCTGTATTGCACAGGGAACAACATTCAACACCCCATGATAAACCATAATGGAAAAGGATATGAAAAAGAACACATATATGTGTATAACTGAGTCACTTTGCTGTGCACCTGAAACTAACACAACGCTGTAAGCCAATAATGCTTCAATAAAAAATAAATTTTTAAAAAAGAGTAAGGTAGCAATCCAGCTTCATATTTTTCTAAAAAACACAAAGTAAGTCCTCTAAAAATTCAAGCCTCCTGTTAGGGAAGAGAAAGGAATGCTGGTTTATCAACATCAAGGAGCATCCCCAGAGATCAGGAGGCAAATGTCCCCAGGGGATGACATCAAAATAATTTCATCAGGAAGACAAACCCAGGATGATCCAGAAACTGCCAAAATAAATTAGGGCAGTAAAGCTGGCTTTTTAAAGAAAGAGATAATACTTGTTTTCACAGGAATTCTTTCCAGGGATTGCACCATACTCGTTCAGAAGAAATTTCTTAATAAGTCACTTGGGATAGAAGCTGTAGACTGTAGCAAATTTGCCGAAAGCCATTTCGGAGAAAGTTAATTCTCCAAAACACATGTGGTTGAATGTTTAATTCACTGAATGACCACTTTGACAAACACTGTCAGACGAACACGGTAAGATGGGTGCTTATCAGTTTGCTACACGGCTTCACCACACATCCTGCCGCAGGTAAGTGTATTGTGGCTTTTTCCACAGTTTGGTTTCAGGACCTTTCAGGATGAGACTAATTTGTGTACTCTGATTTCACCGATTGTGCAGCACCTCCTCCTGTGTCCAAGGGACTGGATTTCTCTTTCAGTTTATTTTCACTCACTCCACTGCCTTCTCCATATCACTTAAGTCAGAGAGCAGCTACATCAAATGAATATTTTAAGCACGGTTCACATGCTTGGCAGCACTGCTTATCACTCCAGACACGAAAGGATGCCCCTGCTTTTTTACCATTTTATGCTGGTTCAGGGCTTCTCTATTTCATGAACTGTGATTTCAGCCTGCCCACAGAAGTGAGGGTGCTGTGTGAGTGCAGACCGAGTCTGTATAGGCTGATTTAGACATATGCAGAACCAGAAGGGACAGTGCCCTGCCCCCAAGGGTCAGCCACCCCATTCCCATTTGACCTATTAGCCACTAGACTTGAGATCAGCTCTGGTAGCACTTGACTGTGGAATCTAAAATACAACACAAATGAACTTATCTATGAAACAGACTCACAGACATAGAAAGCAGACCTGATGCCAAGGGGGAGTGGGAAGGAGGGAGGGATGGACTGGAAGTATGGGATTAGCAGGTATAAACTGTTATATATAGAATGGATAAACAAGGTTCTCCTGCAGAGTACAGTGATATCCTGTGACAAACCATAATGGAAAAGCACATGAAAAAGAATATATATGGGGGGCGGGATGAACATGGCGGCGCGTCGGGGGCTAGGGCTTCCCAGCTGTGCTCTCAGGGCTCGCCATTGCAGCTGGGAATGCTCGTTTCGTGGGCTCCTGGGTCCCCGTCAATTGGCATCCAGCGAGCAGAGCGCAGGGCTGTGGGCCACAGAACTTGGGCTCTGGAGCATGCAAACTTCAAGAGTTGTTCAAGGGCTTCGTTGCCCCTGGGCATGTGGAATCTCCTACACAGGAATTGAACCCGTGTTCCCTGCATCGGCATTCTGAATTGGGATCCTTCTTGGGGGCACACGCATCACTCAGCTGAGATGGATTCCAGCAAAGTGGATCCTGGGAGGTTGGTAGGACCTCTGAACTGAAGCCTCCCATCTCCTGACCTCTCCAGAATTCTGTAGGTCATCCAGAGGACCCAAGACATGGTGGTTACTAATAGACTTCCCACAGTACTTCTTCATTCCACGTGGACTCCTTCAAGGGCAGTGAGCATCGCAGCTTCCCTTGAACTTCATCTGGAAAAACAAATGCTGTTCAAGGACACTGAAAGAACCCTGATTTCGAAAATCAGATCTGTATTGTGAAGAATGCTTAGATATCCATTTAATGACAACAGGCTCAACTTTTCATTCACTTGTATGACTATGAGCAGTTTGACCAAGTTGAAGAAGATGACTCGTTTGTAGTCTTCCTCATCAGCTCATTCCATCTACTGGCTTTAAAATCATTTAGTACAGAGCTCACCGTCTAGGTGTTCATCCAGTGTTTTGTTTGCTTATCATGCAGGATCATTTTAAAAGGAAAAGTATGTGTGTATGAGTTAGAGCTCTGATCCCAAGAGTCCATGTAGAAGCTTCCCCTGAGAAATGTATCGTTTTTGCACCAATGCTACTGAAATGTGTGAATGTGGTATACCACGCATCCCAATAAGTGTAAACAGCTTCACAGGCTACTTATTTGAAACGACCAGTACTCATGACATTCCATTCAACTGAGGACTAAATATAGCCAACGTAGGCTGTGTTTGCCAAATAGACTTTGCAGTATTCTTCCCACAGTCCTTCATCGACACCAGTTTTCAGATCGAAGAAACCCTTGCTCCATGAAGTTTGTGAACACATATACTCATGTTTTGTTTGAGATTTTAAAGTCATTCTTCAGTTTTGTTGGAGGAATGGTTCTGTATATACCCCGTGGATCCCCAAATCCACTGATGTTCATGTGTCTTGGGGCTTCCCAGGTGGTTCTAGTGGTAAAGAACATGCAGAACATACCCATGCAGGAGACATGGGAGGTATGGATTCAATCCCTGGGGCAGGAAGATCTCCTGAGGGAGAGCATGGCAACCCACTCCAGTATCTTTGCCTAGAGAATCTCATGGAGAGAGGAGCCTGGTGGGGCCTAGTCCATATGATCCCAAGGAGTTGGACACAATGTAAGTGACTTCGCACAGCACATGATTTGTTGTCATAGCTAATATAATGGAGATGACATAAAAAGAAGCACCAGCGGGCGAAAGTCAATATCCATCACTTTTAAACTTTGGAATGTATTGTGATATTTTACATCCATATTTGTATGACTTGATAGTTGGAGAATCGATGCATATGAATGTCTGGTTGTGTTATATGTATGTTGAGGGAAGATATATTTTTATGTGGTTTGACATATAGGTCCCATTTCATTCGTAGACATATGCATACTCATCACTTATCATCATTTTTTTGAAAAGAACATTGTTTGGAAAGGTTGTTGTCTAACCATGAAAGATGCTTGAATTCTTGGGCTCCTTAGAGGAAGAATTCAACCCGGGGCCAGTGATGAGGCTTGATCACTCAGAGCTTTTGTGTCCCAACGTTTTATTAAAGTATAAAAGAGAGAAAGCTTCTGACATAGACATCAGAAGGGGGCAGAAAGAGTGCCCCCTACTCATCTTTGGCTGGATGTTATCTAGCTACTAGCAGTCTACTCATTAGAGAAAGGAATGGCAGCAGACCCCTCACCCACAAGATATATGGAGATGACCGTGGCACCAGGTGAGTCATCCTGGGCCATAAAACGATTGATATGAGCAAATGGATAGCTTCATTCACATAGATCAGGAGAACCATGTATGAGTAAAGCATATTGGTTTGTCAAGTCAGTTCTGAACCTTTAGGCAGAACCTACTTGAAGATAGAGTCTAGGGTAAATACATAGTACATTCACATAGCTTAAGGCAAACCTTTCCATGAGAAAAATGCCTTGGTCAGCTCAAAGTATGAGAAAAGTGAAGTTCAGGCGGAACCAGGTGTCATTATAGCAACACAGAATTGTAAGAGAAAACCTCTTTTTAAATTTGTATCAAGAAGGAGAAAAAAGATAACAGCTTGTTTCCTCCTGCCTCGGAAGTGACAGATAACAACTGTCTGACACTTGCACCCCATTTCCTCCCTTTGGAGACCCCTGGCCTTCCTGGCTGTTACCCTCTCAGTTTCATTCATTGAGCGTTTTCTGCCTTGTGAAACATTGGGCATAGAAGTATGTGTTTATTTAGGGGTATTTCATCCAATTTCATTTAAATGCATATGTGAATTAGAAAGTTTGACATGCTGTTGCTTTGTATACCGATTGGGAAATGTGAGCCTCCAAGCTTAATTTAGTTTTTCATGTTCATTTTTCTTTTTAGGGGTACAAAGAAAAATAATATGACTGTTAAGATCAGCTTTCGCATTTTTTGCCAAATATGAATTGGGATCACATCGATCAGAGATGAGTCTGTGCATGAAAGCCCTAATAACTAATGCTAATTGACTTCACTACCATGGGATGTTTTCATATCTATTGAGGATTTACTTCATGTATTTCGATTTTAACTTTCTGTCTTACAGCCTTGTTTGTAGATCAAAGCTATTTGAAATTGTCATCTGGTTTTAAATGGCTTGTGAGGCTATTCATGAGTGGTTTATAAAACCGAATGGATTGTACGTAGCCATACTTTGTTGTCATTCTATGAATTTGAAGAATGTCTGAAGAATTTCTGCAGTTATGCCTTAAAGATTCATACAATTGATGTCCAATATTTATCTCAATAGACTTGCTTTCAATTTGTAAAAAAAAAAAAAGAAAAAAAGAAAAAGAATATATATGTAAAACTGAATTACTTTGCTATACAACAGAAATTAACACAACATTATAAATCAACTACACCTCAATAAAATTATTTTTAAGAGAGTCAGCTCTGGGACATGAAACATACAACACTTCACACCCATATACCTGCACCAATACTATGCAGAAACCCTGCCTGCTCCTCTATAATTCTGAACTTGAATTATCCGGAAACTGATTTTTAGCCAATTAGCACATATCCATAAAGAGACCTCCGAAGTTGGCCAAAAGTATCTGTGTGTAACCATGCAAGAAGGAAGCAGGCAGAGTGGGTAATGTGTGGGGAGGCCACAACAAGTCCTTGCCCCCAGCCAAACTGTGTGTGTGTGTGTGTGTGTGTGTGTGTGTGTGTGTGTGTGTGTGTGTTAGCCACTCGGTCATGTCTAACTCTTTATGACCCTATGAACTATATAACTTGCCAGGCTCCTCTGTCCATGGAATTCTCCAGGCAAGAGTACTGGAGTGGGCTGCCATTCCCTTTTTCAAGGGATCTTCCTGACCCAGGGATCGAACCCAGGTCTCCCACGTTACAGGCAGATTCTTTTTTTTAATTTATTTATTTTAATTGGAGGCTAATTACTTTACAATATTGTAGTGGTTTTTGCCATACATTGACATGAATCAGTCCAGGCAGATTCTTTATTGTCTAAGCCACGAGGGAAGACCCAAACTGTAGGTAAAAATCTGCAAAAAGTCATGAAGGGCTTGATGTAAGTAGCTTTCTCAAGAAGAAACAGAGTTCTACATCCAGGGAGTTGAGGGCCAGATAGAAGGGTGTCCTGTAGATGCAGGGTTGCTAAGACAGACAGAAGTCAGAGGACCCTGCTGATGTCCCAGAAAGAGCTCTGGATCATCACAGATCAAAGAAGGTGGATTCAGTTAGGTTCAGCCACATCTCTAAGAGGCAGGTAACAATTAGGCTCCCTGACCCAAGAGGAAACAAGGTTGGCCCACTTGTCTATGTTTAGGGCAAAAAGATGAACGGTGAAAGGAAAGTCCCAGTGCTTAGTGATGTTATTAGATTTATATGATAAAAGGAAGCAGAATTCTACACACTTAGCCTTACTTTCATTTTCCCTCCCTGGGAAATGGTCTTCAACTTTGAAACTTGATTATACTGAAAATCAAGGGCAAGGTGGGAGACAGGCAGAGCATTGCCCCCTAAAGATGCTCACATCCCAATCTCTAGCATCTATGAGTGTTCAGTTCAGTTCAGTTCAGTCGCTCAGTCGTGTCCGACTCTTTGCGACCCCAAGAATCGCAGCACGCCAGGACTCCGTGTCCATCACCAACTCCCGGAGTTCACTCAGACTCACATCCATCGAGTTGGTGATGCCATCCAGCCATCTCATCCTCTGTCGTCCCCTTCTCCTCCTGCCCCCAATCCCTCCCATCATCAGAGTCTTTTCCAATGAGTCAACTCTTCGCATGAGGTGGCCAAAGTACTGGAGTTTCAGCTTTAGCATCAGTCCTTCCAAAGAACACCCAGAACCGATCTCCTTTAGAATGGACTGGTTGGATCTCCTTGCAGTCCAAGCGACTCTCAAGAGTCTTCTCCAACAGCATAGTTCAAAGGCATCAATTCTTCGGTGCTCAGCCTTCTTCACAGTCCAACTCTCACAGCCATGCATGACCACAGGAAAAACCATAGCCTTGACTAGACAGACCTTTGTTGGCAAAGTAATGTCTCTTCCTTTCAATATGCTATCTAGATTGGTCATAATTTACCTTCCAAAGAGTAAGCATCTTTTAATATCATGGCTGCAATCACCATCAGCAGTGATTTTGGAGCCCAAAAAAAATAAAGTCTGACACTGTTTCCACTGTTCCCCCATCTATTTCCCATGGAGTGATGGGACCAGATGCCATGATCTTAGTTTTCTGAATGTTGAGCTTTAAGCCAACTTTTTACTCTCCTCTTTCACTTTCACCAAGTTACCTTTCAGCAAAATAGACTTTGCAAAATACACCTATGGTTGGGGAGATTAATCTGGATCACCTGGTGGGAGCAATGTAATCACATTTGTCCTTAAAAATGGAGAACATTTCCCAGCTGTTGTCAGAGAGATGAGAGGAAGAAGAAGAGATTCAAAGTGTCAAAAGGACTTGACAGTCATTCCTGCTTTTGAAGATGGAGGAAAAATACACTGACCCCAGGAATTTAAGAACCTCAGAAGCTAGGACCTGCCCTCAGCTGTCAGCCAACAAAGAAACAGAGATCTCAGTTCTACAACCAATGGAACTAAATCTGCCAACAACACAAAAGAACAAGGAAACAGGTCCTCCCTAGAGCCACCAGGAGAGAAGACAATCCTGCAGACTCTTGATTTTAGATCTATATCAGACTTCTGTTTTTTCCCTTTTTTATATTGAAGTATAGCCAGTTAACAATGTTGTGATGGTTTCAGGTGCATAGCAAACTGACTCAGCCATACATACACAGGTATCCATTCTCCCCCAAACTCCACTCCCATCCAGGCTGCCACATAACATTAAGCAGAGTTCCCTGAGACATACAGAGGGTCCTTTTTGGTTATCCATTTTAAATACAGCACTATGTACATGAGTATGTACGACCTCAAACTCCCTAAATATCCCTTCCCCTCATCCCTCCCCACTAGTGACCATAAGTCTGTTCTCTATGAGTCTGTTTCTTTGTTGTAAATAAGTTCATCTGTATCATTTCTTTATAGAGTCTGAATATAAAGAATATCATATGATATTTCTCTTTATCGCTATGTCAGACTTCTGACTCACAGACCTTGAGATAATATATGCGTACTAAGTCACTTCAGTCATGTTCAACTCTTTGCAACCCCATGGACTGTAGCCTGCCAGGCTCCTCTCTCCATTGAATTCTCCAGGCAAGAATACTGGAGTGAATCACCATGTCCTCCTTCCAAAGATCTTAATACATCTCTTTTGATTGGCACCACTACATTTGTGGTGATTTTTCACAGCAGCTGTAGAAAATTAACACAGTGAATTAACAAATAAAAAAGAAAGCAAGCAACACCCTTAAATGAGTGCAGATCCCTGGACCTAGATTAATTATGTCAGAGAGGAACAATATTCTGCATGGCCAAGTTAAGAAGCCCTGCTCATTCTATCCTGTTTTTGGGATCTCGAAAGACTCATCAGCATATTAAAGACTTTGAAAAGTCCTACAAAAAAAAAAAAATTTACCTTCTTTAGTCTACCTTTTCCAAACTTGTATAACCTCAAAACCCCGTTTTGCTATAATACCTTCTGAACCCTGGAGACACAGTTCCTGTGGGCTGCTCCTGACAGATCATTTCACTCTTGGGAACCCTTCAGGGAATACCCCCCTCCCCCTAGGCCCTTAGTAATGAGCTACTTGCCTCTTAGCAAGGCACTCAGAGCCTCCATGTTCTTGCCTGCCAAGCTCTCCAGCCTTGTTTACCAGCAAACTCCCCAAACAGTCTCTGATAATTGACTTATTTTGTATTGTCTTCTTATAATCATTGTGCTATCTAACCCATTCAGAGCAAAATCCTGCCCCTCTCAGCTTTGCTCTTTCCTTTAATTCCAGTCATACTGAAGAATTTCTCTAGGGCCTCATTTTCTCTCACTTCCATTTCTTCCCACATTTTATCTCCTTTGCCTGAAACACAAATTCTCAACTTTCTTTGCCTTGAAGTGTCTTCCATCCCTTGCAATTCTGCTCCAGTGCCACTTCCTCCAGGCAGTCCTCCTGACTCTTCCTCACATGATTCAGTTTAAGAGCCCCTCTATTCTGATCCCCAGCTTAGATCTGTTATCACAATTGGCCCTCTAAGTGGTAATTTTCAATTTACTTCTCTCCCCTCCTCTCTAGACCATGAGGTCCCGGAGAGCAGAAGTCTACACTCCCTCCCAGGCAAGCAGGAGGCCAGTGGTTGTGACTGGCCTGGACAGAAGCATGAACAAGACAACAACCTAGATGTCCACTGATAGATGATGGATAAAGACGATGTGGTACTTGTATACAATAGAATATTATTCAGCCTTTAAAAAGAAGAAGATGCTACCATTTGCAACAGCATGGATAAACCAGGAGAACTTTGTGCTGAGTAAAACAATCCAGTCACAGAAAAACAAATACTACCTTAATTCACTTCCACATAGAACTGAAAATGTTCATACTCAAAGAAGCAGAGAATTTAAAATGGTGATTGCCAGAAGCTGGAGGGGAAAAGGGAGATGTTGGTCACAGGGTACAAACATTAAGGTATGTAAGATGAATCAGTTCTGGAGACCTAATTTTCAGCAAGTGACTATCATTAATAACCTATGAGGGAGAAGACTTTGAAAAGGAACATAGATACATGCATTCATATATATATATATATATATATATATATATATATATATACACACACATATGTGTAACTGAATCACTTTGCTGTATACCTGAAGTTAACACAATATCATAAATCAAATATACTTCAATTTTTTTAAGTTTTTGACTAGGGGAAAATGAATAATACTGTACCGCACACTTGAAATTTGCTAAGAGAGTTGATCTTATACATTCTCATCACCCAAAATAAAAAGAAAAAAGAAAAAGACAACTATGTGAAGTGATGGCTTTGTGAATTACTTTGATTGTGGTGATTATTTCACAGTGTACACAGATATCAAAACAGTGAGTTGCACCTTAAATATACACAATTTTTATTCATCAGTTATACCTCAATAAGGCTGAAGTGGAAAAAAAGAAAAAGACCAGGAGGTGTCTCTGTGAAGATGATTTGAGTTGCAACCAGGATGACAAGGATGACCTGGGTATGGAAACTTTCAGGCAGAGGCAACAGGAGGGACAAAGGCCCTGGGGTTGGAACCAGCTTGGGGTGTATGTGCCATGTTGGTGCAAAAGTAGCAAATGAGGGAGACAGACAGAGACTAAAGCAGAGAAGAAAAGGACCCCCGGCCACAAGTTAACAGTGTATGTTCTTTACCCAGGAGGAAGAAGTTAAAAATAGTCGACAGGAAATAGGATCTCCTCCCGTCCTTCAAACGCCCCTGCTCACTGCCACCCCTGAGATGCTGGTGTTTAGCTGTCATCAGGCAGGTTCTCTGTTCTGTTCCAGGGCCCGCATCCACCTCGGATTTTCACTCCAGAGACAGCCCGCCTCTGCTGTAATTTAGCAGAGTGGAAGATTAATTGCTGAGTGGAAAAATAATCTATATTTCCACAGGTGCACTGGGCCTTCCCTCATCCTGTCCTTCCTCGCAGGGAGCCTTGCTCATCCACGCAGTCCAGCGAGAACATTCTGGGAGCTGTGATAAATGAGGCCGTTCTTGGAGGAGACATTGTGTTTCCTAATCGGTTAACAGTGAAATTTCAAGATGTTATTGGTGTAGCTGGTGGGCAGTTCTGCCCCATTTCATCACATTATCTTGAGGACAGAGAGGCCAAGAGAGTTTGGGGTTTTTTTCTTTGGTTTTTTTTTTTTTTCAATTGCAACTCAGACAAAGGGTAATGGAATGGAATTAACCACATGTCTATGGCTGGAAAGGAAAGGGCAGGCTACCTTCTGAGCTTCCCTGACCCTTTGCTCTGGGGAGACAGAGCTTTCTGGCAAGTTCCTACAGGAGAAACCTGTGGTCAGCCTCAGATCAAGCCATCCAAAGGACGCCGCCAGAGTAATGTGATGTCCCAGTTTTCCCCAAGGAGACTGGATAATGAGAAATGCATTGATTAGGAAGCACAGTTTGCATCCTGAAGACTATCGTCGTCATTCTTCACAGTTGAAGCCAACACTATGACAAAAGAGAAAATCAACTGTGGGTGCAGTTTACAAGCTAGTGAATCGTTCACCAAGCAGTCAGTGACCCATCTGATGTCAAGGGTTTCTGTTACTGCTAGAGGTTGTGAACTAAGCTGCAATTTGATGTTCTAGAAACCCTTTCATTTAGATTTGGCTTTAAGCCACTCAGGATTGACCTAGCAATGCTTCTTTCAACTCATAGCTTTTATTAAGATTAAAACTCACTTTCACGGACTTCCCTGGTGGTCCAGTGGTTAAGACTCTGCACTCCCACTGAAGCAGGGCACAGGTTTGATTCCTGGTCAGGGAACTAAGACCCACGTGCCTTGTGGCACAGCCTGCATATATATATATATATATATATATATGTATATATATATATATATATATATATATATATATATATATGGCATGTAATATATGGCTTCCCTGGTGGTTCAATGGTAAAGAATCTGCCTGCCAACGCAGGAGACACAGGTTTGATCCCTGGTCAGGAAGATCCCCTGGAGAAGGAAATGGCAACCAACTCCAGCATTCTTGCCTAGGAAATCCCATGGACAGGGAAGACTAGCAGGCTATAGTCCATGGGGTCACAAAAGAGTCGGACATGACTTAGCAATCTCCACATTTCCACATATGTCAAATAATTTCCTACTGTGTTTCCACATGCTATAAAGACTAAAATAATAAATGATGCTCATGATAAAAAAAAAAAACCTTGGAGGGAGGATCAAGAGGAGACTTATGTTTACTTATGGCTGATTCACACTGTTGTATGGCAGAAGCCAATATAATATTGTAAAGCAATTATCCTCCAATTTTAAAAAAAGATAAATGAATACAGGGATACAATGTACAACACAATGCATATAATTAACACTGTTGTACATTATATATCCAAATTGTTAAAGAGTAAATCCTAAGGGTTCTTACCACAAGGAAAAAAAGTTTTTCTTTTTTAAAAAAAAATTTGTATCTTAGTGAGATGATGGGTCCACTAAACTTATTGTAATAATCATTTCATAATGCATATAAGTCAAGACATTCTGTTGTGCATCTTAAATTCATACAGGGTTGTTGTCAATTATATCTCAATAAATCTGAAAGAAAACAAAAACCCTCCGTTTCATTAAATCAGAAAAAGACAAATACTATATGATACTCACTTATATGTGGAACCTCAAATATGACATAAATGAACCTATCTATAAAACAGAAACAAACGCATAGATATAAAGAACAGAACTGAGGTTGCCAAGGGGGAGGGGGAGGGATGGATTGGGAGTTCAGAGTTAGCAGATGCAGACTATTATACAGTGAATGAACAACAAGATCCTCTTGTACAGCACAAGAAACTATATTCAATATCCTGTGATACACCATAATGGAAAAGAACATGAAAAAGAATGCATATATGTTTAACTGAGTTACTTTGCTATACTGCAGTAATTAACACATTGTAAGTCAACTATACTTCAATAAAATCATTTTTAAAAACTAGCTTTCATCATGAAAGAAACATTTTTAAAAATACCTTTGTGATTGAAGGTCTAAAGTTTCCTGACTTCTAACCCTTTTTCCTGTTGAAGCAAGTAGGTTTATAATGAAGTGAGTCTATCATCTATTTCATAGATGCTGCTAGGAAAAATTAAGAATATATGGAAAGTACACAATGGACACTCATAAATATGAAGTCTCTTTGTTCCACATATCTGACCTGTACGAAGAGCTTGAACTTTTCTTAAAGGCTAAAGCAGCAGCAGCACTTTGAGAAAGCTTCAAAGGTTGATAGGTAAAATTCAGATTTCAGAGCCAAATAGACCTGGTGAAATCCTGGCTTCTGCTCCGATTAGCTGTATAATACCTCTCTAAAGCTCAGTGTTCTCATGTATAAAATGAAGGTATGAATAATATGTATCAGTTCAGTTCAGTTGCTCAGTCGTGTCCAACTCTTTGCAACCCCATAATCACAGCACGCCAGGCCTCCCTGTCCATCGCCAACTCCCAGAGTTCACTCAAACTCACGTCCATCGAGTCAGTGATGCCATCCAGCCATCTCATCCTCTGTCGTCCCCTTCTCCTCCTGCCCCCAATCCCTCCCAGCATCAGAGTCTTTTCCAATGAGCCAATTCTTCGCATGAGCTGGCCAAAGTACTGGAGTTTCAGCTTTAGCATCATTCCTTCTAAAGAACATCCAGGACTGATCTCCTTTAGAATGGACTGGTTGGATCTCCTTGCAGTCCAAGGGACTCTCAAGAGTCTTCTCCAACACCACAGTTCAAAAGCATCAATTTTTCGGCGCTCAGCTTTCTTCACAGTCCATCTCTCACAGCCATACATGACCACTGGAAAAACCATAGCCTGGACTAGACGGACCTTTGTTGGCAAAGTGATGTCTCTGCTTTTGAATATGCTATCTAGATTGGTCATAACTTTCCTTCCAAGGAGTAAGCATTTTTTAATTTCATAGCTGCAATCACCATCTGCAGTGATTTTGGAGCCCCCCAAAATAAAGTCTGACACTGTTTCCACTGTTTCCGCATCTACTTCCCATGCAGTGATGGGACTGGATGCCATGATCTTCATTTTCTGAATGTTGAGCTTTAAGCCAACTTTTTCACTCTCCTCTTTCACTTTCATCAAGAGGCTCTTTAGTTCCTCTTCACTTTCTGCCATAAGGGTGGTGTCATCTGCATATCTGAGGTTATTGATATTTCTCCCGGCAATCTTGATTCCAGCTTGTGCTTCTTCCAGCCCAACGTTTCTCATGATGCACTCTGCATAGAAGTTAAATAAGCAGGGTGACAACATACAGCCTTGACGTACTCCTTTTCCTATTTGGAACCAGTCGGTTGTTCCATGTCCAGTTCTAACTGTTGCTTCCTGATCTGCATAAATATAGTATAAATGAATAGTGTTGTATATACCCTACCAGAGTTTGGTCAAGGTAAGGTAAAATATGTATATATCAGACCCAGCCTAGAATAAACCATCTATAAAACCAAAGTGTTATCTCTTCAGGCCTGAAAAGGATGGACCAAACCACCAGCTGAAAACCAGTGTCTTGCCCTTCTGGAATGGTTCTGGTGAGTTCTGAGTCATCATCTCTTGCAGGGAATTTCCCAGTTTTGATCTTTGGGACCCCATCCTGAGCCAATAGCAAGTTATCTTCTCCAGGAGCAAATGCATGCATTACAGAATTTATAATGGACATTTTGCTGCTGTCAATTATTCCCGGGGTTACTGGGCATGAGGCTGACATTTGATTCAGAGCCAAGGTCTAGCCAAGATGCTCGCTGGTGATATATTTCATCATCACCATCAGTTAAGGATGGCTGCTCCCCAGAAGGGCTCCCTTTCCTCTCAGAACCTGAGACATGAGATCCTGAGTTCTCAGAACTTCCTGCACTGTCTCTCCCGCCTGGCTCCTCTTCCCCTGGTGGGGGTGGGGGGCACAGACTCCTCCCTTCCTCTCCTCACTCTTGGCAGGAGACGGAAGGGCTTCCGGAGTGGGCTTCCCTGAGTAGTACTGTCCCTGAGAGAATAATGTGAAGATGGACTTTTTCATTGTCACCTTTGCTGGCTGCACCTTGTGGCTGGGAAGCTCTTCAGGTCATTCATTCATTGGGTCATCCACTCACCAAACACATGCTGAGTACCCACGGTGTGCCCCCAGAGACCCCGCTCAGTCCAGTAGGACAGACGTGGACAGGTTTTCTCCCTGGGGCTGAGCATGCTCGGTCTCCAGGTCACATCAATCTAGATTGCAAACCATGCCTCCATCCGCTGGACCTCTGCAGTGTCTCTGAGCATGTTTTCTCATCTGCTAAAAGGGACAATGTTAACATCCAGCCCAGAGTTGCTGAGATTTCTATGCATTCTGGTTTATCGTACAACCCTGATCCACCCCCTCCATTCACCCCTACACACAATTCCAGAGCCCTCTGAGCTAGTCAGCTCCAGCTGAAGCTCATGTCCAGGCCCCTACAAGAATAATGCTGCCCAAGTTGCCATCTTGGTCATGACTGGTTTCCTTCTTGGCCAGCCTCTTACTCTGCTTCCCCGCCTCCTCTCCAGGAGGTCTGAGCCTCTATCCCTTGGTCAGTCTCCTGACCTCCGCCTGATGTTGCCCCCCCACTCCTGGGGGTGGCAGACCCCGCGCCTCCTCCTCTACTGTGTTCCTGCAGGTCTTGGGGGCTTTGTTCTGCCAGATCCATTATGGCCTTCTGCAAAAAGGAAACAGAATCTGGACCTAAAGGTGTCTCTCTGAGCTATTCCCATTCTGGATCAAGCTTTGAGTGTGGACCCAACTCCCCCCGGCAAGTGGGAAAAAAAGAAGAAGAGCAGCGTTTTCTGTGTACCTCACGGGGTAGCCAGCAATCAAGATAGAATAATTTCAGGGGCACAGAAAAGCTTGAACACCCCGAAATTCCTCCCTTGCCTGCTCACCGATGCCTGAAATTACTTCCACAGAAAACAACATGCTTTATTCCACAATTAGAAGTAAGCCTTTAAATGTAGATTTCTCTGGTCGAAAAAACACAATGATTGCACTCATACTGAAGTATAAATCAATGATTCTCAAGGGAACAGAGGACTGTGTCATTCTCCTGAGGTAGAGGATTTAGGACAGCTGCAATTCTTTAAAGGCCTCTTCCGTAGCCTAACCTAGGTTCAGAACTTCAAGAGGGCAGTTGGGTGGCACCTATCAAAATGTTAAATATAAATGCCCCTTGACCCAACAATTTCTCTTCTCAGTCTCTCCCTAGAGAAACTATAGTGTGTGGGGGAAGCAGCATATACCAGAACATTCCTTGAATCATAATTTGTAACAATAAAAAAATAAGAATCAATTTACATGCTTATTAATAAGGACCTGTCTTAATAACCTGTAGATTTCTGTGCTGTAGAATACTAGGTAGTGTTTACAAGCAAATAAGGTAAAGCTACCACCATTGGCATAGTACGACCTTCAAGACATTTTAGAAGCAAACACAAGCAACCTGCAAAACAATGCACAAAGAATAATAGTATTCATGTAGAAAGAAAGCAGACCAAACTTATTTCTACAGATAGTTGTGACAGTATATAAAGGCATAAGGAAGATACAGGAAGATACACATCTGAGATAAGCATGGTTACCTCTTGGAGGGTCTTAGAATTGAAGGTGGTGTTTAAGAGGGTCTTTATGTTTATCGGAATTTTACCTACAATGATAACATATTCAGGAAATATTTGCGTAGTTCAAGATATTTTTGGTAGTATCACATAATCCTATGTTTGGAAAAATTGTTTATAATCGTAAGACAAGTACAATATTAAAGCTGGACATTGGGATTAACATATACACACTATATATATAAAATAGATAATCAATAGGACCTATAGTATAGCACAGGGCACTCTGCTCAATATTCTGTAATAACCTATAAGAGAAAAAGAATATATATACATATATATATAACAGAATCAGTTTGCTATACACCTGAAACTAGTACAACATTGTGAATCAATTATACTTCAATTAAAATTATTGCAATTAAAATTTAATTTTTAAAATTTAATAATAAATAAATATATTGAAGCTAGACAGTTTTTAAGGCAATGGGTCATGGGCTAAAAAAAAATCTTTTAAGGCAATGGGTCATAGGGGAATGGGAAGAGATAAATTAGGAGTTTGACATTAATGGATACACACTACTGTATATAAAATAAACAACAAGGACCTATTATACAGTACAGGGAGTTATACTCATTTGGCAAACACTGAAAAAAACTATACTCATTTGCAAAACAATAATATTTTGCAAATATTTTTGAAAATTATTTTCTCTTTTGCCTTCCTGATTATATGGTCTTCATTCTAGTTAGTCAGATGCATTCATTTGTACTTATTTGTTACAGAAAAAATGCAAAGGAAATGAATGAGGTAATTATTCTGTTCCTAGCGTGCAAAATATGATTTGTAGTGAAGCAATATGCTTGAAAGACGGGCGTGTCAGAGAGGCGAGCGTTTCCAGTTCCTTTAGCTCTGACGTGGTGTATCAAGGGCAAAGCCTAGGGGGTCTGTAACTTGGACTCTCTGCCACAGTCTACCAGATGAGGGAAGATAGTCCCTGTAACATGACAGACAGGTCATGGAGGTCTCAGCTTTGGGAGAGGAGCTTCATTAAGCCGCATCCCCTTTCCATTCTGAAAGTCTAAGAACCGAAGAGGGAGGACTAAAGCAAAGCTGAGGGGCATTCTTTCTGACCTGTCCTTCCAGGCTGGGGCGGTCAGCCAACTAGGAGAGCCCTGAGGGCATGAGGAGTTCCGTGTGGCTCCCCACGTTGAGCTCTGGAAGGAGTGCCCCCATAAACATCCCTGCAACAGCCAGAAGCCACCTCACCCAGGAATCCAGGAGATGATTCCCTGACCATCCACTCCATCTCAGGGAGAAGCCAGGAAGGAAGCAGAACATCGGAGAATCCTGAGACGTAGGCAACTGCATCCAAGCAGAGAGACCAAGAACAGGTGTTGGGAGGATGCAGAGAAATGAAGATTGTAAAGTGGTGCAGCTGCTGTGGAGACTGCTATGGCAGCCTCTCAAATACCAAGCATGGAGTTACCGTGTGATGCAACAATTCCATTCCTAAGAGACATGAAAACATAGGTCCCAAGAAAAGCTGCACAAGAACATTCATAGCAGTATTATTTATAATGGACAAAAAATGTATAGAAAACATACTTATGGTTACCAAAGGGGATTGGGGGAAGGGGAGAAATAAATTAGGAGTTGGGGATTAATGGATACACACTACTGTATATAAAACAAACCACAAGGACCTACTGTACAGCACAGGGAACTATACTCAACATTTTGTAATAACCTATAAGGGAAAAGAGTGTACGTACAATAACTAAATGTATATAATTTATATATGTATATATAAACTGAATCACTTTGCTGTACACATGAAACTAATGCAACATTGTAAATTAAGTCTATTCCAGTTTTAAAACTGGAGCCCATCCAATTGTCCATCAATTAATAAATGAACAGATAAAATAATGATTTTGATCCATACAATGGAATATTACTTGGCCACAAAAATGAGCTACTGATATGGGCTACAACATGGATGAACCTTGAAAACATTGTATTGAGAAGCCAGTCACAAAAGACCACATATGATATGATTCCATCTTCATGAAGTGTTAGAACCAGCAAATCTACAGAGACAAAAATAGATCTGTGGTTTCCCTGAAGCTGAGAGAACTGGGCCAAAATGAGGACTGAATACTAATGGGGAGTGTTTATTTTGTAGTGAAACTGTCCTATAACTGATTGCGGTGATGGCTGCACAGCTCTGCAAACCTACTAGAAGTCACTGAAGTCGACACTTTAAATGGGTGAATTATGTTTAGGTTAAGTAGTTGAAGGGCGTCTCTAGTGGCTCAGCAGTAAAGAATCTGCCTGCAATGCAGGAGACATCTCGCTGGTCCAATCCCTGGGTCTGGAAGATCCCCTGGAGGAGGGTATGGCAACCCACTCCAGCATTCTCGCCTGGAGAATCCCATGGACAGAGAAGGCTGGCGGGCTACAGTCCATGGGGTTGCAAAGAGTCTGACATGACTGAAGCGACCAAACATATATACATGAAGTAGTTGAAAATAGGAAAAGAAGTATAGGAAAGGGAGAAAGAAGTAGATGGTTTTGAAGCTGTATTTTATAGCAAGTTAGCTAAAGCCAACCTTAAACAAAGGGAATTTTCTTGCAGTCCCATGGTTAGGACTCTGCCCTCTCACTGCCAAGGGCCTGGATTCCATCCCTGGTTAGGGAACTAAGATCCCATAAGCTGTGCAGCACAGCCAAAAGGGAAAAAAACCCTTAAAAACATGAGAGACTGTGGGCTTTCATGGCTCCTACCTTTACAGTTTTACTCCTTACAGATAGTTGACATAGTAGCTCTTGTCAGTTTCTAGAGTCACAAATTGGAACATCATATCCTCAAGGGTGTCTTGAGGGAGGAAGTTGCTGGGCTTGTGAGCATGGCAGACTGCCAATATCTCCTCCTACAAAATGACCCTGTCTTCTTCCTTCATTGTAACATACACAATCGTTTTTATAAGTGATGAACACTTGCTTCTTTGCAAAAAATGACACCCAAAAGACAGCCAACTGTGTCTGCTGGTGAGGAGAGTGAAGAGAAAAGTGAAAAGGGCTAATGAAAAAGTAGATGCTGGGACTTCTCCAGTGGTCTAGCGGTTAACATTCCACATTTTCCAATGCAGAAGGCGCAGATTCAACTCACGGTGGGTGTATGAAGATCCCACGTATTACAGCCAAAAAAAAAGTGTTTTTAATATATGTATACTGTGGCTTAGATCATGAACTCCTTATAGCAAAATCCAAAATTAAGCTGATCAAAGTAGGGAAAAACACTAGGCCATTCAGGTATGACCTATATCAAATCCCTTATGATCATACAATGGAAGTGACAAACAGATTCAAGGGTTTAGACCTGATAGAGTGCCTGAAGAACTACGGACGAAGGTTTATAACCCTAACCTGCCTCTTGAGAAATCTGTATGCAGATCAGCAAGCAACAGTTAGAACTGGACATGGAACAACAGACTGGTTCCAAATAGGAAAAGGAGTACGTCAAGGCTGTATATTGTCACCCTGCTTATTTAACTTCTATGCAGAGTACATCATGAGAAATGCTGGACTGGAAGAAACACAAGCTGGAATCAAGATTGCCGGGAGAAATATCAATAACCTCAGATATGCAGATGACACCACCCTTATGGCAGAAAGTGAAGAGGAGCTAAAAAGCCTCTTGATGAAAGTGAAAGAGGAGAGTGAAAAAGTTGGCTTAAAGCTCAACATTCAGAAAACAAAGATC
Source organism: Ovis canadensis (assembly GCF_042477335.2). Taxonomy (NCBI): domain Eukaryota; kingdom Metazoa; phylum Chordata; class Mammalia; order Artiodactyla; family Bovidae; genus Ovis; species Ovis canadensis. The sequence goes on along the minus strand of NC_091246.1, from coordinate 192,478,215 downwards.
ATGCCATCCGGTCCCATCACTCCATGGGAAATAGATGGGGAAACAGTGGAAACAGTGTCAGACTTTATTTTGGGGGGGCTCCAAAATCACTGCAGATGGTGACTGCAGCCATGAAATTAAAAGATGCTTACTCCTTGGAAGAAAATTATGACCAACCTAGATAGTATATTCAAAAGCAGAGACATCACTTTGCCAACTAAGGTCCGTCTAGTCAAGGCTATGGTTTTTCCTGTGGTCATGTATGGATGTGAGAGTTGGACTGTGAAGAAGGCTGAGTGCCAAAGAATTGATGCTTTAGAACTGTGGTGTTGGAGAAGACTCTTGAGAGTCCCTTGGACTGCAAGGAGATCCCACCGATCCATTCTGAAGGAGATCAGCCCTGGGATTTCTTTGGAAGGAATGATGCTGAAGCTGAAGCTCCAGTACTTTGGCCAGCTCATGCGAAGAGTTGACTCATTGGAAAAGACTCTGATGCTGGGAGGGATTGAGGGCAGGAGGAGAAGGGGATGACCGAGGATGAGATGGCTGGATGGCATCATGGACTCGATGGACGTGAGTCTGAGTGAACTCCGGGAGTTGGTGATGGACAGGGAGGCCTGGCGTGCTGTGATTCATGGGGTCGCAAAGAGTCGGACACAACTGAGCAACTGAACTGAACTGATAGGAGGCAGAGATCCTAAACTATCCCCAAGAAAAAGAAATGCAAAAAGGCAAAATGGTTTTCTGAGGAGGAGTCCTTACAGATAGCTGAGAAAAGAAGAGAAGTGAAAGACAAAGGAGAAAAGGAAAGATATACCCATGTGAATTCAGAGGTCCAAAGAACAGAAAGGAGAGATAAGAAAGTCTTCCTAAGTGAACAATGTGAAGAAATAGAGGAAAACAATAGAATGGGAGAGACTAAAGATCACTTCAACAGAAATTAGAGATACCAAGGAAACATTTCATGCTAAGATGGGCACAATAAAGGACAGAAATGGTATGGATCTAACAGAACCAGAAGATATTAAGAAAAGGTGGCAAGAATACACAGAAGAACCGTACAAAAAATGATCTTAATGACCCAGATAACCATGATGCTGTGATCACTCACCTAGAGCCAGACATCTGGGAGTGCGAGTCAAGTGGGCCTTAAGAAGCATCACTACAAACGAAGCTAGTGGAGGTGATGGGATTCCAGCTGAGCTGTTTCGAGTCCTAAAAGATAACGCTGTGAAAGTGCCCCACTCAACATTCCAGAAAATTTAGAAAACTCAACAGTGGCCACAGGACTGGAAAATGTCAGTTTTCATTCCAATCTCAAGGAAAGGCAATGCCAAAGAATGTTCAAACTACCGCACAATTGCACTCATCTCACATGCTAGCAAAGTAATGCTCTAAATTCTCCAAACTAGACTTCAACAGTACGTGAAACAAGAACTCCTAGATGTTCACACTGGATTTAGCAAAGGCAGAGGAACAAGAGATCAAATTGCCAACATCCACTGGATCATAGAAAAAGCAAGAGGATTCCAGAAATACATCTACTTCTTCTTCATTGATGATGCTAAAGTCTTTCACTGTGTGGATCACAACAAACTGTGGAAAATTCTTAAAGAGACGGGAATACCAGACCACCTTACCTGCCTCCTAAGAAACCTGTATGCAGGTCAAGAAGCAGCAGTTAGAAGTGCACATGGAACAATGGCCTGCTTCAAAACTGGGAAAGGGGTACGTCAAGGCTGTATATTGTCACCCGCTTATTTAACTTATATGCAGAGTACATCATGCAAAATGCAGGGCTGGATGAAGCACAGGCTGTAATCAAGATCATTGGGAGAAATAGCAATAACTTCAGATATGCAGATGACACCACCCTTATGGCAGAGAGTGAAGAAGAACTAAAGAGCTTCTTGGTGAAAGTAAAAGAAGAGTGGAAAAGCTGGCTTAAAACTCAAAATACAAAAAATGAAGATCATGGCTTCCAGTCCCATCACTTCATGGCAAATAGATAGGAAAATAATAGAAACATTGACAGATTTTATTTTCTTGGACTCCAAAATCACTGCAGATGGTGACTTCAGCCATGAAATTAAAAGGTGCTTACTCCTTGGAAGAAAAACTATGACCAACTTAGACAGCATTTTAAAAAGCAGAGACATTACTTTACTGACAAAGGTCCATCTAGTCAAAGCTATGGTTTTTCCAATAGTCATGTATGGATGTGAGAGTTGGACCATAAAGAAGGCTGAGCATAGAAGAATTGATGCTTTTGAGTTGTGGTGTTGGAGAAGACTCTTCAGAGTCCCCTGGACTATAAAGAGCTCAAATCAGTCAATCCTAAAGGAAATCAGTTCCTAATATTCATTGGAAGGACTGATGCTGAAGCTCCAGTACTTTGGCCACCTGATGAGAAGAACTGACTCACTGGAAAAGACCCTGAGGCTGGGAAGTCTTGAAGGCAGAAGAAGGGGATGACAGAGGATGAGATGGTTTGATAGCATCACCGACTCAATGGACATGAATTTGAGCAAGCTCCGATAGTTGGTGATGGACAGGGAGGCCTGGCGTGCTGCAGTCCATGGGGTGCAAAGATTCAGAAACAACCGAGCTACTGAACAATACATGGATGGACCTAGAGGTTATCATACTATGGAAAAGTAAGTCTGAAAAAGAAAGAAAAATATCATATGATATCATTTATATGTGGAATCTAAAATGCAACACAAATACGAAACAGAAATGACTCACAGACATAGAGAACAGACTTCTGGTTGCCAAGGGAGTGAAGGATAGGGGATGGATGGATTAGTAGTTTGGTACTAGCAGATGCAAAGTAATATCAGTCCGTTCAGTTCAGTTCAGTCGCTCAGATACAAGATGAATAGCAACAAGGTCCTAATGTATAGCACAGGGAATTATATTCAATATCCTGTGATAAACCATAATGGAAAAGGACAGGTTCAATGCGTGATACTGGATGCTTGGGGCTGGTGCACTGAGATGACCCAGAGGGATGGTATGGGGAGGGAGGAGAGAGGGGCGTGCAGGATGGGGAACAAGTGCATACCTGTGGCGGATTCATGTTGATGTATGGCAAAACCAATACAATATTGTAAAGTAATTAACCTCCAATTAAAATAAATAAATTTATATTAAAAAAGAATATATGTATGTATAACTGAATGACACTGCTGTACAGCAGAAATTAACACAGCATTGTAAATCAACTATCCTTCAGTCAAGATAAAATTGTTTTAAGTAGATGCTTTAACAGTGATCCTTCCTGTAAGGAACAGTAAAGTTCTCAGGACATAAGTGTCCAAAGTGACAGCCATCTTCTTTGATAGAAATATATAAATTGAGAGAAGCAGAAACATGAAAACCAGGGGCACCAAGGCTTAACAAGATACAGTTCAGTAAGAAAACCATGTTCCCTGAGTCCTCCTCAAGGCCAGGCACTGTTCAAGGCACTGCAGAACCCTTGAAACGCCAGGTAACCCTGCCTGCTGCGTGGGCACTTGCAACCTGATCTATAATGTGAAACCCAAACACTAGAAAATTTAAATAGAAATTCAAGAGAAAAAGACTCCAGGAGAGCAGCAGAAGACAGCCACTAGGCAGGACATGATTAAATGCTGAAGGAACTGTGCGGCTGCATAGAGCTGGTGGAGTCCCGAGGCAGGAAAGGATATTATAGGGCAGGATGAAGCCTACATAAAAAGAAAAGACCATCTGAGTAAGAAAACTGCAAGGGGCCTTAAGAAGACTGGCCTAGAAAGAGAAAAACATCATACAGTATCACTTACATGTGAAATCTTAAAAAATGATACAAATGAACTTATTTACAAAACAGCAATAGATTTACAGACACAGAAAACAAACTTATGGTTACCAAAGGGGAAAGAAAGGGGGTGATAAATTAGAAGTATGGGGTTAACATATACACACTACTATATATGAAATAATTAACAAGGACCTACTATGTGACACCCAGAAATATATTCAATGTCTTGAGATAATCTACAATGGAAACTAATCTGACGAAGAATACGTGTCTGTGTGTAACTGAATCATTTTGCTGTGCACCTGAAGCTAACATAACATTGTAAATCAGCTACAACTTCAATTTTTAAAAAACAGTTTTTTTAAAAAAGAGAAGGCAGAAGGGGGAAAGAGGAACATCTGAAAAGATGTTATGAAACATGAAAAATGAATAACAAAATTAATAACTTCAGCCAGGAATACACTTAATTATGGTAAAAGATTGAGTACTTTTCTCTAAGAGCAGGAACAAAAAAGGATGTCTGCTCTTACCACTTCTGTTCAGCATTGTACTGGAGGCCCAAGCCAGTGCAATGAGGGGGTAAAAAATGTAAAGCATACAGATTATAAAGGAATACGTAAAATTGTTTTTATCCACAGGCATCATGATCACCTGTGTATAAAATCATAAAGAATATATCATAAAAAGTTTTAAAAAAAAGAATATTGCTTTAAAAAAAAAAGTAGACTGGCCTAGAAATATTTTGCCATTTGATACTTTTTAATCGAACTCATCTTTCCCATTGCAGTTCCTTCTTACAGACCCCAGAGTCGATTTTGCAGCCTGGATTCTCTGGTCATCTGTGAGCTGGTCACCTCTTGACAGGGAGGGGAAGGTATGGGGAGCAGAAGGACTCATATGAGTTCCAGAATACCCCCGTTAAAGCTGCTGCTGCCTCCCCATCCTCATCCATCACCTCCCATAGGATGGCCAAACTAGCATCCCTTTGACCTCCCACTGTACTTCCCAAGTTCCTAGGGACTTGCATCAGAAAATTCCCATCAGTCTTCATGAGATCGGTAAAACCTAGCCTCACTGCCTCATTCCCACTGAAAGATGCAATGAGAAGTGCACCATGACCTCGAGAAGGCCAAGCTACTATCTCAGTCCATTGCAGAAAGCCAGCATCATTGCCCCTAGGAAGCCACGCCATGGCAGGGTGCCTGAGGCTGGCTCTGCAGCAGCCTATTAGGGAGACATGCAGAGAAGCAAAGAAAAGGAATTATCTATGCCCCAAGCCACCTGCTTGGACCTGCACATGCTTTTTTAATCTTCATGATCAGACTTCAAGTTAGGTAAAATTATTCACATTTTATAGTGGTAGAAACAGAGTATTTCACCAGTTGGGTTAGGCCTCTGGGGCTGTCTGAGCCCTAGAACCCTGCTCTTTCCATTTTATTACACTGCCTTGCCTCAAGTCGCAGCCCATCAGACCTTATTTTTTGTCTCTGCTGAAGAACTCAATAAACATGATCATTATTATAAAACCAGTGATTTTGTTCTGGGCCAGATGCTATGCCAGAAACTGCACTTGTATTATTGTCAAACTTCAAAACAGAAACTTGTCAGGGGGTTAATTACTATTTCTATTTTACTGCTATGGATAGAGAGGATTGTATTAGTGAGTTTGGGTGAGGCTCAACCCAAAATTGCAGCGGCTTCACAAAATCCATGTTGCTCCTCATACTAATGTCTAACAGGCATCAGCAGGGACTCTGCTATACCTACTCAATGACCCAGATTAATGGAGATTTTGCCATCTTACAGATATACCATCTAGAACTCAGCCTTCCTCATAAATCAGCAGCAAAAGTCAAGCACAGTGAACTCACGTCTGTTCTTCTATACTTCCACATAGAAGAAATAACTTCCACTAAAATACAAGGAGGTAGACAAGGATGTATGCAGGAGCACTTGGATGTTAGGTGAGTAATTAACATCGCTTCCAGGTCTCTATTAGGTTAAGAATATTGTACTAAACCACAGAGCTCTGACTTGAAACTGGTCTGTGTCTCTCCAAAGTTCATCACCCATGGGGAATCCTGAAAGATAACTACTGTAAGTCCATCAGAATCACTTACAAATCCCTCCAATTAAGACATAGTGTCTGGAAGGCACACCCAGGGCTGCAGGAAGCTATAAATGTTCTTACTGTCCTCCATCATGGACTTTTGTGATGTCCCAAAGACCTGATTACTCTCAACCCTCCAGCATGAGAATTTGCTCTCTTTGGCAGATTTACCCCAGCCTCATGTATCTGCAATTACTTCTGGGCTGTGTTGCCCCTTTAGGCAAAAAGTTTTATGCTGCTTGTCTCTTTATTTGTATGTTTATATCTCACCCCATTCTATAAAGATGTGCTGCAGCATAATCAAAAACAATGCCTAGAAAATAAATTTAAAAAATCAATCTGTGAAAAAATTGGGGTTGAAAAAAATAAAGGTGGGAAAAATGAGATGAAGTTGAGGATGATGATACTGTACAAAGTGCATACTGTTGGGTTCTACGTACTTGCTTGTATAAAGTCAAACATGTTTTCTGAGCTTCCAGGAAGCCAATGAAACAAGGAAACCAAGAGTACCTAATCCATAAATACATATAAGCTTTCAAATCAGCCAAATATTCAGGGGAAGCTTAGCTTTTCCTGGCACTCACACCTGATAGAAATCTTGCCATGCATCCACCCAAACAGAATACAGCAAGAGAGAGACAGACTACGTGTGTAGGTGTGTGGGTGTGGTAGGTGTGTGTGCATGGGGGATGGGGTGAGGGCAAGGGGCTGTAAGGGCAGTTCCAGAAAATAAAGGGCATAGCAATGTCTGAATGAAACTCTGAAGAGTCTTGGAAACAGATAGAATATAGGTTAACTGAAGTTACAAAACTTCATTTGAGGGCAGGATAGAAACTTCCTGGACTTTTGTGATTCCCAGAGACCTGATTTCTCTCAACCCTCCAGCATGGGAATCTGCTCTCTTTGGAAGATTTACCCCAGCTTCATGTAACTGCATTTATTTCTGCGTTGTGTTACCCCTGCAGACAAAAGTTTTATGCTTGGATGGAACTTCCACCGGAAGACAGAGGTATCTGGCCAAAGAGAAAAAAATCAGAAAAGAAACAAGAAACCCGTGAAAACTTCAAGCAAATGTGAATGATTTTGCCTCCTCTTGATAGAGTAAGGATGGGTTTTGTTCCACAAGACACTCAGTTTAGAAATGAGAGGCAAAACAACATGGCAGCCAGGGACACCTGCAGATTTCAGAGTCCAAATGGTCAGAAAAAAATGCACCCCAGGAAGTACCAGGAAAGTGGGAGTCAAAGTCCAAAATCCTCCAACATTGAAACACTGTAGCTAGCTGACAGATGCCCACCAGACTATAAACACATCTGCTTAGGTAATGGAGTCTTCTGAGTTTCTATTCAGTTCAGTTCAGTTGCTCAGTCGTGTCCAACTCTTTGTGACCCCATGAATCACAGCATGCCAGGCCTCCCTGTCCATCACCAACTCCTGGAGTTTACTCAAACTCATGTCCATTGAGTTGGTGATGCCATCCAGCCATCTCATCCTCTGTCATCCCCTTCTCCTCCCGCCCCCAATCCCTCCCAGCATCAGAGTCTTTTCCAATGAGTCAACTCTTCGCACGAGGTGGCTGAAGTATTGGAGTTTCAGCTTCAGCATCAGTCCTTCCAATGGACACCCAGGACTGATCTCCTTTAAGATGGACTGGTTGGATCTCCTTGCAGTCCAAGGGACTCTCAAGAGTCTTCTCCAACACCACAGTTCAAAAGCATCAATTCTTCAGCGCTCAGCTTTCTTCACAGTCCAACTCTCACATCCATACATGACCACTGGAAAAACCATAGCCTTGACTAGACAGACCTTTGTTGGCAAAATAATATCTCTGCTTTTCAATATGCTGTCTAGGTTGGTCATAACTTTCCTTCCAAGGAGTAAGTGGTTTTTAAATTTCATGGCTGCAATCACCATCTGCAGTGATGTTGAAGCCCAAAAAAATAAAGCCAGCCACTGTTTCCACTGTTTCCCCATCTATTTCCCATGAAGTGATGGGACCAGATGCCATGATCTTAGTTTTCTGAATGTTGAGCTTTAAACCAGCTTTTTCACTCTCCTCTTTCACTTTCATCAAGAGGCTTTTTAGTTCCTCTTCACTTTCTGCCATAAGGGTGGTGTCATCTGCATATCTGAGGTTATTGATATTTCTCCCAGCAGTCTTGATTCCAGCTCATGCTTCTTCCAGCCCAGCATTTCTCATGATGTACTCTGCATAGAAGTTAAATAAGCAGGGTGACAATATACAGCCTTGACGTACTCCTTTTCCTATACCAGTCACCAAATACACGTTGTCTGTTCTAGATGAAATATATTAATAAAAGTCTGTGGGAAGTGCTGGTCTTAAGTCTGATGTTCTCAGGAATATTAGGAAAGGATATGTCAAAAACAGCATAATTGGAGGATCAGGCAAGTTATACACATCATCTTTAATCCATGACACAACCCCAAGAGTAGGTATTATTAGCTTCCAAAGACTGCTTCACAAATGGCAGTACTGAAGTGAGGAATAGGGAGTAATTTGACTGGTATCATACAGCTCATGAGGGGAGACTGGAGACGTCTACCTTATCACTGGCTACTGCCGTTGACTGTGGCTTTTCTTAACCTAAAACCACATTTGACATCCAGGTGAATGGAATAAATGAAAATCAAAATAAAAATGCATTGAAATTCTAAGTAAAGATAGAAAAGTAAACACATACTTTCAATTTTGGTCCCTCTGAAACCCACTGAAAACAAAAAAAAAAGAATTTTTTAAATACATCAAACTATGAGATAAAGAACAAAGGATGAAGTCTCTGTATCAAAATTTTGGAAACAGGGAAGCAGATGAATGAGGGAGAACTGATTTAGAAGCTTTAAGAACACAGAATCCTTTGTTGGCAGTAGAGGGAGCTAAGAAGCATCCAAATTTCCCCAAAACAAGGCTTACAAGATTTAGGAATTAGAGATATCCAATATCTCTGGACTGAAAATAGGATTAATAGAAAGCCCATAGTGAAAGTCATTCAGTTCAGTTCAGTTCAGTCACTCAGTCGTGTCCGACTCTTTGCGACCTCGTGGACTGCAGCACACCAGGCCTCCCTGTCCATCAGCAACTCCCAGAGTTTATTCAAACTCTTGCCCATTAAGTCAGTGATGCTATCCAACCATCTCATCCTGTCATCCCCTTTTACTTCCACTTTCAATCTTTCCCTGCATCAGGGTCTTTTCAAACGGTTCAGTTCTGCACATCAGGTGGCCAAAGTATTGGAGTTTCAGCTTCAACATCAGTTCTTCCAACGAATATTCAGGACTTATTTCCTTGAAGATGGGCTGGTTGTCCATGGAAGTTGCTCAGTCATGTCCAACTCTTTGTGACCCCATGGACTTTACAGTCCATGGAATTCTGCAGGCCAGAATACAGGAGTGAGTAGCCTTTCCCTTCTCCAGGGGATCTTCCCAACCCAGGGATAGAACTCAGATCTCCCACATTGCAGACAGATTCTTTACCAGATGAACCACAAGGGAAGCCCAGAAAGTCCATATAAAAGCCAAATTCCACACAGCCTTGGACTGCTCCCCCTTCACCCAGCAGAAAACCAGAAGCTTGTTCTTTGGAGAGGATAAAACAGTGTCTGGACCAGAGATGCCAGGCACAGTCCAGGCTGGAGAAACAATTTTTAAAAGAAGTGGTTCAAGTGCACATTTGCACATGGAATTCTGAGGCTCACTGATCACTATCAGCTACATGCAAATACTCAAAGCCAGAGACTGGAGAGATCTCTGGGGAAAATTCCCAAAGATGCTGACCTTGGGGGTACCCCAGTGGAACAGCCCAGCCAGATTAGCATATGTTGAAAACGACCCACAGTGTCCAAACTGCCTATCAGTCTTAACAGCCTCAGTATGGATTTTGTGTGAACAATGATTATCAGACATTAGAGGAAAGCTTCCAACATGAACACCAGACACCAAAACAGAGAAAAGCAAATTAGAAGACTATACAGGGAAGGGAAGGGAAGTGAAGTCGCTCAGTCATGTCCAACTCTTTGTGACCCCAAGGACTGTAGCCTACCAGGCTCCTCAGTCCATGGGATTTTCCAGGCAAGAGTACTGGAGTGGGTTGCCATTTCCTTCTCCAGGGAACCTTCCTGACCGAGGGATCAAACCTGGGTCTCCCGCATTGTAGGCAGACGCTTTACCGTCTGAGCTACAAGGAAAGATAACATCAAAACAAACTATCATTAATATCCTCAGATATAACCCACGTATGCATGAAATCAGAGGGGGTTTTTTTAACTTATCTTTCAGATAACAAAAAAAAAGCTCTTGGAAATTAAAAATATGAAAACAAATATGAGAAACTCCACAGAAGATCTGAAATACAATATCAAGGATGTATACCAAATTACAGTAAAAGGATAGAGAATGAAAGATGTAAAAAGGTAGGATGTTAAAATAATCACATATCAAAGATTTTATTTAATTCATCAATTAGTGAGAAAACTAAAATGTTACAAATGGTTTATGGAGAAACCAAAAAGCAGACACATAAATATATAGTCAGGAATACTGAAAATGTGTTAATAGATGTAAAACTGGTTTCTGGAGGAACGGGAGGATTCTGCACACACACCAGACAAAATGTATTTGTACCTCTATAGAAAGGCTCACTTGCATTATTATAGGTTTTCTACAATTTAAGAAGTTGCAAAATGGCTCAAAGGAAATGAGAGAGACCTTTTCTATAATCAGATAACCCAGAAAGTGCACTATATAGAATACTCAGTACACTTTTTTCCTTACAGAGAGAGAAAAGATAATAAATTCAGAAAAACTTTCCAGTGTCCAGTATTCAACTAATAGTAATCTCAGAAAAAGAGAATAAAGAAAACTTAAGGAGAAAATCATCAAAGAAATAATTCAGAAAAATATCCCAAAACTAAAGGATTAAAAGGGTTCATTTTTTACCTAGATAGCAACCTAGATAGCATATTGAAAAGCAGAGACATTACTTTGCCGACTAAGGTCCATCTAGTCAAGGCTATGGTTTTTCCAGTAGTCACGTATGGATGTGAGAGTTGGACTATGAAGAAGGCTGAGCGCCAAAGAATTGATGCTTTTGAACTGTGGTGTTGGAGAAGACTCTTGAGAGTCCCTTGGACTGCAAGGACATCCAACCAGTCCATTCTGAAGGAGATCAGCCCTGGGATTTCTTTGGAAGGAATGATGCTAAAGCTGAAACTCCAGTACTTTGGCCACCTCATGCAAAGAGTTGACTCATTGGAAAAGACTCTGATGCTGGGAGGGGTTGGGGGCAGGAGGAGAAGGGATGACCGAGGATGAGGTGGCTGGATGGCATCACTGACTCAATAGACATGAGTCTGAGTGAACTCCGGGATTTGGTGATGGACAGGGAGGCCTGGCGTGCTGTGATGCATGGGGTCGCAAAGAGTCGGACACGACTGAGCGACTGAACTGAACTGATTATTATACTAAGTGAAGTAAATCAGAAAAAGAAAGACAAATACCAAGTTACATCACTTATAGTAGTAGTTTAGTCACTAAGTCATGTCTGACTCTTGCAACCCCGTGGACTGTAGCCTGCCAGGCTTTTCAGTCCATGGAATTTTTCAAGCAAGAATACTGGAGTGGGCTGCCATTTCCCTCCCTAGGGGATTGTCCCAACCCAGGGATTGGACCAGGGTCTCCTGCGCTGCAGATGGTCTCCTGCATTGCAAGCATATTTAATTTTTTTTACCGACAGAGCCACCCAGGGAACCTATATCACTTATATGTGGAATCTAAAATATGACACAAATGAACTTATTCACAAAAGAGAAACAGACTTACAAACAAAGAACACACTGTGATTGCCAAGGGGGAGGAGTGGTGGAGGAGGGATGGACTGGGAGTTTGGGATTAGTAGATGCAAACTATTATATATCAAATGGATAAACAAGGTCCTATTGTATAGCACAGGGAATTATATTCACTATCCTGTGATAAATCATAATAGAAAATAATATGAAAAACAATGTATATATACGTAAAACGGAATCACTTTGCTGTACAGCATAAATTAACACATTGTAAATCGATTATATACTCCAATTAAAAATGATAAACTTTTTAAAAGAAAAAAGGGCCTATTTTTTTTAATAAACTTACCTAAACTCTTGAAACTATTCACTTAAAATGTTTGCATTTGTTGTATGCGAATTAATCCCCAATAAAGTTGATGTTTTTTAAAAAGAGATCTCAAGTCGTATCTATTTTAGTGGATGAACTAAGACCCACACAAAGATATTTACCAGGAAAGTTTAAATCTTTGGATACAAAGAGAAGATTCTACAAGCTTTCATAGAATAAAAACCTGAATTAAAAAAGCTTTTTAAAAGTCAAATAGGGCTTCCCTGGTAGTTCAGTGGTAAAGAACCTACCTGCCAGTGCAGGGGATACGGATTTGATCCTTGGTTCGAGAAGATTCCACATGCTGCGGGGCAATTGAGCCCTTGCACCACAAGGGCTACTGAGCCCATGTGCCACAACTGCTGAAGCCCTAGCAGCTGTGGATGCTCTAGAACCTGTGCTTTGCAACAGGAAGAGCCACTGCAACCAGAAGCCAAGTGCTGCAACCAGAGAATAGCCCCTGCTCCCCGAAGCCAGAAAACACTCATGCAGCAACTAAGACCTAGCAAAACCAACTAAGTAAATAAAATTCTTCAGAAGAAAAAAGAATAAAATCATTTGTCACAGTAAAAAAAAAATTTTTAAGTCAAACAGTTTTAAACTTTTTGAAAGTTAGAAGATAATAAAGTATTGCCCTCAAAATGATAAAAGAAAACTTTTTCCAATTTAAAACTTCAGACTCACGTGGCAACATGGATGGACCTGGAGATTATCATACTAAGTGAAGTAAGCCAGACAGACAGAGAAAGACAAATATCATATGATATCACTTATATGTGGAATCTAAAAAAGAAAAAATACAAATGAACTTATTTATGAAGTAAAAAGATACTCATAGACTTAGGAAACAAACTTATAGTTACCAAGGCAGAAAGGTGGTCTGGGAGGGATAAATTAGGTGCTAGGATTAGTAGATATAAACTGATATATATATATATAGTAGCTTGGTGGTTCAGAAGGTAAAGAATCTGCCTGCCAATGCAGAAAACCCATGTTCGATTCTTGGGTAGGGAAGATCCCCTGGAGGAGGAGATGCCAACCCACTCCAGTATTCTTGCCTGGAAAATCCCATGGACAGAGGAGCCTGGTAGGCTACAGTCCACGGGGTTGCAAAGAGTCAGACATGACTGAGAGAGTAACACACAAGAGACTAGTAGATATATGCATCTGCTATATAGAGAGAGTAGTTATATAGCTGATATATATATATATACTGTATATATAGTAGTTTATATCTGCTATATAGAGATAGACAAACAATAAGAACCTACTGTATAGGACAGGGAACTATAGTCAATATTTTATAATAACCTATAAGGGAAAAGAATCTGAAAAAGGATATATACATGTATACATGTACATATATATGTATAACTGAACCACTGTGTTGTTCACCAGAAACTAACCCAATACTATAAATCAGTTATGATTTAAAAAGTAAAAATAAATGAAATACGAAAGAATCAAAAATAAAATGAAATTTCACACTCAGCTACCATAAATACATGCAATGTCCCTCCCAAAAAGCTGTACCTTCTTTGTACTATTTCAAGTGTCTGTTGGAGGCTGTATTCCATCAAATAAAGGTAGTAAACATACAGAAAAGACTTGGGACACAGCACAGGAAAGAGGTAGGGGAGAATCCCTCAGATGATGATACTGAAAGACAGCACAATGATGCTGGGTGCCAGGTGCCAAGGGCAACCAGGGCACCAGGAGCAGATGAGCAGCCCCCAGGAGATAGTCTTTCCAAAAAACAAACCTGTTCAGAAGGCCAATGCATCTGAATATATTGGGAAGATATTTAGATAATTGGCAAAGCATTTTGAGGTTAAACAAACAATGGAGAGATAGAAAATTAGGCAAACAAACCAAAAGCAAGACCCTTCCTAACAAGGAAAGCAAAAGTAATACAGGAAGTAAATGTTATCTTGCTGTATTTTTTGATCAACCACAGCTATCTTTACATTTCCATAGTAGCAGAAATGCCAAATAACGATGTAATTCAAATTCTGACACAATCATGTTGGAAAGATGGAGGACCTGAGAAGGGGTGTGTATATGATGGGGTGAAATAGTCAAATCTTTATCTTCTATAAAGGAGGTTCAATAGAAACTTTGTTTTAAATCAAGAAGTAACAATAATAGCTGGTTATTGGGTGATATTGCACATGGTGACTGCAACCATGAAATTAAAAGATACTTTCTCCTTGAAAGAAAAGCTATGACCAACTTAGACAGCATATTAAAAAGCAGAGACATTATTTTACCAACAAAAGTCCATCTAGTCAAAACTATGGTTTTTCCAGCAGTCATGTATGGATGTGAGAGTTGGACAATAAATAAAGCTGAGCACTGAATAATTGGTGCTTTTGAACTGTGGTGTTGGAGATGAACTCTTGAGCGTCCCTTGGACTGCAAGGAGGTCAAACCAGTCAATCGTAAAGGAAATCAGTCCTGAATATTCATTGGAAGGACTGATGCTAAAGCTGAAGCTCTAATACTTTGGCCACTTGATGAGAACTGACTCATTGGTAAAGACCCTGATGCTGGGAAAGATTGAAGGCAGGAGGAGAAGGGGACAACAGAGGATGAAATGGTTGGATGGCATCACCGAATGGATGGACATGGGTTTGAACAAGCTCCAGGAGTCAGTGATGGACAGGGAAGCCTGGTGTACTCAGTCTATGGGGTCACAAAAAGTCAGACACGACCGAGGGACTGAACTGATTGGGTGATATGGAAGTAATCTGAAAAAATTAGTTAAAAGAGGTTGGGACTTTCCTGGCAGTTCAGTGATTAAAACTTCACACTTCCAACGCAGGGGGTACAGGTTCAATTCCTGGCTGGGGAACAAAGATCTCATATGCCATGCAGCAAGGTTAAAAAAAAAAAAAAAAGAGGTTGAAAGTACTCACATATGTTTTTCAGTCGTTAAGTCATGTCCGACTCTGCAACCCCATGGACTGCAGCATGTCAGGCTTCCTTGTTCTTCATTGTCTCCCAGTTTGCTCAAATTCATGTCCAGTGAGTTGGTGATACTATCTAACCATCTCATCCTCTGCCACTCTCTTCTTTTGCCTTCAATCTTTCCCAAAATCAGGGTCTTTTCCAATAAGTCGTACTCACATATGCAGAGGATGAAATAGTGGGGACTCGAGGTGTCTTAGAAGAGAGCTGTATTTTTATCTTTTTGTTTCTTTAAGTTCTATGCATGAACAACTTTAATAAACATAACTTTTTAAAGAAAAAGAATGTATTGACAAAGCTATTATTACAAGTTTTTCACACCCAGGGAAAGTAGGGTTTCCTTTTACTAATTCCAAGAATCCATCTCCCACATTTCCAAGGGCACTTAGTCTTAAAATTCTGCAATATCTCCAAGCCATAGTTGGCCAAAAGCTGTTGGGTCCTAAGCAGAAGCAAAGTAACCCAGTCTCTGAAATTTTGCCTTTAATAACACAAGACACAAGCCCCTCTGGATGGGAAGAGGCCTGGTGTGTTGCTCAAAACATCAATATTTTACTTCCCAGTCATCAATCATTCACCAGCAGCCGGCAAACAGCACCTTCCAAGGGAGTATCTCCTGGTCTCCATCCAGCACCAGGACCATCAATATTTTATGGCTGGGAGATGAAGTTGCTACACAGACGCGTTATCTCTGCCCAGGTAGCAGACAGAGAAGCTCTTCCCTCCTCTAGGCAGCTCTGGAGCACATGGCCGGTGATACCCTCACACTGCTCCAGGTCTCCCTGTGAGCCCTGGAATCAAAGCATCACAGGCTGGGAGCATGTAGGCACCTGCAGAGATGCTCCTCCACAAGGGACTTCGGGGCAGCCTTTGAAGTGCTCTCAGTGCTTTCCACTGCTCATGGTTTTCTTCAGCCCGAACCTCCTCCTTCCCAGACTTCAGGCACTAACCAAGGTGTAAACTGAATTTTTGGCCGATGGAACCTAAAATCTCTCCCATTCATCAAAAAGCACTTACTGAACAATGTGCCAGAAAACTAGAGAGGTGCTGGGAATACAAGTATATAGTACATGTATACACACAAGACAAGTTTGTGAGTGTGCCTGTCATCTCTCATGTTCTGAGCTTTTGCATACCAGTCATTGTTGTGGGCGTTTTACAGATGTGGCTTCCTATTTCTGGCCTTACCATGCAGTATGTGAGATCTTAGTTCCCAGGGATCGAACTCAAGCCCCCTGCATTGGAAGCATGGAGTCTTAACCACTGGACTGCTGGGGAAGTCCTTAATTTTTTTTTTAATGCAACCCATATTGTATTGCACATTTTTATGCAGAGACCATGTATATACAAATCATAGGCAAAGCTTTTTGCTTTCTATTTTTGCTTTAACTTTTATTTTGTACTGGACTATAGTTGATTTACAATGTTGTGTTAGTTTCAGGTGTATAGCAAAATGCTTCAGTTATACACATGTCTATTCTTTTTCAAATTCTTTTTCCCATTTAGGTTATTACAGATTATTGAGTAGAGTTCCCTGTGCTATACAGTAGGTCCTTGTTGGTTATCCATTTAAATATGCATGCATGCGAAGTCGCTTCAGTCGTGACTGACTCTTTGTGACCCCATGGACTGCAGCCTGCCAGGTCCTCTGTTCATGGGATTCTCCAGGCAAGAATACTGGAGTGGGTTGCCATGCCTTCCTCCAGGGGATTCTCCTGACCCAGCAATCAAACCTGCGTCTCTTACGTGTCTTGCTTCGGTAAGCAGCCACTGCCTTTACCACTAGCGCCATCTGGGAAGCCCATTTTAAATACAGTAGTGTGTATATGTCTTGAAACAATAGCTAATTTTACTTTTTGCTTTTATTGGCAATATATGCCGTAATACTTTCTGATCTACTCAGCCTATGATCTTTAAAAATAAGATTTTATGACACCTTAATTTATAGCAATCCAACAGGTTAAAAATGCTTCTCTAGAGGCTAAGTATGATCTCCAACACCACAACTCCATATGTCATTTCCTAAGATGGTGTGAACTTTAATTTTAATATCAAGTTAAAATATAATTAAATTATACTTCAAGGCAGATGGATAGTCAGTCTAAGAGACTTCAGAAAAGATCTTACTTATTCTGTCCTTATCAAGCATATGGAGCAATAATGTACCACCAATACACTGCATCCATCTACAGAGTATAATTCTATAAGCTGTGACAGTTGTCTACAGCTCTGAATCCACCAAGATACAGCACATTCTGTCAGGCCCTAAGAGTGTCTTCATGCCCTTTTGTAGTCCACACCTCAGATAGTAAAGAACCTGCTTGCAGTACAGGAGACCCAGGTTCAATCCCTCAGTAGGAAAGAAGCCCTGGAGAAGGACACGGCTGAGTGACTAGCTCTTTCCTCACTCTAACTCCATCCCCAGGCAACCCCTGATCTTCTCCTTGTCACTGTAAATTAGGTTCTACTTTATATAAAGGGAATAATCCAGAATGACGTCTTTTCTCCAGCTCCTTATACTCAGCATAATCACTCTGAGATTTACCCATGCCACTGTGTGTATCAGTAGATCATTCACATGATCTTTTTAAACCTTTCCATTCTATGGAGAGACGGTGTTTTGTATACCATTCCTCACTGATGAACATTTGAAGTGCTTCCAGATTTTAGCCTTTATGCACAAAGCTGCTGTGAACACTCATGTCCAGCTCTTTGTGTGGACAAGTGTTTTCACTTCTTTTGGGTAGATATCTAGAATTAGAATGGTTGGACCATATTATATATGTATGTTTTACTGCTTTAGTATTTTCTGATTATCAGATGTATGATTCTTTTGAACAACACACCAAGAATAGATGGGTTCCCCTTCTACACTGCAGGCAGGAATGCAAATTGGTGCAACCACTGTGGAGAACAGTACGGATATTTCTTTAAAAAAACTAAAAAAAGAGTTACTATATCATCCTGAAATCCCACTCCCAGGCATATATTTGGGAAAAAACATAATTCAAAAAGATACATGCACCCAAATGTATATAGCAGCACTATTCACAATAGCCAAGACATGGAAGCAAAGTAAATGTCCATCGACAAGTGAATGGATAAAGATGTGGTATGTGTATATACAATGGGACACTTGTTGTTTAGTCGCTAAATCATGTCCAACTCTTTTGTGACCCCATGGACTGTAGCCCACCAGGCTCCTCTGTCCATGGGATTTCTCAGGCAAGAATACTGAGTAGGTTGCCATTTCCTTCTTTAAGGGATCTGCCCTACTCTGGGCTCAAACCTGCATCTCCTACATTGCAGGTGGATTGTTTACCACTGAGCCACCTGGGAAGCCCACAATGAAACACCACTCAGGCATAAAAAAGAATGAAATCATGCCATTTGCAGCAACATGGATGGACCTAGAGATTATCACAGTAAAGGAAGGAAGTCAGAAAGAGAAAGATAAATGCCAAATGATATCACTTATATATGGAATCTAAAATAGGACACAAATAAACTGAGTCCCACCTGCAATGCGGGAGACCTGAGTTTGATTACTGGGTTGGAAAGATTCCCTGGAAGAGGGCATGGAAACCCACTCCAATATTCTTGCCTGGAGAATCCCCATGGACAAAGGAGCCTGGCAGGCTACAGTCCACAGGGTCACAAAGAGTCAGACATGACTGAGCAACTAAGCACAGCACAGCACAAACTGTGTCCACCAAACAGACATAGAGAACAGACCTGTTCTGTCCCAAGGGGAAGGGGAATGGAAGAGGGATAAATTGGGAGTTTAGGATTAGAAAGAAAGATGCTAACTATTATATAGAAAATGGATAAGGTCCTACTGTATAGCACAGGGAACTATATTCAATATCTGGTGAAAACAGAATGGAAAAGAAGATGAAAAAAGAATGTATATATATGTACAACTGAATCACTTTGCTAGACAGTAGGAATTAACACCAGATTTTAAATCAACTATACTTCAATAAAATAATTTTTTAAAAAACAAGAGTTAATATGATGGACCACACATGCTCATTTCTGAATCAAGATGTACTTTGCTGCTTCGAGGCACCTGCAAACAATTAGATAGTCATGGGACCACCTGAGTTCTTATCCAAGCTGTGGAGAGGAACTCCTCAGTGAGAACAATTTAAGGTCATTTTGGTTTTAGTCAATAAGTGGTGTCTGACTCTTGCAAACCCATGGACTGCAGCCTGCCAGGCTCCTCTGTCCATGGGATTCTCCAAGCACGACTACTGGAGTAGGTTGCCATTTCCTTCTCCAGGGGATCTTCCCAACCCAGGAATCAAACCTGGGTTCCGTGCATTGCAGGCAGATTCTTTACTGACTGAGCTACAAGGGAAGCCCTTGTAATAAAATGAAAATAAAATGAAGTTGCATCCTGGTTATATGCCTCTATTCATTCTTGTTCAACACACCAATTACAAACATTATTAACAACCAAACTATGGACAACTAAGCAGTGCTTACAGAGAATGAGGACTCACATGGAAGATCTCCAAGATGTATCATTATGTGGCAGAAAAGCTAGCTGCAAAACAATACTTCAAGCATAATTACGTTTATGTGTTTTTTAAAAATGTATACAGATGTGTGTGTGTGTGTGTACATGTGTGAGACAGAGAAGCTCTCTGCTCCCTCAACCCCTTTTGCTCAATCCCATCCTCACTCCAAATGGGAAAGGGGTCTTTTAGCTCAAAGACACACCAGAGTTCTGTATGAAAAGTGATCGGTAGCACAGGAGAGATTTGCCTCACATATAGGTGCTCTTCTCTGATGGACAGAGGACATCACCCACCATTGTCAGGCAAAGATGAAGGTAGGGACAGTCTCTCAGGTTTGGACTTAGAGTTGGAAGCAGATGAAGCATCCTGACTGAGGAGCAAAAAAGGAGCATCCTGACTGAGGGCCGGGGACACGATGGGTGGGGATTCCTCACTCACTGAGCTGAAAGACCAGAATCAGAACAACAGGAAATATTTTGCATCAACCTCTGTACCTGAAAGTTAGGGATCAGCTAACAGCAGTCCTCTGGCCCTTCGGGGACTAGCCTACGTGCACACCCTCCAGGTGTGTGAGAACATGTTGCACTCCCATGCTGGTAAAGTAATGCTCAAAATTCTCCAAGCCAGGCTTCAACAGTACATGAACCGTGAACTTCCAGATGTTCAAGCTGGATTTAGAAAAGGCAGAGGAACAAGAGATCAAATTGCCAACATCCATTGGATCATAGAAAAGGCAAGAGAATTTCAGAAAAACATCTACTTCTGCTTTATTGATTACACCAAAGCCTTTAACTGTGTAGATCACAACAAACTGTGGAAAATTCTTAAAGAGATGGGAACACTAGACCACCTTACTTGCTTCTTGAGAAACCTATATGCAGGTCAAGAAGCAACAGTTAGAACTGGACATGGAACAACAGACTGGTTCCAAACTGGAAAAGGAGTACATAAAGGCTGTATATTGTTGCCCTGTTTATTTAACTTATACACAGAGCACAGAATGTGAAATGCCATGCTGGATGAAGCACAAGCTGAAATCAAGATTGCCGAAGAAATACCAATAACCTCAGATACGCAGATGACACCATCCTTATGGTAAAAGTGAAGAGGAACTAAAGAGCCTCTTGATGAAAGTGAAAGAGGAGAGTGAAAAAGTTGGCTTAAAACTCAATATTCAAAAAACTAAGATCATGGCATCCAGTCCCATCACTTCACGGCAAATAGATGGAGAAACAGCAGAAACAGTGACAGACTTTATTTTCTCGGGCTCCCAAATCACTGCAGATGGTGACTGCAGCCATGGAATTAAAAGATGCTTGCTCCTTGGAAGAAAAGCTATGACCAATCTAGACAGCATATTAAAAAGCAGAGACATTGCTTTGCTGACAGAGGTCCAAGTAGTCAAAGCCATGGTTTTTTCATGTATGGATGTAAGAGGTGGACTATAAAAAAAGCTGAGCACTGAAGAACTAATGCTTTTGAATTGTGGTGTTAGAGAAAAGCTCTTGAGAGTCCCTTGTACTGCAAGGAGATCATATCAGTCAATCCTAAAGGAAATCAGTCCCGAGTATCCATTGGAAGGACTGATGTTAAAGCTGAAACTCCAGTACTTTGGCCACCTAATTCAAAGAACTGACTCATTAATAAAGACCCTGATGCCGGGAAAGATTGAAGGCAGGAGGAGAAGGGGATGACAGAGGATGAGTTGGTTGGATGACATCACTGACTCAATGGACATGAGTTTGAGCAAGCTCTGGGAGTTGGTAATGGACAGGGAAGCCTGGCATGCTGCAGTTCATGGGGCTGCAAAGAGTCGGACATGACTGAGCGACTGAACTGAACTGAACTGAACTGAACTGACACTCTCCAGGTACAAGGCGCAAAAAATGACCTTCAGATGGGAAAGTTCATGGAAGGGTATAACAGGAAGCACACTCCTCTGCTAACAGTAGTCACAGCAGGGCACTCAATTGGGGACCAGAGAGGACGGATGGGCCCAGGAAGGAATAAGAAGGAAATTTCCACTCTCCATCCTATGTTTATGTTGATATAAGATTTACAACACATACGCGAACACGGGGTGCTTTTGCGGTTTTTATCATATGGTCCATTTGAATCAATAAATTGAAGGCTGCAAGGGGGAAAAGGTGGTAGGATAAATTGGGAGACTGGGATTGACACATACACACTACTATATATAAATGATAACTAATAAGAGCCTGTGTATAGCACAGGGAACTCTATTCGGTGCTCTGTAATGAGCTATGTGGGAGTGGAGTCTAGAAGACAGTGGATACATGTGTACATATGGCTGATTCACTGAGGGCACCACTCAGCCTCCCAGCGAATGTGGGTTCAATACACCTGGCAGCTGAATTAATTCCACAGGACTGAGCACCAGCACTGAAGGGTAGGCCACTTAACTGCTTTGATGAAATTCCCTTCAAAAAGTCCTAATGTTAGAGAATCAATTGAGATTGCTCTAAATTATATTAATCTTAGAAAATCATATATTTAGCAAAGGGTAGATTTTAAAGAGTGTTCAGTCACAAGAAATCATAAGCATGGCACTTTGAAAAGCATTCTGACAGTACCTCTGAAGGTTAAATACACAGTTATTATCAGTTCAGTTCAGTTGCTCAGTCATGTCCGACTGTTGGCAACCCCAGGAATTGCAGCACGCCAGGCCTCCCTGTCCATCACCAACTCCCGGAGTTCACTCAAACTCATGTCCATTGAGTTGGTGATGCCATCCAGCCATCTCATCCTCTGTCATCCCCTTCTCCTCCCGCCCCTAATCCCTCCCAGCATCAGGGCCTTTTCCAATGAGTTAACTCTTCACATGAGGTGGCCAAAGTACTGAGTTTCATCTTCAACATCAGTCCTTCCAATGAACACCCAGGGCTGATCTCCTTTAGAATGGACTGGTTGGATCTCCTTGCAGTCCAAGGGACTCACAAGAGTCTTCTCCAACACCACAGTTCAAAAGCATCAATTCTTCAGTGCTCAGCTTTCTTCACAGTTCAACTCTCACATCCATACATGACCACAGGAAAAACCATAGCCTTGACTAGATGCATGTTTGTTGGCAAAGTAATGTCTCTGCTTTTGAATATGCTATCTAGGTTGGTCATAACTTTCCTTCCAAGGAGTAAGCGTCTTTTAATTTCATGGCTGCAGTCACCATCTACAGTGATTTTGGAGCCCAAAAAATTAAGTCTGACACTGTTTCCACTGTTTCCCCATCTATCTGCCATGAAGTGATGGGACCAGATGCCATGATCTTAGTTTTCTGATTGTTGAACTTTAAGCCAACTTTTTCACTCTCCTCTCATAGAACCTAGCAATCTCACTCCTAGGTTATACATCCAAAGGAAGTTAAAACATAAATTCACAAAAAAAACTTATAACTGAATGTTCACAACAGAGTTATTCCTATGAGTTAAAAAAGAGAAAGAGCTCAAATGTTCAGCAAATGATGAACAAATAAACAAAATGTGGTCTATCCACACAATGGGATATTATTTAACCACAAAAAGGGATGAAGTTCTGACACACATTACAACATGGATGAACCTTGAAAGCATTAGGCTGACAGAAGCAAAACACAAAAGGCATACATCATAAGATTTATGTATATGAAATGTCCAGAAAAGGCCACATATCATATGACTCATGTATATGTAATGT
Organism: Ovis canadensis; assembly: GCF_042477335.2. Lineage (NCBI taxonomy): Eukaryota > Metazoa > Chordata > Mammalia > Artiodactyla > Bovidae > Ovis > Ovis canadensis. The sequence goes on along the minus strand of NC_091246.1, from coordinate 192,454,982 downwards.
CCAGAATAGGTAAATTTACAGATACGAACTTCCCTGGTGGTAGATAAGAATCCGCCTATCAGTGCAGGGGACACTGGTTCAATACCTGGTCCGGGAAGATCCCACGTGCCGTGGGGCAACTAAGCCCACATGCCGCAATTACTGAGCCCATGCTCTAGAGTCCTCCTGCTGCAGCTACTGAAGCCCACAGGCCTAGAGCCCATGCTCTGCAACAAGAGAAGCCGCAGCAATGAGAAGCCCACAACAAAGATTAGCCCTTGGTCACCACAACTAAAGAAAGCCTGTGCCAAAAAAAAAAAAAAAGCAACAAAGACCCAGTGCAGCCAAAAATAAATAAATAAATATACGCAGATACAGCAACACACTGGTTGCCAGGGAATGGGAATGAGGAGAAGGTTGGAAGGTAATGGCTGAAGAGTGAACAATATCTTTTAGTTTTATTTTCTTAATTGAAATATATTTGATTTACAGTGTTGTGTTAGTTTCAAGTGTAGAGCAAAGTGATTCCATTATACATATACATATATTCATCCTTTTTCAGATTCTTTTCCCATATAAGTTATTACAAAATACTGAATATCATTCTCTGTGCTACACAGTAGATCCTTGTTGATTATCTATTCTACATATAACAGTGTTTATATGTTAATCCCAAACTCCCAATTTATCATTCCCCCACCAAAATGATCTTTTTAGGTGATGAAAATGACTAAAATTGACTGTGATGATAGTTACACAACTCAGCCAATATGCTAAAAAACATTTAATTGCATGTTTTAAATGAGTACATTGTGTGGTAGGTGAATTATTTCTCAATAAAGCCATTGGAAAAAAGGGAGAAAGAGATCTTTAAATAAGGTCCAGCTCACTCACTAGTATTAAGATAGCTTTCCTTAGATCTCAGCTAGAATGAAACCTAAGTGTTTTGCTGTTCACTTGTTCATTCATTCAAGAAATACATATGAAGTCCAACGCAAGTGCCAGGCACTAATCTGGCAGTCAGGACACAGCCGCGAACAGTCACCAGCAAGAAATATGACTGCTATTAACAGATGGTGATAAGGAACCTGGAGAAAACAAATCAGGCCAAGGGGAGGGGGCAAAGAGGGCCTGGCCTGGCCTCAGCCTTCTCAGGGTTCTCAGGGCTCCTTCCAGACGAGGCAGGCACTGAGCCGAGGCCTGAGGGGAGCAGCTCCTGCAGGACGCATAGTAGCCAGAGAACAGCAACTCCTCAAGCAGGGAATGTTTCCCTCTAGTCCTCATGGTTTTCATTTGGAGGTAGGGTACCAGACACTGAGAAGTTACATCTTAAGCCCCTGTCACTGGCAAATCTGATACAGGAGCCCAGTTATCAAAGGCGGGCTGGAGTGGTATAAATTCAGCTCCCCAAACCAAACTGAATATACTTCTTTTCTTTGTTTTCTTTTTACTTTTTCTCTTTTTTGAAATTGAAATACAGTTGATTTACAATGTTGTGTTATTTTCTGCAGTACAGAGAAGTTTTGATTCAGTTATACACATATATACATTATTTCTTACAATCTTTTCCATTATGGTTTATCATAGGATATCGAATATAGTTCCCTGTGCTATACAGTACAACCTTGTTGCTTATACATTCTATGATAATAGTTTGTATCTGCTAATCCTAAACCCCCAATCCATCCCTCTCCCACACCGCTGCCCTTTGGCAACCACCAGTCTGTGACTGTGAGTCTGTTTCTATTCTGTAGATAAGTTCAATTGTGTCACGTTAGAGCCCACATGTAAGTAACATCATGTGTGAATATCCTTTCTTCTTCTCACTCGCCCTCTCCACAGCCAGCTTGCATTTCTCAAAAAAGTGTTTGTTCATTAGCCCTGAAAAGAAAAGAGGATCTTTCCCAGAGGAGGTCAGTCTGTGGAGGGCAATGAGGGGTTTGGTTCTCTGCTGCCCCTCTTTCAGGGCATCTGACTGCAAAGGCACGAAAGAAAGGCCCTGATTGAAAGGAGGTGTGTGTGAGCATCTCCAGCTGACCCTCAGGGCAGGGCCCAACCACTCACCCTTGGTGAGAGTTCAGTGTTCATGATTGGACAGACTGTGCTGGGAATTACAGCTCCAGGAAAAGCAAGGTGACTCAACTGCAATATGCCATCTAGCAAAATGTTCCCTTAGAGTTTATTTATCAGAAATAAATCAATTTATATGGAACCCTGTCACTCCTCTCCAGACAGGTCCCCAGAGCCCGGATTATGGGGTCCCAAACAAAGGAAACTCCACAGATGGGAGAGATGAGGGCTGGTCATCACTGGAAGATGAGCCATCGCGGAGAACAGTCTTCCCAAAACTCAAGCTCTCCAATCACCTTAAAAGTCCGTGTGGGAAGAAAGGGTAAATCTGGACAGACAGGAAGTAGCTGAGTGGTTGCCTGGGGCAGAGAATAGTATTAACTGCTCACAGCCACAAGGGATCTCATTGGGAGGAATGGAAAACTTCTAAAATCGGATTATGGTAATGGCTGCACGACTCAGTAAATTTGCTAAAAAATGAGTGAATTTTACAGCATCGTAAATTATTTTTTTAAAGTTTGCATGAGATGAAAAGTTACATTTGGGGGCAAAGGTGGCCATTTTAAAACATGACAGAACATTTGCAGCCACATGGATGGACCTAGAGGTTATCATACAAGGTAATATAAATCAGGAAAAGACAAATATCATATGATATCACTTAAATGTGGAATCTAAAACATGACACAAGTGAACTTATTTACAAAACAGACTCACAGACATAGAAAGCAATCTAATATTATGATTATCAAAGGGGAAAGGAGGTGGAGGGGGGATAAATGAACAGTTTTGGATTAACAGATACACAATACTACACATAAACAATAAGGACATATCATATAGCCCAGAGAAGTATATCTTGTAATAACCTATAATGGAAAAGAATCTGAAAAAGAATATAAATGTTATATATACAAAATCAAGTCACTCTGCTATACCCCTGAAATTAACACAACATTGTAAATCAACTATACTTCAACAAAGTAATTTTCTTTAAAGTATGCTTTGGATAAAGGAAAAAAAATAAAAATAAATAAAAGATGGCTGAAAATTCTTTGATGTCTCTCCCATTGAGAGGTGGGGTCTACACCCCTTCCGCTTGAAGGTTTCTGATAGCATCTACCAGCAGAGGTGGCTGGCAGTGACACTGTGTGACTTCCGCCTTGTTAGCTGGGACCCTCCCCCTAGGCCCCAGGCTGGGAGGAGGTTCAGGCCATAACCCCAGCTGAGCCAGCATGCAGGTCATCCTCATCCAGACTCAGGTGAGGAAGACTTCAAACCCCAGTCTTTCTTCCCAGTTGACAACCAAGATGTTGCAGTGAGATGAGCTGCTCTTGCAGTGTCCCCTTCAAATTCCTGACCTGCAGTTTGTAGACTCTTATTATGTCTGTTAACAGGGCAGCGACAGCAGGGTTGCAGAGACTTGACCAGAGCTGCCATGGCTGGGGCAGGATGTCCAAGTTCATCACAGACAGTCTAAAGCAGAACTCAGCACCTGGGGCATCAGATTCTCCAGCCCCTGCTCAGGGGGAAAGGAAAGGAAAGGAAAGTTGCTCAGTCATGTCTGACTCTTTGTGACCCCATGGACTGTAGCCTACCAGGCTTCTCAGTCCATGGGATTTTCCAGGCAAGAGTACTGGAGTGGGTTGCCATTTCCTTCTCCAGGGGATCTTCCTGACCCAGGGATCGTAGGCAGATGCTTTACCCACTGAGCCACCAGGGAAACTGCCACACAGCTATTTATCAGCACTTGAAGACAACGACTGTTGCCTGTGAATCGGTGAGCATCTCCAAAACAAAGAAAAAGTTTTTCTTTTTAAATGAGCATTGCCACTCCCTTCCCCACCTAAGCCTTCCTTGGCTTCAACAAACATGAAACAGCCAGCCACACAATGAAGGATTTCTTTGCCATTATTTCCTAGCAATTCCTCCTATACCAGGGGCTGAGACAGACAGATGAATACCTGGTAGTCCTCCCATCTGAAGAGCACACAGTCTTATGAGAAAAACATATGCATCATCTTTGTCATTATTTACCTAACTTCTATTATTATTTTAACATCTGTCTTCCCCACTGGACTGTCAACTCCTCGAGGAACTGGGTCTCTTCTGTTCACTTAGTTATTTCCGGAAGGCACTTGATAAATATTTACTGAGTGATTTTCTTGAATTGCCAAGTAATAATCTCTTCAACACTGCAGAAGGAAATGGCAACCCACTCCAGTACTCTTGCCTAGAAAATTCCATGGATGGAGGAGCTTGGTGGGCTACAGTCCATGGGGTCACGAAGAGTCGGACATGACTGAGCGACTTCATGACACAGCTTCACGAATCTCTTCAACAGAGGTTCAAACAAGATCCTGCGTTATTGATGGGTGATGTCCTTCCTAAAACAACCTAGGCAAATGGGCAGGGTTTTAGAGGAGAAATGAAACACCCAGAACAAGGCCAAGGAAGGCTGTATGGGCCCCTCCCAGGAGCAACTCCCTTGTATTTAGACCAGCTACCATCTCCCTAGGCTCTGTTTCATCTTTCTCTGGGATTTGTGACCCAGAGAAATAGCCCAGACCTACCTGAATGTACAGATGTGAGAACTGGACCATAAAGAAGGCTGAGTGCCAAAGAATTGATGTTTTTGAACTGTGGTGTTGGAGAAGACTCTTGAGAGTCCCTTGTACAGCAAGGAGATCAAACCAATCAATCCTAAAGAAAATCAACCCTGAGTATTCCTTGGAAGGACTGATGCTGAAGCTGAAGCTCCAATACTTTGGCCACCTGATATGAAGAGCTGACTCACTGGAAAAGACCCTGATGTTGGGAAAAATAGAAGGCAGAAGGAGAAGGGGACAACAGAGGATGAGATGGTTGGGTGGCTCATTGACTCAATGGACCTGAGTTTAAGCAAACTCCAAGAGATGGTGAAGGACAGGGAAGCCTGGCATGCTGCAGTTCAAGGGGTCGCAAAAAGTCGACACAACTTAACAACTGAACAACAACCTATATCAGCAGTACCAATAAAAACAGGCTCCTGCTTACAAGTTCAGGGAACAGAAATACCAGGCCATGAATGTATTTCCTATTTATGTTTTTAGTTATGAAAAATGCATCTATTTCTTACCAGTTGTATAAGGAACTTCTTGTTTCTCATTCTAAAATTCCACTGTTTCAAGCTTCGAGGTCCCTCTCTGTCTAGCCCCCAGATCTTTATGAACAAAGTCAAATTTATAATTCCCCGTCCCTCACTCCCTCCTCCTCTGCACCATCAGCCACAATCTCCTGAAACCAGAGCAGCATCAGGCTCACAGCCTGAACTCAGATCTCAGACTTTGGGCTGTCTTCCTCACCATCGTTTTCATTTTCGTGCTGAATTTTACAGACCTTTTCAGTTTCAGAGATGAGGAGGATCAGCCTCGGATGAGAGCAGGGGAGACCCACATTAGCAGTCCAGTGAGCACATGCTCGGCCAAGGAAGCACCCCCACCTCACTCCAAACCCACCCCAGGTGGCGGAGGTGAGGAGCCCTCCTCTCCCTCGCATTAGAACAGAGTTAGAGTCAATCCTCACCAGGTCCAGTAGACCCCAGTGGCAAAGATAACTCAGCCAGGCTGCCAGCCTCTGACTCTGTTCTGCCGCCGGTATATCTGCCCGCTATAATTAGATCACTGGAGACCTCGCCAATGAAAAAGAGATTCATCCTGGCCTCCTTTCTCTCTCCGGGACTCTAGGCTGCCTCCTTAATCCCTGAATCAGGTCACCCCTCTGGGCTCTGAGTGAGTAAAGAGAGACCAGGAGATATTTCCTTCCGAGGAGCACTTCTTCCTACTCTTAGCTCCAGAGGGGAAAATCTTTCTTTCCCATTTTGCTGACTTTTTTCCCTCCTTTTTCCCTAATTCTTTTTTTAAGATTAGCCTCCTAAAAGAATTTTCAGGTGGAAAATTTGGGAAGTTCAGAAAAGTTCAAGGAGATTGTGAATTCTTTGACCATATATAAGACTTTCTCTTTCTTTCTTTTTTTTTTTTTTTTTTTTTGCATTTATTTTCCATGGGGATGGTCTTGATCCCTGTCTCCTGTACAGTGTCACAAACCTCAGTCTGGGGAGGCCTTACAAATAACTGTGAAAAGAAGAGAAGCAAAAAGCAAAGGAGAAAAGGAAAGATATAAGCATATGAATGCAGAGTTCCAAAGAATAGCAAGAAGAGATAAGAAAGCCTTCCTCAGCGATCAATGCAAAGAAATAGTGGAAAACAACAGAATGGGAAAGACTAGAGATCTCTTCAAGAAAATTAGAGATACCAAAGGAACATTTCATGCAAAGATGGGCTCAATGAAGGACAGAAATGGTACAGACCTAACAGAAGCAGAAGATATTAAGAAGAGGTGGCAAGAATACACAGAAGAACTGTACAAAAAGGATCTTCATGACCCAGATAATCACAATGGTGTGATCACTCACCTAGAGCCAGATATCCTGGAATGTGAAGTCAAGTGGGCCTTGGAAAGCATCACTACGAACAAAGCTAGTGGAGGTGATGGAATTCCAGTTGAGCTATTTCAAATCCTGAAAGATGATGCTGTGAAAGTGCTGCACTCAATATGCCAGCAAATTTGGAAAACTCAGCATGGCCACAGGACTGGAAAAGGTCAGTTTTCATCCCAATCGCAAAGAAAGGCAATGCCAAAGAGTGCTCAGGCTACCGCACAATTGCACTCATCTCACATGCTAGTAAAGTAATGCTCAAAATTCTCCAAGCCAGGCTTCAGCAATACATGAACTGTGAACTTCCACATGTTCAAGCTGGTTTTAGAAAAGGCAGAGGAACCAGAGATCAAGTTGCCAACATCCGCTGGATCATCGAAAAAGCAAGAGAGTTCCAGAAAAACATCTATTTCTGTTTTATTGACTATGCCAAAGCCTTTGACTGTGTGGATCACCATAAACTGTGGAAAATTCTGAAAGAGATGGGAATATCAGACCACCTGACCTGCCTCTTGAGAAACCTATATGCAGGTCAGGAAGCAACAGTTAGAACTGGGCATGGAACAACAGACTGGTTCCCAATAGGAAAAGGAGTAAGTCAAGGCTGTATATTGTCACCCTGCTTATTTAACTTATACACAGAGTACATCATGAGAAACGCTGGGCTGGAAGAAGCACAAGCTGGAATCAAGATTGCCGGGAGAAATATCAATAACCTCAGATATGCAGATGACACCACCGTTATGGCAGAAAGTGAAGAGGATCTAAAAAGCCTCTTGATGAAAGTGAAAGTGGAGAGTGAAAAAGTTGACTTAAAGCTCAACATTCAGAAAACGAAGATCATGGCGTCTGGTCCCATCACTTCACAGCAGATAGATGAGGAAACAGTGGAAACAGTGTCAGACTTTATTTTGGGGGGCTCCAAAATCACTGCAGATGGTGATTGCAGCCATGAAATTAAAAGACACTTACTCCTTGGAAGGAAAGTTATGACCAACCTAAATAACATATTCAAAAGCAGAGACATTACTTTGCCAACAAAGGTCCATCTAGTCAAGGCTATGGTTTCTCCAGTGGTCATGTATGGATGTGAGAGATGGACTGTGGAGAAAGCTGAGTGCTGAAGAATTGATGCTTTTGAACTGTGGTGTTGGAGAAGACTCTTGAGAGTCCCTTGGACTGCAAGGAGATCCAACCAGTCCTTTCTAAAGGAGATTGGTCTTGGGTGTTCTTTGGAAGGAATGATGCTAAAGCTGAAACTCCAGTACTTTGGCTACCTCATGCGAAGAGTTGACTCATTGGAAAAGGCTCTGATGCTGGGAGGGATTGGGGGCAGGAGGAAAAGGGGATGACAGAAGATGAGATGGCTGGATGGCATCACCGACCCAATGGACATGAGCTTGAGTGGACTCCGGGAGATGGTGATGGACAGGGAGGCCTGGAATGCTGCAATTCATGGGATCGCAAAGAGTCGGACACTACTGAGCAACTGAACTGACTGACTGAACTGAAGACTTTCTTTTTCTTCCATGTCTTTGGTTTGCAGACTGAGTCATTGGATGGCTTTGTTCTCCCCAGCAAACCCATCACCCCTCACCCCAACCTGCCTGCTCCACTCACACAAACAGCTCTTCTGCCCCTTTCCTGTTTGCCCATTTCTGTTCCCCTCTAACCTTAAAAGAACCTAATTATAGTAATTTGATCACCAGGCAATTTAACCTAACTCCCGACTTGTACACCATGCCTGGTCTAACCTGTTGATTCTTTTCCTAGATGGAAGGAAGTAAGAATAAAGAATGAAGTATTTAAAGAATGACTAGCTCTCTATCTCCAGTAGCCCCTTTAGGAATCCTGCAGGCAGATCTCACAGACAAGATAACACATGAAGGCAGTCAGACTGTCTGCACGCAATGCACAAGGATGTACACCCAACCTCTTGCCTCAATGAGTCACTGAGATTCTCCCCAATCCCCCCTTTTCTCCTTTAGAAACTGTCTCATCTGAGCAGAATCTTGGGAGTTGTTCTTGGCACACAAGTCCACCTTCTCCCCAGATTGCTGGCTTTGCTGATTAAAGCAACTTTCCTTTCTACTGACTTTTATCTCTCGACTGTTGGCTTTTGAGCTGCATGCTGGTGAACCTGAGGTGGGTAACACAGACTGAAAGCAGATGTCCTCTGGGGCACAGGCAGTGAAGTTTCCAGGGCAGGCCTGGATCCACTAGCCCAGCTGGCTTACTCGAACTCCATGGACCTCAGGTTGTCAGCCAGAAAGTGATGTCCACTTCACAGGGTTTTGAGTTGTTCAAACAAGATAACAGTTCTATCCCCACACTTAATGAATGCTCAGTGAAAGTTATCTCCCAGCCCCTTTCATGGCCCCACCTCCATCCCCCAGCTATGCAGCCAAAGCTGCAAAATAGAAGTAATGCATTCCAGGTACAGAAGTGTCTATCTGAGCAAGTGATTGTCACCTCAGGTCTCCCCAAAGCTGAGCACACCAAGGTGAGCCTGCTTCAGGTTCCAGGGAGAGGGTGCCAAGCAGCGGGTAAGCCTTAAAAAGAACAAAAAGGAGTAATGGTGAGCTGGGAACATTCTCCATGTGGCCTGTTTGAGTTATAACAGGACAGGGAGATCTTGAGAGTCACAGTCAAGAAGGCATATGTAGGTGCTCTTGAATGCAGGCAAGAAGAACTTTCAGAACAAATGTTCATCTTAGAGGCACTCTCCCCAGAAATAATTCCAAAGTTCAGCTTTTTATAAAAAGTGAACATTAGGAACTTAACGATACATAATTTATGAAGGGCAATTTTGCCATATGCAGCAAAATCTTTTAAAATATGTATGTACTTTGACCCAGCAATTTCATTTCCAAGAATTTATCCCAAAAGATAGTGATGCCAAATGCAATGTGGGGACTTTACTTCTGCTTCAAACAGACTAACTAAAAAGACATTTGTGAGACTACCAAGAAAGGTTGATGTTTGACTTCTGGCTGGATATTGGATAATGCTCAGAAATCATTATTCATTTTTTATTAACTAAATTCTACGGAGTTTAGTTTTATTAACTAAACTTTATTCAGATTGCCGTAGGGTTTTTTTAATGCTTTTTTTTTTCTTTCTTTCTTTTGGCTGTGCTGGGCCTTCAGCGCGGAACCTGGGCTTTCTCTAGTTGCAGCAAGAGGGAGCTCCTGTTTGTTATAGTGTGTTGGCTTCTCACTGAAGTGGCTTCATTAGTGGTGGCATGCAAATTCACCAGTTGTAATGCATGGGCTTAGTTGCTCTGCAGAGTGTGGGATCTTCCCAGACCAGGGATTGAATCCATGACCCCTGCATTGGCAGGCGGAGTCTTAACCACTGGACCACCAGGGAAATCCCTAATTCTTTTAATTTATGTTATTGTTATCTGTAGTAAAATACACATAACATAAAACGTGTCATCTTAACCATTTCTAGGTGTACAGTTCAGTGGCATTAAGTACATTACACTACTATGAAACCTTCATCACCATCCATCTCCAAAACTCTTTTTTATCTTGCCAAATTGAAATTCTAGGCCCATTAAACATTCATTCCCTCCTCCAGGCAACCACATTCTACTTTCTGTCACAATGAATGTGACTATTCTCAGTTCAGCTCAGTTCAGTTTCTCAGCCGTGTCCTACTCTTTGCAACCCCATGGACAGCAGCACGCCAGGCTTCCCTGTCCATCACCAACTCCCATAGCGTATTCAAACTCATGTCCACTGAGTCAGTGATGCCATCCAGCCATCTCATACTCTGTCATCCCCTTCTCCTCCCACCTTCAATCTTTTCCAGAATCAGGTTCTTTTCCAATGAGTGAGTTCTTCGCATTAGGTGGCCAAATTATTGGAGTTTCAGCTTCAGCATTAGTCCTTCCAATGAATATTCAGGACTGATTTCCTGTATGATTGACTGGTTGGATCTCCTTATAGTGACTATTCTGGGTGCCTTATTTTAAGGAGAATCCTACAGTGTTTGTCTTTTGTGACTGGCTTATTTCACTTAGCATAATGGTCTCAAGATTCACCGATGTCATAGGATGTGTCAGAATTTCCTTGCTCTTTGAGGCTAAATTATATTCTATTTAAGATTCCTCTACCCAATTTCAGTGTGGGATGGAGGTTTCCTCCACACCAACAACAAGCCATTCTTAGGACACTAGCTATGTGTCCTACTGAGGGAAGAGAGCAGGGCACAGCCATTAAAAGAATTACCCATCCATTAAGAACAGGACACGAAAAAAAACAGTGAGAACCTACTAGACCCAAGATGGTGGAAGATTAAGCTCCTAATAGATCTTGAGTCTCATTGTACCCTCATTGTAATACATCAGTTAAATGACACACCCACTGGTGGCATGGCAGTTCCAAGGCTGACCATAAGAGGCCAAAAAGTGGGCAGTGGTCCAGTTCCTGGAAATCCCTATTCCTTCTCCAAGATAGTTAGAACATTCCTCTTACTCATTAGCCTATGAACTTACCCAGTCCATTAAAACTAACCACCCCTACATCTTAGAGCTGCTTTCGATTTCCGAGACAACCCCATGCCCTGGGGCCACCTCTTACCTTCTGAGACAGCGCACACACTGTCTATGGAGTGTACATCTCTCTAAATAAAACTGCTTCACATTACTGTGGCTCACTCTTGAATTCACCCTGTGAGGAGCCAATGACCCTCACTTAGTGGCCCATGCCAGGAACTTACCTGAGACCTAGGCCATGACCATCTTCCATGCCCCATTTTTCCTACAACACTACAGTTCAACCCAGTTACCTCCCTGGTAATGGATTCAGATTCCATGGGTCCAGGACTCAATCCTACAAAACCGCTCTCCCTCCTACTTTAGAAACCAGTCACAAGCCCAGGTTATCACTGTGGTTCTGACCAACCAGCTTTAAGTCAGTTCAGTTCAGTCGCTCAGTCATGTCCAACTCCATAGACTGCAGCATACCAGGCCTCCCTGTCCATCACTAACTCCTGGAGTTTACTCAAACTCATGTCCATTGAGTCGGTGATGCCATCCAACCATCTCATCCTCTGTTGTCTCCTTCTCTTCCCACCTTCAATCTTTCCCGTATCAGGGTCTTTTCCAGTGAGTCAGTTCTTCACATCAGGTGGCCAAAGTACTGGAGTTTCAGCTTCAGTGTCAGTTTCCAGTGATTATTCAGGACTGATTTCCTTTAGGTTGGATTGGTTGAGTCTCCTTGCAGTCCAAGGGACTCTCAAGTCTTCTCCAGCACCACAGTTCAAAACCATCAGTTCTTCAGTGCTCAACTTTCTAGTCGAACTCTCACACCCATACATGACCACTGGAAAAACCATAGCCTTGACTAGATGGACATTTGTTGGCAAAGTAATGTCTCTGCTGTCTAGGTTGTTTAATATGCTATCTAGGTCGGTCATTACTTTTCTTCCAAGGACTAAGCGCCTTTTATTTCACGGCTGCAATCACCATCTGCAGTGATTTTGCAGCCCCAAAAAATAAAGTCTGACACTCTTTCCCCTGTTTCTCCATCTATTTCCCATGAACTGATGGGATCGGATGCCATGATCTTTGTTTTCTGAACGTTGAGCTTTAAGCCAGCTTTTTCACTCTCCTCTTTCACTTTCATCAAGAGGCTCTTAGTTCTTCTTCACTTTCTGTTATAAGGGTGGTGTCATCTGCATATCTGAGGTTACTGATATTTCTGCCAGCAATCTTGATTCCAGCTTGTGCTTCATCCAGTCCAGCATTTCTCAAGATGTACTCTGCATGTAAGTTAAATAAGCAGGGTGACAATATACAGCCTTGACATTCTCCTATTTGGAACCAGTCTGTTGTTCCATGTCCAGTTCTAACTGTTGCTTCCTGACCTGCATATAGGTTTCTCAAGAGGCAGGTCAGGTGGTCTGGTATTCCCATCTCTTTCAGAATTTTCCACAGTTTATTGTGACCCACACAGTCAAAGGCTTTGGCATAGTCAATAAAGCAGAAATAGATGTTTTTCTGGAACTCTCATGCTTTTTCGATGATCCAGTGAATGTAGGCAATTTGATCTCTGGTTCCTCTGCCTTTTCTAAAACCAGTTTGAACATCTGGAAGTTCACAGTTCACATATCGCTGAAGCCTGGCTTGGAGAATTTTGAGCATTACTTTACTAGCATGTGAGATGAGTGCAATCGTGCAGTAGTTTGAGCATTCTTTGGCATTGCCTTCCTTTGGGATTGAAATGAAAACTGACCTTTTCCAGTCCTGTGGTCACTGCTGAGTTTTTTCAAATTTGCTGGCATATTGAGTGCAGCACTTTCAAACATCATCTTTTAAGATTTGAAACAGCTCAACTGGAATTCATCACCTCCACTAGCTTTGTTCCTAGTGTTGCTTCCTCAGGCCCACTTGACTTCACATTCCAGGATGTCTGGCTCCAAGTGACTGATCACGCCATCGTGACTATCTGCATTGTGAAGATCGTTTCTGTACAGTTCTTCTGTGTATTCTTGCCACCTCTTCTTTTTTTTTTTTTTTTTTTGCCACCTCTTCTTAATATCTTCTGCTTCTGTTAGGTCTGTACCATTTCTGTCCTTTATTGAGCCCATCTTTGCATGAAATGTTCCTTTGGTATCTCTAATTTTCTTGAAGAGATCTCTAGTCTTTCCCATTCTGTTATTTTCCTCTATTTCTTTGCATTGATCACTGAGGAAGGCTTTCTTATCTCTCCTTGCTATTCTTTGGAGCAACACAAGAAAAGACTCTACACATGGACATCACCAGATGGTCAACACTGAAATCAGATTGATTATATTCTTTGCAGCCAAAGATGGAGAAGCTCTATACAGTCAGCAAAAACAAGACCAGGAGCTGACTGTGGCTCAGATCATGAACTCCTTATTGCCAAATTCAGACTGAAATTGAAGAAAGTAGAGGAAACCACTAGACCATTCAAGTATGACCTAAATCAATCCCTAATGATTATACAGTGGAAGTGAGAAATAGATTTAAGGAACTAGATCTGATAGACAGAGTGCCTGGTGAGCTATGGACAGAGGTTCATGACATTGTACAGAATACAGGACACAAGACCATCCCCCAAAAAAGAAATGCAAAAAAGCAAAATGGCTATCTGAGGAGGCCTTACAAATAGCTGTGAAAAGAAGAGAAACAAAAAGCAAAGGGGAAAAGGAAAAATATACCCATTTGAATGCAGAGTTCCAAAGAATAGCAAGGAGAGAAATAGCAAGAAATCGAGGAAAACAGTAGAATGGGAAAGCTTTAAGTCAGAGGTTCCCATAAGCCCCTCCCCCTTTGGATTCAATTAATTTTCTAGAGCAACTCACAGAACTCAAAGGAACCTTTACTTACTGGACTAATGTTCACTACAAAAGGATACAACTCTGAAAGAGCCAGATGGAAGAGATTCACAGGGCAAGGCGAAGGGAAAAGGGACTGAGCTTCATGTCTTCTCCAGATGCCAGTCTCGCTGAGTCTCCATGTGTTCATAAACCCAAACCCAGTCCCTTCCTGTTTTAATGAAGGCTTCATTATACATTATAGGCATGAGTGTGTGCATGCTCTACAGCATCTAACCATTTGAGACCCACCAGGCTCCTCTGTCCATGGGATTCTCCAGGCAAGAATACTCGAGTGGGTTGCTATTTCCTCCTCCAGGGGATCTTCTCAACCCATAGATTAAAACTGAATCTCCTGAATTAGCAGGCAGATTCTTTACCTCTGAGCCACCTGGGAAGACCTATACAGTATAAGCAAGATTGAATAAATCATTGGCCATTGGCAATTGATTCAACTTCCAGCTCCTCTCTCCTCCTGGTAAGTCAGTGGGGTGAGGCTAAAAATTTCAATCCTAAAGTTGTGTGGTTGGTTCTCCTGGCAGTCAGCTACCATCCAGAGGATGGGTCCAAGTCATCCCATGAACATAACAGAAGATACCTTTATCACTCTCATCTCTTAGGAAATTTCAAGAATTCTAGTAGCTCTGTGCCAGAAATAGAATCATATAAATGTTCTTATTATAAGTCACAATATCACCTATTCCATTGTATCCCATTGTATTCCACCACATATTATTTATCCACCCATGCATCAATGAATACTTGGGTTGCTTCCATGTTTTGACTATTGTGAATAATACTTTTGTCAACACGAATGTGCAAATATCTCTCTGAGACCCTGCCTTCAATTCTTTAGAGAAAAATTATTCCTAATTTTGGTAATGGAATTGTGGAGATGTAACTAGAACAAGAGAGAAACCTGGTCTCTTAGAGAGACATTCTGAAGTATTTCTGGAACAAATTATAAGAGTTTAAATTTTCAATAGATGCAGTAGGAGTGAGAGGAAACAAAACTGGGCATTTATATAATTACCAAAGTTGGGTGGTGGGTAACTGGGAGTTTGCCACTCTATTTTCTACTCTTGTGTTAGCTTGAAATCTTTCATTAAAAAAACATTTTGGTGCATTCCCTAGTGGTCCAGTGCTTAGAACTCTGCGCTTCCATGGTCAGGGAATTAAGAACCCAATGCCATAAGGTGCAGACAAAAAAAATTTTTCAGTTTTAAAAATAAACAAAATTAAAACTAAAGTTTAAAAACAGAAATGCTAATGGGTACAAAGATGTATATTCATAGCAAAGCAGAATGCAAACTAAATGTGCAATTGTAGAGGTTTGTTAAATAAGTTATGATACAGTTATCATAGAGAATATACCAAACAGTCTTTTTAAAAAAAAATTTATTCAAGTATACGTTACTTACAAGGATAGATATTTTTAATGTATTATAAAATATTAAAAAGCAAGCCTATAAAAATTATGTGAAGCATGTCTCTACTTTTGTTTTAAAACAAGCATACAGAAGGCTGTAGCCAAGATACATCAGAGATGACCTTGTATTGATAATAGTGGGATTAAGGGTAATCTTGTCTTTGTTTACTAGCATTTTCCAATTTCTCTACAATAAGTATGAATTATTTGGTGAGAAATATTTTTAAAAGAAGGCATTACATCTGCATTCATTGCCACCTTGGCCATTTCTTCATCTTCTCTTCCTATGTTTTGTGTATGTGTATGTTGCCTCCTTAAGTGACTAACGTCCGCTTGTTGCTGTTCAGTCGCTAAGTCATGTCCAACTCTTTGAGACTACATGCACTGAGGCACCAGGCTCATCTGTCTTCCACTATCTCCCAGAATTTGCTCAAGTTCAAGTCCACTGAGTCTGTGAAGCTATCTAACCATCTCATCCTCAGTCACCTTCGGCTCCTTTTGCCTTCAATCTTTCCCAGCATCAGGGTCTTTTACAATGAGTCAGCTCTTTGCATCAAGTCGCCAAAGTATTGGAGCTTTACCTTCAACGTCAGTCCTTTCAATGAATATTCAGGGTTGATTTCCTTTAAGATTGGCTGGTTTGATCTCCATGCAGCCCAAGAGACTTTCAAAAGTCTTCTCCAGAGTCACAATTCAAAGCTATCAAGTCTTTGGCACTCAATCAAACTCTCATGTATACTACACATTAGGAAATCAGCAGATGGTGTTTGAGGTAACAGCTACATTCTTAATCAGATTATTCATTTATTCATAAATAATTTCATCAGGAACTGTTAGCAAGTCAAATTCATATGCCTGAGGCTGACAGGATAATCACTGTGTCAGTTAAGCCCCTTGGGATTAACAAATAACAACAAGGACTTCCCATATAGTATACGGAACTATACTCAATATCTTATAATGAAAAAGAATCTGAAAAGAATATATGTATATATACAAAATGCGTACATGCATGCTCAGCCACTTCAATCATGTCTGACTCTTGGCGACCCTGTGATCTTGAGTCAGACACAACTTAGCTACTAAAAAACAACAACAACAATGCTATACATGTGTATCAGTTCAGTTCAGTTCACTTCAGTTGCTCAGTCGTGTCCAACTCTTTGCAACCCCATGAACTGCAGCACGCCAGGCCTCCCTGTCCATCACCAACTCCCGGAGTTCACTCAAACTCATGTCCATTGAATTGGTGATGCCATCCAGCCATCTCATCCTCTGTCATCCCCATTTCCTCCTGCCCTCAATCCCTCCCAGCATCAGAGTCCTTTCCATTGAGTCAGCTCTTCGCATAACCTGGCCAAAGTACTGGAGTTTCAGCTTTAGCATCAGTCCTTCCAAAGAACACCCAGGACTGATCTCCTTTAGAATGGACTGGTTGGATCTCCTTGCAGTCCAAGGGACTCCCAAGAGTCTTCTCCAACACCACAGTTCGAAAGCATCAATTCTTCAGTGCTCAGCTTTCTTCACAGTCCAACTCTCACATCCATACATGACTACTGGAAAAACCATAGCCTTGACTAGAGAGACCTTTGTTGACAAAGTAATGTCTCTGCTTTTGAATATACACACAAATCTTATATATATATATATATATATATATAGTTTTATATATATATATATATAGTTATATATATAACTGAGTTTTTATTCCAGCTTGTGCTTCTTCCAGCCCAGCGTTTCTCATGATGTACTCTGCATAGAAGTTAAATAAGCAGGGTGACAATATACAGCCTTGATGTACTCCTTTTCCTATTGGGAACCAGTCTGTTGTTCCATGTCCAGTTCTAACTGTTGCTTCCTGACCTGCATATAGGTTTCTCAAGCGGCAGGTCAGGTGGTCTGGTATTCCCATCTCTTTCAGAATTTTCCACAGTTTATTGTGATCCACACAGTCAAAGGCTTTGGCATAGTCAATGAAGCAGAAATAGATGTTTTTCTAGAACTCTCTTGCTCTTTTGATGATCCAGCGGATGTTGGCAACTTGATCTCTGGTTCCTCTGCCTTTTCTAAAACCAGCTTGAACATCTGGAAGTTCATGGTTCACGTATTGCTGGAATCAAGTTGCTGGGAGAAACAGCAATAACCTCAGATATACAGATGATTTTTCCCCTTTCCCCTTATGGCAGAAAGTGAAGAGGAACTAAAAAGCCTCTTGATGAAAGTGAAAGAGGAGAGTGAAAAAGTTGGCTTAAAGCTCAACATTCAGAAAACTAAGATCATGGCATCCGGCCCCATCACTTCATAGGAAATAGATGGGGAAACAGTGGAAAGACTTCATTTTGGGGGGCTCCAACATCACTGCAGATGGTGATTGCAGCCATGAAATTAATAGACGCTTACTCCTTGGAAGGAAAGTTATGACCAACCTAGATAGCATATTCAAAAGCAGAGACATTACTTTACCAACAAAGGTCCATCTAGTCAACACTCTGGTTTTTCCAGTGGTCATGTATGGATGTGAGTGTTGGACTGTGAAGAAAGCTGAGCACCGAAGAATTGATGCTTTTGAACTGTGGTGTTGGAGAAGGCTCTTGAGAGTCCCTTGGACTGCAAGGAGATCCAACCAGTCCATCCTAAAGGAGATCAGTCCTGGATGTCCATTGGAAGGACTGATGTTGAAGCTGAAAGTCCAATACTTTGGCCATTTCATGCAAAGAGTTGACTCATTGGAAAAGACTCTGATGCTGGGAGGGATTGGGGGCAGGAGGAGAAGGGGACAACAGAGGATGAGATGGCTGGATGACAGAGGATGAGATGGCTGGATGACAGAGGATGAGATGGCTGGATGGCATCACCGATTCAATGGGTATGAGTTTGAGTAAACTCCAGGAGTTGGTGATGGACATGGAGGCCTGGTGTGCTGCAGTTCATGGGGTTGCAAAGGGTCGGACATGACTGAGTGACTGAACTGAACTGATAACTGAATCACTTTACTATATACTTGAAACTAACACAACATGGTAAATCAACTATACCTCAATTGTTTAAAATCCCAAAGAAAAACCCTTTGGTTAGTCAAATAACCTACTTCAGAAGAATCTAAGTCCATGATTTTATTTTCCTTACCATTTTTGTTCACTCACGCATGCAAGGTGGAGTTTTCCAGAGGCCGTGTGAACGTCCCAAGACAATAGATTGAATGTAGAAGCAGAGAGGTATCCACCATCTTCCAGGAAGCCTACCATTACAGAGACTTGCAAACAGGGTTATTGTTGCTGTTTTTTCAGAGAATTAATGGATATTTTTTTTAACTGTCTCAATTTTAAGTTCTAAATTCAGTAAATCTCCATAACTATAATCCTCAGAAACAAATTATTTTGGGGCATCCTCCACAATTTTTTAAAGTGTAAAGGAATACTGAGACCAAAAGTTTTTTGAGAACCCCATTCTTAAAAACAAGCAAACAACACAGCAGCAATTCTCTGTGTGTGTGACTTTATTTTATTTTCCTAATTCTTTATTTTTTATTGATGTATAGTTGATTTACACTGTTATATATTTCTGCTGTACAGCAAAGTGATTCATTTATACAAATAGATGCATTCTTTTTTATATATTCTTTTTTATTATGGTTTATCACAGAATAGTGAATATAGCTCCCTGTGCTACACAGTAAGAACCTGTTTTTTATCCTTTCTATGTATAATAGTACCCGTCTGCTAACTCCAAATCCTCAATCCATCCCTCCCCACCCCCCTTCCCCTTGGCAACTGCAAGTCTGTTCTCTATATCTGTGAGTCTATTTCTATTCTGTAAATAAGTTCATTTGTGTCATATTTTAGATTCCACATGTAAGCAATATCGTGTGATACTTGCCTTTCTCTGATTATTCACTTAGTATGAAAATCTCTAGGTCCAACCATGTTGCTGCAAATGGCATTATTTCATCCTTTATATGACTGAGTAATATTCCACTGTATATATATTTTTATATATATTTACATATATATTTATATATACTGTCCCACTCCAGTGCTCTTGCCTGGAAAATCCTATGGACAGAGGAGCCTGGTGGGCTGCAGTCTGTGGGGTCGCGAAGAGTCGGACACGACTGAGCGACTTCACTTTCACTTTTCACTTTCACACACTGGAGAAGTGAATGGCAACCCACTCCAGTGTTCTTGCATGGAGAATCCCGAGGACGGGGGAGCCTGGTGGGCTGCTGTCTATGGAGTTGCGCAGAGTCGGACACGAATGAAGCAACGCAGCAGCAGCAGCATCTTCTTTATCCACTCCTCTGTTGACAGACACTTCGGCACAACAGTAATTCTTAATAAGAACATAAAGTAATAAAAAGGACACAATGGCAGTAGGTTGAGGACCTGGGCCCCAGAACTGAGCAATGCTCAGAGCCCTGAACAGCCCTCTTTTGGGTTTCTCCCTTTCTGGGGTCAGGAGCCTCATGACTTTATTTTCCTTTGGATGCTGACCTCTCCTCCCTCCCTAAACCCTGATTTCTCTATTCTTCTTTCCAATACAAGACAGAAATGGCCTCCGAGGGGCCTCCATCACGACTAACATGACCCCATTGGCCTACCTCGACTTTGGCAAAGTGCAGAGTCCTAACCCCTGGAGCACCAGGAATTCCCTAAATAACCCCCTCTTAATACCAAAATCCTGATATTCTAGGCTTACCAAGTTTGACCCCAACAAACCACCCTAACATCCAACCTCTGTCCCTCCTCCCCAACCCTGCACCCCAGCTACTTCTGGCACACTTCCTTTTCCTTCCTTCCTCCCTTGATGGCATTGACCACCCATCACAAATGCCCTGCTCTGTTTCCTTATGACAAAGCCTTCCCCTCCCAAATCACAGCTTCAGGACCACTTCTTCCTGGAACATTCCCCACTCCCTGTCATCAGCCTTCCTCCCTCCAAGCCCCTCTTGGGACCCTTAGTTCTCTCTTATGGCCCTTAACAGATTATAGCTGCCTTGAGGGCTAGTGGTATAATAAAAAATAAATATGTGGTTTCTAGTCCCGGTTCCTGGTACAGAGCTCCTAAAACCTTTGGAATTTACTGATTTGATGTGAATGAGATGGATGGGATGGAGGAGGGGGGCTTAATAGTTTCAGAATGGAGGCTGCTGCCCCAAAATACCAACCAGTGATTAGAAGGTTAGAACTTTCCACTCTTCCTAGAGCTCTGAGGAGGAGAGAGGATATGGAGATTGAATTCATCAGCTGCCAATGGCCAAAGATTTTATCAATCAGGCCTGCATATGAAAGCTCCATAAAAAACCTTAAACAATGGAATTCAGAGAGCTTCCAGGTTGTGGCAGGTGGCGTGCTGGGAGAGTGATGGGCACAGGACCCCTGTATGTGCCCCCCATATCTCACCCTGCACATCTCTTTCATTTGACTATTCCTGTGTGGTATCCATTATAATAAACCAGTAAAGGTAAGTACAAAGTTTTCCTGAGTTCTGCGAGTCACTCTAGCGAGTGATTGAACCTGGCAGGGAGCTGTGAGAACTTCCCAGGGTATGACCAGTCAGAAGTACAGGTAGTCCCTGGGACTTGCAGGTGGCATCTGAAATTGAGGCAGTCTTGTGGAACTGAGTCCTTCACTTGTGGGGTCTGTGCCGCCTCCAGAAGGTAGTATCAGGATTGAAATGCATGGTTGGACACCCACGTGGTGTTGGAGAATGGCAGAATTAGCACGGGAAAAACACATTTGGTGTCAAAAGTGGTGTCACTCCTGGGACTTCCCTGCTTGTCCAGTGGCTAAGACTCAACACTCCCAATGCAGAAGGCCTGGGTTCCATCTCTGGTCGGGGAAGTAGATCTCACATGCCACAGCTTAAGATCCTGTGTGCCATAGTGAAGACTTAAGATCCCAAGTGTTACAACCAGACTTGGCACAGCCAAATTAATTAAATAAATATTTTTAAAAAAGGAGAAGAAGAAGAAGTGGTGTCACTCCCTTTTACGGGCTACCAGGAATCACACCACAGACAGTAAAAGCAAAGGCATGCCAGTATGATAGAGGACAGAGCACAGGTGGCCTGGCCTGACACTGCCAGGCACTGTCACACCAGGCCAGGCTCTGTGCACTTCACTGTTATGATATAGAATTGAGACCCATTATCTCTGAAGCCCCTTCAGATCTAAAATGAGTTAGTTAGTTCCAGTCAGTGATTTTATGAAGCCTTGGAACTCAGGTCATTTTCAGTAGCAATCCTTCCCAGGATTGTATTTGATGAGTGGAGTGTCTATACATACTGACTTAAGATAAGGGGGGGAAAGGCACCCAATTGATTTTTGCCAAAAATCAATTCTTTTTGAAAATTAGGAATAATTTAATTTAAAAACCACACACTTTTTAAAGCACCGAAATCAGCTAGGAGAATTTGTTTCTTCTAAATAGGCAACAGACTTGGTCATTAAATCTCTACTGGATTTTCTTTTTTCCAGGGCAGTTTCTTCTTATTTGCTGCCCATATATTTTCAAGCTTTTAATTTAGGTATTAATTTGTCAGTCCTCCCTACGGTGGTTCCCAAGGCTCTCAGTCCAGAATCGTTTGTGACTTTAACAGAGGCACTACTCGTCTCTCCCGGGTCATTAATAAAGTGGCTTAGGAAAGCGGGGTCCCGCAGCTGCCCCCACATGACAGATGATTGTTGGTCTTCGCCCTTCACTGCCTCTCCTCTGTGTTTCTAAACTGCACCATCATGTCCTATGGAGCCAATGGAAACCATCATTTTTCAGGCCTCTTGGAGGAGTCACCTTCTCACTGCACCTGTTTCCTCCTGCACCTGTGCTCACTAGACCTTCCATCATTCACCTCCATCTTCCCCACGGCATCTCTGCCCTTCTCCCCGCATCTCAGGATATACCAGCAGCCACTGACTGGCTGCTTTGGAGAAATCCATGTGCCATGTGCAGATGCCCCATTCCATTCCCCCTTCTTCATCTGTCAGTGAATCCACATCCTCTGACCCCTGCCTGAGCCCTGGGTCGCCTAGCATTTCAGAGAGATGCACGTAGCCACACGGACCACAGACAGCTACTCCTGAGTCCCCACATGTAGGGGGTGATGCAGGACAGTGTGTAAGGCTGGGCAAGAATGGCTCCTGGGGCATCTGAGACTTACACCTGTCACATTTTAAGGCTGTAGCGCAGAGAGTGCAAAGAGCACCTGACAGGGGCGTTCAAAGAGGGGGAGTTCTCAGGGCTGCCCCTCTTCCTTAAGGGCAATGTGCCCAGGTAGTGGCTGAGGCACTCACCTGCCCAAAGTGATTTCCTGCCCAATGGCTGGAAGCCCAAGGTCAGGGAAGAGGGGCTTCACAAGCCTCTTAGACTCCTGAAACGTCCTCCTGAAACCTGTGCCTACTTACCTGATGTGGTCGCAGAGCTACTGTTAGCAAGGCACATCCCCTGGATCCCACATCCAGGATTGGGGGCCCCCCTCTACCCACCAGCTCCCCCTGCAGCACAGATGATAAGAAAGTGAATAGGTATTGAGCACACCCAGCCCCATAGTACCTTCAGTTTGCACAATCTGAAAGCTCCTAAATTCCAGGGTCTCAGGGAGTCTGAGTGCAACAGGTGTAGTCGCAGCCAACATCCCAGGGGAGAGAAGAAGATATCTTCCTGTTGAAGGACTGGGCCTCCAGGAGACCCAGGCGCACATGTAAACACACACACAGCTCACACACACATTAGCTCGGTCATGCCCTGCCTCTCCAGTGCTGCTCAGTAATCATCCTGTTCACCTGTCTAACTCTCTCCTCACCCTCACCATCTCTCACCTCAACCCCTGTCAGTCCCTGGATAGTCCCCCTGTGTTAGGGGAACCATGGGCTGAAACCACCCTCCTTGGCCAAGCACCATAGAAACCAATTGCATGAGTTATCTTAAACATACAAGAAACGAATCGCCAGTCCAAGTTCGATGCAGGATACAGGATGCTTGGGGCTGGTGCACTGGGATGACCCAGAGGGATGGTACGGGGAGGGAGGCAGGAGGGGGGTTCAGGATGGAGAACACATGTACACCCGTGGCGGATTCATGTTGATGTGTGGCAAAACCAACGCAATACTGTAAACTAATTAACCTCCAATTAAAATAAATAAATTTAAATTAAGAAAAAAAAAACATAAGGCCCTGGTAATAAACACAGAATTATCAGTAACAAGCTACCACCAACCAGGTAATTGTGACCTCCTTCAAAAGAACTTATGCCAGCAAGTTCGCGGCTCCCAGGACGGTTGTATTCAGTGCCCCTGACCCCACGGTAGGCCACTGTCAACCCACACCTCTGCCGGAAACTCCTGTCACTCACAGGCAAGTCTGGCTCAGTCTCTTGTGGGGTCACTGCTCCTTTCTCCTGGGTCGTGGTGTACACAAGGTTTAGTTTGTGCCCTCCAAGAGTCTGTTTCCCCAGTTCTGTGGAAGTTCTGTAATGAAATCCTACTGGCCTTCAAGGTCAAACTCCCTGGGGGTTCTCAGTCCCTTTGCCAGATCCCCAGGTTGGGGAATCTGTTGTGGGCCCTAGAACTTTTGCAATAGTGCAAGAACTTCTTTGATATAATTGTTCTCCAGTTTGTGCGTCATCTGCTCGGTGGCTCTATGGTGGAGCTAATGGTGACCTCCTCCAAAAGGATTTATGCAACATGCCATGCCTCCCAGGTCTGCTGCTACCAGAGTCCCTCCTGTCCCCACAGGAGGCCACTGCTGACCCATGCCTCTGCAAGAGACGCATAAACACTCAAAGGCAGGTCTGGCTCAGTCTCTGTGGGGCCTCTGGGTCCTGGTGTGCACAAGGTTTTACTTGAGCCCTCCGAGTGTCTCTAGCAGGTATGGGGTTTGATTCTAAATGCGATCTTGCCCCTCCTACCATCTTGTTGGGGCTTCTCCTTTGTCTTTGGATGTGGAGTATCTTTTTTTTGGTGGGATCCAACATTCTCCTCTCCATGGTTGCTCAGTGAGTTGCAATTTTGGAGTTCTCGCAAGAGAAGACAAGCACGCATCCTTCTACTCCACCGTCTGTTGACTGCTGCTGCTGCTGCTGCTAAGTCGCTTCAGTTGTGTCCGACTCTGTGCAACCCCATAGACGGCAGCCCACCAGGCTCCCCCATCCCTGGGATTCTCCAGGCAAGAACACTGGAGTGGGTTGCCATTTCCTTCTCCAGTGCATGAAAGTGAAAAGTGAAAGTGAAGTCGCTCAGTCGTGTCTGACTCTTTGCGACCCCCTGGACTGCAGCCTACCAGGCTCCTCCGTCCATGGGATTTTCAAGGCAAGAACACTGGAGTGGGTTGCCATTTCCTTCTCCAGTGCATGAAAGTGAAAAGTGAAAGTGAAGCCGCTCAGTCGTGTCTGACTCTTTGCGACCCCCTGGACTGCAGCCTACCAGGCTCCCCCGTCCCTGGGATTGTCCAGGCAAGAACACCGGAGTGGGTTGCCATTTCCTTCTCCAGTGCATGAAAGTGAAAAGTGAAAGTGAAGTCGCTCAGTCGTGTCTGACTCTTTGCGACCCCCTGGACTGCAGCCTACCAGGCTCCTCCATCCATGGGATTTTCAAGGCAAGACTACTGGAGTGGGTTGCCATTGCCTTCTCCTGGATATATACAAAAAAAGATCTTAATGGTCCAGATAACCATGATGATGTGATCACTCACCTAGAGCAAGACAATCTGGAGTGAGAAGTCAAATGGGTTTTAGGAAGCATCGCTATGAACAAAGCTAGTGGAAGTGATGGAATTCCAACTGAGATATTTCAAGTCCTAAAATATGATGCTGTGAAAATGCTGCACTCAATATGCCAGCAAATTTGGAAAACTCAGCAGTGGCCACAGGACTGGAAAAGATCAGTTTTTATTCCAATCCAAAGAAAGGCAATGCCAAAGAATGTTCACACTACCACACAACTGCACTCATTTCACATGCTAGCAAAGTAATGCTCAAAATTCTCAAAGCTAGGCTTCAACAGTATGTGAACTGAGAACTTCCAGATGTTCAAGCTGAATTTAGAAAAGCGAGAGGAACCAGAGATCAAATTGCCAACATCTGTTGAACCTTAGGAAAAGCAAGAGAATTCCAGAAATACAGCTATTTCTGCTTCATTGACTATGCCAAAGCCTTTGACTGTGTAGATCACAACAAACTGTGGAAAATTCTTAAAGAGATGGCAACTCCAGACCACCTTTCCTGCTTCCTGAGAAATCTGTAAGCAGGTCAAGAAGCAACAGTTAGAACCTGACATGGAACAACAGACTGGTTCCAAATTGGGAAAGGAGTAGTTCAAGGCTGTATATTGTCACCCTGCTTATCTAACTTATATGCTGAGTACATCATGAGAAATGCTAGGCTGGAAGAAGCACAAGCTGGAATCAAGATTGCCGGGAGAAACATCAATAACCTCAGATATGCAGATGACACCACCCTTATGGCAGAAAGTGAAGAAGAACTAAAGAGCCCCTTGATGAAAGTCAAAGAGGAGAGTGAAAAGGCTGGCTTAAAATTCAACATCCAAAAACTTAGATCATAGCATCCAGCCCCATCACTTCTTGGCAAATAGATGGCGAAACAATGGAAACAGTGACAGACTTTATTTCCTTGGACGCCAAAATCACTGCAGATGGTGACTGCAGCCATGGAATTAAAAGACACTTCCTCCTTGGAAGAAAAGCTATGACCAACCTAAACAGCATATTAGAAAGCAGAGACATTACTTTGCCAACAAAGGTCCGTCTCATCAAAGCTGTGGTTTTTCCAGTAGTCATGTATAGATGTTAGAGTTGGACCATAAAAAAAGCTGAGCACCAAAGGATTGATGCTTTTGAACTGTGGTGCTGGAGAAGACTCTTGAGAGTCCTTTGGACTGCAAGGAGATTAAACCAGTCAATCCTAAAGGAAATCAGTCCTGAATATTCATTGGAAGGACTGATGCTGAAGCTGAAATGCCAATACTTTGGCCACCTGATTTGAATAACTGACTCATTTGAAAATACCCTGATGCTGGGAAAGATTGAAGGCAGGTGGAGAAGGGAATGACAGAGGATGAGATGGTTGGATGGCTTCACTGACTCAATGGACATGAGTCTGAGTGAGCTCCGGGGGTTGGTGATGGACAGGGAAGCCTCACGTGCTGCATTCCATGGGTTCGCAAAGGAGTCAGATATGACTGAGAGACGGATCTGAACTGAACTGAACCACAAACCAGAAGAATTCAGGAAAGGTCAGAAGGAGGGAAGAGATGCCATGTGTCCTACCAACCTCCCAGAATCCTCATTGCTGGCATCAACTTTGGCTGGTGGTGCATGCCACCAAGGATCCTGAGTCAGAATGATTGGCCAGAGAAAACCTGGAAACTAACCCCATCACCATAAAAGCTGAGACTATGAGCCAAATGGCAGAGCAGTTCTCCTGAGTTCCCGTACCCTGCTGCTGTCCCCCCAGGAGCTCCTTCTCAATAGTCTCTTGCTTTGGCAGCACACACGTCTCCTCAGACAGTACATTTCTGAGGGTTTGACAAGAGCCCACTCTCGGGCCCCCAAAGGGGTCCCCCTTCCTGTAATACCTGGATCCCCAGCCCTTGACAGCCTTCCAAACAGATAACCCAAATGACGCTGTGTGAGCTAAGGCTCAGCAGCGCTGTGCTCTCAGCTTTCTCTGCTACCAGCCCCCAGAAGGGTTTCTCTGCATCCCAGGCAGTCTTCCTGGGTGCTCGTTCTTACATGTATCCAACTGCAGAGGGAACAGCACCCCAAAAAGGACAGCAAGGCTTTGAGGACAGACAGAGTTGGTTTAACCCTGAGATGAGTTCCTGAGCCTCAGCTTTCTCATCTGTACAATTGAAACTGAGCAGGACCCTGTGGGGCTCCTGGGTACAGAAGACTTTCTGTGTCCCCTGTTTCTTGATTACAGAAAACAGGCTTCATTCAGCCTCCATGACCTTCCTCAAGTTCCAGAGGGCAGGTTCAGTTGCTAATCAGGGAAGGAAAGAGATGCAGAGACGAGGGAGGAACAGCCAAGTAACAATAGTGCAGCCCTGGGGAAAGGTCCTGGCTCCTCACCAAGGCATATACCCAAAAATATCTCTGAACTATTTGGAGATACTGAAACCCCCACCAGGTGGAGCTAACTGTATGCTGCCCACAGGCACAGAGACTCCCCCAGACAGATTGAAACCTGAAAGTTGATGAGGCAGACTCCCACCTACCTCACCACCAACCAATCCAGAGAAAGTCCACAAGCTGATCACACCCTCCTCTTTGAATCTTTACTATAAAAACTCCTCACTATTACCTCCAGATTAAGACACTTAATTCTGAGAGCATTAGCCTGCTGTGGCCCCCTTTGCCTGGCAAAGCAATAAAGTTGTTCTTTTTCACTTCACCCCAAACTCATGTCTTCGAGATTTAACTCAAGATTTAACAACAGAGATAGTGTTAGGACTGTCGGTCTTCCAGGGCTCTTGGGAAGGGGTGCAAAGATAGCCAAACGCCAACCCCAGTGGCTAGCACGCGGTACTGTGAGGTGAGTGGGATTTATAGTTGTTACCTTCATCCCTCCTGGAATACAGTCTACAGTCTCTTATTCAATCACCCAGTCTCTGATTGGTAACTTGAGGGAAAAATTGGAATTTGGGGATGGATGTTTTGCAAGGTTCCTGAAACTTAGTGTTGCCAGATCCATCAAATAAATCACAAGATATCCAGTTACCTTTGAACTTAAAATATATGGCAATTTTGAGTGTAACTATATCTCAAGTATTGCATGGGACATATGTGTATTTTGTAAAGTATTCATTGTTTATCTGCAATTCAAAGGCAACTGGGCATCCTGAATATTACCTGGCAACATTAGTTAGACTCTCATGTGATGGATCAGATTGCTGTCAGGCCAACCATATCTTATCTTGGAGGCTCTGCCCTATTCTCCACTATGAAAATATCAAGAATATCGCTGAGAAGCTCGAGTGAGATGCTTCCCAACACTTTGACAGTGGCTTAGGGAGGAATCTCAGTGTGTGAGGATATACATAGGAAGCTTTCATTTTCCCCTGACCTGCTGAGTTCACTCACAACCTCCCCATCCAATTCCAGCTGGGGAGCAGCTCCCATAATGACATCCCAGTTGGATTCCATAATATTGTGGTCATTTGCAGTTAATTAAAGTAACAGGCCTTCTGGCTTCTAAGGCTCAATCCTATTCATCTTAGAACTTCAGTCTCATTTTCAGTTCAAGGCACAGCCACCCACTCCTCCAACAGAAGCCAAGATCACAGACCTTGAAGGCAAGAGGACGAATCAGGATGGAGGTGCTGACTTCACCCACCCTCTTCTCATGTTTGACCCTCTGGAGTTGGGGTAGGAGGATGAAGGAAGGCACATGCCCCTCCATGGCTGCCTGGGGAGGCTATAGTCCTCTGCTGGGGCCTAACATGCCACAGCAAGGAGACATGAAGCCCCTTGTGGGAGGCACCCCATCTTCCAGCTGAACTCCAGCCATGGGGCCCTCTGCACCCTCCTCTGACAACACCTCTGGCCACAGAGTTCCAGGCCAGCCAAGCCTGCTCCATCACTTCCTATGGGGCCCACAGGCAGGAACAGGCTCTGGCAAACCACTGCCAGCTCACCACCTATTATGCAGTCCGTGAGCTAAGAAAGATCTGGGGATTTTTTAATTTGGGGGTTTAAAATCTTTAGGCTTGCTTGATTTCAGATCCTGACCTGCAAAGCCTAAAATTGTTACTATCTTGTCTCTTTCAGAGAAATGTTGACCTTTCCTGGGTAGCGTTTGATCCTTGATAAAATCCTGGTTTGACAAACAGTCTGTGAAATACATTTTGGGAATAATTAGGAAGTTTTTACTATGAACTGGTTTTAGTGATATTAGAAAATTTGTTAGAGATGTGTGCTGAATTATTCAGAGTTGAAATGTCGTGATGAGTGTAATTTACTTTAAATACTTCAATAAAGCAGATGAAGCAAATATGGTAAAATGTTAATGATTGTAAAGTTTAGGTGATGGATTTCATTCTACCATCCTCATTACTAGATGTTTGAAATTCTCCTAATTAAAAATTAGGAAATTAATATACACCTTCCTCTCTTTCACCTTCCCTAGCTAACCCATCATCTAAGTCCTGTCTGTTTAATTTTACTCTCTAAATTGCTCTCACATTCATCCAACTCCTTCATCCCAACTGCCATAGTTTCAGCCCAGGCTTTCGTCAAAGACCACAGAGACATTTTGTATGGAAATAGAACAACAAATAGCCCTAAACATGATTCCTTCTTTCAACAAATGTTCATGAAACACCTGCTAGGTGTCAGGCTCTGAGTAGGCTCTGGTTTGCAGCAATGAGCACACAGAGCTCTGTCCTCCTAGGTTCAGCTCAGTTCAGTTCAGCTCAGTCGTTCATTTGTGTCCAACTCTTTGCGACCCCATGAATCGCAGCACACCAGGCCTCCCTGTCCATCACCATCTCCCAGAGTTCACTCAGACTTATGTCCATCGAGTCAGTGATGCCATCCAGCCATCTCATCCTCTGTCGTCCCCTTTTCCTCCTGCCCCCAATCCCTCCCAGCATCAGAGTCTTTTCCAATGAGTCAGCTCTTCGCATGAGGTGGCCAAAGTATTGGAGTTTCAGCTTCAGCATCATTCCCTCCAAAGAAATCCCAGGGCTGATCTCCTTCAGAATGGACTGGTTGGATCTGGACTAGTTGGATCTCCTTGCTGTCCAAGGGACTCTCAAGAGTCTTCTCCAACACCGCAGTTCAAAAGCATCAATTCTTCAGTGCTCAGCTTTCTTCACAGTCCAACTCTCGCATCCATACATGACCACTGGAAAAACCAAAGCCTTGACTAGACGGACCTTTGTTGGCAAAGTAATGTCTCTGCTTTTGAATATGCTGTCTAGGTTGGTCATAACTTTTCTTCCAAGGAGTAAGAGTCTTTTAATTTCATGGCTGCAATCACCACCTGCAGTGATTTTGAAGCCTAGAAAAATAAAGTCTAGGTTACCAGCCTTCAAAAACAGTCACTACTTGCCATAAGCCTGGATGTTTGTGATAAGTTCCCTGGATCATCCCGAAAGTGTGTCCTTATGCTCTGAGCATCCTGGAATCACTCACTCCAGAAAGATTTCCATGAAAATATTTTTCATTTCTTTTATTAACTTTGTCCTGAAAGGTCGCTCTCAGGAGTCCTTTTCCTTTGTGCTGGGCCTTCAGGCTTCCGTCTCCCACCTTGCCGTTCAGTCCCCAATGTACCATGGCTCTTTCCGGTGCTGTGCTGGTGAAGTTTCAAGAACTAGCTTTTTGGAGAGGAGACAGAAAACCCCGATGTGTCTGTCTGCCAGTTTCTGTGATGTAAATTCTCCCATTTAACCCAAATTACCAACATGTTGGCACAGGATAACATGAAGATGGGGAGAGATGCATACATCACTCAGAGTTTTTGTTTGGTGGTGGTGATGGTATTTGGGTTTTTGTTTTTTTTTCCTGGCCGCACCATGAGGCTGGCAAATCTTAGTTCCCAGACCAGGGATGAAACCCAAGACCCCGCAGTGGAAGCTCAGAGTCTAACCACTGGACCACCAGGAAAGTCCCATAATTCAGTATTTCTATTATTCACTTACAATAGATGGAAACATCCTCCAGAGCATAAAAAAGAGCAAAAGATAATAAAATATGAGAAATTGACAGTGTTGAATATGCATTACCTTTTTTTAAAGTATCATTTATGTTATTGATGTTTATATGATTTAATATTCAATAATGGCTGAATTGAACAACGGGCTTGCAAAATTCCTGTTCTCATGAGCTGGTACAATCCTGCCCCACTGCACCAACCATGGTACATCATGGGATCAGACTGAATGGTCTGGGATGGAACTGACCTGGGCTGCGTTCATTTAATTCAATACCTAGGTCTCCCCATTTGAGCTGGCCAAGGAGTAGCTAGAAGCTGGACCACTGCCCCCCTGAGCCACCGGGACGTTCCCTAACGCTCCATAGGTCCCTCACCTGCCACACGCACATGCCCTACCTCCCATTCAGGGCTGTGTGAAGAAGCAGCTGGAGTGATACATAACAGCTGTGCGCATCCTAGCACTTTTGCTAGAACGCACTCTAGAAAAATCTTGGGTTCTGCAAAATCACACACTATAATTTTTTTAACAGTGTTTACGAGAAAAGTAGGATTCAGGGCAGAATGGCCTCGCATTGTAACCATCGCACTAATAAAACTAGCAACCTGCTAAAAACACCCACAGGCTCAGTGCCCTGCCTGAGTGCTCCTAGTTTCCCAGCTAGCCCATCCCTCGAACCCTTAAGCTCTGGAGCTTAGCTTCCTCCTCCAGAGGCAGGTCTTTGCATCAGAATTTAAATCATGATCCAGGACACAGCCTGCCTTGTCCATCCTGTTTGAACACAATGGGAAACATCTTCCCAGTTTCATCGCAGCTGCATTTAGCCTCTTCAGACAGCTCAAAGGTGTGGAAAGTGTAGGTTCTTTTTTTTTAACTGAAGTGTAATTTACAATGTTGTGTTAGCTTAACAGTACAGCAAAGTAATTGGGTTATATATATATACTATACATTCTTTCAGATTCTCTTCCACTATAGGTAATTATAAGATATTGAATATAGATACCTGTATCTTTATTTGTTGTCTATTTTATATACAATAATGTGTATCTGTTGACTTGCCTGGTGGCTCAGACGGTGAAGAATCTGTCTGCCATGAGGGAGATTCAGGTTCAACCCCTATGTTGGGAAGATCCCCTGGAGAAGGGAATGGCAACCTACACCAGTATTCTTGCCTAGACAATCCCATGGACAGAGGAGCCTGGTGGGCTACAATGCATGAGGTCACAAAGAGTCGGCTATGACTGAGCGACTGACACTCAGATTAATGTTTATCTATTAATCCCAAATTCCTAATTTATCCCTCCCCACTTTTCCCCCTTGGCAACCATAAGATTGTTTTCTGTGTCTATGAGCCTATTTCTGTTTTGTAAATAAGTTAATTTGTATCATTTTTTTAGGTTTCACATATAAGTGGTATCATATGCTACTTGTCTTTCTCTGTCTGATTTATCTCACTTAGCCTGATAATCTCTGGGTCCAGCCAAGTTGCTGCAAACAGAATTATTTCATTCTTAAGGCTAAGTAATATTAAGTATAGGTTCTTAAGTCCCCAAACAAGCCTTTATTTGCACAAAAGTAAGCTCTTGTGCAGAACTTTTGGCTTTTATTCCTTAATGTCTTCTTATATTGCCAAGGCTTTCTCTTTCCTTGCAGGAAAGTTTGCCCCTTGCCACCCCTGGATGGCTTCAATCCTTACTGAGAAAAAGTATCAGTCCTCCCGTATTACTGATGCCATTCCTCTAGTTACCAGGCTTGTGTGAATTAATTTACCTCTGCTGCGGCTTAGAAACAGTTACTTGGAATAAAATTCTCTTTCCTTCCCCTCAAAAGCCCAACAGTACCTACACAGCCCTTAAGTGGAGGAGGGGGCCGCGGCTTCAGGAATTATGGAACTGAAAACATAGCTTTCTTTACTTAGCAAGATGTACCCCTCATTAGCAAATCTATATTTAGGATTACACATTCCTTCAGGATAAACACTCTCTGCACCTGCTTGGCATCAAGAAAGAGAAATGAGTCATTCATTTCCAAAAAGGGGCACTAGGCCCCACTTTCCATTTCATACACGCACACGCACACACACACACACACACACACACACACACACACACACACACACACTGCTTCCAAAGCTACAGGTCTTCATTTGACCAAAAAAAAGTCATAAATCCAAAACAAAAGGGCCCAAACTTCAAATCCTTAAGAAATAATAAAAAATCCCCAGTGCTCTCCAGGAGTTTTTTTTTTTTTTTTTTCATTTTTTTGACCATCTCCATTTTGTAAAACCTTCTCTCCTCTTTATCAAGTCAATTGAACACATGTTTATTGAATAATTACTGTGTCAGACCCTGTGCTAGAAACTAGAAACCTAGGAAAAAGATTCTGTTTAGAAAGCCTGGGCTTTATATGATCCAATTCAAGAAGATTTTCATTAATATTTATTTTAACTATGACTCCTGAATGTGATAAGCTCCTTAGGCTGTTCTCTCAAGCCCTTGGACCTGGGGTTTCCTCTCCTCAGAGAGAATATGAGAGACATAAAAATTAATTACTGAGGGGGAGGGATAAATTAGGGGTTTGGAATTAACATGTACACACTACTATTATAAAGTAAATAGCAAATAAGAGCCTACTCTATAGCACAGGTTACTATATTGAATATCTTATAATAATCTATAACGGAAAAGAATCTGAGAAAGAATATATACATACATATACCTATAACTGAATCACTTTGCTGTACATCTGAAACTAATACAACAATGCAAGTCAACTATACTTCAATAGAAAAAATAATAATAATTACAGAATACTCTTACACCTGAATATGAATGTAAAAATGTTAAATAGACTATTAGCAAATTGAAAATGAAAGAAGGAAGAAAAAAGTGGTCTCACACTGAGAAATATTTTTTAAAGAGGTTCAAACTTCCAGTTATAAGCCAAATAAGACATGGGGATGTAATAGACAGCATAAGGAACATAGTCAATAACATCGTGATAATTTCGTGTGGTGACAGATGGTTACCAGACATCGTGGCGATCGTTTCATAACGTATGTAAATGTCAAATCACTATGTTGTACACCTGAATCCAATGTAATATTGTATGTCAACTGTACTTCAATAAAAAAGAAAAAAGAGGGGGAAAAAGAAATGAATTACTGTGCAGCTTAAAAGTAGCAACATTCAAAATGCCAGCAAGTTGAGAATTTCCTGCCAGTTCCTGGTGGTTAGGACTCAGGACTTCCACTGCTGATGGCGTGGGTTCAATCCCTGGTCAGAGAACTAAGTTCCCACAAGCCATGTGGCGCAGCCAGGATTCTAGGAGGCCAGGAATGATTTCCTAGAGACAGTGATACTTTAGATGAGTTTTGATTGATGCAAAGGAGTTTGCCAGTCAGACTGTGATTGGTAAGCCTCTACAAGGAAAGGGAATAGCAACCACTAAAGAGATGACTCAGAGGAGGCTGAAAGGAGAACTTTATCCAAGCTCTCTCGAAGGAGGGATCCCCAGGCGCTCTAGAGCAGTTTCTCAACCTCAGCACTATTGATACTTTGGACTGGATAATTCTGCAGTGCATTGCAGGAATATTTAGCAGTATCCCTGGCCTCTAAACATTGGATGCCAACAGAACTGGCCCCCAGGTGGTAACAATCCCAAGTGTAATGTCTCCAGTCATTAATTCTGCTGTGACACAGGGACGGAAATTTGGGCAAAGGGGCTATAGCGGGAAAGCAGAATGGATATCCCTTTTACCCTGTGGCTATTACATTGGTGGCTTCCCAAGTGGCTCACAGCCTGGCTGAGGTTCAGTGCAACTGCTCTGGGTGTTTTCACAGGGCAGGGAAATTGAGTCATAAATATCAAGAACAGACACAGAAGCCCAGGGGTCCAAGGTATCTGGAAGACAGCTTCCTCTCTGCCCCAGACATGGCATCCATCACACAGGGAAGCGCGAACGACATCATTTCAGACAGTGATTCAGGGGAGCCGCCGGGAGTTCTCACGTGGAGCCAGGCCTGAGGTCAGAGGTGCAGCATGAGGCATGAGTGTTTCCAGCATGTCTTTGCTGTCTGAGAGGCGTTGGTCACCGTGCCGGTCAGCTGCACAGCCTTCGGAGAGGGCGTGGAAAGAGAGATCGCGGCATCACTTCAGGGGTCACCTCTGTCTCTGGTGGGTTAACTAAGGGTCCTTTCCCGTCCCCTTCAGGGCACAGCTCCCAGCCATGCATGGGAAAACAATCATGGCTCAAGAAAAGAAGGGAGTGGCTCCACTCTGGCAGTCAGGACTGAGTATACAAGTCTCAGGATGAGCCAACTCATGCCCTGGGGACAGAATCAAGTTTCAGGAGCCTAGGGATTCCAAGCCAAGTTATCTGAGGGATCCAGCCAGTTCTCTGAGGACTCGTCTCTTATCTCAATCCTTCATGTCCAAAGCTCTCCCCACTGCAAAGGCGACTAACCCTTCCACAGTGAACCAAGTCCCCCACCTCTGCCCACACTGCTCCCTCCAACCACATGCATTTCCTCCTGCCCCACAAACACCACAAACACAGCAGAGCTTCAAGGCTCCATCCAGACACCCAGCCCCTCTTGCCCCTCCCCTTAGAGAAAACTGTCCCCTTCAACCAATCCCTGCAAGATGTCTGTCAGCCCACCAGCCCAGTTTGTTGTCCCTCTCCTAGGCAGACCTCAAGCCCTGGAAGGCCAAGACCAGTCTTCCTCCTCCTTCTGATCCAAGCACAAGCTTGGTGCCCATACAGAACGGGTGTCCACATGTCTGCTGAATGGGTACTGTCACTCTGTGCTCACTTAGGGTATAAATGGCTAACAGTGCTCAAGTTCTTACCCCAGATGACAGAAGCATCTTCACGCAACCTTGAGCACCTTCACACAGAGGAGGTGCTGGGGTATATGGGAAATGTGAGGTTCTCTGGACTAGCCCTGAGGGATCTCTGGCCACAATTTCCTATTTCCCACCCTGTTACAGGGCATGTGCAGGCTGCCTCCTGCAACAGTAAGGACCTAGACGTGTGCTAATAGCCTTGGGAGGAAAAATGCAGGGTTTATTTTCCCAGATACTTGGAACGTTTTGGAGACTAAGTTAGCAAAGTGGTAAATGTTGAAAGCTCTTTCCAGAAGCCTATGGAAACTCAGGCAAATATATAAACAACAAGGTCCTTCTGTATAGCACAGGGAATTGTACTCACCATCCTGGGATAAACCATAATGGAAAGGAATGTGGGAAAAAAATGTATATATATACACATGTATAAACTTTGCTGTATAGCAGAAATTACCACAACAGTGTAACTCAACTATATTTCAATAAAATAATTTTTTAACAGAAAGGAAATACTTGAGTACCATTCCAAAAGGGGATTCAGTGCAAATCAGAAAAGGTTTCACACATGAGGCTTTTCGGCCATCTGCTAAAAGATGGTTGTGGTGGCTGTGCAGCCCTGCAGTGCCTGCGTTCCCAGAGAGCCCTGGAGGTGCGCTGTGTGAAGCACAGTCCGCACACTGTGGGTGCTGCTGGGCGAGCTTCACGGTCAGGAAGCCAAAGTCAAGGCCTCAGGGACTGAACCTCCCCTGCAGCCAGCAGGCCCATGAGGCCACGCCCACTGAGGTGGGACCACGCCCACTGAACTGGCACCACGCCCACTGAGCTGGGATCACGGAGAGAACAGTCAGGACAGTCTCTTAACCCTGACTAAGGATCAGGCCACTTCATAGAAGATTCTGCATTGTTCTATTTGGATTATGTAACTTTGAGAGAGTAAGAAAAAAGGAAATGCGGGAGTCACCCAACATGTTCAGAATTTTCTCACTGAACATTTTATAAATGTTTCTCTTTAGGAAAACAGTAGCAGAGAATTCCTGGTTCCGGAAAAATGGTGAAAGCTAACAGATGACCCTTCCGCCACAAATACATAGATGATACATTAAATAAAAATGCAAAAATGCATTTTTTAGGAATTAACTCAGCTATGCCTGAATTAATAGACTAATTAATAGATGATTTTAGAATGATTCCAATTTGCAGAAAAATTGAACAGAAAGTAGTTTCCATAGTATCTCCCACACTGCATGCAGACACACAAATTTTATCATGCATCAGCATGGTACATAAATATGCAGTTTTTAAATTTTCATTGGGCAAAAATTTGATTTATAATGTTGGGTTAGTTTCAGGTACACAGCAAACTGAATCAGTTACACATATACATATATCTGTCCTTCTTCAGATTCTTTTCCCTTATAGGTTATTATAGGATACTGAGTAGAGTTGCCTATGCTATACAGTAGGTCCTTATTAGTTATCTATTTTATATATAGTAGTGTGTATATCGGAGAAGGCAATGGCACCCCACTCCAGTACTCTTGCCTGGAAAATCCCATGGATGGAGGAGCCTGGTAGGCTGCAGTCCGTGGGGTCACGAAGAGTCGGACAGGACTGAGCGACTTCACTTTCACTTTTCACTTTCATGCATTGGAGAAGGAAATGGCAACCCACTCCAGTGTTCTTGCCTGGAGAGTCCCAGGGACAGAAAAACCTGGTAGGCTGCCGTCTATGGGGTCACACAGAGTCGGACACGACTGAAGCAACTCAGCAGCAGCAGCAACAGCAGTGTGTATATGTTAATCCCAATCTCCTAATTTAATAAATTATTTTTTACTTTTCCCATAAGTCAGATGAAATAGTCATTAGAAACCCAAGTCCCAAATAACACTTGGGAGGAAATAAACCAGTGATAGACAAGTAACCAGCCCAGAGGAACAGGAGCAGAGGAGCTGGGTCCTGATCTAACACTGATAAAAGCACCCACCAGCAGGAACTTCCCTGGTAGTCCAGCAGTTAGGACCCTGAGCTGCCACTAAAGGGAGCACAGGTTCGATCCCTGGTTGGGGAACTAAGATCCTGCGTGCCCCAAGGTAAGGCGAAATAAATTAATAAATAAAAGACAACTGTTTTCCTTATTTCCTTTTAAAAATCCACCAGTAAATGGAAGTAGGTGGTTGACACCCATTTCTTTTCCAGTCACCACACCCACATAATGAGGCTACTTCTTTTTTAGTGGCCACGTGGAAGTAGAAATCAATGTGGTTGAGCAAGGGACAGTGGACTGAGACAGATCATCTGTAAATTTCCCAGGCTGGTCTGGCAGTCATTCTGCAAACTGCCTATCTCTTCCTGCCACAGAATGCAGCTTTAATGAGCATTATTTCTATTATCTGTTTCCAAAAGCAAAATAGATAGCCACATACAAAGTGGACTTGGAGGACTTCCCACCCTACAATGTCTCCACCACTAGCCAATGGCAGCCCAAAGTTGGACCAACAAAGACTCACTATTTGGAGTTAACCATTCAAAAGACAAATGGAGACTAGGGGCCGAGGAGGGGGAGGTCGGAGCACCTCCTGGATATAGAGGAACAGGAATGGGTGGTGACGGACAGTGGGGACACCAAGACCAGGTCTGCGGGCTTTGCCCCTTGGCCAAGGCCTGAAGCAGAGACGCGCTTGAGAAACTCCTGTGGCCAGGAGCCAGGGAGAGGCGTGTGGAGTCAGGGCCCAGAGTAAATCAATGCAGAGAAAATTAAGAGGATCAATAAAAGAGTTTAATGAAACATAAACAGGTTCAGGGAAGGCTTAAAAAAATTCACAGTCAATCCATAGCAGATTGTTAAGGAGCAGCTCTGACTCTTGGAGGTTGATGTTCTGGAAAAACAGCCACACCCTCTTCACAGCCACCTGGGAGCCCTGCCAGAGGAGGGATGGGGACTCTCTTGACAAATTGTGAGTTCAGAATAGGGAAGGAAAGGCTGTCCTCCAAATATAGCCAGGCCCACCTCACTTGGCGTGGCAAGAGGACACAGATGTGGGAGGAGCAGAGCAGATGCCAGTTCCCAAGCACATGTGCTTTGCACCCAGTCCACAGCCTGTGAGGCAGAGGGACAGATGTGCAGCCCCTCACCCTGCCAACAGTTCCCCTGGTCCCAGCTCAGCATCCCCTCCCAGTAGGATGCAGGAACATGGGGTCACAACAATTCTGTGACGCAGGAGTGCCAATCAGGCCCTCTTTCAGCCCCTATACCTCATCATCTGATGCAGTCGCCCATGTTGATACAGCATAGACCACAAACAGGTCTATGCTAAACCTACACAAACTCCTCAAACTACCAACCTCTTGCCTACCCTGCCCCCAATATCCTCAGGTGCTTGAGAAATTAATATGGAGGTAGTCTTATTCAAGGAGAAGGTGATGGCACCCCACTCCAGTACTCTTGCCTGGAAAATCCCATGGATGGAGGAGCCTGGTGGGCTGCAGTCTATGGGGTCGCTAAGAGTCGGACACGACTGAGCGACTTCACTTTCACTTTTCACTTTCATGCACTGGAGAAGGAAATGGCAACCCACTCCAGTGTTCTTGCCTGGAGAATCCCAGGGACAAGGGAGCCTAGTGGGCTGCCGTCTATGGGGTCGCACAGAGTTGGACACGACTGAAGCGACTTAGCAGCAGTCTTGTTCAGGCTTCAGAAGTAGGGGAGCAGGTCTCTGACTGACTTCTGACCTTGCCTGGACCCTGCCTGCACTACATCCCTGCTTGCAAGCACACCAATTATTATCAGCAAGCCAAGTGGCAGTTTAGAAAAGAAAAGGAGTGGGTCTTAGAATTCCTTGAACCCCTGGGAGCCTGGCCAGCCCCCTCCAGTCTAAGGAAATCATATGACTCACAAGGTGAAACAAATAGCATTGTAAAAGTTAAAGAGAAACCAGAGTGGCATTTTGCATGCAAACTGATGATGATATGTTTGCATCCTGGGATTATAAGCAGGAGCCCCCAAAACTGCAATTTGAAGCCTCATCCATGGGGTAGATCCACCATCAGGGACCCTTTCCCAATAGGGACTCCAGATGGCTGTCATTCAGGACTTCCCAAAGCTGTTCAAGTCAGGATATAGGTTTTTACCCAAATTGATTTTATATATATATATATATAATATATAAATTATATAAAATATATTATAATATGTTGTAACATATAATAATTAGTATATAATTATAATATACTAATATAATTGTATTATGTTATATATATTATATAAAATTTATATATTTTTAATATATGAATATTTTATACATATATATATATATAAGTGGTTTATTTTGTTAATGAAACTTTTAAACCGAAAATGAAAGTAAAACTTTTGGCAAAACACCAGGATTCCAGGACTCTGCTCAGAGGGGAGAAACTATCTGCCTGCTGGCCTGCCTGGCTCTAACTTTCCCACCAGCCTCACTTTTCTCACAGGCGGAAGGAAAGGCTGTCAACAGCTGCCTGCCCAGCCAAAGCCCTTCCAGCTCATGTTCCACCCTCCTTAGGGCAGCCTCAGTGCAACCAGGCTAGAAGGAAAAGTTTTGTCTCTTTGCCAAGGAGAAAACCCTAGGATCAAGGCCACAGCATTAGGCTGTAAATATGGAGCCAAAAGAGGAAAGCACTGAATACAACCTGGCATGTTCTCCTGTTGTAAACTGTGCAGCTCACTCTTCTCCAGACGCTTCCAGCTTCCAAGGAACTGAGAGCTGAGTCTGCCTAGACAGAATTCTCTGGAGTTGGCTGGGTACAAAGTGAAGTCCCCACCTCCAAACACTGGAGGTTCGTTCCCCATAACCTTGATTTCTGCCCACTGGTCTCCCTCAATACCACCCAATCCAACCAAGGAGCTTGGCCAGGTGGGCAGGCCCAGAGGGTCTTACATCAGAAGGCAAGAAGGCAGACAGAGGACATCTGTTTCTATTTAGAGGCAGTGGGACCCAGCCTGGATCTCCCAGTTCCCAGAACTAGTGTCCCAACTGAGTAGGGTCAACCAGATCAGGGGACAGCAAGACCCCTGTCCACACCACTACACTGGCCTTGACTTTCACATTAGCATCCTCTTACCAGCCAACCCTGGAGATGTAGCATTCCTCCAAACAAGCTCTCCCTTACCCAGATCAATATATTTGTGGCCTCATTTGTCTCCTGTTCTTTAAGAAGAAACTCAGACTGAGATAGGCTGGGACATGGGATCCTTTGCTGCGGTGCTTGCACCTGGAAAAACATTTCCTCAAGCAACAAAATAGAAATAAACTATAAGGGACTAAAATTATTGTGTGCATTCACAGGTGGAGCAAAATTATGGGCAAGGAGATACAAAAGACCAAAAACGCAACTGCTACTTCTGAAGAGTCAGGAACAAAAGCAAGGGGTCAGGAGCAAAAGCAGGGTACTTCACGGCCCCCTCCACACAGCACCACCAAAGGGGTAGGCAAACCACCTAAGCCACCTCTCCAGCTGGACCCCTGGACTCAGCTTTTACCCTCATCCCTGTATAAGGAGCCAGCTCATCCATCACTCAGGGAGAGATCATTCAAAGGAACCTATTACATATCTGTTTTAATTCCTTCATGCAGCCAGATTAGCCCAAATAAAGCTTTGCTTGAATTTTTTGTCTGGCCTTTGATCGATTTCTACAGATTGAAGAAGGCCAACAACACTGGTCAGTATCAAGATCTTAAAATATTCCAAGCCTGAGAATAATAACTTTGATGACTCTGCTTGCAGCGCCCTTTTCTTCTCTCTTGGTGACTCCCTAGTATCTGCCTCTGAACCACTTTCCCACCCAGGCCACAGCCCTGGTCTCACAATGGCCAGGCTTTCCAATTATAGCCAACAGGGCACAAAAACACTAGCCAGATTTTTAGGGATTCCTGACAAGACAAATAAAGCGGGTTTGTATTGAGCAGTCTCCAAACAGCGATGCAGAAACCACCTCCTGCTTCACTTGGAATGATGGGTGAAGACTTTGAGAGAAGAAGAGAGAACAACAGAAAGAAGCTGTGGGGCTTCCCTGGTAGTCCAGTGGTTAAGCCTTCAAGCTTCCACTGCAGGGGCTGTGGGTTCAGTCCCTGGTTGGGGAACCAAGATCTCACATGCTGCTTGGAGCCCAGCACTGCCAGTGTGCAACCTGCCCATCCCTGACTAAAAGCCAAGCCCCATCCTCCCCACTTCCAAACCTCTCTGACACTTGGTGATGCTTCTGCTCAATCCCAGATGTCCTTCCCTTCTCCCCTGTGGTGGCTAGGTGACCCAGGGAGAAGATCCCATGACAGAGAAGAAAGGATACATGCCCAGAAGGAGAATGATGAG
This sequence comes from Ovis canadensis, assembly GCF_042477335.2. Lineage (NCBI taxonomy): Eukaryota > Metazoa > Chordata > Mammalia > Artiodactyla > Bovidae > Ovis > Ovis canadensis. Next base: position 192,412,817 of record NC_091246.1, on the reverse strand, counting down.
GGCTGGGAGTGACGGTGGTCCAGTTTTTCTGACTTGCTTTCCCAAAACTTGAGAGCATGGTTTTCTCTGACTCCTTGTGACAATGAGTTGGAACACAAGCGACAAGACACCACATCACTCAGGATGAGAGCATCATCCTGTGGAGCTTCTGCAGCTGAAAGCAGGCTTCCCATCAGGCCCATGTACCCATGGTTAGGATGCTCCAGCAGGTAACACACTGACAGCACCTCAGAGTCCTCATTTGTAAACTGGAGTGGACAGCAGGACCTAGTTTGGAGAGTTGATGCAAGGTCTAAATTAAAAGGATGTGGACGTGAAAGTCACTCAGTCATGTCCGACTCTTTGAGACCCCATGGACTGCAGCACCCCAGGCTTCACTGTCCACCACCAACTCCTGGAGTTTGCTCAAACTTATGTCCATCAAGTTGGTGATGCCGTCCAACCATCTCATCCTCTGTCATCACCTTCTCTTCCTGCCTTCAATCTTTCCCAGCATCAGGGTCTTTTCCAAAGAGTCAGTTCTTCTTCAGGTGGCCAAAGTATTGTAGTCCATGGAATTCTCCAGGCCAGAATACTGGAATACTGGCCCTTCCCTTCTCCAGGAGATCTTCCCAGCCCAGGTATTCAACCCAGGCCTCTGGCATTGCAGGCAGATTCTTTACCAGCTGAGCCACAAGGGAAGCCTAAGAATACAGGCGTGGGTAGCCTATCCCTCCTCCAGCCGATCTTCCCATCCCAGGAATCAAACCAAGGTCTCCTGCATTGCAGGCTGATTCTTTACCAACTGAGCATTCAGGAAAGCCCTCTAAATGAAGAGGTATACATACAAAACTTAGCATAGAAATGGGCATTTACTAAGTGATCAATATGTGATGTCCAGTATCCACTTGATGAGGGAGAGACGAAGAGCTCTGTCCATCTCCTCATCCTTGACAGGTCTGCACAGTGCCTGCATCATCCAGCAGGGCTATAGGCCCGGGTCTGGCACCTGGAGAGGCTGTGGTGCCAAAGGGCTCTCATCCCTTTGGCTCATAACGTATGCGTGTGTCCTCAGTCGCTTCAGTCATGTCCAACTCTGCAACCCCATGGACTGTAGCCCACCAGGCTCCTCTGTCCATGGGATTCTCCAGGCAAGAATACTGGAGTGGGTTGCCATTTCCTTCTCCAGTCATAGTGCAGGCATCTGCAAAAAAAAAAAAAAAAGAGGAAAGAAAGAAAGAAAAGAAAAGGCTTGCTTTATAGGACAACTCTGCCCTTTCTGGCCCCTTCTTTTGCCCCAAGGAAATTCCTGGTCTTTGAAAGCCAGGCTTTGTGCCATCCTCCAATTTATTTCCTACGGCTTCGTCCACTTCTGGAGACCAGACTCCCCAAACAGCTCAAGATTTCAAGATTTCCATTTTCTTTATTGCTTTGCTTCTTCCTTCTCTGTTTTTCATATCCTGTGCCTCTTTTTGTGTCTAGCTAAAGACTCCTGTCTCATTAACCTTGCTGGCCTTCACCTCCTCCACAGAGCACCTGGGTGTCAGAACGTTATAACCTAGGTGTCACTCAAACCTACATCAGGTGTCACTCCAACAGCAAGGAGCAGAATCAGAAGCAGCAGGACCAGAGCTGCAATCAAGAGCATATACAGGTAGGGGTAGGCAAGGTGAGAACTGAAACCGAATCTGGCCTCTGTACCCCAGCATGGAATTCAACCTCAGAGACAGAGTTTTGAGTGATGCAGGAAAGAACAGCTTTATTGCTTTGCCAGGCAAAGGGGGCCTCAGTGGGCTAAGGCCTTCAAGACTGTGTGTCCCCACCTGGATCAGGTGGTGAGGAGTTTTATAGCAATGGTTCAAAGAGAAGGGTGTAATCAACTCATAGACAGTTGGTAGTGAGGTAATCAGGAGTCAGCATCATCAACCTTCTGATTCCAACTGATCTGGGTCTACTTGCTTGTGGGCAAGGAACAGTTAACCTCTCCCACCTGGTGGGGGCTTCAGTTCCTGCAAAACAGCTCAAAGGTACTGTTGTGGGTGTCCCACACACACATGTAGATAGATTCATGGGGGAGTTCAGAGAGAGAGCTGTGCTTTCGTGTGTAGTTTGAATCACTTATGTGGGGCATTTCATCTGGGTTTCCTTTGGCCACTCTCTGTTGAGGGAGAACCAGAATGCTGCCCCAAGGCTGCACTGATGTTTCTTGGCTGCTTCTCCTTGTCTCTGCACCCCTCTCTTCCCTAATCAGCAACTGTTTGAACCCGCCCTTCGGAACTCAGGGACAATCATGGAGGCTGAACAAAGCCTGTTTCCTGTAATCAAGAAATGGGGGACACAGAAAGGCTTTTGTGCCCAGGAGCCCCACAGGGTCTTGCCTGGTTTCAGGCCCAGCCATGCCAAGGTTGAGGGGGCAGCTGCCACTCTGGATGTCAACCAGTTTTACCACCCTCTGACGTTTGTCTAGACCCAGCTCAATCCAGGAGCATCCCCGTCCTCAGGGGGAACAAGCTTCCCTGATACAGGAGGACAGTGCCACTGTGGACAGCATCATCAGATCAGCATCTGTGCCCCATCACTTCTATTTAGCCAGGAGGTCCTCCCATCCCAGCCCCAACAGTCCATCTTTATAAAGACATCTCTTGGGCCACAGGTCACAAAGAGACCCATCCAGATACTGTCCCCCCACCCGACACTCAGGAGAAGGAAACCTGGTTCATGCCCAGAAGTCATGATTTTTCCAACCTCTGCAAGGCCATGGAGACTTCACTCAGGAGAGAGGGAGGGAGGCCGAGAAAGAAGGGCTAGGAAGCAAGTATAAACATTCCACAGGAGGCATGTGCACTTCCCACCAGCCCTACAGTCAGACAGGAACAAAGCTGGCTGGCCCTCCAGAAGATGGTTAGGGGATGCTGGGCCTGAGAGTGAGGGTGAGGCAAGAGAGAGATGGGCCCCCAGACTGAACAGCTGGAGAATGTCCCCTTGGACAAATACTCCAAGATGAAAAAGAGAAGGAGCTGAGCCCTGCCCAGATAGGAGACCACATATGTCTTATTCTCGACATCAGGGAGACCTTTCCAACTATACAAACACAGATAAGGTTCCTTGGAGGTAAAAAAGGGAAGGGTGCTACCCTATAGTAGGTGATGCCAACTTACCCGTAGGCCTCTTTCACACACAATGGGAGGACCCTGAGATAAATCGAATACAGACTCAGAATCAGGCAGAACGGGAATACTGGCCAAAGGAAACCCAGGTGAAATGCCCCGCATAAGTGATTCAAACTGCACACGAAAGCACAGCTCTCTCTCTGAACTCGCGCACGAATCTATCCACATGTATTCTTTTTTTCTCTCCTAATAAACACTTCCTTGTTTTGCTACTTTCCTTTTTTTCGTAGAAATTCATTTTCTGCAGTCATGCGACCAGGGCCTTGTCACTGACCCTTGGCCATCATGGCCTAGTGACTAAGATTCAGCACCCTCCCTGTCACAGCCCAACCTCAGTCTCTGGTTGGGAACCAAATTCCTGCTTCAGGCTGCTGCAGGTCGAGGTCACCTGAGATCAAGGATAGCAAGCAGCAGGGGACACAAGGTCAGAAGATGAAGCTGTGGCGAGCAGAACCACAGAAGACCCTGGAAAGGCCGAGCAAAGACGCCTCCAAGGCTGAGACTTTGCAAAGTGCGGACAAGAGCCTCATGGACTGAACTGGGGGCAGGGAAAGGCAGCTTCCCTAATGCCAGTTTGGTACCCATGGGAACCAGACAACTGTCTGACATTCATTTTGCTGTTTTGCTCAGTATTGTTTGTTTGTTGGCTTGCTTTCATTCTGTGTCCTTTCCTGGTTTTGGCTTCCTCATTGACATCATGTTCTACTAAGGATTATGTGCTTCAAAAGCTTAGGGAAAGGCCGTGGAACTCGGGCTGGATCTGGACATCCAAGCATCTCTGAGAGCCCTTTCTGCCGGTGGAATCTTTTGTGTCCAGTGCCATCTTCTGGCCATACCTGAGAATTGCCCCTGACCGAACTAAAGGGCCTGCTGCTGCTGCTGCTGCTGCTGCTAAGTCGCTTCAGTTGTGTCCGACTCTGTGCAACCCCAGAGACGGCAGCCCACCAGGCTCCCCCGTCCCTGGGACTCTCCAGGCTAGAATACTAGAGTGGGTTGCCATTTCCTTCTCCAATGCATGAAAGTGAAAAGTGAAAGGGAAGTCACTCAGTCGTGTGCGACTCTTAGCAGCCTCATGGACTGCAGCCTACCAGGCTCCTCCGTCCATGGAATTTTCCAGGCAAGAGTACTGGAGCGGGGTGCCATTGCCTTCTCCGACTAAAGGGCCTACTTGCCTGCAATGCTGATAAAAAGCCTTTCTCTCGACTTCTAGTTCAGGGAAAAGGCCAGTCTAACTTAACAAAGTCTGAGCTAGAGATTATTTCTAAGTGAAACAACGTTTTAAAAATTTCAGTAGCTTGTAGGAACTGTTGCTGGGCCAGGAGGTAAAGCCAGGATTTGGTCCATTCTTCTAGTAAACTCTGAAACAGTTCTTAAAGATTCAGCATGTAGCTCACCCTCATTTTAGCCAATACCTGCATAAAATCAGTTTTACATGTGAAAATAACTCTCTGGGTTTTGCACCTAAGCTCAATGATCCACCTCTCCAAGCTAGTCCCCAAGACCCCTCAACACCCAGCACTTAATGCCTTAGGCTGTCGGAGCAAAAATCATATCTCCCCAAGGCCATGCACTCCTTGGAGAGCTAGTCTTGCTGTGGCGGCAAGCATGTCCAAGTGCCATCTCTGCATTTAGTGGCCAGATGGGGTTTCTCCTGCAAACATTGCCCCCACAAGAATCACGAACTTGGACAGCCAGACCTAGCAATGCCACTTCTAGGGATATATCCTCCAGAGAAATACACAAGAGTGGAATAGTATTTGTATAAAGTTATCATAATGGTGTTGTTTTAAATAGCAAAACATTAGCAATAATCTGGGCTTCCAGATTGGAAAAGTTCAGTTGGTAAAGAATCTGCCTTCAATGAAGGAGACTCTGGTTTGATTCCTGGGTCGGGAAGATCCACTGAAGAAAGGATAGGCTACCCACTCTGGTATTCTTGGGCTTCCCTTGTGGCTCAGCTGGTAAAGAATCTGCCTGCCATGCGGAAGACCTGGGTTTGATCCCTGGGTAGGGAAGATCCCCCGGAGAAGGGAAAGGCTACCCACTCCAGTATTCTGGCCTAGAGAATTCCATGGACTCTATTGTACGTGGGGTCACAAAGAGTCGTACACAATTGACTGACTTTTACTTTCATCAATAATCTACATGCCTTTCACCAAGAGAATATAAAATAAATTGTGGATTGCAACATAACACATATATGCATGCTCAGTCATGCCAACTCTTTGAGACCTTATGGACTGTGGCTTATTAGGCTCCTCTCTCCATGGGATTCTCCAGGCAAGAATACTGAAGTGAGTTGCTTTGCCCTCTTCCTGACCCAGAGATAGAACCAGCATCTCCTGTGTCTCCTGCATTGGCAGGCAGATTCTTTACCCACTGAGTCACTTGGGAAGCGCAACATATATATGCATATTCTTATATAATATATATTCTTTTTAATAAAAGACATAAAAAGAACAAAATGAAAAGATCTCAAGATATATTTTATATGAAAACAGAATACATAGTGTGCCAGCACACACGAGTATGTGTGGATGGATGGAGAGATAGATAGCTAGATAATATATGTAATCTAATATTTCTAGAAAAGTATAAGTAAAACCAAAAATATTGGAGCCTTTAGGGAAGGGAACTGAGTGGATGCAGACAGGAATAAAGGAAGACTTCTTTAATTTTAAAGCAACTTATTTTAAATAAGTATATTTACTTCTTCAAAAGTAAAAAAAGAAAAAGAATGACCCCTGTCACATAGGAGCCGACCAGGAGCTAGACGCTACCCACTCCAGTATTCTTGGGCTTCCCTTGTAGCTCCGCTGGTAAAGAATCCGCCTGCAATGCAGGAGACCTGGGTTCGATCCCTAGGTTGAGAAGATCCCATGGAGAAGGGAAAGGCTACCCACTCCAGTATTCTGGCCTGGAGAATTCCATGGATTCTATAGTCCACGGGGTCTCAAGGAGTCGGACACACTAAGCGAATTTCACAAGCGCTGGAAGGAAAGCATTCCATGGTGGACCATAAGCAGAAAATGAACGACACGTTTTTTGATAGACTATACATTTTATGCTGTTCTCTGTAGCTTCTTCTTTTGTTATTCCAGGGCTTTCCATAAAGTACTGCTTGAACTCTCCCAGCTTGTTTCAATTATGCTGCAGGATTTAGCTTGCAGTACCAAAAATGCTAAGATACAGGTTCTGCCTTCAAAGAGTGCCTGGTTTCTTGAGGTTAAGAAATGCTTATAATATGTTACAGGTAATAAATTTGGATTATCTATTACTGTGAAACAAATTATCACAAATATAGCGTCTTAAAACAACACTTTATGGGAATTCCTTGGTGGTGCATTGGTTAGGACTCTGGGTTTTCACTGTCAGAGCCCAGGTTCGATCCCTGTTTGAGGAACTAAGATCCCACAGCGCACCTGTCCTGCCCAACAAAACAAAACCACAGCACCAAACACTTGTTTATCACTGTTCCCTTATGTTTCGTGGGTTGAGTGGATCTGCTGAGGGATTTTTATTGTGGATCTTTCACGTAGTTGCAGCCTAAACTTATGGCGACTGGAGTTGGAGTCCTCTGAAGGCTCAACTGGGCTGGACATTGAAGATGGCGCTTCACTCACACATTGGGCTCCCAGCTGGGTGCTGACCCAAGGCCCTGTAAGCCCCCCACTGGGGCATTTTGCTTCCTCACAGCATGGCCATCAGGATGGTAAATGGCTTCTCCCAGAAGCCATGAGGCTTCTTATGACAAAATCTCAGGAATTAGGCAAAGTCTCTTCTGCTGCATTGGTCAAAAGCAAGCCATGGGGCTACCCAGAGTCAAGGGTAGACCGAGCAAGGCATGAGCACTGGCAGGTGTGGTTCATCGGGGGTCACCTCTGGAGAATGGTCCCTCCAGGCTAAGATAAAAACAAGTCCAGGGCGTCATAGAAGCCCAGATCTTGACCCTCATTGAATATCTGTCCCAGAGCTTCTTCCTCAGAGGGATGTTTTCAAGCTTTTGAATAAAAAGTTTGTTGGAGAGATATTATGCAAATTTCAAACCTGGACAAAGGAGGGAACCCATCAGAAGTATTGCAAACCTTGTTTGTCATTTACTGCGTTTGAGCAATACTTGCCAAAAACAAAAAACCACACATCTAAGAGCCGATTTTATTTAGCTGAAAACTGAGGCGCTTCCAGAACATCAAGGCAGAGTCAAAGGAGCCCCATGATGACACATGGGAAGACCTCTGGGTCCTCAAGACTAGCCCTTTTTGTCCCCCCAAGGCACAGGCTCACACACATCCTCTGAAAAAAGAAAGACTGGACCATCTTCCTCCCTGCCCTGATCTCCTGAACCAAGACCACCGTCACTGCTGGGCTGGCTTTACCCAGAAATGGACCCAAAAAATCAGCAAGGAAGGTATTCAAAATCTTTAAAATGCTGATGAAATTCATCCTCCATATCCATTCAGACACATATGATATAAAGAGACTAGAGGAACTTCCCTAGTCCAGCGGCTAAGACTCCAAGCTCCCAATGCACGGGGCCCGGGTTTGATCCCTAGTCAGGCAACCAGATCCCACATGCCACAACCAAAATATCCTGCATGCCACAAGTAAGATCCAACGCAGCCAAGTAAATAAATATTTTTAGTAAGAAAGAAAATAGAATGCAAATAGAATATCTTACAAAATAATAAAAATAGCATCTTTTGAACAAGATTTACTGATACCTTAAATCACAATAGATTATTAACTGAAAAGCGTAAAGATACACTAACCCAACAGTGTACTCCAATAAAATATTTTTTAAAAAGAAAAGATACAAATCTATCCACAGTATTTATCAACACAGAGGAAAAAAAGATAAGTGGAAAATACACTGAAAATACACAGTGGAAAATACAGTGGATATAAAATACACTGAAAATACAGTGGAAAATACACAATGGTAATAAACAAAATAATACAGTGGTAATTCTCTACAGTGGTAAGATTAGAGAAGAATATTATTCTTTATCCATTCCTCTATTTTATACAATAATCTTATATAGACCTTCTATATTCAGAAAAAAATTCCATATGTGCATATGTATCTACTTTGATCTCTCAAAATCCACTTTCCCAATTCCCACTGAGAATTTCCCTGTTGCCTCTTGTTTGAGTTGACAGCTGGACCAAGGAACAGTACGTGGGAGATTCTGATGGTTTTTCTAGGCTGAGAGCAGTCTCGTCTTTGGATTCTGCTCTGGTCCTTGTTATTAGTACAAAGGAGCTGGTTAAAATGTCAAGCCACATATGACCATGTGGCAGGGCAGGAGGGCAGCTGGGACAAGGGGTTGGCATGATGAGGAGGGCTGTTTGGGCAGTAGCTTGAATAAAAGACATTCAAAGGCTAAGAACAAAGCCAAAAGCAGAGCAGAAGCAAAAGCAAAAACATCCTCCTCCAGAACTCTCTTGGCCTATCCACTCTACACTCTCCCTCTCAAAGGCACACTGCTAACTTTCTGCATCTCCCAATGGGCATCTTTTATTCTCACCATAATTATCGCCATCAGTGTCATAATCACCACCACCATTATCATCATTATCACCACCATCATCACGATCATCATTACCACCATCTTCCCACCTAGAATATTAAGTATTATCTCATTTAATCCCCCTAACAAACTGGTGTACAGGGATCACTAGCTACTTTTTAGAGATGAGAAAACTGAGAATCGGGGAAGTAGAGTGCCTTGTCTTAGGTCAACCAGCATAGTAGTCAAGTCTCTGCCACTTCCCATTGTGTGACCTTGAATGAAGTATTTAATCTCTCTCTGTGCCTCAGTCTCTTCATATGTAAAACAGAGACATTAATAGCACCTATCTATATTTGTTTCCTATTGCTGTTGTGACAAATTACCACAAATTTGCTGGCTTAAAGCAACACACATTATTTGTTTTAGTTTTGAAGGTCAGAAGCCCAAAATGATTCCTATGGGGCTGAGATCAAGGCATCCACAGGGCTGGTTCCTGCTGGAGGTTCCAGCAAAAAATCTGGGCCTCACCTCTTTGACCTTTCTTGCTTCTTCCCTCTTCCTCCATCTTCTCTTCTCCTTAATCTCCTATCTCTGTCCCTCATGATCACATCAAGCCCACTCTGATCATCCAGGATAACTTCTTCACTTCCAGATCCTTCATCACGTCTGCAAAGTCTCTTACCAGGTAAGGGAACATACTCACAGGTTCCAGAAATTATTATGTGAATATCTTGGGTTGGGGGGTATTATTCAGCCTAAGAAGGTTGTAATAAGCATAAATGAAATAAAATAAATAGAAGACTAGAGAACTCCATCTGGTATAATGCTGTATGTGTGTGAAAGCGAAAGTGTTAGTCACTCGCTTGTGTCCAGCTCTTTGCAATTCCATGGACTGTAGCCTGCCAGACTCCTCTGTCCATAGAATTCTCTAGACAAGAATACTGGAGTGAGTTGCCATTCCCTTCTCCAGGGGATCTTCATGACCCAGGAATTGAACGTAGGCCGTCTGGCATTGCAGGTGAATTCTTTACTATCTGAGCTACCAGGGATGGCAAACAGTTTAGCTACTGTTATTCAGTTCAGTTCAGTTCAGTCACTCAATTGTGTCCGAGTCTTTGAGACCACATGAACTGCAGCACACCAGGCCTTCCTGTCTATCACCAGCTCCCAGAATTTACCCAAACTCATGTCCACTGAGTCGGTGATGCCATCTAACCATCTCGTCCTCTGTCATCCCTTTCTCCTTCTGCCTTCAATCTTTCCCAACATCAGGGTCTTTTCAAATGAGTCAGCTGTTCGCATCAGGTGGCCAAAATATTAGAGTTTCAGCTTCAACATCAGTCCTTCCAATGAATACCCAGGACTGATCTCCTTTAGGATGGACAGGTTGGATCTCCTTGCAGTCCAAGGGACTCTCAAGAGCCTTCTCCAACACCACAGTTCAAAAGCATCAATTCTTTTGTGCTCAACTTTATAGTCCAACTCTCACATCCATACATGACCACTGGAAAAACCATAACCTTGATTAGATGGACCTTTGTTGGCAAAGTGATGTCTCTGCTTTTCAATATGCTGTATAGGTTGGTCATAACTTTCCTTCCAAGGAGTAAGCGTCTTAATTTCATGGCTTCAGTCACAATCTGCAGTGATTTTGGAGCCCAAAAAATAAAGTCCAAGCCAGGACTTTTTCCACTGGCTTAAAGCAACACACATTTTTTGTTTTAGTTTTGAAGGTCAGAAGTCCAAAATGATTCCTATGGGGCTGAGATCAAGGCATCCACTGTTTCCCCATCTATTTGCCATGAAGTGATGGGACAAGATGCCGTGATCTTCGTTTTCTGAATGTTGAGCTTTAAGCCAACTTTTTCACTCTCCTCTTTTACTTTTATCAAGAGGCTCTTTAGTTCTTCACTTTCTGCCATAAGGGTGGTGTCATCTGCATATCTGAGGTTACTGATATTTCTCCCAGCAATCTTGATTCCAGCTTGTGCTTCTTCCAGTCCAGCGTTTCTCATGATGTACAATGCATAGAAGTTAAATAAGCAGGGTGACAATATACAGCCTTGACGTACTCCTTTTTCTATTGGGAACCAGTCTGTGGTTCCATGTCCAGTTCTAACTGTTACTTCCTGACCTGCATTCAGGTTTCTCAAGAGGCAGGTCAGGTGGTCTGGTATTCCCATCTCTTTCAGAATTTTCCACAGTTTATTGTGACCCACACAGTCAAAGGCTTTGGCATAGTCAATAAAGCAGAAATAGATGTTTTTCTGGAACGCTCTTGCTTTCTCCATGATCCAGTGGATGTTGGCAATTTGATCTCTGGTTCCTCTGCCTTTTCTTGAACATCTGGAAGTTCACAGTTCACATATTGCTGAAGCCTGGCTTGGAGAATTTTGAGCATTACTTTACTAGCATGTGAGATGAGTGCAATTGTGCAGTAGTTTGAGCATTCATTGGCGTTGCCTTTCTTTGGGATTGGAATGAAAACTGACCTTTTCCAGTCCTGTGACCACTGCTGAGTTTTCCAAATTTGCTGACATATTGAGTGCAGCACTTTCACAGCATCATCTTCCAGGATTTGAAAGAGTTCCACTGGAATTCCATCACCTCCACTAGCTTCATTCATAGTGATACTTCCTAAGGCCCACTTGACTTCACATTCCAGGATGTCTGGCTCTATGTGAGTGATCACACCATCGTGATTAGCTACTGTTATTAATAAGTCACAAACACACACATATAAAATGTCATATAGCTGAGATTTGATTCCATTACAAAGAAAAGCCCAGATGTCATAGGAACTATAAAAGCCCCAAGTAGGGGGAAAATCCCAGTTGGGGAAAAAGTCTCTCCTGGTTCTGCAACAGACCCAGCAGCATCTATCTGGTTTCCTTAATGAGGAAGTGTTTATGATTTACAAGTCTATTGGTTTCTACCTTGATCAAGAAGATAACACAAAATGCCAGACATGATCTCTGAATTATGGAAGGAACTAGGCTCCTAAGCTTTTATCAGGGTCGAGATATTTCCCCAGGCAGAGCTATAAACATAAACAGAATCATAAGTCATGCCCTCAAGCTTTAATAGCAAGTTGGGGAGCTTCTCCCACCATCTGAAGGGCAGATAGGCTCTTAATTTTACCCCATCACTTAGCATTTCTGATGGTTTTGACATTCTTTTTTAAAAAATGAGTGACCGCTTGAAAAAAAGGTTTACTGTTTGGAAGACAGTCCGGTGAAACTGGGGAGAAGGAGGGGAGAACTGGGTTGGATGCCACCAAACCTGGACTCCCATCCATTCTCTGTACCAACATCTGCAAACCAGGATAGGCCCTTCCTTCCCTCCCCCTCCCTCCTCCCTTCCCCCTCCCTCCTCCCATGCCCCTCCCTCCTCCCATGCCCCTCCCCCTTCCTCCTCTCCTCCTCCCCCCTCCCCCCTCCTCTCTCCCCTGGCTGGGCCTCAGTTTTTTCAGCAGTAAAATGAAGGATGAGATGGTTGAATGGCATCACCAACTCAGTGGACATGAATTTGAACACTCCTGGAGCTAGGTGAAGGACAGGGAAGCCTGGAGCGCAACAGCCCCTGAGGTCACAAAGATTCAGACAAGACTTAATGACTGAACAACAGCAACAAAATGAAGGAGCTGAGGCCCCCCAGATTCTGATATCAGATCCTTAGTCTATTCAGTTCTGAAACGCCTTCCTCTTTCCCCTGCCCTCTCTTTTTCTTTAAGAGCACCAACGGTTTCATCTTTTTTTCCTTCCCCCAAAAGAAAACACTTTGAAAACCCTCAATATTTCTAATTTTCACAAGTTCATCTGATTTGAACAGATAGTGGAAGAAACATGGATTTGTGTTCTGGCTCTGTCATTTACCAGCTATGTTCTTATGAGCAAATCACTTAACCTCTCTGATTTCCCAGCCCTAAAACACAGATCATTCCTCCTTTTAGGAATATTGAGAGACTTAAAGAAATGAAAAGGACTTAGAATAGTGCTTCCCACATAGCAAGCACTTAATTAAAACTGACATTTTTAAATTTAAAAGTAGTTCATTAAAATTTATTTCTTAGGCCACAACATGTGGCATCCAGGATCTTACCTCCTCAACCAGGGATCAAACCTGTGCCCCCTGCACTGGGAGCATGAAGTCTCAACCTCTGGACCACCAAGGAAGCTCCTTAACTGTTATCATTATCATTATTCATGAGCATGCTCAGTCACTTCAGTCATGATGACTTTTTGCGACCCCATGGACTCTAGCCCGATGGGCTCCTCTGTCCATGGGATTTTCCCTGCAAGAATACTGGAGTGGGTTGCCATGCCCTCCTCCAGGGGATCTTCCCCAATCAAGAGTAGAACCAGAGTCTCCTATTTCTCCTGCATTGTAGGCAGTTTCTTTACCTACCCAGGAAGCCCCATTATCATTATATACAATGTTGTTATTATTATTCTTTTTTTTGGTGGACCTCCTATATCCTAACTTATGGTGATTTTAATAAAGGCATTTTGAAAATGTCATTTCAGATGACAAAGTTTCCTGTCCTAATTGATGTCCTTCTTCTAGGAAGAAAGGAAAGAAAGAAGAAAAAGAGGAAGCTAAGGAGGGTAGCTTAAGACTAGGGAGGAAGAAAATTCAAATACCCAACATCAAAGGGATTTAATCACGATGGAAGAAAGATACCATTAAGAGCTATAATTTCTGGCTTTCAAGAAATTATATCCATTTGAAAAGGAGCATTGAACTTGTACCTCCTTAGAAAAATAAACCCTTTCTGGAGGGTTAGGAGATAATTTTACATGAAAATTGAGTTTGTTTAAATGTCAGGAAAAGTGATTAGAATATTTGACATTCTCCTGCAAATATGGCAGCAGCTGGCCTGGAAGATTTTCAGTCAACTTTACTGATGGTGAATTTGACTACAAGTGAAATGGGCAGAAAAAAGTTCAGGCCCCTGATGGCATCTAGCTGGCAGCCAATCAGGAAGCAGATGACATCACCCACCTCCAGAGACCTGTCTCAGGCCTCTACACTGCCCTACCCTACCCTAGAGGGCTCCCTCCCCCAAACACAGGACTCTCATATGGCATCTGCCTTCCCCACAGAGAGAGCAACTCTGATCAAACTACTGAGCAAGTATTTGCATTTTATGGGGTTTTATCTAATTACAAAGCTAATACATGTTTATTACAAACAGTTTGATAACATGAGACTAAAAAAGTAATTTTATTTAATCATTGCCCCACTCAAACTCAATCCCATCATCTAAGAAGACTGCAGTAAATATTTCAGGACTAGGAAGATACTTCTTCAGCATTACAAAGAATAGCTATTTCAACCCAACTGTCCATAGCATCCATTACAGTGAAATTCTAAAGCAGCATTTCCCAAAGTGAGTCCCTAGAGCACCAATACATGAAAGGTGCTACCAAAGAAAGGAGGGGTCCCCCAACACCCACTTCTCAGACATGCAATGAAAACTGTCATACCTAAGACCCAGAAGCTGTGCAAAATACAAGCAAACAAACAAACACTTTTAAAAAATTTTATCAAGCATTACCCAAAACATCCTGAGAACCCAGAATCCTATGGAACACACTTTAGGATACATTGCGTTTTCTTAATAATTGATTTAAATTTTATTTATTTACTTACTCATTTTTCTTTGCTGCATTGGGTCTTCATTGCTTTGCGCGGCTTCTGTAGTTGCGGTGAGCAGGGGCTGCTCTTTATATCGATGTGTGGGCTTCTCATCGCAGTGACTTCTCATGCTGCAGGGCACAGGCTCTGGGCACACGGGCTTTTGCAGCTGCAGCATGCAGGCTCAGTAATTGTGGTGCACGGTCTGTTGCTCCACAGCATGTGGAATCATCCCAGACTATAAGTCAAACCTGTGTCCCCTGCATTGGCAAGTGGATTCCTATCCACTGTGCTACCCGGGAAGTCCTATGACAATTTATATATGCTTCTTCTAGATTATTTTTTCTTAGCCAATACTACAACACATGAAAATGGAAATAATTGGAACTTTTAGAATAGCACAGAGGAAAATCACGTTGTTGGCAGATGTTTTAGCTACAAATTAGAAAGAATAAGCTCTAAAATTATTATAATTAGTAACAATTCAACAAAGTTGCTAAAAGTCAAATATTCAAAATAATGGATTTTCTATAGCATGGTAATAACTAAACAAGTCAAAACATTGAATCACAATAATAATTTTTTACTTATGGAGATATGTCTATAATGAAAAAAATTAACATTTTCATTAGAGAGATGAGGCTATGTTTTATGAGTAATGCTTGAGAAAGAATGCTTAAAGAAGCGACTTAGTGTGAATTTAAGGAAGGAGCAAAGAAATTCTGAAGTTGGCCTATCAGTTGAAAAATTGTGTGAGTCTTCCTTCTGGCCTGCGTGGTTTCTTATAAGAAATGCTTTGTCACTTGAATCATTTTGTGTTTATATATAATGCCTTCCATCTTTCCATAGGCTTTCAAGATTTTTTTCTTTGTATTTTTTCTTTGTCTTTAGTTTTTTATTTTGATGTGTCTTGGCATAGATTTCTTTATATTATCCTATTTGGATACACTCGGCTTCTAGAATCAATAAGCTTATGTCTTTTGCCAACGTTGGGAAGTTTTCAACCATTTTTCCAAATCTATTTGGCCCACATTTCATCCTCTCCTTCTAGGACTCTAATGATACAAATGTTAGATCCTTTGTTACTGCCCCACAGGTCCCTGAGACTCTTTTCGTGTCTTTTTTAGCCTATTTTCTCTGTGTTATTCAGATCAGGCAATTTGTATTGTTCTATCTTCAAGTTCATTGATGTTTCCCCCTCTTTTGTATTTGTTCTGCTATTAAGCACATCCAATGACTTTTTTATTTCAGTTCTTGTATTTTTCAATTCTAAAATTTCCACTTGGTTTTTCTTTATATCTTCTATTTCTTTAATGAGACTGTTTTTTCCTTTGTTTCAAACATGTTTGCTACTGCTTATTAAAGCATTTTCATAGTGGTTACTTTAGAATCTAAATTCTTAATCATTTCCATATTGGTATCTGTTGATTGCCTTTTCTCATTCAGATTGAAATATTCTTGGTTCTTGGTTTGAGGAGTGATTTTAATTGTATGTACATTTTGGGTGTTATTCTATAACAATATGGACTCTACTTAACCTTCTTTTTTACAGACAGTCACCCTTTTAGGTGTGGTATGCAGGTCTAAATGGAGCAGAAGTTCTCTACTGGGCCCCATGGACACCATCCCAGCAAAAGCAAAACACAGACTCATACCACTTCATTGTCTCCAGGTTATGATGGAAACATGCCTCCTCCAAATGGGGCCAGAAATCCAGCTCACCACTCAGCCCCACTAGCACCAACAGGAATGGGGGAATTCAGCAGAAACTCAGAGGGAGTTTTTCCCTTGGTATTTGGCTGCAATGGGGTGGGTACTAGCTGCTGGGCTGCCCTTTTCTCAGACCTTTGGTTAGAGTGAGCAGGCTTTCTATGGGTTTTTTTTCTGGTTATGCCTGTTGATAGTTCCAGATTGCTGGCCACACAGACACAGGAACACCTGGACTATCACATACCAAGCGTCCTAAAGACCTTCCTAAAAAGCTGTCAGTAGAAGGAGGCAAAGTGGTATTCCTGTCAGTATTCCTGTAAAACACAGATGCTTTACTGATATTTTCAGTTTTTTTTTCTTTTTTTAAACAGCTATGTTGAGATATTGCTATTTAACTATGTATATATATAGCTATATATATATATAGGTCACATGCCATAGAATTTACCTACTTAAAGTATAAAATTTAATGCTTTTTATTCATAGAATTGTGCATTCCTCATCACAATCAATTTTAAAATACAGTTCACCCTTGTAGGGGAAGGAAAGAGTGGGATGAACAGAGAAAGTAGCATCAACATGTATACATCACCATGTGTAAAATAGATAGCTGGTGAGAAGTTGCTGTATAACACAGGGAGCCCAGCTTTGTGCTCTGTGATGACATGGAGGGGTAGGATGAGGGAAGAGGAGGAAGGCTCAAGAAGGAGGTGATATATGATGTATAATATAATCATGGTTGACTTGCATTGTTGTACAGCAGAAACCAACACCACATTGTAAAGCAATTATTCTCCAACTAAAAAATAAATTTAAAAAGAATACAGCTCACCCTTTATCAACATGGGTTTGAACTGCACAGGTCCACTTATATACAGATTTTTTTCAATAAACATACTGGAAAGATTTTTGGAGATTTGCAAGTTTGAAAAATCCACAAACCATGTCGCCTAGAAATGCCAAAAGAAAAAGAAAGCATTCCATATGTCATGAATGCATGAGATTTACGTAAATACTAGTCTACTGTATCATTTACTATCACAAATATATTATTAAAAGTCAAGATTTATCAAAACTTACACAAACACTTACCAAAAATGACATCGTTTGCAGCCAAGAGAAATGTAAACTAATGTAAAGATGCAGAATTAAATCATAACTGCATAAAATTAACTGAAGCACATACTGTACTGGTATAACATTTTTATAGTCACCCCCTGTGGCTCTGGAGGGTGAGTTCAAGTGTTCTGAGTATCCACTTGAAACTCCATGTGACGCTAATCATCTCCACGTGAGACGTTAATCTCTCAGGTAAATTACATGCCACAGTAAAAAGTGATGCCTCACAGGTCTTGTGTATTTTTCATCATGTTTAGTACAACACCATAAACCTTGAGTAACACCAAGAGACCTGTACAAAGTGCCACCAGTGATGCTAGAAGTGACCCTAAGAAGCAAAGAAAAGTCATGATGTTACAAGAGAAAGCTGAATTGTTTGATATGGACCATTGACTGAGGTCTGCAGCTGCAGTTACCACCATTTCAAGATAAATGAATCCAATATAAGGATCATTATAAAAAACAAAAGGAAATTTGTGAAGCCATCACTATAGCTACACCAGCAGGCATTAAAACTTTGCACTTTCAGCAAAATATTTTTAAACCTCACATTGAAAATGCAGCTGTATGGGGGCATAGGATGGCTATAAGAAAGACAAATCTATAGACTCTAGTATGACTGGAGAAAAAAAAAGTCATTATGGGACTGTGCTGTGCTGTGCTTAGTCGCTCAGTCGTGTCCACCTCTTTGAGATCCCATGGACTGTAGCCCGCCAGGCTCCTCTTTGCATGGAGATTCTCCAGGCAAGAATACTGGAATAGGTTGTCATGCCCTCCTCCAGAGGATCTTCCCAACTCAGGGACTAAACCCAGGTGTCCTGCATTGCAGGCGGATTCTTCACCGTCTGAGCCACCAGGAAGCCCTCATTACAGGAAAACTTAAAGCAAAAAGAAAGTGAAGGATCCAAAACTGGAGATTTAAAGCCAGCAAAGGGTGGTCTGATAATTTTAGAAAAGTGTTTGGTTTTAAAATGTAAAGAAAACAAGAGAAGCAGCTTCTGCCAACCAAGAGGCACCTGACAAGTACCCAGAGGCCATGAAGAAAGTCATTGAGAAGAAAGGACATCTGCCTGAATGGGTTTTTAATGCAGACAAAAGTGCCCTATTCTAGGGGTGGGGGAAATGCCACAAAGAACATCTATCAGTAAGGAAGAGAAGTGAGCACCAGGATTTAAGGCAGGAAGTGATAGGCTAACTTGTTTTGTGTAAATGCAGTTGGGTTTATGATCAGGACTGACCTTATCTATAAAGCCACTGACCCCTCAAAACCTTGAAGGGAAAGATAAAACACCAGCTGCCAGTCTCTAGGTTGGACAGCAACAAGGTCTGGATAACGAGAGCACTTTTTCTGTATTGATTTCATCAATGCTTTGACCTTGAAGTCAGTAAGTACCTTGTCAGTAAGGGACTACCTTTTAAAAGTTCTTTTGATATTGGACAATGCTCCTGGCCACCCAGAAACCCATAAGCTCAACACCAATGGCATCAAAGTGGTCTGCTTGTATACAAATACAGCATCTCTAATTCAGCCTCTATATCAGGGTGGCACAAGGACCTTTAAGGCTCATTACACCCAGTACTATATGGAAAGGATCGTCAGGACTATGGAAGAGAACCCAGATAGAGAGAACATCAAGATAGCCTGGAAGGATTATATCACTGAAGATGCCAGCCTTGTTATAGAAAAAACCATAAAAGCCACCATGCTTTTTATTATTTTTTAAACAATTAATCTTTATTGTTTTGGGCTCCAAATTTTATTTTGGGGGGCTCCAAAATCACTGCAGATGGTGACTGCAGCCATGAAATTAAAAGATGCTTGCTCCTTGAAAGAGAAGTTATGACCAACCTACACAGCATATTAAAAAGCAGAGACATTACTTTGCCAACAAAGGTCTGTCTAATCAAAGCTATGGTTTTTCCAGTAATTATGTATGGATGTGAGAGTTGGACTATAAAGAAAGCTGAGTGCCGAAGAATCGATGCTTTTGAACTGTGGTGTTGGAGAAGACTCTTGAGAGTCCCTTGGACTGCAAGGAGATCAAACCAGTCAATCATAAAGGAAATCAGTCCTGAATATTCATTGGAAGGGCTGATGCTGAAGCTGAAACTCCAATACTTTGGCCACCTCATGCGAAGAATTGACTCATTTGAAAAGACCCTGATACTGGTAAAGATTGAAGGCGGGAGGAGAAGGGAACAACAGAGGATGAGATGGTTGGACGGCATCACCAACTCAATGGACATGAGTTTGGGTAAACTCCGGGAGCTGGTGATGGACAGGGAGGCCTGGCGTGCTGCAGTCCACAGGGTCACAAAGAGTCGGACACGATTGAGCGACTGAACTGAACTGAAACAATAAATCACCTTTGGTTTCTAAGTTTCATCCTCCTCTTCTGTAACAGTGGCATGCGCATGCATGCTCAGTCCCTTCAGTTGTGTCCTTTGAGACCCCATGGACTGTTGCACACAGGCTCCTCTGTCCATGGGATTCTCCAGGCAAGAATACTGGAGAGGGTTACCACGCCCTCCTCCAGGGGATCTTCCCCACGAAAGGACCAAACCTGTGTCTCTTGTGTATCTTGCATTGCAGGCAGATTCTTTACTGCTGAGCCACCAGGGAAGCCCTATAAAATTGGCACAGTATCTAGCTTTCAGACTTCTTGTGAAGATAAACAAATGCAAGGCACCTAAGATAGCATCTGGTACACAACTGAAGACCAGTTCATGTTATTTTTTATAATGGGAGAAAATCAACTTTATTTTAAATTTATGAATAAATAAATGCATAGTAAGTATATATGCTACCTGGCAATGGTTCCTATGGTCATCTCCTATCCATGAATTCAGTTAATGTCTCCTGAGAGCCAACTATACACCAGGTACTACTCTTGCCACATTCACCCAGACTGGTTGCTGGATAAATGTTCTGACACTCCTGGATGCTGAGAAGAGAATGTTTGAAGACAGGAAGGTTCAGATGAGCAGGTACATTGCAACCATAGCTCTGGGGAAGGGAGAGAGAAATGTGAAAACACCTGACCAGAGAGATGGGACATTTTGAACCTGGTACCTAAGATGCTGGCACCATCCTCAGGGGGATACTTAAATTAGAGCCTCATCACAATTAGCCTTGGAAACCTTGGAGACTTCTTCTACCTCTACATCTAATCCTTGACCCACTGAGCCACAGATGGCTAGACCCAGTGTTATGGGGTAGGAGTCAGGCTGGCGTCTAGCTGAGAGCCAACTCATTTGCTAGGGCTGCCATAACAAATACCACAGAACAGGGGTGCTTACACAACAGAAATTAGTTCCTCACAGTTCTGGAGGCTGGAAGTCCAAGGTCAAAGTGGTAGCAGGTTTGGTTTCTCTTGAGGCCTCTCTGCTTGGCTTGAAGAAGGCCACCTTCTCCTTGCGTCCTCATGTGATCTTTCCTACGTGCATACACCCCAGTGTGTCTTCATGTGTCCAAATTTCCTCTTCTTATACAAACATCACTCAGGTTAGATTAGAGCCCACCCAGAGGACTCCAATTAACCACAGTTACATCTTTAAAGGCTCAATCTCCACATATAGTCACATTCTGAGGTACTGTGGATTAGAATTTCAACATATAAATTTGGAGGGAACATAGTATTCTTGCCTGGAGAATCCCACAGACGGAGGAGCCTGGTAGGCTACAGTCCATGGTGTTGCGAAGAGTTGGACACGGCTGAGCGACTTCACCTCATCTTATAGTTCAGCCTATAACAGCCACCAAGAAAGCGTATCTTTCAATAGGTCTCATGTAACAAGAAATCTAGAAGTAGTTGTTCAAGACTGGTACTCAAAAATGTGAGCAAGGACTCTGTTCCTCCTATCTTCCCACCCTCCTGCCCTAATTTAGTTTTCAACCTCAAAGTCACACTTTCACTCCAAGCAGGAAGCTGCAGAAGGCAAAGGGCCAAAGGTTATGCTAGTTACACCATGCCCCTTTTCAACGCTTTCCTCCACTCCAACCTTCACGGCCAGGATGACGTCACATGGTCGCCTCTAGCTGCAAGGGAGTCTTGGGAGATGAGCGTGTTTCACTGGGCTATGGTTTCTGTGATAACACCAGACTCTATTGGTAAAGGAGAAAGGAGAATGCTATTGGGTAAGCACGAGCAGTGCCTTCCACGGGTAAAGCAGTGAAGATGCTATTTTTCTAATGGTGGGCACTAGAAGTCCTTGAGGAGGAGTGTGCCGGGCTGCTGGCAAAACATTGAGATAGTTATTTTGGGAGGAAGCCAACCCCACACTTTGGTGTCAGTTAACATCTATCTGTTAGAGGAAGGGGAGGCTGTGCCCTGTAATCAGGAAGAAGTACTTGGAGCTTCCAGAGGCCAACAGGGATGGAAGGATGCAACCAGAAATAGACTTGGGGAAGCAAGAAAGGAAAAGAAAAGTTAGTGAGACTGGAAAATCAGGGGTAAAGATGGGCAGCTGAAATTTAAAAAAGAAAAGCGTGGTAGTAGAAGGGCCAAGATGGGACTGAAATTAGGCAGGACTCTGTGGGGCTCCCAGGTGCAAACCTTTCTGTATCTCCTCTTTCTTATTTGTAGGAAATAGATTTTATTCAGCCTCTTTGACCTTCCCTGAGTTCCAAAGGGCAGACTGAAGCAGTTTCCAATCAGAGAAGGAAGGAGATGCTGAGACAAGGGAGTCTTGGGGCACCATCCTGGTTCCTCAAGGAATATACATAACAATCTATCTTTGAGTTCTGCAAGAACGAAGGCCCCCACCAAGGTGGAGGATGGAATGATGATGATGACCCTCCTGATTTCAATCAACTAAAGCTTGGACTCTGTTGACCTTGGCCCCAGTTCTATGCTGAATTCTCCTCTGCTCAAGTCCGCTTCCTGAATATGCACGTACCCTTAGCTTAAAACTATTCAGGGAGAAACTGCTTTGAGGAAGATCCCTGGTGTTCTCCTTGCTTTCCACAAGTAATGAATCCTTCCTTCTCCCGAGCTTTGGTTTGGTTGTGTCTACTGGCTCGACACTTACCAAGAGGCCAACCTAGTTTTCCTCTGGCAGGATATCTCTCTCCTAACCCCCTGGGATAACAAAATACCTAGAGAGTAAGCAATGTCTGTGGACAGTAAAAAGTAAACCGCTCCTCCTCCCCCTCCTGAATCTTTGGCAAAGCCTACTTTGCTCTTGAACATTTAATTGGGGTGGGGCACTCTGGAAAGGCATGGATTTTCAGGTCAGGATCAGCTGTGGCTCCACAGAGACTACCCACAGTGTCCTGCTTAAAGCAGGAAATTAAAAGTCTCTGGGAATCTACAGAATTGAGGGGCATACATTGGGCTTTCCTAGACCTGGGGCTGATAAACGGCTGAACCAAGGGGTCTGAGGGCCCTAGCCGTTGTCCAGGCCTCATAAGGGAAAGATAGTGGCTGGAAAGGACATGACTTCTTTCTGAGATCTTTCTTCCACTGACACCTGAGCTGGGTAAGAGGAAGCCACCAGCTATGGAGAGATGGCCCCAAATCTCTCCTCTCCAAGTCACCTTGGTTTGTCCTGGGAGAGAATCTTTGAAGAGTCTGCTCTCAGTCAACTTCCCTGGAACAAAGCGGTTCTACTAATCCTCCCCCCAGTACACACGCCCCATCTCCCTCCTGTGCTCTGTAGTTTATGCAGTATTGATCATCATCTGGCACACTCTCTTACATACGTATTTGTTTACTGTTTCAATTCAAATAGAAGCTGTGCAATGGCAGGATTTTGCTTGTTTCCTTCCCTCCCATATTCCTAGCTCTTTGCACACAGTAGCTGTTCAGTTAACATGTCACATGAATCAGTCACATTAATTTTCTAGGCAAGTCTGAAAGATTAGACAAGATTAGGTGAAATTAATGAAGTCAGCCCCTAAGGCATTAGCCTTTTAACTTATAGATATCCAGAAGTTTAGAGTAACTTAAATACTCAAATTAATTGTCTTTAAGTGAGGGGATCTCAGACAAATTGACAGACTGCTGTGGGAGATATTTGAAAGCAGACAGAACTTCCTGCCCCACCTCCAGACACCCCATGAAATCAGCAACTTGCTCCCCAGAGGCAACTCCCATGGCAGAGATGTGTGGGCAGCTGAGTAGGTCCCAGGCCACTTTTCCTTCCAGGGATCACGTGCCCCCTCCCCTGACCTGAGACTACAGCCAGCCAGCCTCCACCTTGTGAGTTCTAAGACATCATTCTGGGGGAGTTTATGGTGTTATTAATATGGAAATATGCAGGGTGCTGCGGCCAGCAGCTCGCCCCTTTATTAATGGCAGTTATTCACAGCCCGGGAGTCAAAGGCGTCTCTGCTCGGGTACTCATTAAAACTGGCCCCGTAAACAATGGGAGAAGGGCAATAAATCAACCCTGGATGCAGCCACCTCGTCTCCCTGGGGCCCGGGGGCTGTCGCCACCGGCAAGTGGGATGACAGACAAAGAAGTAGCCTCAGATCCTGCTGGCTGAGTAGTGAGCTGGACAGGCCGCTCCCTCGACCACCACCGTGGTGCCACCCTGGGCCCCACCCCGCTCCTGAGGAGGGAGGCCCAGGACTGGGTTCAGTCACTTTGAGACTCTCCAGCAACTAAGGGAGACAGAAGGAGAATCACACCACCTCAGAAACCCTGCCTGCCACCTACCCTGCCCTTCCCACAAGTCCTGTGAGTCCCTGGAGTAAGAATCCCTTGGGTCATTAGGGAGACAGGTGAATGCTGACGCAATACCCACTTCTGCGGGAAAGTGTGGGCCAGTCCCTTGACTTGTCTCACAGCTATGGAAATGAATAACATCTATGTGGGATTTGCAGTTGATAAAAATGTGTTGTCATTGCTTTTTAAGTTTTCCGTCCTACTTCACACTCCATATATCTTTAGTCACAAGTCTTTGTGTCGTGATAATAATGTTGATCATTATTATTATTACTGTGACTACTATCAGGAGAAGAGATTCCATTACTTTGCAGGAGCTTCAAGCAAGATTACTTAAAGAATTTATCCAAGAAGGTATAAATGTTTCCAAATGATACTTGGTCATGACTTTCACTTATCAATGACTGCAGAACAAGTGGCCCCATTTTAAAAAACTTATTTTATGGAAGTATAGTTGATTTACAGTGTGTTATATATATACACATATGCACACATACATATATGTATATATAGGCATGCCCAGTCATTTCAGTTATATCTGACTCTGCAACCCCATGGACTGTAGCCTGCTAGGCTCCTCTGTCCATGGGATTCTCCAGGCAGGAATACTGGAGTGGGTTACCATGCCCTCCTCCAAGGGATCCTCCCAACCCAGGGGTCAAACATTTGACCAAGTCTCCAGCATTTCCTGCATTGCAGGCAGATTCTTTACTGCTGAGCTACCAGCAAAGCACCGCACCCCCCCCCCTCCGCCAACACACACACACATATATTCTTTTTTATATCTTTTTCCATTATGGTTTATCACAAGATATTGAATACAGTTCCCTGTGCTATACAGCAGGACCTTGTTGGTTACCCATCCTGTATGTAACAGTTTGCATCTGCTAACACCAAGCTCCCAGTCCATCCCGCCCCGACCCTTCCTTCCTCTTGGCAACCATAAGTCTGTTCTCTATGTCTGTCTGTTTCTGGTTCATAGATGAGTTCATTTGTGCCACATTTTGGATTTCAGATCTAAGTGAAATACAAGGTATTTGCCTTTGTCTGACTTACTTCACTAAGTATGATCATCTGTTGGTCCATCCATGTTGCTGCAAATGGCATTATTTCACTCATTTTCTATGACTTCAAACTATCCCAGTTTGCTTGCTTAAAGCAATTTGTTATTTCTTTTGATCTTGTGGGTTCCCTGGGCTCAGCTTCTTGACACAAAAACTGGATCTTAAGACGACCCACACAAAAGCTGCAGGGCCTCTGAAGGTCTCAGCCAAGGAGTCCCACTGTGTCTCACCTACTATATTCTGTTGATCAAAGCCACAGGGCCAGCCCAGACACAAGGGAAAAGGAAGCAGACTTCCCCCTCGATGGGAGAGATGGCCATCTTGTTGCTGCCATATTGGCTGTCCATCTGCCACAGCCCCCTACCCTTTGACAAAGGAGACCCACTTTCTCCCTGCGCTGCTGTGTGCTCATCCCCTCGCCTATGCCAGCCTCCACTTTCTTGCTGGTAAAGCGGAGATACCGGGGTCTGCCTGACCAAAGGGAGCTGGGTTAGAGTGTAGCCTTTTAAAATTCCCTTCCAAAGGTGAGAGTCTGAGGCTCCCACTGCCTCACAAATGCTTTCAATCAAAAATGTTTTGGGGGGAATTCCCTGGTGGTCCAGTGGCTAAGACTCAGCGCTTTCACTGCCAGCGCCCATGTTCAACCCCTGGTCAGGATCTAAAGTCCCACAAGCTGCATGATGCAGCCAAAAAAAATTTTTTTAGATGGACATCTGTCTCCCCTCCACCACCAAGTTGTAAATTTTAAACTATATTTAGTGATCTTATACTTCTGCAATGAGGTCAGAACCAAGAGACTTAGCTGAATTTGTTCCTAACACTTCTTTTGACCCATCTTTTTCTACCAGATGGAAAGGAAAATAAGAGTCAAGAGTCAAATATGAGGCTCCTTCCTCAGTATATCCCTAGGAAAGCCCAAGACTGACAAGTGAAAGGGGAATTACATCATCATACCTGAGGAAAAGAGATATGAGAGCTAGGTTATTGAACCCAAATGGACACAAGTTACAGGAGAGGGTGGGGAAATGACTGACCCACACAGATGATAAGAAGAAGGTCATCCCTTGTAAAGGGTCCTTTACTGGCCCACGTGTGCAACAAAAACAAAAAATCTTTGTTTTCAAAAAAGGAAAAATTTTAAAGAGTATTAAACACAAATTCTTTTATACAAACTCCAAATATTGTTAAATAAACTTATTCATGTAGCCAACCAAAAGCTCCCTGAAAATTCCAAAATGTACTCACGTAAATCACTTGTCTCATGCACCTCTGTGCCACTGCTTGTTTTTTTTTTTCTTTTATCTTCACATAAAATGTCATCAAAGCACCAAATAAATTTGATTTGTAGGTACAGCGTGTCTCACACCCATAACCCATAGCTGTCTGTATGCCGGTATCTCGTCCTGGGCTCTGAATATATCTCCACAATACCTGGAAGAGCTCATTAGCGCAGGATCGCATGAACTCGACAGAAGAATGAGTTATGAGCAGTTGGACCTTCACCATCACACGGAACTGTATTCTGAGCATCAGCATATACAAACTAACTACATGGCAGGACCTTGGAATTAATTTTCAGGCTTTTCACGTGAGGAACCAGTGCAAACACAAAACTGAGCATCTCCTCCTGCCCTTTTACCAAGTCTTCGACACAAGGAAGCAGCTTCCTTTTGATTCGGACCCATATTGTTTCTGGCTGGAAATTCACAGAAAATCTCTGCAAAGGTTGTAATATAAAATGTCAATTACATACCAGATATTCTATTTGTAATCATGTTAAGGGTTGTCTCCACCGGTCTCTCCTTCTGTCGGTTGTTATGTGGCCCTGAGAAAGCTCTTCTGGAGCTTCTTCACCACTTTGTGTTTGGTCCACATTCAGTTCACTTGAGGGCATCTTGGAAGAAGTTGCTAGGCCCTCAGGCACCACACAGCCACTGGCCCATGGGCAACACAAGTGCTAAAGTCCTAAGCACAAGCAGCACTAGAGCTGGCTGAGGCTCTGCGGTTGCTAGTCCCTCGGCTCTCGCTGTATGAATGAGGAAACAAGACCCAGAGAAGCCATGTATTCTGTTTACATGAGTGGCAAAGAATAAAACTGAGTCTCCTATAAAGAAGTGGGGGGGGGGGTGTATAATGGAATAGTACTCTAGCAAAAGAAAGGGTGAAATAATGCCATCTGCAGCAGCATAGACGGACTTACAGATTCTTATACTCCACAAGAAAGACACACACCATATGCTATCACCGCTTATATGTGGAATCTAAAATATGACATAAATGAACACACCTGCCAAACAGAAAGAGACTCACAGACACAGAGAACAGAAGTTTGGTTGCCAAGGCAGAGAAGAGATGGATTAAGAGTTTGGGGTTAGCAGATGTAAACTATTACATAGAAAATGGATAAAAACAAGGTCCTACTGGATAACACAGGGAACTATATTCAATATCTTGTGATAAACCTTAATGGAAAAGAATATGAAAAAGAAAATTTATATTTAACTGAATCACCTTTCCATACAGCAGAAAATAGCACAATATTATAAATCAATAAAATAAACTTTTACGTACCAAAACATTAAAAAAGAAAACATCATGAACCTCCTGAATCCTCAGCAACTCAAATGGGATGGACTTTGGGTATTAGACTCACCACAGAGACTCAGCAGGGAGTGGGGATCTCTCAATTCTGTTGCCCCTCTCAGGCCCAAGCCTCCCTCTGTCCCCACCTTCTGAATGTCCTTTTGCAGCCCTCCCTGGGCACGGCTGACACATGTCTTGTGTAAGTGTCCACAGGCAGGGCCAGCTTCCTGAGGGTGTGACCGGAATGTAGAAGGGCCCATACTGGATTACTTTAAGATTTTTTTTTAATGTGGGCCATCTTAAAATCTTTATTGAATTTGTTACCATATTGCTTCTGTTTTATGTTTTGGTTTTTTGGCCACAAGGCATATGGGATCCTAGCTCCCTAACGAGGGATCGAACCCACACCCCCTGCATTGGAAGGCAAAGACTTAACCACTGGACCACCAGGGAAGTCCCTCTGCCTCCAGCCTCCATGCTTGGTTTAACGTTCTAACACCATCATCTTGAAAGCCTTTGTCATTTTGGATCCTGGAAACCCATTTTCATTTCGCTCTGGGCCCTGTAAATTATATAGCCAGTCCTGTCCACAGTTCATACAATAAAATAGTCACCTTCAACTAGATAGCAAGGAATACAAAGCTTAAAATTCTCCCTCACATCTTGAGTGTGGGCAGAACACAGACTGATTTCAGAGCAACAGGAACCTCCCCCACAGCTCTCTCCCAGTGGGGACAGAGCAAAGGGATCAGAAAGAATCATTGCTCAAAAGTGAGTCAGATATACGTCAGGAAAGCTGGGGAATCAGTGCCCTAAATCAATGGGGATCAAGACTATTTTTATGGAGATGTAGCAGATTATACCATGAAAAAATCCCAAGTGATCAAAAAGTACAAACTTCCAAAATTCTGGGGATGTAACAGAAAGCCTGGTGAGGATAGTTAACAATACTATTGTATATCTGAAAGTTGCCAAGAGAGTTGATCTTAAAAGTTCTCATCACAAGAAAAAAACAAATGCAACTATGTGTGGTGATAGGTGTTAGCTAAAATTATTATAATAATCATTTTGGAATATATACACATATTAGATCATTATGTTGTATGCCCAAAAGTAATACAATGTTATATGTCAATCATATCTCAATTTTTAAAAATCTCAAAATTTAAAAAAAAAGAATCATTGCTGAGAAGCCCCTATCCCTGTGCTGGGAACTCAGGGAAACGACCCTCGTTCCTGACTCCCAACCACCTATCTGCAGCTGATGCAACCTTGGGCTAATTAACTAACCTCTTTGAATCCCTGTTCTTTCTTCTCTCCAATTATAAAAGCAATAAATGCACATTATAGAAAAATTGAAAAGTGCAGAAAAACAAAAGGAAAGAGCACCTCTAACCTTATTATCTAAGTACCAGCGTTGTTAACACACTTGCCAGTCTTCTTTCTCTAAGTTTCACTCTTTCAGATATGTAAGAATGGCCCACCTTCTTCCCCTTCCCCCCAAAAAAGAATTTGGGTAACCTTGGGGAGTTCCTACTGCTGGTTGCCTAGAAAGCAGATTGAAAGGGTGGAGAAATAGTAGATGACCTCAGGGGTGGTGAGAGAAGCTGGGTGTTGTCCAGACACCAAGGCTCTTGGGAGGGCTGCTCTCTCTGGATCGAGAAGGGGCCCCAGAGAAGGACCTAGACAGGCCGCCCAGCCTGTGACAGATGCTCTCCACCCTAAGAGCATCCTGCTCACTGGTTGCTACCCCAACTCAGATGACCAGGAAGTGGAACGAAAACAGGGAAGGAGAAATCTTCTGTTGTGGGAGAGATTGTCAGAGGTAAGCAAACATGCGCTGGGAGGTCAATCTTCAAACCACAGCCCTCCTAGATGTATAGAAAAGACAGCCATTTCTGAGGCCAGCATCTTTCCAGAACCAGAGGTGGGGCCTTCCATGAGGCTGGTGGGGGATGAGTTGGGAGATAGGAGGAAGGTGCTGCAGGTCAGTCTCCAACTGACCCCACAGGCTGATGCCATCTGGGAAATACCTGCAACATTAAGAGTGGATCTGAGTGTATGTAATGGTCTATCCTGTTTCTTCATGCAAACTTATACCATAAATTATTTTCTACCTCATTATTAATCCTCATAAACTTTATAATTTTCCATTCTGTGGATATACCACAATCTATTTGACAATGCAGTGAACATCTTAGTAATTAAAGATTTTCCTCATTTAGAATTATTTCCTTAGGCTATAATTCCAGGGGAAAAAAATTATATGAAAAGTATTGTACTTTTTAAGTCACTCAATACACCAATTTCCAAATGACCCCAATTTGCAGTTTACAGTTTTGGCTGAAAACGCTGTACAAAGGAGAAAATATGAATATAAGATGTCTGCCCTCTCTTCGCTATGCAGCATCCAAAGCTGCTTGCCACCCAGGCTATTGGCACATGGTCATCTTGGCTGCAATTTCTGCACCCACATTCCTTTGCTCATGTTAATTTTCCAAACCTAGTTCTTTTCTAAGTCCAAGCTTGACTTCTCAGTCAATTCTGAGTGTTACTCAGTGGCCTTCCAAGGAATACCTTTTCTGCTCAGGTTAGCCGGTGTCTAGTCCTGATGCTTCCAAGAAAGTGCCCTGACTAAATAAACCACCTCGAGCAGACCTGCGCTGGTGCCCACCCTGTGAGCCCTGGGGACAAAACAGGCTTGCTCAGGGAGACAAATACAACCCCAGGGTAGCTGTGAGAAGGCAGACAGAGACAGCGGGTCTGTCCCATCACCTCCCCCAACCTCCATCCTTCCGAGAGGGGGCCCAGGATGATCATTGCTCCACTGGCAGCCGGGAGTTTGTCTTGCTGAGTGGCCCCCCACCAGCAGGGACCTCAGGACGCTGGGGAAGTGGGGGAAGAAAATAGAGAAGAGACCTGGCCGAAGACAGGGTCCAGCAGAGAGATGCTGGATCTGGAAATCAATTACATCATGCCGAGCGGAGTGTCATGTAACCCCCAAACCGTCCTCCCCTTGAAGTCCTCTCTAAAACTCTAAGAAGTTTCTACCTCTCAGGGTCCTCTCTGCAACTAGCACCTTGAAACTGAGCCCTTATTGTTATTTATGCAGAGACAAGTCATCATCCAGCTCCTCTGCCTCCCTCCATGCTCCCAGGATATAAAACTACATTCAGTAAACCACATTCTTTTCAAGAAGCCCACCTGCTCCTCAGGGGCCACAGTACCCTTTCACAAAGGCTGAAACAGCTGGGGAACTGCTCCTGCAGATCCAGAACATGGGGAAGTAGGGACTGGCATCATCTCTGTAACTAACAAGGGGACAGGAACGGCAGGTCCTACTGGCCTGTGGCTCCCCCCTGCTGGCCCACACAGTGCTGTGTGTTACCCTGCAGGGTTAGCTTGATTTCTTTGAATTAGCTGCCAATTTTTTTTAAGTTCTCTCTCTCTCTTTTAATTAAAATATAGTTGATTTTTTGCTGTTGTTTAGTCCCTAAATCATGTCCAACTCTTTTGCGACCCCACGGACTGTAGCCTACCAGGCTATTCTGTCCATCAGATTTCCCAGGCAAGAATATTGGAGTGTGTTGCCATTTCTTTCTACAGGGAGTCTTCCCAACCCTGGTGGCTCAGCAGTAAGAATCTGCCTGCCCAGCAGGAAACATGGGTTCAATCCCTAGTCAGGGAAGGATCAATATGTGTATACTATATACATTATGTATTTTTTTTAATTTTTTAGACTTTTTATTTTGTATTGTGTCATAGTTGTTAATATTGTGATAATTTCAGGTGAACAGAGAAGGAACTCAGCCATGCATATACATGTATCCATTCTCCCCCAGACGCCCCTCCCAACCAGGCTGCTACATAACATTGAGCAGAGTTCTATATTCTATACACTAGGACCTTGTTGGTTATCCATTTTAAATATAGCAGTGTATACATGTCCATTCCAAACTCCCTAACTATCCTTTCCTCCATTCTTCCTCCTACCCTGCAACAGTAAGATTGTTCTCTAAGTCTGTGAGTCTCTTTCTGTTTTGTAAATAATTTCACTTGTATCATTTCTTTTTAAATCCTGCATATAAGGGATGTCATATATTTTTCCTTCTCTGACTTCACTCAGTGTGACATTCTCTAAGTCCATCCATGTTGCCACAGATGGCATTATTTCATTCTTTTTAATGGCTGAGTAATATTCCATTGTGTATATGGACCACATTTTCTTTATCCATTCCTCTGGCAATGGACATTTAGGTTGCTTCCATGCCTTGGCTATTGTAAACAGTGCTTCAGTGAATATTGGGGTGCATATATTCCCTCAGATAATGTTTTTCCCCAGACATATGCATAGCAGTGAGATTGCAGGGTCATATGGTACTTCTATTTTTCATTTTTAAAGAACCTCCATACTGTTCTTTCCATAGTGGCTACACCAATTTGCATTCCCACCAACAACACCACACTCTCTCCAGCATTTATTGTTGTGAATTTTTTGATGATAGTCATTCTGGCTGATGGGAGGTGATATTTCATTGTAGTTTTTATTTCTTTATACATATATATATATATATATACACACACGCACATATTCTTTTGCATATTTTTTTCACAGGATATTGAGTATGGTTTCCTGTGTTGTACGGTTAAGACCTTATTGCTTATTCATTCTATATATAATAGTCTGCATCTGCTAATCCCAAACTCCCAATCTTTCTTCCACCATCCCACACTCCCGCCTTGTAATCGCCAATATTTAAATTTTGGCTGCTGCTGTCAAGAATCAGGAGGCCTGGAAGCTCTGGGCCCGCCTGTCTGCAGCAGCATAGCCGCCCAGAGACAGAGTGTGTGCACTGCAGCAGCCCGCAGACCTGTTCTCTCCTGTCTTTCCCAGGACAGAGGGCCTGGGCCATGCCTGACTAACCTGCACGGGGCCTGGGGTTGAATGGAAGGCAGACCCAGCGGAGGCACTACGCAAGGGCAGCCTCTTTCTGTCCTCACCTCTGTGGTCCACTTTTTTCACTTACCTGTCATCACGAAAGCAGTTAGCAACAAAGGAAAAGCAACAGAACAGCAATCAGCTGTCTTCCGATGGGGAATCTAACTATGACCAGAGGCTGAAGCACTGGGAAGCCAAACCTTGTTCGAACATCCTCTTACCTAACAGTGACAAACAGAGGTTCCCATAGCAACTGGAGCTCTGGACTCAGTGGTGAGTTTTCTCTGCCTGATGCTAACTACTGTGTTCAGAAAACAGGAAAAAGACAAAGACAGTTGAGCAAAGGTCCACAAGCAGAAAAACTGCTTTTTCATGAGCTCTTTTCTGTAGTCAATTTCCCACTGATCAGAGTGGACAGCTGCTTCTGAATCATGACCTCTAAATCTGGGAGTAGGGAGGGCTCTCTGACCTCCAAACACAGGTCACTTTCTCTTCCTGCCTCGTGTTTTGCAACAGCCCTTCCTACACTGTCTAGTGTAGCCCCCACACTGTAAGCAATTACTCAGTCGATGAGCAGTTAATTCAGCATCTACTATGTGAACAGAACAAATGTGGTCCCTTTTGTGGCAAATCACAACAGCAGTGATGACCACTCTGAGGGGAAAATGCTGGTGGCTAAGAGTGAGCCTCATTCACAATGAAAGAGGCTGAAGCTCTCTGTGAGGAAGGACCATTTACCCTGAGACCAGAGGATGAACAGGAGGAAGCTGGGCTGTGAGCTTTCCCAAAAGCAGAGCAAGAAGAAAGGCACCAAGGTGCACAAAACGTAGGCTGCTGGGGGGAAGCTCAGTAAACAAGGGGGGACAGTGGCCGAGCTGAAGCTGAGGACAGAGTGGCAGGGCTGGCCTGTATAGGGCCTTAGAGCCTCAGCAATTATTTTAAGTGCAATGAAAATGCAGTTCAGGATTTCTAACAGAATTGCTGTATGAAGAAAGATTAGAAAAGAGATCATGACAGGGTGATTTAAGTAATGTCATGCAAGGTGGAGAAAAGGAAGTGATTTGAGATAATTTTTTATATAGACTTGACAAGCCTCTATGATAGGGACAGGAGGCTAGGGAAGAGCATTCAAGCTGACTCCTAGAAATTAATTTTTCTAAGGTTGTAAAATGGCTCTTAAATATATGAAAAGATGCTCAACCAGGCTCACAATAAAGGAAATATAAATTAAAACCACAAGGAGTTTCTTTCCATGTCTGGGCAATTGTAAATAATGCCTCTATGAGCATAGGGGTGCATGCATCCTTTTGAATTGGAATTTGTCCAGGTGTATTCCCAGAAGTGCAATTATTGGGCATAAGGGAATTCTAGTTTTAGTTTTTGAGGAAACTCCATACTGTTTTCTATAGCAGCTGCACCAATTTACATTCCCACCAATAGTGTACAAAGGTTCCCTTTCCTCCACATCCTTGGCAACATTTATTATTTGTAGACTTATTAAACCTAAGGGCCCATCAACAGATGAATGGATAAAGAGGATGTGGTACATATATACAACAGAACACTACTCAGCCATAAGAAGAATGAAATTTTGCCATTTGCAGCAACATGGATGGACTCGGAGGGTATTATGCTAAGTGAAATAAGTCAGAGAGAAAGATAAATATTGTATGATATCACTTATACATGGAATCCAAAAAATACAACAAACTAGTGAATATAACAAAAAAGAAGCAGACTCAGAGTTAGAGAGAACAAACTCAGTTCAGTTCAGTCACTCAGTTGTGTCCGACTCTTTATGACCCCATGAATTGCAGCATTCCAGGCCTCCCTGTCCATCACCATCTCCCGGAGTTCACTCAAACTCATGTCCATCGAGTCAGTGATGCCTATCAGTCATCTCATCCTCTGTCGTCCCCTTCTCCTCCAGCCCCCAATCCCTCCCAGCATCAGAGTCTTTTCCAATGAGTCAACTATTCACATGAGGTGGCCAAAGTATTGCAGTTTCAGCTTTACCTTCGGTCCTTTCAAAGAACACCCAGGACTGATCTCCTTTAGAATGGACTGGTTGGATCTCCTTGCAGTCCAAGGGACTCTCAAGAGTCTTCTCCAACACCACAGTTCAAAAGCATCGATTCTTCGGTACTCAGGTTTCTTCACAGTCCAACTCTCACATCCATACATGACCACTGGAAAAACCATAGCCTTGACTAGATGGACCTTTGTTGGCAAAGTAATGTCTCTGCTTTTCAATATGCTATCTAGGTTGGTCATAACTTTTCTTCCAAAGAGTAAGCGTCTTTTAATTTCATGGCTGCAATCACCATCTGCAGTGATTTTGGAGCCCCAAAAAATAAAGTATGATACTGCTTCCACTGTTTCCCCATCTATTTCCCATGAAGTGATGGGACCAGATGCCATGATCTTCATTTTCTAAATGTTGAGCTTTAAGCAACTTTTTCACGCTCCTCTTTCACTTTCATCAAGAGGCTCTTTAGTTCTTCTTCACTTTCTGCCATAAAGGTGGTGTCATCTCCATATCTGAGGTTATTCAGCAATCTTGATTCCAGCTTGTGCTTCTTCCAGCCCAGCATTTCTCATGATATACTCTGCATATAAGCTAAATAAGCAGGGTGACAATATACAGCCTTGATGTACTCCTTTTCCTATTTGGAACCAGTCTGTTGTTCCATGTCCAGTTCTAACTGCTGCTTCCTAACCTGCATATAGGTTTGTCAAGAAGCAGGTCAGGTGGTCTGGTATTCCCATCTCATGCAGAATTTTCCACAGTTTATTGTGATCCACACAGTCAAAGTCTTTGGCATAGTCAATAAAGCAGAAATAGATGTTTTTCTGGAACTCTCTTGCTTTTTCCATGATCCAGCGGATGCTGGCAATTTGATTTATGGTTCCTCTGCCTTTTCTAAAACCAGCTTGAACATCTGGAAGTTCACAGTTCACATATTGCTGAAGCCTGGCTTGAAGAATATTGAGCATTACTTTACTAGCGTGTGAGATGAGTGCAACTAGTGGTTACCAATTGGGAGACAGGAGAGACAATTTAGCGGTAGGGGAATAGGAGGTACAAACTGTCAGGTGTAAGATAAGCTCGAGTATGTATTGTACAACACAGAGCCAATATCTTGTAGTAACTGTAAATGAAAAGTAACCTTTAACATTAAATAAAATTTTATAATTTTTTATTAATTTTTATTGGAATATAATTGCTTTACAACATTGTGTTAATTTCTGCTATACATCAAACTGAATCAGTTATACCCATACATATACCCCATATTTTTTAGATTTACTTCCCATTGAGGTCACCACAGAGCACTGAGTAGAGTTCCCAGTGCTATACAATAGGAAAAGGAGTATGTCAAGGCTGTATACTGTCACCCTGCTTATTTAACTTCTATGCAGAGTACATCATGAGAAACGCTGGACTGGAAGAAGCACAAGCTGGAATCAAGATGGTTGGGAGAAATATCAGTAACCTCAGATATGCAGATGACACCACCCTTATGGCAGAAAGTGAAGAGGAACTAAAAAGCCTCTTGATGAAAGTGAAAGAGGTGAGTGAAAAAGTTGGCTTAAAACTCAACATTCAGAAAACTAAGATCATGGCATCTAGTCCCATCATTTCATGGTAAATAAATGGGGAAACAGTGGCTGACTTTATTTTTCTTGGCTCCAAAATCACTGCAGATGGTGACTGCAGCCATGAAATTAAAAGACACTTACTCCTTGGAAGAAAAGTTATGACCAACCTAGACAGTATATTCAAAAGCAGAGACATCACTTTGCCGACTAAGGTCAGTCTAGTCAAGACTATGGTTTTTCCAGTGGTCATGTATGGATGTGAGAGTTGGACTGTGAAGAAGGCTGAGTGCCAAAGAATTGATGCTTTTGAACTGTGGTGTTGGAGAAGACTCTTGAGAGTCCCTTGGACTGCAAGGAGATCCAACCAGTCCATTCTAAAGGAGATCAACCCTGGGATTACTTTGGAAGGAATGATGCTAAAGCTGAAACTCCAGTACTTTGGCCACCTCATGCGAAGAGTTGACTCATTGGAAAAGACTCTGATGCTGGGAGGGATTGGGGGCTGGAGGAGAAGGGGACGACAGAGGATGAGACAGCTGGATGGCATCACAGACTCGATGGACATGAGTCTGAGTGAACTCCGGGAGATGGTGATGGACAGGGAGGCCTGGCGTGCTGCGATTCATGGGGTCGCAAAGAGTCGGACACGACTGAGCAACTGAACTGAATAAGTCAATCTCAGTCTTCTAATCACCCCATCCTCTCACTTTGTTCTCTACATCTGTGTCTCTATTTCTGCTTTTCAAATAAGTTCTTCTCTACCATTTATCTAGATTCTGCATATAAAGAATATTATACAATACTTGTTTTTCTCTTTCTGACTTATGTCACTCTGTATGACAATCTCAAGGTACATCTGTGTCTCTGCAAATGGCACTATTTTGTTCCTTTTATGGCTGAGTGATATTTCATCATATATGTGGACCACATCATATTCATGCATTCTTCTGCTGATGGACATTTAGGTTGCTTCCATGTCCTGGCTATTATAAATAGTGCTGCAAGATAAGCTGGGTGAAACATAGGCTCAAGGATGTATTGTACAATGTGGGGAATATAGTCAACATTTTGTAGTAACTGTAAATGGAAAGTGACCTTTAGACAATGTATTACAAGTTTTTCTTTTAATGTTAAACCCACAGGGAAATACCATTTATTACATACCAAGTAGATGAAAATCTATAAACTTAAGAGAACACACTGATGATAAGGTTATGGAGGAACAAAACTTCTCTTCTGTGGCTAGTTGTGGAACAATCCCTGCAGAGGGGAATTTGGCAAAATTACATATGCATTTCCCTTTTGTGGACTTCTCTGGTGGCTCAGACGGTAAAGCGCCTGTCTACAATGCGGGAGACCCGGGTTCGATCCCTTGGTCGGGAAGATCCCCTGGCGAAGGAAATGGCAATGCACTCCAGTACTATTGCCTGGAAAATCCCATGGACAGAGGAGCCTGGTAGGCTGCAGTCCATGGGGTCGCAAAGAGTCGGACACAACTGAGCAACTTCACTTCACTTCACTTCACTTCCTTTTTGTACCAGAAACTCCATTTCTATCTCAAAGAAATGTCAACAAAGATGAAGGAGAAAAAAAGATCATTGCACAAAGCTATAATCATAGTACTATTGTAATAGCAAAAGACCGAAAAATCCATATATCCGTCAACAGGAAATTAGTTGGATCAACTATGAGACATTGAAGTACTCTGCAGCTGGAAAAAGGAATAAGAACTATCTCTAAAACTGATACGGGGTCATCTTAAGGATTTAACTAAGCAAGGAGGGAGGAAAGATCAAAGTACAAAACAGATGAATATTACGCTATATTTTGCAGAAGACTAAGGGGAAGATTCATTCATTTGCATTTGCTTATATTTTCAAAAAGAAACATGGAAGCACAAGCAAGCAAAGAAAAATAAATGTACTGGACATCAACCAAACAACAAATATTGTATATCAATGCACGTATGTAGAATCTGAAAAAACTGGTATAGAGAATCTGATTTACAAAGCAGAAATAGAGACACAGACATAGAGAACAAACCTATGGATACCAAAGAGAAAAGGGGTGGGACGGGAGGAGTTAGGAGATTGAGACCGACACATATACATCATTGATTCTACATACAAAATAGATAACTAATGAGAAACTGCTTATAGCACAGGGAACACCACTCTGTGCTGACCTAAATGGGAAGGAAATCCTAAAAAAAAAAAGAATATATATGTATACATATAGCTGGTTCATTTTGCCTACAGTAGAAACTAACATTGTAAAGCAACTATACTCCAACTAAAAATTTTTTTAAATACAGCACCAGGGAAGTGAAAAGACAGATAACAGAATGGAAGATAATTGCTAGCAAATCATATATCGGATAAGAGACTTGTATCTGGAATACATGTGTTTAGTTGTTCCTCACGTCTGACTCTTTGCAACCTCATGAACTGTAGCCCGACAGGCTCCTCGGTCCATGGGATGCTCCAGGCGAGAATACTGGAGTGGGTTGCCATTTCCTTTTCCAGGGGATCTTCCCAACCCAGGGATCAAACCTGCGTCTCCCGCGTCTCCTGTGTCTCTGGATTGCAGGCAGATTCTTTACCCACTGAGCCACCTGGGAAGTCCAGAATTTATAAAGAAACTCTTATAATTCAACAATTAAAAGACAAATAGGCAAATTTTTAACTCGACAAAAGGCTTGAATAGACATTTTTCCAGGAAGAGACAAAATGGCCAAAAAGCTATGCTCGGCATCATTAGTCGTTAGGGAAATGCAAATCAAAACTACAGTGAGAGGGAAAAAAAAAAAAAAACCTACAGTGAGATGCCACTTTCTACCATCAAAAAGTCAGATAGAAGCCAGTAGGAGCCTGAAACATCCTATAGCTGCTGAAGATTCTTCAATCACTGTGTCAAGCGACACAGACGTTTCTCTTTTTTCATATGATGAAGATCAGGGATCTAAACTTATCCAAAAAGCTAGAGAGGCACCATTTGTCCCATTGGAATGATGGGTTTTGCAGCAGTTGTTACATATGAATTATATAAACTGAAGAGCAAAGGAAATACTAACATGTCTGTTCGCCTGATCCACACGCATGTGGCAGTCCCAGGCTTTGTTGTGGGAACAATGACCTTCGATATGGAATATTCCCTGCATAGAAAATTCTGGGCAAAACTTAAACCTCCAAAGAGGAGATATTGCCTTGGTCTAGTTGGTGGTGCTTGCTTTAGCTAGACATCTCATATAGAGGTGATAGTCTATGCTGAAAATAAATTGTTTGGGTCAGTCAAGAATATGGGAATATGCATACTGCTTTCCTTTCTTGCAGGCTTGAACTGGGTACAAAGGCAGGCCGTTCCTGAGGATGCCATCCCAGAAGAGAGTGGTGATGACGGTAAAGACGACCCTGACAAGCGAATCTCACTGTGTTCCTCAGACAAACAAACTGCCTGTAAGGAACAGATCTCTGACTCTGATGAGGACAGAAAAGGCAGTTGCAAGAACTCTTTCAACTTCAAAAAAGCTGAGAATCAAAACAGAAGATGAGAAGGATAAAGACCAAGAAGAGAAAAAAAGAAGTCACAGAAGGGGAGAAAACCAAAGAGAAGCAAGAAGCCAAAGGAGGAGGTCAAGGTGGCCTTAACAGACTTCTCCAGTTCTGGCTTCTTACCAAGTCCTCCACCTTTATCTTTCAATCTGTAAAATTTGATATTTTCTATTTTTCTGTGTATTTATATAAAATATACTAAATATAATACCACACATCTTGGATCATGTGTGGTTCAGTGGTTCTTGGTTGTGCAGAGAATTAAGCCCCATCTTCAGAGCTAGATTTTCAAAACTTTCAGCATAGGCAACCCTACACAGCCTTCCAGTTCAGTCATCCCACAAGAAATGATGACTGCTCTACTTACCTGCGATAGGTATCATTTACTGAGCCCCTATTATGTGCCTAACACTGTGCTAAGAGCTTTACATATTTCATTTTATCCTTATGTGATTTTGTAAGGTAAACATTATCTGTATAGTATATGCCTTAATAAACCAGTGATCAGTAACACTCTGTACAGTGCTTACAATGCACTAAACCACTGTCCAATAGAAATATAATGTGAGCCACATATGTAATTTAAAATTTCTAATTGGCACATCAAAAAATTCTAAATGGTAAAATTTTTTTAAATTTTTTTTATATTGGAGTATAGTTGATTTACAATGTTATGTTAGTATCAGGTACACAGTAA
Source organism: Ovis canadensis (assembly GCF_042477335.2). Classification (NCBI taxonomy): domain Eukaryota; kingdom Metazoa; phylum Chordata; class Mammalia; order Artiodactyla; family Bovidae; genus Ovis; species Ovis canadensis. Next base: position 192,372,577 of record NC_091246.1, on the reverse strand, counting down.
AGTGATTCAATTATACATACAGATGTATCTATTCTTTATTCTTTTCCCACATAGGTTATTACAGAATATTGAATAGAATTCCCTATGCTATACAGTAGGACCTTGTTGACATTGACATCTATTGATATTATTTATTTTATATATAGTAGTGTGTATATGGGCTTCCCTGGTGGCTCAGATGGTAAAGTATCTGCCTGCAGTACAGGAGACCCGGGTTCGATCCCCTGATCAGGAAGTTCCTCTGGAGAAGGGAATGACTACCTATCCCACTGTTCTTGCCTGGAGAATTCCATGGACAGAGGAATCTGGCGGGCTACAATACATGCGGTGGCAAAAAGACACGACTGAGCGACGAACACTTTCACTTTTCAGTGTGTAGATGTTGACATTTATTTTAAAAGATTTTATTTTAAAAATCCCAAGAACAAGGGAAAAAACTTAAAAAAAAATTAAACCACATTCAGTGGACTTAATATTAATAACATCATTGGAATCAATATTGTGAAACTGTTACAGAGAGAGAAATAGATAGAGACACAGACAGTAGGACAAGGGCTATAAGAAACTATGATTATATCATCTGGCCCAAAAGAGTTTAGGGTAAGAGAGTAGAGATACAAGCAAAACTTTCAAAGATTTAAAACCTGATAATCTAGAAACTGAATTGGAAATATAAAAATAAACTTATGAATTATTTTTCCATTTTAAAAGCATGTCTTGGATAAACAAGGTCCTTCCTACTGTACAACATGGGGAGTATATTCAACATTCTGTAATAAACCATAAGGGAAAAGAATATGAAAAAGAATACATATATGTATAACTGAGTCACTCTGCTGTACACCAGAACTAACACAGCACTGCGAATCAACTATACGCCAATAACAAATAAATAAATGTTTTAAAAATATGTCCTAGCAGTGTCTACTCAAAAGGTCCAACAGCAGTGATAAGCAGGAGCAACCAGCAACTCCTCGTGCCCATACTGGGGTCTTTAAACACCATTTCTCATTAACAGAAAACCAGATACCCTGGAGACTGAATAATGAGTCTGGAGTATCTCAGGTTTGAATGTAAGAAAGCTTTCAAACACTCCTAACTGCATCAAAAGGTTATAGAAATTGTTCTATTTAAGTTAACAAAGAGGCAAAACACACCCACTGTCAAGTCAAGACAGTGGTTACTTTAGGAGTAGGCAGAGTACTGACTGGGGACGGACCAGAGCATCTGGGGTCAAGGGGTCAGATTTCTGGTACCTTAATCTAGAGGTGGTCACACAGCTGTATATATTTATCTATATACATATATGTTTTACTTATTTCTTTTTTTTTCAATTGTGGTGAAAAGTGCATAGCATAAAATCAGTCATTTTAACCATTACTCTTTGTTGACAAGAGTCCGTGTAGTCAAAGCTATTGATTTTTCCAGTAGTCATGTACAGATGTAAGAGTTGGACCATAAAGAAGGCTGAAACCAAAGAACTGATGCTTTTGAATTGCGGTGCTGGAGAAGACTTTTGGAGAAGGCTCAAAATTCTACAAGCCAGACTTCAACAGTATGTGAATTCTGAAATTCTAGATGTTCAAGCTGGATTTAGAAAAGGCAGAGGAACCAGATATCAAATTGCCAATACCCACTGGATCATGGAAAAAGCAAGAGCATTCCAGAAAAACATCTACTTCTGCTTTATTGATTATACCAAAGCCTTTCACTGTGTGGATCACAACAAACTGTGGAAAATTCTGAAAGAGATGGGAATACCAGATCATCTTACCTGCCTCCTTAGAAATCTGTATGCAGGTCAGGAAGCAACAGTTAGAACTGGACATGGAACAACAGACTGATTCCAAATTAGGAAAGGAGTACCTCAAGGCTGTATATTGTCACCCTGCTTATTTAACTTATATGCAGAGTACATCATGCAAAATGCCGGCCTGGATGAAGCACAAGCTGGAATCAAGATGGCTGGGAGAAATATCAATAACCTCAGATATGCAGATGACACCACCCTTATGGCAGAAAGTGAAGAAGAACAAAAGAGCCTCTTGGTGAAAGTGAAAGAGGAGAGTGAAAAAGTTGGCTTAAAGCTCAACATTCAGAAAACTAAGATCATGGCATCTGGTCCCATCACTTCATGGCAAATAGATGGGGAAACAATGGAAACAGTGACAGACTTTATTTTCTTGGTCTCCAGAATCACTGCAGATGGTGACTGCAGCCATGGAATTAAAAGACACTTGCTCCTTGGAAGAAAAGCCATGAGCAACCAAAATAGCATGTTAAAAAGCAGAAACATTACTTTGCCAACAAAGGTCTGTCTAGTCGAAGCTATGGTTTTTCCAGTAGTCATGTATGGATGTGAGAGTTGGACTATAAAGAAAGCTGAGCACCGAAGAATTGATGCTTTTGAACTGTGGTGTTGGAGAAGACTCTTGAGAGTCTCCTGGACTGCAAGGAAATCCAACCAGTCCATCCTAAACGAAATCAGCCCGGAATATTCATTGGAAGGACTGATGCTGAAACTGAAACTCCAATACTTTGGTCACCTGACTCATTGAAAAAGACCCTGATGCTGGGAATGATTGAAGGCAGGAGGAGAACAGGATGACAGAAGATGAGATGGTTGGATGGCATCACTTACTTGAGCAATCTCCAGGAGTCGGTGATGGACAGGGAAGCCTGGAGTGCTGCAGTCCATGGGGTCGCAGAGAGTTAAACACAACTGAGCAACTGAACTGAACTGAACTGGACAGCAAGGCGATCAAACCAGTCAATCCTAAAGGAAATCAACCCTGAATATTCATTGGAAGGACTGATTCTGAAGCTAAAGTTCTAAAACTTCAGTCACCTGCTGCAAACAGCCGACTCACTGGAAAAGACCCTGATGCTGGGAAAGACTAATGGCAGGAGGAGAAGGAGATGAGAGAGGATGAGATGGTTGGATGGCATCACCGATTCAATGGACATGAGTTTGAGGAGATTCCAGGAGATAGTGAAGGACAGGGAAACCTCGAGTGCTGCAATCCATGAGGTCACAGAGAGTCAGACACAACTGACCAACTAAACAACAAAGTATACAGTTCAGGAGTATTAAGGGCATACACATTACTATGCAATCCATCTCCAGAACTTTTTCATCTTGCAAAACTGAAACTCTGTGTTTATCAGACACTAACTTCCTATGCCTCCTTTTCCCAGCCCTGGCATCCACCCTTCTATTTTCTGTCTCTATCTGTTTGACTACTCTCAGTTCAGTTCAGTTCATTTCAATCGTTCAGTCATGTCAGACTCTTTGCGACCCCATGGTTTGCAGCACGCCAGGCATCCCTCTCCATCACCAAGTCCCGGAGTTCACTCAAACTTACCTCCATCAAGTCGGTGATCCCATCCAGCCATCTCATCCTCTGTTGTCCCCTTCTCCTCCTGCCCCCAATCCCTCCCAGCATCAGGGTCTTTTCCAATGAGTCAACTCTTCGCATGAGGTGGCCAAAGTATTGGAGTTTCAGCTTTAGCATCAGTCCTTCCAAAGAACACCCAGGACTGATCTCCTTTAGAATGGACTGGTTGGATCTCTTTGCAGTCCAAGGGACTCTCAAGAGTCTTCTCCAACACCACAGTTCAAAAGCATCAATTCTTCGGTACTCAGTTTTCTTCACAAGGGACCTCATATAAGAGGAATCTTACATATTTGGTATTTGTCTTTTCCTGATTGGCTCATTTCACTCAACATAATGACCTCAATATCCATCCATGCTGTAGGATGTGTCAGAATTCCATTCCTTTTTAATGCTGAGTAATATTCCATTGGGGGTATATACAGTACTTTTTTTTTATCCATTCACCCACCCACAGACAATGAAGTTGCTTCCACCTCTTGGCTATTATGAATATGCTGCTATGAACTTAGGCGTGCAAATATCCCTTGGAGATCCTGTTTTCAATCCTTTTGGATATGTACTCAGAAGTGGAATTGCTAAATATAATGATTCTATTTTTAAATTTTTGAAGAATATGCTTACATTTTTTTTACCCTACCCCTATGCTTACATTTTTATTTAGCTATGTACTTGAGATTTGTGGAGTATATAGAACATATGCTACTCATTGATCAGTAAGAATCAATATAGTATGGCCACTTAAGAAAATAAGTTAGTAAAGTTAAATATACACTTATCACATGACTCAGCAATTTCATTTGTAGATGTTTATCCAAGAGAAAAACAAGTTGTTAGGACTCCAAGCTTCTAATGCCAAGAGCCTGGATTCAATCCCTTGCTGGGGAACTAAGGTTCTGTGCACAGCACAGCCAAAAAAAAAAAAACATGACCACACAGAGACCTGTATGGGGATGTTTACAGCAGCTCTCTTCATAATACCCAAACATCCAACCACTGGTGAATGGATACATTGTGGTACATCCATACAAAGTAGTCTACTCAGCAACAGGAAAGGAAAAACTACTGATCTGCAAAACCATACATGAATCTCAAAAGTATTATACTAAGTGAAAGAAGTCAGACACAAAAGCTACGTACTATACATTTCTATGAAATTCTGGAAAAGGCCAAACTATATATGGTGACAAAGCAGATTAGTTGTTGCCAGGAGCCAGGGTTCAGGAAGAGGGCTGACAGTAAGAAGATACAAGGGAACTTTTGGGATTGGCAGAATTGTCCTACATCTTGATAGTGGTGGTGATTGCATGATTACAGTCAAACCTCAACAAAACTGTATGCTTAACACTGGTGAATTTTTTTAATTTAAATTATACCTCTGCATCAGAAATTAATACAACATTGGAAATCAACTATATTTGTTTCATACAGATAAATAAAAATAAGAGCAGTTCATAATCAGAGAGTTAAAGTTTACAGAGCTTTAAGGAGGAAGGGAACATTCTCACTCATGCTTTCCTTAAGCCTTGTACAACAATGCATCGTGCCCAAGAACCGGCCTTTAATTAGGTCGGGAACTAATAATCACACAGCACAATGTTTTACTCCTGGACATGCTTTTCTTAGGCTCTATGTTAATGATTATAATTGCAACAAATCACGCCTGGGAACCTCTTTCTCAAGACCTCGTACCCCTGATTACACAGCAACAGTATATCTTGCCCAGAACCTGTTCTCCCTGGCTAATCTTTTGCCAAAGTTATTTTATGATGGATGCCTTGGGAAAGGGTCTGGTGGAACTCTTAGAACCTTGAGGTATTCTTTTTATCTATTCTCAGCAGCCTGTTGAGGAGTATATAAGGCCCTGCTTAAACTAGTGAGGTGGGTACTCTCCTACCCCCTTCTGATGTCTATGTCAGAAGCTTTTTCTGTCACTTTCACTTTAAATAAAATCTACACAAAGCTCTGAGTGACTGAGACTGTCTTTGGTCCCGGAGTTAAATCTTCTCCTTTGGAGACCACAAATCTGGCAGCACTGTTCACCATTCACCACTAAGCTATCAATAAGCCTTAAGCTTCTGGGAGCTGTTCTATATATTTCCAATAAATTCTTTTTTTAAGATTTTTAACTTTTTAAACTAAAGTTACATGCATTTATCACATTATATGCTTCATGTTTAAAATATTATTTCTACTTCTGTATACCCTACAGTGGGCTCACCACCAAAAATTTAGTTTCCATCCATCCTCACTCCCAATCACAACTCTGTTCTCTTTATCTATGTGTTTGTTTTTGTTTGGTCTGGTTTTTTCACTTATTTGAGAGTTTTTGTTTGCTTATTAGTTTTTTATATTATACATATGAATGAAATCATATGCTATTTGTTATCATTCTTGTAGCTAAAGGCTTCTAACTAATCCTAAGTTATTACTAGATGCCCAACTGGCAGGAAATAACCAGGAAGAAGGCCACCTCAAAAATCTCAAAGATGTCCGTAATCTTAAAACAAAATACATCCAGATTTTACTCATCAGCTTCCCAACGAATGGGAGCAAAGAGAGCTCCAAGTTGTCCAATATAAATAAGTAGTCTGGGGATTTACGTGGTGGTCTAGGACAGGGAGGCCTGGCATGCTGCGATTCATGGGGTCACAAAGAGTCGGACACGACTGAGCGACTGAACTGAACTGAACTAGTGGCTAAGACTCTGCTCTCTCAATGCAGGGGGCCTGGGCTGCATCCTTGCTCAGGGAACTAGATTGCATATGCCACAACTAAGATTTTGCATGCTGCAACTAAGATCCAACACAGTCAAATAAGTAACTTAAAAAAATAATAATAATCTGAGATACAATATGAAAAAAAGATGTAAAATATTTCATTAGTAATTTTTATTTTGATTTTGACCTGAAATACTTTTTATATATTAGGTTAATAAAACATTACGAGTAAAAATAAACAAATAAGCAACCTGATTTTTATCAGCCAAGCCTCACCTCCATTTATCTCTCCAAGTATCTCCTGATACTTATGAATGACTTCTCCCCAGTGTCCCAGGCCTGGGCTACAGCTGACTCCATCTAGACACTTAAATGGCCACATCACCTAACTGGGATCTGCCACCCATCTTTTCTGAGGATATAAGATTCTTCAGTTCTTCCCTTGAGTCTCCTCTGTAGCCCCTTTCCATCCAGCTTCCTACAGAGGCAACAGCTTGCTATAACAGCAATGTAATGAGAGGCTGAGAAGAGAGGACGAGGCAAGAAATTGGAGTTCCAATGGGCCAGGCTCTAGAGTATCAGACTCTATTCTCTGTGCTTTCGGAAATGTTTTTGACATCTGAGGGGCTAGCATCCTACTTTATTCTCCAAAAACACTCCGCACTTTGCTGAGATAAAATTTGAATGATGTACTTCATGAAAGTGAAAGTTGCTCAGTCGTGTCAAACTCTCTGTGACCCCACGGTCTATAGGACCCATCAGGCTCCTCTGTCCATGGAATTCTCCAGGCAAGAAAACTAGAGTGAGTAGCCATTCCCTCCAGGGGATCTTTCCAGCCCAGGAATCAAAATCAGGTCTCCCACATTGCAGGCAGATTCTTTAATGTCTGAGCACACCAGGGAAGCCCAGAGGCACTTCATGTATTCCATCAATTTAAAATATCTGTTGAGCCTCTTTTACAAGCCAGGCACTAGTGCAAGAGGCTGGCATTGAGTGATGAGCAAGACACAAGTCTGCTGACAAGGCAGTCAGATGAAGGGGGTAATGCAGTCAAGCTGAGGGGCGAGTACAGTGCAGTCTCAGGGTCATAGGAGCTGTGTGTACACAGTGCCATTTACAGAACCCTGATGCTGGGGACAGGGCCTGCAAGTGAGCCTGCTCGAGGATCCTTCAGCTTGAACCACTTAGCTGGCTGGGGTCTCAGTTCATCCTCTGCTCAGCCCCACACCTCAAGATGGCCTTCCTGGATGCTTTCATCACTGATTTGCAGGAATTTTCATTACCCACCTGAAGTCACTCAGTATCTTCATTTCTTCTTTTCTACATTTCAAGAGTAGAATTCTCTGCTTTTGCACAGTTTCTCACCCTTGGCACTGTAAACATGTAAGACTGGTTTTTCTTGATTGAGAAGGCTGTCCTGTGCCTCGTAAGAAGTTTAGCAGCATCCCTGGCTTCCACCCACTAGACGCCAGTGGCACCTCCTTCCCACTGTTGTGATAACCAAAACTGTTTTCAGACATTGCCCAGAAGGCCCTGGGCCCCCAGCTGAAAAATCACTGCTCTTCGCTGTTCACAGATTTGAAGAGCTCTGGAGGCCTCTGAATGTGCCCCCTTTGAGTGTAGAGGTCTGCTTCTCACCGGAGTCATCAGTAGAGCCTTTGGTGAACTCCAACCTGCTATGCTGAGCTCCAAGTTGCCCAGAAAGCAGTGCTCAGAGATATGCAGGGAGGCTGCTCGAGGAAGAAGACTCTGTTGTCAGAGTCTCCCATGCAGCCCGAGGAGCGTCTGCTCAATCCATCCGGACACCAGCAGCCACGGAGTGCTTTAGAACAGGCAAGGGACCAGAATCAGACTTGAGGACGATACTAGGGCCAAAGAATACTTGGCAGATTAGAGGAATGACAGTTTGGAAGCAGTGGACCAGCAGGCTTTTGGGACCAGCCTGGCAACAAGTGATGGCATTCTGATGGGGTCAAGTGGTGGAGTTGACTGGAGATCTACGGGGAACAGGCGGAGAGTGGAGAGGCCAGGGGAGAAGGGGCCTCAAGGCTGAGGCACTGGGGGTACTGGCAGGGCTGGCACTAGTCAGCTGAGTAGGGTCTGAGCCATGGCCTGGCAGGGGGCCAGTCATGTGGGGCTCTGTGCTCCATGCTTGTTTCTTCCTCTAGAAATGGAGATAAGATGAAACACTGTGTGTACACCCTTATACACAGAGCCTGGTAGGCACCGGTGCCTCTCCACACAGGGCCCCTGACAAAGACAGGGAAACCATGTGAGCAAACTGGGGAGTAAATGGCAAGATCAGCTTTGGTTGTTTGTTAAGGTCTAATCTGCATACGATAAAATTCATCCTTTTTTTTTTTTTTTTTTTTTCTGAAAAGGTAGGGCTTAGTCCTTGGCTGCCTCTTTCTTCATGGAGGCCATGAAATTGCTCAGCTCCTCTCTTTCCCTCTCTGCAGGGAAGTGTTCTCATCCTTTTCTTGGTGGACTTGACAGCCTATTTGTCCTTGGAGAGCTTGAGCAGCTGCATGGCCCTCCGCTTCTAAGGGGTCACACACCCCCAGATCGTGTCCCACATGAATTTGGTGCACCGGGGTGAACACCCATGGTGGTGGCTGTGCTTAGCTTGCTCATGTTCCTGTTCACCTTGTGGCCCTAGTTGAGGCCCATGGCCATAGGGTAGCACAGAGGCATGGCTGCTCTTCAATGGTAGCCACGGTGGAAGAAAATTCATCCTTTTAAAACGCAAAGTTCACTGCTTTTTGGTAAATTCACTAAGTTATACAAACATCACCACTATGTAATTCTAGAACACCTCATCACCCCAAAAAAGAATCTCCATGCCCATTAACAGCCACTCCTCATTCTCTCCTCCCACTCCCACGGCAGCCGTGAACCCGCCTTCTGTCACTCAGTTCAGTTCAGTTGCTCAGTCATGTCCGACTCTTTGTGACCCCTTGGACTGCAGCACACCAAGCTTCCCTGTCCATCACCAACGCCCAGAGCTTACTCAAACTCATGTCCTTCGAGTCAGTGATGCCATCCAACCATCTCATCCTCTGTTGTCCCCTCCTCCCACCTTCAATCTTTCACGGTATCAGGGTCTTTTCCAATAGTTGGCACTTCATATCAGGTGGCCAAAGTATTGGGGTTTCAGCTTCAGCATCAGTCCTTCCAGTAAATATTCAGGACTGATTTCCTTTAGGATTGACTGCTTCGATCTTCTTGCTGTCTAAGGGATTCTCAAAAGTCTTCTCCAACACCACAGTTCAAAAGCATCCATTCTTCAGTGTTCAGCCTTCTTTATGGTCCAACTCTTACATCCATACATGACCACCAGAAAAACCATAGCTTTGAATAGACAGGCCTTTGTTGGCAAAGTAATATCTCTGTTTTTTAATATGCTGTCTAGGCTGGTATAGCTTTTCTTCCAAGGAGCAAGTGTCTTCTAATTTAATGGCTGCAGTCAACATCTGCAGTGATTTTGGAGCCCAAGAAGATGAAAGTCTGTCACTGTTTCCATTGTTTCCCCATCTATTTTCCATGAAGAGATGGGACTGGATGCCATGATCTTCGTTTTTTGAATGTTGAGTTTTAAGCCAGCTTTTTGACTCTCATCTTTCACTTTCATCAAGAGGCTCTTCAGTTCCTCTTCACTTTCAGCCATAAGGGTGGTATCACCTGTGTATTTGAGGTTATTGATATTTCTCCCATCAATCTTGATTCTAGCCTGTGCTTCATCCAGCCTGGCATTTTACATGATGTATTCTGCATACAAGTTAAATAAGTAGGGTGACAATATACAGCCTTTCCCAATTTGGAACCAGTCTGTTGTTCCATGTCTAGTTCTAACTCTTGCTTCTTGACCTGTATAGAGATTTCTCAGGAGGCAGGTAAGATGGTCTGGTATTCCCATCTCTTTCAGAATTTTCCACAGTTTGATGTGATCTACACAGTCAAAGGCTTTGGCGTAATCAATAAGCAGAAGTAGATGTTTTTCTGGAATTCTCTTGCTTCTGTTACTAGAGTTTCCTCCACTAAATGGAATTATGTAGTATGTGGTTTTGTGGCTGGCTTCTTTCATGTTGTATGTTTTCAAGGTTCACCTATGCTGGAGCATGTATCTGGACTTTGTTCCCTTTTATTGCCAAATAATATTCTATTGTATGAATATAACACATTTTGTTATCCATTCATTAGTTGATGGACAGTTGGATTATTTCCACTTTCACTATTACGATTAATGCTATAGCAATCATGTATAAGCCTTTGTAGAAACACATTTTCAACTTCTAACTATTTACCTAGGAGTAGAATTGCTAGGTCATCTGGTTAATTCTATGTTTAACTCTTTGAAGAACTGCCAGACTGTTTTCCAAAGCAGCACAAGATCATTCTGAACCCTTGGTGCTGAGTTGTCAAAACAGCAATAGAATTCAAGGCTAGAGAAAAGCAGACCAGTTTGCAAGTGAATGACAACAGAGAGAACTCCTGGGAAAATCTCCTTCATTTTCTGGGTCACAATTTCCTGAAGGGTCAGAGAATGTATCCCAGGACAGCATAAATGTCAATGAGATGAATGTGAAAATACTTTCACAAAGCAGAATGTGACAAATTATTTTCTGATTTCATAGGAATATCTAACTGCAATGTATTTGTTTCAATAATCCCAACTGGAATTCCAATAATTTGTATGAAAGGGATGATGTAAAATGTGCTGCTGAAGAACAGACGCAGTTTAAATGTAGAACCTAAACATTTCCATGGAGTTTGGTGAGCGCTGGAGACCAACTTATCTCCTGCACCTTTGTGGAAGGCACTCAGGAAAAAAAAACAGACATGTTGATTAGCTAAAGGATAATACTAGGACTTCCTGGCAGTCCAGTGATTAAGACTCCATGCTTCCACTGCAGGAGGCAAGGGCTTGATCTATGATCAGGGAACTAAAATCCCACATTCCATATAGCATGATCAAAAACTAAATAAAGGATAATACTTCTGATCAAAAGTTAATAGTAGAATCCATAATAAAGTCTGGATTTATCTCCAAGTTTTTTTAAGGCCAGTCATACATTAAGGATTTTAAAAATATATATGCATCTTTAAGACTTTTTGTAATTTTCCAATTTTCTATAATTGATTATACATTTATTTTTTATTTTTTTCATATTTCTTTTATAATCACAGTAGGAACACAAGTCAAAAAAGGGAAAAATATATAAAACATCAAAAAGCAATGGTCTACACATGGACATATTCCTCAAAGTGTTTGCATAATCCTAGTCAGCTCTGACTGAATGCCAGGCAGTATGATCTATTCTCTCCTTCCAATGTATATAAAATATACGAGGATTAAAGGCAAAGTTCTTCTGGGGTCAGCTCAGATTATGTTTCTGCCAGTCCTCTTCCCTTCTCTTTGTTTTTCTTTGGTGAGAGTATCTGGGAAGTATTCATTTTTCCAGACTGTTTCCAGTTGAAGGAAGGGTTGAAGCTGCTTGATGACACAAGGCAGGCCACAGCCCATGCAGCCAGTTCTGTTAAAGAAGATGAAGACGTGGCCTTGTCTGTGAGGGTTGCGGGCTGCAGATAAGGCTCCAAAGGCTCACCAGGCCAAACAAGCTGCCCATCTAGGACTCCTGCTGCTTCCTGGCACCCACCTCCAGGACTGGTCCTGGGAAGGCTGATGGCCAAGCTCTGCCCACAGTTGAAGAAGAGAGCCTGGCTCCACCCCTCTGATCCTCTTATTCCTTTCGGTAATTTGAAGGTTAACTTTCTTTTGGCCACACCTCACAGTCTATGGAATCTTAGTTGCCCAACCAAGGACTGAACCCAGGCCCTGACAGCATGGTGTCCTAAGCACTGGACTTCCAGGCAAGTCCTATGAAGCCTCAAAGTTTATTGATCTTAGTTGTCTTAAACACTATGAGTCTGTCTTGTGTCAATTTTAGGTCTAATTAAATAGCTTTTGATTACAATAGAAGGGCCCAAATCACTGACTGCTCCCCCAACCAACCCCTGAATGATTTAAACAATCTTGCAGTCATCCCCCAGAAAGCAAAAACAAACACCCTGCTCTCTTTCTCAAAATATGAGAATGAAAATACTCTGGCTTCACTTCGATTGTCAGGATGAGTAGAAAGTTCATCCCTGGAAGGTTTGACAACAGGGACGAGGCAGAGGAGGCTGAAGGAGCCTTTATTGACTCCTGAACAGAGCTGGCTGGCCAGTCCAGTTGGCATGTCTAGATGGTGAGGCCAGCCTTCTGTCACCAAAACACACAGCTGAAATGGATGAACGCAGGACTCTAGCCAGAGCAGATGGCTACAGGTAAATGTTCTGTTCAGTTCAGTTCATTCTCTTTGTGACCCCATGAATCGCAGCACACCAGGCCTCCCTGTCCATCACCAACTCCCAGAGTTCACTCAGACTCACGTCCATCGAGTCCATGATGCCATCTAGCCATCTCATCCTCGGTCGTCCCCTTCTCCTCCTGCCCCCAATCCCTCCCAGCATCAGAGTCTTTTCCAACGAGTCAACTCTTCTCATGAGGTGGCCAAAGTACTGGAGTTTCAGCTTCAGCATCATTCCTTCCAAAGAAATCCCAGGGCTGATCTCCTTCAGAATGGACTGGTTGGATCTCCTTGCAGTCCAGGAGACTCTCGAGAGTCTTCTCCAACACCACAGTTCAAAAGCATCAATTCTTCAGCACTCAGCTTTCTTCACAGTCCAACTCTCACATCCATACATGACCACAGGAAAAACTTGACTAGACGGACCTTTGTTGGCAAAGTAACGTCTCTGCGGTAAATGTTAATTAACATTAAATGACACCAGATGATCATGAAGGGGCAAGGTAAATAAGGAGAGATGACCAAGAAGGGACTTCCCTGGCAGCCCAGTAGTTAGGACTCTGCGCTTCCACTGCAGGGGGTGAAGCTTCCATCCCTAGTTGAGCAACTAAGATACTGCAACCCACATGGTGCGGCCAAAAAAGAAATGTGACAAAGGAAGTAACTAACATGCCCAACTTTCTTGTCTGCAGATTCTACTTATTTTCAGTTTTGTTTCCCTTTAGTCAAAATCTTTAAAGTCTTTATAGTAAGTAAAGGATTTCCATGGCAATAGGAAGAAGCAATGTATGTGTATCATATTTCTGTTGGTCCCTGTTTCTGCCTGGATAGACCCAAACTAGAGGGAGTGACACGGGCCACCCTCTCTATGCTCAGACACTGGCTCCTCAGGCCAGTTCCGAGTGCAGACCTCCCCACACCTCTCCTCCTTTCCAAGTGAAAAGCGTGAATGCATTAGTTCCTCAGTGGTGTCCAACTCTTTGCACCCATGGACTGCAGCCTGCCAGGCTTCTCTGTCCGTGGGATTCTCCAGGCAAGAGTACTGGAGCGGGTATCCATTCCCTTTTCCAGGGGGCCTTCTTGACTCAGGGACTGCCAGGTCTCCTGCATCGCAGGCAGATTCTTTACCATCTAAGTCACCAGGGAAGCCCCCTTCCAAAAGCTTCTCCAGAGAGAGAGGAGTCAAACGTCTACTGTATCTACAGGGCCCTAAATTCTAAGCCAAAAAGTACAGCCCCCCTGTGCAACCAGTCCACGTCATAATCAACTCAACACTTGCAAAACTGAACTTCACATCTTCCCCCAGAAGCTGCCTCCAAGATTCCCATGTTTGTTCTTCGAGAAGCTCAGGAACCTTTGACTCCTTTCACCTCCTCTTCCCTTGCCTTAGCCCAATCAGGATGTGGTAACAAAAATACCATAGGCTGAGTGGCTTAAACAGAAACTGACATTGAGCAGTTTTGGAGGCTAGAAGTCCAAGGTCAAGGTGCCAGCAGATTCAGTGTCTGGTGAGGGTCTGGTTCCTGGTTCATAGCCAGTTGTCTTCTGGTTGTGTCCTTACATAACAGAGGGTGAAAGGGCTCTTGGGGTCCCTTTTACAACGGCACTAATAACACTCATGAGGGCTCCACCCTCATGACCTAATCACCTCCCACAGGCCCCACCGTCAAATACAGTTAAGTTCCCTACATACAAACCTTCAAACTGTGAACTTTCAAAGATTTCAAACTGCGTGCACACATCCAATCATGTAAGTCAGTTCATGTGTCTGGTGTGCATTGTCACATGCTATCTCTGGATGTGTTTTTGTGTACTTTACTGTATCATACTGTATAGATATAGTATAGTGGTGCAGTATCTTTATTTCAGGCCCAGAATCTGTGCCAACAACATCAGGCATGAGTGAAATTGCAGCTTGTCCTCCGTCTCCTACTGCTGACGATCCGTCAGCTCTATCATCTCCCAACTCTCCCTCCTCCAGTCAGTAACGCTTCTGGCCTGTTCACTCAATGCCAGCCCCTGTATGCCAGCTGTTGTACTTTTCAAGATACTGTACTGTAAGATTAAAAAAAATTTATTTTTTATGCATTTGTGTGAAAAATGATTATAAACCTATTAGAGTTCAGTACTACATAGCTGACTATGTTGGCTGGGTACCCAGACTAACTTTGCTGGACTTACAAACGTGCTCTCGGAACAGATACCATTTGTATGTAGGGGACTTACTGTATCATTCAACTGGGGGTTAGGATTCTGCATATGAATTTGAGGGGAGACATAAAGCATCCAGGCCACAGCATCTATCTGCCCACAGCTCCAATCAGCAGTATAAGTTTACTTTTTTTTAACACTTTTTTAGATTTTTCCTGTGCTGGGTCTCTGCTGCTGCGAGGGCTTGTCTCTAGGCGTGGCGAGCGGGGTTACTCTCTAGGTGCACCGCACAGGCTCACTTTGGTGGCTTCTCCTGTTGCTGAGCACAGGACCTAGGACACATGCGCTTCCATAGTTGCACATGCAGGCTCAGTAGTTTTGGCTCCCAGGCTCTAGAGCTCAGTCTCCATAGTTGAGGCACACAGGCTCAGTTGCTCTGAGGCCTGTGGGATCTTCCCGGATCAGAGACCGAACAAGTGTCTCCTGCATGGGTAGGCAGACTTTATCACTGAGCCACCTAAGAAGCCCCAGAATATCCACACTATTCAGGAATAAAAAGGAACAAACTACTAACATGAAGTGAAAAGACCATATACTCTACCATCCCACTTATAATAAGATATCCAGAACAAATTTATAAAGAAAGAAATTAGACCAGCGGCTACCTGGGGCTGAGAATGGGAACAGGGATATCTTGGGGAGATAAAAATATTCTAAAAGTGATTTATGATCATTTTGCACTGCCTGGTAAATCAAATCATTGAATAGTTTCACTTATGAATCCATTTTACACATGAAATGTATTTTAATAAAGCTGTCAAAATTTTTTAATTAGACACTCAGTTGAATATTAATCTTACTTGTTAATGTATTTTCTAGCCACCCTTTCCCCTGAAATAGACCCTAATCTTGAGGGCAAGACCAAATCTCCCACATATTATACAAAATTTTAATACAAATTACATATAATCCAAAGCTATACACACACTGTGTTCACAACGATTTGTGGATACGACTTTGCCTTGCCAGGCTATGGGGTGATGGTAACCATCAAGAGCATCAAGGAAGAAAGGGTGCATGTGCATGGACTGGCAGAATAACTGCATGTGAATCCCAGCTCCTCTAGGTGTGAACTCAGGGAACTGCCCGCTGCGAGCCCAAGCTCCAGGTCTAAAGCAGGAAGAGCGTTTTCCAGGTAGTGCTAGTGGTAAAGAACTTGTCTGGCAGTGCAGGAGATGCAAAAGATGCGGGTTCAATCCCTGGGTATGGAAGATCCCTTGGAGGAGGACATGGCAACCCACTCCAGTATTCTTGCCTAGAGAATCCCATGGACAGAGGGGCCTGATGGGCTACAGTCCATAGGGTCACACAGTCAGACACAACTGAAGCGACTTAGCACACATGCATACAAATGGGGGAAAATGTGGTAGCAACCTCATAAGGTTGTTCCAAGGATGAAATGAGATGATCTGAATAAAACTTTTAGCATGGTGCTTGGAACATGTTACAGCTCACTGAATCTTGATTTAAAACACAAAAACCCAATCACAAACACACACCCACCAAAGGAATCTTCACACAGGAAACACCTTCAACAACAGGGAATGACTACAGATGACCCACCCTCGTCTGTCACCCACCAGGCAGCAAGTGGCCTGGGTCATCTCTTCTCCCTTCCAAGCCCAATGAAATGCATGTCACTAGAAATACTATTAATCATCTAACAAGAGGAGCTGAACAGCACTCACAGTTTTCATCAGTTTGTCTGCCTCTCCACCCTCTTATCCTACAAAGGTGGGATTCCATTTCCTGGCTCCCTTGGCATGAGTAGGGCCGCACATCCAGTTCTAACCAGTGAATGAGAGAAAATGACATGTCACTTCCAAACCAGAGCTCATGTCTGGACAAGACTCTCCCGGAGGAACTAGCAGAAGGTCCAGCTGGCAGCTGCTCTGTGAGTGAGCTATGTGAGGACAGCATGGAGTGGGTCCCCCTGCTAACCTGTGATGGACGGGGAGCCTGAGTGGGAAATGCATGCGCTCTATAGTGCTCTCACCCAGCCTCGCCCAAGTCACAAGGCTCATGGACTCGTGGTGCCTGCAGAGCAGCCAGTTGAGATGTTCAGGGCTCTGGATGGGAGGGAAATGGGGAGACCGCTTTGGGGAACCCAAGCATGCTGCGCCAAAAATAAATCAGGAGAGCTGGAGGATGAGTGGAGCTTAGGAAAGTCACAAGCCCGACAAAGTCACAAGGCGCTCAGGCTGTGAAATGTGTACATTTTCAATCTCTCACCTAAAAAACCCTAAGATACTTTACTCCCCTCGATTCTGTGATGAGCCACTCTCCCTGTTCTGTCAAGCTCTCTAACCATTTCATCTTGTCATGGGCGCCACTTCCTCGGCCTCCATTGGAGAAGGAAATGGCAACCCACTCCAGTGTTCTTGCCTGGAGAATCCCAGGGACAGCAGAACCTGGTGGGCTGCCGTCTATGGGGTCGCACAGAGTTGGACACGACTGAAGCGACTTAGCAGCAGCAGCAGGGGAATATAATAAAGAACAAAAACTCCTTTGGCTGTATTTTGAGACCTTCACTCGGCTGAAGAGATGATTTGGATATGGCTCTTTTTGCATGTCCCCTCCCCTTGCTGGTAACCTGGGCTCTGTCCTCAGCTCCACATGCCCTCTTAATGCTTATTAAAATGAATACTAAGAAAATAAATTATTTCAGGCTCAGGAAAAAAATCTTACTTGGTGTGAGGCATGACAGTGATACTCTACCTGGGACAAACAGTAGAGTCTAGAACATGAAAGAAGAAAGTCGAAGAAAGTTGTAACTTCTGAGTACACCATCATGAAACAATGCAAAAAGAGCCATATCCAAATCATCTCTTCAGCCGAGTGAAGGTCTCAAAATACAGCCAAAGGAGTTTTTGTTCTTTATTATATTCCCCTGCTGCTGCTGCTAAGTCGCTTCAGTCGTGTCCAACTCTGTGCGACCCCATAGACGGCAGCCCACCAGGTTCTGCTGTCCCTGGGATTCTCCAGGCAAGAACACTGGAGTGGGTTGCCATTTCCTTCTCCAATGCATGAAAGTGAAAAGTGAAAGTGAAGTCGCTCAGTCGTGTCCGACTCTTCGCGACCCCGTGGACTGCAGCCTACCAGGCTCCTCTGTCCATGGGATTTTCCAGGCAAGAGTACTGGAGTGGGGTGCCATTGCCTTCTCCTAAGCATCACTCATTGTTTAAGGCAGGGCAAATTCTGTCAAGTATTTATGGAGCTCTTTTCTTCTCCTTATAAATAAATCTGTAAAGAAAGCATCCACTAATCTCTGTTTTCTCTAACCTGATTTTCTAAAGTTAGAAAAAGCAATCCTGGTGTCCTGAAACCACAGCCAAGGCTTCTCAACATCTTCAGTTAAAATACCTGTTATTTCCCAACCAGGGGAGCGCACACCACCATTACCTATACTTTGCAGTACACAGCTCAGTGCTGTTGACTTCTATCACAGGGTAGTGTGTGCTCATTGCCCCGGTCTTCTTCAGCGGCAAAAATATTCAGAACTCAGGACTTCTGTAGTAGTCCTGTGACTAAGACTACACATTTCCAACTCAGGGGGTGTGGGTTCTATCCCTGGTCAGGGAACCGGGCTCCTATATGCCAAATGGCATGGCAAAAAAATTTAAAAAGAAAAAAACACTAAGAACTTACTGCCCACATAGAAGAGTTCTCATAGCAACACACTAAGTGACAAAAAGACCAAAAAAGAAAAGAAACTGTTTTTATTGCTTTACAACAAGCCAGCAACAGACACAACACAATAATCACACATAACACTTGATATCCCCAAATGGTGTATAAAACCAGAATGCGCTCCTCCACTTAAAATCTATTTGTGAAAACTGAAATCCAAAACTTCTCCCAAGAACTTTACTATTCTCAAGCAGAATCAGTACTTAAAGAAGCAAAGAAAACTAGTATCAAACTTACTGCATATGTCTGATTGCATAATTCAGACCCTTTTATGCTCAATCCAGGCAGTGCTATTACTGCACATTTTAGATGGGCATCCTAGGTACTTTACGACTACAACTTTCTTCTTTCCACAAATTCTTTGCAGAAAGAGCTGTCAAGAAAATTATTCTAAAATCCAACAATGCACAGCAATTTATGCCTTATTTCTACTTCTTTCCTCATGATGGAAAATTTGGTCAGTCCTTAACTTGGCCTCCTAACAGCTCCAATGCCCATGCCGAAAATCCTACTTACAAACAGGAAGCCTAAACTCGTATTAGGCCTGAGAAGGTGACACTTCTAAGTAGTTCCTATTATTCTGGACACACTGGCACCTTCCTTTCAGTGAGCTCCAAGATACTGTGGTTGAAGTCACCATTTTAATAATTTCAACTCAACAGTAAGTTACATGGCAAGTACTACCTGAAAATGGGGGATGGGGGAGGGTGGGGGTTGCAGGGGACAGGCCCTGTGCCAGTATATGTGACTTGCCCAAAACTGGAATAATTAACAACCTGAGAGGATTGTTTATTCTTAAAAATATGACCAAGTCAGCTATTTTTTGCCTTTTAATTCAAGGTTTTCTCTTTCTTTCAGACAAAGCACAGCATTCTTCTCTCAGAATATCACCAGTCAGGGTGTTGAGAATTAACTGACTGAGTGGCTTCACACTCCCAGACCTACAGGTCTACCTGGCTATTAGGTAAGAGGTTTCACACTCAGAAATATATCATATGAAATGTTTAAGATGCATGTGGAGAAGATGTTACATTCTGCAAGAGCAGAATGTTAAGGCAACATCAGAAAATGGGTGTTTTAGAACCCTACCCCTACTCCCCACCTGGTAAACAAAGCCAGATGATGCTACTCAATCCTTATTACAAAATTCTCCCAAAATAACCTGCTGAATTTGTCTTTGCAGTTTAATCTCTGACATTTTGATGGCAGTGAGATAGAACCCTGGGGCTATACTTGCCTTGCAAAAAAATTCAATACCTGATTTACTCACAAGGCTTAAAATAAGGAAGGAAAATATAAAATAAGCTGTCCTTCACTTGGCAACCATCCGTTTAATTATGTTTTTACACTGTATCCAGGCCACACCTAGACATGGATGGCTAGTATGGAAACAGAAAACACCAAGGATCACTCCTGGAAGAATCACAAACAAGACAATGAAGTTCTCAGTCAGCACGTGGACACCATCAGGGTAGCAAGAAAAGAACTTTACCAAGAGATCAACATGTACGTTTTCTGACAAAACCGAAGTGTACTGAGTTACAGAGCAAATTCACTGACAACAACAAAGAAAAACCTGTCTTTGTAAAGGCTATTCTGTCACTCCCTAAAAAGTGTTTCAACTCTGATACACCACACAACTGGTTAAGAAAATGAAGCGCGGTGTTTAGCGACGGGACATCCTAACTACCATGGGAGGCGCTGGGCTGGGCCTGGTGGGCACCACTGGAGTCAGCAGGGCTTGTCGGGGGAGCCCCCTACTTCTCCACGCAGGCTGCTGCCGTCTCCTTGTTGAAACCCCGGATGGAGAGGTCGTAGACTACCTCCTCCACTTTCTTCACGTCGTACTTCAGGCCATCGTAGCGCTTCCTCAGGGAATCGTTTTTGAGGTTGAGGAGGCGGAAGCCGGAATCCAGCTCGTTGATGAAGGTGGAGATGTGCAGGGGCCGGGAGTAGTCTCCGGCGGTCACGCTGTTGACAGACAACCTCGACTGTGGGAGAGAAGCGGAAGGTCACAGCAGGGCTCTTCCTCCAAGTCACAGCCACGAGGCCGGTGCACGACTTCTCCACACTATCCCTCATAACTACAGTTCTGACAACCGCTCGGTATTTACTTACTCAAAACTAAGAAATCATTCCCCTTTTGGTGGAGTTTCTGTGGTCTCCTGACTTCTCATAAATATAAACAGGGTTAGAGTGAACTCTTTTATAACAGCTTTCTTCTGTTTTTATTTTTATAGGACAGTTTCTCAGAGAGAAATTAAGGGGAGAAAGACAATAACAACTGGTAAAAGTTCTATAGTTAATTGTTCCCAAAAACAACTATATAAAGGAACAGTTACCAGGAATATATACTGTGCCACTGCTCTGAAAGGAAGAAGTGTTCTCATCTTTTTAAATCGCATAATAACAAGTATGCAAAGCCACCTCATTGTCTGAACTGCCATCCCAGCAAAACGTTAACACACACAATACCCAGTCAATGACTACCCTGTGACCAACAGATGGCTTAGAAAAGAATGGGACATCTGAATTTTTGTACCCATTTAAAAAAACTGACAATGATATGGAAACGTCAAAAAGAGCAAATGGCAAATCACTAAGTTTCTTACCAGTTCACTAGCGAGAATGAGAACTCCTGAGAGATAATCTTCCACATCCAAGTGAAATCCCTTCTCCCGATCAGGCTCAACTGAAACATGTGACACGGCAAAGACAAGGTCACGATGGAAACATAACTTACACCTAAAATCTGTTTTAAATACACACACGTATACACAAGTACAATTTCTCTCAAAGTAAAGAAAGGAGTCTTTCAAAACTATCTTTTGAATGTGGATATATCCTTGGCAACAGACCTCACTGTGGAATTTTTGAGTTCTCAAGCAAAATTCAATCTTTCGTTTTATTTTTCTTAAAGTAATACCACCAAGAATAGTATCCTGTTATGCATGAGAATAGCTTTTAGAAGGTATGTGTTGAAACATTTAAGGAGAAGTCATGGGATCTACGCTTAACTTCCAAACAGTCCAAACATGCCCCCAACACACAGTGAGGAGATGACAGACAGGGCAAAATGTGAACAAGCAGAGGATCTAAGTGGAGTACACAGGTATTCACTTTCAACTTTTCTAAAACACCAGAAGAAACGCCCAAGTAAACAGAGCAAGCCCCTACATATTTTTAGTTTTCATCTCTCCAAGAAACCAGTTTTCCACTTAGTTCTCATTTGTTTCCATAAACAGAAAGCCCCTCCCACCAAAAATTAAACTGATCATGTGGATGGACACGACTGAGGATACTCACTGCCAAGGATCTCCGTAACCGCTTCTCGGGTCACTAGGGTTTCAGACTCCAAGTACACAACAAACGCTGCTAGGAAGACCAAGCGCTGCAGCACAAACCTCCAGTGCTCGTGAAACCTGCAGTGAGTGCAAGGGACCAGGTGTTAGAAAGACGGGCACAGGACAGTCACGGCCAAACGTGTGCAGCACGGGACCCTTTTTCAAACAAAACCTTATGTGAAACTCCAAAATATAAAATGTGTTAAGAACAATATGACATTTAAGTATTTTATATAGATGGATTTAGTGTAAATTTTGCCAGTCCAAATTTATAACAATTATTTATTATGATTTTAATATATAAGAAGCATGGTCCAATTCTGATGAATGCAAAAATTTACAGCCAAATGTTATAGACAAGAGCAACTGTGCTTTAGAAGTTTAATCAGTGAACAATGATGCTGCTCTGAGAAAAATAAATGCTGGCAAATGCAAACTGATGAGAACTACAATGTATATCAGCCTCAGCATCTCAGTCCTACACTCTGAACTGAATGCAGGGTATCCAGAAACTCCAGCTTCACACACATGAGAAAGAACTACCGTCACTAAACAGGTGACCTTAAAACACTGGGATACAGTAGTTAAACTGAGCTAGGAGACTGAAAAAGAAAAAAGAAATTTTATAACCCCTAGATATTTACGCTATGCCTCCTGATTTTCAAATGTGGCAACAAATTCAAAAACATCTTTCAACACAACCTAGGTCAAACCAAACATTTTGAGGGCCAGATCAGCCAGAGGGCAGCCTGTATGTGAACTCCAAACTCCATGCTCTCTAAAGACCCTGCCAGTTCTCCTGTCCTATCTCTAAGCGTCTGTTATTAACCTTACAGCAGGGGTCAGCAAACCTTTTCTAAGACTGAGGCTTTCTGGGTCACATTCCGTCTCTGTCACACTCTTGTTTTTTTTTTCCTTTTCTTAGTTAACTCTTTAAAATATAAATATATTTATACAAAATATAAAAGGTCACAGTAATTTGCCAGCCCCTATCTTTCAACAATCTTGTGAGGTTACACTCCCCACTCCCCACATACCTGTCTTAAGTATTTCTTGCCCTAACATATCTTAAAAGAACATTGTCTCTAGTGAGAAAGCAAGTCTAAATAGAAAGTTTAGGTTCCTATTTACCATATTTCATCAACACTCAGCTTTTCCCAGTTTAACACCTGTGAAATCAGGAAGTATTAAACAATCTACATGTTTCATAATTATGATTAATAACAATCTTTTCCCTAATGACACAAAACATAACATTGTTTCTTAAAATTAATAGTGCTGTAGATTTAATAAAATATGGCAGAAAATATTACCTGCATATGTTACTTGGCAGCAAAATTCAATATTCAGTTTATACAAATACACTGACACTTAATTTCATAATCTTAGTAGCATAGATACGGTCCATCTAACTTTACAAGTAACTTCAATAAACTAAAAAAAATTCTCTGACCTTCACATAATACATATTTTCTTTTTAATTACTTTCTCATTGTAAAAATTACACATGTTCCTTAAGAAAATTATGAAAGTAAAAGGGAGAAAAAAAAAGTCAGCAATTTTGTCACCATTAAAATACTACCACTATTAACAGTTCCTTTTCCTCTCTGTTGTTTCTTCAAAGTAGGATTGTCAACTAAATCTAAGCAATCATTTAGTCCATGCAAATTTTTCTCTTGCCTTCTTTTACTTAACGTTAAACAAGATGCTACTTATCTTACAAACCTGTAATACTGTTCAGCAGGAAACTTGGTCTTCAAAGACGTTAGATGTGTTTTTACTGTACCAAAATGTTCTCGAGCTTTCAAACACCTCTTTGGAACTGATCACAAAAAGATAGTCAAATGAAATAATGAAAGACTTACCAAATTTCAAATACAGTTCTTGTTTAACAATCTATGCAGTCTACCTGGAAATAAATCAATTTTTTTAAATCTCATGAGGAAATGTAGAGCATGCATCTCTGCTACCAACCTGGCTCTCAAAATTTCATATCTAGTTTCCCTACTGAAAAATAAACAACAAAAAATTGCTAAAAGGGGGTATGTCAGGAAACACACTGGCAAACTGTTATAAATTAACTAATCTTTAAGCACCTTTCCTAGACAGTCCCCAAAGGATGCCTAAAATTGGATTTTGAAGGCTCTCATATTTGGTCAAGGAATTCCTTGATGGCTCAGACGGTAAAGCATCTCCCTACAATACGGGAGACCCAGGTTCAATCCCTGGGTTGGGAAGATCTCCTGGAGAAGAAAATAACAACCCACTCCAGTATTCTTGCCTGGAAAATCCCACAGACGGAGGAGCCTGGTAGGCTACAGTCCATGGGGTCGCAAAAAGTTAGACACGACTGAGCGACTTCACTTAGCACTTATATTTGGTCAAAAAGCAACTTTAGGATTTCTTTGCAAGTTCAGTGGTTAAGACTCCATGCTTCCACTGCAGGGTGCAAGGGTTCAATCCCTGTTTGGGGAACTAAGATTCTACATGTCACATGATGTGATCAAAAATTTTTTAAAAAAATTAACAGCTTTATAATTATTCTCAATCAGGCTGACCAACTCCCTATCTCTCACAAAAATGACTTGCCCCTGACACCTTTTAGCTATGTTATGATACAATTCTTAATCTGAAAACACATTTCACTTCTTCTAATTGTGTTATCTTTTACAATAGAGATTCCATTTCTAACCTTCTTATACTCTGTATCTCCATTCAAAAGACTGACTGTAAACACTGTGACAACATTTTACAGTGGCCATTTTACTATCTAAAAGTACATATTACATCACATTCAATGACTGAAAGATTGGTGTTAAGAAAAAGCCAAATAAAAGTTGCTATATACACAAGAGAACTATGGAACTACCACAAATATCATCAGTAGAACTACACCACTAGAGAAAACATTCCTAATTCAACCTATGTGAAAGCAGAAAATCAACAAAAATACAGAGAATTCTGCAAACCTACAAAATGACCAACTCACTTATTTCTCCAATTTTTACTCACCATAGAAACATGAGGAACAATTTTCATAGTTAAACCTTACAGATTTGATATGTCTTCTGAATGTAAATTAACTCTTTAGATGAAAGATTGACAGAGTGGACAAAACCTTCCAAATCAAAACAAAGAACTTACTGTCCTGAAACCCAGCACCCTGATGGACCCCTTGCAGTAGAGTTAAAATCTCTCGAGCTGTTTGTTCTAAACTCTGTACAACTTTTCGGATTTCCTAGAAAGAGATAGATCAAAATATCAAATAAATTCAACATAAATATTATAATAGCCTCACACCAAATATACTAGATAATATATTTGATCTATGACACCTTCACTTACATTTCCAACACTATCAACCTTTACAATGACATAAATGGTGCACAAGATTTATTCAGAACTGAATTCTGACTTTTCTACCTTCTCTATGAGACCTTCAGGAAGTCATTAAAAAACCTGAGATTCCTCATACAGATTTCAAACGGTAACAGCCACCCACTCGCCCCAAATATCCCACTGGAACACTGAAGGAGAGGAGGTATCCAGACATAAACCAAAAAGAGAAAAACGAAACACAACACAGGACTGCGTATCTTTCATTCATTCATTTCGCAAATATGCACTGAGCACTTGTATTACTAGGGAACCAAGCAAACGGTCCCTTCTTTCCTGCAGTTGTGTCGAGCGGGAGGCGTTTAAAAAGTAACGACCGCACAAATTAATGCCCTACTATAAGTAAACATAACAGGAAAAAGATCCTTTTGATTGTGAGGTCACGAAGATGACCAGAAAAAAAAGAGTGGAAAAGAAACGCATACCAGGAAAAGCAAGCAGTGCTTGCAAAAGTCCCGAGGCAGGACGCTATTTGGGGAACTGGAGGAATAAAAGGGAGGTAGCGTGACCATAATATACAACAGGAGTAAAAAGAGACTGGAGAGACCCGTGGACCACAGTTAGTCTGGATTTTTATCCTACGTAAAATGAGAAGCCATAGGAGAGTTTTAAAGAGAAATGGCCACACGTGCTTTTAAGACACCAATAACCCACACAAGAAACACGTGTTGTCTGAGTCCCAAGCGCTGAGGGTTCGACATAAAAATGAACTAAAAATGAGAAAAACTGACACCCAAATGAGGTAGGTGATGCCGAAGAACCGAGCCCAGAACACAGGGAACCAGGACCTGGCAGCAGAATCGGGGTTGGGGTCAAGGAGGTGCCCTAAGCCGAAACGTGAAGGGTAGGAACCCACCCCCGGAGGCTTCCCCACCGCTCGAATCAGAGCGACGGGAGGAGGGCCGGGCGTCGCGGCCCAGCTAGGCAAGGAGAGGGGAAGGGATATGGGGAGACGGGGGCTCGCCTCTCGGATGTCCTGCTCGGCAGCCAAAAAGCCCTGCAGCTCCACGAAGATCTCGCTCACAGACATGGCGCCGGCCGCACGACCGTCAGCCAGGGCTGCGAGAGTGGCCGGCAGAGTGCGTTTGGGAGACAACCGGCGCCTTCAGTTGCAACGACCCGCCGCTACCGCCGCTGCCGCTGCGTCCACCGGGCCCTACGCTGAGCCTGTCGCTGGGGTCCTTCCAGGCCCGCGGCGCCCAGGATGCCGGGCTGTCCGCCGCGATGCCTGAGACGCTGGCCGGAAGGCAAAGCATGATGGGCGGGGCTCTTACACAGGCATCGTTGGAAACCACCCGGGAGGGGTCCTTGGAGCACGTGGGCCTGAGAGAGGTGGGGACTTGGGCTAAGAGGTGTGGAACCATCCTGCTGTTAGCTAGTCGTTTCCCCCGTCAGTGTCATGCTAGATATTTGGTTCCAGGAGCTGTGCACGATACCAAAACCTGAGGTCTCTTATATGAAATCGTGTTAAGTTCAGTCGCTCAGTCGTGTCCCAGTCTGCCACCCCGTGGACTGCAGCACATCGGGCTTACTTGTACATCACCAACTGCCGGAGGTTGCTCAAACGCCATGTCCAGCCAGTCGGTAGTGCCATCCGACCATCATCCTCTCTCATCCCCTTCTCCTCCTGCCTTCAATCAGGGTCTTTTCCCAGTGAGTCAGTTCTTCGCATCAGGTGGCCAAAGTGTTGGAGTTTCAGCTTCAGCGTGAGTTCTTCCAATGAATATTCAGGACTCATTTCCTTTAGGATTGACTGATTTGATCTCCTTGCAGTCCAAGGGACTCTCAACTTCTCCAACACCACAGTTCAAAAACTTCAATTCTTCAGCGCTCAGCTTTCTTTATGCTCCAGCTCTCACATCCATTCATGGCTACTGGAAAAAACATAGCTTTGACTAGAGGGACCTTTGTCGGCAAAATAATGTCTCTGCTTTTTAATATGCTGTATAGGTTGGTCATAGATTTTCTTGCAAGGAGCAAGCATCTTTTAATTTCATGGCTGCAGTCACCATCTGCAGTGATTTTCGGAGCCCAAGAAAATAAAGTCTGTCACTGTTTCCATTGTTTCCCTTATTTGTCATGATGCGATGGGACCAGATGCCATGATCTTCGTTTTTTGAATGTTGAGTTTAAGCCAGCTTTTTCACGCTCCTCTTTCACTGGGCTCTTCAGTTCCTCTTCACTTTCTGCCATAAGGGTGGTGTCATCTGCTGTATCTGAGGTTACTGAGGTTACTTCTAATATCTAATAAAATGTGTTATGTAAATGGTTGTTTATGAATAATATGTAAATAGTTCCCAGTACACAGAAAATTAAAGTTTTACTTTTCATAACTCGAATTCAGTATTTTCTAAGTTGGTTAAATCTGGCCATGTGGAACCACAGATTCAGAGGGCTGACTGTACAAGGTGTTTTGTCCCACAGCAGTTGGCAGGAAGATGCTTCAGTCCTGAAGGGTATGCAGATTCCAATCTTTGGAAAAACATTCGTCTCTGCAAAAAATACTCGGGAAAAATAAAAGTTATGCAGGACTGGAATAACAGGACAGATTAAGAGTAAAAATTTTCTCTATGTACTTTTTTTTAAGTTTAACATCCCTGTAGGATTGTATTGCATTTTTTAAGATTATATGAATTTTTAAGCATTTCAAGTGTGAAGTTTTTCTTCGTCTCAACTAACACCTTCCTCCATTCTCCCTCCTTGAAGCAAGCCTTTCTGTCTGACTAAATTCCATACATGTACCCTACAGATTGGAGCAGGAAATGGCAATCCACTCCAATATTCTTGCCTGGAGAATCCCATGAACACATGAGCCTGGCTGGCTACGGTCCATGTGGTTGCAAAGAGTCACACAACATGACTTAGCAACTAAACAACAACAACCCTACAGATATGTGTGTGTACGGTGCACTCCAAATGAATTAAAATGATTACTTGTATCAAGTAAATGATAACTTATTGTTTGGTTTGTCCCACATGTTATTCTAAAACTTTACATGAAGGATCATATTTTATCTTCATTATACTTACGCAAATTTGATACTATTTTTATCTTATAAATAATAAGATAGTTGAGAGGTGGGGGAGGGGCAAATAAGAGACAGGATTTTAAGAGGTACAAACTACAAGTTATAAAATAGATAAGTTAACAGACGTAATGTACAGCACACCGAAAAAGCCAATGTTTTATAATAATTTTATATGGATGATATCTATAAAATTACCAAATTACTAAATTACATTTGTAATTGATATGTCAACTATACTTCGATAAAAAAGAAAAAATCAGAATTTAATAAGATCATTCTTTTGTTAAGTCCTATTTTTAAAATTCTTGACATATTTTGTCAAATCACTTTTCAAAGACATTGAACTAATTTCCATTCCCCTGCCCACCAGGGCCTGAAGCAGCCAGTTTGCCTGCACTCTCCCCAATGTGAATACTAAAACTGTAGACATTCGGGGCTAATTTAAGGGTGAAATTATACCTCTTTTAATAGTACTGAGGACAGTGTGATGGGTGGTGCACGTCTGCAAGGTTCTTTGAAGGGCAAGAGAGGCCAGAAAGAAGTGTGGTTGGGAGCTGTGGCCTGCAGTCTGAGAACAGGAGAAAGGGTTAGAAAGTCAGTGCAAAGAGAGAAAAACGAGATGGGCCTGGAGCTGTATACCCATGCGGGTTTGGGGGTTTTTTCCGATTTATTTTTGGCTGTGCTACAAGGCCTTTTTCTAGTTGCAAACAGCAGGTGCTACTTTTTGTTGCAGTGTGTGGGCTCAGCATGGTGGCTTCCCTTGTGGTGCCCAGGCTCTAGGGCATGCAGGCTTCAGCAGCTGCTGCCAGAGGGCTCACTAGTTAGTTGCTGCTCCTGGGCTCTAGAGCACAGGCTCAATAGTTGTGGCACCTGGACTTCGTTGCTCTGTGGCATGTGAGATCTGCCCAGACCAGGGATGGAACCCATGTCTCCTGCATCGGCAGGCAGATTCTTTACCACTGAGCCACCAGGGAAGCCCCCGTGAGGTTTTAATTTACAGAGGTGACATAGTGACAACTGGAAAGGCCAGTGCCACTGAAAGAAGAATTACTTACTTACATTTCCTGAGAGGACAGGGCACACCATGCCATGCAGGGCCACATGGGGAAGCTCCAGGTTTACTCAGAAGGCAGAAGCAGGAGCAAGGAAAGCCAAGCCAGAGCCTGTGTCTGTGAGTACTTTGAATGCTTCTGGTGGGCTTCTGACTATAGGAGTGGTCTCAAGTCACCTCATACCTGGCCCTGGCATGACTTAGGGCAGGGAACCAATATTGGCTTTGTACTTGAGATTCAGGTAAGGAGATGCTCCAGGCTGAGCCTTTGCTAGCCCTGGGAGAAACAGTCCCTCTGCAGCCAGCTGGCTTTTTGGACTTTTTAAAATTTATTTTGTAATCAAATATAGTTGATTTACCATCTTGTATTAGTTTCTGGGACACAGCAAAGTGACTCAGTTATATAGATATTCTTTTTCATATTTTTTTGCTATTATGGTTTATCACAGGATATTGAATATAGTTCCCTGTTCTAAACAGTAGGACTTCGTTGTCTATCCATTCTATATATAATAGTTTGCATCTGCTAATCCCAAACTGCCAGCAAGTTTGTTAAGGTGTCAAAATAGAAATAGAGAAAATACAAACATGATTAATACAGGCTAGGAAGGGGGCACCAGGATGTGGACTACAGGCCCTTCAGGACGCAGGACACCCTGGGTGTCCCTCATTGAAGGACTGGAAAGGATCTTGGGATGAAAGAGGGCATTGGTGAGTCAGCCCAGTGGTTTTCCCAGGGAATCTGGACCCTCCGGGCAGCACCCACTCTCCATGCTTCCCACCCCTATCTCCCAGAGGCCCACCTGGTTTGGGGCCTGTGTATGACATTAAACACAGCATAGGGCAGGGTGTGCCCCAGGTGACAGACATCCACAGGACAGAGGAAGAAAATTCCCCTTCCAGCCTCAGGTCATGGGGCCCTAAGCGGTCTGCAGACTGAATGTTTAGTTTGTCAGGTGACATGCATTGAGGCTGCACAGTTGAAGCTGGTAACACAGATGAGAATTGCTCCCCACTTCTTCCCCTAAAACTGCCTTTCAGTCCCACATGAGAAGCCCTGTAACTGAGCAAGGGGCATTCTGGCAGGGGCAAGGGTGAGGTGGGGGAGTCTGCCCTCTTTAGTGGCAGCAGCTGGGCTCACATAGCTGGGCTCTCATCCTGAGGGTGACATAGTGGATGACCTCACAGGGATCAGGCAGAGAGATGTAAGGGGAGGAGAACAGGGGGAGAGGAAGGTGGGCAGAGCTGGGCAGACGCCTTGGACCTTGTCGGTACCCACCTGGTCTCCTCTCCTCCAGCCCTCAGCCCCACCCCACAGAGCCCTCTCCTCCCCTGGCCCAGCCCCCCAGATGCTCAGCACATCCTGCCTTGCCCTGCAGGTGGTCCCACTCTGCCATCCACCCCCACCCCCGACCCCCTGCCATCAATCTCAGCAAGCAGCCCTCGCTGTGCTGGGCCCCCAGCCCATAGGTGATGATGGTGGCACCATGGAAAAGACGTGCCCCTATTCTATCCCAAGTGAGGGGTGGCATGGGAAGACAGAGGGGGAGAAAGATGGGGAAGAACTGCAGTGAGCTCACTCAACAGTCCGCTTGGTCTGGGGAACTGCCTGGGAGGCATTTGCTACACGTTGTTAAGTGACTTGTTAAGTGACTGGGGTGGGGTGGCACTGGCAATGAGTGCTGGGGACAGGTGCCAAGGCAGTGTGTATGGGACAGTCCAACTCAGTGAGGACCATCTCACCCAAGTAGCCTCCCCATTCTACATGCAAATCAGGAGGAAGGAGAGGGAGGAAAACAGGGAAAGAAGTTAAGAAGGAGAGAAGGAAGGAAGAGACAAATATAAGCAGCTCAAGTCTGTTACCTGGGCATGTGGAAGGCCAGCTGCCATTCTGATCATTAGTACTGTTGCTGCTGCCACTAAACAGTACAGACTCCCCCACCTCCACCCAGGAAACTTACCAATCATCTCACCCAAAATCTTATTTACGGCTGAGAACACTGAGGTACCGCCTGAGAGGAGGAGGATTTTCCCCCAGGCACATGGCCAAGGGTCTAGTGGGTTTCTGGATTCTCTGACCAGAAGAGCACAACTCCAATGATCCCTGGGCTCTAGACAGCAAAGGCAGAGGAGAACGAGATGGTCCCTGGCAGGGCCAGAGCATACGTCACTGAAGGCGCTGTGACTGACTCAAGCTCAAAAAGGGGAAAATGAAACAGGTCTGGGATGCAGTGAGGATTCAAGGGCTGAGACTCTGTCCCCAGTTAAGGGCAGACTTCTATGGTCAGGTAAAGGCCAAGGGGAGGGTGTCCTGGTAGCTTTCTGTGAACATCCAAGAGTTCCTCCACTACCTCCCTGTAAGGTGTCAAGTCAGCCCCCGAGATTAATCTAAGTGTTTTCCTCAGAACATCATTTCAGGCTGCACCAAAGTGGTAACTGTATCCGTTTCCCAAGGCTTCCATTACAAATGACCACAAACTGGGTGGCTGGAAACAATAGAAATGTTTTCTCCCACAGTTCCTGAGGCTAAAATCCAAGTCCCAGATTTTGGCAGGGCCATTCCCGAAGATTCTAGGGAAGACGAGTCCCTTACCTCTTCCAGCAATTCCTGGTGTTCCTCAGTTTATGACATCTCTCCAATCTCTGCCTCCGTCATCAAGTGGCATGCTCCGTGTGTGTGTGTCCAAATTTCCTTATTACAAGGACATTAATCATTGGATTAGGGCCCACCTTATTCCATAACCACCTCATCTGAACGTGATTACATCAGCAAAGATCCTGTCTGCATCACAGGTGTTGAGGTGAAACATATCTTTTGAGGGGACAGCAATTCAACCCAGTTCAGTGATCAGTTCTCCATGTCTCTACTCCTGATAACCAAAGTGTAATCCACAGAGCATCAGCCTCACCTGGGAGCTTGTTAGAAACACAGAACCTGAGGCCCTGCCCCCACCTAGGAATCAGAATTGGCAATCCACATGCTCAATCAATTTTGATAAGACTTGGGTCACCACTTGATCCTTTAGAGGCTAGGAATTCCTGGAACCGGTTGGGGAAATCTGAGAGGGGATCTCCCAGAAGAAAACTGTCAGTTTGCCGTCTCCCCGTCTCTGCTCCTCCTTTTCCCTCCCCATAGGAACTGAGAGATAAGTCAGGAATAGAGGGGGCTGTTCACACACACACACGGAAGGGACCCTCAGGGAACCGTAGAACCTGCTCTGTATCCTAGACCAGTACCTGACTCATACATCAAACATCTAATTTTGAGAACAGCCAAGAGGCCAGCCCTGCAACAATGCAAGGAGTGAAAGCCATCTCCTGTAGGCAACAGAAGACGACGCCCTTGTTAAAGCATCAGATCACCTTAGAAAAGCCCTCCCAAGGGGAGCTCCTGGACACAGAGCTGACCTCGTTGGCAGGTAGAATCACTGTCAGGCAGGATATCTAAATATTGAGCAGCCAGGCGAATGAGCACCTCCAAACGGAAGCAACTCTGAACGTGCCAAAAGACATTTACCAGTCGAGAAGCTCCTTGAGCCCTTTCACCGCGCTGCGCCACGCCCTATGCCTCGCCCCCGCGCTGAGCTGTCGCCCAGGCTCCGCCCCCGCGCCGTCCACCCAGGCTCCGCCCCGGAGCCGTGCCACAGGCCCCGCCCTCCCTTCCGGTTTGGGGAAGCAGAGGGTCTGGCGTTTCCGGGTGTACCGCGTGGGTCTCGTCTTCTTACGAGTTGGCGGAATGGCGGCGTTCGATGGCCCGGCAAAGCCGCTCCTGTCCCTAAACCCGCAGGAGGATGCCAAATTTAAAAAGGAGGTGGCTCAGGTTCGTCGGCGTGCGACCAAGGTGAGCGGCCGGCGCGAACCCGACCGCGAGGGGAGGTCGCGGACCGG
Source organism: Ovis canadensis (assembly GCF_042477335.2). NCBI lineage: Eukaryota > Metazoa > Chordata > Mammalia > Artiodactyla > Bovidae > Ovis > Ovis canadensis. The sequence goes on along the minus strand of NC_091246.1, from coordinate 192,339,503 downwards.
GTCTGGGGGTCCCGCCCGCGCGCCTCGGCCTCACCAAGCCTGTGCTTCGTCCGGCGTCACCCAGCTCGGACCCCGACCTTAAGAGCTTGCGGGCCGAGGTTCCCTCGGGAGGACCGAGAAGTGACGGCTTTGGGCCGCGCGGGCCTTAGGGTCCTTATGGAGGTAAGGTAAGGAGTGGGTATCGCGGGGATACTCGAAGAGAGGAGAGCCAGCTGTTGGGTCGGCCCTCGTCCCGCGGATCAGCGCCAGTCCTACTTCGGCTGGGCCCCCAAACTGGGGAGGTTTGTTTGCCTGGTTAGTGGTTTCGGAATTCGTAAAAGACAGTATTACCCAAGTTCTATTTGCTGTTTGGGGCCCTGATATCAAGTTCAATAATATTTGCCCAAGATTTTATCACAAAATGTACATGGGAAAGCTTAAAAGTCTGTATTACCGAAGGCAGGGGTTCGAGGGCAGAGATACTAAAAGGTTAGTAGGCTTCGTGAAGGTTTACTGACGTCTTAAAATTGTTTCTTTATTGGGTGCGAGTAAACGGTGATCTGCAAACAATATTGAAGGGTATGTTTGTTAGAGTTCTTAGACCAGAAGATTTTAATCTGTTAATTCAGCGTGTAGTTACTGAGTATGAAGCTGAAAAGACAGGCTACTGCTTGGCGGTTGCCTCGTGTGGACACCCTTCTTTTTTTTTTCATTGAAGTATAGTTGATTTACAGTGTTGTGTTAATCTCTTCTGGGGTGTTGAATATAGCTCCTGTGCTATACAGTAGGACCTTATTGTGTATGCATTTTCTGTATAATGGTTTGCATCTGCTAACCCCAAACTCCCACTCCCCCTCCCCTACCCCGCTCCCCTCTTGGCAACCATAAGTCTCTTCATTATATCTAAACAGCTAATTCGTTTCTGTTGTGGTAAGTGGAAATACAGGGTAGGTTCTTGATCTCTTGTCTTAATCTAAGAGCAGAGTTTCACAAGTTTTGTTGCAGTGTGATTTTTTTTAATTAAAAAAAAGACATATATATATATATATACATATATATATATATATGTTTCCCTGGTCTTTATGTTTTCAGCAACAGGAGAAACGAAAATCTACTGCTGGAGTAATCTATGTGGGCCACTTACCACCGTCCCTTTATGAAACCCAGATCCGAGCATATTTTTCCCAATTTGGCACTGTTACAAGATTCAGACTGTCCAGGAGTAAAAAGGTAAGGTTTTGGATTTGAATTAGATTGTTTTATTTTCCAAAAGCATATCATCCTTGACAGGTTTTGGAGCATGTTTGCATGTTATTGCTTATCACACACTACATTTCAGAAAAGGATTGGATAAGGTCTAGAACCTGAAGCAGACGGAGAACAAAATTAGTATTCCTGTGAATGTGTATTTTACTTTTTTTTTTTTTTTAAGGTAATTGCCTCAAGTCCTCAAATTAAATTGGCAATCCTAGTGAGTTCTTTTTATCCTGTAACTACTAAGCCAGGGATTCATGAACTTAAGTGTGAGGCTGGACTCAACACCTTGTTGGTTGTATGACTTTGGGCAAATTCTATAACCTGCATGCTTGTTTTCTGATTTGTAAAATATGAGCAAAATTGCACCAGCCTCTCCGGAGTATTGAATCAAAGCTTAAATGAGGTAATGAGTATAAGATTCTTAGAACAATGCCTGATACACAAAGTACTGTAAAAATGTCACTGTATCACATCTAACTCCTAATAAAGATTTGTGTGGTTTATTTCAGTAATAGGATGTGGCCAACTTTATTTTTTTCCTACATACACATACTTCTATTGGTTGTAACCGCAGAATTCTTGTTATTGGAATCTCTTTTTTTCTTGATACAGTTTGTTCACATTTTACCACTTAAGTTGCAACAGAACAGAGTTAACTGTTTTTTGTCCCTGCTCTGTTGTCACTGCCTGAATATGCTGCAGTTTGTTTATCCATTCTCTTGTTGAACATTAGGTTTTTTCCAGTCTTGTCGATGAAACTGCTGGGAACATTCTTTGTGCAGGTATAGGTGACTTTCTCTTGAATAGTATTTTTCAGACCTTGAATCCATAATAAGAAGTAAGTTTTATAGCACAAGCCAGCACACATGGACCTGTACATAAACATTAACTGAAATAAAAGTCTAGGAAGATGATACTTAACTTTCCCATTCAGTTTATTTTAAAAATACATTTCTGACATAATAAATTTATTCTGCTGCCCTTTAAAAGGGTAACTTTTAAACTTTTCAAACTCTGAGTTTGAAAAATAGCACTTTATAGCATATCCTCTGGATGAGTATAGAATGATCTGCCTCATTTTTAATGAGATTCAGTCAGTTCAGTCACGTCCAACTTTTTGTGACCCCATGAATCGCATCACGCCAGGCCTCCCCGTCCATCACCAACTCCCGGAGTCCACCCAAACCCATATCCATTGAGTCGGTGATGCCATCCAACCATCTCATCCTCTGTCATCCCCTTCTCCTCCTGCCCTCAATCTTTCCCAGCATCAGGGCCTTTTCCAGTGAGTCAGCTCTTCACATCAGGTGGCCAAAGTATTGGAGTTTCAGCTTCAGTATCAGTCCTTCCAATGAATATTCAGGACTGATTTCCTTTCGGATGGACTGGTTGGATCTCCTTGCAGTCCAAGGGACTCTCAAGAGTCTTCTCCAACACCACAGTGCAAAAGCATCAACTCTTCGATGCTCAGCTTTCTTCACAGTCCAACTCTCACATCCATATATGACCACTGGAAAAACCATAGCCTTGACTAGACGGACCTTTGTTGACAAAGTAATGTCTCTGCTTTTGAATACTCTGTCTAGGTTGGTCATAACTTTTCTTCCAAGGAGTAAGCGCCTTTTAATTTCATGGCTGCAATCACCATCTGCAGTGAGTTTGGAGCCCAGAAAAATTAAGTCAGCCACTGTTTCCCCATCTATTTGCCATGAAGTGATGGGACCAGATGCCATGATCTTCGTTTTCTGAATGTTGAGCTTTTAAGCCAACTTTTTCACTCTCCTCTTTCACTTTCATCAAGAGGCTCTTTAGTTCTTCTTCACTTTCTGCCATAAGGGTGGTGTCATCTGCATATCTGAGTTTATTGATATTTCTCCCGGCAATCTTGATTCCAGCTTGTGCTTCTTCCAGCTCAGCGTTTCTCATGATGTATTCTGCATAGAAGTTAAATAAGCAGGGTGACAATATACAGCCTTGATGTACTCCTTTTCCTATTTGGAACCAGTCTGTTGTTCCATGTCCGGTTCTAACTGTCGCTTCCTGACCTCCGTATAGGTTTCTCAAGAGGCAGGTCAGATGGTCTGGTATCCCCACCTCTTTCAGAATTTTCCACAGTTTATTGTGATCCACACAGTCAAAGGCTTTGGCATAGTCAATAAAGCAGAAATAGATGTTTTTCTGGAACGCTCTTGCTTTTTCCATGATCCAGTGGATGTTGGCAATTTGATCTCTGGTTCCTCTGCCTTTTCTAAAACCAGCTTGAACATCAGGAAGTTCACGGTTCACGTATTGCTGAAGCCTGGCTTGGAGAATTTTAAGCATTACTTCACTAGCCTGTGAGATGACTGCAGTAGTGAGATTGAGTATCATTATTTGTTTATCAGCCTTTGGTGTTCTGTGAAATGCTTATTCATGTTTTTGTCCTTATTGTTGTCTTTTTCAAAGACTTTTTTTTTTTTTGGTTTATTATATCTTTGTTTTTTACTAAGGTCAACTTTCTGTTTTATTATTATTTTTTTAATATAAATTTATTTTAATTGGAGGTTAATTACTTCACAGTACTGTATTGGTTCTGCCATACATGAACAAGAATCCGCCTCAGACTTTTTTCTGCCTTTTGTGGGTTGTTATTTTGTAAGTGTTTTTCCATAATGAAGTGCAGTTGTGTTCACCAGCTTTGCGTTTTGAAAATCTTGACAGGGAAGTAGAAAGGAAAGTGTAATGAACATCCTCCCCTGAATTCACTCATTGTTAATATCCTGACACATTAGCTTCATCTGTTGTCATATCTATAAAAATGTACATACCTTTTTGGGTTTTTTAACCTTTTGAATAAAGTGACAGTTGTAATACTTTAATATAAATACATCATCATAAATCTAAGAATAAGGACATAATACTGCTACATAATTACAGTATGATAATCTCATTTCCTACCCCTCTTCAAATATCCCCAATAGTCCCTGCCATTCTGGGATCCAGTTAGGGTTTATGCATTGCACCTGATCATTTAGCTCTTCACCATATGTAGAAGAGTCTCTCTATCCCTGTTTTGCTTGTTTGGTTTTTCTTGACATTGGCTCTTTTAAAGAGTTGAGGCCGGTTGTCTTAGAAAGTCTGCTCCTTGATGCAGTGCACTGAAATGTAACATTTCCAGCTTTGTTGCATATTATAAAGCTATCCACCCCAGTTTTGACTATCTGCTTGGTATTTCTAACTTTCTTGGATTACTAGGTCAAGGTTTTGGCTTTTGAGTGTTTGGTTTTGGGGACACTTGACATGTATTTTCACATCAGATTTCAAAAGATTTATTATAGTGTCTTACACCCCACCATCGTTCACCTCCTGAGTGAGAGTTGGGATGGTAGGAGGATTGTTAGACATTTAAAGTTTTACCAGAATCATCCTGTTGCAGATAACTAACTTGAGACTCTAGGTGATGGCTGTGTCCTGATTGTTAGTCACTAGCACAGCTAGGAGTCAGCCTCCTGGCTCCCAACTCCTGTTAAGCCACACAGCCTGTGAATGGTTTCTTATTTCCAGGATCACATGACCAGTTTTGAGCCATATCCGAAAATAATTTGTTTAATGCAAGATTGTAAAGTTTTCCTAGTTGTTGTCACTAAGAATTGGAACTGTGGAGGAGGAAAAGTTATTTTTCTACTGCCCTAGGCTGAGACCCTATAAATTGGACTGAAAAACTGAGAGATTAAAAAGACTAAAATGTATGCTTACTCATGGGAATGCTCAAAGGGTTGTTAGAACTTTGACTTTGAGGAGTGGCAAGATGAGGGAACAGTGCTTTGAGTTTATATGGTTGCCAGTTGTGGGGAGGCAGATATGCAGGAGGCTAACTCTAAAGTCCAAATGCCCAGGTTTGGATGTCGGTGATAAAATCTGCTTAGTAAAGTTTGTTGTGTTGATTCCTCTAACATCTTTCTGATAGAAGGGAGAGGACAGCTTTCTAAATTTGTGTCCTGTTTTTAGGTAAATAAGGGGAGGGCAGAGTTTCTTGTTCTATTTCTCAGTACCTTCAGCTCAGAAAAATTATTTGCCAGCGGAGCAGATGTGGGGTAGGCATACCCTGCCACCCTAAAGTAACATGTATTAAATACTTGACAAAAGTGTGGAGCACTTGCAAGTTATTTTGTGTTTTCATGGCAACTCTATGAGAGTGTTTATTTTATCCTTATTTTCTAGAAGGAAAAACTGAGGCTTAAACATTCCTTATCTGAGTGTCAGAGCTCAGATCCAAACCTGAGCATTTGGATTTTAGAACTCTTGTTAGCAAGCTCATTTTGTTATGGTGTGGAGGCTAGAACCCAACATGTGTGTCTCTGAGAGAGTGGCCCCTGGTCCTGTGCCCTCAGCTGTGGAGATGATCGGTCGTTGTTAAACATGACAGTGAATGCAATGTTTTATTGATGGGCTGAGAGACACTGGCTTAATTTCTTTTCGTTTTTTTCATATAAATGGGCATTACATTACCTGTATTTTTTGTGATGCATTTATTCCATCTCCCAAGTAGATGGATAATATGATAATATGAGATCAATGAGTAAAGGACTCTGGGACCTACCAGATTCCTTTATGTTGGCTGTTGCTGCTGAATAAATTCCAACGGTAATCATTTATCATATGTAATCAAAATCCCAGGAAATCTTCAAAACCAGTTGCAAATTTAGACTATTTTGGATCTTTTCTTTCCCTGTAACAGTCTGCACACTATGTGATTTGAAGTTGAAAATTAAAGGTGTCTTAATGTTATTCCTTAATGCTGTTCCTACTGGGAATTCCCTGGTAGCTCAGTCGGTATCTGCCTGCAGTGCAGGACACCCAGGTTCAATCCCTAGATTGGGAAGATCCCCTGAAGAAGGAAATGGCAACCCACTCTAGCATTCTTGGCTGGAAAATCCCATGAACAGTAGAGCCTGGCAGGCTACAGTCCATGGTGTTGCAGGAGTCAGACACAGCTAATGTACATTATTTAATGACATTTTAGGAGTTTGATGGCACATTAGAATGTAATTGTTCTGCTTTTTGTGGTGGATTTGTCATTGCAGACTGGAAATAGCAAAGGCTACGGCTTTGTGGAGTTTGAATCTGAAGATGTTGCCAAAATAGCTGCTGAGACAATGAACAACTACCTTTTTGGTGAAAGACTCTTGAAGTGTAAGTACCCAATTCTTAGCCTGTGGGATTTCAGGGATGCTCCTGCTGACAGTGGCCGTGGTGGGAGGTTGCTTAGCTGTTTGGACGTCCCACCTCATCCCTGGGATGAGTCTCCTAAGCAGTGGTGCAACAATTTAAGTACACTTTCAAGATAGATTTGAACTGGAATTTTAAGATTTCCAGAGTGAGAGCTGTTTTCTGCTGAGACGGAGTTGGAACAGTTTCCTTGAGGAGTAAATAGGAAGGGCTTCCTGGTGGGGTATGGGAGGCTTCCCTGAGGAAGAGTCATTAAAGTTGGAACCTGAAGGTTAAATAACCGCCAGGTGAAGGGGTGGAACTGAGAATTTGGTGGGGGCACAGCAAACGCCAAACCAGTGACAAACGTAATTGCCTGCAAGGAGCATAGCGAGAGATGAGGGAGGAGAAATAGACGAGTGAGATCAGGTTACCGGAAGCCATGTAAAGCACAGTTTAGAATACATGCCGAGGACAGCGGAAACCACTAATGGTCCTGGACAGAATGATGTTCAGGGTGAGGAGTCACGTGTCAGCCAGTCTTCGTGGCCTTGGCTGCAGCTCCTCTGCAGAGAAACCATCGGAAGGGCAAGGGTGACAGTAGCAGACGTTCATCCTGCAGGAGGTGGAGCTCCCACCTACCCGCCTCCCCAGAGCAGCCCATCCGGAGCCAGCACCCAGGTCACACCTCTTCATCTTAGTTCCTATTGCTGTGAGAGGGGTCAGGAGCCCCCTGAGATCCTGGGTGTTATTTGCACATGAAAAATGTGGCTCTTGCCAGGACGAAGTGGGTGATTGGGTGACCACATGTATGAGATCCCTGCTGTGCTCCACCTGACTTCTGAAGGATGGCACAAACAGTTCCGAACTCTGATATGAGGTGTTAGCCACATCCCCACCTTTTTTTTTTTTTTCAGGGGAGTAGTTTGTCTTGGAGGTGATCCCAGGGAAATACTTGTAAGGAGTGGAGATTTCACAGGGAGGAAGGAAGTCAGTAAAGGGTATGTTAGCAAGCAGGTTATTTAGGCATTTGGGCCCCTTCCTGCTAGCCACCTTGGGAAACAGAATTATCCCAGCTGACAAGCACAGAAACTGGGATATTTGTGTACCATATATCACTGGTGGAGGGTAGATCCTAGGGATTTTGGCTTCCCTGCATAAGGGGCCCAGTATGCATCCCTAAGCAGAGAGATACAGATAAGCAGTGAGCTGCCTTAGTCCTGGGCAGGTGCCTGGAGGATATGAGCTGGAAGGTAAGAGCTTCTGCTGTCGTGAGTCACGCAGTCTAAGAGTGGGAGTCCTTTTAGCTTCGGGAACCCTAAGACTTAATTTCCACACTCTCCTCTGTGCACTCGTCTTGTTCACTCGTGTATCTCTAGTCCTGGAGTCGTTGGCACGCAGTGAGTGAGTGGTAGATAATTGTGGGCTGTCTGACTTGCCCTTGGGGACCTGCTTTATTCTTTCAGGCTGCTCCATGTAAGTGGGAGACACATCAATTTGATTATGCTACAAGTGACACAAGGTGACACGGGACAGTCTGAAGTTCTCATTAAAAGCCTTTCCCTCCTACTCGGTTGAGAACTTTCTTTTTCTTTTTTTAATTGTAGGCCATGTTATACCACCTGAAAAGGTACATGAAGAACTTTTTAGAGAGTGGCATATGCCATTTAAAAGGCCATCATATCCAGCAGTGAAACGGTACAATCAGGATCGGTCACTTGTTCAAAAGCTACGGATGGAGGAGCGGTTTAAAAAGAAGGAAAAATTACTCAGAAAGAGATTGGCTAAAAAGGGGATTGATTATGATTTCCCTTCATTGGTGAGTATTCCTTTGTATAAAATGTCTAACCCAGTATCTCCCCCTACGAGGTTTTGACTGGTTTTTTGAAACTGCAGTCATTGTAGGCTTGTCTTTGTAGGTTTGTCAAGCTGTCCTAGTATTTCCTGTTACACTACACGGGGAGGAAATCCTGAAAGGGATTAAACCAATTTGCAACACGTACCTGATTTAGCAGTTTTAGATGGTTGAATCAGTGAAACCTTACTTGACCGAAAACCATAATGCTTATAGATTACTAATAAAGGTGTCATTGCCAGGATTAAATGTTTGGTTTATTGTATGTTACCAGTAAATACCAAGACTGTAAAGTGACCATCCTTTTTATGCCATTTTAGTTAAAATTTTGTTTCATGGTCCTTTTAAATTGGAAATAGTCCTAAAAGTCTATGTCAGAATTAACTAATAAGTATATGTATAATAATCTAATGGTAAGTTTTAAAATATACATAAGTGAGACAGCTAGTTTTACAGCTTCTTTTTCTATTACTTCTTTATGCTTGTTTAGGTTAAGGTATTACATAAAAATGAGGAAAATGCTTCAAACACTGGTCCTCGAAATTCCAGAAAGCACCAGGTAAAACTTTCGCTTATCATATTACCCACTTGATATTAGAGAAAGAGAAATGGGGAAGTCCATCCAGGACTACTGTGTCTAGTCAACACGCAGATTGATGTAGTCTCTTAAAATTTATTGAAGGCTTTACGTAAGAAGAAGAAAGCCGCTTCAGTCACTCCTAAGACTCCTGAGAAGGCTGTGGATAGCCAGGTAAGATTGTCTTCAGTATTCTGGGGATCCAGTATTACAGTTTAAAGGAGGACAGGCAGTTGCTGCTACTGTCACTTTGCTTGCTCAGTCTTGTGACGAAGTGTGATAAGCACCTAAGCGCTTGATCATGTGCAGCTATATCATCAAATGATGGAAACAGGCCTAAAATAATACGCATAACTTACAAAAAAATAGAGGAGAGGTAGTGGGAGAGGGTCATTCCTAATATCTTCCCACATTTATATGTTATAATCTTTCACTTGAACCCAGGGTCCCACACCAGTTTGTACACCAACATTTTTGGAGAAACGAAAATCTGAAGTGGCTAAAATGAATGATGATGATAAAGATAATGAAATAGTTTTCAAACATCCTGTATCTGGTGTAAAAGAAGAAACACAGGAGACTCAACCACCTGCAAGTTCAAAGAAAAAAAGACGAAGAAAACACAATCAGTGATTTTTTTTTTTTTAATGTATTGTGTATAGTTCTTCTGAAAAGATGATTTTATTATGAAGACTAATTCTGTATATTTAAGTAGATATAGTGGAATGCAACCAGTAACAAGCTAGTTGGGAAAAAACTGTCAGTTCAAGTCGCTGAGGAAAGCAGTCAGTGATTCTGGCTTCCCTGCCCTCGCTGAAATGCAGAGGTGCACACCAGTTTACAGCAGCCGGCCTCCCACTGCCTCTTGTCCTGCCTCTAGTTTTCTTAGCGGTTTTCACAGCTGCTTTTAGTTACTCTGCCTGGAGAGAAGATCACTATTAACTGCCGATTTAAGCACTAAACTGTAACTTTGTTGTTACCATCAAATAAAGAAAATCTTGCTTGACCATCAAAATAGTTCTCTGTTAGACCAAGCACATTTAACCCATCAAATGGCTGAAACTAGAAGTTGGATTCTATGGGGAATGAGGAGGTGTCAGTACTAATAGAGATTCATTTATGTATATACAATCATTTTTACCAATGTTAAATTAGTTTGTGGTGGGCTGGCATGGATTAATTAATAACTACCATCTTCTATCAGTATCATCAATCAGGAATTTGGTTTCAAGATTCATGTTTCAAGACCACCAGATAAACTTTTTCTGGTTTTTTTGTATGCAAGGGGGACTTGGATATCCTGAAATAAAAAATTGTTGGGTTTTGCTTTTTGAAGTGAAGTAAAAGTCTCTTGAGTCGTATCCGACTCTTTGCGACCCCAACGACTAATACAGTACAGTCCATGGAATTCTCCAGGACAGAATACTGGAGCAGGTGGCCTTTCCCTTCTCCAGGAGATCTTCCCAACCCAGGGATCGAACCCAGGTCTCCTGCATTGCAGGTGGATTCATTACCAGCTGAGCCACAAGGGATCAGCTAATTCAGTTTCGTTAAAAGGATTCATTACCACCAAACATTTTTTCATATAATATTTGTTTAATATAATGATAATACTGACCTAGGTGAATCAGTTTTAATACACAGAGAGCATAGGGACTTTCCTGGTGGTCCAGTGGTTAAGAATTTGCCAGTCAGTGCAAGGGACACAGGTTCATCCCTGGTCCCCAAGATTCTACATGCCACAGAGCAACTAAACCTGCGCCCCTAGAGCCCATTGTCCGCAACAAGAGAAGCCACTGCAGTGAGAAGCCTGTGCCCCGCAACCTGAGACCAGCCCCTGCTCACTGCAAGGAGAGAAAGCCCACAGGGACCAACAAAGCCACAGCGCACCCAAAACCATACAAAGAACATCTTAGCTCTAGATTAGTCCCTATACAGACTATGTTCATTTTGTTTAATTAAATTGAATGAGTAACAGAACTGCCTACCTCTTTGAACCATGTCTGAATTTGTGGATGTAGAAATCCATCTGGTTTCCGTTTCTGGGAAAGCACCAGATAAGCTTATCAATGCAGCCTGACATTTTTATTATTTCTGTTTCCTGACCTGCTGCCCAGACACTCCTCTTCCAGCATGGTACTGATCATCATCACTTGATGTGTGAGGAGTTTTTTGATGTACCCTGGAGCTGAATGGGGAGAGTGATTTTTAGCATATATCATGGCAGAGAGTTGAAGTTAACATTTTCCTGGGGACCATATTAGGAGCATTTGTCAAAGTAGTGTGGGGTTGATCCTCAGATTTTGTAGGGAGAAAATCAAGAATCTGGAAGTTATAACCGTGGCTGATGGATCATGAGTCTCTCACTGCAATACGGCAAAAGCTGTTCAAAGACTGACACAGGTAGGCACAGCAGGGCTTCTATCCCCTGTGCAGTGATGCCCGTGGCTGCTCTCAGCCCACAAGTGTGATGAGTGTATACAAGTAATTTGATGCTTTTGAACTGTGGTGCTGGAGAAGACTCTTGCGAGTCCCTTGGACTGCAAGGAGATCCAACCAGTCCATCCTAAAGAAGACCAGTCCTGGGTGTTATTGGAAGGACTGATGCTGAGGCTGAAACGCCAGTACTTTGGCCACCTCTTGAGAAGAGTTGACTCATTGGAAAAGACTCATGCTGGGAGGGATTGGAGGCAGGAGGAGAAGGGGACGACCGAGGATGAGATGGCTGGATGGCATCACTGACTCAATGGATGTGAGTCTGAGTGAACTCCGGGAGTTGGTGATGGACAGGGAGGCCTGGCGTGCTGCGATTCATGGGGTCGCAAAGAGTCGGACACGACTGAGCAACTGAACTGAACTGAACTGATAGGCAGAAAAAATCACAAGGCCCAAACCTAACTATATCATGGGTCAGCCTGTGGCCCTCAAAGCGACCAGTTATCCTGCTGCCCAATCCAACCCATTGCAGAGTTTTGTTTTACATTTTTAAATAGTTGAAAAAAATTGAGAAGTGAGTTTCAGGAAGTTCCCTGGTAGGGATCCTGCAAGCTGCCCGTGCAGCTAAAAAAAACATAGTTAAGGGTGAGGATAGATAATTTAGGAGTTTGGGATTAACATACGCACTACTGTATATGAAACATAACAACCTGTTGTATAGCACAGGAAGCTGGACTCGATATCTTGTAATAACCCATAATGGAAAATAATCTGAAAATAAATACACATATAAACTGAATCACTTTGCTGTACACCTGAAACTAGCTTTATAACTTCAGTCTTTTTTAAGAGGAGAAGCTATAGCCTGGGTGCAAATATTTGCAAAGGACTTTTTATCCAGAATGGACCTCTGAAAAACAAGCAGCCTGAATTGTCTTATGGAACCAAATTTCTGCCTTCTGATAATAAAATGAAAAGTAATACAAGCTGTTTCCTCTTTTCAGCTCTGTGGCATCTTATTTCCCCTACCAGGGGTTGGACTCGGCTGCTGCAGTGAAAGTGCTGAGTCCTAACTTAACTGGACCTCCAGGGAATTCCCCAGACTCTTTTCAATACTTGTATTTCCATTAAGGACTCATGCATGATAGATGTGTGATGATAATGAACATTTATTAAATCCTTGCATGTGTATTAGCTCATTTAATCAGGACAACCTATGAAGTTAGACACTTATGTTCCTGTCTGAATGATGAGGAGACTGAAGCCCAGAGAGCTTAAAGAATTTGCCCAGAAATAGCATATGGTGCGCCAATTCAATTGACTTCTTTTGACGTCCTTCCAACAAGATCGGCATGAAAGCTAGATTGTTAGTGACAGTGGAAAAAAGGAAAGACGCAAAAGCCTTGTGCTGACATGAGCTGGTGACTCTGGAACGGAGGCAGAAGTGGGGCACTGGGGCAGGCGTGGGAGGAGGCGAGAAGTTCCATTCTTCGGAGCTCAGTTTTGAAGTAGCTGTCAGCAACCTAACACTAGATGGCAGTAGATCCCAGGCACTTTCGATCTACAATCCTCTCCATTTAAGGGGCTAGCAAAATGCAAAATTATTAAAGGGGTTTATACCCTAATTATTTTTTAAACAAGACTTCCCTGAGAAAAACTATTATTCTAAAAACTATAGAATGGATTAACAACAAGGTCCTACTGAATAGTACTGGAAACTGTATTCAATATCCTGATAAACCTTAATGGAAATTAATGTTAAAAATACATATGTATAACTGAGTCACAGTTGTATGGATGGAATTAACACAACATTGTAAATCAACTACATTTCAATTTAAAAGAAGTGACCTCCCTGAGAAGCATCTTTTTACACCCCTCCCCCCACACAGCACCAATTTCTAGACAACTAAAGATAGAAACTGCCACTATGAAATGACTCTTAAGCAACTGGGTGCTTAGTAACATTCTTTGGGTAATTGGTTATTGTTAAAAACATACTTGCAAAAGGATGTCAGATAACCAGTAATACAACATACTGATGAAATGAACCATGATAGTTTCTAGCTTATGAAATTGCATATAGTTATGAATAAGCATAGCTTAGGGTTATTGGACAATAAATATGGGGAAATGGTTTTATGATTTGGTGTTCCCCAGTGTGTATTAGAATTTGGTGGCTGTATTTAAAAAGAAAAGTTCATATAAGAGAACTTAGCTTTACTGTTGTCATCACTGTAAACACAATCTTTAGCCCATTCTATTCAGAGTACTTCCTGTTGTCCACACTCTGTGCTCCTTTAGGTTTTTTATTCATGAGGCCCAAATTAAAAGCACAAAATAATCAGATTGGGGCTTTTTTTCTTCTTTTTTTCGCACCATGCAGCTTACAGGGTCTTAATTTTTCAAACAGGAATTGAACCCTGTTTTACAGGCCCTTGGCGGTGAAAGCTCAGAGTCTTAACCGCTGGACCACCAGGAAATTCCCTGGGACTTTTTTCTATTTCAATTAGTGAATCTCAACATGTTGAAATTATTTTCAAGTTCTATCTAGGTGTTATATTTCTGGCCATTTTCCTCTTAGGAACAAAAACAGAAACAAAACATAATTGTTTGGGAAGTCAGGGTTTCAGTTACTGCTCCATTGATCCAGAGAATATTTCACATGCTTATCTACAAATTTCTCCTGACTCAGGAAGCAATCAGTTTTAGAAACAAATTGCTCACCAAGTATCTGGGTGGCCTGCTCTGCCTCTGTGTGTGTGTGTGCTGACAGAAGGAAATGTGTTCTGTGTTATGGAAGTTACATTTTTGTGCTCATAAGTGGCCAAGTTTAGAATTTCCCATTATGAATAAGCGCTGTCAACCCTACGCTGCCCAGGAAAACAAGTTCAGACGTTACAGATGTGCCCTGAGCGACGCTGCTGGTCTCTGGTGGCTCCATTCACAGGTTCTCCTATGACTTGAGCACCAGAGGGAAGAGCTGTGGCCTTGGCTCAAGGGAAGAAGCACAGCTTTTGCACGAGAAACCAAGGGAACAATCTGAATTGTCTGTCCAAGAGAGAAACTATTCAGATGGTTTTTGGCAGGGATACAGGATCACCACTGATGATTTTTTTCTTCTGAAGGAAGGTGTCAATTTTTCTTCTATTTCTGCTTTAACACTTAGCTAGATGATAAATATTGTGGCTTTTTTCTAATTAGCTTTACAAAAAGACTGCCAATGCATGTCTGGTACAATAAAAAATGCAAGCAAGTTGTTTAGTAAATGCAAATTGTATAAGTGTTTCCTACCTTGCATATTTATACATAGCTACTGCTACTGCTAGCTACTGCTAAGTCACTTCAGTCCGACTCTGTGCGACCCCATAGACGGCAGCCCACCAGGCTCCCCCGTCCCTGGGATTCTTCAGGCAAGAACACTGGAGTGGGTTGCCATTGCCTTCTCAGTTATCTGATTTAATGTTAATGTAGAATCAGCCATATAAAGGCATGTTATTCACCTAGCTCATTATTTAAGGTTTTCTGGCGACTTTTTCCTTTTATTTTTTTCAATTTAAGTTATTGCCTGAATAGGTACTACATGCAAAAGGTCCAAAAGTTCGAATTGTTCCGAGTGAAACATCAATCTGTCCCATCCTGTTCAATTGCTCGCTGGGCTCCACCCCACCAGCCATATCCCTCAGCTGGAGAAGTGCTCCCCCCTCGTCCTCTTGGGGTGCTGCCTCCCCAGGAAGCTGCCCAGTTTCTGGAAAAAAGAAGCCTTGTTTGTTTCCTCTTCATTGTCTGTTCGTTGTTGTTTAGTTGCTAAGTCATTTCTTTGCAACCGCATGGACTGTAGCACTCCAGGCTTCCCTGTCCTTCACCATCTCCCAGAGCTTGCTCAAACTCATGTCCATAGAGTTGGTGATGCCATCCAACCACCTCATCCTCTGTCGCCCCCTTCTCCTGCCCTCAATCTTTCCCAGCATCAGGATCTTTTCCAATGAGTCGACTCTTGGCATCAAGTGACCAACGTACTGGAGCTTCAGCTTCAACAGCCCATCCCAATTACCAGTATTCCTAAGGGTAGGAGCTTTGTCCTAGTAATGGTTATACCCCAGGGATTGAAACAATGCTGGTATATCATATTTGTTTCATTAACTCAATGAGATAGCCCCCACTGTCACAACTAGAGAAAGCCTGCACAAAGCATGAAGACCCAGTGTAGCCCTAAATAATTAAATTTTGAAAAGAGACCAGTGTAGCTGGCACAGAGTTGACAGAAGAGGGCAGTGGAAGGAATGAGGGGGGAGGAAAGTGATGCCAGATGGGGCAGGTCCTCAGAGCACTGGTGAATTTACATTTGGTGGAGGGGAGGGGCGGTGGGAGTGGGTGGGTGGCTGTGTGGCACAGCTTGCAGAATCTTAGCTCCCAAGCCAGGGATTGAACCCTAGCCAAGGCAGTAGAAGTGCTGACTCCTAACCACTGGACTTCCAGGGAATCCCTGGTTGGGTTTACATGTTCAAAGGATCCCTGCTATACTGAAACAGACTGGAAAACCACCACGAAGAAGTTGATGCCCAGGCCTTCATCCAGCGGGCATCCATAGTGGGCTGGACCAGGGTGATACAATGAAGGAGGCGAGGGGTACTCGACTTTCGGAGATGGTGTGAAAGTGGACAGAGAGATTTGCTGATGTTGACATGGTGTGAAAGGGAAAAAAGGAGTCAAGTTCAATGCCAACTGTTTTGGCCACAGTATCTGGAAGAATAGAGCTGCACTGACTGAGATGAGGACATTTGTGAGAAGGTGCTTCAAGGAAGGTCAGGGACCAGCAGCTACATGCCAGGTGGAAGTCACAGGTGCCGATCAGACTGCCTGGAGATGTTCCTGAACTCAAGTCCAGCTGCTGCTGCTCAAAAATCAATGACTGAGGGAATCCCCTGGGGATCAGTGGTTAGGACTCTGTCCTTTTGCTGCTGAGGGCATGGGTTCGATCTCTGGTCAGGAAACTAAGATCCTGAAGCTGTGCAGCCATAAAAAATAAATACATGTTTAAGAAAGGAAAGTTGCCTTTAATCAGAATGCAGGCAATCTAGAGATGGTGGGCTCAGTGTACCCCATATACCACCTCTGAAGATTTTGCTCTGCCATGAAAGTTGTTTGTTTTTTTTTTTAATGATTTTATTTATTCATTTTTGGCTGTGCTGGGTCTTTGTTGCTAGTGCAAGATTTTTTCTCATTGCAGTGAGCAGGGGCTACTCTCTAGGTGTGGTTCCAGGGTTTCTCATTCCAGTGGCTTCTCTTGCTGCAGAGCACAGCCTCTAGAACCCACAGGGCTTCAGTAGCTGCAGCTCCCAGGCTCTAGAGCACAGGCTCAGTAATTGTGGTGCATGGGCGTGGTTGCTCCAAGGCACATGGGCTCTTCCTGGAGGATCCAGCCCGTGTCTCCTGCACTGGCAGGCAGATCCTTTACCACTGAGCCACTAGGGAAGTCTGGCCATGAAAGTTTTTAAAGAGAAAGAGGGAAGTAATCTCCGTGAATCACTGAGATGAGGGGTCAGAGTGGCTGCCACCCTTTACTGTGTACAGGCTGCTGCTAGGACTGCTCCGGATGCTATCTGTTTACACAGTTTATTCCTGAGATTACTGAAGGGGAAGCTGGGGAAGAGATCTGGTCATCTGTTAATTACTTGTTCATTTCTCTTCTTTGATCTGCGGGAAGAGCCAATATGTTAGACAAGGTATTGTGTGATTAAAAGATCTGAAAGGTGTGCTAGGGCCAGAACTGAGTAGATCATGGGGATGCCTGGTTTAAGGTTAATAACAAGACAAAGTGGCCTCCTGCAGAAACCTCTTTCCTGCCAAAAGCCACTTACAGAGATGACAGGTACAATTGGACATACAGTCTGATATTCAGTGGAGACCTCTGAGCTGAAGACAGAGATTCAGGTTGCAGTCCTAAGACCTAGTGAGCCCTAGAGGAGGTGGTGAGAGAGCTGGGGCACTCTAGTACATGGAGGTCAGGGTGAGGGGCAGGAGCCAGTCAAAGCAGGAGAATCGAAGTAAGATGGGAGGACAACCAGGACACAGAGGGCCCAGAAGTCAAGTGAAGACCGTGCCACTGGACAGGTCAAGGAAGATGAAGCCTAGGATGGACAGCTGGATTCATTAATGTGGCTGCTGCTGCTAAGTCACTTCAGTCGTGTCCAACTCTGTGCGACCCCATAGACAGCAGCCCACCAGGCTCCCCCGTCCCTGGGATTCTCCAGGCAAGAACACTGGAGTGGGTTGCCATTCGCTTCTCCAATGCGTGAAAGTGAAAAGTGAAAGTGAAGTTGCTCAGTCGCGTCCGACTCTTCATGACCCCACGGACTGCAGCCCACCAGGCTCCACTGTCCACGGGAATTTCCAGGCAAGAGCACTGGAGTGGGGTGCCATTAACGTGGCAGTGACTTGCAAAGGGACGTCTAAGTTCATTTCCAGCCCTGCAGTTTTATGACTGTCCGTTTGGCTTATGCAGTCTTCCCAGATGACTCAAGCAGTAAAGAATACGCCTGTAGTGCAGGAAACACAGGAGACTTGAGTTTGAGCTCTGGATTGAGAAGATTCCCCTGGAGGAGGAAATGGCAACCCACTCCAATATTCTTGCCTGGAGAATCCCATGGACAGAGAAACCTGACGGGCTACAGTCCGTGGATCACAGAGTCGGACACAGCTGAGTGACTAACACTTGGTTTATGCAAGTTACTCTGTTTTGAATTAAACAAATAATGAAGAGTCAAATCCTTCTTTCAACACAGTCCCCGCCCTCTACCCGCTTCTTGTAGAACAAGGGCAGGAAGCAAGGAATCCTCTTCCAGCCAATCCATTACTCCTTCGGACGTAATTCTGCTTAGAGACTCAAGCTTTTAGATTGGAGTCAGGGTACAAACCCACTTTAGCCTAGTTTCAGTGTCTCTATCCTCATTACGTGTTTCTTTCCAGAGACGTCCTGAAACTTCTGGAAGTTACGATTTGTCTTCTCATCCATCTTCTGCTCCAATTTAGAAAAATTTAACACCTACATAAGGATGTTCTTTTTATTTTCCTCCAAATACTTTGGTGCTGCTGCTTGGTCGGAAAAGCATCATTCCTCTAATCAAGAATTACATATTTGAGACATTTAGGGACAAGGCTAAGACAGAGGATCCCAAAGGAGGGAACAAGGCAATTAGGACCCAGGCTCACAGAAGATCATAATTTGTTTTGTTTTGTTTTGTTTTTCATATAAGCAGTGCTTTAATAGCATTGGAGTTTGTATGTTGTTTTATTATATGTTACTTATATGTTGTTTTATTAAGTTTATAAGTTTTTCATTTTCATTCAATTCAAACTATTTTTTTAACTTCCTTTCTGCTTTATTCTTTGACCTGGATTGTTTGAGAGTATGCTATTAAGTTTTCAAATATTTGAGAATTTTCCACATTTTTTTGTTAATTTTTAAATTCCATTGTCTAAAGATAACATACTTTGTATGATTTTAATCATTTTAAATTTATTTAGGCCTGTTTATGACTCATAATATAATATATATATGGGTAGATAGTCTGTGTGCATTTGACAAAAATATCCATTCTGCTGTCAAGAGAATTGTTCCATAATCTCCAACTAGGTCAAGTTAGTTGATAGTATTGCTCAAGCTTTTATATTTACTAATTTCTGTCCAATTATCAATTATCAAAAAAGAGTATTGAATTACTAACTATAATTATGAATTTGAGAAGACCATAGTTTTGTTGTTGATGATTAGGGAGCCTCTGTCCAACTTCTGGGATAAATGGCATCCAAACTTATGTAACATAAATTCCTCCTCTGTGAGTCTTTAGCCTGCCCCTATCAGGCATCCTTGATCTGTGTGCTTGGTCCCCATGATTTGTACTCTCCCTCAGGGAGATCCAGCTACATGCCCTGAATTTGACTACAGACATGATCACTAATGTGTCAGGATTTAATGGGCAGAGTGCTTTATTTCTTAATGCTACATGAGATAAAGGGGTGTCTGACAATACACAGGTGTCTCCACTTCAGTGAACTGTGGTACTAGCTGCACGCAGACCCCTTGCCAGACACGCACGCATCTGTAGGTACCCTGTCTGTGTGCACCACGCTCTCTGATCATCTCCTTCTCTTACCTCCCATCACACTATTTTTTTTTTTTCAATTGATATTAGCTACTTGTTAGGCCCAATAGAAATTTTTCTCGGCAACCCATCTTCCTTTCTTGGAAATGGCACTCTGATTGCCTTTTAGTTCTTCTCACACTGGATTAATTTTTTTTTCCTCCAAGGTAATGAAATTGAGACACTTGGGTAAAGCCTGGGCCTGGGTGCTGATGGAGCAGGACACCTGGGGAGGAAGTCAGGGACCTGAGCCTCCCTGGCCCTGTGGGAGCTCACCAGCTGCTTCAGCCCTGCCCCTTCGCCTCCCTGAGCCTAGGTGTTTGGATCAGGGCAAGAAGTTAGGCACCGAGGTGGCCAGTCTCTGAGGTCTCTTTGGCCCTCACTTCTAGAGATCTTCACTGGCATTCCACCACGGATGCATACTCACCGGAAGGGAAGTTCTTCTCGCCCTTAGTCTGCCTGGTGATGGGAAAGATCTGAGACCTGGATGGTCTGAGGATGCGGAGTAAACACCACCCCCATGACTACACCCCTGCCCCCAGTGCTGAGGGCTCCCCGCCCAGATTGTGAGCTGTGAGGAGCCGAGGGACACCCCCACTGTGGTGACTAGTGCCTATCTCCCTGGGACTGGGTCTTTATCCTCCTCCAGCCAACCCCTCTTTCACAGCACAGAACAAGTGCCAGGAAGTGCCCAGCGAGTGAGTGGGCCATATGTGAGTGACTTAAGACAGTATAAGTGGGAGAAATGCCTAATCAGCTTAATGGTAAGGAGGAAAGCAAAGGAGATGACTATCTGATGCCACTCTGGCTCCGGGAAGACCTAAGCTTCAGCACACTGACAGCCAGCATGCTGGGTATTTGCTCAACAGAAAAAGAATGTGAGGGCAGTCTGCGTGGTTTCTGCCTCCCCCACAGTTGTCTTGAATTGACCACCTCTCTCCATGACCGATCCCTGTGGTTTGAATGGAGTGACCCTGCCCAGGCCATACGGACAGGTGTGTTACAGACTTTGAGTGGCTTCCCTAGGACTCCTGCTAGAACAGTTGGGAATAGGCTTCTGGACTCCCAGCACACAAGCCTTGGGTTGCCAGTGGGCATCTTAACATTGCAGGGAGCTCCAGCCTGAGAACAAAACCAATTCCAAAGAAAGCCGAATGGGTTTCTGACACACTCATTGGAATCCCTTGCTCCAGCCAAGTGCAACATTCCCTGAACTTTCCAGGTAGATGGGCCAGTAATTTCCTTTTCTGCCCCCTTAAAGCAGTTTAAATTAAGCTTCTATGACAGATAAGCAAAGATGTGCTGATGAAACATCTTTTTTTTTTTTTTTTTTGGTGACACCATATGGCACGTGGGATCTTAGTTCCCTGACCAGGGGTAGCACCCACGCCCACTGCACTGGAAGCACAGAGTCTTAACCCCTGTGATCTCAGGTGGCCTTGGCCTGCACCAGCTTGGAGCCGGCTTGGATTCCCAACCAGAGATCGAGGCTGGGTCGTGGCGGTGAAAGCACCAGATCTCAGCTACTAGACCGTGGTCAGTGACAAGGCCCTGGAATTTCGGCTTTGCAGCAAAGAATTTCCACAAAGATGAAAAGTAGTGAAGCCAGTATTTATTAGGAAGAAAGAGTACAGTATGTGTGGATAGACACATGGGCAGACTCAGAGGGAGAGAGTTGCTGAGTCAGTCACATCCTCATTTCTTCCAGGTTTCCTTTGGCCAATCATTATGACTTGTCTGGTTTACAGTCCGTATTTGCTGTATCTCAGGATCCTCCCTTGTGTTCACACGCATCTCTTAGCCAAGATGGATTCTACTGCAAAGGCCTATGGGTAGAACATCCCTTGACATGACTCCTCTTTGGCCTCTAAAGGAGGCCAAAGGCTCTAAGGAGCCTTTCCTATGCATGTGTGGAAAAGGAGGTCCCCTGTCTTTGGGATTGAGAAATATGTGGTCTGTGCAGGGTCCAGCCTCCTCCCTTAATTGCCCTGCTATTCTCGTCTTGGAGTTTTGGTCAATAGAGAATGAATCTCCAATTGCTTTACCCTGGAATGGGGCCCATCTGCCTCCTGCCTCAAGTGGACTGCCAGGTAAGTGCCAGATTTTTAAGAACTGGCAGTTTTTAAATAACTAGAGGCTTTGAAGAGTCAAGTTTTATCAGAACAAACAGCATTCGAAAATATACTCTCAGAGGGGCGCCTGAGAACCATGCTGGAAAAGAGACAGGGGTCCCCAGCCATTCCAGGTCCTGCTGGGCCGAGGCGGCCAGGCTTGGGGGTCACGGGTTAAGAGCATTCCTCCTCTCCCTCCGCTCCTCCTGTGGTCCTGCAAGCAGGTGTTGCTGCCTTTAAACATTGCTTCTGAAAGTCTCAGCAAGCTGAGGGCAAGGGGCTCTAGGAGCCTGCAAGCAGTGGGGTGGGGGTCCCTGACACCTGTTTTGCTAGTAAAATGCAAGGAAGCCCACACAGACTCTTGCCACCCCTAGTGTGGCCAATGAGGGAGTCTCCCCTCCCCCTGTTTGCATTGTAAACATGTCTTGAATAATTTAGCCCCTCTTTTTCTGGTTAAACATTACCCACAGCTGCCTGCTGGATGGAAAAAGAAGCCAACAAATCACCCAGCAGGTATGTGTCAGTGAAGAATTCCTCACTCGCTCACCAGCAGGATGCTGACCTTTCGTTTTAACAGCCTGGGGGGTGGGAGGCCCTGAAAGTCCCTTGTGCAGAGCGTGGAGGTAGCTGCTCAATGATCATCCCAGAGGCTCCATGTGTCTAGAAACTGATGTTGTAAGCACCTCACATATCCAGCAGGCAGGTCCTTTAAGCAGGGAACATGGGCCCAGTGGCAAAGTTATTCGTTTTTCCTTCCAAAAACTGTGTTTTCAGAAAAATGAAAAATTAAAAATTTGCTTTGCTGTCCAGTGATAGATGGAAGCTTGGTAGCTTCTCACATGTCCCTCAGAAACAAAACAGACTTTAATGTCACGTTACTGATGGTACTTATTGCTGGGAAGGTTGACATTATTTGGAATACATACCAGGTCCTGGGAGATGCTTTGAACATACTCTTCTCGTATGTGTGTGTATGCTCAGTGTCTCAGTGGTGTCCGACTCTTTGTGACCTCATGGACTATAGCCCGCCAGGCTCCTCTGTCCATGGAATTTTCCAGGCAAGAATAGTGGAGTGGGGTTGCTGTTTTCTATGTGAGGAGATCTTCCGGACCCAGGGATCAAACCTGTGACTCGTATATCTCCTGCACTGACAGGCAGATTCTTTACCCACCAAGCCCCACTCACCTTGTATATAGATCCCTAAAACATACACCTGTGAAGATAGACTTTATTTTTTAAAGCAAAAATGCCACACAGACAACCCAGTTCAAACTCAGGATAAGCAAGTGGCTCAGACCTCAGAGTTTGTTGGCAGAAGAGAGCACAACCCCTGGATCCACTGGACCCGAAATCCTATGTTCTATATACTTTTTGCCACCTCCAATCTAAAAATAAAGGAATAGCAAAAGTTAATTTATTCATTTATTTTAAAAAAACTTTTATTGAAATATAGTTGGGTTTTTATATTGTGTTAGTTTCAGGTGCACAGCAGAGTGACTCAGTTATATATACATGTGTATATTCTTTTCAGAATCTTTTCCATTATAGGTTATTATAATACATTGAATAGAATTACCTGTGCTATACAGTAGGTCCTTGTTGGTTATCTATTTTATATATATTCAGTTCAGTTCAGTTCAGTCATGTCCGACTCTTTGCGATCCCATGAATCGCAGCACGCCAGACCTCCCTGTACATCACCAACTCCCGGAGTTCATTCAAACTCATGTGCATCCAGTTGGTGATGCCATCCAGCCATCTCATCCTCTGTCATCCCCTTCTCCTGCCCCCAATCCCTCCCAGCATCAGGGTCTTTTCCAATGAGTCAACTCTTTGCATGAGGTGGCCAAAATATTGGAGTTTCAGCCTCAGCATCAGTCCTTCGAATGAACACCCAGGACTGGTCTCCTTTAGGATGGACTGGTTGGATCTCCTTGCAGTCCAAGGGACACTCAAGAGTCTTCTCCAGCACCACAGTTCAAAAGCATCAATTCTTCAGCAGTCAGCTTTCTTCACAGTCCAACTCTCACATCCATACATCAGTTCAGTTCAGTTCAGTTCAGGCGCTCAGTTGTGTCCAACTCTGTGACCCCATGAATTGCAGCATGCCAGGCCTCCCTGTCCATCACCAACTTCTGGAGTTCACTTAGACTCACATCCATCGAGTCTGTGATGCCATCCAACCATCTCATCCTCTGTCGTCCCCTTCTCCTCCTGCCCCCAATCCCTCCCAGCATCAGTCTTTTCCAATGAGTCAACTCTTCACATGAGGTGGCCAAAGTACTGGAGTTTCAGCTTCAGCATCAGTCCTTCCAAGGAAATCCCAGGGCTGATCTCCTTTAGAATGGACTGGTTGGATCTCCTTGCAGTCCAAGGGACTCTCAAGAGTCTTCGCCAGCACCACAGTTCAAAAGCATCAATTCTTTGGCACTCAGCTTTCTTCACAGTCCAACTCTCACATCCATACATGACCACTGGAAAAACCATAGCCTTGACTAGACGGACCTTTGTTGGCAAAGTAATATCTCTGCTTTTCAATATGCTATCTAGGATGGTCATAATTTTCTTCCAAGGAGTAAGCGTCTTTTAATTTCATGGCTGCAGTCACCATCTGCAGTGATTTTGGAGCCCCAAAAAATAAAGTCAGTCACTGTTTCCACTGTTTCCCCATCTATTTCCCATGCAGTGATGGGACAAGATGCCATGATCTTTGTTTTCTGAATGTTGAGTTTTAAGCCAACTTTTTCACTCTCACTTTCATTAAGAGGCTTTTTAGTTCCTCTTCACTTTCTGCCATAAGGGTGGTGTCATCTGCATATCTGAGTTTATTGATATTTCTCCCGGCAATCTTGATTCCAGCTTGTGCTTCTTCCAGCCAAGCGTTTCTCATGATGTACTCTGCATATAAGTTAAATAAGCAGAGTGACAACATACAGCCTTGACGTACTCCTTTTCCTATTTGGACCCAGTCTGTTGTTCCATGTCCGGTTCTAACTCTTGCTTCCTGACCTGCATATAGGTTTCTCAAGAGGCAGGTCAGGTGGTCTGGTATTCCCATGTCTTTCAGAATTTTCCACAGTTTATTGTGATCCACACAGTCAAAGGCTTTGGCATAGTCAATAAAGCAGAAATAGATGTTTTTCTGGAACTCTCTTGCTTTTTCCATGATCCAGCAGATGTTGGCAATTTGATCTCTGGTTCCTCTGCCTTTTCTAAAACCAGCTTGAACATCTGGAATTTCACGGTTCACATATTGCTAAAGCCTGGCTTGGAGAATTTTGAGCATTACCTTACTCCCGTGTGAGATGAGTGCAATTCTGCGGTAGTTTGAGCATTCTTTGGCATTGCCTTTCTTTAGGATTGGAATGAAAACTGACCTTTTACAGTCCTGTGGCCACTGCTGAGTTTTCCAAAAATGCTGGCATATTGTGTGCAGTACTTTCACAGCATCATCTTTCAGGATTTGGAGTAGCTCGTCCATACATGACCACTGGAAAAACTATAGCCTTGACTAGATGGACCTTTGTTGGCAAAGTAATATCTCTGCTTTTCAATATGCCATCTAGGTTGGTCATAACTTTCCTTCCAAGGAGTAAGCGTCTTTTAATTTCATGGCTGCAATCACCATCTGCAATGATTTTGGAGCCCCCAAAAATAAAGTCTGACACTGTTTCCATTGTTTCCCCATCTATTTCCCATGAAGTGATGTATTAATGTGTCTATATTCATCCCAAACTCCTAATTTATCCCTCCTCTCTTTTCCCCTTTAGTAACCATAAATTTGTTTTCTGTGTCCATGAGTTATTTCTGTTTTATAGATAAGTTCATTTTTGTCATATTTTAGATTCCACCTATTATATGATATTTGTCTTTCTCTTTCTGGCTTACTTCACCAAGTATGATAATGTCTAGTTCCATCCTTGTGAAAATTTTAAATTTAAGTAAGGATGAAAACTGTAAATTGAGTTTTCCTTTCTTGGTATTCTAAAAGCACTTACTGTCTCTTCACCATTTTAAAAAATCAGCTTTACTGAGATATTTTACATATGGTGAAATTCTATTTATTTTATTTTTTAAATGTTAAGTGTACAATTGAAGGAGTTTGCACAAATGCACACACTAGTGAGAGCAGCAGTGTTCAAGATACAGAACACTTCCTTCACCCCCAAGTCCCTTATGCCCCTTTGCTGCCAACCCCCTCCTGGTACCCTGCCTCCCAGCAACCACTGGTCTCCTTCCTGACCCTGGAGTTTGCCTGTGTGTATGAATGGAATCGTAGTCTGTTTCTTTCACAGGACAGCACGCTCTCGTGATCATCTGTGGAGCAGTATTTTGTCTTCTTCTCTCTGGGTGATTACCCTGAATGAAGCGGTTTGTCCCTTCACCAGCTGAGGGACCTGTGGACTATGTCCAGTCTTCTGCTGTCATTAGTGAAGCTGCTCTAAACATCTGTGTACAAGACTTGGAAAATAGGTTTTTGTTTCTCTTGCGTAAATACCCAGGAGTGGAATCTCTGATTATGAGATAAATGCATTACAAGTTTGTAGAAACCCACCAAACTATTTCCAAACCAAGTTTCTGTTTCTAGCAGTGCTGTATGAGGTCCCCAGTTGCTCCACATCCTTGCCAACACTTGGTAGAGTCTTTTTTTTTTTTTTTAAGTTTTACTTTTATTCTACTCACCTGCCCAGGGATTGAACCTAGGACTTAGGCAGTGAGAACATGGAGTCCTAATCACTGGACCACCAGGGAAATCCTGGTAGAATCTCATTAAGGTTAGCCATTCTAGTCGCTATTCTCATTGCAGTTTTGATTGCCGCCCTTTGTTTTCTCAGAGAAACTAGGCAGGTGGGTCAGAGCTCAGAATGTGTTCTTGTGGCCTTATCCAAAAGCTGAAGCTGGGGAGGTAGCTCCCATGGACCCAAGTCAGAACATGTGGAGACAGACATGGACAACAGACTTGATTGCCAAGGCCGAGGGGATGGGATGGGAGTTTGTAATTAGCAGATGCAGATGACTGCATACAGAATGGATGAGCGACAAGGTCCTAATGCGCTAGATGTGTTAGTTTCAAGTGCACAGCAAGTGATTCACCCATGCATATGCATATATATGTTCTTTTTCAGATTCTTTTCCATTATGGCTTATTACAAGATGCTGAGTATAGTTCCCTGTGCTATGCAGCAGGACTTTGTTTATCTGTTTTATGTGCTGCTGCTGCTGCTAAATCGTTTCAGTCATGTCCGACTCTGTGTTACCCCGTAGACGGCAGCCCACCTGGCTCCACTGTCCCTGGGATTCTCCAGGCAAGAACACTGGAGTTGGTTGCCATTTCCTTCTCCAAGTTTATGTGCAGTGATGTATGTATGTTTCATTACTGTGTATATGTTACATCTGCAAAGAGTCAGACAGGACTGAGTGACTGAACAATGTGTATACGCTAATCCCTGATTCCAAATTTATCCCGCCCCACCCTCCCTTGGGTAACTGTAAATTTATTCTCTATGTCTGTATGTTTCTATTTTGTAAGTAAGTTCATCTGTATCATATTTTATTTGTTTATTGGCTGCACCATGTGGTTTGTAGGATCTTTGTTCCCTGACCAGGGATTGAATCCGGGCCCTCAGTAGTTGAAAGCGCTGAGTCCTAATCATTAGACTGCCAGGAAATTTCCTGTATCATTTTTTTTTGCACACATAAGTGATATCATATGATATTTGTCTTCCTCTGACATCAGTTTTTGTGGTTTTTTTACCCATTTCAGATTGTGTTTTATAAAATCACCCTTCTGGCAGGAAGGAAAATGAGTCGGAAGGGATAAAGACTCCCCTAGGTGACTTTTTGCAGAAGCATAGATGGGAGGCTTTGAGAGAATTAGAAAACCTGTGGCTACTTTCTCATTAGCAGGCACAGGGGCTGCGGGAAAAGAATCATAAAAAGGAAGAACCTTTGAGTGTACCAGGCAAACTGAGCTCACAGAGGAAACGTGAACCTGACCAGCCTTGGAAGGGGAGTGAGTGGCAGGGCCAGAAGGAAATGACTGTCCTGTGGACACCTGCTGCTGACCTCGCTCTGGGGACTGGGGACCCAGTGGTAGAAGGGGAGGGCAAGGCAAAAGCCTAGTTCTTGTGTCCTCAGCTGAGATGATGCAGTAAATCCTCACAGGAAGGGAGTTGTAAGTAGTGGTTAGTTATCTTTAGAAATAATTACGATAACACTCGATTCATTCCATATTCATTTTCAAAGTGGCTGAACTGATGGGCACTGTGTCTTGTCTGAGAGTTGCTCACAGTTAGGGAAGTTCCCTGGTGATCCAGTGGTTAGGACTTGGCACTCTCACTGCTGGGGCCCTCAGTTAACCCCTGGTTGGGCAACTGAGATCCTACCCTGCAAGCTGCGTGGTGCGCAAAAAAAAAAGTTGCTCACAGGTTAATAATTGAATGAAGGGAGCTGACCATTGTTTCTAGGAGTGTTTCCTTGGGTCTCTTATCTGTTTATTTGTAAGCTCTTGCTGGGATTGAACCTGAGCCTAGACATGCCCAAGGAAACAGCTCTGAAGCCAACATTCCTGCAACATCCCTTGGACAAGGTGAAGTTCACTGCATAATTTTGCAAGATGAATTAACACGGTGTTTATCTGCCAGGATTCCAGGGTCCCGGGCCCTGAGAGGCTACGTCCTCAGCTCTGGTTCCCAGAAGCCACCCAAGCACCTATTTGACCCCCACTCTCAGAGCCCACTGAGGTGGTGTCGCCCCCAGGGAGACTCTAGGAAGATTAAGAGGTCACAGAAGTATACCGGTGCCAATCAATGGCACAGCTCCCCACTCACCAGATTTATCAAGAGGCCAATCAGCTCTCAGTGCTCCCAGGGAGAAAAATGCTCATTTATTGGGAGAACAGAAAGTAGAGCTTTGGCTGAAACCACTTTGCCTTCAACAGCAACTTTTTAATCCCTTTGTCTGGTGCATGAAATCAGTTCCCAGAACACAGCGTTTATTAATAACTGTGGGACTTTTTCCCAGTCTCCAGATCAATTGGCAGAAGCCTCTGGTTCCTTCCTTCTGGATGCTTCTATTATTTAGAGCTGAGAAGTGGTCGTCTCCTTGAAACCCATATAGTTTTTAACATGACTTGGGAATTGCACAGCGCCCCTTCCCCAGCCCATCCTAACAAACCCAGTCCGCCAAGAGGCCTTGCCCACTGTCTGTCATCCTTGGCTGGCTCAGCCTGCTGGCATCTTTGCTTCTGCTGAGACGCCCCGCTCTCTGCAGGGCAGTGCAAAGTGTGCCTCTCCTCCAGGCTAGCTGCTCACTGCCAAGTGCAGGCCCGAGTGTTGACAGGGGTCCCTGGAGCCAGCCTGATTTAGAATAAGGTCACCCTGAGCTGGTTCCTCTCCTGTGGCTGGTGGAGGCCCCAGAGGCAGCTGTTGGGTAGGTGCTAAGCGAGGCCCAGGTCTCACCCTGGGCACATGGGGGATGCTGTGCCAGCAGTTCCCTTGAAGAGGGAGTGTCGTAACTAGGTCTTCCTCCAGAGCTGCCCCTGTCCTCTTCCTCTTCCCCACCCCTCCCGGGGGCCTAGCCATGCCCATGGTTTCCCCAGGCACCTCTGACTTCTACCCTCCAAGCTCCATACCACCCCCTGCCTGCTGGTTGTACCCTCAGAGGTGGCTCACCGCTACCCTAACCCCAGCATGGCACAGGGGGAGGGTCAGGCCTGGGGTCACCTCCTGGTCCCATGCCTACTATGTCCCTGTGAAGAAACTAACGGAAGAACACCCACCTGGTAAGGATGGGTGACCGTGGGTGCAGAGTCTTGCTCACACGCACGCACAGAGGGATGCTCAGGGCTGGCTCCCTCTTCCCCACAAACCTGCTTCCCGTGCCCCCCACTTCCTCTATCAGTCAATAGCATCGTCACTCTCTTAGTCACTCACACTGAATGACAAAGCAGTTTTCTTGTCCATTTTTTTATCAGTCTATATTTTCCTTCTGTGGGAAATGATACGTAACATAAAAGTTGCCATTTTAACCATTTTTCAATGTACAGTAACATTAAGTATAACACATTCACACTGTTACACTGCCACCATCTGTCTCCAGAACGTCCCCGTCTTCCCCAGCTGAAACTCTGGCCCCACTAAACACCAACCTCTGCTCCCTCCTCCCAGCCCCTGGCTCCCACCCTTCTACTTTTCCTCTCTAAGAATGTTGACTATTCTAGGTTCCTCATATAAGTGGAAGCATCTAGGACTGGTTGATTTCACAGAGTATAACGTCCTCAAGGTTCATCCATTTTGTAGCTGGTGTTAAGGATTTCCCTCCCCTTTTAAGGCTGAATAATATTTCATGGTATGGATATACCAAACTGAAAAAAATCCATTGCTTGGTCTATTTTTAATAGGGCTTTTGGAAAGGAAATTAATACCAAGTTTTAAAACCCACATATTCCAGAGGAGGGGGCAGTGAAAGCGTGTCTCCTCCCACCGGCCCTCTGATGCTCCCCCGGCAGGGACCTCCCAATTCACCCTCTTGTGTGTGCCCATTTCCTGTCCCTGGTTGCCTGCCCGATACCTTCCAGCTCTCACTAGTTTCTCTGACCCAGTCTGCCATCTGGGAGCTGTCCTGCTGGGCAAGGCAAGCCTTGGCTGTGGCCTTCACTCATGAGGCATTGAATTTGTGGATTCATTGCCATTCATTCAACACCATTCATCAGTTTGGAGCGTCTTTTAACAACAGGAAGACTTTTGGTCCATGAATACATGATGTCTTTCCATCTACCTAAGTCTTCCTTAATTTCTTTAAACAATGTTTATTGTACAGATTTTCTACTTTTGTTAAATCTATTCCTAAGTATTTCATTCTTCACCTTGGTGCTATTAAAAGTGAATTGTTGGGACTTCCCTAGTGGTTTAGTGGTTGGGAACTGGAGTTTCCCTGCAGGGGGTGTGGGTTTGATCCCAAGTCAGGGAACTCAGTTCAGTTCAGTTCAGTTCTGTCGCTCAGTTGTGTCTGACTCTTTGTGACCCCATGGACTGCAGCACGCCAGGCCTCCCTGTCCATCGTCAACTCCTGGAGTTAACTTAAACTCATGTCCATTGAGTCGGTGATGCCATCCAACCATCTCATCCTCTGTCATCCCCTTCTCCTGCTTTCAATCTTTCCAAGCATCAGGGTCTTTTCAAATGAGTCAGTTCTTTGCATCAGGTGGCCAAAGTTACTGGAGTTTCAGCTTCAGCATAAATCCTTCCTATGCATATTCAGGACTGATTTCCTTTATGATTGACTGGTTGGATCTCCTTACAGTCCAAGGGACTCTTAAGAATCTTCTCCAACACCACAGTCCAAAAGCATCAATTCTTCAGCACTCAGCTTTCTTTATAGTCCAACTATCACATCCATACATGACTACTGGAAAAACCATAGCCTCGACTAGATGGACCTTTGTTGCAAAGTAATGTCTCTGCTTTTTAATATGCTGTCTAGGTTGGTCACAGCTTTTCTTCCAAGGAGTAAGCATCTTTTAATTTCATGGCTGCAATCACCATCTGCAGGGATTTTGGAGCCCAAGAAAATTAAATCTGTCACTGTTTCCACTGTTTCCCCATATATTTGCCACGAAGTGATGGGACCAGATGCCATGATCTTAGTTTTTTTGGATGTTGAGTTTTAAGCCAGCTTTTTCCCTGTCCTCTTTCACTTTCATCAAGAGGCTCTTTAGTTCCTCTTCACTTTCTGCCATAAGGGTGGTGTCATCTGCATATCTGAGGCTATTGATATTTCTCCCAGCAATCTTGATTCCAGCTTGTGCTTCATCCAGCAAGGTATTTCACATGATGTATTCTGCATATAAGTTAAATAACCAGGGTGACAATATACAGCTTTGATGTACTCCTTTCCCAATTTGGAACCAGTCCACTGTTCCATGACTGGTTCTAACTGTTGCTTCTTGACCTACCCACTCCAGTATTCTTGGGCATCCCTGGTAGCTCAGATGGTAAAGAATCTGACTGCAATGTGGGACACCTGAGTTGGGTCCCTGGGTTGGGGAGATCCCCTGGAAGGCATGGCAACCCATTCCAGGATTCTTCCAGTAGAATCCCCATGGACAGAGGAGCCTGGTGGGCTATAGTCCATGGGTCACAAAGTGTCAGACATGACTGAGCAACTAAGCACAGAACAGCACAGTGAGTTCTGAGGGGTTTAGTTTTGTTTGTGGTTGTTGTTTAACCTCACTACTATAAACATTTTTATAAAATTCCCTTCTGACCCCTGAGAGCACAAATAGATGGGGAAACAGTGGAAACAGTGTTAGACTTTATTTTCTTGGGCTCCAAAATCACTGTAGATGGTGACTGCAGCCACGAAATTAAACGACACTTACTCCTTGGAAGAACTATGGCCAACCTAGACAGCATATTAAATAAGCAGAGACATTACTTTGCCCACAAAGGCCTGTCTAGTCAAAGCTATGGTTTTTCCAGGAGTCATGTATGGATGTGAGTGTTGGACTATAAAGAAAGCTGAGTGCCAAAGAATTGATGCTTTTGAACTGTGGTGTTGGAGAAGACTCTTGAGAGTCCCTTGGACTGCAAGGAGATCCAACCAGTCCATCCTAAAGGAAATCAGTCTTGCATAATCACTGGAAGTACTGATGCTGAAGCTGAAGCTCACCTAATGCGAAGAACTGACTCATTAGAAAAGACCCTGATGCTGGGAAAGATTGAAGGCAGGAAGAGAAAGAGATGACAGAGGATGAAATGTTTGGATGGCATCACCAACTTGATGGACATGAGTTTGAGCAAGCTCCAGGAGTTGGTGATGGACAGGGAAGCCTAGTGTGCTGCAGTCCATGGGGTTGCAGAGTCAGCCTCAACTGAGCAACTGAATTGAACCTATCCCTTCTCCAGGGAATCTTCCTGACCCAAGAATCGAACCGGGGTCTCCTGCATTGCAGGAGGATTCTTTACCAGCTGAGCTACTAGGGAAGCCCCCAGAGTCACTTGTTGTCCGTTAATGGGAGATTAGATAAATACAAAAACATTCATACAATGGAATACCACAAAGTAGTTAAATAGATGACCTAGGGGAATTGCCTGATGGTCCAGTAGTTAGGAACTCTGTGATTTCACTGCTGAGGGCCCAGGTTCATCCCTAGTGGGAGCACTAAGATCCCACATGCCCCACAGCATGATCAAAAATAATAAATAAAAAAAATAAAGCAATGCTGGGGACTTTCCTGGTGGTCCAGTGGTTAAGAATCTTCCTTGCAATGCAGAGGATGGAGGTTCAATCCCTGGGTGGGGAACTAAGATCCCACATTCTGCAAAACAACTTAGCCTGTGTGCCACAACTACTGAGCCTGTGAACCATAATCAGAGAATCTGTGTACCGCAAGGAAAGATCCAGCATGACACAAGGAAGCCCCTATGCAGCCAAATAAATACATTTTTTAAAAAAGGAATGCTGATGTTGACCTTTTAAAAAATAGGGAAACAGATGACCTGAAGCTATCCTCTTTATCCACAGGAAAAAAAAAGAATCTTAAAAATACAGTACTGAGTGGAAAAAAAAATTAGAGTAAGTTGCAGAAAGATATATACAATATGATAGCATTCATATAAAACTTAAAATATGAACAAATTTTTAAAACACTATCACTTACAGATACATTTATAAATGTATGCATAAACACAAGAACAGGTTTGGAAATATAGGCACCAAATTCTGTAGAAGGAAACGGGGTCAGGTGGGCTACACAGAATTCATCATAGTTTCTCTTCTTTTTTTTCTGCCTGAAATACTTCACTCAAAGCCAGCAAAGCAAAACATAGTAACTCTCAGTGTTGTGAGACAGCCCCAAATTAAATTTTCCACCGACTCCTTTACTCCGTTCTCATTTCAGCCTGTTGTTGCTCAGTCACCCAGTTGTGCCCAACTCTTTGGGACCCCATGGACTGAAGCATAGCAGGTTTCCCTGTCTCTCACCATCTCCCGAAATTTGCCCAAGTTCATGTTCATTGCATCAGTGATGCTGTCCAGCCATCTCATCCTCTGACACCCTCTTTTCTTTCTGCCCTCAACCTTTCCCATCATCAGGGACTTTTCCAATGAGTCGTCTATTCACGTCAGATGACCAAAATACTGGAGCTTCAGCTTTAGCATCAGTCCTTCCAGTGAATATTCATTTCAGCCTACAGCTTTCCCAAAAGGTTGTCTGTTCTCAGCCAGGTGGCACAATCAGTTTTTAACTTTAACCTCGTGACTAATACTGTCCTTTGTCCTGGGGAAGCCAAGGATTTGCTTCCAGTGAGCAAGTCTGTACAAGAATTTCTCCCCACTTTTACAGCCACCGTCTTCCATTCAAAATTCTCCAACTTGTTTGCCTAATTCTCAGAGAAATAGGTATTAATGTGCTGGATATAGGATACCTTTATGAACATCAGTTCAGAGTGTGGCTTGTCAAATCTACATGTTGGCCAGCTTTAACATGACTGAAACAGAGTCAGGATCATCCAGTCCCAGTTCTGAACCTCTGTCTACCCATCTGTGCAAGACCTAATGTGAATCTCTTCACTGCTTTGGCTTCAGTTTTCTCACAAAGAGGGGTGGCGGATTAAATTATTCCTAAGGTACCTTCTTGAGTACCAACTTTCCATGAGTCTAAGGCAGAATCTGAGGCACTGTCAAAAAATGCCTTGGCTCTGAAATTTCCCTCTTCTGTCATTTCCACCAGGCCAGTTGGATAAGTACTGGTGCTCGCCAATCTCTGGACAACATTTAGGGAATGCTGTATTTTTCATATATCCAAGCTGAAAGTACAAAGAGGAAAAAAGTTACTCTACCTGCCACTAGACAAACATCTTGGCTATTCACCTAGGTTTGGAGTAGCATTGTTTCTGTAACTTATACACCAGCAATTTTCTGGTAAAACCCCTGACGTGGTTGGTAGTCTCTTTGCAGTAAAAATTTTCTGCTTCTTTCCTGTTGGGCACTAAAAGGAATCTAATTTATATTCTGAGGTATAGTACACACACTTTATGTTTAAATTGAGATATTGTGTTATCAATGAACCAAGAAGAACCATTGTTAAGAAAGGTATCATCTTGTCTTTGACTGTTACAAATGTAAAATATTATGTTCATGGAACTGTCAGATTCTAGTCAGACCTGTTAGTTTCAAAAGTTGGCAGCAAACTGCTGCCATCAGGAATTACAGGTTGAAAGCAACTGAGATCAGTTGAATTCACGTGGTGTCTGAATTCACAAGAAATGAGATGGGCAAGTGGAGTTTACTTGTCACATAGTTAAGAGCAGGGAGGATGCCTAATCCCAGATGACTCAAAATGACAGTGCAGCGTGGTACATGTTGTAGAGAAAGGCAGGGTAGCCAAATGCATGAGAGAAGGAGATGATAGGGATGGTAGGTAGCTACACCATGCCAAACAAAGGCAAATTCAGAGAATTTGAAAATAAAAACACATTTGCGGATTAGTAACAGTTAGTGGCAGTGAACAGACTAGTATTGTGTATGCTATCATTTATTTAAAAATTAGATGAAGCAAGGGAAATCCCCTGTGATCCAGTGGTTAGGACACAGCACTTTCACAGCTAGGGGCTGGGTTCAGTCCTTGGTCAGGGAATTAAGATCCTGCAAGCTGTGGGGCATGGCCAAAAAAAAAAAAAAAAAATTAGATGAAGTAATAAGGAAAAGAAAAATATGGCATGAATATAAATAGATTATTTGAAAAGAAGAGAAAGGACTTGAGTTACTGCAGGCCCCTGAAGGCAAGAGAATTTCATCCAAGAATAGGGAACTCTAAATAAGTAAGACTAGGTAGGAAATACCAATACAAACCTTACAAATAATTTTAAAAGTTGCTGATTTCTTAAGGCATTGTTTAACTTTTTAAAGTGTAAGTTGGCAGAGTGACACACTCCACCTCTCTTTCAAGTGCTACTTGGTATAATTAAGGTGGCAAAAACAAGAATAGAAGGAACACAGTTGTGTCATTCAAGTCAAAGTTCCCCATGAATGCCACCTGAAATTTACAACAGATAGTTGAAATTATTTTATTCTTAATATATGTGAACAGATGAGATAAGGGTCTGTTATTTTTACCGAAGTGAATATGGTAGAGCAGTTTCATTTATACATTCTGATCTATCTAATGTGTTCTTTTCTCACTTTGCTATCTGACTGTGAAGTGTGTGTGTGTGTGTGTGTGTGTGTGTGTGTGTGTGTGTGTGTGTGTGAGATGGTCCATCTAGCAAAATGTGCCCAATTTTAAAATATTATGTAAAAATCAAAATGGCTTGTTAAAATGAAAATATTTAGAGTTGCTTAAAAGTATGAGAATAAATAAACCCTATCCAAAATAGGAACCTGTCTAAATCATCATTCTAGTTCTGAGAATCTGATGTCATAATGGTAAGTTTCTAGCATTTTGTTTATTTGTTTTAGGCTCTGGAACATTCTCTTTTACCCCTCCTCAGCTTTTGTTGACCCACCCACACCCACGAAGAACCCTGGTTTCTGTTCCATCATTACAGTAACTGTATAGACTAGTGATGTTTTCCATACCAAACTGACTTCCTTGAGTGTAAAAACTGTGTCTTTCCAGCTTACCCAGGGGCACATCAGGTTCTATCTAAAGAGAGGCTATTGGATGATGTATAAATGCAAGTGGACTTTGATAAAGTGGCTCATCAATAAAGAATCTGCCTGCAGTGCAGGAGATGCAAGAGACATGGGTTCAATTCTTGGGTCAGGAAGATCCCCTGGAGGAGGGCACAACAACCCACCACAGTACTCTTGCCTGAAGAATCCCATGGACAGAGGAGCCTAGCAGGCTACAGTCCATCAGGTGGCAAAGAATCAGATATGACTGAAGCAACTGAGGACGCATGCATGCACAAATGCACGCAGATTGCCCCTGCACGTGACAGTGAACGCTCTCAACAGTTCTTTGCATTTGGATGGGTAGATCAGGCAGTGGCTCGAGTTCATCGGTAAGTTGTCATGATCCAACGTTGCTCGAGAGACCTCACAGATGGAAGTTCAAAAAGAAATCCTAAAACTAAAATTCTATGTCTGGTTATGTTTTGGAATATGCCATTTGACCCTATGAAGGTGTGAGGAATGACCTTCAAAAAGCCTGAGCAGATCCAGATTTTAACACACTGGATGACAAGGAAGCTTCAAAGGATTATTTGATCATTTGTTTTGTATCAGAGTTACCCATCGAACCACCTGGATTTGTCAAGCTTCTTGGGGTAAGAACACTGAATTTTATACAGCCTTTGTTACTGAGAAGTGGGTTTTTGTAACATCAATTGCACTAGTTGTGACAACACTGGAAACCAGAACTGTCCTCTCCATTAAAAGTGAAGTGGCTCTGGTGCTTGGGACTCAGAGGCTTGTCCATGTGGCCAGCTATGAGGGCACCCCTCCCCTACCAGTGCTCCAGTAACTGCTACCATGGGGTTTTGAGGGGGCACTCCGGCAGCAGAGCACTTTGACAGGTGAGGAAACCCAGGAGAGGCAGGCCTGTATTGTCTCCTCAGGTAGGTGACGCTTACCGGAAAGTCAAGTAATAAGCGTAATTGCTCTCCAGGGAGTGGTTACCAACATGATTAAGCAAACTAGTTTCCAATCTCCTGTTTTCATCACATGCAAAAGACACACCCCACCTTTGCCTACACATTTCTGTAACACACAGCACTTCTGTAGCAAAGAGAATACTGTTCCCCCAATTTACAAATCCAGATTTCAAGGGGCTATGACACCAATGTGCAAAGTGTATATTACTGCTGTTCTTGCTGAATTTTAATTTCTGGTGGCACACAGTGTTTTCTTTTTCACTGAGATTACTGAAGAAGATTAAGAAAAGCTATCTAGTTAGAAGCAACTACCTATTACTAAAGTATTTAGGTTAACCTAGACTGGAATATACTGCCTAACTGACTCATAGGAAGACAAAGAAATCTTTCCATTCAGCATTTAGTGATTTCTGTTTGTTAGGTCATGCAATCAGACATATGCTATCAAATCCTTAAGAATAACATAAAAAATTACAAAAGTATATGTTAATAGAATAAAATGAAGAATACTGACATTTGTTTTTAAAAAATGACAAATGATTTTACCACCCAGACATAATCAGTTAGTGATGTTTTGATGTGTTTGCTTCCAGAACATTTTCTATGCCCAAGCTGAACTGCCTACGTGAGCTGGTGCCTAGGTACCCATCAACCAGTTGTTAAGTAAAACATAAACAGAAAGCAGATAAAAATAGGTAGAGCTGATAAAAAAGAATGAAATAATCCCATTTGCAGCAACATGAATGGATGTAGAGCTTGTCACACTGAATGAATTAAGCCATACAAAGGCAAATATATGACATTGCTTACATGTGGAATCTAAAAAACTGATACAAATGATCTAACATACAAAATAGAAAGAGACTCAGAGACGTAGAAAACAAACTCATGGTTACCCAAAGGGAAAGGGGAGTGGGGGCTGGATAAATTAAGAGGTTGGGATCAACATATGCACACTATAAAACAGGGCTTCCCAGGTGGCAGTAGTGATAAAGAACCTGCTTGCCAATGTAGGAGGCATGAGAGAGTTCGGAAAATCCCCTGGAGGAGGAAATGGCAACCCACTGCAGTATTCTTGCCTGGAGAATCCCATGGACAGAGGACCCCAGTGGACTACATACAGTCCATAGGGTTGCAAAGAGTCGGACATGAGTGAAGTGACACACATATACAAAATAAATAACCAGGACCTACTGTATAGCACAGGGAACTATACTCGGTATTCCGTAATAACCTCTAGGGAAGAGAATTTGACAATATGTACATATACATGTATAACTGAATCACTGTGCTGTACATCTGAAACTAAAAATGATATTGTAAACCAACTTATACTTCAATTTTTAAAAAGGAGAAAAAAAACGTAGAGTTGAAGATGTTAATTAAAATGTCATCCTTAAAACTGTGAAAAAATCAAGAAAATCCTTAAAATTATAAACTCTTGTAGGGCTTAAAAAAATTTATTTGGCTGCATCAGGTCTTAGTTACAGCATGTAGGATCTTTAGTTGCAGCATGTCAACTCTTAGTTGCAGCACGTGGGATCTAGTTCCCCGGCCAGGCATTGAACCCAGGCCCCCTGCATTGGGAGCTTGGAGTCTTAGCCACTGAACCACTAGGGAAGTCCCTGCTATAGAGCTATAGAGATCACTAGTGCAATCTTTTATTCTATGCATAGGACAAGACTGACCGACTTCACTTTCACTTTTCACTTTCATGCATTGGAGAAGGAAATGGCAACGCACTCCAGTATTCTTGCCTGGAGAATCCCAGGGATGGGGGAGTCTGGTGGGCTGCCGTCTATGGGGTCGCACAGAGTGGGACACGACTGAAGCGACTTAGCAGCAGCAGCAGGATCTGGAGAGAGTATGACCAGTGGAGAGCAAGCACAACCAGAACTAGAATCTGGGAACCAAGGCTTTTGGCACGATCTCCCTGCTCTCACAATGCTTTTTTAACTGACTTTGTTATATACAGGACAGGATTTAATGATCAGTAAACTGCCTTTCAAATGAACCTGTGAGGGGAAGGGTAATATATTGTAAGTATATCCTTTTTAACCCAGCCAAATGATTTTTGGTAGAAGTTAAGTTCACTAAAAGCAGTCCTCCATAGTTTATTTCCCCATTATACGGATAGGAAAACTGAGGCCCAAAAGGGTAGATGATTTGCTAAGGATGCTCAGCTAGTCCGTGGCAGAATTGTGAGAAGACCTCATCTCCTGACTTGAAGGCTCTAAAAATAATGTAGGATGTCATGATCACCAAAAGAGAACTTCAGAAAAAATCTCACATACTATGGATCAATGGTCTCCCAGTTACTTTGCCTTCTTTAGTCTGCCTTCAACCGGACTAGTTCCGATTGTGATAAAGAATCTAGGCAGTACTCAGCGATGACTGTCAACTTCACAAAAAGAGACTATAGGCAGTGATGTGACTCCTGATGGATATGTGAAGTAGTTTTGCCAGAAAATTCAAATCTGAGTCAGAATAAAGCATACATAACTATCAAGTGTCTAGGAGGTAGAAGAATATGTTAGAGGCTCCCAGGAATATAGGCAGAAAAATCTAGAATGTGGGAAACTTACAGGACAAATAACTTGGCTTCTTCAATAAATAAGTACCAAGGAAAAATGAGATTGAGGGTAGACATATACACATTAAAAAAGATCTACGAGACAAGTAAGTCAAACGACATGTATTGGCATTGTTTAGATCCTGATTTGAACAAACTGCTTAAAAAAAAAAGAAAACAGGTACATTAATACCAACCTTACAGAATAAAAAAGATCATAAGAGAACTTTATGAACAACTGAATGCCAACACGTTTTATAACTTAGATGAAATGGATACATTCCTAGAAGGGTACAAACTATGGAAACTGACTTAAGAGGAAATAGAAAATCCAAATAGCCTTATAACAAGAGATTGAATTAGTAATAAACTAACAAAACAAAACTAACCCACAAAGCAAAGCCAGAGTGGTTCAGTGGTAAAAAATCCACCTGCCAATGTAGAAAAGGTAAGTCCAGACAGTTTCACTAGTGAATTTTATGAAACTGTTATTTATTTATTCTTTGTTTTTGGCTGTGCTGGGTCTTCCTTGCTTTGTGCAAGCTTTCTGTAATCGCGGTGAGCCAGGGCTACCCTTATTGCAGGGCACGGGCTTCTCAGTGCGGTGGCTTCTCTTGTTGCAGAGTGCAGGGTCTAGGACCTGTGGGCTTCAGTAGTTGTGGTGCATGAGCTTAGCTGCCCGATGGCATGTGGATCTTCCTGGATGAGAGATCGAACCTGTGTTCCCTGCATTTGCAGGCAGATTCTTAACCACTGAGCCACAAGGGAAGTCCAAAACTTGTTGTTGTTGTTGTTGTTATTTAAATTGATTTCATTTTTTTGGTATCATTCTTTTGTTAGATCCCACATACAAGCGGTATCATATGATATTTATCTTTTTCTGCCTGACTGACTTCACTTAGCATAATAATCTCCAGGTCTGTCCATGTTGCTGCAGATGGCATTATTTTATTCCTTGTAATGATTGAATAATTGAAACATCTGGAGAAGGAACTGGAAACCCACTCCAGTATTCTTGCGGGAGAATCCCATGGACAGGGGAGCCTGGCGGGCTACAGTCTATGCAGTCGTAAGAGTCGGACACGACTGAACGACTAAGCACAGTACAGCACACAATTGAAACACTTAAGACAGAATAAATGGCAATATTTTAAAAACTCTTACAAAAAAAGAGAGGAGGGAATACTTTTCAAATCAACTCAACTCATTCTGTATGGCCATTATTATTCTGGTACCAAAACCAAAGACATCTCAAGAAAATTAGAGACCAATATATCTTATGAATATAGATGCAAAAGTCTTCAGCAACATACTAGCAAATAAAAAATTAAGCAACGTATTAAAAGGTTTATATACATGACCAAGTGGGATTTATCCAAGCTTGGTCTGGCATTTAAAAATCAATGTAATACACAATATTAATACAATTCTAGACAAACTAAGAAGAGGCCATCCTCAATCTGATAATGGCCATACGTGAAAAACCCACAGCTAACATCATGTAATAGTAAAAGACTGAACGTTCTCTCCCTAAGATCATGAACAAGACAAGGATGTCCATTCTCAACACTTCTATTCAACATTGTACCAGAGGTCCTAGTTGGGAAAATTAGACAAGAAAATGAAATAAAAGGGATCCAGATTGGAAAGGAAGAATGAAAAAGAATATCAATTTCCTTAAGAGTTCCCTCGTTGCCTAGTTGTTAGAATTCTGGGCTTTCACTGCTGTGGCCCAGATTCAGTCCCTGGTCACGGAACTGAGATCCTGGAGGCTGTGTAGCATGACCAAAAAAAAAAAAAAAAAAAAGAAATCAATATGCAGATGACATGACTTTGTATATAGAGAATGCCAAGGATGCCACTAAGAATCTAATAAGTGAGTCCAGCAAGGTTGTAGGATACGTGATTAATATGCACAAATTAATTATATTTTTATGTTCACTCACAATGAACATTCTGAAAATGAAATTAAGAAAACAATCCCAGGGAGGCGGCTACATCGGCAGCAGCCCAGAGCTGAGCCACAATCTCAGACTCAGCCTCCCTCCTTGGCGTTGCCGCCACTGCTGCAGTCATAGTTGCTGGTGGGGTGAACCAGTGCTTACCTCTGCTGTCTGCATCCCATTTGGGAAATGTTTCTTCCACGGTCCCACCACACCTACAAGAAAGCAGCCCCAGAGGAGACATGAGTTCAATTCCTGGGCCGGGAAGATCCCACATGCCGAGGAGCAACTAAGCCTATGCGCCACAACTGCTGACCTGAGCTCTAGAGCCTGGGAGC
Source organism: Ovis canadensis (assembly GCF_042477335.2). Lineage (NCBI taxonomy): Eukaryota > Metazoa > Chordata > Mammalia > Artiodactyla > Bovidae > Ovis > Ovis canadensis. Next base: position 192,297,505 of record NC_091246.1, on the reverse strand, counting down.
CGCAACTACAGAGCCCGTGTGCCGTAACTACTGAAGTTCGCGTGCCCTAGAGCCTGCGCTCCACGGAAAGGGAAGCCACTGCAATGAGAAGCCCTTGCACCGCAGCTAGGGAGACTTCCACACCTGCCCCCACCCCCGCAACTAAAGCAATGAAGATCCAGAACAGCCAAATAAGTAAAAAATAAAATTACATATGAAAAAAAGACTCCATTTACAATAGCACCGAAAAAGAAAATATATAGGAATAGATATTATGCAAATGAATTGCAGAAGTTTTACTATAAAAACTACACATTGTTAAAAGTAATGAAGATAATTCAGATAAATGGAAAGATATTCCACATTCATGAATCAGGGGACTTAATATCAAGTGGCAAAACTCTCCAAACTGCTCTACAGAGCCAAAGCAATTCTTATCAAAACTACAACTATGGACAGGCTGATAGCAAAATTTATATGGAAATTCAAGAAACTCCAAATACCAAAACAATCCAAAAAGAAAAATAAAGTTGAAGGACTTACATTGCTTGATTTTAAAAACTTAATACAAAACTGCAGTAATCAAAATGGTATAGTACTGGCACATATGTAAGAACACATATCAGTGGAATAGAATTTGCAGTTCAGAAATAAACCCGTGTATTTATGGCCAATTGTTTTCTTTTTATTGAAGTATAGTTGATTTACAATGCTGTGCCAGTCTGTGTTATACAGCAGTGACTCAGTTATACACATGTATACATTCTTCTCTTATATTAGGGCCCTGTTGTTAATCCACTCTAAATGTAATAGTTTGCATCTACCAACCTCAAACTGCCAGTCCACTCCTCTCCCCCAAGCTCTTGGCAACCACAAGTCTCTTCTCTACAGCTATGCGTCTGTTTCAGTTTTATAAACAGGTTCATTTGTGCCACGTGTACTTTTTGGCCATGCTGAGTCTTCGTTGCTGCGTGGGATTTTCTGTAGTCGTGGTGACTGGGGGCTACTCTCTAGCTACGGTGCATGGGCTTCTCACTGTGGTGGCTTCTCTTGTGGATCATGGGCTCTAGAGAGATTCATGGTCAGTGTTGCAGTGTGTGGGCTCAATAGCTGCAGTTCCCAGCCTTTGGAGCACAGACTTAATAGTTGTGCTCAGGCTTAGTTGCTCCGAGGCATATAGCATCTCCCCAGACCAAGGATTGAACTGATGTCTCCTGCATCGGCAAGCAGATTCTTCACTACTTAGCCACCAGTGACGCCCCATGCCATATTTTGGATTATACATATAAGTGATATCAGACGGTATTTCTCTTTCTGACTTCACTTAGGGTAATAATCTCTAGTTGCATCCACATTGCTACAAATGGCATAATTTCATTATTTTTTATGGCTGAATGGTATTCCATTATATATATATATACACACACACACTACATTTTATCTATTTATCTGTCTATGGATACCGCACAATTGCACTCATCTCACACACTAGTAAAGTAATGCTTAAAATTCTCCAAGTCAGGCTTCAGCAATACGTGAACCGTGAGCTTCCAGATGTTCAAGCTGGCTTTACAAAAGGCAGAGGAACCAGAGATCAAATTGCTAACATCCACTGGATCATGGAAAAAGCAAGAGTTCCAGAAAAGCATCTATTTCTGCTTTATTGACTATGCCAAAGCCTTTGACTATGTGGATCACAATAAACTGTGGAAAACTCTGAAAGAGATGGGAATACTAGACCACCTGACCTGCCTCTTGAGAAACCTGTATGCAGGTCAGGAAGCAACAGTTAGAACTGGACATGGAACAACAGACTGGTCCCAAATAGGACAAGGAGTACATCAAGGCTGTATACTATCACCCTGCTTATTTAACTTCTATGCAGAGTACATCATGAGAAACGCTGGGTTGGAAGAAGCACAAGCTGGAATCAAGATTGCCAGGAGAAATATCAATAACCTCAGCTATGCAGATGACACCACCCTTATGGCAGAAAGTGAAGGAGAACTAAACAGCCTGTTGATGAAAGTGAAAGAGAAGAGTGAAAAAGTTGGCTTAAAGCTCAACATTCAGAAAACTAAGATCATGGCATCTGGTCCCATCACCTCATGGCAGATAGATGGGGAAACAATGGAAACAGTGGCTGACTTTATTTTTTTTGGGCTCCAAAATCACTGCAGATGGTGATTGCAGCCATGAAATTAAAAGATACTTACTCCTTGGAAGGAAAGTTATGACCAACCTAGACAGCATATTGAAAAGCAGAGACATTATTTTGCCAACAAAAGTCCGTCTAGTCAAGGCTATGGTTTTTCCAGTGGTCGTGTATGGATATGAGTGTTGGACTATAAAGGAAGCTGAGGACCAAAGAATTGATGCTTTTGAACTGTGGTATTGGAGAAGGCTCTTGAGAGTCCCTTGGACTGCAAGGAGATCCAACCAGTCCATCCTAAAGGAGATCAGTCCTGGGTGTTCATTGGAAGGACTGATGCTGAAGATGAAACTCCAATACTCTGGCCACCTGATGCGAACAGCTGACTCATTGGAAAAGATCTTGATGCTGGGAAAGATTGAAGGCAGGAGGAGAAGGGGACAACAGAGGGTGAGATCGTTGGATGGCATCATCTACTTGATGGGCGTGAGTTTGGGTGGACTCTGGGCATTGGTGATGGACAGGGAGGCCTGGCGTGCTGCGGTTCATGGGGTCACAAAGAGTCGGACACAACTGAGCGACTGAACTAAACTGATGGATGTTTAGATTGTTCCCAGGTCTTGGCTATTGTGGACAGTGCTTCTACGGACATAGGGGTGCATGTATCTCTTTGAATTATAGTTCTCTTCAGGTATATTCTCAGGAGTGGGATTGTTGGATCATATGGTAGCACTTTTTTAGTTTTTTGAGGGATCTCAATACTGTTTTTCATAGTGTACCAACTTACATTCCCACCAACAGTGTAGGAAGTTTCATTTTTCTCCATACCCTCTCCAACATTTGTTATTTGTAGACTGTTTAATGGTGGTCATTCTGACCAGTGTGAGGTGGTACCTCACTGTAGCTTTGATTTGTATTTCTGTAACAGTTAGCAATACTGAGCATCTTTTCATGTGCATGTTGGCCATCTGTATGCCTTTTTTTCGAGAATTGTCTATTTAGGACTTCTGCTCATTTTATGATTGGGTTGTTTGTTATTGAGTTGTATGAGCTATTTGTATGTTTTGGAAACTAAGCCCTTGTCGGTCACATGGTTTGCAAATATTTTCTCTCATTCTGTAGGTTGACTTTTCGTTTTGTTTCTAGTTTCCTTTGCTGTGCAAAAGCTTTTAAGTTAGATAAAGTTCTATTTGCTTATTTTTGCTTTTATTTCTGTTGCCTTGGGATACTGACTTAAGAACATTGTTACGATTTATACCATGTCCAAATAAAATCTTGTAATAGAGTGTTCAGAATGCCATTATGTATAATAACCGGTTTGAAACAACCTAATGTCTATCAGCTAATGAATGGATAAGCAAAATGTGGCATACATACATAACGGAATTTTGACAATAAAAAGGAATGAGGTAATATGACATGTTACAATATAGATGAATTTTCAAAACATGCTAAGTAAAAGAAGCCAGTCATATATTGCACAATTCCATTTACATAAAATGTTCAGAATAGGCAAATCTATAGATAAAAAGTAGATTGGTGGTTGCCTACGACTGGGTAGTGACTGCCAATGAGTATAGGGATTTCGGGGGGTGGGTGATGATTATACATCTCTTTAAATGTACTGAAGACTATCGAACTGTGTACTTTAAGTGGATGAATTATATGTAATATGAATTATATGTCAATACACATGGTAGCAAGAAAAATTATGGGATAGTTAGGGAAATTTGAAGATTGACAGGGTAGTGATAATACCAGTTATTACAGCTGAACTGCATGGGTCCATTTACTCATGGATCTGAAGTTGGTTAAATCCATGGATATGGAACCCTGGATTTGGAGGGCCGACTGTGAGACTTAAGCATCTATGGACTTTATTATCTGCTGCAGGTTCTGGAACCAATCTCCCATGGACACTGAGGGATGTACTATACCGTTAATTTTTCAAGTGTGATAATGGCATTGAGGTTATGTTTATTAAAAAATTGTCTTTTTACAATACTAAAATATGTGTGGGTGTGAATAATTAGAAACAACTCTTTTGAGCCTACCTATCACTTTATCACCTGGTTTTTCTGCCCCCCACCTTAAACTCCTTCTCCAAATTACCTATTGACCCCCTATCCCCACTTCTGTCCCTACAATTGTCTTTTGAACCAGTTCCAAGCAGGCTTTCATCCTCAGCATTGCAGAGCTGTAGCCAACAGTCAATTACAGCTGTGAGTACAGAGATCCTTTTGTATTCTCAAGTTTTGCATTCACAGATTCAACCAACCAGGGATCAGAAATATTTTTTTAAAAAATTATAGAATGTTCTAGAAACAAAAACCTGATTTTTCCATGTTCTGGCAACTATTTACATAGCATTTACATTGCATTAGGTAATATAAGTCATTCAGAGTGGTTTAAAGTATATGGGAGGATATGTACATAGGTTATATATAAATACTATGTTGTTATTAAAATAAGAGACTTGAGCATCCAGAAGGATCCTGGCACCAATTCCCTCTCCAAGGGTGACTTAACTGACTTGGTTGCTTTTCCTCTTATTTCAGTTGCTGCTTTCTATTTCCTTTCCTAGTTTCATGACCATCTTGATCCCTAAATGCTACAGTGCCCCAGGGCTCAGTTCTTAGGTAATTTTTTCAGATTTCTACTTATCTAGATGATCTCATGGCTCTAATGTTCTCTAAATGCTGGCATCTCCCACGACATGCCCAAAGCCTGCACCTTTTTTTGGAATTCCAGATTCATATGCCTAACTTTCTTCTTGATATTTCCATGTGTTAATTTGATATGCATCTCCAAAGTTGAATTTCTTGTCTCTTCTCATTCCCAACTTCAATAAGTTTCCCCATTTCAATAAATAGCAACTTCAAACTGCTCAGGCCAAAAACCTTGGGAATCACTCTGGACTCTCTCTCATTTGATGAACTGAGCCATCAAATCCATGTGCCTGAGTGTACACAGACACCTCGCCCTTCCACTACTTGTACTTTTCCCAAGTCACCTTGTCTCTCACTTGTAGTATTTTACTAGTCTCCTAAGTTGTCCCCCTCTTGCTCCCCTACAATCTATTCTCAAAATAGAAGCTAAAGTGAGTCTATAAAAACAGAAATCAATAAACAAGGTCCTGTTGTATAGCACAGGGAACTAATTCAATATCCTGTGATAAATCATAATGGTAAATATGAAAAAGAACATATATATATGTATAACTGATTTACTTTGCTACACAGCAGAAAGTAACACAATTGTACATCAACTGTACTTCAAGTAAATAAATAAAAAAATAGAAGTCAATTCATGTTTCTCCTCTGCTTAAAAGCCTGACAGTGGCTCCCCATCTTACTTAAAGCCAAAATTCTTACATTGCCCTTGAAATCCACAATTTGGACTGAAGCCCCTGAATGTCACAATTTGGCATTCTCTTACCTCTGACCTCATTTCCTACTTTTCCCTCGCACACACTGCTTCTGCCATTCTGGCCTTTCAGTTCTTAGAACATAGTAGGCGTCTGTCTCAGAAGGATTGCTGCACTGGCCTCTACCTGGAATGCCCTTCTCCCAGGGAAAGGACATTGCTTGCTCTCTCAAATGCTTCACACATTTGCTGTATACTTCTTAGTGCCCCTCCCCCTTGTGCTATTTAAACAGAAATTCCTTTCCCTATCCTCAGCACTTAATTAATTTGCTGCTTCAGTTTTTCCATATTTATTCTACCTGGCTCAGTACATATTTTATTTATTGCTACTCTGCTTTCTATCTCCTCTTCCCAAAAACAAAGATTTTTTTCCTACTTTGCTCAGTGGTTGGCGCACAATCAGTACAGAGTATTTTTGATGTGTTAATGCTGTTTATAATGCACTTACGTTCTCTGACTCCTTGTTTAACTGACACTAGCTTCTTGGGAGCTTGGCCATGTCCCTGAGGAAGGTGAAACTAATTGAACAGACGGGCCAATCAGACTGCTGTAAGAGCGCTCAAAGCACAGAGTGGGAATTCTACAGGTTCAGGTTTCAGTTGCAGCCTTGGTACCAATCAGCCCTTAGGCGTTGGGCAAATCATTTTCTCTTTCTGGTCTTCTGTTTACTCATCTGCTAAATGGAGCTCATTGCTTCAAATGACCTTACAGGATTTTTGAGAAAGCAAAAGTTAAAGATGAAGTGTTGAGTAGGAAATGGTGTGTCTCATTATTTTTTCTATTATAGACAAAGATCTACTTACCTGGAATTTTTTAATTTTTAAGAGCAATATGTAGGCCTGGACTAAAACTTGAGCGTTCTTTTAGGAAACTTGGAAGATGCAGGTTTGCTGTGTTAAGCTTTTTCACACATCAGTAATTTGAGAGTGGAAGCTCTTGCTGTTGGCCTATTCTTTCTCCTGTGAAACCTTCTTCTCACATGTAAACTATTGTTTTTTAGCATTCTTGTCCAAAGAAGTGAATAGTCACTGCCCATGGGTGCCCAGCTCCTGTAGAAGTTTGTTTTCTGATCACTTGTGTGTATGTATGGTTGGTGAGCTTCCCCTCAGCCCATCTGTATCCCAGAACCTTGGTTCCTCACTTGTAAAATGATGTTAATAACTGGCTGTTTATTTTATGGATTCAATGACATATCAATAATTTACATAAAGCAGTAGTACAATGCCTAGCATATATTAAAGCTTCCGAAATGCTTCCTATAAATGGAGACTGTATTGAGCTGCCACACTCAGGGTCACTTTCTAAAACAGTACTTCCACTATGTTATTACCCCTAGTTGAGGACCTAAAACAATGGAGATCTCTCTACCCGATTTCAAAATATTCCCTATCTTATTGAAAGCAGAGTTCAAAGACATATTTGTACACTTTTGTTCACAGAAGCATTATTCACAGTAGCCAAAAGGTATAAGTAACCCACGGGTTTATTTTGGGAATATATATATATATATATATATATATCATACATACAATGGAATATTATTTAATTTTAAAAAGCAAGGAAATTCTGGGATGTCTCTGACAGTCCAGTGGTTAAGACTCAGTGCTTCCACTGTAGGAGGTTCCATTCCTGGTTGGTTAAGATCCTGAATGCTGTGGGGTGTGGTCAAAAAAGAACCCCAAATAATTTATAGATTATTACAATGAATAATGTGGCAAAAAAGGCGAGGCAGGGAAATTCTGACACCTGCTTCAACATGAAAGCAGGATATTATGCTCAGTGAAATAGTGTAATAAGTCAGTCACAAAAGGAACATGATTCCAATTACATGAGGAACCTGAACAGTCAAATTTATAGAGAGTAAAAGAGTGGTTGCCAGAGGCTGGGGCAGGATAGGGACAGGGCTGTTTAAAGGGTAAAGAATTCCAGATTCCTACAGTTGAATTCTGAAGACAGTAGCACAGCAGTGTAAATGTACATAACTATACACTTAAACATGAATGGTAAATTTTATGTCATGTGTATTTTATCACATAAAAAATCAGACATCCCTGGTGAACTCCCTGATGTTCAAGCTGGTTTTAGAAAAGGCAGAGGAACCAGAGATCAAATTGCCAACATCCGCTGGATCATGGAAAAAGCAAGAGAGTTTCAGAAAAACATCTATTTCTGCTTTATTGACTATGTGGATCACAATAAACTGTAGAAAATTCTTCAAGAGATGGCAATACCAGACCACCTGACCTGCCTCTTGAGAAATCTGTATGCAGGTCAGGAAGCAACAGTTAGAACTGGACATGGAACAACAGACTGGTTCCAAATAGGACAAGGAGTACGTCAAGGCTGTATATTGTCACCCTGCTTATTTAACTTATATGCAGAGTACATCATGAGAAACGCTGGACTGGAGGAAACACAAGCTGGAATCAAGATTGCTGGGAGAAATACCAATAAACTCAGATATGCAGATGACACCACCCTTATGGCAGAAAGTGAAGAGGAACTAAAAAGCCTCTTGATGAAAGTGAAAGAGGAGAGTGAAAAAGTTGGCTTAAAGCTCTACATTCAGAAAACGAAGATCATGGCATCTGGTCCCATCACTTCATGGGAAATAGATGGGGAAACAGTAGAAACAGTATCAGACTTTTATTTTTGGGGGCTCCAAAATCACTGCAGATGGTGACTGCAGCCATGACATTAAAAGACTCTTACTCCTTCGAAGAAAAGTTATGACCAACCTAGACAGTATATTCAAAAGCAGACACATTACTTTGCTGACTAAGGTCCGTCTAGTCAAGGCTATGGTTTTTCCTGTGGTCATGTATGAATGTGAGAGTTGGACTGTGAAGAAGGCTGAGTGCCGAAGAATTGATGCTTTTGAACTGTGGTGTTGGAGAAGACTCTTGAGAGTCCCTTGGACTGCAAGCAGATCCAACCAGTCCATTCTGAAGGAGATCAGCCCTGGGATTTCTTTGGAAGGAATGATGCTAAAGCTGAAACTCCAGTACTTTGGCCGCCTCATGCGAAGAGTTGACTCATTGGAAAAGACTCTGATGCTGGGAGGGATTGGGGGCAGGAGGAGAAGGGGACGACAGAGGATGAGATGGCTGGATGGCATCACGGACTCGATGGACGTGAGTCTGAGTGAACTCTGGGAGTTGGTGATGGACAGGGAGGCCTGGCGTGCTGCGATTCATGGGGTCGCAAAGAGTCGGACACGACTGAGCAACTGAACTGAACTGGCGGTCCAGTGGTTAAAACTATGAGCTTCAATGCAGGGGACACAGGTTCTACCCTGGTCAAGGAACTAAAATCCCACATGCCACGTGGTGGGGCCAGAAACATTTAAAAAATTGAACATTCTCCATCCTAGTTACCAACATTACTTTCCACTTGTCTGTTTTGTTTTTTTCCAATTCAGTTAGGCTGCTCTCTTCATTGCACTCAGTAAAACGTCCACTGCCTCCTGAGCCCTTGCCCCATGCTATCTTCTCTGGAAAGCTCTTTTATCACCACCCATTGGTTTTCAAAACGTCGCTTGTGCTTTCTCCAAAAGATGTCCTCCTTTCTAGATCTAAACAGGAGTCACCTCCTACTTGCCATCGCTACTCCTTCAGCCCCCAGTCCGCTCCCTTTCTTGCACTCCACAGAGGAGTCTACATAAGTCTTGTTTTAACTGAGTCTCTCCAAGAACATCATCTAAGTCCTGGACCTTCACAGGTAAGATCTCACGGGTGTCCACACACCCGACTAGCAAGAGCTCCGCACATGAGAATCGAGACGGAGGGAAGCCAACTCATACTTTTGAATGGGTTCCCCGGAGCAGTGTGCAATCTCACGGAAGCTTTCAATGTCAAATTACAAGTGAGGGTAGGCGCCCGACGCAGCAAAACTGTGTGCCCTTCGAGATCCTTAGAGGGGAGCCCTGTAATTTGCACAGCTTTTAAACCTCCGAGACACTCTCCCACACTTCTTCCAAGAGAAAGGCGAGAGAGGGGATGGAAGCCGCCCGTTCTGTGCAGGTACTCAAGGAAGAAAGTCTCCAGGGTCTTCGAGGCTTCCAGGAGAAGACGTCTCCAGGGCTGGCTCGGCTTCAAAGAGGGCAAAGAACCGTTAAAAAGTTGTGCTTCCGGCTCCAGCGCCCGCGCCTACCCGAAAAGTGAAGGGGGAGCCTCGGTACGGAGAGTCGCAAGGCACAATTTTCTTCGCCCTGGACACCCAGAGGGAGCGCCGAGCGCGTAACCCAGAAGTGAAAGGCCGGTTCCCTCAGGTAGTAGACCTCCTCGCCCCCACCGGAGGCAGTTCTGGCTGGAAGCCTTTCACCAAAGCTTTCCTGGTTCTTCCTGAGCTCTACGCTCCCTGCTTTATGGAGCGCTACTGCCATGGTCGTTTAGATTCAATCCTCTCTGCCTAGCCTGAATTTTGCCGCAACTCGCCGGGGGTCTAACTCCAGCCTGGCCGCCCTTTTCTTAAAGAACCTTTCCCTACGGGTCCCCGTCAGGGCCAATTGACGTTCTCCGAGTAGGCAAGAGCGCTGGGGACTGGCAGGTCCCGAATCCCGTCGCAGCCAGGGCGGCGCCTGCGCTGGGCGTTACCATAGAGAAGCAGGCGCCTCTCTGCTCTCGGTTTACACACTCTATGGTCCAGCCGGGTCGTGGCGGTAAGGGGAAAAAAGGGAGACCTCATTGCGCAGGCGCTCTGGGCTTCTAAATTTTTTTTTTTTTTTTTTTTTAATCCCCGCACCAAGCGCTTAACCTCATTGGGGTGGAGGAGAAGGCGGCGGCCGTCTGGTCCGCAGAGGCAACGGGAGCGAATAATACGGCCGTAAGTGCTCGGTTAGGGCGAGGGTGTGTAGACCTCAGGCCTCCCAGGCCCCTGCCCCCCTCGCGGTTGTGGGCACCGAGGCTGGGTGGGGGCTAGGTCCAGCGCTGTCATCCGCTCTTGGGTGCACTTTGGGGGGAGGGGGGCGGCCCTTAGGTGGGAGCTGGGCGGGGAACGGGAGCGGAGGACTGTTTATCCAGCCCGCAGATCGCTGATCCCACGCTGCTTTGCAGGGGGCTGGGGGTGGCTCTGGGGTCAGCCTGGCTTTGTGTGCCCCTCTCTCTTCTCTCCCGGACCCCACCCCGGGCCCCCTTCTCGACCCGAGTCTCGGGCCTGGTAGGAGAAGCCGCGTTTGGAAATACCCGGGGCTTGCGAGGGGAGGGGGCGAGAGGGAGAAACCCCCCACAACTACTACTGGGCGAGTGGTGGGTGTGGAGAAAGATCGGGAGGGAAGGGGTCCTGCCGGGCCAGACAAAGCCGAGCGCGGGCCGGGCGGGATGCGCAGGGTGCCGGAGGTCCCCGGGCCCGCAGCGAGCTGCTTCGGAGGCTGGGAAAGCGGACAAGTGCTGAGTTAAGCCTTGTGCAGCCTCCTCAACTTGCCTTTGTTGTTCTTCGGTATTGGCAGGGACGCTCTGACGGAGAGGAGTGTGTGATCTTGCACGTTAGCCTGGTTGGGTACAATGGAACTCATCGCATTTTGCTTTGTCGTTTTCCAAGCCCCTCGGATGAGTCTGGGGTTTTCCAGAGTCTCACTTATTACATAATTTTAAAACAACAACAACAACTTGTGTTTATTCCTAAAATTAAAAACAAAAATTAGGTGGAGCTTTGAAACATGTTTTATTGCATCTGGGTGAGTTTCTCTGTCGTGAGGTTCGTTCATTAATGTTGACCATTTGTAGAACCTGTGAGCTCTTTAAAGATGATACTTTCATTTGTAGATATGACATCCAGAGCTCTAGATTCTCTAGTCCTTTGGGAGGCAGTGATGCAGAAGAGTCAGAAGTGAGAAATAGTTGCCCGCTGCCGTGTGCCTTGCACCCTGTTTGAGTGCCAGAATCTGGCATAAATGATGGCTTTAGAAATTGTTGCTTTTACTACTGTTATTGTGACATTTACTGTCCTCTTGATCAGAGAAATCCTGGACAGTGGGCTCCTTTTGCTTGTCAAGGGAGTGGAGAATAGTAACATTGATGCAGAGACCATATAGATAAGAAAAATAACATCACAGTGTCCCAGAGTTACTGGATATTACTTATCTTTTCCATTTGCTAAGAAAGATTTAAATTTTGGTGAGCTGTTTGCTTATCCATCTTTGTAAGATTGTGTAGTTGGATCTTTTTAAGCAACTGTTACTCACTGCTCAGTTTCTGAAATTCATAGCTTATCAGCTAACATGTAGATGTTTTAGGATTTTAAAGTTTTAATTTTTGTTGAGTTTTCAGCTGTAGTTTTGTATTCTCCCAACTAAGGTTAACCAAAGTCAGAAATCCTTTGAAGAGACTGTTGGTGGTGGAGTTGTCAAATATTTTATCTCCATGTTACAGTCTAAGTGGTAGTGAATAGGGAAAAAGCCTTTGCACCTTAAATTAGTGTTAGAACTGAAAACCTCAGTCTCCTAGAGTGCCAAGATTTTGGCCACAGGCTCAGCTTTACCTGAAAGAGGTAGACCTTTTTTTTGTGCTAATAGGAAGCACAATTCTGAAGCTTGGTTTTTTTATGCTTGAGTACTGCCATAGAATCTCTTTAAGTGTAGTTCAGATGATGGGAACTTGCTTTTTATAGAGCAAGATTTCAGATCCTTAAAATAGTTTGACAGGGATGTTGAGACATGAATGGCCAGAAGACCATTAAGTTTATTGTTCACATGTGTTATGTTTTGTTCACTGGTTTGGGATTTAGATTTATTTCCCTTTAATCCTTTGTTAATTTTCTCCCCGCCCTTTTTTTAGATGGCTCAATCTCACAGTTTATAAATTGGGTGAGATAGTTTTTTGTACCTGAGACATAAATTAATTTTTTCAGACTCCATTTATTCTTAACAATCTTCTTGTAAAGTTGTAGCTTTTTAGATTGATGGATAATGCTTTTTATTTCATAGTACTATTGGTAAATGTTATAATCATTTAAGGGATGATAACATAATAGGCTCAGAGCTGAATTTTGATAACAACTTTGATGATTGCAAGTGTGGTAGTCACATAGTGAAAAGAATAGACAGTAGCAGAAAATAATGTTTGAAAACAGAATCACTGATGATTCAGTCTTTGGTTTGTAAAATGTAATTTAAGAAAGTAAACTAACCTTTCTTTATTGAATGCAACCAGGTCAGCATCCATAAAGAGTGTGTGTTTGGTTAACTAACCTCTAAAGGCCTTTTCTTTTTAGCACCACGATTTCTTGAGTGTTAGCTGCGTCTTCACACTGCAGGGCTTTCTTCACCTCTTTGAGCTCAGACCAGTAGTGCCAGGCTGAATGCTCCTGCTCCTCGGATTCTTAGGGCATCGCCACAGAATCCACTTTCCCACAGGCGTCTCTGAAGATGTAGCTCAGATGTGTTCAAATGGCAGCATATTTTCTGTAATACTTTTGTTGACTTTTCTCCTATTTCTTGCCTGGAAGTCTCCTCACTCTTTGTTGATTCCTCTTGTATCCATTGCCTTCCTCCTGGGAAGATTCCTCTGGTGATTTATTCTTCTCTAGGTCCTTGAGGGTCCTGGGAGTTTGTAGAAGACTTTGTAGTAGTCTCTGTGCTTAGACTACTGGCCTTGTGTAACCAGTGTCTGTAGAAAGTGTGAAGAAATAAACTAGTGTATCTTAACTTAGAATAAAAGGATTGGAGCCTTGGAAGAGCTCTTAGAGGCCCCATAGTCCAACATCCTGCCTTTCCTCTACTGTATTCTGGTCTTGAGCCTCAAACCGCAGCCTGTTTTCCTGTCACTGAACGGGTCTTGACTGCTGGAAAGATATTCTAGACTGTCTCCACTCTGCCCCTCCCCTTTGCCTGTTGTTCTTAGAACTCTCTGAAGCAACATGAATCAAATGTGTTTCTTTTCCATGAAATAGTCTTTCATTTCCCAGGACAGTCATCAAGCCTTTTCTAGATTTATTGATTAATTTATTAAACTCTTTCTTTAGTTCCCTGGTGGCTCAGCTGGTCAAGAATCCGCCTGCCATGTGGTAGGCATTTGATCCTACCACAGGTAGGTTTGATCCCTGGGTTGGGAATATACCGAGGAGAAGGGAACAGCTACCCACTCCAGTATTCTGGCCTGGAGAAGTCCATGGACTCTATAGTCCATGGGTCGCAAAGAGTTGGACACAACTGAGTGACTTTCACTTTCAGGAACCACAAGGATATTGCTGAAAAGACATACATGGGTCTCATGGTTCAAGGGCTCACTGACAGTGTAATGGAGGAGACAGATAAAATGTTACAAATTCCGTCCCTGTGATGCTGAAGTATGTAAACAGCCCTAGGCCCTTTGTCCCTGTGTGGTTTAAGCTGATATCACCTAAACTAGATATCACTGTGCTCTCTTTAGACAACTCTTGTTTGTTATGGTCCTTTAAATGTAATATATGAAATAGAGCAGAATTTGATATGACCTGACCAGAATATATAGTTACTGTCTTAGGTTAGGAAACTGTATCAAGGATTTTCAGACATGTGAGCTTTCTGGTTCTGCCACTTCCTAGCCCTGTGGCTTTGGGCCATGGGCCAGTTAGATCATCTCTTTGTATTTTAATAATTTCATCTACAAAAGGAGGGTGAAGGGCAGGCAGTGTTAATAGCAGCATCTTCTTATAGGGCTGTGTGAGGATGAAGTGAGATAATATATGTAAGATGCTGAGAATAGTGACTGGCGTATACTGAGTAAGTATATGGACTTCCTGTCATGTATTCATGGTAAGAGTTAATGTAATAATAATAGCAGTAACTGGGACTTCCCTGGAGTCCAGTGGTTAAGACTCTGAGCTCCCAGTGCAGGGATAATGGGCTCGATCCCTGGTCAGGGAACTAACATTCTGTATGCCACAAGATGCGGCCAAAAAAAAAAAAAAAGCAGTAATCACGTTGCCAGAATCACTTGGAGAGGGTCTTAAAATACAAACGGCCTGGTCTTATTTATTGCTAGCCACTCAGAAATTTTGGTCAGTTAAGTCTTTGTCGGGCCTGGGCAGCCACAATTTTTTAACAATCGTAAGGTAAATCTGGAAAAGCCAGTTTGAAAGTCCTGCACTCTATGTTAATTTTGTCAGTGATTGCATTTGCTTTTACAAATTAAAAAAATTACCAGGTAACAGTCATAGATTCTCCTAAAAGATTTGAACATGGAAGTAAAGGGGAAGGTCTGGCCCCAGATCCTGTTGAGCCCCATGGGAGGCGATACATCCTCTTATTATCAGTTTGGAGTATGTCTCCTAAACATGGTTACCCTTGTTTGTAGGAACATCTTCATAATCCTAACAGCCAGATTGGAGGGAACAAACCCTGGATTTTCAAAACACTTTTACATTCTTAATCTTCTTTGTTCCCTTCAAAAATCCCGGCATCGGAAATACCACAATTATCCTGTCAATTTACAAATGAGAACCCAAGACCTCGGAGTTAAATCCCAGTACCAGGATGAGAACTGGGCCTTCTGTTTCTCAGCCTGATGTTCTTTTTGTGTAAATTGTCTCTTAGCGACGTAACTTTACACCTTATGTTGAAGTTGTGGTTCTGAAGTCGCCTGATCGTTTTTGCCATGTGAAATCCGCCAGACCAGGTTTCCTCTCTCCTTCAGTGTGTTTATACTTCCTTTTTAAAAAATGTAAATTTAAAGTTTAATAGTTAATGAATATGTTAAGATTTATCTTTTTGTGAAAGAAAATTTAGAACTGGCCTGCGCCCATCTTGCTACCGTGGTATGTTAGGTGCGTTTATCTTCATTCAGCATGTCATCAGCATGGCTGAGGCCAGTGAATCTGCCTTCTACCTCTAGAACGGTTGTCCAGTTAACTTTCTAAGCAGAATGAGTTAAACTTATTTGTAATCCTATTACAGTAATATGGCAATAATACAGAAAGTTGAGAGACCAGTTAGGGGAAAACCTATATCAAGCCATCCTAACACAGGGTTTTTTCTTCTTCTTTTTTTTTTTTTGTAATCCAAACATGTTTTTTGTATTTATTGAAGTAAAATTGACATGTAACAATATGTTGGTTTCCAAGTGTGTAGCATAGTGATTCAGGATTTTTGTATATTGTGAAGTGATCACAATAAGTCAAGATCCATCACCTTACAGAATTTTTTTTCTTTGGATGAGAACTTTTAAAATGTAATCTATTAGAAACTTTCAAATGTACAGTACAGTATTGTTAAACTATGGTCATCATGCCATACATTTGTTTTATAACTAGAAGTTTGTACCTGTTGATACCTTTCACTCATTTATCCCCCTGCCCCCTTCCCCACTTCCAGGTTTTTTCATAGTGTCCTGTCCATATGTCCCTGTTTTGTAGTAAGTCTTTTTAGGTCTTTTGTGTTTTATGAATGAAAGTGACAGTGAAGTCACTCAGTCGTGTCCAACTCTTTGCGACCCCATGGACTGCAGCCCCCCAGGTTCCTCTGTCCGTGAGATTTTCCAGGCAAGAGTGCTGGAGTGGGTGCCATTTCCGTCTCCAGTGTAATGACCTAGTGCGCATCACTTTGATTTTTAATAGCTTTGTCATATTTGATTTGATAATGGCAGAGTTTGGTAAACTGGGATCCTTATTTTTTGGCTGTGCCTCGCAACTTGTGGGGTCTTAGTTCCCTGACCAGAGATTGAACCTGGGCCCTCGGCAGTGAGAGTGGACTCCCCACCACTGTACTGCCAGGAAATTCCTGGTAAACCAGGATCCTTGATATGCAGGTATATATATATATTTATAAATACTTTATATTACAACAGTGGCTGTTTTTGCCATGTAGTGTGCTTTTTTGTGTTGTTTTCTTTGGATCAGTTCCAAGAAGTGAGAATATTGGGTGACTTTTGATACATATTGCCTGAATGCTGACCAACAGCTTGTATCAGTTAATAATTACCCCAGCAGTTTAAGAGTGCTTGACAAAAATTTTACCAAGTTCTGGTAGTAAAATTTACTTTTTTTGTTTCTTGTGAGAAGTATAGAACATATAGATTGAATTGGATATTACCTGCAGGCGATCTCTTTCACTTCCATGGGTTCCACGTCCTGTGTTGCCAAAGCTAGTGTGTTTTTCGATAGGCGTGGAGGAAGACACAGCTCTTGCTTTGTGAGGCAGACTGGTCTGTTTGTCAACGTCAGAATGTAGTCTTAGGACATCTCTGTACCTTCCCTTCAAGTGTTTCTTTAGACAGTTGTGCTCAACGGCCTTTCTTGAAATACCTAGTGACTGGAATGTTTGGTATCAGGAGTGAGACATCTGTGTCTTTAACAGATTTCTCAGGTGATGCTGAGGCTTCCAGAGCCTGAGAGCTGCCTCAGGACGACCTTCTAACCGACTTTCTGCTCAGTTCCTCCACAGAGCACGTCTCTCCTGGGGGTCGAGGCAGGGCTTCGATGTGAACAGAGGCTTGTTGTCTAGAGAGGACTGAATTGTCTGGCAGCTTCCTTCCTAATGTAGAGTAGCTGGGTTCATTCTGCAAACAATAAGCCAGTCTTTCCAAGAGTCGTTGAACTGCATAGAAACAGCTCCTTCTCTGAAATCGGTGTTTTATTTGAGTTCTGAAAGTCATAGACTTCTCCAGGCCAGAGCCATGCCCTGCCAAACCTTTGGTTGGCTCAAGGGTGGCAGACAGACCTCTTGTCCCAGTGGTAAGAACTATCATGGACTGGACACCCAGCGTGAGCCAGGAACTAGGCTGGGTGCCATGGGCGCTCTTTGGGCAGGTCTTACGGCAGCATTTAAAGGTAGATGCAATTTTCATTTTTTTTTTTACATGTGTTCCCAAACATGAACATTATAAAATTTTCATTTTATAATGAGAGGAAGTTGAGCCTTAGTTAGAGCACTTGAGTATTTGTCCATGGTCATGCAGCTGCAAAGTAACAGAGTTTGGCTCTTGGATTCTTCAGTTTCCTTTCCACTTATCTGTTTTTTCCAGCACAGGTTATTTTTCCTGCAGGAAAGGTCAGTGGGCAGTCTTGGGGGAAAGTCCAGCAGCATCTGGAGAGGCCTCTTCTCTGATTAGGAAGGATGTAGAGATGTAGTCTTCTCATGAAGGTTTCCATGAGGGCTGGTTGGATCTGGGAACCTATAGTCCCTTTTGGACTTGAGTCCTTGATTTGAGATCCATCCTTAGGCCAGACTCCTTAAGACTTTATATATAAACTCTTTTTTTCTTTTTACTTTGGCAAAATATGCTATTGGAACCGTTTTAAAGTATACAGGTGAGTGGCATTAATAACATTCACTTTGGGCAGCAGTCATCACAGTCTATTTCCAAATCTTTTCCGTCACCCCAAAGAGAAACTCTGTAAGCAGTAAATCCTCATTCTTCCTACTTTCTCAGGCCCTGGTCTCTATGAATTTGCCTATTCTGGCTATTTCATTAAAGTGGAATAATTATATGTCCTTTTGTGACTAGTATATTTCACTTAAGGTAATATTTTCAAGGTTCATTTGTATTGTAACCTGTGTCAGAATGTTATTCCTTCTTAATCGGTAATAATATTCAATTGTATGGACGCTCCAGTTTATCCCTTCACCTGCTGTTGCAAGTTGGGTTGTTTCCACTTTCTGACTATTGTAACTGTAATGTATGTTGGTTCACAAATTTGTTTGAATCTCTGTTTTCAATCCTTCTGAGTGTATACCTCGGAGTAGAATTACTGGATCATGTGATAATTCTATGTTTAGCTTTTTGAGGAATTGCCTAATTTTCCACAGTGGCTGTACCTTTTTACATTTCCAGCAGTTTTGTACAAGGGTTTCAATTTTTCCATGTCCTTGTCAACACTTGTTATCTCTGTTTGTTTTTTAAAAATTATAGCTATCTTAGTAGGTGTGAAGTAGTACTCATCGTGGTTTTGATTTTTATTTCCCTACTGACTAAGGTGTTGAGCATCTTTTCTTGTGCTTATTGACACTTAGTATATCTTCTTTGGAGAAATATACATGCAAATCCTTTGCCCATTTAAAAAAAATTGAAGTATAGTTAATTTATAATGTGTTTCTGGTATATAACAAAGTGTGTCAGTTATACATATGTATAATATTTTCATATTTTTTCCATTATAGCTTGCTATAAGATATTGGAGATAGTTCCCTGTGCTATACAGTCAGACCTTGCTGTTCTTTGTACGTTTTTATTTATTTATTTATTTATTTATTTGTAGCGGCACTGAGTCTTCATTGCTGCACGGGCTTTCTCAGTTGTGGTGAGAGGAGGGTCCTCTCTAGTTGTGGTGTGCAGGCTTTTCATTGCAGTGGCTTCTCTTGTTGTAGAGCATGGGGCTCTAAGGCGCACAGGCTTCCATAGTTGTGGTGCGGGCCTTTGCTCATTTTTAAACTGGACTCTGAGAATGCCTTGGACAGAAGAGCCTGGTGGGCTACATTCCATAGAGTTGCAAAGTCAGACATGACTGCAGCAATTGAGCACATGTGTGTCTTTTTGGTTTAGAGTTGTAGGAAGTCTTATTGGAGGCAGGAGGAGAAGGGCACGACAGAGGATGAGATGGCTGGATGGCATCACCAACTCGATGCACATGAGTCTGAGTGAACTCCAGGAGTTGGTGATGGACAGGGAGGCCTGGTGTGCTGCGACTCATGGGGGTCACAAAGAGTCGGACAGGACAGAGTGACTGAACTGAACTGAACAGAAATATTCTGAACGTTAAGCTCTTACCAGATATATGATTTACAGATGTTTTCTCCCACTCATTCTGTAGGTTGTCTTTTCACTTTCTTGATAATGTCCTTAGTGATTTTGATGAAATCCAGTTAGTCAGTTGTTTCATGCTTCTCATGTCGTGTCTAAGGATCTATTGCCAAATCTAAGGTCATGGAGATTTGTTCTTATGTTTCCTTCTTAGAGTTTTATAGATCCAGCTCTTCATTCCTCTTCGTGACCCGTTTCGAGTTGGTTTGTGTAAACTCTGTGAGGTACAGGTCTAACTCTGTTGTTTTGTACGTGGCTGTCCAGTTGTCCCAGCACCAGTCTTGCCAGGTGGCGCTGGTGGTAAAGAACCGCCTGCCAATGCAGGAGACACAAAGGATACAGGTTTGATCAGGGGTCGGGAAGATCCCCTAGCATAGGAAATGGCAGCCCACTCCAGTTGTCTTGCCTAGAGAATCCCATGGACAGAGGAGCCTGGTGGGCTTCAGTCCATGGGGTTGCAAAGAGACAGACAGGCAGACTGAAGGGAGTTAGCTCAGCACAGTGAAAACTGTACTTATCCTGTTATCACTTGGCACCTATGTTGTGCTTTGGGTTTTGACCTCACCCGCCTCAATTTCAGCACCCTCCTGCCCCTCCCTGTTTTCTTCCCTTGTGACAGGATTCATGGATGTTGTTTATTATAGCTTTGCTGCCTGACACATAAGATACACTTAGTAAATGTGAGTTCCCTTTCTTTAGATTTTGTCTAGTCTTGTGTTCCAATGTAGATTATAAGGACCTTCAGAGTAGACTGTATATTTCTTTGTTTTTCAATTTCTAACCTTCTTTTCTCCCCTATTCACTCTAATGCCCAGTCCAGTACTGTGTCAGGGATTTGCTTAAGTTTTATTGACTGAATTGTGAAGCTAAACTTAGATCTTTGCAAATCTATTTGGGTAATTGCAGAAAATTAATCTTTTCTTTGGCTGTACTTTGCAACTTGTGGGGTTTTTTTGTTTGTTTGTTTTTGTTTTGTTTTTCTGGCTTTTACCTTGAGGGATCTTAGTTCCCTGAACAGGGATTGAACTCTGGCTCTCGGCAGTGAAAGTGCCAAGTCTTAATCACTGGACTGCCATGGAATTTCCAGAAAATTATTCTTAAAAGATTAGTGATCAGTATGTTATAAAGTTCTTTAAGATTTAAAATTCAGGTCCTTTTAAGTCATCTTCCCAAATGTGGGGATTGATACCTTTCAAATGCCATAGGAATTTGTTTTATATGTTTCATTTGATACACAGATAACCTCAGGCTGCACAGTGTGGGGTTCATTTCATGGATGATTGAAACATTTTTAACTTGTTATTTATGATTATGATGAGTTTTAAATTGGGAATTTTACTCACTTTAGATGTGATTTTTGTATATCTAGATCTTGCCTTTTCATTTTTGACAGATGCTCTTAATTTCAAAAATTATTTTAAATTTGTGTGATGAGTGTATATCACTTTCTAACATGAAAATTAAGTATCATTATAAAATTCTTCTTTTGCCTAGAAATCCCAAAAGTTAACTGGTGGAAAAGTATCTGATCTTTCTCTCTGAGTCTGTATTATCAGATTTCCCTTCCTCACACTCTTTACTGTTCCGAAAAGTCTAATGTTACTTGTCCTAAGTGATCAGACCTCCCTTGGGAGTCCATTTTATAATCTGCCATCCAGATACCCAGGAGGGGAAGGCTCATTTCAAAGCTTGGCCTTCATTATTTTGTTTTCTGGTAGGTTTTGACTCCTAAGTAGGTATTTCTTACCATCTTGTTATATAAACACTTTTATCATGAGATTCTGGTTATTCATCCAGTACTTATTTTAGCAGATCCTTATTATTAACAGTGAAAACAAAGAAAGGAATTATTTTATTCTTGTATTTTCTAGTTCTGAACGATGTAACAACATCAGAGAGGCCAGAGCAAACCCAGTACTTGAGATGCTTTCAAGCTAATTGTCAACCAACAGAGTGATTTGGCTAGAGCTTGACCTCCGTTAGTAGGAATAATGGCTTATGCAAGGGAGAGTGGGAAGGAGAGATGCTGACTGTTTTCTTTTGCTACCTTGGGCCTTATTTATGGAGATTTGGGGCCTGGTGTGTATCTTAATCTAAAGCTATATGTTTGTCTAAAAAGTCTGATTTATGAAGTATTTTTATTATTTAATAGATCCCTGTCCAGACATGGGATCCCATTCAGAGGAGGGTGGCCCTTTATAAAAAGAAATGTGCTCGTGCCCCGCTGTTCCCTTTGGAGTTGATGTTGGCTGATGAGGGTGGTATTTTAGCCTGTTGCTGATTGAACTCACCTAATGGTGGTGAATGCCAGTGGCCTGTGAGTGCATTTATAAAGTGAACATGATGGAAAAATCTTTTTATCCTCTCATTCATTTCAGAATTTGGAGTTGATTTCTGAAATTGCCGAAGAAGCATTTGTTTAGACAGGATACTGAATTGTATAGTGATTATTTTGTGGAATTGTGGAAGAGTGAGTAAGCCCTGGAAGAGGAGACACATCTTGTGGGCATTTGCTTGCTAGATCTTTTTTGGGGTGGCATGGGTGACCGAAGGGGATGCAGAGAGTGTGTACATAGATGTTCATGAGAACGGGCCTGAAACACAGAGAGCCCTTAATGAGAACTGCTGCTGCTGCTGCTGCTAAGTCGCTTCAGTTGTGTCTGACTCTGTGCGACCCCATAGATGGCAGCCCACTAGGCTCCCCCGTCCCTGGGATTCTCCAGGCAAGAACACTGGAGTGGGTTGCCATCTCCTTCTCCAATGCATGAGAGTGAAAAGTAAAAGTGAAGTCACTCAGTCATGTCGGACTCTTAGCGACCCCATGGACTGCAGCCTATCAGGCTCCCCCATCCATGGGATTTTCCAGGCAGGGGTACTGGAGTGGGTTGCCATCTAGGGTATATCTGGGTAGTTAGTAGAGAATGGACTGTGTACCCTGATCAGAATCCTCAGTAAACTTTACTGTTTGTGCCTGAGGACAGAAAATGGGGCTGACAGCCCTGTTCCCAAAGAGCACCACTCCAAGCTGCTAAGTCACTTTAGTTGTGTCCGGCTCTGTGCGACCCCAGAGACGGCAGCCTACCAGGCTCCCCTGTCCCTGGGGTTCTCCAGGCAAGAACACTGGAGTGGGTTACCATTTCCTTCTCCAATGCATTAAAGTGAAAGTGAAAGTGAAGTCGCTCAGTTGTCCGACTCTTCGTGACCCCACGGATTGTAGCCTACCAGGCTCCTCCATCCATGGGATTTACCAAGCAAGAGTACTGGAGTGGGGTGCCATTGCCTTCTCCTCCACTCCAAGGAAGGGGGCCAGTTGAAGAGACGGTTAGAGTGCCCTGTTGGATATGTTGAATCCATATGGGGGACTGAAGAAGGAAGGGCTGCTCATCTGGAAGTGGGGGAAGGATGTGTCCCTTCCTGTTTTCATCTGAAGAATCTGAGGCCCTGAACAGGTCCACACTCCCTGGCTGGGCGCTCTGGGGCCTGTCTGTTGCCTTCCATTTATGAGAGAAGCTGTGTCAGCTGCAGGCCGAGCTTGTGACAACGGACAGGGAGCCACGTTAACCCCCTGGTCTCATGTGAAGTGGCCAGGGAAGCAGCCTTGCCGAGGGAAGCCTGACGCTAACCACTTACTGAGAACCCTGAGCCTCCATGCAGTCCAGATTCCCCTATTTTCAGGTCTTTACTTGGACCACCAACTAATCTTTCAGTTCTAGACTTTTGAGGGTGGGGATTAGACATTGTGCTTTTGGAAAACTGGTTGCTATTGAGATGGCTTCTGGATAGTTACGGCATTATTAAAATTATATAAGTTTTACTGTAGTCGCAAGCTTATTACATGAATTATTGGTTGTAAAATTTTTTAAAAGCATACCTCCGAGGTATTCTTGTGGGCCTTATGAGCAAGTTTAAATCTTGTATATGAAAGTTCCATTCATTTGTTTAAATTACCTAGAAAGAAGAGAGAAATTCTAGTTAAATGCATTAAATTTTTAAAATGGTAAAATATTTATTTTTTTCAATAGATAATACATACACATAATTTAAAATTCAGGTTTCCTCTTCTGTCTGCCATCCACCCTCCCCTGGAGACCCCAGTGTTATTCATTATGTGTATGAAATAGTGCATATATATGCCTTCTCTCCACTCTTCTTTTTTGTACAGATGTTGACTATTGAATTTTGCTTTTTTTTTTTTTTACATTAATGTATCTTGGAAATTAGTCTATGTCAGTACATTAAAGGCTTCTTCATTTGTTTTTGAAAATGAAGAGTGTGGTTGAATAGTATGCCATTCTATAGCATACCGTAATTTACTCAGCCCTCTATTAAGGAACATTTAGTTTTTTCTAGTCTTTTGCATTTATAAAACTATGCTGTGAAGAATAATCCTATAATTATTTTGCATGTATATGAATAAATTCTAAAAAGTTGACATTTTGGGTTGAAAATTGTATCATTAATATTGTGAGAGATATTGTTGATTATCCATCTTAGAGATTTTAACAAAACCTAGATGGCAGTAAGAGAATCCTGTAGTTAGTACACTTAAAACTAATTATATAGAAGCATATGACCTAAGAGTAGTTTCGTAGACATGCATGACTCTGTCTTGTTATTTTTGAATTAAAACATGGTTATAGTTCAGTGATCAAAAATGAATTGAGCACTTTTTTCTTATTACTTGTGGGAGGTTTTTTGTTGTTGTTGTTGCCGGTTTTTGATTTTGCAAGAATTCCAAGACTGAAAGAGCTTAGGAAATACACTTGCTTGCCTCTGCATGCACACTAAGTCACTTTAGTCTTTTCCCACTTTTTACAACACTGTGGACTGTAGCCCTCCAGTCTCTTTGTCCATGGGATTCTCCAGGCAAGAGTACTAACGTGGGTTGCCACGCCCTCGTCCAGGAATCAAACTCATGTCTCTTAGGTCTCCTGCATTGGCAGGCAGGTTCTTTACCACTAGCGCCACCTGGGAAGCCCTTGCTTCCCTATAGGTGTTACCAGTGCTATCTTATAGAGATGAGTGTAGGGATGGACATGGACAACTTGCTGAATGACTAGCTTTTAAAATGTTCTTTGTAGTAACTGATGATACTTATGGTTTCAGGATTCTAGTTCGTTATGACTTTACAAATAACTTTCTGGTATTTATTGGACCCAGTTATGCTTATACTAGAAAGAATATTAACATACTTCTTAATGTTTTAAAATGTGTATTTCCTTTGACTAGATACTATATGTACATGGTAAGAAAGTTTAAAAGATGCACCAGGATAGAGAGTGAAATGGAAGCCTTCCTCCACCCTTTTTATCATTCTTCCACATCCCATTCCCAGAGGCAGCTGCAGTTGCTAGCTTCTTACATGGTCTTCCAGATAACCTGTGTGAGTGCAGGCTTGCAGTGATGTTCTTTTATGACCACTGTTATTTATCTATTGGATTAAAATATTTTTGTCTGCTGGGTCTTGCTGTGGTGTGCAAGCTCTTGTCTCGTTATGGCACGCAAGCTTCTCTTGTTGCAGATTATGGACTCCAGAGCTCACAGGCTCAGCAGTTGTGGTGTGCAGGCTCAGTTGCTCCGTGGCACGTGGGGTTTTTAGTTCCCTGACCAGGGATTGAACCCACATCCCCTACGTTGCAAGAGGAATTCTTAACCATTGGACCACTAGGAAATTCCCCAGGACCACTGTTACTTTAGCATTTTCTTTTCTTTAAAAATTTTTTAATTGATATATGTTGATTTACAATGTTGTATTAGTTTCTGGTGTACAGCAAAGTGATACCATTACCCATATATCTTCTCATATTCTTTTCGTTATGATTTATTATGCATATTGATTATAGTTCCTTGTACCATACAGAAGGACCTTGTTGGCCATGTATTTTATATATAGTAGTATATCTCTGGAGAAGGCAATGGCAGCCCACTCCAGTGTTCTTGCCTGGAGAATCCCAGGGACAGGGGAGTCTGGTGGCCTGCTGTCTGTGGGGTCGCACAGAGTCGGACACAGTGACTTAGCAACAGCAGAAGCAGCAGTATATCTCTGCTAATCCCAAACTCCTGATTTGTCCTTCCCCCACCCCTTTTCCCTTTTGGTAAACATAAGTTTGTTTTCTGTGTCTGTGAGTCTGTTTTGTAAATAAGTTCAATTGTATCATATTTTAGATTCCACATACAAATGATGTCCTGCTTCTTGTCTTTCTCTGTCAGCCTTCAGTTAGTATGGAAATGTCTGTGTCCATCCATGTTGCTGCAAATGGCATTATTTGATTCCTTACTGACTGAGGAGTGTTCCATGGCATCCCTGTACCACATCTTCATTCATCTGTCCGTGGACATTCAGTTTGTTTCTATGCCTTGGTTATTGTGAATAGCACTGCTGTGCACATTGGGGTGAACGTCTCTTTTCAAATTAGAATTTTCTCCAAATATATGACAAGGAGTGGGATTCCTGGATTGTATGGTAACTGTAGTTTTAGTTTTTTTAAGGAAACTCCATACTGTTCTCCATAGTGACTGTACCAATCCACATTCCCACCAGCAGTGTAGGAGGGTTCCCTCTTCTCCAAACCTTCTCCAGCATTTATTATTTACAGACTTTGTTGGTCATCCGGACCAGTGTGAGGTGATATCTCATTGTAGTTTTGATTAGCGTTTCTCTAATAGTTGGCAGTATTGAGCAGCTTTTCATGTGTCTATTGGCCATTTGCATGTCTTCTTTGGAGAAATGTCTAAGCCTTCTGCCTATTTTTTGTTTAGGTTGTTTGTTTTTTTGTTATTGAGTTGTAAGAACTGTTTGTATATTTTGGATATTGATCCCCTTTTGGTAGTAGTATTTGTAAATTTTTCCTCTCATTCTGAACATTGTCTTTTCATTTTGTTTATGATTTCCTTTGCTATGCAAAGGCTTGTAAGTTTGATTAGATCCTCTTTGTTTCTTTTTGGGAGACTGACCTAAGGAAACCTTGCTGTGACTTAGGTCAGAGAGTTCGGCCATGTTCTCTTCTAGACATTTTATGATGTCATGTCTTGTATTTAAGTCTTTAAGCCATTTTGACTTTATTTTTTGTGTGGTTTGAGCATGTGTTCTAACTTCATTGATTTGCATGCAGCTGTCCAGCTTTCCCAACAACCACTTGCTTAAAAGACTTATCTTTTCTCTATTGTGTATTCCACCTCCTTTGTCGAAGGTCAGTTGACTGTAGGTGTGTATGTTTATTTCTGGGTTTAACATATTTATTTAAAAAATGCATAAATAGTACAGTTTCATTGTAGAAAAACAGTGTGTGAATGCTTTGGTGTGTTTCTTTCCATACTTTTTCTGTGCATCAAGAATGTAAGTGACTACTTTTTATGTAACAAACAAACAAACAAATAAATCATAAATGTGTAGTTTTTTAGTTTGCTTTTTTCCCCCACTGGATTGATTGTAGATATTTTTCCAGGCCAAGAAGTGTGTGTCTTCACTTTGGTTTTCAGTGTCTTTGTGGTATGCTGTTGTTGGGATGTACTGTAATGTCTTTTAGAATTTCTTTTTCTGAAACATTTATTTTCATCAAATTTTCATGAACAGCTGCAGTAAACAACTTTATACATTTTAATGTGCTTAACAAATTATTTCCTTAGATGAATTCTTAGCTTTGGACCGTTTGGATTAAGACAAATATTGAAAGCTTATTGATAGATGTTTCCAAATTGTCCTAGATAGTTATGAATTTTATTCTCGACAGTGTGTTAAAATGTGTATTTGATTATATTAAATTACATTCTTAAGTGATGTTTAAAAAATTATTTATTTACTCTTTTTTTTTTTTGACTGTGCTGGGTCTTCATTTCTGTGCGGACTTTCCTCTAGTTGTGGAGAGTGGAGCTGCTCTCCAGGTGCAGAGAGCAGGGGCTGCAGTCTAGTTGCAATGCGTTGGCTTCTCATTGTGGTAGCTTCTTCTGTTGCAGAGCATCAGGTCTTGGGTGCGTGGGTTCAGTAGTTGCGGTTCCTGGGCTCTAGAGCACAGGTGCGGTTGTTGTGCTCTGGCTTAGCTGTTCCGAGGCATGTGGGATCTTCCCAGATCAGGGGTTGAACCCATGTCTTCTGCACTGTCAGGCAGATTCTTTACCATTGAACCACCAGGGAAGCCCTTAAGTGATTTAAGTGTGGGACTAGAGTTGGGTTTATTTTTTATATTTTAAAGAAAACCATGTTAGTGATGAGTTGGAGTAAGTCAATGTTGGAAAAATATTGAGGCACTCACGACTCAATTTGAAAAGTGAGCATCTTTATGTACAGTTCAGTACATACTAACATAGGCAAGGCCTTTTCTTTTGGAAATTTTTTCCGTAAATTCAGAAAATATGAATATAAAAATGTTATTGTAGTAATAGCAGTGTTCTGTTATAGTTGATCTGAGAAATAGAGCAAAATTTCCCTACCTGTTATGTGTAGGCTTAGTAAAGTACAGATTTAAAGTCTGTATGCTTGAAATCTGGTTGAATGGTTGATGGGTTGGAAGCCATATGTGAAGTTGTGTTTTCAGTGTCCTTGTCGCTTAGCTGATGTTGCCAATTATTTTTCCCTGCCAGGTCACGTACACTGCACTGAAAAGATATGAAACTAACCCTAATAAGATTCAATGATTAAATAAATCTGTAAAGCCTTATTTCAATTTTTTATCTTCAGCATGTACAGAATTCCTTATCATTGAAAGCTCTCTGACTGTAGGTCTTCTCAGTTCATCAGATTCTGTGTCTTCAGTCTGAATCTTTCTGGAGCAAGGAATAAGAAGCAAAGAAAATGATTTGGGGGTGAGAGTAATAGAGCGTGTGTTTTCATGGCAGTGCACCTGTAAGAGCTTTCCCTGGGGCACCCTTAATGTTTGTTTCACTGTGGTAGTCTTTCTTTTTTCTTTGTCTTCTGACGAGTCATCAGAAAAGTAGCTGATCTTCCAGGAAAGCACTGCGGTATACTGTGTTGAAATAGATCGTTCACTTGTCTTTCTCTCCCTAGTGGACCTGGAGCTCACTGACAGCAGCATCTGGCAGATTGGCTGGCACGTTAGGTGTTCAGTGACCTTAAGCCTGTCCACATTATGTGCATTTTTTTTCACTTTTTCCTCTTTTCATTTTGGAATAATTATATATTCACAGGAAGTGGCAAAAATACTAACAAGAGTGTTTCTGTTCACCTTTCAGCTAGTTTTCCTCAGTGGTTACGAGTTACCCTTTTTCTTCTTTTTCTTTCCCACTTCTGACCATACCTTTAGCTCGCCATAGGCATCTGTGGGAAGTACTGAGCTCTCAGAGCTAAGGCTTGCTGACAGGTAGGCTTACTTTTGGGAGTGCGTGTGGTTCTTCCTCTTTGTTCTTTGTTTCTGGAGCCCCTGCTTAGTATGTGTCGCTGTGCCAGGACGAGTTGCTGCTCTCTGTTAGGCTATTCTGCTGTTACTTTGGGATCATTAAGTGTGGTGTATGTATGCTTCCTCTGTAGAACTGTTTCCTAAGTTATGTGTGTGTACGTGCTAAGTCACTTCAGTTGTGTCTGACTCTATGCGTCCCCATGGACTGTAGCCCGCCAGTCTCCTCTGTTCATGGAATTCTCCAGGCAAGAATAGCGGAGTAGATTGCTGTGCCCTCCTCCAGGGGATCTTCCTGACCCAGGGATCGAACCTGCGTCTCCTGAATTGTAGGTGGATTCTTTATTCACTAAGCCACCTGGGAAGCCCAAGTTATGTGTACACAGGTCTAAAGTATGTAGAGAGTTGTGTGTATTCTTGATGAGAAAGCAGTAGCTGTGACCTGGTGGAAATAGCCCTGGATTTGGAGTTAAAAGCTCAGATTCAAATATTGATTCTGTTTCATACTGTGTGACCCTGGAAGTTTCCTTGCTTCTGAATCTGTAAGTAGGCATGACAGTAACAGTCTTAAAGAAGTTTTGTAGGGGAATAAAGAAGGTAGCGTTTGTATAATCACTTAGTGGATTGGAAAGTGCTATTCAAATGTGAAGTAAGTACCTGTGCTTATTTTGAAGCGCTGAAATGAAACCCAAATTTTAAACTATTGCTGTGTTACTTCTCTATAGCTTGACTTCTTTATTCAGTAGCAGAAAAAAACTCCCCATGTTTTTTATACCCCAAGCCCTCTTACACCTTCTGTTTTTACATTGAATAACCAGTACTTAATAGGGTTTTCTTTTCCTCTTGTGGGTGTAACCCAGCTCCCTTGGGAAATTTGGGATGGCCTTGTCAGCTGTCATGCTATCAAATGACGTATCAAATGCTCTCCTCTCCTCTTATTCACCTAAGCCTGGGGATTTAATGTTTCAGAACCTGTTAGGAAATCTCTTGTGTGAGTATATATGCTCTTTTCTGCTAACCTTTTCGGTACGTTTCACTCTTAGAAAGCAACTCTTAATATGGTGCTTAAAACTGAGATTTCTATTTTTAAAGAGAAGACCTCATCTATACACATATGAAGTGAAGTGAAGTCGCTCAGTTGTGTCCTCCTCTTTTCCACCCTGTGGATTGTAGCCTACCAGGCTCCTCCGTCCATGGGATTTTCCAAGCAAGAGTACTGGAGTGGGTTGCCATTTCCTTCTCCAGGGAATCTTCCCAACCTAGGGATCGAACCCAGGTCTCCCGCATTGTAAGCAGACACTGTACCATCTGAGCCACTAGGGAAGTCCATATATATATATATATATGCACAAATGTATATATGGAGTAACTAGTCAGTATAAAAATGGGGGATAATATGGAAAATTTAAGATTTATTTTATCTGTTTTTTGGCTGCACCATGCAGTGTGCAGAATCTTAGTTCCCTAACCAGGGATTGAACCCAAGCCACAGAGTTGAAAGTGCAAGTCCTAACCACTCGACCGCCAGGGAATTCCCTGAAAAATTTAAGACTTAGATAACTGGCAATTGTGTTTTTAAAAGTGATCTAGTTGCAGATAGACTCTTTTGAATCATTAAGGGACAGACACCTATAGAACACAATGAGTACACATTGTTCTCAAGTACATGTGAAACATTCTCCCGGATAGATTATATATTGTGCCGTAAAACAAGATTCAGTAACTTTAAAAGGATGGATGTCATTTAAAGTATGTTCTCTGAACTAGAGTGGAATGAAAGCAGGTATCACTAACAGAGGGAAATTGGGAAATTCACAAATATGTGGAAATTAAACAGTACATTCCTAAATCACCAATGGATAAAAGAGGAGGAAATCACAAGGAAAATTAGGAATTAGTCTGGAAACAAAATTAGGAATTAGTCTGAGAACAAAAATACAGTGTAAAATGGTAGTACCGGTTGCACAATAATGTGAATGTACTGCTGCTGTGCTATACACTTGAAAGTAGCTAAAATGGTAAATTTTATGTGGGGTTTACCACAATTAAAAAAAACCCTGCCATAATTCATTGTTCAAGAAGGAATGTTGATTTAGCATTACTGTGCTCTGTGCACAGAATTAAGCACCATACCATAACTTTGGGGAGGCAGTGAGAGCAGTGCTTAGAGGGAAATCTATAGCGATAAACAGCCATATTAAAAAAGAAGAACTATCTTCAATCAGTAGTCTAAACCTCCATCTTAAGAAACTAGTAAGAGAACAAACTAATCTAAAAGCAAGCAGAGGAAGAAAAAAATGAATACTAAATTAGAAATAAGTGAAGTAGAGAAGAAAGCAAAAATCAACAGACCAAAAATTGGAGAGATCTACGAAATTGAGAAACCTTAAGCTAGTCTGGCCAAGAGAAACAAAGACAAGACTCAAATTAATAAAATCAGGAATGAAAGAGAAGACACCAACCTTAGAGAAATAAAAAGGAATGTGAGAGAATACTAGGAATAATTACATGCCAACAAGTTAGACAACACAAATAAAATGTATGCATTCCTGGATATTGACTCAAAAAAAGAAAATCTGAATAGTCCAATAGCAATAAAGATATTTAATTAAAAATCAGGAAACATCTCACAAAGAGCTCCAGCTCGGATGACTTCATATATGCTGATTCTGTCAAATGGACCAAATGCAAATTCTCCACAAACTCTTTCAAAATAAAGAAGTAAATAGAATGTCTCTAGTTTATCTTTTGAGGATATTATTATTCTGTTAACAAAATCATACAAAGACATGATGGGAAAAGAAGATTACAGACCAGTATCCTTTATGACTATAGATGCAAAACAAAACAAAAAAAATTCTCAACAAAATTGAGGCAAACTGAATCCAGCATCATATCAGAAGGATTATACACTATATGGCCAACTAGAATTTATCCCAGGAATGCAGGGTTGGTTTAACATGTGGAAATCAGTGTAACCATAATAGTAAAGGACAAAAATCACATTATCGTCACAGTTGTTGCTGCTCAGTAGCTGAGTTATGTCCGATTCCTTGCAACTCAATGGACTGCAGCACACCAGGATTTCCTGTCCTTCACCATCTCTCGGAGTTTGCTCAAACTCATGTCCATTGAGTTGGTGATGCCATCCAACCCTCTCATCCTCTGTTGTCCCCTTCTCTTCCTGCCTTCAATCTTTGCCAGCATCAGGGTCTTTTCCAATGAGTCAGCTATTAGCATCTGGTCGCCAAAGTATTGGAGCTTCAGTTTCAGTATCAGTCCTTCCAATGAATATTCAGGGTTGATTTCCTTTAGGATTGACTGGTTTATTCTCCTTTCTGTCAGAGGGACTCTCAAGAGTCTTTTCCAGCACCAGAGTTCCAAAGCATCAATTCTTTGATGCTGGTCCAACTCTCACATCTGTTTATGACTACTAGAAAAACCATAGCTTTGATGGTATGGACCTTTGTCAGCAAAGTGATGTCTCTGCTTTTTAATACACCGTCTAGTTTTGTCATAGCTTTTCTTCTAGGGAGCAATTGCCTTAATTTCATGGCTTCAGTCACTGTCCGTAGTGATTTTGAAGCCCAAGAAAATAAAGTCTGTCACTGTTTCCATTGTTTCCCCATCTATTTGCCATGAAGTGATGGAACCAGATGCCATGATCTTACTTTTTTGAATGTTGAATTTTAAGCCAGCTTTTTCACTCTCCTCTTTCACTTTCATCAAGAGGCTCTTTAGTTCCTCTTTGCTTTCTACCTTTAGAGTGGTATCATCTGCATATCTGAAGCTGTTGATATTTCTCCCGACAATCTTGATTCCAGCTTGTGATTCTCCAGCTTGGCATTTCACATGATGTACTTTGTATATAAGTTAAATAAACAGGGTGACAATATACAGCCTTGATGTACTCATTTCCCAATTTTGAACCAGTCCGTTGTTGCATGTCTGATTCTAACTGTTGCTTCTTGACTTGCATACAAGTTTCTCAGGAGGCAGGTAAGGTGGTCTGGTATTCCCATCTCTTTAAGAATTTTCCATAATTTGTTGTGATCCACACAGTCAAAGGCTTTAGTGTAGTCAATGAAGCAGAAGTAGATGTTTTCCTGGAATTTCCTTGCTTTTTCTATGATCCAGTGGATGTTGACAGTTTGCTCTCTGGTTCCTCTGCCTTTTTTGAATCCAACTTACACATCTGGAAGTTCTCCAGGAACATACTGTTGAAGTCTAGCTTGAATGATTTTGAACATCATCACAATAGGTACAGGAAAAGCATTTGACAAAATCTTACCCCTTTACTTGATAAAAACACTTAGCAAACTAGAAATAGAAGGGAGCTTCTTGGTGTGATAAAAGCCACTGATGAATACCCATGAAAACCTTCAGTTGATGCCATACTTTGTGATAAAAATTGAATTTTTTCCAAGATCAGAAACAAGAAAAGGATGTCATTTTATGCCATGTCTATTCAACATTGTACGGAAACTTCTAACTGGGGCAGTTAGACAAGGAAATAAAAGGCATCCAGGTTGGAAAAGTAAAAAAATCTATTTGCAGATTACATGATCTTGTAAGGAATCCACTATAAGGCAATTGAAACTAATAAATGAATTCAGTTAGGTTGTAGGATACAAAATCAGTATATAAAAATCAGTTGTATTTCTATACACTTTCAATGACTAATTCAAAAATGAAACTAAGAAGACAGTTCAATTCACAGAAGCATCAAAAAGAATGAAAAAGAATAAACTTAACAAAAAAGTATAAAACGTATATTCTGAAAGAGAGAAAACATCATTGAAAGAAATTAAAGATCTAAATAAATGGAAAGTGAAAGTGAAGGCGCTCAGTCGTGTCTGACTCTTTGCGACCCCATGGACTGTAGCCTACCAGGCTCCTCTGTCCATGGGTTTTCAGGCAATAGTCCTGGAGTGGATTGGCATTTCCTTCTCCAGGGTATCTTCCCAACCCAGGGATCGAACCCGGGTCTCCTGTATTGTAGACAGATGCTTTACCGTCTGAGCCACCAAGGAAGTCTAAAGACATCCTATATTCATGGATCAAATGACCTAATATGACACTATTCCCCAAATTGATTTGACATACTCCCTATTAAAATATTAGCTGCCTGTTAGGAGAAGTTGGCAAGCTGATTTTCCTATTCATATGGTAATACAAGGGACCCTGAATAGTCGAAACAATTTTGAAAATGAAGAACAAAGTTGGAGGACTTAGCCTACTACAAAGCTATAGTAAGCAAACCAGTCTGCTGCTGACATAAAGGGTAGGATTGACAGTGGAGTAGAATGTAAGTCCAGAAAGAAATACTTAACATTTATCGTCAATTGATTTTCAACAAGAGTGCAAAGGCAATTCAATAAAGAATAGTTTTTTCAGTAAATGATGCTGGGACAAGTTGATATCCACATGCAGAAGAATGAATTTGGATCATTTGTTCACTCTTGAACTTGATAGACCAGAATGTCACACTTGAAACTATAAAATTCTTAGAAGAAAGAGTAGATACAAGTCTTTATGACCTTAGATTAGACAGTAGATTCTGTTTTTTTCTTTTTATTGTAGTAGAATAGGTGATTTCTTAGGTATGACATGTAAAGCACAAACAACAAAAGAAGAAAAAACTAGGTGAACTGGACTTTACAAAAATTTAGAACTTTGTTTCAAAGGATACCATCAAGAAAGTGAAAGCACACCCCATAGAATGAGAGAAAATATTTACGAATCATTTATCTGATAAACTTTTATCCTGAGTATATAAAAAAGTTTACAATCAAGAATAAAGACAAAAAACAAAAGAATAAAGACAACTCAATTAAACGGGCAAAGAATTTGATTAGACATTTCTGCAAAGATGCTGAAAGGTCCAGCAAGCCCTTGAAAGAAGCCCGAATTCTTTGTTGTTAGGGAAATGTCCATCCAATCCACAGTGAGGTACTGCCTCATACCCTCTAGGGTGGCTTTGATAAAAATGGTGGACAATAAGTGTTACTGAAAACATGGAGAAATTCGAACCCTCATCTACTGCTGTGGCAGTGTAAAATGGTGTAGCCACTTTGGAAAACAGTTTGGCAGTTCTTCAAAACTCTAAACATGGTTATCATATCTGGTAGCCTAGTTAACGCTGCTATTTGTATATCAAAATTGGAAAGTTGTCCTTATAATACTTGTTCAGGAGTGTTCATGCTATTATTCATAAATAGCCAAGAAGTAGATGCAATCCTAATGTTCAGCAGCAGGTAAATACATGAGCAAATTCTGGTACAGCTATTCGATGGAATATTATTCAGCCGCAAAAAGGAATGAAATACTGATACATGCAATAAGGTGGATAAACCTTCAAGATAGGATGCTAAGCGAAAGAAGTCAGACGTGGAAGACACATATTTTATGACTCCGTTTATATGAAGTGTCCAGAGTAGGCAGATCCGTTTGATCAGAAAGTGGATTTTCAGTTTTCATGGGTTTGGGAGAGGGGGTTGGAGAATGACTACTAAAGGATGATAGAAGTTTCATTTTGGAATGATAATGTTCTAGAATTAAGTAATGGTGATGGTTGCACAGCTTTGTGAATTTATTTACAACTGCTGAATTACATACACTTTAAAGGGTACAATTTAATGATTTGTGATTTATAGTTCAGAAATCATGTAAAGGAGTCATTTCTACTAAAAGCCACTGTAAGGAGTCGTTCAGGTTTAGTGATCTGGTTCCATTAGTATAGCAAACAAATGGGAAACA
The DNA here is from genome assembly GCF_042477335.2 of Ovis canadensis. NCBI lineage: Eukaryota > Metazoa > Chordata > Mammalia > Artiodactyla > Bovidae > Ovis > Ovis canadensis. Next base: position 192,262,130 of record NC_091246.1, on the reverse strand, counting down.
GATGGTCATTGCCATGACACTGTATGAGGAGTTCTTTGAGAAACAGAATAGAGGTGAATGTCGTGGGACTTCCTTGGTGGTCCAGTGGTTAAGACTGTGTGCTTCTAATGCATGGGGCGCAGGTTTGATCCATGGTCAGGGATCTGAGATCCCACATGGTTGTGGGATCTTAGACAAGTTGTGGACAAAAAGAAAAAGTAAATGCTGCTTGATTGAGTGGAAATACAGATTCCCTTTTTCTGGAGGAGCCAACGTATTCGTCACTGTAGCAAGGCTTGTCTTGTTTCTTTAGCAAGTGGTTCTCTGCCAAGGTCTCTTGTTTTTATGTAAGACCCTTCCTTGGGAGTCTAATCTATATCACTGTTCTCTCCTACCCAGGGAAACTGTCTCTATAGTGTAACAGTTTGGTATGCGGTTGTTGACATCTCTTGTGGGAGAAGTCAGCAGTCAGTGGAGAGGTATCTTTCTCATCAGTTAATTACTCTTGGTCTCACAGGTGTTGAATGAATAAGGTGGATTTATGAAATAACTGCTTTTCTGTTTAACACTCTTAAAAATGTTTGCCTTTTTCTTTATAGAAAATATGAAAAGTAGAGGAAGTTACTAAGAAGTAGGAGATAAGCTCACATAAACCTGTTACTCAGAGGTTACATGTTAATCTTTTATGTACTGTTTTTTTTCCTGTAATTGTTTCACATGTAGGCTATATCATACTATATGTATATAAATGTCATACTGTAGTTTGTATATGCTATATGTATAACTATATATATAAAATGCAGTTTCATATCCTAAACTTGTTTAATTATTACTTTTATGCAAGTATTTTTTTCCACATAGACTTTACAATTCCTTTGAAGAAATTAAAGTATTTTGGATTTTTAAAAATTTCAGATAATTTTAAACATATTCAAAAGTGGAGAGAATGGTGTAACAAAATCTCATGTACCTATCAACATGCTTTAGCAATTCTCAGTGTATGTCCATCTTGTTTCACCTTTGAGGAAGTTTTTTTTTTTTTTTTAAGGAATAGCACTTTTTTTTTTAATTTTATTTTTACTTTATTTTACTTTACAATACTGTATTGATTTTGCCATACATTGAGGAAGTTTTGAGGGGTAGAATAGAAGCAGTTCTTCTCATCAACCAGAGGAGAAACAAAAAGTAAAACTATGTTCTCCTGTAATTCACAGAAAAAATATTTAAACTATCTGAAAAATTTGTAAAAAATTGCCTCCTTAAAATACTAGTGAAGGCAGGTAGTAATCATTCTTATGCAGTGTTTGTTTTCTTCTATTTTTTAATAGTATATATACAGTAATGTGAGGAGGGCGTGGCAACCCACTCCAGTACTCTTGCCTGGAGAATCCCCATGGACGGAGGAGCCTGGTGGGCTATTGTCTGTGGGGTTGCAGAGTTGGACACGACTGAGCAACTAAGCACAGCACAGCACATATAGTAATGTGGAGCTGCTTTTTTTTTTTCCCCTGTACTTTTTGTCTCTTCCATTATGTAGTTTTTAATCACATAATTTGTGGAAGTAACTAATCCACCAGTTCCATCTTCTCGGGAATTTAAGACTTCTTGTTTTACACTTCGTTGACAGTTATATATTATATTCTGTAATACTGAACTGGAGAAGGAAATGGCGACCCACTCCAGTATCCTTGCCTGGAAGATCCCATAGACAGAGTTGCCTGGCGGGCTATAGTCCATAGGGTCACAAAGAGTCAGACACAGCAATACTGAAAGGGTGATTTTCCTTCAGTATCAAATGGTAATGCCTCATTTTTGAATGATACTTCTCTCTTTGTAATTATAAATAAAGTGGCATATATTTTCTATATTCCTCATAGAAAACATTTAGAAAATACAGAAAAGCACAAAGAAAAAATCCTAGTACCAGAAAGTAGCCAACATTAGTGATTTATTTGTGTTCATATGACCTTCCCTTTTAATGCTGTGAACTTCGTGGTTTTATTCACTTTTGGGCGTTTACATCATATGTTAGAGTTGTTCTTCTGCCATGACTTCACTGTAGTTAATTATTGTTCACTCTGGGGTGAGTGAGAGAGGGAGGAAGGGAGGGAGAAGGGAGTTCAACAAGATTTTTTTTTTCCCTCTCAGAGTATTCTTGTGATAACTTGAATAATTCCAGATTTTAATGATCTTTCCAATAAACGTATGCCCACCCAGAGTCTCCTGATTCTTCATTTCCGAGATGACATGTGCAGAGCTCCCTGAAGGCCACAGCACTGTTGGCCTTTGGTGCCCAGTTGGCTGCTGGGCCTTGTCTGCTCAGCGCCAGACTTTCTGAGAATAAGAACTCTTTTCAGTGTCCAGCATTACAGGGGCTCTGTGGAAGTGGGATTTCTGGTATCTGTTAGTTGAGAAAAATTATCAGGCTCAAAGTAAGAATTTAGAAATACTTTAACATTATCTTTGCCTTTAAAGATTCATAACTGCGTGTACATAAGTTTGAAAATATGGCTAGGAATACTTAGCCATAAGTCATGGTGGATAAGTCATGGTTTATGTCTGGACTAAATTAAAGTCTCAGACAGCATTTTATCACTCCATCTCTCACCTTAGGGGCGAGGTCAGTAGTGTTTACAGGCTGGGAACCAGTGTTTTGGCCTTTCCAAATTGCTTCTTTTCTTTTGAATAGGCCACAGTCTGTCGTGTGTGTGTGTGTGCTTTGTCCACATATATTTACACATTCCTTTTATCTGAAATGTTTTTTGCATTCTCCCAAGCCCCCCACCTCCCACTCCCCAAGAAGAAACTGAATTCAGTTAATGGTTGCCAGTGAGTATTTTCTTTTGATTTTCAACTCAAGCAGACTTTATTCATTCAACAACTTCTTGAGGGCTGTGTTTATAGCAGGCATAGTTGTAGGCATTAGGTTAACAAAGTAAACAAGATCCCCTCATTTATAGGGCTTGACAGTCCTGTGGGAAAATCAGCCAGCAAATAGGTAAATAGACATGTGATAAATTTCAACGTGTTGTGAGTGCTTTGAAGGAAGAGGACAGGATGCAGTGGTAAGGGACCCCCTAGAGTGGTCTTTAAAGGGCTTACTGAGGAGGTAACATTGAAGCTGAGGTGATGGGGCAGTGTAGGCATCAGGACTGTGTTTCAGGCAGAAGGATCAGCGAGAGCGAGGGCCCTGAAACTTCCTTGGTGGTCCAGTGCTTCCCAGTGCAGGGATACCAGATTTGATCCCTCTTCCAGGGAAAAAGATCCCACATGCTGCAGCTAAGAGTTCCCGTGCTGCAGCTGAGATTTGGCATGCTACAAAGAAAGATCCTACTCCACATGCCGCAACCGAGACCCAGTGCAGCCACATTAAACAGAGAGTGAAGGCTCTGAAGTGGCAGAGAGTTTGGAACTGAAAAGAGGCCAGTACCTGTGCCTGGTGTTGAGATATTTGACCCAGGCATTCAAATTTGGGAGTCATCAGTTCTATAGGCTTTAAAAATTTTTATGGAAGTGGATGCACATTATTTTGGGGTGTGCCAAGTGAAAAGGGGAGAGGCTTTGGACTGAGCTGCTCACCAGAGCTCTGGGAGAGAGACAAAGATGATTACGGAACCTTGAGTAGGTGTTCAGCCAGAGGAGTCACAGCAAGGCAGCGCTCATTTGTTTTCATGGAAATGGGAAATTTTTCAGAAGGAAGGAGTGGTCAGCTTTGGGATGCCTCTGAGAGGTGGAGTTAGTGAAGTAGAGGAAAGTATTACTGGGATCTGCCAGCAGGGCAGTCACTGGTGATCCTGACAAGGGGAAACCCGAGGAGAGGGCCAAGGGGTGAACAGGAAGTGCCCCTGTGCAGCTCGCTGGTGTAGAAATCTGCTTAAAGGGGCTTCACTCTTTCTGGTGTCCCTGATGGAAGGCCTGTGAGCTCAAGAGGGCCTGTTAAAGACGGATGATTTAGAGAGAGTCTCAGCTGCTGGGAGGGAGCCGATCAAGGAGAGCTTGCAGATGCTGGAGAACAGGCAACTGAAAAGGTTGGGGAGGCGTTGTCCCTTGATCAGAGGAGATGCCGGTGGCTGTTCTGATTTGTTGGTGAAGATCTCAGTTGTCTGGTCCTGCCTGCTTTACCAATGGAGCAGGAGGTGAGGCTGTTGGGAGAGAGCTGCAGGGTAGGGTAGGGCAGATGGGTGCTTGCAGAGAGAAGGGCAAACAGGCTTCCCAGAGAATGTCAGTAGGAATGTTGCTAGTGGTCAGGGCCTTTCTGAATTTTGAGATGATAAATTTAAAACCAGACTGGTTGGATATGTGTGTATTCTCTTCCACATGGTCACCCCTGAAGGCCTGAGAAGGCAGCTGGTTCAGAGCATCAATTCACCCAAGGTTTGGGATTACTAGGCAACTACTACAGAGAGAGAGACAGTGGAGGGTAGTGCCATGCTATTAACGCCCACGTGGAATTTAATCCAGACTCAAAGGGGAGTGAGATTGAGAAGTTTATCTGATTAACGAGGTTGAGGCAGTGCCCTTGAACAGAAGAGCTGGCGGGATGGGCAGTTGTGGTGGGGAAGGAGGATCGTGTGGTGAGGGACTGAGAGACAGGAAGATATGCTGCTATAGAGAGCAGAAAGCTGGAAGGAGGGATGTTGTCAGCCCTAGGAGGGTGCAGACACTACAGAAATGAGAGGAGCTGAGGTAGGAGGCAGGGAGGCTGGAGGCTCCGTGTGCTCTGGGTGAGGAGCAGCTGTGTGGGCCCAGGCGTGGAAGCTGGGCCCAGGGAATGGCTGCCCGTCTGCCTGGTGTGCGGGCAGGTCCTGTCCTGGAACGCCCAGTTGGATTCCGTCAGGCAGTGTCTCCTCCTCTGCCACCGCAGCACCTTCTTCAAGCCTCTGGTTTAGGGCTATCCTTACTGTGCCACCGTAATCTGTATTTCTGTCTTTGTGTCCTTTGAGGCAATGACCTCCTTGCGGGCCTTGACTCTGTGCTTTCCTGGAGTTAGCCTAGTACATGTGTCACCTGGCAGGTCCGGAGGGAATGTCAGCTCACTGAGCGACCTTGTGGCTGCTGGCAAGTGGGGTGCAGATCAGCCCAGGGGAGAGAGGCTTGCCTGGGACGTCTGTATAAGTCCACACCGTGTTGTAATTGTAGATTGTTATAATGCAAAAAGTTGTCTTATTGATGGAAACAACTGCTTTTGATGAGTGTGAATAAATTCTGCTCGTTTCTGGCTTTCGGAGTTGGCTTGTCTTGTATGCTGTCTGCTTTCTCTGATTCTGCCAGGGAGACTTTTGATGTGTTTATTGATTCACTGGTGCTGGAAATATTACATTGTAGTTGTTGATGCTGTGATTTGGAATATTATTTTATTACAGCTTCCCGAGTGCTTTGTAATATGATTTCTTGTTTCTTAATCCTCTACTTCTCATGCTCCGTATGCTATAACTATCTAACATTTTCATATTTTAAGTTCTTAAGTACCTGTGCTGTGGGCTTTTAGTGAGGCAGTAGTATAGTATCGTAGTATAATGAAAATAATACTAACTTTAGGGCCAGGCAGATCTGGTGTTCGGTTACTGCCTGATAGTTAATAGCTTTTAAATCTTGGGCAAAGATTCTTTGGGAGTATTCTTGTGGTTGTTGCTGGCTGCAGGCGCCGCAGTGGCTTATAGGACCTTAGTTCCCTGACCAGGGATTGAACTTGGGCCCTGGCAGTGAAAGCTCAGAGTCCTAAGCACAGGGAATTCCCCTCTAAGCTACATTTCTCTTTTCTTTTTTTAAAAAGTTGTTGGTTTTGGCTGCGCTGGGTCTTTGTTGCGGAACATGGGCTCGAGAGTATGTAGGCTCCGCAGTTGCAGTGCTTGGGCTTGGCTGTGGCATGTGGGATCCTATTCCCTGACCAGGGATTGAACCCAGGCCCTCCTGCATTGGGAGAGCAGATGCTTAGCCACTGGACCACCAGTGACATCCTTAAGCTTCATTTTTTGTCTTCAAAGTGGGAAATAATGCCTGCTCATTCCCTACAGGTGTCTCGCTGTCTCTGTCACTGCACTTCTCCCCTCAGCCGTTCACAGGTTCCCACCTCCCTCACATGCTATTAACTGGTGTGTGACATCCTGTCCACGTTTCAAGACAGAGCTCCATTTGAGCCTTGTCTAAACGGTTTCGATGTGGTCTTCCAGGCTTTCTTGATCTATCCCTTCCCTGAGTGATTATAGTACTTACTTTGACTTTTCACTTTCATGCATTGGAGAAGGGAAAGGCAACCCACTCCAGTATTCTTGCCTAGAGAATCCCAGGGTTGGGGGAGCCTGGTAGGCTGCCGTCTATGGGGTCGCACAGGGTCGGACACGACTGAAGCGACTTAACAGCACCAGCAGCATAGCCCTTATGTGGCAGTATGGCATTCTGTCTGTGAAGTCTGCTATGTATCCTGTGTGTGTTGAATTCTTACACTGACGAGGTTTTTGTGAGTGTGTATATCTTGTTCTCTCCAAGTAAGCTAGAAGCATTTTCAAGTCAAGTCATAGATTATAGTTATTTCTCTTGTATCTTCTGTGGTTCAGTTCAGTTCAGTCACTCAGTCTTGTCCAACTCTTTGCGACCCCATGGACTGCAGCATGCCAGGCCTCCCTGTCCATCACCAACTCCCAGAGTTTACTCAAACTCATGTCCATTGAGTTGGTGATGCCTTCCAACCATCTCATCCTCTGTCGTCCCCTTCTCCTCCCGCCTTCAGTCTTTCCCAGCATCAGGGTCTTTTCCAGTGAGTCAGCTCTTTGCAGCAGGTGGCCAAAGTATTGGAGTTTCATCTTCAGCATCAGTCCTTCCAGTGAATATTCAGGACTGATTTCCCTTACGATGGACTGGTTGGATCTGCTTGTAGTCCCAGGGTCTCTGAAGAGTCTTCTCCAACACTACAGTTCAAAACCATCAATTTTTCGGCGCTCAGCTTTCTTTATAGTCCAACTCTCACATCCATACATGACTATTGGAAAAACCATAGCTTTGACTAGGTGGACCTTTGTTGGCAAAGTAATGTCTCTGCTTTTTAATATGCTGTCTAGGTTGGTCATAACTTTTCTTCCAAGGAGCAAGTGTCTTTTAATTTCATGGCTGAAGTAACCATCTGCAGTGATTTTGGAGCCCCCCAAAATAGAATCTGTCACTGTTTCCATTGCTTTCCCATCTATTTGCCATGAAGTGATGGGACCAGATGCCATGACCTTTGTTTTCTGAATGTTGAGCTTTAAGCCAACCTTTTCACTCTCCTCTTTTACTTTCATCAAGAGGCTCTTCAGTTCCTCTTCATTTTCTGCCGTAAGGGTGATGTCATCTGCATATCTGAGGTTTTTGATATTTCTTCTGGCAATCTTGATTCCAGCTTGTGCTTCATCAGCCCGGCATTTCACATGATGTACTCTGCATGTAAGTTAAATAAGCAGGGTGACAGTATACAGCCTTGATGTACTCCTTTCCTAATTTGGACCCAGTCTGTTGTTCCATGTCCAGTTTTAACTGTTGCTTCCTGACCTGCATGCAGATTTCTCAGGAGGCAGGTCAGGTGGTCTGGTATTCCCATCTCTTGAAGAATTCTCCACAGTTTGTTGTGATCCACATGGTCAAAGGCTTTGGCATAGTCAATAAAGCAGAAGTAGATGTTTCTACTGTGCTAAGATGCGATGTATCATAAATTGTTGAGTAAATAAAAGTAATCAAGATGATGGGTAAGCAAAGAAGATAAATGTATTTACCTCACTCAGGTATTCATTGTACAAATGTCCACTGACGATGCACATGTAAGATTGAAACACATTGCTGCACTATTTTGAGGCTCCTGTTAACTGGTAGAATCCATTTCCTCACACTTTTATTTTGGGCTGGCCTTGTGACTGGCTTTGACAGTAAACTGTGGCAGAAGTGATGTGCAGGTTCTGCCTCCTGGGCCTTGTGAGGCCTGGCAGTCTTCCCTTTGCCATCTTGGAATGCTCCAACCACATGTACTGAACCACAGACTATATTACTGGGTTGTTACAGATCACGTGTGGCAAGAGGTCCAGCCAATAGCCAGCATCATTGCCTCAGACATGTAGGTGATGCCATAGACTCTTCAGCCTCAGTCAGGCTGGCAGACAGCAGCAGCTACCTGAGTGATTCCAGGTAAGATTAGTGGAAGAACCTCCTGCTGAGCCCAGTCTATCATAGACTTATAAGAAGTGTTAACTTGTTACTGTTCTAAGTCACTAGTGAAAATGGCCCTACCTTTTTAACTTCTTTTGTGGAGAAGCCAGTAGTAGACTTGGAAGTTCAGAGCTCACAGCTGATTTTGGTTCTCTGCCCCACCCTCCATTGTCTTCACTCCTTTATGGTGGTGACCTAAGTGCTGCAGAGTAGTAGCTGTAAGAAAGAGGATCGAGAGAGAGCTATATTTTAAAAAAAAATGCCCTGTGCAAGCTCTTCTGATCCGGAATCTTATTTAATGAATGTGGAGCCACTAATCTCCCCATTTCCACCCTTGAAGCGCAGAGTCAAGACTGGAGGCTGTCTGACATGTGTCCCTTACATCAGGCTGTCCTGCTGTGTGTTTCATTCTTGTTGAAGCTGGTATTTTTTAAGTTCTTCCTGTTGGCCTGTAGCAGAATTGTGCTGCTTCTTATGATGTAACTGTAAATACTTAGGAAACTCTTCCTGGGGGTGCAGAGAGAGAACATGTGTACTTATTTGTTGGGTAGCTAAAAATACCTGTGAAGGAAGGCACGGGAGGTTAGCAACACCTTTTGCTTTTAGGTAGGGAAATGTGGCCGGGGGACAGGAGTAGGGGAGAGGTCTTGCACTTTTGTGCAAGAGAGGATCACCCATGACTTTTTTTTTTAATTAAAGAAAAAGAACAAAGAGGACCCAGTTGGCTTAATGCTTTGGGGCTTCCAGTGTCATTCTGTGGATTTCATACACAAGAGTTTGTGACCTGCTTCTGGGTGTGCTAAACCTTTACTGCATAATTACTGTCAAGAAGCATATACTTACTTGTTAGAAATCATATGGAATTCCAGCTGAAGGGGAAGTTTTTATATAATATGTATTTTAAAAAATAATGGGAAAGAGCCTTAAATGTGTGGGTTCCTTCCTCTCCTGGGAGTGGAGACTTTGCTGTCTGGCCTGTTGCTTCCCAGCTCACCATGAAGTCTGACCTCCTTTCCCTGAGTTGGGACAGAACTAGGCCAGACTTGTAATAACAAGGATTTGAAGGTGGGAAAGGGAAACTTACTGCCATGCAACCTTGGAAAATCACTTAACTTTGCCTCATTTTTCCCACCTGTAAGATAGGGATGTGTTAATGCCTACTTTATATAAGTGGTTGGAGAATCAGATAAATTGTATAAATCACCTTGGCATAGAGCCTGACCCCTCATGTTGATGCTCAAAACTGATATCGTCACCATCATTCCTGGTTAGTGTCTGCTGATTTGGGGCCTTTTGGAGGAGTAAGGGATACGAAATTCTTTTCACTGAGAATGAAAGATGTTTAGAGGAAGAAGGAGTGATCATTTATCTGCTGGTGTGTAACAGAGCACCACAAATTGGATGGCTTAAAGTATGAGTGAATAGTTTCTCATCATCCTGTGGTTTGACCGGGTGGTTTTTGTCTCCTTAGATGTATTTGTGTATCTGCAGTCAGATGGTGACTGGTAAGGCTGAGTGCTCCCCCGTGGACTCACTCCCATGTCTGGTGGTTGCTGCGGGCTGCTGTTTGGAGCGAGTTGGTTCTCCTCTCGTGTTCTCGCTTCTCGTGTTCAGGAGGCTAGACCAGCTTCCTCACAGCATGGCAGTCACGCACGCTCCAGGGTCAAATCTCAGTTCATTTCTGCCGTCTCTGATTTCCCACTGGCAGAGCAAGTCTCAGGACTCATCCCAGGGTCGCTGGGGAGGTTGAGATTCCATCTCGGTGGAGGAGGAGCAGCAAAGCCTCTGCAGCCATTTTTAATCTACCAATCTTGACCATAACTAGCTTCTTGGCGAATATTGGGCCCAGAAAGAAAAGGTTCTGTTGGTTTCTCCAGTTTTCATGTATCGCTGATACCTTCGTTAGTCCGACATGGGAGCTGATTAAGGAAGTGGGGGCATTTTGTTTGGACTGAAAATTGGAGTGAAGGGTAGTGGCTGCTTTGCTGTATCTAAGACCTTTCCTGTGAAGGAAGAACAAGTTCCATGGCATGGACATGACTGGAAAGCGATATCTCCTCCTCTTAAGGAAGGACTGCCACGTAAGATATCAAGGCTTCTTGATTGGAAGGAAAGCAGAAAATGGGTAATCAGGGGCTAGGGACTTTGCAGGAGTGTTTTCCTCATTGGATGACTTGACTCATCTCTCACTCTAGGACTTGGAAAGAGCACTGTGCTTTTTTGCTGAGAGTAGGGATGGGGTGGAGGTGGGGTGGGTGACAGGAAGGGAGAGAAACCTTGTGCTCAAACTGGAAGATTTACCCTGCCCTGAATTTCAATCTTACTTGATTTATAAGGTCAGACTTACCTGCTGAACCCCAAGAGTTCACACTGACTGTGTGAAGAAATTTCTATCTGGTACAGTGTCAGGGTTGCTGCGTCTTGGAGATAGGTTTTCTGTGCATCTTCTTTGGTTGGGAATTGAGAAAATACGTTGAAAAAATAAATATGTACAATTGTGCCAGGAGCTGTAGATTAAATAGTCTGCCCGTTCAGCTTGTCTAGTAAAAATGACTTTGGTACCTCCTCACATCATGTGTTTTGTTCTATGCCAAGAGTGGTTTTGAGGTCTCCTAATTCTGTAGCAAAACACCAGGCCCAGTTGGTGCTTCTGCCCATGGAGAACACTGTGTCAACAGAGTGTGGTCAGAATGTGAGCCTCTCCCCTTCTCCCTGTTGGTCACTTCTCTGGAGGAGGAGGCAGGAACCACTACCTACTCGCCCTTTGTAAAGCTGCTGAGCAGGTGTAGGTGTTGCTTTTGACTTTGATTGTTGCCACTGGGACAGCCAGTTTGGTCAGTGGTGTTTCTATGGAGCCTGCCTCACTTTCAGCACTTGGATTGTAGGAAGCTGAGAGACAGGCTACAGACATACAGGGACTCAGAGGCGGTGGAGTTTGGTTTTTGGTGGGGAGCAGAATTTAAGCTACCCATAAGTCATCCAGCTGAAGCAAAAGCTTGCTCTCCTGACTGGTGCATTTACAAGCTGGAAAACTGTGGGAAACCTCAACCCACCAACTGTGAAGCTCATTGGGTCTTTGCTTTGGGCTTCGACGTTCTTCCTGATATAAATAATAATTATGTTATTCTGACATGGTTGCCAAGCGTTCATGCTTCTCGCTCCACTTGTGCTTGTAAATGGTGCTGCAGCGAGAATGCTTTGTCTTTGATTAAATGTTTCCCAACATTTGAGCATTTTTTTATCTGTGCTGATGTGTCCTTCTCTTCTCTTGCTTTTCAGAATGGACTGCTGAATTATGAAGTATTTCAGACCCAGGAGGAGAGCGTCACTCTGCCACTCACTTCTTTCTCCTCTACTAGTTATTTAAATTGGACTTTTAATATCCTCCCAGCTGCTCTTCAGCCACACATGGTGCATTGCTGCCATTCCCCGGATTGCATCTTTGACACACAAGCTCTTAGTAACCTTCAGCAAACAAAGAGGCCGCCTCCGGGGGCCGCTCACGGGGAGGGCGTCACCCCCACCGCCCTCTAGCTTCGAGGCTCTGGATTGGAATTCCGCCATGGAGCCTCGCATGGAGGCCTGCCTGGCACAGGTGCTGCAGAAGGATGTGGGGAAACGACTGCAGGTTGGCCAAGAACTGATAGACTATTTCTCAGACAAACAGAAGTCTGCCGACCTCGAGCATGACCAGACCATGTTAGACAAACTTGTGGATGGACTCGCTACCTCTTGGGTGAACTCTAGCAATTATAAGGTAAGCCGTGTGCAAGAGGATGCTCTTCTAGGTGGCTGGGCTACCTAGAGGGGGTCAAAATGGGTCCTTTGAAGAGTCCTTTGAGAGCCATCAGCATGATTGATCCCTTGAGTAAGACACTCAGTCACGTTGTGGCTTTTGGACATTTCATTCTAGAGCAAGTAGCATTTTCTTTGATTTTTGTTGGGGATCAAAACACCCTTATTCTTCAGTGCATTGAGAGAAGGCCGTGTGACCAGATAAAGAGAGGCTTTTATGTGGAAAAGGTGTAAGTGTTTGAAGCCTTGAAGTTAAAGTGACTATCATGTCTTGCAGTGAGTGGCTCTTTGTGAATAACAAGTGGCCTCATTGATTTTCTTGGGGTTAGGGGTGGGGATTGGCAGTAGGAGCCTTCAAGCTCCTATTTTGAAGTCGGCCCAGGTACCTGGCCAGCAATAGTTATGGTTTGCCAAGGACTCTCCTGAGACCTGTTTGTAATGGCCTGAAGGGTATCCTTCAGGTTCCAAAGGTCAGGGCTCCTCAGGTGCCCTTGGTGGGTGGGAAGGGAGCAGGCGGGTCCTATGACACAAATGAGTTGTGAAGGTGGACCTTGTTGCCATTCAAAGACTGAGTTTCATGAAGGAAAACTGGACTGGACTTGAAGTGCTGAAGAGGGGTCATTTCTCCCCCTCATCCCCCTCCTCAGCCTTTAGTGTGTTAAAAAGCTGACCCCTTTGGATCTAGGTTGAGATGGAAGTCAGAGCGGGCTGTTCGCATGATTGCTCATAGGTGCTATAGACCTTATAGACAAAGGGGCTTCCAGACACAGGAGCTTTTGAGATTTTTTTTCATTGTACCAGTCTTCTGATACATACGACTCATAACGGGTACTTACATGATTTCTTTGTTTGCTCTAATATAGACTTTGTTTTCCAATTACATTGAATCTTGATCTTATCTAAGAGTCAGCAGGCTTTAGATTTATTAAGGGTGTTTACCTCGGTCCCTAATATTTCACTTAGAACTGGACTTAAAGTTTACCTTCCTTGACTTTGAAAGCTGAGCTTAAATTTTGTCTGCTTCATTCATCTATTTGTTCATTTAGCTGAACTTAATAAGTACCTCTTACCTGCTTTGTGTTGGTGCTGGGTGGGGGGAGTATTGCAGAGGGGAAGGGTGAGGTAGACTAGTGACATCTTTGAGGTCTGTGAAGTCACCCTTCCTGTGTGCAAATTAGGATGCTTCTGGCTGAGAGTAACTGAATGCTGACTTGGTTGACTTAAAGTTTGCATAAGGAGATTGAGTAATTGCTTTTAGAAACTTAAGAAGTCCACATAGTTAAAGCAATGGCTAGGGAAGAAGAGTGACTGCTTATGTCTTTTACTTGGGAGGAAACCTTCTCTGAAGCTTCCCAGCAGACTTTTTTACATTACATTGCAGCGTAACTGGGAATGGACAGGTGTCCACAGTGGCCTTCAGCCGTCACACTTCACCTCCTGGTTTCATGAAGGGGTTCAGCCTCCCCTGATACAAAACTGTGGCTGTGTGGAGGGATTGGGTACCAGACTCCTGCTAGGAAGAAGGAGGCAAGGCAAGGGGCAGAGGTACATGGATGTTAAATAAGTAACCCACAGATTTGCTGTACCGCAGGAGCTTTCTTAACCTCCCTGGGCCTTAGTTTCCTCATCCATAATGTGGGGAAGTTATTATATACACTAAATGAGAGTGAATATACAGTTATTACGAAGAAGGAAATGGCAACTCATTCTGCTATTCTTGCCTGGAGAATCCTGTGGGCAGAGGAACCTGGTGGGCTGCTGTCCATGGGGTTGCACAGAGTCGGTCATGACTGAAGCGACTTAGCATGCATGCATCCAGTTATTATATGCCAGCCACATAATCAGCTTTCAGACATTCACAGTCAGTGTCAAGACTTGGTTCCTGTCTTCACTAAAGTCGTAGTCTGGGAGGGGTGGGTAAGGATATATAAGTGAGTGGTTACAATCAGTGCTGCGTGTTGCAGTAATAAAGTGAAAGAAAGTGTTAGTCGCTCAGCCGTGCCCAACTCTTTGCGACCCCATGGACTACAGCCTGCCAGGCTCCTTTGTTCATGGGATTTTCCAGGCAAGGGCACTGGAGGGGTTTGCCAGTTTCCTTCTCCACGGGATCTTCCCGACCCAGGGATCGAACCCAGGTCTCCTGCATTGCAGGTGGATTCTTTACCAGCTGAGCCACCAGGGAAGCAGTAATAAAGATGCACAGAATTGGTGGGAAGACAGAAGAGAGTAGCAACACTGTCTAGAGGGACCCAGAGGTTTTGAAGACTGGGTCGATTTTTCATAATAGGAATTGTAGGGTCACAGTGGAGTGAAAGATTAAGACTTGAGAACCTTTGTGAAGTGATTTCCAAGAAAGACAGCTCTGGGAAGGAAAGGAAAACAGGGTTTGCTGCTGATTTGCATGTGGTCATGGACAAGTCATTTTACCTGTGCAGGGCAGGTGTTTGACTGGGTCTTCTCTCAAGGGCCTCAAGCTCTGATAGCGTGTTTGACTTTATACTGAAGGCTGTGGCATCAAGGCCATGTCGTGTGGTTCTGATCTTACCCAGTGCTGAGCACCCGTCTGGTCTGTAAGGCCTCTTAAGTGTGGTGACCATGTGCCTTGTTCACACCTGAAGCCCAGAACCTGAAACATTGCAGGTGCTCAACACATCCTAGTTCCCTGAGTGAACTCAGGAATTTAGGGGCACTCTCGGCAAATATTCCTGGTTGCTTTACTGAAATCTGGAAGTGTATTTTTAAGGGAACTACACCTGTTTTTTTTCCTCCTTAATCATGGATTGAGATTACTTACTCAGAGCCTGAAGTACACTTCAGGTTTTATTTGAAGGGATTCACTTTGTAATAGGCAATTCTCTGAAGCTTGGCTTCTTGACATTTGTTTTTTTCTTTTTAAATTCAGGACTAAAAAGATAAGGGGAAAAGAGAAGTACTTTTGACCTTCCAAAATGATAGCACTTAGGTATTGTTATTCCTTTTCCTAGTAAGAGAATGTAGATGAATGCCAACACACTGTCTTATTTTAAAAAGTAGTTTGCTGGAGCTTGGATCACTTACCTTTGAGTATTAAATGTAGTAGACAGGTTTGTACCTGGTTTTGATTAAGGTTTAATAGCTACTGATTCTTGCTTATTTACCATATGATTTAATATCTCATTTAATCTTCATAACATTCCTGCAAGATAGATGGTGGTATCCTAATTTTATACATGAGGTCATGGAAATTGCTGAGAATTAACGAGATAATTTCTCTCTGTGATCATGGAACTGGGATTTAAATGTAGGACTCTGATTTCCTAGCCAGTGTTTCTTTCATTAGAATAGAGGTCAGCAAACTTTCGTGGTAAATATATTAGGCTTGGTGGGCCCTGTGGTCTTCTTGTAACTATTTAACTAGTTTGGGCCATTATAAATGCAAAAGCAGCCCCAGATAATGTGTTCGTGAGTGGCCATAGCTGTGTTCCAGCAAGACTTAATTTACATAAACAGATGGAGGTTGGTGGCCCCTGGACCGTAGTTTACGAGCCCCGGCACTAACAGACACTGAGCGCCTGCCGTGTGTAGATACTTTCCTCACTGGTGGGAACTGTTCATGATTCATTTGGGAGAAGAGTGAGCCTTATAATTTGTACCTAATTTGGGAATGGGGGAAGCCATCATTTTGATAGAACTCAGTTTGCTTTTGGAGCATCTTATATGGTATTTCAGGAAGCCTGCCTTTTTGGCTCTTTCATGCACACTCATTTCAGGGTCGGTATATGTTCTGTTAACCTGTCACTGATGACTGTGAGCTGGCTTGGCTGAAATCAGCCTCTGTGCACTGGTACCGGCTTGAGTCTCGGAGACAGAGTTTTGGGTGAAGTAGAAAAGAATAGCATTGTTGCTTTGCTTGGCGAAAGAGGCACAGCAGGCTTCTGCCCCCTAAAACTGTGTGTCCCTTGACGTGGAACCAGGACCTTGCCTCAGGGCTGCGCTGTGTTTCTTGGCCGCTCCTCCCTTTCTCCGCATCCCTTCCCTTCCTGGATTAGCAACTGTTCCATCTGCCCTTTGGAACTCAGGGAAAATCGAGGAGCCTGCTGGTGCCCAGGAGCCCCTACAGGGTCTTGCTTGGTATTGGCTTTGGATGTTGTTGGATCATCTTGGGGAATGAGTAATTGGTTATTTAAATAGTGTCCTCATACAGCTGGAACTCCCCAGGAGTACACTGTGGGGGTGCTTTTCACCCCCATCCCCAATCCAGGGTGTCACTGTGTGGACTTTTTAAGTCTTCTGTGATGTCACAGTGACTGTGGGAGACACGGAAGAGATGGAGTCTTTATTTGTTTGTGAGACTTCTTTTCTAGATTGTGTGTGTGTGTACGCTCAGTTGTGTCCAACTCCACAGACTGTAGCCTGCCAGGCTCCTCTGTCCATGGGATTCTCCAGTCAAGAAGACTGGAGTGGGTAGCCATTCCCTTCTCCAGGGGATCTTCCCAACCCGGGGATCGAACCCGGGTTTCCTGCATTGCAGGCAGATTCTTTACCATCTGAGCCACCAGTACCAGAAGCTTTGCTAAATATGTGTTCATTTTTAACTTATTATCACCAGATGAGATGGATCTTGCTGTATTCATTTAACAGATGACGTTGATGTACAGATAAATCAGGTAACTTGATCAAAATGACAGAACTAGTAATCAAGGTTTCTGGGCCTTGAACCTAAGTGTTCATGCAATGACTAAAGTGAATTAAGCACTGATCCTGTGCGGTAGTGCCCTGAGGGCTGGGTATCCCTGGGAGAAAGACAGGCCAAGCATGGTCCCTTCCTCACAGTGGAAGTGCTGGGCCAGTGCTGGACAGTCTCACTCTGTCTCAATTTGATACATGCGGACTCCAGCCCAGGGCATTGTTGTCTCAAGGCCCAGGCCATGCTGACTTGAAATTTCTAGGATCTCTTTTAACTGAGGGCTTCCTTAATCTCTCCCCTTACCGGTCTTAGTGGTCTAAAGGTAGGACTGTAAGGAATCTATACAGTTGGAGAGGCCTTGATGGAAAGATGGGGTTAAATGGGACCAGGAAGGATCAAAAGGAGTGAGTTTCAAAGTCAGAGAGACTTCTCTTCCTTCTTGTTCCTCCGTGTCTAGCAGCACTGTCTCAGTATAGACTGTAGAAAGTTTCGTCTCTTCCATAGCTGCTCTATGGAGCACGGTATGACCACTGCCCTGGTTCAGGTGCCCTTTCTGGCCTGAGGGGAAGGTGCTAACAGATAAGGGAGGCTCCTCTGTGCCTCTCGCCTATCTCCAGAACCTTGACTTTAATTGAGGTTTTAATTTTCCCCCTGGTGTCCTTGAGAGAAGAGCCAGAAAGGATGATTGGATTCAGATTAAGTGACTTCTGTTTCTGGCTCTCTGCTTGCTGCTGCCACAGTGAGGCGGCTTCTTAGAGGCTGTTCCTTTGCCCCAGGTTTTCCCTGCTGCCTTGTCCCGTCGGTTGCGAAAGCTTAATTTTTCTGTGTATAGTTTAAATACAGGTGCCTCTCTTCTAAGTATGAAAGCTGCAGTGAGTGGTACTCAACAAAAACAAAAGCAAAGCAAAAAAAATAAAAATAAGCGAGGAAGAATTATTTTAAGAAAATTTATGTGACTTGTCAAATAAAAATGGTGTCCTCTGTGTATGTAATTAATGGCATTTCTTCCCGAGTGTGTGTTTATGTATAAGCAAGGGCAGCAAAGTGCATTGGAAGTAGTTCAGATTGGAGGGTGAACAGTCTGAATTCTCATCCTGTCTCTGCCATGTAGCCTTTTGAGCAAGTTAGTTTACTCATCTGTGAAATGAGTCTGGTGATAGCTGGTACAAAGCATTGTTATGAGGGTGCAGGGAGCCTGTATACGAAGGTGCCAGGGCTGCTTGGAGTGAGCGTGTGGTCAGTGAGAGGAAGATGATGAGGATATGCAGTTACTGGGCCCAAAGATAACAAGATCTGTAGAAAGTGAGCCTTTATGTGGGACTGAGTTTGTGTGCCTTCCTTAGTCCTGGTCAGCCTGTTCCTTAGAGCATAGGCCTTGGATCCTTTGTAACAAGATATGAATCCTTAAACCATGCACTGTTGATAACAGAGGCCCTGAGCAGAGCAGCAGCTGGCCTGGAATTCTAAGAGTGAGTTTAAAACCTACTGGCAAAGGCAGTCTGCTGATGGAGGACCCCTATTTTCAGAGGGTTTCATTTGTTCTTTTTATTTTTAACTAATATTTCACCTTGTTTAAGAAAGCTCAAATTGAAATAAGGATACATATAATGAAATCATAAATTGAATGTCAGAGCAAAAAGAAAAAGAAACAGCTAGGGTGAGAGCACAGAGCCGACAGTGAGGCTAATGAATCCATGATTTTGATGTTTACGAGTAGCTCACTTTTATGACGCACTCATTGTGTATCAGGATCCGTGAAGCACTTCTTGTTCATTGCTTTGTTTAATCATGAGGCAAGTGCCCCTGATAAGCTCTGGGATTGCTCCAGTTCAACAGCTGGAAACTGCTTAAGCGCAAAGAAGCAACTTGCCCAGGGTCACAGAACTGGAAAGTTATTTTAATCTGGATAGTCTGTCCTTGGAGCCCACATCCGTATCGGAGCAATACCGCTTCCTTTATAATGCTGTAATGATATTTATAGTATATTTATCAGAGCAAAAGAGTGTTATGGTGTACCCCACAGCTAACAGTGATGACTTTAGGAGACTGGATCCTGAGTGACAGATAAGCAGCTCATTTTGTACTTTAACAAAAAAACCAAAACGATTTAAGATAAGTGTATTTAAAACAGTTTTTGACTGATCCTAATGGAATCATGACCTTATCTACTGTTTAAACTCTTTATTTCAGAAAATACTCAAACCTACAGGGAAGTTTCACAAAACTGGAAAGAAGCATTGTTTACTATAGCCAAGAGATGGAAGTAGCCTAAGTGTCCATTAATGGATGAACTGGTTGGCCAAAAAGTTAGGGCTTTTCTGTAAAATGTTATAGAAAAACCCAAATGAACTTTCTGACCAACTCAATACGATGGAATATTATTCAGGTGCAAAAAAGAATGAAATAATGTTTCTTGTGACCTGGATGGACCTTGAGGATATAATGCTAAGTGAACTAAGACAGAAAAAGACAAGTACATCCTGTATTATCTCACTTATATGTGGAACCTAAACAAAACAAAACACAAACCAAGTTCATGAATGTCTGCCAGAGGCAGTAGTTGGGGGTTGGGCAAAATAGGTGAAGGGAGTCAAAAGGTACAGATGTCCAGCTCCAAAATGACTGAGTCCTGGTAGCGTAATGCAGTGTGGTGACCTTAGGAATGCTGCCTTGCATAGTTGAAAGTTGATAAGATAATAAATCTTAAAAGTTCTCATCACAAGAGAAAAAAATTCTGTAAATGTGTGTAATGATGGATGTTAAGTAGATTTACTGTGGTGATCATTCACAGTGTATACAAATACTGAATCATTATGTTGTCCTCCTGAAACTAACATAATACTGTATGTCAGTTATACCTCAAACCCTTTCCCGAACCCAAACATTCCTGTGCAGAGTTTCCATGTGTTTCATCCAGACCCCAGTGGCAGTGCTTCACCGCTTGTTTATCTTCTCTGTGTGTGAACTGTTGGACAGGAAGTGGTAGACGTTGTGCTCCTCACTCCTAAATATTCATGTTTCCTAAAGATAAGGGCATTCACTATATAGTCTTAATGCAGGTCTAGGACCTTAATACAGGTTCTAATACTGTATTAGGATTGATAAGAGTACTAATCCCTGGAGGAGGAAGTGGCATCCTGCTCCAGTATTCTTGCCTGGAGAATCCCGTGGACAGAGGAGCCTGGAGGGCTACAGTCCATGGGGTTGCAAAGAGTGGGACATGCGTGAGCACGCACACAGGATCCAGTCTGGGGATCTTATGCATGTTTCACCTGTTGTCCTGCTAATGTCCTTTATAGCAAAAGAAAGAAAAACTTTGTGGTCTACAATTAAGCTCCCCGGCTGCATTTTCATTCTCACCTGTATGGTCTCCTTTGACCTGGAGCAGTTCATTGCCCGTCTGTCCTTGTCTTTCTTGACTTAATACTAGGCTGTTTATTTTGTACAGTTCTTCCATTTGAGCTTGTTTTCTGCTTCTCATTGTTTGATTGGTTGCGTGTTTTGCAGTGGGAAAACCATGGAAGTGATCATTGTATCATATCAGAAAGCAGGTGGTATCTTTGTCCTAGTTGGTAAAGAGATGTTTGCCAGGTTACTTCTGAAAGTTGTTATTTTTTCCTCTTATAATGAATAGGTATCTTGTGGGGAGATATTTTGAGACTATGTAAATATCTTGTCATCAGGCTGTCACCTACTTTAGTATTTGTTGATAATCCTTGCCTCAGATAATTATTTGGATGCTAAAGGGTGATTTTCTGATTCCATCATTTCTTCTCCATTTATCAGTTGGCTTCATTTACTTTTGAAATGTATATCCTTTGTCTATTTATATAGCAGGAATTAAGTGTATACTTTGATAGTTATCCCCAAAAGGAACTACTGTGAAGAAAGAAGAAAATGTTTAAAATTAGTCTAATGTAGGTACGTTTATATTCATAAAGAATTTAAGGCCGCCTAATCCTTTGTGAACATAAAATTAATGTGATGAAATTTGGTTTGGACTCTGGGCTTCCTGGCAGGCAAAATAGAAACAGAGAGATGAAAGAAAAAAAAGAAACAGAGATGGTTATCTATCTGTATATTGTAAACAACTGTGGAAGGCGTATAGAAAGGCATGTAGCAATAGAATGTCTTCTTGGATTTAGCAGGATGTTAAAGGACACTTTGTATGAGGAAAAGAAAGAAGAGTATGGAGAACACATGAAACAGGAGGCAGTGCTGAAGGAGGCAGGCCCCTGTAGATACAGTTCAGCCGTAGCTGCTGTTTGTTGTTAGCCCCTCAGTCAGCCATGTCCGATGCCTTTCAGCTCCTAGACGGTATGCGGCCCGCCAGGCTCCTCCGTCCATGGGATTCCCAGTCAAGAATACTGGAGTAGGTTGCCGTCTCCTTCTCCAGCTCTTCCCGACCCAGGGCTTGAACCCATGACCCCTGCATTGGCAGGCGGATTCTTTTACCGCTGAGCCCCCAGGGAAGCCCTCACTAGTTAGAGCTTTGGGCTAAGGGGGAAATTGTCAGATGGCATCCAAGGTGAATAGGTAATCAAGAGCTGACTGACACCACTGAGTTAATCTTCTTAGCAGGTTAAGTAGAGGAAGAGTCTGTGACGAGGACCACAGCAAAGAATCCAGAGAAACTGGATGAAATTGGCTTGAATAGACATGGGAGTCGACCTGGAGGAATTATCTGGCCACAGCTGACTTTCACCAGGGATTTGGGGTAGGGGCAAAGACAGCTATCTGTTGTGGGCCAGATGGCTGGGGTTATAGATGGGTAGGTAGTGCTTGGTGCCAGGCCTGGTGGTGGGTCAAAATTTGTGTTTAATCATCCTTAAAGGCTTTGTGGAAGAGAGGGGGCTTTGGGCCCTTTTTGAATGAGAGAAGGGAGATAGCTTAGTGACTCCACAAAGCAGCATGTCACAGGTGTCCTTAGTAGAGGTGATTTTCTGAGAGAAGTGGCACGTTCTACACTCGTGGGGTGGAGCTAGAGCCCCAGGTAGGGAGTGCCTAGCCTCTGGCACCTTAGGAGGCCTGGGAACCAACTGGAGGGGGAATGGAAGCCACTGAAGGGCCAGAAACTCTGGGTGCTGATGTGGGTGGTGTAGACTAAGCTGAGTTGATGTAGCTTTAATGCATGATTTTCTTCCATGAGTTTTTAGCTATCATTTCTTTATCCATAGCTGTCAGCTTCTAGGTTGTTCCTTTTTTTTTTTTGTCACAAGTCTCACTGCACTGAGCATCGTTGAACACACGCATGCTCTCGCCCTCTTGTGTGTGTGTGTGCTGGAACTTCTGAAGAGTTTAATTGATGGGTCAGAGTGGGCCACGTTGCCCACCCACCGGTGCTGTGTGAGTGCCCTGAAACCAGTCCGGGGTGTTATTTTCCTGAATGTTTTTTCCTTTTTGCTGGGCAAGTGAAACGATGTCTCTGTGTTGGAGCAGTGTTGGAGAACCTTTCTACTGCTTCTGACCTTTCAGATAAAAGCAAGTCTTATAAGGATATCAAATAAATAATTTTATTTTTGTTAATCTCATTTCCCCCTTAAATGATTGATGCAGATAGGTTCTGTCTGGGCCGTCTTAAGACATTAACAGGGTAGGGGACGTCATTAGTCAGGAGGAGGGCATCCGGATACCTTTACAAAGGCTACCCTGAAGTGGATTAAAGAAGTGGGATCTCTCTTGTCATTTATTCCCACTAGCTTTTCTTTCTTTTCTTTTTTTAGACACAAATAAGAGAGTTGTGAGGAAAAAACAACTCTAATTCATTTCTTCTTAATGCTCCTTCCTTTTTCCAAGTGCTTTCACATCTCCCAGAACCTAAATATCAGTTCATCCTCTCTGGGCTTAGATGGGAGATGCTGAAGAAAGCTAAGTCGATAGTCAGTTGGTTTTTGTTGGACAGTGAGGGTAGGTGTGTGATTCTGTTCAATTCTTCGTATAATTCTAGCCCAACCCAAGGAGTTGTTTTTTTTTTTTTTCCCTAACAGTTTTATAAAGAAAAGAACTGATATTAACCTTTCTGATTGTGATGAGGAAGTTAGGTAGACTTTGAGTAGTAACTCAGTTCAAACAAGTTCAAGCCGGAGAGGGCGTTATTGGGGCAGACCACTGGCCGGGAGGGTTGTTGGATGGATTACTGTGGCAACAACATGGGGTGGGGCGTGAGGGGTCTTGATCTGTCTGGCCGGTGGCTTCTGGGACACTGTTCAGCATTGCGCTCGGCCACCATGGCCCCGCCTCACATCTTGTAGCCCCATCACCAGGGGCAAGAGTCTCTGTTCTCCCAGCTTGGAGTAAATCACCTCTCCAAGCCCCCAGCCCACCCACTGTGACCAGGGAGACATGCTGCTGCAAGGAAATGGTGGCCTTGCTCAGAAAACTTCTGTGTCAGGGGCTGGGAGAAGTCGGATGGGTTCCCCTAGCAGAAAGAGGGCTTGGCTGGGGGCCAGTGGCCTGAGTGTGGCCGCTGTGGGAACGATGAGCTTCATGGGAACGCTGTGTCTTTTTCCTGGAGAGGCTGCAGGGGCCCCCGTGGACAGCCCAGAAAGTGGCCCTGGGCTTACACCACAGCTCGTGTTGATGAGGCCTCTGCTCCTCGTGCTCAGGAGTCAGCACCCTGAGGCGGGCCCCTCACTGCTGGGCTGGCCTGGTACCTGCCATCTCTGTGTGCGCCTCACTTCTCTCCTCTGATGACCCCGTGTTATGTGGGCTTTTAGCTCTGTCATCCAGTGAGAGCTTTCCCGTCTTTCCCAGCCCCTTTAAACTGAGAACTTGTCCTTAGTGTCTGTTATACCAATTTCTGTCATTCTGGTACCAAAATGCTAGTGTTTTTGTGGATATAATGCCCCTCTTTCAGTAGTTTAAATATCTGAAATCTGGATCACATATATTTTGCTGGACTTAGAGATTCACATGCTGCTTTTTAACGTTTCAGGCGTGCTCATGCTTACCATTTGCCTGTTGGGTTAAAACCATTCCTGTGTGTCTTGCTGTAACTAAGGAAATGGTAATTAACACGAGTGAAATTGAGCCTCTTATGTTTATTCATCACTTCCATTTTTCTGCGAGCCAGCTTGGGCCTTTCATTTCTGTCAGAGCTCCAAATGGAGTAATTTTACAATTAGGAGGGGAGTGGTGATGTTCAGGAGATTGATTCCGAGGAGATTGCCTCGGGGACAGGAAGGGGATAACTCCAGGCTGCTTTCCGGCCTCCCTGAGTCAGGGTGGCTTCCTTGTGTCAGGGGCTAGACTCCTGCTCTTCTTCCCTGCAGCTCCAAGCCTGTTCTCTTTGTCCAGAACTTTTTTCCTCCCAGGACTACTCATTTTAGCCAGAATCAGCCTTCCTTCCCAGTTATGCTACTTTGAGAGAAGTGTGTTCAGAGCAGGTGGGTGAAAGGCAGTTCGCTTCCCAGGGAGTAATGCTTGGGGCCAATGCCAGACGTGCTCCCAACCCATCTCTGGGGCCACTCCCAGCTGGCTCTGTGTGGGATCCTGTTGCTTCATAAAATGAATGAGGAGGTCTAGACTCCTAGAGCCACAAAGTGCAGGGGGATGTGGGCACAATGGAGACACGCCCCCACACCGAGGACCGCTGAGGTACAGGGATTTTTTTTTAAGATGCTTATTGAACTGTTTCTTAATGCTTATTTAGTTCAAGAAACTAAACTATGTATATCATCATTGATACACATGGGGGTTATATGTTGCTTTAACGTCTGTGCTTTAGCTCTCCATGTACATCCGTACAAAAATGACTTAGACTTAACATTTTCAAATACAGAAAGAATGGCATGATGCCACAAAAACACTGGCATTTGGGTACTAGAGCTCCAAGGAGAAGTCTGGTATGGCATGTACCAGACTATTAATGGAGTGTTTTTAAGGGGGAGGAGAGCATTTAAGGGAAAAAGGAATGTTTACATTACTACTTCGTTAAGTATTTTCAGTCTTGGAGCTCTTTTTGGTAACACCTTGGCAATTAAAACACCTCGCAGAGTCGGACACAACTGACTTTCATTTGACAATTAAAAATCCTTTTTCTTTTTAAGAATTTAGGCCCTCAAAACTGTTCTTTCCACAGATCAGCTTTATTCATATTAGAGATGTGTTTCTGCCTAGGACTGTTCTCATTAATAACAGAGCAAGTGTAGTGATCAGGTTGAAGGTGGAGGAACAGGAAGTTGTCTAGAAGCAGCTTTGGAGAGAAACCTTGAGTGCCGTGGGAGAAGGATTTGTTTTTTGAGGACCATCGTTAATAATTTCATTTAAAAAATTTATTCAAGTATAGTTGATTTTCAATATTGTAATTTCTAGTGTACAGCAAGGTGATTCAGTTACATACATATATACATTCTTTTTTTATGTACTTTTCCTTTATGGTTTATCACAGAATATTGAGTATAGTTCCCTGTGCTGGACAGTAGGACTTTGTTGGTCATCCATCCTGTATACACTAGTTTGTATCTGCTAGGATTTATTTTTATAGACTGAGATCTTGATACCTTTCTGGAGAAAAAAATTGAACTGTTTCTTTAGCCAGCCCCCAAACGAAGTGCGCCCTGCTTAGGGGTGCCCTATGGAAATGGAATACCAACACAGGTGAGCTCCTGTGTTCTGTCTCCGTGGAGCCTTGATCTAGAATCTTGCTTTGACGATCGCTTCCATATCTTTTGAAATTGTGTCCTGCCTCTGACCACTCTGGCTGTTGTTCCTTATCAATTGCTGGCAAATGCTCCCAAGATGCGGAGATGTTTAGGAAGCCCTTTGTGATACTGGGACTTCCACTCATCAGTTCCTAGTTGATTCTCTCTCTCTTTTTTTTTTTCTCCTTTTTTGTTTGAAGGTGACTCTGGTTCTGTAAAATACACAATTTCTCTTGGACAAGTTAAGAGCTTGGATTCTGGGGCCAGACTGTTAGAGTTAGAGGGCCTACTCCTTCCCTTACTCTCGCACTCACTGGCTGTGTGATGCTGGGTAGTTACCTAACCTCTCTAGGCCTCAGTTTTTCATCTATAAAATGGTGACGATATCCATCTTAGGGTTGTGGTGAGGGTGAAAGAGTCCATAAACAGGCAGTGTTTGACAGCTGCACGGTGCTGTAATTGCAGGCTTGCTAGTTTCACGATTATTTTACAGTAGCCACTGTGATAATCCTTCATTTCTCTGTGGTTGGACCAGCACTATCACCACTTGCTTTTGATTACCTGTTATGACATTATCGATTCAGTGAACAGGAATTTGAGCAAACTCTTGATAATGAAGGACTGGGAAGCCTGGCCTGCTGCAGTCCATGGGGTTGCAAAGAGTCAGACACAACTAAGCAACTGAGTAACAACAAATGGGTTTAAATGGTCCCAGAACCATCAAACAGTGGCAGAAAGAGAGGCCGCAGGGGAAGAAGCCTGTGGTTGCAAAGCAACCTCATCTCGGGAAAGTCTTGGGAAAGTGCATTTAGGGAGCTTTGGTAGTGTGTCTCTGCAGGGCACTGGATGCAAGTGTACTGGCCCCTATGTCTCCATGCATTAACATATATACTAAGGTGGGTAGTGGGGTATTTCCTCCCTCCCCCTCTCCCTCACATTTCACTGAGATATGATTGACATATAACATTATATTACCTTACAGTAGGCAACATAATGATTTGTTGTGAAAGGATCACCACAAGAAATCTAGGGACCAAACATCACCTCATATAGTTACATACATTTCTTTCTTGTGATGATAACTTTTCAAATATGCTCTCTTAGCAACTTTCAGGTAGAGCATACATTGTTGTTAACTGTAGCGGTCATGCTAAGCAGTACATCCCCAGGATGTAATGTTTACTTTATTATTTAAAATTTAGTTAGTTTACTCAAGTATAATTGATCTACAGCTCTGATAGTTTCAGGTGAACAACAGAGCAATTTGATGTTTCTGTGCATTGCAAAATGATCTCCTCTCCCTCCCTTTCTCAGATGAGCACAGAAGTGATCACAGTGAAGAACAAAAGAGAGCACCTGTGAACGGGAGTGGGGCAGGGCTTGGGTTGGGGAGACAGTAGCCTGGTGGGGGTTCTATGAAAAGAGGAAGGTGGTTTTGCTTGAATGGAGTTAAAAGTGAATTAGAAGCATTTGCGCATTTTGCCAAAGTGAATAACTAGTGAGGGAGATTGTGGAAAAGGAGCTGTCTGAATATCATGAAGAGAGTCACCAGATATTTGATCTCTTGCCCCGTGTCAGAAATAATAGTAGGTTTCCATATGCTTTGTTCTTACCCTACTTCCTAGAAATTGGCTAGTCCTGAGACCCCTCAGGGTTAGGTGATGTCCTTTAGGCCACAGTGCACAGGACTGGACTTTACTGGATATTTATAGGGTGGCAAGGCCTTTGGGTCCCTCATTTAGCCTCAAGAAGATTGAGGCTGAATCTGTCTTGTTCAGGGGGTAAGTTCAGCAGCTGCTTGTGAGACAGAGGCATCACAGTGCCTCATCACAGTGACTGGGTAATGGCCTGGTGTCCACACGTGAGTGAGAAAAGCACCAGGTGAGGACTTCAGGTGGGCTAGCGTTCTGTCAACAACTAGAAGAGTAATGTTGATTACCTTAGAACCAAGATTAGGAAGAAAACATTTATTTATTTCTTACTAAGAACAAAGGAGCCTTTTGGAAAGGAGAGAAATGATTCTAGGTATTATTTATTTATTAAAAAATTTTATTTTATTGAAATATAGTTGATTTACAATGTTGTATTAGTTTCTGGTGGACAGCAAAGTAATTCATTTACACGTACATATATATTCTTTTTTATGTTGTTTTCCATTATGGTTTATCACAGGATATTGAACATAGTTCCCTGTGCTGTACAGTAGGACCTTGTTGTTTATTTAGGTACTATTTAATGGTACCTCTGAGGTCAGAAGGAAATAGCTTAATAATAGTGGAGCAGCAGATAAGGTAAAGTAAATAAGCAACCTTATTTTTAAAAATGAAGGCCCTTGCCAGGGTCAAATTCATGTTTTTTTGGCTGGCTTTGTTTTAATATTTGATTTGGACTCTGAGGTTTCGGCAAGGAAGTTTAGTTTTATGTTAATTTTAAAAAGTAATATGCATTTGGACTGAGATAAAGAATTGGAAGTTCCTGCTTGTATTTATTTGGCTGGGTCAGTAGTTGACAGTGGGCCCTTCAGTCTCGCTTCTCATTTACATTCTGACCTGCCGTCTGTCCGGGAGGGCTTGCTGCCTGCAGGTTCGGCTTGGGGTGCAGTAGCCTTCTTCCTGAAATGTACCCTCTGCCCTGGGGTCACCTTTGTGAGATGCTGATCTGCCAGAGAAGAGCATCTAAAGGTGAAAGCCAAGGTCGGCTCTATGAGACAGCCATTGCCAAAGTGACACAGTCAGACAGCATGGATCTTCCCTCCCCACATTCTTGGTACTAGAGGTCAGGGGACAGCTCTCATTGCAAGCTTAGGATAGGAGAGAGTGCTTTTTGACTGATTGAGGGCATGGCCTTTCATTTCTAAGTGGTTTAAAGAATTTATGGCCCATTGTTTGTTCATTCCAAAGTCCTAATGATATGGGTGATATTTTTTTCCTCAGACAGGAATGTGGGTTTTGGCAGTGACTCTGCATCACAATGACTTGGAAATAACCAAGTCCTTTGGAACCAAAATGAAAATGTGTGGCCTCTGTGCACGGGATGTGTGTCTGTGAAAGAAATGTGTGCATGGCAAATAAAAAATCATTTTAAATTACAAATAGTGGCTTCAGATTGGGAAAATTTCAAATACATAGCATGCGGAGAATATGAGATGTGTGTGTGTAAATACTTAAATCTGTTTATCAGGAAGATGGTGTACTGCCCTCAGGGACTGTTTGTAAAGACTTTTCAGTGGGGAAATGCTGATGGAATGATGTAAAGTGAAAAAGGCAGGTGCAAAATTTAGATACAGCAAGATCTCAACTGTGCACAAATGTGTAGAAAGAATGGTCTGGAAAGAACTGTGTGAAAATTTGAATGATATTAATCTATATAAGGAGATTATAGATGGTAAATTTTCTTCCTATGTTCCTGTAATTTCTAAATTTTTCACGGTAGAGGCATTGACGTGTCACTTTTATAAAGAGACTGAAAACATTGTCTTCAGCTGCTTTTGAGAAGATACTGGTCAGGAAGTACCAGGGATGGCGTACCATCTGTATTGTTTACTGCAGGAGGAAATGGATAGAAGCTGGATTTGTTGCACAATTGCTTGTGTGAAATTAAGGAGGATCACCGGTAACTTACAGCAATGCCTTAATTTTTCTCTTGTGGAATCATGGTAACAATAAAGTAACATTTCGTATTATATGGAAATATGACTGATCCCCAAGTGGTATTGCAGTTAGGGTCACAAATCCACTCAGCATATTCAACTACGTCAGCCCTACTTTTTCTCCATCAATTTTCATCTAATTACTCTAAAAAGAGAAAAAAAAATCTGTAGAAAATCTGTTATGCGTTCAACACAAGAAATGTTGTGATAAGTTTTGCCAACTAAGAGAGCAAACATTGGTATGAATTTAGCTTATCTTGATGACTTGCTCTTTTTTTTTTTTAACATTTAGTTTATCTTTTTGTGGTAATTGCTAGATTTTACTTTGCTGTTGCCTCAGAATTTTGAGATGGAAGAGTGAAATACGCCATGACCACATGTTCAGAGTTGATCAGCAGTGCAGTCAGAGGAAGCCAGTGCTGTCTGTGTGATTTGATTCTTGCATTATAGTAAAAGGAAGATTAATTCAAGAAGAAAGTGCTGATTTATCTTCACCAAGGCATACATGTGAAGCTGAAGCATGTTCTTTATATAGTTCAAGCCATCAGAATGGGGATCTTATGCCATGAAAGAATGTATTGCCTCTTCCTGTCCCCTTCCCTAACAGATCAGCCTTGATAATGACTGTAATTGCATTAGCGATTGCCTGGGTCTGAGGGAAGAGGTGGGATGGGGGAAGAGCGGAGTGGTTGCTGACAGGTAACGGGGCTCTTTTGGGTGATGAAGATGTTCTGGAATCAGATAGCGGTGACAGCTGAGCAGCCATGTGCATGTATTGAAAATCACCGGGCTGAACATGTTAGAAGGGTGAATTCTATGGTACGTGAACGATGTCTCAGTTTTTAAAAAAGGAACATGAAAAGAAGGGATTCCATATGTGAAGGATTCCCATATGTGTCCCATGAACTTCTTTTAGTTCTATTAGTATTAATAGTAAATTACAGAGAAGCCTAGTTCTCCCAGAGAAGTCTGAGAGAAGGCTGAATTTTCGCAGACATTTGACATGAGAGTTTAAAAAATCCCATGTGTTTAAATGATCAGTCCTGTCTAAAATGTTACAATGAAAAGACAATCTAAGGATGTGGATAACGTCATACTTCAAAGATCTGTTTTAGGAGAACCAATATGGGGATGTATTAATGAAGACTGCCTTCTGTTTTAAACTTTAAAATGAAACAAACATGTATTAGTTGTCAATATATAATTAAGTGAAGGAAGAGAAAGGAAGTAGGTGGGTTTTGGATTTTAAAAAATGAGGGTTTTTAAAAATTAATTTATTTTAATTGGAGGCTAATTACTTTACAATATTGTAGTGATTTTGCCCTACATTGACATGAATCAGCCACGGGTGTACATGTGTTCCCCATCCTGAACCCCCCTCCCACCTCCCTCCCCATCTCATTCCTCAGGGTCATCCCACTGCACCAGCCCTGAGCGCCCTGTCTCATGCATCGAACCTGGGCTGGTGATCTATTTCACATATGGTAGTATACATGTTTCAATGCTATGCTCTCAAATCATCCCACCCTTGCCTTCTCCCACTGAGTCCAAAAGTCTGTTCTTTACATCTGTGTCTCTTTTGCTGTCTCACATATAGGGTCATCATTACCATCTTTCTAAATTCCATATATATGCTTTAATATACTCTATTGGTGTTTTTCTGTCTGACTAACTTCACTCTGCTCCAGTTTCATCCACCTCATTAGAACTGGTTCAAATGCATTCTTTTTAATGGCTGAGTGATACTCCATTGTGTATTTGTACCAGAGCTTTCCTAGCCATTCGTCTGCCGAGGGACATCTGGGTTGCTTGCATGTCCTGGCTATTATAAACAGTGCTGCGATAAATGTTGGGGTACACGTGTCTCTTTCAGTTCTGATTTCCTTGGTGTGTATGCCCACCAGTGGGATTGCTGGGTTGTATGGCAGTTCTGTTTCCAGTTTTTAAAGGAATCTCCACCCTGTTCTCCATAGTGGCTGTACTAGTTTACATTCCAACCAACAGTGTAAGAGGGTTCCTTTTTCTCCACACCCTCTCCAGCATTTAAAAAAATGAGGGTATTTTAAAATATTTTTTTAAAAAAAGCAACAATTGCTTTATTGTGGTTGTCAAGTGGGGAAAAAATATGACCTGTAACAACTTTTGAATGTCTGGTTATTTGCCAAATTTTGTGATAATTGCTTTCAATATCTTATTCCATTTAAGCACCATAATAACCATATTTTCAACCATATTTCAAATTTGGGAAACCACAAAAAAGTCAAATATTCACTGCCCATACTCCCTTAAAAAACTGCAGTTGTATGAGTGAATGCCTTCAGAAGTTCCCAAAGAACAATGACACCCAGTATATTCCCCCCAGAGATCCACACACCTTGGTGAATGTTCTCCTGGGCATTTTCCTGTACGTGTATCACTTTAGAACTACACTATGTTGTTCTGCCCTCTGTTATTTGTTGCTTTGTTTTACTCAGTGTAAAAAGTTGTAGGATTTTGGGGGCAGTAAAATATGGTCTCATGTTCAACTTCACTTTCACTTTTCACTTTCATGCACTGGAGAAGGAAATGGCAACCCACACCAGTATTCTTGCCTGGAGAATCCCAGGGACGGGAGCCTGGTGGGCCGCCGTCTGTGGGGCCGCACAGAGTCAGACACGACTGACGCGACTTAGCAGCAGCAGCGGCACAGTCTCATGTTATTCCTTTCTTACGTGCGTAATGATTTACCTGATTAGTCTGAGATTTAGGTTGTTTGCACATTTTCACCATTTAAACAACACTGTGATGAGTATTCCTGTATAAGGGGTGTATTTTTTCCCCAACCTCTGGTTATGAATTTTCCCCCAATATGCACGAAAGTAATGAGAATAAAACAGTGAATCCCATATATCCAGCTTCAACAGCTATCAGTGTTCTATAATTCTTGTTTCATCCATGCTTTCTCCACCTTTCTCCCCTTAAAGTGTTTTAAAGCACATTCCACAAGTCTTAGTGTTTTACCTGTAAATATTTCAATACATGCTACATGCTAAATCCTTCAGTCATGTCTGCTCTTTGCGACCCTATGGATGACTATAGCCTGCCAGGCTCCTCTGTCCGTGGGATTTTCCAAGCAAGAATACTGGAGTGGGTTGCAGATTCCTTCTCCATTCCAATGCAAAGTTCTGAATAAAAAAAGTACCTACAATGTCATTATAATACCCAGCAAACTTACTAATTCCTTAATATTATCTTATAACTACTGTAGGTTCAATTATCATCTGCTTCAAAATTATCTTTTTGTAGTTGATTTTTTAAAATTCATATCCAAGTGATGTCACATGTTACATTTAAACTTTTGTTAAAATTGATGTTTCTCCCCTACCCACCTTTTATCTATAGAGTTTATTTGTTGAAGAAACTGTATCGGTTGTCCTGTAGAAGCTGCCTTATTCTGGATTTAACTGATTGCATTTTTATGTCATTGTGTCATCTAGCATATTCTTCTGTTTCTGGAAGGCTGATCATTAGACCTGATTCTAGGGCTTCCCTAATGGCTCAGGGGGTAAAGAAGCCGCCTGCAATGCAGGAGACACTGGAAATGCAGGCTCGATCCATGTGTCAGGAAGATCCCCTGGATGAGGAGGTGGCAACCCATTCTAGTATTCTTGCCTGGGAAATGCCATGGACAGAGGAGGTGGGCGGGCTACAATCCAAAGAGTTGCAAAGTGTTGGGCATGACTGTGTGGCTAAGCAAGCAAGCAAGCGAGACCTGTTCTAGAGGCTTGATTAGCTTCAGTGTTTCTCTCAGTTAACTGTTGCTTCCTCGGTACTGGTGTGTTCGGCCATCTGTGCCATGTTGGTGGGTCCTTACTGGCTGGTCATTCATTTCTGGTGGTGCCAGGATTGATCCATGGGTTCAGGCGTCCTCATGGATTCCTCTGCTTTATGATTTCTCACGTTTAGTAGTTTCTAGTAGCAATGGATGATTGCTGCCTAGATTATTTCATTAGATGGCAATAGGACAGTTTTCCAGTTGTGTCATTTCTTTTAATTCTGTTGCTAATATTTATTCACTGTGGTTCTTCTATAAAGAACCTTGCCTCATCAACTAGTTGGTTACTCTGAAACACAGTCCATATGGAAAAGGCAGTTTGCTTTATTCTTTCCTTCAGTTTATCAATGTTGAGAATGCGAGCTGGTGCCTACCAGCCTCCAAAGTTGTCCAAAGAGGGTCTTTTTAGTATCAGTATAATTGATGAATTTAAACATATCCATTGTGTTCGACTATTACATTCGAGCATCTTCTTGGTCCCATATCTGGCCACCGAAGAACTTTAAAGTCATGTCAAAAGGGCACAGAGCCAATTTGAAAGGGCTGTTTTCCAGTAAAAGGAATTGGGGGTGCCTTAGAGAAATGGTTGATTCCAGGTCTAGGCAGGAATTGCCCAAGGTGAGCCTGACATCTTGGGCAACTGTGACATCTTGTCAGACTTAACGGCCTTGAGGCACTTCTAATCTGGTTTCCCTCCATGGCACTTAGCTATTTGTGTGTGGCTCCCCACTAGAGGTGAGCTTCCAGAGAGCAGGGACAGACTGTGTTTTGTTTTTGAAGCTTCATAACCCAGAGCTATCCCCTCTGGAGGTTCTGCATCCTATCCCCAACCCGCTTCCCAACATAAAACATAACAAAACTCAGCTGAGAAGTGCTCTTGGGACTTGAGAAAGGCACCATTTCCTCGACTGCAGTGGTTTCCCCAGTGGCCTTCCAGGAGCTGTTAGTGGCATCCTGACAGCTGGCTCTGGTGACTTTGGAGTGCAATCTTCCTGTGGCTTTTTCTCCTGTGTCCTTCAGCAAGGACATGGAAAAGTCATGGAATTGACTGGGCCTGGACCACAGATTTTATGGATCAGGTGGGCTGTAGGCCCAAATCAGACCCTGGGCCATCAGTTGGTTAAGAATGGAGGCATAGTATGGGGCTGCTGCTGCTGTTACTAAGTTGCTTCGGTAGTGTCCGACTCTGTGTAACCCCATAGACAGTAGCCTACCAGGCTCCTCCATCCCTGGGATTCTCCAGGCAAGAGCACTGGAGTGGGGTACCTTTGCCTTCTCTGAGAATGGGGCTAGCACTGCTCTTTTCTCTCCCCTCTTTTCCTTCTTGCGTGGGGGTAGTCGAAGTTTTATTTGTGTCTTAGAACTAATGCTCTTATATTTTATGGCTCTTTTTTTTTTCTTTCAGAGCTGAATTTCTTTATTGCATATGTTATGGTCCATAAATTTGGATCTCTTCAAACTTATATTTCTCAACCTTCAGACTAGAACACACTGTTTTATATGACTTCAAAGCTTTCCTTTAGAGCATTTATCATAGCTTAATTTATCTTGTGATGATTTGATTAGTGTCATAATGATTAATGTCATAATTTCTCTCTGACCGTGTCTATTTTTTTTTTTGGCTGCACCACATCGTGCATGGGATCTTAATTCCCTGATCCGGGATCAAAGCCATGTCCCCTGCAGTGGAAGTGCGGAGTCCTAACCACTAGATTGTCAGGAGAATTCCTTTTTTTTTTTTTTAAGTGATTTTACCTATAACTTTCTTGGAATATAGTTGTTTAGTAAAGTTGTCTAATAAATGAACAATCCCCTACCTAACCTTTTCTGCTCATGGTATTTGATGAGGTTTTTTGGTAGTTAAATGAGACGAATATAAGAGAAAGCTAGGTTGCATAATAATACCTTACATTACAGAGACCTCACTGCCAGGGTGTCATGGGTTGGCCCTGGCCTCTGTCGTGCTTCCCATCACATCACTCATTTTGCAGTCACAGAAGGGAGCTTGCAACTTCTGGTGTTGGGTGAGGTCTTAATGTGTCTCCTCCGGAATTCATATCATGAAGTTGTCCTGTAGGTTGTGACCCTTGGTTTATTATCTTGATGCCCCCAAGATGCTGTTACTTGAATGGTATCAGTTTAGGAGCTTTTAACCTTGCACTTCCTCCTTCCACCCACCTTTGGTGGGACAAACA
Source organism: Ovis canadensis (assembly GCF_042477335.2). Lineage (NCBI taxonomy): Eukaryota > Metazoa > Chordata > Mammalia > Artiodactyla > Bovidae > Ovis > Ovis canadensis. Next base: position 192,227,221 of record NC_091246.1, on the reverse strand, counting down.
AATGTTTACACTGAGTTGTGAACACGTGGGTGCGGACTCAGGCAGGTTGCTTTATCTGAGCCTTGCTTCTCTCTCTGTGCAGTGGAGACCCAGCAACTATGCAGTTGCTTCGTTGCTTCCCTCCTCCCTGGATTGTGTGTAAAGCTGGAAATGGAGGAGCTGTTCACTTTTTTCCTCTTACTTTCTCCTTTTTTACTTTGTGGTCACCGAGATATGGGATCCTTAACATTTCTATGCTTTTACCTTTAAGTATTTAGCTCCAAAGCTTCCCTTTTTTTTTTTTTTTTTGTTACATTCTGAGAATAGCAAGGAGAGATAAGAAAGCCTTCCTCAGCTATTAACGCAAAAAAATAGAGGAAAACAACAGAATGGGAAAGACTAGAGATCTCTTCAAGAAAATTAGAGCTACCAAGAGAACATTTCATGCAAAGATGGGATCAATAAAGGACAGAAATGGTATGGACCTAACAGAAGCAGAAGATATTAAGAAGAGGGGGCAAGAATACACAGAAGAATTGTATTAAAAAGATCTTCATGACTAAGATAATCACGATGGTGTGATCACTCACCTGGAGTCAGATATCCTGGAATGTCAAGTCAAGTGGGCCTTAGAAAGCATCACTAAGAACAAAGCTAGTGGAGGTGATGGAATTCCAGTTGAGCTATTTCAAATCCTGGAAGTTGATGCTGTGAAAGTGCTGCACTCAATATGCCAGCAAATTTGGAAAACTCAGCAATGGCCACAGGACTGGAAAAGGTCAGTTTTCATTCCAATCCCAAAGAAAGGCAATGCCAAAGAATGCTCAAACTACCACACAGTTGCACTCATCTCACATGCTGGTAAAGTAATGCTCAAAATTCTCCAAGCCAGGCTTCAGCAATACATGAACCGTGAACTTCCAGATGTTCAAGCTGGTTTTAAAAAGGCAGAGGAATCAGAGATCAAATTGCCAACATCCACTGGATCATGGAAAAAGCAAGAGAGTCTCAGAAAAACATCTATTTCTACTTTATTGACTATGCCAAAGCCTTTGACTGTGTGGATCACAATAAACTGTGGAAAATTCTGAAAGAGATGGGAATACCAGACCACCTGACCTGCCTCTTGAGAAACCTATATGCATGTCAGGAAGCAACAGTTAGAACTGGACATGGAACAACAGACTGGTTCTAAATAGGAAAAGGAGTACATCAAGGCTGTATATTATCACCCTGCTTACTTAACTTATATGCGGAGTACATCATGAGAAACGCTGGGCTGGAAGAAGCACAAGCTGGAATCAAGATTGCCGGGAGAAATATCAATAACCTCAGATATGCAGATGACACCACCCTTATGGCAGAAAGTGAAGAGGAACTAAAAAGCCTCTTGATGAAAGTGAAAGAGGAGAGTGAAAAAGTTGGCTTAAAACTCAACATTCAGAAAACTAAGAGCATCTGGTCCCATCATTTCATGGTAAATAGATGGGGAAACTGTGGCTGACTTTATTTTTCTTGGCTCCAAAATCACTGCAGATGGTGACTGCAGCCATGAAATTAAAAGACGCTTACTCCTTGGAAGGAAAGTTATGACCAACCTAGATAGCATATTCAAAAGCAGAGACATTACTTTTTCAACAAAGGTCCATCTAGTCAAGGCTATGGTTTTTCCAGTGGTCAGGTATGAATGTGAAAGTTGGACTGTGAAGAAAGCTGAACACTGAAGAATAGATGCTTTTGAACTGTGGTGTTGGAGAAGACTCTTGAGAGTCCCTTGGACTGCAAGGAGATCCAGCCAGTCCATTCTGAAGGAGATCAGTCCTGGGTATTCATTGGAAGGACTGATGCTAAAGCTGAAACTCCAATACTTTGGCCACTTGATGCGAAGAGTTGACTCATTGGAAAAGACTCTGATGCTGGGAGGGATTGGGGGCAGGAGGAGAAGGGGACGACAGAGGATGAGATGGCTAGATGGCATCAGCGACTCGATGGACATGAGTTTGAGTAAACTCCGGGAATTGGTGATTGGACACGGAGGCCTGGCGTGCTGCTATTCATGGGGTCGCAAAAAATCAGACACAACTGAGCAACTGAACTGAACTAACTGATATGGCCAAAGTAAATTGTGTTTCATAGGACAGAGCTGTCTACTTTGTGTGTGTGTTTGTTTTTCCCTTTAATTTTAAAGGATCCCCTGCTTAAAAAATTGAGATAGTAAAGATTCATGCAGTTGAAACTGAACAACACTCAGACCCACAGACATAGAAAATGAGCTTGTGGTTATCAAAAAGGAAAGGGGCTAGGGGAAGGATAAATTAGAGTTTGGAATCAACATATACGTAACTGCTATATAAAAAATAAATAATGAACAGTGTTTTAGTGTATAGCCCAGGGAGTTATACTCATTATTTTGTAATAACATATAATGGAAAATAATCTGAAAAAGAAAAGATGCATGTGTATATGTATAACTGAATTACTGTTCTGTGTACCTGAAACTAACATAACTTTGTAAATCAACTGTTGTTTAGTCACTAAGTTGTGTCTGACTCTTTTGTAATTTCATGGACTGTTGCCCACCAGGCTCCTCTGTCCATGGGGTTCTCCAGGCAAGAATGCTGGAGTAGGTTGTCATTCTCTTTTCCAGGGGATCTTCCCGACCCAGGGATTGAACCCACGGCTCCTGACACATCTCCTGCATTGCAGGTGGATTCTTTACCACTGAGTCACTGGGAAAGCCCTAAGCAACTATACTTCAATAAAAAATAAAAATAAAAAGAATATGCACCTATTTGAAAAGAGTAAAAAAGCATAAGGAAAATGTAAATCTCACCAGTAACTTCATCTCCACTTAACTTCCAAACTTTTTGCTTTCTTTTCATTCCAGCCTCCTCTGGCATAAGACTCAGACAGCCCTTTGCCCCTCCCTGGTCTGTAGCAGTAGCTCTCGGACAGGTCTCCATCTCCAGGCCAAGGAAGCTTCCTAAAACACAGGAGGTTATGTCCATCCCTGCTGGAGGCCTTGGCAGCTGTGCTCGCTGCAGAACAAAGCCTGGACACCTGTTCCTGATTCTCAAAGCCATCTAACATTAATTTTTCTCCCACCGTGTTCCCCACGCACCTCGGCCACACCTCAGTGTCCCCCCTTCCCCACCTCCCCTGGTATCTTCCCCTGCCTCCTACTCTCTCTCTTCTGTAGGGATGGCCTCTTCTTGGCCTTGTCAAACCCCTTTAGTTTGAAGGCTGAAGGCTCAGCTTTGAAGGTTGATGGCCTCTTCTTGGCCTTGTCAGACCCCTTTAGTTTGATGATTGAAAGCTCAGCTTAAATGCTACAGTATCTGTAGAGCCTGTGCCGATTTTTCACAGTTGAGATGACTTTATGCAATGGTTGATGCTCCCGTAGTGCTTAGACCCCAGTTCATATTTGCCAGACCAGGTTTTACCTTAAACTGTGGCTATCTGCGTATTTGTTTCAGCTATATTGTTGACGTTTTGCGGTTGAGGACCACATTTGGTTTGTTTTTGTATCTTTGAACCACTTGCTTGCACAGAAGGACCCTGCATATCATATAGTAATTACTTATTAAATTTAATTATGTGCAACTGCTTGCCTGTATTTCCATGGCTTTTTTTCTGTACTTTTTGTTTAGTCTGCCTTGTCATTTTAAAAAATCACTAAGACAACATTTGCTCCTGTAGTCATATCCTAATGCAGTATAATATTACGAGAAGGACTAGCTGTGGCATAAATTTGTAGAAATGGTCCCTGCAAAGCAGGAGAAATTTAATGGACTTTCAGATCCCATGGGTGGTACTCATTTCTCAGGAGTATGAAGTGATGTGGGGTAGCCAGTGGGAGGGGACACCTGGGAATCAGCCAGGAACTGCCCTTGTTTCCTTCCTATCTAATAATTCCGCAAAATGAGTTTTGGTTGGATGACTGCCTTGGCATCTATCCTAACCTTTGTTAGTCATTTAAGAACTTGATTTTATATTGTTATGTGTTGCCAGAAAATTCCTACTAGAAAAATCATGAGTGTCCCATAAGATCACATGGAAGGAAATATAGAAATACAAAGTGTAGTTCTGACATGAAAGAAATATAGATTCATTTGCACCCTACCCCCTTTTGCAGGGGGAAGCCGGGCTTCCTAATTGTACTCAGAACTGTGTCTGCTCTGTGATGGAGGAGGCCTGGCAGGCAGGGAGCCCCGTGGATCATTAAGATCATTAGATTCTGTCTGCAGCTGTTAGAAAACGAGCAGTCATGCGTGTGGGACTCTACCATGTTGCATAAATACTCAGCGTGAATAACTGTGGCCACAGAGTATTTTTGCTTTAGAGAAAGGAAACCTTTCGCAGCCAAAGGAAGATGGCCTTCAGCTTTAAGAAACACTGACCTCCTGAGTGGAACACTAAATCCCAGGTCGTCTTCCTCCTGCCGTGGTAGTAGCTTCCAGTAGTGTAAAGGAGGGGCGCTTTTTACTCTGTGAACAAGAGAGTGTCAACTGTCCGTTTCCTTCCAGAGATAGAGGGAGGGAGGGAGAGAGTACGAGTACGAGGACTGGCTCATATGCTACAGGCTTCACTGTTGGTGATATTTAGATACTTAGATATCGCCCCCCCCGCCCTTTTACCCCTAAAGCTGAAACTAAAACACCAACTTTGAAATATTCACACTTACCTCCATTTTACAGAGGAGGAAACTGAGGCATTCAGAGGAAATAATTTACCCAGAGTTACATAGCTAGTAAGTAGAACAGTCTGGGTCCAAAGTATGCATCCTTAACCACTGTGCAGGATTGTCACGCCAGTCTAAAACAAGATTAGCCATGGTTCTTGGAACCAACCTTTCATTTTAAAGTTTTTTAAAATTTATTTTATTGAAGTATAATTGATCTGCAATGTTTTCTTAATTTCTGCTGTTCAGTAAAGTGATTCAGTTCTATGTATACACGCACACACACACACACACACGTATATACATTGTTTTTCATATTCTTTTCCCTTATGGTTTATCGCAAGATATTGAATATCATTCCTTTGTGTGGGTTGGTAAAGAATTCCACCTGCAATGCAGAAGACCTGGGTTTGATCCTTAGATCAGGAAAATCCCCTTGAGAAGGGCATGGCAGCCCAGTCCAGTGTTCATACCTGAAAAATCCCATGGACAGAGGAGCCTGGTGGGCTACAGTCCATGGGGTTGCAGAGTTGGACATGACTTCAGCAACTAACACTGTCATTTTCTCACCCCCTGTGTGATACAGTAGGACCTGTGTTTGTCCTTTCTGTATATAATATTAATAGTTTTCACCTGCTAATCCCAAACTCCCAACCCATTCCTCCCTACCCCACTTCACCCCCTGCCCGGGAACCAACATTTTAAAATCCTGTCTTAGGGGATATATGCCACCAGCTTAGGACACTGAAAGACTGCTACTTATCACCTCGTCCTTCCAAACTCTGCCACCTCCCAAACTGAGACTTTTGGAGATAGTTTTATCTCTGCCAGTGAGTCAGCAGCAAGTGAAGGCAGGACCTGACAGCTATAGAAGGCTTCTTGTGATGGTGCTGGGCCTCGGCTGGCCCTGGAAAGGAACTCTTCAGCTTCAGCTCAGTGACTGTGTCTGTAATGGTGGCCCTGAGACATCAAAAACAGCTCAGTTCAGAACATTCTCTGTGATAGACGTGTCTGCTACATTTGGGGAGATTTCCGTCAGCTAAATAGGAAGTTCAGACATTTGGGATCAGTCCTCAGTTATCTTAGAGAAATCTCACCTGGTGGACTCACCTGTTCTTTTGGATGTAGGCCTGTGACTTGCTTAGTACTGGGCATCTTTGCTAAAACTCCTGTGCTCACTAAAGAAATCTTTTTGCATTTTTCTTTCCTCCTGTCTAGAACACAATGTGTTCCTTACCTGACATCAAAGGCACTTTGAGTTTTTTGAGGATCATTAGCAAAATCTGATTAGACTGGCCCAGTGTGAGGGCCGTGAGGCTCTTAAGGCCTCCTCTGGTGTCGTGGTCAAAAGTGTCCCCCGAGGTCCACAGGGAGGGAGCCTGGGGCTCCCCAGCCCCACCGGGCGGAGGTAGCGCCTGACCCTTCTGGCTGGGCTCCGTGAGCCCCTCCTGTCACTATGCAGCTGTGAATGTAAGAGCTTGTTCCAGTGGTGAAGTTCCCTGGCAAGTGCGTGGACTCTTCTGTTTGGGCCTTTCCCCCTCTTTGCGGTTAGGAAACATTTAATAGTGAGAAGAGAAAGGCCTTAATTTTCCTCTCTTTTTTTGTTTCACTGGTATAAAAGCATACAACTCTTAGAAGATCATCAGTCTATTGAAACTTTTCTAGTCTCCCAACTCCTAAGAAGACAGAGGTTGTCACACAAAGGGAGAGACATTGCAGCATCTTAGCCAAGAGAGATTATTGAGCCCTTGGTGTTACGTGGAGCTCTGTAGCTCTGTAGGTTTTTCTTTTCTTCCTAAATACCTCTTTATAACCCAGATTTCTCTTTGGGTTCCTTGGTTTAGTCATGGCATGGATAATTGGGTTACAGATTTATTTGCCCATTTCACAAATTTGTTTTGAGAATATATTTGCCAGTTGTCGAGGAGAAAAAATTACATTCTGGCTTCTGAACAAGTGATTATAGCAGTCAATATGGTTTGCATCCAAGGACCCTGTGTTTGATGGTACTGCTGACCAGTTAGGAGCGATGCCCGCAGATAGCCTGAGGCTTCCCTTTTGTGGGAGGAGGCTGTGGAAGCCCCCCTCCTATGGTGGCCAGGGAGCTGGGTCTTAATAGATGGACAGGGTTTGGGCAGGCCGAGGTGAAGTGGCAGGTGTGGCTGAAGCAGGCTGGGACTCCACCTGGATGCGCTTGATCTGTGAGGGCACACGTCGCCCTTCCCAGTCACGTGGTGCTGCAGGAGGCCTTGGCTGGGTTCCTCTGAGAGCCAGGCACCGAGCACAGAATGTTTGTTCACTGCATGAAGGAGGCTAGGGATGATGGCAGAAGCTGACGTCTGCTGGACAGTTCTCTGTCCCAGGCCAGTGCTGAGCTCTCGTAGGCAAGTCATTTCACTTCGTCCTCACACCATCTTGTTTGTTTCTGTTGTAATCCCCCTTCAATGGTGAAGGTTAACTGGCATCAGAAACCTGGCTACTGGCTTCAGAACTCAAACACTTTACTAAACAGCGCTTAGCAGGATAAGCAGGGAGGGGCTGGACCTCAGAGGGCGAGAAAGCGCCTATGCCCCGATGCTTAAAGTTGGGTTTTCACAGGCTGTGAGGAAGCAGTGAAGGGTTTTGAGCAGGCTTCTGGCATGTCTGAGCTGCACCTGGGAATGTTAAAAAATTATGGTGGTATCTGAGCTGACCTGGGAACGACAGGAGGTTACTAGGAAATACCTCAGTGAGATGGGTGGTAGTGAGTTTGGGAGTGGCTTGTTGGGGTGCCCGGGGGGAAAGCTGTGTAATAGTTTGAGTCCTTGGCATTGTAATGTAGATGTTATCACTAAAAGTCATGGTGGCATCTGAGAGTAATTTAAACTTGAGCTTGTGCTTTGCACATGACAGGTCCTTAAGATAATAAATGGGTTTCATTTTCTCTACAATGCCTACTCTTTAGAACCTTGAATTTCCCTGAACTAAGGATGTCCTGTGTGCAGACATCTGAGGTGTTATGCCTGAGAATGATACCGTTTTAGTTCTCTGTCGTAGCTCCCCTTGAAGTCAGAGCCTTTCAGAAAAAGAGAGGCCTGAGTCATTTCCATTACATGTTTGTAGTTGGTAGGTTAGTAGTACAGAGTATAGTGTATCACAGAACACCGTACAACGTACTGGAGCTGTGTTGTTCATAAAGTAATTCCAGGATTGATAAGAGTGACACTTCACATTCTGTCCCAACGTGCGATCTGATCACAGGGCCGAAGAAATGCAAGGCCCTTTGAGGTGGGGCTGGAGCCTCCATTTCCACTCATTTCTCTCTGTCCCTGCCCCTCCCCTGCCTTCACGGTGGGAGAACCTTGAAACAATTGGCACCTGAGTAGTTTGTGGGCTGGTTTCATTAGAATTGCTTGGTAACTTGTATGAAACCAGTGAAATCTAAGAAGGGTGCTAGAGATCCATTAATAGGACTCACAGCTGTCAGTCTCGGAGAAGCTGAGGCCAGAGCCCCGGGCCGACTCTTCTGCAAGCTTGTTTCTGCCCTTGGCCTTCCCAAGAGCAGTCTGGTAGGACATCTTCACTCCTGCTTTCTGGACGTTTCCTCCTCAAATGAGAAACAGGCCCCAGGGCCCTTGTTTATTCCTTCCCTGTGGGTGGCTTGTGACGAGCTTTCCCAGGAGGAAGGGAAAGGACTTAGAACAGGTTTAGATTCTTCCTCTCTGTGTATCGTGATCTCAGGATTGCGGAGCGGGCAGGTCTCCAGGCCACGACTGCGGAGCTGTGCTGGAATCGCTTAGCAGGAGGCCAGCTGGTGGGGCGGCGCTGTGGGGAGAATGCTCTGGGCTCGTGCGTGGGAGCAGCTGTTGCGGCAGCGCTCGGCCCGGGGACAGCCCTGCCCAGCCAGGACAGGGGACAGGGAAGGTCACGGGTAGCTCAGGGGACACAGTTTGAGGGCAGGACATCGGTTGGCTGTGGTGTGGAGGAGCTGCATTTCAAAGATAATTTAGAGGTTGTTTCTTTTTTAATTAAAAACAAGCGCGCCTTCTCCTTCGTCAGGTGTGCGCCTGCCGCTGACGCCTGAGCCGGTGCCCCCTGGAGCCTGCGACAGCGGCCGGGCAGAAACAGTCCACAGATGCGGTCTGCACCTTTAGAATGAGGGGAGAAGGCAGGCAGTCGCTCTGTTGCTCAGCCAGCATTTCCTGAGGGCCCCTTGGCTTGGGGCATCTGCAGCAGGACAGGGCCTGGCCTCGGCCTGGCAGACACCTGCCTCGGAGCCCATCCAGCCTTTTCCCTGAGCCAGGCCCCGTTCGTGCCTTCTGTCCCGGTATCACTGTTAACAGCATGACCACCCACACCCACTGTACCCCAGTGTGGGTGGTACATTATTTGCTTACCTTCCTCCCAGTCTAGTGGTGAGAGACAAGTGTGATCATTTTATCACAGAATTTTCATGGAATTGAGCCTGATGTGCAGAGGGGCCCAGCCTGGCCGGTTGGTGGACCCCTTCCCATGCCCCCTCCCCCCATGCCTGCTGCCTCCCTCGGCACCCCCCTCAAGTACCTGCTTTCTCCCCTTCCTCCCACTGTACTGACCCTTTGCGGCCTCATAGCTGCCCTCAGGGCCCAGAACTTACCCAGGGTCCAGGCAGATGAGCACCCATCCCCGTTGGAGTCCCCTTGGAACAGACTGTGGGGTGCCACCTCCCCTCTCTTCTTTTGGAATTGTCTTTGGGGAACATTTTCATTTCCTGACAGCCCCTTGAGTTTCCCTCCCCCCGCCGCTCCATTGTTTTGGAAAGACTCTTCTGTGCTTCTCTGCTGTCATCTGATGGGCAGTCAGGAGGAAAGGTGGGTGCACAGGTGTGCTTTGACTCCCGCCTTCAGCTTGGCCTGCCGCTGGACCCCACTTCCTGGTGCCGTAAAAGGAGCTGGACTGTGGAGCCCCCCAGACTTGGGCATGAGGACGGCCGTAACGCCGTCGCTGAGATTGGGATGAAGAGCACAGGATGGTCTTCAAGGCCCCTTCTGCCTGAAACCCTCAATAGTTCCTCTGCAGTGGTTTTGAGTTAGGGAGATGCCCTGATTGCAGAAGTCAAACCACTTTAGGGTCATGACAAAAGATGCTCCAGTGCCGGGCTAGAGAGATGAATTGACAGTCTTAGAACGTGCATCCTGAAGGAGCCTTTTTAGAAGAATGGGTAAATGCTAGCTTTTCTGTTTCTTTTGCTTTGCCTCCTTGCCTCCTAGCCGGTAGTAAATTCCTCATTTGAAATAATTCCATTGTGAACTTTTCATTTTCATCCCTGCCCTTTCTAGTTTATTTTCCCTCAAGTGTGGTCCTGCCTACTTTTGAAATTCGGAATCAGAATTAGATATGACTTGGAAGTGGTGCAGAAGAGACTGGCTTCTCCAGAGCTGAGAATTCACCCCTAGTTCCTAGTGCCTTTCTGTTTTCCTAAAGGCTGGAAGTTAGAAGAAATTAGAGAAACAAGTTTATTTTGATTTCTCTGTCCTGCCTTTAAGCTTTCTACACTAGAACAAGTTGGCTTATTTTTCATAAGTGAATTCATTAAACGTGCTGCTGCTGCTGAGTCGCTTTAGTCGTGTCCGACTCTGCGCGACCCCATAGACGGCAGCCCTCCAGGCTCCCTTGTCCCTGGGATTCTCCAGGCAAGAACACTGGAGTGGGTTGCCATTTCCTTCTCCAGTGCAGGCGTGTATATTTATTTACTTTTTGGCAAGGCTGCCGGCTCTGTGTGTTTGAAAGCATGAATGAACTTGTGGACTGGAAGGGGAGGCACTCAGCTCACAAGCACAGGCTTCTACTGGTTCTTCCCACCCCCTCACTTTCCACACTGTCACTTGCCCTCTAATAACATCGCCTGGCTTTTACCCGACTCTCAAGATGATGTAGGCACCGCCAGCAAATCATCTGACCGTTCTCTTAGAGCAGAGGAAGGACCTGAGACCCAGGAGGGCCCGGTGACTCCCTTTACAGATTCTGAAAGAACAGAATCAAACAAAGGCTGGGAGGATTCCCTGCACTCTGCTGTATCACTGAGAGCTAGAGCTTCAAAACAAAAGCCCAACAGTAGTGAAACCCCAGAGGACAAAAGCCCAGCTCAAGTGAAGCTTGCCTGTTGTGTTTCTGTGCTCCTGTTTGATCCCATAGTCAATAATTGAAGAATTTGGAATAGCTCCAAAATGGAAATGTTTCTCAGTTATATCCATCTGAGAGTGTTTGAAAGAGCTGTTCAGTATTCCACCCAGTTGAGTTTTCATCAAGGGGAAAAAAGAACTAAGTGTTGTAGTAACCCTGTCGTGTTCTAGCCCGACTGTGGCCTTGGAGTTTCTCTTTTTGTCTGGGTGACTAGATAAATCATTGAAAGGCAGAATACAGGGAAAAGGATGAGAAAAGGATGTAGTGGGGAGAACCAAATTAGTGACTGTGCCTGTTTCACAGCGCTGTGCTAAGTATAAGTACTTCCTCTGAGTCAGCTCCCCCAGTCCTGGGCAGAGCAGCCTCTCCTCCTGCAAATGCTCATCAGCACAGGAGAGCAGGTGGTTACAGTCAGCCCAGTTCCTGGGCTGTCTGGCTCTGGGTTTTGGTCTAAGGAGACAGAGGCAGCCACCAGCTTGTCAGGCTGTTTCATTAGAGCCCGTAGTAAAAAAGATCTATTTTATGTTGCAACCCTTAGGAACACCTTAGGACCATAGTCAGAGGACAGACGATCCATCCTGAGAGAAACCCGGGAACACGAGGACGCCTTCTCTCATGTGAAGCTCTAACAGAAATGAAACCTCCAGCTCCTATACCGGGAGTCGCTGGTTCCCTAATAAAAACCACTTTCCCTCTGATTTTAGCATAGCTGTGCCTCAGGTAGCCAGGTAGCAACCCTGACCCTCGTAGTGGATGTGCCAGTCATGGGAGGAAACAGATGATTTTCCACAAGAGAGAACAGTGAACATGCAGTTATAGCTTTTGAAACCCCCACTTTAGATCCCAGCATTATCCTTCATTTAGGAAGCCTGGACTCACTAGCCCTCTTCTCACCTCCCAGTGCTCGTCTTACTGTGTTGTCTCTGAGTTTTCCTTTGATGCTGGTGGTACAAGATCAGTGCCCCTCCAGATACTCTTAAGTCACCGCAGTATTTGGGGTCAGGAAGCAGAGTGGGGAGGAGGGCCTTTGGAGGGGCTTTGCAGCCAGGGAGCCTTCTTCCCAGAGACTTTAGTCATGTGTCTTACTCCTGATTCAGGAGAGATGGATTTTGAAAATCAAAGGTACAGGCACCTGTGAAAGTTTTCTTTAACTTGGTTTTATGAAAAGTTTCAAACCCATTCAGAAGTAGAGAGGCTGTTGAATGCGTCCGCACATACCCATCATCTGGCCGCAGTGGTTGCCAGCCCCTTGCTGCTCTCAGAATACCTGTTCTAGAAGTGAGTCTCCGCTGGGGGTGGTGGAAATACTGGAGGCAGAGCGATATCCTTGGATGTTGGTCCCCCTCCACTTTGCAGACAAAACTCCACCAGAAAACAGTCTTCCATTCTTCACTGGCTGGCAGCCTCTCAGGGGATTTATATTTGTTTATTGTTTAGCATTTAAAATATTAAAGAATTTTGTATCATGTCTTGAACCAGAAAATTATAGGCGTTTGTTGTGAGAGGAAGCACAAGGTGAAAGGTTTGTTTTCTCTCGTACAAACACACCTGCACACAAACGATGTGTGTAGAGTTCTTTTAAAAAAAAAAAAAAGGGTCTATATACATAATGTTTTGCAGCTGTTTTTTGGTTTAACTCTGTTTCATAGTATGACTTGTCAATTTCTGCCAAGAAAGGCAGCTGGAATTTTGATAGCAAATAACTTGAATCTGTAGATCAATTTAGAGACTATTGCCATCCTAACATTATTAAGTCTTCAATTCCATGAACAAAAGATGTCTTTCCATTTATTTAGGTCTTCTTGAATTTCTTTCAGTGCTGTTTGTAGTTTCAAGTGTACAAATCCTTTCCTTTTTGGGTTAAATTTGTGCTATTTTAAATGGCATTGTTTTCTTAGTTTCATTTTTGGTTTAGCCATTGCTGATGTACTCATCGTTTTAAATTATGAAAATAGAACCCTTCCATATATAACTCATTTATCTTAGTTACCTTGAATATTTAGGCTTATTTTTAATGTTTTCCTTTCATAAAATAATGCAGTAGTGGCCATTGTGTCTACCCTATGCTGTTTTCCATACCGTGTTAAAGTGTTTGAAATTGATTCCTAAAGATGAACTTGCTAGGCCAACATTTGTTTAGGTTAAAAATTTGATATATGGGACCTCCCTGGTGGTCTGGTGGTTAAGAATCTGCCCTCGCATTCAGGAGATGTGGGCTTGAGTCCTGATTGGGGAACGATGATCCCACATGCGGGGGACAGCTAACTCCATGTGCTGCGACTGCTGAGTCCGCACACTGTAGTGAGGAGCCCACGTGCGCCATAGAGGTCGCGTGTGCCGCAAGCAGGACCCAGTGAAGCCAAATACAAAATAACCTATTCAAAAAAACGGATAGACACCGAGTTGTGTGCCAAAACGCTGTATCACTTACAGTTACCAAGCTTGCAAGCAACTTGTTAGTATCTATTTCCAGGAACCCTCCCCACACCTCGGAGTTATTAATCTTTTAAAATGTATTTGGGGAGCTCCTTCATAGCCTAATGGTTGGGATTCTGGGCTTTCACTGCCATGGCTTGGATTCAGTCTCTGGTTGGGAAACTGATATCCCAAAAGCCCCGAAGCACGGCCAAAAAGTAAAGTAAATAAAGTGGTGTTAAAATGTATCTTGATCTGATAAGTTATAAATGGTGTATCATTATTTTTATTTGCAATCCTTTGGTTAAAAGAAGATGAGTACCTTTTAATGTTTATTGCTTTTTTTTTTTTTAAATAGAAATAGTCTATTGGATGTCTTTTGCCTATTTAAAATTTTTGTCTTTTTTTCTTATTTGTGGGTTTTAGAAAGTATTGTGGTATAATCCATTACCATATATTTTATAGATATATTCTGCCCAGTTTGTTTTTTCTTTTTTACTTGTGTTTATTTTTTCTTTTAGGAATATGACATTTCATTTTATCTATCTGTGCCTTCTTAATGCCCATTAGTAAAATGTTTTACAGTTTTCTTCCCATAAGTTCTGTGATTCAGTCCTAATTACCTTAGGTTTTTGTTGCAGTTATGAATTTGATTTTTTCCATTAAACTTTCTTCCTGATCCCAATTGATACAATAAAAATGGCATAGATTTTTCTATATTTTTAGAGGATTTGGCCACTTACTCTCTTGTCAGTTCTAATTTTCAGTTGACCCTCTTGGATATTTTTAGTAGACTTTTTTTTTTTTTGCAAGTAGCAATAATACTGTTGTTGTTACCAATAATCATTTTCTAGCCTCTTGATCTCTCTGTGCTTTCTTTTTTGTATTGTATCGCTCAGTCCTGTCAGGTTGGTAACAGGAACATCTCTTATCTCCACCCTGTCCCCCCCTCTCACGGGCATGCCCCTGGTGTTTTCAGTCGGTGTCCTGCTGTTGGTTTCTAATAGGATACCTTTGATTTGTTGAAAGATGTTTCCTCCAATTCTTTAGTCGCTAATAGATCATAATCATAATCAAAAGCAGAAATGAGAGTTAAAGTTTTTATTTCCTTTCCTTCATTTCCACTGGGTAATTTATGCTGGTGCTGGGGCTTGTTATCTCATTTTTCTTCCCTGGGATTCCCCTCTTCTCAGTGCCCTTTCCTACAGCTACACCTTTATTGTTCATAATTTCTCTTCCTCCATTCCCCAGAACAATCCAAGGCAGCCTCAACTGTTTATTTTACAAATATTTCAGGTGTTTATGATAAGGAAGGCACTTTAATTTTGTAATGGACATTTAGAATGTTTCAGTTGTGTTAAGATTTCTGGGGGTTGGCTGCTGTTAGCATACCCCAGCACCTGACACCTGCCCGTCAAAAGAGCTTTCCGCCAAAGCTGGTCTGACGCACTGACTGTGGTTAGTTCCCTGGGTTTCTGTCTGCCATGTCACGCCTGGGCAGGCTTTGGATCATCAGGCTTTGGCCGCCACATTCTAGCGTCTCTCCCAGCATCCTCCAGCTTCTCCTCTGCTGTCCTTTCCGTGGTGTGCCCTGCAACATCTGTCAGTTATAAACGCATTCCCTTATGTTCTTCATCTCTTCCTCCAGCCTGTAGAGTATGTGTGTGTGTCTGCCATTCTAGGGAGGAACAACCACCATCTTACTTGACCAGCAGTCTTCAGGCTGCCTTACCGAGTTTCGCTTGGGTCTTGCCACTGGGAGTTTCCTACATTCTGTCTTGACTGACATCCCCATCACTCTTTATTCCACGTGTCTGACCTCTCCTTCCATGAACTTGTGGATGGATGCAGGAATTGCCAAAACCATCTTGATCTCATGTGACTTCTTACCTGATCAAGCCCTAATTGGCAAAGCTCTCTTCTTCACTGCCGTTTGTTGCCACCTCTGTTCTTTTCTCCTTTTTTAAGTTTTTACTTTTTGGCTGTACCTCAAGGCATGTTGAATCCTAGTTCCCTGACCAGGGGTCAGACTCGTGGCCCCTGCAGTGGAAGCACGGAGTCTTAACCACTGAACCACCAGGAATGTTCCGAGTCCTTTTCTTCTAGCAACTCTTTTTCATCTACTTGGTCAGTACCTCTGCCTGCAGTCCTTGCAGATATGGGGGCTCATCAAGATACCTACCTCAGTCTTCCCTCTGCATGCTGCATGGGAATTCTCCTTCATGTGGGTGTTCCCAGACCCATCTGTGCACCCTGAATTGCCCTGGTGGGCTTCACTTAGCAGACCTGTGCCTGCAGCGTATTTCTGTGTTGATACCCCATCAGGCCCCTGCAGCTCAGCATGTCAGAAGCGATTCAGCTCCTTCTGCACTCACACAGACCTCACAGTATGACCATTAGCTTTGCTGCTCAGCTCAGAAACCTGCAATCTCTGCCCTCGTTATGCCCAAAGCTCTCTCTGCCCCCAGTTCATCCTCCCTGTCTTTGCAAAGATGAGCATGTAAAACTGCAGATATATCATTTCACACTCCTCTGTCCTTATCCCTTTCCTGCTTCCATCTCATCTCCTTCTTTTTTCCAAACTTTCAAATCTTTCAATGATTCCCCAACGCTTTAGGATGAAATTCCTAAGTTCTTACAATGCATTGAACTTTTTTAGAGACCATCTCATGAGATAGTCGTATAGACTTCCTAATTCCTAGGATAACCTCTGTCAGTGTGTTCATTGACTAACCTGCTGGATTTGATTTGCTACTATTTTGAATTTTCTTCTCTTATAAGTGGGATTGGATGAGTTTCTTTAACTTTGCATGTGACTCCTGCCCAGTTTTGTAGTACTGCTACTGCTAAGTCACTTCAGTTGTGTCTGACTCTGTGCGACCCCATAGACGGCAGCCCACCAGACTCCCCCGTCCCTGGGATTCTCCAGGCAAGAACACTGGAGTAGGTTGCCATTTCCTTCTCCAAGGCATGAAAGTGAAAAGTGAAAGTGAAGTCGCTCAGTCATGTCCACGTCTTAGCAACCCCATGGACTGCAGCCTACCAGGCTCCTCCATCCATGGGATTTTCCAGGCAAGAGTACTAGAGTGGGTTGCTGTTGCCTTCTCCTTTGCTAACTTTTAGAGTGAGTTGGGACTCTTCTACCTCTCAATTGCTAGGAGGTTTATGGGTGGAGATATAACTTCTCACGGGGTGGAAAGGAAAAATGCTTTCTTCCGATTTGATGACGATGAAGTAAAGTGAAAGTCACTCAGTCATGTCTGACTCTTTGCGACCCCATGGACTATGCAGTCCATGGACTTCTCTAGGCCAGAATACTGGAGTGCGTAGCCTTTCCCTTCTCCAGGGGATCTTCCCAACTCAGGGATCGAACCAGGTCTCCTGCATTGCAGGCAGATTTTTTACTAGCTGAGCCACAAGGGAAGCCCAAGAATACTGGAGTATCTCTTCTCCAGTGGATCTTCTTGACCCAGGAATCAGACCGGGGTCTCCTGCATTGCAGGTGGATTCTTTACTAACTGAACTATCAGGGAAGCCTCTGTGATGATGGTGAGCACAGCGAAGTTACCAACAGGGACAACACTGTTTTGGACCCAGCACTCTAGTGAAGAGACAATCGCGAAGACAGATGAAACACTGCAGACCACGCAAACCCTTTTGCAGCTCACACACCTCCGGACCTTCTGACACTGGCCTTTGTCAGTTTTGATTTGTCCCTTGGTTTGTCCTGCAAGTACTCTTAAAATTAGGGGGGGAAAGGACTATGTTAAAATATACATAGCATAAAACCTACCACTTTAACTGCTTTTTTGGGAGTGGGCCACTCCGTCGGGCTTATGGGATTGAACCTGGGCCACAGCAGAAAAAGTGCCAAGTCCCAGCCGCTAGACTGCCAGGGAATTCCCTCAACTGCTTTTAATTGTACAGCTTAGTGGCTTTAGGTGTATTCACAGTGATGTTCAACCATCACCATTATCCATCTCCAGAGCTTTTTCATCAGCCCAAAAGGCATTCTTTAAACAATAACTTTCCATTTCCCCTCCCATCAGCTGCTGCTAACTGCTACTTCACTTTCTTTCTGTTTTTCTTTAATTGAAGTATTGTTGATGTATAATAGTATGTTAGTGTCAAGGGGTGTGTGTGTGTGTGTGTGTGTGCACGTGCGCTGGCTCAGTCATGTGATCGGGTGTGCGTGTGTGTGCGTGTGCGTGTGTGTGTGTGTGTGTGTGTGTGTGTGTTGGCTCAGTCGTGCGATCCCATGGCTTGTAACCTGCCAGGCTCCTCTGTCCATGGGATTTTCCAGGCAAGGATACCAGAGTGGGTTGCTATTTCCTACTCCAGGGGATCTTCTTGACTCAGGAAGAACCTGCATCTCTTACATTTCCTGCCTTGGCAAGCGGGTTCTTTACCACTGCCTTCCCCCCCCCCCACCCCCTACCCCCCCCCGGGCATGCACAATTCTGCTTTCTGTCTCTGAGAATGTGCTGTTTCTTGGTACTTCCTATACACAGAGGCATGCAATAAGTGTCCTTTTGTGTCTGCTGTATTTCACTTGCCTTAATGTTTGTAGGCGCTCTTGAACACGAGTTCTATCTCAGAATGAGGAGGCGGGCGTGTTTACTGTGTGTGGTTCCCTATGCCCTACAGTTGAAATTGATTGCGTCAGTGATTCTGCCAGTCACCTGCAGAAGGCAGCATTAGGTGTCACATCACAGAGACATGCATGGAGTTTGAGATGGTAACTTTCTTCGGGCCCATGGCTAGTAACCACGGTGGTGCCATGTTTTGAACCCAGTTTTGTCTGACTCCAAAGCCTATTTATGCTCTGTCTGCCACGTGGATCTCCACCTTTGCTTCGTACCCCACGTCATTCGGGGTTTCTGAAGGTAGAAATTTCTGCCGGGCTTGTCTTGAACTGTGTGGCTTGCACATCTTACTGCGTGTGGTTCACACCTTGTCTACCTCCATCACAGTGACCTGAAAGCTTTCTCCTTGAGTTTAGACACAGGATGGCCATCAGGTACTCTGGGTAGTAGTTTTGCTGATAGGTACAGTTCAGTGAATTGGTTTTCCATAAAATGATCTTCAGATATGTAGCACAGTGGAAGCTTCGATTCCCAAGATCATTCTTACAAAGCATCCTGAGCAGAGTTTGGTGGGATTTGGCTAGCTCTGAATGCTTCATAAGTTTGAATCTGAAGAACCTGGGAATCTGTCATTTTAACTTTCACTTTTCCCTTGGTTGCAGTAAGATGCTTCCTAAGCCATGGGAACCTGGAGGGTTTCTCCGTGTCCCACTGTTCCCTCATTTGCCATTCAGTTCAGTTCAGTTGCTCAGTCGTGTCCAACTCTTTGCGACCCCATGAATTGCAGCATGCCAGGCCTCCCTGTCTGTCACCAACTCCCGGAGTTCACTCACACTCACGTTCATCAGGTCAGTGATGCCATCCAGCCATCTCATCCTCTGTCGTCCCCTTCTCCTCCCGCTTCCAACCCCTCCTGGCATCAGAGTCTTTTCCAATGAGTCAACTCTTCGCAAGAGGTAGCCAAAGTATTTGAGTTTCACCTTCAACATCAGTCCTTCCAATGAACACCCAGGACTGATCTCCTTTAGGATGGACTGATTGGATCTTCTTGCAGTCCAAGGGACCCTCAAGAGTCTTCTCCAACAGCACAGTTCAAAAGCATCAATTCTTCAGCGCTCAGCTCTCTTCACAGTCCAATTCTCACATCCATACATGACCACTGTAAAAACCATAGCCTTGACTAGATGGACCTTTGTTGGCAGAGTAATGTCTCTGCTTTTTAATATTCTGTCTAGGTTGGTCATAACTTTCCTTCCAAGGAATAAGCGTCTTTTAATGTCATGGCTGCAGTTACCATCTGCACTGATTTTGGAGAAAAATAAAGTCTGACACTGTTTCCAGTTTCCCTTCTATATCCCATGAAGTGATGGGACCAGATGCCATGATCTTCGTTTCCTGAATGTTGAGCTTTAAGCCAACTTTTTCACTCTCCTCTTTCACTTTCATCAAGAGGCTTTTTAGTTCCTCTTCACTTTCTGCAATAAGAGTGGTGTCATCTGCATATCTGAGGTTATTGATATTTCTGCCGGCAATCTTGATTCCAACTTGTGCTTCTTCCAGCCCAGCGTTTCTCATGATGTACTCTGCATAGAAGTTAAATAAGCAGGGTGACAATATAGAACCTTGATGTACTCCTTTTCCTATTTGGGGAAGCTAGGGGACGACAGAGGATGAGACGGCTGGATGGCATCACTGACTCGATGGACGTGAGTTTGAGTGAACTCCGGGAGTTGGTGACGGGCAGGGAGGCCTGACATGCTGCAGTTCATGGGGTCGCAAAGAGTTGGACACGACTGAGCAACTGAACTGAACTGAAAGCTTCTCGTGGTTGAGGCCGCTTTCACGTTTTGGATGACTGGGCTTCACAGTGGGTGCTAGGCAGGCCCTGGCACTGCACTAAGTGAGTTTTCCAATTGAGAAATAAAGCAGATTGATGGGATTCACTCCGTTATTCAACAAATAAGGTTCTGGGCTATAGCATTCAATAATTGGATACAAATTCTCTTCTTCATGAAGCTCATGTTTCACTTGGGAGAAAGAACCCATAAGCAAGTTAACTGAGTGAATTTTATAGACTACTGGGAAATGGAAAGAGCTGCTTTTTAGAAAAATACTGCCTGCGTGGGCCAAGGGCATGTGTACATGCCCACAACGTTCTGTAGGGTGGTCAGAGTGGGCCTGGCTGAGAACACGGCTTTGGGGCAGAGATGTGAGTGGGTGCTGGTATGGGGTGGGTGGCAGCCTTGGGGAATAGCATTTCAGGTAGAGAGAGCATCTGGTGCAGAGAGGGGCCCCATCTGGGGCAATGGAGGAGCAGCCAGGAGGCCGGTGAAGGGAGGGAGTGGCTGTCAGAAAGACGAGTTCCTGTGCAGCACTGGGAGGCATAGGCGGGTTCTCAGCAAAGAACTTGGTTAGCATTTAGATGGACATTCTGGTCGTGTGGTGAGAGTAAAGGAGAGGAGCCAGGATGGGAGGATGCACACCGGGTCAGGTGGCAGTGCTTTTACTGTCTGTGGTGTTGATTGGAGTGCACAGTTCATGCTGTTTTCATCAGAGTCCCCAAACCCCAGGCTGCTGACCGGTACCACCCTGCAGCCTGTTAGGAACCAGGCCCCACGGCAGGGTGCGAATGAGTGAAGCTTCACCCGCCACTCCCAATCACTTGCATTACTGCCTGAACCACCCCACCTTTGGCAAATGTAATGAATTCTTTGGTGATCCCGTCATGGAAGATGATTTCTTCTTCATGGAAGAAGAAATGAAAGATTTCTTCCATGATCCAGAAAGATCTGAGTAGAGTTCTTTTAAATCTAGTAACTGATTTTTTTTTCAGCTTTACTAAAATATAATTTACATAACATTTATCTACTAACTATACAACTCAATTATTTTTTAGTAAGTTTACAGAGTTGTACACCCATCACCACAGTCCAGCATTAGAACTTTTCTCCATCACTCTAAAAGGTCCCTTGTATCCATTTATAGTCAATCCTCATCGTCACCCCCGGCTGTAGGCAACCATTTATCTATTTTCTGTCTCTGGGGATTTAGCTTTTCTGAGCCTTTCATATAAACGAAATCTTACAATATGTAGTCTTTCTGTCTGATTTCTTTTATTTAGCATCCTCTTTTCAAGGTTCACGTGTAACATAGCATCTATCATTACGTTTGTTCCTCTTTATTGTTGAATGGGAATGGTATTTAACTGTATGGATTACCAGATTTTGTTTGTTTATTCATCAGCTGATGGATATTTGGATTATTACCACCTTTTGGCTACTAAGAATAATACCTACTTTTTTCCAGAAGTGCAGCCATAGGCAGGCAGATGGTTCTCTGGAGTGAGTACACATGAGAATGATTTTGGTTTGGGGAGCATCTTTATAAATTTTATTTTCTTCCTTTGCCCTTTTGTAAGACTGATGGATTAATGAATATTATTTGAGCCAGATAATAGCCAAGTGACCTTTCCATTGCCTGTTTCCTTATCTGCGAAGTAAGGATATTTATAGGTGTAGTGGAGAAGGAAATGGCAACTCACTCCAGTGTTCTTGCCTGGAGGATCCCAGTGACGGGGGAGCCTGGTGGGCTGCCGTCTGTGGGGTCGGCAGAGTCGGACACGCCTGAAGCGACAGCAGCAGCAGTGCTTGGCACAGGGAATCGTAAGGATTAAGGAAGACAGTGAAGAGAATATGTGCAAGGAAATAGTTAATCTCCCCTATTACCCTGCCTCCCCGACTCCTGTTATCTCTGAGGAAGCGGTAGCGCTGAGAGAGACTATGTGAGGACCACCCTGCTTTCAGGAGTGGGTGGTCTTATTGGAGAGAGATGTGGACTGCAGGTGAAGGAGCAGAGGCCAGGTGAACTCCTGGACCAGGCTAGCTGGGTGGGTCTCTCAGAAGAATTAGGACCTCGGCTTGGAGGAGGGGAGCAGGGAGGCTTCTAGGAGAGTCCGGGCAACTGGGAGAGCCATAGGCCTGGCTGGCTGGGGGTGGCTGGAAGAGATGGGTGTGGAGGTCGGCGTAGGGGCATATTGGGAGAATTGTAAAAGCCCATGTGGAACACTTGGATCTGTGTTTACTCCCTTGGGCAACCATGAGTGTTTTGGTGCCTGATTTCATGTTTATGGGATGGGTATAGATGAGGGAGGTTGCAGATTTAGGGGTCTTTGGCCAGATTAGACCCATGAAATGTTTTTTTTTTGGGAGGGGATTTCCCAGTTGTTTAAATTCATTCAGACAATTCAGTCCAGTCGCTCAGTTGTGTCTGACTCTTTGCAACCCCATGGACTGCAGCACGCCAGGCTTCCTTGTCCATCACCAACTCCCAGAGCTTACTCAAACTCATGTCCATTGAGTCCGTGATGCCATCCAGCCATCTCATCCTCTTGTCATCTCCTTCTCCTCCTACTTTCAATCTTTCCCAGCGTCAGGGTCTTTTCTTGTGAGTCAGTTCTTCGCATCAGGTGACCAAGTATTGGAGTTTCAGCTTCAGCATCAGTCCTTCCAATGACTATTCAGGACTGATTTCCTTTAGGATGGACTGGGTGGATCTCCTTGCGGTCCAGGGGACTCTGAAGAATCTTCTCCAACACCACAGTTCAAAAGCATCAATTCTTAGGCATTCAGCTTACATTAGGAGAAGGCATTGGCAACCCACTCCAGTACTCTTGCCTGGAAAATCCCATGGACAGAGGAGCCTGGTGGGCTATAGTCCATGGGGTTGCGAAGAGTCCAACATGACAGTGACTTCACTTTCACTTTTCATTTTCATGCATTGGAAAAGGAAATGGCAACCCACTCCAGTGTTCTTGCCTGGAGAATCCCAGGGATGGGGAAGCCTGGTGGGCTGCCGTCTATGGGGTCGCACAGAGTCGGACACGACTGAAGCAACTTAGCAGCAGCAGCAGCAGCAGCAACAGCTTTCATTATAGTCCAGCTCTCACATCCATATGTGACTACTGGAAAAACCATAGCTCTGATTAGATGGACCTTTGTCAGCAAAGTAATGTCTCTGCTTTTTAATATGCTGTTTTGGTTGGTCATAGCTCTTCTTCCAAGGAGCAAGCGTCTTTTAATTTCATGGCTGCAGTCGCCATCTGCAGTGCTTTTGCAGCCCAAGAAGATAAAAGTCTTTCACTGTTTCCACTGTTTCCCCATCTATTTGCCATGAAGTGATAGAACTGGATGCCATGATCTTCGTTTTCTGAATGTTGAGCTTTAAGCCAGCTTTTTCACTCTCCACTTTCACTTTCATCAAGAGGCTCTTCAGTTCCTCTTCATTTCTGCCATAAGGGTGATGTCTTCTGCATATCTGAGATTATTGATATTTCTTCTGGCAATCTTGATTCCAACTTGTGCTTCATCCAGCCTGGCATTTCTCATGATGTACTCTGTATATAAGTTAAATAAGCAGGGTGACAGTATACAGCCTTGACGTACTCCTTTCCTGATTTGGAACCAGTCTGTTGTCCCATGTCTGTTTCTGCCTGTTGCTTCTTGACCTGCTTACAGATTTCTGAGGAGGCAGGTCAGGTAGTCTGGTATTCCCATCTCTTGATGAATTTTCCACAGTTTGTTGTGATCTACACAGTCAAAGGCTTTGGTGTAATCAATAAGGCAGAAATAGATGTTTTTCTGGAATTTAATGCATGTTGGCAATTTGATCTCTGGTTCCTCTATCTTTTCTAAATCCAGCTTGAACATCTGGAAGTTCATGGTTCACATATTGCTGAAGCCTGGCTTGGAGAATTTTGAGCATTACTTTACTACCGTGTGAGATGAGTGCAATTCTGCCGTAGTTTGAGCATTCTTTGGCATTGCCTTTCTTTGGGATTGGAATGAAAACTGACCTTTTCCAGTCCTGTGGCCACTGCTGCGTTTCCAAATTTGCTGGCATATTGAGTGCAGCACTTTCACAGCATCATCTTTCAGGATTTGAAATAGCTCAACTGGAAGTCCATCACCTCCACTAGCTTTGTTTGTAGTTATGCTTCCTAAGGCCCACTTGACTTCACATTCCAGGATGTCTGGCTCTAGATGAGTGATCACACCATGGTGGTTATCTGGGTCATGAAGATCTTTTTTGTATAGTTTATGTGTGTATTCTTGCCACCTCTTCTTAATATCTTTTGTTTCTGTTAGGTCCATACCATTTCTGTCCTTTATTGTGCCCATCTTTGCATGAAGTATTCCCTTGGTGTCTCTAATTTTCTTGAAGAGATCTCTAGTCTTTCCCATTCTGTTCTTTTCCTCTATTTCTTTGCATTGATCACTGAGGAAGGCTTTCTTATCTCTCCTTGCTATTCTTTGGATCTCTGCATTCAAATGGGTATTATCTCCTTTGCCTTTAGCTTTTCTTCTTTTCTCAGCTATTTGTAAGGCCTCCTCAAACAACCATTTTGCCTTTTAGCATTTCTTTTTCTCGGGGATGGTCTTGATCCCCAAATTTAAAATTCTTTTTCCCATTCACACGGCACTTGCTCAGTAGCCTCCTGTAGTTGGTGGCTACTGATTTGGACAGTATAGATCTTGACAGAAAATTCCTTTCACTGCTGAAGGTTTTATTGGGCTGGCCCAGATTTTTAAACAAAGGTTACTGACTGCCTCAAACTGTGTTCGTCCCTGGTCCCCAGCCTCACTGGGCCTGTTAATGCGCTTGTGTAAAATGAAGTGCTTTTGGATGATCTGAAATTTCTTTCTTTCTTTTAAACTATTTATTTGTTTGGCTGCACCAGGTCTTAGTTGCAGCACGTGGGTCTAGTTCCTTGACCAGGAATTGAAGCTGCCTCCCCTGCATTGGCAGCATGGAGTCTTAGCCATTCCACCACTAGGGAAGTCCCTGAAGTTTCTGCCTAATGGTAAGACCCCAGTATGTGGGCAACAACAGCAACAAGCCTGTCACTTCATTAGTCCCGTTAATCTAATATCAATTATTTATATTTTGTGCTCAAACACTGTCTCTGGAGGCCATTCCAGAAGAGGGATTTAAATTGTAGGCTGCTCAGTGGCATCTGGTTGGCGTGGGTGTCCCAGGACTCCCTGGGTGGTGCTTTGAAGGACAGCAAGTTTGGATGAATAATTCTCCAGTGTCACATGAATACACGGGGTCATTGACTTTTATCACTCTATTCTTGGGTATATGTGTTGTGCTCTTATTCTTGGAATTGAAAATGATCACATTGTAAGAGTTCTGTTAATTTCCTCCTTATTTAATAAGATTGCAGTGTAGAGTCTTAAACTAACACCACCACCAACAAAAAATGCATAGAGTGAGCATCCTGGAGCCCCTTAGGGCACCTAGCACATTAAGGTAAAAATAATGCTGGGGGCTTCCTTGATGGTCTAGTGATTAGGTCTCCTTGCTTCCACTGCAGGGGGCGCAGGTTGTATCCCTGGTTGAGGAACTAAGATCCTGCAAGCCACATGGCATGGCAAAAAAAAAAAGTGGGCATCAGGTGTACAGTGTGTGTTCTTTCGGAGAACTCATCCTAAGGAGGTAACGTGTTGAAGTGTGTATTCATCGAAGTGTAGCGGCTTGGCGGATTGGTCCAGTGATCCTGATGCCTGTATACAACAGGATATTATCCAGCCACTGAAGGTGGGGTTGTAGATCACTATGTATTGATTTGGGGCTAATTCCATGGCATATGAACCCATTTATATAAAATTCATAGTACACACACGTGCATATGTGTGCGTGCAAGATGTCTTGAGGGATAGTCATCAGAATATTGGTACTTGGGGGCTTCCCTGGTGGTCCAGTGGTTAAGACTCTATGCTTCCACTGTAGGGGCCTTGGGTTTGATCCCTGGTCAAACTTAATATCCTGCATGCCTCATGGTGTGGCTAAAAGAAAAAGAAGAGGACTGTCGACAGTTGGGTGATGAGATGTCCTAAGGAGGTAACGTGTTGAAATGTGTGTTCATTCAGGCGCCTTACTTTCTTCTTTGGGGTTACACCCCCCACCCCCCCCACCCCTCCCCCTCCCCCCGCCCTGGCACTGTTCCTATCTTTCCTCAGAGGGCTGTGCTTTGTTGTTTTTGTTTTTTTTTTGAAAGTGTCGCTCTCGAGACTTCCCTGGTGGTCCAGTGGTTAAAAATCCACCTGCCAATTTAGGCAAGACAGGTTCGATCCCTGGTCTGGAAATATCCCGCACTCCATGGAGTGACTAAGCCTGTGGACCACAGCTACTGAGCCTGCCCTGCACTCTAAAGCCCTGAGTCACAACCACTGAGCCCACGGGCCACACTTGTTTAAGCCCTTGCACCCTAGAGCATGCACGGCACAGCAGGAGAAGCTGCTGCAACTAGAGAATAGGCCCTGCAAAGACCCAGCTCTCACAGCCAGAAATTAGAAGAAAAAAGTGCTGCTCTCATAAAGAAGGGGACAGACACTTATTGAGTGCCTACAGCATGTCAAGCATGTTGCTGAAACCTTTAACCCTCCTGTGCACTCTTTGAGGTAAACATATGATTATTCTGACTTCATGAATGAAGCATGTGAGGTCTGGAGATTGAGCATCTCTGTTGGACAGTAGATGTAGTACAGTAGGGATTCACACCCAGGTCTGTGTTCACAACGCCCTTGGACTTTTTCCTGTTTGGGGCATTATCAGAGCATCAGACATGTTTGGGTCTGAGACCAGCTCTATCTCTGGCATTGGCAGAGGAGAGATGTGACCTGCTTAAGGTCTTCAGCTAGCTAGAGAAAGACAAAGAAGACTAAACAATGGGGTTTTGTGATATTGTGATTATGCTGTAGTGAGATTGACCTTGATCAAGTCAGGAGGCTTTTCTTTTTTAGTTCAGTTACTGTGGACTTTATTACCTTAGGTAAGTCTCTTTACCTCTTTTAAAATTTTCCTTATTTTCAAAATAAGGGTAATATGTTCCACACCTCAGGTTATTTTGAGATTATTCAGATTCATCCAGAAGTACCTTAAAAACCATAAAGTACAATATGAGTGCAATATAATTCTGTTACTCCAGCTGATCCAGCCTTCCATGACTCAGGAAGTGACCTGTTCTTCCTTGTCTCTTATGGACTTTTTTTTTTTTAGGGAAAAAATGAAAGTATTTCTTTCTCTATCATTAAGCGGATGTCATTGTGAAGAGAGAACAGTGGTAGATTGCATTTTGGGGCTTTGACTTGTAGTTTATAAGTAAGTAAGGTATTTGGACAAGAGGTCCCTTGTCACAGACTTACATGTAGGTCGAGTGGTCCAGGTCACTCCCACTTTTCTTAAGTTTTTTAAGTTTTAAAAACCTTAAAAATAATTGGAACTGTATATAGAAAGTGCGCGGTGTACAAAGGCACAGTTTAATGAGTTGTCCTGAAGCTAACAGCTGTTTGATTGCTCCTCAGGACAAGAATTAAGAGTATTGCCAGCACTCCCCAAAGTTACCACTCTCCTAACATTTGTGGCATCACTTTCTCGCGTTTCTTTTTAGTTTTATCATCTAAATATGCACCTTAAAATTAGAGTTTATGTTTGTCTGTATTTGGCATCTGGCCTTTTCACTCACTGTTGGATATATCTGTATTGTTGAGGGTAGCTTTGATCCATTTATTTTGATTGTTTATTGTTCTTCCTAGTATGAAAACCACAACTTTCACATTCTACAGTAGATGGGCACCTGGATTTCTAGTTTTTGGCTGTTATGGATGGGGCTGCTCTGAGCATTTTTGTGCATTTCACCTGTTGTACCTGTGCGTGCATTTCTGTTGGGCATATGCCTGGCAGAAGGGGGAGAAGGGGACGACAGAGGATGAAATGTTTGAATGGCATCACTGACTGAATGGACATGAGTTTGAGTAAACTCTGGGAGTTGGTGATGGGTAGGGAAGGCTGGTGTGCTGCAGTCGATGGGGTCACAAAGGGTCAGACACGCCTGAGTGACTGAACTGAGCTAATGCCTAGCAGTGGGGTAGCTGCATATGTACCTTCGCATTTGGGAGTTCTACGCCAAGATGTCAGAGAAAGCAATGGCACCCCACTCCAGTACTCTTGCCTGGAGAATCCCATGGGCGGAGGAGCCTGATGGGCTGCCATCTCTGGGGTCGCACACGACTGAAGCGACTTAGCAGCAGCAGCATGCCAAGATGTTTTCTGAAGTGTTGGTTGTAGCAGGTTATATTCCTCCCAGCACGTGTGAGAGGTTCCGTGGTAACACGTTCTTGTCCACACTTGGTCTGTGGGTCTTTAATTTTAGCCATGCAGGGAGTATGTAGTAGTCTCATTATATTTTATTTGGTTGGCCAAAAAGTTCATTTGTGATTTTGCATAAGATCTTACAGAAAAACCAAAATGAACTTTTTGGCCAGTCCAGTAACTTGTGTTTCTCTGACAAGTAATTGAGGTTGAACAACTTTTCATATGTTTATGAACAGCAATATCTTTTGTGAAGGGCCTGTTCAAATATTTTGCCCATTTTTCTACTGGGTTGTCTATTGATTGGGCTTGTAGGTGATCTCTATGTATCCCAGAATCAAGCCTGTTGTTGTTGTTTATTTGTCTTATTAATATTGTTTTCCAATACGTCATGGCTTGCCTTTTACTTTCTTAGGATATTTCAGTGCACCATGGTCCCTGATTTTAATGTCCTGTGCATGGGTTTCTCTTTTAATGGTCTATTGTCTATTGTGTCCTGATATTTCCCCATCTGGGGATCATGAAGCTGTTTTCTGATGTCACTTTTTGAAAGCTTTATTGTGATGTTTTCCACACTTAAATCTGTAACCAGGAGTTCATTTTTATGTGTGGGTTGAGATAGAAGTCACTCGCTTTTTTATTGCAGATGGATGTTCAGTTGACCCCGGGTTCTCAGCCCAGTGTAATGCCTACTTAGTCATAAAGAAAGGGCCCATCTATGCCCAAGTCTGTGTCTGTCTTCTTTTCTGTAGTAGATCTTGATTTTCCGTGGGAGTGAGTTTTACCATCTTATGTGCTGCCCTTTGCATTTCCACATAGATTTTGGAATCAGCTTGTGAACTTCCTAAAGATAAATTACAGTTGGAATTTTGAGTGAAATTTTGTATGTAGATCAATTTGGGAAAAATGGAAATTTTGCAATATTGAGTATTCCAACCTGTAATTTCTCCCTCCATTTATTTTAGTCATTTTAATTTTATTATTCTGTAGCTTTGGGAGTAGAGAATTATTTTGGCTAGATTTATTCTTAGGTGTTAATTTTTATGCAGTTAAAAATGAAAACTTGAAAAATTTCCTTAATGAGTTATTAGTATAGAAAAGTAGTTGATTTTTTTTTTTCCTTTTTGGTATATTGACTTTGTATTAATCAGTCTTGCTAAACTCACTTATAGTATACCTGTAGATCTTCTTCATTTTCTACTTATAATTTGACAATTTTGCTTCCCTGTGAGTTTTATACCTTTCATTTTTTCCCTTGCCATAAAACTTTAGTGAGGACCTTAGATACAGTATTGAAAAGAAGATGCAGAATGGACTTTTTCGTCCTGTTCCCCATATCAAAGCGAAAGCTTTCGGTATTTCATCAATTATGATGTTCAGTTTGACCCTTGGATTAAAATCTGGCTATTTCTACCATTCAGCTGTTGGGAATAATGCTGCTCAGAATGTGAGTGTTCAAGTATTTATTGGAATCCTTGTTTTTATTTATTTGGGGTTTATACCTAGAAGTGGAATTGCTGGATCACTTGGTAATTCTGTGTTTAATTTTGGGGAGAGCTTCCATACCACTTTGCACAGCGACTGTACCAACTGTACATTCCTACCAACAGTGAATGCGCAGAGTCCCAGTTGCCCCACATCCTCACCAACACTTGTTTTCTGTTTCTTGCTTCTGTATTTTGGGGGATACTAGTGACCCAGATGGGTGTCAGCTCTTGCTTCTGGTCTCCTCGTGCTGACCTCTTCTTTTGAATCCATTGAAACTTACGTTAATTCTGTTTTCTCTATGCTTAGTCTCTTACCTACTGTTTTGAATTTTCCATCCGTTTGTTTCTCTGGGCTTCATTCTGGAATTTTTCTGCAGACTTACTTTCCTGTTTAATTCCCTGTTCATCTACATCTAGTGTGTTTTTAAGTCCATCCATCCAGTACTTAATTTTGGACATTGCATTGTTTGGTTCTTTTAAAAATTTGTGTCACTTTTTGAAAGTAATCACCTCTCCCCTTAATTTTAATCTTAAGAATTTTGTCTTCTTATACATAGTAAGAATTATTCTGCTCCTAATTATTCTCACATGGATCTTCATTTCGGCAAGTTTTCGTTTATAGTTGTCCTGCGTGCCTGATTATCTTTGGTTGTGCTTTGGACATTGTGTTTGAGAATTTTTTATAGAAGTAAATTGAGGACTAAACTAGAATTATGTTCTCTCCATCCAGAAATGATTTGTGCTTTTATCTTCCAGGGGTTTTAGGGCACCAGCAATCTAATAAAATCATTTCTATCTTCTGTCAGGGATTGGTATTTTTCTAGGTCACCTAGTTTCTTGAAAATCGGTCTGCAGTACATCTGGAGGCTGTTTTATTTCCAGTTCGCTCTCCAAATGTATAGCATTTGGATTTCCAACCCAAAGTGTAGGGGGTTGTTTGAGGTCTCTGGAATGTATGTTCTAGATCCAAGTGGTTATCACAAGTAATTCTCAAGTGTCTTGTTGCCCCTTTCCAGTGTATAAACGGCCCTGGAGCAAAGGTAGGCCGTTTACTGCAGGCTTCTCTCTCTGGATTTTAGTTCTCTTACGTTTTGTGACCTGGTAGTTTTTCTGTGCCTTCTTAGTTCGCCAGTGTTTCCAAGTGGATGTACTTTTATGTGAAATTCTGCATTTGTAGTTGTTTTTAGCATGAGGGGTGGCCTGAGTTAGTCAGCCATTATTACCTCCTTTTAAAAGTTATAGGATAAAGGAACTATGTTAGCCCTTGAACACATCTGTTCCAAACTAATTAGTAAAAAACTAGTTAGTGAAGTAGGGGTTTATTATCACTTACCATGAATCCAGTATCATGCTGTGCATTAGGGAAGTTTCAAGGAAATACCAGGCATGGTATTCCATATATTCAAGGACGTTTAGCTGGGGACACAAATATAAACTTAAAATTAGATAGAATATGGGAGGAGACAAGGGTCATGCAGGATTGCTAGTTTAGTGAAAACTATGGATAGAGTGAGGGGTGTGAGCTGACCCTCTCTCTGCCTGGCCATCTTCCCGTGGTGGGCACAGTGCCCTGGCACTCCCTGCTGTACATTGCAGCTCTTCTTTTGCTCCTTCACTGTATCTAAGACGCGTCTGAGGCCCTTCTGGAGCTGCCTCCCCTGCCCCCTCCCAAGTCCTCAGGCTCCAGCTGTTCCATTCTTCCTACCTTCGCACCTCACTCTTCTCTCTGCTGGGAGGTTTTCTCTTTCTTTGGTGTGAGGCCAGTTCTTGACAGCTTATTAGCCTTGTGCAGTGCAACCCCTCCTGAAAATCTCCCCTGCCAGCCCAGGGCCTCTCCCCAGGAATCCTAGGCGTGGCCTCCACTGATCTGAATCAGTACTTTGGCCCCTGCACTGGCAGTGACCATGATTTGGGGCTAACAGCTATCATGTGGGTCATCTGGCCCTTTGCATGCAGCAAGCACTATTTCAAGCACTTCATGTACACACAGTGACCTTCGCTGTAGCTGTACTGTGTCCCCATTTAACAGGTCAGAAAACTGAGGCACAGAGAGGCTTCACAGCTCCTAATTAGAGTTGTCTTCTGGGCGATGACTTTATTCATTTCTCCCTTTCTTCAGTAGGGAAATAGGAATGTAGGAGAAGGGCCTGAACTGTGAAGATAAACATTTGTGGGTTGCCTCTCCTTTCCTGCCCCCACTGGGGCCGTGACTAAGGGTGAAGTAGACAAGTGTGTGTGGGGGGATTTGTGCCTGGGACTGTGCTCTGCCCTGTCCATCCCAGGTCCCTGGGGCTTGCTGCATCCATCAGCCTTGTCTTCCGGAGCAGTCTCTGGATGCCCCCAGTCTGTTTGGGTGGGGATTTGGGGGAACGATGCTGCCTAGGATTTAGTCAGGCCTGCTCTGGTCGGACCTGGCAGTAAACCTCCATCCTGGAAAAGTTTAAAGTTTGTTTTTCCAGTTCCACAAGTGGGTAAACTGACATGGGCTATCATATTTGAAAAGACCATAGCCCTCTTACATCACAGTCTTGTGGGAATTCTGAAGGGATGTGGTGAGAACTGAAGCCCGTTATTAATATTTCTGTAATGAATAGCACTCCCCCCTCCAACCAGTGGTACACCAGACACATGCTTAGGATTTCATCAGGGAAAACCCAGTTCCTAATAATTGAGAGTTTGCTCTTTTTTTGAAAAATAAACTTAAATTTTTAGGACAGTTTTGGATTTACACAAAAATTGCAGAGGTAGTAGAGCCCCCAATGTATCTATCCCACATTGAGCCTCCCCATCATATATCATTGTCTAACACTAGTATGGTGTATTTGTTGAGACTAATAAAGCAATATTGATAGGTTGTGATTAACTGAAGTCCATAGTTTATTTGAGTCTTTTAAAATTTTATCTAATGTCCTTTATCTATTCTAGGCTTCCATCTAGGATTGTTGTTTTAGTCGCTAAGTCATGTACAACTCTTTTGCGACCTCCTGGACTGTAGCCCACCATGGGACTGGGCAAGAAGACTGAAGTGGGTTGCCATTTCCTCCTCCAGGGAATCTTCTCAACCCGGAGATCTAACCTGCATCTCTTGCATTGGCAGGCATGACCTAGGAAGCTCACACTCTATTTAACTGTCTCCTAGCTTCTCTTGGCAGTGACAAGGAAGAAGGAAATTTGACTTTCCTTCTTTTTGCTGACTTTGATGGTTTTGAGATGTATTGGTAAGATATTTTGTAGGTTGTCCCTCTATGGGAATCTGATATTGTTATTAGACTGGGCTTGTGGGTCTTCAGGCTAAGGATCACAGACCTAAAGCCCCGGTTTATCACATACCAAGCATACACACCTCCAACCTGATTTATGGCTGTTGATGTTGACCTTGATGATCTGGCTGAGGTACCAGTACCCTTTGTCAGGCTTTTCCCATTGTACCGTTACTCCCCCTACTCTTTAGCTATACCCCCTACTCTTAGGGCTTTGGAAGGAAGTGAATGTGTGATTCCTCATCTTCTGTAGCTCATAAATGAAGTCATTAAAGTGTTTTTTTTTTTTTTTTACTGTTTTAGGCTTTTAAAAAAACCTGTCACAAAACAATGCTGTCTTTATACAAAAATTAAAAAAATTATGCCCTTTTAATATCTTCAAGTCACCAATCCCTTACAAGGACAGTATATGTATTGTGGTTATTATTGGGCAAATTTTGATTCCTTTGTTTTGAAACAGTGACTTTAAAGCTGAATAGAAAAGCCTGCTGTTTTTACTTTTTCTGGTCGCAAAACCTTGCAAGGGCAGGCAGATGCTTCAGGATAATTAGAATTACCGCAGTTTTGTTCGTTGGTTCTGTATAAACACCAGATCGTGCCCCAGATCATTTCCGAACTATGTTTAATAAAGTTGCACAATGCAAAAGTGCTTCCTACTGAGCGACTACACACACACACACACACAGCTCTCGTTTTAATGATAGAGCGAGGTGGCAAGGGCGAGTGGGGGGGCGTTAAGAATCACGTTATCTGTGTAATTGTAAAAGAGAACACAAGTGAAAGTGAAAGTGAAGTCGCTCAGTCGTGTCCGACTCTTTGCGACCCCATGTTCTGTACCCTACCAGGCTCCTCCGTCCACGGGATTTTCCGGGCAAGAGTACTGGAGGGGGGTGCCACTCCAGAGGATCTTCCTGACCCAGGGATCGAACCAGTGTCTCCCGCACGGTAGGCAGACGCTTTACCGTCAGAGGCACCAGAAGTCACAGTAGGGTACCTGTGTTCTTTCACAGTTAGGTGCGAGCAGGTGCCCGGCGCAGGTGTTACTTTTGCTCAGTGGTGTCCGACTCTTTGTAATTCCACGGACCGTATGTAGTCTGCTAGGCTCTTTTGTTCACGGGATTCTCAAGGTGAAGAGTACTGGAGGCTATCCTTTCCCCAATCCCGGCGCCAGAAGGAGACAAAGAAACGAACGGTAGGGGCTTAATGTAGTTTTTCTTGGGAAAGCGTGTGGGTTGTGAAAACTCAGAACTCTGTCCTGTCAGCTTGAAGCGCCACCTAGGGGTTTTTACCAGCATAGCATTGGCCTTTTTATATTTTAAGAAGCTGTTATTATAACAAACAAATCGTGGAAAAAGAGATTTTTCTTTTTTCCAAAAATTGCACCGGGATAAAGCTGAGCTTTAGCTGGTGCGGGCGTGTTGCATAGGCGTTAGCAGTACTGTCCTCACTAAACGCTCATCGGACAGTAGCGCAACCCCAAGAAAAGGATGGTTGGCGCAGCCTTCGAGCGAGGCGCGAGTAGCAGGCGCCAACACTGAGTAGGCTTGTGGCGACTAATTCACCAGTGCCGCCGCAGCCGCCCGGCAGCCGGTGAACCTCCGCTGATCACGGCTTCCGAAGCTCGCCACCAAAACTTCGTTTTCGGAGGCTCGGAAGGTCGCAAAGAGGCCGTTCAGTGGTACCCAGAAGGCCACGCGCCGGCCGCGAGCTGATTTGCATACGCGCGCCCTTACGGGGCGGGGCCTTGGCGGGAGCTCCCGCCCTCCTGGGCTGGCGCTCGGAGCCGGTTCGCGGCGTCTGTGTTTGAGTAGTGTCTCGCCGAAGACTCTCTCGTGTTAGCTCTGTAAACCGCCCTTTCGGACAATAGCGGCCCTCTTCCTGATACCCACGTTCACCCTCGGGTCGGCGCTCGCTTGGGCTCCCAGGCTGTGTCTAAGCCAGAGATGCGGGGGCGTGCCAGCAGCCGGCGGGCGAGGGCGCCAAGCCCCGCATGGGCCGCTGACGAGAGCCTGCTGTTTATCGTTGCAGGTGGTTCTCCTGGGCATGGACATCCTGTCCGCGCTGGTCACCCGGCTGCAGGATCGGTTCAAGGCGCAGATCGGTACAGGTGAGCGCTCTCCTCCTCCCATCTCGGCCTTCACTGGGTCTCCCCAAACCCTGCACTTGGCTGTACCCACCCCATAGCCAGCCCTCGTTCAGCCCCCCACCTTTTCTTTCTAGCCCCCCCTCTCCCCGGCTCGCCCCCACCTCCTCCTGCATGTGTAGATGCTGCACCGCTGCCCTTGCTCCCCTCGTGGGCACACCTGGATCTGCCACCTCCGCGCTCCTGCTGGCATCCCCCTGGCCCCCTTTCCATACCTTTCTGCTGTCTTTTTGTATCTTCCTGTTCTAGTACTAGCTATTACTTTTTTTATGCCAATTAGCCATCATGCTGTGGTGCCAACCAAACCCTGTTTGCCTCTGACCCTTGTCTTGGAGAGGCATTGCCTTTTCTCTTTCAGAGTCTTACAGACCCGACGCAGCTGTATTTTTAAACAGTTTATTGTTACTATGACCGTTTTCACTTTGGTTGTCAGTGTCATTTCAAGTGTGGTAAATGATCACTTTTATTTTGAAGGGAAAATAGTGTCAGAATAATTAAATAAAAATAACATCAGGTTTCAAAGGTTAAGAGACGATTTTATTCCCAACCTCTGGGCATTCATAATAACAAAACAAGCCCTAACCCTTTCCTTTTAGCATTTCTCGTTACAACAGGTACACATATATTTGTGCATTTCTGTTAACTTTCTGGTCAATGTGCATGTTTAGATAAAGCCATGAGCTCTTCCCACTCTGCCATAAACTGTGAATCTGCAAATAAAAATCCCTCATTCTTTCATTAATTTGATTACATAATACCAAATTAGATGAATTGTTCAGAATTATTTTTTGTAAAAGAAATTCCTAATAGACTTTTAGAAGAAGCAAAGTGAGTTGACCTCTGACATCCAAGTGCCCTTGGAATAGCAGCGATAGCCCACCCAAGCTGTGGGGAGGAAGGGCAGGCAGAGAGCTGCATTCTGTCTGATGAGCATGCAGAGATGTTATGTAAAATGAAAAGCAGACCGAGCCTTAAGTGTCTGTTCTTCCACCCCCGAGCAGATGCACTGGGGCCTCTCTCTCTCATCTGGATTTCCTTTTGTGTTGACTCTTTCCTGCCTAGGTCTTCCATCGACATCCATTTTAATAACATTATAGCAGCTTAAAAACACATTGGGAACTTCCCAGAGGAAGGTGGCATAAGGAAGAAGACAGTGTGCCCATGCAAAGATTTTCGCAAATTCTCATAGTAGCTCCCATGAATTTGAGCAGGAGGAGATTTATAGGGGTTGGTGCTTGATGTGCATCATAGAGCGATGTGCATCATTTAGGTCAGGATTTTGAGATATCTTGTTAATTGAAATACCCACAGTTGGTGACTTCAGGCCACCAGAGTAGGTTTTCATTTGATCAAGTTGCATTTTAATTTCCAGTGCTGCCGAGTTTAATAGACAGACTGGGAGATGCTAAAGACTCTGTGAGGGAGCAAGACCAGGCCCTGCTGCTGAAGATCATGGATCAGGCTGCTAATCCCCAGGTGAGACTGGGGTGTTCCTGCAAAGTATGCATGGGTTTCAGAGAAAAAAAATTTATGGTATTTCATCTGGCCCCACTTTCCCCCCATAGGATATTTACAGAGGGTGTACCTTTGAATAAATTAGTGAACTTAACATGGGTATGGAGTGCTTGGTTTAATTTCTTAGACTCAAGCTCATTTATGTAATTGACTCTTTGTGTCTCTGAAAAGATGCAGCTGTGATGTCAGGGCCATCAGCAGCCTGGCTGCAGCCCTGGCCCATGTCTGCTGGTGAGCTGGGCTGCTGGGACAGACAGCCAGGGATACAGCTCTGTCTTACCTGTCCAGCTGACCATTGTTGGGGGGTGGGGCAGGGGGAGACGGTTTTAGGAGAAACTTTCCCAGGGAAGGTAAAACCTAGACTAGTCTGGGAAGCAGAGCAGGTTAGAGGATGGGGTGGGCACAGCTCTTCAGGCCAAGAGAGTAGCCTGAGTAGGTGACCTTTGGTAAGTCACCCAGCTTCTGCTTCATTTTCCTCACCCAATAACTGAGGACAGTCCCACCTCTTTTTCAGGGTTGTCCGGAAAATTAAATGCAATTACATAAAGGAATGTGTTTTGAAAGGTTTTAGCTTGGTATAGAAACCTATGTTACCATTTTCCAAAAAGCTCCCCAGAGGGCTCGCGGAGGCGGGGAGGGATATGGCACCTGGTGTGAGGTCCCTGCCCTGGGGGTCCCTGGCTTGGATGGGCTGTAGCATCCTCCTCCTCTTTTCTCCCCACCTTACCTCTGCCGTCTGCAGTACGTGTGGGACCGGATGCTTGGCGGCTTCAAGCACAAGAACTTTCGTACCCGGGAAGGCACGTGTCTCTGCCTTGTGGCCACCCTCAACAGGTAAGTCTGGGTGGGGCCTGAGGGCTTCCTTGGCCAAGCTTTTGTATTTGTAACTTTTAACTTTGAAATCATCATATATTTATAGGAAGATGTAGAGAAGTGTCCTGGGAGGTGCCTCGCACCCACCCGCTGTCTTGCGAGTCTGTAGTGCAGGGTCCAGACCAGGAAGTCAGTATTGATATGAGCTTGTTCAGGTTCCTCCAGTGACGCAGTGTGTTCTGTGTGTGCCCAACTCTGTCACAAGTGCACCTCCAGATAACTCGCTGCCACGTTCACGGGCAGACCTGTGCCTCACCCCAGGCACTCTCACATTGCTGTTCTAGCCAGTCCCCAACCTTTTGCCAGCCAGTCACCAGTTCTCCAGCTCTGAGATTTTATTAAGAATGTTATATGAATGAAATCACACAGAATGTGACCCTTTGAGATCAGCTTTGTTTGTTTTCCTCACAGCATAATTCCCTTGAGATTGCATATGTGCTGTGGCCAAACATTTCATTGCTTTTTATTGCCAAGTAGAATTCCTTGATATAGATGTATCATAATATATTTAACCATTCACCTGTTGAATACTTCCAGTTTGGGGTTATTATAAATAAAACTGTTATAGATACATGTACCAGTTTCTGCCTAAACAGAAGTTATCATTTATTTTGGGTCAGTGTCCGAGAGTACAATTGCTGGGTCATTTATCAAGTTTGTTTTTAGTTTTTAAGAGAAACTCTTAGCTATTTTCTATAGTTATCTGTACTGTTATACATTCCCACTATCAGTGGGTGAATGATTTAGTCTCTTCAGAAACTAGCGTTGAATGTTATCACTGTCTTTAATTTTAACCATTTTGATATGCAAGTAGTCTATGTCATTGTGGTTTTGCTTCCTTAATGGCTGTTGATGTTTTAAAATTAAAAATTACAGGTCACCTTTCCTGATTATGAGAGTATTACTGTATATGTCACAGAAAATCTGCATGAAGAAGAAAGTGATCATTGTGTATAATTCTGGTCCCTTCAGATAATCACTGTTAACACGTAGCATTTTGTTCCAGACTTTAGAGTTTTATTATTTTTTAAAAAACAAAATGGATAGTGTAATGTTTACATTACTTGGTAGATTTTTTCCCCTTAATGTGCTAGATTTTTCAGGGTCATTAATTATGGCATATGTCTGAAGCTTTTAAAAAATGTTTCTAGCCTTTGATAACAGTTGTTTCGCTTATTTATTCTAAGGGAGTACTCCAAGGGTAGTCAAAGAGAATTGTATTGAGAGAGCATGTCTGTGACTGCGCTTATGGTGGTGAACAGTTGCGAGTAGCTCAGTTATTCTCCAACAGGGCAGTGTCCTCTCAGCTGTTCATTGCAGCGTTTTCATCAGGCAGTTACCTGAACGTCTGTTGTGGCGGAGAACTGCACACGCTGCAGGGAGAGGGTGAGGGTTAGCGGAGGGGTCCAGGGACCTGCCTGGTAACACAGTGAGTCAGGCAGAGTAGGAACCATCATGGGACAAATAGTGATGCCAGCACGGTGGAACCCCCGCTGAGCCAGGACTGGGCTTCGACTTGGAGGGACGCCAAGTGCAGGGGGAGACTTGTGAGACGCACTTGCAGTCTTGGACTCTGTGCAGAGGGCTTTTGGGTGTGTGTTTATTTTGGAAGCACGTAAGGGAGGATAAGGAGTGAGCCTTGGTGAGAGATAGTGGTGGGGGTAGGGGAGGTGGCCTTCTGTCTTCTGTTTTCACCACCAGTAAAGCATTCCTTTTGTTTTCAGCTCTGGAGCTCATACGTTAACACTAAGCAAGATCGTGCCACATATATGTAACCTACTAGGAGATCCCAACAGCCAGGTGAGTGTATTTAGCAAGAAAGGAAAGTTGTTGGTTTCACAGAGTGAAGGTGCATTTTGATGATGTGTGGGTGGGACTTTATTCATCTCTTAGAGCTCTAGGTATTGTTTGCAATTGTTGGGTTAGTGCCCAGTAGTGCCCAATATCTGGTGTCTTGGGTAGACCTGGGAGCCACTCTGCTCTTCTCTCCAGGTCGGGATGGGCCCCCCATTAGCCTGTAAAGTGACATCATCCAGACCAGCCTCCAAGAGAAAGACACTGTGGTCACCATCTGTGTAGCCAGAGAGGTGGGCATGGGGGAGGGAGCAGTGACCCCCTCCCAGAGAGGGAGAGGTGGGCTGTACAGGGCCGGGGGGCACTTCTTGGAGGTGATGGAAAGGTGCCACGTTTTGCTTTGGGTGGTGGCCACACTGGTGCCCCGTTGATGTTTTCTGTAAATTAAAGCAAAAACTGAAAAACAACAGAGCATCACTTCCCTAGCGTCAGGGCAGGTGGGGGTGGCGTTGGTGAGCAGTGAGCCCAGCTCAGAAGCCCCGTTCCTCTCTGGGTCTCTCCTAGTGTCATCAGGGGCCCTGGCTGTCACCTTAGCTCACACAGCCGCCTAGATAAAGGGGCTTAACATGGGACAGTGCCTTACAGAAGTGTACACTTTGGCTCTTGAACAACATGGGTTCAGAGCACACAGGTCCCCCTTCAGGCGGAGGTTCATAGGATACACTGCTATACTCCATGGACCCTGGTAATCTGGATCCAAGGAGGCTGAACCACGCGTGTGTGGAGGGTTGGTGCCCTGACCCCTGCCTTGTCCAGGGGTTGACTGTACGCTGGGAACAACGTCTCAGATTCAGCCTTGACTGGCAGCAACTGAATTGCACTCCATGGGCAAGTCTGCATTCCTCTCGCTGCCCCCAGCTCAGCTCCGAGGGCCCGAGGTCTGAACACTTTCTGCCCTCTCCTCCTCCATGTCTCTGCCCTTCATCCCAGTTTCATTCCTGCCTCCTTTGGGGGGCTCTGCTGTGCTGCCCATTCCTGCTCGATGCTGGGCTATGCTGGTCTCTCTTGCCTGCACCCACTTTCTTCTTTCTATTCATCCTCTACCCAACCTTTACTGAGAACACTTGACATTGGAAATGTGATTTTCAGATATTTTTATTTTTTGAATCATGCTTTATTGTGCAACATTAATTTAAAAATAACAGAATCAACTTTTTAAAAAGATTCTAACTTACCACATGAACTGTTTTGCCTTTTTGCCCCCTTGATGTCTTGTCTCCACTTTGTTTTCTGTGGGAAGAGTAATTTATGCAGGTCATACTCTGAGGCTGTGACTGCTTGCTGCATGGTGTCCTGTCTTTCTTAGAGCAGGAATGCCAGCCGGGCTGGCTGAGGCGCTTTGTTCCTCACTCACGTGCTTACCTGGTGGCTCAGATGATAAAGGGGGAAGGAAATGGCAGCCCACTCCAGTATTCTTGCCTAGAGAATCCTGTGGACAGAGGAGCCTGGTGGGCCGCTGTCCATAGGGTTGCACAGAGTCGGACACCACTGAAGCAACTTAGCATGCATGCATGCATTGGAGACAGAAATGGCAACCCATTCCAGTATTCTTGCCTGGAGAATCCCAGGGACAGAGGAACCTGGTGGGCTGCCATCTATGGGGTTGCATAGAGTCAGATACGACTGAAGCGACTTGGCAGCAGCAGCAGCAGATGGTAAAGAATCTGCCACAATGTGGAAGACCTGGGTTCAGTCCATGGGTTGGGAAGATCCCCTGGAGGAGGGCATGGCAGTCCACTCCAGTATTCTTGCCTGGAGAATCCCCGTGGACAGAGGAGCCTGGCAGGCTGTAGTCCATGTTGTCGCAAAGAATCAGACACAACTAAGTGACTAAGCGCGGCACAGGTGCTTACTCTGGTCTGAGAGGTGATGTGAGTATTCACGCTGGGCCCGGGAGGCAGAATAGGGGTCAGTGAGGCCAGGTTCAGCGGGCAGTCATCGGCCATCTGGAGTAGACAGCATCTGTAGCCAGAGTTTCCCACACTGAGCATCCCAGGAGCCTGAGTGTTCACATCTACCTGAGGAGGGTTTCTCTGCGCGTGAGCGAGTGTGTGCAGACACACAGGCCCGAGGGCCTTATCGCCACCCCTGGGGATGCTACCCGCTCCCCTGACGCCAGCCCCCCAGGCGCCCCTCCTCCTGGGGGTGTCTGTCCATGTGCTTGTGCTCCTGACTTTACTCGCGTTTTCTTGTCGTCTTTCCTGCTAGTCTCTGAACCATCAAGGTCCGGATTACTCTGTCTTCTCTTTATCACCCCAGGGCTGCCTTAGGACTGAGTGGATTCTCCAGAGCTGTTTGCATGGCTTTTCCCTCTTAGTTGTGGACGTCTCAGGCTTTTGAGAACAGTTGTGTCTTCCTGGTGCTGTCACTGCACTGGGTGCCCAGCATTATGGTCAGCTTCCATCCAGCTCTCAGTCCTTTGGTGCTGGTGGTGGTATGCGTGTGGGTGTGGGTGGGTGTGGGTGTGGGTGGGTAGAGGGCTCTGCATGGTGATGGTGGTGGTGTGGGAGTGGGTGTGTGTGGGGGGGTGGTGTGGGTGGAGGGCTCTGCATGGTCCTGCATGTGGCTCCTCACGTCAGTGGGATTTACCTTTAAGGTGAACCCTGTAGACACTCCTGCCCCAGAGGATGTGAGTCCTTTGATTGTGGTCTCTTTGTACAGTGACCCAGCTCCTCAGTGGACCCCACACACAGGCTGTGTGGCTTAGGATGCTTTTGGCTGCTGAAAGTAATTCAATCACGAGAGCAGCGGGGACAACGTATTGTCCCCTGTGAAGGGGGCCCAAAGGAGGGAGGCCGCAGGGCGTGTAGCAGTTGTGTGACGTCCCCGGGCCTGTACGTGCCTGGTTTTCTGCTGGGCTGCCCACCCCCTGGGCTTTCTTCTCTGCAGCTCTGCTCACAGGCCTGGCACGGGTGTAGCCCAGCTGTGTGTGTGTTCGGCCCTCCTGGCAGATGAAAATGTGGTGTTCCTCTGTCCCTGTCGTGTTTTCAGCTTTTTTATATTGAAAGGTTCATGTTTAGATAAAGTGGAGAGAGGGTTGTGCTGCACCCCCCATCATGCAGCCACAGCAGCGGACCACTCAAGGCCAGTTTACTTTCATCGCTTTTGCTCCCCCACCCCATCATTTGGAAGCAGAATGTACTGAATGGATGATTTTGAAGGAAATCTTAGCCATCAGGTGGTTTAGTTCTTGACTCCTCCCCACCTAATCTCAACACCACTGTTGCTTCCTGCCCCTTTAGAATGGCTCATTCCCTTCCCTTGTGCCATTAAATGCCCAGTCCACGTACACTTCCCTCCCGGGTCTCCTGTGGTATAGTGTTCCCTGCGTTTCTTTCCCCAAGTGGAGAGATGTTTTCCAGAAGCTTTCCTCAGGTTTCCTGTCGCATCTCATGGTTGAGAGTTGTATCTCGGGGGAGGGACAGGAGCATGGGGTGGCTTTACACTCATGATGTAAACAGCTAAATGTTTCCTTCCTAGCTGAAGTCAGGGTTTCCCCCTTTGGGGTGTGGGTTGCAGAACAGGGCCTATGTCTGTTGCCTAGGAGTACAGGGCAAAGGCAGCCAGCAGTCTTGAGACACTTGCTCAACAGGGCGTTCCTCACCGGATTGGAGAAGGAAATGGCAACCCACTCCAGTATTCTTGCCTAGAAAATCCCATAAACAGGGGACCCTGGTAGGCTATAGTCCATGGGGTCAGAAAGAGTCAGACACGACTGAGCGACTTCACTTTCACTTTCTGCCAGATAGGAGAAACTCCAGTTCTGCCTGGAAACCTCTGATATACCTTCATTAGCTGCCCAGCTGGCCTCAGGCAGTGAGGTATTGATTGTGTCTGCATGCCCTCAGCACCACCCCCCGCCCGCCCCCACCCCCCGCACCGTCTGCTGTCTGTTTTCCTGAGGAGTTTGATCTGCTATGGAGGATGGGGTGACTTTGGCTTTGCAGGAGTTTCTGGGGCCCTCCCTTTCCCTGAGGGTGAGGTTTCCCCTTGAGTTTCAGGCTGTGTAGGGAGCCTGTTTCCTGCCACTCACATCTGGGTGTGTGTAATGAGGTGAAGTGATAGGCACGTCCTGGGGCCCTTGTCTTTTGCTACCTGAGTGGTCCGAGCTTTGGGGTTCCTTTGCAAGGTGCGCCTGCGGGTGGCCAGAAGCCAGACTGGGACCTACCTCGTTGCATGTAGAGGTGAACACTGCTTTATCCCTTCAGCCTCAATTGACTTGCTTCAGGGACACTTGTCTTCTCAGCTGGGTTACAGTACTCTGTAGTACCACACACAGTCTCTTCTGTGATTCTTGAATTGAGGGTCGTTCAACTGACCCCATAGCTTTCTGAGCCTGAAGAGTAGTTATTTAAAGGCTAAGGTTGTTAGTCTGAAAGATGTAGATAATACCAGCTCCACCAGCCATTGTGTTGAGTGCTTCGTATTCAGGACCACAGGGCACAAACAGCTGGCCTGAACTTGAATTTCAGCCTACAGATGTGTGTGTGTCTATACACGTGTCTGCAGGGTGATTTTTACTTTTGGAGTTTGGACAGTTTTACATTTGGGAGATGTGTATTTCTGATTTTTCTGCAAAGAGTGAGGATGAGGCAGAGCTGTACTTGCAGCACCCCAGTATGTGTGCCCCCATGGCCATGAGCTGGTGGCATGCTGGCAGCTGCCTGCCTGAGGCCGCATTCCCCTGTCCTCTGCCCTCGGGGTCCCCTCCCGGGGTCCTGGGTCCTCATACTCCCACCCTGTTCTGCCCATCGTGTTACCTGCCTGGGCCATGTGGCACCCTAGTTTGGTACCTAATAGGCAGTCAGATATTTGTTGAATTGAATCCATTATTTTTTTAACCCCAAAGCAACCTTCCAGTTATGAAGGAGGAAATTGAGATTAAAAGAATTAAAATACTTTGTCTAAAGTTACATAGTCTCTAAATGGCCAAGTAGGTCCTGAGGGCTACTTTGACTCTGAGCCTAGTAATTTTGTTGATTGACTGATTGAATGAATGAGTGATTCTTTGAATTCTATAGTGCTTTACAGTTTTCTGAAGTTACACACACAATTTCATATAGTAGTCCCATGCTGCTGCTGCTGCTAAGTCGCTTCAGTCGTGTCCGGCTCTGTGCGACCCCATAGATGGCAGCCCACGAGGCTCCCCTGTCCCTGGGATTCTCCAGGCAAGAACACTGGAGTGGGTTTGCCAT
This sequence comes from Ovis canadensis, assembly GCF_042477335.2. Taxonomy (NCBI): domain Eukaryota; kingdom Metazoa; phylum Chordata; class Mammalia; order Artiodactyla; family Bovidae; genus Ovis; species Ovis canadensis. The sequence goes on along the minus strand of NC_091246.1, from coordinate 192,182,940 downwards.
TTCCTTCTCCAGTGCATGAAAGTGAAAAGTGAAAGGGAAGTCACTCAGTCGTGTCCGACTCTCAGCCACCACATGGACTGCAGCCCACCAGGCTCCTCCATCCATGGGATTTTCCAGGCAAGAGTACTGGAGTGGGTTGCCATTGCCTTCTCCAAGTAGTCGCATAATAACCCCCTTTTCACCCCTGTATTGCCCCTGCCCCCTTCCTTCTCCTTGCTGGCAACCACTAGTGTGTTTTCTCTATCCGAATGTTTCTTTTTTGGTTTATTCACTAGTTTGTTGTGTTTTTTAGATTCCACATATAAGTGATATCCGTGTTTGCCTTTCTCTGTCGGACTTATTCCACTTAGAAAGCTAGTCATTTTTCCACTAAATCCCTTAAACTCTTTACAGCTGGACTTGTAAGTAGCAGACAGGATATTGATTGCTCTTTAAAGAGTTTCCCCAGTGTGACCTGCTCTGGCTCTGAGCAGATGCCATGATTAGAAGTAAGCAGTGGTGATGCACCTGTCATTATTTCAGACAGTGGCATTGACTGCTGTTGTAAGATGTGCATGTCTCAATATGAAAATGTTTCCTGACATCAGAAATTTTTTCCTTTCCAAAATAGTCTGGTAGTCTCTGTTATTAAGCTCAGGCTACCATGGCAGAATACCATAGACGGGGAGGCTTGAACAAGTGAAATTTGTTTCTGGCAGTCCTGGATCAGGGTGCCAGCATGGCCGGCTCTGGTGAGGGTTCTCATCCCATTTTGCAGACATAGAGAGCTCTCTTGGCGTCTCTCTTACAAAGACAGCCCTCCTGTCGTATCAGGCCTACTCGTATGACCTCATTTAACCTTCACAGGCCCTGTCTCTGTCTGCACTCACATTGGGCTTCAATAGAGGAATTTTTTCGGGGGCTGGCACTGGTGGTGGTGGGGTGTCACATACACAGTTCGGTACATAGCATCAGGTTTTAGGTGAGAAGATAGCAAGAACCTGGAATTTGCCTATCTATCACAAGGGAAAAAATGTGAGTAAAATTACCTGTCATGCACTACTGTTAATCATAGGGTGACTTGCAGTGTTCAGGATTGTAAATTGTTCGTATTCCTACTTCCTTCCTCTTTCCTTCACTCTCTGTTTCTTTGATTTCATTGCTTGAGACCAAATCTGGAATCATGTTGTTCTCCTGTCTGTACCTGCTCTCCTCCCCCGGGTACCCCCCACAGGCTGGCCTTGAATTCATTGGATTAAAATTTTCTTTTTCTTTCCACCTTTTTACTGGCAAAGTTTTAGACCTGTAGAAAAATGGAAAGGGTAGTATAGTGAACAGCCATATTTACCATTTAACGTTCTGTCACATTTGTTTTATATGAATACTTATGCACACATGTACACACATATACACAGAGAAATACTTTTTATTCTTGAACCATGTGAAAGTATCTAGCACACATGATCTTTTTACTTCTATATAATAGATATTTTTATATAATCACATGTTTTCACATGAGAAATTTAACATTGATAAACTATTAAGTTAGTACAAAAGTAATTGCAGTTTTGGGCCATAGATTTTAAATCACTATAACTAGGCTCAAACACGTTTATTAATCAGAATAGGAACCGTTGGAATCAACATACTTTGCCAACGAGAAGTAAGTTTGTTTATTCCTGTAGCATAAAAATCCATGCTTTGGGATTTGATGAACTCTTGGAAAGAATTTCCTGCCTCCTTCTGGTTTGTAGGTGTTTTCCCTGCAAAAAGTTATAGAGATGCTTGAAGAGGTTGTAGTTGGTTGGTGAGAGGTGAGGTGAACGTGTGGATAAGGCAAAACGTCGTAGCCCAGTTTGTTCAACTTTTGAGTTTTTGGTTGTGCAGCATGTGATCAGGCATGTTGTGGAGAAGAACTGGGCCCATTCTGTTGGCCCATTCTAGCTGCAGGCATTGCAGTTTCCAGCTCATTTCCTCCATCCGCTGAGCATACTTCTCGGATGTCATGGTTTCACTGGAATTCTGAAAGCTGTAATGGATCAGATGGGCAGGAGACCACCAAAGAGTAACCATGACCTTTTTTTGGTGCACGTCTGGCTTTGAGAAGTGCTTTGGAGCTACCTCTCAGTCCAACCACAGAGCTGGTCAATCGCCAGCTGTTGTATAAAATCCACTTTTAATTGCCTGCCAGGCTCCTCTGTCCATGGAATTCTCTAGGCAAGAATACTGGAGTGGGTTGCCATTTTCTTCTCCAGGGGTTTAATTGCACATCACAATTCAATTGAGAAATGGTTTGTTGTCATATAGAATAAGAGAAGACGACAATTCAAAACAAGTTGTTTTTTTTTTTTTTATTTTCGGTCAGCTCATGAGGCACCCACTTATCGAGCTTTTCCACCTTTCCAATTTGCTTCAAATGCTGAATGATCAGAATTAGCAATGTTGAGTTCTTTGGCAACTTCTGTAGTTTCAAGAGGATCAGCTTCAATGATTGCTCTCAGTTAGTTGTTGTCAGCTTCCAGTGGCCGGCCGCTGCACTCCTCATCTGCAAGGCTCTTGTCTTCTTTGCAGAACTTCTTGAACCACCACTGCACTGTATGTTCATTAGCAGTTCCTGGGCTAAATGTGATGTTGATGTTGCAAGTTGTCTGCACTGTTTTACAACCCATTTTGAACTCAAATAAAAAATCACTCAAATTTACTTTTCATGTAACATCATTTATATAGTCTAAAATAAACAATATGTAAATTAGCAATTAAACAAAGTGAGAAATGTGCATTAAAATGATGTATAACACAACCACATTTATTTAAGAATGTATTCCAATATCAGATGGCAAAGTTCAACAATCCAAAATCCCAGTTACTTTTGCACCAGCCTAATGTTTGGTATATATACAGTCCATGTTCAAATTCCCCCATTTTCTGTTTTTTTTTTTTAAATAAAGTTCATTCTGTCTCTGGAGCCTTATTTATCCGGACCTTTCCCCCCCGTCTGTGTTTGGCCAGACTGCTGAAGCTTACGCTGCGCTGCTCTGCCTTCATGCCTCCGCACTGGCTAGTTACCTGTTTGGAGCCTGTCTCATCCCATTTCTTCCTCCTGAAATGCTGTTTCTAAGCACATTTTAAGTGGTTCCTTCCTCTTCCATAAACTGTTTCTTGGTATCCTCTGGTGTGCTCAGTCCCCTCTGCTGTGTGAGCTCTCTGTACTCTTTTGTATAACATTTATTACATCCTGTCCTGTATTAAATGTAGAATTTATGGACTTTTTTCCCATCTACCTTTTAGAACTTTGCACTTCTTGAATTCAGGTGCTGTGTAACCTTTACCAAACTTTTCTGTTGCCAAGTATTTGTTTAATTGGCCTACATCCAGAATGCTACATGGTTTTTTTTGTGTGTGTGTGTGTTTTTTTTTTTAGAATAATTCACTTGTTTGTAGTGTTTTCCACTTTGGTCTGAAATTTCTAGTTTCCAGACATCATAAAGGATGAAAAGAACTAAGGGGTATTGACTTTAACATGGACACAGGGTTGGGATCTGAATTTTTTTTCCATACTCTCTGGAGTTGTGCCCGCAGAGTCAGAGCTGTCAAAGCACGGCTTTGTCTCATCCCACGTCTCTAAGGGGTTGTGTTCAGAGTCACGTCGGTGAGTGGGTGATGAACTTGGGGTGTTGGATAGCCTGTTGTGTCCGCAGCAGGAAGCGCTGGGGAATGACACAGAGCAGCTGTAAGATCTCTTCTTTTGTATCTAGGTTCGAGATGCAGCAATAAACAGCTTAGTGGAAATTTACAGACATGTAGGAGAACGTGTGAGGGCAGATCTCAGTAAGAAAGGATTGCCGCAGTCCCGGTGAGTTCGGACGCTTTCCTTCTCTTGCTCTTTCCCTCTTCTTTCTCAGCTAACATCTTGGTTTGCACTGCTTATTTTGTTATGGGGTAATTGTTTTTGAAAGACTATATGGTGAGAAGATTGGTGGATGGTGATCTTGTCCAGATCATGTCTCAGGGGTCCCCTTTCTTCCACTTGCTCAAAAGTAAGACTTTTCTCACCCAGACATCTGACCTGATCCCATGCTACAGACTGTTTTTAGAAGCATATTTAAAAGTGATTGGTGTTGAAAGATTTTGCATTCTCTGGGTTCATGTGGTTCTACACTTCGTATGTACATGGAACCTGGTATCTTGGGTCCTTGGAATGTATTTGTTTGAATGAAGCCTTTCCCAGATAAATCTGGATAGAAATATATCAGTGATAATTCTGGACATCTTTGAGATGTTAGCCTTCTGGCTAGTAATGCCAGTTTCAACATCCAAGTCTCCAGTGCAAGGAGATTATTGTCTTACCATATCGAGAGTCCCCTTGAGTCCACAGGTGTTTCTGTTGTCAGACTTTTAAAAATAATGAAAAATCAGTTATCTATGATTTTTAACTATGATGTAGAAATTTTATACCAAATGAATTTTAAACCTTTTGACTGTCTAATTGGGAGAAAGTAATATGAAAACCCTGGGAAGTTAGGCCTGGATGGGACTCACCAAGTGATTTATCTGGACCTGTCATTGTGCTCAGGGGGACAGCTGAGGCCCAGTGACAGGAAGTGACTGGAGACATGACCCAGCTAGAAAGTCAGGGCTCAAGCTGATACTCTGTGCTTCATTTTCTCTGTCCATTCCACAGATGAGCTTGCAGAGTATTGGGCATCTCCATCTGGGGCAGAATATTGAGATACACAGGAGCCACCTGTCGTGACGTCCCTCAGTTGGATGTGATGGAAGTGGGTGACTGACCCTGCAGTCAGGGTGCCAGTGACACTTGAGGGGGGAATCCTTCCTTGTTGAGTGTCACATCTGACCCCAGTGTTGCTTTCATCATGGTCCCTGGGCCTTTGTTTTTTTTTTTTTTAAAGCACTACAAAACAGTAGAAGGTGCTGGGGATACTCTGTACTAGCAGACAGCGTGATCCACGAGCCCTGGGGTAGGAGTCAGCAGTTAGTGTGGTGGACACCAGCCATTTACACTGAAGCCTTGCAGTGGACAGGGTCAACAGACAAGAATAGAACTACTTCTCATGTTTTTTACATGAAAGTAGTCTGTGAGAACAGGGCTTTTTAATTCCTGTATTTTATGAACCTCCACCTTGTAGTCTCTGGATATATAGTGAGAACACTTGGGAGGGAGAAGAACTACAAAGTACTGACCAGGCTCTTAGGGAAAACTGGAGACTGCAGGGAAGCAGGGGCTAGTTAGTGATGATGTCACCATCATTGCTGGAGAAATGGGTCTTGGGCCGTGAGAGTCTCTCCTGCCCAAGGCCTGGTGTCACCATGCTGAGTGCCTCATGGTGAGCCTAGGCCATGGCCGGCCTGTCTTGCCCATGGGATTCCTGTGTCATGTTCAGCGGTTGCTACAGCAGCTGGCAGCTGGGCACGTGACATGGTGAAACTGAGGTCTGGCGAGGTGGGCACGGAGGGCGAGTCACCTTGCAGACCGAGGCGTCCTTACATAGGCCTGCACGTGGGGTCGGCCTGGGCTCTGCCTGGACACTAGAATGTGGGGCTGCCCATTACGTCCACAGAGGGGTCGGGAGTCTGGCCCGGGTGTGGCTGCCCACCTGCCTTCCTGTTGGGACGCTGGCATTGTGGAGCCTTTGGCAGTGCTGGGTGAACAGCCCCACAAACCCTCGCCTTCAGATTTAATGAGCTTGCCTAGTGCCAGCATTCCATGCATCTTGTCCTGGCTTGTGGCTGGGAATTGAGCATGTCCTGTGTGACTCCACCAGGAGAAACTCCAGGAATCTTGAGTCTAGTTTCCTGTGGTCCTCACCCCTTTGCTGATTTTCCTTTCTGTCCTTTTATATTGTAATAATCACAGCTGTCAGTGTGACTCTGTGCCGAGGCCCTGAGTCCTCCCAGTGACTCGTGAAACCTGGACTGGTCTTAGGGACTCCACAGAGTGAGTTAGGTAAGGTCCTGGAGCTGGGGCTAGAGCCTTCTCTTGCAGACTCCCAGTCTTGGTTTTTTCCCCCACTGTCAACTCTACTCTCTTAAACAAAGAAAAAAAAAGATTAAAAAGAAGTAACAGAAGAGTTAGTACCTCTGTGGTTAGGAATGAGAGTTTCCACTGTCTCATGTTAGCTGAAATCCTTCCTCAAATTCTGGACCGAAAGGAGAGGGTAAGCCTAAGGAAGTGACCCACAGCTTTATAGCCATTGTCATAAAGCTGGCAGACACAGTGCTTGAAGAACTAGGCTGTTAGTTCTTTATAAAACTTGACTGGAAGAATCGGAAACTTCATTTATCTTTATATTTATTACAAGACAGTTACATAAAACCTTGCACTATGAGGGTCAGAAGCTCTGACTGTCACCTCAATTTTGATGGGGAGGAGTCCAGATAGAATAGGTCATAGAAAGAATCTCCTTCCGTCATTTGGAAAGCACAGCCTCTGCTCTGTGTGGCTCCAGGTGGCCGGCTAGAATACTTTGAGTATCCTAGACTTCTTTTACATCATTATAGGTTTTTTGTTGTTGTTACATGAGCATAGAAGAGTCTTTAGCTTGGCAAGATTCCATAGCACTAACAAAATATTGTGGAATTTGCTTAATGTTTTCTAAAACTTGCCTTTAGTCCTGGAATAAAAAATGTTGTCCTCTAGCAGCTGTCCTTGGCAGTCCAGTGGTTAAGAATCCACGTGTCCATTTCAGGGGACACAATTTTGATACCTGGTTGGGGAACTAGGATCCCACATGCCGTGCAATGCAGCAGAAAAAGAGAAAATGTTATCTTCTCATGAGTTTGTTCATTGAGTGAGTACTGTATTTGAGAAGAAGATTAGTTATGTCTCTAGGAAATAAAATACATGATGAAAAAGGATGCCTTTCTCATGTCAGCTAACTGATGTAGTAAGAGTGATCTGATTTAGGCAGCAGTTTTCTTTGCCCATTTCACAAAGGAGAGAGAGTTGCGTATTCTTCAGCTTCACTTTGAAGGAGCTGGAATCATCCTTTGGGGCCATGTGTTCCATTCTTATTTGAGTATGTCATCTGTTGGCTAACGTCACTTTCATCCAGGGGAGAGAGAGGAGATATTCAGCCCAATCTCCATCTTGGAGGGTGTCCCCTGTGTAGGGTCTCAGCACAGCTGCGCTGTGAACGTCAGTCAGCATAGTGTTTGGGCATTTTCTGTTGTTTTACACGTATTGTTTTCACAGTCCACATGCATGATGTGTTCAGAAACCGAGTCCTACACGGTTCACTTCTCACTGTCCATTGTAAGAGGCCATATCGCAGTAGGATATTTGTGAGATGTCTCTGGATCTAAGGAAAATGTCGGTAGGTTCCTGTCACTTACTGTCCAAGGCTTCCCTTCACAGACAGATGCTGTCTGCCCACGTGGACACTCACTGTCACCCCACTGTATATGCCAGAAAATATTTCTATTCCATATGGTGTGATTTAGTTTGTGAGGCTTTGGTAAAATGATTGCTGGTGTGAAATTTCTTCTGGAACCATCATTTGGGAACCAGGCTCCTGAAACAGCAGCTGCTTTAAATCTGATGATAGTTTTAAGTTCTGCTGCTGCTGCTGCTAAGTCGCTTCAGCCGTGTCCGACTCTGTGCGACCCCATAGACGGCAGCCCACCAGGCTCCCCCATCCCTGGGATTCTCCAGGCAAGAACACTGGAGTGGGTTGCCATTTCCTTCTCCAATGCGCGAACGTGAAAAGTGAAAGTGAAGTCGCTCAGTCGTGCCCACCTCTTAGTGACCCCCTTGACTGCAGCCTACCAGCCTTCTCCGTCCATGGGATTTTCCAGGCAAGAGTACTGGAGTGGATTGCCATTCTAGATAGAGCTTAAACATGTCGTTGGATGCATTTTAACTCTTTGGTGAACTTTCTTTGTGAGCCTGAAGTTTTGAATATTGCTCTCATAGTATTTGTTTATAAAAACCTTGCAAACATTCACTAGACATTATCATCTAATGATTGTAAAGGGGAGAATTGAAGCTTTCTTATTTTTGGTTTTAATTTGCTTGCTAAAACTTTGGTGTTAAAAGGGAGGGCCCAGGGCAAAAGCAGATGAGAAATGTGCTCTGTAACACCCCTCTCGTTTCTTTTTTTAAAAGATTCGTTTTTTGGCTGCACGGGGTCTCTGTTGCTGCTTGAAGCCCTTCTCTAGTTGTGGGGGATGGGGCTGCTCTCTAGTCGCAGCGCTCAGGCTGCTTCTTGGGGTGGTTCCTCTTGTTGGAAAGCATGAGCTCTAGAACATGGGCTCAGTAGCTGTGGCTCACAGGCTTTGTTGGCTCTGCAGCACATGGGGTCTTCCCGGACCAGGGATCAAACCCGTGTTCCTTGCATTTGCAGGCGGATTCTTAAGCCCTGGAGCACTAGTGAAGTCCACCCCTGTCATTTCTAAATTTTATTTTCTGTAAGTCATTCATACAGAGAGGGTTGACTAGATTTACAAGATACATTGAAAAAAAGGCAGTTTCTTATCTCTTCTGCCACTTTTCCTCAGAGGAAAACCCTTCAGCTGTTTTTACTGGCTCTCTTGTGTCTGTTGCTTTGTCTCTGAGTACTGTGCATGTACTGCTATTTCTCAGTTTTTGTCACTCTTAAGAATTTTACTTCACGTTATGAAGGGTGGATTTCAGTTCTGTCCTCCTACCCTCCCTCAGGTATACTTACCCTCTACCTCCACCAAAGCTAGTCCTGTCTGCGTTTTGATTGGGACACTGTTGGCTTTCTGCCGTCACTGTGCGTGCCGTTCACAGCTCATTGTTTATATCTGGTGAACCGTGATGACTTTGCCTCCCACCTCCACCCTGTGGGTTCCCGGGGTTTGTCTGACTTTCACCTGTGTAGTTGTCTATTTGCATCTCCTGTGCTTGGCTGTCTACATACTGCCAAGTCAGGTGCGTCTCCTTGAGCCTGCCTTCCCGTCCACACCAGCCCCCTCTTCTGCCTTTTGCTTTATCATCCTCCTGGGGCTGCACACACCTTTCTCGGCAGGTGCGCCTACTGATTCTTGGAGACATCGTCTTTCTTGGTTTTCTCCCTCACCAGTAACTTTCTGAGGAAAGACGTGGAGAAGAACAGTTTTTTGAGTTTGAGAATATCTTTATTCTCTCTTGATACTGATAGTTTGTCAGGGTCTAGAAATCTAGGTTAGAAGTCCTTTTTTTCATCCAAAATGTGGAAGCTAATGTGCCTCCCTCCCCTCATTGAGTCCCAGCTTTCAGTGTTTCTAGTGAGAAGTCCATAGTCATTCTGATTTTCTGGTCATGTGTGGTCACTTGCTTCTCTTTGTTCTCCTTGTTGATCTGAAACTTGATAGTAGACCTTATGTGAGACTAGTTTCTTATGCATTTGGAGGGCCTTTCACAACGGAACCTCATGTCATCTAGTTCTGGGCAGGTTTCCTTGTAATGACCTCTTGGACTGGTTGATCCTCCGATCCTCTTGTTTTTCTCTCCCATTTATAACTTCTTAGCTTTGCCCTGTGAGTAATGCTGCTCTGAAATTGGGTGTGTAAATACCTGTTCCACTCCCTGCTTTCAGTTCTTTGGGTATATAGTCTAGAAGCTGGAGCAAGGGGTAATTCTTTGTGTAAGTGTTTTGAGGAACTGCTGTTCTGTTCTGTAGTTATTGCACCTGTTTGGGTTTCTGTCAGCAGCGTACATCCTTGCCAAAAATTGTTGTTTTCTGTCTCATTTTGATAAATAGCCATTCTAATGGGTTTCTCATTGTGGTTTTGATCCTCATAGAATTTTTGTTGGAACTTTGTTGAAAATGAACTGACCGTTAATGTAAAGATTTCTTTCCGTTCACTTACATTCCATTGATCTATATGCCCGTCGTACTAGTAGTACATTGTCTTGATTCATGCAACTTCGTAGTAAATTTTGAAGTCAAAGTTTGTTCTTTCTAAGATTGTTTTGGCAATTCTGGGTGCCTTGCATGTCCTTGTGAATTTTAGGTGTATTTGTCAATTTCTGCCTGAAAAGGGCACCTGGGATTTTGGTAAGAAATGAATCTGTAATGAGTTCGGGCAATATTACCATCTTAATAACATTGTCTTCCAATCCGTGAACATGGAATGTCTTTCCATTTTTAGAAGTGTTTAATTACTTTAAATGATTGCTCAGTAGTGTCCAGAGGACATGACTTGCACTTCTTTTGTTAAATTTATTCCTTGTGTTTTCTCTTGGGTGCTATTCTAAGTAGAATTTCTTTTCTTATTTTCAATTTCAGATGGTTCATCATTAATATATATAGATTATATATATATATATATTTTTATATTGATCTTGAATCCTGCAGCCTTGCTGAACTCACTGGTTCTAATGGTTTTACTGTGGACTTCTTGGGATGTTATAATACAAGATATGTCAACTGCCAGTAGAGAACTTGTACCTCTTAATCCCCAACTACATATTATCCCTCATCCTTACCTCTTCCCACTGGTAACTGCTAGTTTGTTTTCTGTATCTGTGAGTCTGGTTTTTTGTTTGTTTTGTTCACTAGTTTTATTTTTATTCCACACATAAGTGATAGCATATTGTGTTTGTCTTTTTCTGGCTGGCTTATTTCGTTTGGTATGTTGTACTTTCATTTTCATTCATCTCAAAGTATTATCTAATTTCCCTTTTATTTTCATCTGACCTGTTTGTTTTTAGGGCTGTTCTATTAAATTCCAACATTATTTCTATTTGTTATTCATTTCTACTTTTATCCTGTTATAGTCATAAATCATAATTCCTGTGTTCCATGGTTTTAGTTCTTTGAAATTTATTGGAGCTTGTTTTATGGCCCAGTATGTGGTCTGTCCCAGAGAATGTTCCAGGTGCACTTGATAAGAATCTGTATTCTCTTGTTATTGAAACTTGCAATATCGAAGTCATCTCTTAATACTGATGACTGACTTACTTCTCTCTTCAATTCTGTCACTTTTTGTGTTATATATTTGGAGGCTCTCTTCTTGAAAGTGAAAGTTGCTCAGTCATGTCCAACTGTTTACAACCCTATGGGCTATACAGTCCATGGAATTCTCTAGGCCAGAATACTGGAGTGGGTAGCATTCCCTTCTCCAGGGAATCTTCGCCACTCAGGGATTGAACCCAGGTCTCCCACATTGCAGGCATATTCTTTACCAGCTGACCCATGAGGGAAGCCTTGAATACTGGAGTGGGTAGCCTATCCCTTATCCAGCGGATCTTCCTGACCCAGGAATCGAACCAGGGTCTCGACCTTTTTGTATCATGTATTTGGGGGCTCTGTTCTTAGATGCCTATAATTATGTCTTTCTGATAAATTGATCCTTCTGTCAATGTAAAATGTCCTTCTTTGTCCCTGATAGCACTTTTTGTCTTGAAGTCTATACTGTCTGGTATTAGTATAGCCACCCTAGGTCTCTTTCGAACACTTTTTTCCATGGATTATCTTTTTATATCCTTTTGCTTTCAGCCCTTTTGTCTTTGTGACTGAAATGAAATCTCTTGTAGACAGAATACAGTTGGGTCTTGATTGTTTATTGAGCCTGAAAATCTTTGTCATTTAATTGAAGTATTTAATTCCATTCATATTTAATGTACTACTGATAAGGTAGACTTTATTTCTGTTATCTTATGTTGCTCTTTGTGTTTTATATGCCATGACTTTTTTATTTCTCTGTTCTTTCCAGTGCTGCCTTATTTTGTAATAAGCAGATACTTTCTAGTGTGCCAGTTTAATTTTCCTGCTATTTTAAATGAAATTAGTAGTGTTTGTTCTGGGAATTTCAGTTTACATTCTTAAATTATAGCAGTCTAATTTGAATTATTATTATTAATTTTAGAATTAAAAACTTTACTCCTACATAGCTCTGTTTTCTTCTCCTCTGTTGTTCTTTTTATGCATATTACATCTTTGTACATTATAAGCTATCCAGCATATAGTTTTCTAATTACTGCTTTGTGTAAGTGTCCTTTTAAGTCATGTAGGACCAGGGTACAGTTAACAATTTAAAAAAAAATTGTACTGTATTTTATATTTACCTATGTTTTGTATTTGTTATTCTTGAGTCGCAAAGTTGTGTCTGACTCTTTTGTGACCTCATGGACTGTAGCTTGGCAGGGCTCTTTGTCCTTGGGATTTCCCAGATAAGAATACTGGAATATTGGTTGTCATTTTTAACCCTGGGGAATCTTCCCGACCCAGGGATTGAACCCAAGTCTCCTGCATTGGCAGGCAGATACTTTACCACTGAGCCACCAGGGAAGCCCGTGTTTTATATTTACCTTTGTAGTATTAGTCACCTCTTGTTATCTGTTGGGGATTGGTTCCAGGACCCACTGTGGATGTCAGAAGTCCATTGATGTGTGAGTCTGTTATATAATTGGGGTCGTATTTGTGTATAACGTATGTGTATACTTTAAATCGTCTCTAGATTACTTATAACAATACCTAATACAATGTAAATTCTATGTAAATAGTAGCTGGCACGTGGAAAATTCAAGTTTTCGTTTTCAGTTCAGTTCAGTCGCTCAGTTTTGTCTCTTTGCGACCCCATGGACCACAGCATGCCAGGCCCCCCGTCCATCACCAACTCCTAGAGTTTACCCAAACTCATGTCCATCGAGTCGGTGATACCATCCAACCATCTCATCCTCTGGTGTCCCCTTCTCTTCCTGCCCTCAATCTTTCCCAGCATCAGGGTGTTGTTTTGGAACTGTCTAAAACTTTAAAAAAATCTTTTTGATCCACCATTGGTTGACTCCCTGGATGTAGAACCCATAGATATGGAAGGCTGACTGAACTTTTACTGGTGTTCTTTATATCTTCATGTGAATCTGGGCTATTGTATTCTTTCATTTAAAGTTGAAGGAGTCTGTTGTTTTATTTTTTGCTTATTGAGAAATGTCTGAAATTCTCCTTCATATTCTCCTACTACCCAGGTCTGCACTTTATTATATTGGTAGTATGGCTTCATGTAAAGACTGAAATACCTTTGGTCCAGAGAGACTTCTCTGCTTCATTTTTTGAAGGGTAATTTTCTTGGGTATAGAATTCTTGGTTGAGATTTTTAGTTTTAGGATTTATATTCCCACAACTGTCTGATTTCCATTGTTTTATATGAAAAATCAGTTGTTAGTCTTGTTCAGGAGCCCATGTATTGTGACAGATGGCTTCTTGATTGTTGTTTTCAAAGTATTCTCATGGTCTTTTTTTAAAAAAATCATTTAGTTTTTGTTGTGCTGGGTCTTCACTGCTGCACTTGGGCTTTCTCTAGCTGCAGTAAGTGGGGGCTGCTCTTTGGTGTGGTGCATGAGCTCCCCATTGCAGTGGCTTCTCTTGTTGCAGAGCCCAGGCTCTGGGTGTGCAGGCTTTAGTAGTTGTAGTACAAGGGATCAGTAGTTGTGGGCCGCAGGCTTCATTGCTCTGCAGGATGTTGAATCTTCCCAGAGCAGAGATTGAACCTGTAGCCCCTGCTGTGGCAGTTGGATTTTCATCCACTGTGCCACCAGGGAAGTCCTTCTCCTGGTCCTTTCTTTTCAGCACTTTGCTTTTCATGTGTCTGGGTTAGAATCTCTATAAGTTTATCCTATTGCAAGCTTGTTGAACTTCCTGAATTTGGAACATTTTTGGTCATTATTTCTTCACATATTCTTTTTGTCCTTTTTCCTTTCCCCTCTCCTTCTGGGATTCTCATTGAGTGTATGTGGGTATAAGAAGATAGTCTCATAGGCTCTGTTTATTATTACCTTTTCCTATTCATTTTTCTTCTGTTTTTCAGACATGATAGTGTCAATTGACTCATCTTCAAGTTTGCTGCTGCTTTGTTCTCTGAGATCACTCAAGTCACTGTTGAGCCTCTAGTGAATTTTTAATTTCAGTTGTCTGTGAATTTTGAGAATTTCCATGATTCTATCTTGGGTTTTCTATCTCTACATTGATATTCTCTGTTTGGTGAGACCTTGGTTCTTATATTTTCCTAACTATATTAATAGTGGTTGATTTCAAATACTCATCTAGGTAGTCCTTTAAGGTTAGTTTCTGTGACTGATTTTTTCCCCCTGTGTATGGGCCATATTTACTTGTTTCTTTTTGTGTCTCCTAAGTTTTTTGTTGAAACTGAACACAAGATTATGCATTGTGACAATTTTGAAAATCACATTCTTCACCTCTCCTCAGGCTTGCTGTTGTTGGTACTTACCGTTTTTGTTGCTCACTGCTTACTTAGTGACTTCATAATTCTATAAGGTCTGTATATTTGGTTGTGTGTGGCTACTATTGTCTTCTCTGCTTGACTGGGTTAGTGTTCAGCTGATGATTAGAAGTTTCCCTTTCATTGCCTTTGCTGAAGGCTCTCTGTGTTGGGACATACTTTCATACTTTGAGATCCAAAGTAGCTATTCAGTGTTATGGCAAGCAGTTTATACTTTTCTGCCTTTAGATCTCTTTACTGCTGCTTGTGCAGAGTCTTAAGGTCAACCAGAGATGAGACATTAATGCTGTAATACTTCTTGGGCATACACACAGCCTTGCCCATGTATGTGATCTTGTACATTCCCAGGAATTTGTCAGAGCTTCTCAGAGTTTCCTGAGAACATCTCCTCTTCCAGTTTTTCCTTGTAAGTTTTTTTGACAGTTTCCTTACCTGGAATGTTATTGCGATCTCAGGCATCTGCCATGTTAAACAGTTGTGAATTCTTTTTGACTGTGGCCTCAGGAAGAAAGATCTCTCACTGAGCATGCTCTGAGTGAGGTCAGGTAAAGGCAAGCTCTGTGAATGGGGGTTTAGGAATATGCCAGACAGATCATCAGAAAATGACAGTTCTCTGGGAATGGGGATTTTTAAGGGTCTCCAGACTTGTTCAGGCTTCCCTGGTGGCTCAGATGGTAAAGCGTCTGCCTACAATATGGGAGACCCGGGTTCGATCCGTCGGTTGGGAAGATCCTCTGGAGAAGGAAATGGCAACCCACTCCAGTACTCTTGCCTGGAAAATCCCATGGGCAGAGGAGCCTGGTAGGCTACAGTCTTTGGGGTCACAAAGAGTCGGACATGACTGAGTGACTTCACTTTCACTTTCCTGATAGCCCAAGTTGGTAAAGAATCCACCTGCAATGCAGGAGACCCTGGTTCAATTCCTGGGTCGGGAAGATCCTCTGGAGCAGGGATAGGCTACCCACTCCAGTGTTCTTGGGCTTCCCTGGTGGCTCAGCTGGTAAAGAATCTGCCAGCAATGTGGAAGACCTGGGTTTGATCCCTGGGTTGGGAAGATCCCCTAGAAAAGGAAATTGCTACCCACTCCAGTATTCTGGCCTGGAGAATTCCATGGACTGTATAGTCTCTTCTCTAAATTGAAGTTTTGGGGTATCTGTGTGTTCAGTTTATTCTCTCTTTTTCATATTAGAAGTTTTGCTGATGTATCATAATCCTTGGTTACCTGCTTATATTTAAAAGTAGCAGACTGAAAAGCCAGTTATAAGCTGAATGTATAGGTAGAGTTTGTTTACCATGAGATTGCTAGTATTTGCTTTTAGGACATTATTTTAAAATTATAAGCTATTCTAAGATGGAATAATTTGATCACACTTTTGCAGTAAAATAAACACCAGTTGGATTGAGTTAAATATAAAATTTAAATTCAGAAAAACCAGGGTAAAAATGGTATGGATTATTTGTCAAACTAGTGAAGAAATTTACTTTATATTTCCGATCCAAAGATTTAAAAAGTGCCAAAAATTGGCGGCTTCAGCAGGTAATCATTAGCTATGTATTCAGTGTCTCTGAATGTATAAAAGTCACCTGTTAGACTTGTGCAGATTGATAGGTTCCAAAAGAGGCATTTTGTATAGCTGTGCTCAGAGCATGTAGACAAAAGCCATTCTTAAGGGAGGTTTATTGGTGTCGAACTGTCATGAAGGCAGATGACTGCTCCCTGGAGGCGACCGTCTTGACAGGAGCCACGGTGCAGGCATTACTGAGCAGTGAACAAGGCAGCTGTTGAGACAGGAACACGAGAGCAGGGGGGAGGCGTGCCTGGCTGCCTGAAGTAGCTCTGAATTAAGATGCAGGTGCCAACAGTGGTAATCATTTAGCATTTTCAGGCCTGGTTGTTGGGCCTGCTGGTTATGGGTAATGTGGCCACAGTGAGTAGACATCACCTGAGGTCTGCATAGAGTTTGCAGATGCTTCCACAGTTGGAGAAGGAAATGGCAGCCCACTCCAGTGTTCTTGCCTGGAGAATCCCAGGGATGGGGGAGCCTGGTGGGCTGCCGTCTCTGGGGTGGCACAGAGTCGGACACGACTGCAGTGACTTAGCAGCAGCAGGACCTTATGACTGTAGTCACTGACGCCATTATTCCTATTCCTATTCCACAGTTGCCATGGATAATGGTGAATACCCTCCTAGGAATGGAAGAAATCCTCACCCCCTCCCAGTGATTTCAGGGAAAACCAGCTGGAGATCTCCTTTGTCCCTGCTGGGCAGACTTGCAGGCTTGCTCACATCAGAGAGTATAGTTGTGACTCAACAAAGTGGTAACTTGGTCAGGGCAGGCCCCGGCAACCTGTATAGGGACATTATCTATGGGCTTGTTAAGCCACTGGGAGTCTTTGTAATTAGAAAAGGGAAGGTGATGGACATCATAAGAACTTGATTCTAAGACATCTTGCCAGATTTTCAGTGAAACCTGGAGTAGAAAGGGAGTGGTAGCGTTACTCATCTGGTCCAGGGATGACAAATAGATCTTTAATTCAGTGCCCATTGTGATTCATTGGTGATCGCTGTCTGGAGCAGTTCTGAGGAGGATTCTGAGGGTACATCTGGGCCTCCCTGGAGAGATGGATTGAACAGATCACTGTCTGTCATGAGATGGGAAGCAGGAGCGGCAGTGCATCAGGCTGGCTCACCTCCTTCATTTTACCTGTCTACTGCTGATACCTTGGGTCCTCTGTATCTTAGAATGTCACAGGGTAAGTAGACTAGAAGGAAGTAGAGGTAAATAGGCGCGCTAGATGGTAGGGACTTTCCAGTCTCAGCACCCAGTTAGCTCAGTGCTGGCCCAGTGAATGAATGCACATGTGAGCTGACCCTAGAGTGTGTGAACTACCTAGCTTTCCACCTTTAGGGTGGGGGGCAGAAGCAGGTACCAGCCCTCTTATGTGGTGACGTCGCTCTCTTGCATGACGATGCTTGGTGTGCACAGAATACCAAAGATGATACAGGTCTCATCCCTTCTCCCAAACGGCTTCCATCCAGATTGGAAAAGAAATCAAACCTGTTTGAAGTGATTAGAACTTGTGTGACAGGCTGGTTTGTAAGAAAGTGCTAACATTTCTAGTCTAGTCCCTGAAGTGGGTGACTCACGTTTGAATGCAAAAATGCATGACTTTGTGATCTCAGCCCTTATGCTTATTCCAATATATCTGTATTTTGCTCGGAAAAGCCTCTTTTTTTTTCTCCACTTTTCCTACAAGGTAGGATTCCAGTTCCTTGCATTTTTGGTGTCACTAGGATAGAATATTTGGACTAGTTAAGGAGTTTTTCTGCTTTCAAAATGTCAAAGTAAAAGTGATCCAATAATAGAAAATGTGTGTCACGTGGATTTTTAAGCTGAAGATTATCCAGTCACAACATTTACTTTTAGAGAAGTTATAGCATTTTAAAAAAATAATCAGAAGTCACAGAAAAGGCTTTGTATTATAGTATCAATGCATTCTGAAAATCTATACTTCAAGTTATCAGCAGTATGTGCTTAGAAATAGGAGAAACAAAGATTTTTCATGATGTATGCATTTTGTTTGGAGATGTCAGTCAGTTTAATATAATGTCTGAGAGCCTGGCCTCTGGTTCTTACTCTTGGGGCTGGCCAAGAGTAAGAACCGCCCTGACCAGCTGTGTTACTTTAAGTAAGGGGGTCTAGATTTCTCCATCTGTAAAATGGGTATGATAATATATAATTTCTTATACAGCTGTTACAAGAATTAAAGGAGATCTTTCAGTTGGAGCCATTAGGTCAGTGCTTGGCTTAAAATAAGCATGGCTCATTTCTTGTTGGCATAGTTACTATTGTTATTAGATGGCTCTCAATGAGTAAGACTCAACTTCACATTAGTATAAAATATAATTGTAAACAGTGATGGTTAATAGTTTATATGTATATTTTTTCATACAGGTTGAATGTAATTTTTACAAAATTTGATGAAGTCCAAAAATCTGGAAACATGATACAATCTGCGAATGGTGAGTAGAAAAAGCAACCATTCTACTTGTGCTTTTCCAGGTTTGCTTTTAGCCCAAGGAATGCTATATGCTGATTCTGAACAGCTGGATTTAATATTGTGCTAAACGTTTCTAGATGTGAGCATTTAATCTCCATTTACCCACCTTCCCAGGCTGGAAACGATGATCTTGTCATTGACTTTCTTTCATAACCTACACTGAATCCATTAGCTAATCTTATTGGCTTATTTTAAAAATGCATTCACAATCCCAAAGATTCCCAGTGTAACCACTACTCTTCTTCTGGTTCAGGGCCTTGTGGCATTTTACCTGCACACTTGTGGCAGCTCCTAACCAAGATGCTTGGTTTCACTCTCTCCCAACACCCAAAGCCTGTTTTTCACTCAGCAGCTAGAGCGATCCTTTTAGAATGCAGTGCAAGTGATGTCAGTCCTTTGTTCATTCAGAATCCTCTGAAGGTTGCCCAGCTCAGGGGCTCACCGTGTGCTGCGGGCCCTGTGTGGTCTGGTGCAGCCCCCCATTCTGAGATCATCTTGTACTGTTCTCAAAAGTTCTCTTGGCTCCAGCCCATTGGCCTCCTTGCTAATCTGTAACATTTTACATTTGTCCTGCTTCAGGCCTCTGTGCTTATGATTCCTTCCGCTTGAGGCACTTGTCCCTGGCTGTCATTTACAGCTGCCTTCTTATTCCATCCAGGTCTCAGCTGCAGGCTCCCTTCATTACACAGACATCAAGAACAGCATACCCAGTGTTGTGAGGGAATGCACTCTGCACTCACCCTGCTTGATTTTCCTTCTTAATGTATAGTACTACAAAAATATCTTTTTGTTTGTTCATGAGGATAGGAGCTTTGTTTATTCCCTTCTTTATCTTTAGTGCCTTTTGGGAATCATCAAAAAGTCTATTGCCATCAATAACTCTTCTAGTCTTGGATACCTCATTGTATCATAGCCATTTCACAATTGCTGGGGATCTTAGATCATAGCATAGTTTTTACATTTTGAGGTTGTTTAAAAAGTGTGAGTGATTTCTCCCAGAGTGACATGGTACCTAAAGGCAGAGTAGGAACAGAATCCAGGTCTTGTGACTCATACTCCAGCTTGCATACCCATTGTTGTCAGTAAGGAATTGTCTTTAAATAGCTTGTTTCTTATAAAACACTTTCATTAACCCTCTTATTTCTTTTTTGTACATTTGTAAAAACATAGTATTCAAAAAAGATTATGATTTAGCTATCACCAACAAAGTTATTTTTCTTTTCTAATTAATTTTCCTGTAATTCTATAACTTATGTTTAACCATGGCATAATTTATATTTTGTGTGTGTCTGTGTAGTTTGTATGGTTTTCTAGTTTAAAACTTGCTGGCACCAAGATAGAAAGTACTGGGCAAGGAGGTAGGAGGGGTGGCAGAAACTGAGTTTGTGCTTCCTGACTTTATTGTATGTGAGACAGCATCTCATAATGCTGACACTGGGGACAAAGATCACATTCACATTGGAGGCCTGCCTGGAAAATTTTATATCTATCAAGTCAAGTTAGTGCTCAGTTCAGTTCAGTTCAGTTCAGTCGCTCAATCGTGTCTGACTCTTTGCGACCCCATGAATCGCAGCACGCCAGGCCTCCCTGTCCATCACCACCTCCCAGAGTTCACTCAGACTCACGTCCATCGAGTCCGTGATGCCATCCAGCCATCTCATCCTGGGTCGTCCCCTTCTCCTCCTGCCCCCAATCTCTCCCAGCTCAGAGTCCTTTTCAATTCTTTCCAACCCTAGAGACAGTAGCTCCCCTAACCAGGCTTCTCTGTATGTAGATCTATACTTATACATACATATATTAATACACACACACAAATATATACACACACTTTATGAGTATCTTTTCCTCCGTTTTATTGAGAAATAATCGACATGCACTGTATAAGGACAATATAAGTTTAAGGCATACAACATGGTAGATTGATTCATGTATACTTTGAACATTCTGTGATTTTTTCTTTTAATTTATTTTTATTTATTTTTGGCTTCACTGCACATGGCATGTGGGATCTTAGTTCTCCCACCAGAGACTGAACCCATGCCTCTTGCATTGGAAGCATAGAGTCTTAACCCCTGGATCGCCAGGGAAGTCCCTATTCTATGAGTTTTAATGAACATGACAATATGAATCCTGTGGCTTTGGGTAATTCTCAGCAATGTTTTAATCTAATTGTATCAGTAAGAATATTGCCCCCAGTTTCCTTATTTTTGTGGAATGTGGATGTGTGTGTATGTCCATGTATGTGTATGTATGTGGTATAGAGGTAGGGTTGAGGGTGAAAACAGTTCTGTTATGCATCTATATTTAAAAAAGACAGTGTGTAAGAAGGCCTTAACTCAAAATTTATTAGAGACTTGTTCAGCTTTTTACTGTAGAGGCATACTTAGGAGATACTGTGGGTTTGGTTCCCGACCACTAAAATAGAGCAGATATTGCAGTAAAATGGATCATGTGAAGTTTTTCATTTCCCTGCACTTATAAAGGTTATATTTATACCAAACTAGTTATTTTTACTGTGTGATAGCATTACATCTGAAAAAAAAGGAAACGTATGTACTGTAATTAAAAAAATACTTTATTGCTAAAAAAGGATACTAACCGTCACCTTGATCGTTCAGTGAGTCATAATCATTTTAAGATAGTGACTTTAATGATCACTGATGACAGATCACCATAACAAATAGTACTAGCAATGGAAAAGTGACAGAGACACGAGGTGAGCAAGTGCTGTTTGGGAAAGTAGCTTCAGTAGGTTTGCATGTTGCAAGTTTGCCACAAACCCTTCAAGTGAAAAAAAAAAGGAGGAAGGAAAGAGGGAAGGGAGGAAAAACCATTGCAGTGTCTGCAGAGTGCAGTAAAATGAGAGAGACCTGTTGATTCGTATTCTTACGGTTTTAATTGTTAGAGCCAGAATAGAATAATCTAGGGTGTATGTATAAAGGCTTTAGAATTCCTAGCCCAAATAATTTAAGTCTGTCTTCAGTAACTTTGGGAGATCAGTAAGATGTTTACTCACTGTCATCTACAAGCAGGAACAGTTTTGTCTCTTTCAGATGTGTGTTCTTTTCCTTTTCTTGCCTAAGTGCACTGGCTGGAAGCTTAAAGTAAGAATGGTGAGAATGGAGCTCCTTGCCTGGTTCCCAGTCCTAGGTTTTTCATGACTAAGTTTGATGTTAACTGTAGGTTTTTGATAGTGCTCATTGATTCCTGTTTATCTGAGTTTTTATCACAACTAGGTGTTAGAATTTTTTCCAAAATCATCAGCCTGTTTTGAATATTAAGATATAATTCATACCAAAAGAATTCCCCTTTAAAATTGGTTTTTCATGTATTCAGAAAATCTTATACTTATCACCACTGTCTAATCCCAGAATATTGTCATCAGCCCCAGGAAACCTTGTGCCCATTAGCACTAACTATTTCCCTTTCCTTCCGGTCCCTGACAGCCTACCTTCTGCAAAACAGCAGATTTTTCTGTTTTGGACATTTTGTATAAATGGAATCATATGGTGTATGGCTTCTTTCACTTAACATAATGTTTTCAGGGTTCTTCTGCCTGGTATATATATATCGGTATTTCATTTCTTTTTATTTTTTCATTTCATTTATTTTTATTTCTTTCTATAATTATTCCATGTTTTGTTTATCCACTCATCAGTTGAAGGACATTTGGGTTGAGGTTTGAGTTTTTCAGTGGTGGTGTTTTCAAGATTGTTTTGACTCTTCTGGGTTCCTTGAACTTCCATATGGATTGTAGGATTCTGATAGGGACTGTGTTGGACCTGTAGACCATTTTAAGGAATATTGTCATCTTAACACCATTCAGCCTTCTAGTTTCAGTTTATTTAGGTCTTGAAGTTATTTCAACTGTGTTTTGTAGTATTCAGTGTACAAGTCTTGCACTGATTTTGTTAAATTTATTCCTGGGTGTTTCATTCTATTCCTACGTATTTTGTTTTTTGGTGGTATTGTAAATGGGATTGTTTCTTCATTTTATTTTTGGATTGTTTAATGTCAGTATATAGAAATACAGTAGAATTTTATATTTGATCTTGTATTTGGCAGTCTTGTTCAACTTGTTTATTCTCTTGATTTTCCCCTTCAGTGGCTTCCTTAGGATTTTCTATTTATAAGATCATTTAATCTGTGACTAGAGATTGTTTTTTACTTTCTAATCTGGATGCCTTTTAGGGTTGTTGGGGTTTTTCCCCCCAAAATGCTTCTTTGGCTTCTGTTGAGCCTGATGATATTGTGAGTAACATTGCTTGATTTTTTTTTTTTTAATGGTAAACTATTCTCTCGTACTTGGAAATAAATCCCACTTGGTCATAGTGTATAATTCTTTGTGTACAGTTTGGTTTGTCATTACGTTGTTGAGGAATTTTGCATCTGACTTCATGAAAGAGGTTGGCCCACACTTTTTCTCACTCTCCTCCCCCAACTTGTCTGGCCTATTTTGAGTGTCTTTCAGTAAAACCAGGCATACCTATATCACCATCTAGTTTTTCTCATTGCTTTGCCTCTCTCTTCGCCTGTACAGCACTTACCCTGAGTGGTTTGTGTCAAAAAAACCCCACAAAATTCAGCTGAGTAAATTTTAACAATCTAATTAGCTTTATTGAATGAGTCTTGAGTTGGGTGGCATCCCATCTGCTGAGTGTGAAAGGGAAAGAATTTTGAAGGCAAGACAAGGAGGACAGAAACAGAATATTTCGGGCTAAAGTCATGCCCCTCTGGGGGATGGGATGGGGCTGTGTGGCAGTGACCTCATCCTCCTCTGGGGGCTGGAGGACGCCCCTGAGACAGATGAGTCATTGGTGCAGGCCGGGAGATTCCTGGCCTGCCACAGGACACTGCAGTCCAGGGGAGGTGGGCGCTACACTCTGGTGGTGGGGCCCAGTGTAAGTGCCTGTGTTTTGGGCCTGTGGGTTTTTTTTAACATCTGTATCCTGTGTCTCAGTCTCTTCACCTTGTAATCACTCCTTGACCCTCCAGTCTCGTGGTTCCGTCATGTCACTGACGCAGCCGCCGGCACTGTCACCGGGTGACCTCTGTGCTGCTCGCCCCGCTGACGTTTCCCAGTCTGCACGCTACCGAGTCACTCTCCTTGCCTCCGCTTGAAGCACCCTTCCTCCTTGGCTCCTCTGGCCTCGCCTTATTCTGATTTGTTACTGTTGTTGGGCTGTTCTTTCTAGATGTCCTTCCTTTGTTTAACGTCTGCCACTTAAATTCTGAAAGCTTAGTCCTAGGCCTGTTTCTTTCTCAGGCAGTGCTCTCCTTTGGGTGGTAATTATGTATGACTGGAACTACATTGCATTGGAGAAGGAAATGGCAACCCACTCCAGTGTTCTTGCCTGGAGAATCCCAGGGACGGGGGAGCCTGGTGGGCTGCCATCTATGGGGTCGCACAGAGTCAGACACGACTGAAGCGACTTAGCAGCAGCAGCAGCACTTCATTGACTAGCCAGATAATGCGTCTCTTGCCCACACCTTAGTGTTACTAATCTTAGTGTTAGTGTTACTAATCAATGCGAAGGAGCTGCCTGTCTGACATTTCTTCTTGTATTGGAGACATGTATCTAAATCCAGATTCATATTCTTCCTCTTGTTCAAAGACAAAACCCCAAACACCTACATACAACCTTGTCCTTGATCTTCTCTGTACGTCTTCCACTGTCTGTCCAGGCGTGTAAATCAGAACTTGCCTGTCGTCCCAAAGGCCTCGTCTTCCTCCCTGCCTATGTGTGTCATCGCTGGTTTGTGTGGATGTTGACACGTCTCACCGTCTCCAGCACTCTGATCCCATCTATCTAAAACCACCTGCTCGCTGTCCTTCTGCCTTCCTCCTGCCCGCCCCCATCCCCAAGTCTGTTCTGTTTGTTGTAGGACATTGCCAAAAGGAGAACCAAGCTTTTTCTCTTGCTGAAAACTATTTTGTAGTGGAAGAGACTGAGGCCAGAAGATCTATTGTTTCTTTCTCCCATGACCGTATTAAAAAGCATTTAAATATTACCTGCACTGTCACTTTGATGTTTGTTTGTGAAATATTCACTTTTCCGAAGTCTGAGCAGATCAGACCTGCACTTCTTGGAGGTCTGACAGTTTGTAGCCGAACTCTATGGACACACGGTGGGGTGGGTGCTGCTGAGTAAGAGGTCTTCTAACCACCCTTCCCTTATCATTTCTTTGTTTGGAAAACATTAAGTGTACGTTAACGTAGATAGATGAGAGTAATGGACCCCCATGTGGCCACCAGCCAACTTTACCAGTTGTCAGCGTATGGCTTGTCTTGTTTTATCTCCCATCTGTCAGAAATAATGGGCTGTGTGAAGAAGAGCTAGAATACATTATGCCATTCAAGTCAGATTCAAGATGCAAGCATAGCCCTTTATATTGAGTATATTTAGTAGAAACATTAAAATAGAAAGTAAGCATCAGTTCCAGATTCATGTTCATGTTCAGTTACTCGGTCGTGTCCGACTCTTTGTGACCCCATGAATCGCAGCACGCCACGCCTCCCTGTCCATCACCACCTCCCAGAGTTCACTCAGACTCACGTCCATCAAGTCCGTGATGCCATCCAGCCATCTCATCCTCTATCGTCCCCTTCTCCTCCTGCCCCCAATCCCTCCCAGCATCAGAGTCTTTTCCAATGAGTCAACTCTTCACATGAAGTGGCCAAAGTACTGGAGTTTCAGCTTCAGCATCATTCCTTCCAAAGAAATCCCAGGGCTGATCTCCTTCAGAATGGACTGGTTGGATCTCCTTGCAGTCCAAGGGACTCTCAAGAGTCTTCTCCAACACCACAGTTCAAAAGCATCAATTCTTCAGCGCTCTGCCTTCTTCACAGTCCAACTCTCACATCCATACATGACCACAGGAAAAACCATAGCCTTGACTAGACGGACCTTAGTCGGCAAAGTAATGTCTCTGCTTTTGAATATACTGTCTAGATTAGGTATATTCTTTTTAGGAATTGTGCAAGTATTAATCTCCTGAAAATATCCAGCCCATTGTTACCGTCAGCTTCTAAGAACAGAGGAAAACAGTTACAGTTGGTTACTCTGTTTCAAGAGAAAGGAAAAGACGTTAATAATGCCATGTTAGTTCTGTGGTGATGGTAGCTGGCGAGGGTGGGCTTCAGTCCCATAAAGGGGTTAGTTGAAGAGTCTTTCAGAACACTTCTGTGTTGCAGGCAGATTCTGCCTCCTGCCTTTCCTGCTTGCTTTTTTCCTTTTTTAATCTTTTTACTATTTCAATTCCTTGCTCTCAAGATAACCCAAATCCTTCCCAGTCTGCTGCAGCCGCACTGTCTAGCCCTACAGCCTCATCTCAGTCTGGCCACCCTCTTGGGGCCACCTGTGGTTCCCTGTCTGTCCTCTTTATCCGTCCTCTTAAGATCCTGGTACAGGACTCTGCTGTCTCCTCTTAGTTCACCACTTCTCACTCTTTTCCAGCTCAGCTGTGTGACTGAGAGCACATTGCTTAATTCCTGGGAGCCAGCTTGCCCTTTTGTTGTGCAGAGTAAGTGAGATCAGATGTCACATCTCCCAGTACAGTGCCTGGGAGGGGGTTGGTGCTCAAAGTGATAGGTTTCTCCTCTCTTGCTCCATTTCCTGGATATATTCATTTTTTCTTAATTATAAAGAATATCGTTTGAGAATAACTGTCATACTTCTGTTTCTTGTAGAGTGTTGGGATTATTTGGGAGTTGTTGTTCAGTTGCTCAGTCGTGTCTGACTCTTTGCAACCCCATGGACTGCAGCACTCCAGGCTTCCCTGTCCTAAACCATCTCCTGGAGTTTGCTCAAACTCATGTCCTTTGAGCCGGTGATACCATCCAACCATCTCATCCTCTCTTGCCCCCTTCTCCTGCTCTCAGTCTTTCCCAGCATTGGGGTCATTTCCAATGAGTTAGCTGTTCACATGAGGTGGCCAGAATATTGGAGCTTCAGCTTTAGCATCAGTCCTTCCAATGAATATTCAGGGTTGATTTCCTTTAGGATTGACTGGTTTGATCTTCCTTGCAGTTCAGGGGACTCTCAAGAGTCTTCTCCGTCACCCTAGTTCAAAAACATCAATTCTTCAGCGCTCAGCCTTCTTTATGATCCAACTCTCACATCTGTACATTACTTCTGGAAAAACCATAGCTTTGTACATGTTTAAAATTTAATGCACATATTCTTTAACAGTAATTGCCTTCTAAAAAATGGTATTTTTGCGGTATAATTTACATTCCATACAGTCACTCACTTAAAGTATTTAATTCAGTTGTATTTGATGTATGTACAGATATGTACAACCATCACCACAGTCAGTTTCAGAACATTTTTGTTGCTGCAAAGGAGAGACCTCCCTAACCTCCCCTCCATCCCCACGTCCGGCAGTCGCTTATCTACTTTATAAATTTGTCCTTTTTGGACATTTCAGGTAGATGGAACCATACAGTCAGTGTTGATTTCTGTGTAGCTTATTTCACTTGGCAGAATGTGTTCAGAGCTTGTGCATGTTGTGGAGTGTATCAGTGCCTCTCTTCCATTGCTTGGCTGGACCACATTTTGTTTATTGTGTTCAGCAGACATTTGGATGGTTTCTTCCTTTTTGGTATGGTGAATAGTTTACGAATTTTTGTTGAGCATATGCTTTCAATCCTTTGAGTATATACCTAGAAGCAGAATTGCTGGATCCTGTGGCAGTTCTGTGTTCTCAGAATTATTCCTCCTATTGAGGACCTGTCAGACTGTTTCCCATCACGGTTTCCCCATTTTATATTTCCACCAGCGACGTGTGAGTGTTCCATTTTCTCCACATCCTCTCCAGCAAAACAAAACATCCACTGTTTTCTTTCCTTTTTAAAAAATTAGTCACTGTAGTGGATGTGAAGTGGTGTCTCATTGTTTTGGTTTGCATTTCCCTCATGACTAATGATTTTGAGTGTATTTTCATGTACTTATTGGTTGTTTCTACAAATGATTTTATTTGGAAGAGCTCTATTCAAGTCCTTTGCCCGTTTCTAAATTGGTTTATTTGTGTTTCTATTGTTGAGCTGTAAGAGTGCTTTTCATGTACTAGATAATAAGACTCTTACTAGATATTGGATTTACAAATATTCTTTTTCCAGTTTTTGGTTGGCTTTCACTTTCTTGGCATCTAAGGTTTTAATTTGGATGAATTCTAATTTATCTATTTTTTTGTTGTTGTTGCTTGTGAACAATAAAACTCCTTTAAGTAAGAAAGCTCTGGATTTGAGCTAAGTTGAAAGGAACTATTAATGTAACAGCAATACACTTAGGGAAGAAATGGGTTTTGTCCTGGGTTGTAATTCTCTTGACATGTTCAAAATTATGTTTTAAGGTGTGTAATTGATTATATAAATGCCAAAGACTTCGTTTTTCACAAGTATTAGACTTGTGACAAAAACAGCAGTGAAAAAGCATCTGAGCAGCAGTTGGGGGTGAGTGGCCTGGCTGTAATGGAATACTTCATCTTTGTGTGATTCTTTTTTGTTGCTAGGTTACCTGAAGGGCTTTGAGTTTTGAGTGGCAGGAATATGAGAGTTAAAAATATGTTGTTTTGTAGATGTTTCTTTTTTTCCCATCTCCATGTAATTAGCAAACCCCTTGAAGCAAAAATTACAGTTTTTCCTTCTATGGGTTTCAAAAAGCAAATTATTTTCTATGTACATTTTTAAATCATGCAGATGTGCGTATGCTCATGGGAGAATTGGATTTTCAGCATGAAGGAGCCAGTAATTATAGACTAGTCATTGTCCTTTATCTGCAGCCACTTAATGATCTTTAATTGGAGTTGATTGAAATGAGGCCCAAAGATGTTAATTTGGTTAAAAATGTGCATGCTTTTGAGTTTCTTGAGGAAAGCTAACATGTTTATGAGGAAAGAATGAAACTATCATGCTGGTTAAATCTATGAAAATTCTATAATAAATCTGTAGTTAAAGTACTTATTTGCTGACAAACTATAAGCTAGGTAATAATCATAAAATTATTGACCCTTACCCATGAAAGTATCTAGGGTATCACTTTGCTGTAAAATGCAGCCTGCCTTCTTTTGTTTTATTAAAATAATTTGTTATTTGAAAAATGTTAGATATCGTTTCTAAGTTGTTGGAAATGAGAAATACAAGTGTGAAAGCAGATAGACTCAATGGTGAATTGTTAGGTAAGCTCTGAACTGTTGTCCAGTGTAGCTAGGATAAAGCATTAGTTTAAAGGTAAATTGATGGTCTTTTCTTTATTAAGAAGCTAAACCATTATTGTATAGCATTTTAAAACAGTGATTGTGAATAAGTAGATCAAGTGCTGATAATGGGCTCCCCCTGCTTGTTTATTAGACTCTGCATATTACAAGGCTTGGGATTCTGGTTCAGTGTCTTAGAAAAGTGTTTCCATAGTCACGGCTGTGGGGATGATATATCACAAGACTGGCAAGCTTGCTGTGCTGCCTAGGGAGACCACCCCCTAGAACAGCCTGGAAGAGACTGTTTCTGATGCCAGCTTCAGTAGCTCAAGCTGCAGGTTACAGCTTACTTTATCATCCTCCGTGTGGAAATAAGATAGCCTTTGTACTTTATTTTTATTTGAAGTTTATGTTTAATTCTCTTTTTCCATGGGGTGGGGGTTGATCAAGTAGTTGGTTAAAATGTTTTTCCATGCCAGTTTTAAAGAAGGTTATCTGACTTGAGTAACGTCAGATAGAGAAAGGCCCCTGCCTCTTAAACAAATCACTGTTCTTTATAGGGTAGGCTTTTATTTTGGAATAGGGCGGCCGCTGTCCTTGGTGCTTGGATCACACTGGAGAAGCCTGTGGGTGGAGAGTTTGCTGAGGCGTCAGTGGCTGTGAGCAGGTGTAGCTTTCAGAGCAGTGAGTGTTTTCACTTGTGCCTCCATCACTGACAGTCATGACCACTGGGAAAGGTAGGCTGTTCTAATATATTCTGGAAAATGTTTGTAATTAGTGCTATTTAACTCAGAAAAAAGATACTTAAGGTATTTTATCATTGCTTTGATAGCTAAAGATCATGGGTGAAACAGGCAAACAATTGTTACGACTGTTTGCGTTGAGGCAGGGAAAAATTATGAAATGTGCGGCTCTGTTAATGTTAATGTTGACCCTCAAGGACTAGGAGAGAGGAATTGGGCATAGGAAGCTGAGATTAGCTGTGTTTTCATCAGCCTCTGGGTATTTATGTGCTTTTTAACTTTTTCCGTCTCTCGTATTCACAGTATAAACGGCTCATGAAAGTAAATTCTTTCGTGATTACAAGACATTTGTTACTAAGTATAGACTGTCTTGAAACGAATCTACTGGTTGGAAATCTCTGTGGTTTCCCAACAGAGGGTAGAAAAAAGCACATATAAACAGAGTAGTGGAGGGGTTGCATCTGTCTTGAGAATCATTGTATAAAAATTTTTCCTTTTTAAAGATTTGCATTTTTTAAATGTAAAAATGGAACTGGAAAACTATGAAAGAGGCATTGTATATCACAGGTCTTAATTGATTAGCCTTCGGCCTTTCCACGGAGGTTTTGCCCAGGTTTTGGGCAGATTGAGAGGATGTGAAAGAGCTCCATGTGAACAAGGTTTGTGTTGGAAGAAGAATGCTGTGGCCGTGATGTGACGTGATGTGAGTCACCTGTATCCATATCTTGCTTTCCTGTAGGATGGGTTTCCTGGCAAGCTTTTAATTTGTTGTCTCAATGTTTCCAAACCCTTCAGCTGAGGCAGGTATTAAGCAGAGTAAATTGTGCACAGTGACAGGTGTTCATTCGTCCCCCTGTGGGGAAGCTGGCGTGCCGGCAGCTCATGTGTGCTGTGTTCTTTTGCTCTGGGCGTTGAAGGTGTGTGTCTGTCTTCTGAAACTTGGTTTGGTTGAGTTTGCCGATAATAGTCATACTGGAGTGCTGGATTACGCTTGTTAATTATATTTTAAAATTGAGAATTGAAAGCATATGCTGCTAGTGCTCATTTTTATTTCCCTCCTTATTGCAGTATTCTGTAATCAGGTTAAGTTGCTATAGGAAATCAATACCCAGGCAGGAGAGCTAAATAATTCATGTTCTGAAGTGACCTCTTTCAGAACCTGTCATTTGAGGATTTGGAAGTGTGTTACTTAGAAGTAGCATTTGTTTTATGTTGTATTTTAGATTTTTTTTAAACAACAGGGAAATGTTATTATCTAGTTGATGATGTTATGTTCAAGACTATGGAGAAAACCTTATGGCTCTGAGTTTAAAATAAGGACTATTCTCTCATTTGATAATTCCTTTCAAATGACCTGCCTCTATAGTCACTGTTATCTGAAATGCAGGCTTGAAAAGCACTGGCACCTTTTACCCTAGGGAGCTGCAGATGCAGTAGGAAACAACAGTTAAATGCTGTTTATTGTAGCAGGGCATGTTCGAATCTTCCTCTGTCAGCCCATGTTCAATAAGGAGCCCACAACAGTCTGCAAAATATAATGCCAACCATTTTCTGCTATGGTGGTGTGTATTTTAGTATTTTCAAAGCGTTTTTCCAAATGTCTTTTGTTTTTATTTTCAGATTTCCCCAGCAGCCCCATGAGGAGTAGGTGGGGGAACGGGAGGTTTGAGTTCTCTAGATGGGCTGGCGGCCCTGGACTTGGCCATCTTAGGCCTACCTTCCTGCCACAACTGTCACCCAGCTGTTGTGATAAAATCCTGACTTTAGTTTATTTTTTTGATTCTGAAATTGTGCCATTTTTTAATATAGATGCCTTAGGGAATAATTAAAAACTGTAAGCATTCAAAGAGATATTATTAAAATAGGCATTAGCCTGTTTAGACAAATAATGTTTTAGACACTTTGAAAATATGCCATCCCTAATCAGTTGTTCGCTCAGTGATGGATGGGTAGGAGGTGAGTGGGGTGTTCTGGGATTGGAAATCATCCTACGAACATGGTGAGTTTGTTTTTGAAAGCAGTGTGGTATTCTTGGAGGGGAAGTGCAGGGGAGAATGGCAAGGGCCTTCTAGGCCATGCTAACAAGCTGAGTCTTTTGTTGCAGGCTGTTCATGTCTCAGATTTCAACTTTAAAACACTGGGCAGAGGCTGAGGCAGGGTGACCAACTTTAATGTTACCACATGTAACATAACAATAGCCAAACAGCTCCCTTGTCTCTCTTATTTCAGAAAACAAGGGACACTAACACCAGTTACAAAAAAAAGAAAATTAAAATGATGTAATTTAGAATAAATGCTGGCCTTTTAAGTGAAGTAAATTTACGTCTGAGAAATTTGCAAGTTTTTCCTTAAAGTTCTCAGTTTGGTGCAGACTGGTTAAATTATCCAAAAACTGTTACCTGTCCTGTAAGTAGGTTTGGGGTCTAGGTGACTGAATCATAAGTGGACAAGTTGTGAGTAGGTGTGTGGACTTCAGAATCCCTTTGTCTGAGTGTGTGTGTCTGTGTAGGGGGGCCTGGGCAGGTGGCTGGTCTGTGAGCCCTGGTTTCCTCGTGTCCCAGGTTGGGGAGGTTAGTGATTCCTGTGCCACTATGAGGAGTGAATGAGGTGATGCACGTAACCAGTTGGCATGGCCCGTAAACACTGTCTTGTGTGTTACTGAGGTGCAGTGGCGGAGAGTCTGCCTGCTAATGTAGGAGATACAGGAGATTCAGGTTCAATTCCTGGGTTAGGATCCCCTGGAGGAAGAAATGGCAACCCACTCCAGTGTTCGTGCCTGGAAAATCCCATGGACAGAGGATCCTGGTGGGCTGCAATCCATGGCATTGCAAAGAGTTGGACATGCCTTAGTGACTGAGTGCACACAAACCTGTTATGGGGACACAATCTAATGGGAGGGGAAAGTTGGATTTAGGTTTTGAAATGATGTGGTTGATGTTTTTGTTTAGATGTGAAAGTTCCTTCCGGAGAAACACGATACAGAAGCAGATGTAGAATAAGGTATCTTAAAAAGAAGCTGCCATGCTGTGCCCCTGTCTTGGTTTCTACCACCACCAGGCTCCGTGGGGTTTGCAGATCCTAGAGTCAGACACGACTGTGTGACTAATCACACAATCACATCACACGGGGCTGGAACAGGGAGTGTATGCAGTCAGCCTGGGTGTCCTGTAGAGCCAGACAGTAAGAACGTGCACCCACAAAACAGAAGTGATGGTTTGTCAGCGGTCACAGGCGGCAGCTGAGGAGCGCCACAGAGCAAGAGCCGTCTGAGCCATGAAGTGGTGCTGGGTTATAACCCAGAGCACAGGTGTTGATGGGGCTGTAATGGTGCATACCAATGTCTGAGTAAGTGTATAAACAAGGAAAAGAGTTAAAATAAGTCTATAAGCAAGTCTCCATGCAGAATGAACGTAAATCATTTCTGTGGCCAGCCTCCCAGAGGAGGGGAGCGTGACTCCCGGCTTTGTGTGCTGTGCATGGTGTTGCCTTCCACAGGGGACGGTGTGGGAAGGGGAACAGCGCCCTTCCAGAGGAGAAACCTCAGCCAGGCGACTGAGGCCAGCATCAGCGGACTTGTCAACCACGTGTACTCTGGACAAGATGTGAGGAGAATGGCATTTTACCTCTGAGCATCTTCTTTCTCAACCCATAAGCTCTATGTACACTTGGGAACCTCAGGCAAACCCAAATTGAAGGACTTTCTATAAACTACCCAACCCGCATTCCTTGAACTGTCAAGGTCGTCTAGAACAAGGAAGTCTGAGAAATGTCACAACCCAGAGGAGTGTGGTGGTGATGAAATGCCATGTGGTGTCCTAGATAGGGTCCTGGGACAGAGAAAGGATGGTGAGGAAAGTAGGGAACTCTGAGAAAACCTGCTCATGGACTTTGAGTTAATAATGATATATCAATATTGGTTCATTAATTATTATCAATGCCCCAGACTATTGTTTGTGTTAACAACAGGGAGACAGGGTGTGGGGGATAGGGGACCCTCTGTACTCTCTTCACAACTTTTCTGTAACTTGAATCCTATTCCAAAACAGAAGCTTCATTAAAACCCCAAAGCAGGAATTCCCTAATGCTCCAGCGGCTGGGACTCTGTACTTCCACTGCAGGGGCCCTGGGTTTGGGGGAACTGGGATTCCATAAGCCTCCATGGCCAAAACAAAATAAAACAAAAACAAAACAAAATGCTGGAAAGTAGTAAGGGAGTTGGGTAGAGAAGCTTTTTAATCTCACTTTGTTTTCTTCTAATATTTCAATTATTTAACCATGTTTATACATTTGTTGATTTTGTTCTTTTGAAAGAGGTTGCAGGGTTTGTCTAGGTGGTGGAATTCATTGTATTGTCAGAATCTCACCTCTTCTTTGACTCTGAGTGTGTGCTCAGTCGATTCCGACTCTTTGCAACCCCAGGGACTGTAGTCCACCAGGCTCCAGGCTCCTCTGTCCATGGAATTTTCCAGGCAGAAATACTGGAGTGGGTTACCATTTCCTCCTCCAGAGTCTCTTTCTAACTGAGGGGTCGAGTCCACATTCCCTGCTTTGGCAGGCAGACTCTTTACCACTGCACCACAGAGCTGTCTAGGTGGCGAGATGAGGTGCTCTCAATAGTTAACGTTCTGCGCATTTGAACATTATACACAGAACATTAACCATTTGGAAAGCGTCTGTCTACAATGTGGGAGACCCAGGTTCGATCCCTGGGTTGGGAAGATCCCCTGGAGAAGGAAATGGCAATCCACTCCAGGACTATTGCCTGGAAACTCCCATGGACAGAGGAGCCTGGTAGTCTACAGCCCATGGGGTCACAAAGAGTCAGACACGACTGAGCGACTTCACTTCACTTCACTTCATTGTTATTTTTCGAAAAAAGATTGGAGGCAAAGAGACTGGTTTGGACACTATTTTAATAGCAGACATCCAGGTGAGAGGTGAGGCAGACCTGGATGAGGACAGCCTCAGCGTGGTGAGAGTGGTGGTGAAGGGGAGAGCCGGAGGGAGCTCTCTGGCCACGTTTCGGGATGATGTGGGGGGAGATGGCTGCCTGACTGAGTGGTGCTGGGACCGGCCGAAGCAGGGCACTTGGGGAGTGAGCAGTTTTGAGGGTGGAGAAATGATTGTAGTTTTAGACACTAGAACTTAGAATTCTATTTGTGTGTGAATTCCAAGTGGGTTTGTATCTTGGAGTAGGGATGGGGCTGGTTTTGGAGGATTATAATTTATTAGAATGTAGGTGTTTCTTTTCAGCTGTCATCTTATTTTTCTGTCTTTTTATGTTGGAATGTGGTAATTTGCTTCTCTTGGGGTTCTTGAGAATGCAGTCATTAAATCAGGGATGGAGGATTTGAAGGATTATTGCATGAGAGGCAGACAGCTCTGGGTGCAGTCACTTTAATATGAGACGATGTTCTGGTTGGGAACCTCTTCCAAATTTGGCTCTAGATTTTTCCAGCTGACTTGCTTTTGCTCCTGTGTAGTGGTTGTCGAGAAGAATTGGGTCAGGGTTGGTACAGTGATAATTAAAATGACATTTCCAGATGAGTGCAAGATGTAGGTCTGATATTTGTGGGGTTTGGGTTCTGACGTTAATTAAGCACAGTACCCCTTTAGGGCAAGTTCAAAGGTAACATAAGTTGTATAGTCAAAAGGAGAAAAGAATGTTGAATCAGTAAACAATCCATTGCGATTTTTGTCACTGTGACATTCAGAGATTATCCGAGGTGTTGAAAGATTAGTTGCCACTTCCTGGAAGTTCAGTTTTCAGTATGTAGACTTTGTTCACAGCAATTCACGGTGCTTAAAACGTCCCCCTTTTCCTATGAAATAGTAAACATGTCCACATATGTTTACTGAAAATAAATGTCTTCACTGTAGTTAGCTTTTGAGTACTTTTGTGAGAAGTGAAGTGAAAGTTGCTCAGTTGTGTCCAGCTCCATGTGCCCCATGGACTGTAGCCTGCCAGGCTCCTCTGTCCATGGGATTCTCCAGGAAAGAATACTAGAGTAGGTTGCCATTCCCTTCTCCAAGGGATCTTCCTGACCCAGGCATCGAACCGCAGTCTCCAGCATTGCTGGTGGATTTGTGAGAAGTAACTACCGAGTTAAATGCCCTACTATAACTTATTACCATGTAGACAATTAGTGTCGTTATAATTAGTAATTACGGCAGTCTGTGTGCTTGCGCTATCTCGGGATCAGTTCTGACTGCCGCTTGGGTTATCTCAGCCCAGGGGCTTCACACATGTGGATCCCACTGGAGTCCATGCTCCTTGTCACCCAGCTTAATTAACATCTGCTCAGTTTCCAGATGCAACCTTGCAGAGACTTCTCAGGGTCCCTTCCTTGGGCCTCTGAAGCCTCACCGTGGCTGTCAGCTCTGAGAGTGGAAGCGCTTCTGAACTGTCAGCGTCCGGTTCAGGGACACGTGAACATCTTCTGAATACACAGATCACGGGTGTGTGAGTGATAGTTATTCTACAGATGAAAGACAGGCATAGAGAAGTTTAGTAACTTGTCCAAACTAAGAAATGGTGCCAGGTTTTGAAGTCTGGAGAAGAACTCTCTGAAATCTGTGCATTTTACCTTTCTGCGTGCTGCCTCCCAAAGCTAGAGTCACATGGGGAAGATTGAACTCCAGTTACTGTTCGGTTTTCTCAGTGTGGCCACACACTAGCTGTGTTAGACATGCCAGACCTTTATCCAGCAGGAAATCGTTGACTATGAGGTCGGAAGTCTCTCCCTGGCCCATCCTCCTGGTGGACGTGCACAGAGGCTGGGTCTAGACTCCGCT
Source organism: Ovis canadensis (assembly GCF_042477335.2). Taxonomy (NCBI): domain Eukaryota; kingdom Metazoa; phylum Chordata; class Mammalia; order Artiodactyla; family Bovidae; genus Ovis; species Ovis canadensis. The sequence goes on along the minus strand of NC_091246.1, from coordinate 192,146,959 downwards.
GTCACCCAGTGGCATGCATGAGTGTACCACCTCTGCACACAGCCACCTCTGGCACAGATGCCCAGACATTGAAAACGGATCTACTCACTAATCTTTGGAGTTGAGAGAATTGATTGAGCAAGACAGAAAAAATAGTAAATAGTTGGAATGGGCTTCATGAGCTCTTCTTATAGCCAGGTTCAAGGGCTGAGTAAGTGTATGCATTTGATTTTTATAAAAATGAAATTGGAAAAGAAAACAATCAAAAGATCCTTTTTTTAAATCCTAAAGTTTTTGTTTGGTACCTTTGGTTTACTTGGATTTCTTTGTACAGGAGTGTGAATTAGGTTTGAGTAGGGCTAGGATAGCAGTCACAGCAGCATTTTGACCGCTTTGTAATTATGTAAATAATTAACAGCATTGTGAATTCCCAAGTAGCTATGAGAATAAGTTCAATAAAATATACTAGGGCCTTCAGTTCAGTTCAGTTTAGTCACGTCTGACTCTTTGCAACCCCATGAATTGCAGCACGCCAGGCCTCCCTGTCCATCACCAACTCCCAGAGTTCACTCAGACTCACATCCATCGAGTCAGTGATGCCATCCAGCCATCTCATCCTCTATCGTCCCCTTCTCCTCCTGCCCCCAATCCCTCCCAGCATCAGAGTCTTTTCCAATGAGTCAACTCTTCGCATGAGGTGTCCAAAGTACTGGAGTTTCAGCTTTAGCATCATTCCTTCCAAAGAAATCCCAGGGCTGATCTCCTTCAGAATGGACTGGTTGGATCTCCTTGCAGTCCAAGGGACTCTCAAGAGTCTTCTCCAACACCACAGTTCAAAAGCATCAATTCTTCGGCACTCAGCTTTCTTCACAGTCCAACTCTCACATCCATACATGACTACTGGAAAAACCATAGCCTTGACTAGATGGACCTTTGTTGGCAAAGTAATGTCTCTGCTTTTGAATATGCTATCTAGGTTGGTCATAACTTTTCTTCCAAGGAGTAAGCGTCTTTCAGTTTCATGACTGCAGTCACCATCTGCAGTGATTTTGGAGCCCCCCAAAATAAAGTCTGACACTCTTTCCACTGTTTCCCCATCTATTTCCCATGAAGTGATGGGACCAGATGCCATGATCTTCGTTTTCTGAATGTTGAGCTTTAAGCCAACTCTTGCACTCTCCTCTTTCACTTTCATCAAGAGGCTTTTTAGCTCCTCTTCACTTTCTGCCATAAGGGTGGTGTCATCTGCATATCTGAGGTTATTGATATTTCTCCAGGCAGTCTTGATTCCAGCTTGTGTTTCTTCCAGCCAAGCATTTCTCATGATGTACTCTGCATATAAGTTAAATAAGCAGGGTGACAATGTACAGCCTTGACGTCCTCCTTTTCCTGTTTGGAACCAGTCTGTTGTTCATGTCCAGTTCTAACTGTTGCTTCCTGACCTAGCAGCAATAAATTGGTTTTAAGTCTGTGTGTGTTACAGTTATTCAAAGGCCGTATTCTTACAAAAACTATAGAAAACTATCAACTAACTGTAATGTGACTTTTAACTTTTCAGATAGTAGGATAGGAATTCAGATTTGAATGAAAGTTGTCCTAGAGAAAGAAGACATAATAATAGTTGCAGAAAATGTAACAGACTCAAACTCTTGAACATTGACTCAGAGATATTTTCTAGGAAAGAGAGCCAAATTCTTTGAAAAACACGGTGGATTTTTGTTTGCTATGGTGGTTAATTCTTTCTTGGAATCTCTTTTTGAACTATCTTGAGCTTGAGTGATCTGTGTTTCATAGGATTTAGGGTAATCGTTTGATAATCCTTTTGATAATCTGTTTCCTAGAAGAAAAGCCTTGAAAGGAGTTAAAAATTCATGCCTGCTGAATATGAGTCAGTAGTGAATTGACTTTAACTTTCTACCAGTCTGTGTGTAGGGGCCGAAGCAGGATGGATTCTAAGTTGTATGAGGATTGTCTTCTACCCCAGAGCACCTGTGGCATCTAGAAGAGAGAGCATGGCTTAGGTGACCAGTGATTGGGTGGCTGGTGGAAGAGCAGCAGGGTGGTCCCAGGTCCCCGCTCTGGGACCCTCATGGGCTATGGGAGCATGAGACGAGAGCTGCCCCCTGGGCTGGCTCCTCCTGCGTTTCTCTTACTGGATGTGTCCAGAGCCCTGATAGAATGTAAAGCCAGGTCTTCCATCTGGCCAGAGTTTGTGGGGCTCACCAGTCTGTGTTAATACAGAGACAGTTTAAGTCTTCCCTGAGCTCCATGGCCAGCTCTTCTGGCAGAAAGGCTGGTCCATCCTGGTCTTCCCTACTGCTCCCCCGAGAGCCCTTTGATACGCAGGATGATAAAGTAGCCATCTCTTGGTGCCCTCCGTTTTGATTGGTTCCAAGGAGAAATTTATAGTCTCTTTGAGGTGTGTAGAGAGATACTCTTCTTCAAGACTGATCTTCTATACCTGCTATTGCTATGTTGCTGTGGGTTCTTTTCTTTGGGGAATGGTTAGTTTAAGTTGGGCATCCAAACAGGTCAAGAGATGCCAACTTGAATAACTCAAACTTCTGGACATGACTTGGAGACTTTGCCTTCAGTCCTTTGTTCCCTGGTGCCCAGGATGGGGACAGTCCCAGAACTGTGGGGCTCCTGGACACATCTATGTGCCCTGGCCCCTGGCTGGTTTGTTCACTGTCCCTGTCAGAAGTTCCTTGCCCTCCTACATTTGTCCACAAGGAGTCTTTGGAATGTATTATCTCTGCCTATGTGCTCTCTCAGTGGGGCTGTCTACCACTTGCCTGCACTGTGTAGGCTGTGTGCCCATTTAGAGCATTCCACAGTCACAGTTCATGTTAAGTCCTCCGCTGTCAGACCCAAGCAATGGAGTGAGTCATGTCGGAGTGTGGGTGGGAGGGCACAGTGGATCCTTTCTGAGTTTACTTGTCTCTGTTCTCTGTGCCCCTTTTCTGTATTCACTTGGCACATCCTGTGCGTGCCTTGAGCAAAGCATCACACTGAGTCATGGCTGCTGTGAGCTGTGTGTGTCTGTTTTCCACGCTGGACCGTGAACTCCAGGATAAAAGCCACGCTTTTCTACCTTCCTCTCAGTTCCCTGCAGAGTACCTGGCACAGAGATGTGCTTGGTAAATAGATGCTGAAGAGATGAGGGAAGGAAGGTGCATGTGTTGTACTCTTAGTGTTCTGAGGAAGTGTTCTATTCAGTAACACCCCTCCCCACACCCCACCCCCTCAGAGAGAGGAGACTCGCTCCCAGGCACCCATCCAGTTTTATTTCAGAAGCAACAAAGGGAATACTGAGACCAGATCACCTCTCAGGTTGACCCTGTGCCCTGAGCTTAAACTTCCAAGTCACAGGGAGGCCACAGAGAGTTTAGGAAGAATTTAAAAGTTGATGCCTCTTGGGGGAAGCAGATACCTAATTTAGCTTTTTTCCTTTACTTTGTAAATGATGCATTTCTTTTGTGACCCTGAGAAAATTGTCGTTGAGACCATCCCAGGGCTTTTTGACGAGGGGGCAGGTAGATCCTTTCATTTTGGAACCATCTGTAGGGAAGGTGGTTTAAGGCCGCCTTCTGTTTCTCAAAAAATGTTCGTACATTTCTTTTCACTGGATAATTTGAATTAGTTCTGTGTCATAGTCTTCTGATCCATGAACATGAAATGTCTTTCCATTTAGTAGGTCTTTAATTTCTCTCAATAACATTACATAGTTTTCAGCAGACATGCAAACATTCTTTTTTGTTAAAATTACTAAGTATTTTATTTTTCTTGATGCTATTGTTAATTGAATTACTTTCTTAATTTCATTTTTGGATTGTTCACTGCTGATGTATAAAAATACAATGACTTTTTCTGTGGTTTTAATCCTGCAGTCTCTCTGAAATAATTTATTTGTCCTACTAGTTTTTTAGTGAATTCCTTAGAACTTTATATATGCAGATTATGTCATCTGTGAAGAGAGATAATTTTATTTCTTCTTATCTAATCCAGATTTTTTTTCTATACTAATTGTCCTGGCTAGAACCTTGAGTATACTGTTGAATAGAAGTGGTGAGAGCAGGCTTCTTGTCTTGTTCCTGATCTTAGGGGAAAGCGTATAATCTGTTCCTGTTAAATAAGATTTAATAGTGTGCTTTTTGTATTTTGTAGCTGGTCTTCATCAGGTCAAGGGAGTTCCCTTCCAGTCCCTGTTTGTGGTATTTTTAGCATGAAAGGTCTTTTTCCTCCCCAGTATTGGAAATATTTTTTAGTACCTCTGTTGAACATGTGTTTTTGTCTTTTAGTCTGTTAATATGATGTATTAATAAATTAATTAAGTTTTATATATTAAACCAATATTGCATTCTTGGGCTAAATCCTGCTTGGCCATAGTGATAGTGTTTTATATGTTGCTAGCTTTGGTTTGCTAATATTTTGTTGAGGATTTCTGTGTCTATAGTCATAAGAGATACTGATGGCTCTGTGTTTAGGAAATTATCTTAAGTAATTTTCTTAGGTAAGCAAGCATCTGTTACAAGAATTAAATAAAATGATGCACAGAAAGTTCTGAGCAGAGGTGCTCATCACACAGTGGCCAGTTTATGTGAGCTGCTGTTTTTTGTGGTCGTTTATCATCACGACTCTGATCCTAGGATCTTGAGTCAGACAGACATCGACCTGAAGTCTTCCTTCACCCCTCTTATTTATTAGTTGTGTGACTTTAGGCACTTCTGTCTGGATGTGTTAAGATTTTCCATCTTTAATGCAAAGTCATGATGGTGCTTCTCTCTTGGGGTTGTCAGGAGGATTCAATGAGGGCCCCAGACACAGGGCCTGGCACACAGGTATGTATAGACCTAAGTATGCGTGTACTGTTGCCACTTTAAGCACGTGACTACAGTGGTGTTTTGAGGGTGAGAGATTTGAAATAATCGAGCTATCTATAAGTGATTGATCAAATATCATAGATGTGAGCAGTGTAATAATAGTCTTTAAAATGAAGTCTAAAAATGCATGTATATATCTCATGTATCATTGTGTATAGTCTTATTTTGGGGGTTGTACTTTTACTTTAATTTTTAAATAGGCTTATGCTTTATCAGAAAAAAAAAGTAAAGATATTTCTGACTGGTGGGAAATCAGGAAGGTTAAAAAACATTTAGGGTTGTATTTAGGGGGCTTCCCTGGTAGCTCAGTAGATAAAGAACCTACCTGCAGTGCAAGAGACCCGAGTTTGATCCCTGGGTCAAGAAGATCCCCTGGAGAAGGAAATGGCAAACTACTGCAGTATCCTTGCCTGGAAAATCCCATGGAGAGAGGAGCCTGGTGGGCTGCAGTCCACGGGGGTTGCAAAGAGTCAGGCACAACTGAGCGACTAACACTTGGACTTTTGGGGGTTGTATTTACCTTACTGTCTTCCTCAGACATTTTAATAACTTTGTTTGACCTTATTATCTAATGAAGCCGTATGTATTTTTAGAAGTCATGAAAGCTGAAAAAGATACATGAAGGATGGTTTGCATTCATTCAGAAGTTTTGACTTCTTTCCTGTGGACTGCCAGAGTTAAATACTTGATAGCCCTACTGTCTGTTGGCCCAGGCTCCGTTGTGAGTATTAGGAATACCAGAGAAGTACCAGCTGGTCTCTGCCCCAGGGACAGAGACAGAACAAATCTGCACACAGATCATTCCAGGGTGAGGCGGAGTAAAGGCACATGCATGGCTGTGCAGCCCAGGGCAGGACAGAGTCGGGCAGGATCACAGAGAACGCTGCATTCACAGTTTCACAGGATGTGCTTGGCATATGGGGCCATCAGCAGTGGCTTAGAGCTGTGACCGATCAAGACAAGAAACTTGGGGATTTACAAAAAGCAGCCTGCCTTTGAGCTTGTTATCGTGGCTCCGTGCAGCCCCCTCTTGGGAGTACTAATTATACTCCAGTTACTAGGCTGCCATATTTCTCATTCCCTTGGAGGAGAGTTTCAGTAACAGGGAGTGGGTGAAACTGAGAGCCTGTTAGCAACATCAGCTTCCACAGGGTGACCCTCATGTAGGGAGACAGAGTTGGTTGTCTTTGTGGGGAAATGAGGCGTTTTCTCCCCATTGGCTTTCCGTGGGTCAGAGTCTGCCTCAGGAATGAAGAGAGGAACAGCTTGGTGGTTTCGGTTCCGGCTTCCCTGGCAGGCGGATAATGGAGAACAACTATCTCTTAGTTTCTGTGACATTTTGTTTGTCCTCACAGATCGTGTGTACATTTCTAAGTGGACAGTATGAGTCAAAACTTGTAATTCCAAGTTCTATACACCTAACTCGAAGTCAGTCTTTAGACTGGTATGTTTTTCTGCCTCTTTGGTACCTGAAACTGTAGTCACGGTGGTGTGTAATGCTCTCATCAAAAGAGTCTGTGTGTGGCTTGTTGCTTTGTATCGTCCCAGTCCAGCCTGATTGCAGTTCAGTCCTGAGGCTGCTGGGGCTCTGCTGGGTCTTCCCTAGGGGTTCAGATCTGAGTTGGGAAGCTGGTGAAGCGGCTGCTTCTGCCTGCCTATGCTCATGGCTAATCGCCAGCGTCTGTCCAGCATCTGGACCACTGTTCAGGACTTCAGTGCAAGTTCACAAACTTACTCAGTTTTGAGAATTATGCTACTTTGCTGCTGAGTCCACAAATGACTGTACTACTCTGTACTTTTAATTTTTTCAAAAGATCCTGTCTCTCCTGTGTTTTAAAATCTCTTTTGTATCTACAGTTCTTTTGGGCACGCTATTCTACTGCTATTTTCATTTCCCTGTGCCTGCTAATTGGGTTACCAGGAGTGACTGAGAGTTGGATGAAAAGTACCCTGTCACACTGTAGCGATTTCATGTGTAATTTTTAAATGTCTTGTCCCAATTCTGTAAAAGGGGGAGTGGAACTTGGGTGATTTTTAAAGCATTAGAGGAACTGAAGGTGCCAATAAGCTTATCCGAGCTTATCTGAGAGCTTATCCTAAGCTGTCTCTTGAGAGAAGTGACCCTCAGAATGACAGCCTTGCAGTGGTGTCTGGAGATAGAATTAATTATTTCTTTGGGTTCAGAGAGAACTGATCCTTCTCTGAGAACATTTTCTATGTAACAGATGTTGTCTTGATGTGTGAAAAACTTTAAATTGATGTAACAGCACAAGCTCGCAAAGCTAAAAATACTCATTCTCACACATGTGTTTGCCTTAGTTGAAGCCCTAGAAAAAGAGCCTCTATTCTAACAAATGTCTGCTTAGCTGAAAAGCCTAAAGAAAATGGAAATTTAAGTGCCTTGTAGAGTTCAGTATGGATTGATTTAGTTGAAAGATACAGAAATATTTTAGACCATGAGGTCCCTCATCCTGGGCTGGATCCATAGTGGATGCCCTCTGCACAGCACAGCAGCCAACACAGCTTATTTGTCCAGGTCAGGAACGGCATCTTCTACATCAGAGAAATTTAACCCCAGTTAACTGAAACTGGATGGATGCTTTTTTAGGGCCTAACCCCCTTCTGAACTTGATTTTAATTTCTGGGTGTCCCAGAAGCTGGGAACCATAGGGCATACTTATTTTTAGATGGTGTACTAGTTTTCAAATAATAGGTTCAATTGACTTTTGTCCTCCAAACATCTTTTTGGGGGAAGCATCTCTAAAGTTAAAGAGTGTGTCAAACTGTTAATCTCATAAATGAATATTCCCTTATCCTTATCCTTGTTCCCCTGAATTTCTGACTCAGATAGAAAACGTGAATCACTTTGTTTGTTGGTGCATGGGTCACACGAACAGCCATGTAATCTTGCTATCAGTGTTGTGGTGATGAGCGCTAACAGTATCGTGCTGTTAGCTTGTGGCCTTGTGACGTGAGACTTAACCCCTGTGCGGGCACTGGTGTTCTAGGCATTGCGGGTTCAAGGATTTTTCTTTCTGTGTGTTTGCTTTTTATCGTGTCTGTATATCTGTTGGGCTTTCAACCATCACTTCTCATTCCCATCACTGTGCTTAACTCCTGCGTTCTGACATCCCTTCTATTTTTGTATTTATTTACTTCTGACCTGGTTAGAAATTTAGGTAAGTCAGTCCATCAGATTTGTTTTCGTAGGAGAAGAAAAGAGGCTAAGTTGGAACTAATGGAGCTCAGTTTCTAAAATGCCTCCACTGGCTGCCTGTTCCCCTTCCCTTCCTTGGGAGCCATTTCCACGTGGGTACTGGTGATGAAGCAGCTGCCGCCTCGTGTAGCGTGTGCAACGTAACGTCTGCAATGAGTGTGAACAATTTGTGATGAGCCGTTAAAACTACAAGCTGTTTGAGGACAGACTCTGAACTGCTTCCATTCCCTTCATACTTGCCCCATTTTCTGTGTGGCTCCCCCTCCAGCAACATACGTCCTCATGCCCCACCCCCACCCCGTGCCCACATGCCAACAAAGATGCTTTCTCTGGCCACGGGATATTCTGCCTGTAACATGAGAATATGAGGAGGATAGAAACCAAATATTGAGTGTTTTAATCTTTGCTTTAAACAGTTATCTTTTGCAGTAATTCAAGTATAAGAAGAAAGCCTTACATTACCTGCACATTTGCTCTCACTGGTGCCCTTCATTTCTTAGTGTAATTCCAAGTTTCCATTTCTACCATTTTCCTTTTGCCTGGAGGGCGTCAGCATTTCCTGGAACGAGTCTGCTGGCGATGAGTTCTGCTTTCGTTCCGTCTTTATTCTTAAAAGGTATTTTTGCTGGATGTAGCTAGGTTAATACCTTTCTTTTGCCATTTTAAAGATGCCATTCTGTTGTCTTCTGCCATATGGGGCTTCTGATGAAGCCTGTTGTCATTTTGTCCCTCTGTATAGAATGTGTATTTTTCCCTTTGACTTCTGCTGACGGTGTGGTTTCACTGTGTCAGACTGCTGGATATGGTAATAGAGTGCAGCCATGCTCAGTCCTTCACAGGTGTCCCTTGGCACGTGCTGCGCACCCTATCACCAGGCACTGGTTACTGCTGAACCGTTAGTGGAGTCCTGCTCAGCCATTGGTCGGTGCCACAGTGCGCCTGCTCAGCCACCGGTCGGTGCCACAGTGCGCCTGCTCAGCCACCGGTCGGTGCCACAGTGCGCCTGCTCAGCCACCGGTCGGTGCCACAGTGCGCCTGCTCAGCCACCGGTCGGTGCCACAGTGCGCCTCTCTGCCCAGCAAGCAACTGTCCATGAATGACCTTAAGTGGCCCATTCAACCAATGATGGGAGGGGTGGTGGTCTTCAGGCAGAGAGTGAGGTAAGAGGTGGATCCTGGCCTTTTCCCCCGGGCCCTCTCACTCACTCAGCCTCATCTCAGTGGTTGAGTTGGAGGGGCCCAGGGAACAGGCTGGGGGCTGTGTCCTGCAGGGCTCCAGAGCCCTGGCCATGGCTGCCCACTGGCTGGGCCCAGGCCTTGAGGCTGTGAACCTCTCCCCATCCCCAACTCTATGACCTAATGGCAGGGCCATCTGCATAGGATGCAGTCTGTAGGACGTGTACCCTGCTGTCTGGGCAGCCTGAAGAGCCTGAGGGCCAGTTGGGTCCTGGGCGTCTGGCTCTCTCACTGATGACAGCTGGGCAGGGTCCGAGGACCTGGCCCTGAGGGAGCTGCCAGCTAAGTTCTGCCTCCTCTTAGCCAGACCTGGACCTCAGAAGGTGAAAGTTGTGCCTTGGGTACTCACCCTTTCTTGTCAGAACAGAGAATAACATTCGTTTGGTGGAGGTTTATAGGAACATCATTACCTGACCTTGACCTGACTTCAAGAAAAAAGATCTGAAACCAAGAAGTTAGCAAACAACTCACCACGCCCCTGCCTTACCTTCCCTGGGAAAGGATTTTGCTGAAAGCTTTTAGGGAGTCTGAGGTTTTTAAGGCACGAGCCACCCATCTCCTTGATTAGTTCAGTTCAGTCGCTCAGTCGTGTCCGACTCTTTGCGACCCCATGAATCACAGCACGCCAGGCCTCCCTGTCCATCACCAACTCCCAGAGTTCACTTGTAGGGCCCTGCAATAAACTTTTTTGTTACAGAGCCCAAGCTCATTCTGCTCACCACCTGATAGGCCAGTAATTTGGGAGATAAGTTGTTGGAACAAGGAATAATGACTTTAATTGGGAAGCTAGCAGACTGAGAAGATAGCAGACTTGAGCATCTCGAAAACCATCTTCCCTCTGTCCAGATTAGGGCTCCTTTTGTATACAGGAGCGGTGGGGAGGAGCCCACTGTGGTGCTGATCAGTGGCTGAGCAGGCCAGCTGACAGTTGGCTCACTGAGGGTCCCTTGCTTGGGGGAGGGGCCCACTATGGCGCCTACTAGTGGCTGAGCAGGGCAGCTAAAGCTCGTGCCTGCCTCGCTGCTGTTTCATCCTGAGAAGAAAGGTGCGACTCCTGAGCGATGCCGGGTCTGAAGAAGTACTAGGTTGCTCTAGCAACGTCATCCTCTGGTACTTGGTGGAGCTAGTGTGAAGACCTTGACCTTGGTGGTCAAGCAGAGGTGGTTGACATGACCATTACTGGAATCGCTGACTGAGGTGGCGGATGCCATGGGCTCAGCCTGCCACTGGCTTCACTGGTCAGCTCATGACCGATGAGGTGGCCAGAAGCTGGTGTCCCCAGAGCAGAGCTCCTGCCTGCCTGCTTGGTGGTGGACACAGGCTGGTCTGGTGGGCTAGGCACAGAGAGGTGTGGCGATGGAGTGGTCCCTGCACCAGGGAGGGAGGAGGGAAGGGCCCACCATGCTTCGGGTTTGGTCTGGGGAGGCCAGTGTTAACACTTCTATGCTCCACACTCCGACGTTTTGGTATTTGGCCTCACTGTGTGTGACACACAGATACTTGAGTTTGGTGACAAGTATCATCCTACAGGTCTCTGAGACTATTCCTCTTATTTCTCCACCCTCCGTTTTGATATCTGTGTTTAATTTTGATTAATTTTTTTATTGCTGTGTGTGTGTAAATTCTCTCATTTTCCCCCTTTGCAGTGTCTAACCTGCTTTGAATCCCATTTCAATTATATTTTCATTTCAGCTACTGTATATTCTTAATTTCTAGAAGTTCCATTTGGTTCTTTGAACTAGCTTCCTTTTCTTTCATTACACCCCTGAGTCCCTTTAATTCTTGAACGTGGATATAGCAGGTTTCTTGTGCGTATCTGAAAGTTCCATTGTCTCTGTCATTTCTTAGTGGGTCACCGTTTTCTGGTGGTTTTCCCTCCTGATTATGGGACACATTTCTCTGCTTCTCAACTGTTTAGGAAATTTTGATTAGATGTTATGTATTGTGACTGCTACATTATTGAGGATCCATGGTTGGCTGTATTTATTTAAAGAATGTTTGGCAAGGCAGTTAAGTCACTTGCAAATCTAATATCCTTAAGGCCTGTTTTTAAGCTCTGAGAGGACAATTTGGTATATTAGTTCAGCCCCCCTTCTAAGGCCTGCTCTCTCTGGGGTCTCTACTGAATGCATTCGGTGAGTCCCTGAAAACACCCCAACTCTGGTGCTCGAAAATCTTCCCCTTAGTGTAAACTTTGCAAGTTGTTCAAATTACAGTTTCCTGGTCATTTTGTGCCCTCCCTTAGGGAATTTCACTCACATACATGTGGCCCAGAACTTAGGACATTTCTAGAGCTCTCTTTCTGTGGGGCTTCCTCTTTTTCAGCACTCCACCCTGCAACTTCCAGCCACCTCAGCCACCCTGAAGTCTGATCTTCATTTTCTCCACTTCACAAGACTGCCAGCTTCGTTTTGGGTTCCTCTTCCCCATAAGGGGTGGCCTGGAAATTTTCTCCAGACAGGAAGTTAGAGTGATTGAAGTGCTCACCTGTTTGTTTCCCTTCTCTGAGACATCACAGTTCTGTACTGCCTGTTGTCTTCTGAAAGTAGTTGTTTTATATATTCTGTGTGGCTTCTAGAAAGAGGTTAGGTCTTTGCTAACCCGTCATTGTTGCAGGTGGAAGCCGCAGGGATTCAGTGAAATTGACCCATGAAAATAATTCTCAGTAACTGCACACAGTTCCACACAGCATGCCTACCTGTGTTAGAAAGAGAACTAAAGGCAAATTATATGTGTTTCTGAGTGCAGCATAGTTGTGGTCATGTCCCTCATTATTTACCTTCCCCACAGTCTGGGGCTGTCACTGATCTCCGAGGAGTGATGACCACAGTTCCACAGCGGCTGAGTAATGCTGGTGGCCCATGTGCTCTTGGGGCGCCCCCTCCCCGAGGACAGACAGGCTGCTTCTGCTGTCCGTGCTCAGTGGGTGGCCTCCTTCTGTATTTTAAGACCAGGTTTTACTTTTGGATCCAGGCTTCCCTGGTGGCTCAGACGGTAAAGCATCTGTCTGCAGTGTGGGAGACCCGGGTTCAGTCCCTGGGTTGGGAAGATTCCCCTGGAGAAGGAAATGGCAACACACTCCAGTCCTCTTGCCTAGAAAATCCCATGGATGGAGGAGCCTAGTAGCCTACAACCTATGGGATCACAGAGGTGGACATGACTGAGTGACTTCACTTTTTTTTTTTTTTTTTAATTTTTTACTCTTGGAGGGACCTTACTAGTGTGCTCTGCAGTTTAATAATAACTTTTGAGTCCATGTGGGAAGTGTGTGCTAACAGACCACTGAATATCTGAATCATTAAGACATTGATGCATGGATTGAAGGAGCCATCTGTGAAACAGCACAGCTTGCCAGGTGCTCAGAAGTGTAAAGGCATGTGGAGGGAAGCTAATCTGCACAGGATTCTGCATTTGTGAGGATGTGATTCCTCCTCTGTTGTTTTTTTGGTTAGTCGCTAAGTTGAATCCAACTCATTTAGACCCCAGGGACTGTAGTCTACCAGGCTCCTCTGTCCATGGGATTTCTCAAGCAAGAATATTGGAGTAGGTTGCCATTTCCTTCTCTAGGGAATCTTCTCAGTCCAGGGATTGAACTCACATCTCCTGCTTGGCAGGTGGATTCTTTACCACTGAGCCACCTGAGAAGCCCGGTTCCTCCCTTACTGTTGAATAAAAGGAGCCCTATGATTTGAAGTGGATTGTTGGTGAGCTGTAAGGAACATTGACTTTCACTTAACATTATTAGGGTCTTGGGTAGACACAAGACTTGGCTGTGGATAGTTCAGCTGAGAAGCAACTAGATCAAGAAAAACAGATTATTTCTGTTTTTGGTCAACAGTTACTTCCTTTAGACTTACTGGTAAAGAACTAAGCCGTTTTTCAGAAATCATGAATATCGCCAGCTATGGATGTTAATTTTCTTTTTTTGTTTGTTTTTAGTAACTCCTAAGTTCTTTATTTATCCTCCTGACTGACCCACACATGCTACATAAGCCCTTGGTGTTCTGTATAGTGCACTGTGATAAGCTTTAATTTTTTGTCATCAAAATGCTGTTCATCAGTATGCTCAAAGATGGTTTCTTAATATATATATATATTTTTAAAATACAACTTGAGGAATATTGATGGGATCTACTGCTGTCTAAGGAATTCCCTTATAGCTCAGTCAGTAAAGAATCTGCCTGGAATGCAGGAGACCCAGGTTTGATTCCTGGGTTGGGAAGATCCCTTGGAGAAGGAAATGGCAACCCAGTCCAGTATTCTTGCCTGGAGAATCCCATGGACAGAGGAGCCTGGTGGGCTACAGTCCATGGGGTTGCAGGAGTCAGACATGACTTAGAGACTAAACCACCACTACTGCTATCTAGAAAATTTAGAAGTTAATGAATTTATGAAAAAAATGCTTAATTTCGCTAAAATGCAACATTGAAGAAGAGGTTGTTTTGCAGGGGGAGAAGCCTATCAAATTTTGTTTGAAATTTTTAAATGGTAGTATTTTCAGTGTTGGCAAGAATGTGGCAGGAAACTCTGAATTTTCAGGAAAAGTGTGTATTTTTATGAATTTTCTGAAGATAATTTGGGTAGTATACATCAAAAGCTTTTATATTCTTACTCAGTAATATTGCTTCTAGGAATTATTTTTCTTAAAGTTATTAGATGTTCAAACAAAAATGCAGGTAGAAAGGTGTCTATTGCAGTATTATTTCTAAGCATAAGATATTAGAATATCCCTGTCTCAGCAATGAAAATGTTTTTTATTTATAGCATTTTCCAACTGCAGAGTACCATGAAGCCGTTAAAATGGCATTTATGAAGAATATTTCATCATGTGGTAAAATGTACATTTGAAATAAGCAATTTTCTAAAATGGAATATAGTCTTACATTAACTATTAAAAAGTACATGAAAGAATGGCCAGAAATATACCAGATTGTTAAAGTAACTGTTCCTACATGATACTTTCATGAGAGGTTGCTTTCTTTATGATTTTTCTATTTTCTGAAATTGGAGTGGAAAGCATTCCTGATATGTGAGAGGAAACAGGGTGTTCGTAGCTGCATTCTTGACTCACCTAAGCCTTTTCTAGACACTGGGTGGGCATCTCAGATTCCAGAAGAGAAAGCAAACCATTAATCTTTAATTAAAACTAGTTGCTGTTTGCAGTTGAGATGAAAAAGTACTTAAAAATTTAAAAAAAGAAAAAATTTCTTTGCTTACTCTTCAGATAAAAACTTTGACGATGAAGATTCTGTGGATGGTAATAGACCTTCTTCCGCCAGCTCTACGTCGTCCAAAGCTCCAGCAGGCTCACGGAGAAACGTTGGAATGGGGACCACCCGTAGGCTCGGCTCCTCCTCTCTTGGATCCAAGTCTTCAGGTAGGACCAAGCCCAAGCACAGTGCTGCGGGGTCTGCTGTGTAGGTGCTTAAAGCAGATGTGCACGCTGCTCACTTTCTGTGTCCTTTAGAGGCACAGTAATTCTGTGGGCAGTGTGAGTCCACTTTCTCTTCCTCAAGTAAATTGGTTCTCATCTATGGGTGCTGATAAGCTGGTAGAATGTACGTCTGAACTGCTGTATTGCATGTTTGTGAGGCAGAATCTTTGGGTGTGTGAATCCACCACAGAGCAGAGCTCATGGTATCCTAATGGCGTTGGGCTCCTGCCGTGCCTGATGATACTTGCATGGTATCAGCCAATTTCTGTGTCTCAGGCCTGAGATTATGTAGAAGTTAGATTGTCTGTGGCGGATTCATGATGATGTATGGCAAAACCAATACGATATTGTAAAGTAATTAGCCTCGAATTAAAATAAATAAATTTATATTTTAAAAAAACACACACAAAAAGTATTTTGTTCTTGCAAGTAAGATTGTTCGTTGTGAGACCTTGTAAGATACTGAATTAGTGAATGGTCAAGATTAGCTAGCTCCCTGAGGCTTTGAAAATTATAAGGATAAATCTCTTTATCCTCCTCTTCCATCCCCTAATTTAGACTGTTTTGGGTCCTTATTATATATAACTTTAATTTTGCTGTCACATTTAAGTTTATACACAAATTAACCTACTTAAAAATTTTTTTTCATTGAAGTATAGTTGATTTATAGTGTAGTGAAAATTACTTACTTTTTACTTTTGAACCATGCTTCCTGTTAGCATTGGGCTTTTGAGCTTGGCTGGATGAACTGATCAGTTAAAGCTAGAGTGAGGACCAGCATCAGAATGCTGCCTCCTTGGGCTGGTCTTCCTTGCTGTCTGAACAGGCCTTGGATGTTGGTGTCCCAGCTTGTCAGCTTGGTGCCCCCACAGCCTCTGCCCTACCATCTCTGTGTTGAGGGAGCTGCTGTTCTTAGTTCTTCCTAATCTTGTATGTTTTTTTTGAAATGCTTTTTTTTTTTTCAAATTTATTTTAACTGGTGGATAATTTATAATTATTTTAACTGGAGAATAATAATAATTTATTATTAACTGGACGATAATTGCTTTATAATGTTGTGTTGACTTCTGCCATACAATAATGTGAATCAGTCATAATTATAACTATATTCCTTTCCTCTTGAGCACCCCCCCATGCCACCCCTTGCCATCCCATGCCTCTTGGTCATCTTTTATTTTTTGGTTCATTTAAAAAAATATACTTTTGTTGTTGTTGTTGTTAAAGAGCTTAAATTCATACAACATGAAATCAACCATTTTAAAGGCAATAATTCATTAGCATTTATTATATTCGTAGTGTTGGGCAGCCACCACCTCTATCTAGTTTCAACACAGTTTTGAAACTAGACCCCATTAAAGGTCTTTCAAAAAAAGACCCCGTTAAAATTCTCCCCATTCCTTCCTTCCCCAGCTCTGGCGATCCCTCTAGTCTGTGTTCTTTCTCTATGCTTTCAGCTATTCTAGGAATTTCAGAGAAACGGAGCCATCCAATATGTTGTCTCTTGTGTCTGGCTCCTTTCACTTGGCGTAATGTTTTTGGAGTTCATCTCTGCTGGAGCTTGTATCAGTACTTTTTTTTTTAAATGGCTGAACAGTCTTTCTAATCCGTTTTCTTGATCTGTCTTTGAGAAGCATCTGTTCTACAAACTAAGCTTAGAAAATTTCTGTGTGATCAGACCATGTCTTTTTGTTCCCATTCCTCACCTGTTCCCCTTCCATAGATCCCACCTGTGTAGATTGTA
The DNA here is from genome assembly GCF_042477335.2 of Ovis canadensis. NCBI lineage: Eukaryota > Metazoa > Chordata > Mammalia > Artiodactyla > Bovidae > Ovis > Ovis canadensis. The sequence continues at coordinate 192,130,470 of NC_091246.1, read as the reverse complement.
CGGCGATACCAACCCTGTCTTTCCCTCAGGCCTGATCCCATCTTTTTCCATTTTGTTTAACACCATAGTTGTGATTTCCCTGTTGACTTCTCATCAGACTCCATGGGCCCAGGCCTGTGTATGGCCCCAAGCACCCTTTGACATGTGGCTCTCCGCTTCACACAGAAAGGCACTCAGTGCTTGTCGGCTTGGTGGGATCCAGGCCTAACCTAAAGCACACAGAGCCCCACTCACGGTGTGTTACTATTTTCTGTCTGTAATTGACTTGGGAATGCAGAGAAATACTCCTCAAGCGTGATGACACTTATGTACCACAAGCATCAGCTGTCTTTAAAGCCTTTTCTGTCTAGGTGGTCCATCAGGACCCCAGATGCCAACTAAGTTGTCAGGTGGGAAGCTCTGGAAAAGCACAAGACTAATCAATATAAATCATTAATGACGGTTGCAGGGATGACTGTAGGTGGCCATTCAGAAACCTTTAATATGAAGAAAAAACATCTGGTAAAATATCACGTGATTGTCATGTGTGAAGTGACATATTAACAGAAAGAAAAAGCTTTCTCCTGAATGATAGCAATTGTGGGGTCAATTTGCAACTGGCATATAAATGAAAAATTGACAAATTATTGTGATTTTAAGGAGATAAAAATTTTTTTCCTTGAAATGAAAATATTTTGAGACTAATATGAAGTTGAGGTGAAACCATTAAATTCTTTAGAACTTATTTGAATGTTTCACAAATTTGTTATGTTGGATTCCTAACAGTGATATAATTTCATTTATTCCCTGAAGAATTGAAATTTCTATTATATGTTCATTAGGAATCTTTGAAAAAACTTATATACTAACATGGGGCTTCCCAATTGGTACTAGTGGTAAAGAACCTGCCTGCCACTGCAAGAAACGCGGGAGATGTGGATTTGATCCCTGGAGGAGGGCATGGCCACCCACTCCAGTATTCAGGCCTGGAGAATCTCACAGACAGAGGAGTCTGGTGGGCTGTGGTCTATAGGGTCGCAAAGGGATGGACATGGCTGAAGCGACTTGAATGCACACACATAGATTCATACAATATAAATCACCTAAATCCTTTAAAGTCTATACAACTGGCCCTCCTTAAGCAAGTACTATCTTTAGATAACTTTAAGCTAATATATGTTATACTGTAAAATCATTATACTTTATCTTAATATTGAAAGTCAGTAATGCTTGTCAGTGCCACAAAACTCTAAACTTTTATTGACTTAAAAAAGTTACAAATCTTCTAAAATATAATTTTTTTCCACTTTTATTTATTTTTTTTAAATTTTAAAATCTTTAATTCTTACATGCGTTCCCAAACATGAACTCCCCTCCCACCTCCCTCCCCATAACATCTCTGTGGGTCATCCCCATGCACCAGCCCCAAGCATGCTGTATCCTGCGTCAGACATAGACTGGCGATTCAATTCTTACATGATAGTATACATGTTAGAATGCCATTCTCCTTTGTATATGAGTCCTCCAGTGCACACTGTTTACATTTTAAAAATTGATGTTTTTTTATAGCTGCAAAAGAAGGAGCTGGTGCTGTTGATGAAGAGGATTTTATTAAAGCATTTGACGATGTGCCTGTAGTCCAGGTGAGTGAAGATGTTTGGTTTGCTTAAAAAGGATGGGCTTATTCTTCAGATTTCATTTTTCAAGCATGTGACACACAGAGTTTCTTACTAGGTAGGGTAATTCTGACTGTCAGGACCACAGGAGGTCTAGGGTTGCAGACTAGGAAATGTTAGGGCCTCTCAGAACTGAAGTGAAGAGTGAAAGTCACAGCCCAGGATGACCTTCCAGTTAGAACTGGTGAGAGGGGGCTTGCTCCAGTAGTGCGTTTGTGAGTCAGGTCACACAGAAGAGGGGAAAATAAGTGACTCCATTCCAAGAGGGAACAAAGAAGCATGCTTATGTCAGTATTTTGCTTTGAGAAGCCTGTAAATTTGAAGAATCTAGGTGTCTGAAAGGTATAAAAAATGTTTTCATAAAGCCTTAGTTTATGCCATCGTGATACTTCGCTTAAGTGCCGGGCATGTGAATCAGAGATGACTTACAGAACTTGGGGCTCAGCCACCCACTGTAAACTGCTTTGCGCCCCAGCATCGTCTCTTGTTGGTCGGGGCTTGTGGTCCATTGGATGCCGGTGCTCAGGATTCCTCCAGCACTTGATATCTGTGTGTGTCCCTTGCACCCGCTGCTTAGTTGCCGTGTGTATACAAAGCAGATGGCAGGTGTTTTAGGTTCAGGCTCACCCTTATGTCCTTGGCCTTCCTATCATGCCTTACTCTTGGTGGATTTTTTTCTCCCCCTTACTATCTTTGGAGTAGGATACAAGGATAAATGAGAAGAGAGGTTTGAAAGTGTTTAAGGTTACAAGCATAGACACTTGTAAGGTTACAAGCATATAGCACTTGCTGTATTGCCCTTCACTGTGTTGTGCTTTGTAAATGCTGCAGTGTCACGTCTATGGGCACCTTGCCTCAAGCGTGCGTACGGTGCCCCTTCCCCATCAGCATTTGCTCACCTCGTGTCTCTGTCATGTTTTGATAATTCTCACAACAGTTCAGCTCTCCATCAGCAAAAAGATTACAGTTCTCTGAAGACTCAGATGATGGTTAGCTTTTTTTTTTTTTAGCAATAAGGGATTTTTAAATTATGCACATGGCCTTTTTAGACAGTGGGCATACTTTAATTGGGCAGTTAATAGACTGCAGTCAAGAAAAATCTTTATGACTCACTTCATTGTGTGATATTCACTTTATTGCACCTGCAGTACAGTGAAGACACTAGAACTGACCTGGCAGTGTCTCTGGGGTCTGCCAGTATGGTGGGTGTTACAAAAAAAAAACAAGTCAGTGACTTGTGCATCTCCGCCCATTCCCCAGTGGGCTTCTTTCTCGGTTGTGCATGAAATCATCTGTTATGGTAAAGCTGCATTTGAGGTGAGGTTATCCATATATAGGCATCAGAGCTGGTGAGTTTACATTCATGGTGGAAACTCATTCAGTGGCAAGCCTGTCTAGATGTTATCTCAGAGGTCCTTTTCTGAAAAATGAAATGATTTCTTTTACTGTATTTACCAGATGCTCTTGACTTCAGTTAATTAAGAAACAAATCTTTGTTTATTCTGTAAATTTTCTCATATTAATTGTAAATTAATTTTGCTTACAGATTTATTCCAGCCGAGACCTTGAGGAGTCCATAAACAAGATTAGGGAAATATTATCTGATGACAAGCATGATTGGGAGCAAAGAGTAAATGCTGTAAGCTGCCAACTTTGTGATTACATTTGCATTAGATATTTAAATATTATAAATACTTTATTATGAAATTGGGGTTCAGCTGTAATGAATTTTAAGTAGGCAGTATTTTAAACATAAGGTACCATATTCTCAGTTTGCCTTTTTAATAGATTACCTCACTTCTGTTTCTAAAACATGCCGACTTCTATCTTTTTGTGCATCTTGAACTTTTAACAAAGTCCTGCCTGTGGCACGGCCACTACTTTTGCCATCCTTGGCCAGGGAAGCAGCTTCCTAGTGACTCACAGTGAGTGTCCCTGTTGCCCTTTCTTTCTTCGTAGCACTTCTGTCCCTTCTGTTTTTAAAAGTACATTAATGACAAGTTGTCTGAACATTAAAGTGAACAGCGTTTGGTGCAGGTATGTCTTTTCTGAGGAAGGTGATTGTGCACTGGTTGTCCAGCAGGAAGCAGGTTAGGAACACGGCTGCTGTGTCTGTTTCAGATGCCCTCCAGCCTCGTCAGTAGCAGATACAGTGACCGACAGTGGGGACACTTCTTCCTGTGAAGTGAAAGTCGCTCAGTCGAGTCTGACTGTTTGCAACCGCATGGACTATACAGTCCATGGAATTCTCCAGGCCAGGATACTGGAGTGGGTGGCCGTTCCCTTCTCCAAGGGATCCTTGTTCCCCGTTCCCAACCCAGGGATCAAACCCAGGTCTCCTGCATTGTAGGCGGATTCTTTACCAGCTGAGCTACTTTCCTGTGATTCACTCAGTAAATGGTGGTTGGATGGGGTGTTGGGGAACTTAGGGAAGGAGCTTTTTTACAGGCTACAATGAGGTTTCAGTTATTTTTATCCTTAGTATCAGAGCATTTGTAAATATGCTAGAATGGTCCAATTAAAAAATACATTTTGTAGAATTATAATGCATTTATCACAGATAATAATTTTTAAAAATCATTTTTTCTTATTTATGATACCTAGATTTCTTCAGTATGTTAGCTATTATTTAGTTGGTCTAATTCTTCTTGGAAAACTGTATCATTTAACTTTATTGTTGATCCTTGAATATTTGTTGGCTTCCATTATTTTGTATTTCTGTTCTAAGGATTGTTTTTTCTGTCTCTTAATTTTTCTACCCCATTAGCTAAAAAAGATTAGATCTTTACTCTTGGCTGGTGCTGCCGAGTATGATAACTTCTTCCAGCACTTACGGCTTTTGGACGGAGCCTTTAAACTGTCCGCTAAGGATCTACGGTCTCAGGTAGTGCGGGAGGCTTGTATCACGCTGGGGTAAGGACTACGACGCTCCTGGTTCTCACATAATAAAGTAGCTATGTCACAGAGCTTCAGAGATGGGTCACTGAATAATACGTCCACTGGGGCTCTTCCACTTGCTTGTCGCCTGGTCTCCAAGACTGATTCTATTTACACTCTGTTAGTACTTTTACAGTGTTTCCTGACCAGTTATGTTATTGACAGAGGGGATTTTTGCAGAAAATTAACACCTGTGGCATCAGTACATCTCTGGTTGATAATGTGTTGTGTGACAGATTTTAAATTTTACTCAGTGACTTAGCTCTGAAGCCTCTGTTTTAAACTTGAAACAATTATTAATATGGAAAATGAAATCTTATAAACTTCTGTTCTCAGCCTTTTCATTGATTTTGCTGGCAGAATATAGCATGATCAATAGAATTTTTGTTTGTTCCTGTTGAATTCAGTAGAAGAGTGGCTTTGCAGCTGTTCAAAATTTTGACCTCAGATATTGAAGCCCGAATGTTGTATGCTGAAAATAAAAGAGCAAAAGAAAAAATAGAGGCTGAGGGTGCTTTGACATATTTATGTTTTATTAGTATTTGTTTTTTTGCTATTTGAAGAGTAATTAGCGGGAAATGATTTATTTGTTTATTTTTTAAAAAGCAGTTCTTCTTGGTGAGTGGCTATATGTAAAGTCCTCTGCATGTGCTTGGGGGGTATTTGTATTTTACTTAACGTGTTTTTGTCCTTAGATGACTTTATACAAAGAGTCTAAAATGTTAAAAGATTTATATATTACACTATTTCCAAGAACTTTGGTTACAGTCCAGTGTTCATTTCTCATTGCAGGCATCTGTCATCAGTGCTGGGGAATAAGTTTGACCATGGAGCTGAAGCCATTATGCCAACTATCTTTAATTTAATTCCAAATAGTGCCAAAATTATGGCCACCTCTGGTGTCGTAGCTGTTAGGTTAATCATTCGGGTGAGTATGTTTTGGAGCCGTATGTATTGTAGAATAAGCAAGTGGTAAAATATTGGTGGTTGATAAGCAGTTATCAGAGACGTTTCCCATTTGAGTGATTATGTATGTGGAATCACGCTGTATGGACAGTATTGTCCCACCCTCTCCTTCCCTTGCTTAACTGTCACATGTGAGCCTTTTCAGTTCCCTGGAGTGAATTACAGGTGTGGTGTACCATTACTGACCTGTTGCTCATCCTCTCCTCATTGGTTTTAAGCATTTGAGCACTTGTACCTGCTTCTGAGTTCTGTGTGTGCCCAGGTGTTATTCCTGTTCTTCCCTCCTTAGTCCCCAACTGTTCATTTTAGGTATTTGTGCTTGTGGCTTTGTATTCATCTAGCATCTTTATTTTGTACATAAGCCTAAAAACAAAAGATTATCTTCAGTTAGGTTTTCAAAGCACTAATTTATTTAATCTGAATAATTAGCCTAGTAATTTATATGTGGATTTTCAATAAAACCTAACCGCTCACACAGCCTTACAGTGCAAGCTCTTCATATCGCCTTCTCCCCATGTCAAGTCCCTTTTCCCGAGAGGCAGCCCTCAAAACTGGGGCTTGATGGTGCTAATTGAAATCTTTCCAGAATATTTATGATTATTGTGGGTTACTTTCTTTGCATTATGTTAGTTCTTACTGTTTACAGTGCCCATTTCAGATACTAAACCAAAGCCGTTATTGGACATATCTATTGAAATGGTATTAAAATACATTGGTCTACTGACTGCTTTTTACTCACTTAGATCTCTACTGCTCAGATAGTTTGGGCTTCATACCAGTGATTTGTTTTGATTTTAGACTGACTTAACACATATCATCATGTTGCCTGTTTTGGCTCTGTAAACTTTTGTCATGCCCTTTGTAAGTGTCCAGTGAAATTCTTTCTCCTGTTTAAACGCAGTGAAATTCTAATCTGAATGTATTAGGTGCTTTACGTAGGTGAGTAAGGAAGTGATTATCTCAGTTTTGTATTTTCAAGTGCTCACCTCTGTGTTTTGCTCTTTTCCACAGCACACACACATCCCTAGGCTAATACCTGTCATAACAAGCAACTGTACCTCCAAGTCTGTTGCAGTTAGAAGGTAAACTTTCAATGAATTGTCTCATTATTTTTGAATTGTTTTAAAACCAAAACAAATTTCAAATTTTCCTCCATCTAAAAAGTTTATATTTGAAATAATTAATATTATTTAATATTGCTATAATAAATGCCCTTGGCTTGAAGGGTCATGATCAAAATTATATGGAAAGTGAATTTGGACAGCTGATGTTATTTTTTTGTGTGTGTGAGAAAAGTGTATGTGAGGTATTTGGAAGAGGTGGGATGGGGCCGTGTCCCCACATACACTTTCTTCCTGTGCTGGTCCCTCTGCCTCTGTCATTGGTCTACCCCGTGCCCTGAATGAAGGCAGTAGCTGCCTGCCTGGAAAAGACATTGTAGAAATGAGTAGTAGTTATTTATGTTAACATAGGTAGGAGGAGGTGTACGTTGCCTCAGCTTCTGATGTGATTCTGGGGATTCTGAGGCCTGACTAGTCACCTGCTGTGCTGCACAGTGAGGGGAGGTAGAGCCCGAAGGTCCGCCTGAGCAGCCAGCTGGGCTTTGTCTCAGGTTCACATGAGCTGTCCCAGCCTGTGTGTGACGTCAGGGCTCTGTGCTTCCGGCTGGGATCTGTGGGGTCTCGACTGGTGACTCCACAGAGTCCTTCAAATCGTGAAATGTGTGGGCTGTCTTCCCAGGAAGGTGTAAGTACACAGAAGATTTATGTGAGTTTTCAGACAATTCATGGACTGAAGCTTCTTGGTGGACCAGATCAAGGGCATTATGGGGTAAATTAATGGCAGACCTAGGCGGCACCCTTCTGGCCCCATCCATGCAATTCTGGGTTTTGATCTAGCCCAACAGGAGGGCCTGTCACTTCATGGCTGTCTCCTGTTTCTCTCCTTTCCTGGGCTGGCACATTGGACCCCCACAGGATTTCTCAGGTGCGGGGGTCTTTCTGAGCATGAAACAGCCCCCATCACCATCTTATTAACAGCCACGTGCAAGGCAAGAGAAAAGAGAAGGGGAATGAGCTGGCTGTGTAAGTCAGGAAGAAAGACAGGTTCTTCCACTGAAAAGGCTTAATTTTCAAAAGTGTGGCTAAGTGGCATGGCTGAGGAGTGTGGTCAACCACTGACCTACAGTCAGTGGGTGGTGTTCCAGCCACCCTAGAGGGCAGAACAGCTTCAGCTCCCCAGAGACGAGTGTGTGGAGCTGGCGAGGTGGAGGCTGTTGGTGGATTTCCCACATACTTGGGGACAGAGTTCTGTGGATTCACAGTAACTTAGATAGAAGGGGCTTAGTGTTTGGTGGAAGCTTAATGAATGGTAACCATCATGAGAATTTGCTGCTGCTGCTGTTATATTGTCACTGCAGATTTAGGATTCCAGGAACGGCTTGGAAAGTGTTTCCTTTGTGAAAGGCAGTGAGATGACACAGATCTTTGTGGGAAACATTATAGGATGTTTAATGTATTAGTTGACTTAGGCTGCATAACAAAAATACGATACATGGAGTGGGCCTAAACAACAGAAATTTATTTTCTCAGTTCTGGAAGCTGGAATTCTGAGATCCGGGTGCCAACAGGTGGGTTCTAATGGGAGTAGCTTGCAGATGGCTGTTTTCTTGCTGTGTCTTCATGATGCAGAATGTGTTCGTGTGTGTTTCTTCTTGAAAGAAAGGAAAGTGAAGTGACTCAGTCGTGTCTGACTCTTTTGTGACTCCATGGGCTGTAACCTACAAGGCCCCTCCGTCCATGGGATTTTCCGGACAAGAGTACTGGAGTGGGCTGCCATTTCCTTCTCCAGGAGATCTTCCCAACCCAGGGATTGAACCCAGGTCTCCTGCATTGTAGGCAGACGCTTTACCATCTGAGCCACCAGGGAAGTCAGTGTTTCTTCTTACAGGGGCCCTAATCCTAAGAGCATCAGTTTCATGACCCCATGTGAACCTCATGACCACCCGAGGGCCCCATCTCCAAATACCATCATACTGGGGTTTAGGGCATCAATATGAGAGTTCAGGAATGACACACTGGTTCCTAACATGTAAAAATTCTAGCCTGTGGTGCTCGATGTGAGTAGCAGCATGCAGTCACCATGACAGCAGAAATGCCACCCCCTTCACCAGCTTCTTAGCCACACACCCAGATTGGCATTTTTGTCTGTAGTCAAAATGAGTCTCATCAGAGCCGTGTGTCTTAATGCTGAAAAGAGTACTAGGGACTATGCCCTCAGAAAGGAAAAGAGAGCAAGAAGGCAGTGTAGCAAAGGCAGTGGTTTCTGTCCTGTATTCAGCCAGTACCTAGCTTTGCTTCATAGAATTTGTAAGAAATGAATTGCCACTCTCCCTCCCTTTAAGAAGTTTATAATTTAGTTGGAGGTATTAAAAACAATAATGCAAAGCAGTGTAAGAGTGAATTATAGCATACATGTTTTATGGATTTAGGCATTCAGGGAGCACTGATCAAAACTAGCTGATGGACTTCTTTGGTGGTCCAGTGGTTGGAATCCACCTGCTCCTGCAGGGGAATGGGTTCAGTCCCTGGTCCAGGAAGATTCTACATGCCCTGGGACAACAAAGCCTGTGCCCCACAAGTACTGAACCCACATGCCGCAACTGCTGAAGCCCTGCATGCTCTGGAGCTCATGCTCTGCCACAGGAGAAGCCACTGCAAGAAGAAACCTGTGCACCAGAACTGGAGAGTAGCCCCTCATAATTGCAACTAGAGAAAGCCCACACAGAGCAGCAAAGATCCATTGCAGCCAAAAATTATAAAATAAATGAAGCCAACCTTATTAAAACAAATAAACTAGCTGATACGTTTCCCAGGAGCCTCATAGACAAGTTAAAAACAACGGAGTTGCTTTTTGAATGATGAGTAGTAGTAGGGGAAGAAAAGAGACAAGATCTAACTAGATGTGCTTAAGTAATGCAGTATTTAAGTAATTCCCGTGTTGATGTACTTCCCTATATGATTTTAGTCTAAAAAGTTGAAAACAAGGCCTAATTTACAGGGGATGCATGCATGCTGCCTGCTAAGTCGCTTCAGTCGTGTCCACCCTTTGCAACCCTATGGACCATAGCTTGCCAGTCTCCTCTGTCCATGGGATTTTCCAGGCAAGAATACTAGACTGGGTAGCTCTGCCCTCCTTCAGGGGATCTTCTAACCCAGGGATTGAACCTGCATCTCTTTTGCCTCCTGCATTGGCAGGCAGGGTCTTTACCACTAGCACTACCTGGGAAGCCCTTACAGGGGATATTTTTGACTAGATTGTTTTGAAACTCATTAAAAACAAGAATTAGCACTAAAGATGCATGTATCCACTAAGAAATAAATATTAATAAATATGAGCATATATACACACACATTAAAGGGAAGAAAAATCCATACCAGGAAATGACATGGGGCAAAGGGCAAAGGTAGCGTGACCATGGCCTGGATGAGGGTGGGGACAGTGATGCCGAGAAAGGGGTGTGAGCAGAGGTCAGCATCTTTCCCGGAGAAAGTCTCTTCACAGCCCCCACCCCCACTGCTAGCAGCTCTGGGGCTGAGCTGAGTGACTCCCCAGAGCTCTCCTAGAGTCCTTGTGCTCCGGGCACATGGCAGCTGTTTCTTGTCTGTCCTGCTCACTGGATTGTGTCTCAGTTACCATTGTGTGTCCAGCATCTAGCATAGGGTAAGGGTTTATTAAAGATATTTTGAGTGAGTAATTGTATGCATTATGAGATTTTGAAGTGGGAAGATCATGGGAAAGAAAGTTTGATCATTAAGAGAAAGATTGCCTTCTGATTTGTTTCCTTGAATGGGTTCCTTAAGTCTAATAATATTTATTCCTACAAAGAATTATTCTGGAATATAGGAACAGGAAATGATGAAGAGGTAGGCTCTGAAGTGGTGGTACAACCCAAGGGAGATTAGTCCAGCATTGTTTTTCTGTGTGTACACTCAGGCCAAGAAAGATCACAGAAGTGGAAAGGTTTGAAAAGAAAGAATCTTGAAAGATTGAAGAGAGGAAACTGGCCAAGTAGTTAGAGAAAAACCTGTTTTAAATACTTGGCAGGAAAATTTGGTAAACACTTTGTTTTCCAGGGTATTTTTTTACTTTCTTTCTAGAAGGCATTCTTTGAAATTAGTGCAAAGACTAGTTCCCTAATTTTGTAATGTATGTTGATCTTTGGTGCCCATATAGCTCCTATATTAATGTGTTATTTGAGGTAGACTATAAAAGCACATGGCAATGACACACCTGTTCAGTGGCATTGCTCTGAAGCTCAAGTTTCTGATCTGAAGGGAACTCTTGTATCCTGTCCCTGTATCCTTGTGATTATGTTTTTTGATCACCATAGGTGCTTACTTATGTTGATTTGCTTTGGTTTTCAGTCAATTATGATTCCATTTTCGTGTTCCATTTTCTTGAATCATGAAAATTATAAGAAATTTGCTGATTATAAAAAGGAGTCTTGGGTCACTTAAGGAAAAAGCTATTTTCATAAACAGACAAATGACATATTTTTCTTTTCACAATTTTCAGGCGCTGCTTTGAATTTTTAGATCTACTTTTACAAGAATGGCAGACACATTCATTGGAACGGTAAACCATCTGATTTGCTGGTTTTCTCTCTGAATTGAATCTTGAGTTTAATGTCTCAGCTGGTGATCCAGCCCACTCTCTATAAGAAGTGAAGGAATCAGTGCATTTATTTGCATGGTTGCTGGTGTTGTTTCTCCTGATGTGAGGCACATACCACTGGCAGAGGCTTTTAGTGAGTTCCTTTGACTGTCATGTTAGCCTGGGCATGTGGACAGGGTGCCCTGGGACATTGCACAGCCAGGACTCCCTGTGTTAACTCTGATCTGCCCCCTGACATCCTGTCGGTCCCAACCAGGTAAATGTGTATGGCTGCTCTTAGTAGGTGAGGGGTAACTTGAAGATCTTTAAAGGGACTTCACTCATTTGAAAGGTTTTCTTTTTGATCTGTTTGTATCATAAAGTCAGCAGTTTTCTCTTTGTTCAGGCTGCTGTGTGGTAAGTTTCACATCCTCATGATAAAATGTAGGATTACCCCAGAATTCATAAAGAAGCTTGTCTCTATTTTGACAAGCCATTTTTAGTTCCTATCAATTTTATGTGCCTGTTATTTTTTCTAAGTTTGCAGATGACAGATAATGATACTGTGCCTCTCAGTTTTTAATGGTGGGTTGCATAGTCGTGAAGAACTTTACAGCATCTTAGACGTGTTATGAGTAGTGGACTTGAACACGTAGAGCTCCCCTGGAGTCCAGTTCAGTCTTGCAGGCCTCACCGTGGATCTAGAAGGTAGTCAGGCTTTTAAAAAGTATTTTGTTGTTCTTTTATCTCTTGGGTATTATACCCTCTTGATCTGGTGGTAGTATTGGGATTTAGAGGGGAAGATGGAATGAGGGATTGAACAAGACCGAACAGATGAGCAAGACCGAAAATGATGATTCACCCAGCTGTGGCTTCCAGTGTTTACTCACTTCGTGGCTTAGCTTGGACGCTAGGCAGGTTCTCACCAGGTGTTTACTAAAAGAGTGACGGGATGAGGCAGAGAGTCTGATGCTGGTAAAGTGGGCACCTACTGTTTGTCCTGTGAAATTATTCACTTATTGGCCTTTTTCTGCAAACTGTTCAGTATTCAGTGAGAGAGTTTTAATGCTATCTTCTTAGCATAGAACCTAACTGAAAAGAACACCTGTATATAAAATGTTTACATCATTTCATAAAATAGTTCATGTCGTATAGTGGAAAAACATTCTTTAATTATAGAGACGTGATGCAGAAAGCCTTTTCAGTGTTAAGATTATTATTATCTCGTTATAATTCCCATAGACACCTATGGAAAAGTAGAATTTTTCCCATGGAAAAGTAGAATTTTTTTTGTTTGTTTGTGTGAGTTCATAAAAATTGAGCTAAGTAAGAATGGCCTGAAAAATACCAGTCATTACTGAAAGAAAAGAATCCCAGGAGGGTCTGTTCATGGGGAAGGGAGTGGGACAGAATTAGAAGTTAATTAGCAAATGTGCTGGTTTTCTAGGCTGTGTGTTGGTCAACTCTGTGGGCACAAAGGTTCTACCTTGTCGTTGCCATTTTGAAGTTATTTCTCACACCTGTTTTTATCTGCATAACACTGTGTATTAATGATGTACTGCTTTCATTTCTAATTATACAGACACATATCAGTATTAGCTGAAACGATAAAGAAGGGAATACATGATGCTGATTCAGAAGCAAGGATAGAAGCCAGAAAGTAAGTGTTTGTTGAACACCACTTTCTTAAGTCATTGCTTTTCTGTTTCAGGTTCACTGTCCAGATTGCCTTATAAAAGTTCGTTAAGTCACACGAACAAGGCTTGTTAATCATGACTTTGTTAATGTGACCCAAAAGACCATTTCAAAATACTTCTCTAATTTTTCGTTTCAAAGGTTGTGGAGTGCCCAGGCCTGAAAGCCTGATTGGTACTATTTGAACATAAATGGGACTGATGTAGAAAGCAGAGAAAGCTCATTTTTTAATTTATGAGAAATTATCACATGAGCCAGAAAAGCACTTGTCTGCATGCCCCATGTCTTCTCTTACCCAGCTCTGTTTTTCCCCAGTGGCTTGTTGATTTACTGTGAAAACTCCCCATCACGGGGATTCTTAGCCAGGGACTACATCTCTGCCAGGGCCAGGTGGGTGCCTGGTAAGTGGATGAGGGTGGCTCAGGCTGACTGCAGTCCGCAGCTCACTGTCCTGCTCATGTTTGGAGTCGTCTTACCACTAGGACTGGCTGTGATGCAGCCAAGAGGGTGTGGCCCCCACATCCCGTGCCTTTCTGGGAGTCATTGTGCCATTCTGACTGTAAATAGCAGTTTTAAGTTTGATGCTCAGATGTCTTCTCTCAGACAGCACAAAGATACATACTTCCCATATTGCTTTGGGGCTATTTTTCTCTGTGCTTCTGTGGTTGGCTAGCTCTTCTATTTTATTTTATTTTTTTTGGCTGTGCTGCACAGCTTGGGAGATCTTAGTTCCCCAACAGGGGACTGGACATGTGCCCCTCTTGCAGTCCTAACACTGGGCCACCAGGAAAGTCCCTGGCTTTTGTGATAACACAGATTCCACCAGTGCTTACCTCTTGGAGCACTATGGATTATTCAGCTGCATATACCTACCCCGACCTGGCTCTCCCTGCTCTTTGCTCTCAGTTAAGGTCTAATTCCCTGGTTCTGAGTGTTTGGAGGGCCTCATTCTTTACCCTGAAGCACAACCTCATTTGGGGAAGTTCCTACCCGAATAAGTGACTTAATTAGGAATGGATTTGTTAATGATCTACTTATGCTCTTTTTGTCCTTATTTTATATTTCGTGCCCCCCCCATTTTTTCTCGTTTTTTAATCATAACACACTATACCTTTCAAGTGGTTGTGAGCATCATCCTGTTTTTTGTTTTATATGTTAACCTAAAGCCGTTTTAAATACTTTGAGCCAGGGAGTGTCACATGCATTTTGCTTCCATGAACCAGTCCCCTCACATTCTAGGTGTAAATCTAGATGTTTTAGCTCTGTCTTCCCTAGTCCTCCCAGTCTTGCAGGTTAGACTCTTTGATTTCCATATTCTTAATGAGACTGAGAGTCAGACAGATGGAATAACTTGCCTAGAGTCACGGAGCCAGTAGGTTGTGGGTGAGGAGTCACAGCAGTCCTCCCCGCTTCACTCGCTCCCTTATGCCACTGCGGCTGCTAGTCACCGGAGCTGAGGTCAGTCCCTGACAGTGTCCTGTGTTTTCCAGGTGTTACTGGGGTTTCCACAGTCACTTCAGCAGGGAAGCAGAGCACCTGTACCACACGCTGGAGTCCTCCTACCAGAAGGCCCTGCAGACCCACCTAAAGAGCTCGGACAGCGTGGTGTCACTGCCACAGTCAGACCGCTCATCCTCCAGCTCCCAGGAGAGTCTCAAGTAAGTGCTCCTGCTATGCTCTTCATCTGTGTGGGGTTTACAATGAAAATTTTGCTGCCTGAGCACATGGACGAGCAGCTCGTCCCTTGGAATGTATATGTGCCTGTTATCATTTCCCCCTTAATTCAGATGGAGCCTAGTGCTGAGGAAGATGCTGTGGGGCATCATAAGAAACAGGTGGCCTGGCCCATGGTCCTTGGTCTCTGATCCCTGCCACAGGTGGTTTGTAGTGAAATATGCATGTCAGTCCTGGCACAGTTTTGGAGTAATACAAGCACAAGCAAATTGCGCCAAGTGTCTTCTAAGAGAATATAAGCATTAACTTGGAGAGACAGCTTTGGAAAGGGAGGGCATGCAAACTCTGGGACTGAATGTACTACTATCTTTATTCTTTATTTCTATTTTCTAAGATTTCTTGCCATGTGTTTGAAAGGTAGTCCAAAGTACAGTACTAAAGCTTTTCTGAAATTGGGATTTTTTTAAGATTATGGTCCAGATTACCTGTAGAATTCTGAGAAGTATGAAATAATTCTTTGTGATCATAATTGCCTATTGTATATTTTACCTGTATTAATACAAATACAATGCACTTTTGATAATAGATGTGTTCCTTTATTTTCAGTCGGCCGCTCTCTGCCAAAAGAAGTCCTACTGGCAGTACCACCTCCAGAGGTAAGGTGGGCACCACAGGGAAGGCTTCGGTGTCCGAGCCTGGGGTGGGCTGTGCAGTGGCTGGAAGCCAGCTACTGCTCCCAGGTCTGCAGAGGGTCTGCCCTGTTTTGTGCTCCCACGATCCCAGCAGAGCAAGGATAGTTTGTCAGAGTGACTCGGGCAGGCAGACCTGTCCTTCTCACCCTCCCTACCCCCTGTACTTGGTGCTGTCATGGGACGTGTGTGTGTCTGTGTGTGTGTCTGTCTGTGTGTGTGTGTGTCTGTGTGTCTGTGTGTGTGTGTGTGTGTGTCTCTGTGTGTGTGTCTGTGTGTGTGTGTCTGTGTGTGTGTCTGTGTGTCTGTGTCTGTGTGTCTGTGTGTATCTGTGTGTGTGTGTTGCTTCTGTGCTCTGAGCACTGGCTGGGATGCTCCAAGCAACCTGGCAGCTTTGGGGAGTGGGGAGGGGTATGTTCCCTGAAAACGGGGGTAGGGGGTAGGGGGTGGTGTGTGTCCTGGGGGTGGGAGGGCACCTTCATACCACCTTAGGAGGACACTGGCCAGATGCAAATGAGTTTTCATTGTTTGATTACTCTTGTGGATCAGAACTGTGGTCTATCTGTGGGATTTATGGTTTTGGTTATGAAGGTGTGTGGAGTTACGGTCACTTGTCATTCCCTTCAGCACCAGCTGAGCTCTGTCGAGTGACCAGGAGCCACTGTTGGACAGTGCCCTGTGCTCCAACCTTTGTGAAAACTTGATGTTTCTTTTCAGGAGAAGCAGTGCTTGAAGGTCTAGTGCAGCCCTTACTGTCCTTGCTAAAGTTCACTCCTCCCCCTGCAGCTTCCACGGTCAGCACCAAGTCCGCATCCACCGCGGGGTCCCTGCAGCGGTCTCGAAGTGACATCGACGTGAATGCAGCTGCCAGCGCCAAATCCAAGATCTCCTCGGCTGCCAGCACAGCGCCCTTCAGCTCGGCGGCGGCCTTACCTCCGGGCTCGTATGCGTCCTTAGGTAACCAGACCCCCGAGAGCCTTCGCCCCAGGTCTGCCATTCAAGATGACACTTAACCTCAGATTAGATTGATTTACGGAGCAAATGACCAGAAACTGTAACTGAGGCAGGTTTCACGGTTGCAGGGCTAATGTTTCAGAGTTAAGTGACCCTGTGTTCTGACTGCTGGTTTACAGCCACCCTTGGGTGAGTGTCCTCTCTGCTGGGGCATCAATGCGTCCCTCTGTGTCATGTGCCCCTTCCAGCATCCCAGCCTCCTCCCTTGTGGCCAGAGCTGGGTTTCCTCCCCTCCTGTCCTGGGGTAGGGTGCAGAGCTTGACTGTTCAGTGAGGCTTTGCCTGGAGTCGGCACGGGGAGGGGGTAACAGGGGCTCCAGAGGAGTGGGCAGACTTTCTGACCAGCACAATGTATCACACAAAAGGGTGTTGTCTGTCCCCCTGTGCCACCTGGGAGGAGCATACATAGACTCTAATGATATGTCACAAAAGATTTAAAAATTACTTTCAAAAGAATTAGTGTCTGATAGCATGGTAGACTGAACACCTGTTGTAAGGCTTATAGTTTATTTCAGTTTATGTTTGTTAAAGCAGAGTTGTTCAAGGCCAAAGTCTAGAGACTCAGCAGGATTCATTTTATTTGGGATTTAAGGAAGTTAATGTGGTTTAAACTTCATGAAACATCGAGACTTACTGCTCTTGTGGTTTACAAACTAATCCCAAAGTCAGTTCCACAGCTGATTGATAGCTAAGATCATGGGAGCAGAGTGAGAGAATACCAAGCAAAAGTTAGTGGGCCTGACTTGGGCACTTAGTGCCTGACTTGGGCAGCTTTTGAATCTATTTCCTCCACCCATAAATTGGTTATGGCTATTAAATAATAGCCACCTGTTAACATACGTGGTAGGGACAAATGAAATTATATAGAAGTCTTTTGTAATCTATTATCCTATAAGATGAAGGAAACTGTGGCTGTGAGAGGAATGTTATTAATTTAAAAGGTAAGGTTTATAGTGTGGAATGTTGTTAAATCAGTCTTGTCTTCTCTACAAAAGTTTCTTACTGAGACTGGGAACATATCTAATAAGAGCTGTCCTTTTATGTTGTTTATTTAACTGTTACACCATCACGTAGGTGTGTTTAGGCTCCTATGTTAATGTGTGATCACTGAGCAAGAGAGAAGTCAGAAGTCTGTCCTGTGTGAAGGCTTTCTGTTCATTTTAGTTCTGTTTGGTCCACCTTGAGAATCTGTAGTTAGTATTTGCTTCATTGTTTGAAAACAGTAGTCCTTGTTTTCTGTGCATATTAAAGCTGTTTTAACATGGACCCTGTGGGCTCCACTTGGTGCTTGTAAAAGCGCTCGGGTCTTCCAAATGATGAGACTGGAGTATTCCCCACTCTCCATCACCTGAGAGCTTGACCTCAGCTTTCCTGATGTCCAGATCCATAAAAACCAAGCAAAATCAGCCCCCAATATAACACAGTCCTGCTGAGAAGCTGTTATAGCTCCTACTGAGGTGGACACACCACGTCTGTAGGAGTGTAGTGTTAAAGCTGATGATCCTTTTCCCAACTTCTAGAGTCCAGACACATGAGGGGAGACACGGAGCCCCTAGGCCTCGACTCAGGTACCGAGCTGGACCGTGTGGCTGGGCTGGGTGCTGCTATGCCAGCTTCCGGGGCTGCTGACTCACTGCCTCTGCCCTCTGGGTGTCCGTAGTTCCCCCCCGTTATTCTGCTAGTACAATACTTTGTTCCAAGAAAAAGGGACTCTTCAGAGGATGAGAGAAAATGAAACTGAAAGATGCTCAGCTGTGTCCGACTCTTTGCGACCCCGTGGACGATACAGTCAATGGAATTCTCCAGGCACGAATACTGGAGCGGGTAGCCTTTCCCTTCTCCAGGGGATTTTCCCAACCCAGGGATCGAACCCAGGTCTCCCGCATTGTGGGTGGATTCTTTACCAACTGAACCACCAGGGAAGCCCAAGGAGGATGAGGCTGGCCAAATCAAAAACACAGTCCGTCAGCCAAGGCCTGACCCTGGGTTGTGCTTTCATGTGGTGTTTTCTGAAGGCAAAAAGCACATTCTCCTAAGCTGATTTCAATAGAAGGTGCACTTACTTGCTTCAGACTGTGCTTTGCTGTTGAACTTGTTTCCCTTTTAATTTTATTTTAAATTGTACTTTTGCTTTTTTGGTAGCTAATAATAACATTCTGCTTTTTAATTTTTTTGATGTTACTAACTGTTCCCTGTTATCCCTTCCCTTGTTTTTTTAATTTGCTTAAAGATGGTACTGCCACTAAAGCGGAGGGTAAGCGGTTTGTCTCTGTGACGAGGTGTGTCCCCACGAGTGTTGCCTGGTGTCCTTGCCCTCCCTGGGGTCCCTGCATGACACGTTGCACGCGCTTCCCTCCACTCTTCCTCCTCCTGTCTCCACTGGGTCTTGCCTTCCCTCTACCTGAACGCTCCCCTCCTTTCCTGTTCCGTCGTTGTGCTTGTGGATTTGGGCTCCAGTGTGCTATCCATAGCGTGTCACTCTGAGCCCACACTGGGAGGAACATCCCTGTGACCTCGTAGGTGACTCATCTCAGGTTTTGTCACTCCTGAAGCACCACCTCCACTTGATTCCTTCTGATCACTTTGTGCTTTTGTGGGCCTTTCAGGATTGACCTTTCCTCTTATAAACATAAGTTTCAGTGTCAATTGGCAATGCAGGTTGAAGACTGGTAAAGGTTTTTTAGTAGGTAATTTCTAGACGTTAGAAAAAAAATTCTTTTCTCTCCCCCGAAGCTGCTGAATTATATGATACTGTTTCTGTTTGTCCCACTGGTGCCAGCCCCATTCGTTCATGTACTCTCATTCATCCACTCATCAGCCTGGGTTAAATGCTTCTCTGTGCTGTGTTATCTGGGACACACAGGAGTATAACTGGTGGAAGAAGTACACATCCCCACATCCACATTGTTTTCTGTTTGTGTTGATCTCAGGAGGCTCTTTCTGCTGTTTGATTCTTTTGAATTTTGGACGGAGCTCTTCCTGTCAGTACAGGTCTTTGATTAGCACATGATAGACATGATCAGCTTTGCAAAGTCTCTAGATAGTAAGCATGGTGTTTCAGATGATTGAAATATAGAGTTATCTCATTTGCGTAAGGTAATGGCTTAGACTCAGCAACCCTCAGGATAGTGATTTAACAATGAAGAGCTGCTAGATTAAGTTCCTGTGTTACATTTAGCCCCTCTAAAGGCCAGCCAGCAGAGTAGATTGGGTTTTATCTTGAAATATGCAGCTCACAGTGCTTTTAATTCATATACTACTTTCTAAGAAACTCAAAAAGGAAAAATTCAAATGAAATTTTTAAAAGACATATAGTCTCAAGATCAATGTTCTTCAATTTTATCTCATCATAAAAACCTCCTGGAATCTTGCTTACAAGAGCAGAGTCCTAGGTGCTGCCCCTTGAAAATTCTGATTAAGTTTGGAACGAGCAAGCAACCTGAATTTTCAGCAAGCTCCACTGACGGTTCTTGGAGTTGGATAAGCTTTTGAAAGGAGAAGTTTCCAAACTAAAAAAATGGACAAAAAGCCTGTGTCACGCTAAGCCCACCATTTTTGATAGAAGACTGAGGCTAGGTGTGGTTTTCTTCCATTTTTTAGTTGAAACAAGTCATTTTATATTTCTTTTTCTCCAAGAAAGTATCTTAAGTATTTCTTCAGCCTAGATGGATAGGGACTAGGGTAGGATACAATAATAATGCCGATGAGACAGAAAGTTAGAGACATGATGTGAGAATTTCCACATTTTTTGCAGAGCGCCCTGGTTGATTTCATATCCCTCTATGAGAGAATAGAAGTCAGTCTGTTATTCCACGCAGCAGTAGAGATTTTACACTTTTTTTTTTTCCTTCAGTTTCTTTTACCTTTAGTTTTCTTTTACCTGTTCAAGGTAAGGTCAGAGGGTTGCTTGCTCAGTTATTGTGCTGGAAGCTGAGGACAAGAAGTCTTTTTCTGGTTCTCCTTCTGGTAGGAAAGTGGAGGATGATCTGTGGGCCCATTAATCATACAGAATTCAGAATTAGCTAGAATCCCATGTGCGTTGGCTTTGGTCCCAGGGCCATCCAGGCTGTCACAGCGCTGGCTGGTCAGAGCCTCCAGCCTTGTGTGATGATGAGATGGAAAATAGAGGCTTTGGGAGCCCTTTCAACTGTCATTTCTCTCTGCTTCAGCTGTGAAATTTAGCAGGCTGCTTAGAAAAGCTCCATACACAACGAACATCACTTAGCATCTTGTCAGGAGTTTCCTGTCTGAATTTTTAGGATCATTTTGAGTCTTTTGAAGATTTGTTAATATGTGTGTTGACTATATTACTGTCTGTTAGGTAGCTCTTAGGGCAAGCACTAGATACTTGCGTCAGGAGGTAGAAACTTAAATCAAAATTCAGACAATACATTTGAAGCCTGGTGACTCCCTTGTTACAGTGATTGAGAAAAATAAATATTCTCTGGAAGTTCCTTATCGCGCACATGAAGTAGCTATCCTGACATTTACAACTAATCAGAAAAATGTATTTTGTGAAGAACTCAAAGCTCAACTTTTGAACAAAAGTTTATTTCCAGGTCATCTTTCAGTGTGTTATGTTCAGTGACTTGGAGGATTTGGATATTATCTGTTTTGGCATTTGTGAGAGAGTTTATAATCAATCACCATTGACCCTTGAACAGCATGGGTTTGCAGCGTGTGGGCCCACTTGTAGATGGATTGTTTTCAGTAAGCATGCAGCCCTGCACGGTCTGCACTCAGTTGATCTGTGGATGTGGAGGCAGCTGTGGGACTTGAGCATCTGTGGACTGGCACATCCCCAGCAGGCCCTGGAAGTGTCCCCGCAGGCACAGAGGCCCCTGCAGATGCTCAGCTTGTGAAGAAAATGAATGATTCTCATCTTCTTATCGCTTGCTTTTTTTTTTTTTTTAATTTAACTGCTGGGTTCAGGAAATGTATTATTCATATTTTTTTCCAAAATAACTTAAAATGAAGAGTTAAAATACTTAAAAAAACTTCAGTGCCCTGTGGATACTGATGACTTAACTGATGGTTTCAGAGAATAAGTTATCATATGTTATTATATGGTCAACGGCCATGCTTAACTATTGGTGATTTTCATTAAGATTACATGATTAAAAAAACACTCTGCAGCCTTGTCTGCTCTTTAGGAAAGTAAACTTAGATTTTAGTTCCATTTTACTGGGAAATAAAACATTTGGTATTGCTGAATATTTATCCAAGCAATTTTAAGTGATTAACCTTTTTTTCAATGAAAAAATGTGCCTATATATAGAAATAAAAGTGTTAAACTTCTTTTACTTTTATCTTTAAAAAATACGATGAAAGTTATTTTTGTAGAGGGATACTTAGAGGTAGCAAACTTATAAGTGCTGAGCTTTCCAACTTTCTTTCATAAATGCCACGTGTGAGTGCAGTCGAGTGTTTTGTGCCCCAGACAGTGAGTGTGAAGCAGTTTGTGGGCCTAGAGGTCCCCAGCTCGAGAGTGAGATTTACGTGAAGGCCTTTGCATTCTCACATCTCCATGTGGAGCTCAGGCAGGAGCACAGAGACCCGAATGATGGGAGGCTGTCGAATGATTTTTAACTGTCTTCGGCTAAGTTGGACGTGGGAGAACCATGCTTCCAAGTTAAACCAGTACACGGTTCATTTCCTGTCCTGAGGGCTTTTCTAAAAGAATGGCAGTGTGACTGGAAGCAGTTTTCAGCAGCACCATTAAAAGGCCATGATATACAGGTGTTCTTCGATCCTCCTTCCACATGAGTCAAAGCCTGCACTTCTCCTCCGGGTCTCTGTTTTCCTATGGATCTGCTTTTCTCTAGACACATGCATTCTCTAAATGCCTCTCTTGTCTCTCCTTCCAGAATTTTCCCCCCTAATATCCCATTTCAGTATCTTTTACTTTTGCTGGCTTTTTTTTTTTTCCCCACATCTTCTTTCTGTCTTTGTCAAAACACAGTATTAATGAATATGTCATTAACAGGTCATGAAGTATATTTTTACTGTTTGTTCATTGAGTGGACTTTATTTTTCCTTAAGACTATAGAGTATTTTATATCGTCTCTTTAAAACATATGCAGGCATTTTTAGTAATATTGCCAAATTAATATAATTACTGAAAGTAAACCTCTTTCAATAAAGGAAATATACTTCTTGTTGTTATTGTTAAGTTGCTAAGTCATGTCTGACTTTCTGCAAGCTCATCAACTGCAGCACGCCAGATTCCCTGTCCTTTGTCTTCTGGAGTTTGCTCAAATTCATGTCCATGGAGTCGGTGCTGCTATCTAACCATGTCATGGATAGTTATATATATATATATCTGAGTACAATGCAACAGAGGCCCTTTAAACTTCCAAAAACTGATTTTAAGGGTGCTCTGAGGTTTCTCATGTAATTACCTCGGTGAGCGTTAAAAGAGTTATCGCTAAGACAGCATTTTAACAGTACTGTATACGCATGAAAAGGTGGGTTTGGGGGGGAAAAACCCTTTTATCTTCAAACTGACATGATCTCTCTCTTGACTTTGTCCCAAGCAAAGCAAAAACCAGTCTTCCCTAATTTGTAACTCAACTTTCTTCTCACACAAGTTGTGCTTTCAGTTTATCTTACCTGTGTTATCTGGAAACCCCAACCTGATGGATTAAAATGGTCTGCATTAGAGCTCCCAAGGATGCCTGACAGTTCCAAACACTGAACTTCTATAGAGAAAGCCACTCTCAAATCTGGTTTCTTAGGGTTCTCACAGATTAAAGTATGCCAAGTATGAGCTCATAGTCCAAAATTACATCTATGATGAGTGATAAACAACAAAGCAAAAGAATAAAAACATAATTAATCTCTTTAAGACTTAAGGGTCTTTTATATAATATAAAGTTGCTATACCTAAATGATTAAAAGAAATGAGAAACTTGTATATTTAGCAGTATGCAGAATTCAGTAGTCTAAATGATCTTCCCAACCGAGAACAGATCAGTCCTCGCAGTGAAGCCACACATCTGCATACTTTAGAGCAGAAACCCTGGGAGATGAGAGCCAACGCTGGTTTGCATCTTGAGGTTTTGACTGAATCCTGGAGACTTGGGGCATTGCTATGAGTGCTTAGGGCATGGAGTGACAGAAAGTAAGCCCGAACCCACCCAAGACCTATGTCATCACTGGTGAACAAGAGATTAACTCTGCTAAATAGAAGAGGGTGAGGGAATCTACCCATTGGAATCTCAGTTACTGGGTGGAGCAGGGAAAGTAATCTTCCCTGAAAATCTGCAACCATAAATTGGGTCTTCATGCAGATTTTTGCTCTGAATTTATGCTATTTTTGTTATCTGAAAAATCCAAATAGATAAGCCAGTTTAAAGTGGCTGTGAATCGCTTGTCTCCATAGGACACCAGCAGAAGCAAACATAGGTCCTCATCAGAAGAACTCAGCTTCAGTATAGGTCTTACAGAGTTCCCATAAAGTTCCAAGGAAAGAAACCGCTTTGTTGTCTGGATATTTAAAGAAATAAAAACTTGGAAAGACAAGTACTAGAGTGGGATGCCATCGTCTTCTCCGAGTAAGAGGTTTAGCCCAGGCTAAATACTTTCTTTAAAAAAAAAAAAACTTTCAAACCTTATAGCTTTGAACATTCAAATATATGTACTGAACATTCAAATGAATGTACTGAGCAGCTCAGTACATCCAGGAGAATAATCTTATATCAGAAGGTGAAGATAAAGTATTTAATAATTTAATTAAAAAAACACATTTTTGACAAATTCTTAGCAATTGGGAATGAGTTTTCTTAACTTGTTGAAATATAATTTTTATGAAATTCCAGAATCAAAAAAAAAAAAAACCACACACAAAAAACTGTGGCTCAAGATAACAAAACTTTGTACTCCTTTTTAGCATTGTGCTGTGTGTTCCAAAACAGCAGGTAAAGTAATCAAGGATAGAGTTTGAAGGGAGAAAACAGAAGTCTCATTTGAAGGTGGTTTTCTATTTAGATAATGCTAAATAATCCATATATAAATGGGTAGAATTAATAAAAGTTTAGCAAGATTCCTAGAGTTAAGAGCAAAATACAGTGGTTGTATTCTTGTTTGTGAACAAGTTAGGAAATATAATTTAATAAACTATATTCTGTATAATAAAAACAAGGCACCTTTGAAGAAGTCTACAAAATTGGGTAAAGCTTTTGGAAAAAATTATAAAGCTTTATAGAAAAACACTGAAGAAAGTGATATAGAGAAAACAGTAACAAATGGAAAGATTGATATCATAAAGCTGTCTTTTCCCAAAAAAATTAATCCCAGGTTCCACAATTCTGGTCAGATTTTCACCCTGTCTATTTATTGCATGTTCAGATGCATATGCAAGAGAGCAAAGGGCTGAAGGGAAAAGTGGCTTGATTTGCCCAACCAGTTTAGAAGGTGGTTTTGAAAAGCTGCTCACAGTAGTGTACGTCGCACAGAATGGGCACCTGGACTAATGGGGCAGACTCGACAGTGGAGAAACGGAGCCATATGTGTGTACAAATGCTTCATAAGTAACATAGGTGGCTTTTCACATTAGTGAGAAAGGGGTTGCATAGCCATATGGAAAAAGTTAAGTGGATCTCCCCTTTAATTGGAAGAACAGTCACTTCATAAGTGACCTCACAAATGTTGAGCCAAACCGTCAGTTTTGGGAAAATATGTGCCCTATGATAAAGTTACATTTAAAATATATAAAATAATGCCGTCTATTTCTTGGTTATAAACCATGTATATTAAAAATATATGGAATGATGAACACTGGGTTTCAGCTCAGGTTACCAAAAATGTTGCAGGTTGAGGCGAAGGATACAGAAGATTTTTATTTTCTTAACTGAATGGGTGTGGATGCTCATTTAAAAAATATTTTGTGGTCTTAAGTATTTTATAAAAATTTAAACAAAAAAGTAAATTCAGCTGTTTTTCATCTTCTGTTTGCTTTGGTGACTCCTTGGATATAGCTTGGTGACTTCCTTAGGAGACTAACTCTTAGGTCAACCAGCCAGCCATGCATGGGAATCTAAACCATTGGATAAAGGAATTAATCCCCATGCTTCTCTGTTTCCTTATGTAAAGTGGGAATAATTAGTTTGTATGCTGGTGTGAGGATTTTGAGTTCACATATGTGTGGTTCATAGTGATATGTTGTTGTTCAGTCGCTAACTCATGTCCAACTCTTTGCAACCCCATGGACTGCAGCATGCCAGGTGTCCCTGTCCTTCACTGTCTCCCAGAATTTGCTCAGACTCATGTCCATTGAGTCAGTTGATACCATCCAACCATCTCATCATCTGTCAGTCCCCTCTCCTCCTGCCTTCAATCTTTTGGATCTTTTCCAGTGAGTCGGCTCTTTGCATCAGGTGGCCAAAGTATTGGAGCTTCAGCTTCAGCATCAGTCCTTCTAATGAATACTCAGGGTTGATTTCTTTCAGGATTGACTGGTTCGATCTCCTTGCTATCCAAGGGACTCTCAAGAGTCTTCTCCAGCACCACAATTTGAAAGGCATCAGTTCTTAGGCACTCAACCTTTTTTATGGATCAAATCTAATATCCATACATGACTACTGAAAAAATCATTGCTTTGACTATACGGACCTTTGGCAAAGTGATAATCTCTGCTTTTTAATACACTGTTTAGGTTTGTTGCAGCTTTTCTTCCAAGAAGCAAGTATGTTTTAATTTCATGGCTGCCTGCAGTCAATGTCCACAGTGAGTCTGGAACCCAGGAAAATAAAATATGCCAATTTCCTCCATTTTTTTCCCATCTTTTTTCCATGAAGCGATGGGACCAGATACCATGGTCTTTGTTTTTTGAATGTTGGGTTTTAAGCCAGCTTTTTCTCTCTCCTCTTTTCAACCTCATTAAGAGGGTTTTTAGTTCCTCTTTGCTTTTTGCCATTAGAGTGGTACCATCTGCATATCTGAGGTTATTAATATTTCTCCCAGCAGTCTTGATTCCAGCTTGAGCTTCATCCAGCCCAGCATTTTGCATGATGTACTCTGCATATAAATTAAATGAGCAGGGTGATAATATACACCCTTGATGTACTCCTTTCCCAATTTGGAACCAGTCCGTTGTTCCATGTCTGGTTCTAACTATTGCTTCTTGACCTGCATACAGGTTTCTCAGAAGTCAGGTAAGGTGGTCTGGTATTCCCAACTCTTTTAAGAATTTTACAGTTTGTTGTGATCTATACAGTGAAAGGCTTTCATGTAGTCAATAAAGCAGAAGTAGATGTTTTTCTAGAATTCCCTCACTTTTTCTATAATACAGTGGATTTTGGCAATTTGATCTCTGGTTCCTCTGCCTTTTCTAAATCCAGCTTGAATATCTGGAATTCTTCAGTTCACATAGTGTTGAAGCCTAACTTGAAAATTTTGAGCATTAGCTTGCTAACATGTGAACTGAGTGCAGCTATATAGTGGTTTGAACATTCTTTGGCATTGCCCTTCTTTGGGATTGGAATGAAAACTGACCTTTTCCAGTCCTGTGGCCACTGCTGAGTTTTTCAAATTTGATGGCGTATTGAGTGAAGCACTTTCACAGCATCATCTTTTAGGATTTGAAATAGCTCACCTGGAATGCCATCACCTCCACTAGCTTTGTTCATAGTGATGCTTCCTAAGGCCCACTTCACACTGCAGGATGTCTGGCTGTAGGTGAGTGACCACACCATCATGGTTATCCAGGTTATTAAGAGCTGCTTTGTATAGCTCTTCTGTGTATTTCTGCCATCTACCTCTTCTTAATCTCTTTTACTTCTGTTTCTGTCCTTTGTTGTGCCCATCTTTGCATGAAGTGTTCCCTTTGTATCTCTAATTTTCTTAAAAATATCTCTAGTCTTTCTGATTCTATTATTTTCCTCTCTTTCTTTGCATTGTTCAGTTAAGAAGGCTTTCTTCTCCTTGCTATTCTCTGGAACTCTGCATTCAGTTGGATATATCCTGCCCTTGTGTTAGTTGCTCAGTCATGTCCAACGCTCTCGACCCCATGGACTGTAGCCCACCATGCTCCTCTGTCCATGGAATTCTTCAGGCAAGAATACTGGAATGGGTTGCCATTCCCTTCTCCAGGGGATATTTTCTCCTTACTGCTTTGCTTTTCGTTTCTCTTCTTTTCTCAGCTATATGTAAGGCCTTGTCAGACAACCATTTTGCGTTCTTGGATTTCTTTTTCTTTGGGATGGTTTTGGTCACCACAAAACTGTTAACACTGTAATTATAATTATAAATGTACTATAAATGTTCTTCAGGCACTCTTTCAGATCTAATTCCTTGAATCTATTTGTCACTCCTACTGTATAATCGTAAGGAATTTGATTTAGGTCATACCTGAATATTCTAGTGGGTTTTTTTACTTTGTTCAATTTAAGCCTAAAATTTGCAATAAGGAGCTCATAATCTGAGGCACAGGCAGCTCCAGGTCTTGTTTCTGCTGACTGTATAGAGAGAGCTTCTCCATATTCAACTGCAAAGAACATAGTCTGATTTCTGTATTGACCATCTGGTGATAGCCATGTGTAGAGTCGTCTCTCGTGTTGAAAGAGGGTGCTCGCTATGACCAGTGCATTCTCTTGGCAAAACTCTTGTTAGCCTTTGACCTGCTTCATTTTGTACTCCAAGGGCAAATTTGCCTGTTATTCCAGGTATCTCTGAACGTCCTACTTTTCTATTCCAATCAACTATGATGAAAAAAACATCTTTTGGGGGTGTTAGTTCTAGAAGGTCTTGTAGCTCTTCATAGAACCATTGGACTTCAGCTTCTTTGGAATTAGTGGTTGGAGCATAGACTTGTATTACTGTGACACTGAATGGTTTTCCTTGGAAACAAACCGACATCATTCTGTCGTTTTTGAGTCTGCACCCAAGAACTGCATTTTAATCTCTTTTGTTGACTGTGAGGGCTACTCTATTTCTTCCAAGGGATTCTTGCCCGCAGTAGTAGATGTAATAGTCATCAGAGTTAAATTCACCTATTACTATTCATTTTAGTTCATTGATTTCATAAAGATGTTGATGTTCACTCCTGCCATCTCCTGCTTATCTATGTCCAATTTACTTTGATTCATGGACCTGGCATTCCAGGTTCCTATGCAATATTGTTCTTTACAACATCGAACTTTACTTTCTCCACCAGACACATCTATACTAATTTTAATATAGATTCTAGAATTTTTAGGTCTTTCATTCAATTCCTCTTAAAAGTCATTGATTCTTTCTAGCTTTCTTCTTTTCTTTTTTTAAATTAAGTGCCATGCTTTCTTTTATTGGTCCTTACCTTCATTTCTTGAACCTTTTTCAAGCTTTCGAATTTGTTTTCCTATATTGCCTTTCTGCTGGTTTTCTCAGTTGTTGAGGTAGGTGTGCTTTTGAACAACATAAGAAGCCAGTGGGAGTTGAGATTGTTTTGTGTTTTCCCTATCAGTTTGATATTCTGATTGAATTATGGAAGTTGAGCATTTTGTGTCCCTTTGAAAACAAAGAATCCCTGAATTTAAAAATTAATTTTTAATCATTCTACTCTTACCATCAATGATTGATTGTTTATGAATTCATTTTTATATTTCATGCTTTAATAATTGGCATTAACACATTGCTTTACCTACAGTGTCAAAGTTTTTTCATAAATACTTAGGACATTGCATTATTTTTAGGTCATTTCTCTGGGTACTCCTAATATTGATTCTTTTAATAAACTTCATCTTTTGTAACCTAGAAACTTGCTGGCTTTAAAATAGAAGTTTAATGCTATTTATCAAGACAATATTTATCATCCAGGATGCTTTAGTTTTTGTTGATTGCCGGGTTAAGAAGATTTTTTGTTTGTTTGTTTGTTTGTTTTCCATTTACTGTTTTTTCCCCCTATAGTATTTTTATGAAGATGACAGCTAATGTTCTTTTCTGCTTTTGGAAATATGACAGATTATATAGACAGTAAACAGAATTTAATTTTAAAAAATTGTGGAAAAATTATTCCAGTGACTATGAATATAGAATATGCTGAAATAGTTGAAACAAAAGCACCTGATAGGTGCATGAGTGCCTCTGGGGAGTTTCTGACATGTCTGTAGAATCTGTGCACACAGACCAGTGCACGTGTGCGTGTCAAGACCACACATGGGGAGACCTGCTCCCCTGGAGGTGACTTAGCCCATGCCCCTTGTTTGCAGTCTGCGTGATTTTCTGAGTGGGTCGCACTTACTGGAAACATTATGGAAGCACTGTGTTTGCTGTGTCCTCCAGGTCGGATCCGCACGCGACGACAGAGCTCCGGGAGTGCCACCAACGTCGCCTCTACACCTTCCGACAGTCGGGGCCGCAGTCGCGCCAAAGTGGTCTCGCAGTCCCAGCGTAAGAAGTATATTTTATGCTGTCTGTTATCTTAGTTTTATCCAACTTCTGCAGTTGGAAATTTGTATTATTTTTATCGACTTTGGAGGAAAAACACATTTTAGTGACGCTAAGACACTGAATGATCTTTATGTATGTTGGATAAGTTTGCAGAATGGAGTATTCCAGTGCCTACCTGTGTCTCCTTTCCAAGCGACTTACATTCTGTTTAAATTTTGTAAGCAGTGAAATGTAGTTTCTCTTCTTCCCCTCAAGCCTTTCAAGTTGAAATGTGTTTGGGCTATGACCCGTTTTGATTTTGATGAGGACTCCTGATGTAATTTAAGAACAGCACCCAGGAGATGACTGCTCACGCTGAGGTCTCTTTCCAGTGGCAAGAAGTAAATCCATTCAGAGCTCCCCCTAGCCCACTGTGCTAACACATCACCCTGCTCCTCTCTTCCTGCCAGTGTGGGCTCTTGCTTTTGCTCAGCTGCCCTCGCTTCCATTATTGCTTCTATGTATATGTCAAGCCACTTGATTCTTAGCATCACCCGGGAGAGCACCCATGCATGGGATGAGCATATCCTCATCCAGGATCCAGTCCTGATGCCTCTCTTCCTGGCCCCACAGGCTTCCCTGTCTGTGCACATGGAGAGGAGCGGGGGTCAGGGTCCTCCTGGGCAGGGCAACCATGCCTGAGGAAGGCTGCCCTTCCCTCGCACTGCGCTCATCAGCTGATGGTGTCTGCCTGGCTTGTGTAGAGAGTGGCCAGTCAGCAGCCAATCCTTAGTTCCTCATAGATGCTTAGAAGTTCTTTCTCAGCTCCTCCTGAATTTAGGTACTTTCTCAGGTCCCTTTGATAATTAAGAGTCATGTTGAAACAAGTTTTATTTTCTTTCTGAAAAAAAGTGCAAAGTCAGTCATATTATTGGGAGGCTACACAACCCAGGCTTGTCTGATACAGAAACCCACGCTTTAGTGTCTTACCATGCAGTACAACATAAAGTTGTGCAGGTGTAGTCCAGAAACTTCTGCTTAGGGAGTAATATCCTGGCTCTGGTGGTTCTGTTGAACTCTAGTGATGCGTGGAGTCATAGATGGATATAATACTCAGGTCGCAGGACTCATATCTCATCACAAGGAAATTTTTCTTGACAGAAAATGTTCAGGATTCAGAGAATAGGTCAATATGTTTGAATTCAGTTGAATTAAAAAAATGTCTCAACCCTTTAGCTGCACAAGTTTATTTTCTTTCATGGAAAGAGTTGAACAGTGTTTTTTATGTTTTTTTATGTCTGCTGTTCATTGGCTTTCGTCTCTGCAGGGGTTCCTGCCCCTCGCTGGTTAAGGGGTGTTGAAAATAAAGTCCCTTCTGTAGTGGGAGATGATAGAGCTTTAATTTTTCAGTGCTATAAAAATATTGCACCTTGCATTGGGGACCCAGTTTAACTCTACAGTTTTATTTTATTCCCCAAATTCCACTCACAGGAAAGAGACGACACCAGCAGATGATCAAGCCTGGACCTTAAACTTATGTATATAAATCAGATATTTTTTAAAAATTATTTTAATAGGAGGTAAATATGAACACATCTGTATATTTTACAAATATAGATATACTAGCATTCATAGTTCAGGTTTAAGAGTAAGTAGATTTCATTAATATTAGATTTAGGACAACAGCATATTTTAAATAGCTGAGGATTTAACTATGTGAGGATTAATATTTAAATACTGAAGAATTTGGCATTAGACATTGTTAAGATGAAACGAGTTAGCAGCAGTTTCTTTCACTTTGTTGATGTTTATGGAGCCCTTCCTATGGTGAGCACCGTATACAGTGGTATAGAACACAGATGGTAAGTCACTTTCTGGAACTTCCCTGGTGTTCCAGTGGTTCCATACTCACTGCAGGGGCCATGGTCAGGGAACTAAGATCCCGCATGCCGTGCATGGCGGCCAAAAAAAAAAGTAAGAAAAAAAAGGTGCCATCACTTCTGCCGGGCTGCTCAGAGCTAGAGAGCAGGTGCCCCCCACGGGGCCTGGCACTCCCTCAGTCTTCCCTGTATCTCATCTGCCTGCACTGTGCCTGGCGCAGGGTAGGTTCCTAAACGTTTTCATGTTTCATGGACAGATACAAAATAACTGCTAGTACAGTATGATGTGTATTAATTAAAAACAAGTACAGAAGTAAACTAGGAGGAACAAGACCTAGGATAAACAGCTTTTGCTAATGTGTTTGTAAACAGACCCATTTGTGCTATGTTGCATGCTGACCTCTGTATTGTGTCTTTTAATCCACTTTTTGCCTGTCCTTTGGTCTGCTCTCATAACCCAGGATCCAGATCTGCTAATCCTGCTGGTGGTAAGACATCTCTCTTCTTGCTGTTTTGTTTGTTTGTTTGTTTTTTGCATTTTCCCTCACCCCATGTGCCTCGCACAATATTAATTTCTCTCTTTATTATGAGCTTAATCTTTCTCCATTTTTTCTGTATGTTCAAATTCTAGAGTTTGAAATGGGTTTCTTTTCTCCTTTTATACAGCCTAATAGTTTGTGTGCTCCAATTTTATGGGCAAAATTAATAAATCCTAAAATAGGTTCTTCATGATAATGTATATTGATAATTTTTATAATGAATTTCACTTAAATTGTAGTTAAGTCATTAAAAAGTACTAATTTTTGTAAGTGGTCATCTTGGTGTTTCATTTGAATTATGGAGGGGCGTGTGTGTGTAATTTCCAGGTAAGTTTTATTTCAAAGGTTTTTACTCTCTGGATCATTCTATTCTTCTGCATAATAATGTGTGCTTGATATTTGTGGATTTTGTTGCCTTCTGTACTTAAGGGGATGATCTACCTAAGCTAATGACTGCCATTTGGGTATATTGGTCTGATCCTTAAAGATTTGCTGTTTGCTTTAAGAAAGAATTTTGTTTTACAAGAAATGGTTGTATAAGTATCTAGTCACTTAGCCATTTTTAAAAATTGCTAACTATGTATTATGGGTTGTGTTTTCTTGGTTTTCGTTTGTTAACTTTTATTGGAGTATAGTTGATTTACAACGTTGTGCTAGTTTCAGATGTACAGAAAGGGGAATCTGTTATATGCATGCATGTATCTACTTTTACGTTTAGAATCTTTTCCCATATAGGTCATTACAGAGTACTGAGTAGAGTTCCCTGTGCTAGGACAGTAGGTCCTAAATTAGTTGTCTGTTTTATGTATAGTAGTGTGTGCCTGTCAATCCCGACCTCTCCAAGGTTATCCCTCCTGCTGCCGCCTTCCCCATGTTTTTGATTTCCCATTTTACTGCATACACATCACAGAATGTATTCTGCAGAATTTCTACCTTTGTAGGGTTTTTGAGCCTTCCTTTGAGACTCAGTACATAGTTTTTATGGAAATGTACAAGCGAATGTCCATCTGTTTGTTGGACTGTACGTTTGTATGTATGGAGAGGTATGTGTATGCATGTCTGTATGGTTTTGACTGCTCTGTCATTTTATGACTATATGTTAATCTTTTATTGATATTAGTCTTTCTGAGAGGTATGTAAGTAATTATGGTCTTTTCAGTTTCTCTCTGTATTTTTATCATTTTATATCTCAGGGCTGTGTTACTTGTAGCATAAAGTTTCATGATTATTATATCTTTAAGGATAATTATTTTCTTTTTGAAGTTCAGTGTTTTATTCTATTTTGTTGTTTTATGTATGTTGTCTCTTATAAGCAACATGCAGTTGAATTTCATTTCAGTTTTTTTTAAACCAACCCAGGAATCTCTGTCTTTTAATAGATAAATGTAATCAGGTTACATTTCGGCCCCCTTTTCCATTTGTTACATTAATGGAGTCTTAGATCCGTTTTCCTCCATTAATGTTTAAGAAATTTTTGTTATATTTCTATTCTTTCAGCCATTTTTAACATATCCACTCCTTTAGGAAGCAAAACAATTATTTAATAAACACCTTTGTGATTATTGGTAGAAATTTGTTGTAGAATGGGGAGACTCTTTGTTCTGAACCTGAGCTTGTTCTTTTGAATCAGAAATTTGGCAGTCGTTTTTGTAGAATTCCATCATTCGTTCTTCTGTGTAAATATTTATGATAATTTGATGTTCTTTTATGCTCCTTCATTTTTAAAAAATATTAATTATATTATCAACTAGAAAACTATTTTTACCCAAAATTCTCTTGGTATTTGATCGAAACTACTGTGTAAAGTGACTTCTGAAATTACTTTAATGTGTTTCTTGATTTACGTTCATTATTCAATTTTGTTTTGGTTTACTTTTAGCTGGCAGCCGATCCAGTTCCCCAGGGAAATTGTTGGGAAGTGGTTATAGTGGCCTTGCTGGGGGTTCCTCAAGAGGCCCACCTGTGACACCCTCTTCAGAAAAACGAAGCAAGATTCCCAGGAGTCAGGGATGTAGTCGAGAAACAAGTCCAAACCGCATAGGATTAGGTAAGAATTCTCAAAGGTCTTGAAACACCATTCCCAACCTGGTCGTAAGTTTCCTGTAGGAAATAGCTATTTTTGAACTGAGGATATCATTTTGTCTGTGTTAAAAAGACATTTCAGTGTGTGCTTTTTACAGAATGCAGCATGTTTAGTTTTCATTTATGACTAAAAAATATGTGGGGTTTACTTACAAAGTCATGGGAAAGAATCACACCGTTTTAAGCTTTTATGTTTGAGAATCATTTTGTAAAACCTTAAAATTGGGAGAATGGGCAGGATTTTTTCTTCCCAGTTAGGAGCAGTGCTGCTTTTTCTTTCACTGAATAGCACTATGTAGCCATTAATCTGTGTAAATTTTCAAAAGCAATTTGTAGGGTCCACCTCCGGAGAAGGGCATGGCAACCCACTCCAGTATCCTTGCCTGGAGAATCCCGTGGACAGAGGAGCCTAGCAGGCTGCAGTCCACTGGGTCGCAGGGAATTGGTCACAACTGAAGTGACTGGACATGCACGCATGCAGGGCACACATTTATTTTGATTTTAATCTTCTGTAACCTAACTAGTGAAACTTACCGTCAAAGAATATGTGTAGTTACTTTTGCCATAATATTGTTCAAACATAAACGTCAAAAAGAGGAAAACTCTTTTGTGTTGGAGTATTTAGTTTCTTTGTAATAGTGTGTAGAATAGGGTGTGTATGAATGACTCTCAGCAGCTCAACAGCCTCTTACTCTATTAACAGCTAACTTGTATGCTACCTTCGTAATAAAAAAGTTAGAAGTCTTTCATAACGTTTTGTGGAAAATCTGTGTTCAGACTCATATTTTCACCTCCTTTCTAAGAGTGAAAACCTACTAGTGTAAAATCAGAGCACTGTATTCGTTAGTCCTGTTGGCTTATCTGTCTCCTTTATTCATTTATCTTATCCACAACTTTTACATGAATATTTACTATGATATATTGGGAACATTATGAGACCTTTTAATTAGAAGAGAAATGTAGTAGATTCAGCTTGTGACTTCAAAGAACTTGTGGTCTTAGAGGCAAAAATGTGAGACCATTTGACAGATATTCTGGCGGGTGCTCTGGGCCATAGAACATAGAACAAGGGTCCTAGGGCCCTTGTCTGCCCCACTCCTCCCAGATTTCCTTCCAAGGCAGGCTTCCCAGAGAAAGCTGTGTTTCGATGAGGTATAAGGTGGTGATAGGTATGGCGGGGAGATGCTGAGAATGGTATCCTCGGGTAGAGAGGAGCCTATGCAGAAGCGGTCAGACGAGAGGGAGCATAGTGTACCCTGGGACCTCTGGTGGGTCCTCTGACGGTAGCTGAGGAAGTTTGACAGGGTAGGTGGGAGATGGGGGCAGGACAACTGGTAGGGTCCAGCTCACAAATGTCCTTGAGGGCTGCCTGAGCTTCAGGAAGGCAGGAGCAGTTATTTATAAAGTAGCATCAATAGGATTTGGTTTAACCAACATTTCTGAAACAAATAAGAAATGTGATCAAGCCGTGGTTTTGTTAAATCTATGCAATGCTGACTTTCTGTGGGCATTACATCGCATGGTCCTTGAGCTGAACAGCTATTTGGCTCTAGTAATGGGGCTACAACCAGAGAAAATACCATGACTGGAATTTCTAAATTTCAGATTTGTTGCTATAAAATAGGTGTATTTAGTTCTGGTTTTGCTTGGGAAATACATTTGATTTCAAATCTAGGTGTGAAATTTCAGCTGTCCTTTCTCCATGATTAATTTTTTAAGATTATAGAATGTTTCTTGGCAACCCAGAGATTTTACCTTTATATTTACTAAAGATGCCGTTTTTACTGCCTTCTTGAAATTGGGAAATAATCCAACCTTGATTATCTAACCTGACTCTAGGACCTGGTAGTCTGTGGTCTTCGCTGTGGATTGTACACTGTGTATTGTGGGTGGTTGAAAAGAGAGCATTTCATAAGCCTGTAAAAGAAGTCCTTTGGAACATCGTCCGTCACAAAGAACTAAATAGGAGCCTGTTGCCTTCCAGACAGTTCTGGTCTGAAACATTATTTTGAAGAAAGTTGTTTCCTTGGTGCTCATTAAGAGGATTAGTTCTGGGTGGAGTTTTGAGGTCATACATGCAATTCTGGTTAAAGAAGATATTTTAGGTAAATATTTGCACATTGTGAGAATATATATGCACAGATTATAAAAATATGTATAAGTAAAGTATATCTCCACTTCTTCCTCTGTTACTACTTAAAAATTCTATTTTATAGAGTGTCATATTAGCATATTTCTGAAATAGAGTGTATGCTTCTTCTCTCATTTAATATATACTGGGTATATGCTTTGTGTCTATAAACATTTGACTCATTATATAGCAACTTTAAATATAAATACTCCAAAAAAAGTTAGGAATATCTTTTAAGAATACTTTCTGTAATCCTCAAACCAGTTAATAGTTTTAATCATAGCTAAACTAGGCTTGGAATTTGCATTGAGAATTGATCCTAGTTGTCTGCAAATTATATTGATTCATCTATGCTTTTTTGTTTGAAATAATATTTTTTAACTAAATTTTCTTATATGTGATGAAAATGTCAGAAATCTTCTACTTTAGCATTTAGGGTTTCTTAAGCAAAATAGAATGTAATTCCTGTTGGTTAACTTAAGAGGCAAACCCTGCCATGTTTTTCCTTCTTGACGTCTATTACTTCATAAACTAATGAGATAGATGAGTGTATGTATAAATTGTTTTATTCTACTTATGATAAAGTCACATGAATAGCTGATATCTGTAGCAGTTACATTTTGGAAGTTTGCCTTTGGTTCCCTTCTTTGTCCAACTCATCTATTGAAAAGTCTATAAAACATTGGATCCTCTGCCCCAAGTGTTCCATGGATATATGTTTAAAGTGTTCTCAGACTTCCTGGTTAAATATATTTTGAAAAAATTAAAATTAATAGTCAGCTTTAGCTGTTAGATTAGACTACTGTGTGCAAGACCAGAACATGAAAATGTCTAGACTAGAGAGATGTTTCATGTCCTTCGTTTTGTTAGTTTTTGTTATTCTTCTGGTACTTCTGCTTTTGATAGGAGTTCTTATAGGATAGTACCTTGAAAGACAAGAGTCAGGGTTTCCCTTGAAACATTATAAAAATACAGTGTCACTCAAGAAATAAAAACTAGTCAGATGGTTTTTTCCAGGCTTCTCAGCATTCCTTGTAAGCACAGGACTTGACTCCGTAAGAATGGTGCTTTTAGAAAGTCCAGGCAGCACATGTGTTTTTATTGTCTCTTCCCCTCTGTCACCCCTTTGCCATAACAGATTCTTATGTAGAATGTTCAGTGTGGGCACTCAAAGAAAAGACAAGAGTGATGCAGAATATTGTGTTTTAGCTTTGACCACCTAATTAATTATAGCCTGAAAAACTTTTATATACTTATTTTAAATCCTCCTTGTAGATTAGTCTTTGGAAATGGTTTACAAGTGGAATTTTCTTCCTCTTGTGTTTAATTATCCAATATTTGAACTGTTGGTTTCATCACTAAGTGTACTTTAATGAAGCTTGGCACAAAATCATGAACAGAATTGTAAGCAGCGTTCTTTTTTTGCATACTACTATTGCCATATGTTAAAGGAGCCAGTCAGCACAAATGGGTGAAAGACCCTTCTCTGGGTCAAACACCAGGACAGAAAACCTTGTTAGGAATTGTGGTTGCTGTTATTTCAGATCATGTCTGCTTATTCCTTCTCATGCTCTTCACTGTCTTCACAAAGCAAGCTCAGCCCGCAGGGAGAGCAGAAATACCCCGTTGCTATAGTATACATGTTAAGGGTGTGAGAGCTGTGTAAAAATTCAGATGTGATCAGGCGAAAACTAGAAGAAAATGATTAATTGAGCATGCACATATGTGAAAAACCATCAGAACTGCTCTTCCTACTTTTTGATTGTGTTGGAGTAGGCAGTGGAGTAGGGCTACAGTTTCACATATGCCTTTCAGCAAGGAATGCAGAAGTACCTACATTATGTTCACGGTACCCTTTTCATTTAAATGGTGGGGAATCTTTCTCTCTCTCACCTTCCTAAGCAGAGGTGGAGGCCCAGAGAGGCTGAGTAGCTGGATCATTGAGTTAGCATGGAGCTGGAGGGGGCATTTATGCATTGGAAGTGGGATTGGTCCTCTAAGGATAAGCAATATGTCTTGCAGGTTTTAAGCAACTTGTCATTTATCGAAGGGGTCAGTAGATACTCTCTAGTTTTTTAAGGTGCTAAATTAAACATTTAGCACCTGTTGCCTTGGCTGTTATTGTAGAAGTTGTTCAGAATGTTATCAGAAATTGCTGATTCAGTCATTAGTGCTGCTTTGAGTGAAAACCCAGGGCTTCCACATCACTATAGCAAAATAAAGACAAGTTTAGGAATTCCTGAAAGTGAAAGTGTTAGTACTCAGTTGTGTCTGACTCTTTGTGACCCCATGGACTGTAGCCCTGCAGGCTCCTCTGTCCATGGAATTCTCCAGGCAAGAATACTAGAGTGGGTTGCCATTTCCTCTCCAGGGGATCTTCCCGACCCAGGGATTGAACCTGGGTCTCCCGCATTGTGGGCAGACTCTTTACCCACTAAGCCACCGAGGAAGACTGGTGAATCCCAAACGAAGCCCTGTTTTGACTGACAGCTCAGCTTGCATCCTGCACTTGACCTTGCCTTGCTCACCAGCACAGGCCCAAGCTTTTGGACATCACTTAGGTACCTTTAGGGTCTAATTCACCTCTGGCACTGAGTAGAGACCACAATAGGAAGTTGGTTTGGCTTTTCACTTCCACATTCTTCCAAGTCAGGCAGTTTTATGACTGGTGTGTAAGACATTCTTGTTATAGTTTGGCCATAAATCTACCTTTTCTCTAAAGTCATAGACTATGCTCATTGTAATGTAGTAAACATGGCTATTTTCACATCAGTGAATCAAGGTTATTTTTTTCTTGTGTTTCTGACAAAGTCATTTCTGTCTAGTCCAGAATTAGTAGTTCCTCTCAAGACGGAAGTGTCTATTGTTCCCATCAGCTGTCATGGAAGTGGCTACACGCTTTCAGTTTGCAGAGTCGTTTCTGAGTATTTTTCCAGTACTGCGTTCCTGTTTTCTCAAAGTGAATTGAAAAATAAGGGCACCATGATCTTTTCTGAGATTTATGGCCAAGTTATATTAGCCTTTAGGCTTCATAGGATTCTGTCTTGTCAGCATCCTATGACATGAGAAGGTAATTAGTTCTGTTCAAGCCAGTGGCTGATCTTCAGCATGAGTATTGAAGGTATCAGGCCACTTGCTGTAGACTTAGGTGTGAGGCTGGGTGAGTGGAGGCACTTGGGGAGGGATGACAGGCAGATCTTTCTGGCTTCCCATAGAAAAAGCAGGAATTAATGTCAAGGCTACTGAATAAAGGTTATTGGACCCAATTCTTTATGTTTGTTGGTTTAGTAATTATGTTTGCAGCATCTACACACTGGTTTGAAGTAGGCAGGTTTTGTAGCTGGGTCAGTCCTTGTGACTTCTGTTTGTAAAGACGGCCAGGCTGGGAGCAGTGAACCCTCTTAATTAGGTAAGTTCATGAAGCTCAGTGACCAGAGCCTTTATTCTGGTTTTTAATCCAAATTAAATTGTCTTTCTAAGGACCCATTGCATATGAAAACGACTATGGCCTTTTATTATCCTCTTGTGGAGAAGTTAAAGCCATAAAAACTGATCATCTCTGGAAGACTTTTTGACGTTGTGTTTTCTGATACCAGTTTGCTCTTTGGAGAGCTTTCTTTGCCTTTCTCACCTTTAGGTGCTCTTTCACCTTCCTGCTGCAGTTCACAGTTTTGTGAGGCAGTGAGCAAGTTGAGTTTTGCCTATACCCCTCCTATTGTTGTCAGTGAGGCCCAAGCAGGGCCGGACATGGGCCATGTCGTGATCGTGCAAAC
The DNA here is from genome assembly GCF_042477335.2 of Ovis canadensis. NCBI lineage: Eukaryota > Metazoa > Chordata > Mammalia > Artiodactyla > Bovidae > Ovis > Ovis canadensis. Next base: position 192,090,434 of record NC_091246.1, on the reverse strand, counting down.
GGAATGTGACTGACCGTGTGTGAGTTTCTCTGTCTTCATTAAACTTGTTCCCCTTCTCTGAAACCCCTCATGCTGCACGCTAGCACGGAGCAGCCGTATCCCTCGACCCAGCACGAGTCAGGGGTGCAGCCGCGATGCCAGCCGTGAGAGCAGCCGGGATACGAGCCCTGCTCGGGGCTTCGCGCCGCTCGGTGAGTACCCGCCGGCCGGGCACCCCGAGCGCCCCACCCCGCCAGGCCCAACCACCAGCCTCTGTCCCTCCACCACCGTCCCATGAGCCTCTGCTCTCCATCCTCTTCCTGAGCCACCCTTCCTTGTATCCCTCTGCATGCTCAGATTTTGGCTTTCCCAGTTTTTATTTATCAGAGGGAAAAAGCACCACCTCACTCTGTACTGTTGTCACTTGGGACCGCTGGCTTCTGGGTAAGCCCCCCTGTGAGGTCATTGCCAGTGTGAGGTGAAGCTCAGCCAGAGATCACTGTGCTTCAGACTTGAGTGAATTCAGGGCGTATCCGCAGTCGTTGAATTTCTACAACTTGTTTTTCATCTTACAAGGGATCAGTCCATGTGTGAGTCACTTCAAAGAAGGACAAAAAGTAAAATGATAACATTTAGAAAGGTAAACGTGTTCACTTTGGGGGTAGGAACGTTAATCAGAAAAGCAGCATGAATATCAGCTGTCCTTCTGTTGAATGAGTCCTTTCAAAACTTTCTTTAGAGCAGTCTACAAATTGCTTTTGGATAAACTGACAAGGTGTATGTATAGCACACCTCAGTGTTCACTGTTAATTATTAAGAAATTGTCCTTTTTCCTGGGCTCCACAGGCTCTTTAACGTTTGTGACCCACTGCCACCTGAGGACAAAAAAAAAAAAATCACATTATTTGCTGGCCATGGTACGTTATAAGTACTTACTTCTGATCACCAGTTGGGTGCCAGTTGGAGCTGTCTGACACACCCCCATTCAGTTTTTCTTATAGCCAGAATTTGTATTTTAACAATTTCTAGTATTCAGGAAAAACAAGATAAAAAGAGAAACATGTATCCTTTATAGATATTGAATTTACTTTTTCTATTTAGTTTTAATAACCCTGCCTTTCTCCAAAATGGACATATACCTTTTCACTTTGCACTGTCAACACATATTTTCACAGAAAAGAAATGTTTGTGTTCTTCAGTGGTTGTGTTCTAGTCGTCTGGCATATTTCGTGCTGTGCGTTGTCTAGTTTGTCATGATAAGCATGGCAGGTAAGGTAGAAATCATCTTAACAATGCTTGGGCCTAGGAGCTGTGAGCTTCAACAGTCTGTTATTTTGACTCTAAGTATGAGGCAGGTCTTTCAAATATAAAAATGTCACTGTGGAAGATGGATGGTGGAGCAGAAGCATTAGGTCTTAATATTTTCCCCTGTCTCCTTCTAATACCATACGCTTCTTCCCCGGATCTTTTTTTTCCCCCAAATCAAAAATTAAAATCTAAATCTATTTCTTCGTGAACACTGTCCTTCGTGGAGTTCTCAGAAAGAGCAGGAAAACAGATGCAGGGCCCTCTAGACAGTCCACCAGACTTGGTGAGGAGATACCTGTGTGAGTGTCCTACTTGCTGAGCACAAGGGCCTGAGAGGGGCACAAATTACCTGGAACCTCCCAGCTCTTGCACAGCAGTCTGAAGTGTTAGATCAGAATCCTCAAAAAAATCAGAGGCAACAATGATGATTTTTTTCTGTAAGAGCTGGTTATTTTTCCTTTCAAATTATGGCTGTGTATGCGTCCTTGTTCATGATTTGGCCTTCCAACTAACTTAGACTTGAACACTGCAGTCTGTTCATTGGTCATTTTGTCTCTTAGAGGCAGTCCAGTGTTTTTATTTCACTCAGACATTGCAGTGTTTGTTACTGCCCATGGGAACAGCCTTTGTGACCCTGGCATGTGCTCTGTGGCCCAGGCGAGATGTGCTGGGCTCTTGAGGTCCTCGCTCAACTGAGGGCCCAGCTCCTAGTTTCCACTCAGGACAGCCCGGGTTGTGATCTGTGTCACTGCTGCTGCCACAGCTGGAGATGTGGCTGCGGGTGCTTCTCTTTCGGATAATCTCTAGCCACCAGCATGGTCTTCTGTGTGGTCAGGGCAGGAGTTAACATCCTTTCAGCTCAAGTTTTAGACCAGGCCTTTTTTGGAGCTGGGGAGTTTAAATCTGTTTATAAAATTTCTGTCCAGCTCAGAACAGCAGCAGTGCTTATATGTCCCTGCACCATTCTGAGCAGTCAGTGGGCACATAACCCTTGTGGGTCCTGTTCAGCCTCTGGGACAGGTATCATCGCCCCTCTTTTACAAATGACACAACCGAGACTGGGAGAAGAGTCCACCTTCCCCAGATCACACAGTTCTGACTTCAGAGCTTGGCTGTTCCTCCACCTCATCTGAGGCGTCTTTCTCTTGTTCCTCCAAAGTGAGCTGAATGCTTTCTGAGGCCTCCCCAGGCCCAGGTATGGAGAAAGCACCCTGCTTGGCCGTGTTTCCAGGCTTGACCAGAATGCCTGAGAATTCATGTGCAAACCCCAGAGATTGCTGCCTCTTAGAGAACCTCCTGTGCCCTTTAGAGGGTGTGATGTTTCCTTCTCATTCTCATTCACTGTAATATTCATTTTGTACCCCCTTTATAAATTAGTGAGATTTTGTATTAGTGCCCCTTTGAATCAACTTACATAGCCAACCTTCACTTTTTAAAAGAAAAGGAACAGAAGTAACTGTTTTGGTGACTGCACATCAGGTTTGAGTTTGTAGGGTGGTTTTTCTCTTGTAGTTTTTGGCTGTGCTGGGTCTTTGTGGCTGTGCAGGCTGGTTACTCTCTAGTTGTGGTGCACGGGCTTCTCATTGCAGTGGCTTCTGTTGTTGCAGAGCATGAGCTCTGGAGTGTAGTAGGCTCAGTAGTTACTGCACGTGGGCCCCTGTGGCATGTGAAGTCTTCCTGGACCGGGGATCAAACCTGTGTCACCTGCATTGGAGGTGAATTCTTAACCACTGGACCATTAGGACATCCTGTATTTTTCTTAAAAACTTGTTTTGGACCATTTATATATTTTAATATAATAAATATATTAATATATATTTAAATGGTTACGGTAACAACTTTTGGGAAGATTAAGAGCTCTAGGACTCTGCTGTCAATGAGGCTTTTACGTAAGTGGGTCCACTTGGATTCCATTGTGGGATGTTCACTTGAGCACGTGGCAAAGAACTCATTACATGACATATTTGCATAGAATATTCTGTTGAAACAGAACCAAAGGACAGCTTCATAAGAAACCTTCAGATCAGGTGTTGCTTAAACACTGTTTCCAGTTTAAACCATCAGGATATGATACCATTGTGCTTGCTTAAGAAATGAGTCATTTGTTTCAGTCTTACACAATATTTTGTCAGTTTCCTTATTTAAGGAAAGTGATTATTTTGTAATATCTGTTCTAGAGCTTGCTGACTTATTTTTGTGCATCTTGAGAAATTAGGGATTTTCTTTTTCTTATGCATGTGATAAAAATTTATCCTCACTGACCAGGTGACCTTTGCTGTTTAGTATCTCTTATCCTGCAGATATGCGTGTTTCATAAAGTGACATGAGCTTAAATAAATAGTTACATTGAAGAGTTTGAGGCTTTACCATTCCATGAGTAACTGTGTGTTAGCATTTGAGGTTTCTGGGCTCTGGTTATGCAGGTGGAAGGCAGCACAGCTTAATGTCACTCTGGGAAACCTGTGAACTTCCTGTATTGCAGTCACTGTGTTCTTTCTGAGTAATGATTAGAAGCATGTTACTTTTTTTTCCCCCCTGAGGTAAGAAAAAGCCTTATGTTGTGTGGTATTCCAGTCAATAAATTCAGGTTTGGACCCAAGCCTGTATTTCATAATTATTTCTAAAAGTCGTTCCCTGCACACGAGTCTGGAGTTTGGTATATATTTTCTCAGATTGATGTATTGATGTGATTATTATGAGTACTTGCTAGTAAAATAATACTTAACATCTAAGTGTAGAGTTTATGCTTGACTATTGCTGTGACCACCAACACTGTGCTTCTGTTGCTACCACGGTTTATTCTGTGCCTGGCACTGTTTCAAGTGTTTGATGTATAAGCGCTCTTAATTCTCTTAACTCCCAAGAGGAGGGTACCACTGTTAGCCCCATTTTACAGGTGAGAACTAAGACACAGAGAGGTGTAGTACTTTGCCCGAGGCCCATACAACTAGTTGTGATCTGACTGGGACCTTGCCCTCTCCCACCCTCCATGTGTCACAGAGCTGGTGCTCACAACCAGAGTCCTGAGCTGCCTCTCCAAGAAAGGCTGTTAAACTTACTGCAGCTAACTTTCCAACAGTTAAACAATGAGGTAATTAATAAATAGGATATTTGTGCAACAGAGCAACAAACATGTTGACTCGGGAAAATGGAATTATAGTTGTTGACCGCCCCCTTTTATAAATCAGTTTTTGTTCTGTGAAGCATAAAGTATTTTATTATTTTTTAATGATGTTTAGTTGATTTACAGGGCTGTGTTAATTACTGCTATCCAGCAGAGTGACTCAGTTATACATTTATATACATTCTTTTGTTCATATTCTTTTCCATGACGGTTTATTGAACCTAGTTCCCTATGCTGTACAGTAGGAGCTTGTTGTCTGTCCATTTTCTATATAAAAGCCCCCTTCCTGTGACTTCATGCTGTTTCTGCTGAGAGGACATTGTGAACTTCTCCGCTTCTGTATATGGTGCATGGTTGCGTGTGCATTGCATACCGACGAGAGGTGTAACCCATGCTGCTGCTGCCCCTCCGGTGTGGCCCCTGACGTCCTTCCTGTGCACAGTCCCCAGTGGCCTTAGTGGCTCCTGTCATGGATGTGCACCTGAGGTGTGGGCCGCTGGGTGCACAGGCTGGGGATCGGCGCTCGCTGTCCATTCATCTCCAACACCATCTCTTTTCATGAGGAAGCACGGCTGTGTGGGGAGCAGCCCTCGTGCCCTCCGGCCTGTGGCCGCTGCTGTCTGAGGTTCTCGTGTGTTAACCCTGTGGGTGTTGCCGTTCCTTTTACCTGCAGCCTCTCGACGTCATTCCAGGTCCACTAGTGCTCTCGCCACGGCTGACTCTGTGGGGCAGTCAGGTGAACACGTGTTCATGCATGCCTGTCTCACGCTCATTGCCACATGTGTTCCCATCTTTTTCGCTAGCAGTTGGCATGGATGCACCTCATATTTTTTCCCCCCTCAGTGTGCTTCTATTTTTTTAAGTTGTTGAATGTTTATGGTTCTGTTAATAGGCTATAGATGCTTTGTAGCTTGTTTGACAACATCATTTATCTAGTGTTCATATTTATGTTAAAACAGAAGGATGGGGAAGCACTTCCGCCCTTGCTTCCAGTCCCTCCTGCAGGAAAGCAGGAGCCCCAGATAGGTGTCCTGAGTGTCCCTAGGAGAATTGGGGTATGGAGCTCATCCAGCAGAGGCTTTCGTCTCTCAGTCTTTGCTCCCAGTAAAGTGGTGTCTATGAATGCTAGTTATTCCTGTGCAGTTTTCATTACTTAGAGGTACTATTTAGTGACCAGATGTTCAATTATAGCATACTCCATTTCACATGGATTGAAGGAAGTAGATTGCCCTGAAACTTTTATGGAAAAACAAGTCATTATGACGATAATCAAGTCAGGCCAAAGGTAGCCTTTGCAGCCTGCAGACCCGAAACACTGCCTCAGCCCCGTTTTAACAATACCCAAATGCCCTGGTTGGCCATTAGGGCAGAAAGTAAGCAAACAGTAATGCTCAATCTGCCAGATTTAACTGGCATCATTTTGATAAACTAATAATCCCTCATGACTACAGTTTTATCAACCGAGTACGAGGCATCATCTCTTAAATCTGACTGTTGATGATGACAACTGTGACCAGTTTACTGAGTTAGTGTCTCTGTTTTTTTCTCTAAATGAACCACCTATGATTTTATTATGTGTTCTTTGATTAGGACATTCCCCTAAAGATTATGGGCCAGGCAGAGGGCACAGTATATGAATCCATCTCTTGGAAACTGAATGGTCCAGAGAGAACATAGAGCAGGTTTGGGTCTGGTGAAAACAAAAGGCTTATAAATTTTCTTCACTCCAAACATTTCCCCTTAAGATTTGAAATTCAATTATCTATGATAAATATCTGCAGTCACCATGTGTGGTGAAGCTATACACATCTGAGAAGCACAGAATAATTGCTTTGTTCTTACAGTTTTAATTTTGTGTCTGAAGAATCACTCTTATCCCTGGAGCAAGATTTGCTGGCATGAGATCTATTTTTTTTTTTAAGATTATGTTTTATTTAAGTTTATGCTGGGTAATTTCTAAATGGCTTATAACTGGATTACTTTCATTCTGTTACTCATAAATCCCTTACTATCTACCCTTTTTTAATGAAAAAAGAGAAAGACTTGAACAATGATCATTTATAAAACTGTGCATCATAAATCTCAAATTTCTAATTGTTTCATATTTGAACTGATCATTTATATTATATAGAGAGATATTATTGATTTTATATAGCATATCACCTTTTAAACATACACATAATGATGAAATTCAGTATAATCAACAACTGCATTAAAAAAGGGGATAGTATAACATGCAATTTTTGTTTCTCTATAAAAATTCATAATTGTGTAACTTTTGATTAGTAGTTAAATTTTTCCCCCATTCTGTGGCAGTGGAAGATATGTTTCAAAACTGACAATTTTTAAAAGCTAAATAAACTTTTAAAGTTCACCAGGTTGTAGGTGATGTCTTGTTTATCTATCCAAATTTTAAATATATCGTTTTATATGAAAGATCAATTATGTAAGACAGACTTTAGCTTTCTGTCTCTCTCCCCTCCACCAAATGCCTCCATTATTAGAAAATGGCAAATACAGATTTTCCTTGTCCAAACAGTGTCTTATTTGTTAAAGTGTTTTTAATCTTAACATTTTAAATAAGAATCATTTACTGGATTGCTTTGTCTTGAGCTGCCACAGCGGTGAGCAGCAGGGACTCACAAGGGCAGTGAGTTTCGAGTAATCTGTCCAAATAAAGCCCTGTCCTGAAGTGAAAAACCCTTCACCAGTGGATACCCTTACCAGTGTGATTTACACTGACTTTCTCCTGCCTTTAATCTCAGCCTTCATGAAGGAAGGCTGGACAGTTCATGTAAAGGGACTTCTAAAAGTTAGTCTTTTTGGATTCAGTGCTTTCACTGCCAGAGGCGCGGATTCCATCTCTGGTCAGGGAACTAAGATCCTGCAAGCCTCATGGAACAGCCAAAGAAAAAAGTCTTTATTGTCCATGATCGTTAATAAGCTTATAAATAGTTGTTTGAGCCACTAAAATTGGAAATTTTTTTGCATTTTGTCCATTTTGTTCACACATATAAAGATTATCATTTAAAAATCCTTTGAGGGACTTTGGAAAAATTTATATTATCTGAATGATTAATGTTTTGCTGTGAAGATACTAGCTTTTTGTGGTGAAGATTAAAAATTTTAATATATTGATTTTTAAATAACCTTTGGTGACACAGGCATTATGATGAACAGATGTCTAAAATTAATTGGCCTTAATAACAAACAGTAGTGACAGTAATGAAAATTTGCACAGATATCGGTGTAATACATTGGATTCAAATTTTATCTGTTTATTACATATTGCATTAGAACTCATTTATCAGACCATAGAGCTTTCTAATTAGTTTGACCAAATATCAGGGCTTCTTTTGCCGCTAGAGAGAATGCTAAATAGATGAAAAGGCTCAACTCATGGCCCAGTTCCCTTCTATTAGTTCCCTTCTCCAGGCCTATATCTCAGCACTTTTCCAAAATAATATATCATTAAAGAACCATTTCAATTGTCAGGATGCAGTCATATTAAATGTGAACATTGTAACCTCTGCCACTGGTAAACAAGTCAAGTGTAGTTGAAACTACAAGCCAACTGCAGTAAAAACTGGCCAGAGATTTTTCAGTGTTTCTGTCCAGTATGGGATGAGGCAAAGGCCATTGCAAAGAAATGAAAACATTTGAATGACATATATTTTTGCTTTTGTTTTTTGCCTAGACCGCTTTGGGCTCGGCCAGGCAGGGAGAATTCCTGGTTCTGTGAATGCCATGCGGGTTCTGAGCACCAGTACAGATCTGGAAGCTGCTGTCGCTGATGCTTTGGTAAGAGGCCCAATGTGTGTGGAGTCTCTTTGAATTACTGACCTACATTTTTCTCTGTCTTCACAGGAAGTAGCCTCCAAATCAGGTCACTAAGTCTTCTTTGATACTCTTTGAGATTGTGTAAATATTGGATAAATTTAGATTATTATTCCTTTCTTCTTAAACTTTTAACTCTGTACGTAAGTGAAAACTGGCCTTTTGAGCCACGTTAACGTCAAGAGTGTCTTCTCTGCTCTTCAGTAACATGGAGGTTGGATGACATCAGGCTTCTCTGATGTCATTGGGTTTCTTTTCCTTTTTTATCCATTTTTTTTCAGCATTTCCTTTTGGCCCCTTCTTTTGCTTCTGTTGCTTTCAGGGCTTTGATGGCATAGCCTAAGCACATCATTGTATAATAGTAGGTCTTTGTGGTTTGAAACTCTTGCATTTATTCCATTACTACCACTAGTTGTTCCGTATGATTTTATTTGTTTGAATGAGTCCTTAAGTCATTATTTACAGAAACTTTCCCAGATTTTAAGATGAACTCTTTGAGGATATGAAACACTAGTGGAGTATGTTTTTTCTTGCATTGTTATAATGTAATATTTTAAAAAGCAATATAAAGTGATTAGCGTTCCTTAAATTTATGCTTCTAGAAAAGAGTTCCTCAGTAGAATCAGCTTGTGGTCAATTTGCCTTATAAAGATGCATTTCAGCTGGTAGTAACACAGCCTCTTGTTTCTTCTGGTTTATGTGCTCAGCATTTAAAATAGACATGCTTTAAAGAACTGTCTGATCTCTGGTCTTACTTGTACTGTTTCAAGAGAAAAGCATTATAATACCCTGCTTTCAGACCCTGAGGTTTAAAATCCAGCCCTGTTTTCATTTGATCAAAACTTTATAGTGTGTGGCTTCAGGGATCCTACCTCTCATCCCTCCTGGCCCTCCCTCGTTTATTCCTGCTCAGCCAGGTTTCTCTGACAGACATCTGTGAGCAAGCAGTCTTCCAGTCTCCTAGTGTTTTCCTGACAAGGGCTGCCCCACCAGGTCTGTTCATCAGCCTTGGGTGTGGAAGGACTCTTCCTGGCGGGTACTGGAGTTCAGGATAATTGCTTTAAGTAGGACTTCAAGAGCCCCAAGTTGGAGAGTTTATGAAGCAGTTTTCCTTCCAAGTTGCAGCATTTAGAATTTGTTTCTTACCTATTCCGGGACTTTAAGAAGTGGGAACCAGTGGGGTGAGAAGTGATGGATGTGCAAAGCCCTTGGTGAGACAGCGCTTTAGTTGGGGTGGGGGAAGGGGGGAGGGCCGTGTCTCCTTGTTCCTTAAAGATCTGCCCCAGGAGCACTGCACAAAATGCCAGGAGGCAGAGCAGGACTCAAGAGTCTGGGCTTTGCCTGACTTGGGCTTTTCTGTGAGTTCTGGCTCTCCTTACACTCCCACTGCCCTTATGACGTTTTGTCCAGACCTCTTGGTCTCTCCCCATGACCTGCTTCAGAAGACAGCGCCAGGATGGTACACAGTCCCTGCCTCGCAGAAAGGAAGTCCCGGGACAGAAGCTTTCCTAGGAGCAGACGACAGAGTTAATAGCAACATTTGGGATGTGCCTCAGTGGTGTGGGGAGAGTTTCAGCAAAGAATTATAGAGGAGATACTGGAAGGTCTCATAACAGGTGCAAGAGGGTTAGGAAATGCCATTGTGAAAGCATTCTTTGTTATTTGCTTGATATGAATTGCTTGCTAACCTGTATTTTTAATTTGCTAATATATGTTTTGCTGTACACTTTTGTTGCAAGAACAATCCCCACATATGCTTCTGACATAATTCTCTATGCTTTTTCCCCATCCTTCAATATTTTCCTGCCTACAGCTGTTAGGAGACTCCAGGAGCAAGGTACCAGTGCTTTAACTTTTGTTTTATAACTTTTTTTTTCTGTTGTGAGTATATTTCCTTTAGGAGATGGTAAAGCAACAAAAATGTAGCCCTAGGGTAGAAGTTCTGTTCTGAACTTTGATTTTGTGGAAACTAGTGGTGCTTTTGCTAGTGATAGAACTGGTCATGTCTCATGCGTGTTTGAGCATTGTTTTCCAACATCAAGTTCTGCCCGTTATCCTACTAGTGTTTCATTTTACTAACCTAGGTTTTGTCTCTTACGTTGTTATTATTTCATGAGTGGATACATTCAGCATTTTTCATATCTTAGGAATCTAGTTCATGTATAAGTGAGATGGCCGTATAATTATCATCCTAACAAGGATACTTTTGAGTGTGAGGGAGGGTGCCGTTAATAATTATGTGGGGACAGTAGGTGGAAGGCACAGCTGTCCCAGGTAAGTTGTGATGTGTGTACAAGCCACATTGCTAGGAAGTTACATTGGTGCAGTTTAAGCCCGTAGCTACTTGTTTTCCTCTTAGAGAAATTAAATTTTATCTGTTTTATATTGTTCTTGCTATATAATTTGGGGATTTAACTTAATAGTTTTATATTCAGGGTAAGAGACATGAATGAAGTGGGTATTCTAGTCTAAGGAGGCCTATTAGTGTTGTAAAACTGGAAGTCATTAATAAAAATGGTATAGATCTTTTGAGAATCCTTTTATATAGGACACTACACCACTGACATTGCAGTGTCAGATGTTCTTAAGGGAGCATGAATTTTCAAACAAATTCACTCACAGACCATGCTCAAGACAGGTTGCTTTTGGTTGGGGAGGGGTGGTGGGCTAACAGACTCAGTGTGTCAGACGCTGAGCTAGGCTGTTTAGCATCTAATTCCGCTTAATCCTGACAACAAGCCTGTGAGAAGGGTGATCAGCATTATCTCAGGGAAAGGTTAGGAGGCTTTCTGAAGTCACATGGCGGGTCCATGTTACTGAGAGGGCCAAACACTGCACTAAAGATCGTGCTCCTTCCTCTGCTGTGGGTGCTCTGCTTACTACTCACTCTGCCTACCAAAAGTCTGCTGTTCTGGTTCCGTTTCCCTAATCTGTAAGCAAAGGGAAGGTGTGGGTGCATGTGCCCCTGTGTGTGTGTGTGCCTGTGTGTGTGTGTGTGTGTGTGTGTGTGTCTACATTTAACTCTTCGTTGTTGATGTTGTGTGGTGAGACTCACGTTGCCTTTCCATTTCTTCCCCGACCCCTCCTTGAATCTGGCAGAAGAAGCCTGTGAGGAGGAGATATGAGCCCTACGGGATGTATTCTGATGACGACGCCAACAGCGACGCCTCTAGCGTGTGCTCGGAGCGCTCGTACGGCTCCCGGAATGGGGGTATCCCCCACTACCTGCGCCAGACTGAGGATGTGGCTGAGGTGCTCAACCACTGTGCCAGCTCCAACTGGGCTGAGAGGAAGGAAGGGCTGCTGGGTCTGCAGAACCTGCTGAAGAGCCAGAGAACGCTGAGGTAGGGTGGGAGGCCAGGTTCCTTCAGATTGAGCCCCGTGTTACACGCATGGGGGCCTGACACGGATGTATGGTCATCTATGGGGCAGGCCCAAGAGAGGCCCGGATGGCTCAGATGTGCTCTATGCCTTCCAGAGAACTTAAATATTGGGCAGACATTCCATAGCTTATTAGGTCTAGGAAACATTTGGTTCAGCATGGCTCAGATTTGTCTAGTAGGTGTTTTGAGAAGACTTAGAACAGTTTGTGGTTTAGGTAAAACATAAAAACAACTCTGAAGTTAGTACAGTTTGTTTACACTTCAGAGGCATGGATAAAATGATGCCAGTCTCAGTCTAAAATGTTTTCATGTGCATATGTATACATAAATATGTTTTTATAGATTTGCAGAGTAAAGACACTCAAATGGAGAACTCCAAAGTAGTACAGCATTATCTCTAGAATTGATAATTTTTGCTTTTGTTTTTGTTCCTGTATTTGTATTTCATAAATTTTCTAAAATAGGCATGTATTACATATACCAAAAACACGCTTATAACATATTTCATCAGATCTAAGGTACCACTAACACACCATTATTTTATATCTAAGAAGAAATACTCCTTATAAAACCATGACAGTACTGATATGTTATTAATTGCAGGGTGAATCTCATGGTTACAGAGATATTTGAAGTATAGTCTGTTACATTCTTTCGATAAGTTTTTAAGCAATGCTGTGAGACTGGTTACGTGTTTCCATTCATGGATGGCTCTGCAGAACTCTGTGAGCATGGACTGACAAGTCACTGGGCTTCAAGTGTGGCCGTCTGTAGTCAGTGTGACCCCTGCCATACTCCTTCCTGCCACCTAAACTCCCTGCCCCCCTTTATTCATTCCATTCTGTGCATGCACGTTCCTGCTGAAGTGTAGGTCACCTCTGGTGGTCTAGTGATCTGTCAGAAAACAAAGACAATGAAATGTCCTTATTCTCCAATAATCTCCTTAACCAGTTTCTTGGTTCTTTGTGTTCTCCAGCTATCCATTGAATAAGCTCTAGGAATCTGTCAATTAACATTGGTCTGGTCTGGATTTCATTGTTAGCGATGTTAAAAGGACCACTGGATGTGAGAGGGGATGGTATGGGGAAGAAGATAACACTTTCTGATCAAACTTTGAAGAACAGACAGGATTCGGTAGTGCAGTTCAGGGTAAAAAAGTGTCACCGGGGCACTGATGTGAAGTGAGTGTGTGCTTGACCCAGACGCTGTAGCAGGTAGGTAGATAGCAGCGGTTTGTTGTACTGAAATGGGTATAAAGATATCACAGTACTTTGACTAAAACAGAACCGAGACTAAAATCCAGGTCTGTCTGACCCCGCTGCACATGCTTTTCTGAATTGATCCGACTACCTTTCATCTGTCGCGTGTGGAAATGAAGTGAGCAGGATTTGGCGTCTGGCTTTGCCATATGTGCATGTGTGTAAACTTATGTGATCACACTCTGAGATTCAGTTTCATTTTAGAACAAGACCAGAATTGGTGTGATTTCTTATTCCTGTGTAATTCTGTCAAATTAAAATTTAGATAATTCATTTGTAGAAAAAAAGGTATAACATAAAAATTATATAAAACACGTTAAATGAAATAAAAGGATTTAGAGAAGCTGTAACTACTTTCAGTGTTGACTTATTAAATATTAAATTTTTTTCATTTTATTTCCTAGTCGAGTAGAATTGAAAAGATTGTGTGAGATTTTCACCCGAATGTTTGCTGACCCTCACAGCAAGGTAAGGTCTGAGAACCTGCCCACTTGTAACCTCTTTGCATGTCCTTCTATATAATGCACTGCTTCAGAGTGGGAGAACAGCCCCACCATGCAGTGTAGCCCTTCCAGACTTGTTTTAACAGTAGTTTCTGTTATATCTTTTGAAGACAGAATTCTTAGAAACTTCTCTTGTCCGTACAGTGTCATTAATAAAGTGCATTTCAAGTAAGGGTTACCCTGGAGAGAATCAGATGTAGTCTTTCATTCACTCAGCGAACAGTTTTGCATACTTCATGGAAGTACGTAGGCTGGATGCTAGGATGTAACAGTGTTTTATAGTGCCTTTTTACAAAGTTACAGTAGTGAAATAAGCAAGTATATAAATTTTTTTTGGTACCCATGTAGAATTTGTCTGTATAGGACAAGATAGAAAAATGATAGCATTTATAGAATGAATTTACTGAAAAGCCACATCAAATATATCTCCAAATAGATTGCCACTTCTAAGAATTTGCTAGATGGTGGCCACCCAGCTGATGCCCATGCCCCTGGCGGGGCTGAGGGCCGCCTTTTGACAAGGGCTCCCAGCTGAGTACCCCGGAGTGAGAGACAAGCCCTTTCTAGGAGTGGAGCTGAGAGCGAGACCTTTGACAAAAGTTTACTCGGAGTCTAGATTTTAAAGAAAAACCAGAGTTTGGGAGGAAGCCTTTGAAAGTGTTAGATGGTTTTAGAGAAAGAAAACAAGAGGAGTGAAGATACCAGGAAAGTTAAAGGGTGGATAAAGAACCAAAACAGTCATCAGTTCAGTTCAGTCGCTCAGTCATGTCCAACTCTTTGCGACCCCATATACCACAGCATGCCAGGCCTCCCTGTCCATCACCAACTCCCGGAGTTTACCCAAACTCAGGTCCATCGAGTCAGTGATGCCATCCAACCATCTCATCCTCTGTCATCCCCTTCTCCTGCCCCCAGTCTTTCCCAGCATCAGAGTCTTTTCAAATGAGTCAGCTCTTGGCATCAGGTGGCCAAAGTATTGGAGTTTCAGCTTCAACATCAGTCCTTCCAATGAAAACTCAGGACTGATCTCCTTTAGGATTGACTTGGTTGGACCTCCTTGCAGTCCAAGGGACTCTCAAGAGTCTTCTCTAACACCACAGTTCAAAAGCATCAATTCTTCAGTGCTCGGCTTTCTTTATAGTCCAACTCTCACATCCATACATGACTACTGGAAAAACCATACCCTTAACTAGACAGACCTTTGTTGGCAAAGTAATGTCTCCACTCTTTAAAATGCTGTCTAGGTGGGCCATAACTTTCCTTCCAAGGAGTAAGCATCTTTTAATTTCATGGCTGCAGTCACCATCTGCACTGATTTTGGAGCCCCCCAAAAATAAAGTCTGCCACTGTTCCCACTGTGTCCCCATCTAATTTTCATGAAGTGATGGGACTAGATGCCATGATCTTAGTTTTCTGAATGTTGAGCTTTAAGCCAACTTTTTCACTCTCCTCTTTCACTTTCATCAAGAGGCTCTTTAGTTCTTCTTCGTTTTCTGCCATAAGAGTGGTGTCATCTGCATATCTGAGGTTATGGCTATTTCTCCTGACAATTTTATTCCAGCTTGTGCTTCATCCAGCCCAGCGTTTCTCATGATGTAGTCGGCATATAATAAGTTAAATAAGCAGGGTGATAATATACAGCCTTGATGTATTCCTTTCCCGATTTGGAACCAGTCTGTTGTTCCATGTCCAGTTCTAACTGTTGCTTCCTGACCTGCATACAGGTTTCTCAAGAGGCAGGTCAGGTGGTCTGGTATTCCCGTCTCTTTAAGAATTCTCCACAGTTTATTGTGATCCACACAGTCAAGGCTTTGGCATAGTCAATAAAACAGAAATAGATGTTTTTCTGGAACTCTCTTGCTTTTTCCATGATCCAGCAGATGTTGGCAATTTGATCTCTGGTTTCTCTGCCTTTTCTAAACCAGCTTGAACATCTGGAAGTTCACGGTTCACGTATTGCTGAAGCCTGGCTTGGAGAATTTTGAGCATTACTTTATTAGCATGTGAGATGAGTGCATTGTGCAGTAGTTCAAGCATTCTTTGGCATTGCCTTTCTTTGGGATTGGAATGAAAACTGACCTTTTCCAGTCCTGTGGCCACTGCTGAGTTTTCCAAACTTACTGGCATCATATTGAGTGCAGCACTTTCACAGCATCATCTTTCAGGATTTGAAATAGCTCAACTGGAATGCCATCACCTCCACTAGCTTTGTTTGTAGGGATGCTTTGTAAGGCCCACTTGACTTCACATTCCAGGATGTCTGGCTCTAGGTGAGTGATCACACCATCATGATTATCTGGGTTATGACGATCTTTTTTATATAGTTCTTCTATGTATTCTTGCCCCGTCTTGTTAATATCTTAGCTTCTGTTAGGTCCATACCATTTCTGTCCTTATTGAGCCCATCTTTGCATGAAATGTTCCCTTGGTATCTCTAATTATCTTGAAGAGATCTGTAGTCTTTCCCATTCTATTATTTTCCTCTTATTTCTTTGCACTGATCACCGAGTAAGGCTTTCTTATCTCTCCTTGCTATTCTTTGGAACTCTGCATTCAAATAGGTATATCTTTCCTTCTCTCCTTTGCTTTTCACTTCTCTTCTTTTCACAGCTATTTGTAAGGCCTCCTCAGACAGCCATTTTGCTTTTTTGCGTTTCTTTTTCTTGGGGATGGTCTTGATCCCTGTCTTCTGTATAATATCACAAACCTCTCTCCATAGTTCATCAGGCACTCTCTATCAGATCTAGTCCCTTAAATCTGTCACTTCCACTGTATAATCATAAGGGATTTGATTTAGGTCATACCTGAATGGTCTAGTAGTTTTCCCTACTTTCTTCAATTTAAGTCTGAATTTGGCAATAAGGAGTTCATGATCTGAGCCACAGTCCGCTCCCGGTCTTGTTTTTGCTAACTGTATAGAGATTCTCCATCTTTGGCTGCAAAGAATATAATCAATCTGATTTCGGCATTGGGCATCTGGTGATGTCCATGTGTAGAATCTTCTCTTGTGTTGTTGGAAAAGAGGGTGTTTGCTATGACCAAGTGCGTTCTCTTGGCAAAATTCTATTAGCCTTTGCCCTGCTTCATTCTGTACTCCAAGGCCAAATTTGCGTGCTGCTCCAAGTGTGTCTTGACTTCCTACTTTTTGCATTCCAGTCCCCTATAATGAAAAGGATATCTTTTTTGGGTGTTAGTTCTAAAAGGTCTTGTAGGTCTTCATAGAACCGTTCAACTTCCATAGAAATTGAGAAAACCTAAAATCAACACAAGCAAATCTTAAAGAACTTGATGCGCAAGCTTTAACTATCTTATACTATGGTTTTCCTAGTAAAAATGGTCTCTTCTAAGTCCTACCAGGGGAAGGAAACCTGTCATGGTCAGAAGCCTAGCCAGTTACCGTCTCCCTTCTTTTCCTGGCCTTTCCTCCATGTAGAAATTGTCCGTGAAGTGTCAGTCATCCACCTGCCTGTGCTCTCATTCAGCACTTGCTGAGCACCCGCTCTGGGCTAAGGGTATAGAAAACATCGCACCCCTCCCTTGCTTCTGAGATGCTCACAGGAGCAGGGGAGAGTGAACGCAGGGATTCTTTTTTTTTTTTTTTTTTGCTGAGGGGCAACAATTCTCCTCAGTATTGGTCTTGAAACATGTCTTAAAATTCCTGTTTTGACCCTCACAACAAGGTTAACATTCACAATATTAATAAAATCCAAGAAGCATTGATTTTAAAAGCATCATAGATGTTCAGAGATAAAATTATCAAGGTTTTCTGTAAAATAATATTAAGAGCAGTAAGATTTAAAGCATAAGACTCATAAGATATATAGCATAAGGGATATTAGGTGGATTTGGACATTGATGAAATTTCTATTACCTGTCACCTCTAGATTGCTGATTCAGAACATGAGGATAAAGAATGTGAGGATAAAGAAGGAAAGTTGTTTCCATCAGAAGGCTCTTGTACAGTGAGTTTGGAGGTCTCAGTTTAGTCAATATTTGCTAGCTGCCTTAGTGCTAAGCCAGGAGTCCCGCAGCTGGGACTCATTGCCTTCTCTCTGAGCTGTCTCCTGAGAGACCCCTGGTGGTTAATAGTTCCTGCGCTATAACTGAGCAGGTCTATGATAGCTGGTTTGTCCCAGCAGAACACAACTTATTAACCAAATAGGTACACAGTGCTGCCATTTACCTCTCTGAAATTGGTTCAGGGATAAGCCACTGTGAACTTTGTCTCACAGGAGGTAGCAGTGATTATTGCACCATGGTGTGAGAATTATGTCAGCCGTCAGTCTGTTTTATTCTAAGCTGTGCTCTTGTAAATGTTAGTATAGTTTTTATAATATCTTTTTATAGAGATAACACTTTGTAATATCTGAATTGGCACACATCAAAATAGATGATGGAAATGAAAAGCAATAGGTATGCAAGTTTTTTTCCTTATCCTACAGTAATAGTTGTTGAATGCTAGATAATGAAATAAATATAGAGAGAAGAAAGGAAGGAAGGCTGGCCTCCAGGATTAGACTCATACTTTTCAACAAAGTTAATTTCTCTCTGTACTGGCTTTTAAAGGCATGTAGAGGGAGGGGAGAGGATTTTGTCAGTTCATAGCCTTTTCAGGCCTTTTAGAAAACTGCATGAAAACGATATGACTTCACTGTGGACTAACATGGAATCTGTTTCGTTGCATGGCCTGGTTTGCGGTGGAATTCACAACAGAGAGTAAGTTCCAACCCCTTTTCCTTTATCTCTTTTCTGTACTATATTTGCCTTTTATACCGTGTCCAGTTATTAACATTGTCACCCAAGTTATGAGTCTGGGCAAAGGCCAATTGGGCATTTTCACCTTTTGAAGACTTGAGAGGAAATTATGAATTAAACATGTGAAATACTTGGTTTCCCTTTGTGTCTAGGTTTTCAGTATGTTTTTGGAGACCCTTGTGGATTTTATAATAATTCATAAGGATGACTTGCAAGACTGGCTTTTTGTTCTTCTCACACAATTACTGAAGAAAATGGGAGCGGATTTACTTGGATCTGTGCAAGCAAAAGTTCAGAAAGCTCTTGATGTCACAAGGCAAGTGTTTGGGGCAAAATCGTGTTCTCCCAGCTTTTGATATATAATTGACATACAGCGTTGTGTAAGTTTTAAGTGTACAGCATGAGGATTTGATACATATGTATATTGCTAAATGATTAGTACAGTGTTAATATTTATATCCTTCACCTCACTTAATTACTATTTTTTGTTGCGTATGTGGTAAAAACATTTAAGACACATTCTCTTAACAAGTGTATGATACAGTATCATTACCTATGATCAACAGGCTATACGTTTGACCCCCAGAACTTATTCATGTCATAGCTGTAACTGGAAGTTTGTGCCCTTGGACCAGTATCTCCCCATTTCCTCCACCCCTAGGCTCTGGCAACCACCATTCTACTCTCTGTTTCTATGAGTCTGACTTTTTTTTTTTTAATTTTATAGATAAGTGATACCATACAGTATTTGTCTTTCTCTGACTTATTTCACATAGCATAATGCCCTCAAGTTTCATCCATGTTGTCACAAATGGCATAACTTCCTTTTTTATGACGAAATGATATTCCGTTTATATACACAGTACATTTTCTTTATCCATTCATCCATCAACGCACTGAGGTTGTTTTCGTGTCTCAGTGATTGTGAATGGTGCTGCAGGTAACAGAGGTCAGATGGCTCTCTCTCCTTTTTTTGTTTTTTGGCCACGCACTGTGGCTTGTGGGATCTGGTTCCTGATCGGAAATTGAACGTGGATCAGAGCAGGGAAAGCCCGGAATCCTAACAATTAGGCTGCCAGGGAACTCCCTAGTTTTAGGTTTTTTTTTGAGAAACATCCATACTGTTTTCCACAGTGGCTGCACCAATTTACATTTCCACCAGCATTTATTATCTCCTATCTTTTTGATAATAGCCATTCTAACAAGTGTGAGACAATATCTCACTGTAGTTTTTATTTGCGTTTTTCTAATAATTAGTGATGCTGAGCACTTTTTTGTGTACTTGTCGGCCGTTTGTATATCATCTTTGGAAGAACGTCTGTTTGGTTGGGCAGGAGGGAACTAGACCATTTTGATGTTAGGAGACTCTCTGTAGGTGGTTTCTTGTCACTCTGTCACCTGTAGTTTTTGTCTCCCACGTGAGTATCTTCTTTCTTACTTGATATCCACAGTCTCTTGTTGGCACTGAAATATCCCAACAATCCATGAGGCGAAATACCTACATCTTCTTTGAGTTGGCATTGTTTTGGTGAATGCCTAAGACGTTCACCCTCTGTTTGCTGTGGAAAAAGGGGGAGGTGTTCTGTGTGTTATTTCTCCAATGTGTAGCCAGTATGAGTCACTTAAATCATGTATGCTAAGTATGCTTTGCCTGCAGAAGTGGTCCTCAGAGCCTCCTGGATACAGATAGTTGTGGGAGAAAAGGATGTGCTGTTGGATTGTTTACTTTTTATTAATCAGTATAATGATGGTACTACTTTGTATTTTTCTTGTATTATTTTATTTGAATTTCAGATCAGTCCTGTGATTTTATAGATGTGACCCTACATCCCTTTTATTTTCACTATACTTTTGTACACTGAGAAAAGTCTCTTAAAGGGAGCCTAAAGAGCAATACAGACACTCAGCCTCAATATAATATGTGTTTCTGTTGCATTATCTTTCCTATCACCATGGAAGGCCTGTCTGCATCAGGAACAAGGGATCCTTTGGGCAGTTTTAAAATCATATGGGTAATTTTTAAGGAAGGGAGTGCTGACTTTGATTCTCCAAGAGCCCTCAGGGCTACTCAGTTGGATCACAAATACGAGATGATGACAAGACACAGAATCAGTCCCAAGTGAGAAGTGGCGCTAAGTGGAACTCTCAGGGGCACAGGCTGCTGTGTATGTCTGTAGCTGGCGAGGGTGTGTCTGTGAGTGTCCCCAGGCACTCATCTGTGCTGACGCACACAGTTGGCTCACAGGCTATTATGCAGCAAAGGCCTCAGGGGATACACAGTGCAGGCAGCCTCGTCAGGGTATAAAAGGTAGGCTTGGGCATTGGAGCCCTTTCTTATGTGAGCAGGTTTCCAGAAGGAACCTGGAGAAGAAGGTAAACAAATCCCGAGAAGGCGAGTACGCATTTCTTCCTTAGTTCATTGCTTAGTTTACGTTTTTTGGGGCTTCTAAGAAGATTTCTCTTTTTATAACTTTTCTGTGTTACGTGTATTACTTTAGTATTTATTATATAAAATGAAAAGTAATGTTTAAAAAAAGGTAAACAGGCTTGCTTTTTACATGTGTTAATCTGTTTTTTTGTTTCTTACATGATTTTACTTTTTGTAAGAAATCTTTCTTTTAACATACTTTCTTCTTTTTATAAACCTAGGGACTCCTTTCCATTTGATCAACAATTTAACATTTTGATGCGATTTATTGTGGATCAGACTCAAACTCCTAACCTCAAGGTCAGTAACTTATAGTTCAACCTCTAGAAGTCAAATCTGCTTAAACTATACTTTTTCAGACATGACTCATATTTGGCTGTTATTAGTAGATCTGCTGTGAGCACCGTGTGCCCATTTCTCTTGGTTCAGTGCCTAGTGCTGGTTTACTCGGTAAGCACGTGCTTCACTTCATTTCAGACTGCTGAGATGGTTGTACCATATTATATTCCAGCCAGCAGTGTCTGAGAACTCCCAATGATTTCATGTCCTCACCAACATTTGTGTGTTATTACTGTTTCACAATTTAAAAAATTTTGATGTATTGAAATAGCTCTTATTAGAACGTTTTTAATATTAACATTATAACACATGTAAATTAGCTGTTAGATGTTTTGTAATGTAAAAAAATGTAAGAACAAGACTGATAGTATTTGAAGGAGGATGTATTCCTTTGAATCAGATCGGGTACACTGTCTGTTCTTTGATTACCAGCTTCTGTCGAGGTTTTGCTGCTGCTGCTGCTAAGTCGCTTTAGTCGTGTCCAACTTTATGCGCCCCCATAGACGGCAGCCCACCAGGCTCCTCTGTCCCTGGGATTTTCCAGGCAAAAATACTGGAGTGGGTTGCCATTTCCTTCTCCAATGCATGCATGGCTGCTGAGTTGCTTCAGTCGTGTCCAATTCTGTGCAACCCTATGGACAGCAGCCCTCCAGGTTCCTCTGTCCACAGGATTCTCCAAGCAAGAATATTGGAGCAGGTTGCCATTTCCTTCTCCCGTCAAGGTTTTAGGAGAGGCCTACTTCCCAGGTGGCTCAGACGGTAAAGCGTCTGCCTACAATGCCGGAGACCTGGGTTCAATCCTTGGGTCGGGAAGATCTCCTGGAGAAGGAAATGGCAATCCACTCCAGTATTCTTGCCTGGAAAAATCCTATGGACAGAGGAGCCTGGTAGACTACAGTCCATGGGGTCGCAAAGAGTTGAACACGACTGAGTGACTTCAGCTTCACCTTCAATAAATAATAGCCTGTTTCTCCTGAGGTCAAAGCCAAGTGAGAGATCAGTGAAGTTAGGGCCGAAGATCACCGAGTGCCTTCAGTGCTGCTTTGCAAGGCCTGGCCTAGAGTGGCTAAAAATCAGAACGCAGAGTTGTTCGTGCCCACTCTGTCAGTGGCAGAGCTTGGGGTCCTCCGGCCCCGCCCCCCCCCCGAGTGGGCCCTTGCTTAGCAAGTGTCCTGGGGTGTCAGAGGATCGGGGCCTGCTTCTCTGCAAGGGCCCCTTCCTGTCCCAGGCTTCAGGGTCAGTCATCCATGCTTGTCCCTGCTGCAGGCTCCCTGTGTAGGAACATAAGTCCAGGTCGTATGTGCTTTTCTCTGAGCACCAATAAGAGTTCTGTTCAAAAATGTGTAAAGTGTACTTACTGTTTGTAATTACTGGCTCTTTCAGGTCAAAGTTGCAATCCTGAAGTATATTGAGTCTCTCGCCAGGCAGATGGACCCAACAGATTTCGTAAACTCTAGTGAGACAAGGCTTGCTGTTTCTAGAATCATAACCTGGACAACAGAACCAAAGAGTTCAGACGTGAGAAAGGTATGTCCCGAAGTGCCAGGCACAGCTTTAATCACAGCGTGTTCTTAGGTGTAAATGAGGGAGAGGAATTTATAGGAATGTTCAAACCACCTTCATACCTACATGCAGACCTCTCTCTTTCCTTTTCTACGAAACCAAGACTTAGCTCCTCCCCCTATCTTCTCTGTCCAGTACCACCTCATTCCAGTCTTTGCATATCAAAATGAAAATCTGAAATCTTGTGTAATGGAGACACCCCGATACCAAAATGTTGTATTGTTGCTTTTTTTTTAATCAGGTAAAGATAAATACTTGCTCTTTTCTTCTGAAACGGCACATTGAGAGGCATGTAACACAGTTATAGGGAGCTCAGGATGTTAGCACTTCTATTCCTAGGTAGTATTCCGCCTCAGGACTACTATGAAGATGAATTCGTATATGTTGAAAGCGTGGTCAGTTCCTGACATGTGATAAGCACACAGGAAGTGTGAGTTATCACTGTGTTTATTGTTTCTATTCTCTTCCTGTCAGTGTCCTGTTCTTCTGTGTCTGAGTTTCACACATGGCCATTATTCTTTTACTTTATATGTAAACTAACTGGCCCAACTAGCCTTTAAAAATTACTTTTAAGTCAGATTTCTCAGTTCTACTTTTAGACTAAAAGTATTTGATTTTGATTATTTGTGTAGAATCATGAACCTTGCATTCCCCCCCCCACCCACCCACCCAGTATACTTCCTTCATAGCCAACTCCATAGCCAAAATAGTCCTTTGGCCTTGGGATAGAATTAATAATGTGGACCACTTAGGTCAAGGCAGGGTTAAAGATGATTCTAAGCAGTGTTAGCAAGATTGCTTTGCACATGAACACCTACCTGCTTAGCGCCTGCCTCCTGGAGTCCAAGGAGGAGAATCAAATGTTTCTTTGGGAGAATTACAGCCCATATAATTCTCCAGCCATTATATAGTATTAATAATAAATGAAGTTCTCCAAGGCTAAAGAAACAAGGATGAATTTTATTAATGCACTCATTCAAAACTATTGTTCTGACATTACATAATAATTTAAATATATGATCCTTTTATAAAATTTTTCAGTATTTATCAAAAGAACATTTCACTGGCAACCTTTAACTATTAAGCCTCTTTGGGATTTAGAGGGGTACAGTGGGAGGTGGTAAAATGATTTGGTTGATTGGAAAGTCAAAGTATTTCTGTTATGGTTTTCAAAATCACAGATCAACTAATATATACAAAAGCCTTCCTGTATTTAGTCATAGCAAGTACATATGTGTGTGTCTTTGTGAGTTTGTGTTTCATAATTGATTGTTACTCGAGTATTCCCTCCTGTGGGGCTGAAGGATATTTAATACTTGCATGTTACCATGATTAGGGCCTATATGGGAACAGCTGACTGTGGTCATGATGTCTACTTTCTCTGGACATGCACATTAAAAATTTGAACTAGGATTTATTGTCCTAACTTTTGTAATCAGGACACTAGAGAAATGTTTCAAAGGTATCCAGCCTGGGACATCAAAACACTCAAGTTACTTTAATACTATCCTTAGTCGCTTCAGTTGTGTCTAGCTCTTTGCAACCATTTGGACTGTAGCGCATCAGGCTCCTCTGTCCGTGAGATTCTCCAGGCAAGAATACTAGAGTGGGTTGCTGTGCCCTCCTCCAGGGGATCTTCCCAACCCAGGGATTGAACCCACATCTCTTTAAATCTCCTGCCATCGGCAGGTGTGTTCTTTACCACTAGTGCCACCTGGGAAGCCCACTTTAAAATACTAGCTTAAGTCAATTATGGTTAGGATGTTTAAGGCTGAGATCACATAACTTATTTACTGTTTGATCTTAATTCCAGTTATTTTGGATCATACTGTGCTACTGTGCAAACCCTGTTCTGCACTGGCACTCCACCTCCATGTCTGCCCTTCCATCTTCCCCTCCCCCGTTGTGAGGACTGCTAAAACACCTCATCTTCAGGCTGAGCTCAAACCTGGGCTCCGGGACAGTAATCCCGGGCTTCAGAGGAAGTTGAAAAGCTTTTTTTTTTTTTTTTGTCAGTAGTCCTCAGCCCTGGCTGCAATGAAAACCAGTCTCAATTCCTGTGCTTTACCCAAAGTCACTTGACTTAATTGGCACAGAGTGGAGTATGGATGTTGTTTTGTGTCTGATTGGAGTTCCTTCCATGCATGGCTGATTTTTAATGCACAGTGTTAATAAGAATTAACACTTATTTAATAAGTGTAACACTTTAATAAGCAGCCTCTTATTTTAGACCACTTCCCCTAAGATTGACGCGCAGACCTATAGACTGCTGGTGTGGTCTTGACCTGTTGCTGCTGGTTTTCACAGGACCCCAGCTAGGTCCTCATCATCTTTAGGACCAGGCCTGGTCTTGCTATTCCCTGCCCCTCCCCCACCTCCCTACTTATGCCCAACACCTAGAGTGATACCCATAGGAACAAAGTGAGCATTTTAAGAAGTATTTTAAATGAATTAATGAATAAGTACCCGAAGAAAAGTGATCTAATTTCAAATAACATTTTGAAGTCACCATTTTCAAAACCACAGGCTTGGAAGTCCTCCTTTGGCTTCTGTGTTAGTTTCATATTGCACAACCTATTACCACAGACTTAGCCAATTGAAACTACAAAAATTTATAATCTCACAATTCTGTGGCTTAGAAGTCTGGCGCATGTTCTCTGGATTCTCTGCTTAGTCTTCCCAGACAGAAATCAAGATGTTGCCTGGGTCTTCAGTCTCACTTAAGATGTAGAATTCTCTTCCAACTCCCTGGTTCTTGGCCTAAGTCAGTTCATTACTGTTGAGGGCTATGGTACCTGTTTTTTTGCCCGCTGTCAGCAGGGGGTGATCACAGCTCATGGAGGCCACACCCATACCTGGCCTGGCAATTTGCTTCTGCAGAGCCAGCAGGAAAAGACTTTAATGTCCTAAAATTTCCTAAATTTTATGAAAAACATTAATCTGCACATCTAAGAAGCTCAACCAAATCCAAGTACCCTTTAAAAAAAAAAGAAGAAGAAGAAAAAGATTCACACCTAGACATAATCAAACTGCTGAAGATGAAATAGAAGCTCATGGGAGCAGCCCAAGGAAGCAGCTCAGCATAGCCCGGATCCTCAGTAAGACAAGCAGCTGCTTTCTCATCTGAAACCTTGAAGAACAGAGGCAGCCTGTTGACTTTAATGGTGCTGAAAGCAAAGAAAAGTCAACTAAGAATTCTCTGTTCAACAAAATTATTCTTTAAGAACAAAAGATAAATTACAAAGAAGCCAGCAGGAGGTTCTCACGTTAATCTCTGTGACTGCTTGCAGTGGCTCACCTGATTAGGTCAGATCCACCCAGGATAATCTGCCCTTTAACCAAAAATCAACTGATTAGGGAGGGACTAATTGTATCCGCAAAATCCCTTCTTCCTTGTAACGTAATTGTGGGAATGGTGTTCATCACTCACCTTAGGAGAGGGGATTGTGTAGGGCTTACTCACCAGGAGGCTGGAATCTTGGGGTCCACCTTAGTGTTCTGCTGCCCAAGGCTTTGGTCTCCTTTTCAATGGGTTGGCATGAGTCTTCCATGGTTAGTTATTTGGTAATTCCTTAGTTCTTACTTAAATAGGGCACTTTTTTACCTAACGACACATTTGTGTTGGGGTTCAGTTTAGCAGATGCATCTCTGCTTTTTAATCATCCAAGATATCTGTGGATTAGATTGTTTGGCTTTAAGTTGTATCCATCCAGCCCTTGCTAGTAAAGCACTGTTCAGTTCAGTTCAGTCACTCAGTCATGTCCGACTCTTTGTGACCCCATGAAGCACTGTTACTTGTTTTAAATAGGCTTGTTAAAGCACAATATTCAGATGTATGTTCCTTTGCCCCATAGCTGCCTCTCACAAACTGCGTTAAGGCACTGCAGATTAATCCTTCCTGGAGTTAGAGCTACTTCTGTTTAAATGCTCTGTTTTGATGTTCCATCCACTGCATATTTCATCCAGGTATAGATGCTATTGTAAGTGATCCAACTGCCTTATCCAAGAACTTGAGATGTATTTGAAAGATTGTCTAAATGAATGTCATGCCTAAATAAGTTAAAATACTTAGAAATTGTGATATGGTATATATCACTCTATGCTGAGATTTAATTTTTCATTATTATTTTAAAGCTGTAGAAAAAGAAAACAGGCACCATTTTTATCTGGATAATTTAATGCTCTAAAGATATGCTTACTTATCTCTTTTAAGTAGAAGTATGTTTTGACTCACCTGTCATTTACAGAATGTATCAGGTACTAGGAGGACATCTTGGTGATTTAAAAGCACTTTCTGATTATGAACCAAATTCTCCTGTTGGTGTTCTGATTTAATTTCTTAAGAGTAGAGTGAGGTGTTACCTTCTAACTACTAGAAGCACCCTACAGTCTGAAACCAATGCAGTAAACTCTCACATTGGCTGTATCGTCAGACAGTGTTAATTTTATACAGCCAATACTTGGGAAGTTTGCAGGTGGTGTAACTTGTTCTCCGCATCTCATATTTGGGAAAATACATTAGAATCAGTTTAAGCTGACACAACTCTGCTTTGCTGACTTAAGCATTTTTAATATTTTGTTTTCCCTTTTATGTCAGTGTTTTGGGGTGTTTCATCCTGGAGAGAGATGGGTGTTTAAATATTTAAGATGTTAAGAAGGGAAGGAGCACAGCAGAACTGAAGCACAAGCCTGTCACCAGTGAGGTGTGCTTCCCTGGCCAAGACTGACTTGGACTCGGTGGGAAAACCCCACCCAGACCCTGACTGGCCTGCTTTATTCCTGAAGAGCTGTTTCCATTTTTTGACTCTGAGAGTCCTTATAGTTGTGTTGACCAAGCTTTACAGAGGTACACTAGACCTTTCTTAATGCACTGTGTTTGTGTTAAGATTATACAATATATTCACAGAAGAAAGTAGATTCTAGAGTTTGACCTCTATTAACTTCTGCCTCTGCTTTTTAGAGGCTTTTTAGCCTCGAAATTCTTGTTTAAAATCCATAAAATAGGAATAATGATACTTGGCTTTAGTCACTGTTGGTAAGTAAGTAAGTGAAGTCGCTCAGTCGTGTCCGACTCTTTGCGACCCCTTGGACTGTAGCCCACCAGGCTCCTCCATCCATGGGATTCTCCAGGCAAGAATACTGGAGTGGGCTGCCACTTCCTTCTCCAGGGGATCTTCTGGACCCAGGGATCAAACCCAGGTCTCCTGCATTGTGGGCAGACGCTTTAACCTCTGAGCCAGCAGGGCAGACCCTAGTCACTATTGGGAGGACCAATTACAATAGAGCATATAAAAACCTAGATAAATACTGCTTTGTTTTTATAGTTTAAGCTGTTACTGTTTGAGGGTTGCTTTGGTTTGTTGCTGCTTCACATTTTTTCCAGCATTAGGGAGATTTCTTTTTCCCCTGTTAAGTCAAAAGGAATGCAGTAATGACAATAGAATTTTTAATGGTGTATTTATATTTTCAGGCTCAGAATCCCTGTGTGTTTCCTTATGTGATTCTTTAACATTGAGCACTGGCTTTGTCAAATGAACTAACAGGTTTGGCCCCCAAAGGTTGTTTTGAGAAATGCAGGGAATAATGGCATGTCACAGAATACTAAAAATGATGAAGATGCTGTTGCCTGGAGGGGGAGAAGTATATAAACAGCTTTCAAAAGTTGGCATTGCTAATTGAAAAAAATGTAAATCTCTGATTATAGATAGGCAGCTGTCCTAATCTAAAAGCTCAGAGTTTTAATACCATTGAATGAGATTTGAATCTCAACTTAATTGTGACTGCCTTGCTCAAGTCTCACTTTAATCTCTTTGCAAGAGCCTTACTTCCAGGAGTGGTTATGATTATAAAGGATTTAGGGGATGATTGAGGTTTAAAACTGGTAGTTACTGATATTATTCTTCAGAATCCTGTTACTCTTCTATTACTATTCATAGACTTTTAGATTGTACAGTCTCTCTCTTTCATATATATATATATACATACATCCACACACATGACTTTAGAAACTAAGCCAAAAACTTGAAAGCTTATCAATAACCATGGTTTTAAGTGTGTGCTTCTTGCCTCTGATTAAACCCTGCCCCTCTCCTGTCCATCCTGCTTCAGCGTAGTCGAGTAGGGGAAGATTTAACCATAAGGGCGGCCTCGACCTGCTCTGGGCCTGGAGAAGGAAACTTGGAAGAAAATTGTAAACAGGTAGATTTGAAACTGTATACTAACTTGCAAAGAGACACATCACTGTTTGCATTTAGATTATTAATCTTGATTACACTTGTGGAGACACTGAGAAGATTTTGGAAAAACCTAAAGTTAACATAATACTGTGTAAGAAAGAATGTATGTGTGTGCGTGCATGTGCGCACATGCCTGTATAAAAGTATTGTGTTTTGGTGTGTTTTATAATCAATTGCCTTCCCAAAGAAATAGCCTGTTGCAGCCAGACTTCTACCATAGTTTAAAACAATAGCAAAGGAGTGATGCTGAATTTAAAGTGTCGGAAGGTTTTGAAATACCTTCTCTTTGGTGATTTTTCTAAAGTAGTTTTAATCACACTCTGAAGGGAACAGTAATAGATGTTTAATTAATTAGAAAACTCCCTTTCCTCTCAAATTTTAAATTTCCCTAATTAATGCCAACACCAAAGCATTTGTCAAAGTTTTATTGATCTCTTCTCTGGAAGAATCCTTTTCTGCTGTGCGGTACAGGCCAGGTTCTTTTCGGACAACTAGCAGTAGGATTTGGAGACCCTTTTACCTTCACCGTCTAAGTTCTCCTGGGGGAGCCATTTCCTGTTAGGTCACCATGTGATCTTTAAGACACATGGCCCCAAGAGTTAGTTCCGTGTTAAGAGAACAGCAGCAGCAGAGTTTCTGGTCTGGCTTTTTAATGGCCCTTCCTCTCATGGGGCAAGGGCTCAAAGATGGAACAGGCACAGCGATGACACCCTCTGGCTTTTAACTCATTATTGATCATGAGCTCTGGCCCAAGCTGTTTAAAATGAATTTCTCTGTGGAATTCTCCAGGCCAGAATACTGGAGTGGGTACCCTTTCCCTTCTCCAGGGGATCTTCCCAACCCAGGGATCGAACCCAGGTCTCCTGCATTGCTGGCGGATTCTTTACCAGCTGAGCTATCAGGGAACCTCCAAATTTCTCCAACCCATCCCCATGTTTGGAATTATTCCTGCAGTGAGGAGCATATTGATGGTGATGATAAATATAACCCAGTTTTTATCCTTGCCTGAGTATTCTGGTATTCTAACTCCTCACTGATACAGAGTTGTAGGTAAAATATTCTAGGATCATAACAGTCTTCATTTCTTTTAGAACTTTGATGTGAAATCTTTTAAAAATAGCATATTTAAATGATACTTTCTATCCATTTCTGGAGCAAAAAAAGATTTTACTTTGAAAACAGCTTTAAACCAAAAGGTTACTTTTGAAAGCTGTATGAAATCATTTACAATTTATATTTTGGAAAGTACAAAAATAAATTATATTCATTTTATGTTTATAAAACCATATACCATCTGTCCAACGAATTATTTTCAGAATTCCTTGTCTTTCTATTTGATTTCTCATGGAAATTCACCTTTAGGTTATTGAGGGAAGGCTCTTCAGTGGGTAGAAGTTGAAGTCTGGTGCACTTTCTTTTCCCATATGACGGAAAGCACTAATGTTAAGTAGCCTGATTAGCACAATTTCTAGGCCTGTCACCTTGCAGCCCTCTTTTTCCTAAAAGACTCTACCAGTTTCATAATTTGCTTTGTGAAAAACCCCAAGGAAGTTTTATCTTGTCATTCTGGGGAGAAATTAGGTCTAAAGACAGTGGCCCATTCCATGTAAAAACACACTAATAAAAAACGTAATGATTCATTGTATAGTTTTCTACTGCCATTCGCAGTAAACAAAAAAATAAGTGCCTAACCTTTCTTAGTTTAATGGTGATCTTGATTTTCCTGCCAAAACCCAAGTCTGCTTCTTCGCTTCTCTTTGAAGGGCAGTGTTTTCTGCATGCATGTTTTTCCTAACATCAGTAAGACTTTTTACTTGCACGTTTTTTTTACTTGTACTACTTTCTACTTTGCACAGTTACTACAATCATGCACAGGTTACTTTGCATGATTTGGGGAATTTGCTTTTATACAAATCATATTAACAGTACATTAAGTTGATGGTGAAATGGAGTTCTTCAGATAATGGTTTCTTAAAACTGTTTTAATAATGCAGAAATGTTTATTTCAGTTCAATCAATAATAACATTTTTTGCCTGTGTCATAAAAGGACACACTGGCCCTTACAATTTAATTTTAATGGAAAGGATATAAAGGACCATGTTTAGAAGTCAAGAGAAGAAGTAAGATGCTTTTGCCCAATGCTGTGCTTAAGGACATTATAAAAAGAAATTTTCAATTGTGTAAAAAACGTTATTCTACTGATTTGTAATTTTTAATTTTGGTTAAATGTGTATGGGTGTTTGGGCTCTTTTCTTCCTTCTCCAGGCACAAAATAGTAGTTTTGTCTTAACTGGACCTAAAATTAATTTAAACATTATAAAATCATTGAAATTTTTTTGGTGTTTATTTGCAAAAAATCTCAGCAGTCATGTTTTTATGTAATATTCTATATAGTGGAAAAATACTTAGAATAATTGCTTCAATCCTAAATATTACAATCTTTAGAAACAGAAATTATTTAAATATTTTCATAAAGCATTTTTCTTTCTTTAGACTCTTAGGAAATTGTAAGAAACGCCAGTTAGTACTTCCTAAAGTTTTCCTTTGGCATAGTGTTTCCAAATCAAAACCCTCGTGACTAATTCCGCAGGCATTAAGCTAATAGCAGACACGTAACCTGATAGGGAAGCCAGGGTTCCACTTGAGTGCTGGTGCTCTAGCTGCTTGCTCTTTCCCACATGGCTGCTAGCAACCATGAGTCATCCTGCATGTGTGGTCTCTCTAGTAAAGAAAAGTAGAGCAGTTTCCAAAAGGCAGAGGAGTGAATCTGGTTTGCTCTGCAAAGACTGTCTCTGTCCTCAATGCACAGATGTAAAAGTAGGAGTTTTTCAGATGTACCGGAACTCTCTTTTTTTTCTAGTTTTTCTTAGTCACAACTCATGTACACCCATGGCAGATTCATGTCAATGTATGGCAAAACCAATACAGTATTGTAAAGCAAAATAAAGTAAAAATAAAAAAATTTTTTTTAAGTAGTTTTATAAGACAAAGCAGTGGAGGCTTCTTTAGAAACTTGTTCTTTGCGTATACTGGGAGCCTCATCTGATTCTGACTTACTAGGGTTAACAGTCTTAAGCCTTTTCAGATTTTTTTATTGTTTGACCCTAGTCCTGGAAACAGAGAAGTTACAGGAGTTTATTGTTAACATGCTATGGAAATCTGAGGCCAGTGTGTTCAGTGAAACCAGGGCTTATTTTCCATATCAAAATTAGGCTATTTATAATTGATTACCATCAATTATAGTGTTTACTGTAGGTGCTTTTTGCCTTTTTTGTGTGTGTGTGGCACAAATGTTATTATTTACTCATACAAAACAGTTTTCTTTTAAAAATAATTTTAGAACTTCCCTGGTGGTCCAGTGGTTAGGACTCAGAGCTTTCACTGCCAAGGACCTTGATTCAGTCCCTGGTTGGGGAACTATTATAAGATCCTGCAAGTCATGTGGCTTGGCCAAAATAAATAAGATAAACAATTTTAATGAGCATTTTGACCAAGATAGGCAATTGCACGTAACACAAATTAATCATCTCTTCTGTTTCTAGGCAGCACAAATTGTGCTCATCTCTCTGTTTGAATTGAACACTCCTGAATTTACTATGTTACTTGGTGCCTTGCCTAAAACATTCCAGGATGGTGCCACCAAACTCCTGCATAACCACCTCAAGAATTCCAGTAACACCAGTGTGGTGAGTGCTTTGGTCACAGTTGGTAACTGCCACTTACTCCTTATCTGGAACCTGCTCTCATGGAACAGCCAGTTTTCCTGTTCTCTTGCAGTAGATCATGGGCATCCATAGTGTGGGGGCCAGGTCTGATCCTGCTGTATTCCCAGTGAATGAACCTAGTATTTAAACATGGCCTTTCTGTCAAGTCAGGTTGTTTAGTTAAACGTCTATGAAGTCATTCAGGCAGTTACTGAGGAACTTAGTTTTTTTTCACTCTGTAAAGATGCAAATGCTGAATTGTGTCTGTTACTCCAGCGCAGCTGACAGCAGTCACTCAGCTTCAGGATTGCCTATAGGACAGTTAACGATTTTCGGTTCATATGTACTTAAAAAATGAACTTATGATTCTGCAAAAAAAAAATCACCTTGATTATGCAAAATCTGCCCATTTATTTACATGTGGGTTCCAAGGCCAGGGGCAAAGTGGAACTGTGTTCTATATTTATCTCTTGTGTGATGGAGCTCTCCTGCCTTCATCCAGGGCTCTCCAAGCAACACCATTGGCCGGACTCCCTCCAGGCACCCCAGCAGCCGGACCAGCCCCCTGACCTCACCCACCAACTGCTCCCATGGTGGCCTATCTCCAAGGTAAAGCCATTTCAACAGCAATGAAGACACTAAAGCACCCCCATGTCTCTTCTAGCTAATTTCCAGATTATAGACTGATTTTAATACCAAAAAGTGTATGGGTGCCAGGAGCTCGCAGGTCCTAGTCTTCACCTAAATCTTGACTGTGTGATCTCGGGCAAAGCAGTTAACTTCTGTGGCAAAATGAGCAGTTCCTGCTGAATGGTCTGGGAATTCTTCCAGCTCTAAACACTTTGTAGTACCTTAAGAATTTTAAAACCAAAAGTTATATTTAGTCCTGTTTAACATAGAAACTCTTTAACTGTTGTGTGAGCAATAGCAGCACCCGAAGGTATTTGACCATCTCAGTAAAATCCTTTATCATTGTCCCCCAGAGTCTGAGGTAGTTTCCAGCCAAGTGGCCGTCCCAAGCATGGTTGCTTTCATTCCAGACTCATGGTTGAAGCAGAATGCTGCTCTGAGGAGGGACTGAGAGCCTGAGAACTAAACATGGATCAGCATTTTCAGACTCCTGTTGGGGCCATGTGAACATCGGCCTTGCAGAGTCTGAGGCAGTGACTTAAGATCTTTAGATAACATTTCCATCTGACCAGAGCCTTTAGAAGTCTCTGTGTGATGGCTTTTGTGACCGCCTGGACTGTGTTGAAATTTCTCATGGTTTCATTCATGGTGACCCTGTAGGCTGCAGTTTTTAGGAAAGAGTCGTGGAAGGGTCACGCATGTGTGTTTGTTTCAAGACGTTAGGACAAGTATACCATCCCCCTTTAAGAGTTACCTCTTTAGTTGGAAAATAACAATATGGAAGTGCCTTTAAGTTTAGATTTTTTTTTAATGCTTGAGAGTCTTCCAAACTCTGCTGTCCTAACTTCTGAAGTTCTGTTCACTTTCTCAAGTTATCATATAAATATTTTAGAAAATGTCAGATTTGTATTTTTCTCTTGGAGAAGTGAAATATTTTGTATACTTACAGCATCTCAGTGTTTGTATTGCCTAAGGTCCCCCTGGCACTGTATTTAGGTAGGCTGAAGTAACATTGTGTTTCCAAATTTGGTCTGTGTGGTCATGATTTCAGCAGGCTAATCTAATTAAACAGTTGGGACCAGAAAGTAATGAAAACATGTCTGACTTTTCCCAAGTATGACTGAGACTCAGCCAACTTTTTATCTGTATCTAAATAAATGGTTTGTCTTAAATGCCCCCAGGGTTGGCAGTAAAATCATAGAATTCTCTTCCTTGGTAGGAGAAAATTTGTGGAAAACGTGTATTCTCTATAAATTGTTGCTTTTGTTTAGAAGTGATACTTCTGAAACATTGACAAATCTGTTCTTCCATAATACTCAGTTCATGCTTATTTTTTAGTTATTTCACTAATAAGGTTGCACATTCTTTACATAATAAAAGATAAGTTTCAGATTAAGTATTCTGTTATTATATGTGCTGATAGTTAAGTGAAAGATTGGTGGGGGGCTGCTAGTATAAGCCATGAGAGCTAAGAATTGGCTAGGTATTTTCAAATTTCATGGATCTCAAAATTATTTTAAAATTCTAATTTATTTTTCCAGGTCACCATTCATTCTTAACTAGCCTGATCTAAATTTTTACTGTTAGGGTTACCAGGTGAGTGTAAGAAATAAGAAGTTTTTTTTCAGTATTAAAAAGTCCAAGTGAGGCTGAAATATTTTCTTACCAACAAATTGTTCTGTAAGAAATTACTTAGTTATGTAGTTTCTTTCTTTCTTTTTAAACAGAATATGCCCCAGTCAGTGAGTAACTAGCCAGAATGGCCGGAGCCAACTTGAACTCAATGGGAAAAATAATTTTTCTCACAGCTAAACCTGTCCAGAAGTAGGAAAGCTGCCTCACGTCATCATATCGTAGGAAGTGTTCAAATAGGATGCATACTTTCTACCAGGAAATTTATGGAAGAAATGAACTCTTGCACTAATTAGGACAGTGTATTAGGTCACCACGTTGTAAGTAGGCGATGGACAGATTCCACCAGATATAAATCTTGGTTATTTTTTTGAGTAGTGCTATTGAAACATGTATTTTTCTATTCTGCTATTCTTTTGAATTATCTTGACCATTTGATGTTAGTTTTTTGTTCTTAAAAGGAAGAGTTCTTGCCAATTCTTCATTTTAAGCCAATTTTGAGTATCAAAATGAAGTTTTTTTTAAGCCCAAAATTTCTACCTTCAGATTATGATGCTAATAAGAAGATAGTCTAACATGATGACACGTTTGAGTTGTTTTTTAATTGCTAGTGAGAAAGTCATTTTTATCAACCTGGTAACATAAGAGGAGCCACAGTCACCTTCTGTGGAAATTCCATCCATCGGTTATCCTTTTCTGTGAGAAGGAAGAATTATTGTTTATTCCCAGTGAGCAGACAGACACTCCTGGGTCTTTGGAGAGAAGACTTATGGTCTAAAGTGTTCCATAAATTAAATATATGTTTACATTTTAGCTCAATTTAGTGGGATTGATGTTAAATGAAAAACAGAGTTGCTAGGGGCTTCAGCAATTACGTGCAGTCTGTTCCCTTTAAGATAGAAAAAGCACGCGGCTGTCCTCGCTTGAGTCTGCTGTGCGCTCTCAGTGAGCATGCCTTAGTATGCTAAGTAGGTAACATCTGGTAACCAGCAATAAAAGGTAATTTTAGGCAGCTTTTACACCCACTCCATCAGATGATCAGGAGTGTGCACCGACTCAAAGTGGGGATCAGCCTGGAGACTCCCTCGCACGGTGGTCACCTGCTTGATGCAACCCTGTGGGCAGAGCTCCAGCCTGAGGTGGTCGTCTGTGTCCTCTTGTGCCCCTGACTTAGCGCGTGGCCTGGGGGATGCCCTTAGGGCCCTTCTTGCCGCAGTGGGCGCTCCCTCCACGCCTGGGTTTCCTTATGATGTTGGGGCCGCCCCAGTCCTCAGCTGGAGACAAGCCTTGGACCACTGCTCCTGAACTGTGATACGTGCCAGGGTGGGTGTGCTGCTGAGAATGCTGCCCTAGTCCTGTGGCCTCTGCCCCGCGGCCTCCTATCACACCTACAGGCAGCTCAGTTTACACCTGTCCTGTGTTCCTGGGTCTATTGAATTGCAGCAGATGCTAGAACTCAGGTGGGGCCTCTGCATGCCCAGCTCACTTGCTGAGTGAGGAGTGCCTGTGTTCAGATGCACTTTAGACTTTGTATCAGGTCACATGAGCAGGGGGCTTAGGTTTTCTATCCCTTCTGTCTGAGCCAGCCAGTGGGTTGTGCTTCCCCATCCTCTCCTGGTGCTGTTCTCTCAGGAGGAAGTTACTCATGGCACCTCTGGACCCCATCTGAGGGTCCCAGTAGGGGAGCATGTTGTTCCCTCCCTGCCTGAGTGTTCTGGTGGGTGGTACCTTCTCTGAGACTTTCTGCTATGGTTCCCTTGGTCCCATTTGATTCAGGCCCATAATTCCCCAAGGTTCCTTCTAAAATAATTGATTGCATTATTTGAAAGTAAACATCTGTGGGTTTTTTGCATGTGAACACTTACAGTTTCCTTTACATACACACACACTCCTATATACTTGCAATCTCATGTGATTTAAAAATGTAAATACAGGACTGAGTGAAGAAGGAATGAGCAGTCTTGATGGAGGACCAAATTGTAAAATGAAGTTGGTCCTTTTCCTCTGAATGGTGAAGTGTGAATTTGGGTGGAACCTTGTCCAAAAGGAATGAGACCGTAGGGCATGTAGAGTATGGTGCCTCCCTGCCCCCTTTGCCTGTTCTGTGTCTCTTTCTGACTCTCCTCTTCTGATCACTGCAGTCGGTTATGGGGTTGCAGTGCCGATGGGCTGTCGAGGCACCCACCTCCCTTTCCTCAGCCTAACTCCATCCCCACCGCTCCCTCCCACAAGACTCTCAGGCGCTCTTACTCTCCCAGGTAACAAGCCACCTGTCCCACTTGTCTGAGGTGTCACAATATTATTGCACTTCCAAGGTCGTCTCAGGTCTCTGGGGAAGCCTCTCCGCCACCTCCGGCCGAGACCAGCAGGGTAGAGCCTTGGTGAGAAGTGTGAGCAGGTGCGTGACCTCAGTCAGACCTCATGAGAATGGCTTCTTCTTTGCCTCTAGGGCAAGGAACAGTTGCATCACCTGACCGCATTCACCAGCATCTTCACTTGTGAGCCCTCAGCCCAGGGCAGTGCTCAGCCTCCTGAAGGTGCCTGCACCACCCAACGGTGCAGTGTCCCCAGCCGGCTGCATGGGCCTGCTCCTTCCCACGCTGCACTTGGGGCCTTGGTCCTGCTCTCAGTGGTGTGGGCTAATGTCTTTCCTGCTGTCCTGCATGTGGTAATAGTCTGAAGACTGAGATCCAGAAAGGCAGCCCCAGGAAGTTGCTCCCTATTACAGCTCATTAAAGGGGCTGCTCCAAGCAGGAGAGCCGTGGGGTCCCCACAGGCTGCCAGTGGAATGTGACAGATCAGATGGGGAATCCATGGTATGAAGGGAGGGTCCATGTATTTCTGCAGTTACCTGTTTGAGGGTCTCTTAGGTGCTGTTGATAAAGGCCGAAAAATCAGAGAATCCCTTCCTTGTCGGCTCCTGATTCATGAGCAGAGTTCAGGGCAGCCTGCTCCCTCTGTGCTATGTGAGATGAGTCTTGCCTTTGTGACAGGACAGGGTTAAGACAGAACAGAAAAGAGATGTGTTACTTTCGAATGCCTTGGAGATTGCACAGAAGATTTACATTCTTACCTTTGTATCCTCAGCATAGTGAACAAGTAAACAAGTCAGCTAAATATTTTAACAACAGTTTCCTTTTGAAACTCTCACAGCTGTGAAAGTAACTCCTCAAGTGTGCAGGTGCTCCTGTGATGACGTATAGATGCACAAGGGCGGGCAGGGGCATGTGGACAGTGAGGCAGCTGCCATCCTCAGTGCAAATAAAGCATGTCACTGCAGTTTGTTAAAGGTTGGTCATGCCTCGAAGTATAAGACCAGTTTATTGACTGTCTCCCAGTATACTGACTGTGTGCCTTACTGGGCACCAAGCTTCAGCCCCAGGCAATCAGTCTTCCCATCTAGCCATGAAGACCGCCCTCCAGAGGACATCTGTTCCTGAATCACCTTTCTCACTTGGGTACACAAACAAGTACCCAGTGCTTTAGCTAATGCTTCATAAATGGCTATAACTTCTGTTAATGCTGGAGAGAGAGAGAGTGGACCAGAGACACTGACACTTAGAAAACCTATCTGTTACATAAAACTAAGAAAGGAAATCTTTCTCTTTGCCAAAACCCTACTGATGTCATAAACAGAAATAGTTATCCTTATTCCATACCTAGTATCTCTTGCCTACACATGACGAAGAAGAACGTCTCAGAAGGCACACTTCCGTCCCAGCTTCTCTTTTCTTGGCGACCCAGTCTCATGCGCCCCGCCCCCACCTACGCTCTGCATCCTTCTCAGCAGGGTGAGTCCAGAACTTTATTCTGCCTAGGTATCGAGTGCCCTGGCCAGACCTCGGATCAGTGAATACTAACCAATTGAGCAACTTTTCCTAATCTAAAGAACCCCATGAAAATCTTTCTGGAGTCTAATCACAGTGTTTATAGATGACTAAGACCTGGCCTTTGACCTAAGGGATTATACCTCCAAGCTAAAACAGACAGAATGTGGGGGCAGGTGACAGACGGGGGGTTACCACCCCAGTGTTTTCTAGGCAAAGCTGCTGCCTCCCTCGTGCTGTCCCCTTACATGTGCTGCTTGTTGGGGTCATATCACCTGTGATTCCCTGATGACAGCATCCACAGAGGGTTCCTTCTTCCCCACGCAACAAGGGCTCGTGGGTATTGACTTGAAAAAACACAATTGCCAGAACATGAAATGGCAAGGAAAGCAGCCTTATCTGTTTCCCTTTAGAGGAAAATAATCCTGTCTCTCACCTGGAGCTCACAGTTTCCACTTCATACCAAGGAGATACTTTAAAGCTCAAGCTAGTGAGTCTAAAAGAAGTGTCACTGCAGATTGTACGTGGCTGTGCACAGGTTCTCCTAAATTGGAAGTCCGAGCTGGTTTATTAATCGAAAGTAAGAATGAGGACCATTAACTGGCAGAATCCTTCATTTTCATATTTTAAAAAAAGAGGCTACTATCATGCTAAAGTTATATGACTGAAATGAATTATTTTTAAGGAAGTTCAGGTTAAAAATAATGGGGTGAACTACGTGAAAGCCAGCATCTTCTGAAGCGACATGGAGAATAATATTGTGACATCCCTTAAACATTGAACGTTCCCAGACTTCCTCCTGTCCATCCCTGCATTCTTCCCATATTTGTTCCTTTTGCATGGGCTGTGTTATTCTTTTTGATTGTTGTTGTTAAAAGTATTTTAAGGCATCTTTGGACATCTTATATACATATTTTTTTGTTTAAGTCATATTCAGTCTTTCTTTATAAAACATAGTGTACTGGCCAGATGTATAAATGCCTTTGCTCACACGTAAGCTGGTGCTGTGGTGTTTTAGAAGGAGGGGGGATGGTGTCAGGGAGCCCCTGTGCTCTACAGTCATACTCCCTTCATATGAAAGCAATATTGCCTTAGATAACCTTATGAACTTAGAAGGGGTTGAAATCTTGAATTCTGTTCAAGTTTTTGATTCCGCCTCCTGTCAGTGTGTACATGGAGTCTTAACTGTAAATGTGTTGGGGTTCACGTTTCTTTTTGTTTGATGCCAGAGCCAGTCTTTGAGTTGGCATGTGTTTTTGTGAACTCTCCAAGTACAGTTAGGGTGTTTTCTTTCATTCATCAGAAGGATGCGTTCTGCCTGGGCCAGAAGGTTGCAAAGACAGTATACTAATTCATCTCAGAGAGTGAATTCAGATCTTGTGCTCTCGCAGGACCATCCAGTCTTAGAAACCACTCAGGTCGTTACAACTTCCAGCCAGTAGAGGTCTGGCTAATTCAAGTGAGAACTGTTCAAGTATTGTTCATCTGCCCAAACCTTAGACAATAGCAACAACAAAAAAGTGTGTGTATTGAGGGGAAGGTTGGTAAACATGATTTGTGTTTAAGTTACAGGAAACTTTATTCCTAACAGAATGTACAAGTCTGGGTGTATTACTGTTGGGGGAGGAGTGGTTCCCACCAGTGGATGACTGGTTTCAGTTATTTCTCTTCTGAAGAACAGAGAAATTGCTGTTCTTTAGTCCTTAATGATGAATGCCATGGAATGTTTATTTTTATACATAAATTCTCTTTGGACTGTCTTTGGATTCTCTGTGGACTTCCCTTGTGGCTCAGCTGGTAAAGAATCCGCCTGCAATGCGGGAGGCCTGGGTTCAGTCCCTGGGTTGGGAAGGATCCCCTGGAGAAGGGAAAGGCTGCCCACTCCAGTATTTTGGCCTGGTGAATTCCATGGACACAGTCCATGGGGTCGCAAAGAGTTGGACATGACTGAGCAACTTTTACTTTCAAGGATTCTTTTAATGTCCCTGGCAATTCTGTTATAACTCGAGACTTTCTGCAAATTAAGTTAGACCAACTCATCTGATCTTTTTCTTGAATACTTTATTGGGACAAGTGACGTTTAATTAACAGTTTTTCAGCTTGGCTCCCCCAAATTATTTGCAGGGAGGGAAGGTGATGGCTTTTGTTCTTAGGCTCTTCCGTCTCTCTCAGTGTACTTTGCAAACATCTAAAGGGCACTCCAGGAGATGGTGATGGACAGGGAGGCCTGGCGTGCTGCGATTCATGGGGTCGCAAAGAGTCAGACACGACTGAGCGACTGAACTGAACTGAAAGGGCACTCTGTTGTACACTGCGTTATACCAGGAGGATTTTTGCCTTATTCTGTGTTTTGCTGTGCTAGATGTCTCAATGGACAAGAGCTGATGTCATTTTTCTGTAAGGGACAGATATTTCTTACTTTCTGAAGTGCTTCTAGGTGTTCATCTGGAAGTGTGGCTCATCTTGTTAAGATCTCCCTTTGTTGTAAAACTCCCAGAGTCTGCGTCTAGAAGAGTTTGGTTGTGCAAGCAAATTCCTGGGTTAGGTGGAAGGGTGTCAGGAGTGCATTGGTGGATCTGACTTTGAGTCATTCTCTACTTTGGGGTTTCATTTTTACAGGTTTCAGATACTGGTAAGCAAAATCCAGCCTTGTACAGTCATGTGCTTCACTCTTTGAAAATTTGTCTGTAACACTAGCTTTCTTTTCATTTATTTGTACATTTGAGACCAGTAACAACCAAACTCCTTTTTTCCATCTTCAAGGTATGAAAGTTATTTTTCCACATCCATTACCTCGTGCATCATCACTGGTTGTCACTCTTTGAGTTCTTGCATTCTCGTGGTTGCTGTTTCCCCACTGCACTGGCTCTGATTGAGTGCTAATGTCGTGTGTTTGGGGCCAGATCTGACGAGGAAGATGTGTAATTAAGTTGTCCGGTGGTGGTGCTCTAACAAAAGATGTCTCCTTATTATTCCAAATCACCTAAAGAAACTATATCTTATTCTATAAATTATTAGAACTAATTTTTACCCATACCCCAATTTTATGCGTGTGCCTCAACTTAAGGAATAAAATATTTTTGATCTTTAGCATGCTGGACTATGATACTGAAAACCTGAACTCTGAAGAAATCTATAGTTCTTTGCGTGGAGTGACAGAAGCCATTGAAAAGTTTAGTTTTCGAAGCCAAGAGGATCTGAATGAGCCCATTAAAAGAGATGGCAGAAAGGACTGCGATATTGTGAGTATCCGCAGGCTGACAGAGGGAGGGCTGTGTATGGTCACCACCCAGGGTGGTAGGGACCTCTGTGTCCATCCAAGGATAACCCTGAACACTGAGCACTGGGATTACTGAACCTCAACGTTGTTTTTATCTTATAGTTAGAATAGTATGATTTTAAGAGGCCCAGGGCAACTTTGTGAAATTGCAGTAGCCCTCAGCTATCTTGTGAAGAATGCTAAATGCCCTTTTTCTCAGTTGGCTCCCATTATCCTGGACATGTTTATGCTCCTCTGATGTGATAAAAACAGTGAGCCTGCACCCGATGCCAGTGTGGTGCTCCAGGAGCTGCAGTCTCCTGTAGAGGCAGGCGGAGTGGCAGCAAGCTGTCCTGGGGGGAGGAACGATCAGGGCCAGACTGGGTGCTCCAGATGAATCTGTAGAGGAGATGGCATCACCTTCCGAGCATGAAGGTTGCGAGGTGCTTGTCAGGTCAAGGAGGAGGTCGTAGTCCTAGAGAAGTCTGTGAGGAGGCAGAAGGATGGGGGTGGACACAGGAGGATGTCCCCTGGGGGGTGGCGGCAGTGGACACGGCGGGCGTGCCCTGGATTGGGGAGAAGGAGCTGCACAGGCCTCTCAGGAGTTGACTGAAGAATCTCTGAAGGATTTTTAACCAGGAAGTGGCATGGTCACACGTTCATTTTAGAAGAATTGCTGAGACCCTGAGATGGAACATGACTCCAGAGGAAGTTGAGTTGGGTAGCTCATGAGCAGAAATAGAAGAGACAGAGTCTCTGGCAAGCACTGTTGAGGACGTGCTGCTGCGATTCAGTGAGATAATACAGGGGGTGGAGGAAAGGTACATGCAAACCCCTTTGGAACATAATGAAACGTTGACGCAAGCAGCCATTAGGCTTTCAGGCATACCAGTCTGGCGTTGAGGCTGGTGATTTGGGCTGGTGGTGGAGGTTTGAGAGACATTGACCAGTTGCCTGCTGGTAACTAAAGAAAAGCAAGTGAAATCAGCCAAGTGGAAGGAAGGACAAAATCCTAAGGAGCATCAACACTAAGGGAAAGACAGAAGAAAAGGAGTCAAGAAGGACCAAAGATGAGCGGAGGGGAGTGTGGCATCATGGTATCTGAGGGGAACTTTCAGGAAGGACATTCCGGCCAAAAGGGTATCAAATTGATATAATGCACCAAGTTAAGAAAGTTAGATTTTGTTGTTAAACGTGATTAGTATTAGGAGTTTTTCACTTTATTTTTTTTATTGTCTGAAGTTTTTAAAACCCCTTTATAAATAATTTTTTCATTATATTAGTAATGTATGTTTTACTTTTAGAAGAGTTACAAAGAGAAAAAAATCATCTGAGACTTCTCTGGTGGAACAGTGGCTAAGACTCTGTGCTGCCAACGCAGGGGGCCTGGGTTCAATCCCTGGTCAGGGAACGAGACCCCGCATGCCACAACTAAGACCTGGCACAGCCAAAATAAAATAGTTTAAAAAAAAATTATGTATGAAACACCTTATACCAAGAGAAAACTCCTGTTCAGTCTTCTATGCATATATTTATAAGTTCTTTTTATCTGAATTATGGTAGGACAAGATCTTTTGGGCAGGGTATGTAAGAACCAGTGCTTCCTAGCATTGGTTCTACCAGGTGTGTATCTAAAGGAGTTGAAAGCAAGAACATGAACAGATACTTGTGCACCAGTGTTCAGAGCGATGTTAGTCATAGTAGCACAAAGGGGGAAGCAATCCAGGTATCCATCAACAAATAAAGGGATAAACAGAACGCAGCATGTACATGCAGGAGAGTATTGTTCAGCCATAAAAGGAATGTAACACTATGTATGTGTTAGAACATGATAGAGAAAGACAAATACTGCGTGATTCCACTTACAGAGGTCCCTAGAGTGGTCAAGTTCATGAAGACAAAGGAGAACAGAGACTACAGAGCTGGAAGGGCCAGGGAGTTACTGCTTAATGGGTACAGAGTTTTGGTTGGGTAAGATGAAAAAAGTTTTGCCCAAAATATGACACAGTGGTAATGCTTACACACCATCGTGAATGTATTTAATGTCACTGAGTTAGACATGAATTAACTGATTTAAATGATTTGACATATATGTTATATATACCTACACACTCAGTTTTTGTGTGTGTTTTTTTTTAACTACAATTTAAAAAAAGCCACAAATGCATAGGTATAAAATGAGAGAGATGTATCTTATCGACAAGCACAAATGAAAATGTTGCCATAGGAATCACCAGTGCGGTGTGGCTGCCTGGAAATGTTTCCTCCGCTATTCTGCAGTCACACGTCTGACTTGAGGAAAGTGACCATTTTGCTCTTTCCACTGCAGTCAGCCCCACTTCTTCTGCTAACCTGTAAAGGGTGCCAGATCAGAAGAAAGGACCCCCTGAGAATGGAGGCGGTCAGAAACAAGACACAAGGGCCAGGGGACCACAGGTTTAATTAGTTTTAGACAAAACTCAGAATATATTAGGAAAACATTTTCAGAAAATATTAAAGACCTGTTCTTTGACCAGCATAAAGACCAGCTCTGAGAGTCAGAAA
The DNA here is from genome assembly GCF_042477335.2 of Ovis canadensis. Classification (NCBI taxonomy): domain Eukaryota; kingdom Metazoa; phylum Chordata; class Mammalia; order Artiodactyla; family Bovidae; genus Ovis; species Ovis canadensis. Next base: position 192,046,123 of record NC_091246.1, on the reverse strand, counting down.
CACATGAGGGAAGAGCTATCTGCCTGGGGGATGCTGAGTTCTCTGTAGGTAGAGATCTCATCACTGTGGGGAATATATCAGGGGACTGGTGGCTGGTGGAACTGTAATAAGAGTGGGGTCGTGCACAGCCCCTAGCCCATGGCCGTTTGCTATGCCCTGCTACCTGTACCCCGTTACCAGGCAGCACTTACTGCGAGGCCGCTAATGGTTGCTGAGCCATTGGTCAGTGCTACGGTAGGCCCCTGCCCCAAGCAAGGAACTGTCAGTGAGTGACCTTCAGTGCCTATTCAGCCAGTGGTCAGTGGAATGGTAATGGGCAGGTGGAGAGTGGATTCTGGCCTTCCCCCTCCAGGGCCGTCCAGCTCACCCGGCCTTGAGGTGAGCTAGGGAGTGGGGGCACCCAGGGGACATGCTGGGGACTGTGTCCTGCAGGGCTCCAGAGCCCTCACCAAGGCCACCCACTGGCTTGAGGCAGCCATGAACCTCTCCCCATCCCCACCTCTGTGACCTGATGGCGGTGGACATCTGTATAGGACGCAGTCTGTAGGACCTGGGCCGCAGCATCTGGATGACCTGAGGGGCTTGAGGGCCAGTTGGGTCCTCGGCACCTGGCTCCCTCAGTGGTGACAGCTGGACAGCTCCTGAAGGAGCTGCCAGCTGAGTTCTGTCTCTTAGCAGGACCTGGACCTCAGAGGATGAAAGTTGTGCCTTGGGACCTCACCCTTCTTTGTCAGAACAGAGAATAAGGAACTAAGGGAACTAAGTTAGGGAACTAAGGGATCAGGGAACTAAGAGTGAGAATGCTTCAACTAAAGATCCTGCATGCCACAGCTAGGACCCAATGCAGCCAATAAATATTAAATTAAAAGCCAAAACAAAAAACCAATAACATTCACTTGGTGGAGATTTACAGGAACGTCATTACATGACCTGATCTCAAGAACAAAGGATTTGACCCCAACAAGTTTGTAATAACTAACCACGCCCCTCCCTCATCTTTCCTAGAAAAGAGATTTGCTGAAAGCATTGGGAAGTTTGGGGGGTTTTTAAGGCAGGAGCCACCCGTCTCCTTGCTTGGCTCTGCAGTAAACCTTTCTCTGCTCGAGACCCTAACATTTTGGTGGTGTTTGGCCTCACTGTACATCAGGCACACAGACCTGCGTTTTGGTAACAGGGCCACTATAGTCTCCAGAGGGTCATCAGGGGAGCATCCATCCGTGGTGGTGTGTCAGGGTGTCAGTGAGAGAAAACCCTTCCTGTTGGTGGTAAAAGTATTCCGCTGGGGTGTCAGCACCTGAAGTTCCTTGAGAACTGGGGGTTTCAGGTATACAGCTTGCCTTCTCCAGGGGTTCCTCAGAAGTTCATGGCGCTAATCTCAAAAATACTTGTCGAATTAGTCATCCAGTACCAAGGAAAACAGACATTCTGTGTGAGCTAAGGAACGGTTAGATAAAAACATAAGTATGTTCTGTCCCTTTGGAGGTCACTTAGGAGTTAGATATTTACAAATGGAAACACTAACAACTGTACTTGTGTCAGCAGCCAGATTTCGAGTGAGAAGTCTCTGGCTCTGCTAATACTTGTGAAGATTTAGACAAAGGAACTGACAGTGTACTGTGCCCCAGGTGTCCCGTGACGGTGGCATCGCCTCCCTTGCCACCGAGGGCCGGGGTGGCAGCGAGGTGGTGGAAGGAGGCCGGACGGCTCTGGACAACAAGACTTCCCTGCTCAACACCCAGCCCCCTCGCGCCTTCCCAGGGCCACGGGCGCGGGACTACAGCCCCTACCCCTATTCGGACACCATCAGCGCCTATGACAAGACAGCCCTGAAGGAGGCCGTGTTCGACGACGACATGGAGCAACTGCGAGATGGTGAGTCCTGCTCAGTGCCCCTGGCAGGGCCGCTCCGGGCACACAGAGCATGTGGGATGGAACAGAGGCCTGCCTTGCTCTGCTCGTCTGAGGTCCTGTCGTGTGCCCAGGAGCAGGGGACACATGGAGGGCCTGTGGGGAAGGCTTTGTGAAGAATCAGGCCTCCAGCTGGTGGTGATGAGCACGGGCATAGGCAATGGGGACACCGACCGTTTGGCTACTGGTGGGCATGTCCCCATCCTGGGTTGTGGCCAGGCGTCCCAGAGCCCTGCAAGGAGACTGCCTGCTGGTCTCCCACGTTACTGGTCCTGCGGTTGGGGAAAGGGACCTAATGTGCCCTGGGCCCCTGCTGGCTGTGTGTTGGCTGCTGAGATAGAGGGATCCTTCCCATTGTGCCAAGCAGGAAACTGAGGTTCAGAAAGGTAGAGTTTTAGTTTTTAAAAGTTTTATATATATACAGTTTGTTTCCAAACCTGTTGTTATTTTATGTTGTTTTTCAATTTTGAATGAAGACTTCAGTTAGAACCTTAAATCAGAATTCTAAGCAGTTAGCATTCAGCGAAGGCCTCCTGTGTGTCAAGAAGGGTGTGGCTTGCCAGGGACACAGAAATGAGACACAGCCCCTGGCCCCAGAGCTTAAGGCCTTTCCCCTTTCCCATAAGGGGAAACCGACTCATTGTGGTGGCAGACATAGAGGAGAGGGCTGTGTTACCAGTGGATGCTGAATTGGAGGGGAGAGGAGCAGGAAAGGAAGAAAACGGTGCTGTCCGTGTGCCAAGCAGTGATGGGAACACTGTCCGAAAGCACAAGTATCTTCAGGGACGTGAGAGTGTGGCCCTTGCCTGTGGATTGCTGCTCGCTGGTGGGGAGCAGCTCAGTCTACGCAGCTGTCTTCTGGGCAGGAGGCTAGCATTGGAGGGCTTATTTGGATTTGCACTTTCTGGGAGCCGGACCGTTTCCCCTCATTACTCATAGGATTGATACAGTGTTTAAGTTACCCAGTTGTCAGTCTTATTTAGGACGAGGATGTCAGCTATAGTTATCCACCACTGTATACTAAAAGGCTTAAAGGAAAAGGTGGGATAGCAAGGGAGAAACGAGAGGGTTCTTTAAGACACCAGCTTCCTTAGTGTTTGTTCTTCAGTCTTAGAAGGTTAGAAGCTTAAGAAGAGTACAAATTTAGGTTTCTAATGGCTGTCTTTGTGTTTCATCCATTCTATTTAAAATGAGTGTTTAAGAGTATTGAGGTCTCTTAAAAGAACATGTAAAGAGAAAGGATAAGTTCCTCTGCTGTACAGACCGTGGTCAGGTCCCCACAGGCGTTAACACTGCGTGATGTCGGCACACCTTGTGGTCTGTGAATAGATGGTCTGTGGGTTGCCTGGACCCTGTGATCCACGTGTGTTTACGCTCTGGATACTGAAGCAGGGAATGAATATTGACGGATCAGATGTGGTGGTGGACGGCCTTGAGGAAACTGCGCTTAGGGGCTCTGAGGGTAGTGAGGGTGTCCCTGATGGGGCCTGGCTGAGGCCAGGTGCAGGGAGTGGAACTGGGAAGAAGACAGTCCAGGAGAGGTTTTGGGGGGTTCTTCTTGTTTGTCTGAAATAGGAGGGTAAAAAAAGGCCAAGTAGAGGCACTCCCCATTGGTCCCTGAGTCCTGGATGCCTCTTTTCACGTGTTTTCACCATTGAGCTGGTGAGGGTACCTGCTGAGGGTGTGGAGTGAGGCCAGTGCCACAGGGCGTGGTGTGTGCCAGTCGGGGCCTCCCAGAGGCTGGAGAGCAGGCCGGGTCCTGTCAGCAGGGCTGAGCATCTGTCTTGTGTCCCCCAAGTGCCCATTGACCACTCGGACCTGGTAGCAGACCTCCTGAAGGAGCTGTCCAACCACAACGAGCGGGTGGAGGAGCGGAAGGGCGCGCTGCTGGAGCTGCTCAAGATCACACGCGAGGACAGCCTGGGCGTCTGGGAGGAGCACTTCAAGACCATCCTGCTGTTGCTGCTTGAGACACTCGGGGACAAGGATGTGAGCTGCCCGCCTTCCCATCTGTCCTGGGGCCCTGGCTCCCCTCCACTCTCTGTGCTATGCTTCCTGCTGACACCCAGACAGTTCTCAGGTTTTCTGAGCCTTGGTTAGTAAGGTGGTGTTCTTACCGGAGGCAAGCCCCGTCTTGGCTTCAGTGCGGGGTTTTCTGTAATCGGGTTTGTAGTCATTGAGGGAAACTTGTTCCTGCTTCAGGTCACTTTCGCAAAATGTCTTAAGACTTTGTTAATGTAGAATGTGAATTTTTTTTTTAATAATGGGCTTTTTTTCTTAGGAGTTTTCTTTATGGTTCTTACGCAGTTGAGAAATGAGACGTTTGTTTTTGGAAGACCCACTAAATGCTGCCTTCCCTGGGGCTCTCTCTTGGTTCACCATTGCATGTGTTAGTGGCTCCAGCAAGACATTCCAAAAGCAGAGATTATAACTATTTTCTGTTATGCTCCATTGTTATTTTTAAAATAGAAAGCCTTCTCCACACCATGACATTTGAACATGACAAACTAGGCGTTTGCACCCGGCCTGGTTCGTCATCTGCACATGGTATCTCTTAGATGACCCTTCCAGGGGTGAGCACCCTGATTGGAGGCTGCCTCCCCCCCACCCACCCCTACCCTGTGTGGCTGCTCTCTTGTGTGGCAGCAGGAATGAGTGTTGAGACTTCCCTGAATTAACCTCTAGAAGTAAGAATCCATCTCTGTGCTCTGGGCTTCGTGTAGGCCAGCAGAAACACAAGTGCATTAAGTGTGGTGAGCAACTCAGGGACAGGACCAGGCAGATTTCAAGAAAGTTGGCCAAGGCCGAGGGTCGAGGTCGTGCCAGGGTCACACTGATGGTGACTTTAATGGAAGACAGGTGAGCAGAGGCTGGTGAATGTCATGATGACTCCACTGGCTCTCTGCTGCTTAGATTGAGTGGTTTGGCGTAGGGAGAATAAAGGTGGAAGGACGGTGATGAAAGATCTGTCTTCGTTTTTCTCAAAACAAAGTACGTATTGGCTCCTGGAGTCCTGTGCTGGTTGGGCTTCATCAGGAGAGCAGCGATGTCATGGGAAGGGCAGGGGATGGTGTATGAGCATGTGGACTGTGCAGGTGAGTGACAGAGAATCAGGATGTACCGTTTGGCTCTATTTGGTGTAAACGCCATCCTCTTTTGTTGAGATTAGGCCTCTGTTTGGAATGGCTTTCCTCCAGGCGCATGACTCGAGCTTTAAGCAGCTCTGCACAGGTTCCCCTCCCCCATGACCTGCTCACCTCGAAGGTCAGGAGTATCGTCAGATCTCCAGTGTCCTGGTAGGAAAGTCCACTGTCTGCCAGGGCAGGTTGATGAGATGTGTAGGTTCTCTTCATCTGTTCTTTTATGTATTTTACAGATATGTACCTAACTCTCAGAAACCCTGAAACCCCCTGGGAGATTGATATGAACTTAATCATCCTCATGCATGCCTAACTTGGCTTATTCGGGAAGCCGTCCTGGGGTCTCTCTTAGGTGCTGGGCCCCAGGATGTCCCCGGAGGCATAGCACCTGCCCTCATGGAGCTGGCTGTCTGGGGAGCCAGTGTGCAGTCAGCCTGGCATACGTATCGCAGTGCCTGCAGGTGCCAAGAAAGCCCAGGCCTGGGACCTGGTGTCGGGCCCTGCTGCCCGTGTGTGCAGGGAGGCGCCAGAGCTGTTTGCTCATGTCTTCTTTCCTCTCACCCCAGCATTCCATCCGAGCACTGGCTCTCAGAGTGTTGCGGGAAATCCTGAGAAACCAGCCAGCAAGGTTTAAAAACTACGCGGAGCTGACGATCATGAAGACACTGGAAGCCCACAAAGACTCCCACAAGGAGGTGAGCCGGGTCCGGGGTGCACGCCCCTACGTCCGTCCTGATGTCTGAGCAGTGGTGCAGAGCCAGTGCGCCTGCAGCTTCCCCCAGCCGGGCTCTCACTGCTGTCCAGTGGGCCGGGCCCTCCCCCTGCAGTCAGGACCAGGCGGGGCCCCTCAGGCAGCCTCTCACCCTCAAAGCCCCGCTTTCCTCGGCGCCTGTCATCACATGTTGTCCCCCCTCCCCTGGCAGTGTGCTCCACTCTATGGGCTCTGGGGCCTGGTGGCAGCTCTGCCTGCTCCACCACCTCCCGGACGTGAGAAACTCACTCTGCTGGGGTCCTTGCTCCTCAGGCCTGTCCCAGAACACGCGTTTCTGGGCTGGACTTGTGTGTAGATGGTGGACAGTCCACGTGTTCTCCAGTCGCTTGTTGAACTGTCCTGGTATCTCTTACTCCAAGTCCTTTGAGTATCGAGAGGCCACCAGAGAGTGGGGAGGTGGGTGGAGCTGTCCTAAATGGAAATGATTGCAGTGCCACCCTTCCAGTAAAGTTCACTATGGACAACAACCGTTTATATTTAGAGGTTTACAAAACTTGATGTGACAGACAATGGGTTTGACCCCTAAGTGAGACATAACCACATGGTCAGTTCAGTCTTGGCTCCTGTGTGACTTTCGTGAGCACAGTCATGGATTAAAGGAATTGTGATTAGAACAGTTCTTATATTCACAGCAAGAATCAGACCCTAAATTGTGATGTTTTTTCTGTTCAGCAGTTACGTGACTGCTTCTGAACACAGACAGTCTGGCCTCCTCAGATTCCCGCACGACTGCAGGCTCAGCAAGGCTGAGGCTGCTGCTCTGTCCAGGCGTGTCTCCACCCAGCAGTCCTAACAAAACACAGGGGTATAAGCAATAGGCGTGTGTGCAAACCACTAACGTACACTTCTGAAGTCTGGCTCAGTGGCCTGACGGTGATCATCATCACTCATATTTGAACAAAACACTTTGCACTTAAAATAACTCTTTTGAAACAATGTAAAGACCAGATTAGCTGCTGGCAGTCAACACAATTGTCAAGGACCAGATAAGCTGACAGTGGTCAACATAATTGTTCCCAGGTGAGGAAGAGGGTCCAGGAGATCCCGTCCTTTGTCAGGTGATGCACACGTCAGCTTTTGGCAGAACCAAGATGCAAACTAGGTCTTGGGTCTTTTAAGGGGCAAACAGGCCTGTGCTGACTTTTGTTTTAAACCATAATGGCCTCTCCTTAATGAGAGTACATGATCAAAAAATGAAATAAAATGGGTAATCTCTTACATGCATATGATATCAGTTGTTTTCAGAGGGGAGACATAAGTGAGAATGTGACATTAAGGTGAAGCCCTGTGCGGCAGCCCTTCTGCCCTGTGTGGCAGCCACTGGCCATCCCTTTGCGAGATGTCTGTCTTCACAGTGGCTGTCCTCATGTTAACTTTCAGAACCTGGACAGTGGACCCTGACAAGCATACATTACTGGTTGCGTGAGGGGTTCTTGTTTTTTGCCCCTGCAAGACAAGAGGTAGAGGAGAGAAGGTTCTCAGCTGTGAAGTCCTTTAGGTTGCCTAAGAGACATAAGCAGAAAATACCTGCTGCCTGAAGCAAATTTAGCAGCACTTGCTTGGGTGGAATTCTTGTGACCCAGGATCTCCAGGCAGCTGTCACTGATTTCCTGATAAGGCAGGTGGAGGAGACATTGTGTCCTGAAAGGAGTGCCGTTGCTGGCAGGCCTCCCTGCTTTGCATACCTGCAGACTCACCTTGACTTGCTGCCCATGTCCTTTCCCTTATGAAACTCCATGCTGTCGCTTTGCCAGAAACTCCTAACTTGGGCACCTGTGTGTTTCTGTTGGCATATGAAATTAACATCACACACAGTATTTCTCTAGTTATTATATTTTCTCACCAGTACATTCAAATGTTTATTCAGACATCATTCTCATATTTATTGGAAAGGATCCGAGGTGTTTCTAGACCCAGTTACTAGTCAGACAGAGCCCGAGTCTCTTCCTGTCCAGTTGGCGCTTCCAAAGTGTGCTCATCCTGGGCTGTAGCTCCTGGAACCTCCTCCATAAGACGCTAGTTTTGTGTCCACAGGAGATGAAGGAGATGGACTGGCAGGTTGACAAGCAGCTGCCGTGAGAGACCTTGTCACCAGATGCGTCCTCCCTTGGCTGCCGCGGCAGGGCCCTGGCATGGTGCACACTAGTTCCAGCCGTGGGGCTGTAGCAATGAAGGGCTTCTTGAAATATGGTTTCTAATAGGTTGGAACGTGTCATACAGCCTTCAGGGAAGATGCTTAAAGCAGGGCTGCTAAGTCGTCTTGTTTTTTTCCCGGTAAGCTGAGGGCTGTGTTCTCAGGGTCTTTTGTAGGAGCTATGTGTGCAAAATACTGTCACACTGAAATATGCCAGGCGCTAAATCTGTCTCATCGTGACTCATCCTAAGCTAACATAGACATTTTATAATGAGCAAGACAGAGGATTTGGGGACCAATTTAGAGTTTTTGTTTAAAAAGTTGGTGTTTGTCAGGTTAAGTATGTTTTCATATTCCCTATTTGAATACGTAGATTTCTTAAATTTTCTGTGTTTTTATCTTTTTAGTAAATAAAATTTGCTGTTGCGTTTCAACTGCTCATTAATGAAGTTACTGTGGTTTATAGTAGTGTTAGCTTTTAGCAAACACCTACAGGCGAAGGCCTTGATAGCGACCTTTTTAAGATCCTATGCCCACTCTCTGTTTTTCAAGAAAAACTCCTTTAACTTCAGTGCTTCTTATCTTAGAACTTGTAATCCGTCTCTTAGGGCTGGTACTGAATCTGTCCATCAATGATTGAGAGGATTTAGATCTGATATGAGCATTGATACTATGAATGCGGTTCTGGGGTCAGTGGGAGCACGAATATAGAGATGGAAAGCCAGGTTTTCCATCCAGCATCCGGCCTCCAGCCATGCTGTCTGTTTGATCCCCACTGTGTAGCGTGGGTGCTGTAGAATCAGATAGGGGACGTGAAAGCTCGTGTCTTAACACTGTCAAACGCTGTACAAACTTTGCTTCGTAAAGCTGTCTTCAGACGTCTGTATCGTCTCAGAGTCAGACAGATAATGTACAAATTATTAATCACTTTATACACATTTAATGTAAGATAGCTGTTGCTCCCAGGCACCGTGGCTTACACACGGTAGCCAGTGTTGGGGTCCTCGGTCAGTGTTCTGTTTGAACTTTAGAGAATCATCAGCTCTGTTTCTTTGAAAATATTCTTTTGAAATCAGTTCTAATGAGGTGGATGAAACTGGAGCCTATTATACAGAGTGAAGTAAGCCAGAAAGAAAAACACCAGTACAGTATACTAACGCATATATATGGAATTTAGAAAGATGGTAACAATAACCCTGTTTGCGAGACGCAAAAGAGACACAGATGTATAGAACAGTCTTTCGGACTCCGTGGGAGAGGGCGAGGGTGGGATGATTTAGGAGAATGGCATTGGAACATGTACAATATCATATATGAAACGAATCGCCAGACCAGGCTCGATGCATGATACAGGATGCTTGGGGCTGGTGCAGTGGGATGACCCAGAGGGATGGGATGGGGAGGGAGGAGGGAGGGGGGTCCAGGATGGGGAACACGTGTACACCCGTGGCAGACTCATGTTGATGTATGGCATAACCAATACAATATTGTAAAGTAATTAACCTCCAATTAAAATAAATAAATTTATATTTTTTTAAAAAAGAAAATATTCTTTTGGGTCATAATATTGGCCAACACAATATACTTTGACCATTAGGCTTTGCTTTCACTGACCTCGGCCACAGTAGTGAATATTCAATTACATTTGTCTGTTAAAAGAGAAAAATAGCAGCCTCATTGTGGGGTCACCAGATCTTGTTTGCCCCACAGAAGTCTTGGTGCTTAAGGCATCAAAATCCAGCCTCAGGTGGTTTGGCTTCTTTCAGGAAGTTTGATTCTTAAATAAATATAAAACAACCACTGTTATGTCTCCCCGGGATTTTATTTTGAAATCATTTCTAGTTAATTTAATATTTTAAGATTGCAGAGAATTAAAAAAGCTAAACCAGATGACATTTAAAAATGGAACTTTTCAGGACCTCTTGGCAAATAGGCCTGTGCAAAGCAGTGGTGTGTCAGAGAGAAAACACTTGAGTGATGAGCTGATGTTCTGCTTCAAATCCCAGTCAGAATCACTCTGACCGTGGCTTCACCAGATCCTTGGCTCAGGAATGGCCCTTAGAAGCTTCTTGGGGCAGCAGCCACATGTCAGTGGGCTCTGGCGAGCAGTGCATTGTGTGAGTGTGGAGAGATTACTTCACCTCTCTGGACCTTGGTTTTCTAATCTGTTAGCCCAGGGAGTGGACTGCATGGTTATCTGCCTGTCATCTGGCCTCAAGATAACAGAGGCTGCTATTGAATAACAGGCCTAAGCCTTCCTAGATTCCAAATCTACAGTTTTCTTTGGGCCCAACCTTGGCATGTGGCCAGAAGCCCTATTTCCTTTGTAACTTGTAGCCTTGTAACAAAAAGACAAAACCAGAAACCAATATAGTCGTTTAAAAGGTCAAAGTTGCTGATCCAGTCTGACACTCATAGCACAAACTCTGGTAAATGTTTTATTATTGGAGGCACAGGGGAGGGGGGTTGGGGAGTGTTTTAGACGTAAGGGAACTTATGGTTTAGTTCAGGTTAGAGCAAAGGACTCCACATGGGGTCCAGAGAGAAGTGCACTGGGAGTTTGGGGTGGCCTGGAGGGGCATCCAGGGAGAGCGCGGACAGCAGGGAGTCAAGCGGTGAGCCTGGGTGCGGGCCGTGGGCCGGGAGGACATGTCTGGGCTGGGTCTGCTGGACCAGCATGGCCCCAAGGGTGGCCGGGACGTGCCAGGCACAGTGTCCAGCCCCGAGAAATGGCAGCAGCTGCCCCACAGTTACTCAGGGCAAGGAGGCACGGCCCCTTCTCTCTGGTGCATCTGCCTCCGAGGAACCAGATGCGACACCTGCCCTTCACTTCCATAGCCTCAGAGAGAGTGTCTTACTAAGAGAGAGAACTTGTCTGGAGAAAGCAGTCAAGTGGTTTGGTGTAGGGCAAATAGAGGTGGAAGGATGATGATGAAAGATCTGTTTAACATCAGAGCCTTGGGGTCTGGAGACTCAGGTCCTCATTCTACGTTGACCAGTTGGTTAGCTGAGTAGCTGGGGATAAGTCTCAGCTCCCTGAACATCAGAAGTGCTGGCACTCGAGGTGAACTGGAGCTTCAGGACGCCTGCCCCTTGTAGGACTGACATTCATGTCAACAGAGTGAGGAGGCTAATGCTGTTGAAAACTGCAGACACGGTCCTTTTAATCCTCTTCCACTGAAGTAGGTAGACCGGTTCTGAATAGAATTGTGGTTGGGGTTTTCCTGTTTTATGTAAACCAGAAATCGCTGCGTTTCTTGAAATACGTGTCAGAAGGCTATTGAAATTTGGGTGAATTAACTGTGGGCTGTGTGTATTAGGCTCCCATATTGGCTGAATCTCTCGGTGTCCACACTGGAGAGGTCTTCCCACTCCTGCATTTGAGGAAATACCAGGAGTTGACGGGTTTTGGGAGACGCAGAGGAGCCTTCGGTGTGCTGCCCACCTTCCGCCTCCTTGACTCCTCCAGGGACCAGCCAGCCCAGCGTTCCTGGCATCCTCCAGGGTGGCAGACATGGCCACCTCCTGGGCGTCCAGCCCCTCCGACTCTGCAGCGTTATTCCCCGTTGACTGTGATTCCACCCCTTGAGGTGGGACACAGTAAGTCTCCACCTCAGAGCCTTACCACACCTGAGGCGGTGTTGCCCTTAATCTGCCCCTTGAGGGGAGAGTGTGATGGCTGTGTGGTTAGAGACCATTTCATGCAGACTCTGCCTTTTGAAATCAAGAGAAAGTACTCACTAGGTAGGGTAGGGAGATAAAGTGTCACCGTCCAAACTGATATCAGCATACTTGATTCAGGTCCCACCCCCACCCCCCGCTCCGCCACCTTCATTTTACTTATGAGGGAAACAGGCCCAGACAGTAAAAGAAGCATCCCTCAGGTTCACCTCACTCATCGGTGGCAGAGCTGGGTCCCCGAACTTGGACCCTGAAGCTTTTTCCTTCCCTCCCTCCCTCTGGGGCCAGGCCTGACAGGCGGGGACTTGCATGCTGAGTTCAGGTCCATGGTGGTGACCATTTTACCAGAGAGACAGCCTCCCCACCACCATGGGCACACAACCCCATCATCTTGCCTGTTTTGTGAGGTCTTCCCGGCTTTCCCCAGAAGGTGGCACCAGTGTCTCCCTTAGCTTTTAAATAATTGGGACTGAACTAGGTGTACCTTGGAGAAGGAAATGGCAACCCACTCCAGTATTCTTGCCTGGAGAATCCCATGGACAGAGGAACTCTGTCCATGGGGTCCAAGAGTCAGATACGACTTAGTGGCCAAACTGCTACTACTAACTAGGTGTACCTGCTTGTCGTTGTTTCCAAACATTTACTTGCTTGTTTATACACTGCCGTGCCTGTGACAGAGCGCAGTCATTCTTTCTGAACTTAAAGCGTGCAGTTCAAATTGTGACAGGTTCTGTGCTCTCAAAGAAGCCTTATCTTTAAGCAAACATTCATCAATATTCTGAGTAATGATCTCATTTTTAAAAAAGTTAGGTAAGGAAATTATGCTTTTCCGAGATAGACACTGTTAATTCACTGACTTTGAAAAAGAAGAATTCCTGTGTTTCTACCAGACTGCAGAAAAATCAGCAGATTTGGAGCCGTTTTGGTCACATAGGGTTGGTAATGACCCGGAAGTCTGCCTGACCCCACTCTCTCTCATCATCTTCACCCTCTCTGAGAACTCATCTTTGCCCCTTCTGGCCACCGTGTCTACCAAAGAGTACTATCCTCCTTTCTCTCTGTTGCCTCTGTTTACTTTGCTCTCTGTTTGCTTACATTTATAATCTTTGCTTCTTATGTTACATAGAACACAGGGGCGAAACTTAAAGTTCACCGTGAGTCAGGCAGCCGGCCAGCAGCCAGGAGCTTGGCATGTAGAGGGAAGTCAAAAGCACCAACCCCCTGTGCCAAAAACAGCGTCTGCCTTGGGAAACTTGCTGCAGCCTCAGTGAAAGAGGGGCCTCAGACGGACCTTCAAGTGTGTCTTCTGGCATTTTCTCTTTAGGCATTTTCAGAAAACCTGTGTTTGATTAAATGCTTCCTGCAAGCAACTTCAAGAATTTCTGGAGTTTTATCAGAGGAAGTTCTCCTTGGGTTCAGGTTTTAGCTCCACATACCCGAGCTGGTCTGTTTACCAGCAGCTCCCTGCAGGTTAACTCCTGTGACCTGGATGAGAGTGAAGCCTGGAAAGGTTGGTGGGGAGGAGCCTCACTGTGAACCTGGCCATTTACCTCCCTGTCTGATCAGTGCCCTTTGCATCCCTGAGGCGCGCCAGGAGGTTTCTGCTCTACCCCTGTCAGGACCTAAGTGGAGCTGCCAGGACTCCATTCCCAGTCTTTCCCCCAGTCCTGCATCTTCCTGCCGCCCGGCTATCTCTACCTCTTAGTGGCCTCCTGAATTGCTCGACATCAGTGTTTTCCAGTTTGGGATATTATCAATGAAATCATCCAGTATCTTCTGACCCTTTCATTTTTTTCCCCATATGTTTAAAAACTAAGACCTCAGATTTCATCAGTTAGTGTTACTCAGTTTCCTGACCAGTATGTTGTGACACCTATAAACAGTGATTTCTTACAGTTGAAGGGCATTGGTGTCCCACCGCAGGGCCAGGTGAGAGAAAGGGTAGACCTGTCTTCCACCATCTGCCTAGTTGTGTATCACAGGCCAAACACTTGGCTTTCCCAAGTATGCTGTGGACGGACCACAGTCCTCAGGACACACATGAGCTGAGGAAGAGGAAGAGCACTTCATCTAGTGATTGCTGCATGATGGGGCCCTTCTAATGATATGCTGTTATTCTCCAAACAAACTGATCACTGGCGAAAACTAACCTGAACTCAAGTCTTTTCCAAAGGGCAGATCTGTTGCCCTTTCATTGTGTCACCCAGAATGGACAGTTGATTTCTCCAAAGCCCAACTTGGTCCTCTGAAGATGTCTTGACTTCCTCCTCATTTTCTGGGCCAGCTCCTCCATTGGGACATGTAAATGCAGATCAGCGAGCCGTGCCCTGGAGCTGACTGTGCCCATGATGGACGTTTACACGCGCACACACACACACACACACACACACACACACACATGCTGCGGGAAAATGAGTTGGACCAACATTTGTTAAGCACTTAGTGCATAATGGACACTGTTGGGCATGGGGAACAGAAGGTGCCTGAGATGGGAACTGACCTCCAAGGAGCCCTTAGTCTAGTCGGGGAGACAGTGTCATCAAAGCATACAAGTGCAGTGGTCAGGGTGCACCTGGGGGCTTCTGTTGCGTGCATCCTGCCACTCAAGTGACGAGCATAGGTGAGCACCAGTGAGAAAAAGTGAAGGGAGCAGACGGGGCACTCAAGTGGCTGGCAGGGCTCCGGTTTGCCTCACTTCCTTCCATCTGCTCCTGGCCAACTGCAAGGTAGCAGACCCCACCCTTGGGACCCTGCCTGCTCCTGTGGCCTCGCCTGCTGCCTCCTGAACCTTTGCATCCTCAGCCCCTCAACGAAGACCACCCATCTTGCCTAGCGCCACCTTTGCCTCTGAGTCCTGTGCTCAGCTCGGGCGCTGCCACCCAGGAATGCGTGAACTCACAAATGCACACAGGTTGGGGAAGGATAGTAGGAAAAAATTACCAAGGCTATAAAGTTTCTAAGGATCTTATGAGCTGGAGCACAGAATGTGACTCTTTTAGAGTAAGGTTACCTCTCTGCAGCTGCTCCTCCAGCTAACTCTCTTGGCGTGAAAGTGTAGCCAGGGGTAGGGGTGGTGGCGGGGGGTTTCCAGCACTAAGCGCCGCATGCCTGTAGCTCTTTTCAAGTGTGTGTTGTGGTGTGGAGCTCACTCACATGGGGCCATGTTTCAGGTGGTGAGGGCTGCCGAGGAGGCCGCATCCACGCTGGCCAGTTCCATCCACCCAGAGCAGTGCATCAAAGTGCTGTGCCCCATTGTCCAGACAGCCGACTACCCCATCAACCTGGCCGCCATCAAGATGCAGACCAAAGTCGTCGAGAGGATTGCCAAGGAGTCCTTGCTGCAGCTCCTCGCAGACATCATCCCAGGCCTGCTGCAGGTGGGCCCCTCATGGCGGCCTGGCCGCTCAGCGCACAGGGGCAGGCGGGGTGGGCCATGCCCTATGGGACCCTGGACATCTTGTCTCTCTGGCCCACCCTCCCTGAACGCAGAGGAAGTTCTTCCTGGCGGCCCAGACCTGTGGCCTACAGAATGAACTTTCTGTTTATTGTGAACATGGTTTGATCTTTTTTTGTTGTTCATTCCTTACTGCACGGCTGATGGGCCCAGCCCTGGGCAGGGTGAGCCGTGGAACCCAACATCAAACAGTGGTCCTTGTCTTAACCTGTCCAAGAAATAGTAGTTGAAACCCTTATAAGCGTGAGGCATTGAGTTAAATAGACTCTGGAAGGCAAGGTGCCTCTTCTGTTGGGACCCTACCTCAAAGAGTTGACAGCCCTCTCTGGGACTTGGTACTCTCGTACCAACAGCTACAGGTCAGGGCTGGTGCTGTGTGCTGAGTTACTGGGGTGGATGTGGGTGGTTCTGAGATCTGGGTAAAAGCTGATCTCTAGGTTGAAGGGCTCAGAGAAGAGGTGGTTTAGACTTGGGCCCTAGAGAGAGATTTCAGTGGAGAAGGTAGACAGACATTGGCTTTACACTTAATAAATGCTGCTGTTGGCTGAGCACTGGGCTCAGGAATTTAAACACCCACAGCCGAAGACTGGATTATTCCAGGCAGAGGGAAAGGCACAAAGTCTGAAAGGTCCCAAAGGCTGCTTGGAAAGAAGCGGACAGTCCCATCTGGGTTTGGGGAGGGAGGAGGCAGGTTGTGGTCCAGCTGGAGAGGGATGTGCAGGTCTGTCCCACTGCAGGACGATCCATGGACAGTGGAGAGTTTTATCCACAGAGTGAGTGACATAGTTCTCGTTTCTTTAAAGGGATTTGCACATGTGAGATTTGCTTTACCATGGTGAGAAGAAGCCACTTATTTTCCCCCTTAATTTCCTTTTCTCACTCTGTTCTCTCACAACATTTCTTGGCTGGTGCTGCCAACGTTTTTTGGCAGCTCATGATACAGCATCGTTCTGTGTGGAGGAGACCAGTTCGCCAGCCTCCTGCCTCCCACCCCAAAACCAGCTCACTTTTGACACTATTGCGTGTGGCCTCTTTGGGGCAAGAGCTCTTGGGATTCATAGGCAGAGCTCAGGGGCATCCAGACCGCTCCCAGCAAGGCTGAGGTTGAAGTGTGAGAGTGTGGAAACATTGATGAAATACTATCAGTCGGGCAAAGCTTTGATCTCACTTTCCTTTCTATGTCCCTCTGGCTGTAGGGTTACGACAACACCGAGAGCAGCGTGCGCAAGGCCAGCGTGTTTTGCTTAGTGGCAATTTATTCCGTAATTGGAGAAGAGTTGAAACCTCACCTGGCACAGCTTACGGGGAGCAAGGTATGTATAGTGTTACACGGGTGGGTCGTACACCTGGGCCTACCAGTGTGTCCCAGACCCACTGCCCTGCAGTTCTGGGCTCCAGACAAACTTTCTCAGCGTTGTGAGCCAACTGGGCCTTATTCTCCAGGGTCATGTCTCTAAAGACAAAGTGAACAACTGTGTAGTGAAGTCACCTAGATGCGACCGTCTCCTGTCACTCCTGTTTTTAACATGATAGTTTTGAACTTCTAATTTATCCCCAAAAGGAAGATGACTTTGTTTCGAAACCAGCTTGTTTCCTCTCTCTGAAACACTAAGGACATTTGCCTGCTGGCTTCACACCTGTCTGGGTGGGCTTTGGGTCCTGTGGGTCAGTGTAATGATGGCTGCCTCTCACTGTGTGCCCAGCGCGTCCCATGTTCATGATGGCATCTCTGCAGGGTGAGGACACTGATCCTGCATGT
Source organism: Ovis canadensis (assembly GCF_042477335.2). Lineage (NCBI taxonomy): Eukaryota > Metazoa > Chordata > Mammalia > Artiodactyla > Bovidae > Ovis > Ovis canadensis. The sequence continues at coordinate 192,029,275 of NC_091246.1, read as the reverse complement.
GACCCACCTGAGAGCCCATGGTGGTCATATTTCCTCTTGTTCCTTCTAGAATCGGGCAGAAAATGCAGCAAAGGGACTATTGGCTCATGGAAGATGAGAGTGACTAGAGTGCTTGCTGGTTTAAAAATAAGCTAAAATCTGATGAACCCACTGGGGAGAGAGGATAGCCACCCTTGATCTCAGGCAGTAGGGGCCAGGAGCTGGGCCATGGTGAGGCACCTGCCCCGGGGACTGCCTGGGGAAAATGTGTCCCCGTAAAGTTACCGAGGGCCCAGGCACAGGTATGAATACAAAAGCACGGAGCCTGAAATATCTGGCCTTCCTCCTTAGCAAAGAAGGAAGCAGCGGGTGGAGCCTCGTGGCTTTTCAAGTAGGCCTGTTCCTTTGGCATAGTTGATGAGCGTCTCCACTCACTGAGTTCTGGCCCTCCCGCCTTTGTCCAGAGCAGGGCTGCCGACATTTCGGGGCACTTCGTGGTGGGGACACCATCCCTGAGGTCCCAGGAGCATACCGCACCCTCAGCTGATGTCCCCACACCTGGTCAGGTGTCCCTTTGGGACAAAGCCTTGGTAGAGAACCACTGGTCCAAAAAAAGATACAATCAGCAGCTGGGCTGGAAGGTCTGAGCAGAGCAGGTATGGTGGGGGCTGCTTCGCCTGGATCCATTTCCCGTGCTCTCCTTCCAGTCACTGCCCCTGCAGTGGTGCTTGCCCAGCCCTCCCTGACCACAGCTTGCAGGACAGTGAGCCAAGAGTGCCCAGCAGTGTACGGGCCAGGAGCACCTGCCTCTGCTGCTGCCATCAGGGATCCACGGCTGTTGCGTGGCAGCAGTGGGGCCCTCACAGACAGTCTTCACAAAGGGAATTAGATTTGTAAAAAGGAAAATTCATCCAAAAATAATCTTTTCCAGATCTCTGTTTTCTGGTGCTTTCTACTCTCAGGAGTAAGGGAGCTGTCCTTTCATCTCACTTGACCCCGCTAACAAGGGGCTGAGAAAATGCAGGTGTCTTCTCACCCCTGTCCTGTGGTTGACCTGCTGCCCCTTGGAATGGGGGCGTAGGGTCTGGAGCCCAGTCCTGATCAGAGCCAATGTTCCCACCTCCCCACTGATGACATCAGTCAGCTCGGAGTGCTAAGGGAGGCTGACCTGACACCTGTCCACTGTAGCAGCACAGTGCTTCCAGTCATTACAGTTTTTATATGTGATAGTTCCGATGCGTTAACAGGAACTTTGTAAGACTCCAATACACATCTCCTAAAACAAACAAACACCCTGCTCCCAGACACACGCCCAGAATGGGTAGCTGGCAGCATGTGGTGCTAAGTTAGAAACAGTCAAGCTGTGGCTTCCTGTTTCTGTCACCAGGCCTGTCAGAACCCCTTCTACTACTACTTAAATGAAGTTGATAAATGACATCAGGTTCTGTAGAGGAAGGCCTGATGCAAGGTTGGAGTGGGGGGACTTGGGAGGTGCATCTTGAAAGTGTCCCATTGCCGTGGCAGCAATACTAGCTTTAATATCAGAAAACCAGCCTTCTGGTCTCTGTCCCCCACTTACTAGCTGTATGACAATGAGCAACCTTTCCTTTCCGTTCTCTCTCTTGGTAAAATATATGTAACGTGAAATTCACTATCTTAACCACATGTTAGTGTGCAGTTCACAGATACCAAGTACATTCATATTATTCCTATTCATCCCCACCATCCATCTCCAGAGCACTTTTCATCTTGGGAAACTGAAATCCATTAAATAATATTCCCCAGTTCCCCAGTCCTTGTCAACCACCATTCTACTTTCTTCGGTGTGAATACTTGTAAGTGGAATCCTACAGTGTTTGTCTATTTGTGACTGGTTTATTTCACTGAGGATAATGTTCTCTAGGTTCATCCATGTTGTAGCAGGTATCAGAATTTCCTTTCATTTTAAGGCTGAATAATAGTCCACTGAATGTACATAATAGAGGTCGCTGATCCATTTTGAGTTGATTTTTGTATATGGTAATAGGTAAGAGTCCAACTTCAGTCTTTTGTGTGTGGATATTCAGCTTTCCCAGTTCGGTTTGTTGAAAAGACTTTGTTTCTGCAGAAAACCGCATTGGGATTTTGATAGGGATTCCATTGAATGTATAGATAGCTTTGTGTAGTTTTGATTTCATAATGTTGTCTTCCAACCCATGAACATGGGATGTCTTTTTTTAACCTCTATATGTAATGAGTTGTTTTTCATTTTTAATTGAGATGAAAATGAACATATGAAATTGTATTAGTTTTGGATGTACAGCATAATTATTTGATATTTATTTATATTGCAAAATGATCACCCAGTAAGTCTAGGTAACAGCTGTCATACACATAGCTACACGATTTTTTTTCTTATGATGACAGATTTTAAGATCTACTCTGTTAATGACTTTCACATATACAATATAGTATTTTTACTATAGTCACCATACTGTATAGTACATGGAGTATCTTTTTGTTTGTGTTTTAATTACTTTCAATAAAATTTGGTGGTTTTTATTGTACATTTCTTTCACTTCCTTGTGTTAATTCCTAAGTGTTTTTGTCTTTTTGATACTACTGTAAATGGAATTGTTTTTCTTAGCTTCATTTTTAGTGTACAGAAGTACAGTTGATTTTTGCTCATTGATTTTGTAGTCTGCTAGTTTGCTGAATTTCTTTATTAGTCAACAATTTTTTGTGGAATCTTTGAGATTTTATACATATGAGATCACAGTCATCTCTTGGTATCCCACAGGGATGGGGTTCAGAACCTGTCACAGATAGCACACTCTGCACGTGCTCCAGTCCTATACCTCTAGTTCCACACCTGGGATTGTTCAGCTGACCCCAGATTGTGTCGTGCTGTGTTGTGTATTGAAAAACATCCATGTATAAGTGCATCTTCATGGTTCAAACCTGTGTTGCTCAAGGGTCAACTGTATATCATTTTGAACAAAGATAGTTTTGCTCCTTCCTTTCCAATGTGAATGCCTGTCTTTTCTTTTCCTGCCAAACTGTTCTGGCTGGAACTCACTATGTTAGTAGAAATGGTGAAAGCAAGCCTCCTCTGCCTTGTTCCTCATCTTAAAGTTGTCAGTCTTTTACCATCGAGCATAGTATTCACTGTGTGGGTCTCTCATATACAGCTTCTGATGTATGGAGGTACAGGCATAGAGATGGTATGGATTTGGTTCCAGACAGTTGAAATAAAGCAAGTATTGCAATAAAGCAGATTTGCACAAATTTTTTGGTTTCCCAGGGTATATAAAAGTTACATGTGTACTGTACTGTAGTCTCTTAAGAGTTCAGTAGCATTGCGTCTAAAAATATCAGTATCTTAACAGAAATGCTAGCCATCATCTGAGCTTTCAGTGAGTCATAATTGTTTTGCTTGTGGAGGATCTGGCCTCTATGTGGATGGCTGCCGACTAATCAGGGTGGTGGTTGGCTGAAGGTTGTAGTGGCTGTGTCTTATTTTAAGACAACAATGAAGTTTGCCGAATCGATTGACTCTTCTTTCACAAACAGTTTCTCTGTAGCAGCAATACTGTTTGATAGCATTTTATACACAGTAGAAAAAACTGAAGTCAATCTTCTCAAACCTGCCTCTGTTTAATCAACTAAGTTGATGTCATACTCTAAATCCTTTGTTGTCATTTCACCAGTCTTCACAGCATCTTCACCAAGAGTAGATTCCATCTCAAGAAACCACTTTGTTCATCCTTAAGAAGCAGCTCCTTATCCATTAAAGTTGTACCGTGAGGTTTCAGCAGCTCAGTCCCATCTTTAGGCTCCACCTCTAATCCTGGTTCTCTTGCTATTTCCATCACATCTGCAGTTCCTTCCTTCACTGAAGTCTGGAACCCCTCAAAGTCATCCAAGAGGGATGGAATCAACTTCTTCCAAACTCCTGTTAACGCTGATATTTTGACTTCTTTGTTCTTCATGGCATCTAGAATGGTGAATCCTTTCTAGAAGGTTTACAGGTGACTGCCCAGATCCTCCAGAGGAGTCACTATGGCAGCGATTGCCTTACAAAATGTTTTTCTTAAATAGTAAGACTTGAAAGTCAAAATTAGTCCTTGATCTTTGGGCTGTAGAAGGGGTGTTAAGTTACTCAGTTCAGTTCAGTCGCTCAGTCGTGTCCGACTCTTTGCGACCCCATGAATCTCAGTACGCCAGGCCTCCCTGTCCATTACCACCTCCCGGAGTCCACTCAGACTCACGTCCATCGAGTCAGTGATACCATCCAGCCATCTCATCCTCGGTCGTCCCCTTTTCCTCTTTCCCATCTTTTCCAATGAGTCAACTCTTCGCATGAAGTGGCCAAAGTATTGGAGTTTCAGCTTTAGCATCATTCCCTCCAAAGAAATCCCAGGGCTGACCTCCTTCAGAATGGACTGGTTGGATCTCCTTGCAGTCCAAGAGACTCTCAAGAGTCTTCTCCAACACCACAGTTCAAAAGCATCAATTCTTCAGCACTCAGCCTTCTTCATAGTCGAAATCTCACATCCATACATGACCACAGGAAAAACCATAGCCTTGACTAGACGGACCTTAGTCAGCAAAGTAATGCCTCTGCTTTTGAATATACTATCTAGGTTGGTCATAACTTTTCTTCCAAGGAGTAAGCGTCTTAATTTCATGGCTGCAGTCACCATCTGCAGTGATTTTGGAGGCCAAAAAAATAAAGTCTGACACTGTTTCCCCATCTATTTCCCATGAAGTGATGGGAGCGGATGCCATAATCTTTGTTTTCTGAAGGTTGAGCTTTAGGCCAACTTTCTCACTCTCCTCTTTCACTTTCATCAAGAGGCTTTTTAGTTCCTCTTCACTTTCTTCCATAATGGTGGTGTCATCTGCATATCCAAGGTTATTGATATTTCTCCCGGCAATCTTGATTCCAGCTTGTGTTTCTTCCAGTCCAGCGTTTCTCATGATGTACTCTCTATATAAATTAAAAAAGCAGGGTAACAATATACAGCCTTGACGTACTCCTTTTCCTATTTGGAACCAGTCTGTTGTTCCATGTCCAGTTCTAACTGTTGCTTCCTGACCTGCATACAGGTTTCTCAAGAGGCAGGTCAGGTGGTCTGGTATTCCCATCTCTTTCAGAATCTTCCACAGTTTATTGTGATCCACACAGTCAAAGGCTTTGCCATAGTCCATAAAGCAGAAATAGATGTTTTTATGGAACTCTCTTGCTTTTGCCATGATGTAGTGCATCTTGGCAATTTGATCTCTGGTCCCTCTGCCTTTTCTAAAACCAGCTTGAACATCAGGAACTTCATGGTTCACGTATTGCTGAAGCCTGGCTTGGAGAATTTTGAGCATTACTTTACTAGCGTGTGAGATGAGTGCAATTGTGCGGTAGTTTGAGCATTCTTTGGCATTGCCTTTCTTTGGGATTGGAATGAAAACTGACCTTTTCCAGTCCTGTGGCCACTGCTGAGTTTTCCAAATTTGCTGGCATATTGAGTGCAACACTTTCATAGCATCATCTTTCAGGATTTGAAATAGCTCCACTGGAATTCCATCACCTCCACTAGCTTTGTTCGTAGTGATGCTTTCTAAGGCCCACTTGACTTCACATTCCAGGATGTCTGGCTCTAGGTGAGTGATCACACCATCGTGATTATCTGGGTCATGAAGATTTTTTGTACAGTTCTTCTATGTATTCTTGCCACCTCTTCTTAATATCTTCTGCTTCTGTTAGGTCCATACCATTTCTGTCCTTTTTCGAGGCCGTCTTTGCATGAAATGTTCCCTTGGTATCTCTAGTTCTCTTGAAGAGATCTCTAGTCTTTCCCATTCTGTTGTTTTGCTCTGTTTCTTTGCATTGATCGCTGAGGAAGGCTTTCTTATCTCTTCTTGTTATTCTTTGAAACTCTGCATTCAGATGCTTACACCTTTCCTTTTCTCCTTTGTTTTTCACCTCTCTTCTTTTCACAGCTATTTGTAAGGCCTCCCCAGACAGCCATTTTGCTTTTTTGCATTTCTTTTCCATGGGGCTGGTCTTGATCCTTGTCTCCTGTACAATGTCACGAACCTCATTCCATAGTTCATCAGGCACCCTATCCATCAGATCTAGGCCCTTAAATCTATTTCTCATTTCCACTGTATAATCATAAGGGATTTGATTTAGGTCATACCTGAATGGTCTAGCGATTTTCCCTAGTTTCTTCAATTTAAGTCTGAATTTGGTAATAAGGAGTTCATGAGCTGAGTCACAGTCAGCTCCTGGTCTTGTTTTTGTTGACTGTATAGAGCTTCTCCATCTTCGGCTGCAAAGAATAGAATCAATATGATTTTGGTGTTGACCATCTGATGATGTCCATGTGTAGAGTCTTCTCTTGTGTTGTTGGAAGAGGGTGTTTGCTATGACCAGTGCATTTTCTTGGCAAAACTCTATTAGTCTTTGCCCTGCTTCATTCTGCATTCCAAGGCCAAATTTGCCTGTTACTCCAGGTGTTTCTTGACTTCCTACTTTTGCATTCCAGTCCCGTATAATGAAAAGGACATCTTTTTTGGGTGTTAGTTCTAAAAGGTCTTGTAGGTCTTCATAGAACCGTTCAACTTCAGCTTTTTCAACGTTATTGGTTATTAGCAGGTGTGAAATCAACCTTAATTTTGCACATCCTCATCAGAGCTCTTGGGTGACCAGGTACACTTTCAGTGAACAGTAATATTTTGAAAGGAATCGTTTTTTCTGAGCTGTAGATCTCAACATTGGGCTTAAAATATTCAGTCAATCCTTGTTGTGAACAAATGCACTGTCATCCAGGCTTTGTCGTTCCACTTATAGAGCACAGGCGGAGTAGACTGAGCATAATTCCTAACGACCCTGGGATTTTCGGAACGGTAAGTGAGCACTGGCTTTATTTTAAAGTCACCAGCTGCATTAGCACCTAGTAAGAGTCAGCCTCTGAAGTTTTGAACCCAGGCATTGACTTCTCCTCTCTGGCTGTCAAAGTACTACATGGCATCTTCTTCCAATATAAGACTGTTTGCCTGTGTTGAAAATCTGTTGTTTCATGTAGCCACCTTCATGAATTATCTTAGCTAAATCCTCTGGATAACTTGCTGCAGCTTCTGCATCAGCAGTTGCTGCTTCACCTCACACTTTAATGTCAGGGAAACAGCATCTTTCTTTAAACCTCTGAACCAACTTCGGCCAAGTTCAGACTTTTTTCCAGCAGCTCGTCCATCTCGCTCAGCCTTCCTAGAATGGAAGGAGAGGGTCTCGATCTGTAGTAGGTTTTGGCTTAAGGGAATGTTGTGACTGTCTGATCTTCTATCCAGACCACTTTCTCCATATCAGCAGGAAGGCTATTTTGCTTTTGCTTTCTTATCATTCGTGTGTTCACTGGGAAGCACTTTCAGTTTCTTTCGAGAACTTTCCCTTTGCATTCACAGCTTGGCTAACTGTTTGAGGCAAGAGGCCTAGCTTTTGGCCTGTCTCAACTTTGAATATGCATTTCTTGCTAAGCTTAATCATTTCTAGCGAGAGAAGTGCACCTCTTTCACTTAAACACTTAAGGCCGTGGTAGGGTTTTTAATTGGCCTAATTTCAATGCTGTTGTGTCTCGGGGAATATAGGAAGGCTCATGTACGGGGGAGAGACAGGGAGATGGTGCAGCAGTCAGAGCATACACATCTGTGGATGAAGTTTGCTGTCTTCATATGAACATGGTTCTTGGCACCCCAAACAACTGCAGTCGTAATATCGAAGAACACTGATTATAGATCACCATAAAGGGAATAATAATGATGAAGAAGTCTGAAATAGTTGTAGGAATTACCAAAATGGAACAGTGACATGTAGGCAGCCAATGCTGTTGGAAAGTGGCACTCAGGAACTTGCATGATGCAGTGTTCACAGACCTTCAATTTGGGGGGTGGGGGGAGGACTGTCTTCAAAGTACAGTAAAGTGAAGCACAGCAAAACAAAATGCGCCTGTACTTTCCTTCTGTTCCTGGTTTGTGTGGTATTTTGTGTGGAATTTTGCCAAATACTTTTTCTGTGTCAATTGAAATGATCCTTTGATTTTTTCCCCCTTTCGTTCTGTTAATGTGGTATATTTATTAATTTTTGTATGTTGGGTCACTGTTGGAATATTGATCTATAATTTTCTTATCTTTATCTGACTTTGCTCTCAGGACAGTGCTGACTTCATAGCATGAATTCAGAAGTGTTTTTTCCTCTAAATTTTCTAGAAAAACTTGAGGATTGTGTTAGTTCTTTAAACGTTGGTAGAATTCACCAGTGAAGCCATCTGGTCTGGGCCTTTTCTTTCTCAGATTTTCAGTTACTGATTCAGTCTCTACTAGTTGCAGGTCTATTCATGCTTTCTCTTTCTTCATGATTCAGCCTTGGTAGGTTTTGTGTTTCTAGGAATTTGTCCATTTCATCTTGATTATCTACTTTGTTCTTGTACAGTTACTCATAGCATTTTTATCATATCTTTGATTTATGTAGAATCAGTCAGAATGTCCCCACATTTGTTTCTGACCAATAATTTGAGTCTTCTCTCTCTTTTCATTAGTTAAAGGTTTGTCAATTTTGTTGACTTTTTTTTCAAAGAACCAGGTTTTGGTTTTGTTATCTCTATTTTTTGTTTCATTTATCTAATCTTTATTACTGTTCTCCCTTCTGCAAGCTTGAAGTTCAATTTATTCTTTTTCTAGCCCCTTAAGATATGTTGTTAGGTTGTGGATGCGTATCTTTCTTCCTTTTTTAAATATAAGCCATATAGCTCCTACAGCTGTGAGTTTCCCTCACTGCACTGGTTTTGCTGCCTCCCATGTGTTTGTATTTTCATCCCTTTTGTGTTTTCATTTTCATCTGTCTCAAGATATTTTCTAATTTCCTTTGTGATTTATCCTTTAACCCATTGGTTGTTGGAATAACACGTGTTGTTCAGTTTCCACAAACTTGTGGATTTTTCAGTTTTCTTTCTGCTACTAATCTAACTTCATCTATTATGGTCAGAAAAGGTTCTTTTGACATCTCTTTTTTAATTTATTGAGATTCAATTTGTGGCCTAACATATAGTCTATCTTGGGAAGGTCTCATCTTAGGCTTAGTGTTTTGCATATTTCTTTTATATTTAGTTGATTTATTGTGTTGTTCAAACCCTCTATATTGGAATATTAAAGCCTCCCAACTATTATTATAAAACTGTTTCTCCCTTCAGTGCTGTCAGTTTTTGCTTCTCTGTTTTGATGGCATATTCTTAGATGTATAATTATAAATATTGTAATTTCCTGCTTTGTGGATCTTTTATTAATCCTTCTGTTTCTTATCACCTTTTTTGATTTAAGCTGTATTTTGCCTAATATTAGTATAGCTACCTGTTCTCTTGGTTACTGTTTGCATGGAATATCCTTTTCTATTCTTCACTTTGAACTATTTGTGTCTTTGGATCTAAAGTGAGTCTCTAATAGACAAAATATAGTTGAATCATGCTTTTTTTTAAAAACCCATGTTGCTGATCTCTGTCTTTTGATTGGAAAATTTAACTCATTCACATTTAAAGTATTTACTGATAAGGAAGAGATTTCTGTCATTTTGGTATTTGTTTTCTGTATGCATAATAGCTTTTTTGCCCCTCATTTTCTGTATTACCATTTTCTTTTGTGTTCGTTTGCTTTTTATACTGAGACGTTTTAATTCTTTTCTCATTTCCCTTTGTATATATTCTATACCTGTTTTCTTTGTGGGTTACATTTGACATCCTAAAGTTATAATCCTATAATTTGAATTTATACCAACTCATTGGGCAAGCTCTCTGAATCCTAGCCATTTCATTTGTAAAATAGGAGAACCTGTTCTGCCTACCTCAGAGGATTGGTTTGAGGTTCAAATATGATTAAAGCTTGTAAACTCAGGGCTTACAAGGGGTTCTGAGTTGCAAATAACTATTAACAATGTTCAGAAGTTCATTTTAACCTGTCCTTCATAGGAATATAACTATCCTGTTTTCTAGATCACTTTTTTCTTCTTTAAAAAATATTTGATTCAGTAAGTATGTATTAGGAACCTGCTGCCTTCAGCATATGGGAAACACCAAACCTTGTTCTCCCCTGAAGTAGCATCAAATAGAGCTGAGGATCAGGACTGGCACTGGGGAGACTTTACAGAGGTCCAGGAGCGACCAGTGGACACCGTGAGACAGGTTCTGGTTGCTGGGTCAAGGCTCAGGAAATGTTTACCTGAGGTCACAGAACTAGTGTTGGAGTTGGTTCTAGAACTCGGCTGGATCTGCTGAGCCTTGGGGCAGTATTTTGTTGAATATACCAGGGTTTCTCTTGAAGCTGGCTGGCCCTGGTCATATCCTCCTGAGCCTTAGAGCATTACGAACCTGTGTAAAGTGAAAGCATCTTGATCAGCACACTGACTATTATGTTAAAAGGTCTAAGATTTTGAAAGGTGTGGAATGAAAGACAAGCTGGGATATGTCATGTGAATTCATGGCACGCTCCCTGCAGATGAAAAGAGCTAAGTCCTGACATGGAGAGACCCAAGATGGGCTGTTGCATGAAGCCAGAGAACTCCAGGACGCTCAGGGCAGAGCTCTCAGACCAGCTGTGCATTCTGGGCTCCATGTCTGTCTGACCACGTGCCTTGCTGGGGCTCAGGGAGACTGTGCCTCGTGAGGAGCACTGCTGGTTGCTGGCATTCTTAATACGGTCAGGCACACTACAGACATCAGGTTATTGGCATTCAACAAACATTCTAAGACCTTTCCCTGATAGCTCAGTTGGTAAAGAATCCGCCTACAATGCAGGAGATCCTGGTTCGATTCCTGGGTCGGGAAGATCTGCTGGAGAAGAGATAGGCTACCCACTCCAGTATTCTTGGGCTTCCCTTGTGGCTCAGCTGCTAAAAAGTCCACCTGCAATGTAAGAGACCTGGGTTGGGAAGATCCCCTGGAGAAGGGAAAGGCTTTCCACTCCAGTATTCTGGCCTGGAGAATTCCATGGACTGTTATACAGTCCATGGGGTCACAAAGAGTCAGACATGACTGAGTGAGTTTCACTTTACTATGTACGTTACATGCTGCTTTAGGTGTTTTGAGGGTCCAAGGGGCTTAAGTTAGAACCAAATGAGATGTGAGATGTGGAAGGCCTGTTGTGGGGAAGCACTGTGCCCAACAAAGGTATATTGTATAGTGACCCAGCATCTGACCTCTGGGAGACTGAGTCTTGTTGGAAAGATGCAGCCCACTGCTGCCCCCAGCATAAGGCGGCATGTGCTGAGCCACAGTGGGCAGAGTGGGGTCCCAGGAGCAGAAGGACCAAGGATGCAGATGGGGGCAGCCTGAAGGTGGGCCTCAGATGCTGTATGAATCAGCAGGTGTTGTGCCCATGGACAGCAGTGGGTGCAGATGAGGTGTGTGATGGGGAAGGAGCAACTTCTACAAAGGTGTGAGGATAGAAAACCTGACCTCTGGCCTTGGCTTAGTTTCTTTATCCCAATAGAGTAGGCATTGCACCCTCTCCTCCTGCTGGCTTGGGTGGAGCTGCACCGGCTGCCTTGCCCCCGAGTGTGTGGGTCTGCCTCTGGAGAGCCTTTTTGCAGGCAGCCCTGAGGCCCACCTCGTGGTAGCAGGTGGCCCTCTTTTCCTGATAACCTCTCATGCCCCCTCCTCTAATCTGACCTCCTGATCGCCCACTGGCCCCAGGCAGGTGGTTTGGGCGAGTGGTAGGCACTTAGGGAATGTCTGTGCAGTGACTTTCTCCACTAAGGGACGTGCTGTTTTCTTATGGTCACCTGGGCTTTCTTGCTTACTTTCTGATTTTCTTCCTTCTCATCCATTTGTATTTTTTCTTTGCAGATGAAGCTGCTCAACTTATACATAAAGAGGGCACAGACCACGAACAGCAACAGCAGCTCCTCCTCTGATGTCTCCACCCACAGCTAATGCAACGCCAGAATCTCTGTGTAGCCCTGGAAGCAATCGGTGGTGCCTCAGAGACCTCCCTTCCACCCCCCATCGGCTGCCCAGTCAGGACCGGAGGCCCGCAGATATTTATTACAATCAGTATTTTGATCCCTTCCAGGTTTTGTGTAGAATCATACTGGTATTGAATGTAAGGGAAGCAAGGCCTGTATTTCATCTTCCTGCAGAACAGAAGGAATAAGAAAAGAGCCATACTCAAACCGTCTTGTCCAGCCTGCTGAGGTTGTAAAACCGTGTGTGTGGGGTGCAGTTCTTAAAAGTCAGAGCTCTCTAGCTGATACATGGTAGAAAGTAGCATGTTCTCTTCAGTTAATAACCAGGAGGTTTGAGGAGGCTGTATTGAGTTGTGTTTCTTTCATTCTGGCTCCCTTGCCTCTGGATCTGGCCTGTGTGGGGGCCGAGCCCACGCCCTTCACAACTGACAACCACGAAAGGGTTTTATATGTTTTAGGCTGCATTTTGAGACAGCAGCAGCAGCAAGAATATGAGTCAAGTCTTGGCAAGAAATGCGAAAAAAGCCCAAAGATGGCCTTTTAATGAACATGTCATATTTTGCTTACACTCTGCAGCCTGGGGGCTGGCACCCTTCACTGCCTCCTTCCAGGATGGGCTCCCGGCTCCTCCAAACAGCCCCACTGATGCCACCCCTTCCCCAGAGCTGCCAGGGCAGAGATCTGTGACAGTTGTGATCCAAACACAGAAATCAAGGTAAACGATAGCCTCAGTTAGTGTGTGCTTGAAGTGGGACTTCACACAGCATTGAAAACCCAAGAGGGGCTGCTGGGTTTACTGCGGAGATCCTGGGAAGCACTACGGAAGAGCACTGCCCCTGGAGGCTCGGGTCTAGTGTCTCTTTTCCCCGAGCTACACGATTCCACAGTGTTCTTTCAGTCAGATACTTGGCAACTCTGCCATCTCAGTTTTGATTTCTTTGTTTAATTTGGGATTGAGATCAAAGAAAAATCTAAAGAAACCAGGTTATCAGGATCATTTTTAAATTTTGTGAACTGAAGTACTTCCTCGATCACCTGTTGAAATAATCATGGCTTAAGGAAAAGTAATTACGATGTGCAGCGAATTGCAGAGAAACAGGATTTGAACCAGTTTAGAGTCTGTTTTTCCTTCAGTGAGAAACTTACCCTTTAAAATGTTTTCTTGAGGGTTACATTGCTTCAGTAAAGGTGACTACAGATCTCAAGTGTGTGTAACTTAAGTTTCAAGTAAAATTCTTCAAACCAAATGGAAATTCTTTTTGCAATCATGGAAACATTTTAGACTCTCTAAACTAAACTGGTTTTTCCATATTTCCTTATGGAAATTCGTTCAGTTCTTTTTCCCATGCCTGTTCTGATGTTAATTTTTAATGAGGTGTTTGCTGCTCAGGTGCAGAATCTTGGCAACTGCCAGGTTGTATGGTTCCCACCTCTGAGCTCTAGCTTGACGTTGGAAGTCGTGAAAGACACTGTAACAGAACATAACTTGTTTTCATTCAGAATTTATTTTAGATACTTTATTTGGAAATAGGCACCGAAAATGGAGGTCCAGGAGCAGTGAGGCTGGGGTGCCTTCACTGCATGTGTGTGTGTGTGGGTGTGTGTGTGGGTGTGTGTAGGGGGTATCCTGCACGTGTAGGAGGTGCCCTGCTGCTGCTGTTGAGAGAACTTCAGGGGTGTGTTTTAAGTGATCAAACATCGTTGACTCTTGGCTCAAAACATAGCAGGACCAGGCCTTACTTCCATTGATAAATACCGTTTGTTCATATGTCGCTTTTGGGGGTTTTTTTCTTACCCCCTACAAACAAGTCCAAGTGTCTGATGACTTCTGGGGCAGAAACTGTGTTTTTTCCTGCCTAGTGTGTGTAGAAAGGCCTTTCTCCTTCAGCTCGTGGACACCCAGGTTGCTGCGGCCCCCTACCCTGAAGTCAGGAAGGACGTTGAGCATGGCCGCGTGTCCTCCTGGCACTCACAAAGGGCTCGCCTTGAATGTCACTTGCCCAACCTTGGTCTCCCAACGCAGAGGGAGCCGCCACCCCCAGGTCTCTGGGCCTCCTGGGAGGAGACTCGCATGCAGCCACAACCTCAGGGGGCCACCCCCTCCAACCGACAGCTGCAACTGCCCTGCCTGGCCGCCGCCTCCCTGCAGGCCTCCTGTCTGGATGAAACAACAGAACACAAGCGAGCAAAGCGCCCAAAACTCGAGTCTGCCTCCCCATTCGCCTGACTGTCCAGGGCTACGAGAAGCCCACTGGGGCCAGGTCGCCTGGCTCCTGCTTCCCCTCCCACTGTGGCCCGCGGGAGGCACACGGCCTTCCTGGGGCACTGTAGCCGCAGGCGCCTGCCACAGCCCCACTAGCTTCTCAGTCATGCAGGCAATGCAGCTGCGCCTGATTTGTCTCCTAAATCTTTTTCTTTCCCCGCCGCCCTTTATTTATCAAGCATAATATTACACATTAAAGAAGAGCAAATAAGAACTTTGTAGAACCTCACCAGGACTTTGCTAACGATGATAATTTGAAAATGAGAACAACGCTCTGAAAAATATCCACCACCAAAATAGTTTTGTTGGCACTGTTCACACGCATGGTCCCCCACATCCCCAGGTTGGGTTTTTGTTTTTTGGTTTTGGTTTTTTTGGGGGCTTTTTCATGTTACATCCATATCTGTATTTATATCTTATTTGTTTCACTTTCAAGTGTATCATGGCAAATGTACAGATTTTCTTTTTTTGTTAATAATGTGCTAGGATTTGCTAAAAAAGGAAACACAAAAACCCTTTTGAGTTTGCCCTAGAATAAATGAGACTTAATTCAGTTTCTGACGTCCGAGTTGTCTTTTTTGTTGCCATGCCCTGTAGGTAGCATATCCCATCTCTGGGACATCAGGACAAGGCCACATTTCGGAAGGACTGAGGGGCTATGTTGGGGATCTCATGAGGTCAATAGATGGGAATGCAGGGGCACACCCATGCCCTAGGGGCCAGGGGCCGAGAACAGGCCAGAGGCAGATAGAACTCGCGGGGAAGAGTTTGGGGGAGCCCTGTCAGCTGCAGGCCTGTGGAGGAACAGGTGCACGACCAAAGGGTGCTGGCCCCACCTCTTTGGCATCTCACTTTGATTTAAGAACAATTTTGAGTCTTCAGTTCTGTGATGTATCTCAGTTTCCCTGCCTGGTGACTGTGAGCCCCTTCTCCCCTGTGGCCCACCTCCTCCTGCCCACTGGACGTGAGCTCACAATTGGTATAAAAATCAAGAGCTGGGTTCAAATTTCTGCTCTCTCCCTCACCCCCTCGGGCCACTGTTCTCGTGGATAAACCTGAGTCAGACCTCATGGATGTGCTGGGAGGGCCCGTGAGTGACGTAAGTAAAGCTGCAGCCCAGCCCTTTGCTGTGGCCAGAGGGACACAAAGGAAGCTGAGGTCCCCCCCAACACTCCCTCCCCACCCCTGGGGCCTGGTGTGCCCAGCACCTGTTACTCAGGAGCAGATGTGCCATCTGTGCATGTGGGTTTCTAACCCCTGCAGCCCCTCTTACGCCAAGGCTGCTCAGCCATGGCTGGGGGGGTGGGCACAGATGCCCGCCGTAATCAGCGGGGCTTGACTTGGGATCTGAACACCCTTCTCTGCAGAGGAATGCCCCCTTTCCACTCTCACAGTTCTGCTCTCAAGTGTAGGTTTCAGGACCCCCTGAGGCTGTCCAGAGGTTCCACGGGGAAAACGTGTGATTTACAGAACGCTGCTCTTGCCTTTCCCAGGTCATGAGTGGAGGGGGTGGGGAAGTGGAGCAGCCGCTGGCAGGCAGCGTTAATTAACGTCACGGACGAGGCACTTAGACTTCTGAAGTGTTCTCATCTGTAGCATCTTACTGGTTCTTAGACCAGTCATGAGATGCAGGTGAGGGACTTACTGTCATGTCCCCGCTCCAGGTAGGCAAGCTGAGACTCGGGCACAGTGCCAGTCAGGTGGAGATGAGGGGAGTGGGGGCCTGACTGCAGGCTCCTGCCTCATCCTGCCTCCTCACCCTTCATACATCTCTGACCTCCCTGTGGGCATCTCAGAGTCTCCTGGGGAGCTGCTAAGCAGAAGGCAGATTCCCACCCGGGTGTTGATTCTGTAGCGCCTGGGGCCTGGGCGTTTGTCACTAGTTCCTGGGTGGTGCTGATGCTGACGGACTGCAAGCACAGTTGGAGAATCATCGTGGAACATTTTTCTGAAAACAAGGCAAGTGGTTTGGTTCCCAGATTTGGGACACTCTTTGAGACAGGCTGTTGCAGGAAACAGCGCCGGACTTCGGGAACATCAGCCATACCATCCCTGATGTATCCAGCTGAGCATCTAGACCAGGACCTCTGTCTGCTGTGAGCAGAGGGAAACCAGGAGTGTCTCGAGGGGACGTATGACCCCCTGGGGCATAAAGCTTCCCTCCCACCCAGCCTAAGCCTGGACCCTGCCTGCCTTCCCATTTCCTCCAGTATTTATTAACTCCTACTGCAGTGGCTCCAGGCAAGAACGGACAAAGGTCATGTGAATCGGCATCTAATCCCAGATTATGTATTTAAAAAACATTAAAATGCTTCCACACCAGTGCCCTCTGCAGACACCGGGCCTGCTGCCAGTACTGAGGCCCCGGAGGTGGATTCCATGGGACACTGGGGCCCCTCTACAGGGGCTGAGTTCCTGAGCAGACTCCCAGCAGCTCTGGGATCCCCCTACTCCCCTGGGTGTCCCACAAGGGGTGAGGGGTGGGGCAGGAAGGGCTGTAGACCTGGGCCCTGACAGCATCACCTCCCCCAGCAACGTTCAGGCCCCAGTGGCTGCTTTGCCTAGAAAACTTGGAAGCCTTTGCTGATTTACTGCGTGAAGCCTCATAACAAACTTGAGAGGTCGGTCCCACGATTACTCCCGTTTTGCAGATGGGAAGTAGAGGCACAGAGAGGTTGAGTAACTTACCTAAGGTCACAGAGCTAACAAAGTAAAGTGAAAATGTTAGCACTCAGTTGTGTCTGACTCCGTGTGATCCCATGGCCTGTAGCCCGCCAGGCTCTTCTGTTTGACATTCTCCAGGCAAGAATACTGGAGTGCCTTGCCTTTTTCTTCTCCAGGGGATCCTCCCGACCCAGGGATCGAACCCAAGTCTCCCACATTGCAGGCAGATTCTTTACCTTCTGAGCCACCAGGGAAGCCCACAAGAGGCAAAGCTGAGATTCAAACCCAGGACATCCCCTCTGGCCTGAACTAGAGTCTCTGTCCCTTCGTAAAGCTTCTATTTCCATACACCTCTCATGTTAGTGAGGAATGGTCCCTGGTCAGAGGTCTGCTGAGCTGTTTGACATTGCACTCATGGTAAACATTTCTGGAATCCCCCTGGGGTCCAGCTCCCAGGCCTCACAAGGAGGAGAAGGCTCACCTGGGCGCAGGATGTCTGGGTTGTGAATCCAACTCTGTTTCAGGGTCTGTGACTTTGGCTGAATGACTCCAGATTAGGATGACCTTAGCTTCTCCTCTAGAATCCTAGTGGCAGGGAATTGAGAGGGGTCCAGTGGGGGGGGGGCACATGAAGATTAGCATAAAGTTCTTGGACTCTCAACTCTTAGCTCTCACCTTCCTCTTTCACCCCATTCTGGGTCACTGCACCCCAATAACTTTCCTGCCTCGGGGCCTTTGCGTTTCTTCTCCCTTTCTCTGATCCCTTTCCTTGCCCCATTTGTGCGCCCACATACGCACACATACACACCCCAATACGTGGACTTCCTCTGGCTAACTTTATGGACATTTTAGATCTTGGCTTAAATGCCAGCTCATTACTTTAGAGAAGTATATAAATTAGGCCTTTTATTTTCCCCTCCTCATCACACTTTATATGTGCAGATTTTTTGTCTGATTTTCCTAGATCTGTGGGCAAGAACCAGGCCTGTCTCGTGTCCCTCTGTAGTCCTAACACTTGGCTCATGCACCTGGCTCGCAGTGGGTGCTGAGTGAATGCATGAATGGCTAGCTTGCCTGTATCCTTGGTACCGAAGGATGCAGTCACCACTGCTGTGCCATCTGGGTTCAATTCCCGGTGCTCATTTGACCTCAGGCATGGTTTCTAACCTCTTCCTGCCCCTACTTCTTCCTCTGAATGGACAGAGTGCTAATGGCAGCAGTACCTTTCTCACAGAATATTCCTAAATCACTCAGAAAGGTGCCCTGGACACTGCCTGGATTGCAAAGTCATTATTTTTTAATTGAAGTACAGTTGATTTACAATGTTGTGCTAACTTTTGCTGTACAGCAAAGTTATTCCCATATATATATATATATATATATATATATATATATTCTTTTTCATACTCTTTTCCATTAGTTTATCACAGGATTTTGGAATATAGTTCCCTGTGCTCTACAGTAGGACCTTGTTTTTTATCAGCCATTACTTTGTATTCAGTGATCACTTAGACCAATTAAGTAGGGGAGAGAGCTTGACCTTAAAGCTGGCATGGGTTCCCATGCTGTCTTCCCCATTTCTGTGTAGTTGGCCCTCTGTGTCCCGGGATGTGAAACCTGCAGAGACAGAGGGCTGATTTAATCTCAAGGGCATCTCTCAGCTTCTATCAGCCCTAACATCATGGGGCAGCATGGCCAACGTGGAAAACAGTTTGGCATTCTCTGTTAAGATTGAAGATTCATATACCTTACAACTTATCAGCCCCACTTGTGGGGTAGGCCCTGAACAAGGCCAGTGAGTGTTCCTGAAGACTCAGTAACAGGATTCTCAAAGGCCAAGCAGGGCATAGCCCCAATGGGCCCGGGAGCAGGGTGTGCAAGAATTAGCGAGACGGTTGCATCATGGAATCTGACACAGAAGTGAACACAAGTGAACTGCTGGTGGGTTTATCAGCATGATAACTCTTAGGAAAATCAGTTTGAGGGGAAGTAAAAGCATCACAGAACAATGTGTAGTCTTATTTTTTAAAGGTGAAAATAACCCAAACTAACCAAGTATATTTTAGAGACACATAGGCTGTGACAAAACCCCACAAAGCATGTAGATATGAAACAAGATTCCAAGAGTGTTGTGTGATTGTGGAGGTAGGCGTCAAAAATCCTGAACAGTAACCATAGAAACCAGATCAATAAAATCCTAGTTGGAGTTTATAGTGCAAAAAAGAGCATTTCGCAAACTGGGAGATTTCAAAGCCCAAACTGATAATGCTTGTGTCACAGGATGGTTTATAAAGTGAAAATGGGAAAGTTGTTTAACCTTTTATGTCAAACAGTTATTACAGCAGGACTTTTCCGATGGCAGGAATTGGTTAAAAGTGATTATCTTATACTGTTTTAGGAAGATGACTTAAGTTTCTTTTATGACTGTCAAAGGCATTTATAAGAAACAGGAAAACATCGTTTCACTTATGTTTATGAAATAAGCTAGGTGCGCTAGGCTTGCAAGGTTCTGTCTGTCCAGGGCACTTTCCAGTTTCATCTCTGTTTTGAACTTTGCTTGAACACAGGGGAACAGGACAAGGAGCCTCATGGTGATGATGTTTTGGATCATAATTTGGATGATGGATTCACAAGTGTTTTATTTATTTATTTTTAATCAATTTATTTATTATAATTGGAGGCTAAATTTTTTTTTACTGGTTCACTTTTTTAATTAAATTAATTAATTTAATATAATTGGAGGCTAATTACTTTATAATATTATAGTGTTTTTTTCCATACATTGACATGAATCAGCCACAGGTATACATGTGTTCCCCTCCCACCTCCCTCCCCATCCCATCCCTCAGAGTCATCCCAGTGCACCAGCCCTGAGCACCCTGTCTCATGCATCTAACCTGGACTGGAGATCTATGTCACCGATGATAATATATATGTTTCAATTCTATTCTCTCAAATCATCCCACACTCACCTTCTCCCACAGAGTCCAAAAGTCTGTTATTTACATCTGTGTCTCTTTTGCTGTCTCGCATACAGGGTTATCGTTACCATCTTTCTAAATTCCATATATATGCGTTAATATGCTGTATTGGTGTTTTTCTTTCCGACTTACTTCACTCTATATAATAGGCTCCAATTTCATCCACCTCATTAGAACTGATGCAAATGCATTCTTTTTAATAGCTGAGTAATACTCCATTGTGTATATGTACCACAGCTTTCTTATCCATTCATCTGCTGATGGGCATCTAGGTTGCCTCCATGTCCTGGCTATTATAAACAGTGCTGTGATGAACATTGGGGTACAAGTGCGCTTTCAATTCTGGTTTCCCCGGTGTGTATGCCCAGCAGTGGGACTGCTGGGTCATATGGCAGTTCTATTTCCAGTTTTTTAAGGAATCTCCACACTATTGTCCATAGTGGCTGTACTAGTTTGCATTCCCACCAACAGTGTAAGAGGGTTCCCTTTTCTCCACACCCTCTCCAGCATTTACTGTTTGTAGACTTTTGGACAGCAGCCATTCTGATCAGTGTGAGATGGTACCTCATTGCGGTTTTGATTTGCATTTCTCTGATAATGAGTGATGTTGAGCATCTTTTCATGTGTTTGTTAGCCATCTGTATGTCTTCTTTGGAGAAATGTCTGTTTAGTTCTTTGGCCCATTATTTCATTGGGTCGTTTATTTTTCTGGAATTGAGCTGCAAGAGCTGCTTGTATATTTTTGAGATTAATTCTCTGTCAGTTGCTTTGTTTGCTATTATTTTCTCCCATTATGAAGGCTGTCTTTTCACCTTTTTATAGTTTCCTTCGTTGTGCAAAAGCTTTTAAGTTTAATTAGGTCCCATTTGTTTATTTTGGCTTTTATTTCCATTACTCTGGGAGGTGGGTCATAGAAGATCCTGCTGTGATTTATGTCAGAAAGTGTTTTGCCTATGTTTTCCTCTAGGAGTTTTACAGTTTCTAGTCTTACATTTAGATATTTAATCCATTTTGAGTTTATTTTTGTGTATGGTGTTAGAAAGTGTTCTAGTTTCATTCTTTTACAAGTGGTTGACCAGTTTTCCCAGCACCATTTTTTAAAGAGAGTGTCTTTTCTCCATTATATATTCTTGTGGAGGCTAATTTTTATAGCTTGTAAACAACCTTTATGTAATATGTTTTCTCTCATAGTATTAAATATTTCATAATTTAAAAACAAAAAGATATGTGAGCATGCTAAGTTGATGAGTTATTTGATGATTTGATGAGTCTATTAATCCTTTGGATTAGCATAGAGATAGAAAATCCCCAGTTTTAAACTCTTGTAGGTAATTTGCAGATCTCTGAGAATACATCTGGAGAGCATCCTTCAAGGAATTCTGTGCCACACAGGGCCATCTGTGGTCGTAACAGTCCTGTGTCTGAGCAGAGGCTCTGGATACAGCTTACCACCCTTTAGAGGACACCCTCTCTGCACAGAACAATGGGAAGGGATGAGCATGCAAGATCTTCTTAGCACCAGTTTCTCACAGCCCCTTGGGCCCCTAAATACTACGGAAGTTTTGTCCGTGTGGCCACCTGTTCCTCCTCGCTCACTCCTCTCCCACCCAGTTATATCTCCTATTGTTGTTGTTTTTTTCTTTTTTTGTAAAGCAATTATATTGCAATACAAAATATATATGCATCTCAAAGGGAAATGAAGCTAAACAGACGGGTCGCCCAGTGGTGGAGAATTCATCTGACAGTGCTGGGGACATGGGTTTGATCCCTGGTCCAGGAATACTCCACATGCTTTGGGGCAACTAAGCCTGTGTGCCACAACTGCTGAGCCTGGGTGGGGCAACTTGCTCTTTTAGATGGGCAAGAGGCAAATGAAAGATGCTCACCAGCGCTAAACAATAAGAAATGCAAAACAAAGCTACAATGATGCATCACCTCATGCCAGTCAGAATAACAGTTAACAAAGAGCCCACTAATAATATCATAAACACTGAAGAGGCTTGGAGATCAGGGAACCTCCTACACGGCTGGAGAGAATGTAAACTGGGGCAGTCATGGGGCGAGCACAGTGTGAAAGTTCCTTAAAAAACGTAACCTCCTAACATTTAAGGAGATGAATTCCATGAGAAATAGACAAAACAGATTAATTGACAAATTGACAAGTTTTGCAGTTTTTAGTCAATCATCTGCAGTTCTGAAATGACCAGTTTTGATCTAGCATTTCTAAATTCTCTAAGTTAAATGTGTACGAATACACATCAGTTCAGTTCAGTTCAGTTCAGTCGCTCAGTCGTGTCCAACTCTTCAAGACCCCATGAATCGCAGCAGGGCAGGCCTCCCTGTTCATAACCATCTTCCGGAATTCACTCAGACTCATGTCCATTGAGTCAGTGATGCCATCCAGCCATCTCATCCTCGGTCGTCCCCTTCTTCTCCTGCCCCCAATCCCTCCCAGCATCATAGTCTTTTCCAATGAGTCAACTCTTCGCATGAGGTGGCCAAAGTACTGGAGCTTCAGCTTTAGCATCATTCCTTCCAAAGAAATCCCAGGGCTAATCTCCTTCAGAATGGACTGGTTGGATCTCCTTGCAGTCCAAGGGACTCTCAAGAGTCTTCAACACCAGTTCAAAAGAATCAATTCTTCGGTGATCAGCCTTCTTCACAGTCCAACTCTCACATCCATACATGACCTCAGGAAAAATAAAGTCTGACACTGTTTCCCCTGTTTCCCCATCTATTTCCCATGAAGTGATGGGATCAGATGCCATGATCTTCGTTTTCTGAATGTTGAGCTTTAAGCCAACTTTTTCACTCTCCTTCACTTCCATCAAGAGGCTTTTTAGTTCCTCTTCACTTTCTGCCATAAGGGTGGTGTCATCTGCATATCTGAGGTTATTGATATTTCTCCCAGCAATCTTGATTCCAGCTCGTGTTTCTTCCAGTCCAGCAGTTCTCATGATGTACTCTGCAGAGAAGTTAAATAAGCAGCGTGACAATATACAGCCTTGACGTACTCCTTTTCCTATTTAGAATTGTCACAAGAGTGTATGTTCCTTGATTCTTAGTCTCATCACAACAAAGATTTGGAGTGACGGGCTTTAAAGACCCCTTGGCAAGTCACAGCTCTCAGGTCTTGGATAGACCATGTTGTAGCTCTCAGGTCTCCAATGGACCGTGTTATAGCTCTTAGACAAATCAGTGTTACAGCTCAGTTTTACAGCTCTATTTTATTTAGAAGAGAGCAGGAAAATCCATCTTTGAGGCGTGAGGGCATGTCGATCTAAAGACACGAGGAGCGCGCGCCCCAGCACGGGGGAGAGAGAGTGAGCCAGCTAGCTTTGGCTCTATTATTTATATGTTTCTCTCTCCCTGGGCCTGTCCTATGTAAATTGGGCCAGCCAGGAGTGTTGTTTGTTTCACCTGAGGTCCTCACTCCGGTCCTCGGACTGTCTTTTGTTTCATTTTCACGAGCTTTTCCCTTCCTTGTCTGTAGCCACCACCATTTTGGACGCCTCTTCCCTGTTCTACCTACCTAACATTCCACCCTCAAGAGATGGGAGGCCCAATTCTTTGGGCTAAGGGGCGTCAAGGTCTTTCTGGGTACTTCCTGCTGAACTGGGGCGGCGAAGGGTATTGTGCCTCCCCCTCTTGCTAGTCTCAAGCCTCAGAGTCCTTATAGCGGTGTCCATTTAAGGGTGAGGGGTATTTTCTGAGGTCGGCTGTAGTTTCCCAGCTTTGTTGAACTGGCACTGTATGCTGTAGCTGGTTGACCTTACCCAGAGGTCTTCTAGGCTGAGACTGGGCCACGTGAGCTTTCTGCCAGTTTGTTTTTCTCTGTTCCGGTTTCCAGCACGATGGGCCTTCCCCTGCACTGGATTTTCTTCACGTTCTGCCTCTACGGTGGGAGCTTCACTGAGTTGGGCTCCTGCTGTGCCTGGCCTCTTCTGCGTGCAGGTTGTTTCAGCCAGGTTACATCCGAGTCACGGCACCACTGATGTCACGTGAGTGTATGTTCCTCGGTTCTTTGTCTCGTCACAACAAAGATTTGGAGCGACGGACATTAAAGCTCTCAGCGCATCACAGCTCTCGGGTCTTGGACAAACGTGTTATAGCTCTTAGGCAAATCAGTGTTACAGCTCCATTTTATTTAGAAGACAGCAGGAGAATACATCCTCGAAGTGTGAGGAATGCCAACCAAAAGACCTGAAGAGAAGAGAGTGGAGGAGCACGTGGGAGAGAGAGAGAGGAAGAGAGAGAGAGAGAGAGAGAGAGAGAGAGAGCGCGCACGAGAGAGCCCTATTGTTGTTAAGTCACTTAGTTGTGTCTGACTCTTACGACCCCATGACTGCCTCACACCAGGCTTCCCTGTCCTTCACCATCTCCCAGAGTTTGCTCAAGTTTATGTCCATTGTGTTGGTGATGCCATCCAACCATCTCATCCTCTACCACCCTCTTCTCCTGCCTTCAATCTTTCCCAGCATCAGGGTCTTTTCCAATGAGTCAGCTCTTTGCATCAGGTGGCCAAAGTATTGAAGCTGGATCTTCAGCTTCAGTATCAGTCCTTCCAATGAATATTCAGGATTGACTGGTTTGATCTCCTTGAGTTATGCAAGCCTGTTTGTCATGACAAGGCTGTGATCCATGAAGGAGTATACCTCCTAATCAAGGCCAAAAGGTGACATGGTTCAATGTTCTCCAAGTTGAGATGGATCACAGAAGGTCCTGCTTTTTCAGCTGAGTCTGAGTTGCTTCATATTCTTTGTAAGACACACTCCAAGAAGGACACACGTGGAGAGAGATGTCCATAGGGTGATGGTCGCTCCTGGAAACATCAGGCTGCAGAGGAGAGAGGCTGAGTGTGAGAAGGACTGGTATGCTTCACACCTTTCCCTTCTGGCATGCTTTCCTCTATGGCTGGGCCAAACTCTCTTGGTGCTGGGTTCTATGTGTGCCTGGGCTCTGCCAAGGAGATGTGTCTCTGAGAAGGGAAGCGGCATTTGTTGAGGATGGACACAATATTGGGGGTGGGGCTCCTCAGGTGCAGGTTCTAGATGATCTCCAGTGTCATAGCTACCAAGTAGCAGCTGCACCACCAAGGTTCATCCCTTTATCTGGGAAGGAACTGTCCTTGTCTACCGTTGTTCCTGGCTAAGTGGCACCCAACCAGGTCCCCTGGCTCTAGCAAAGATAATGTCCACTCTGTTAAGAAATCTGCTTAAACTAATTGGTACACCATCATTTGTAATTGAGAACCCTGAGTAATAGCAAGACATACAACTCAAATGTCCAGCTGAAGACAAAAAACTAAATAAACATTGGCTTAACCTTTGGATGAAATACTATCCAGCCATGTAAAACTATATGTCTAAAACACTTTTAGGACTTCCCGATGGTCCAGCAGTTAAGAATTCAGTTTCCAATGTAGGGGACTCAGGTTCAATCCCTGGTCAGGAAATAAAGATCCCACATGCCATGGGGAAACAAAGCCCATGAACCGCAATAAGGGAAGCCCACACACTGCAACAAAGAGCCAGCACAGCCAAAATAAAACACAAAGAATTCTCAAAGGTGTGGGGTGAATGCTTACACACATAAAGCGGAAAATGAAAAGAGAGGGAGAATTCCCTTATCCGGTAATGGTGTAATGGATAAATTGGGGTAAACCCTTCTACAGAAGGTAACTAAAAAAATCTGGACAAAATATCTTGAGAATTTGATTAAAGCCATCAGAGATTTAACAAAGTAGTGAAAAATTACAAAGAATTAGCAAGAAATGACAGAAATCTGGAGAGATAGGCTGGTAGTGTTTGCTGATTCAGAAGAGAAAACCAAGACAACAGAGATGTTGGACAAGGCTTCTGATGACCTCACCCCTCAGAAGTAACACTATCCACTGCTGATGCCCCAAGTTCCTGGCAGAAACAAGCACAGCACTTCTCTGGAGGAAGATATTATCTAGACCACAAAAATACTTATACAATTTTTCAAGTATACTATTCAGCACACAATAAATAGGAAAGTGCTATATGAAGGGGCAAAACCAACAGAAACAATAGACAAGGGATGAATCCCAACAAGGGTCTTCTCTTATAGCCCAGACAGTAAAGAATCTGCCTGCATTGCAGGAGACCCAGGTTCGATCCCTAGGTTGGGAAGACCCCCTGAAGAAGGAAATGGAAACCCACTCCAGTATTCTGGGCATTGGTGTTCTACCCACTCCAGTGGAATTCCATGGACAGAGGAGCCTGGCAGGCTACAGGCCACGGGGTCACAAAGAGTCGGACATGACTGAACAACTAACACAGACAAATAGCCACAAAGGCTTCAACTGCTGAGTCACCAAACACAGACTTTAAAATATCCTTATTTAACATGTCTAAAGAGATAAAAGACAAGATTTAGAATTTCTGCAGAGAACTGGAAGCTTTAAAAAAGCTAAGAAAACAAATTTTTAAAAAGGATGTGGTACAAGTATTTTAATTCTTGGATTGAAAAATATATTAACTGCAATTAACTGACTCTAAGAGGCAGGGACTTCCCTGGTTGTCCAGTGGTTAAGACTCTGCATTTCCACTGCAGGGGGCACAGTTTCAGTCGTTGGCTGGAGAACTAAGATCCCACATGCTACACAGTGTGGCCAAAAACAGACAGACAGACAGACAGACAAGGCAAAACAACTCTTTAACAGCAGATTAGACAAAGCTGAAAAGATGGTTAATGAACTGGAAGGTAGACTAGAAGACAATATCAAGAATGAAGCACAGAGATATTTTAAAATGGAAAATACAGAAGGAATAGTAAGAAACATAGATCTGTAAAAGATGTAAAACCCACATAATGGGAAACTTAGAGTGAACTAAGAAGAGATTTAAGCAGAAGCAATATGTTAAAAAATAATAGCTGAGAATTTTTCAAAATTACTAAAGACCCCAAACTGCAAATTAAAAACTCCATTGAAGTCCACTAAGCAGGACTGGGTTGAAGGTACACTTGCATGACCCTGTGACTGACTTTATCCCTAAATTTTGTGCTATAAGCATCTCATTGCCTTGCTCTAATTTTGATCCTTCCAGTAAAGGCAAATAAAAAAAGCAAATGTAGGTACATCATAATAAAACTTCATAAAAACAAGACAAAGGGAAAATCTTGAAAGCACTTACAGAAAAACATAGATTACGTTCAAAGAAGCAATGAGACTATCAGCTGACTTTTCAGCAGAAACAATAGAAAAACAGAATAAAATGGAATTCTATACCCAACAAAAACACCCTGTCTGGCAGAAAATGAAATAAATAAAATTTCACACAAATATAAAGCAATAAAATTCTTCATGGGTAGAACTGTATTTTAGAAAATGTTAAAGGGATTCCTCCAGGCAGAAAGAAATGATCTCAAATATTAGAGTTTCGTTACAGAAAGGGCTGTAGATTGATTGAAATGGTAATTATGAGGACGATTTAAAAGATTCTGTGTGAGAAAAGCAACAATAATAATGTCCTGTGGGGAGTTCCTTGGCAGTCCAGTGCTTAGGATTCCAAGCTTTCACTACAGGGGGCACAGGCTTGATCACGGGTTGGGGAACTAAGATCCCACAAGCTTCGCCAAAAAAAAAAAAAAAAAGCCTCATGGAGTTTAAAAAGTATATGGAACTTAAAATCCATAAAAATGGCACAAAAATTAAAAGGGATCCAAATGAGGTTAAGTGTTCTATAGAAGAAAATAAAAGTACTGATTAACATTTGGTTTTGAAAAGTTACGGATGGACTTTGAAACTTTAAGAAAAACTTAAAAGTCGCAGGTTCAGACATTTGGTGTATGTGCTTGGCTGAGGAGCCAATGGGGCGAAGCTACCTACCATCTGTGGGAATATGACTGAACGCCTCTAAGTCAGAATGCCGCCCAGGCGGGACGATACTGCAGCGCCGCGGGAGCCTCGGGTCGCCGCGGAGGCCTCGGGTGGCCTCCAGAGCCTCGGGTGGCGTCGGGAGCCTCGGGTGGCCTCGGATAGCCGGTCCCCCGCCGCCCCCGCCGGCGGGACGTTGCCCGCATCCCTGGGGCGCCGCGCAGCGCCGTGTTCCGCGCATAGAGACCGGGGTCCGGTGCGGAGAGCTCTTCCTCCCACGACACAGGGCGTGGCCGGAAAGGCGGCGGCCCCCTCGCCCGTCACGCACCGCAAGTTCGTGGGGAACCTGGTGCTAAACCTTTCCTGGACGACCTGCTTGTGGGTCGGGGTTTCGTAGGTAGCAGAGCAGCTTCCTCGCTGCGATCTATTGAAAGTCAGCCCTCGACACAAGGGTTTGTAAAAAATAATAATAATAAATTTTAAAAAAAGTAAAGTTGAAACAAGGTGTAACTTTCCAACTAATATACAGGAAGAGATTTTATAATAAAAACAATTCATTCAAAAGAAGTCCAAATTAATAGAAAAGGAAATAGGAAAAATGGAAAGTACATAGTAAGATGATATAAGCCAATATCCTACTAATTACATTAAGTACAAATGGGACAGAACACAGCAATGAAATGACAAAAATATTAGACTGGATTTTAAAAAACCACAAGTATATGTTCTTTCCAAGAGATAGATCTAAACTTGAGCACATAGGTAAGTTGAAAATCAGGTTAGAAAAAGATATATCGTGCAAGCACAATATTTAAAATGTAAATAACCCAATGGATGAAGAGATGTTATAGCAGAAATTAGAAAATTTTTAAACTAAATGATGCATTTCGAAATACAGCCAAAGCCAAGCACAGAGGAGAATTTTAGCCTTGGATGCATGTTAGAAAAAAAGGAAAAGCTGAAAATGTATGTTATTTATCTCAAGATGTTAGAAAAAGAATAGAAAAGTAATGAGAAAAATAATATAATGCTGAAATCAAATAAAAAGCATGTAATAGGAAGGATCAATAAAGCAAAAAGCTGACTATTTAAAAAGACTAATATAATTAACACTTCAAAATTGATGAAACTTTGGCAAGATTAACTGATAAAATGAAAAGGCACAAATTATTAATATCAAAAATAAAAAAGGAACATCATCAAAGATCCTATAAGTGTTAAAAAGATAATAAGGAGTAATTGAAAAACACATACAAAACAATGAGTTTGAATCTACCTCTCATCGTATACAAAAATTAACTCAAAATGGACCAAAGTCCAAATGTAAGAGCTAAAACTGTAAAATTCTTGTAAGTAAAGATACGTTAAGTCTTCATGAGCTTTTATTAGGCAATATGACAGCAAAAGCACAAGCAACAAAAGAAAGAAAGAAAGAAATTGACTTCACTGAAGTTAAAAACTTTAAAAATAAATGTTTTTTTGTGTGTTTCAGAAAACAAGAAAGTGAAAAAACACACAGAATGGGAAAAAATATTTGTAAATCATGTATCTGATAAAGACATATCCAGGATATGTAAAGAACTCTTATAAGTCAACAATAAAAGACAAATAGCTCAATTTTAAAATGGGCAAAAGACCTGAATACACATTTCTAAAAAAAAGTCCAACTAGTACATAAAAATGATCAACACTTTTAGTCATTAAAGAAATTCAAATCAAAACCACAATGAGATACCACTTCATACCCATTAGAATGGGCAGAAAAAAGCAGACAGGGGCCTTTGCTGCTGGTCCAGTGGTTGAGAATCTGCCTGCCAATGCAGAGGACATGGGTTTGATACCTGACCTGGGAAGATCCCACAGGCCGTGGGGCAGCTAAGTCCATGTGCCACAACTACTGAGCCTGTGCACCCTAGAGCCCATGCTTCCTGCAAGGAGAAGTCCACACCCTGCAACAAAGAATAGCCCCTGCTTGCCGCCGCTCAGGAAAGCCTGCACCGCAACGAAGATGCAGCCAAAAAGAAAAATAAATAAATTCATTAACTGACTTTTTAAAAGCAGACAACAGTAGTTTGGGGAAAGATGTGAAGAAGTTGGAACACTTACACGTTGCCAGTAGGAATGTAACATGGTGCAGACTTTGGAAAAGTCTGCAGTCCCCCAAAAACACTAAACATAGAGTTACATGACCCAGTAAGTTCAAACCTGGATATTTATCCAAGAGAACTGAAAATATTTGTCCTTCTAAAGACTCATTAAATAAAGTTTATAGCAGCATTATTCATATTAACCCCAAAGTGGAAACACTAGCATTCATTAATGTTCATCAGCTGATGAGCAGATAAACAAAATGTAGCTGTATATCTCTACAATGAATATTATTTGGCCATGAAAAAGGAATGATGTGCTGATAAATACTACAACATGGGTAAACCTTGAAAACATTACACTGAATGAAAGAACCCAGTCACAAAAGGCTGCATACCATATTATCCCATTTATATGAAATGTCCCAAATAGGCAAATCTGTAGATACAAAAAATAGACTAGTGGTTGTCAAAGGCTAAGGGGAAGAAGAAGAGGGAAGTCACTGCTAATGGATATGAAGTTTCTTTGGGAATAATTAAAATATTCTAACTGGAATTAGATATCTAACTGGAATTAGATAGTAGTGACGATTGTACAACTTTGTGGATATACCAAAAACCACTGTATTGTATATACTCATTTTATTTAAGTAAAAATAAACAAGGCTGAGTATATACAATATAACAATAATGTAAAATTTAGATTAAATTGACAAACTGTAGAAAAAATCCAACAATTCAAAACTGATACAGAGAAAAGAAAATTGTTAATAGTCTTATAGTCTTATAGCTGTTAATGAAATTGAATACATAATTTTAAAACTTCACACAAAACTCCAAACCCAGACGGCTACACTCTTGCATTTTACCAAATACTTATGGAAGAAAAATAAAAATCAGACCCACAGAAACTCCTCCAGAGAGATAAGAATAAGAGAAAACTCCACCTGATCAGGTCAGCATAACCTTGATACCAAACTTGATAAGACCTTATGAGAAAGGCAAATTACAGGCCAATCTCACTCATTACATTGATGCAAAAATCCTAAACTAAACATTAGCAAAAGGAATCTTGTAACATAAGGTCAAGTAGTATTTATTCCAAGGTTGGTTTTAACATTAGAAAGTCAATTAATGAAATTAATCACATGAACAGAGTATAAAGGAAAAAACATGATCATCTTAATTGATCTAGAAACAGCATTTGATAAAAATTCAACATCCATTCATGATTTTAAACATACTTTTAGAAAACTTAAAACAGAAGAAAAATTTCTTAATCTGATAAAGATTACCTATTAAAAAAAAAAAACTAGGGAAAATGCCATACTTAATGATGAGATGTTGAAAGCTTTCCCTTTGCCAGCTGGTGCAAAGCAAGCTACCTCTACTGAATGTTGTGCTGCAGGCCCTGGCCAGAAAAATAGACATTGAAGTCATAAGGGGGGACTTTCCTGGTGGTCCAGTGGTTAAGCTTCCACAATCCCACTGCAGGAAGCATAGGTTTGATGCCTGGTCAGGAAACTAAGATCCTGCATGCCACACAGCATGGCCAAAAAAAAAAAAAAAAAAGTCCTAAGGACTGGGAAGGAAGGAATAAGACTGTTGTAAGCAGTGAGTGAAATGACTATGTAAATAGGAAATCTAAAGAACTGACAGATTACTAGATTGAATAATGAATTCAGCAGTATTGCTGAATGCTGCTGCTGCTGCTTCTGCTACTAAGTTGCTTCAGTTGTGTCCGACTCGGTGCGACCCCATAGAGGGCAGCCCACCAGGCTCCCCCATCCCTGGGATTCTCCAGGCAAGAACACTGGAGTGGGTTGCCATTTCCTTCTCCAATGCATGAAAGCGAAAAGTGAAAGTGAAGTTGCTCAGTCGTATCCGACTCTTAGCGACCCCATGGACTGAAGCCTGCAGGCTCCTCTGTCCTGGGATTTTTCCAGGTAAAAGAATACTGGAGTGGGGTGCCATTGCCTTCTCCGAATACTGCTGGATAAAATCCAGTAAAAACAAACTATTTCTATATATATATGTCGGCAACAAACAAAAGATGAAAATTTTAAACAGGCACTGTTTACAACAGAATAAAACGTTTGAATACCTAGAAATACATCTGAAAGTGAAAGTGAAGTCGCTCAGTCGTGTCCGACTCTTTGCGACCCCATGAGCAGTAGCCTGCACCAGGCTCCTCCGTCCATGGGATTTTCTAGGCAAGAGCACTGGAGTGGGTTGCCATTTCGTTCTCCAGGGAATCTTCCCAACCCAGGGATTGAACCCAGGCCTCCTGCATTGTAGACAGACACTTTACCATCTGAGCCACCAGGGAAGTCCAGAAATACCTCTAACAACAGCAAAAAGAGCAACACCTCATTGAAGAAAACTGTAAGATCATTCTTGAGAGAAAAGTAAAGATTTAACTAAATGGAAAGATATTCCACAGAAGACAGTAACGTTATCGATTATCTCCCAAATGATCTGTGCAGTTAATGCAATTCTGATAAAAGTTTCAATAGCTGTCTTAAAAAAATATTTATTTATTTGGCTGCACTGGCTACAGTCTTAGCTGTAGCATGCGAGATCTAGTTCTCTGACCAGGGACTGAATCTGAGCCTCCTGTACTCGGAGTGTTTTAGCCCTTGACCACCAGGGAAGTCTCTGAAAAGATGTTTTTATGTAGCCTGAAAGACTCATTTTAAACTGTAAAGGCAAAAGTAGACAAGAACCTC
The DNA here is from genome assembly GCF_042477335.2 of Ovis canadensis. Taxonomy (NCBI): domain Eukaryota; kingdom Metazoa; phylum Chordata; class Mammalia; order Artiodactyla; family Bovidae; genus Ovis; species Ovis canadensis. Next base: position 191,996,746 of record NC_091246.1, on the reverse strand, counting down.
TTGAAGAAGAAAAACAAGATGGGAAGACTTGTTCTACCAGGAGTCAAGAATTTTTACAAAGCTCACAGTAATTTGGCATTCTGCAGTAATAGACAAACTGCAAATATATGATGAAAACAAATAGAGAGCCCAGAAGTAGACCCATCCATATTTGAACATTTGATTTATGACAAAGGTGACACTGCAAAACAGTGGGAGAAAGAAAGCATTTTCCATAAGTGTACTAGGTCGCTAGACATAAATGTGAGGGGGAAAGAAGAGAAACTTGACCCCTGCCTCACACCATGCACAAACAGCAATTCCAGGGGGAAATCGAAGAGAACTAATCTGATGTTCATGGCTAGGAAGGCTCGACATTGTCAAGATGTTGGTTTTCCTCAATGTGACATTTAGGTTCAAAGCAATTCCAATCAAAATCCCAGTAAGTTATCTTGAAGATATTGACAAACTGATTCAAAAGTTTATATGGAGATGCAAGAGACCTAGAATAGCCAAAAAAAATATTGAAGGAGAACAGAGTTGGAAGACTTATGCTACCCAAATTCAAGACTTACTATAAAGCTACAATTACCAATACAACATAATATTGGTGAAAGAATAGACAAATAGAGTAATGGAACAGAATAGATGGCCCAGAAACAGACCCATATAAATATAATCAACTAATCTTCGAGAAAGTGCAAAGACAATACAGTAGAATAAGATAGTCTTTTAAACCAGTGGTGTTGGAAAAACTGGATATCCACAAGCAAAAATATGAATCCAGACACAGACCTTATGCTTTTCACAAAAACTAAATCAGAATGAATCACAGACATAAATGTAAAACTTGAAACTATGAAGCACCCAGAAGATAAAATAGGAAACCTAAGATGACCTTGTCTATGGTGATGACTTTTTAAATACAACACCAAAGGAAGAATCTAGGAAATAAATAATTGATAAGCTGGACTCCATTAAAAATTTAACTTTTTATTTTGTATTGAGGTACACGGATTAGCAAATATTGCGATAGTTTCAGGTGAACAGCAAAGTGACTCTTTTACATGTATCCATTTTCCCCAAAACTCCCCTCCCAGTCAGGCTGCCAGATAACAGTTAAGCAAATTTTCATGCACTTTACTGTAGGTCTTTGTTGGTTATCCATTTTAAATAGCAGTGTGTACATGTCCATCACAAACTGCCTAACTAGGCCTTCTCCCTATTCTTCCCCTCAACAACCATAAACTCTTTCTCAAAGTGTGTGAGTCTTTTATGTTTTGTAAGTAAGCTCATCTGTATCATTGGTTTTTTTTTTTTTTAGATTCCACATGTAAGGGATGTCATATGATATTTCTCCTTCTCTGTTGACTTCCTTCACTCAGTATGACATTCTCTAGGTCCATCCATGTTGCTGCAACTGGTGTTTTTCATTCTTTTTAATGGCAATGGATTCCATTAAAATGGAAAACTTCTACTCAAAAAAACAAAACAAAACAACAAAAAAGTTCTGCTCTGTGAAAGACAATGTCAAGGGAATGAGAAGAAAGGCCAAGGCTGGGAGAAACTATTTGGCAAAAGACACATCTGATAAAGGACTGTTTTCAAAATATACAAAAACTCTTAAAACTCAGCAGTAAGGAAAGAAACAATCAATTAAAAAGTAGGTCAAAGACTTTAACAGGCACTTCATCAAAGAAGTTATGCAAATGGAAAATAAGCATATTAAAAGATGCTCCACAACACATGTCATCAGGGAAATAAAAAGTAAAACAAGAAACTGCTACACACCTATTACAATGGCCCGAACTCTGACTCACCAAATGCTAGCGAGCATCTGGAGCTACAGGAATGCTCTTGTGTTGCTGGTGGTAAGGCAAAATGCTACAGGTAATTTTAATGAATAGAATAAAGTGAGATGGGACTTCAGAGACTAGGTCATAAACAGCACTAAGACTCGGGGACTTCCCGGAAGTCCAGGGGTTAAGAGTCCATGCTGCCGATGCTAGGGGTGCAGGTTCAGTCCCTGGTGGGGGAGCTAAAATCCAACATGCCAAGCAGTGAAGCCAAAATTAAGTAAGTACATATGTGTATATTGGCTGGCTGCCTTGTTGAGAGGACAGTCTGAGAGCCTCGTGGAGAGGTCACAAGCTGAGGAACTGAGGCCTGCAGCCAACAGCGCAATGAGTGCTGCACCTTAGAAGCAGCTCCTCCAACCTTGGCCAAGCCTTCAGTGCCCACAGCCATATTGCCAGCATGACTGCAAGATCAAGACCGCCCCTGAGGCAGCACCACCTGCCTGGGTGTGAAGTAAAGAAATGTTGGCTGTTTTAATTTGTTACGTTTTGGAGCAATTTGTTATGCAGCAACAATTTGTACATCCTGTAACATTAATGAAAGAGTCCAAATGTGGATTTCTCCCCTTAATATTGTCCTGCTCTTGTGTAGTAACAGCAGGGCACGGTGGCAAAGAGCACAGGCAGTGGAGATGCATACAGCTCATCACACGTGGCGAGGCCACTGAGTAGCTGTGCCTCTTGGGGAAGGGGCTCGCATTCTCACAGTTTTTGTTGTGTTGTTTTCAAAATCGAAACATGAATTTTTCAACCGAGTGCATGGCTCTGGGCAGCAGACTCAACAATGGAATTGTATTGTTATTATTCAATATTTCGCTGTCATTACTTCAGGAGACCTGGGTTCGAGCCCTGGGTTGGGAAGATCCCCCGGAGAAGGAAATGGCAATCCACTCCAGTACTATTACCTGGGAAATCTCATGGACAGAGGAGACTGGTAGGCTACAGTCCATGGGGTCGCAAAGAGTAAGACACGACTGAGTGACTTCACTTCACCTCTAAGCAGAGAGACTTGCTTCCCTCCCACCCTATCCCCATTCAGTGCTGTTTCCACCAGACTCCTAGCCTCTGATATCAGCTCTTTTGCTATTTGAACCTGGTGAGTGATGCATGCTAAATCACTTCAGTCGTGTCTGACTCTGTGCAACCCTGTGGACTATAACCCACCAGGCTCTTCTGTCCAGGGGATTCTCCAGGCAAGAATACTGGAGTGGGTGGGCATTTCCTTCTCCAGGGTATCTTCCCGACCCAGAGATCCAACCCACATCTCTTATGTCTCCTGCATTGGCAAGTGGGTTCTTTACCAATGGTGCCACCTGGGAAGCCCTATTTGGATCTGGGATCTGTGTTTATTCTACAAGGGATTGGGGGTTTGGTAGCATCAGAGTATCATGTGGCTGGAGGCTGCCTTCCTGGCATCCCCAGGATGCAGCTCTGGCAGAGTCCTCAACAGCCTCCCCAGGGATCACCATGCTCCTTGGCCAGTGCCCACCCCCACCCCTGCCTTCTGGGCTCCAGTTTCAGCTGGCTCCTGAGCACCTGTGCAGTGCTGGCCACTGGGCAGGCACCAGATATGAGAGACAGGTCAAAAGCTTCCATCTCCAGGAGGTGATGAGTGTGGACATGGTGATGCTGCATAGGGAGCGCAAGGCCAGAGGAACCCAGATCCCCGAGGAGGGAACATCACCCAACCTGGGGGTGAGGAGGGCTCAGGAAGCAAGGATGGAAGCTTCCTCAGAAGTGTGATTTGAACAGAAGGCCTGGCTGTGCTAAGGGGCAGGTGGGCGCATGAGAGGGAATGAAAGTGCTGGGTGTGGGAAATGCGCTGGTGGAGGGGACTGGTGACACTCATTCCTTTACTCACATTGGACCCCAAAGCAGACACTTGGCCATTTACCCAAGGTCTTCTTCTTGTCCTCACCCTCAAAAGGTTCTTTACACAATGACGTGACCCAAAACTATTCCTGAGGGATCTGAGTTCTTAGTGATCTTGTTTATGTTGGATTATTCTGTCATCCATTAATCTTACCTTTGGACATAGCCATACGAGGGACAGTTCCTGAGGATTTCCTGTCCCCATTGTGTAGCAGTATCTGTGTAACACTATCTCCTCTTGAAAATTAATGTCTGTCTCTCTAGTCAACATTTTAACTCTCTTTTCTCTTGTTTATTCAGTGACATGAGGATTTCCAAATGGTCAAGTGAGGGTCTCATCTTCTAATTTAATTTAACTTAATTCTTCTGGTAGATCCATCCATTCCTTGAGTTACCAAGACTACTTAAATAATAGAGCCCCAAATTGTGGGACTACAAGACAAACAACGTGTGGGTTAGTCATTAGTTGTATTACGAAGGAGGTGATTAGCTCTTCAACTCCTGGACCCACGTATGCTGTACCTATGTATGCTAAGAGGAAGAAACACGACCATGTATTGATAGCTGATTCAGGACTACATTGTACAGTGTAGAATAGATACAATGCCTTTTTTTGAGGCATTGTCTCTTATCTGGTGCTATAATGGTGTCTTTAATAGGCCATCCCACTATTCAAGAAGGCCAACTGCTTTGGAGTGAGCAGGAACATGGCAAAAACCTATGAATCCCATGGATATTATTGGTTAATTGTCTTATTTTTCTTTAGGTTGCAAAATGAGCTACTTGACTGGCAGCAATGTTAAGTGATTAAGGGCACCAGTAAGTCCACAGATGGTATTGCCAGCAGAAACAAAACAGATAAGGAAGGAAAACCCCTTCACAGAACTGTCTATCCCAATAAAGAAAAATCACTGCCACCTCTGTGACGGAGGACACCAACACAACCAACCTCCACCAGGGGGCCAACTATTCCCCCATGGTATGGCACCATATTGAGGGCACTTCGTAGTGATGGTAGTCAAATCAATTTTACCTTTTTAAAAAATACTTATTTTGCTGCACTGGGACTTAGTTGCAGCATGGGGGATCTTTAGTTGTGGCATGTCGGATCTAGTTCCCTGACCAGGGGTTGAACCTGGGCCCCCTGCATCGGGAGTATGGAATCTTAGCCACTGGACCTCCAGAGAAGTCCCCAAATGGCTTTAGAGTGATCAGTTCCATGCTGTTGTGCCAACATACAACCTCCATCCCTGCTATCACTGTTCCACTTTGTCAATGAGTATGTACTTGGTTGCAGAAAGAGATGGACAATTAAAAACCTGCTCTGCAACAGGTATCCTCATGGGAAGCATTCACACAAGACACAAATAATATCACATGATTCACCTGTTCTTTCTCTAAGCTTGTTATGAGTCTTTCAATCTAGCTACTTTCAACTTCCTGACCACTGACCTTAGCCACCACCCACAAATCAGGAGTGATCCTTACTTCATATCATCTAGAGGATCATGTGATGATGTACTGCTTGAAGTTTTGACTTTGGGAGGATTTCCCATTTCCACCATCCTTCAACACACCACTGAGTTGCTCCATGGTGGTTCATCTTCGTTGGCTGCTTCATATTGCTCAGAGCCATCTGAACAGGGCTTCAGTGCTTTCCTCAGCTGGCCATGGGGTAGGTTGAGGGAGGAAGTGTAGGTGGATGGGTGAGCCACCTATTTGTGTACCTTCCACCTGTCTCCAGGATTTGCATGAGTCTAATCCCATCGATTTGATGGTGAGGTGATCAGACAACCTCTGGCTCTTGTTGGGCAGCTCAGGTTCCTGGTCATGGTCATTTGGTCCCCCATACGTATTCACTCTTAACCAGAGCAAAATCTGTTTCCTAATGGAAAAGTTGCTCAAAGTAGAGGCTGCCTCTTATTGGAAATCAAGTGAATGTGGGTCTATGTCTGGACTCAGTGACATCTGATCCTTAATGCTGTGCCTCACTGACCTGGTTACTAAACCATAAGGTGAATTTGAGGCCACACAGTGTGAAGTCCATTCACTTTGTTTCTCTTTTTCAAGATATCCTTGGCATTTTCATGTAGACTTTAGAATCTGTTTGTCAATTTCTAGAAAATAAAAAGCCTAGTGAGGTTATGACTGAGACTACATTGGATCCATAGACAAATTTGGAAAGAACTGGGATTTTAACAATATTGAGCCTTTCCATAATGACACTGATGTCTCTCCACTGATCCAGGTCTCAATTCTCCTAAGTATTGTATACATTTTAATGGTATACTTGGAATGTAATTTAATTTCAATGGTTCGCACACTGACTTATATTGTGATCTTGCTATATTAACTTTTAAATTTTTGTCATTGTTTGCAGAGATCTAGGTATGAATTTTCTATGTGAAACGTAATCAGTTTGTTTGAGAAAAGAGATAGCTTTGATTCCTTCTGATCTACATGCCTTTTATTTCTTTTACTTGCCTTATTGCACTGGCTAGTGTAAAACAATATTTAACACAAGTAGTGAGAATGGACAGTTTATTCCAGATCAGTCGCTCAGTGGTATCCGACTCATTGTGACCCCATGGACTGCAGCACGCCAGGCCTCTTTGTCCATCACCAACTCCCAAGTTTACTCAAACTCATGTCCATTGAGTCAGTGATACCATCCAACAATCTCATCCTCTGTTGTCCCTTTCTCCTCCCACCTTCAATCTTTCCCAGCTTCAAGGTCTTTTCAAATGAGTCAGTTCTTCGCATCAGGTGGCCAAAGTATTGGAGTTTCAGCTTCAGCATCAGTCCTTCCAATGAATATTCAGGACTGATCTCCTTTAGGATGGACCAGTCCTTGCAGTCCAAGGGACTCTCAAGAGTCTTCTCCAACACCATATTTCAAAAGCATCAATTTTTCGGTGCTCAGCTTTCTTTGTAGTCCAACTCTCACATCCATACATGACTACTGGAAAACCATAGCTATGACTAGATGGACCTAGGTTGGCAAAGTAATATCTCTGCTTTTTAATATGCTATCTAGGTTGGTCATAACTTTTCTTCCAAGGGGCAAGCATCCTAATTTCATGGCTGCAGTCACCATCTGCAGTGATTTTGGAGCCCCCCAAAATGAAGTCTGTCACTGTTTCCATTGTTTCCCATCTATTTGCCGTGAAGTGATGGAATCGAATGTTATGATCTTAGTTTTCTGAATGCTGAGTTTTAAGGCAACTTTTTCACTGTCCTCTTTCACTTTCTTTTTTTTTTTTAAGTCTTGAGTCACATTTTTCATTGCTGTTGTAAATTCCCCCCTCCCACCAACCCCCCTCTAAAATGTCTTAAAACACATGGTTTAACAGTGGCTGCACAGAAAATATACACCCTCAAAGTCTGACTTTCTTTTAAATACAAATATACAAAATGTAAACTGAGACAATAGAGAAATTTACAAAACTTTTCTTTAAAAATAATAAAGACAAAATTCAGTTCTAGTTATTAGGATGCTATTAAACTACGTGCAAGTTGTATCCGATTGGATTTCTATTGCAATGTTCGCCAGAGACACGTCCAATCCATCTCGGCTCGAGGGCCGCCTCCAAACACAGACCTGAGTGGAAATCTCTTTGAGGAACTGGGAGGCTCCCCATCTCAGGGGTGGGCGGTCTCCTTCCCCGGCTCCTGGAGGGCTTCCCCGCCTGCCCGCCAGGGTGGGAGCTCCTCTGGTTGCAATTCTGCTTCTAAGAAGAAGGGTCCAGGCTGGTCCCACCGTGGACTTCAGGCCAGAGCTGCAACTAGCTGCTTCCAGTGGAGTTTGAAATCACGTGGTTTGAATTGATGTGGTGGTTAAAACTGGTCTTGGAATTGGGTGAACTCTTGGAATTGTTCTGATGCTGACGCTTAAGGAGCCTCTGGAGCAGCCCTTTTTTTGGCGGTTCTGGAGGGTGGCTTCGGTTCAGGTCTGGTGAGAGGGTACCGTGGGGTCCGAACACGTTCAGCTCCTTAAAGCACTCAGTTTCTATCCTCTCGCTTTGCCACGGGATGGGCACAGAGCCCGTGGAGAACTCGGAGTAGAAGTCGTCGTCCATGTGGTCCAGGTTGACGCCCTTCACGGTGGAGAACTGCTCGATGTCCAGCACGTCCTTGCAGTACACGGCCCGGGGATCTGGAATAAAGGGGGGATCCAACATCCCGGCCTCTAAGCGCTTGAAATTCATGTTCCTGAAGAAGGGGTGTCTCTTGACCTCCGCAGCCCCTTCCTCCTGGCAGCCCAGCCTCTGCTCCACATCTTTGGTGAGCAGCATTTTGCAGATGGACTTGGCCTCCTCGGAGAACTTGTGCGAGTACACCTCCTCCGTCTCCAACACCCGGCGGTCCACCTCCTCCCGCTTTACCTTCTCCTTGCGGCCGCGGAAGGGCGACTGGCCCTCGATCATCTCGTAGATGAGGCAGCCCAGACCCCCGTAGTCGGGGCTCAGGCCGTACCTCTGGTTGTTCAGGACCTCTGGAGCCATGTAGCCAACGGTGCCCACCCGGCCGCGGATCAGGTCTCCCTCGGGGATCTTCACGGCCAGGCCAGGGCCGAAATCCTAATGTGGCCGTAATCGTCTAACAGGATATTTTCAGGTTTCAAGTCTCTGTAGACAATGTTCTCATGGTGGAGGTCCTCCAGGCCGCACAGGATCTCTGCCGCGTAGAACAGGGCACGCTCCTCCTCAAAGCCAGGGTTCCCCATGTTGTAAATGTGGAACTTCAGGTCCCCGCTGTTCATGATGGTCAGGACCAAACACAGTGCGTCCTTGGTCTCGTAGGCGTAGGCCAGGTTGACCACAAACCAACTGTTGACCTTCTCCAGAATTTGCTTCTCATTCAGGGCCATGGACTCCCCTCTCCTCTTTTTGATCCTCTTCTTCTCCAAGCGTTTGCAGGCGTACATTTTACCCGTGGCTCGAACCTGGCAGGCACAGACCTCCCCAAAGCCCCCTTTTCCTAGTACTCGGTACTGCCTGAAAGTGTTTTTGGTTACCGGTTGCCTTTCCAACCACTTCCACTGGAGAAAGCGATCAAAATACATGCTGTCCAGGTACTCGTGGAAGGGTTCTCCCCTCAGGTAGTCGTGGACAGACTGCACGCAGGCCGAGAAGAGTTCTTTGCAGGGTTTCTGAAGGAGCTTCTCCTCCGTCTGAGAGACCAGGTCCCGTCCAACTTGGGTGATGAAAATTGGGGACACTGAGTCCAGGAACTGAATGTAAGACTCTAGCCCAGGTCTGGTTTCACAGAACTGCCGGAAAAGCATCCTCCCAGTTGGCTGTTTGTCACATAAACTGCAGTAATCTCGGTCTATGGTCCTTCGGAGGTCTTCACACTGGTTAATGTGAGGGAACTTCAGGATTTCCTTCCACTTCTTGCTTTTCCCTTTGCGCTTTCCTCCGCCTCCTTCCCTGGCTTTCAGTAAGACCGTGTTGGCCACGATGTTTTCCAGCTCCATTGACAGTCGGCGGTCAGCGAGGGAGCCGGCCGCCGGGGCTGTCAGCGCCTGACGGTGCTGCCGCTGCCGCTGCTGCTGCTGCCGCTGCTTGGGCTGCTGCCGCTGCTTGCCGGAGCCGGGAGCGAGCAGCCCGCCTAGGCTACCGCATTATTCTTTGCTCTTATCCCTCCGAGTTTCCACCTCTGCAAAGAGGAGCCGCCGCCGCCGCTTCTTCCTCCCTCTGTGTCCCCCCTCCCCCCCCCCAACAGTTTCCCCCCCACCCCCCACCCTGCGCGCTGCTCTGTCACTCCATTCTCCCTCTTTCACTTTCATCAAGAGGCTCTTTAGTTCCTCTTCACTTTCTGGTGCCACCTGCATATCTGAGTTTATTAATATTTCTCCTGGCAATCTTGACTCCAGCTTGTGCTTCATCCAGCCCAGCGTTTCTCATGATGTACTCTGCATATAAGTTAAATAAGCAGGGTGACAAAATACAGCCTTGACGTACTCCTTTCCCAATTTGGAAACAATCTGCTGTTCCACGTCCAGTTCTAATTGTTGCTTCCTGACCTGCCTACAGATTTCTCAGGAGGCAGGTCAGGTGGTCTGGTATTCCCATCTCTTTAAGAATTCTCCATAGTTTGTTGTGATCCACAGTCAAAGGCTTTGCCATAGTCACTTGAGCAGAAATAGATGTTTTTCCGGAACTCTCTTGCTTTTTTGATGATCCAGCAGATGTTGGCAATTTGATCTCTGGTTCCTCTGCCTTTTCTAAATCCAGCTTGAACATCTGGAAGTTCACGGTTCATGTACTGTTGAAGCCTGGCTTGGAGAATTTTGAGCATTACTTTGCTAGCGTGTGAGATGAGTGCAATTGTGAGGTAGTTTGAGCATTCTTTGGCATTGCCTTTCTTTGGGACTGGAATGAAAACTGACCTTTTCCAGTCCTGTGGCCACTGCTGAATTTTCCAAATTTGCTGGCATATTTAGTGCAGCACTTTCACAGCATCATCCTCTAGGATTTGAAATAGCTCAACCAGAATTCCATCATCTCCACTAGCTTTGATCGTAGTGATGCTTCCTAAGGCCCACTTGACTTTGCATTCCAGGATATCTGGCTCTAGGTGTGATCACACCATCATGATTATCTGGGCCATGAGGATCTTTTTCGTATAGTTCTTCTGTGTATTCTTACCACCTTTTCTTAATATCTTTTGCTTATTTTAAGTCCATACAATTTCCATCCTTTATTGTGCCCATTTTTGCATGAAATGTTCTCTTGGTATCTCTGATTTTCTTGAAGAGATCTCTAGTCTTTCCCATTCTATTGCTTTCCTCTATTTCTTTGCATTGATCACTGAGGAAGGCTCTGAGAGTGGACATCCTTATTTAATTCCTGATTAAGGGGGAAAACAAGGGGTTTACACTATGATAAACTAGAAGCTGAGCCTTAAAACAGAACTGAAATCATGCATGATATGTCCTCTGACCACAAAGGAATTACACAGAAACAAATGTCAATAATATACTGCTTCATGTAAACTTCAGGAACCTTGAAACTGTACAGAAACATTTATGGGCATATTTTGAATATATTGCAGGTTTGGTTTCAGACCACTGCAATAAAGTGAATATTGCAATGAAGTGAGTCACAGACATTTTTTGGTTTCCCAGTACATATAAAAGTTATGTTTACACTATACTGTACACACCTTAATTAATGTATACATCTTAATTTAAAAATACTTTATTATGGCTTCACTGAATCATAGTATTGTTGCAATAGTAGCATCAAAGATCACTGGTCAGAGATCATGGTAACAAATATAATAATAATGAAAACGTTTAAACTGTTGTGAGAATTATCACCATGTCACAGAGACATGAAGTGAGCAAATGCTCTTGGATGAAGGGCACTGATAGGCTTGCTTGATGCAGGGTCGCCACAGACCTTCATTCTATTAAAAATCTCAGTATCAGAGCAGCACAATAAAGTGAAGGGCAGTAAAATGAGGTCTGCCTGTACCTTGCCCAAGCTTTATATTCTAGTTGTCACGTATGATACATCTACCTGTGTTATAAATCCCACGTAAACTATATTATGATTTTTGCTTTAGGCAATCAAATGGATTTTAAAGACTAAGATGGACAATATTCTACTATATTTATCCACATATTTCTTTTTTATTTATTGTGCTCTTCTTTTCTTCGTGAATAATTCTGATATTACTCCTTTTCAGTAGGAAGCTGGTGTTTGCATATCATGTAGTGCACATCTGGTAGCAATGAATTATCTCAAATTTTGTTTATGAGAAAAATCTCTTTTTTTTCCCCATCACTGTTTAATAATATTTTTACTGAATAAAACATTCTGGATTTTTGTCAGCACTTTAAAGATGACATTCCATTGTCTTTGGCTCCCATTGTTCTTGATGAGAGGGTAGCCATAGATTTTATCACTGAGTTTCTGAATATACTTTTACTTATTTTTTTCTGATTTTGATGCCTTTTACTTCATTTTGATGCTTAACTGCTGTAGCTAGGACTTCTAGTACAATGTGGAACAGAATTAGTGAAAGTACTCATTCTTCACTTGTTCCACATCTTAGAGGAAAAGCTTTCAACCTTTTAGCATTGAGTATGAAGTTAGCTGTGAATTTTCCATATGTTGAGGTAGTTTCCTCCTATTCTTAGTTTGCTGAGTATTTTGGTCATTAGAGAGTGTTTGAATTTTATCAAATGCAATTCTGTGTCAAATGAGATAACTGTGCAGTTTTTGTCCTTCGTTCTGTTAATGGGGAGTATACCAGTGATTAATCTTCATATGTTGAACCATCCTTGCATTCCAGTAATAAATCTCATGTGGTCATGGTGAACATTTCCTTTAACAGCTGTTGAATTTGGTTTGCCAGTGTTTTGTTGGGGATTTTCACCTCAATATTCACACAGGATATTGGTCTGTTTTTCTCTTATAATATCTTTGCCTGGCTTTGGTGTCATGGTAATGCTGGCTTCATAGAGTGAGTTAGGAACTTTTCCTTCTTTAGCCTTTTGAAAGGATATAAGAGGGACTGATGCCAGTTCTTTTCTACACGTTTGGTGGTGCTCGCCAGCGACATCATCTGGTCTTACGGTTTTCTTTGTTGGGAGGTGTTTGATGTTTGATTCAATCTCCTTTTAAGTTATAGGTCTGTTCAGATTTTCTATTTCTTCATGATTCATTCTTGTTGGTTGCATGTTTCTAGAGATTTGTCCATTTCATATTTGTCCATTCATTTGGGGGCAAGGTATACAATTGTTCATTGTACTCTCTTGTAAACTTTTTTATTTCTGTAAAATTGGTAGTAATGTCTCCTCTTTCATTTCTGATTTTAGTTACTTGACTCTTTTCTCTCTTTTTGTCAGTCTAGTTAAAGTTTTGCCAAATTTGTTGATCCTTTTGAAGAATGAAACTCTTGGTCTCACTGACTCTCTTGATTGTTTTCCTATTCTCTGTTTTCTCTCTTCTCTAATCTTTAGTATTTCCTTCCTTCTGACTGCTTTCTGCTTTAGATTTATTTTGTTCTGTTTCTGGTTCCTTGAGGTGTAAAGTTAAGTTGCTGTGTTGAGATCCTTCTTTTTTAAAATGTAAGCAACAGAATCTCTCTTAACACTGCTTTGCTGCATCCTGTAAGTTTTGATATGTCATGTTTTCATTTTTGTCTCAAGATACTTTCTAATTTTCTTTTTGATTTTTTTCTTCACCTATTAGTTGTTAAAAAATGTGTTGTTTAATTTCACATATTTGTGAATTTCATGGCTTTCCTTCTGTTGCTTTACGGTTTCATCCCGTTATTATAAAAAATAATGCTTTTTATGACTTCAACTTTTTAAATTTATTAAGACTTGCTTTGTGGCTTAACAAATTGTCCATCTTGGAGAATATTTTGTGTGTACCTGAGAAAATTGTGTATTGTGCTGTTGTTGGGTGGATGTTCTATGTAAGTCTATTAGGTCCCATTCACCTAAAATAATGTTCAGGTCCTTTGTTTCCTTGTTTACTTCCTGTCTAGTTGCTCCAGTCATTATTGAAAGTGGGATTTTGAAGACTCCAAGTGTTATCTTAGAGTTGTCTTGGTCAAATCTGTGTGAGTAATCATAGTTCAATAATTTGCCTCCCCACAACTTTTTGTTTTGTTCTTCTATTGTAAAGTTTTTGCTTTGTTTTTATATGTGTATCATACATAAAAGAGTGCATATACAATATACTGACATTTAAAAACTAAAACCACCACCCATTTCCCTCCACTGGCACTTACAATATTAATTTTTTACATAGTTATATATCTCCTTACAATGTATTATTTAGTTTGCCTGTTTTTATATTTTTATAAGTAGAAAACAATTATTTTGCAACTTGAGTTTTTCCTTTTAACATTATGCTTCTGAGGTTTAACCATGTTGATGTGTGTGACTGTGTTTTTATTTCATTTTCACTGCTGTGTTTCTGTGTTAAATTTACTTAACCAAAAATTATCTATTCTACAGTCAAAGATGGCTATTGCTTGTATTGTTTTTTGTTCTTTTTTAAAAAAAAATATTTATTTACTTATTTTTTGACTGTGCTGGATCTTCATTACTATATATGTGCTTTCTCTAGTTGGGGAGAGCCAGCTTCATGTTGTGGTGGCTTCTCTTGTTGTGGAGCATGTGCTCTAGAGTGCATGGGTTCAGTAGTTGTGGTTCGAAGATCCCAAGGCATGTGGAATCTTCCTGGACCAGGGATTGAACCTGCGTCCTCTGCATTGGCAGGTGGATCCTTAACCACTGGACCACTAGGCAAGTCCACTGCTACTTTTTAAAAAATGAACACATCTGCTCTGACCCCTGATGCACAAGTTCAAGACTTTCTCCAGGGAGTATACTCAAGGGTAAAATCGCTAGGGCTTGGGATGTGCACATTTAACATTTTCTACAGTGGCTTGCCAATTTATGCCATCCTCAGCACTGTTGTACAGATGACCAGCACTTGGTATTTTGTACCTTAAAATTTTTGCCAGGCTGTGAAATTTTATCTCATGGCCTAAATTTGTATTTTCCTGACTACTAGTTATGTTGAACAATGTTTTATATGCTTAGGGCCATCTGTGTTTTCTATTCTAGGCAATTTCTCTTCAATTATTTTGGCCCTTATTCAACTGAATGCTTTATCTTGTTCTCACTAATTTACGGAAATTCTTAATATATTCTGGACACTAATCCCATGACAATTATTCTGTGATGACTTTTTTAGTCTGCAAACATTGAGCCCTGTAACTGCAGACCTCTATGCTCTGTCTACCCAAAACCCCCTTGGCCCACCCTTTTTGCCCATTCACCTGGGCCCATCCCCCTCTGTGCCTGCCTTGATGCCATTTGAAACAATAGGAAAGGCAACACCCTTAATCACATCCTTAATCCAATCTTTCTGGTGAGTTTGCCCCCTTCATCTGGCAGAAAAGTCTCACTAGAGTGAAAAGGATGAAAGGCCATTTTTAAAAAATCTCTGGCTAAGACTGTTTCTTTACATTCATTGCCCAGCATGGTGGGAGCAGCAGAATTCTTGAACTCCGCAAGACTTCGAACCAGTGCCCTCAAACAGCTTAGGATTCAGACTGTAGGTAGAGTGGTATTTTCTTCACCGGTTGGCTCTCATCTGGGTTTTCCTTTTCTTATTGGACTTGACTCAAAGCAGCTGGAATGAGCTGAGTCAACACATGCCAATGCCTCCTTTCTACTATGTGCACTAACCTATAGACTTGGCTGGCACAGAATCCAGCTTCTAAAAGACCACAGGTGGCAACTTGACAAATGTTTCACTACCACATGTCTAAAGGCAACAACTTTCTAGCCTGTCACGTCTTTACTTTTATAGCCTCAAACCCAACCCTCTCCATTCAGCCAATTTAAAGGTTTTAGATTTGTAAATTGCAGCCCCGAGTACCAAATAAGGACCAATTAATATCAATTAAGATCTGGTGGGCAATTCAGGGCTGAAATAATGTCTTTATGATGTCTTCAAGGGTTACAATTCCTTTTGTACTTCTGCTCAATGTTAGAATGGGCGTTTACCCTTCATAAGACGGCTGCCTGAGCTCCAGCCTTCACAACTGCCTTCAAGACAGCCGGGAGCAGGCAAAGGCAAGGGTAAAAGGATATCAATCAACTGATTCAGCTCTCCCCCAGGTTTCTTTGCCATATAAAATGTTTAAGCACTTTTTTTTTTTTTAGGTGAGAAAGAGGATATTCAGATTTCTCTACTAGGTTCAACAGAATATAATGTTGAAGAATGCTACTGTGTGGAGTAAGTAGTGACACACTGATACAAATGTTAAAAGAAGAAACACTTAATCTGTAAAGAAACTTATAATAACAACTTAAAGCTTCATCAGCAGGACTTATTTCTGTCGAAAACACTAAGTTATAGGACCACCTGGAATTAAAATCAACTTCTGAGGGTATGAAAAGGGATGCAATGTAAACAAGATGGAAAAATAGCATTTGTTGAGTTGTAAATATGAGTTTTCCATAAGATGTACATTAATTTCCCCCAACTTTGAAATTATTGAGGAATAATTGAGAAATATAATTTTATATATTTAAAGTGTACCCTGTGATGATTTGGCACAAATACACTATGGAATGTACCAAGATCAAGATAATTCACACATCCATCACTCCCCCTAATTAAGGACATTCATAATGATTCAAAAACAAATCTTGCAAATACAAAATAAAGCCTAAATCAGGGGCCAGGGAATTCAAAATATACTAGCAAAAAGGCAAGGCAATAAACTCAGAGTCTAGCTTGTCAAATATTTCCTGCATGAATATTATGTACAGAAGCACTTTGCCAATTTGTACCCAGAGATTTCTTCTGCAGCTGACTGGGGTCCAGACACTAAATACAAATGTGTGTGCAGAACCAAATCATTCTCCACAGTCAAAGGGTAATCAACAGATCATGGGAAAATGATAAGGTTTTATATCTTTCTTGCTTTATCATATTTCCAAATATGCATTTCAGGGTGTAATTTTGTTTTTGAAGAGACTTCCCTTAAATACATGATCTATGATTACAATAACCATTAATAAGATGGAACTTTAGTTTCAGGGAGCTGACCCACATCACCCTCTTAGGATCATGACTTTGTGGAACACACTGAATTCAGTTCACCTTTTAAGGAATTTCCCCAAAAGTTCCACCTACCAACTTCTACTCACATCTCATTGGTCAGAATTTAGTCATGTGGTTATCTCTCCGTTAACCACAAATAACAGCCTGGGAAATGTAGGTTTTCACTTGGGCACAGAGTGCTAGGCCCCAAGATCAGAGTTTCTGCTTCTTCTTTGTCTTAACAAAGAAGAAGGAAAGAAGAGATCTTAGATGGGTAATTCTAACTAGTTCCTGCAGAATTGTTAGAAGTACCGAAGAAGCAAGTCTAGGCAATGCTCCCCAAAACAGTCCTGCTTCACCGGTTTGATTAATCTCAGAAACACTTTTTCTGCCACCCACGCCAGCAAAATGGTGACCTCTCTCTAGCCTATTTCTTCATATCACTTCTAGATCAGAGCCTTGATGAGTGCAACTTATTGGTGGAAACTAGGTCATAGATCTGCAAGAGGGGCTGGGAAATGTAGTTTAAAAATTTGACCTTAAGAATGTGGGATTCACAGTTGTGATAAACCAGCATATACCATTGATTTTAACACACGTGGGGTTTTTTTTTTCTTCACATTTTCATCAGGATGCTTCTGACTGTTGGTGATAGCTCTTGGCCATTTGGCAGTTTTGTGATGAGTTCACATTGTACATACATGTTAGTACTTCCTTATAGTATAATGTTGCGAAAGTATCTTTACCAAAAAGGTGCAGATGATGCCATGTGATCCTGCAATCCCACTCCTGATGTTCAGACAAAACTAATTTAAAAAGATATATGCACCCCAGTGTTCACTGCAGGACTATTCACAATAGCCAAGACACGGAAACAACATAAATGTCCACAGACAGATGAATGGATACAGAAGATGTGGTGCACATATACAATGGAACACTACTCAGTCATAAAAAGAAACGAAATAATACCATGCGCAGCAGAATGGATGGACCTAAGATTATCATTAAGTGAATTAAGTCAAACAAAAACAAGTATCATATGATATCACTTGTATGTGGAATCTAAAAAAATGACGTAAATGAACTTATTTACAAAACAGAAACAGACTCACAGGCATAGAGAACAGACTTGTGGTGGCCAAGAGGGAAGGGTATGGGGAGGGATGGGTTGGGAGTTTGGGATTAGCAGATGCAAACTCTGGTGGCTCAGACAGTAAAGCGTCTGCCTGCAATGCGGGAGACCCGGGTTCAATTCCTGGGTCGGGAAGATCCCCTGGAGAAGGAAATGGCAACCCATTCCAGCACTCTTGCCTGGAAAATCCCATGGACGGAGGAGCCTGATAGGCTACAGTCCATGGGGTCGCAAAGAGTCGGACATGACTGAGCGACTTCACTTCACTTCAGATGCAAACTATTATATACAGAATGGATAAACAGCAAGTTCCTACTGTAGAGCACAGGGAACTATATTCAATATCCTGTGATAAACCATAATGGAAAAGAATATGAAAAAATGCATATAAATTAATCACTTTGTGTACACCAGAAATTAATACAACATTGTAAATCAACTATACCTCAAAATAATTTTTTTAAAAAAGGGATAAACAGTGCTCCCAAATGCTGCACCATCAATGCTCCACCCCTGAACGCAGGATGCAGAACCCACAAGAAACATCTCTTCATTAAAACAGGACCCAGAAGATCCGTACCTAAAAACATAGAGAACATCTAGAAATAAGTTAAATGACCTCCCTTACTTATGTTCTCCATTTTTATGTGTGCACAAGAGAGATAGACACCTCAGGAAAGAAAAGATCTTTCAAGAAGAACCAAATGCAAATTCTAAGTGATAAGAAAACATTGTATCAAGTTTAATTCCCAGTGTTTTCTCTTCTTGGTTCATAAAACAATGCAATACCTTACACTGATGACATCTTAGATTCAGTGAAATATTCTGTCGCATGGGGAAGGGGTCAAAAGACTCTAGGCAACCAGGGCAAAGTCTGTGTTGGTGAACAGAACAGTGGGGAACTGTTCCTCACTCCTGACCACCGGGGGCAGCCCAGGAGGAGCGGGGCACGTGCTAGTGAACATGGGGCCCTGGACCTGTGGGCAGTGTGCCTGGTTCCACTGGGTCAACTCTCGGGACTCCTCAGGCCACACAGGGCAGAGTGTGTGTTCTGGCCAATGGACCAGAAATGCCTCCTAAGTATACCCAAGGCCTGGAAGGGAAGCATGCCTTCCTGGGAACACCATGCTCCTGCAGGTGGAAGCAGAAAGCTAAGGAGCAGCCCCAGGGTGAGGAATCCTGCTTCTTCCTAGGGTTTGGCAGGTTATGGAGTCCTTCCATGCCCACTGCGTCTTTGCTTCCTCACAGTTCCACACTCCACCATGGGACTGCATGTTCGCTTGCACACTTATCTCCCTGTACCAAACCTTCAGCTCTGTGAGGATGAAGGCTATCTGTGTGGTTGCCGAACCCATAGTAGAACTCAACAAATACTCATTAAATGAATAGGATAAATGAATATGCTAATGGATGACAGGGATGGGATGGGGACAGTGAGACTCAGAGAAGCCCCTGGTGAATGGTAGATCTGAGGGTTTTGCCATCTTCCCCTCTTCCCTGTGCATTTCCCACCTGCCATCCTTGGACAGGCCCTCCCGGGAGCAGACTCTGAGGTGATTAGGTATAGGAAGTTTTACGGGGAATGCTGTTAGCATAGATGTCAGTGTATGTGTAAATGAAGTGCAGAGAGGAGAGGGTTGAACTGCAAGGCAGATGCAAGGAAGGCTTCAGCCAATCCCATGGCAGCTCCGAGCCTGGGAGAGCCTGGCTGGGGCACAGGACCTGGGCCTTTATATGTTACATTGACCAGACCTTGGGTGTAGGCTGTCCCAAGAAAGGGACATGACAGTGGAGCAAACATTCCAGACAGGTGCCCAGCTGTATGTCAGTAGCCAGCATTCCCAGGGGTGGGCAAGAGCAGGGCAGGTGTTTGGACCTCAAGGGAATAGCTGGACAGCACCCCGCAGCATTTACACACCATCTTGAGATAGGGGAAAAAGTCATTCTGGAAGAGGAGCTGTGTGCATTTTCACTTCAAAAAAAAAAAATGCCTGCCATTTCCATCTTGGTGGATCTCAGGAAGGTAGACGTGCTGCTAGTAACTCCAGACTTTATGGGAATGTGAAGGTGCATCTTTGAGAGCCTCCACAATCATTGCAGATGATGACTGCAGCCATGAAATTAAAAGACGCTTACTCCTTGGAAGAAAAGTTACGACCAACCTAGACAGTATATTCAAAAGCAGAGACATTACTTTGCCGACTGAGATTCGTCTAGTCAAGGCTATGGTTTTTCCAGTAGTCATGTATGGATGTGAGAGTTGGACTGTGAAGAAGGCTGAGTGCCGAAGAATTGATGCTTTTGAACTGTGGTGTTGGAGAAGACTCTTGAGAGTTCCTTGGACTGCAAGGAGATCCAACCAGTCCATTCTGAAGGAGATCAGCCCTGGGTGTTCTTTGGAAGGAACGATGCTGAGGCTGAAACTCCAGTACTTTGGCCACCTCATGCGAAGAATTGACTCATTGGAAAAGACTTTGATGCTGGGAGGGATTGGGGGCAGGAGGAGAAGGGGACAACTGAAGATGAGATGGCTGGATGGCATCACTGACTCGATGGACGTGAGTCTGAGTGGACTCCAGGAGTTGGTGATGGACAGGGAGGCCTGGCGTGCTGCAATTCATGGGGTCACAAAGAGTCGGACACAGCTGAGCGACTGAACTGAACTGAACTGAAGGTCTTGATAGAGGATCTGGCACCATGTGAAGGAGACAACAACATGTGTAACTGGCTGGTGGGATTCCAAGGACAAAAGGGAAGCAAAGTGTGATGAAGAGACATGGGAAGTCAGGAGACCTCAGCTCATGCTGCAGGCTGCCCTCCACACTGTGTCTTGGCAAGTCCCTCACCCATGTGCCTCTGTTTCTTCATCTGTAAAATGGGAATAATATTTCTTGCCTAGTGCCCCTATCAAGGTAAGACAGATACCAATCTCCCCCTGAAATCCATTCTCCTATCTTCCTTGGTAAGAAACCCCTGAGTTTTAGCTGGGCCTGGCCCACACCTTAAGAACTATATTTCCCAGTTTCCCATACAGCAAGGTGAGGCCAGATGATTAGGTTCCAATCATTGTAAGTAAGAAGAAGAGATGTGAACATCTTCCTTGAAGAAAGAAGGAGTTCCCTTTTCTGTACCTCTTTCTGGTTGGCAGGAGTGCTGTCAAAACGGCTGGAGCTCCAGCAGCCATTTTAGACCCTGTTGTGACCTTGCACATGCAAGGTGCATGTGACAGAGAAACAAGGTATAAGAAGGCTAGGTTCTTGACACTGTAGAATGTGAGGCACTAACTATCTCTAGAACAGAGTTTCACAACCTGAGCCCAGCTGACATTTTGTATCAGATAACTCTTTGTTGCGGGGGCCTGTCCTGTACATTGTAAGATGTTCACCAGCATCCTTGGCCTCTACTCACTAGAAGCGACCCCACCCCCTGAGTTGTGACGACCAAAAATGTCTCTAGAGATTGCCATGTGTCCACTGGGGGGGTCGTCATCTTGGGTTGAGAGCCACTACTCTGGATCAGCCTAGTCTGTCCAACAGGAATACAATGCAAGCCATATATTTAAATTTAAAATTTCTAATAGTAGTCACATTTTTAAAAAGTAAAAATAAACAGGTGAAATTAATTTTGATAATAAAGTGTATTTAACTCAATGCAGTCGTTTCTCAATATCTCCAGAGGCTTTGTTTCAGGATCCCTGCAGATACCCAAATCCAAGGACATGGAGTTTTGGACTCACTGCACACTTTGGAACATTCAAGAAGTGGTGAACACTCAGATTGGTGATCTGCAGCTGAACAGCTGACTGTGTTTAGGAAGCCGGGAGATGAGGCTCTGCATCCTTGTCTCCCTGAGTCCTACCAATGGTTCCAAGAGGCAAGCGGCATGTTCATCTATAAATGAAGTCTCAGCTCTAAGAGCATGGTGGGTGCAGTCATGTCCAGCCAAGGTGTCCTCTCCCAGGCCGAGGCACCCACAGCACTGACGGGATCCCTCTCCGGGACTGGCCACCCTCTGAATCACTTTCCCCAAGTCCCTTCCCCTCCCCAGCAGCAACCTGTGTCTCCATGACTGATCAGTGTGAGTATACATTTCAGCCCCGCAGCTCAAATAGGATCCACAGAGGACTCACAGCCTAACTCACCCCTCTACCCACTCCTTCCCACCCTAACCCCCACCTCGAAAGCTGCTGATTCAAAAACACTCTTCAGTAAACATTCATTGTAACTCTGCAGCAGAGAGGTTAAGTGACTTACCGAAGGCAACACAGCCACTCCACTCCCCAGAATTCAGGGGTCACCTGGCCCCTTCCTACACCAGGGGCTAGCCTGTGGCTCTTGCTTTATTGTCCCCCTAAAGAAGCACACTCCTTGCTCTGCACCTTTGCAGGTGCTCTTCCTTATGCCTGACAACCCCCTGCTGTTTTCTTTCACTTAAAGAAATCCTACCTCCCTTGAGACCCAGCTCAAATTAGCCCTCCTCTCCTCCCCCAGAAAACCCACCTGGGTTACCCAGCTCTAAGATCTCTGTACAGTTCTGGCACCCCTACTGTGCCTTCTGCAGACACGTGTGCCCATGGGCACCACAGCTGGGGAAGAGCCTCCGGGAGTCACACTGATGAGGATGGGGCAGAGGGGAGGGGGCTGACCCTTTGGAATGCTGTGCACAATTTTATGTTATTCCTAGAAGATTAGTTAATTGCATAATCGACTATACTGGTGATTCTCCTGTTGGAAGCGTCTCCTATGTTTATTTGATTTTTGTCTGTGCTGTGCAACTTGCAGGATCTTAATTCCCAGACCAAGGATGGAACTGGGGTCCCAGGAGTGGGAGCATGGGGACTTAACCACTGGACCATCAGGGAAGTCCCTCCAGGTTTCATGTCGGTTCACATCAGTTAACTCAGATGAGTAGCTGCTAAGTAGCCTTTGTGTAATGATCCCATGCCACGTGCAGGGGACACATTCCCAAGGAGGCTGTGGCCCCTGCCTGGGTGAGTCCAGAGCCTGGTGGGGGCACAGACTCATGGAAGATTGCTGCCTCCCCACAAAGGCTGTCAGCTCCCGAGGGCCTCAGAGATCCCAGCCTCCCCCAGATGTCGGGCGCACATTGGGTGTGTTGGGCCACAACCCTGGGCACAGCTGCCCCACTCATGCCCTGACTTCAGCCAGGGGCTGAAGGCCAGAACCAGAATAGGGGGCTGAGTCCAGAGGTCCAGAGTCAGGAGGCTTGGATTCAAATCTGGGATCTCAGCCACCTTGCCTTGGGCAGGTCGTGCCAATGTTTGGAGTCTCGATTTCCCCTCCTGGAGTAATCACAGTGAACCTTGCAAGGGTTGTAGTGGAGACAGTGTGTTCATGAAATTAATGCCTGCGAAGAGTCAGTGCTCAGCAGATGAGAGCTTTCTCCCTGTTCCCTGCCTGGGGCTCTGCCCCTCAGCGGGAGTCAGGGTTCAAGGTACTGTCAGGAGGGCCCGGCAGGCCAGAGACCAGGTGCAGGCGGGCTCCCTCCTGCCAGCTCTGGGCCCATCCCATTCCCCTGCCTGGGCAGTGTGCACAGCAGTGAGGGCGAGCCAGCCTCCACCTGAAGGGCACTGCCCCCTCTGTATTTGCAACCCGCTGTCCCCAAGCATGTGGGCATAACAGGGCCCATGGAGGAGGATCACCCCAGGAGAATATCCCTGCCCATGAGCTCCATGGGGCCCTGGGCAGCTGCTTGGGAGCAGACACACCTCTGGTCACAGCATGCTTGCCTAGACTCCTGTGAAGAAAGAAACACAAGGCCTCAGGACAGGAACTGATGGTACCCAAAGAGCAAGAATTCTCAGCTCTGACCTTGAAACCCAGCTGTGGCATTCAGCTTCCTGGGCCTCAGTTTCCTCATCTGTGAGATGGGGTGATAGCCCACTTATCCCAAATTCCAGGGAATGGCACCAGGCGTGGCACAGAGTAAAAGTCAATAGTCCATCATTAGTGAATTGTGGATGTTTACAAAATGAAAGAGGGACCAATAGGCCATCGCCTGCACATCTGTCTTCTACACACTAGTCTGGGAGCCCCCAGGTCCAGGCTGGGCCTAATTGAGCCCTGCAACACCGACAACCCGCAGGCAGGGGTGGGCATCCTACTTCTCACAGCGTGACTCAGATGTAGTCCTCAAGGCACTGCCAATCCTACTCTCAAGAGAATAAAAATCTGGGAATTCCGTCAGTCCAGTGGTGCCAGGGCCTGGGTTCAAACCCTCGGGAAACTAAGATCCTGCAAACTGCACTGTGTAGCCAAAAAGAAAAAAAAGAAAAGCAAGAGTCAAACTCTAGGAATGGAGTGAAGGTATGCAGTCCCCTAAAGGGACTGAGAGTGCTGGTCATTCCTGAGAGGCTATGCTTACTGATCCTAAGTCTCATCACCACCTTGAAACTAAGCCTGATTACTCCTACTCACCAATGGCAAGGCTGAACTTCAAAGGGCCCAGTACATCATCTCTCCGTTGGTATGAGACAAACCATGCTGCCTCTTTGTGGATTAAAGCTCTATCCATGTGTTTTCTTCTAGGCATTCCGGGCAGGGTACAGTGGGTGGCTCATTTCTGTTTCACGTGGCGTCTGCTGGAGCATATCCACTGGCTCAGCCAAGACAGCCCCTGCTGGTGGCTGAAATGGCTGGGGCTCAGGTGGGCCCTTGGGCTTCCCTGGTGGTTCAGATGGTAAAGGTTCTGCCTGCAATACAGGAGACCCGAATTTGATCCCTGGGTCAGAAAGATGCCCTGGAGATGGGAATGGCTACCCACTCCAGTAGTCTTGCCTGGAGAATTCCATGGGTAGAGGAGCCTGGCAGGTCACAGTCCCTGGGGTTGCAAAGAATGGGACAGGACTAAGTGACGAACACATGGGTGGGCCTTGCTCTCCAACAGGGTACAACTCTCCCCTGGGTGGTCCAGAGCTCTGAAAGAATGGAGGCAGAAGCTGCCTGGCCTCTTAGGGTCAGCTGGTCCTGGAAAACCTATGTTCTGTGATCAAAGCAAGTCCTAGGACCATTTCAATATGAGAGGCAGCATGGGTCTATTTACCCCACCCAGGGACACACATCCTGACAAAGCCAGGTGGGAAAGTCAGGTCTGAGCCATCGTGATCTTCCCATGTTTGGTGTTCTTTCTCCGGGCTTTTGCACAGGCTGTGTGCTCAGCTGGAGACTCTCCTCCAGCCCTGACTTCACAGATGGGCCTAACTTCCCCAAACCCATCCGTGAGGAGACATCACTTTACCTGGGAGACTTTCCCTGAGCTCCAAAATCCTCCCTGGTATTCACTCCCACTCTTCAGGAGCTCTGGACCACCCGGGGGAGAGTCAGTCTGCCCTGGTGGAGAGCAAGGCCCACCTGTGTGTGTGTTAATTACCCAGTCCTGTCCGATTCTTTGCATCCCCATGGAGTGTAGCCTCCCTCTATGTTCCTGATCACACTGCACTGTGATTGCTGCTCACTACCAGCACTCTCCCCTGCCTCTCCAGTGAGAATGCAAGCTTGTGAAACAATGCCATTTGCAGCAACGCGGATGGACCTAGAGATCGTCATACTGAGTGAAGTAAGTCAGACAGAGAAAGACAAATGTCATATGATATTGCTTATATGTGGAATCTAAAGAAATGGTACAAGTGAACTTGCAAAACAGAAATAGATTCACAGGTATAGGAAACAACCTTATGGTTACCAGAGGGTAAGCAGGGGGCGGGGAAGAGTGGGAGATTGCGATTGACATAAACACACTACTATATATAAAATAGATAACTAATAAGGACCTGTGCTACTGTATAGCACAGGGAACTCCACTCAATAGTCTAAAATGACCTATATGGGAAAAGAAGCTAAAAAAAGAGTAGGTACATAGATATAGGTATGTATAACTGACTCACTTTGCTGTATGCCTGAAACTAACAACAATGTAAATCAACTATACTCCAGTTAAAAAAATAAAAAGTATATAAACTTGCACCTAGCACCCAGAGGCACGTGGCAGGTACTCTGGAGGTATTTGCCCAGTGAAGGAACCCAGGAAAGAGCTCGTTCTATATCGCCTCAGAGTGCCTCCCGTATCAGTACTGGGCTTGTCATGGACCCTCAGACAGAGCTGTGTTCAGGATGCTTATTTGAAAGTTCCCTTGAAATTAACAACTATGTAAGGGGTGGAATGCAGGTCAGGAAGCAATAGTTAGAACTGGACATGGAACAAAAGACTAGTTCCAAATAGGAAAAGGAGTACATCAAGGCTGTATATTGTCACCCTGCTTATTTAACTTATATGCAGAGTACATCATGAGAAACGCTGGGCTGGAAGAAGCACAAGCTGGAATCAAGATTGCCAGGAGAACTATCAATAACCTCAGATATGCAGATGACACCACCCTTATGGCAGAAAGTGAAGAGGAACTAAAAAGCCTCTTGATGGAAATGAAGGAGAGTGAAAAAGTTGGCTTAAAGCTCAACATTCAGAAAACGAAGATCATGGCATCTGATCCCATCACTTCATGGGAAATAGATGGGGAAACAGTGGAAACAGTGTCAGACTTTATTTTTTTGGGCTCCAAAATCACTGCAGATGGTGACTGCAGCCATGAAATTAAAAGACGCTTACTCCTTGGAAGAAAAGTTATGACCAACCTAGACAGTATATTCAAAAGCAGAGACATTACTTTGCCGACTAAGGTCCGTCTAGTCAAGGCTATGGTTTTTCCAGCGGTCATGTATGGATGTGAGAGTTGGACTGTGAAGAAGGCTGAGCGCCGAAGAACTGATGCTTTTGAACTGTGGTGTTGGAGAAGACTCTTGAGAGTCCCTTGGACTGCAAGGAGATCCAGCCAGTCCAACCTAAAGGAAATCAGTCCTGGGTGTTCATTGGAAGGACTGATGCTGAGGCTGAAACTCCAATACTTTGGCCACCTCATGCGAAGAGTTGACTCATTGGAAAAGACTCTGATGCTGGGAGGGATTGGGGGCAGGAGGAGAAGGGGACGACAGAGGATGAGATGGCTGGATGGCATCACAGACTCGATGGACATGAGTTTGAATGAACTCCGGGAGTTGGTGATGGACAGGGAGGCCTGGCGTGCTGCAATTCACGGGGTCGCAAAGCGTTGGACCCGACTGAGCAACTGAACTGAACTGAAGGGGTGGAAAGGAGGTAGGAGAGTGTGACGGAAGCCCCCTGACAGCTCTGAGTCGCCCCACGTGGAATCCTGAGGCTACAACAGCCCATTAGCGGAGATGGCCAGACTTTGATACTTTTGTCTGGGTGGTCATTGGGGCCACCCCAACAGGGGAGCTACCTTGGGCAAGGCGATGCTACAACAGAGTCCTTGGGGGCGGGGGCAGAGTGCTGAGGACTGTCTGCTGTGCTTTCCCTGTGGTTGGTGCAGCAAATCCATCCTTGAAGGGAGATCTGAGTGCCAGGAGAGCAGTAGGGAGGTGGTGGTCACTAAGAGCTTCCCAGAGGGGGTGGCCTGCCAGCTGTCACCTTGGTTGGAAGGAGGGGAGCTGGAGAGCAGACTGAGGGAGGATGTGACTCACCTCCATGCTTGGGGGAGCTGGAGTTCTGGATTCCTGTTTCCAAGGGACATCATTTGATTCCGCTAACACCCAGGGAGAGAATATGCAGCTCATCCGTGCCAGGCAGTGGTAGTGGGGGTGTGGCTCTCGTTGGATGTAGGTCATGGTGCTTTTACCTCCACTCCCTCCTAACTGCTGCACCCCTATGACCCACTGTCTGCACTCCTTCTGGACTGATCTTTACAAAAACAAATCAGATATGCAACTCCTCTGCTGAAAACACAAATTAGATTAAAACCCCAGCTCCTTCTTTGCCAGGGCCTGGGAGTCCCTCTTTGATCTGCCCCGCCCACACTCCCATGTCACCTCCTGAGTTCACCTGTGGGTCACCCAGCCCCAGACCATGCCCAAGTAGGTCAGCCTCAGGGCTTTGGCAATTACTGCTGCCCCTGCCTGGAACCACTTTCCCTCTGGATGTTCACAGAAGCGCTTCCTGTGAATTTATTTAGAAGGCCTCAGCTCAATGTCACCTCCTCCAAGAAGCTTTCTCTGATTATTCACTTGAGGCATTCCTTTTTCGTATTTACTCGTAAATATTTATGGAGCACTCACTATGTCCTGGGCTTCCCTGGTGGCTCATATGATAAAGAATCCCCCTGCAACGGGGGAGACCTGGGTTCGATTCCCGGGTTGGGAAGATCCCCTGGAGGGCAGCATAACAACCCACTCCAGTATTCTTGCCCTGGAGGGCTACAGTCCGTGGGGTTGCAGAGTCGGACATGACTGAGCGACTAAGCACAGCACAGCAGCACCATGTTCCCAGCACTTTCCCAGGAGGTAGGGATAACAGAGTGAGCTAGAGAGTCCAAACCTTGTCCTCTTGGAGATTATACTATACTGGGAAGGAGATCAATACTCAAGTGTAGATTAAAACAAAACACGATTTCTGAGAGTGCCGTGAAAAAGCGAGAGCAAGTTAAGGCGACAGCGTGTCGGGGTCGGGGTCTCAAGCTCACAGCCTCCTCACCCCACCCACGGTGAGGCTCTGGGAGAGGGAAGACACCAGCGCCGCGGGGACGGTTACCTGGGCCCCACCCTCGAGGGCGGCTAGGGGCAGCGCCGGGCCAGATCCCCGCCTCGCCGCACGCTCGCGGTCGCCGCCCTGGAGGCGCGCTCGCTCCCGGGAAGGCGCGCCTGTGCGGGTCACCAGGTGAGGCGGCCGCGCGGCCTGGGGGCGGGTCCGGGTGAGGCCCCGCCCCCCGAGCTGTCCATAAATGCGCAGGGCGGGCGGCCCCCGCGGTGAGCAGCGCTGCTGGCAGGTGGCCTGGAGGTCGGCTCGCCCCGCGTCCCGTCCGCCGCGCGCCTGGGTCGGGCCGGGCTCGGAGCCCCAGCCATGCTGTTCTGGCACACGCAGCCCGAGCACTACAACCAGCACAATCCCGGCAGCTACCTGCGGTAAGGCGCCCGGGCCGGGGTCCGCGGGCGGGGCGCCGCCTGAAGTCCGCGGGCCGGGAAAGGAGCGGCCGGGCCGGGGATCCCGAGCGCCCTCGCCGCCTCCTTGCTCCGTGCCCTTTGGGGACTGAGGGAGAGCTGCCCAGACTCCCGCCTGGGACAGACAGACCGACCCTGGCGAGACCCGATGCTCGGAGTTGCGGGCCAGCGCGCGAGGCGGGTTTCCAGAGCCAAGTGCTCGCGGGGCTCCTCCCCCGACGACCCCGGGCGGGCGCGGAGCGCACATCTCTGGGTCTCAATCTCCCCGGGGTCTTTCCCCCTCTGCGTCTCTCCTCTCCCCGCTCGCGTCGAAGAGGAAACTTCCTGCCGTCGGTCTGGAGCTGTCCCGGGAAGTCTAGTCCCCTGCTCTTTGCCCCTCTCCGCCCGGGTCCCTCTCCGAGCCTCGCGTCCTCTCCAGTGTCCTTGGTCCGCCCGAGGGGCCAGCGAGCGGCGAGCGCGGCCCTGCGTTCCGCCTAGCGGACCTGCAGCGGGGGCGGGCGGGGGCTCGGGAGGGACCGGGTGCCCTCTCCCACTAGGTGGTCTTGGTATGTGGGTCCGAGGCCCGCTCGTTGATTGCCCTTGATGGAAATCTTTCTTCTTCTGCAGGGATTTGACTAGTGCTCTTCAGAGGGAAAAGTAAGTCCTGCCTGTTTTGCAAAGTTCTCTCTCCCGTCCCCTTGAAGGAAGTGGCACCCCCGTTAGCTTCAGTTCCTGGAGGATTGTTTTTCCCTGTTGTGCAGCTGGCTGGGTACTAATGGGCAGTCATTTCACTTTCTGAACTCGCCTGAACCAGCTTTAGCCTGTCTTTATTTCCATCCTAGTCACAGTTTATGAAATGTGCCTAATTTAACCCAAAGGGCATTTGATGTGAGCTCAGAGAAAGTGAACCGAGGGCTAGACCACCTCACAGAGAGAGCTGTCCTGCCTGCTTTATTTTATTTTTGACCCCCAAAAGTTCCAACTCAGATTTAGCAGTATAGGTGTTGTGGAAATCCTAGCTTTGATAGATATTTGTCCAGTAGTCTTCTCTGAAGACAGCCCAATTCCAGCAGGCAAAGGAATGGCTGGGAATAAGTTGTATGTCTTCTGTGTTTTATTCATGGGCAAGAGAGGTAGGAGATGGCATAAGCCTAGGGTTTTAGTTAAGGACTTATGTCTCACAGCAGACCATGGTGATCCACCAGAGGCAGGCTCCTCTGGGAGGTGTTAAGCCCACCAGGCAGATTTTTTTTTTTCCCCCTGCATTGTGTGGTGTATGGAATTTTAGTTCACTGACCAGGGATTGAACTCGAGTCCCCTGCAGTGGAAGCCAGGAGTCTTAACCACTGTACCTCCAGGGAATTCCCTACTGGGCAGATGTTAATCTCTGGCAGAAGATTGTGTCTATTCACTTACCCGAAATGCTACAATGGAATACATTTTTATTGTATCGCAGGATGCAATTTTAGTTGTAATTTTGCCTCAGTTTTAGTTTGTAGCGATTCAGTTTGTTACCATACCTTATAAATGACTTTGAAGGTGACCCTGAGTGAAGAAGTGAGTGTATGTAAAACTTCCTGGACACTGAGAATGTCATCCCTTTAGGGAATAATTCTCCTCCTGAACTAGAGGTGCCCTACTTTAAGAGTTTGGTATTGCATTCATCCTGGTGAGGTGGTTGGGAATTGGGGTAAAAGGTGCTATAAGGCCATGTGGGTTTCTGGGGTCATATGGGGACCATGGATAAAGACTCATTTGGTCCACACTCTCTTTTTTTATGTTACTTCTTGGAAGCCAGGACTTCCACACTTGGAGAAGTTGACCTTGATGGATGCAATGGGGACGGTCCATGAACATGCCCCTGGTCCCCCTAGAGTGAAGAACATCTTATTCTTTTGCTTGGTTTGTGCATTTAATTTTGGTCATCTCGTCACTGTGCAGCATTTCTTCAAGTTGTCTGACCTTCCTGGGGTAGTGGTCTGTACTCCTTTCTTCCCTACTTCTGTTTGATGTTCTGGTGACTTTTATTCCTCAGCAGATAAGGATACCAGGATTGAAATAAGATACTGTTGAGTGATGGCTCTTCCCCCAACCCTGGCTACCCCCGCCTTTTTTTTTTTTTTTTTAATTTAAAGGCAGCAGCCCATGGATTATTAACTTAACATGGTCTGGGCAAACATGAAATTTTGCAATCCCCCAGGAATCAGATCTCTTTGCTTCTCCCCCATTCCTGGATAACCACTTAGACTGGGCATGTGCCTCAGTCTGGACAAGGAAAAGCATGAGGTGGGGGACCCAGGGCAGTGGGTGGTGGCAGGGGCGGCCCTCCATACGGAAGGTTTCTAGGTGAGCCACAGCTGGACTTTTCCTTCTGAAAGTTGGTCTGACATGCTGGGGTATGTGCCTGGCTTGTGTTTTAGATACTTGTGTATGGTGTTGTATGAGGAATAGATTGTGTCAGTGACTCTGCTGTTTACATAGTGAAGTGGGGTCAATGAATCTGATTCAGCACCCTGGACACTCGAAGGGTGGAGGCTTATCAAGATAAGGGCACAGGACCTTTTTTTTGGCGCCGGTGTCTATGCTATAATCTCTTCATAATCCAGAGAGCTTAACCAAGTCCCTCTTGCTTGCAAGTCATTCATGTTCTCAAAGATTTTGTTTTTCCTTGGGGATGCACTTAAAAAAGCACATCTAGAAATAAGTTCTCCAGTCCTAGACTGATGTGAAGCTGAATTTTTGGATCTGATGGGAATTTTTGTTTAGAGGTGGAGGAAAAGAATCTTTGAGCATCTCAGTATTTTCCATTTGGATGAGAAAACTGAATTGAAACCATGGTTGTTCTTGTTTTGCATTTCAGAGATATTAACATGACCCTTAAAATAAGGTTTATGGGCCAGCTGTCCTTTCTTTTTAGAAGTGTGGAAGTATGTCTCAGTTTTTATGAGTGAAGTAGACAGTTTCTGTATTTGCATGGTTTACAGAGCCTAGAGGACAGGATTGTCTTGGTCTGAGATGTGACCAATAGCTAGAAGAGTTTATTTAAAAAATAAAATATTTCATTCGAATTCTTGTTATAAAAGCCAGACACTTGTGGATGGAAACCACGTGACATCTGAATAATCTCTCAAAGGTCACAGAATGAAAGTAGAATCATCCAGGATTGGTCTCCTCCATTGGGAAGCATTTTAGAGTATTTGTGATGTCATGTAGGAAGCTGAACCTGCTAGCTGCGCTAGGCTGGGCTGTGTTGCCATTGATGCTGCCCGAGGTTGGCCGCTTAGTCCTGCCTTTGTGCATTGGCTCGGGGGGCCCTGCTCCTGACCCCTCCCTCCTGTGTGTTGCAGCGACGTCCTCGCTCTGCCCATCTTCAAGCAAGAGGAGCCCCAACTGTCCCCTGAGAACGAGGCCCGCCTGCCACCCCTGCAGTATGTGCTGTGTGCTGCCACATCCCCAGCTGTGAAGCTGCATGAAGAGACTTTGACCTACCTCAACCAAGGTAGTGCTGGAGCGCCGGGCCAGGGTGGAGCCTGGGGGCTGAGGGTACCACGCAGCAGTGGGGAGTTGACCTGAATGACTCATTTGGGCCTGTTTCCTCATCAGGGTGGGAGAGATGGCGTTTGGGAAGGGGTTTCTGGTGTCAGATGGCATCTGTTTCCTAGCTGTGAGACTTCCTAGCCTCAGTGTTTTCTTCCCCCAAAGTGGACACATCAGCTGTGTCTCACTCAGGCCAAACAATGTTTCGCATTCCTCATGCGGGCCCTCCAGGGAGCAGGTGATGCTCGCTGAGTGGCGGCCATAGTTATACTTGCTGTTTGCTGGGGCCGCACCTGGTGCCCTTTCCTGGACATAGACTGAGCACCTTTGATGTATGGGGTCAGCTGCCCTTTCTGGAACTGCACCTATCAGTGATGGGAAGGCCCATCATCGAGGCTGGATTCCACATGTGCCAGGCAGGAGCCCTTTGTAGCAATGGGGGCGAGCGTGCTCATCGTGTCCTGGGAGAAATGGCATGGGGTTTGGACTTTGCATTCTGATCCCAGCCCTTCCCAGCTCTGTGACTTCCCCTCGGAGCCTCAGTGTGTTCACGTGCAAAATGAGAAGTGTTAATTTGTGACATTTGAGAGAGTTAAGGTGTGTGAAGTGCAGTTTCCATTTCTGATGTTCTTTATCAGGACACATGGACCTGTGGCCTAACCGATGACCTGTCTGTGGTTTTTTTGTGGTTATGTGTCTGCATTGATTGTCCTTCCTCCCTGGATCACCTCAGAGACCCTGGCATCCAGTGGAATCATTGCCCCTCTGTTTGGAATGGGAAGAGCCCAGGAGCTGGGGGATGCAGTGCTTTCTGGAGGGAGGCGGTGGCGGGGGCAGCAGTGTGGTTACAATTTATCCTACATGGGCAGCTTCCTTTCTGTAGAACTTTGACTCCCTGATTTGGGGAACGGAAGTCCAGACGGGGTGGGGGCGGGATAGAAGACCAGCCTGCCATCAGGCTGACCTCTGACAGCTCAACCTGCCTGCTTCTGGGCCAGGAACAAGCTCAGAATTAGCAGGTGGCTCTGTGTCTGCCTCTGGATGTGGCCAGGGGATGGGCATGCTTATCCCTGTGAGTGGCTCAGTGGCCTCAGTGGGTCCCCAGCCCAGGCTCAGGCAGCTCTTGGGCACCCGGCTCAGGCCCTGAGATCTATGTTCCATCTGCTGAGGCTGGTGACCCCTGATGGCAGGTATCCTGGCTGGTGGAAGAATACCTCTGTGTGTCTGTGCTTGTTTGTGGAATGGCTTTGGCCATTTTCCTTTCTCTTTCATGGAAGGTCAGATGCTACCAACTTATGTACCTTCAAGCAGTGGCTGTCCTCCCCTGGGCCTCTACTCTCTTGCCTAAGTGTCACGTGAAGAAGCTGGGTGATGTTTACAGAGCGCAGGGGTCTGGGGTGGTTCTTGTTCCTGGCCTGTCATGGGGTCTGAGGCCCTGCTGGGCCTGCTGCTGGTCTGGTGTGCCCACCTCTCCCACTGCTTCCCACTCTATCTGTAAGGCCTTTATTGTTTCCCGTACCTCCCCTCAACTCCTTCCCTCCTTTCTTTAATCAGTCACCTTTGGGCAATGTTTGACAGTCAGCACTCTACCTCTTTTAAAAAGGAGTTATCCTTTGCTCAGTATAGATAAGTTGAAAGAGAGGCTAAAAGAGCTGCCCAGGGGTTAATTTGGTGTATTTACTTTAGATCTTTTTTAGTTATATGTTCCCGATTATTGAAAATAATACATGTTTATCAAGTAGGTAACTAATAAGAACCTGCTATATAGCACAGGGAACTCTATTCACTGTTCTATAGTGGCTTATATGTGAAAGGAATCTTAAAAGAAAAAAAGTGGATATATGTATATGTATAACTGATTCGCTTTGCTGTACACTGGAAACTAACACAACGCTGTAAATCAACTATACTCCAATGAAAATTTTAAAAAAAGAAAATAATACATGTTCATTATAGAAAACTTGGATCATTTAAAAAGCATAAGGAAGTAAGTTAAAAATTAAATTGAAATCTCTAATTTCACCTGAGAGCTGTTGCTAACCACATTTCTACATATTTGCATATGTAAAATTAAAATTATTACAGTGCTACAGATATGTGCCCTGTTTTCTTTGTTTACTGTATTTATGAGCTTTTCTCGTGTTATTTAAAATACTGAGAACTTACATTTTCGTAATGGTTGCACAGTATTTCAGAGTTCTAGTAGCTTTGACTAGTCTCATAGTATGAATACTTAGGCTTCAGTGGTCTTTGTGCGAAATGTTGATTACTATTTTAGATGAATATAAATCAGAGGTACACTTACTGGCTCAAAGGAGTTAAGTAAGGCTTTTGCTACATCTTACCAAATTGACTTCTCAGCTGAATGTACCAATTTACAAGGTAGCCAGTAGGGTATGTTTTACTGTCTCTTATATTGGATATTGTTGCTTTTTACCTCATTAGTGAAACAGGATTTAATCTTAAACTAACATTTATATTGTTGCTAATGTGGCTGAATATTTTAAAATATATTTATTGATCTTTCAAGTTTTTCTATCAGTTATGTTATGTTCTTCACACACTTTTTTACTGGGATGGTTCTATCTTACTGATTGTAACAGCCTACCCTATATGAAGAATATCATATATTTTTTGTGATCTATTTATTTATGTGATAATTATATTTATTTTGTGATAATTAGATTTATGTGTGAGATATATATCTTGGGTTTTTTTCAGTGTAGATATTGAATTTCAGTGTATATTATCAAACCTTTTCAGTTTTCTAAAATAAGTTTTCTTTTATGTTTAGAATGCCTGCTTTCCCCAAAATCAGCTTAGTGGTTTCCTAAATTTCATGTTTCTAAATTTTTACATTGCAATGCACTTGGAAGTCTTCTGGAAATAATAGTGTCATTTAGTGATACTTTGGCTTATTACTGCATAAAATATATTTATTTCTTTTTTTCCTTAGCCTTACCAGTGGGATTTATACTTTCATACGTTGCACTGGAAATTCGTGATGTGATCTAACAGTCTAAGTTTATTTTTCTAAATAGTTAACCTACTAGTTGACACCTGGTTTATCTCTTAGTCTCACTGGTTTAAATGCCACTTTGAAACATTTGAAAAGCCATATTCTAAAGTACTAGTCCAGAAACAGACCCTTGTATAGATGTTTGTCCTGTACACCTGATATTCATTGATTTTTGTCCCATTTTTAGTTGCACTAATTATAGCTTGAAAATATGTTTCTTAGACATTTTTAATCACTTATTCTTAAGATAAATTTTTATAGCCATTGAATCTTCCTTCTATACTTAATTTTTTTTAATGAGATTGTGTGCTTTATAAAGTTGTTTTTTTATTTTATTAAATACTTTTCTTATA
Source organism: Ovis canadensis (assembly GCF_042477335.2). Lineage (NCBI taxonomy): Eukaryota > Metazoa > Chordata > Mammalia > Artiodactyla > Bovidae > Ovis > Ovis canadensis. The sequence continues at coordinate 191,961,399 of NC_091246.1, read as the reverse complement.
ATATTTTCTATTATAACCTCAAACACCACTTAAAATATCTGCATCTGGATTATGATTATCTAAAAATTTCATCTTCTGCATTAGCTTCTGAGCTCATCAAGGGCTTCATTTCCTTTATCTTTGTCTTTTCCCAGGCTAGAATTCTACCCAGTACAGAACAAAAGTTGAAAGAATAAAAAACGTAAGATGTCTGGATATTATTTCACTATTTTCTGTTATTATTTGGGACAGATTATTGTCATAACTCCCTGGTGGCTCAGTTGGTAAAGAATCTGCCTGCAGTGCAAGAAACCACCTGCAATGCAGGAGTCCCTGTTAGATCCCTGGTTCAGGATGATCTCTTGGACAAGGAATTGGCAACCCACTCCAGTATTCTTGCCTGGAGAATTCCGTGGACAGAGGAGCCTAGTGGGTCACAGTCAGTCTGTGGGGTCCCAAGAGTCTGACCCAATTTAGTGACTAAGCTGCTGTTATTCACTCACTAAGTTATGTCCAACTCTTTGTGACCCCATGGACTGCCACACACCAGGCTTCCCTGTCCTTAACTGTCTCCCGGAGTTTGTTCAGATTCATGACCATTGAGTCAGTGATGCCATCCAAGCATTTCATCCTCTGTCACCCGCTTCTACTCCTGCCCTCAAATCTATCCCGCACTAGGGGTTTTTTCCCAATGAGTCCACTCTTTGAATCAGGTGCCCAAAGTATTAGAGTTTCAACTTCAGCATCAGTCCTTCCAATGAATAGTCAGGGTTGATTTCCTTTAGGATGGACTAGTTGGATCTTCCTGCTGTCCAAGGGACTCTCCAAAGTCTCCTCCAGCATCACATTTTGAAAGCATCAGTTCTTTGGCTCTCAGCCTTCTTTATTGTCTAACTCTCTTATCCATACATGACTACTGGAAAAACCATAGCTTTGACTATATGGACCTTTGTCGGCAAAATGATGTCTCTGCTTTTTAATACTCTATCTAGGTTTGTCATAGCTTTTCCTCCAAGGAGCAAGCATCTTTTAGTTTCATGACTGCAGTTACCATCTACAGTGATTTTGGAGCTCAAGAAAATAAAATCTGCCACTGTTTCCATTTTCTACCCATCTACCCATCATGAAGTGATGGGACCAGATGCCATATCTTCATTTTTTGAATGTTGAGTTTTAAGCCAGCTTTTTCACTGTCCTCTTTCATCTTCATCAAGAGGCTCTTTAGTTCTGCTTTGGTTTCTGCCATTAAAGTGGTATCATCTGCATATCTGAGGTTGTTGATATTTCTCCCAGCAATCTCGATTCCAGTTTGTGGATTCATCTAGCCTTGCATTTTGCATGATGTACTTTGCAAATAAGTTAAATAAGCAGAGTGACAATATACAGCCTTGATGTACTCTTTTCTCAATTTTGAACCAGTCATTATTCCATGTCCAGTTCTAACAGTTGCTTCTTGACTTGCATACAGATTTCTCAGGAGGCAGGTAAGGTGGTCTGGTATTCCCATCTCTTGAAGAATTTTCCAGTTTGTTGTGATCCACACAAAGGCTTTAGCATAGTCAATGAAGCAGAAGTAGATGTTTTTCTGGAATTCTCTTGCTTTTTCTATGATGCAACAGATGTTGGCATTTGATCTCTGGTTCATCTGCTTTTCCTAAATCCAGCTTGTATATCTGGAAGTTCTTGGTTCACGTACTATTGATCCTAGCTTGAAGGATTTTGAGCATTACCTTGCTAGCATGTGAAATGAGTGCAGTTGTTGAGGTAGTTTGAACATTCTTTGGCATTGCACTTCTTTGGGATAGGAATGAAAATTGACCTTTTCCAGTCCTGTGGCCACTACTGAGTTTTCCAAATTTGTTGGCATAATGAATGAAGCACTTTAATAGCATCATCTTTTAGGATTTTAAATAGATTACCTGAAATTCCATCACCTCCACTAGCTTTGTTTGTAGTGATGCTTCCTAAGGCCCACTTGACTGAACACTGCAGGATGTCTGGCTCTAGGTGAGTGAGCACACCATCATGTTATCCAGGTCATTAAGACCATTTAAAAATAGTTCTTCTGTATACTCTTGCCACCTCTTGTTATTCACTTCTGCTTCTGTTAGGTCCTTGCCATTTCTGTTCCTTATTGTGCCCATCTTTGCATGAAATGTTTTCTTGATATCTCTAATTTTCTTGAAGAGATCTCTAGTTTTTCCCATTCTATTGTTTTCCTCTGTTTCTTTACATTGTTCCTGTAAGAAGGATGCTGGATCTGTCAATTGCAAAGTCATTTAAACCATTGGATACTTGTTTCTCAGTGTGGTGTCAGTCCATTGCCTTACATCATGACTTGGATAAGGTGTGTTCCTTGTGAGTGTTCTGTCATCAACCCCAATGACTAATTTTGTATGCAGTAAAAATGATTTGAGAAGCAATGTTTGTGCTCTTCCTCTGAAATGGAGTCCTAAGGAGAAGAGGTAGATAGCAGTTGAAGGGAGGTCCACAAACTCCAGGCCAACCTCTTTGTCAGTGGCCAAAGGTCACTGTGGAGACATCTTTCCTGAAGACTGGAGCCAGAGGGAAGAGATGAAGTAGGTGGTGGGGGAGGAGTCAGGAAGATCAGAAGAAAGAGAACCTCAGGCAATCTGTGTAGGGAATTCTGGCTTTGAGATAAGAACAAGCTTGCAAGCATGGCTTGTTATGAAGAGAGCTTTGGTATTTCCTACCAAAACAACTCTTAAATTTTAAATACAGTGATGGATTTTTCCAGGAGTCTTCCATGTTCATTCATGGAATAAAACTTCCGGTCCATTGGAAGGAGAGGATAGTTCAGTGACAGAAAAACCATGTCCAAAGGCAAGAATGGGCAGGGTGGGTTGCAATTATGTGTACTATTTGTGAAGAAGCCTAAGAGATTCAACGGAGAAGGAAATGGCAACCCACTCTAGTGTTCTTGGCTGGAGAATCCCAGGGACAGAGGAGCCTGGTAGGAGGCCGTCTATGGGGTCACACAGAGTCGGACACAACTGAAGCGACTTAGCAGTAGCAGCAGGGTTTGGAACCCAAGGAGGAGTGTGAATGACTGGAGAGGTAGACCAGAAGGCCAAGATCTCCAACTGCCTTGTTGAGGTTGAGCTATTGGGTAGCCTCCATGGGCAAGCCATTTACCTCCCAATGCCTCTAACTCCTCACATATAAAATGAAGGAAATAAAACATCTGCTATGTAGGTGAAATGAGTTAATGCAGAAAGAACACTGAAAACAGTGTCTGGCACGTGCATGAGTCCTCAGTCATGCCTGACTTTTTGTGACCCACCGGACTAACCCACCAGACTCCTCTGTCCATGGGATATCCCAGGCAAGAATACTGGAATGCGTTGCCATTTCCTCCTCCAGGGAATCTTCCTGATCTAGGGATTGAACATGTGTCTCCTTCATCTCCTGCTTTGACAGGAGGATTCTTTACCACTGTGCCAACTGGGAAGCACATAGTAACCATTCGCATATTAAACGTTATTAATAATAAAGTGAATATATGTTTCCCCTGTCCTATTTGAAAGCTAATGTGGTCATCACATTGGGACTTTGAATTTGTTTTATTTTTTTTTCTGTTTTAATCTTTCTTTTCCTAATTGAAAGATTAACATAAGGTTGGTTCTAGAACTAAGAATTGTACCCCTTAGAATTGAAAGATGGTAGCTTTGGGGTAGATTAAAAGCAGGAGGAAGCCCTGCTGAACTTTTCTGTTAGTTCTTCATTCATTGTACAACAAATATAGACATAACCCACAGGGGACATCCTGTTCAGAGTGTTAAAATACTGTCTTTAAAACTGTGATTACAGAAAATGCTGGACTCCTTCCTCCATGATGTGAGCTGTTGTGTTAGGGGTACTTTAATTGCAAGATGGGGACCCTAGGCTTTAAAATTCCCAAAGCACTTCCTGGTGTTCCCTTTTGAGTAATTCTCCTAAAAAGTGTTATTCCCATTTTACTGGCTGAGAGAGGTGGCAAAGTCAGGCAAGCCTGGGGAGCAGCTGAGCATTGATGTGATCTTGAAGGGAGTTCTGAAGGGGTAGGCACTTGCTTTTCCTAGGGACTCCTTCACAGGCAGGATTCTAGGCTGGTTCTTCCAGGAGCTGTGTCTGCCTCCTGGAACTCCAGATGCAGCTCGGAGGGAGGAAATACGAGCTTTATAGGGGAGAAGGGCAAGAAGCAAAGGGACCACAATGGAGTCGGGAGAAAAGAGCCTCCTGGAACAGCTTCAAAACCCCATAATCAGTTTCTCCTGCCCCACCCTCATCCCTCCTGCTCTCCAGCCACCTGACCTGAGGGAATGGCCAGAAGATAAGAGCCCCCAGCAGGAAGTCTTATTTTCTGGGATCCTAGAAGTGAGGAAACTTCTGCTCTAGGGGTATCACTTAGCCTCTGAAATCCTCTGTTTCCTCATCTGTGGAATTGAGCCAGGTTTCATTTTGTGGGTTGCCTTGAAAATTAAGTGAAGAACTAACATCTGGCAAATAGAAAGCCACAGATTTCCCCCCTTTCCCCAATTATATCTGTAACTTTAAATTTAAGGAATGAGGCAAATGATTAGTTACTTTGTTATCCTTCTTCCTTAGCTGAAGTTTTCTTCCCAGATTAATTTTTAGCCTGAAGTTTGGGAATATAAACTGAGGAAACCAAATGATCCTTGAACACATTACTTTTTATTTTTTAATGCTTTCTCCCTTATTCTTTGCTGAGTATAAAAATAGCACATATTTATTGTAAAACAGAACAGCCAAACAGTACAGAATTTGTACTGATAAATAACTTCTCATAATTCCACTTCCCAGATTTTTCTTAGTCATAGATTAAACCGTATATGCCTAATCTTATAGTCATAAATTAATCAATGTATGTCTAATTATATAGGCACACATACATATGCACTTATAGGAATGTGTTTGTCTCTTTTTTTTTTTTGTAAAAGATCTTATTATGTATACTATTTTGGTAATTCCCCCTCCCCCCACAAACAATGTATCCTCAAAATCTTTCCACGTGGATACATTAAAAACAAACAAACAAGCTGATCTTCCCCTGGGTCTTTCTCATCCATTGTATGGATGTTGCATAATTTGTTCTCTTGAGGAACTTCAGGACTGTTCGCATTTTTTCATAATTACACCCAGCACTCCGTTGATCATCCATGTACACATATCTTTATATTTAAACAGGAAGTGAAAATATCTGTAGAATCAATATCTAGAAATAGAATAGCTGGCACAACATTTTGATAGATGCTGCCTTATTGCCATGCAGTGAAGTCAATGGAGGTGTCCCATTTGTAGTTTTATGAATGATACTATCTGAATTATTGTTTGCTTTCTCCTTTATCATCTCTGTTCCATCTCTACACATATGGAACATAAACTTCCTGAGGCAGAGACCTTGGGTATCTCTTTCACTAATACAGTGTCTGGCACACAGTACTTCTCTGAATGAATGAAGAAAGTCTGTTTTTCTGTACTTTTGCCAATAATTTTTAACCGTTGGTAGAGGGCTTCCCAGTGGTAAAGAATCTGCCTGCCAATGCAGGAGACACAAGAGACATGGCTTTGATTCCTGGGTAGGAAAGATCCCCTGGAGAAGGAAATGGCAGCCTGCTCCAGTATTCTTGCCTGGAAAATTCCATGGACAGAGTAGCCTGGTGGGCTACAGTCCATGGGGTTGCAAAGAGTCATATGTGACTGAGCATGCACACACACATACACACACACATAATTAGTGGGGAAAATATAAGGTATTCTTGTTTTAGTTTTCACTTCCTCAGTGATGTTGAATATTTTTTCATGTTTGGTTTTATTATTTCTATGCTTTTTTGTCTTTCATCAGATATACCCATTTTTCAAGTGGGATTTTTAAAGTCATTTTTTATTTATCTGTGTAGGCTGTTTGACATACTCCTTTCCCGATTTGGAACCAGTGTGTGTTCCAGGTCCAGTTCTAACTGTTGCTTCTTGACCTGCATACAGATTTCTCAGGAGGCAGGTCAGGTGGTCTGGTATTCCATCTCTTGAAGAATTTTCCAGTTTGTTGTGACCCACACAAAGGCTTTCACATAGTCAATAATGCAGAAGTAGACGTTTTTCTGGAACTTTCTTGCTTTTTTGATGATCCAACAGATGTTGGCAATTTGATCTCTGGTTCCTCTGCCTTTTATAAATCCAGCTTGAACATCTGGAAGTTCACTGTTCATGTACTGTTGAAGCCTGGCTTGGAGAATTTAGAGCATTACTTTACTAGTGTGTGAGATGAGTGCTATTTATTGTGTGGTAGTTTGAGCATTCTTTGGCATTGCCTTTCTTTGGGATTGGAATGAAAACTGACCTTTTCCAGTCCTGTGGCCACTCCTGAGTTTTCCAAATTTGCTGGCATGTTGAGTGCAGCACTTTCACAGCATCATCTTTTTGGATTTGAAATAGCTCATCTGGAATTCCATTACCTCCACTAGCTTTGTTCATAGTGATGCTTTCTAAGGCCCACTTGACTTCGCATTCCAGGATGTCTGGCTCTAGGTGAGTGATCACACCATTGTGATTATCTGGGTTGTGAAGATCTTTTTTGTATAGTTCTGTGTAATCTTGCCACATCTTCTTAATATCTTCAGCTTCTGTTAGGTCCCTACCATTTCCGTCCTTTATTGTGCCCATCTTTGCATGAAATGTTCCCTTGGTATTCTTGAAGAGATCTCTAGTCTTTCCCATTCTGTTGTTTTCCTCTGTTTCTTTGCATTGATCACTGAGGAAGGCTTTCTTATCTCTCCTTGCTATTCTTTGGAACTCTGCATTCAAATGGGTATATCTTTCCTTTTCTCCTTTGCCTTTCACTTCTCTTCTTTTCATAGCTATTTGTAAGGCCTCCTCAGACAGCCATTTTGCCTTTCTTTATCTTGGGGATGGTCTTGATCACTGTCTCCTGTACGATGTCAGTAACCTCCATCCATACTTCTTCAGGCACTCTATCATATCTAATCCCTTGAATTTATTTGTCACTTCCACTGTATAATCGTAAGGGATTTGATTTAGGTCATACCTGAATGGTAGTTTTCCCTACTTTCTTCAAATTAAGTCTGAATTTGGCAATAAGGAGTTCATGATCTCAGCCACAGTCAGATCCCGGTCTTCTTTTTGCTGACCCTACAGAGCTTCTCCATCTTTGGCTGCAAAGAATATAATCAATCTGATTTCAGTATTGGCCATCTAGTGATGTCCACATGTAAACTCCAGGAGTTGGTGATAGACAAGGAGTTCTGGCGTGCTGCAGTCCATGGGGTCAAAAAGAGTCGGACACAACTGAGTGACTAAACTAACTGATGGGCTCTTTGCTTATTTGGGATAGTGTGTTAGACATATTTTCCCACACTTTCATATATTTTATTCATTTTGCTTTCATTTACTTGTTCTTTATTTTACATGGTAAAAGGCCTTCTCCGCTTTAAGATCTTAATATTCACCTGCTTTTTTTTTCTGAAAAAAATATATTTTTGGCATGGAGTGAAAGTGCTGAGTCCTAACCACTGGACTGTCAGGGAATTCCCTTTTTTGTTAATTTTTTAAAATTTATTTTAATTTTTTAAAATTCATTCTTTAATTGGAGAAAAATTGCTTTACAATGTTGTGTTTTCTGCCATACAAGAACACAATCCAGCCTCCCTCTTGAGCGTCCCTCTCCTCGCCCCATCCCACCCCTCTAGGTCATCACAGAGGCCAGGCTGGGCTCCCATGTTGTACAGCAAATCTCACGAGGTATCGATTTTACATGTGGTAGTGTATATGTGCTGACGCTACTTCCTCCGTTCGTCTCACTCTCTCCTTCTCCTGCTGGGTCCACAAGTCTGTCGTCTGTATCTGTGTCTCCATCCTGCAGTTCAGTTCAGTTCAGTCCAGTTCAGTTCAGTCCAGTTCAGTTCAGTCGCTCAGTCGTGTCCGACTCTTTGTGACCCCATGGACTGCAGCACGCCAGGCCTCCCTGCCCATCACCAACTCCCAGAGTTCACTCAAACTCATGTCCGTTGAGTCGGTGATGCCATCCAGCCATCTTATCCTCTGTCGTCCCCTTCTCCTCCCACCTTAAATCTTTCCCAGCATCAGGGTCTTTTCAAATGTGTCAGTTCCTCATATCAGGTGGCCAGAGTATTGGAGTTTCAGCTTCAGCATCAGTCCTTTCAGTGAATATTCAGGACTGATCTCCTTTAGGATGGGCTGGTTTGATCTCCTTGCCGTCCAAGGGACTCTCAAGAGTCTTCGCCAACACCACAGTTCAAAAGCATCAATTCTTCAGCACTTAGCTTTCTTTATAGTCCAACTCTCACATCCATACATGACGACTGAAAAAAACCATAGCCTTGACTAGATGGACCTTTGTTGGTAAAGTGATGTCTCTGCTTTTTAATATGCTGTCTAGGTTGGTCATAACTTTTATTCCAAGGAGCATGTGCTAACTACTGGACCACCAGGCAATTCCTTTTTTTAAACATTAAAAAAAATTTTTTTTTTATTCACCTGTTTTTTTAGAAAAAAATTCCCCCTAGTGTTTCATACTTTGGAACTTATTTTTGTATGTAAGGAATAAGGTGAATCCAACTCTGTTACTTTTCAAATAACCATCATTTGTCCCATAATAACTTATTGAACACGGAACTTTCATCTGGTAGACTATGTAGCCATAAAAAGCATGCGGTGTCTCCTTGTGTATATCCGTGAAGGATATTCAGCATGTGCTATTAAATTAAAAGAAAAAACCTTTGTTTCTGTTGTTAACACCAGTTTGGATAACACTTAAGTAACCATTCTTAGGAACTTGGTAGCAGATTGAAAGCCAGGTGTTTTGGAGCTGGCTATACCCATGTTCAATTCCTGGCTCTCTGTCCTCTTGCATTACTGAAATTGCCACCTGTGTTTTCTGTAAAATACAGAACCACTTAAGGTGTTGTCTTGAGAATTAACTGAGGTATTTGTTGTTGATGTTTGTTTTCTTTTTGCTGTGCCAGTATACTTTATTTGGGTCCATAAAATTTAGAAATGTTTTCTCAGCAAAGAATATTATAAGCCAGATGACAAAACTTAGAAAAATCCCAACAAAATAAGGAACAAATGTTTTCCCAAATGTCAGTTCCTCATAATTCATCTATAAATTAATCAGTTAATAAATATACTTAGAAGTTAACTGGGGTTTTGATTTTTGTTGATTGGGTTTTTAGAATTTCTTTGTTTTTAAAACCAATCAACATTTACTGAAATAACTAGAAGGTTCCTTGCACAGATTTCTTGCAGTTCAGTATGTAGAAAATGATTTTTAGCATTTCAGATGTCTTCTTTTGGTCATGCATGTCAAGCATCAGTCATGCTTTAAGCAATAGTGGACCATTTAGTTAAGCTAGAATACTTAGGCAGTCTAGTCCACAGAGTCTAAGAAACTGGGAATGATATATTAAAAATCTATATTCTGTGTTGACTGAAAAAAAAACCTCACAACTTAAAAACTGAGAGTTTTATTTGGCAGACTTTCTAAGGATGTGAGCCTGTTACGCAGTCTCTCAGACTGTTCTGAGGGACTGCTCTGAAGAGGCAATGGAGGAGCCAGGGTATATAGGAGTTTTTGCAACAAAAACCAGGTAGTGGGAACATCAAACAATTACTGTTGGTTAAAGAAAATTAGGCATCCTAAGTTAAGGAATTTACCAGTCTTCTGTGTACAGGAAGATGCAAGGGTCTGGGCTCACTGAGATCATTCCTTTGATGTGCACCTCAGCTATCTGGGGCCAGCATTCTCATCCTGAGTCCCCTCAGGGTGCACTGCTGGGGAGGGTGAGGCAGCTGCAGTGTGAGGACTTGAGGACAGTAACATCCTTTGTTTACTGATATGGCAGAACTTCCCAGGTGGCTCAGGGGAAAAGAATCCTCCTGCCACTGGAGGAGATGCAAGAGACATTGAGTTTGATCCCTGGTCTGGGAAGATCCTGTGGAGGAGGAAATGGCAACCCACTCAGAATTTTCTTGCTTGGAAAATTCTGTGGACAGAGGAGCCTGGCAGGCTGCAGTCCAGGGGTTTCAAAGACTTGGACAAGACTGAGCGTGCGCACGTGCGTGCGCACACACACACACACACACACACACACACACGGCAGACAACAGTTTTTCATTAACATCTAGAAACACTATGTCAGAAATTACAATATGAGAACAAATGCAGCATCCGTGAAGTTAACACATGAAATGAAGTTGGCCTCCATCAGGATTAATTTAAAGAGAAGAGAGACGTCATCTGTCCTGCCATGCTGGTACATGTTCAGAGGTTGGCTGTAAATCTGAATCCAGCCTCCACATTACCCTGAGCTGTCGAGCCCTTGTAGCTCACCCCTCCTGCTCCCTTGGGGACGTGATGATGCGGGGGGTGTTCTGGTCTTTTTTCAGTGGAGGTTTTATTATTTTTCAAGTGTTGTGAGGCCAAAAGGTAAGGAGACATTACCATGAAAAAGACAGGTCCTTACTCATGGTTCTGGAGTGGAGAGCTGTAGGGAGGGGCACCAGGGTCAGTCAGGAAGCAGACGGAACACGGGAAGAATAGGACACTTTTGTATGGTTTCTAGGGGAAGGAGTGGGCGAGGCAGAGTAAGCAGGGTTAGGATTGGCTCCGTGGCAAAAAGGCTGTCCCTAGGTGTCTGGTACCCATCAGTCTCTGGAGCAACTGATGCAGGGGACCGGTGGCCCGGAGCATCTGGAGCATGATGTTCTGAAAGCCTAAAAGAGGAGGAGGCTGGGGTATGGACTCTAGATTGGTTGGTTTGCATTTGTAAAGCGTACTCTAGGCCTATATACATTCTTTTTGATATTCTTTTCCGTTACAGTTTATCATAGGATATTGAATATAGTTCCCTGTGCTATACAGCAGGACCTTGTTGTTTATCTGTTCTCTGTATATAGTTTGCATCTGTTCACCTCAAACTCCCAATCCATCTCTCCCCCAGCACCCTCTCCATTGGCAACCACAGGTGTGTTTTCTATGTCTGTGACTCTCCAACAAGCTTTCCTGAGCTCTTTTCTCACTGGAGCTGATCCGTCTTTCATTTCTCCAGATCTTTGGTCCTCTTCCTGTAGGGGTCAGGTTTTGGTGTGTTCATGCACTCTGAGAAGCTTCTGTTTCTAAACAGTAAATTCTCTCAACCACTGGCTTTCTGCAAAGTTACCTTTCATGTTTATGGTAGAATTCAGGCAGTGTTGAGTTTCAGCTGGAATTTTGGAATCTCACTGTCTCTTTCTAGATTTTCACACTGAGGAGATGCCTACCCTGGTTGGAGACTTTGCATTTGAACTGAAAATGCTACCGCATTTGATTTTCTCCATGTCACTTTAAAAATACTCTGCTTTTCTCTCTCTAGATTTTTAAAGGAAATATTTAACAGAATCACTGAGTTTCTTTAGAATGACCTCTGAGTGACAATATTGGTCTGCATCTTCTCACTCCCTCTTTTTGGCAGATGTCAAGTTGCCATCATTCATGAAATCTCTCAGGAGAGCAAGTGAGCATATCATCTTCAGAGATTTTCGCTGCCTCCTTTTATCATTGCCCTCCCATTCCCTTTGTGTGAAGTTCCCCAGCACTTTTTGTGTTCCTTTCACTCTCCCATCTTTTCTTTCCTTCAGAATATGCTCTGCATTCTTCAGAGATGTCTTTATCATGTTTTGGGCCCCAGTTGCTTGGAACTGTTTTGATGCCTCTGCAAGTGACAGTGTCTGGCATTCCAGATGAGCCATCATCACTCCAGGGAATGAATTTCTGGGGACCTGCGTTTTGTTCTCAGTCAAGATGCAAAGGTGGACCTAATTGCATCTTTATTAAGTGCTGCCAAGCATTCAGCAGCAGAGTTTGTAACGTCTGAGGACTCACTCCGCTGCAGTGGACTTGAGGCTTCTGTGATGAGTCTAATCTGCTCATTGACTTGACACATTCTTCAATGTGGGCAGAAAAGCTTTTGGCTAGCTTGATTTTACTCTCCCCACTCCAAAGTACCTTGGCTTTTTACTGCGCATCCCCAAGTTTCCAGGAGAAGGTCAAAGGGTCTAGCCTCTCAAGCCCTTAATTCAGACAACCTCATTGGAATACTTCTGATCAGAGCAGCTCTGCCCCTGGTCAGTGGCTTGGGGGCTACAACTGTCTGCCTAGAGCCTTGAGAGTCCTACTCCTGAACCAAACACGGGCCCTGCCACCAGGACAGACCTTCAGTGGGCAGGAGGAGTGGTGGCGGAAGTCAGGGAGGGGTACCAGGTTTAATTGACTTCACTTTGGTCACTGCAAAGGTCAGAAGCCTTATAATTTGTTTAGCATTGTGGAAAGATAGTCATGTTTAAATGGGTCTCAATAAATATTATTTCCCTCAGCCACTAAATTTGGCTGTTTGGAGGGAAGGGGAGCAGGAAAAAAGGTCATTTGCTCTGTGCAAATGGGCTCCTGAGTTAGGTTTCAGGGACCACTGAAGTATAGTTAGAGGTGCTAACTTAGAAGAATGTCTATAACCTTTTTTTTGGCAGGGGGTGGAGGGGGAGTTGTGCCGCATGGCTTCTCTGACCAGGCATAAAACCCAGGCCCTCAGCAGTGAAAGCATGGAATCCTAACCTCTGCACCACCAGGGAGTTCCCTGAAGAATGTGTATAGAAAACAAACTTATTATTACCAAAGCAGACAGGTGGGGGCCAGGTGAGGGGGAAGAAGAGAGGTATAAACTAGGAGTTTGAGATTAACAGATACAAACTACAGTATATAAAATAAATAACAAAGGAACTATACTCAATATCTTATAATAAACTGTAATGGGAAAGACTCTGAGGAAGAATAGATGTATGATATAGATATATGTATAACTGGATCACTTTGCTGTGCAGCAGAAACAAACACACAACTCTATAAATGAATATACTGCAATTTAAAAGAATGTATGTGGTTTCTGTTTTCTGATTGAGGAAAGTTTTTTGTGACTCTCTTTTTTAAAAAAAACAAACTATTTATTTACTTATTTGGCTGCACTGGGTCTTAGATGTGGCATGCAGGATCTTTAGTTGTATTATGTGAACTCTTAGTTGCTTGTGGGATCTAATTGCCCGACCAGGGGTTGAACCCAGGCCCCACATTGGGAGCGAGAAGTCTTAGCCACTGGACCACCAGGGAAGTCCCTGTGTCTTGCTTTAAAGGAGTTGCTGTACTCAAGTAGGTACCATGATCCTTCCAACCTTTTCCTTTCCCAAGAGAAGGAAGAAGCCCAAAGGAAAATTGGAGTGTTTCCAGGCCATGCAGTTAACTAAGGGCAGGGCCGGTTGTGAGCCCCCGGCTGAACAGGGAGGGGAAGAACTGCTTCTTTGTGGTAATTAGGAGCTGGTGTCCCCCATCTCATTCTCCTTCTCTGGACTCTTGTGTCTTGTGGTTCCCCCTGGGATACTCTTCCTTGCAAAGCCCTCCAGCAAAGAAACCGATTGTTTGGGTTGATGTAGTCTTGGTTGGAGGCCAGAGGTAGACAGCTGGCCTCCCTTGCTCCCTTCTACTCTACCTGTCTTATGCAGGAATGTCCTGTTGATTCTGAGAGGCATCTCATCCCACCCCTTTGATCGATGGGGAAAGAGGGGTCTGGAGGGTGGAACTGACATGCCAGCGTGTGGCGTGGGTTCCTGGCAGTCTCTTGGAGAGCAGTCCTGTCTTCTCTCCATAGCAGCTCTGGAGCAGTGTCTGGGCCTTGGACCACTAGCATCGGTGTCACCTGGAGTGTATGTTTCCTGCCAGGTTAGAGTTGAGAAGGGCAGGAATCTGTGTAAAGTGTCCTGTGATTGATATTTATGTATCCTAGGGTTCGAGAGCCCCTGCCTTGAGAATATTGCTGTTTTCCATTTCTTCTAGAAAGAGAGACCTAGGCTTTCTTTTATTATTTTTAAAATTTGTTGGCTGCACCACTTGGCATGTGGGATCTTAGTTCCCCCACCAGGGATCAAACCCACAGCCCTTGCAGTGGAAGCTTGGAGCGTTAGCCACTGGACCATCAGAGAAGGCCAAGGAGCCTGCACCTTCTGAAGACAAGCTGAGGCCCTCCCCACTCAAGGTTCTGCTCTGCAGGTTGGGGCTCTCCTGTGCCCAGCCAGGTGTTCTGTGCTCAGGCAGACTCGGGGATTTCTTGACAGTCTTCTCATGGGGAGGACACATGGTCTCCATCCAGTGACCAGGTCCTGGAAGCTCCCATTTTTGGTGGTTAGGGAATGATATGTGTCCTCAGTGGGAAGGAGAAACCATACCTGCTCTGGGAATTCACAGAGGTGGACCAGAGGAGATTCCTGAAGTATTAGGGCTGGAGATGCCATCCCTCCTCCCCTGCTACTGAGAATGTCCATGGACCAGTGGCACCTGAAACCTGGTTAGAAATGCAGAATCTGGGGTCTGCTACAGGATATCTGAATCAGAACCTGCATTTCCCTGCAAGTGACCAGGTAATTTATGAACGTATTAAAGCTTGAGGGCCTTCCCTCGTGGCCCAGTGGTTAAGAATCCTCCTGTCAATGCAGGGGACATGGGTTCAACCCCTGGTCAGGGCACTAAGATCCCACATGTATAGGGCAGCTAAGCCTGTGGACCACAGCAACGGAAGCCCTTGTACCTAGAGCCTGTGCTCCACAATAAGAGAAGCCACCACAATGAGTAGCCTCCCCACCACAATGAAGAGTGGCCCCAGCTTGCTGCAACTAGAGAGAGCTGGTGCACAGCAACAATGACCGAGCACAGCCATAAATAAATAAATAAATATATTTTTAAAGAAAGCTCGAGAGGGTCTGATCTAGCCTGTTCATCCTCATGCTACCCTCTTGTATTGGTGGTGGTACATGAAGACCAATAGAGGCTGTGTGACTTGCCCTAGTTGACAAAGTTGTACTTCAGTCTGATCTTGCTCTCTTTTTAAGTTTAATTAGAATGCGGTTCACATGCCATGTACATTCGTATACCCGTTAAAGTGTCATTGTTTTTTAGTTTAGTCAATTAAACAAATTAAAAAGTCACTATAAGAAACTGCACCTAGAAGCAGTCACCGTTCATTCCCTTCCCCCTGCCCCCTGTTCCTCTACTCCAAAACCCCTTGGTAACCACTAATCTGCCTTCTGTCTATAAAGTTGTCTATTCTGGAGTAAGTGGTATAATACAAATGGTGGTCTCATGGGACTGACTTCTTTTACTTAGGATAATAATTTCAAGGGTTATCCATGATGCAGCAAGTATCAGAACTTCATTCCTTTCTGTTGCTGAATAGTATTCCACTGTGTGAACCTACCTCATTTATTCTTTAGTTGACGAACATTTGAGTTTTTTCCCTACTTTTTGGCTATTATAAATAAGCTGCTATGAATCTTCATGTCCAAGTTTTTGTGTGGAACTATGTTTTCATTTCTCATGTGTATACACTTAGGAGTGAAATTTCTGTGTCCTATGGTAACTTTTTTTTAAACAGTTAAAATTTTATTTGACTGCATCGGGTCTTAGTTGCCACACTCGAGGCTCTTTGTTGCACACGCAGGGGCTTCTCTGATGGCAGAGTTTGGGCTGTAGAGTGTGCAGGCTCTGTAGTTGTGGCACGTGGGTTTAGTAGCTCTGAGGCATGTGGGATCTCAGTTCTCCGACAAGGGATGGAACCCATTTCCCTCCATAGGAAGGCAGATTCTTAACCACTGGGCCACCCAGGGAAGTTCCTTGCTAACTGTATGTTTAACTTTTTGAGGACCTGCCAGGCTATTTTCCAAAGCAGATTTGCTAGATTATGTTGAACCAGCAATAAAGGAGGATTTCAATTTCTCCACATCTAGCAGTTATTATTGTCCATCGTTTTGATGGATTAAAGGTGGGGTGATGGAAGCCTCTTTTGGTGGCCACCATCAGCTATTTACCAGCATCCCATGGAGCAGGTGACCTCAAGGCGGGATTGCCACTGGGTCTCAGGAGCAAACTGAGGCCAGAAGCTCCAACACTGTGAGGATGCTCTGAGGGTTTGTCTGTTTTATTCTGTCTGTGAGCACCAGCTTCCCAGCCTCTATAGGCAGAGCGCAGACAGTGAAGCCACCAAATGCTCCTGGGAACACACGCCTAGAGGGACTGCTCCCCTGATTCCTAGGAGGGTAGGTCCTGTGCTTATCTGAGCTTGGTCCCTGAGTCAGTGTGGCTGCCCACACCCTTGGCCTTTCTCCACTCTGATCAGAGGCTGAGGATGAAGCACTTCCCTGAGATGCCTGCTCTCCTGGGTGGCCTGGGGGTAAGGAAAAGAGGCACTTTGGTTGCTTTTCAGTTTCCCTGATAAATACTGTTTGCCCCGACAGTAACTGCCCCAGGGTGTACTTCATGTACCAGAGGATAAAACGGAAAACGAGGCTGCCAGGGGCCAGACAGTGATGGTCGAAATATAATCAACCAGAAGGGTCTGGCTCCCCCTTTCAAGATCAAAGGCTTGTGAGGAACCCTAGCCCACGACACAGTTCCTGCTGGGCCGGGCTTGGAAGGGAGGTGCCTGAGGGGGTCACTGTCCTGACCTTATCTTAGAGATTTGGTTTTCTACCCTCTGCTGTCTTTTGTCCTGTTAACTTACTTGTTCGCACCACTCCCACCTGTGTAGGACGGTACCTGTTTTACCGCATCCTTGTCTGGACTCCATCAGCCTTTGGAATTTTTTCTAATAGGTGCACAGAAAATGTGCTCTTAATTTTATTTTTTTTTAAGATTTATTTACATATTTATGTTTGGCTGCACTGGGTCCTTGTTGCTTTGCATGGGCTTTCTTTGGTTGTGGCAGTTGGGGGCTGCTCTGTTGTAATGCGTGGACTTCTCATTGCAGTGGCTTCTCTAGTTTTGGAGCACAGGCTCTCGGGCTCAGTAGCTGTGGTGCAGGGGCTTGGCTGTCCCACAGCATGTGGAATCTTCCCGGAGCTGGAATGGAACCCATGTCCCCAGCATTGGCAGGTGGACTCCCACCCGCTGGACCACCATGGAAGCCCTGCTCTGGATTTTATTTCGCACGTACTTTCTTCCCATCAACTGTTATGAGTGAAACTGAGCCATCTTCTCAGATATCTGTATGCCTTTTGTGTTCCTTTTACTTAAAAAACAAGCTGGCAGTTTATTGCCAATTTTTTTCCTGCCCTTTTGTTCAAGGGCTTCCCTTGTGGCTCAACTGGTAAAGAATTCACCTGCAATGTGGGAGACCTGGATTCGATACCTGGGTTGGGAAGATTCCCCTGGAGAAGGAAAAGGCTGCCCACTCTAGTATTCTGGCCTGGAGAATTCCATGGACTGTGTAGTCCATGGGGTCGCAAAGAATTGGACACAACTGAGCGACTTTCACTTCACTTTGTTCATTGGGCTGCAAGAAACCTTATATTAGGTTGGACCGAATGCAGTTAACATTCTGTAAATCAGAACAGGTTGCGTATCTGCCATTCCATGTTGCTCATTTCCATACATTAAGGATTCAGTTCAGCAGAGTGGCTACCGAGAAGTTGAACATGTAGAAAGTAGTGAATTTCCTATGAACCAGCAACAACCAAGTGTCAAATGAAACAGGAAAAAGCCATCTCATTCCTAGTACTGAGAGCAAACTGAGCAATTTTAAAAGATGCTAATCACCTGTCTAGGGGTCTAGAGGCCCCTGATTTGGAATCAGTCAACAACATGCATGATTGCCGGTTGCAGTCAGGTCTGTTGGCCCCAGTTCTGGGCGGGGCTGGGGGGAGGAGAGGCTAATTTAGGCACAGAATGTCAGCACTAGCACTGCTGCCGTTCCTGCTTGCCTTTTACCCACTTCTCATAATGTGAACATCTTATGTCACCGTGCTGTGGTGATTGAGAGCAGGCAACTACATGGGCTTGATTCTGTTCCCTCTACCACATCTTTATGTGAATTTTACTAGTTCCTCCCTTGCTGTCCTGCTTCTGTCTGGGTTCCAGTCTGGGATCCCACATGGCGTATTGTTGGAATATTTCCTTGGTCTCCTCCGATCTGTGACCACTTCCCGCTTTTTTTTTTGATGTGGACCATTTTAAAAGTCTTTACTGAGTTTGTTAACAGTATCGCTTCTGTTTTATGTTTTGGTTTTATGGCCTTGAGGCATGTGGGAGCATAGCTCCCCAACCAGGGATCGAACCTGTACCCCTTGCATTGAAAGGTGAAGTCTTAACCACTGGACCACCTGGGAAGTCCCTATCTGATGTTTCTAAATGATGATATTGAGATTATGGCATTTTGGGGTTGAAGCGACATGATGCCCTTGCCAGGGCACCATACTGGGGAGTCATGACACTGATAATGTCTTACTGCCGATGGTATTAACCTTGATGATTGAGTGTCTGCCAGGCTTCTCCACTGTGAAGTTACAATGTCCCTCTTTGTAACTAATAAATATTTCGGAATAGAAAAGATATTTCTTTCTATATATAGTAATTGAAACACTATTGTAAGAGCTTTCTCTTATCTACTGCTAATTTATTTATTCACTTATTTATTGTATCAGTCTCCAGTATTCTTACCTGGAGAATCCTATGGACAGAGGAGCCTGGCAGAATACTACTGTCTATAGGGTTGCAAGACTGTCCATGGGGTCGCAAGAGTCGGAAAAACCACCCACCACCATTGTATCAGTATAGACAAGTGGATATTTGTTTTCTTTGTTGAAATTTAATACTATTGTTACCAGTTTTGTTTCTGAAATTGTTCCAGTTGTGACTATTGGGAGCTCCTTCAGATTGGCCCCCATGATGCTGTGACACGCCTCCATCCTCTTTTTGAGCGTGTCCTCACTTTGGCACTGCCGGATGCTTAAGACAAGCTGAGCATCTCGTGTTTTCCCTGACCCCTGCCCCGGAAGCAATCCCCTCTCAAAGGGGTCTCTAGGCTGTGGTTTACGCTTCTGCTTTTGTATAAACACACACATACTTACTGTCTTCCAAGTATTTATTGGGGATGCACTGTATGCCAGACACAGAGCCTAGTCCCTGGCATTCATAAGTAGCTGTGAGGAGGTTAAGGTTCAAGGTCACTCAGGTGGTGAGCCATCAAGATCAGGACTCCAGTCTGTGATAGTAGTAAAGCGTGCCTTATGTGTGAGCACTCTGTGTCACACACTTGCCCAAGGCCACACATATACAAGTGACAAGATACTTGCTAGAGACTCTGTGGCCTTGTGCTTCCTCCCTCTGCTATTATTTCAGGACTGCTGGCGTCTGGCCCTCCATTCTCTGAGAGCTATCGAGGGCCTCCATTATGTTTTATGTGGCATTAATTACCCAAAGCAGTAACTGCTGGAAAGTAAACAACCTATAAATCTTGCCAGCCCGGGCAATTGCCTCATGTTCTTGGGAACACGGTGATCTGGGCTGGAGGCCCTGTGCTGGGTTCCACTGGCTGGGCAGAGCTGCACTGCAGGAGTGCCCAGTGGGTACAGCCCCGGGAAGGGTGGGTGGGTGGGCAGGCAGGGGTGTGTCTGCCCTGGGCAGCACCCTGACGGCAGCAGTGGCTCTCCCTCCCCTAGACAGCCCAGAGGAAAGTCAGGTAGCCTGGGGCCCTGTTCCAGCTGGGTTGCCTCGGACTGGGTGACCTTGAATGGCCTTGGGCAGACAGGCTGCTCAGGGCAGGAGTGGCAGGGAGGGCGTGCAATCCCCAGGACAGTGGCCAGGCATGGGTGGGGCTCAGTATGCTTGTTGGTTGGATGTGCTAGTCACGATGGGTGTTTACTGAGTCCTTATTACCTGCCAGGCTGCAGGTGCATGATCTCATTTCATCCCCACAACAGTTTGCAGAGAACATTTTGCAGATGTAGGGTAAGAGGCAGAGGGGTTTGAGAACCTGCCCAGAACACGGGAGGGTCTGACCCTACCCCAGTGTGTCTGCCCTGACCCTGCTCCCCTCTCCCTGCTTGTCCTGGGCCAGGCCACAGGCTGCCACTACCTTGTGGTGTTACCTTGAGCGCATCAGCAGCTCCCTGGGCCTGGGTGACCTGACCCACAAAATGGGCTCAGTCATCTTGTGCGGTAGGTTCTCCGGGTGGCCGCCCAGAGAGACCTGAGGGTCTGACCTCATCTGTGTGTGTCTGGTGGTCTGTTTATTGGAGAAAGACTGTTTTTCCCAGATGCCCACCTGTCTGATTGACTTTTGGGCACCAGCCTGATGCTGGAAGAAAAGAAGTGCTGACCGTTGTCACCATGGTCACCTGTGACAGGCTTGGGATCGCATGAGACAGTGCTCCTCCTTTTCTTGTGCTGCATTTTTTTCAAATTTACATGTGATGATCTTAATTTCTTTTAAAAAGTTAATGCTGCAGATATATACAATGTGAGAGGGAAGGGTCTTTCTCTGTACTATTAGTTCCATATCTTTGGCTCACAAGTATAGAGATATACACTTTAAAATATAAATATAATTACTGTGTACATATTATTCAGTGGCTTGTTTTTTCCCATTCATATGTATGTGTGTGTGTGGTGGCTTTTTTTTTTTTCTATCGTGGATTTGGTTCTGTTTAATTTTTTAAATAAGTTTTTTGGTTTCCACTATCTTTTTTTTTTTTAAAGTATCAGTTCAGTTCAGTTCAGTTGCTCAGTCGTGTCCGACTCTTTGTGACCCCATGAATCACAGCACACCAGGCCTCCCTGTCCATCACCATCTCCCGGAGTTCACTCAGACTCATGTCCATCGAGTCAGTGATGCCATCCAGCCACCTCATCCTCTGTCGTCCCCTTCTCCTCCTGCCCCCAATCCCTCCCAGCATCAGAGTCTAAAGTATAGTCTATGTCTAATATTATATAAGTTACAGGTGTACAGCATAGTGATTCACAGTTTTTAAAGGCTATATTTCATTTATTGTTATTACAAAAAATTGGCTGTGTTTGAAATATATCCTTGTAACTTACTTTATACATATGTAATCTTTTTTATTGAAGTATAGTTGATTTACAATACCATGTTAGTTTCAGGTGTACAGCAGTGATTTAGTTATACATTTATATATACATTCTTGTGTGTGTGTGTATATATATATATACACAGAAGAATATATATAAGAATATATATATATATGCAGCAGCATATATATATGCAGCTGCATATATATATGCAGCTTCTGCAGCTTCTCTTCCATTATAGATTATTTCAAAATATTGACTATAGTTCCTTGTATTCTACAGTAGGTCCTTTACATATGTAATCTTTTCTTTAATTTTTTAAAAAAATTTTGGCTGTATTGGGTCTTAGTTGCAGCTCAGAGGCTCTCTAGTTGTGGCGAGCAGACTTTGTTGCCCCGAGGCATGTGGGATCTTCCCAGACCAGGGATTGAACCCGTGTCCCCTGTATTGGCAGGTGGATTCTTAACCCCTGGACCACCAGGGAAGCCTCTGTTCTGTTTTTTATTTTTGACCATTCAGTTCATTTTGTTTTTAGCTGTACCAGTATTGCTGCATCAAATAGCCTTAGAAAAGCATTTTTAATCTCATATGTGCCAGCAGTTCTGCAGCCTAGAGTGCAGGAGATGTGGCTGGACCCTAGGCTGTGTGTGTCTGTAGCTTTGATGGATATTGTCCAAAGGCTGGGACATCCCATCTCCCACTCCTGGCATGTGAAAGCTCATTTCCTCACATTTTGTCCTTGAGGGAGGTTAGCAATCTGTTAAATGTTGGCCAGTCTGATAAATGAAACTGGCATTGCATTATTTTCATTCGGCCTGTCTTTGACCACTACAGAGGTTGAACATCTTTGCATGTTCTTGGCTTGGCTCACTAGTTCCAGCTCTGTTATTTGCTTTAGGGCATTCAGTGTCAGATTCTGCCTCCGTTAGTTAAAACCTAAAACACGTCAGTACTGTCCAAGAGGCGAGGCTGTGTGTGTGGTGCGCACATGTGCATATCTAGCTCAGGTAAACTGGTAGCTGGTTTGAAGCTTCTTGCCAGCTGGTAGCCTGAGGAACAAAGTTGCAAAGCACTGTAAGAAGTTGCAAAGAAGAAAGAGCTCAGCAAGAGGAGTGAAAATTATGTGCAAATTCCACCTTCACTGTCCATGGAATGTTTAATTGGAATCCGACCATGCCCATTCATCCCTGTGCTATCTGTGGCTGTTTCCTTGTTACAATGGCTGAGCGTGGAAGATGTGACGGATCTTATGGACACATGGTTGAAAATTGTCACTGCCCAGCCCTTCCTGGAGAAAGTTTGCTGATGCCTGAGCTAGGAGATGTTGGTTATTGGGGGTTATACGAGGGTGGAGGGAGGAAGCTCGGTTTGCTGGGCCTGCCTGGGCTGGGCACGACTTAGAGGGCTTTGCCGTGTGTTTTATATAAACTTCCTTGGCAGGATTTCCTCTTCTTTCCCCCTGTGCTCCTTGCCCTCTTTCCCCATTTCTGCTCCTCCCTGCTTGGGGTGGAGGCAGGAAGGGGAGAGGGATGGAGGTTGGGCGAGAGGAAGGCTTTCATCCCCTTGTGGGTGGTGTCAAGGCTTTTAGACAAAGTCTAGGCCATTCTTCCAGGTGGTGACCAGCTCCCTAGAAGCCCCAGTCCAGCTGAGGGCCGCCCCCCACCCCCAAAGGCTGAAACCAGAACCCTAAAGTGGGAGGGGGTCACTGAGCTCCACTGGCCCCTACTGGTGGGGATGGAGCCTATGGCCGTTGCTCCTCCGGCCCTGCCACGCCCTGTCACCATGGTTCCTCTGGACAGGGCTGGCTGCCATCTGCAGAGGCTGAATCCTGGGCCTGGGGCTCTTCCCTGCCTTCCTTTAAAAGGCCTTGAACTGCTCCATAGTGGAGGGTGGGGCAGAGTCATTGGAGGAAATTGCCTCAAAGGCTTTGGCAAAGCTTCGAAAAGCCAAGACGTGCTGTAATGACCTCATTGCAGGGAAGATTTTGAGCCAGGGACCTCCTGGGCACCTGCATCAACCTGCTGTGCTAGCTGCAATATTATCCACATTTTGGAGGTGTGGAAACTGAGGCTTACCCATGGAGCCAAAATGATGGGCCCAGAGGGGAGTCTGGGCTCCAATCCTGGGTGCCAGCCAGATCCCCAAGATAATCATAAGGGACTGCAGAAAAACACTGGTAGCTGCATAGCTGTGTAATGTTTACAATGACTGTTTAATTACAGTATATGATTATGATTTTCTGTATGCAGGCGTGGTACACACTTAAAAAAATTAAGTTGAAGTGAGTTGATTAAATAACACAGGCTCACATTTGCAGCAACATGGATGGACCTGGAGATTATCATACCAAGTGAAGTGAGACCAAGAAAGACAAATATCATGTTTTTGCTTATGTGTGGAATCTAAAATATGACATAATTTTATCTATGAAACAGACTCACAGACACAGAAAACAGATTTGTGGTTGTTCAGGGATAGGGAGGTAGGGGAGGGATGCACTGGGAGTTTGGGACTAGTAGATGCAAACTACTGTATATAGAATCGATAAACAAGAAGGTCCTATTGTATAGCCTAGGGAACTATATTCATTATCCTATGATAAACCTTAGTGGAAAAGAATATATGTATATACCACTGAGTCACTTTGCTATATAGCAGAAATTAACACGACTTTGTAAATCAACTATAGTTCAATAAATTAAAAACAATAGGCTGATACACTGCAGGTGGTTTTTAATTTCAGTGGCAAAATTGTGGGAGGGAGTGTGACTGAGTAAAGCAATGCAGCCCTTGCCCCTGGCATGTCCCTACACAGAGGGGGTGGTGTGGGGGCTGTACAGTGATGGCTCAGCAATGGGGCCCAAGAGAACCCCGCTCTATAGCAGGACTGGGGAGTTGGAAACAGACAACCATAATGCGATGCAGAATGCGATGCCAGCTCCAAGAGTTCTTCCTCCACTGAATTCTTTTGTGTGAGAGAGAGATACTTGAACAACATGGGTTTGAACTGCGCACGTCCACTGATACACAATATTAAATTCGTTTCAATAGCAAATACACAATCTGAAGTTGGTGGAGGCCAGGGATGCAGAGGAACCGCGGATCTGGAGGGCAGTCTCTGAGATTGTTTGCAGCCACGCTGAGCCCCTGACCCCAGCAATGTTGAAGGGTCAACTGTATTTTAATTCAGATCGACTGAATGCTCTAGAGATGAGAGAACAAATACTCCTGTGCCCAACGTGGTGTTTTCAGTGAAATTTGCTTCTGATTTTTACCTCTTTCTAATTCTGTTGCTTTTCCTCCCAAAAGCATAATCATGGTTGTGAAGTTGGTTATACCACTGTGCACAGGCCAGGAAGATCCCCTGGAGGAGGGTATGGCTACCCACTCCAGTGTTCTTGCCTGAAGAATCCCATAGACAGAGGAGTCTGGAGGGCTACAGTCAATGAGGTCTCAAAAGAGTTGGGCACAACTGAGGGACTAACACATTCACTTTCACTGTGCACTCTAAAATTTTTACTCTTTGCACACTTTGCCACTAAAAATGACCAGTGCCATTTTTGCTGGCTCCAAACTTTATATAAAGTGGTTTTCTAGACATCCCTGCACCCTTTGTTGAATGTTTCTGAGATTTCTCCATGTTGGTGCGTGTCTCTAGAGGACTCATTTTAAGTTCTGTGTGTTATCCCGTTTTTGAGTTCCATAATAAAATTGTCTTTCTCCTGTGACTGGTTATAGGTTGGTGATAATTTCTTACTGCACCAAGCAATACCACACTGAGCAGTTTTTGTCTAAATCTCCCAGTGTGCATCAAGGACTTTATTAGGATGTTTCTCAAATTGATGTGCTTGACAGAAGGCTTCTGTGTGCTTAGCCTGACTTTCTTTCTTCCCCCCGAACTCTTGTCCCAGTGGTTGTATCTGTATAACACGTCCATCAGCAGTGCCTGAAAGTCCATTCTCCACATGCTCAACTGACATGTTTTGCCTCTCTGACAGATGTTAGATGATGTCTTATTTTACTTTACGTTGCCCTGTTTACTTATACCATCCGGCACATCTTTCTGTGTGTTTGTTGACCTTTTTATGTTTTCATGGGATAACCATATGGCCCAGTTCACCAGATCTTTTCCCATTGATAGAGACTGTGTAGATACTAACAGCACCTCTGGCATTTTCAAAAGTGTCTCTTTGTAAATGTTAACAGAGAGAGTTTTTCCTACATGATGTAAAGGGCATAATTTTTTTCTTTGTGTATTTGTTTCTAGTTTAAAGAAACCCTTTCCTATCCCATGGTCAAAAAGTAGTCTCATATTTTTTTAGAAATGTTTTAGAAAGTTTTGCTTTTTTTCGTACAGTTTCTAATCACCGAGAATTAACTTATTATGTGTGGTGTGAGGTATGGATATATTTTTCCTATATGGATAACCTAAACTTATCCCACAGTCTTGAAAAGTCTATCTTTTTTTAAATTATTTTTTAAAAATATCTATTTACTTGGCTGCTTCAGGTCTCAGTTGTGTCATGTGGGGCCTTTTGTTTGCAACTCATGGGCTCTGGAGCTTGTGAGCTCAATACTTGAGGCTCGCAGGCTTAGCTGCTCCATGGCACGTGGGATCTTAGTTCCCTGACCAAGGATCAAATCTACATCCCCTGCACTGAGAGGCAGATTCTTAACCACTGGACCACCAGGGAAGTCCCTAAGTCTGTTTTTTAAAATCACTGTTATAGATCAAATTTCCATGTATCTAAAAGTCTGTTTGGATCACAATAAACTGTGGAAAATTCTGAAAGAGATGGGAATACCAGACCACCTGACCTGCCTCTTGAGAAACCTATATGCAGGTCAGGAAGCAATAGTTAGAACTGGACATGGAACAACAGACTGGTTCCAAATAGGAAAAGGAGTACATCAAGGCTGTATACTGTCACCCTGCTTATTTAACTTCTATGCAGAGTACATCATGAGAAACGCTGGGCCGGAAGAAGCACAAACTGGAATCAAGATTGCCGGGAGAAATATCAATAACCGCAGATATGCAGATGATACCACCCTTATGGCAGAAAGTGAAGAGGAACTAAAGAGCCTCTTGATGAAAGTGAAAGAGGAGAATGAAAAAGTTGGCTTAAAGCTCAACATTCAAAAAACGAAGATCATGGCATCTGGTCCCATCACTTCATGGGAAATAGATGGGGAAACAGTGGAAACAGTGTCAGACTATTTTTTTGGGCTCCAGGATCACTGCAGATGGTGACTGCAGCCATGAAATTAAAAGATGCTTATTCCTTGGAAGGAAAGTTATGACCAACCTAGACAGCATATTCAAAAGCAGAGACATTACTTTGCCAACAAAGGTCTGTCTAGTCAAGGCTATGGTTTTTCCAGTGGTCATGTATGGATATGAGAGTTGGACTGTGAAGAAAGCTGAGCGCCAAAGAATTGATGCTTTTGAACTGTGGTGTTGGAGAAGACTCTTGAGAGTCCCTTGGACTGCAAGGAGATCCAACCCGTCCATTCTGAAGGAGATCAACCCTGGGATTTCTTTGGAGGGAATGATGCTAAAGCTGAAACTCCAGTACTTTGGCCACCTCATGCGAAGAGTTGAAAGGGGATGACAGAGGATGAGATGGCTGGATGGCATCACTGACTCAATGGACATGAGTTTGAGTGAACTCTAGGAGCTGGTGATGGACAGGGAGGCCTGGTGTGCTGCAATTCATGGGGTCACAAAGAGTTGGACACGACTGAGCGACTGAACTGAACTGAACTGAACTGAAAAGTCTGTTTCTGGGCTCTTTATTTTATTTTTTTCCCTTTGTTCTGTTTGTCCTCATTCCAAAAGTGTCCTGGTTTTAGCTACTGTAACCTTATAATATGTTCAGAGTATTTTGTTGTATTATTATTGAAATTTTTATTTTATTGAAGTATAGCTGATTTACAATTCTGTGTCAGTTTCTGCTGTACAGCATAGTGATCCAGTTATACGCACACATTCTTTTCCATACTCTTTTCTATTATGGTCTATCACAGGATATTGACCATAGTTCCCTGTCCTCTACAGAGTATTTTAAATGGGGTAGTAGTATGTGTTTCAGGGAGACTAGAGTAGTCTAGACTATTCTAATAGACTAGAATAGCACACCCAGTTTATCATCAGCAAGTGATATACCACAGAATGGTCACATAGCCACCAGACTTCTAAGACCCGTCTTGGTTCAGAGAACTGAGGTCATGGGCCTTAGGAATTTGAGCCTTGAAAGAAAGGGGAAGGTTTTGGTAGATGGAACAGGGTCATGAAATGAAATAAATATCAAGAAATTCAGGAGCTTCCTGAGTATCAGAACCAGAAGGGGGCATTGGAAGCCAGTAGACACTGTGCGGAGTAGTTTGGCTAAGTGACCAGTCTTCAGAGTCCAACAGACCTGGGTTTGATCTTCAACAAAATACTTCATCTCTGACTTTATTTCCTCATCTATACAGTGGGAGCCATACTGGGTTTTCCTCATAAAATGGTTGCTGCTGCTGCTGCTAAGTTGCTTTAGTTGTGTGCAACTCTGTGCGACCCCATAGATGGCAGCCCATCAGGCTCCCCTGTCCTTGGGATTCTCCAGGCAAGAACACTGGAGTGGGTTGCCATTTCCTTCTCCAGTGCATGAAAGTGAAAAGTGGAAGTGAAGTCGCTCAGTCATGTCCAACTCTTTGTGACCCCATGGACTACAGCCTACCAGGCTCCTCCGTCCATGGGATTTTCCAGGGAAGAGTACTCGAGTGGGTTGCCGTTGCCTTCTCCAAAGATGGTTGAGAGGGCTAAATGAAATAATGCTCAGAAGGGCTTAGCAATGTCCCAACTCATCGCTGGATGATAGTTAAATGATGGTGGTTTATTTGTTATTCTATCCCCTTGATTCTAGGGCTTCCCAGGTGATGCTAGTGGTAAAGAACCCATCTGCCAATGCAGGAGATGCAAGAGACGCAGGTTTGATCCTGGGTCTGGAAGATCCCCTGAAGGAGGGCATGGCAACCCTCCATTGTTCTTGCCCGGGAAACTCCATGAACACAGGAGCCTGGCGGGCTGCAGTCTGTGAGGTCACAAAGGGTTCGACATGACCGAGCACATGCACATATCACACCCATCCTTGATTCTAAGACCAACTCTTTTTCTTTTTCCACATGTCACAATTCTGAAATTAGAACAGGCTTTACTATCATACCGTGTAGCAAGCAGAGGATTTTACAGACCAGGAAATGTTTTATCTAGGGTCATGGAAAAAGTCGAGTTGGCCCTCCTAGGAATTACCTTTATTTCTAGTCCTAAAGGGGGGCAGGAAGGAGAACAGAGTGCCACACCAGATGCTGTGGGTAGACTTTGACCAGCACACAGAATGAAACCAGATGCCTTCAGAAAGGTGAAGGTGAGAGAGAGTCCTCTGTCCTGCAGACAACACCCACCAGGTTGGATGGGCTCAAGCTTCTGCCCCTGGCTCCATCCGCCACTGACTAGCCGTGTGAGTTTGTTCAAGTCAGGTAACCTCTCTGAGCCTCTGCTTCCTTCTGTCAGGCAGTACTCTTAATCTGAACTGCGCTGTTGGTTCAGGTGAGTTAATCTCTGGGCAGACTTTCACGCTGAGTCAGCACACAGTAAATGGAGGCTGTTAGGAGTTTCCTAAAGGCATGTTTTTCCCCACTGGCCACTGTCTTGCTCGGGGGTGACTTTCTTGATCATTCTTCCCCTCAGCTGTAGAAATCTTGCCTACTCTTTCAAGTCCACGGCAAATGTTCTCTCCTTGTTCAAACCCTTCCCCCCCACCTCCCCATTCTGGGTGAGGATCACCCGCTTTGGATCTCCATCGTTTCTTAGAGGCATTCTTCTTTTTATTTTTTTTCTTTTTAATTTTTAATTGAATTTTTATTATATAATGGAGCAGAATGGCAACCCACTCCAGTATTCTTGCCTGGGAAATCCCACGGACAAAGAAGCCTGGTGGGCTACAGTCCATGGGTCCCAAGAGTCAGACACGACTGAGCGACTAAACCACCACTACCACCATAGTTAATTTACAATGTCATTTTAGATTCAGGTATGTAGCAGAGTGATTCATTTATATGTACATGTATCTATTCTTTTTTTCATATTCTTTCCCCATATAGGTTATTATAGAATATTGAGTAGAGTTCCTTGTGTTGTAGTAGGCCCTAGTTGTTTATTTTATACGTAATAGAGTGTATATGTTAATCCCAAACTCCTAATTTATCCCTTTCCAATTTTCCCCTTTGGTGACCGTAAGTTCATCTTCTAAATCTGTGAGTCGGTTTCTGTTTTGTAAATAAGTTCATTTGTGCTGTATTTTAGATTCCACATATAAGTGATATCATGTGGTATTTGTGTTTCTGTGTTTGATCTATTTCACTTAGTATGACAGTCTCTAGGGTTTGTCTTATGCTGGTACTGTTTTGATGTACCCCAGAGGATTGCCATCCCTTTGAGGGCAGGAGTGTGTCTTGCAAACCCTATAGTTTTAGCACAGAGGAGCCTTTCAGAGACCCCTGAGTCCCTCCTCTGCGTCAAACAGAACAGTGTTGAGCAGAACACACGCAGCCCTGGGCCTTGATAGAGCCCACTTTCTGTGGCTCCCACAGGTGTGTAGAAATGAGGCCAGCCAAGCAGAGAGATGCCCTCATCCCCCAGGTCACTTCAGCCCCAGGTCAATTCTGCCACCCTGATCTTGTTCATCAGCCCGAGTATTGGTGTTGTGCTGGGTGGGAGGGGGCCGGGAGGCATATTGGCGTTGAGGCAGCCTGAATGGAGAGGGAACCAGGTGTCTGTCCGAAGCCTGAGCAGGGGGGAATGTAGAGTGGCTGGGGGACTCCATGGGGAAGTGTAGGGGGTAGGTCTCTGCTGCTGGTAGAAATGGCTGGGACCCTGGACCTGAAGTCCCACTTAGTAGCTCTGATCCCTGAATGGCTGCCTGTGATGCTCAGGCCTGGGAACTACTCTGTGTGGCACGGGAGGTACCTCCTGCCAGGCCTGAGCTGAGCTTGCCCTGCAGAGCCTGAGGTCAGTGTTAATGGGGCCCTAGGGCGCCTGTAAACCCACAGTAATGACCATTTGGGCCTTGGGCTTCATGCCAGAGCGGGCTGCATTCTTCCTCGGGGAAGGTGGAGGACACTGGAAAAACCAGTTAGGGCGTGGGAGGCTCCATTTCATGTAGCTGTCAAGAGAGTGTTGGCTCAGGAGCCCGGAAATGTTATGTGAAAAATCTGGCTTTTTCAGAAAGGTACTAGTGTCTGTTCAGATCAGCAAGACCCTTCGGAACCAGCATGAGGGCAGGGCAGGAGTCTGGGTCTGTGCCTTTTCCTTCTGATGGGATGTGCCCAGCAGGACAACCTGAGCAGTTTTCATGGTCTTGGCCTGAATGGAGAGGGAGCCAGGGCTGGTGGAAGCCAGCTGGACAAGTCCTGCCTTCCTGAAGGGAGAAGGGAGCTTTGCTGAGTGGGCATCTCTGAGCCCAGCCAGCATTGTGTCCATGACCACACCACTGGGTCCCTCTGCTCCTCTCCCAAGATTCACATGGCCTTTGGCACGTGGCTGTTAATGCTCAGCAAATACTTGGAATGAATGATTGATTTCAGAGTGTCTGTCCATAATGTTTTTCATTGAGAGGAGGACTATAGTAGTTTCAAGGGGTTACTTTAACAAAAGAGCTATAAACATGTTGGTTTAAAACAGAGCAGAGGTTTATTCTATCCCAGTTCTGGAGGCCAAAAGTCGGGAATCCGCCACAGCTGTGGAGGCTCTAGGAGAGAGTTTGTTTTTTGCGTCTTTCGGCTTCGGGTGGCTCCAGGCGCTCCTTGGCTTGTGGCCTCATCGGTCCAGCCTCTGCTCCCGTGCGTCCCTGCTCCTTCTTTTCTCTGTGTGTCCTCTTACAAGGGCACTTGTCGCTGGATGTAGGGACCTCCAGGGCAAACCAGGATCATCTCTCTTCACCTCAATATCCTTACCTTAATTGCATCTGCAAAAACTTTTTCCAAAGCAAAGATAATATTCCCAGGTTCTGGAGATTAGGGTATGGACATATCTTTTGGGGGCTACAATTCAACCTACTCCAGGGAATCTTAATATTTGTCCAATCACTGCTTTTTTAGACATAGTAAGTCCGTTAGCCACTGGGTTTGTGCCGCTCCTAGATGCATATATATCTATATCTGTGTCTTTCTCTCTATTAGATTTCCTTTTCTTTCATTGATTTAGGTTCAGTCCTTCCCCATTGAGTGTCTGATAAGCAGTCATTCATGTTAACACAAAACTTTAGGAAATTAACTTTTTAATCTAGTGGTAACTTGGATTAAGTCTGCAAAACCCAGGGAAACCTGAGTGAGGTCTGGGGTTTAGTTAATTGCACTGTGCCATGGTCAGTTTTGATAATGCACCATAGTGAACTCAGATGCCACCCCCGGGGGAAGCTCGGGGCTGATGCTCAGGACCTTTGTGTACTAGTTTTGTAACTTCTTGAGAGCCTATCATTATTAAAAAAATTTTTTTTAACAGAGTTTGATTGGATTTACCAAGACCAATGATGAAATCATTTGTTCTCTCTTATTTGCAACACATCCATTGTTAAGCTGCAATGTGTGGCAAGGTGTTTTAGAGTTGTCACTGAGCTTGATTTGGAAAAAGTTGACATCATTTGATAGGTGGTCTTTCTGTCTAGGAATGTTTTGTATTGTATTTTTTCAAGGTATGTTTTATCTTCCAGTAAAATGTGTGTAGTTTGCTTCAGGTAACTCGTAGATACTTTAAAGTTTGGTGTTTTAAGTTTGTTCTTATGGATGGATCTTTTCCCCATCTGTATTCTTTAACTGGCTCTTGCTGGTTACATGTCCCCAAACAGAATCCCCACACCTTTCAAATACATGAAATTCTTTCTGCTTGAGAAAATGCTCTTCATTCTGCAGTTAGAGACAATGTTTAACAGGTTTTTATTCATTCCTTTAAACTTGCTCTCAGAAAGGGTCCATCCGTTCAGCTATTGAAGGTAGATTTAAGTATCTGTATTCTCCATCTGAGTGTATGGGGGATGTTCTTTATAGAGAAATACGAAGTTGTGCTCTGTAAATGTGATGCTAACTGTATTGTTTTGGATTCTGTCTTTGAAAGCTGTAGAGGTGCTGTCTCTCTCCAGCGGTCATGTGCATAACCTGGGGGGCCCTAGGTCCCTACCAGGTCAGATGGACAAATCCTGCCCATAGGTGATCTGAGCTGCTCTTGTCCCCGGCTTTTCTTTTCTGCTTTGGTCGCAGAGCCATGAGGCCTGGGTGGGCACTGACAAGGCCTCTAGCGTGGCGAAGCCCCCAATTTGAAAACAGAAGTGGAAAATGTACCATTAACTCCCTCCAGGTCAGTCTTATGAAATCCGACTGCTGGAGAACAGGAAACTGGGAGATTTTCAGGATCTGAACACAAAATATGTGAAGGTAAGGCTCCAGTCTGTACCTTGCCTTGGCACCTGGGGGCCTAACACCTGGGCTTGCACTGGGAATCGGGAGTGCTTGGGAGGTTTGGGGAAAACTCCAGGGACAGAGGTGGGCTCAAGGTCCCTGGAGTGTGTGGTCTGAGGGGCCTTGGTCAGGCTGGCAGTGCTGGGAGCTGATGGCCAGGTCACACAGACTCGGGTTGCAGCCTGGCTTTGCCTCTTCCCAATGTATTCTGAGCCTCAGTTTGCTCACCTGCACAGAAGGTTTGTAAATGACCCATGTGTACGAAGCACGTAGCAGCCCTTGAGAGTAGGGCATCCCTCGCTGTTCGTGCTATTGTTCGTATTGTTGGGGTTCCGAGGAGGGAGGGGTGACATGAGGAGCTAGGGGGAAAGGCCTCAGGCAGAGGGCCTTGGAGGAAGAGAGGTTTGTCTGATTGGGGGAAGGTCAGGGTGGGTTCCTTGCGGTTCCCTCTGGGCCCCACACTCAGCTGTTCTCACCCCCGCCCCCGGCCCCCAGAGCATCATCCGCGTGGTGTTTCATGACCGGCGTCTGCAGTACACGGAGCACCAGCAGCTGGAGGGCTGGCGGTGGAGCCGGCCTGGGGACCGGATCCTGGACATTGGTGGGTTTCTGGGCTGACTGGGGGTTCTTCCTGGGCACCATCCAGACCCAGCAGTGTCCAGGGTCTCTTACCACACTTCTGCCTTGTGTGAAACCCCATGGGAGCTGGTGGAGGTGACCACCTCATGAGCCCTGCCCTCCGGGAGTACCCTTTTTGGGGTACATGGGGGGGCATTTAGAAATAAGGACCTGTCATCAGGAAGTGAGAAGCAGGGAAACCTTCACAGAAGGATTCTGACTTGATGGAGGGCAGGGTGGGCATCAGAGAGGGGGCAACGGAAATGGAACTGAGGGCTCAGGCAGTGGTCTGCAGGCTTTTTATTCACAAAACTTGGGGCCACGTGGGTTTTGGAATTCAGAAGTTGAAATATAGTAGGGTGTGTAGACCCACAGTCGGGTCACACCACCAACAGGCCACGTTCTTGTAGCCATATAGAGTGACGGCACACAATGGGGCGAAGACTCGGAATAGCTTCATGGAGATTCAAGTCAGGATTCTGCCAAATGAGCTATGCAGAACCTAGCTTTCAGAACTCTTGGCGTTTCAAATTGTGTAAGGAGTTTGGACCTGTAATAGGAGTCCTTCCCGAAATATTGGGAGTGGCTGACGATTGCACTTTTGTGTGTGTATGTGTGTGCACAGATATTCCACTGTCTGTTGGTATCTTGGACCCCAGGGCCAGCCCGACCCAGCTGAATGCAGTCGAGTTTTTGTGGGATCCTTCAAAGAGAGCGTCTGCGTTCATTCAGGTGAGCAGGAAGGAGGTTGCCCTTTGTGGGGAAGTCAGAACTTTGGGGTCCATTGTGTTGTTTCTCAAAACCATCCATGCGTGGGGCCTTGATGGGCTTTTGCCCTTGGCCACAGGCAAGGAGGCTAAGAAGGAGGGTGAATGGGCCCAGAACCATGAGACTGGTTGGTCACTGCGGCTAGGAGGAAGATATGGGGTGCTGTAGACTCCTGCGTGGGTGCTGCTCATCACTATGTAAGCTTTTTACGCAGTAACTGAGTCCTTGCATACAGAATTTGAAGTATAAATTTCTTTTTCATAATTGTTTCTATTATTAAATGTTTAATTCTGAAGCTCCTGGTATGAAAGTGAAAGTCTTAGTTGCTCAATTGTGTCTGACTCTTTGGAACCCCATGTACTGTATATCCCGCCAGGCTCCTCTGTCCATAGGATTCTCCAGGCAAGAATGCTGGAGTGGGTTGGCCATTTCCTTCTCCCAGGGATCTTTCCAACTCAGGGATTGAACCCGGGTCTCCTGCATTGCAGGCAGATTCTTTACCATCTGAGCCAACAGGGAAGCCCATAAGAGCTTCTGCTATGGACCTGACCTTATGTTAAACACTACAGCAGATCCAGGTGGCCGAGGGCATGGCCAGGGCCCTGTGCTTCTGGGCTTCCCCTGGCTCTCTCACTTGCTGTGGGTCCCTTTTTGAGCATCTTGGTTTTCCTCTCTGTCTTATAAATTAGAGAATGAAAACAGAGGCATGACCACAGGCCTGGTTCATAGTAATCGCTCAGTGAGAGTAAGCGACCTTTTTGCCTTGCATGGTTATAATACTCGAATTGTATTTCAAAAGAATTATTATAATGTTATTGTTTATTATTACAATAATATGTATTTGTATTGGGTTGGCCAGAAAGTTTGTTCAGATTTTTCATACCACCTTATGGAAAAAACTGCAACTAACTTTTTTGCCAACCCAATATTATGACAATGTGATTATGTTATTATAGCAATCAGTACACATCAAGTGCTTTCTGTGTAGCAGGCACTTACCAGAAGTAAAGAAATGGTTCTAGCTTCTGGCCTGGCCTGACTAGGCTCCCAGGGACTAAGCTGTGGTCCCTGCTCTGTGCTGTCTGGGATTTGCCCAGCAGAGGTCTCAGGGGGAGGAGTGAGAGGGAGTTGCTAGGGTCAGTGGGCCTGGAGTAATGGCAAGGACTTAGCTGGTCAAGCAGGGCCTCCAAGGTCAAAGGATGGAAGTGAGAGGCTGTGGGGGGTGGCCAGTGGCCTGATGGAGTGGCCAGCACTGGGGGACAGTGGGGAGGTGGAGGCGGGCCTGACTGTGTGGGATGGACACATTTACTGGGAGAGGAGCTCCTGGGGGTTCAGACCCCACCCTCGCCCACCTCTGGCTGACTGCCTGCCGCATCCCCCGCAGGTGCACTGCATCAGCACCGAGTTCACCCCGAGGAAGCACGGGGGTGAGAAGGGTGTGCCCTTCCGGGTGCAGATCGACACCTTCAAGCAGAGTGAAAATGGAGAGTACACGGAGCACTTGCACTCAGCCAGCTGCCAGATCAAGGTGTTCAAGGTAGGATGGCCGCCAGCACCCCGCCCACCGCCACCCCAGCCCAGGACTGGAGGCCAAAACCCCAGAGCCCGGCAATGAGGGCGGCGGCCAGGGGCTGGGGGCTCCTGCCTGGGCTCTTTCACCCTCACAGCAGCCGGGCTCAGCTGTGCCTGACCAGAGTGGTGGGACTGGCACAGTTAGAGATTTCTGTTTTCCTCCCAAGCACTTTGGCCACAGATTCCGTGATTGCCCACTAGATTCTGCTAAAAAAACAAGTCAGGAGACCCCCTTTGAAGGTCCTGACCATGGATGTTATTTTTCAAAATGTTTTTATAGCAGTATAGTTAATTTACAAAGCTGTGCTAGTTTCAGGTGTATAGCACAGTGATTCGGTTATATGTGTCAATTCTTTTCCATTATAGCTTATTACAGAATATTTCATATAGTGCCCTGTGCTGTACAGTGGGTCCTTGTTGGTTATCTGTTTTACATATGTTACCGTGTATCTGTTAATCCCAGTGGATGCTGTCCTTTAGGGCCCCGAGACCCTTGTCCCTCTGCAATGGCCTCCTGGCACTGCCTCCCTTTTCCTTTCTTGCCTCACCCCCTGCAGTTGCCTGTCATTGTTTCTCATCCCATCTCTCTGGACAGATTATTTCCTAAAAATGACTGCCCGTGGTGCAGCTCAGGGTGGCCCTGCAGGGAGGGGGTGACAGCAGAGTCTGCGTCACTCTGGTGGGTGCACCAGCCCTGAGCAGGACTGCTGCCAGCAGATGGGACCAGTCTGCTTTCCTGGGGAATCCTAGCAGGTGCCTGAGGACCAGCCCAGGTGCCTTTCCCTCTTCTCCTGGTCTTTCGCAATCGGGACCTGGGGACTTACTGACAGAGTTCCAGCTGCTGGAGCTGGAGATGCCAGAGGGAGAGGCTGTAGAAACGAGGGCCTGTCCCAGAAGAAGCTGGGTCAGTGTTGCTGTTCCTGAGCTAGGGATGGATGAGGAAATAAACGCCCGCAGGTAGAACCATCAACCTGGTGGCAGAGTGCTCATCTGGCCCGTTTCCCACCTGGACAGGAAGGCCCTGAAGCTGCCTGTGTCTGCACTTAGGTGACCACACAGCTGGGCAGCCAGCTTCATCCCCACTGATAGTGTCTGGCCATCTGATGGCTGTGGGCAAAGGGTTCTGAGGCCCTGGCCAGGCTCTATGTGTTGGTGGAGGTGAGTTTGTCTCTGCTGCCAGAGCAGTGGCACCTCCAAAAACCTGCTTCAGCATGATGAAGCCTTGAATCTGGCCTCCAAAGGAAGCTACATTTCTCCCCCATATTTATATCCCCCTCCTGATGTTAAAAAAAAAAAAATTACCAAAGTTGAGTGGCTTAGTACTACATTATCTTTTTAATGCTGAAGTCTGAAACAGGTTTCACTGGGCTAGGGTCAGGTGTCAGGAAGGTTAAATTCTTTTCTGGAGGCCGT
The DNA here is from genome assembly GCF_042477335.2 of Ovis canadensis. NCBI lineage: Eukaryota > Metazoa > Chordata > Mammalia > Artiodactyla > Bovidae > Ovis > Ovis canadensis. The sequence continues at coordinate 191,924,618 of NC_091246.1, read as the reverse complement.
AGGGGGAGAATATCTCTCCTTGCCTTCTCCAGCTTCTAGAGGCATCTGCATTCCTTGGCCCATGGCCCCTCCTCCATCCTCAAAGCCAGCATCACCCCAATCCCTCCATGCTCCCCGCAACACACCCTTTAAGCCTCCCTGATTACACTGGGCCCACTGGGGTGATCCAGGCTCCCCTTCCTCTTTTAGTCTCTCACTGTTGGCGATCCTGATTCCATTTGCAGCCTTGCCCTCTTGTGCCCTAAGGTAACATTCTCCCAGGCTCTGGGAATTAGGGCGGGGCCATCTTTGGAGAGCATTATTCTGCAGGTCCTGTTCCCTGGTGCCTCTGGTCTTGGGTTCTTGATTCTAGCTCACCCTGGACAGCTCTGAGGCTGCACAGCAGGTGGTCTCTGCCTGTCCTCTTGGTTGTGTGCAGACCACATCCCACCACCCATCTTCTGCCCTCAGGTGGGGTTGCATCCAGTGTGATGCCCTGGGATCAGGCCCTGGGCCAGGTGGTAGGAGGGAGGAGCAGTCTGTGCCAGGGATGCCCAGTTCTCCCCATGGCCCCTGCCAGCTCCCCCTCTTACACCTCAAGGCGGACACTCAGAAATGAGGGCTCTACCTGGCTCCTCAACACCACACCAGCCCTTACTGGGGGAATTGAGCTGGAAGCTGCTTTGGCATCTCCTGAGAGAGGGAAGGAGCACCTGTCACCCAAAATGAAAGTGAAAGCAAAAGTGTTAATTGCTCTGTCATTTGTGTCTGACTCTTTGCAACCCCGTGGACCATAGCCCACCAGTCTCCTCCGTCCATGGAATTCTCCAAGCAAGAATGCTGGAGTGGGCAGCCATTGCTTTCTCCAGGGAATCTTCCTGACCCAGGGATCCTACCTGGGTCTCTTGCATCTCAGGCAGATTCTCAATCATCTGAGCCACCAGGGAAGCTCTGTCACCTGAAATGAGCTCCTCAGAATGCCTGAGGCCTGGCCACCCACCCACAGGAGCAGTTGAGATAGGTGTGCACCAGGGCCAGGCAGAGCCCTGCCAAATTGCCCGTAACTCTCCTATCTCGGGTCACCCTGGTTACTAGGAAGCCTCTGGCTTCTTGGGTTGCTGCCCTGGGGCTCTGTGGGGATGTCTTAGGACTCTCCTTATCCTGCCAACTCCTTGCAGGGGTCTTCCTGGGGCTGAGTGGTGTCCCCCACAGGCAGGTTCCACCTTGTTCTGCCAGTAATGTTTCTGGGCCGGGAGGAAGGGCCTCCTTTCTGGGACAGGATGGAGGTGGAGCAGGGAAGCCAGATGATGGGGGTCCAGCTACCACATGCCTGGCTCTCCTGCTGGACACCAGATCCGTCATTCATGTTCCCATAGGACCCCCAGCAAAGCTCCCTCCCTCCAGCCTGGGTGTCCCCTCAAAGGCTATTTCCTAATGCCCCCTGAGTTGGGAGTCAGCAGCTGCAACCTGAGGAAAGTGCCCACCAGGATGATCCCAAAGGTACCATGGAGCGGAAGGGTGGATTTTCTTCCCTGACTGCCCACCTCGTGTGGTCTGCCCCATACAGAGTAAAACACTCAGTTCAGGGCTCTTCAGAGTCTTGCTATCTGACCCTGCCCACCAGACTGTGAACTCAGGAGGGGATAGTCTTAGTGGTCCAAACGGTCCCCATCAGCTGGGCCTGCTGGAACCAGCATGGTGGCTGTGCCCAGCTGGGCTTCTGACCTCGAGTCTTGACTTGATCAGCACGTGGTTCCTCTCCGGTCTCGATGGGTCACTGGGCCTTCTGTCTCCTTAATCTGTAAATGAGGCCGATAGTAGTACCTGTGAGGCCTGGATACCTGTGAATTCCTCAGATGCGCTGGGTGCCCAAGACAGGCCATGTCAGGATGGATGTTACCCCGCAGGCAGACTGTAAGCTGGGAGTGTGCCCGGAGTCCTAAGTGTTAGGGGCAAGGAGGCCTTAGAGGTGGACCGCGAGTGTAGATGGAGCCCTGGCTAGCAGGCCCTAGTCTGTCCGCTTCCTGTCTCTCTCTATGGGGAACCCAAGGAAGGCTCCTGAGGGGTCCTTTCCATTAGCAAGTGGCCACTGGTAAAGCTCTGCCCCAAGCATGCCTGCCAGAACAGCTGAGTGGACCCCGTAAGAGTCCCTGAAGGACCAGGAGTGCGCTCTGAGCTCCCTTGGGGTGGGCAAGGATTCCAGGCAGAAGGGCCATGTGTCGGATGCCTGGGAGGTGAGAGACGGTCTTTCCTGTCCGCGAGACCCTGCTTGGGGTGAGGGGGGAGTGTGCCAGCCTTAGGGGCTGCCCCTCAGCTCTGGGTCTGCCCCAGACAGCTGCCTCTGCCAGCTTTGAGCTCATTGGACCCCTGTGCTCTGCACTTACAGCCAAAGGGAGCTGACCGGAAGCAGAAGACCGACCGGGAAAAGATGGAGAAAAGAACGGCCCAAGAGAAGGAGAAGTACCAGCCATCCTATGAGACCACCATCCTCTCAGAGGTGAGCCAGGGGCCTCCTCCTGTGGTTGGGCAGGGGGCTGTCAGCCTGGATCCTTGGAAAAGTGCCCGTTTAGGGTGAATGCTTCTGAGAGCGCTGTTCAGTCCTGGTGTGTTCCCGTGTCTGGAACTGCTGGCATCTGAGGCCTGGTGTCCAGGGACACGTTTTACAAATACCTTCTAACTCTCGGCTGCCGTTGGCACATTTCACCAGGTATATTTCAAAATTAGGTGTTTTTTTTTTTTTTAATAGATAATATATTCATGTGGTCCAAATTCAAAAGATATAAGAGTCTCCGTCAGAAAAGATCTCTCCCAGCACTATCCAGCCTTAGTTTCTCTTCCTCAGGGTGGTAGGTGACCCTGGTTCCTCTGTATTGGGCCCCACATTCTCTGCGAAGGAAACCAATTCAAACAAGTTTGCCCCACGTGTGCTTTTTTCCCCAACAGTACACATACAGAGACACACACACACACACACACAGAGTCACTGTTCTGAAGTTGACTGTCCCTATTTCCTGGCGTTTCTTATCTGTTCATAAAGAGCTTTCCAGTGCTTCATCCAGCTCTATAGCCTTCTCTGTGTGGACAGCCTGCTGGGGACGCTGGACTGTTCTCAGGCTCCTGCTGTTTCACACAGGGCGCCGTGAACACCTTGCTCATGTGAAGTTCTCCACGAGGAAAGAATGTCTGTAGCTTCTGTTCTTGGAGCGGGGGTTGCTGGGTCCAAGGGGGTAACACCTACCCTGTGGCTGTTGGGATGGATATTGGGATGCATGACACCAGCCTGCTCTGTCCTTCCATCCAGGGTCCGTCTGAGACGCTCCCTATCGCAGGCTCCTTTTCCTCCTGTCACAGGCCCTTCCTGCTGCTGCTGCCGCGTTTACTGGGCTCTGTTTTTGATTTTAACAACTCTTCCCCACTGTGCCCTGTGATCAGGCCAGCTAATAGGTGTTGTGTGAATATTGTGACTTACTCGGGAGGCCCTCCATGGATGCCTGAGGTCCAGTGCTGACCGTGGTGGGGTTAAGTGTGTGAAGGGTGAGGTCCAGACACAGGGTGGCTCAGAGACCGGTGACTAGGGTCCTGTCTGAGGAGCTGTGCGTGTATGTGAGGATGTGTGTGTGGGTGTGAGAGAGACACACACACAAGCCATCTGCAGAGGAGTATTTGCAAAAGGAGAGCAGGGACACTAATTTTGCAGACAGATGCGTGGTGGCCTTTCGTTGGATCGAGGCTGATGGTGGCTGAGAGCCCCTGCACGGGAGGAGCCCTGCCCCCTGGAAGCTGGTCAGAGCCAGCAATACATGGTGTGAGGCAGCGCTTGGACAATTAGCTCTTCCCAGGCTTGGTAAATGCTGGTGACATGCCCTGACGACCCTTCCTGCTGCCCAATCCTGTCTGTGGCCACCTCTCCTTCCAACCTGGGCCTCAGCCTCTGGTGCCTGCCTCTCCCCTGACGTCCCTGCTGGAGGACGGGTCCCCTTGGTGCTCCAGGCTATGTCCCAGCCCCTCTCCCCGACCAGGTATTGAAATCCCTACCCAATCTGTAACTTTAGGAGCTGCCGGCTCGCCTCTTGTCAGCTCATCAGTTTTCCTACCCCCGAGGGCTCCAGGACTCGGCACCGACACATTCCAGCCCTCACTCAGAACAGAGTTAAATATTGACCCACCCTGTGGTCAGGTGGGTGATCGTAAGTCTCAGGAATGCTTCCGTCTGACCGTGTCCAGAGCCGGGTCATCGCAGAAAAAGGAAGTGGTGAATGCTTGGTCCCGCAACACGCAGGCAGCACCCACATGTCTAGGCTTGCTTCGGGGGACTCCTCCATGTTTATCTAGGCTTCAGCACAAGAAGTTCCGGGCATTCAGGGGTCCCGTCGTTTGTGTTGCTGTGTCTCCCTTGGCTCCTGGGTTGAGCAGGATGCCTCAAATGTTATAAATACCCGTGGAGTTGTGCTGGGGACAGGCTGCTACAAGCCAGTGTGGAGGTGCCTGTCCCTGTCATCTGAGGGCCATCTGGAGATGCTGTTAGTAATACGGAGCTTCGTTGGTGATTTTCTTTTGGAAGTGGGCCAGTGCTCCCTGTTTCTTGCATTTACACCCTTTTGTCTGTATGGGAAAGACCTGCCTGTGGGCACCTGGCCTGTGCTGCACTGATGAGGTTTCCCTCTTTGCTTTGGCTGCTCGGAAGCTCTGACAGACATGTGTCATGCTTTGCTTGCTCTGGAGATGACCTACTGATGACGAGGTCTCTTCTTGGCTCTATCTGATTTCTTCAGTGTGGTCTGAGCACCCTGCCCATCCCTGGGTACCAGGTCAGTGTGGCTTGGGTGTTGAAAGATTGTGATTTCACACCGAGTGGGAGGGCTAGGGAAGCTGGGCTCATCTCATCTGCAGGTCTGGGTCTTCGGGGACCACTGCCACCCTGTGCTCTCTCCCCACAGTGCTCCCCATGGCCCGATGTGGTTTACCAGGTGAATAGTGCCTCATCCCCAAGCTACAACGGCTCACCAAACAGCTTTGGCCTCGGCGAAGGGTACGTGCACCCTCTCTCCTTTGTGGTCTGTAAACTGACCACAGGTGCGGACTCATTCTATGTGTCTTCACTGCTCTTGTAGCCCGGCGTCAATTGGGTTTCAGGCTGGTTGACTGGTGTTCACGACCATTTTTAGCATCATGTGTGCAGGTTTTCGTGCTTGATAACACTTCTAGAAAGGCCAACTGGTGGAGTAACTAAGCATCCAGCACCCACTCCCTCCCCAAGTTAAGGTGGGCCAGCCCGTGAGCTCCTGGGCCACCTCCTAGACAGCTGGGGCCTCAGGAGGTGGACGTCTGGGCCCCGTAGTGGCTGGAGGGGCTTCTTAGATCTTGCTGCAGCCCTTGTGCATGGTCAGTGGGCAGAGGGGCTCAGCTCAGGATCTTTCCCACACCTCTGGATGTCTGGACCCACAACACAGAAGCGACTTCACCTCTGGTCACCAGCTCTGCCAAGGCCCAGACCGTGCTGATTCCAAGGTGACGGATATGCAGGGACCAGCAGGCAGCTGTCCCTCCTATCCTGTGGTGTCACCGCGACGACACTGCCCTCTCTGTTGGTGGGGGTAAGAAGGATGCCAGATGGGTTTAACAGGGGCATGTAGAACATGCGGGTTGTTTGGAGCCCCTGCTTGGCAGAGAACTTCACAGATGAGCAAGCCAGACAAGAACTTGATTTACTAGGTAAGGACAGTCCCTACCGAGAAGGGGGCACAAGGAAGGGCTGCTGTATTTTATTCAGGCAGTGAAAAAAAATGAAAGTGTTAGTCGGTCAGTCGTGCCCGACTTTTTGTAACCACGTGGGCTGTAGCCTACCAGGCTCCTCTGTCCATGGCATTCTCCAGGCAAGCATACTGAAGTGGGTTGCCATGCCCTTCTTCAGGGGATCTTCCCAACCCAGGGATCAAAGCCAGGTCTCCTGCACTGCAGGCAGATTCTTAACTCTGCACCTTTCTGGAGGCAGATTCCTTCACTTCCTGCAGTCTCAGTTTCCCCACTTCCAGGGGAGTATGAATTCCACACCCGGTCAGGGGAATATGTGTAGAGTCCTGGTACCCCCAGACCCAGATGACCTGCATCTATAGTCACTGATGCCTGGCCTAGGAATCATTGCTGCAGAGGTCTTTTCTTTTTTCCTTATTGTTACAGGGGGCTTTCCAGGTGGTGCTAGTGGTAAAGAACCTGCCTGCCAGTGCAGGAGACATAAGAGATGTGGGTTTGATCCGTGGGTCAGGAAGATTCCCCTGGAGGAGGGCATGGCAACCCACTCCAGTATTATTCTTGCCTGGAGAATCCCATGGACAGAGGAGCCTGGCGGGCTACAGTCCATAGGGTTGCGGTGTTGGATGTGACTGAAGCAACGAAGCAACTTAGTGTACGCACACACACACACACACACACTTACATACATAATGTAAAATTTATCGTTTGAACAAATTTAAGTGGCCAGGTCAGTGACACCAGGTCCACTCACATTGTAGTATTACCACTGTCCATCTGGGAGGGTCATCTCTGACTGTCTTTCTCTTGGCTTAAAAGCCCAGATGTTCAGATCTCTGCCTCCCTTTGGGAGAAAGCCATGAGAAGGATTTTCTCCCAGTGGATGCCAAACTGTGGGTGCTGTTGCTGCAGAATGGTTCCCCAGGGATTCCTCTGCCCTCTCTTGGGTGTGGTTGGCCCTTTGCCGTCTTAGCACCAAGTCCCTGAGAGGCTCGAGGTCTCCTTGGTCAGTCTGTCCTTCCCACTGACTGGGGCTAGAGGTGGGGACCATGAAATCTGCCCAAAATAAGCCCGGAGCCTTAGAGGAGGGATGGGGGTGTGTAGCTTATGGGAATGTGTAGCTCATCAGAACCCTTGTCCACATCAGAGGCTTTGTTAAGAATTTCCAGGGATGGAGCAGGGCTCCTGCTTGTATTTTTCTCGAGGACCCGTTTTGTTTCCAGCGAGCCCCAGAGCTGAGGGACACGAAGGGCAGGCCAGCAAGGAGCGTCCTGGCTGCTCACCGCCTCTCCTCTTCCTTTGCAGCAACAGCTCCCCAACCCACCCGGTGGAGGCCCTGCCCGTGGGCAGTGATGTAAGTGGCTGCGGTGGGGCTCTGGCTACCTGTTTCCGCACGGGTGAGTGAGCGCCCCTCAAGGCCTGTCCTCTCTGCCTGCAGCACCTCCTCCCCTCGGCCTCCATGCAGGACGCCCAGCAGTGGCTCCACCGCAACAGATTCTCCCAGTTCTGCCGGCTCTTCGCCAGCTTCTCAGGTGAGCATCTCTGAACGGTGCACAGAACCTACCGGGATCTCAGAACACTGAACACGTGCTCTGGGCACCCTGGGCACCCAGGGGCTGTGGTCTGTCCTGGGGACACAGAGGCATGTGGTCACTCACGTGTGCTGGCCCTGGGCCCAGGGCTCAATGGGCAGGCCTGCCCCTGGGGTGTCCACCTGCTCGTGGCTTTAAGGGAGGGCCATCTGGGAGCCTTTTCAAGCTGCTCCTTGCATGCGGGGTGGGCTCTGTGCCTCCTGGAGGGGCCCTTTAGCCAAGAAGACCAGGGTGTACTCAGCAAGCCTCCTGGCCTCTTCCACCCAAATGCTGCTCATCACACTGTCTCCAGGTAAGCAGTGTGGGAGGTGGTACAACCAAGGTGAGAAGGGAAAGCTGGCTCTTCCTTCTGTAAAGGCTTTTCATGCCCCTGCTGATGAGCCCATCAGACAGCAGCCCTGAGCTGGGGGTAGTGGGGGACAGGGAAACTGAGCCATGAACTTTGCCCCCTGGCAGTCCAGAGTGACAGGGAGTCATTGTTGGCTGGAACCAGAGGAGTGGCCGCCAAGGACATCTGTGGTAGCAGAAGGGAAACAGCACCCCAACAGTCATCTTTGAGCTCAGTTCTTCTTAGCACATCCTTTGTGCTGGGGGTGGACTGGATGAGGGTGGTCAGGCAGGGACTCCAGCCTTGGGCAGCTCTGAGTTGGCACAGAGGTGTAAACTGCCCGTCTCAACACACTGTGACCCTTCTGTGATGGGCAGGCTTGGAGGAGGGTCTTGGAAGACTGGGAGGGAGGCAGGCTGAGGGCGCCTCCACCTTAAGCAAGGTGTAATATAGACCTTGTTGAGGAGGTATCTTTGAGGAAATCCTGGAAGGAGTGTGAGTCAAGTGGGTGTGTGTGTGTTGGGGGGTGGTGAACTTTCCAAGCAGAGGGCAAATGTAAGGTTGGGGCCTGTCCGGTGTGGCCACAGAGCTGAGGGCCCAGATGATGGGGTCGAGTGGGTCAGACAGGAGGTGAGGTCAGAGAGGGAGGTGCCCAGGGACCTTGGTGCAACAGTGTGAGGGCGTGCCTTTTATTTCCTATGAAAGGGGAGCCAGTTTGACTGCAGAAGTATACTCCAAACTGTATCTTAACTGTGGCAGGGAAAGGGGGTAGACGCTGTAACTCTGGACCACGTGGCTGTTGGCCAGGTTTTAACAGAAGGCTGATGTCATCCTTGTACCTTGGAAAGTCCACGTGAGCTCAAGGCTCTTGGGGGCTGTTCGGTCTTTGAGGAAAGGACCATGTCCACCAATTATGATCACCCCAAACTGGGAGGACCCACGATGCCCATCAGCAGAGAGAGGGTACAGGCATTGTGGTTTATTCATGTCATGAGTACTATCTAAAAGTGGGCATGAATGATTCATATTGCATGCAATACAGATGAGCCTTAAATGAAACTTGGAGGGAGAGTCAGACTTAGAAAGGTGCAATTTCCAATTCCATTCACGTAAGTGCCATGTGAATGGAAAACAGTGTGAAACTGCTCTGTGTGTAAGATATCAGGACAGCAGTTTCCCAGAGGTGGGGAGAGGGGTAGTAGCTGGCAGGAGGGGCACGTGAGCTGGTGGGAATGTCCTACCTCTTGATCTGGGTGCTAGGTGCATGGGTGTCTGGGTGCCTAGGCTCCCCGGCAGCCTCCAGAGAGCCATGAGTTTCTGCCTACAGGCAGGTACACACATGATCAGTGCCACGTGCTGATAAGATACATCATGGACAGTGATGCTAATAAAAGGCCCAGAGGGAGGGTCAGGCCCAGGTAGAGAGGATGACTAACCAGCAAATGCCTGTCAGTTCTGCTGAGTTTGTGAACCTTGTTGTCGAGTTCTGACACCTCTTGGGCTATGATTTGATGTTGTTTAGCTCTTGCCATTTCTCTGTGTGGGATGCCCATGCCTCCTGAGGTGGAGGCTGGCTCTTCCCTGCCCCGGGTTGGCAGGTACCTGGGGAGGTGACCGTGTAACAGCCTCAGGCCTCGGTCACCGTGTAACAAGCCAGCCCCATTTACCTGCCCAGGTGCTGACCTGCTCAAGATGTCCCGAGACGACTTGGTCCAGATCTGTGGCCCTGCAGATGGGATCCGGCTCTTCAACGCCATTAAAGGCAGGTAGGTGTCAGTTCCCACTGGAGGCAGGGTATGGCTGGTGGCCTGCATCTCTCAGCCCCTTGGACACCTGGTGGGCTAGCTAGTGGGATCTGGGCTCCTCTGGGGGTGAATGCAGAAGGAGGTGCTAGGATTGGGGTGGGGGCCAGAGCCTGTGTTGGAGAGGGTGAGATTCCCTGGTTTGCAACCCACCCTGCCTGGAGGCCCACTCCCTTCTTCCCTCTTGTTGGCTTGATGGGGGCCTTGGTCTCTGAGTCTCTGCCTCTTGGCTGTGGGTTCTGAGATGCCTGTCCCGTCCTCCCAGTGCAGGCGGCAGGGGGCAGGTGTGGATGGAGTGGTCTAAATAGCCACACATGGACAGCACCGCGATATGTCTGGGTTTGAATGCCATATCTGCCTCTTAGGAACTTGGCAACTCGGTCAAGCCCTTAACCCCCATGAACCTCAGTTTCCTCATCTGTACAACGAGGGACAGTGTCCTGGCTCCCCCATAGATGTGTGAGGATGCAGTGAGCTCAGAGTTAAGCCAAAGAATGCATTTGCTCTGATTATCACCCTGAAGAACCTCGTATCTTCAGATTGGTGCTACGGGCAGAGTCCACTCTGGGCAAGTGGCAGGTCCTGGGTGGGGGTTGGGGGTTCGCCCATCCCCTGGTCAGCAAGTCCACTCGAAGCTGTCAGGGCTTACCTGGATGGGACCCTCTCCCTGACAGCTCCTTCCTCAGAGGAGGAAGGCACTCTGCATCCCCACAACCTTCTTTCTTCCCCCTAAGTCCCTTCTACTGTTCTTTCCACCCTGTGTTCTGGAACATTCTGGAACAACAGAGCTCGGTCCCCCATACCTGCTCCTTAACTTCCTTTCCTCCTGCCAGGAACGTGAGGCCGAAGATGACCATTTACGTCTGCCAGGAGCTGGAGCAGAGCCGTATGCCCCTGCAGCAGAAGCGAGATGGCAGTGGGGACCCCAACCTGTGTGGTGAGTTGTGGGGAGCAGAAGTGGGATGGCAGTGGGGACCCCAACCTGTGTGGTGAGTTGTGGGGAGCAGAAGCGGGATGGCAGTGGGGGCCCCAGCCTGTGTGGTGAGTTGTGGGGAGCAGAAGCGGGATGGCAGTGGGAGCCCCAGCCTGTGTGGTGAGTTGTGGGGAGCAGAAGCGGGCCGGCAGTGGGGGCCCCAGCCTGGGTGGTGAGCTGTGGGGAGCAGAAGCGGGCCGGCAGTGGGGGCCCCAGCCTGGGTGGTGAGCAGAAGTGGGACGGCAGTGGGGGCCCCAGCCTGGGTGGTGAGCTGTGGGGAGTGCTCCCCCAGGCTGGTGAGAGGGCAGCAAAGCGACAGGGAGAGGCCTCTGGCTGAGAGTGCCTCCCCTGATCTGCCTTGCATGCAGGAGGGGTTCTGCTGTGCTTCATCCTGGGATTGAAATGTATAAGGTGGAGATAATCTCTGAGAAGGTCTTGTCCCATGTACTGATATCCCATCTGGGGAAACAGGCCTGGAGCGGAGATGTGGACCCCAGTGTCACCGAGCTACTCAGGGGAGAACTGGGAGTCGGGCTTTCTGGCTCTCTGGCTGGTGACAAGTGCCACCTGACAAGTGTATTCCCAGGAGTGTGTCCTCCTGTGTTCCCGCAGCTGGGTGAGGCTTTCTCATTTGGTTTGGCTACTGCCCGAGAAGGTCTTAGAGCACCTCTGGGGCACATGGTTCTTTGGGGCTAGCAGTTTTCAGCACCTTGCTTCTGAGCATCTTTAAGCGCTGAGTCTGACAAGCTGCCCGGCTCCACCCGCGCGGTCTGAACTTTGCACTGTCTGCAGTGAGAGCCCCCCATCCCCCCACCCCTCTCTGCCGTGTGCCCCTCCAGATCAGCAAGGGACCCAACAGGGTTTGCTATAGGGGAAACTGAGGCACAGAGGCTGCCCTGAGAGGCCAGTGTCAAGTGGCAGAGACAGGATCCCAATATCCGGCCCCTGGCAGCTGGTGTCCAGTTCTCAGGACATGTGTACAAGAGTCCAGCCCTCTGCCTGCAGTCAGTCTGGGGAGGACAGAGCCTGAGTCTCAGTTTCTTGTACGCGTGGAAAAAGCAGGCAGGCGCCCCAGCCCACACCCCAAGGCTCAGAGGTCTGGAGAGGGCCAAGGTCTGGCTTCTCGGGGGTGGCAGCTTCGGGCTTTGCGCTTAGGCTGACCCACTCGAGGGCTTCTTGTTGCCTCACTCGAGAAACAAGACGAGAGGAGCTCTGAGTAGTGGAGGCTGACTGTCTGCTGTTCAGAGCAGCGCTGGTCACCTCCACATTCCTCCAGCAGCAGGAAAGGCCAGAGATGAAAGGTTACAACCACAGGGCTAAACTGGAATCCCTCTGGTTCTTTGATGCCTGCAGTCCAATTTGTTTGAGGAGTAAAATAAGAAAAAGTGGAACTAGCTCTGAAAAGTTGGGGTGTGGGGGAAAAGTACAGTGAGGAATCTTGGAACAGAGATTCTGGGATTCTTACCTGGTTAGTTCAGGAAGGAACATTACCCAGTGACCACATTCTGTGAACAGCGTGTGAAATCCTGGGAAGGTAAGTCTGTGTGTGGCTTCTGTAACTTCCCTCAAGGGCGCCACTGTGTGTGAGCATGTGCGTGTCCGTGCCCTTTTAGTAGATGGAGCTGCCGATCAGATTTGTTGAACCAAGGGTTTCTTCCTTTAGTTGAGGGAGAAGTTTGGGCACCTCTTATTTAATCCAGTTGTGTTTTAGTTTTTGAGGGACTTGAGGTCCCTGAGGGTTGAGGTCTGCCCCTCTTTCCCCCCGTCACCCATGGGGTTTGCTCCTCCCTAACTGGTTTGGGTTTTGCTACTAAGCCTCACGGTCACTATTATCCCAAATGTCTGATGACATTCCTGGTGCCACCTCGTTCCCCCTTCTGGGTCACAGGGCTCCAGCTGGGTGTTGTCTGTGCTGTGGAGGAGGGCGAGGGCCAGCCCCTCTCTCTTCTGCTGTCAGGTAGCAGTTATCCTTGAGTCTCACTCTTGGCCACTCTTGGAGCCATCCAGTAACCCCTTTAACCAATGGAAGGGAAGGAAGGCAGACACGGGATTTCCTCCACCTGCCCAATGCAGGTTTCAGCCAGCCTCCATCCCCAAACGAGACAGGAATCTTGGGGTCCAGCGTGGATCCAAGGATTCTTCATTTTACACGCATTCCCCAGGAGAGACTGAAACAGGGATAAAGAACATAGTTTGGCATCTTTTCACCTGGTGCAGAATCGTGCAGGGAGGGGCCCTGTGGCTTCCAGAGGTGCACCCAGTATGGCCATATCCGAGAGTCCATCTGGGCTAGTTCTTGGTTCGAGGGGGTGCGGGGAGAGCTGGTAGGTGGGCTCCTTTGAAAGCAGACGCTTGTTCTATAGAAGGACCTGTCCTCCGCCCTCCAGTGTACCACGCCATCTTCCTGGAGGAGCTGACCGCCTTGGAGCTGATCGAGAAGATCGCCAACCTGTACAGCATCTCGCCGCAGCACATCCACCGGGTCTACCGCCAGGGCCCCACGGGCATCCACGTGGTGGTCAGCAACGAGGTGAGTGCTGTGGCCCCGCCCCGTGGAACTGACCTGGGGCTCTGGGCAGGAGCAAGAAACGTGCCCAGCAGGGCTTGGGGGTGACTTTAGCCTGAAGATGGGGTTCATCCACCTGCCACCTGTTCTCAGCAGTAGGCTCTGTCGGGAGAGCCTGGAGAGAGGGGTCTGAGGCCAGGACCAGGCTTGGCATAGCTGTCTCCCCTCCACCCTATGTCCCGCCTTGCACGAACTGGGAGCAGAGACTGCACCGCTGCCTTGGGCACTGCCAGGCAGGGCAGTGAGGACACAGGAGCTCATCCGGGCAGGCAGCAGCCCTGGGGGATGTGAGATGGGCTGGGTTGATGAGATGACCTGGCTCTTAGGTAACAGAAGCATCCTGTGCTGAGTGGTGAAGGTGCCTGCCGCAGCCTTCCGGGGTCTGTCCCTGGCCACACAAGCCTCTGCAGGGCACAGGCAGCCCCTGAGAGAGGACACAGGTTCAGAACACAGCCCAGCTGCAACGGTGCCCCAGAGTGATCAGATTCCACTGCTGGCTCCAGCGGGGCTCATCAAACGGGTTTGCTGATGCGGTTCAGCATTCCTGCGTGTTGTAGAACAGAAGCTTTTGAGTTTGTCCTATGCTGGACCCTTTCTCTTAGTAATAATGTTGATGATAAGTGTTGGTATTTCAGCAGTGCTCACGATGTTTGTGCAGCCTTCTAAGTGACTCATTTAGTCCTGCCAGCCTTCCTGTGAGGTGGGTGTTGTCATGAGCCCATTTCACAGATAGGAAGCAGGCACAGAGAGGTTGCATAATGGCCCCCGGGTGGACAGCTCATAAGAGCTCAGGCTGTGGTAGAAACACAGGTGGCCCAGAGCAGCAGAGTTCAAGCTTCGAGACGGCCGGCTCTCTGACCACTGCTGAAATGAGGCCTCTGCACAGAGCTGTGCTGATGGGAGCAGGGGCAGAAGGAACCCCAGCCCAGTCTGCAGCAGACCCTCCACCCACTAACCTACCGAGGGCGATGGGGGAAACAGTCCAGGAACGGTGATCGGGAAGGCAGGGAGAAGGTATGCTTTGGAATCGAGCTGAAGTCTCCACCTAGACCGGCTCCTCATAGCCAGGTGACCTTGGGCAAATCTATGTAATGTCTTTGAGCCTCAGTTTCCATGTCTCCAAAATGGGGATAATTATACCCAAAGAGCAGGTTGTAGTAAGGATAAAATGAAGAAACAGTGGCAGGTACCAGGAGATGCTAAATTAGCTTAAGTATTTGTTTTGGGGGGCAAAAAAGTGTTGGAGAGAGAGCTTTAAATTTGATAACATATAACGTGTAAGGCTTTTAATGATCTGCATAAACTGTCATCATCAGTAGCATTATCACCAGTAGCATTACTAATGTTGTCGTCATGACTGCCCGAGCTCCCTACACAGGAGTCCTGAGTCCCCTGTTTCATGGGAGTTTCATCCTGGGAGTGGACAAGGTGGTATTTTCCTTCCTTTATAATTAGAAAGTAATTCACAGTTTGTGTAAGAAATCAGACAGCATAAACCAGAAGAAGGCAAGCATGAAAGGCCCCTTTCTTCCCCTCTCTCTTTTCCTTGAAGAGTTGAGATTAGATTTGATGTGATCATGGAGGATAATTTTGTGTCTGTGTGTGTCTGTCGCTTGCCAGAGTGTGTGTAGGTGTGGGTTTTTAAAACACACACCCAGGATCCATTTGAACAAGGGACTTGATTTGTAACTTGTTATTTTTGTCATCAGCTCAGAATTGCTTTCACATCGTCATATTCAAATCTAGGGTGGCTGTTCTTCGGCCCCCATAAAGCGCAGAAGCCCAGAGCTACTGGCCTAAGCATGGACTTTAGAATAGCCAGGAAGGTTGAAGCACCCTGAGCATCAGGCAGTGGTCTGATCTCATAACGCATTTCTGTCATGAAGGCAAAAGCCAAGAATTCGTGGAACCCTTGCAATTTCACCAGTCCCTTAAGGGGGTTCCTTCCCCAGCCTGCCCCATGCCCCCCCGGAGCAGGCAGTTAAGCCAGTGAAGCAGAGAATAGAACTCAACACCACCTCCGCTAAGTAGGTGACTCTAATTCCTCCGAAGTCCCCTTGCCTCTTAACCTCGAATCAATTGGAAACCTTTGGTTCTTAATTGCCCAGAGCACTGGAGGCAGCCCGGCCAGTCGCACAGCCGGCCCCTGGGGTGCAAGGGCACTTCATTAAACAAGGCAGTTACTGATTAAGCCCGTGTGGGCCCTGCGTCAGGTTTGGCATGCTCCAGTGGTGGGGCTGCCAAGAGTCCCCGAAGGAACCGGCCAGCAGCGTAGCGTAAATGTACTTCACGCGCCATTAGGCCTGGGGGAGGGGCGGGGGTCGACAGGTAGATGGATGTGCAGGATTGGGGGCCATCAGCCAGAGCAGGCAACAAAATGTAGGTTGCACTTTTTAATTGGTAAAGGGGTTTTGCTGCCCTGTGGGCCAGTGTGTGTGTTGTGGTGTGTTTAGGTAGGTATGTGTATTTTTCATATTCTTTAAATGTGTATTGTGAAATATAGCATACATATTTAGAGTATAGGAAGCTCATTTGTAGAGTTTAAGGAATAAAATACTCAATACCTGCACTCAGGTTAGTGCAGTGTTGTTAGAAGCCCCTTTGTGAACTAATTCCACATTCCCCTCCACATATTGGTCTGAATTTTGTATTCCCTGGTTCTTCCTCAATATGTTGTTTAATTTCACCTATTTTAAAACTTCCTATAGGTGGAATAGGAGTGTATTCTTCAGGACTTAAGTTTGTGGTTCACGTACTTTGAGGGGTGTTGCTGGGGGCCGCCGGCCCTGCTGGGTGCCCGGGCATGATCAGGCTACAGTTTGTTGCTGCTGCTTCTACTACCAAGGGACAGGGGGCTGTTTCTAGCTTTCACTCACACACACGGTGCTGTCCTCAACATCCTTAGGTGTGCTTTGTGTGTGTGTGTGCAGGAGGTTGGCTGGGGCACCCATCTGCAGGAGAGATATGTGTGGTCCTCTGTGCTGGCTCCTATGGACGGTCCTAGAAAGCAACTGATGGATGCCCCACCAGAGAGGATGCCAGCTCCTATTGCTCTGCATTCTGGTTTTATATATATGTGTATATATATATATATATATATATATATATATTTATCAGAACAGCCTCGTTTGACAGACAGGGCCTGGAGACAGGAAGTTTTCTTGTCCAAGGTCACTGGACTGTTAATTAAAGTTCTAGAGAGAGGGGGCTGGTGAATCATTGTTTGGTTCCTGCCACAGGGAACTGAACACACGATGCTGTGTTAGTTTCAGGTATACAGCACAGTGATTTCAGTTATACATCTGTGTGTGTGTGTGTGTATACAAGTGTGTGCTCAGTCGTGTCAGACTCTTTGCAACCCCATGGACTGTACCCGCCAGTCTCCTTTGTCCATGGAATTTTCCAGGCAGGAATACTAGCGTGGGTTGCATTTCCTTCTCCAGAGGGTCTTCCCGACTCAGGGATCAAATCCGCATCTCTTTTGTGTCCTGCCTTGGTGGGCAGGTTCTGTACCAGCTGAGCTTCCATACATTAATAGATAGCCTTTTTCAGATTCTTTCCATTGTAGGTTATTATAAGATATTGAATGTAGCTCCCTGTGTAAAGCACTTTAGTTTTTTATCTCGTGCTGTTTTACGTACATCTGCTCCTATAATGTGTCCTGTAGAGGGATTGGAAGACCCCATCACTCAGAAAACTAAAAAATGAAAGAAAATCAGTAACAATTGAGTCTCGTATGAAATGCTGACATTTTAATTCCCTTCCAGGGTTCTTCTGTCCTTTACGTTCAGTTTTTTGTTACTCAAAACTGTAATTGTGGGACTTCCCCTGGTGGTCCAGTGGCTAAGACTCTGTACTCCCAGGGCAGGGGGTCCGGGTTCAATCCCTGATCAGGGAACTAGATCCCACATGCCACAGCCAAGAGTTCGCATGCCGCAACTAAAAAAGATTCTGCATGCCGCAAGTAAGACCCTACGCAGCCAAATAAATTTTAAAAAGACAACTATAATTGCTCTGTTCATTGACTCTGCATCATATTTCCTCCGTGAAAGTAAGACATAACTGTCATCCTGTGTGTGTGTCAACGCAGCTCCTGTCGTTTCTGATGGTTGTGAGTGGCTGGGCTCTGCGTCACTGAGGCTTTGCATTCTCTGAACTCGTTGTTGAAGTGACGTGGTCTCTCTTTTGCCTTTCAGATGGTGCAGAATTTCCAAGATGAATCCTGTTTCATCCTCAGTACCTTAAAAGGTAAAACCTGCTCCTCTCTGCCCTGTCTTATTTAATTAAAGGATGTTGGCTTCACCCCCTGGGTTAACTGGGTGAGGGGAAAGCAGGCCAGTAAGTGAGGCTGGCATGGGGAGTCCTTGAGTGAGTGTCACTTGGAAACATCCTCCAGGGAAAAGAAACACACAGTTCCTGGGAAACTCAGCCTCGGAAATGTGTGAACTGGAGAGGTGGGCCCCAAGGTCACTTTGAAAGGGAAATCTTGGCCATTCACTGTGTGTTCCACGAACCCAGTGCCGAGGAGAAGTAAGACACGTTTGAGTTGCTCCAAAGTATGAGTCTGGGACTTGCCTGATGACCCAGTGGCTAAGACTCTGCGCCTCCAATGCAGGGGGCATAGGTTCAGTCCCTGGTCAGAGTCAGGGAACGAAGAGCCCACGTGCTGCATGTCCAAAAAAAAAAGTGTGGGTCTCCAGGAGGAGCAGCCACGGAACCAGTAGCACCTGAGCCTCCAGCCCCCGTGGCCGGGGACCCGGGGCTCTGTGTGGAGGTGGGGGGACATGAAGGGCCCGCCCGAGGAAGGGGCCTGAGAAGGAACTCCTCTGCCAGGAGAAAGGGGAGACCAGCTATGACCCCCTCCCCCAGCCCCCGTAGGGCTGGGGCGGATGAGTGTGCAGAGTTATACAGGAATGAAAGCCCCTTACTGGGCCAGAGACCCTGGACCATGACAGGGCAGTCTCCTCCCCTTGTTTTCTCGATCCAGCCACCACCTGCCTTCAGAGACCCTGGCAGCTATCAAACCCAGGGCCTCCTTACCCGCAGGCCCTTTAGTCCCTGGGTGTTGGGCTGTGGCAGAAAGCCCACTATTAAAAAGAAGCTCAACAAGGCAGCTGAGAAGGTGTGCGTTGGGATCTCTGCTGTTATCTTTGCTCTGTGCAGTCTTACTTTGGTGGCCTCTGCCAGCATCCATGGCAGAGCGTCTGCTGGTACCCTAATCCCATGGCTCCCAGAAACCGCCACGCCTGCCTTTCTTCCCTTAACACCTCAGTGTTTGTCTCTTGCAGCCGAGAGCAACGACGGCTACCACGTCATCCTGAAATGCGGCCTCTGAGCAGATGCAGAGTGGGCAGCTGCCTCCCACCCCCCAGCCCCACGGACCCCCTTGGATGGAGATATCGCACCCCTGGAAGCTGTGGCGAGGAGGGACCTGGCCCAGCCCGTGAAAGCCACAGACCCGCGGAGGTTGTGGGTCTGGAGGGCAGAAAGCCAGCAGCTCCTCTCTCCTCTCCTCTTAGCCCCCAGCTCTGGGACAGTTCCCTGTTCTTTTTCTTAGTCCTTCCATCTGAAAAGGCCAACGGGGGCCATCTGCTCTGAAACCTCTTGCTCCCCTGGTTGGAGGCTAGTTCACCAGGTACCCAGGTGCCATCTGTGCCGGCTCCTTGCGCCCATTCTCCTGCCTCCAGA
Organism: Ovis canadensis; assembly: GCF_042477335.2. Classification (NCBI taxonomy): domain Eukaryota; kingdom Metazoa; phylum Chordata; class Mammalia; order Artiodactyla; family Bovidae; genus Ovis; species Ovis canadensis. The sequence goes on along the minus strand of NC_091246.1, from coordinate 191,905,942 downwards.
GAAGGCTCTGCCTCTCCTGCAGGCCTTCACCCTCTTCTCTGCCAACTGGCTGGGTCCCTGGACAGCTGACTACGTGGAGGTGGTTTGAGACTGTCCTGTCTCCGTGTCAGTTTCCTGTCTTGGTGATCCTGGTGAGCATCTGTCCTTCCTGTTCCTGGATGGCTTGATGGGTGTTGGGTTGACTCTGTGCCTTCTGCTTCTTTTCACATTGACCTTGATTCTAAGTGTCTGCTGCTGCTCACAGTCCAGAGGGGGCTTTGCCTTTCTTCATTGCTGGGGTAGACACTACGGAGCCACACACACCTGGTTCTAAGGCCCTTGGGGAGGAGAGGACGAGGCTGAGAAGACTATTTTTGGGCACATTCTCATGAGTATAAAAGGGAAGAGAACCAAATGATTCCTCCTGGGCTCTTTTTCGGTGTAAGTTTATTTCCTAAGCAGTCGTGGGTAGAGGAGGACTAGAAAGTGAACATCCTGTTGTAGGATCACATGACCTTGACTCTCCTGATGCCCAGTCCTCTTGGATGGACTCACCAAATCCCATTTAGAGAAGACCACCAACCTTCCCAAGTTCCCTAGGGACAGCGTATTTTCTGGGAGGGCTCCCCTTTGAAGGTTTCTTTCTTTTCATTTGTAGAGGCTGTGTTTGGGCATTTCTCCTGCGTTAGAATGGTTAGATCACCTTTCTTAGATAACCAGTAGACTCAGGAATCAGTGTCTGTCTCTGTTACTTGGGACCCTGTGATCTCTATTGCTAATGTAGGTTCATCTAACAAAGCATGGTGAGCTCTCTGACCAACTGAGCAGGATCTGACAGCCTTTCAAGTGGAGCTTTTGGGGAATAGAATGCTTTGGGGGAATATAGAGATGATCATAACTGGGTGGGCCTTGTTTTACAGACGAACTGAAGCCTAGAGGGGCAAAGCGACCTGCCTGATATCACATAGTGATAGGGTAATAACATAGATTTGTCGTCTAAACCAGGGCATTTCTGAGAGGGAAAGGAGCTCTGGTAATAATAATGCTTGGACCACAGGTGTGATGTACTGCTCTGTAAGGACAGGCTTCTCATTCCCTTTCCATTTTGAGGGTGAGGGGATGGGGAACATGTAACAGCCTTCTTGAGCTATAATTCACATACTATACAGTTTACCTATTTATAGTGTACAGTTCTGTGATTTTTTTAGTCAATTCACAGAATCACCACAATCAATTTTAGAACATTTTCATCACCCAAGACGTATCATGTATATGGAATCATACAATATGTGGTCTTTTGTGGTCTTTTTTTTTCACTTAGCATAGTGTTTTTTAGGGTCATCCATATTGAACATGTATCAGTACTTCGGTCTTTTTATAGCCTAATAATATTTCATTCCATGGATGGACTGCCTTTGTTTATCCATCCATCACTTGATGGATATTTGAGTTGTTTCTGTCTTGGGGCTATTGTGAATAATGCTGCTATGAAGTATTTGCACACGGTTTGGTGTGTTTTCTTTTAGGAATATACATATGACTGGAGTTGCTGGGTCATTTAGTAACTCCATGTTTAACTTTTTGAGGAACTGCCAGACTGTTTTCCAAAGCAGCTGCATCATTTTACACTCCCATCCGCAGCGTATGAGGGTTCCAATTTCCCTCCATCCTCACCAACACTTGCTAGGATCTGTCATTTGGATGATAGCATCCCAGTGTCATTTTGACGATAGAAGTGGTGTCTCATTGGAGTTTCAATTTGCATCTCCCTGATGGCTAATGATGTTGAGTATTTTTCCATGTGCTTACTGGCCATTTATATATCTTTGGAGAAATGTATCCTTTGCCTATTTGCAATTGGCTTATTTGTCTTTTTATTATTGAGTTGTAGGAGTTCTGTGTATAGTTTAGATGCAGGCCCTCTATGAGATATATGAGGTGTCAAACTGTTCTCCACTTCTGGGGGTTTTCTTCACTTTCTCATGATGTCCTTTGAAGGACAAAGGTTTTTAATGTTGATGATCTCTAAGATACCATTTTTCTCTTGTTGCTTGTACTTTTGATGTTATATCTAAGGAAACTATTGCCTAATCCAGGGTCAAGAAGATTTATGTTTTCTTCCAACAGTTTTTATAGTTTTAGCTCTCCAGTAGTCTTTGAGTAATTTTGAATTAATTTGCATTTATGATGTGAAGTATGGGTCCAACTTCATTCTTTTGCATGTAGATATTCAGCTGTCCCAGCACCAATTGTTGAAAACACTATTGGGGTCTCCATAGAATTGTCTTCATAGCCTTGATAATGGCCCCTAATTCTTACTGGATCTTTTTCTCTGCGATATGGGACTGTCATTAGGATGCTCACCTTTTTTTCTTTTTTTTCAGCCCATGTTTGGCTCCACCAGTTTTACAAATGGCTTTCTCTTCTTTCTGTCTCCCCCTTTCCCTGTTTCAACAATACTGGGTGACATCACTCTGATATCTACAGCCTTTCTGGGTGCATGGCTCCACACATCAGTCCTAGGGGAAGGTCAGGATCAATTGTTTTTTGTTTTGAGGAAACCAAGTCACACAGAAGTAGAAAAACTTGCCCAAGATCCCCCAGAACCAGAACTAGATTACTGGTCTTGTGACTTCTGGCATTTTGAGATGTCTACAGTTGACTAGACCCAAGAGATGCCACTTCCCAGGCCAAGTGATGACAGGCTAAAATCTTAATTCTAAAAATGTGGTAGGCTAATATTTCATTTTTATTTCTTCATTCAAAATAAGGGTCCAGTCAAGATCTGTGACCTTCAGTTTGCTGTAGGTGGAGTCTTTCATCTGGAATGCACACTGCATCAGCTCTGCTTACTTTCTCCTAATGGTTATAGTTCAGTCTTGTAGCTTACACAGAAGTAGAAAATAATAAGTACCAAAGAAGAATACACAGTCATTTGGTACCAAAATGTTTTAGCTGCCCAATTCAGCATTTTGTTCCTTCCACAGGGGCAGAGGAGCTAGCTGCAGGTGTTTGGATTTTGTGTCCAGTTTTTTCATTTTATTTAAGTACAGAAAAGCTGTGCCCTTTTCACTCCTGTCCACTGTCTTTCCTGTGTGCTCTGAGTCCAGCGTCTGAGCCTGCTGGACAGGGTGGCCTCTCCCAGAACAGTCCCCTCCACCCCACGTATTCTGAGCTGTGGCTGCTCCTTGGCAGCAACAAATTTTAAAAGGGATCCCCCAAGGGACAGAAGATATGCCGTGCACCAGAGCCACTGTCTTGAACCAGAAGCCCGAAGTGGAGTGCTTTTTTCTCAGTCCATCGCATTTCTTTGCTGGGCAGTTGTCTGCAAGGTTGTGCTAAACCTCCTCCTGGTTACCGAGTCGACCCTTTATAATAAAGACATGGGCTTTGGAATGGAGGAAGGGATGGTAGGCCTTTGGAAAGAGCAGGATGGGCAGGGAGTTGGAAATCTCAGTGTAAGGTACTAAGCAAAGGTCAGATGCTGTCCTGGTGACCTCCTTCCCTGGCCACCTTGGGCTTCTTGGGAAGAGCCGTGAACCTAGAGGGACTTTCCCGGGAGCAGAGTGGAGCTGCCTGAGCAGTGCGTCACAAGTTTCCAAGTCCAGACCGGCCTCAGGGGCTGGCCTGCATGAGTTAAGGTCTGAAAATCATTAACGAGTTAATGAGAAAAATGGAAGCGCTTCTTTTGCTGTTGTCAGTGGAGCAGAGGGAGGCAGCCCCCAGGAGCTCAGAGAAGACAGAAAAGCAAGCGACCAAGAGCCAGGAGTCCTGGGCTCCTACGCCCTCACTTGGCGTGCTTTTTCTGCCTCTCTGGGTCTCACCTCCTCCCTGGGAGGCTTCTGGGCTGTGACTGACTCAGGCATGAGTGTGTCTGAGCGGGGCATTCCTTTTTTCCCTCCATCAGAGTTGCTCTGTGGGTGGGTGGCGTGTACAGGCGTGCTTCCTAGTGGTACACCGCACCTCAGTTCTGCTTGGACTGGTACATGCTCTGCGAGGTTGCATGCATTTCAGTGTGAGACGCTGCATCTTAGCCATGTCTTTAGGAATCCAGCCTAGCTTGCAGCCAGGGTGACTTGATTCCATCCATGCTCTTAAGAGTGGCCACCAGCTGTTCCCTGCAGCCTGAAGCTGGACTCCTTGTAGTCTGGCTTTATGTCTGCATGCGTGCATGTCTGTGTGTGTGCATATTCATGGATGCACATGAATCCCCTCCTCTGCCCCTGTGTCTGCCATGAGGAGGGCAGCCCTGTGTGTCTTCAGCTCACCTGGTCAGAATGATGACTGCTGCTTCCTTCAGACCTTACGTGATGCTCGTGGTTCGGACTCAGCTGATAAAACTGATTAGGGCACTGTTGCCCTAATTGTGGAGAAAGGCCCATCCTCAGTCCTGCCCTAGGGAGCAGAGCAATGCTGGGAGCTGACATCTAACCAGGACCCCAAAAGCAAGGTCCTCGGACTTGGTCTTACTTGCAGCCACCTCACGTTCCCTGTGTCCCCTTGGGTTGCGTATTCTGTGTGATGTCATCAGTCAGGCCAGGCAGTAGGAAGTATTTGTACATCCTCTCTGATCACCTCCTGGCCCCTTTCCCTCCACTCTGTGGGGCAGAGCAGTGCAGTACAAGACAAGCCACCCCCACCTCCTTCCCCGGGGCCGACCTGAGAATTCCGTGCAGCCTCTGCCCAGCTCCCCAGAGCACCTTGTAAAGGCTGGGCTTTCCTCCCTCCTGCTTCTGCAGGAAATGACTGAGTTCTGAGGGTGTGGTCCTCACCTGGCCATGTAGGGACTTTCTAGTGGCAACATCCCCAGGAAGTATCTTTAAGAGGTAGCTTTGCTCTTCTGTCCAGGGCAACTGGCAGGGTGAGGCAGGGAGGGGCCAGCACTTCTTAGTCCTGGGCTGAGACACCTGGCTGTTTGGGCAGCCAGGCCAGCCTGTCCCGGGAGGGAGTGTGTGAGCCTGTCCCTGCCTTCATCCTGTGGAGCCCCAGACAGGGATGGGTTAAGGGGTGGCGGCCTGCAGGGGGCTAGCAGGGACCAGGAAGCCTTTTATCATGAAAAATTTTCAATCCTTCTTGAAAGACAGACCAATATAATTAGCCCTGGTACCCATCACTCCACCTCCTCAACAGTCACCCTATACCTGCTCATCAGGGACAGGCCAAATGCAGCTTCTTGCTGCATTTTGTAGTCTGATGACAGGGAACACTGAACTCAATGAAGTGAAATGTCATCCTGTCCTCCCCTCTGCTGTTCCACTCCCATTTGTATACCAAAACCTGTACTCAGTTATTATAGTTTGAATTTCATCATCTGAAACTTAATGGAAACTCATTTTCTCTTATTTGCCTCCTTGAAGCCCTTAAAGCCAAAAATAGGTCTCATCCAGCCTTCACAGAAAAACATTGCCCACTGCTGAGCTAGACCTCTGTTACTCTGTATGCCCCCTACATGATGTTGAATAGTATCCTTGAAAATAAGGGCTTTTAAAAATAATAAAAAGTATTTTGTTTGGAGCTTTGAAGCAGGAGGATCATTCAGCTGAACAGTCTTTGAAACCAGACCCCCACCCCGCCTGCTAGTCATGTGCCCCTCCCCCAGACAGTCTTCGCCCCAGCTGCTCAGGAATCATAAAACTTTGCTCTTGCCCCTTCCCTCCTGCTGTCCACTTCTTGGAGACTTGCTGGGCCTTTGGTCGCAGGGCAGGGTGCGGGAGGTTATGTCCCAGAGCTGGCTGTGGGGAGAATACAGTACCAGCTCCGGGCCCTGGTGGGTGGTGGTCTCTTGACTTAGGTCACTGGGACTTTACTGCCCCAGGAGGTATGGCCTAACCTCCACCTCTACTGGCACCTTGAGGACCTCTCAGCTGCTCTGGGGTCCCCCAAAGCCCCCTCCACATGTCTGCAGCTCTTCCCCCAACAGAGGGACTGGCTTGTGACAGCTTCAGCTTGATGATGGGGAGGGTTTGGACCCAGTGCTCGCTTCTGCCCCTGGGAGAAGCTGGCCCATAGGCAGCCTCGTGCTGGGGTGGTCCCATCTCCCTGTGGCTTGGCTGGTCATTCTGGGCCCCGGCTCCTTTGCTTCCAGTGAAGATGACCAGACACTGCAGCCAGCTCTCCATTAGCACCGGCCGCTGATGATGTTGACTGGCCTTGCCTGAGTCAGACTTTGGGCTCTGTGCTTTGCCTTTGTCCCATTTGAGCCTCCTCACAGCTCTGAGGCCCTGTAGGCTGATTTCTAGTTGAGGAAATCAAGACTGAGAAATCAGATAGGGGCCCAAGTCCTATGACTATCGATGGGCTGAGCCAGGGTCCCGATCCTGCCTCTAGACCTCTCCCTCTTGCCCCAGATGCACGGGTGAGTCCTTTCATCCCTAGTGCTCACTCTCCTGATGACATCATCCCTGGACTCTGTGCCCTGCGGTGGGGTGGGGGTGGAGGGAGGGGTATAAGCAGGGGGACAGAAGAGAAGGTCATTGTTTTGTGCCTCCCACCAGCCCTCTCCTTGCTGGGCATCGCCTTGGTTACTGTGCTTACCAATGCTCCTGTATAGAAAGTGATTTCTTTTTTAGAAATGTCACTTCGTCACTTTTCTCCAGATGGGGTGACTCTTCTTTTAAGGTGGTGGGCATCTCAGTTGGGGTGGTGTGGCCCTCTGATGGGTCAGGTGGGCATGACATTGGGAGGGGTTGTAGGGGGGAGTGGGCATCAAAGCAAAAGTTGTCACACTGCCACGTTTTTGTACCTGAAATAAAGCATATTTGCACTTGTTACTGTACCATTGTGAAGACAAGAGATCTACGTGTAGGTTCCGTGCTTGGGTCAGAATGCAAATAAAACTCATTTGTAAGAAACCTGTGTGGCTCAGACCTCTTTTAATATTTTTCAGTTGTGATAAAATGTATGTGACAGGAAATTTACCATCTTCAGCATTAAACAACAGCTCCCCCAGCCCCTGGCACCCACCCTTCTCTTTATGTCTCTGTGAATGTGACTCCTCTGGGGGCCTCTTAATAAGTGAAGGCCTCTTATAAGTGGAGTCATACAGTCTTTGTCCTCTTGTAAGTGGCTGACTTTACAGGGCGTAATGTCCTCAGGGGCTTCCCAGGTGGCCCAGTGATAAAGAATCTGCCAGTGCAAATAATGCAAGAGACTTGGGTTCGATCCCTGGGTTAGGAAGATTCCCTGGAGTAGGAAATGGCAACCCACTCCAGTATTCTTACCTGGAAAATTCCATGGACAAAGGAGCCTGGCAGGCTACAGTCCATGGGGGTCACAGTTTTTTCCTTTTTTCGCTTTGCCAAGTGGCTTGTGGAATCTCTAAGGGGTAGCTTTGCTGTTCTGTCCAGGACAACTGGCAGGATGAGGCAGGGAGGGGCCAGCACTTCTTAGTCCTGGGCTGAGACACCTGGCTGTTTGGGCAGCCAGGCCAGCCTGTCCCAGGAGGGAGTGTATGAGCCTGTCCCTGCCTTCATCCTGTGGAGCCCCAGACACGGATGGGGTTTTTCTGGGGCTAGTACCATATTCATAGTAAAACTGCTTACCTCAGATTAGGACTTTAACCCATGTGCTGGAACTCAAACCCAGCCAAAACCTGGTACCTGGTTTCAGGACCTAATGAAGCTCAGGTTCTTGATGTCTCATCACAGAAAGAATTCAGTGAGAGACAAAGTGATAGGTAAGAAGTGGATTTATCTAGAGAGACACACACTCCACAGAGTGTGGGCCATCACACAGGACGAGTGCAGCAGCCCTGAAATGTGTGGTTAGCTTCTATGGGCTTGGTAATTTCATAGGCTAATGAGAGGGAGGAGTATTCCAACTATTTTGGGGAAGGGGTGGAGATTTTTAGGAATTGGGCCACCGCCCACTTTTTGGTCTTTTGACAGTGCCTTGGGATTAGCGTGGTACCTCTGGGTGTGTCATTTAACTTGCTAATTGAAGATCAAGTTGACTTGTCTGCCATCTTGGACCCATTTGATTCTAATTGGTTTATATTGTGTCTTCGAGCTGTGGCATTCAAAAATTGTGCCTTGCCCCCTTCTCTCCTATTTCAATAGGAGACCTTGGGTCTTTGAAGCTTGATCAGTGGGTGGGCTGTATTAAGCCCAATGGGGGCACATCTGTAGTGGCCACCATCCCAGACCCTTGTCACTACCTAGCCCAAGGATGCTATGTGACGATGTGTGACCTAGCACAAGGCTGGGCAGGACCAGGCTCCCAGGGACACGCAGGAGCAGCTGGGCTGGGGATGCTCCAAGGCAAGGATAGCTTGATGTGTTCCAGGATCCAGAAGACTGACACCATGGGGTGTGTGCTAAGTTGCTTCAGTCATGTTCGAATCTTTGCAACCCTATGGGCTGTAGCCCTCCAGGCTTCTCTGTCCATGGGATTCTCCAAGCAAGAACACTGGAGTGGGTTGCCATGCCCTCCTCCAGAGGATCTTCCTGACCCAGGGATAGAACCCATGTCTCTTATGTCTCCTGCATCTTATGGGGCAGATTGGGGATCAGGTCAGATAACACTGTGATTCTTTGGATTAATAATGTTACCCAGTAAACATTCACCTATTAAAAGTCTCACCAAATAATACCTGAATGATTCCATTTTATGTTTTCTTTAGAAGTGCTGGTCCAGGGACTCCTCTGGTGGTCCAGTGGTTAAGAATCTGCCTTGCAATGTAGGGGCCTTGGTTTCAGTCCCTGGACAGGGAATTAAGATCCCACATGCCGTGGGGCGACTGAGCCACAAGCTGCAACTACTGAGCCAGCACTGCACAAAGAGAAAGCAGCCCATGTGCTGTTCAGAGATCCCAAGGGCCACAACTAAGACACGATGCAGCCGAAAATGAATAAATAAATTGCTTTTTTAAAAAAAATGCAGATTCTGATTCCCAGCCCATCAGTGGGATGTGCCCTGCATTTTTGACAATACTGACACGGGGTCTCATTGGGCAGAGGAAGGGAGTTCTGATTTGTTTTCTAAAGGGGTGGTGGGACACAGCCATGGAGGTCCTGAAACTGAGAAGGGTCAGACAGGACTGGGTTCAAAAGTTCAGAGTTGAATTCAGGAGCTCGATGAGGTTTCAGAGCCATTGGGGGCTGGAGCCTGGCTTGGCTGTTGGCTGTCCACCACACGGGTGGCCTCTGCCCCAGCAGGGAACTCAAATGTGAGCAGAAGGACACAGCAAGCCCAGTGGTGTGTCCCCAGGGGTGCTCTCAGCTTACCGTGGGTAAGCTCTCCCAGTGGCTGGGGCCTAGAGCCGACCCCGACCCCCCTACCCTGACCCCAGGGCCCAGCAGCAGCTACCTTCCCGCAATCCGCAGGAGAGCCAGCCAGGCCCAGGCAGGCAAGCTCCCCCGGCGCATTCCCCTGCCCAGATCCTTCCAGATGGGCAGGAGTGGAGGGAGCCCTTGCAGTGTACAGGATGCTCTCTTTCCAGCGAAAGTTCCCTTGGCCACGATGTGGGCATGAGGTTTCGGGGATGAATCGCCTGTGACGCCCCATTTATGGCAGCAGGATGGGATGCCGTGATGCTCAAATTGCATCAGAATGACCTGGAGGTCTTGTTCAATAGCCTCCCTGTGCCCAGGGTTTCTGACTCTGCAGATCTGAACGAGAGCCTAAGATTTTGTATTTCTAAAACATTCCCAGATAGGACTTCCCTGGTGGTCCAGTGGCTAAGGCCCTGTGCTTCCACTGCACGGGGAGTGGGTTCTATTTCTGATCAGGGAAACAAGATCCTGCACGCCTCACACTGCGGCCAAAAAATTTAAAAAGTTCCCAGGCAATGCTGATGCCGCTGGTCCGGGGACCGCACTTTGAGAACCTTCTTAAACAGTGGGGCACTGCCTTGGTTCAGAGTCAGCTATTAGCTTGGTCACCTGGGCGAGGGGACTTAACTTTTCTGTGCCTTGCCTTCCTCATCCATAAAAGAGGACTGATGATACCTGATTCCTAGGATTTAATTTCTGTAAAGAGTTTTGAATGATCCTAGCCCACAGTAATGGCACCCCACTCCAGTACTCTTGCCTGGAAAATCCCATGGATGGAGGAGCCTGGTAGGCTGCAGTCCATGGGGTCGCTAAGAGTTGGGCATGACTGAGCGACTTCACTTTCACTTTTCACTTTGATGCATTGGAAAAGTAAATGGCAACCCACTCCAGTGTTCTTGCCTGGAGAATCCCAGGGATGGAGCCTGGTGGGCTGCCATCTATTGGGCTGCACAGAGTTGGACATGACTGAAGCGACTTAGCAGCAGCCCACAGTAAACTGAGTGAGAGCCTTTTAGTCGTGGTTTGTAATTCTTTGGGGAGGGAAAACTTTGACTCATTGGAAAAGACCCTGGTGCTGGGAAAGATTGAAGGCAGGAGGAGAAGGGGGTGACAGAGCATGAGATGGTTGGATGGCATTATCGACTCAATGGACAAGTCTGAGCAAACTCCAGAAGACAGTAAAGGACAGGGAAGCCTGGCGCACTGCTCATGCTGCTCACAGTCGCTCAGTCGTGTCTGACTCTTTGTGACCCCGTGGACTGTAGCCCACAAGTCTCCTCTTTGTCCATGGTATTGTCCAGGTGAGAGTCCTGGAATGGGTTGCCATTTCCTTCTTCAGGGGATCTTCCCAACCCAGGAATTGAAGCGGGGTCTCCTGCATTGCAAGCAGATTCTTTACCAGCTGAACCAGCAGAGAAGCCCCACTGCAGTTCCTGGTCTGCACGGATGGCATGGGGTCGCAAAAAGTCAGACATGATCGAGTGAACAGCAACTTGGTAGCCCCTGCTAAGAACCAGTGTCCCAAACTTCAGAATCCCTGGAGAGATCACCAGACACAGTGCTGAGCCCCATCTGCAGAGTCTCTCCTTCAGAAAGGTGGGGTGAGACTTCGTATTTCTCCCAGTGGGTGCTGTTTGCTGGTGGGCCACACTTTGAGAACCCCTGCCCTTGAGGCATGCGCCCTCTTGAAGTCACTCTCCAGTCACTCAAGATGTAGATTTGGGGACTTCCCTGATGGTCCAGTGGCTGAGACTCTGCTCTCCCAATGCAGGGGGCCTGGGTTTGATCCCTAGTTAGGGAACTAGTCCCACATGCCACAACTAAAGACCCTGCATGCTACAATCAAGACTGAAGATTCTGAATGCCACGAGTAAGACCTGATGCAGCCAAATAAATAATTAAAAAAAAAAAAAAAAAAGAAAGATGTAGACCTGAGTGTGAGCTAAGGGTTGGGTAGTGGCACAGGAGGACTGGAGATCGTTAGGTCAGTGGACACAAAGGTCATCAGAGCCTGAGGCCTGCAGTCACCATGGTGGGATCGTCTGTCCTCACTTTGTGGGTGTGCATGCTCAGTAGCTTCAGTCATGTCCAACTCTTTTCGACTCCATGGACTGCAGCCTGCCAGGCTCCTCTGTCCATGGGCTTCTCCAAGCTAGAATACTAAAGTGGGTTGCCATGCCCTCCTCCAGGGGAATCTTCCCGACCTGGGGATCGAACCCACATCTCCCACATTGCAGGCAGATTCTTTATTGCTGAACCACTGGAGAACCCCCATCCTCACTTTAGGGGAAGCTGATTTGGGTTGTAAGACTGATTGCTGGGGGAGGGAGGGGGCCTTCTGGCTGCAGGCAGAGAGGCTGCCAGCTCTCCACTCCCCTGTTTGGCATTTGTGGCAACCACACTGAGCCCTTCTCCTGAGTCCTTGGCTGCAGCGGCTCATCACTGGTCGTGGTTGTCCCTGTGGGAAACCAGAGAAAGTCATCAGTGGCGGAGAGGGGCCACTCCTGGGCCTCCATCCTGTGGGCTGGAAATTCCACCAGGAGTGTGTCAGAGCAGATGGGCCCTCAGGGGCTGACTAACAGGGACAAAACTCGCTGGAGCTGGAGGGAATTCATTCCAGGCTAGTAGAGCAGAGCCCCTGAAGGAGAGTTGTTCTCCTAGCTGGGCAAAGGGGCCAGCGGAAGTGCTTCTCCCCCTGTGTCCTGGGTGGGAGCAATGGGCAAACTGCCCATGTCTTCTGCTCTCACCTGGTCCAAACACTGGGAAAGGCAGGTGCTGGGACTTCCATGCTGTAGGCACAGGCACCGGGGTTCAGCTTGGAGAGGGTTCTTGGGCCCCCAACACGAGAAGGCCATGCCCCATGGCTGCCCAGGCTACTCCAGGGAAGGGAGCCTGGTAGCTGAGAGGTTCATTTCAGTTCAGTCATCCAGTCATGTATGAATCTTTGTGACCCCATGAACTGCAGCGCACCAGGCTTCCCTGTCCATCACCAACTCCTGGAGCTTGCTCAAACTCATGTCCATCAAGTCGGTGATGCCATCCAACCATCTCAACCTCTGCCATTCCCTTCTCCTGACTTCAATCTTTCCCAGCATCAGGGTCTTTTCAAATGAGTCAGTTCTTCCCATCAGGTGGCCGAAGTATTGGAGCTTCAACTTCAGCATCAGTCCTTCCAGTGAATATTCAGGACTGATTTCCTTTAGGATCAACTGGTTGGATCTCCTTGTAGTCCAAGGGACCCTCAAAAGTCTTCCCCAACACCATAGTTCAAAAGCATCAATTCTTCAGTGCTCAGCTTTCTTTATAGTCCAACTCTCACATCCATACGTGACTACTGGAAAAACCATAGCTTCGACTAGATGGACCTTAGTAGGCAAAGTAATGTCTCTGTTTTTTAATATGCTGTCTAGGTTGGTCATAGCTTTTCTTCCAAGGAGCTTTCATCTTTCAATTTCATGGCTGCAGTCACCATCTGCTGTGATTTTGGAGCCCAAGAAAATAAAGGTTCAGCGTTGTTGAAAGGGAGGTTCAGCTGCCTTTGGGTGGATTTATATTTAAACTCCGGAGAAGGCAAAGGGGTTATCTGGAATGAGTTTATCAGGCAGGAGTGGCTATTGGAAAATCTGGTAATCTGAGAGGCTGACATGAGTCGGGGAGGGGAGCTGGACCCTGAACTCATCCAAAGAAGAGAAAGGTGTATGTTAGTCGCTTAGTCAAGGACTGTAGCCCACAAAGCTCCTCTGTCCGTGGAATTTCCCAGGCAAGAATACTGGAGCAGATTGCCATTCTCCAGGAGATATTCCTGACACAGGGATTGAACCTGGGTCTCCTGCGTTGCAGGCAGATTCTTTACCATCTGAGCCATCAGGAAAGCCTATAGAGAAGAGAAAGGTGGGTGGAGGGAAATCAGCCAGCTCTTCTTCCTCCCTCGCTCCCCCTTCCTCCTTCCCTCCCTCTCTCTCCTCCTTCTTCCCTTTTTCCGTCCCCCAACCATCCCTTTGTGGACCCAGCTCTCCTGGCACTAACAAGGCACTGAGCTTGCTAGCCCTGCTCTTCCTCTGAGCTCCCCTAGGCTCCTGGGCATAGACTGAACTGTCCATGTATCTGTCTCCCCTTCTCACCAGGCAGAGCTCCTAGAGGACAGAGAGTGGTCTGCCTGATCACTGCCACTCTGGAGTCCTGGCAGAGAGAAGCCTCTCCAGGAGTGCTGGTTGAATGACTAAATGATGGCAGTATGGTAGTGGGTGAGTGCAAGAGTGGGAGCTGGAGGCCTTAGGGAAGGAATGCCTATAGAAGGCAGGGCATCAGCTGGTGCGCCTTGGCAGGACTTCACATTAGTTTATTAGCTCCCAGCACAGGGCACAGGGCTATGGTGATGGAGGACAAAGGATGGAAAATTTGAATGGGAGGGTAAGGAATTGGGACAAGAACCAGGCCTGGAGCAAAGGAACACCGGGTGGGTCTGCATGGAGGGGCCCGGGAAGGCAGCCCCGAGTCAGGTGCCCACCGTGGGCCAGGGGTCTGTAAAAGGAGCCAGGATACACTACCATAGAAAGTTTTTTGTTTTGTTTTGTTTTTTAACTCTTCTTATCTGCATAAAGCAGAGTCTTCTGAAAGAATTCAGCCATCATAAATCATCTCCCTGGGCATTTTACAACCAGGAAAGATGGATTTCTGTCACCAGAGAGAAAAAAATCCAGACATCTTCACTTAGATAAGAAATCACCTAACAAACATTGTTACAAAATTCCCCTCCCCTCCCCTCCCAGTTCCCTCCAGGGCCCACTTGTCATTCAGGAAAACAAATGCTTTCTTTTCCCCAAAGGCCTTTCTTTCCTGCCCCTTCCCTATGAAGATGGTATAAGTGTAGTCTCTCAGTTGTGTCCGGCTCTTTACGACCCCATGGATGGTAGCCCACCAGGCTTCTGTGTCTATGGGATTCTCCAGGCAAAAATACTGGGGTGGGTTACCATTCCCTTCTGCAGGGGATCTTCCTGACCCAGGGATTGAACCCAGGTCTCCTTCATTGCAGGCAGATTCTTTACCATCTGAGCCACCCATATAAATCCCAAATTCTGTCTCCTTGAGTCACATTTTTCTGTGAACTCTTGTGTGCAAGAGAGAATAAAAACCTGTCTTTTCTCCTGCTAATCTTTCTGTTCAATTAATTCTCTGGCTCCCTAATACTGAACATCAGAGGGCAGAGGAAGAGGTTATCTCCCTGCCACTGTCCCTTTCAGTAACCATAAGTTTGTTTTCTATACCTGTGAGTCTGTTTCTGTTTTGTAAATAAGTTTATTGGTATCATCTTTTAGATTCCACATATAAGGGATACCATATTATGTTTTTCTTTGTCTGACTTCATTTAGTATGATAATCTCTAAGTCCTTCCATGTTACTGCAAATGGCATTATTTCTTTCCTTTTTCTGGCTGAAAGATGGAGAAGCTCTATACAGTCAGCAAAAACAAGACCAGGAGCTGACTGTGGTTCAGATCATGAACTCTTTATTGCCAAATTCAGACTGAAATTGAAGAAAGTAGGGAAAACCACTAGACCATTCAGGTATGACCTAAATCAAATCCCTTATGATTATACAGTGGAAATGAGAAATAGATTTAAGGGACTAGATCTGATAGATAAGAGTGCCTGATAAGCTATGGACTAAGGTTCATGACATTGTACAGGAGATAGGGATCAAGACCATCTCATGGAAAAGAAATGCAAAAAAGCAAAATGGCTGTCTGGGGAGGCCTTACAAATAGCTGTGAAAAGAAGAGAGGCAAAAAGCAAAGGAGAAAAGGAAAGATATAAGCATCTGAATGCAGAGTTCCAAAGAATAGCAAGGAGAGATAAGAAAGCCTTCCTCAGCAATCAATACAAAGAAATAGAGGAAAACAATAGAATGGGAAAGATTAGAGATCTCTTCAAGAAAATTAGAGCTACCAAGGGAATATTTCATGCAAAGATGGGCTTGCTAAGGACAGAAATGGTATGGACCTAACAGAAGCAGAAGAGATTAAGAAGAGGTGGCAAGAATACACAGAAGAACTAGACAAAAAAGATCTTCATGACCCAGATAATCATGATGGTGTGATCACTCATCTAGAGCCAGACATCCTGGAATGTGAAGTCAAGTGGGCCTTAGAAAGCATCACTACGAACAAAGCTAGTGGATGTGATGGAATTCCAGTTGAGCTATTTCAAATCCTAAAAAATGATGCTGTGAAAGTGCTGCACTCAATATGCCAGCAAATATGGAAAACTCAGCAGTGGCCACAGGACTGGAAAAGGTCAGTTTTCATTCCAATCCCAAAGAAAGGCAATGCCAAAGAATGCTCAAACTACCTCACAATTGCACTCATCTCACACGCTAGTAAAGTAATGCTCAAAATTCTCCAAGCCAGGCTTCAGCAGTACATGAACTGTGAACTTCCAGATGTTCAAGCTGGTTTTAGAAAAGGCAGAGGGACCAGAGATCAAATTGCCAACATCCACTGGATCATAGAAAAAGCAAGAGAGTTCCAGAAAAACATATTTCTGCTTTATTGACTATGCCAAAGCCTTTGACTGTGGGATCACAATAAACTGTGGAAAATTCTAAAAGAGATGGGAATACCAGACCACCTGACCTGCCTCTTGAGATACTTATATGCAAGTCAGGAAGCAACAGTTAGAACTGGACATGAAACAACAGACTGGTTCCAAATAGGAAAGGGAGTATGTCAAGGCTGTATATTGTCACCCTGCTTATTTAACTTATATGCAGAGTACATCCTGAGAAACACTGGGCTGGAAGAAGCACAAGCTGGAATCAAGATTGCCGGGAGAAATATCAATAACCTCAGATATGCAGATGACACCACCCTTATGGCAGAAAGTGAAGAGGAACTAAAGAGCCTCTTAATGAAAGTGAAAGAGGAGAGTGAAAAAGTTGGCTTAAAGCTCAACATTCAGAAAACGAAGATCATGGCATCTGGTCCCATCACTTCATGGGAAATAGATGGGGAAACAGTGGAAAGAGTGTCAGACTTTATTTTGGGGGGCTCCAAAATCACTGCAGATGGTGATTGCAGCCATGAAATTAAAATACACTTACTCCTTGAAAGGAAAGTTATGACCGAACTAGATAGCATATTCAAAAGCAGAAACATTACTTTGCCAACAAAGGTCCATCTAGTCAAGGCTATGGTTTTTCCATTAGTCATGTATGGATGTGAGAGTTGGACTGTGAAGAAAGCTGAGCCCCAAAGAATTGATGCTTTTGAACTGTGGTGTTGGAGAAGACTCTTGAGAGTCCGTTGGACTGCAAGGAGATCCAACCAGTCCATCCTAAAGGAGATCAGTCCTGGGTGTCCATTGGAAGGACTGATGCTAAAGCTGAAAATCCAATAGTTTGGCTACCTCATCACTGACTCGATGGACATGAGTTTGAGTGAACTCTGGGAATTGGTGATGGACCGGGAGGCCTGGCGTGCTGCAATCCATGGGGTCGCAAAGAGTCGGACATGACTGAGTGACTGAACCGAACTGAACTGAATAGAGCTTTACTCATTCCTCTGTTACTGGACATTTAGGTTGCTTCCAGGTCTTGCCTGTTGAGAACAGTGCTGCAATGAACACTGGGCCCGTGCATACTTTTGGATCAGAGTTTCCTTTGGACGCCTCCAATTCTTCACGCCCTTGGTGAAGTCAGGCATCATGATCACCCCATCCGCATCTCAGCCATGCCCGAACTCCTCCCTTTGGCCATGTAAAACGGTGGATGTGTTAGGCAGTTAGAATAGGAAAGTGGAGTCCAAAATGACAGTGGGTAAAAGACGATGAAAGGAAAAACCCACGAAAACGAAGCAAAAGAAAATCCATGGGCTAGAGTAAGAACCTCGGGCGACACAAACAGCCTTCCTGGCTAGCCCAGTTTGCATTGGGCAGGCTTGGGAGGGAGGAGACAAAAACGCATAAAAAGAGGAAGCAAGCCAAGATGGACTGAGACCTCTTCTTTGGGGTCGGCCCACCCTCATGCCTGAAGGGCGTATTATCCTTTGTTTGCCAAATAAAACTCTGAGCTTAAGCTGTGACACCTGTCTGCTGTTTCGAATCTTTGCTGTGGTGAGACAGACCCGAGGAAATTACGCACTCTCCCAACAGATGAAACCACATGTTCTAAGTAGCACTTTGGGTACCATTTTTTCTTAGGTTGTTAGCAGCTTATGAATTAGAAGAATGGATGGTAGACCAAATGAACTGTCTGTAAAGTAGCCAAATGATAACATTTAAAAGAAGACTACTAAGAATAGAGCACAATCTTACCAGATACTAATTATTCGGAGAAAAGGATTAAGTTGAAGATGCCCTGAGAAGCGCTGACTACTGGCTTGATTCCTGGGTAGGGAAGATCCCCTGGAGAAGGGATAGGCTATATCCCTTTACACTCATAGTCTCATGTTATGGCCATATTAGGTAAGTGACGCTAGACTCCATCCCTCCACCCCGTCCCCTGGATTTTAGTGCTTTACACAATAAAGGTTTATTTCTCTTTTGTGTCTCCGGCTGATCTGGGCTGCCAGGCTATGTTCCATGTGGTCATTCAGGGACCAACATCCATCTGGGGGTCCCACTGTTTCCTAGGGCCTTAGAGCCTTCTACTTGACCCTTTGCGGCAGGCAGAGGCTGAGCACCCAGAGGATAAGAGGAACGGTTTTAGAGATCAGCTTGAGAGTGGCCCCCAGCGACTTTCCTCACATGACTGTAGACAGAAGGAAGTTGCACAGATCACTGGTCCCATTCTTGGGTGGTTGGGAAACGCAGACCAGTTATAGGTCCAGCATTCGCTTCCTCCATGGAGTTTAATAATAAATAAAGAAACCCGTTGACTCAATGGACATGAATTTGAGCAAACTCCTGGAGATAGTGACAGACTGGGAGGCCTGGCATGCTGCAGTCCATGGGGTCACAAAGAGTCGGATACAACTTAGTGACTGAACAAAAACAACAAAACCCACCAGAATGAATGAAGAAAGGACTCGCTGATATGTCCAGCGTCGCCCCTGCACCCAGCTCTGTTTAGGGTCTAGATATCAGTGCTCCCAACAGCCCTGCACGGCACCATCAACAGCCCAGTTTCAGGAAGGAGAAAACTGGAGCAGGAGAGACTTGTTAACTTGCCCAGGAAAGAATCTGAAGGCCAGTGTTTTGACTCAACCCTGTGCCTAAACCACTGCTTGACTCTGCCTCAATAGAGACATAATCAGTCCAAAAGTGGGCTGATTTTCAGGGGCTCTGAATCAGAATTTATTCATTCTTTTTTATTTTCTTCACCAACAGTCATTCTGAGCTCACACTGCTGTGTGGCAGGCACTCTGCTGGATGGGGTGATGTAGGGGACACCCCACATCCCATGCTCATAGCAGGGGGCTTGCAGAACTGTGGTCTCCCACCTCCTCCAGCCTCTGTGTTTTAACGTCTTTACTGAATTTGTTACAATACTGTTTCTCTTTTATGTGGTTTTTTTTTTTTTTTTTTTTTTGCTTCAAGCCGTGTTGGATCTTAGATCCAGGGATCAAACCGGCAGCCTCTGCACTGGAAGGCAAAACCTTGACCACTGGACAGCGAAAGTGAGTGTGGAAGTCCCTTAACCATGTCCCACTCTTTGTGACCCCATGGACTCTATGGTCCATGGAATTCTCCAGGCCAGAATACTGGAGTGGGTAGCTTTTCCTTTCTCCAGGGATCTTGCCAACCCAGGGATCGAACCCAGGTCTCCCGCATTACAAGAGGATTCTTTCCCAGCTGGGCCACAAGGGGAGCCTAAGAAAACTGGAGTGGATAGCCTATCCCTTCTCCAGGGGATCTTCCCGGGCCTAGGAATCAACCCAGGGTCTCCTGCATTGAAGGCAGATTCTTTACTGATTAAGTAGCCCTCTTCCAGACTCCTCATGACCTTGACTTGCCTCCCCAACCCTAGTGTGCAACGGCACCTTTAAGAAAAAAAGAAGCACTGTTTTCAGAAAGACAAAACCAGTCCACAGGTTTCCAATACCATATCTTCAGTGTTTGTGTACAAAACAGAAGCTGGGCCTAGGGGTGCAGGGCAAGGTGGGGGTACACAGGGTCCACTGTGAGTGGGCCGCGGCTTCCAGGCTGGTTTCGGTCCTGTTTGTTTCTGGCATGGGGTGATGGAGGAGGCATGGGAGGGAGGACCTGCTCCCACGTGACCCAGGTGTGGCCATGTTCAGCCCAATTCCAGCCAGACCCAGGTCACCTGACCCTGGATAGTCAACCTGGCAGGAACCCTCAACATTGCCCAGGCCAGTGGTCCTCAAACCTGTCCCCCCAAACCTTCTTTCAACTGTGTGTGGCTGTACACTCCAAACTCTGCTCTGAGGACAAGACTGAGTTGTAAAGAGGGCATGGGTTTATGAGGGAGTCTCTGAGGATACCCAGGGTGAGAAGGGAGGGTGCAAGCAGCTCAAGATTGTCCAAGCTCTTCTGTTGCTGCTACTGGAGAATCTGAGGCCCACAGAAAGGAGGCAACACACCCAGGGCCCCTGTATACTGGGGCCCATCCAGGCTGAGGAGGAACCCAGGTGCCCACGTCCTCAGACAGGGCTTTGTCCTCCAACTCAGGCCCTCCCCACATCAGAGTTGTCAGGAACCTGCCTGGAAGGGAGTGGGCGTTTCCTGGGACAGAGTGGCCACCCAGGGTGCTGGACTGTGTTGGACCCGGAAAGCAGGTAGAAGGCTGCCTTCAGGAGACAAGGATGCAAGGAGAAGCTGGAGTGGGTAGGGATGGTGGATGTGGGCAGGTGCACGTCAAGGGGAAACCCTAGGTGACCGAGGTACCTGCCCAAGAGGATGATGCCTGAGGCAAATGGAGATTGGTTATCTGGCTTGGAGGGGCCAGGCACCTAACCAGCCTCTGCCAGGGGGCAGTCAAGTCCCTCCCTCCCAGTGAAGGCTGACAGGAGTATCAGGGCTGGGAGGGTCTTTTTCCAGATACCCATCACCACCACTTACAGAATGAATGTACCACAGTTCAGGCCAAGCACACAGCAGACTCAGTCAAATGGCCACTTTTTTTTTTTTAATTGAAGTATAGTTGATTTACGGTGTTGTGTTAATTTCTGCTGCATAGCAAAATGACTCAGTTATATACATATATATGGGGCTTCCCTGGTGGCTCAGACAGTAAAGAACCCACCTGTAAGGCAGGAGACCCAGGTTCGATCCCTGGGTTGGGAATATCCCCTGGAGAAGGTAATGGCAACCCACTCCAGTATTCTTGCTTGGAGAATCCCATATGCAGAGGAGCCTGGAGGGCTACAGTCCCTGGGGTCACAAAGAGTCGGACATGACTGAGCGACTAAGCACACACATACACATATGTACAATCTGTTAAATATTGTTTTCCATTATGGTTTACCCCAGAAGATTGGTTACAGTCCTCTGTGCTTAAATGGCCACATTTAACCATTGCAACACCCTGGAAGTTAAGGCTACTGTGTTTGTTCTCCAAGGAAAAACATCAGGCTCAAAAACACTGACTTGAATGTGGTACATACTTGGCCAGAAAGAGTGGCCTGACATCCTGAAAGGGAGTTCTATCTGCACAAGTCTTCCCCACACCTTTTCACATCATCTTTCCCATGGAAGGCACCACCTGTGCTCCACTCCGGTGGCCTGACACCTGCGTGGTGACCAGGAAGAGATCCAGGTATAAGAGTTGCCATGGCGAGGGGCCCAGCTTGCTTGTCTCCAGTTGAAGGAAAGCGATCCAGACCTGACCTCTCCAGCCTGCCCCCTTTGAGTCCAACAGTGACTTAGAACCAAGAAGGACCAGAGTGACATCTGGGAACCTGAGTGTAAATTCCATTTCTCTGAGTGAGAAGTCTTCATCCATGGGTGAAAAATGCAAACAGACCCAGCTATCCTATTATGGAATAGAAGATGTCAGATTTCAACCATTCACTTATTTTTTAATTTTGGCCACTGTCCTCTGTATTTTAAAATTGATCTCCACCTGACCAGGATTCTCAACACTTTAACTGCAGAAGGCATTGTGACTGGGGCAGGCTCAGGGGTTCGGGTTAGTTAGGTCAGGGAGCAGGGACACAGACGTCCCCAGGGAGGCCTGGCATCAATTCAGGAGGTGCCTTGGGCTTGACAGGGCACCTAGCGGGGGATAGAGGCTGCTTGGAGGAAGTCTGACTCTAGGCTTCTGACCCTCATGCCACCGGCCACTGGCTGTCCATAAATCCTGGTGTGTGGGTCTTTTCCCAGAGACGCCACCTCCATCTGCCTTTCTTTCTAACATTGGGGCCTTTGCTTACAGAGAGGTGCCTTCTCGGCTCCTGCTGGGGTGGGTCTGAAATGCCCAAACTTGCAGCGCACAATGGGGTTTGGAACATTTTCATGGACACTCCTTGCTCTAAGCTGGTGGAAGGGCCTCCTACTCCAGAGGAATAGGAGACCCTAGGAGGTTCCTTCTGGAAGGGACTTGGGACAAGCTGTTGGTGTCCAGGGCTCCCCCAGGGCAGCAGGCCTTTCCTCCTGTTCCTGTCAAGCCCAGAAACAGCTTGAGGGCAGACAGCACTTTGATACAGCTGTCTTTTCAGCCAGGGACTATGGCGGCATTGCGTTTCATAGATACCATCATGTTTTCAAATAAAAAGGAAGAATAGGGTCCCTCTCACAAGTGGTTGTTTATAAGTAACTTACTGAACATTACATCAGGTCGGGGACATTATAGCTAAGAGGATAAGTAATGTACCATGCCTTTACCCAAACATCTATAGTTCTAAAAACATCCTGCAAGGAGTTACTATTATTACTCTGTGGAGGAGTAATGGGGTCTCGATGGACATGAGTTTGGGTAAACTCCGGGAGTTGGTGATAGACAGGGAGGCCTGACGTGCTGCGATTCATGGGGTCACAAAGAGTAGGACATGACTGAGCGACTGAACTGAACTGAACTGAAAGGGGTCTCAGAAAAAGCGAGTACCTTGATTAAAATGACACGGTCAGGGCCTTCCCTAGCAGTCCAGTGGTTAAGACTCTGCGCTTCCACTGCAGAGGACATGGGTTTGATCCCTGATAGGGGAGCTAAGATCCCATAATCCATGCAGAGCAGCCAAAAAGAAAACCCCCCAAGCTAACACAGTCAGAAAGTGGTGAAGCCTGGGTTCAGACTTAGTTCTGGAGCTCTTCAGATGGGCGGTAGTTTTGGGACTGGCACCTTCAAGTTTGGACAGGATGCCCAGGTGTGGGAAGACTCAGAACCTAGGTCATGCCCTGCAGGGGGTACCAGCCAGCCTGGCTCCAGAGATTCTCTGATAAGGCGTCTCGGTAAACAGCTCATGACCGTCTCAGATGTGACAGGGAGTGAAAGAAGCAGGAAGAAGGCGTGTTACCCAACTTCCTAGCTTGGTAAAGAAGGCAAATCTATGAATCTTGAGGGATGCTTAGGTGGTCAAGTTCAACAGAAAGGCGAGGAAGTGATAGCTGTGAGAGTCAGGCTAGTGGTTAGCTTGGTGGGAACAGGGGGCAGTGAGAGAGGATTCAGCATGGGGATGGTTCTGGGGAATCTCAGTGGTCCACTTCCTGCCCCAGGAGTGATCTTATTGAATGCTGGCTTTGTTATAAGTCATTGAGCTGTGTGTCTGTTTTGTGCCCTTTTCTGTATTCACATGAAGTTTCACAATAAAATAGGTTTGAAGAAGACAGAAAGAGAAAGAAATGCTCAGTTCATAAAACATGTCATTCTGGAAAACAAAACAAAACAAAACCCGCCCCTTGCCCAGTGCTCCCAGCCGGAGCAGGCAGCTCCCCCATGGACCTGAAGAATCTTCTGCTGTCTTCTCTTCTGGATGCACCTGCTTTTCTTTTGGTCTCTTCCACAATTGGTGCTGGCGGCACTTGGTTTCTGGTCCATGTTCCTCATGCTTGCTTGATGAGGAGAGTCAGTGCTCCACCTAAGGGACCCTCTCCAGGGGGCCAGTCCATCTCCACCCAACCCTGCCATTGAGCTGGGCCAGTACCAGAGCAGTCATCCATTGTTCTTGCCCATCGAGTCTGCTCTGCTGACAGCTCTGAAGGAAGAGGAGGCCTCAGAGTAGCTGGCAGCACAGGTGTCCTCAGCCTCCCCTGGCCACATGCTGCCCCAGATCCTGCCTTGGAGCGCCCAGTCCCCAGGAACCAAAGGCTGCCCACAACTGCCCACCACGAGGCATTTCAGCCCACACCTGGCCAGTGTGTTCTAACAACAGGAGAGTTCAGGCAGGCTCAGCCCTGACCACTTCTCTGAGCCCCCAGACTAAAGATAATTGTACCTCCTTCCCATGGGCAGGTGCCTGGTTTTAACGTGATGACACAGGAAAGGCACCGGGCGCTTACGTGGAAAGGGCCCGACCACATGGCTTTCTTGCCCAGGACAGCCTTCCCTTCCTGCAGGCACAGAGCCCTCCCGGTCACCTCTAACATAGGTGGGCCAGACATACCCCCTTCCAACTCCCACAGCCCCTAGCTTGCCCCAGCAAAGGTGTTTCACCTTGCCCTGTACTCTCCTGGGCTGAGAGCCTCTGAAGCACAGGCTTCTGTCTTACATCCTGGGAGCTCTGAACTGGAGGATGCTGACCAGCTTCCAGAGTAACCCCCAGATCTCCCTTCGAGGCCCTTGTTTCCACGGGCTACTCTGGATACAGCCCATTCACTGTGGGTCATTCAAAAGCTACTTTAAATACATTAGCGAGTTTCGCCTTTTAAGGAAAGCCTATGAAGAGTTAGTTTTTTGGGAGAGTAAAGGATTCTTCTGTACAGCCACAAAGCCCGTCTGATTTTTTTTCCTTACATAAATCCACATTTTGAACACTGAGGGAAGCAGACTCCAGGACAGAGATCACTGTGCAGGACATTTAACAGGGAATGAATGCCATTTTGGTTTTTTGTTTTGGGTGTTTTTTTTGGCCACGCCATGTGGTTTGCAGGATCTTAGTTCCATGACCAGGGATTGAACCTGTGTCTCCCGGCTATGAAAGCACCAAGTTCTAAGCACTGGACTGCCAGGGAGTTTCCAACAGGAAATGGTCTTGAGGTTGGCATTGAGAGTGGGACGTGGTGGGGAAGCAGGGAAGAGCAGATGGACATGTTGGGCTGCCAAGCTGTCCCGGTGGGGCCTCCAAGGGCCCCACGGGCAGCTCAAGGCTGGAACACATTTCAGAGTTTCCCCCACAAGGGGTAAGAGAGCCAGACATCACCTGCCAGTCAGTCCCTGGATGCTGGTCACCCAGGAGGGATGTGACCCTAAGGTGGAAGGCATGTGGTTTGAAGGCAGAGGGGACGTGACTTGAGGGCAGCAATTCTTGCAGGGACTGTGGGGGGCTGCACCTTACCCAGCAACCTGGAGAGAAGGTCCTTCATCCCTGAAGGGGACATTCATGAGTATCCACTACACACACTCCCCCCACCCCCATCATGTGAAACATTCATAAGCAAAAATCAGAGAACTGCTGTTTTCTGAGGGTCTAGACTCAGAAAGAGCGCAAGACTCTGCGCTTCATTCTCTCAGAAAATCCTCATAATGGCTTTGTCAGATCAGGGTTATTGCACCCATTTTCCAGATGAGGAAACAGAGGAGAAAGAAGGCCAGTTATCAGCAGAGTGTCAGAGCTTCGCTCCCTGCAGCCAGTCCCCCTGCAATCACCCATATCCTTTCCCTCCCAGTTCCCACCTTGCCTTGTGTAGACCTGCAGCTTGTCCTAGAACCACTCATCCTTCCAGACAGCCGGCCCTCTGTCACACTCATCCTTCCAGACAGCCGGCCCTCTGTCACACTCCTGGTGAACTAGAGGCCAACCTGGATGAGACTCAGTGAGGCCGACCACCAGGGTCCAGGGCCCAGCATGGGGCCCAGGGCAGGCCAAGGACGGATCCTCGGCCAAGGAAATCCTGGCTCCCAGACAGAATTGGAGTCAGAGATGCAGAGGCTGGCTTCCCTGGAAAGTGCCCCGTGCAAGTGCCACCTTGCAGACATGAGGTAGTGAACACACTGGCCTGTGAGGATACCCACTCAACAGACGTTGGACACCACAGAGGAGGTGACTGAGTTCTGAGGCTCACTCGAGGCCACCAGTCATGGAGGGTCAGGAGAGGAGTACAGGTCTCCCTGACTCTCTTTCTTTTCTTCCCAGGTTTGGACCCTAATCCTCCCATAAAGATGCTCTGAAGTGACTTATGCCAAGGCTGGCAGGGTGGGAGTACTCATGTCCTTTGAGGAAAGCACCTCACCTATGGCTAACCTTGGCTATGACCTTGGGAAAGACTGAAGAGCTTGCGCTGCTGGGTGGAAGAAGACAGTCCTGGCAGGGCAGGGGGTGGTGGTGGGGTCACACAGCCGAGATCACCATTGCCTTTACCCAAGGCCAATCGGACAGAGGGTGGAAGGCCCGTGGGACTTCTCTCTGTTGCAGGAAGGGGACCCCTTCCAGGGCCCGAGAGTAGGCTCTTGTCTAACACTCAGAAATGAACTGTCAGAGGAGACACACATGATGACAGAGCAAGAGACTCTGTTGGGAAGGGGCACCCAGGCAGAGGGCAGCAGGGTAAGGGAACCCAGGAGGACTCGCCATGTGGCTCGCAGCCTCAGGCTTTATGGTGATGGGCTCAGTTTCCGGGTTGTCTCTGGACAGTCGTCTTGCTTGGCTCATATTTGGTCTGACTCAGGGTCTTTCCTAATTACGTGTGCCTCTCTCAGCCAGGATGGATTCCAGCGGGAAGGCTTCTGGGAGGCTGGCAGGACATACAGACTGGAGTCTCCTCCCTCTTTTTGGCCCTGCCCTAATTCTTAGTTTTCGGCAGCAGCATCATGTTCCTTATCGGAACCTTCTGCTATGAGACAACTCATGCAAGTGGTTATCATCACGCCTGGCCAAAAGGTTGGTCAACGGTTCCCTACCGCTTCTGGACAAAGGCATGTGCACCTTTCAAAGGAGGCGGGGGAGGGTCTCTCAGCACCTCCCTGGTGGCAACTCGAGAATAGGGTCTGGCTCAGTGTCCCTGCTGGAGGCCTCGATTCTGCCACCTGCACATCCTCTCGGGGCTGGACCGGCACCTTCCACCGCTGCCCAGAGCCCGCTAATCAGAGTCAGTTTCTCCACGCTGAGAGAGCCCAGGCTGTAGAGCTCGCGATATGCGGAGTTGACTGTCCCCTGCAGCAGGACAGCCATCCTTGGGAAGTGGGCTTTGCTTCACTTATCGCTGTATCATCTGTACCTGGAGCAGAGCCTGGACAGGCAGATGCCCCAGGAAGAACAAGTCCTGAGAGAAAAGCTGGCAAGGTTGAGCCTCTCCCAGTGCCCCCACCTCCCTGCCTTTCATCCCCGTCTCCCTGGCTCTCGGTGGCCTGCCCTTTCCTCTCTGCAGGTTTCCAGTTCCCTGGAGGGACATTGGCTCTCAGAGATCCTGGGCCCAGGCTCACCAGAGTCAGCTGGTGGGGTGGGGGAGGGGAGAGGTACCCGGGTGGCTCAGGAAAGTGGCTCTGGCCAGAGTGAGTGCTGGCAGCCACGGGGCATGCCTGCACTGTCTGGGACAAGTGTCATGATTTATTACTCTCTCATCTCCTTTCCCTAGTCAACTGTGAGCTTTTGGACATAGGGTACCATCTCATCTTGCTGCTATATTTTCAGAGCACTGAGCCCAGAGGCAGAGACACACACATCATTTGGGTGACAGACCTGAATTTGACATATACCCTGTCCTCCAGGCACTCACTGGCTAAAGTGGCAAACAGTTCATTAAAATGCAGTGTGACAGGGGACGTGAAGATGTTGGGGAGGGCCTGGAAGGGGCCCCACACCCAGTCTCAGTGATGGGGAGGGCCTTTCTGGAGATGAAGCTCTAGGTGGATAGGTTTTAAAACTTATTTCCCTATTCTAATTTTCTGCATGTTTAAAGAAGTAATTTCAAATTTGGAGAAAAGTTGCAAAAATCGTGCAAAGAATTTCCAATATTCTTCATTCAAATTCCTTGAAATGTTAATATTTTACCACATTTACTTTCTTTCCCTCTCTCTTCCCCGTATCTATCATCTGTCTATCCATTATCTATCATCTTCCTCATCATTTATCTGTAACTCTCAAAATTTATTTTTTCTAAAGTGTTTCAGAATAAGTTGCAGATATGATGACCTTTTACATCTGAATAGTTCAGTGAGAGTTTCCTAAATGCAGGAGCAACCCCAGTACCATGATCATCATTAGGATATTGTAGGGAGTGTTGTGGGCAGCCTGTGGATGTGGAGATGGGTGGTGTGTGTAGTAGTCTGAGCAGGGTTTCTGTGCTGAGCACCTGGGAGGAGTGGAGGAGGCCAGAATGCAGAGCAGGCAGCCCCAGCAATGGAACAGCCCTGGCACTAAGTTGAGTGTTGGCATGGGGAGCCCTGCAGACTTGCAGGTTGGGCAGCCTGGGCTCTGGTACGCACCTTAAACTCTATCTCTCAGGTCCTCCCAGCCTGGAGTGATGATCCCGGTGGTTGAGGGCCCTCAGTTCACGGGGCAACCCAGTGGCCCTGCTCAGTTCAGCAAGAACAGAATGTACTCCAGTAGCCCAAGGAACAGGGAGTGGAAGGGCAGGGAAGAAACAGAAAAAAGGGAGTGATAATAAGTGTCTGGCATGGGCCAGGACTGTTTTGTAACCTGCGATGACGTCTCCCAGTGGGTGAATCACTGTTCTTCTTCGAGGCCCACTCCTTCCGCACTCACCCACCCCCACAACCATCCTGCTTCAGCTGCCTGGCACTGTCCCGCCTGCCTTGTTCCTCAGGACTGAGCACAAGAACTTGGGGTTGTTCACAATGGGGTTCGAATCTTACCATGGCTGCTGTGTGAGTCTGAGCAAGTTGCTTGACCTCTCTGAGCCTCAGTTTCACTTCTCTAAAGCCTGAATGGCAGTCCATCCCTTGTAGGTTACGGTGGGGAAAACCTGGGCCTGGCTCACCTGCCAGGGGGCCTGGTACTCAGTATTATTCAGTAGGTGTTTATGGAACTGAGAGGGAGGTAAAGGGAAGTAAACTCATAAGATCGTGCCTGGCCTACAGCAGATCGAGGGGAAACAGCAGTTGTTTTAAATAAGGGCTTTAAACCACCCAGTCATGACCACTGAGTCTGCTCAGAGGCAGGTAACCCAGGCTGAGACCACAGTGCTGAAGGTGATGGGTGGTCCTGGTGGGCTGGTCACAGCCAGCCTCCCCGCCTGCATGTGTGCTCTCGTACCCTGAAGACCCCTGCAGCCAGGAGACTAAGCTGGGGTGCTGACGGACCTCATAGGTAGGACCGCCAAGGCTGGGGCCTGGCTGTGGGAGCCCCAGGCAATGAGCTGCATGGAGGAGAACGCCGGCGTGCTGGTGGGAGGGGTGGGCTGCCAGGGCCTTCCTCTCTTTCCCCCACCCCCACCCCCCACCCAGGTACATCAACACCTGGCCCTCCTCCCGCAGACCTGTGGCTCACCTACCTCTCTTGGCTGCTCTGGGAGGTTTGAAGGTGTTGCAAATTGCTCTGTGATGTTCTGGAGCCAAACCATGTCCCTGGCCCACGGCCCACCCCCTGGGGCTTGGCGTCTGCTGCTTTGTCCCTGGAAGACAAGCTGCCTTTGAGGGCCTGGAGTTCTGAAGTCTTTGGTTTGAAGGGCCAGGTCAGCAGCATCCTCGTCTGGCTGGGAGTGAAGAGGTGTCTCCCTGAGGGTCAAGGAGAATCGACGAGGAGGTCAGAGGATGCAGCCTTGGGCTGCTTCTGTCTCAAGCCCCAACCACCCAAAGGTGCTTCTGTGGCTGAGTGGGGTAGAGACTCAGAGCCTGTGCTCTGAAGCCAGACAGCCTGGGAGCCACTTACTCCCAGTGTGACCTTGGACAGCTGTCTGCCCTCTCTGCTCAGTTTTCTCACTGGTAAGGTGGAGGTGGGAACAGTCTTCACCTCTAAGTAGTTCTGTGCCAGGTAAATGAGCTAATGCCAGTAAACTGTTTAAAACAGCCTGGACTCGTGGGCTCTGTGCAAACATGAGCCATCACTATGAGAATGCAGGAACAGAATAGATCCTTCTTTGGGGCAGGATGAGGTTCCCTCAGCTGAACCTCTTGCCCTCTGTGATCTAGCCCCACCCTCCATCTACCCTTACTTTTGACCTCTCCCTTCCATTCACGGCAGCCCCAAGAGCTGATTTACTTTTCAAAACTCACTCAGGCCTTCACCACCCACCAATGCAGGGATCTCCTTCCCTCTGACCATCCTGCTTCCTTCTGTCAGGTTTGTAGGGGATACTGGAATGTTGCTATGAGGCTTGGTGAGGCAGCAACGATTTTGCCACCGTGCGGCAATACACATAAAGGAAAGGAGTTTCAGAGAATTTGAAGCCACATGTATTCCTATCTTCTACAGTGTCTAAAGAAAGAAAATTTCTGTCACAGCTACACAGAAGCAAACACTGGCAGTGCCCAGTCCAGCAATGACCACAAGAACCTTTTGAGTCAATGCCCTTTCAGAATTCTGGACCCACTGGTTTCTCTAGCTCTCTCTGAGCCACATTCATGCTCTCTGAGCAACCTACATATGGTTGTTTGTTTTCTGATGAAGGTCTGCTGTGGGAAGAAGGCAGAGTCACAAGCCAAGAACAGTTTCCATCATGTCCCAGGGATACTCATTATAAATAAATGCACAGACCTGAAGGTTTATACATGTGAGTCCATCTGAAGAGATGGAGCTGCACGTGGGGTGTCCCCTAAAGCAGATTTCCAAAGCCTTGTACTGTGGAACTCTTACCCATGAGCTTGGGCATTACAGAAGATGCGCAATGCCTGTAGGATGAACAGGCTTAAGATTTATGTAGAATAAATCTTGCCTGCCCCGCCACAGCTGGGTTCCTGAGGGCAAGACCTGCACATGCTTCACCTCCAAGTGCTGAGAAGGGGACCCAGCCCTTGCAGGGATCCCCAAGTGCACGCCAAGGGGACGTAAGTGCACGTTAGTGTGAGCCGTGAGGCCTCCGAGCAGGAGCAGGAGACCAGAGGACAGGAAGCCAGATATCCATGTCCGCTGCTCCTAGACACCTTAATTGACCCCAGGTGCCTGGAGGACCCTCAGCCTATTTCCGTAGGTGCTGACGGGACACGATTCCCAGACACCCGAGTCCATGGCTGTGGTCCAGAGCTGCAGGTGGGTTTCCTGCAGAGGAGCTGCTCTTTGAATCTGCTTTGCCTTTTCCAGAGTGTTCTCTCAGAGCGTTTCTGAGTTCTGTTTGGTTAGCTGTCACACAAGGATTTCTTGAGCCCTCTGTGGAGAAAGACTGAGGTCTGGCTGCAGACTGGATTTCATTTGGATTCAAATTCAGATCTGGGTCAGGACCAGACATGGCCTCCTGGATAAGGTGAAGGTTAATACTAAAGCCAAGCTGGAGGGTGAGTTTTGGGTCACATTTTTGTCTATCGCACAGGATGTGGAAGTTGGAGTTGGACTTTTATAAGATTGACCCTCTGGGACCTCTGAGCTGCCCCTCCCTCCCCTTAGCACCTACTGCACCTGCCACTAAAAGGCTGATGGGTTCGTGTTGAGTTTCTCCCAGGTGTGTCTGGCTGTTGGGTGATGATATCACCTTCCTGTGGGCAGGGCCCTGGCCTTCCACTGACTGGGAACCTGCAGATGGCTGGAGGAGCAACGTTGATGTCTGTCCATCCGGCTGGGCACACTTGCCTCCTGAGGATCAGATCCGTGGTGTTCCTTCACTGCCAGGCTCCCACCCTCCCTGCCTGGCCTTGACTTCCAGAGGTGAATGGGGTTGTGATCAGAGGTACTGCAGAGCCAAGTTCCCAAGGTCTTGTGAAGCCAAGGTTAGAAGCTGGCTCAGGGGGTGCAGACAGTTATGTCTGGTGCTCGTCACTCTGAGACGGAGCCATTGTGGGTTTGCTCGGGTGAACGGTCCAGGCAGCTGGGGGAAACCGAGGGCAGGGTGGGGGGGAGGTGGGAGGGAGTCAGGGTAACAGAGCCGCATGAGGCTGCCTCTGGAGCTGCCACCGCCTTCTGGAGAGAGGGAACATGGTGTGCGTGCGTGTCCTCAAGCAGGAAACCCAAGGCTTGTTGATTTTGAGTGCCTGCCGGAGTCTTGGCCCCAGTTCCGGGTGCGTATCATCCAGCCTGTGAACACTGGATCTGGGGGCTGGTGGAAGGGGGAGATGTGGGGGACCTGGGTGGACCTGGGTGCCTCTGTCATCAGGCCCGCCAGCAAGGCAGTGCCTCCCAAGGGACAGCTGGAACGGTCCCTACTGAGCACCTACTGGACATGGGCATTGTTCAGAGGGCATTAGATGCATTGTTTCATTTCAGCCTGGGAGCAAGTCTGCAAGAGTTCACCCTCATTCCACAGGGATGCAAAGCAGGTGTGACAGGAGTAAGACCCAGGCCTTGGCACTTTTTCTTAAGAGAGCATCCTTCCCAGGTAACAAAACAGAGACCAGAGAGATTCTCAAACTCACTGTCTTGACCTGAGTTCACCCAAGCAGAGCCTGAGGCTTCCGGCCTCTGTGTGAAATCTTTTGGGGTAAGTACTGAAACGGAGCAGGACCATACGCCCCCGCCTATGTCCTCTGCCTGCCTTTTGCCTATGAAAAACTTTAATCAAATAATAAGTTTAATCAGAGAAGGGAGAAATGCTGAAACAAAGGAAAACAGTCAAAGGAGGCTAAATAATAATACTGTAGTCATTAAGCACAGTCAAGGATGTTTAGTTCTTTCTCAAGGGCTATAGATAATATTCTGCGCCATATCCTGTGAGCTGTCTTATAGATACCAAAACACCAGGTGCAGAAGTTAGCTACATGAGGCCAGACTGGACCCAGGACAGGAGCTGCCACAGTTCTTAGAATGGACCACGAAGAAATGGGGACAAATGGACCCTGGAACTGAAGATTAACGTACCTGAAACAAACAAGACAATGCTGGTCAGACCACTGATGATCAGTTTGACGATGACTGTTAGAGATGACTATGCTGCTTTTGCATGTGACACCCTACCCTCGCCCCATCTAAAGAGCTGTCACCCCCTGCTTGTTGGAGGATGGGGATCAGCCCTTGGACAGATGTCTGCCACCCTGCCGCCTCTGGTTGCCAGCATCTGAAATAAAGCAAAGTTTCCACCAATCTGGCCTGTTTACTGGCTTTTGAGTGGCAAGTGGCTGGACCTCCCCATCTCCCCCACATCCCTTTTGGTAACAGTATGACCCTTGGGAGATGGAGCGATGGAGAGGAGAGGGTATGGGCTGGAGTGGAGAATGGATGCTTGGATGGGATTGATGACAGACCCCTGGGTCCTGGCTTCAAGAAGTGGCACATACTCCTCCTGGGGGAGGGAGGCGGGGGACTTATCCTTAGGCCCCTGCATCCCACCATTTCCTATTGTAACTGTGTGGCCACCAGACAAAGAATGCTCCGTGGATGAGAACTCAGAGCTGGTCCTCACAGGTACCCAGGTGGCTGGAGCAGAAGACAGGTGAGATCCAGAAGGCGTGAAGCTGTGCAGACCAAGAGGCCGACATGTCCAGTCTCCTCATCATACAGTTGGAGATACTGAGAGGGGACATGAAAGGCCGTGCCTTGGTGGCTGAACCAGGACTGGCTTGAGATCTCTTAACACTCAGACGACTGAGGTGACTGAGGTGGTGACAGGCAGAAGGTGACCTGGCTCTGGGTGTGCATGTAAAGTCTGTGTAATATACAGAGAGTCTTTGGAGTGACAGGTAGGTGGCCAGTAATGAAGCAAGAATGCAGTCTTCTCTAGAAAGTTCTCAAGTGTATGTGCCCTGTATAAAGAAGGATGCCCGCTGCCTCCAGGGCTGGAAGGTCTGAGCCCAGTGTCCAGGCCTCTGTCCCAGCCTTTGGAGGGGTTTCAGGCCAGTCCAGGCCCAGTCAGGACCTTGACATCAGTCACTCCCAGGAGGAGAGTGACCAGGGGGACAGGCCATCTGGGCTGTGGAGCTGTTCCTACTGGGCCTCAGGCAGCCCAGGGGCCCAGGTAGAGCAAGAATGATGAGTAACTGGGCTTTGGCATCCAAGTAAAACCCACCTCAAACCCCAGACGAAACCACCGCCAGAGCCTGCCAGCTGCCGCTGCCAGAGTCATCAATACATATTGTTCCCCTAGACATGTTCCCTCAGCGCTTTTGACCACTGGGTTCCAGGGACAGGCCCGGTGTGGGCTTACACTCTGAGGATGGACACATCTTAATGGGATCTGTTCCCCAAGCCACTCTACCCCACAGCCTCCAGCAGCAGGGTCACGGGGAGGAAGGCAGCTTTCAGGCTGGATGAGGCCAGAAAGCCGGCACCAGGCTGCGAAAGCTGGTTGACCTTGGCCTTAGAAATTCCTCGGCTACTCAAAGGGGTGATCACACGGCCCTAGCTCTCATAGCGTTGGCGTGAAAGATACAAAAATTCCTGAGCAAAGCATTGAGCAGGAAGGAGTGAAGTGTAGTGTTCCTGCTACTTCTCAGCCATGCTGGGAGGCGACAGGCTTCTGGCAAAGAATGTAGGTGGGGGGGTTCCTGGTCGAACAGGCCTGAGTTCCCACATCAGTCTCCTCCACCCCACACATGTGATCTTTCTAAGCTTCAGTTTCCTCATCTGTGAAATGGAGCCAGTGAAGATGGCCAGCAAGATGGTTGGGAGAGCTAGAAGTTGGGCAGGCCTGGCTCTCAACTCATTGCCAGGGGCTGGTGGACTTGTGAAAATGACATGGCAACACAGTCACCTAGAAGACGACTGTCCGGATTAGACCAAGCGTCGGGGCCAGAGCAAGGGCCACATCCTCTCTATGAGGCCAATGTCAAGACACACCTCTTCTGTGACGACCTCTTGAGTTCTTTCAGTGCTCATCTGGGCTCTTCCTTTAGACAACTAGACCCCACAGTGTCCAGAGTACTCTTTAGCTTTATCTTACTGCAGGGGATGCTGTTATTGGGATGGGGAGAAAACTGCCCAGCATATTTTCCCCTGCCCATCCTATTTGAGAGGAAGGCCCCTTTATGTGATACTGGCAGGATATAAGCCACTCCACTCTGAAAGCTGAAGAGGGCAGATGTACCCTCATCAAGCTCCTTGGCATGTTGACCAGGCTTGTCCAGAAAGACACTGCTATTCATAATCTTAAGTGGTGACATCGTTCAAAGGGAGAGTTGGACACCGTTCCCCATGGCAATGGCTAGAGGTGAGCACAGCAGTCCTAGAGACCAGCCGCAGTGAGGCGGACCTTGCCCAGAGGAGCTGGGGGTATGACTGGCTGTGCTTTAGGCTTTCAGCCTCCTTTGGCTCCTGGCCATTTCCTGAGCTTTTTTCTCCCACCTTCCTGTCGATTTTGAGATCCCTGGCAGCCAGAGTTGGGTTTCTGTTGTTTGCACTCAACACACATATTTGCACTTGCATGATACCAACTGTTCCAGGTGAGCAAATACTCTTCCCTTCAAATGGATTACAATCCCCAAGGGCAGAAATGCTGCCTTACACCCTGGTGTAATTCCCACCAAATGCCTCCCAGTATGGGTAGACCAAGTGTGCGGGTGAAGCTCAGACTGTCAAACAGCACTGGGATGGGATCCAGGTTCTGATACTTATGGAATTGGGGGTTTTGAGAAGTTATTTAATCACCATGGGCCTTAGTTTCATCATCTGTAAAATGGGCAGAAATGTACCTACTTCCTAGGGTCTAGGGATAGGATGGGCACATGATAGAGGGAGAGGATGGAACTCAGGCTGCTCACAAACCAGCTTCTCATAATGGACTGGTCTGAGGATGCAGATAGGGGCAGGGGTGAGGCTCTAGGAGGAGGGTTGGGGCCCCAAGTGTGAGGAGCTATGATGAGCAGAGGCAAAGTACCTGATAATTAATTCTGTTTTCATCATTGTTAGATTTCACTTTGCCATCTTTGTTATTTATATTTACTCCCTTTAATATCCACTTATGATAAAAAACAAAAACAAACTCTCAATAAAGTGGGTAAAGAGGGAACATACCTCAATATAATAAAAGCTGTATATGACAAGCCCATAGCTAGCACACTCAAAGGTGAAAAACTCAAAGCATTTCCTCTAAGGTCAGGAGCAAGACAAGGATGCCCACTCTCACCACTTTTATTCAACATAGTATTGGAACTCCTAGCCACAGCAATCAGGCATGGAAAAGAAATAAAAGGAATCCAAGTGAAAAAGAATAAGTAAAATTGTCACTCTGCAGGTGACATAATACTAAACACAGAAAACCCTAAAGATGCCACCAAAAACCTACTCAAATTCATCAGTGAATTCTGTAAAGTTGCTGGCCAATATAGAATTAACATCCAAAATATACAAAGAACTCATGCAACTCAACATCAATAGAACAAACAACTACAGAATTTCCTGGTGGTCCAGCGGTTTAGACTCCATGCTTCCACTTCAGGGGACATGGGTTCAATCCCTGGATGGGGAACTAAGATTCTGTATGCTGCACAGTGTAGCCAAAAACACAAACACAAAAACAAAACTCAAACAACCCAACTAAAAAATGGGCAGAAAATGTGAACAGACATTTTTCCAAAGAAGACATACAGATGGCCAACGGGGACAGAAAAAGATGCTCAACATCACTAATCATCAGGGAAATGCAAATTAAAACCACAGTGAGACATCACCTCCTACCTGTCAGAAGGACTATTATCAATAAGACAAGTAACAAGTGTTGGTGAGTATGTGGAGAAAGAGGAACACTTACTACCACTGATGGTAATATAAACTGCTGCAGTCACTATGGGAAACAGTATGGAGATTCCTTCAAAAATTAGAAATAGAGCTACCCTTGACCCAGAAATCTCACTGCTGTGTATTTATCCAAAGGAACAAAAATACTATTAGAAAAGATACATGCATCCCAATGTTCATAGAAGCATTATTTATAAGACATGGCTAAGTGCCCATCAACAGATGAATGGATAAGAAGATGTGGTGTGTATATATATATACACACACACACACACACACACACACATATATATGATGGAATATTACTCAGCCTTGAAAAAGAGAATGAAATCTTGATATTTGCAGCAACATGGATGGACCTAGAGGATATTATGCTGAATGAAATAAGTCAAACAGAGGAAGACAAATACTATATGATTTCACTTATATGTGGAATCTGAAACAAATGAAATAAATGAACAAACATAACAAAACAGGAACAGAGTCACAGATACAAAGAACAAATAGGTGGCTGCCAGTGGGAGGGGTGAGGGGGAGTAAGTGAGGGGGATTAAGAGGTACAAACCCTCAGTTACAAAGTAAATGAGTCACAGGTATAAAATGTACGGTGTGGAGAATATAGTCAATAATTATGTAATATCTTTTTATAATGACAGATGGTAATTAGACTTATCTTGGTGATCACTTTGAAATGTATAGAAATATCAAATCACAATGCTGTGTAACAGGAACTAACATCGTGTTTCAGGTCAATTATACTTCAAACACAAACTCATAGAAAAAGAGATCAGATTTGTGGTTACCAGAGGCGGGGTTGAGGGAACTGGATGAAGGTAGTCAAAAGGTACAAATTTTCAGTTGTAAGATAAGTAAGTAAGGGATGTAATGTACACCATGATTAGTTTAATCAGCACTTCTGTGTGTTATGCATGAGAGCTGTTAAGAGATTAAATCCTAAGAGATCTTATCACAGGAAAAGAATTTTTTTCTATCTCTTCAATTTTATGTTTATATGAGATAACGGGTGTTCACAGAACTGACCTTGCTAATCATTTCATGACATATGTAAATCATTATGCCATACACCTTAAAATTACACAGTACTGTGTGTCAGCTATATCTCAATAAACTAGAAGAAAAAAGTTTAAAATCTTATTTCTTGGTTGACATTTCCAAAGATTTATATTTTTTCTCCCAAACAAAGCCTGAATTTCTTGAGGAAGAAGGTTTTGTACTTTTCATCTTTTTATCCTTTGTAGCATCCAGTGCATAGTACAGGCATACCTTGTTTTACTGTAGTTTGTTTTATTGTGCTTTTCTTTTCTTTTCTTTTCTTTTTTTTTTTTAGCAAATTGAATGTTTGTGGCAACCCTGTCGAGCAAGACTGCCAGTGCTGTTTTTCCAACAGTATTTGTGTACTTCATGCCTCTGTGTCAAATTTTGGTAATCTTTGCAACATTTCAAACTTTACCATCATTATTATATTTGCTATGGTGACCTGTGATCAATGATCTTTGATGTTACTACTGTATACTTGTCTGGGGCACCATGAACCATGTGCATATAAGATGGCAAATATAATCAATAAATGTGTGTGTTCTGACTCCTCCATCAACTGGCTGTTTCCCAGTCTCTCTTTCCTTGGTCCTACCTATTCCCCAGGACACAACAATATCGAAATTTGGCCAATTAATACCATTATAGAGCCTGAGACAGAACTGTGCTTGGGTGTCTCCTGAGGATATATGGGTCAGCAGTGGACCGCTGCAGGGGCAGGGGCTCTGGGTGCAGTAGACCGGGTATGGCATAAGCCCTCTTGGAGGAGGTCACCATTAACCCACCATACAGCCACCAGAACTTACACAGGACAGGGGAAACAGACTCTTGGAGGGCACAAACAGAACCTTGTGAGCACCAGGACCCAGAGGAAAAAGCAGTGACCCCACAAGAGACTGACCCAGACTTGCCCGTGAGTGTTCAGAAGTCTCTGGCAGACGCATGGGTTGGCAGTGGCTTGCTGCAGGGTTGGGAGCACTGAGTGTAGCAGTGTGTGCATGGGACCTTTTGCAGGAGGTCGCCATTATCTGCATTATCTCCACCATAGTTTGGCCTCAGGTCAAATAACAGGGAGGGAACACAGCCCTGCCCTTCAACAGAAAATTGGATTAAAGATTTACTGAGCTTGCCCCTGCCCATCAAAACAAGACCCAGTTTCTCCCTCAGTCAATCTCTCCCATCAGGAAGTTTCCATAAGCCTCTTATCCTTATCCATCAGAGGGCAGACAGACTGAAAACCTCAATCACAGAAAACTAGCCAATCTGATCACATGGATCACAGCCTTGTCTAACTCAATGAAACTATGAGCCATGCCATGTAGGGCCACCCAAGATGGACAGGTCATGGTGGAGAGTTCTGACAAAATGTGGTCCACTGGAGAAGAGAATGGCAAACCACTTCAGTATTTTTGCCTTGAGAACCCCACGAACAGTATGAAAAGGCAAAAACATAGGACACTGAAAGATGATGCTCCAGGTTGGTAGGTGCCCAATATGCTACTGGAGATCAGTGGAGAAATAAATCCAGAGAGAATGAAGAGATGGAGCCAAAGGAAAAACAACAGTCAGTTGTGGATGTGACTGGTGATAGAAGTAAAATCTGATGCTTTGAAGAACAATATTGCATAGAAACCTGGAATGTTAGGTCCATGAATCAAGGCAAATTGGAAGTGGGCAAACAGGAGATGGCAAGAGTAAACATCAACAATTTAGAATCGGCAAACTAAAATTGACTGGAATGGGTGAATTTAACTCAGATGACCATTAGATCTACTACTGTGGGCAAGAATCCCTTAGAAGAAATGGAGTAGCCCTCATAGTCAAAAAAGACTCCAAAATGCAGTACTTGGGTACAATCTCAAACAAAACAAAACAAAACAAAACAAAAAACCAGAAAGATCTCTGTTCTTGAAAAATCAGAACGATCTCTGATATTGAAAGGTAAACCATTCAATATCACAGTAATCCAAGTCTATACCCAGACCAGTAACGCTGAAGAAGCTGAAGTTGAATGGTTCTATGAAGACCTGCAAGACCTTCTAGAACTAACACCCAAAAAAGATGTCCTTTTCATTATAGGGGACTGGAATGCAAAAGTAGGAAGTAAAGAAATACCAGGAATAACAGGCAAATTTGGCCTTGGAGTACAGAATGAAGCAGGGCAAAGGCTAATAGAGCTTTGCCGAGAGAATGCACTGGTCATAGCAAACACCCTCTTCCAACAATACAAGAGAAGACTCTACACATGGACATCACCAGATGGTCAACACTGAAATAAGATTGATTATATTCTTTGCAGCCAAAGATGGAGAAGCTCTATACAGTCAGCAAAAACAAGACTGGGAGCTGACTGTGGCTCAGATCATGAACTCCTTACTGCCAAATTCAGACTTAAATTGAAAAAAGGAGGGAAAACCACCAGGCCAATCAGGTATGACACAAATCAAATCCCTTATGATTATACAGTGGAAGTGACAAATAGATTCAAGGGATTAGATCTGATAGACAGAGTGCCTGAAGAACTATGGGTGGAGGTTCACAACATTGTACAGAAGGCAGTGATCAAGACCATCCCCAAGAAAAAGAAAAGCAGAAAGGCAAAATGGCTGTCTGAGGAGGCCTTACAAACAGCTATGAAAAAAGAGAAGTGAAAGGCAAAGGAGAAAAGGAAAGATATACCCATTTGAATGCAGAGTTTCAAAGAATGGCAAGGAGAGATAAGAAAAACTTCCTCAGTGATCAATGCGAAGAAATAGAGGAAAACAATAGAATGGGAAAGAATAGAGATCTCTTCAAGAAAATTAGAGATACCAAGGGAACTTTACATGCAAAGATGGGCTTGATAAAGCACAGAAATGGTATGGACCTAACAGAAGAAGAAGATATTAAGAAGAGGTGGCAAGAATACACAGAAAAACTATACAGGAAGATCTTCACTACCCAGATAATCAAAATGGTGTGATCACTTACCTAGAACCAGACACACTGGAATTCAAAGTCAAGTGGGCTTTAGGAAGCATCACTATGAACAAAGCTAGTGGAGGTGATGACATTCCAGGTGAGCTATTTCAAATCCTAAAAGATGATGCTGTGAAAGTGCTTCACTCAATACGCCATCAAATTTGAAAAACTCAGCAGTGGCCACAGGACTGGAAAAGGTCAGTTTTCATTCCAATCCCAAAGAAGGGCAATGCCAAAGAATGCTCAAACCACCGCACAATTGCACTCATCTCACACGCTAGCAAAGTAATGCTCAAAATTCTCCAAGACAGGCTTCTACAGTACATGAACCATAAACTTCCAGATGTTCAAGCTGGATTTAGAACAGGCAGAGGAACCAGAGATCAAATAGCCAACATCCGTTGGATCATCAAAAAAGCAAGAGAGTTCCAGAAAAACATCTATTTCTGCTCAATTGACTATGCCAAAGCCTTTGACTGTGTGGATCACAGCAGTCTGTGGAAAATTCTGAAAGAGATGGGAATACCAGACCACCTGACCTGCCTCTTGAGAAATCTGTATGCAGGTCAAGAAGCAACAGTTAGAACTGGACATGGAACAACAGACTGGTTGTTGTACATCAAGTATTGTCACCCTGCTTATTTAACTTATATGCAGAGTATATCATGAGAAATGCTGGACTGGATGAAGCACAAGCTGGAATCAAGATTGTGGGAGAAATATTAATAACCTCAGATATGCAGATGCTGCTGCTGCTAAGTCACATCAGTCGTGTCTGGCTCTGTGTGACCCCATAGACGGCAGCCCACCAGGCTCCCCCATCCCTGGGATTCTCCAGGCGACAATACTGGAGTGGGTTACCATTGCAGATGACACCACCATTATTGCATAAAGTGAAGAGAAACTAAAGAGCATTTTGATGAAAGAGAAAGAAGAGAATGAAAAAGTTCGCTGAAAACTCAACATTCAGAAAACTAAGATTATGGCATCTGGTCCCATCACTTCATGGCAAATATGTGGAGCAACAATGGAAACAGTAAGAGACTTTATTTTTTTGGGCTCCAAAATCACTGCAGATGGTGGCTGCAGCCATGAAATGAAAAAACGCTTGCTCTTTGGAAGAAAAGTTACGACCAACCTAGACAGCTTATTAAAAAGCAGAGACATTACTTTGCCAACAAAGGTCTGTGTAGTTAAAGCTTTGATTTTTCCAGTAGACATGTATGGATTTGACAGTTGGACTATAAAGAAAGCTGAATGTTGAGGAATTAATGCTTTTGAACTGTGGTGTTGGAGAAGACTCTTGAGAGTCCCTTGGACATCAAGGAGATCCAACTAGTCCTTCCTAAAGGAAATCAGTCCTGAATGTTCATTGGAAGGACTGATGCTGAAGCTGAAACTCCAATATTTTGGCCACCTGACTTGAAGAGCTTACTCATTTGAAAAGACTCTGATACTGGGAAAGATTGAGGGTGGGAGGAATAGGGGATGACAGAGAATGAGATGGATGGATGACATAACCAACTCAATGGACATGAATTTGAGTAAACTCCAGGAGTTGGTGATGGACAGGGAGGCCTGGCGTGTTGCAGTCCATGGGGTCACAAAGAGTCAGGCACAACTGAGTGACTGAACTGAACTGAATAACCTTACAATGGCTTTGAAGTGAAAGGAAGAGTCAAATAAAACACTGGAAATGGTAAAGCTTAATGAGGAAGACATGTTGAAAGCCAAGACAGGCTGAAAGGTAGGCCTCTAATGCCAAACAGTCAACCAAGTTTTGAATACAAAGGAAAAGTTCTTGAGGAAATTGAAAGCTGCTCCAGTGAACACACGAATGATTAGAAACCCAAGCGGGGAAGGATGGAGCTGGGCTGGTGGACATCCCTCTGGAGCTGAGTTAAACACAAGAAATGATTTTCCCTCTTTTGGGGTCTTCAGTGCCTGATTTGGGGGAAAAAAGGAAATGTCTGCATGTTTCTTTTTATTTTCCCAGCAGCAAGTAGGTAATAATTATTTTTAGTTTGGCACGATTGGGTTCAAAGGTGAAGACTTGAACCTTTCAGTACTGACAGTTCTAGAGAAGGGACGGGAACCTGTGTCATTCCCATAAAGTCTCGGTGCATAAAAACGCTAGAGGATCCTCCCAGGAACTGGGACCAGTGAAGGAACAGGGTCGAGCTGGGTTTGGCTTTGGATTTTACAGCAAGCTTCCCTGAGCAGTCACTTTCCTTCTTGACATGTTTATAAACAGAGATGGCTGTTGCCTGGATTTAATAAATGTTTTATGGTTGGTTATAATTTCTGACATTGGAAATGACCCCATGTATCATAGAGCCATTGAATTTCCTGAAGAGCAGAGGAGAAAATTCCCTGGGATTTCCAGGGCAACAGAAGCTGTGACTATGACTGGCCTTAGCCAGCATCGCTGTGGATCTGGACCCTGGACAATGTTGCAGTATCCAGGCTAATTGTCCATTCATTCCTTTGTTAGCTTCTCTGGTGGCTCAGACAGTAAAGGGTCTGCCTGCAATGCGGGGGACCCGGGTTCAATTCCTGGGTTGGGAAGATCTCCTGGAGACGGAAATGACAATCCACTCCAGCATTCTTGCCTGGAAAATCCCATGGATGGAGGAGCCTGGTGGGCTACAGTCCACGGGGTCACAAAGAGTCGGACACGACTGAGCGACTTCTCTTATGACCTTACTTGATTCTGGTCATTCCCCTGTTATGACATCCAGGGCAGCCTAGATTAAGAGATGAACGGTCAAGATGGAAAGTTCTCTGACATTTCTTCTTAATTTCCTGTGCCAGCGTGTCTTTTTCAAGCCAGGCTTTAAATATTGGTGAGCAAAATACAAAGAAAATGCACAAGACAAAGCCTATCTGAACCTCACTAGGCCATGTGATAAAATTGTGTGCAGCCTCCTTGCGGACCAGACAGAGAGACTCAGTGATACTTTCTAGCTGTGCGTCCTTGGCAAGTTACTCAGTGTCTGTGACCCTCCCATCTCCCCAGCCTACAGGTTAAGGATAAAACTAATCTCTATTAGATACGCAGCACTCTGCCAGGGCCTGTGGTGAGCACATGACATGTGTAATCTGATATTTGTCTCACAGCAACCGTAAGAAGTCAGGACAGCCAATTCTTCCCTTTCATAGAAGAAGAAACTGGGAACTTACAGAGGTTAGTCAAGACTGGGTGATGGGTAATAGGGCTGGTCGATGGTTTAAGTGTTCAGTTTCACATTTTGTTTTGTATTTTGGGTGTTTGAGGTGGAAGGGTAAATTTCATCCCTATTACTTCATCACACACTCCCAGTGTTTTGGGAAAGCTTATTCCTCAGATGGCCCCCCAGGAAGGGCTGTAGAACAGTATTCCCTGAGTTATTATGTTCATAACACTTTTCTTTGGTCTTGTTACATAGAGATTTATTAGATTGGTGTAAAATCTGTGACTTATGTTTTTTTGTATATGTTAGATAAGTTACTTCGTTGTCTTCTGGCATGAAGCGTTACTGTCAAAAATCCTGATGACAATGTGGCTATAATTCCCTTTTGAGTAGCTTGGCCTTTTTGCCAGGATGCCTGAAATAACTTTTTCATAAAGCCTCATAATTTTATC
This sequence comes from Ovis canadensis, assembly GCF_042477335.2. Lineage (NCBI taxonomy): Eukaryota > Metazoa > Chordata > Mammalia > Artiodactyla > Bovidae > Ovis > Ovis canadensis. Next base: position 191,862,291 of record NC_091246.1, on the reverse strand, counting down.
AGAATACATCTTGTTACTGGCCATGTAGATTTTTTCTTTAGGACTGTGGTGTGTTCTTGTACTATGTAGTCACAAATTCTTTTACTTCAGGAATGTTATCCTAAGTTATATGCTTTAGTCTTTGTGTTTTTTTTCTTTGCTTTCATGCATGTCTTGAAAAGCCCCTTATTATAGATATGTTGTATCTTTGCTTATCTTTATTATCTATCATTTTTACTTTTAAAGTTTCTTTTTGGCTGCGCTGGTTTCTTGTAGCTGCATATGGGCTTTCCCTAGTTACAATGAGCAGAAGCTACTCTCTAGCTATGGTGTTCGAACTTCTCATCACTGCGGCTTCCCTTGGTGCAGCACTTGGGCTTAGTGCTCTGAGGCAGGTGGGACCTCAGTTCCCTGACCAGGGACTGAACCTGTGTCCCCTGCATTGGCAGGCAGATTCTTAACCACTGAACCACCATGGCGGTCTCTATTGTTTTTCTCTCAATCCTTTCTATCTCTTTAAAAATATTTTTAAAATATGTCTTCCTTTCCATTTTGTATTTGTCTTAAGGCATTATTGTGTTGCTCTTTTTTGTATTTCTTAATTTTAGACTTCATTTAAAAATAATACTTTATTTTCTCTAGTATGTTCTGAATTCTGTCACTCTTCTTTTTGAAGCTTCCTAGTTTCCAGTCACCTCATTTATAAGATTTTCTGATTTGAATTTATATTTTTATTAAATAACTTTTAATCATTTTCATAATACATTTTAGCTTGTTTTTTAACATTAGGTTATAATTTCTGTCTCTTGCATACATATCTTTCTGGTATGTTTTATTGTCTCTGGGGGATATTTTTTCTCTGAAATTCTTCTCATTCTCTTGTTTCTTCAGAATTATCATCCTATGGGATTTGGACTGACTTTTTTCTATAGCTCACTTTCTATATGCAATGCATTTTTCTTCTTTTTAGACTGTGTGCATCAGAATATCTTTTTTGGCTTCATCCTTGTAGAGTTTCCTTTTTTTTTTTTTTTAGACTAACAAAAATATTTTACTAAAACATAAGACTTACCAAAGTTTCCAAACAAATCATACTATATGGTCACAAGCTTTTACATGAAAGGTGGAGTCCACACTTGACAGCAAAGTCATAGTGTTATTGGTGAGAGCTGTGATGTTTATTTGGTGTTCCCATTTTGGTTCAAACAATCAAGCCTATCCATCTGTGGCAACTAAATCAATAGAGAGCATATTCTAAAGAATGGTTAGCTGTTTAACCAGTGCAATTGAATCACTATTAAAGGGAAGGAGTCCATAAAATTAAAATAAAATTACTCTCACAAGCTCAAAAAGTAATAGAGAAAAACACCCATTACCTTGGCAACAAACCCTGGCCATTCCCTTCATTCACAGTGCTTTATACTTAAACAGTGATGGATAGATGAATTAAAGAGAGGCACACTGCTTTGAAATGTTTCACAACAATCCCGGTGTCTTTCTAGCCTCTGCTCATGCTTTACAGCAGTGAGTCAGGACAAGACACAGGTATGCTAATGTGCATTTAATCACCAAAGGATAAAAGGTGTCTGGGCTTTTAATCTGCAGTGTTTCTAAGACTGTGTCCATTAAAGTAAAATGAAATTCACTCAGTCGTGTCTGACTGTTTGTGACCCCATGGACTATACAGTCCATGGAATTCTCTAGGCCAGAATACTGGAATGAGTAGCCTTTCCCTTCTCCAGGGGATCTTCCCAACCCAGGGACCAAACCCAGGTCTCCTTCACTGCAGGTTGATTCTTTACCAACTGATCTATCAGGGAAGCCCAAACAAACTGCCCTCTCTGAGGCTTGAACTCAGGACCTTCAGATTTTGAGACTGACACACTGCTTACTGCTCTAAGAAGGCAGACGTGTTCATTAAAATCAAACCAAAAAGAAAGACATTATAGCAGAACAGGAGAAGTGATGCAGACTTGATGATCCAATTAATTTAAATGTTATTCATGTTGGCATGTAGCCGAGTCCAAGCCAAGTCCATGCTCTAGCTGCTTCTAAGGCTTGAGCTTTGTCAAGTCTTTCAGTGCTGAGACGCATCATTTACTAATGGATCATCTGGACTGGAAGCACTTAACAAAGCCAGGATGATGACAGAACAGTACAGATCTGCAGGGCTGGGGACTACTCAGAGTATCTAAACATATTCTTCCCAACTTGTCTACATTAGGATGCTAAATTTTGGTCATGAAACATACTTTAGGGGCTGCCATTGGCTATTCTTCTGGAAGGAACAGTTCACATTAAAATGTCCCTCCTTCAAAGGGGAACCCTGGGGCCAGCAATGGCCACATTAAAATAACAGACATTGATTGCTCTCATCTGGTTCTGCTTTGATGCCAGGAACTGGTCCAGCCAGCAAGCGATGGGTTTCCTCAACAATCCCTAGGGCATCATAGCCATCCTGTCAGATCCCAAGCCAGGTCTCTGTCTCCTCTTCCTGCATGTGTGTGCGCACGCTCAGCAGTTTCCGTCATGTCTGACGTTTGGTGACCCCATGCGCTGTAGCCTGCCAGACTCCTCTGTCCATGGGATTCTCCAGGCCAGAATACTGGAGTGGGTTGCCATGACCTCCTCCAGGGGATCTTCCTGACCGAGGGATCGAACCTGGGTCTCCCATACTGCAGGTGAATTCTTTACCGCTGAACCTCTGGGGAAGCCCCTCCTCTCCCTGCAGGTCCCTCTAATGTTGTTTTCACAAAGTGATAAAAACATGGTCTCACACCCTTGGAGATCTGAGTGTTCTGTTCCCCTCCTCTATTTTTATCTGGACTTTTTTTTTTCTTTCCTTTTACTGTCCTTATTCAGCTCAATTTGGATTCTACTGCTGTCTGTTTCTTCTTAGTCTAGATCTTTGTTTTGGAACAGAACTTTCATTCATTACATTTCATAAGTATAAGGGCCTATGCTGCTCCAGTGCTATCAGCTCTCCCACATGGACCAGTGTGCTCGCCCCCCTATTGGATCCTTCAAAGCCTTCCTAGTTCTCAGACTGGCCCACAGTGCTTTCCAATTAGTTAGCCTAGTGACTGCGGGCCATTGGAGGTCCAGTTGCCTCCTTACGCTTCCTCCTACACAGAAGTAGACCCCATCCAGTTCTTGTAGCTACTGTTGGGTTGTTCCCAAGCCCTCATATCAGGAGATCATTGGAGAGACCTTATCATGTATTTTTTGCTATAGATATTGCCTGTGGGCATTTGTTTCTCTGTGGGACAATTTGGGAAGACTTAAAAGTGTCATCACCATCTTCTAAGAATTCCAGTGTGTGTTGACTATTTTTTTGATTTGCATAATTCAGCTCTAAATATTTTCTGTTGCTCCCAAGTAACCTAGATGGATACAAGAGTATTGCTACACTGGAGGTGCAAACGAATAAAGTGGTCACAGACTGAGATTTCAGTTCCCGTCATAGAGAGCAGAGCATTTCGACCGTAAGAAGTCATGACCTGCCCTCTCTGCTCTGGTCAGACCTTGGGTGCAGCATTGCATCCTGCCTGGGCATAAAGTACTTAACAGACACTCATCTGGGAAGTGTGTTTAGGAAGGAGAGGCAGTTGGAAAGTGTGTAATGGTTGAGGGGACTTAAACCATAACACGTCTGTTTCTAACTGCTGCTCTGTGCCCGACATAGTAGACAAACATTAGTCACGTGACCCTTAGGGCAACTCTGGAGGTGCTGTTCTTATCATTTACACTTGTTAGATGAGGCTTCAAAACATGAAGGAAACTGTCCAATGTTACACAGTAAGCAGCAAAGCTGGGATTAAGCACAAGTCTATTTGTCTCCAAACCTGTACTTTGAGACATTTCAGTAAGGAAAATGCTGGGAAAGATTGAAGGCAGGAGGGCAGGCGGCAACAGAGGGTGCGATGGTTGGATGGCATCATCGACTCAATGGACAAGAGTTTGAGCAAGCTCCGGGAGATAGTGAAGGACAAGGGAGCCTGGTGTGCTGGAGTCCTCGGGATTGCAAAGAGTCAGACACGATTGAGTGTTGTTCTGTGAGAACAACAACCATAGGGAAAAAATTAAGATTTTTGAAAACAGGTTGGCACCATATGATTCAACAGTGTTCCAGAAGGAAGGACAGGACTAATGTGAATTGAAGATGTTGTACATGCCTGGCATCATGTAAGAGCTGTTTAATTTAATCGTTATACCCATAAGAAGCATGTTTCAATACCCTGAAGGATCAGTCAGGACCTGTTAGGGTATAGAAGTCATAATCCTTATTTATATCAGAAATTCATTTAAAAGTGCTAAACCAGATATAAAATTGTTAATTAGGGAACTGAAAAAGTAAGAAGGAAACTAAGTTATTGACAAGGTAATAACTGCTGGAAGCTTCTAGTACCCTAGGGCAGGGGAATTGATGGACGAGATTAGATTATTAAAACTTAGTAATTTCAATTAGTTAATTTAGCTGGAAGAGAAGCCCCATGGGGCTGACGCTCGGGTCCCTGAAGTATAGGAGATGCTGCCAGTGTGGAGCTGGAGTCTCTGAGATATAGCACCAAGAGGCTAGTTCTATGAGGGCTGGAAGACTGCGAAGTGGATCCCACTGTTGCTGTGGGAAGGATCTCTGGCTGCGGGGGTGAAACAGTGCTGCTGGAACATAAAGCAGATGTAGGGGGACAAGTCCAATCCTCCCCTTCAGCCCTGCACCCTCCCTCAGTGCCCTCATGGGCTGATGCTGGTGATACAGAAACGTGGTTTCAGAGTCCCAGCCGCAGCAGCACAGGAGAGGAGAGAAGGACGGCATTTTGGTGATGAGGACATGCAGGCTCAGACACGTGCTTGAAGTCTCAGAGCTGGTGAACCAGGCACATTCCACTCTCAGATTTTTACAAAAGATTAATTTTTCTTGGCATATAGTTACTTTATGGGCTTCCCTGGTGGTTCAGTGGTAAAGAATCTGCTTACCAAGCAGGAGGTGTGGGTTTGTATCATTTTTTAAGATTTATGTATCATTTTATATGTAATTATAACAGTCCAGTTCATTTCAGTCGCTTAGTCATGTCCGACTCTTTGCGACCCCATGGACTGCAGCACACTACCCCTCCCTGTCCATCACCAACTCCTGGAGCTTGCTCAAACTCATGTCCATTGAGTCAGTGATGCCATCCAATCATCTTATCCTCTGTCGTCACCTTCTCCTTCCACCTTCAATCTTTCCCAACATTAGAGTCTTTTCCAATGAGTCGATTCTTTGCATCACGTGGCCAAAGTATGCTAGTTTCAGCTTCAGCATCACTGCTTCCAGTGAATGTTCAGGACTGATCTCCTTTAGTATTGACTTGTTGGATCTCCTTGCAGTTCAAGGGGCTCTCAAGAGTTTTCTCCAACACCACAGTTCAAAAGCATCGATTCTTCAGGGCTCAGCTTTCTTTATAGCCCAATACTCACTTTCATACATGACTACTGGAAAAACCATAGCTTTGACTAGATGGATCTTTATCAGCAAAGTAATATCTCTCTTCTTAATATGCTGTCTAGGTTGAGGATAGCTTTTCTTCCAAAGAACAAGCATCTTTCATGGCTTCAGTCACCATCTGCAGTGATTTTTGGAGCCCAAGGAAATAAAGTCTCTTACTGTTTCCATTGTTCCCCCATCTATTTGCCATGAAATGATGGGATCAGATGCCATGATATTAGCTTTTTTAAAGTTGAGTTTTAAGACAGCTTTTTCACTCTTCTCTTTCTCTTTCATCAAGATGCTGTTTAGTTCCTCTTCACTTTCTGCCATAAGGGTGGTGTCATCTGCATATATGAGGTTATTAATACTTCTCCCAGCAATCTTGATGCCAGCTTGTGCTTCATCCAGCCTGGCATTTCACATGATGTACTCTGCATAGAAGTTAAATAAGCAGGGTGACAATATACAGCCTTGATGTACTCCTTTCCCAATTTGGAACCAGTCCATTGTTCTATGTCTGGTTCTAACTGTTGCTTCTTGACCTGCATACAGATTTCTTAGGAGGCAGGTCAGGTGGTCTGGTATTCCCATCTCTTTAGGAATTTTCCACAGTTTGTTGTGATCCACATAATCAAAGGTTTTGGCGTAATCAATGAGCCAGAGGTAAATTTTTTTTCTGGAACTCTTGCTTTTTCAACGATCCAACGGATGTTAGCAATTTGATCTCTGGTTCCTCTGCCTGTTCTAAATTCAGCTTGAACATCTGGAAGTTCATGGTTCACATACTGGTGAAGCCTGTCTTGGAGAATTTCAAGCATTACTTTGCTGGCGTGTGAAATGAGTGCAATTGTGCGGTGGTTTGAACATTCTCTGGCATTGCCCTTCTTTGGGATTGGAATGAAAACTGACCTTTTCCAGTCCTGTGGCCACTCCTGACTTTTCCAAATTTGCTGGCATACTGAGTGCAATACTGTAACAGCGTCATTTTTTAGGATTTGAAATAGCTCACCTGGACTTCCACCAGCTCCTCTAGCTTTGTTCATAGTGATGCTTCCTAAGGCCCACTTGACTTCACATTCCAGCATGTCTGGCTCTATGTGAGAGATCTCACCATCATGATTATCGGTCATGAAGATCTTTTTTTTATATAGTTCTCCTGTGTATTCTTGCCACCTCTTCTTAATATCTCCTGCTTCTGTTAGGTCCATACCATTTCTGTCCTTTATTGTGTCCATTGTTGCATGAAGTCTTCCCTTGATATCTCTAATTTTCTTGAAGAGATCTCTAGTCTTTCCCATTCTGTTTTCCTCTATTTCTTTGCATTGATCACCGAGGAAGGCTTTCTTAGCTCTCCTTGCTATTCTTTGGAACTCTGCATTCAAATGGGTATATCTTTCCTTTTCTCCTTTGCCTTTCACTTCTCATTTTTTCATAGCTGTTTGTAAGCCCTCCTCAGACAGCCATTTTGCCTTTCTGCTTTTCTTTTTCTTGTGGATGGTCTTGATCACTGCCTTCGGTACAATGTTATGAACCTCCACCCATAGTTCTTCAGGCACTCTGTCTATCAGATCTAATCCCTTGAATCTATTTGTCACTTCCACTGTATAATCATAAGGGATTTGATTTGTGTCATACCTGATTGGCCTGGTGGTTTTCCCTCCTTTTTTCAATTTAAGTCTGAATTTGGCAGTAAGGAGTTCATGATCTGAGCCACAGTCAGCTCCCAGTCTTGTTTTTGCTGACTGTATAGAGCTTCTCCATCTTTGGCTGCAAAGAATATAATCAATCTGATTTTGGTATTGACCATCTTGTGTTCGTTGGAAGGACTGATGTTGAAGCTGATTCTCCAATACTTTGGCCACCTGATACAAAGAGCTGACTCATTTGAAAAGACCCTGATGCTGGGAAAGATTGAGGGCAGGAGGAGGAGGGGACTACAGATGATGAGATGCTTGGAAGTCATCACCGACTCCATGGACATGAGTTTGGGTGAACTCCAGGAGTTGGTGATGGACAGGGAGGCCTGGCGTGCTGCAGTTCATGGGGTCACAAAGAGTCAGACACGATTGAGTGACTGAACGGAACTGAACTGATCTGGTGATGTCCATGTATAGAGTCTTCTTTTGTGTTGTTGGAAGAGGGTGTTTGCTATGGCTAGTGCAAAACTCTGTTACCTTTGCCCTGCCTTTTGAAGGAGGTTGCCATTATCTTCATCACCTCCACTATAGTTTGATCACAAGTCAAATAACAGGGAGGGAACGCAGCCCCACCCATCAATAGAAAATTGGATTGAAGATTTACTGAGCATGGCTCCACCCGGCAGAACAAGACTCAGTTTCCCCCACAGTCATCTCTTCCATCAGGAAGCTCCCATAAGCCTCTTATCCTTATCCATCAGAGGGCAGACAGAATGAAAACCACAGAAAGCTAATCAAACTGATCACATGGACCACAGCCTTGTCTAAAACTCAATGAAACTCTGAGCTATGCTGTGTAGGACCACTCAGGATGGATGGGTCATGGTGGAAAGTTCTAACAAAACATGGTCCACTGGAGAAGGGAATGGAAAACCACTTCAGTATTCTTGTCTTGGGAACCTCATGAACAGTATGAAAAGGTAAAAAGATATGACACTGAAGTATGAACTCCCCAGATTGGCAGGTGCCCAATATTCTACTGGAGAAGAGTGGAGAAATAACTCCAGAGAGAATGAAGAGATGGAGCCAAAGCAAAAACAATGTCCAGTTGTGGATGTGACTGGTGATGGAAGTAAAGTCCGATACTGTAAAGAGCAATATTGCATAGGAACCTGGAATATTGGGTCCATGAATCAAGGTAAATTAGAAGTAGTCAAACAGGAGATGGCAAGAGTGAACATCGATATTTTAGGAATCTGTGAACTAAAATGGACTGGAATGGGCAAATTTAATTCAGATGACCTGTATACCTACTGCTGTGGGCAAGAATCCCTTAGAAGAAATGGAGTAGCCATCATAGTCAACAAAAGACTTCAAAATGCAGTTCTTGGGTGCAGTCTCAAAAATGACAGAATGATCTCTGTTCATTTCCAAGGCAAACCATTTAATATCCCAGTAATTCAAACTTATGCTCCAACAAGTAATGCTGAAGAAGCTGAAGTTGAATGGTTCTAAGACGTACAAGACCTTCTAGAACTAACACCCCCAAAAGATGTCCTTTTCATCACAGGGGACTGCAATGCAAAAGTAGGAAGTCAAGAGACCTGGAGTAACAAGCAATATTTTTCTTGGAGCACAAAATGAAGCAGGGCAAAGGCTAACAGACTTAAACTGAAGAAAGTAGGGAAAACTGCTGGACCATTCAGGCATGACCTAAATCAAATCCCTTATGATTATACAGTGGAAGTGCCAAATAGATTCAAGGGATTAGATCTGATAGACAGAGTGCCTGAAGAACTATGGGTGGAGGTTCATAACATTGTACCGAAGGCAGTGATCAAGACCATCCACAAGAAAAAGAAAAGCAGAAAGGCAAAATGGTTGTCTGAGGAGGGCTTACAAACAGCTATGAAAAAATGAGAAGTGAAAGGCAAAGGAGAAAAGGAAAGATATACCCATTTGAATGCAGAGTTCCAAAGAATAGCAAGGAGAGCTAAGAAAGCCTTCCTCGGTGATCAATGCAAAGAAATAGAGGAAAACAGAATGGGAAAGACTAGAGATCTCTTCAAGAAAATTAGAGATATCAAGGGAAGACTTCATGCAACAATGGACACAATAAAGGACAGAAATGGTATGGACCTAACAGAAGCAGGAGATATTAAGAAGAGGTGGCAAGAATACACAGGAGAACTATATAAAAAAAAGATCTTCATGACCGATAATCATGATGGTGTGATCACTCACATAGAGCCAGACATGCTGGAATGTGAAGTCAAGTGGGCCTTAGGAAGCATCACTATGAACAAAGCTAGAGGAGCTGGTGGAAGTCCAGGTGAGCTATTTCAAATCCTAAAAGATGACGCTGTTACAGTATTGCACTCAATATGCCAGCAAATTTGGAAAAGTCAGGAGTGGCCACAGGACTGGAAAAGGTCAGTTTTCATTCCAATCCCAAAGAAGGGCAATGCCAGAGAATGTTCAAACTACCGCCCAACTGCACTCAATTTCACACGCCAGCAAAGTAATGCTTGAAATTCTCCAAGACAGGCTTCACCAGTATGTGAACCATGAACTTCCAGACGTTCAAGCTGAATTTAGAACAGGCAGAGGAACCAGAGATCAAATTGCTAACATCCGTTGGATCGTTGAAAAAGCAAGAGTTCCAGAAAAAAAATTTACCTCTGGCTCATTGATTACGCCAAAACCTTTGATTATGTGGATCACAACAAACTGTGGAAAATTCCTAAAGAGATGGGAATGCCAGACCACCTGACCTGCCTCCTGAGAAATCTGTATGCAGGTCAAGAAGCAACAGTTAGAACCAGACATAGAACAATGGACTGGTTCCAAATTGGGAAAGGAGTACATCAAGGCTGTATACTGTCACCCTGCTTATTTAACTTCTATGCAGAGTACATCATGTGAAATGCCAGGCTGGATGAAGCACAAGCTGGCATCAGGATTGCTGGGAGAAGTATTAATAACCTCATATATGCAGATGACACCACCCTTATGGCAGAAAGTGAAGAGGAACTAAAGAGCCTCTTGATTGAAAGTGAAAGAAAAGAGGGAAAAAGTTGGCGAAAATTCAGCATTCAGCAAACAAGATCATGGCATCTGATCCTATCACTTCATGGCAAATAGATGGGGGAACAACGGAAACAGTAAGAGACTTTATTTCCTTGGGCTCCAAAATCACTGCAGATGGTGACTGCAGCCATGAAATTAAAAGACACTTGCTCTTTGGAAGAAAAGCTATGCTCAACCTAGACAGCATATTAAAAAGCAGAGAGATTACTTTGCCTACAAAGGTCCGTCTAGTCAAAGCTTTTTTTTTTCCTGGTAGTCATGTATGGATGTGAGAGCTGGAATATAAAGAAAGCTGAGTGCCAAGGAATTGATGCTTTTGAACTGTGATGTTGGAGAGGACTCTTGAGAGTCCCTTGGACTGCAAGGAGATCTAACCAGTCAATCCTAAAAGAGATCAGTCCTGAATATTCATTGGAAGGACTGATGCTGAAGCTGAAACTCCAATATTTTGGCCACCTGATGTGAAGTGCTGACTCAGTAGAAAAGACCCCAATGCTGGGAAAGATTGATGGCAGGAGAAGGGGATGACAGAGAATAAGATGGTTGGATAGCATCACTGACTCGATGGACATGAATTTGAATAAGCTCTGGGAGTTGGTGATGGACAGGGAAGCTTCGTGTGCTGCAGTCCATGGGGTCGCAAAGAGTCGGACACAACTGAGCAACTGAAATGAACTGAACTGAATTGAAAGGCTAACAGTGTTTTCCCAAGAGAACGCACTGGTCATAGCAAACACCCTCTTCCAACAATAGAAGAGAAGACTCTACACATGGAATCAAGAGGTAATCAATGTAGACATATAAGCAGTATCATATGAAATTTATCTTTCTGTCTGATTTATGTCACTTAGTATGATCATCTGTAGGTCCATCCATGTTGCAGCGAATGGCATTATTTTCTTTTTCATGGCTGAGAACTATTTTATTGTGTATATATACTGCATTTTATTTATCTATTCCTTTGTTGATCGACATTTAGGTTGTTTTCATGTTTTGGCTATTGTAAATAATGCTGTGAATATTGGGGTGCATATACCTTTTTGAACTATAGTTTTCTCTGGTTACATGCCCAGGAATGGGATTGCAGAGTCAGACGGTATTTCTATTTTTAGTTTTTTATGGAACCTCCATACTGTTCTTAAGTCAGTATCTTATTATCCTCAGTTTACAGATAAGGAATCTGGGCTTCAGAGAGGTAAAAGGATTCCTCCATCCCAGCACAGTGACGATGGTGTCAGGCTCCAAACCCCTGCTCCCACCACCACACTCTGCTTCCTTGCTGTGTGTCCTGTTGCCCCAGAGGCTCCAGGTCTGGGAAGGGCCAAATGAATGGCTTTCAATCTATGAATTTTCAGTCTATTAATGGTTTTCAGGGCCTGGGTTCAAGCCATGCTTGGTCTTTTACCTCCTGGACTAGGGGGCCAGGCATCAGGGGACAGAGTCTTCCTGTCCCTCAGGGTAGGGATGGAAGCTCTCCCTCCCTCTCACCCACCTCTCACTTCTGCCCCCACTGTGGAGGATGAGGCTGGGAGCTACTGATCCCCACCTCTATCCCAGAACCCCTACTGCAGACATGACTAAAGAACACTGGGTTGCAAACCCCAGGGCACAGTCCTGCTCAGGTCCGGAGGCTCAGAGATTCCAATCTTGCTAAATGCGGGGAGCTCCCATTCAGAACGTCAGCAGGAGGAGTACGGCCAAGATGCAGAGCAGGAAGTCCGAGCCCACCTCCCACCACGGGCGTCAAAACCGCAAGTATCTACAGAGCAGCTGCTGACGAGAAAGACCTAGGGACTAGTAGGAAAGATGAGACTGGGAGCCCTAAAGAAGAGTAGACCTGAAGACTAGGCCTTTTTACAAAGCTAAGACATATGAAGAACAATGAGATGAGTAAGAGGGGCAGAAACTCAGCCTAGTCAGGACCCTCACTCCCTGGGCGGGTGACCCACACATGGGATAAAAATTACAATTACAGAGCAAGGGGTCTGAGAACCACACGGGGTTCCCCCAGCTTCGGGATCCTGCACTGGGAAAAACAGACCCAAGAATGTTTGGCTTTGACAGCCAGCACTCAGACGGCTATAAGAAATCATATGCTCTAGGACCCAGGGCTGCTGCTAAGTCACTTCAGTCGTGTACGACTCTGTACGACCCCATACATGGCAGCCCACTAGGCTCCTCTGTCCCTGGGATTCTCCAGGCAAGAATACTGGAGTGGGTTGCCATTTCCTTCTCCAATGTACGAAAGTGAAAAGTGAAAGTGAAGTTGCTCATTCGTGCCCGACTCTTAGCGACCCCATGGACTGCAGCCCACCAGGCTCCTCCGCCCATGGGATTTTCCAGGCAAGAGTACTGGAGTGGGTTGCCATTGCCTTCTCCAAGGACCCAGGGCAGGAGCAGTCATTTGAAAGGAGACTGGGTCAGACCCACCCTCTGCTCTTGGAAGGGCCCCCATTGGACAGTTAGCTGCCTTTGCCCAGCATTATGAGAGAGTAACGTGTGCTTCCCAGGTGGCACCAGTGGTAAAGAACTTGTCTGCTAATGCAGGAGATGTAAGACGTGGGAGTTTGATCCCTGGGTCGGGAAGATTCCCTGGAGGAGGGCATGGCAACCCACTCTAGAACGCTTGCCTGGAGAATTCCATGGACAGAGGAGCCTGGAGGGCTATACAGTCCACAGGGACACACAGAGTCGGACCCTACAGAAGCAATCGTGATGCACATACACAAACATGAGAGGACAACCCTGCATACTGCCCACCTGGGAAAATGCAAAATTCCAAGTATGGCTTCCACTGAATGCGTATCACTTGTGCACCATCCTCAAGTCAAAAAATCATCAGTTGAACCGTGGTACACCGGGGACTGTCTGGACTCTAATCTTAGTGTAATTGAAATTTTCAAAGGAGAGAAAGAGAATGAAAGATATATAAGAAGAAACAATGGCTAGAGATTTTTCATATTGAACTATGACTATAAACTCACCAAACCAAGAATATCAATGAACCCCCAAGCACAAGAAACTTGAATAACACTACATCAAGGCAGATTATAATTGCATTGATCAAAACCAATAATATAGAGAAAATTTTAAAAGTAGCCAGGGAAAGAAGCAGTGCCACATATGAAAAAGAATCAGAATTGCAATAAATTTCTCTTCAGAAAAAAATGCAAAGAATGGCATTTTATTTAAATGTCAAAATATTTAAAATTGTGTAAAGAAACAGCAACAACAATTTAGAATTCTAACCCAGCAAAGAGTATTTAAAAATTAAGGTGAAATAAAGGATTTGTTCAGACATACAAAATCTATAAGAAATTGTTACCAGCAGATCTGTACTTCTGACACCAGGCAGATTCCCAAAATATAAAGGAAAATACAGAGAAAGATTCTGGAGGAAAGAATTATTTATAAAGCATGTATAAATTATGTATAAAACATAAAAGTGGGTTGAAATGGTGACCCTGTAAGTTTCCATGAACTCCTCTAGAGCTTCCGGGTCTTGGCTCCGGTCACTGCGCTTTGTCATCTGAGCCATTCAGGATGAATAGTGGGGATTCTGGGGGGACCAGGCAGGAGAGCAGGTGAGGGACCCAGGGCAGGGAGGCTGTCACTGCTGTCACCCCTTCTATTTGCCATGAATTGTTGGGACTGGATGTCATGATCTTTGTTTATTGAATGTTGAGTTTTAGTCCAGTTTTTCCAAGAGCGGTGGGTGAGGTTAAATGAAAAGGAAAGTTCTTGCTGGGCTGAGACAAGACCAGGAGCTGGGAGGGGGTTGAGAGAGAAACTCTGGGGAGCTGACACCACCTCCGAAGAGATGAAGGAAACTAAGATTTATGGGAGATGGACTAGCCTGGGAGGAAGGGAGCCGGGTAGCCTGGGGTGAAGTGACAGGTGGAGAGGGGCCAGGAGGCTCTTAAGAACAGGACTACAAAGCCTGATGCTCTGCGCTATCCTCCCCATCCCCACCGCCACCACCCCCTACACAGTCTTTAGTAGAAGGAGGAGAGAGGGTGGGCATCCGAGAGAGAGTGGGCTGTCTCCCGTCTGGGTTAGGGTGGGCTGAGCCTGAACTCAGGGTCTCCATGCAGCTCACAGGTGATGAGATGGGAACTGATCACAACATACAACTGTGGGAGACGGTCTTCGGAGACAGCAGTGACTTGAGAGAGGAAGCCTTCAGGAAATTCGCAGAAAACTTGGGGAAGGCCTTGAAAGTCAGACAGCAGTGAATTGGAGGTTTCAAAGTTGTTGGTCCAAGTGTCATCAGTTGCTGTTCAAGGGAGAAGTGTCCACATTTCTTTTTGGATGAAACGTGGTTTCTTTGTTATGTGTGTGTGATTCTGTACAGGTGCAGCCATTTGAGATGTATTGTTCTGGGGTTAGGGCGATGGGCTAAAGGCCCTGAGGCCCCCTGCCAGGGTGTGGCATTGTGACCCTACTCTCTGCCTGGTCCTGAAGCATTGATCAGGCCACATTTCTGGCGCCACCCTGGGCCTGACTCTCCGCAGCTTTGGTGGCAGTGTCTCCCCTGGGTCCTAGACTTGGCTGGGGACCCAGCCCTCCTCACAGGGACCATTCAGAGTCAGGAGAGTCCCCAGGGAGCCCCACCCCTCCCCAAGGCACCCTCGGAGAACAGGCTGCCTGGGAAGAGTGTTTGCTCCTGCCCAGAATAGCATCTTCAAGGCTCATTTGCCCTCAGCTCACCGGGCCATAGATTGACAGCTGCGATAGGGGAACAGAGCCATAGGGCCTGGCTGGACTAAACTGGCCCCAGTGAGTCAGGGACCCGCCTTTTCTTCTGGGTTACTCTGGGTCTGTCCAGCCATCTCTCTGCCTTCCTGTCTTTTTTCTCTTTCCTCTGTTCTTTGCCATCCTAACTGCCTCTCTGCTGTCCACTCTGCATCTTTCTCCCTGCTCTTTCCCCTCCTTGACTTTTTCTGTCTCCCTGCAGTCTTTCCTCCTCACTTCTGTTTCACACTTTTTTCCCTCTGTCACGTACCCCTCCATTCCGTCTCACCACAAATGGCTTTATTTGAACAACAAAGGGCAATATTTCTTTGAGAAAACAGGCTACTTTATTCACAAGTGAAATTCTCAGTCAGCCCTCAAACACTATCTCTGGAAAAAAATGATTGGGGGACCCAGTCAGTTGGGGAAGGTGTCCGGGGGCCAGTTAGTGCTAGAACTGGGGAGATGTTCTTAAGAGTTTTAAGTTTCTGCCTTTGACCTTGCCAACCCACCCCCTGCAATAATAACAACAAATAAATAAATAAGAATAATGGTTAGTCTTAAGGTCTCAACTTACTGTCTACCAGCACCGTGCTAGCTGTTTCACATATAATATTGTGTTCAATCACCACCACAGTCTTCAAAATTCATCTCATTGCCACTTTTAGCAGTCGAAACAGAGCTTCAGAGAGGTCACTCAGCCCTACGTGATTGCACAGCACAAATCTGACCCCTGCACAGATGCATCCCCTGCTCCCACATGTCATGGGCTGCCTGATTTTGCTTTAGGACTTAAGGGGCTTGGGGAAAAAGCCAGTGCCACCTTGCCATTTGCTATGAGAGGGTGACTTCGGGAGAAAGGGGCCCTGCCTATGGCCACTCAACCAGTCAAGAGTGATGGATCTCAAACATCTGACATCTGGGAGAAGTGGACTAGAGGCCATGCTTGCGGCTCCAGGAAACCTTTTTCCCTGCAGTATTGCCCCCACAAACCCCTGCCCCTCTCTGAATGCCACCTTCCCCATCTGAGAGAGGGGAACCTAGAATCTGCTTTTGGGACTCTGTAGAGTGGTCTGCCCTGGGGCTGGGGACACTGGGAAGAAGGGCCTTCTTTTTCAAATTTAAATTTCATCATACAAGTGACTTCTGCCTGAGATTTTCCTACCTGAGAGTCCATTCTGTGAACTCTAGAGGAATTAATCAAAATGATGCTTAAAGGAAAAAAAAAAAACAACTATGGATGTGGCTGTAATGAAGATTCATAGGGTGTGTCTCCCCAAAAGATAGCCTGCCCAACCCCATGATGGAGGGATTGTCTCCTGATTTGCAAGTGTTTTCCTTCATCTTTTACTCTCTTATAATATTTTGTTGAAGAAACAAAAGAGAGTACAGCCACTCTGGAGAACAGTGTGGAGATTCCTTAAAAAACTGGAAATAGAACTGCCTTATGACCCAGCAATCCCACTGCTAGGCTTACACACTGAGGAAACCAGAATTGAAAGAGACACGTGTACCCCAATGTTCATCGCAGCACTGTTTATAATAGCCAGGACATGGAAACAACCTAGATGTCCATCAGCAGATGGATGGATAAGAAAGCTGTGGTACATATACACAATGGAGTATTACTCAGCCGTTAAAAAGAATACATTTGAATCAGTTCTAATGAGGTGGATGAAACTGGAGCCGATTATACAGAGTGAAGTAAGCCATAAAGAAAAACACCAATACAGTATACTAACACATATATATGGAATTTAGAAAGATGGTAATGATAACCCTGTATGCGAGACAGCAAAAGAGACACAGATGTATAGAATGGACTTTGGGACTTTATGGGAGAGGGAGAGGATGGGATGATTTGGGAGAATGGCATTGAAACATGTATACTATCATGAAAGAAATGAATCGCCAGTCTAGGTTTGATACAGGATACAGGATGCTTGGGGCTGGTGCACTGGGTTGACCTAGAGAGATGATATGGGGCGGAAGGTGGGAGGGGGGTTCAGGATTGGGAACTCATGTACACCCATGGCAGATTCATGTCAATGTATGGCAAAACCAATACAGTATTGTGAAGTAAAAAAAAAAAAACAAAAAGAAAGAAAGAAACAAAAGAGTTTGTACTATAGTTTCCTACAATCCGCTCATTCTTTTCTCTTTTTTGACCACATCGTGCGGCATGTAGGATCTTAGTTCCCCAACCAGGGTTGGTCTGTCCCACCAGGGTGACACTTTACCACTGACCTTGCTGGGTTTCTGTTGCATGGTGACAACAGACAGGCTGTCTGGTGTGCCTCTATACCTGCCAAGGGACACTCCCAGGGAGGTGGACAGAAGAACTGAGGACAGTGGGTAGAAACAGCAATGCCAGGCTGACTTATCTTTCATAACCAGGTAACAGGGAGCCATAGGAGACCATGTGGCAAGGTCAGCATTTTCTCCTGGGTCTCTCCTTCCCGTTCCTATTTTCGTGGACCAAGAGAACAAAAGTGGTTCAGGTTTCCTTGATCCAAAGGAGCTTTCTAGAACCTTGCTTTGGATTCTAAAACCACTTACACTTTGTTCCTTGTCTCTTTGGTCTTTTAAAAAAAGATAATAATCCTTCTGTTGCTTTCCTGGCATAGCCAAGTCAGGGCTGTTAATTAACTTGAGAATCCTTGTAAAAAAAAAAAAAAAAAGATTATGAACCAGCAGAGCAAGAGGGTAGCTGGACTCCATTCCTAGAGGAAAAGAAAACATGTTTATGAGAAGAGAGGGCAAAAGATGGGGCTGCCTGAGTGTTTTTTTTTGCTTGGCTTTTATTAGGGGAGCTGGAGGGCCCAGGTAGGGTCAGCTGGTCAGAGGGCTCAGCTTCCATCTTTTTGGCTGAAGGGGCTGCTGGCCTGTCCAGGTGACAGTCCCATGCAAAGCAGTCCCGGCTCTGCCCTCACTACTTCTGTGAGCCTGTGTCTCCTGTAAAAGGAGAAAGTGCTGTTTCAGAAGTGGTGGGAAGGGAATGCATCAACGACTTGGTACGGTATTTGCCTAACACTAGGTGACTAATGAAGGTTTAAGTCCTGAGAGCCCAGGGCTGCTCTGAGGCCAGGCAGCTGAAGGCAGGTGTCTGTTACCCGGTGAGGGTTATGGGCTATTCCGAGGGCTGGCATAAACCGTTTAAGATGTGATTCAATTGCCAGTTTGTTCAGGGCAAGGGCTGTGTTGTGTAAACCTTTGCACCCCTGGGGCTGGGAAAGCACCTCGCAGGTGACTCTGGGAACAGTTCCTCCAGGACCGGTCAGGCAAGGCACTGCCCCACATCCAGGCTCCCCGGGGAAAGGCTGAGTCCTAGTCCTAGGTGCTGCCTCCCCAGCACCTCCCAGGGTCACACAGTAGGCACTCAGTGAGATCACCTGCGCTTCTTATGGAAGCACTTGTTTGCTTCAAAGATTACATTGCTTTCTTTCGTTTTTTTAAATGCTTCTTCATTCCCCACCCCCACCCCCAGAACATCAAAGTAATATTTTTGGTCTCATAATTTAGAAAATACAGAGAAGTGTGAAGACATTATATACAATCTCACTTAAAGTTGTTTTCTGAGATAAGGCCTGCTTTCTTGTTAATATACAGTATATTATAAATCTCTATCTATCTATCCATGTACCCCTACTACCTGGTGTTTATTGAACCCTCCCTCTGCCAGGTATTGTGCTTGGCCATCTCAGCTGTTATCCTGTCCTGCCTTGGTGATGGGGTGGTGGTGGGGGGAGGTGCTGATGCAGTTGAGGGGATAAAGCATTAGGTGAAAGGGTCAGATGAGCAGACATTCTGAAAGCATTGAGAGATGGGCAAGGTCACTTGAGGTACAAGAGTCAGGGAAGGCTTCCTGGAAGAGGTGGGATTGAGCCTGGCCTGTGAGAATGTGAAGGGCTTCCTTCTGTATGAGAATGAAAGCCCAGGAACCATCCTCAGGACAGGCCCCATGTGAGCACGGTCTGGAGGTACAGGCATAAGCTTCTGATTCTTTTGAATTCTGGTATTATCACAGTCCTCTTCAGAGCAATCTGAGGGGCTGGAGTACAGAGCTAGTTAAAGCCTGGTTGCTGGAATCAGACAGGCCTGTTCTGGAATCCTGGCCATGTCTTAGGGCTGCAGGAAGATGATACAGCATCCTCGTGGGTACCATAGCTACCTGACATGAGGATCTGTAACAGCCTGGTGTCCTGACTCAGACACCAGGGTCTGAGTGTCTGACTCAGCCTGGCACAGGGTCTGTATGCAGTACACGCTGTGGGTCCTAGTGATATTTCCACACGCCAGGGAGGAGATCAGCTGTGCCTTCGCTGTTTCTGATTCACCCCTGGCTCCCTGGTACCCACCTTGCATGCAGACCCTGGGGTGCACACAGGGAGGATGGCCAAGCTCAGATGGAGCTGGTCTCTGAGACAATGGACTCAGGAGTGAGGGTGTCTTGGGTGAGGCTGTCTAGGGCAGGGGTTTCCACAGCCCTCTCCCCATGGTCTGGCACACTTCCTTCCCTGCCTTGAGCAGGGAAAATCCAGCCTCCTTTACTGAAAATCCAGCCTCCTTTTGGGGTCAGGAGGCATCCTAGGTCTTGGCCATGGTCTGAGGTGGCTGACTGTCCATGCAATCTCTTCCCCGCTGCATGACTGACCATGACTTCTGCTCTTTCCCTTTCAAAGGAGCTGGGGTATGGGGCGCTCTCTGCATCCTAAAGTATGGTGGGTTCTCAGTTCCACTCTCCTCCCTTCCTTGGTGCAGTGCACCTCCTTTCCTGCTTTCCTCCTCCTTGGGAGAGGGTTCACTTAACCCGGCCCTGAGGGGTCAGCCAAGGTCATCCCAGCTCCTTCCCTTCTGTGACTCACCACGAGCTTATCGCACCTTCCTTCCTGAGCCTGGGGGAAAGTGGAGGGTGGGTCCCGAACCCAGCAATGAATGACCACACTCATGGGGCCCCACCCTTCACTAGCCCCTCTGGCTCAATCTGAGTGTTCCAGCTGCTCCTTTGACCTTCACAGCTGCAGGAGTTTTGGCCTCTGTGGGACCGTGCTGGTCATTGTGCTGGTCATTGTCTTCCTTTACCATCACTTCCTATTCTAATCTCACTCATTCCTCAGGGCTTTTCTAGCCGAAACTGAGTACCTATCACCAAAAGTGCCCTCAGTTGTTGCAGTAGAAATGCAGGCAGGGTTCTATGCATGTTTCAGAGGTATTTGGACCCATATTTTTCACCTCACCTAATTCTCGCTCCCTGCCATTGTCTCCCATTCCGCTGTTTGCTGAGGGCGTCTGCATGTTACCCACCCCTGCCTCAGCTACCCTTTTCTCAAGCACTAAGGGTCTTCCATGGGGTGGCTGGCGCTGGGCGAGGCACGGGGAGTTGAGCTTTACCATGAAGTTCTGTCCTCTGGAGCTTATTCTCAGGTCAATGAAACAAGACCTCTATCTTAACAGACCCTTCCCTTTTCCCTTTAAAACTACTTTTTATTTTGAAATAATCAAAGACTCAAAGGAAGTTACAAAAATAGCATGGAGACATCTGTGTACCCTTCAACCAGTTTCCCCTAATGGCATCGTCTTATATGTAACATGTTATCAAAGCCAGGAAATCAACATTGACACAACTTCATCCAACTATTCAGGCTGCATCGTTTTTACATATCACACGGGCATACACAATGTGACTGTGTGTATGTGGACGCTTTTATCACAAAGATCGGTTCACATAACCACAGCCTTCAAGATCTAGAGCCAGTCCACTGCTCCACAGTCACTTACCAGCTGCATCCCCTCCTTGCCCTCTGCGTCCCTGGCCACCGTCAATCTGCTCTCCCTCACTGTAATCTTGCCATTTTGAAAATCTTTCTTTTTTCAATGTGTATTTATTTATCTGGCTGTGCTGGGTTTTAGCTGCAGCAGGCAGGATCCTATAGCTGTGGCATATGAAACTCTTAAGGTGTGAAGTGTAGGGTCTAGTTCCCTAACCAGGGATCGAACCCGGGCCCCCTGCATTGGGAGCATAGAATCTTAGCCACTGGACCACCAGGGAAGTCCTGCCATTTTGAAAATCTTACATAGAGTTATACAGTCTATACCTTTTGATTTTTTAAACTAGCATATATATATAAATTTAAAATTTTTTACTCTCTCTATATACACATAGAGTGAAAAAATTAAGAAAGAATTGAAAGTCATATTCTCTATGCCTCTCTTCCCAGGTCTCTGGTCTTCCTTCCACAGACAACTTTTGTTAATATTTTCTGTGTTTCCTTTAATACTTTTTAATACATACATGAGCCCACAACTCCTTTTTTGAAAAATTGCAGAATACCTCCAATTCTGGCCCTTCAGCTGTGTTTAGATACAACTGAGAACAGGTAAAGATAGGAACCGTGTCCTCCTCTCTGGCATCAAATCCTTCGACATCTACCACTTCTCAGAACCTCCCCTGCTCCCACCCTAGTGCAAGCCTGGCCACCTCCTGCCAAGGCCGTCAGGGATCATCCTACTCTCCCGCTGTCTCTCTGCAGCAGTTTTTCTCAGTTGGGCCTGCAGACATGTTTTGGTCATCACAACCAGGTGGTAGGGATGCTACTGGCATCTAGTGGGTGATGCCTGGGATGCCTCTAAATATTGCACAACGCACTGCTCTGTACCCCCCCATAATTTAAAATCCCCATGCAAAACTCATCACTGCAGAGGTTGAGACGTCCTGGTTACTGTCTAGGGTCCAGGCAGCTACTACAGGGTTGCTCCTCTGCTAAAAACCCTTCAGTGTCATCCTAGCTCTCTTGGCATCAAATCCAGGATCTTGAAGTGACCTCTATGGTTCATTACCACCTCTGACCTTACTTCTCCCATCTATCTGCTCCAGCTTTACCATCCCATCTACTGATCCTCATAACATACAAAGCACACCCCAAACTCTGTGCCTGGCCAGAGGGTCACGAGAAGGGCATTACCGCTGCACCCACAGCCCCGCTGTCATCCTCTCAGGTAAGCTTTCCCTGACCACCTGTCTAAGACACCACCTACCAGGTCACCCCTCCCCTTGCCCTCTGAGCATCTGTCTCCACCTGACATTTATTTGATTGCTTTTTTTTCCCCCCCCCAGAGACTCACTCTCCCCATTACAACGTAACCCCTGTGTGTTTTGCTCACTAATGTATCCACACCCTTAGACGAGTACCTGGCCTGCAGTAGGCTCTCAATAAACACATGTTAATAGATAAATCTTGGCCAAGCTCTTCAAGGGTACCTGTCGCCCAGTCTGAGCCGTGCATGTGCACTGGCTGGGAGGGATGCTCTGGGAAGCCCTCAGGCCTGTGGTCCTCAAACCTATGCCGCCACTGCCCCCCAACACACCTAGGGCTTGTTCTGCTGTCACTCGCTGTCTAAAGCATTTGCTAACATATGTAGCAACTCCAGTTTTTGCTGGTGACATTTCAGATGACTGCTGTGTTTGTAGTGCCCTCTGTTTCTCCATTTCATTCTGCCTCCTGGGTCTGACATCAGGGGCTCTCCACTGGGGGTGGAGGACTGCGAAATCTGCTTTGCCTCTGGTGGTCCCCTGTGGCTGCTAAATAAAGTATTTAATGGAGCTGCTCCTCTCCAGACTTAGGAATGCTGCTTTCAGGGTACAAAACAAGCTTGCCCTAGTGTGCAGACAGCCAAGGACAGACACATGGATGGAGAGTCCCCTCTCTCCAACCACAGAGGACAGCTGTGTGACCAGAGGGTCCCCGCACTGGGGCTCCAGTGGAGTTGTGGGCCCATCTCCTGGACCAGGTCTGAATGGGCAGGTCAGACACAACCTGGGCAATGACAGGGTCTGGCAGGAGCTCTCCCCGAGGCTGGGGCCTCCTCTGAAGACCTGGGCATCATCTGCTGGCCTTGGCAATGGTTGCTGCCACTTACCCAGACCCATGAGGGACAGAGACAGGCCCGGTGGCCAGCAAGCGATCCTCATGCCTCTGAACTCTTGTTTCCTTGCTATTGAATTGAAACAATGTGGTATCTGAATCACATGGTCCCTGGGGTATTTATTTATTTATTTATTGGCCACACTGCAGGGATCAGGAGATCTTAGTTCCCCAACCAGGGATCGAATCCACGCCCCCTGCAAGGGAAATTTGAAACCTTAACCACTGTTCAGTTCAGTTCAGTTCAGTCGCTTAGTTGTGTCCGACTGTTTGCGACCCCATGAATCGCAGCACGCCAGGCCTCCCTGTCCATCACCAACTCCCGGAGTTCACTCAGACTCATGTCCATCGAGTCAGTGATGCCATCCAGCCATCTCATCCTCTGTTGTCCCCTTCTCCTCCTGCCCCCAATCCCTCCCAGCATCAGTCTTTTCCAATGAGTCAATTCTTTGCATGAGGTGGCCAAAGTACTGGAGTTTCAGCTTTAGCATCATTCCTTCCAAAGAAATCCCAGGGCTGATCTCCTTCAGAATGGACTGGTTGGATCTCCTTGCAGTCCAAGGGACTCTCAAGAGTCTTCTCCAACACCACAGTTCAAAAGCATCAATTCTTTGGCACTCAGCCTTCTTCACAGTCCAACTCTCACATCCATACATGACCACTGGAAAAACCATAGCCTTGACTAGATGGACCTGAGTCAGCAAAGTAATGTCTCTGCTTTTGAATATGCTATCTAGGTTGGTCATAACTTTTCTTCCAAGGAGTAAGCATCTTTTAATTTCATGGCTGCAGTCACCATCTGCAGTGATTTTGGAGCCCAAAAAAATAAAGTCTGATACTGTTTCCACTGTTTCCCCATCTATTTCCCATAAAGTGATGGGACCGGGTGCCATGATCTTCCAGGGAAATCCCCCTGGGATATTTGAATGAGACAATATGTTGTAATTTTTAAAACTGAGACATAATTTATATGCAGTAAAATTTGCTCTTGTGTGCAGTTTTATAACTTTCATGTAACCATCTCTCTGGAGAAGGCAATGGCACCCCACTCCAGTACTCTTGCCTGGAAAATCCCATGGATGGCGGAGCCTGGTAGGCTGCAGTCCACGGGGTCGCTAAGAGGCGGACACGACTGTGCGACTTCCCTTTCACTTTTCACTTTCATGCACTGGAGAAGGTAATGGCAACCCACTCCAGTGTTCTTGCCTGGAGAATCTCAGGAACAGGGGAGCCTGGTGGGCTTCCATCTATGGGGTCACACAGAGTTGGACTCAACTGAAGTGCCATAGCAGCAACAGCAGCAACCATCTCTCATCTCAGTCAAGATATAGAATATTTTCATCACCCAAAAGTTCTCTTTTGACCCTCTGTAGCCAAACCCTTCCCTGTCTCCAGCCCCTAACAACCCATCTGATTTCTGACCCTAATTTTGCTTTCTCCAGAATGTCATATAAATAGATATGTTATCCAGCTTTAACTTTAGCCATTCTAACAGGTGTGTACCATGAAGTTTTCTTTTTTTTTAACCTGTCAATTACAAATTCCCAGTTTTTTGCAGGCAGTATTGAAATGTGTATGGAATCAAACCAGCTGGCTTCAAATCTTACCTTGATTATTTAGCAACTCTTTAATTTTCAGATTTCTTATAGAAAATACTGGAATTAAAATGGGGTTGTCAAAGGAATTAAGTGTTACAGTGCAAGACAAAGGCTGAGCTTTCCCATTGCTAAGCCACTATCATTACTAAGATATTGCATTCCTGATCTCTAGTGCCCCAACAGGCATCAAGGTGGATATTCTTATGCCCATTTTATAGATGAAGACACTGAGGCCCAGTTAAATGACCACATTTCCCCATCTCTCTAGCAGATAGATATAGACATGGAGTATGTTTCAGCCAATGACAGGTAAGCCCAAGAGTCACATGAGACTTCTGTAAAGGCTTCCTTAACAAGAATAAGGAACATCTTTTTTTTTTTCTATTCCTCCTTCTGTCTGGAAGTCAGGCTTGTTGGCTATATCTCCAGCAGCCTTTTAGGACCACCAACTGATCTTAAAAATATAAAGCCAAGTGCTGAGGACAGGAGTAGAGGTGCCTGGGCCCCTGGTGGGATCATGAAACCATCCTATTAACCCTGGACTGCCCATACCTAGACCTCTTTTCTGAGGAAAAGAAACCATTTCAGGAGGCAAATGCTAGAAAGTGGCGTTTGAATATCAACAGAAGATGTGAAGAAATGAGTGTGTGGAAGTTTGAGAGAAGGACAATCCAGGCAGAAGAGAAGCAGCTTCTTTCCATGTGGTGCTATTATGCAGAATCCAGAGCTTACCTTCTCAGTCCTTTCTTCTTCCTCTCCTTTGTTTTAAATAATCAACTGAGATTATTAGAGTCAAAAGATCTCTGTCAAACTCTTGTGCCTGAAGACGTCTGTCAAGTAGGCATTGTGTCTGACCAAATCCCTCCCCTTCCCAGCCCTCAGTTCCCTGCCTTGGGTCTCTGTTTCCCCATCCATCCAATGAGAGGGTTGGTTCAGACACTCAGGGGCTTTTCTGGGCCAAGGGGAGAGAGGTATTGTGTTGCCTGACCTGGGTATGAACCTTAGCTCCACTACAAAATAGTTGTGGAAAAGTGTGTTTGCCCCTCTGACTCTCTCAGTTTCTTCAAAACAACCCGCTTTGGAAGGGGTGAAATGCTCAAGTCCAGCCTGATGTATCTGAAACCCACTCTCTGTCCCTACACCACTCAGTTTCCCAGGACTCCAGACAGGAACCAGGAAAGGGCTTCATGCAGAGCCAAGGAGCCCTGTCAGAGGATCCTTCTGGGATTATGATGGTCTAGGCTTTCTGGGTTCTTCAGAAGGCTTCTCGAGTTTTTGCAAGTCCTTGTGTCCAAAAGGCTTCGCTGTGGACTTGATTTTGGGAGAAGAGGACCATCTGGGCTTCCTACCCCTGGAGGCACATCCTAGATGGTCCTGGAAAGTCAAGCACAATTATGTGATTGTTGGAATATCTTTGAGATAAGAAACATGCCCTGGCCATTTGGGCATCTCACGTGTTTGTGTTCTGGGAAAAGAGGCATTTCCTATATAAAATTAAGACCAACCGAGATGCCCAAGTCTAGCTGTTGGTACTAACCGGGGTCCCACTGGAGGAGACACTAGTCAGCAGGTATGGGGAAGAGGTAGAAGCAAGAGAAAAAGGAGCCGATGGGGATGGGGACGGGAGAAGACCACACCAGCCGGATATCAGGGGGCCAGAACTGCATGGGCCCCCATGCCCATCAGAACCAAGTTTAGCTGGGGGCAGTCTCCCCTTCCCAGACTCCCTTGCATTGACGAGTGGCCACGTGACCTAGATCTGGCCAGTGACTCGTGCTTACCCTGGGTGGAACCAAGGCTATGCCTGGGGGTGGAACAGCCATCTTGGGAGCACGAGGGAGGAAGCCACTTGCTAAGAATGCTATAGAGAAAACGCACAAGTGTGCACCCCTGTGGTGCGTGGGGCCACTGTTCTGGCCCTAACCTTCCACCTCTGGACTTGACGTTCAAGCTGGATTTAGAAAAGGCAGAGGAACCAGAGATCAACTTGCCAACATCCACTGGATCATAAAAAAAGCAAGAGAGTTCCAGAAAAGCATCTACTTCTCCTTTATTGAGGGCTTCCCTGGTGGCACAGAGGGTAAAGCGTCCGCCTGCAATGCAGGAGACCCGGGTTCAGTCCCTGGGTCAGGGAGATCCCCTGGAGAAGGGAATGGCAACCCACTCCAGTACCCTTGCTGGAACACAAGCTGGAATCAAGATTGCTGGGAATAATATCAATAACTTCAGATACTCAGATGACACCACCTTTATGGCAGAAAGTGAAGAGGAACTAAAGAGCCTCTTGATGAAACTGAAAAAGGGAGTGAAAAAGCTGGCTTAAAACTCAACATTCAAAAAACTAAGATTATGGTATCCAGTCCCATCACTTCATGGCAAATGGATGGGGAAACAATGGAAACAGTGACAGACTTTATTTTTGGGGGGCTCCAAAATCACTGCAGATGGTGACTGCAGCCATGAAACTAAAAGATACTTGCTCCTTGGAAGAAAAGCTATGACCAACATAGACAACATATTAAAAAGCAGAAACACTACTTTGCTGATGAATGTCCATCTAGTCAAAGCTCTGGTTTTTCCAGTAGTCATGTATGGATGTGAGAGTTGGACCACAATGAAAGCTGAGCCCCGACGAATTGATGCTTTTGAACTGTGGTGTTGGAGAAGACTCTTGAGGGTCCCTTGGACTAAAAAGAGATCAAGCCAGTCCATCCTAAAGGAAATCAGTCCTGAATATTCATTGGAAGGGCTGATGCTGAAGCTGGAGCTCCAATACTTTGGTCACCTGATGGGAAGAATTGAATCATTGAAAAATACCCTGATGCTGGGAGAGATTGAAGTCAGGAGGAAAAGGGGAAGACAGAGGATGAGGTGGTTGGATGGCATCACTGACTCAGTGGACATGAGTTTGAGCAAGCTCTGGGAGATGGTGAAGGACAGGGAAGCCTGGTATGCTGCAGTCAGCGGGGTCGCAAGGAGTAGGACACGACCCAGCAACTGAACTGAAGTGAACTGCACTTCTTGATCCATGAGAAACAGTAAGCCCCACCCAGTTAAGCCACCAGATGAGTGCCTACTCCCCCGAGTGGGACTGGGCACTAACAGCCTCTATGTGCCATCCACATGTTACAGATCCCAGGTGGGCACCTGCCTCGGTATTTTCCTCTGTCCTCACAGCCCTGCTTCAAGGGTTGCATCTGAGGCCCATTTGACATATGAGGAAACTCAGGCTTGGAGAGGTTCCTTGCCCTTGCTCCCTGGAATCCTTCGGGTAGCGTCAGAGTTGGAGTCTGATTCCAAATGCTGCACGCTCCACCCCACACTGTCACGCTAACTGTGACTAGTATTCAGGGTCACAGAACTGAGTGTGGGTCTGAATCCTGACTATTTACTTTCTAGTTGTGCAAAATTATTTGGTACGTCTGAGCCTCAGTTCCGTCCTCTGGAACTGGCGGTCACAGCAAGACCTACCTCACAGGTCATGGTGAGAGGGGCACTCGCTACATGGTGAGCCTGACTTCCTCTGGCTCTGTGGCAGTGCTGCTGGGCTAAGTGTTTATTTTTAAAGTTACTTATTTGTTTATTTGTCCGCTATGGGTGTTAGTTGCAGCACACAGGATCTCCATCATGGCACAAAGGCTTTCTGGTTGTGGCACACGGGTTTAGGTGCCCTGCGGTCTGTGGGATCTTAGTTGCCCAACTAGGGATCAAACCTGGGTCCCCTGCATTGGAAGATGGATTTTTAACCACTGGATCATCAAGCAAGTCCCCTGAGTGCATTTTAAAGTGCCCTGCAAAGCTCCTAGCTGCTGCATTAGCTTCTTTAAGGAGGTATCATATCCTCCACCCAGGTGTAGAAACCAAGGCTTGGAAAGGGTGAGGACTACTCTGAACCTCAGTGTCTTCATCTCTAAAATGGAGATGGGAATACTGGCTGCTTTACATGGCAACCCACTCCAGTACTCTTGCCTAGAAAATCCCATGGATGGAGGAGCCTGATGTCCGTGGGGTCACAAAGAGTTGGACACGACTGAGCAACTTCACTTACATGGTTATTATCGGATTAAATGAGATAAGATATGGGCAGAACTCAGCTCAGTGTCTGACACACAGTAAGCACTCAACTCATGGAGCCAGTGCTACAATTTGTTATTATTATTGCAGAGCTCCATGCCAGCCATGCCAATCACCTGCTTCATCACTGCAGGGGATTCCAAGGGTAGGTGTGCGCCTAATTCAGGCTGAGGCAGGCTTCCACTCCACGGTCAGCCTCTGCGTGGTGTTGCTGAGATGAGCTGAAGATGGTGAAGGCTGGCTGGGGGCCAGGTCAAGATCAAGTCCACCACAGCTCTCTCTGCCACATGGGAACCAGCTCTGACTCCCCAGACAGACCTTTAGTTCTGGGAGGCTGAAGACTGTCCAATCACATAAAGTCCTTCCTCATAGATGCTAGGGACAGATAAAGAACTCTGTCCAGACCCCACTGCTAAGGGTACTCTTGATTTATGGAGAAATTTCACTGACTGAGGCATGACCTTGCCTCATTCCCAGAAGGCGTCTGCAGCCAGTAGCAGGGCCCCTGGCTGTCAGGTCACCTTTCTTCAGGGCAAGGAAGGGGAGGCAAGATACACACAGACACACAAACACACATTCATTCATATTCACTGTGAGCCATGCTGTGGGTTCTGGCTCCCACAGAACCAAAGCCTGGTGTTTAGGCTGTGTGCTCTGGGTGGGTGGATGGACCGATGGGTAAAAGAACAGTTGAGTGCATGTTCTGCAACTCACTTGTTCAGCCTCTGTCTGCTGAAGACACGCTCTGCTCCAGGGGCCACCTGTGCAGGGCAGAGCAAGACTACCAGCATCTGCTCATAAAGACCCACCAGTCCTGGCGATGGGTAAAATAAGCAGAGGGAGAAAGGGGCTCCAGCACCCCCATTTCCCTGGGGAAGGCTGTCTACAGGCTGATGACTACATCTTCTTGTTCTGGTCCCTACTGCAGGGCCAGGACTCCAATGAGACAAGGGAAGCCCACTCTGCACTTGCCATCTTGGAGTTGGTGCCTCCCTAGATGTCGTGCCCGGGTCCCTGGCTTGCGACCCCAGGGCTCAGGCGCTCCTGCAGGCTTGGGAGATGGCGTTGGACCTCATCAATGATTCTCACCGATCCAGGGCCGTGAGGAGACATGGTTGCACCCTAAAAATTTCCACTTGGGTGTCAAACAGCAGGCCCATCCAGGCCAGGAGAGGCAGATGGGGGGCAACGCTCACAGCTCTGAAACCGACACATTGATTGAGTGCCAGGGCTGGACGAGACCAGTGTGAGGGTTCCTCTTACCATTTCATGGTGATGGAAACTCCCCATTCCTGAGATTAAGAGACAGGTGCCCAGAGGGCAAGTGACTTGTCCAGGAGCCTACAACAGGTAAGAGCCAGGGTCCAAACCCTCTCCTCTGCTGTTTGCAAAATATGGGATCAAGCACCAGCGTTACAAGCATGGCGGATGGCCAGAGGGTCCAGACCGGCTCTCTGAAGAGGGAAGACTGGGAAGAAGCCTTGCAAATGGTTTCCTCTGAATGGAAGGAGTGGAGGTAGTTAGTGCCCCAGCAGGCACCACACACCTTCCCAGATCCTGCAGTGACAGACCTGAGGTGTATGTTCTAGGAGATGAGGCCCAGGGTGGGGCAGCTCGTTGCTTGAGGCCACACTGCAGAGCCTGGGCTAGAAGCAGTACTCTGTCCTCAGGAATCACAACAAACAAAGCAAAACCAAAACAAAGAAAAAAACCCAAAGCAGTATTTTAGTCCACCCAGGACTGCAGTTAAAAAATAAAGAATCAGCCACCCCAGTCCTATGGTCTTGTAGGCAAAACAAGTGGCCTGGGATGTCACCCTCCTCTTTGTACCCACCTGGCCTGTCCCCGTCCCCACCCCCCTGCACCCGAGACCCAGGGGAACAAATGCTGGGGGAAAACCCTAGGCCATGACTTTCCTGAAGCTGAAAGTCAAGTTGCCAAAACAAACTTCTTTTGTCTCTCCTCATTTTTTTCCATGTTTAAATAATAATAAGCTGAAAATGAAGTCATTGTGCTCGGCTGTTGGCCTGCCAGCATCGCCTGCTGGAGTCCTGAGTGTGTCTGGCAGGGGCCCCCTGCCCCAGCTCACTGGATCAGCGGCCCCACCCCACTCTGGCACTTCCACGATTCTCTCTCCCGTATCCCAGCAAAACTTGTCCACCAAGGTCTCACTCAGGGTCGGTTTCTCTGCTGAGAGAATGGGCCAGCTCTCCTGAAGACATTGCTGCTCGTGGGTGGTTTCCAACCTGTGGAACATTTTGCCTCTGAGAGAGACAGAATTTCCCAATCTTAAGGTGTGGACATTTCTTAAGCAGTAGAATTTGGGTAGCTGATGGGTAAGGAATTTTTTTAATAGAGGAAGCCTCATAATATATCAGCCTCATATTATATTTAGCCTTAGATGGAGTTTACCACCCACTTTGGGCTGCATTCCCAAGCAACCGGACTCTGGGGAGACCCAGGCCCAGCGTGTCAGGGGCCACTACTGGCCTCACACAGTACACGGGCTGCATAGACCCCATCCATTTACCTCTTAACGGTTTCATGTAAGTGCTCTGGGGGAGGAGAAGGAGGACCAGGCCAGGCGGGCATCCTGACTCGCCCTCCGTGGCTGCAGAGAGATCCCCTCATTTGCAGGGCTAGCCTGGTCAGCTCCTACTGCCATCTCTACTCAGCAGTGACCTTCTGGGATCTCCAGGACTCTTACTCTTTCTTTCGTCTACCACTGCAGAGAGCCCGGGGAATCCAGGACCTAGCAGGTACTCCAGGATGGGTCACAGAGCTGAGAACTGAGAAGGAGAGACCCGAGCACCCACTCCTGCAGTCTTCATGTGTGGCAATCAATAGCCTGTTTCTTTGCTCTCGGGCCTCTTCCTTCCCACTTGGGCTCTGATGCCCCTGGGACCGCTGGGAGAGTCTGTACTGAGTGTGGGACATCCCACAGCCCTGTGGCTGCTGGCCACTCAGGTAACTTCCCTGAGCTTCTACTCCCCATCAGCACTGCCTACAGGTGCAGGGAGCACTCAAGGAAGTGACATCTGTAAGGTTCCACATACTAGCGATGTGATACTGTTCTCGGTATCGTTTACTTCGCTTAGTATGATAATTTCTAGGTCCCTCCATGTTGCTCTAAATGGCATTACTTCATTCTGTTATGCCCAAGTCACGAAATCTCCCAAGGACCACCAGGGAGCCGATATCCGATGCAAAAGCAAGAGAGTTTTTATTACCAAGCTCGAGCTGGGACTCCCACCATTACTGATGCAGCGGCTAAGGAGAGGAGCCCCGAGTTTTGAGTTACACTGCTTTTATAGGGAATATTCAGGTAAAAGGGTAAAAAGGGGGTGTTCAGGCTGAAGGATAACTGATTGGTTACTTTCTTCTATAGGGTTTGTGTGTGGATTCTTGATTGGTTTTGACTTTCAAGGTAAATCACAAGTTCCTGAATGTAAAGTTAGGAGGTTTAACCTAAGGGCCTATTGGCTCATGAACAGTGGGGCAAGATTAGGTAATATCCAAAGTCTAAGTCTGTTTGCCCGGAACCTTTACAAAATGGAGTTCTTTTACAAGATGGAATAGCTTAGGCTCTTCAATTCTTTTTGTGGGTGAGTAATATTCCATTGTTTATAGAAATAGACCCACAGGAACAACAATTTATAGTTATCAAAGAGGACAGGAGGGTAAAGTGTCTTCCTGCAATGCGGGAGACCAGGGTTCAATCCCTGGGTCGGGAAGATCCCCTGGAGAAGGAAATGGCAACCCACTCCAGTACTCTTGCTTGGAAAATTCCATGGACAGAGGAGCCTTGTAAGCCACAGTCCATGGGGTCGCAAAGAACACGACTGAGCGACGTCACTTCACTTCAAAGAGGACAGGGGGTGGGGAAAGGCTAACTTAGAAGGTTGGAATGAACAGATACACACTACTATTCATAAAACAGATAATCAACAAGCACATAATATATAGCACTGGAAACTATACTCAATACTTTGTAATAACCTGTAAGGGAAAAGACTCTGGAGACGTGTATATACATATATATATATATATATATGAGTCTGTGAAAGTGAAAGTCACTCAAACATGTCCAACTCTCTGCCACCCCATGGACTATACAGTCCATGGAATTCTTTAGGCCAGAATACTGGAGTGGGTAGCTTTTCCTTTCTCCAGGGGATCTTCCTGACCCAGGAATCGAACTGGCGTCTCCTGCATTGCAGGAGGATTCTTTACCAACTGAACTATGAGGGAAGTCATATGTGTGTGTGTGTGTACATATATGTATAAATGAATCACTGAAGTGTACACCTGAAACTAACATGATACTGTGAATCAACTATACTTCAATAAAAAATAAATAAAGTGCTCAGAAGAGCTCTAATTTGTAGTAGGGATTTAATAAAGGAAGATGTTTCTCTGCGTTTATTAAAAGGCAGCGACAGCTAAGAGTTACTGAGCATGTACCACGTGCCAGGAACTGTGGCCAAGAACTTTTACACTCATCTCTACCCTGTTGCTCCGTGGGAGCTGCCTTTACTGTCTGCATTTTACAGAAGAGAAACTGAGCTAAGCTGGATTCAAGTCTAGGATTAGCTTCTTTCACATGCTGGAGGTTATTCCACGAACTCTTTAACACCAGCCCTAGATTGCTGGGTGGGACTTCCCTGGTGGCTCAGACGGTTAAGAATCTGCTTGCGGTGCGGGAGATCTGGGTTTGATCCCTGGGTTGGGAAGATCCCTTGGAGGAGGGCATGGCAACCCACTCCAGTTTTCTTGTCTGAAGAGTCACCACGGACAGAGGAGCCTGGTGGGCTATATATAGTCCATAGGGTCGCAAAGAGTCAGACAGAACTGAGTGACTAAGCACAGCAACAGCTTGCTGGGCAGGACTGAAAAGCAAATATTTCCCCCTCCCATCAATATACGATGGGGAGGAAAGGGAAGTTGTCCTTGGTGCCCAAAGCCTCAGCTCAGGATAACACGGGTGCATGAGCATGCACACACACATACACAGACACGCACATAGATACTCATATACAAGTACACATGGACAGACAAAGGCCTTCACAGGAGCAGGGGGCTCTGCCAGGCTCTCACAGGCAGATGCTGATGTTACTGGGGTGGACTGGGGAAGGCTGCTGTCCTTGTTTTCAGCTCATCTTTAGCTGGGAAGCAGGAGGAAGGTGCCAGAAGGGCAGATGGAGTCAAAGAGGTGGACTGGGGTGTCCAGCTGCCCCTAGAGGGTGGAGGCCCAGCTGGCCATGGAGCCTCAGGGGCTGCTGAGCTCAGCAAACACCAGGCCCAGCCCAGACCTGCTTGGCTGGAAACTGCTGACCTTGGGTTGCTGGAACTAGATTCTCTGCTCTAACCTCTCTGGGAGCAGGGGGGCAAGTACACAGGTTAGGGGGTGAGTCTGGTTCAGGGCAGAGAGACAGAGCCACCCTGGGGGGTGGCCTGGATGCACCCAGGGCTCTGACCCATGGATTCATCTGGAGATGAATGTCACCCACCAGCACTAATATCTTGGTCACGGAACCCAGCCAGCCTTCCTCAGCAAGTGGAAAGTCCTGACACCCCTGCCAGGCTGTCCAACAGAACTTCCTACAATGATGGAAACCTTCTCCACCTGCTCTATCCTATAGGTAGCCAGGTGCAGCTTCCAAGCACCCAGAAATGGAGCTGATGCTACTAAGGAACTGAATTTTTATTTGATTGAATTAAGTTTAAATATAGATAGCCACAGAAGGTCTCAGCTTCCACACTGGATGGTCCAGCTGGGAGAGGCCCGAGCTCTGGGACGGGAGAGCTCCTTGCTCCAGTGGCTATGACCCACTCCTGGTCACTTAAGTGCCCCCAAAAGGATCCCCCAAAGTAGCCATTGTGAGCTCCTAGGCCAGCACCTGAGTGCAGGTCTATCAAGGTTGAAGCAACGTGTGGTTTCCTGCCTGCAGACAAACCCAGGCGCTGGGGTTTTCAACCTCTCCAGTTCACCAAGGCACCAAGGGGACAGCTCTTGGGAAACCTTAAACCAATGTTCCCAGTCTCTTGGGCCTGAAAGTAGGGTGCAGAGGCTGGCTAGGTACGTGTGTACAAACTTAGCATCAGACAGGGACTCCTTGGAACAAGGGGGCTCCATTCATCCGAGGACTCTACTTTCATCTCATTGAAGATAACATTCCACCCAACTCTCAAAGCAAATCCTCCAGAAGTGAAAGAAAAATGTTAATGAACTTCCATTAAAATTCCTTCCAAGACTGGTCATTCTGGGCAGGCAGGCCCCTGACCTGCTCAAAGCCTGCAGGTCTGAAAGAGCTGGTTCCCACATGGAGCCCAGGAGAACTCAGTCAGCCTTGGGGCTGGCGTTGAAGATCTTGGTTCCAGGAGAGTATCCTGCATCCATGCTGGGGACTTGGGTCAAAGTCCTCCAGCAGAGCCACATTGCTATCTCGCCTTCTTTCATGACAGAAAGACTTAGCATCTTTCCAGAGCCCACAAGGGACCAGCACGTCCCCTGCTCTGTTTCCAGGTTTCTCAGCCGACCTTCATGGCAGAGGAGGAGACTCAGGTACAAAGTGACGGTGTAACTTGCCCAAACCAGAGTTGCCATGCTGGGGTTCCTGACTCACTCACAGGAGGTTTGCAGCATGTCAGCAGTCTGGTCAACACGGCCTGGAGCTCATCAAGGACAGTGCCACGACGAACACTTGTCTAGACACAAGACACAGCCTCATCAACTAAGAAACTGTTTTCTTTTTAAAAGAGACACAATAGCACCTTCTTCTCCAAATATGCACTGCCCCGCCTTCGGGCCTCTCCTCCAGGAGCAGGAAAACACTGCCGCCTCCTGCGGCCTCTGCCACATTTGCCATCAGCGGCTGCCCGGGTCTTCTCTGGGAATTAATTTCTGCATCCATCTATGCCCTCACAACTTATTTGTGACAAACCAGTATTGTCCAGACTGACTCCACCCTGGACTGGTGAGTTTACTAAATCACTTTTTGGTGCCATGCCAACTGAGTGCTTTGAAGATGTTGCTTTATTTTTTGATATTTATTTATTTGACTGCCCCAGGTCTCAGTTGAGGCAAGCAGGATCTTTCAGTTGTGGCCATGGAACTCTTAACTGTAGCATGTGGGAGCTTATTTACCCGACTAGTGAGTGAACCCAAGCCCCTTGCGCTGGAAGCGCAGAGTCGTAACCACTGGACCACCAGTGAAGTTCTGAAGATGCTGTTTTAAAAAGGAACTGCAGGTGGCGCTAATGGTGACGGACCCTCCTGCCCACTCAGGAGACGTACGAGACTCAGGTTCGATCCCTGGGTTGGGAAGATGCCCTGGATGAGGGCATGGCAAACCACTCTAGTATTCATACCTGGAGAATCTCATGGACAGAGGAGCTTGGCTGGCTATAGTCCATAGGGTCACAAAGAGTCGGGTATGACCAAAGCATCTTAGCATGCATGCACAGAAACTCACTGTTTTAGGGATGTGGTCAGGATACTGTCCCCTCAGGGATGTGGTCAGGCCACTGTTCCCTCTTCCCAAGAGATCAGGTTTATTGGGAACCACAAAAGACATTGACTTCAGATCTCTAACTCAGGAAAGCCTGTGCATCTGACAGTCAACTTGTTTATAACTTATATAACACGAGCACCTTAAAGTTGATCAGTTTCACTCTTTTCTTTGGCCACAAGGAAGCTCAGGATCACGTTTAAAGCCCTCTTCTAGCACTATGGTGAAAGCAAACTGACTTTGTTTCAGTTTAAATTTTCATTTTCTCCTTTTGTCATTTATTTTTATTTTCTTGTTTCACACTTTTAAAATATCAACTGAAATCCATTTCAAAGAGAGCAGGGTAAAAAAATAGCAAGCTCTGATTGATTATCCATGTCATCTCCCAGACCAGGCTTTGGATGCTATTGGTCATTTGCAAAAGTCAATTCCACTCAATCTGAAAATCTCAACCTGGAACAAGTGTTTTGCCTGCCTGAAGGAAAACACACTCTTAGGACTTTCCTGGCGGTCCAATGGTTAAGACTGAGCGCTTCTACAGCAGGGGGCACAGGTTTGATCCCCAGTTGGGGAACTAAGATCCTGCATCCCATGCAGGGAGAAAAAAAAAGAAAACATACTCTTGGTCATAGGATTTCTTCTGATTTTTCTGACATGTCACATTCTCAGTTTACAGTTGAATCTGGCATGCAGGGTGGATTGGGCAGTAGAACGAGCCAGGATACTGGACTTATACTCTTCATTCTGGGGCCAGCCACCTGTGACATGGGGAGAAATTGCTTCACTACTCTGAGCTTTGTACCACTGAATTGAGGATGCAAACATGATCCCAAACCCAGTATAAACAGCTTCCGGAGGATTTCTATAAGTTACGACTGATGGTAAGGGACAACTAGAAGGAGGTACAAACTACAGAATGGCTTGCCCAGCCTTGACCTTGGGATTCTGTTTGGACCACAGATCACAGTTAGGTCTCTGAGGTCAGGATCCTAGTGATGTAAACCAAACTTTAACCAATAGCAGGTCATGGAATTTTGGAGTTCTGCTTCATCCTGCAGGAACAGTCTTAGCTTTGCTCCACTCTGGTAAGCATCCCACACTTACCAGGGTGGTCACAACCCTTAACAAACATGCAGGGCATGCCAGTGGGTGCTGAGTCCCTTGCATGGCCCTGAAATTACCAAGAGGTTGAACCTGTGGCTCTCTGTCGTGGTTAGAAAGCTAAATTCTACCACATGAGAAAATTTCTAACCAGGTTTCTGCTTTCTGACAGTCAGGGGTTGGTTATGGCGTATCTGCGCTTTCCCCTGGGTGGCCAGGAAGCTCAGAACTAAATATGAACTTCAGCTATGGCAATTTCATGGATCATTTGCTGTTCAGTTGCTCAGTCATGTCCGACTCTTTGTGACCCGATGGGCCGCAGCACGCCAGGCTTCGTTCTTCTTCACAGCCTCTCAGAGTCATATATCATTGGCATCCGGATTTTGATGTTTCCATTTTTCCTCCCACAGCTCTGACTTCATATCATTATTTATATTTTCCTGGTTTTGATTTTTCTAACTTAAACATTTTAAAATTAATTTTATTGAAGTATAGTTGATTTCAGTTCAGTTCATTTGCTCAGTTGTGTCTGACTCTTTGCGACTCCATGAACAGCAGCATGCCAGGCCTCCCTGTCCATCACCAACTCCCAGAGTTCACCCAAACTCATGTGCATCGAGTCTATGATGCCATCCAGCCATCTAATCCCCTGTCATTCCCTTCTCCTCCTGCTCCTAATCCCTCCCAGCATCAGGGTCTTTACCAATGAGTCAACCCTTTGCATGAGGTGGCCAAAGTATTGGAGTTTTAGCCACAGCATCAGTCCTTCCAGTGAACACTCAGGACTGGTCTCCTTTAGGATGGACTGGTTGGATCTCCTCACAGTCCAAGGGACTCTCAAGAGTCTTCTCCAACATCACAGTTCAAAAGCATCAATTCTTCGGCCCTCGGCTTTCTTCACAGTCCAACTCTCACATCTACACATGACCACTGGAAAAACCATAGCCTTGACTAGCAGACCTTTGTTGGCAAAGTAATGTCTCTGCTTTTGAATATGCTATCTAGGTTGGTCATAACTTTCCTTCCAAGGAGTAAGCATCTTTTAATTTCATGGCTGCAGTCACCATCTGCAGTAATTTTGGAGCCCCCCAAAATAAAGTCTGACACCGTTTCCACTGTTTTCCTATCTATTTCCCATGAAGTAATGGGACCAGATGCCATGATCATCGTTTTCTGAATGTTGAGTTTTAAGTTAACTTTTTCACTCTTCTCTTTCACTTTCATCAAGAGGCTTTTTAGCTCCTCTTCACTTTCTGCCATAAAGGTGGTGTCATCTGCATATCTGAGGTTATTGATATTTCTCCCTGCAATCTTGATTCCAGCTTGTGCTTCTTCCAGCAATGTGTTAATTTCTTTATACAGCAAAGTCATTCAGTTATATATATATTCCTCCTTATATTATTCTCCATTATGGTTTATCAGGATGTTGAATATGTGGAGTCTCATACCAAGGCCACAGGTGTGAGGCCTTGCACCAAGGCCACAGACAATGGAGCCAAGCACCAAGGTTGCCTCCGGAACTGACTGAGCCCCATCATAACCGTTGCCAAAAGTCCCTCTGATCCTTACTGGTCAGTTTCCTGATCCCATATTAGGTGAAAATGCCCACCCTGGTACTCACCCTATATTGCCCTAACTAATCATCTAATGCTGCCCTTGAAGCAGGGACTTTTTTTTGTCTTGAGAATATAAAAATTGGCTACTAACTCTTGTAAGGCATCAGCTCTCCCTGATCTGTGAAGAAGTCAGCCCCATGTCTTGGCAGAGCCCCTCACTACCTTAGCCCTTTGTTCTCAATAAATTCTCTCCTCTAAAATGCTCTGTGTCTGGGAATTCTTTTCCAACCTGCGCTCAGACTGCCTTGACAGAATATAGTCCCTGTGTCTAATTCATATTTTTAAAATTTAAAAATTTTTTCCTAGTTTCAAGTCACTGTACTCACCCAGATGTCTATTAAAATAAAAAATCTATGCAGAAGGAAATGATAATCCACTCCAGTGTCCTTGCCTGGAAAATTCCATGGACAGAGGAGCCTACAGTCCATGGGGTCGCAAAGAGTCAAGCACGACTGAGCGACTGAGCATATCAGAACATACTGTGATCTAAAATGGTTGTTTCCTTTCGTATTTCTGCCGGAAGAGTCGGCCACTTCCAGTTCTTCCATCTCCTTGACAATATGTTTAGTCTTTTTAAACTCTTGACATTTTAAACAAATGTGTAGCATTAAAAAAAAAATCTATAATAACTTGAGATTCCTCAACTTCTTCCAGAATATAATTTGATCTTAACTTTTCTGGGCCAAATCTTTAAATATTTCTTTTTTTAAATCTATTTTTTAATTGAAGTATAATTGACTTGCAATGTTGTCATATTTTAAAATTACACAAATATTCTACTTGAAAAAATAGAATCAGTAAGAAAAAAATCACCTCTGGGCCTCGCTGATGGCCAGGCCTAATTCCACTCTCCTACTTGTGGGCAGCCCCTGCACTGACACGTACAAGTGTCTGTGAAAGCATGTTGCGGGATAGTTGGGGGCAATGGTGTGTTTCACACATGGGCTGATAATGAAGGAGTGACTCTGTGGCTTGCTTTTCTATCTAACAACAGTTTGTTTTGGAGCCCTGTTCTGGTCAAGTCAGAGGAACAACCTCATCATTTGTCATGCAGCATGTAATTTCATTGTACGGTGATCTCACAGTTTACTAGGCCTGTCCCCATCTGTGGCATTTAGGGTGTATCTCTTGTTTTTGCTCTTTTAAAGAAGGCTGTAGTAACCAAGTTTGTATGTACCTCCTTGTATGTGTGTGCAAGTTTTCTTATGGGTACCCACCAAGAAATGGGATAATCAGGTCACGGTATACAAGATTTAAAATTTGTGTTGTCAAATTGCCTTTTGACATGGTTACATCTGTTTATACAACCCACTTTCATATCCTCTCCATTCTGAGGTGCTCGAACTTTCTAATTTCTGCCCAGGTCATGCAAGAGAAACAGTATTGCCTTGTGGTATTCACTTACATTTCCCTGATTGTTAGTGATGCCAACTTTTTTGTCAAATGTTTATTGACCATGTGGATTTTATATTTTGCTAACTGATATTCACATTCTTTTTCCGTTTCTATTGGGTTCTTGGTCTTCTATTACTGTTGTTGATTTGTAGGAGTTCTTCACATGTTCTGGATATATATTTAAATATATATTATATAACACATTTATTTATACATATATAGATATTTATTTATATAAATATATTATTGTAAATATACAATATATGTATATATTTATATATATAAACTATTTCCTCATAGTCTTTTATTTTCTCACACAGTTATTAAACTTTGGTTGTGGTGATTTTTGGCACATAGAAATTTCAATATTTTCTTGAGGTATAATTGAGACAACATTATATTAACTTCAGGTTTATAACATGATAGATCAATATTTGTAAATTCTGCAAAATGATAGCCACAATAAGCCCAGTTAACTCAATGTTTTCTGACGACCCATGGGGAAAAGAATCTGGAAAAGTATATATAGCAGATCCACTTTGCTGAACACCTGAAATTAACACGTCACTGTAAATCAACTATAATTCAATTTAAAAAACTAAAAACTATCTGTATGCAGGCCAGGAAGCCACAGTTAGAACTGGACATGGAACAACAGACTGGTTCCAAATAGGAAAAGGAGTACGTCAAGGCTGTATATTGTCACCCTGCTTATTTAACTTATATGCAGAGTACATCATGAGAAACACTGGACTGGAAGAAACACAAGCTGGAATCAAGATTGCCGGGAGAAATATCCATAACCTCAGATATGCAGATGACACCACCCTTATGGCAGAAAGTGAAGAGGAACTAAAAAGCCTCTTGAGGAAAGTAAAAGAGGAGAGTGAAAAACTTGGCTTAAAGCTCAACATTCATAAAATGAAGATCATGGCATCCGGTCCCATCACTTCATGGGAATAGATGGGGAAACAGTGGAGACAGTGTCAGACTTTATTTTTGAGGGCTCCAAAATCACTGCAGATGGTGACTGCAGTCAAGAAATTAAACGACGCTTACTCCTTGGAAGAAAAGTTATGACTAACCTAGATAGCATATTGAAAAGCAGAGACATTATTTTGCCGACTAAGGTCAGTCTAGTCAAGGCTATGGTTTTTCCTGTGGTCATGTATGGATGTGAGAGCTGGACTGTGAAGAAAGCTGAGCCCCAAAGAATTGATGCTTTTGAACTGTGGTGTTGGAGAAGACTCTTGAGAGTCCCTTGGACTGCAAGGACATCCAACCAGTCCATTCTGAAGGAGATCAGCCCTGGGATTTCTTTGGAAGGAATGATGCTAACGCTGAAACTCCAATACTTTGGCCACCTCACGCGAAGAGTTGACTCATTGGAAAAGACTCTGATGCTGGGAGGGACTGGGGGCAAGAGAAGAAGGGGACAACAGAGGATGAGATGGCTGGATGGCATCACTGACTCAATGGACGCGAGTCTGAGTGAACTCCGGGAGTTGGTGATGGACAGGGAGGCCTGGCGTGCTGCGGTTCATGGGGTCGCAGAGTCAGACACGACTGAGCTACTGAACTGAACTGAACTGAAGTCCAGTTAACATGCATCACCACACAGAGTTACAATTTTTTTCCTGTGATAAGAATTTTTAAGATCCATTCTCCTGGATACTTTCAAATATTTTAAATATTGGACACAGTATTTTAATTATAGTTCCCATGTGGTTGGTAGTGTATCCCTGTATTAGTCTTATTTTAGGAAATTTGTACCTCCTGATCCCTTTCATGCAGAGATTGCCATTCTGATTCAGCGCAATGTGTCCATCTTTTCTTTGTGAGTTTTGCTTGCTATACTTTCTTGACCAAAACCTTCCCTCCTACAAGAACACAAACACATGCTCCAGTGTCTTCTTCTATGGGTTTAGAAGCTTCATTTTCCTTATAACCTCATCTGTATATCTGATTTAATTTTGCGAATGTTGGGAGGTTAGAAAGCAGTTATTTTTTAGTATGACCAGCTGACTGCCCCAGCACCATCACTCACCGGTCCACTGGGTGCTGAGGGCCCATGTGGGTATGGCCTTGCTCATGGAGGGGTATGGACTTGTTCCTGCTCTGTGTTGAGTTCCATTGACTTCTGTGTCCTTTCTACTAATCCTCAGGCCCCAACTTTCATACTTGATGGTATTCTTTGGGTTTTTAAATTCATTAATTTTTCCAACATATTTTTATATTGGAAAGGTTGTATGATAAATGTAAATTTAGTATAAATATTGGGAGGTAGTGAAATAAATGTAAATACTGAAGAATAAACAAAGAAATAAAGAATGGTAGGTAGTGTAGGATAAGTCAAATCACCAATTTTTTCAATAGATTTTATGAAAGTTCAGAAGAGGGTGAGATCACCAGGAGCTGACCAAGTTGCGGAAACCTCTGTAAAAGTGGAGGAACTTGACGTGGGCAGGATTCAGGCTAATATATGCATTCCCAGGATTTGTTAAGCATTGGGTTTCCCTGATAGTTCAGTTGGTAAAGAATCCACCTGCAATGCAGGGGATCCCGGTTTGATTCCTGGGTTGGAAAGATCCGCTAGAGAAGGGATAGGCAACCCATTCCAGTATTGCTGGGTTTTCTTTGTGGCTCAGCTGGTAAAGAATCCACCTGCAATGCGGGAGACCTGGGTTTGATCCCTAGGTTGGGAAGATCCCCTGGAGAAGGGAATAGCTTTACCCACTCCAGTATTCTGGCCTGGAGAATTCCATGGACTTTTGGACACAACTGAGACTTTCACAGCAATACTTTGCTGAGGAAATGTCCCATAATATACAACTCACCATTTCAAGCTTTTAAAAGTATATCATTCAGCGGCTTTTAGTCCATCCATCATGTTGTGTGGCCTTCATCACTCTCTGACTCCAGAACATTTTCATCACTCTAAAAAGACACCTCCTGCTTATTAAGCAGTCCTTCCCATTCCCTCTCCCACTCCAGCCCCTGGCAAACAAGCATCCACTTTCTGTCTCCACGGATTTGCATACTCTAGATATTTCCTATAAATGTGATTACACTGTAGTTGGCCTTTTTGTCTGGATTCTTTCATATCATATTTTATATTATGATATCATATCATATTTTCAAGGTTCATCATGTCATAGCATGTATCAGCACTCCAATCCTATGAAAGGTATTCCATCACATGGAGAGACCACATTCTGTCCATCAGACGATGGACATTTGTGTTGCTTCCATTTTTTAGCTATTATGAATAATGCTGTTGTGAATATTCATGTACACGCTTTGAGCGCATGCTATCATTTCGCTTGGGCATACACAGACAAGTGGAATTTCTGGATCACATGGTACTTGCATGTTTAACTTTGGAGGAACCACCAAACTTTTTTCCCCATAGCAGCCAAATCATTTTATATTCCCACCAATATTTTATATAACCTACATGGTTCCAATTTCTGCACATCCTCACTAATATCCTCACTTGTCATGATTCACCTTTAAGAGTCAATCTAGTGGATGTAAAATATCAATAACTTCAGATAAGCAGATGACACCACCCTTATGGCAGAAAGTGAAGAGGAACTGAAGAGCCTCTTGATAAAAGTGAAAGAGGAGAGTGAAAAAGTTGACTTAAAACTCAACATTCAGAAAACTAAGATCATGGCATCTTGTCCTATATCACTTCATGGGAAATAGATGGGGAAACAGTGGAAACAGAGGCTGACTTTATTTTTTTGGGCTCCAAAGTCATTGCAGATGGTGATTGCAGCCATGAAATTAAAAGAC
The DNA here is from genome assembly GCF_042477335.2 of Ovis canadensis. Classification (NCBI taxonomy): domain Eukaryota; kingdom Metazoa; phylum Chordata; class Mammalia; order Artiodactyla; family Bovidae; genus Ovis; species Ovis canadensis. Next base: position 191,818,363 of record NC_091246.1, on the reverse strand, counting down.
ACTTACTCCTTGGAAGGAAAGTTACGACCAACCTAGACAGAATATTCAAAAGCAGAGACATTACTTTGTCAACAAAGGTCCGTCTGGTCAAGGCTATGGTTTTTCCGGTGGTCATGTATGAGTGGTCATGTTTGGACTATAAAAGAAAGCTGAGCACTGAAGAATTGATGCTTTTGAACTGTGGTGTTGGAGAAGACTCTTGAGAATCCTTTGGACTACAAGGAGATCCAACCAGTCCATCCTAAAGGAGATCAGTCCTGAGTGGTCATTGGTAGGGCTGATGTTGAGGCTGAAACTCCAATACTTTGGCCACCTCATGAGAAGAGCTGACTATTTGAAAAGACCCTGATGCTGGGAAAGACTGAGGGAAGGAGGAGAAGGGGACAACAGAGGATGAGATGGTTGGATGGCATCACAGACTCAATGAACATGGGTTTGGGTGGACTCTGGGTGTTGGTGATAGACAGGGAGGCCTGGCGTGCTGCTGCCCATGGAGTTGCAAAGAGTCGGACACGACTGAGCGACTGAACTGAACTGAAGTGGATGTGAAGTGTTATCTCACTGTCATTTTGATTTGCATTTTCCTAGGGGCTTCCCTGGGGGCTCAGAGGATAAAGCGTCTGCCTGCAATGCAGGAGGCCCGGGTTTGATCCCTGGGTTGGGAAGATCCCCTGGAGAAGGAAATGGCAACCCACTCCAGTATTCTTGCCTGGAGAATCCCATGGACAGAGGAGCCTGGCGGGCTACAGTCCACGGGCTAGCAAAGAGTCGGACACGACTGAGCGACTTCACTTTCACTTTTAATGGCAAAAGCCATGGAGCAATTTTTCATGTTCTTACTGGCCATTTTTATATATTCTTTGGAGAAATATCCACTCAAATGTTTTGCCTATTTTTGCTTGGCTTCTCTTTTTACTATTGAATTATAAGCATTCTTTATTTATGTTGGACACAGAAACCTTATTAAATATACGATAAGGAGGCACATAGACTTTGTCCTGCTGTCAGAGGAGCCAGTGGAGAGTATGCAAGCAGAAGAAAGCCATACTCAGATTTGCAATTTGCAAAGGTCACTCAAGGCCAGAAAATAGGGGAAGGAGCCAGCCTGGAGACCATGTGGGTGCAGGTCTCAGGTCAGGTAAGAGAGGAGGGGTGGACAGATATGGTTCTATATGCTTCTTTCAGTACTGGCTTCTAGTAGCTCAGAGTCATTTCTAAGAATGTAAGAAAAAAAAAAACAGCTAGCAAGAAGGTCATAAAGGACAGCTGCAGCTGAGGAATGATTGTTCTCAGCTTGTGGCCTGTGAGCATGCACACCAATATGCATGCACGCGTGCCCGCGCGCACGCGCGCACACACACACACACACACACACAATATCCTACATGCTGATACAAACAGTCTAATTCTTTCAGCAAAATCCAGATTACTGGACATTTTGGTTTCAAACTTCATGCAATGACAGGTCAGAATAGGAGTAATGGACAAGAATGAATTACAGCTAAGAAGAAAAACAGTCATTTTAATCTGATAAGGGATAGACAGCCAACAAAGACCTACTGTATGCCACAGGGAACTGTATCGGTATACTGTAATAACCTAAAAGGGAAAAGCATCTGAAAATGAATAACTGAATCACTTTGCTGGACACCTGAAACTAACACCATACTTCAATAAAATAGATTACATTAAAAAGTTAAATCTTACAAGTGTGCTTGCTCACAGGTGCATGAAAGGTTAAAAGGCCCAAGGTGCACCAATCTCATCAGCAGGGAGCTTAGGGAGGGGACTCTGAAACATGCCCTTCCTCCTGCTGACCAGCAAGGACCACCAGATGAGGACTCCAAACAGAATGAAGTGGGCAACCTCACTTTGGTTTCCGGGCCCCCAGGCCAAGCCCACCAGGGGCTTCCCTGGTGGCTCAGATGGTAAAGAATCTGCCTGCAATGTGGGAGACCTGGGTTCGATCCCTGGGTTGGGAAGATCCCCTGGAGGAGGGAATGGCGACCCATTCCAGTACTCTTGCCTGGAGAATCCCCATGGATGGAGGAGCCTGGTGGGCTACAGTCCATAGGGTCACAAAGAGTCCGACACGACTAAGCACAGCACAGCACAGACCAAGGTAAGGACTACCCTGGGCTCCTTTTCAGAAAAGCAGAACACCACGTGCGTGGTCACCTTCAGAGATCCAACCTGTCCTAATGACCAGGAGCTGTGTTAGAATTCTATAGATGAGCATTCAACAAATGAGCCAGGGGAGAATTGTCCTGACAATGTAAAAATGGCAGGGATCTAACCCAGACAGAAATGAGTCATCTTCAAAAGTCACTTCAACCCTGTGACTTGTTCCCAGGAGGAAGCCACCGAGATTTTTTAAAAATTTTGAGGTTGGGGGATTTCTTTTTTTAAACAGCTTTATTGAGGTGTGATTGACATACAACAGACTGCACAGATATGAATTGTACAATTTAGATTGTAACTTATGAACACATTCATGGGGCTATTATCACGTTCAGAGTTAGGAACATGTCCGTCATCTGCCATCGTTTGTTTGCTTGTGACCTTTTGCTGTTTGTAATGTCTTCTTTCCCAGGCCCCATCCCCTAGAGATCAGATTTCTTTCCATGTAGATTGGTCCGTGCTTTCTAAAACTGAGTATGAATGGAACCATCAGTCTGTGCTCTTTGCGGCCTGTTTTCTTTGTGGGGTGTATCTGAGATGCATGCCTGCTGTAATTTCTCCCAGTGGATCTAACCATCACTCTCTTTTCACAAACCCACACAAGCTGGGTGAACTGTAAATGTCACCCAGCCCTGAAGGGGTCTAGCAGGATTTGATCCTGGCTCTGTCTGACTCCCAAAGCCGTCTCTTTCTATTACATGCCTGCCTCTAAGCACTGCCCACGAATGAGCCTGATTTCTGCAGAGTAAGTGCTGGCCACCACTCTGGGTCCATCCCCTGCACCCCCACTTCCTGCTCTGCCCCTTCAGATTCTCTGCACCTTCTGGGGGGAGAATGGACAACTTACTGCCTGAGTCTAGAGTCACCCCCAACCTCTAGGAAGGGGAAGACATTCCCTGTACATCCTCGAAGCTTGTGCACAGCCCAAGGGCAGGCGGTGTGCTCACTGTGTTACACCCTGCCATCTAATCGATTAGCACACTGAGTGGCCACCAGTAGATTTGTGTTGGACTTCTTCTCTGTTTTGTGTCCTCCCTGGGGCAACCTTTCTGGGAGAGGGGGGCCCCTCACTGAGGTCCAAGACTCCTCCGAAAAATAGGGTGGTCTTAGATTCTCAACTTGCTTGTGCCCTTGGGGACCAGGCCTGGGCTTCACAAGCTTGACTGGGTCCAGCCCTCACTGCCAGAAGGTCATCAGCTTTGGCCAGCTGGTGTGACCCCTCGTCCAGAAGCACCGCATCCTCTGGGAAGCCCAGAGACCACCCTGGTCAGGCCCCAGCAGGGCTCAGGCCTCTAGACCAGCCTTGGCTCAGTATCTGGAGGTGCCGCAAGCTCCTGCGTCACCAGAGTGTGAGGCAAACATGAGATCTGGAGTCCCTTGAGCCAAGGGTGGAGACCTGGCTATGCCGTTACCACTGGAAGACCCTGGACGACTCTCTCACTCACACCCACGTTCACTCACTCACTCGCTTGTTCATTCACACAGGCCTCTGTGCCAGGCCCACCTACAGCCGAGTAAGACCAGGCCAGGGATGCGGGGCACAGGCATGCAGGTTGCGTTCTGACCCAGGCGCTTCCTGGAAGAGGTGGCATTGCCACAGAGACAAGATGATGTGGGAATAAGAGGAGGGCTAACATAATGAGGGGAAATCCGAGCACAGGCCTGGGACATGTGTGTGCCCAGTGGGTGGAGAGGCTGTGGATATTGTAGTGACAGTGTGGGGCTGGTGGTGGCAGGACCCAGAGGCAGGGGCTCTGCTCCACCCTGAGGGCACGGGGGAAGCACTGCAGGATTGTAACAAGGTGAGCACAGCTCTGAGCCTCGGCTCCCTCGTCTGTAGAGTGGGCCTGCCATCGCTGCTTCTGCAGGCTGTGTGCCGGACGTGGCACTTGGTAGGTCCTCGATAAGGACGCGGTCACTGCATCTGCCTTGTGCAGCGGGGACAAGCGTGTGGTGCCACACCCTCCGGCCCTGGAGCCCTCGGCGCTGGGATCAGGTGATGAAACCAGATCCTGACCTGAGAGCTGGGAGACGTGCCTCTCCACCACCCTCCCCAGATGTGGCTGTGGCTCTGACATCTGGCTCACCTCCCCAGCACCTGGCGCTTGAGGCAGGGCCAACACAGCCAGTTAGGACCAGGGCAAGCAGCATGAAGCAGGGCTGGGCCTTCTGGGACTGGCACCCGCTCATTGGAGAGGAAACAAAGACCTGGAGGTGTCTGTCCAGCTGCCCCTCCTCTCCCAGGGCTGGGGCCAAGCAGCCGCAGGGACCCCCAGCCTCTCTGCCCTCAGCTGGCTCAATGCCCCCAGTATCTCCTGTCCCAGCCACTTGGTTTAGCAAAATTATATTTTAAGCATTTTCATATCGACTGTTTTTCTGATTATACAATACATGCCATTTTAGAAAACTTGGAAAACATTGATAAGAAAAATAATGAGTCTGTCATGCAGAGACAAACGTTAAATTGACGGTGTCGTTCATTCTCAGCACTTTCACACATGTGTGGATAGATACACACAGACACACACACAGCTGGGATTGCGATGCTTACACAGTTCTACATCTTGCTCTCTCACTGATTATTTTCTCATGAGTGTCTTCGTCAGTCATTAAAGATAGTTCATTGGAACTTCCCTGGTGGTTTAGTGATTAAGACTTCCAGTGCAAGGGATTCAGGTTTGATCCCTGGTCAGGGAACTAAGGTCCCGCATGCTATGTGGCATGGCCAAAAAAAAAAAAAAAAGAGACGGCTCAAAATCATGTCCATGTTTCATTACAGAAAACTTTAAATGTACCTAAAGTTGGAAAAAATCGCACAAGGAGCCCAGTATCTGCCATCAGCTATGACATTCACCGACAACCTGTTTTACCTATTCTGTTTTCCCCCAGTTCTTTTGGTTTCTGTTAGACTATTTTATTTTATTTATTTATTTATTTATTTTTAGTTTTTTATTTTTTTAATTTTAAAATCTTTAATTCTTACATGCGTTACATGTTAGACTATTTTAAAGTCAACTCCAGACAGCTTATCTTTTCACCCATAAATATCCAAAGCATTTTAAAGGCTCTGGAAGTAGCCTTGTGCTATATCTAAAGTGTCCCTGGCCTGAGTGTTGAGAGACCTGAGTTCCAACCCTTGATTCAGGTCTTTACTGTTGTATGAACATGCTCTGGACTTGTTTCTCTGTGAGATGAGGACCACAGTGTCTGCCTTTCCTCATGGGGAAGGGGGGATGGGATGAGGTCATGAGGGTCAGTGGGATTCCAATCTCCCCAGAGTTCTGCCACCATAATCTGCCCTGTTCCAGGCACACTGCTCATCCATTTAATCTTCACAGCAATCCAAGAAGGTTGTACTAGTACCCTCATTTTACAAAGAAGAAATAGATTCAGAGAGATTAAGTGATTTGCCCAAAGTCACACAGTATTCAAATTCAGATCTGTTGATTTTTTCTGCTGCACCAGCTGGTAATAGGTCCAGTAGGATTAACCTCTTAAACAGCTACCTTTTGGTGTCTCCAGCAGAAATGGTAACAGGTTTTGTCCTAGGAGATTCAGCCATGCTGGGGTCAAGAAGAGGCATGAAATCAGACCAAGTCTGGACAGATATTATCCAGAAGTGTAGAGCTGGGTCAGCTAGGGGCTGGCTGAAACACAGGACCTTCCAAGGATTAACTGCAGAGAGGCTCTGACGGGACTGAGGGCAGGGCTGAGATGCCAGCAAGGGCCAGAGGTGCCAGGACCATCAACAGGAGCCATGGCCACATAGGACCCCAGCCTCTGTCCAGACCTGGGCTGGCAGGGAGGAGCCAGGGGAGTCGACACCCGTCTCTCTATCGTTGCCCCACATAGTCCCATGGGTACCTCCATGGGCAAATCTGCCTGGAAGCCAAGGGCACGGGAAGAGAGACTGCAGGGCCCTGACGGCCAGCCTGCTCTGCTGCCCACAGCAAAGGGCCAGGGAGAAGGTGTGATCTCAGGTGGCCTCGGCCTGCAGCGGCTTCAAGCCGGGTTTGCCTCCTGTCCAGAGATTGAAGTCAGGTCAGGGCAGAGAGAGCCCTGAATCCTAGCCATTAGACCGCCAAGGACAGTGGGCAGTGACAAGGCCCTGGCCCATCACCTCCACAGAAACGAGTTTCCACATAGATACAGAAAGCAGAGACACAAGTACAGTGTTTATTGGGGGAAAACGGTACATGTGGATAGACACACGTGGGCGGGCGCAGAAAACTGTGCCCTTGTGGTGGTTTGAATCACTCATATGGGCACTTCTTCCAGGTTTCCTCTGGCCAATCGTTTTGCTTTGCCTGGTTCTGAGCCTATATTTGGTTTATCTCAGGGTTCTCCCCTGTGTGTGCATCTCTTAGCCAAGATGGATTCTAGGGAATGGATTCTAGGGGATGGATTCTAGGCCTATGGGTAGGTTGACATCACTTACTAACGGATAGCGAGCCCTCCCTTTTGGACCTTGAAGAAAACTTTCTGATCATGTGTAGTCTGGAAGAAATCGACCTAGATAGTGGTGAATATGTGGTCTTTCATCTTTTATCTGGGCAGGGCTCAGCTCCTCTCTTGCTCCTGCCCTTATCTTCATCTAGGAGGATCTGTCCGCAGGGGATAGACTCCAGCTGCTCACCCTGGGGCCCATCTATCTCCTGCCTCAGGTAGGAAGGGGGCCTGCCTGGGGGCAAAAAGAGAAAACTAGTCCAGGAAGTTGTGTGCTGGCTGGCAGAGGCAGGTCCTGGGGTCTCTGGCTACAAGATCTGGGGTCTCAGAGCTGTTGTTGGTTTACTGGTGGGTGAAGCTAGGTCCTGGGGTCTCTGACTGTGGGCCCTGGGGATCCCAGTGTGATGTAGGCTTACTAGTGGGTGGGGTGGGGTCCTGAAGACTGGCTGCTGGGCCCTGGGGGTTCCAGGGTAGTGCCAGCATGGTGATGTGAAGGGCTGGGTCCCAGGGCAATGAGCTCAGGGGTCTCAAGGCAGCAGGCCTGCTAGTGGGTGGCACGGGGGTCCTTGGCTGGCTAGCTTCTTGGTCTGAGACACCCCAGTGCTGGTTCCAGCTTGCTGTTGGGTGGGTCTGAGTTCCGGCATTAATTGGCTAAAGGGAGGGTTCCACAATGCTGCCAGCACCAGCATCCTCATGGGAGAACGAGCGCCCCAGAATGGCTCCACCAGCATCTATGTCCCAGGGTGAGACAGTCACCTCCTACCTCTCTGGGAGGCTCTCCAACATCAGCAGGTGGGTGGGACCTAGGCTTCTTTCAAATGACTGCTTCTGCCCTGGGCCCCGGAGTGTGTGAGATTCTGTCTGCGCCCTGTAAGAGTAGCGTCTCCGCAGACATAGAGAGCAGACTTGTGGTTGCCAAGGGGGAATGGGGAGACAGAGGGACAGACTGGGAGTTTGGGGTTAGCAGATGCAAACTATCCCATTTTGAACAGATAGACGGCAAGGTCCTACTGCATACAAAGAGCGTATGTGTGTATATAACTGAGTCGCTTTGCCGTGTAGCGGAGATTGGCACAGCATTGTAAATCAGCTATGAGAAGGGAAAGTGCTGTTCGCTTAGTTGTGTCCGCCAGGCTCCTCTGTCCGTGGAATTGTCCAGGCAAGAATACTGGAGTGGGCAGCCATTCCTTTCTCATGGGGATCTTCCCAACTGGGGATCGAACCTGGGTCTCCTGCATTGCAGTCAGGTTCTTTACTGTCTGAGCCACCAGGGAAGGCCCCAGCTCAACTATACTTCAATTAAAAAAAAAGAAGGACTGGACTCTCTGCTCTCCCCTGCCCTCTGAAAGGGAGCCCCACTGGCTTTCAGAGCCAAACGTTTGGGGCTCTTCCTCCCGACACAGGGCCCCTGGGATGGGGGGCCGGCCGTGGGACTCAGACCCCCTGCTCTGCTTCTGTAATTACGCTTCCGTCTGGGGGCCGCCCACCTGGGGGGGCCTGTCCTGCCTCTTTGCCCTCCTACCCACGTTGCTGTGGTTCCTTCTTTGTGTCTTGAGCTGTAGAAGACCTTTCCTGCTAGTCTGCAGGTCTTTCTCATCCAATGCTCCATAAGCAGCTGTAATTTTGTGTTCGTGCATGGCCTTGGACCATCCTCACCCCCACAGCCTCCATCATGCAGAGCTGAGAAATGACTCATTTCATCTTACAGGAGGTGGTCCAGGGCTGGGCCCTCCACTGCCAACACCCTGGGGTCCCTGGACGGTGTGTGTGAAGCATCCACTGTGTCCTGGATACCACATTTGACCCCAGGGAGGGGGAGAGATGCAAACCCACAGCCCTTGTGCTCTGCAAGTCCCCAGCCTGGAGGGGTGCCCATGAGGAGACATACACACAGGTGACAGGGATGTGTGGTTGGAGATTGGGGGCAGTGGTGCTGATCTGAGCTCAGAACTGATGTGTGGCTCTAGCCTGGCCAGGCAGAGTGGCGGGGCTGGGGGTGGGGTCTCATCCCAGGCTGTGCAAAGGCCATTCTGCTTGGGGACAAGGCCCCGGGGTCAGTGACACAGGCTAGGGGCAGGCAATGCAGAGGCTGAGGGGTGTGCCTCTCTGTGTCCTAGTGGGAAAAAAGAGCAGTTGTTAGTTCCACTTTCTAGGGGTGGTTGGAGGTCAGCACGGCATCCTCTCCACCATAGCCTGAATTTCCAGGCTGGTCTGGTGTCTCTGGTGTGCGTTCTGTCTGGGCCTCAGGCCAGCTTCCATCCTGGTTCTCATCTATCCACGAGGGGACACTGACAGGGCACCAGGGATGTGAATGGAGAGAGCACCTCCCAGCCCCACCCTCTGGAAGCTACTAGAAGACTCCAGAGGTCACAGCAGGATGGAGGGATTCCCCAGAGGCTTAAACAGCTTCTGGGTCTTCACACCTCCGGACAGGGCGTTTACCTGGCCGACCTGATCTCATGGCCCCCAAACAGGGGTTTGTACCCAGCCTCTGACTTGACCACCCCATCCAGACTGGGACAACTCTGATGAAACTGATGAAAGCGGCTTTTGGGGAGAGATCTGGCACACTGCCAAGGCCCTCCAGAGGCACCCACTAGCTTAGAGAGGGCTACCACCCCTCTGCCCCCAACCAGGGGCCCCCTCTGTGGAACTCCATGCTGTGGTCAAGGCTGAGGAGGGGAGGCTTCTGGACTGTGACAAGACCCAGAAGACCTCCAGAGGGAGGAGGACCTCAAGATAGTCCAGCCCACCTAGCAGTGTCCCATCCCTTCTTAGCTGTTGTAACCCTGGGTGGAAAAGGCCAGGCTTCTTCCTACACACACACACACACACACACACACACACACACACACACACACACGGAGGCTGAGGGGTTTGCCTCTCTGTGTCCTAGTGGAAAAAAAGGGCAGTTGTTAGTTCCACGCTCTAGGGGTGGTTGGAGGTCAGCACAGCCTTGAAACATCCTTCTGGAATGTGTGTGAACTGTTAGTCACTCAGCTGTGTCTGATTCTTTGCAATCCCATGGACTGTAGCCCTCCAGGCTCCTCTGTCCACTGGATTTTCTAGGCAAGAATACTGGAGTGGGTTGCCTTTTCCTCCTCCAGGGGATCTTCCCAACCCAGGGACTGAACCCAGGTTTTCTGCATTTCAGGAAGATCCTTTACAGTCTGAGCCACTAGGGAAGCCTTCTGGAATAAATGCCCTCAAATGAAGCCTAGGTGTCCAGGGCAGGTCTCTCTCTCAAGCAGACCTCTATCCAAGGCCTGACCCTCTAAGCTGAGTGACCCTGAGCCACCAAGTGGCTAATTTTCTGCATGAACTTCCTAAGGACCCTCTACAAAGGACCAAAAACCAGCTGGCCTCAAATAACAGACTCTGATCCTCACAGGACTGGACGCCGGAGTCCAAAGTCAAGGTTCTGGCAGGGGTGCTTGTTTCCGGAGGCTTGGAGGGAGACTCCGCCCCTTTCTCCTGGGTTACGGGGGCTGCTGGCAACCCCCTGACCCTCAGCTCTGGTCTGAATAACTCCGTCGTCACATGACCCCCTTCTGCCTGTGTCTCCTCTGTGTCTGGGTCTCAAATCTCCCCTCCTCTCTCCTAAACGTAGGAGGACCTGCCCTAAATTCAGGATCATTTCACCTTGAGGTCTGTTTGTCTTTTAATTTTATTTATTTATTTATTTCTCAATTAAAAAAAAATCAAAACATTTTGTATCAGGATATATCAAAACATTCTGTATCAGGATATAGCTGATTAACAGTGTTGTATAATTTCAGGTGAACAGCAAAGGGACTCAGCCGTACACATGCATGTGCTGTGCGCTTTTGACCCCATGGACTGTAGCCCTCCCGGCTTCTCTGTCCATGGGGATTCTCCAGGCAAGAATACTGGAGTGGGCTGCCATGCCCTCCTCGTACATACGCATGCCTTTACGTTATTAAAACTGCAAAGGCTGATTTTCAAAGGTCACACTCCCAGGTACTGAGGAATAGGACTTGGACATATTTGGGGAGGATTATTTAACTGACTCTACCCCCTAGAGCCCCCTTTGTCCCCTAGGAAAGGGGTAGTGGAGCCCCGGGGAGATGCAGAGATGGCCTGAAAGCAGCGTGTGCAGCCCAGCACAGAGCCCTCCGGAACGCTAGTGGCCAGGGAGAGGGAGATGGCCCCTACGTGGGTGACTTTGAGTTTCAGGCCCCCAGGCTGGCAGCACAGTGAGGACCAGCTTCCTAGGGTGAGGCTGTCATCCTCACGTGAGGAAGGAAAGAAGGGAGTGGCGAGCCAAGAGCAGGAACAGTCGAGTCAGACCTATGACGGGGGTGGGGGCACCGTGCACCTGCCACGCCAGGGGCAGCTATGGAAGTGTGGCAATCGCCCTGTGATCGCCCCCCTCAGATGTAGGGGAGCCCTGGGGGAGGTGTCTGGAAAGCACATAGCCATTCATCCAGACATGGAAACATCCAGAACACCATCCACAGTTTGCCAGTTTGGGACTATCTGTTTATGGTGAGTCTTTCCAGTTAGTCAAAAGTATTTGTCCTTCTCATTTGTCCTACGGTCATTTTCCAGCAACTTCTTTCAATTTCTCTTTGAGGGGGGCAGTGGGACCCTAGACTCTGCCCCAGGGCCTCAATTAGACTATTAAGTCAGTACAAGGTTAGAGTTTAACAGAAGCCAGAAAATTGACCCGCTGAGGTTGCCAGAAGCTGGAGTCTGGGCCGGAAAGACCTGCGGGTTTGTGATTTCACCTTCCTGGGTAAGCTTGGCCCCATTCCCACATGGGCAATATCAGGAGCCTCAGAGGAGGGTCCCAAGGCCCTTGCTCCCCAGTCTAAGCCTGCTCCACTGAGGAGGACACACCAGAGTCATGCTCAGAGGTCTCTGTTCTCTGTTCATACCCACACCTGCACGGGCTTCTCTCCACCAGCCACCCGATGCAGGGACAAGGATGCTGGTCACCTGTGCAGACCGCCTGCATCTGTGTTAGGAGCCAGGTCTTGGCAGCCACATTCTCAGCTCTCTTTCTGCTTATATGGACCTGCCCAGTCCCTCTGGCCTTCCTGGTAGCTTCTATGAACTCCAGGTTACAGATGAGGAAACTGAGACTCAGCTGGTAAGTGGAGGGGATTCAGGCCTGAGTGTCCTGGCTGCCCGGCCTCGGCTCCTGACCAGTTGAAGAGGGGCAGCTGAAGAGGGGCCCCAGGATCAGGTGCCAGCTTGGCTAAGGGCTCCCGGGGTTGGTGGTGTGAAGGCAAGCGTCAGCTGCCTCCATGGGGCAGAGTCCTATGAAGGGGGAACTCTAGACACAGATCGTGCCCTTGGGGCATCAGGACAGGACATCGCTGCTTTCAGGACTGGGGAAGTGGGGCTTACAGGACAGCCTATCCTGGGGCTCCCTTCCACCTTCTCCCTCTGTCCTCAAGCCCATTTGGGTTTGCATTGCTGGGTGCCCTGCCCTCACCCACTCACCCCACACATGTATCCTGACGCTGACACTGCTCAAATCACCATCAGGCCTCAAGAGCAAAGGTGATCCTGGGAAAGCCAGACCTTTCCTTGGACACTGGACGCCCCAGCTTGGCCTGGCCCTGCACTCTGCCGCTCCCCTCCCCCTCTGCAGGCCGCCCTCCTGGGAGGGGTGGTAGCTAGTCTCCTTTACTCCCAGCCGGGGAGGTGGCCTGTGTGTGCAGGCCCAGCACCCTGGGGCCTTCCTAGCTCTGAAACCCTGAAGGTCCATCGTCTTAAACCGAAGCTGTCCCCGGACTCACCTAAATCCGGCCTCTCCCAGTCCCCCAGCCCGGAGCTATCTCTGGCCCCACTTGGCATCGACTTCATGTTTTAACTAATTTAACTGTAAATTTGAATGAGCTACCTGACATTTTATGTGTTTAAAAATTATGTAAGTAAACACGTTCTTTTTGTAATCAAATTGATCACTATGAAAGCACGCAGAGTATAGACTAAAAATCCCCTTTCCTCACCATCCTTCATCAGCGCCAGAGACAAGTTCGTCCAAAGCTGAGCGTGGATCCTCCAGATGGCTTCTGCTTACACACGCACACACGCACACACATGCACGCACACGCACACACGCGCATGCACACACGTACGCACACACGCACACGCACACACACGTACACGCACACACGCACACGCACACACACGTGCACACACGCGCGCGCACGCACACACGCACACACATGCACACGCGCGCGCACACACACACGCACACACACACGCACGCACCGCTGCAGACAGGCTCGTTCTGTAAAGAGCTTTTTTCATACAACAGTATAATAGACATTCTGTGTTGCTGCATGTCAGTTTGTCTTATTATTTTAATGACTATTAAAACTTTTTCACAGTATGTAGTTTATCAGTTCCCCTATTATAGGACCCTATTAAGGTTATTTCCAATTTTCCATTATTTGAGAAAAAGAACATGCATGCCACGCCTTCTTTTTTGGTACCTGAGAGTATTTCTATCTGCTCCATATCTTGGAATAAACATGCCAGTCAAAGGCATTTACATGTTATGTGTGGATAAACACCGAGAAATTGTTCTCCTGAAAGACTAAGCCAATTACCACCCCCATCTCATTGTGAGAGAGCCCATTGCCTCACGCCTTTGGCACTGCTCCGCAGCACGGGACTCTTCATTTTTACCATTTTCGTGTGTGAGTTGCATCTCCCTGATGACCATGTGGCCGAGCCTCCTTTCCTGGTTGCTGGCCGTTCACAGTGACCCATCCGCCTGCAATCTCCTAGTAGTTTACTTATCTTTTACTTATTCCTGTGTAGGTTTTGCCTTCTTTTCAAAAAACGATAAATGTACATGATTTTAAAAATTCATAAAACAAAGATATCACAGGAAAAGGAAGTCTCCTTCCCACCTTGATGCTCAAACCCCTTCCTGGCATTCACGGCTGAGGTCCCCACGGGCTCAACTGGGCAGGACCAGGCATGGAGAGAAAATTCATGATTCTTTTCTACCCCTTTAAGAAAACTTAAAAAAAATTTTTTTAAATTTTATTTTGGACTATAGTTGATTCACAAAGTTGTTTTACTTTCAGGTGTACAACAAACAGGTTTGTTTCAAGTATTTGCTTCCAAATGGTTTTTCTTCTTTTTTATATGATGTTTTACATATAGGGCTTCCCTTGTAGCTCAGTCAGTGGGGAATCTGCCTGCAGTGCAGGAGACCCGGGTTTGATCCCTGGGTTGGGAAGATCCCCTGGAGAAGGAAATGGTAACCCACTCCAGTATCCTTGCCTGGAAAATCCCATGGACAGAGGAGCCTGGTGGGCTGCAGTTCATGGAGTCACAAAGAGTTGGGCACGACTGAGCGACTAACACTTTACATATAGGAAAATAAAGGAAATAGTAAACACTCATGACTAATACCCAAGATTAAATACAGTAAGTCCCCTCATACGAATGAGTTCCTTGCTGAGAGCTTGTTCAAAAGTCCAATTTGTTCCTAAGTCCAACAAAGTGAACCTAGGTACCAAACTAACACAATTGGCTATATAGTACTGCATTGTAATAGGGTTATAATACTTTTCACACAAACAATACATACAAAACAAACACAAAATAAAAGAAAACATTTTTTAATCTTACAGTACAGTAGCACAGTACAACAGGTGGCATACCGGGGCTGGCATCGAGGAAACAGGCAAGAAGAGCTACTGACTGGAGGAGGGAGAGGAAGCGGGAGATGGTAGAGCTGAAGGACGGTCAGCAAACAGGAGATGGAGGGCAAGCTACAGTGTCACTCATGCCTCACATTGCTGGAATGCACATTTGCATCTTTTGAAAGTTCACAACTGAAAGTTTCATATGTACAGGACTTAATGGGAATAACGCAATTTTAACTGTATTTGCTCTCAGCTCTTTTCTAGTCAATAAAATAAATGAAGCAGATGTGTGAGCTAATCCCCTGCCTCTCCTGCAGTTGCTGTGGGCTGCCCTGAGTGTGCTTGAGTTCAGACCACGAACAGTGCATTGAATCCTGTGGTCTGGACTCTCCATGCCTGCAGAATGGGCCACACCCTCCTCCTGGGATCCTTCCCCCTCTCCCAGGACACCTCCCCTTCCAGTCCCCAGGCTCCCACTTCACCCGCTGCTCCTTCCCAGGGTCCTCACCCATTACCCCTCATACTCTCGACTGATTCTGCTGGAGGTCCGGGCTCTGTCCTTCTCATATCTGTTCGCACCCTCTGGGTGATCTCATCCAGTTTCCAGGCTTCAATCCATTTATTTGCCAATTGACACCCAAATTAAATATCTCTCCCCAATGCTCTCACCAGATTCTACCCCTATACATCCAGCTGCCCATTGGACACCCCCTCTTGGATGTCTGGTGAGCATTTCTACTTGAGGGACCAGAGGCAACTCACATAGTCCCTTCCTTCTGCTCCCTCCAGATCTGCCCCATCTCAGGCCATGACCTTGGCCTCATTCTCGATTCCTCTCTGCCTGCCTTACATCAACATCAAAGAGCAAGTCCTAATAGATACCCTAAAATACATCCAGAATCTGACCACTCACCACCTCCACTGCTGCCATCCTGGTCTGAGAGGCATCTGTAGCCTGTGACGTATTATTGATACAAAAGGACTCTTTTGTTCATCGTCTCCTTCTCTAGAATATAGCTTTCAAGCAAGCAGGGTTATTAATGATTTTTTTCTTTTATCACCTGCACACAGAACAGGGCTGATACACAGACATATTCCAGAAATATTTATTAGATGGGTGAATATTTTAATTATCAGGCTTATTTATGTACTTTATTCCGTTTCATTATATGAGTCGACTGTTCTTGCACCAATACCTCAGTCTTCTAGTTATTTAATTTTAAAGTATGTCTTCATGCTTGTGCTGAGTTGTTTCAGTCGTGTCTGAGGCTCCTCTGTCCGTGGGATTCTCCAGACAAAAACACTGGAGTGGGTTGCCATGCCGTCTTCCAGGGGGTCTTCCTGGCACAGGAATCAAACCCACTGCTTCTGCATCTCCTGCATTGCGGCCGATTCTTTACTGCTGAGGCACTGGAGAAACCCTTAAAGTATGTCTTGATAAACAATAATTCCTATCCCTATGGATTATTACCCTTTCTCAGATTTACTTTGTTATCTTCATACATTCCTAATTCAGATGAACTTTACTAGAGTTACGTAGTCAAACGTCCCTGAAAATCCTGTTGGTGCTTTGATTGGAATTCCATATGTAGACTTACAGATCGACATGGGAAGAAACAATATCTTTGCCGAAGGACATCTCCCTGCCCCAGAACATTAAAATGTCTCCATTTATTCAAGTCTTATAAGTTTTAGAGTTTTCTTTATATCAATCTTGCACATTTCTTGCATTTTTGAGAAAAGTGCTATAGATCAAAATGCATTTTTTTCTTTCAATTCAGTAGTAAATTCACTGTGCTAATATTTAAGATATGTGCATGTCAGTGGAAACTGCCTAAGCACCCACTGAAAAGTGAATGGATAAAGATGAGGTGCATATACACGATGGAATACGACTCAGCCACAAAAAGAATGAAATAACGCCCTTTGCAGCAACACGGATGGACCTAGAGATCATCACACTATGTGAAGTAAGTCAGACAGAGAAAGCCAAATATCATATGACATTACTTATACGTGGAATCTAAAACATGACACAGGTGAATTTATCTATGAAACAGAAACAGACTCACAGACATAGAGAAGAGACTTGTAGTTGCCAGGGAGAAGCAGGGTGTGGGAAGGGATGCATTGGGAGTTGGGGATTAGTAGGGGCAAACTGCTATATATATAATGGATGGACAACAAGGTCCTAACAATATTCAGTATACTGTATTCAATATACTATAACAAACCATAATGGATTAATCACTTTTCTGTACAGCAGAAATTAACATATTGTAAATTGACTATACTTCAATAAAATAAATTTTTTAAAGATACATGCATGTCAGGATTATAAAAAAGAAAGATCTTTATTTTTGTTAAGTTGTGAAATAGTTTCTCTCATAAAGAGATTGCATTTTCCTTGAGAGTTTGGCAAAAAAAAAAACTGCCAGTCCAGTGGTTAAGACTCTGTGCTTCCAATGCAGGGGCATGATTTCGATCCTTGCTCGGGTAACTAAGATCCTACAAGTCAAAAAAAGAAAAGGAAAGTTTGGCAGATCTTTTCTGTAAGACTGCCTGGGCCAACTATCTTTTGAAGCGTAGATCAGTGACTATTTTTCAATTTGTTTACTTACTTATTTTCTGGCCGCACTGAACGGCCTTGCACCAGGAAGTGTCCTCAGTGACCCTTCCGGGATCTGATCCGCAGTTGCCTATCACACAGTCCTTCCTACACCCAAACTAGAGTTCAATCCTCAGCACTTTCCTGAGGACAAGACATCTTTTATTACACTTTAAGAAGACTTTTTTGTTATGGAAATTTTCAAACATACAGAAAAGTGGAGGGAAGAGCCGTGAATCTTGCTCATCCGTGGCGTTTCCATTCCACTTGAAGGCAAAGAGGAGCCTCTTTGCTTCCCTAAACCTCTGCTAACAAGGGAGCGCTGTCCTGGAGGGCAGCCGGTGAGGCCACACTGACAGCCCACCGCCGCAGTGCCAAGGGCACTATGGGGAGGAGCGACAGACCTGGCAGCTGAGAGGGACTGGCCCCAGAGATCCCAGAGTCTGCTGAGCTGTTGGGCTCACCATTTGGGATGGGTTTTGTATCTTTCAAGCAGTCTCTCTCTTTTTAAATCAATTTTTAAAAGTGGAAATACAGTTGATTTACAATGTTGGGTTAATTTCGGCTGCACAGCAAAGTGACTTAGTTATGGATATATATACATTCTTTTTTAATATTCTTTTCCATTGTGATTTATCACAGGATGTTAAATATAGTTTCCTGTGCTGTAGAGCAGGACCTTGTTTATCCATCTACACATAATAGTTTGCATTTGCTAACCCCAAACTCCCAATCCACCTCACCCGCCCTTATATTAGGATAAAGCCTAAACTTCCCAGGTGAACACTTGAGACCTTCCACCAGCTTCCCTTCCCTGAATTCTTTCCTGTCTTTTATTCTTTGCAAATATAAAAGCCCAGGGACACACCCTGGCCCCTCAAGTGAAGACTTTTGAAGAAATCACATAACCTAGTGGTCAGGATGGTGCCTCTGGAATAGGGTCTGCCTGGCTGCATCCCAGTTCTTACCTAACCTCTCTGTACCTCTATTTCCTCATCTGGGGAGTGGGGATGATCATTTCTGCTTTGCAGGATTTTTGAGAGGATTCGAGGGGTTAGATGATAAATGTGAAGCCACAAGAACAGGCACTGGCACATGTGAAATACTTAATAATATTACCAAAATGAGATGATACCCAAAGACTACACACCAGCAGCTGGCGGTAACTGTATCTGAGCGAAGACATACTGACTACCGTCTGCAGAGAGTGGGCTATGGTCAGGGAAAGACTTGGCTCCTGGCCACACTCTCAACCAGCTTTGTGACCTTGACTTTGTCACTGCTGCCTCCAGGGCCTCCGAGTTTATGTCTATAGCTAAAGATGCTTGAATAATCTGTCCTTTTTATAGTTCTTTAGTCTGAAGCCTGGCATCTCTCTGTAGCAAGAAGTTCCCACCCCACTGTGGGCCTCCTTCAGCCCTTGGGCTTATTTTTAATTAACTATCAGGAATGCTTACAGGTCAAACATGGCAGTGGCAGCGGCTCCCCTCTGAGTTCCCCAGCCTGGCCTCCACCCGCTCCCTCAGTCTCCCTCTCCCACATCTCCAGCTCACTGACCACAGGCTGTCAGGTGGGGCGGCTGCCCCTGCAGTTCAGCAGACTATGAGCTGGACAGTTCCCGGGGTGCTGGCATGCAGGGCCTGGGAAGGCTGCTGGCAGCTAAGGGTGGGCAGGGCGCCTCTTCCCCAAGAAAGGGACATGGTAGAGCACCTCTATTTGGGGAGCAGCCCCTTCCACCCGAGTTTCCTCCCTCCTTCTAGACTTGAGATACAGAACCCCCCTGTCACCTGAGGCTCCAGGTGCCCCATGGTCCAAAAGTTAGTCTGGAGCCCTAGTCCTAAACAAACAGGGTCTCCTCTGAGCCCTCCTTGGATGGATCCCTTTGTCTTGGGGATGCTGGGCGTCAGCTGTCAGTCTTATGAAGTAAAGGGATGATAACAACCGCATGCCAAGTGTTTGGTTCCGTGCATCTAATGGAGAAGACGGGTCACGTGGCAGGAGTGGAGAGAGCTGGGCTGTATCTGCTCTATCACAGATGGGGCAGGAGCCAGGGCAATGACCATGGGCCCAGCTCCTTGAGGAACCGGCATCTTGAAGGCCCGTAACCTCCCTCCCAGATGAGCCCGTGATCTGTGGAAGAAGGAGGCATAGAGACCAGAATGGACAGGATAATGGAGCAGCCTCTCACCCACCCCCCCACCACCCCGTGTGGCTCTGACACCCCATCACCATCCGTACCCCTGGGCTGTCTTCCAGGGCATCCTGTCTGTACAAGACCACTATCAAGGCCTTAAGTGGGCACCAGGGAGATGCTGGCATAACCCATTCCCAGGCAGTGCACACGACTGTGGGCGACCAGGGAGCTTCTCAGGGCCGCAGAACAGACCCTCTATCTGTGTTCCCTCAGGTGACGGAGTGACCCCGGGTGACACTCAGCCCTCCCTGAGCGGAGCTCAACACAGGGTTTCAGCCTCATCTTGGGACCCTGGGAGGATCAGTCCAACTGAGTCAGGGAGGACTTCCCAGAATGAAGGTCCTTGGACATCCTATAGATGCACACGCTTCCCTAGAATGCCCTGGACCGGGCTCTCCTCTCATCACCCCTGGGTAGTGAACAGTGATGGTCGTGAACACCCCTGGCATCCCAGCTGCCAGGCTTCAGGGTTTAGAACACTTGGTCATCAGCTGTGGGTTGCAGGGCACTCAGGGATCCATCTGTCTCTCCTGAGCTCTTTGCCATAAGACCTGCAAAGCTGCCCTAAGTTTCACTAGTCCCATTACATTCTCTGAGCAATCAAGATCAGCCCCTGAAGCAAACAAACTCCATATTTGCATTTAGGCAAATGAGTGGACACCTTAGCACGTAAGCCCACTCTTTGCTTACTCTTCCTGCCCCAGAGTTGCAGCATCCAGTATAAGAGTCAGATGCACTTGGATTTGAATTCCACTGCATGCCTTTGAACTAGTTACAGAAACTTCTCCAAGCCTCAGTTTTCATATCGGTAAAGGGGGAACAGTGGGTGTGTCTCTTATAAAGTTTATTATGATAACCAAATGGAATAATGCATACAAGGTAACGTGCACCATGCCTGGCTCAATACATTTTAAATATTATTATTTGTATTTATTGTTCCTTCTCTAGCATCCATCCAAGTAGTGAAATAAAGAGAACAGCCTCAATTATGCTTCTGGTAGCCTATATTTGTAGAATGATCTATTTTGTAAGTTACACATTAATTCAAGGCTTCATTAAGTAGTTCAATGCCTTGGGCAAGAGATTACTTATAAATAGTGTAATATTTAGTGGCTCCTGAGTTTTGCAGTCAGACATTATTAATGGTCCATGACTTAGAATCAGGATGAAGTTTAAACACCTGCTCCCACCCACCCACACCCCTATGTGCACACACACACGAGCACACATACATGTGCACACATCAGACGATGGTGAAGATACCTCCAAAGCTGTGCTCTGAGCTACGCTTACAACTATGTTTTGGAAAAAGATCATAATGAAAGCGGAAGGAAACCAAAATTTTCCATTATTGCTTATACCTAATTACTGTCAAATCATAGTTTTGGGACACCCTTTGGCAAGTGGATTTAACCCCCAAGGATAATTTGCTGAGTCTTTCACTTGGCAAATGAATTAATAAATTTCTTGTAGATAATTTAATCTATCATGGAATTTAGGTAGAAAAAAGATGATAGTTATTTAAAACATCCAACAGGGATAACCCAGGCCTTCATCTGTTTGGGGTGTGGGGGTGGGTGTGGGTGTGGGTGTTTTGCCGCGGGCAGGCTACTTGAGGTCAGAGTTGATAGAAGAAACAGTCAGAGGAAGGTTGTCAACACAGTCTCATGAAGTATTCCTGACACAACAGGAATGAAACAACCTTGAACAGATCACGGGCTTGGAAGGCGGTCCAGGCCTTCAAATTGTATCTCAGCTAAAGCTAGTTGCCCTGCATGTTTTTTGTTGTTTTGAAAACAGAGGTCTCTGGGACAATTAGAGGTCTTGGTCTGCAAGGCCCTGGCAACTCTCTGAGCCAGAGACCTTGCCCTGCACCCCTCCCCGCTCCCGACCAGCCCCGTTCCTCCCCCACCAGCACTTCCCAGCAAGCCCTGTCTGCCCACAAACAATTCATTTGCTTCTGGGTACAGTACGTTCCCTGCTTCCAAGATAAGGCACAAGAAAAGAATCCTCTAGCAGAGGGCATTATGGTTCTGCTCTTTGTAGCGCACACAGCAAGGGATGTTGCCACGGAAAACACCAGACTTTGGATCCCTGTTCTGGTGCTTGGAGCTCCTGGCTAATGTTTATCACTCTTTGATTCTCTCCGCTTCTCAAATCTCTCCACTTCTCCCCACATCACAGCAGCCACAGTGGTGACCAAGGGTGAGGCCAGCCTCCCCTCCTGGCCGAGACCTTCTCTGCTGCCTCCTGCGGCATTGCTTCTTTATCACCACAGTCCACCTCTGCGTCCAGTGACCCAGAGCTGCAAGCCGCCCCAGCACCTGGGCTCTGCCTTGCCAGGATCACTGAAGGGATTCAGCTAGACATGTGGACCTAGAGCCCAAGTGAGCAGGGTGTGCATGCTACAGGTGCTTAGAGCTCCCTTGAGTTGTTCCCTGTTCTGCTTTGTAAGAGGGCAGCAAGCGACAAACCCAAGCTGATGTTCTCAGACAGCAACCCCACATGCATCCAGCTGCACCTTGGCCCAAGCACTCCACCCTGTCACCCTGGGATGCCCAGAGGGCTGGGCCCTCATGCACCTGCTGACCTTGGGTCAGGTGGTCCCCCTTTCCCCATCTGCCTTCTTGGAAGATGAAGCAATGGTGAACAGCTTTGCTGAGAGGTCATAATCCTGGCTGGCAAGGCCCTGGGGCGGGGGGTGCTGGGTCTGTGCTGCATGAGGTGCTGCTCAAGAGAAAGAGGAAGCCAGGGCTGTACTTGTGTTAGAAGAATTCCAGCTTCTTTCCACTTTGCCTTGTAAGTCTCCAAGCACAGATTTGATAGGGTCTCACCTCCCACGAACCCCAAGTACTGCAGGGCAGCTAGAGAAACGCCTACCAACCCAATCCCAGGGCTTCTCCGTGTCAGGGCACTGGAGCAGCCCTGACTTTGTACCTAACTCTGGACACATCACCGTTGCTCAGGGCACATGTGAACGTGCCAGCTCCAGAGTGGATATGGTGACAAGAGTTTCCCATTACAGCCGGCTGCCCGCTTCCCCTCACCCGGCCATTGCCATGACCTCCTCAAGCAAGGACACGGTGCTGAGCACCCGGCATGTCATCTGGAGCCAGGTGCTTCCTGTCCATCCATCCCGGGGACCATCTCAAGGTCAGTGTCAATGCAGCCTCTCACAGACAGGAGCAAGGGGCTCAAGCGGAAGAGCAGTTAGCAAGAAGGGTGTGGCGGAATTTGCATACAAGGAGAAATTAGGAAGGATCCTCCCATTTCATGACATCTGGGCACCATCAGGTCAGCATTCCTGCCCAGGGCCTTTCCATCTTGCCTGGTAGTGCCCCCCAACCATCCCTCCAGGGGCCATTATACCCAAGCGGTACATTTGCATGCCTTGGTTAGAAACTGCTCAGCTAAAGAATGGACTGTTCTGGTCCCACCGACTTGATTTTCAAATCGCTTCTGCCTGAACAGAGCCCCAGCCAGCATCTGGTTACACTGGACCCCCAAGGGCCAGGAGGACACTGAGATTAGAAGGAGGGAAGGAGCACACACACACACCCACTCCCTCCTCCCCACCCCATGCCACATACCCATTTCCCAGGACTTGCATTTTTCCTGGAAAAGGTTAAGACATCTTCTCTGCAGGATAAGACGGGGAGAGGTCTAGAAGACTGACGGACCACGAGAGGAGAGGGCAGGATCCCTGCTCTGAGGGAGGGGGTGGATGCTGTGGGAGCCGGCGGACCCTATTTCTCACCCCAGCCGGCATCTCAGGCTTCTACCCGGGATGAGGAGAGCTGGGCGAGGCGCCAGTAAGCCTGGGACTCTCCCTCCATCCGAAGTCCCCACCAGCGCCTTTCCTGATGTGGCCAGCAGAGGGCGCAGCTCACCGTCATCCTCCCTAAGCCCCATCCGTCTCACCTGCAGATAGGTCTGAAGGATGCTTGGCAAGGGTTACGCCTGGGGAGGCGGTGATCTCAGAGCGTGGGCCCGGCTCACCTGCACACACCTCCTCCTGAGATCAGACGCCCTTTCACAGTGGGCAGGGCTAAACTTCCATTTCCTCTGAGAAAGGGAAATGGAGGGGCTTGTATGCTTTTACAGGAAACTACAGAAACCCACTCCAGTGGGTCTTGCCTAGAGAATCCCATGGACAGAGGAACCTAGAAGGCTACAGTCCATGGAGTTGGAAAGAGCTGGAAATGGCTGAGCAACTAAAACTTTAACTTTCACCGAGAAAACAGGCTCTCAGGTGTAAGCCCCTTTGCTGGTAAATGACGTGGGCTGAATTTGAACCCTCATCAGCCTGACTGCAATGCTGGCCTCCTGCCAAAGATGCTGTTGTAAGTGATTATGAATAGTGTGTCTTAGACATGAGAGAAGGGGTCTGAGGGGTGGCATGGTACATCTTCACCCTGGCCATGCCCCCAGGCTCCCCAGCCACCCAGGGTACAGACCTTTCCAGCCCGACCCTCTACACACACCCTTCCCTCCAGAGACCACCCCAAAACAAAAGGGCCAGAGCTGGCTGACAACCTGCTCCCAATCGAGGAGAGCCTCTTTGAACACACACAGCCTTCCCTCCATCCAGGGCTTCTGGGAAGTGACACTGGCACTGGACAAGGGGAGGATCCACAGGTCTCTGAACACTGCTGGGTGCAACAGACACACCGTCAGAGTTACCCTGGAAGTCACAATCGGGATGCCACTGCTGACAGCTCCTCAGGGGGGAGCCTGGGGCCCCAGGAGTGACAGACAGACGTGAGGATCCCCAAGATGAGCTGCCAGGTCAGGAAACCAAAGGAGGACCACTCCCCAAAGTACGGTGTGTGTCTGCACCGAGGATGGTTCAGGACCCCGAGGAGCCTGCCTTCCTCCAGCATCTCCCAGGAGCCCAGGGGACTTGGGTGTCAGGTGGACAGAAGTGGTTGGAGGCAGGAGGAGGTTTGAAGCTGACCAGCTGACTCCTGCCTGCAGGAGTTGATGTCATCACCATCCTTATCGACAGATGGGGAGATGGAGACTCAGAGGATAAGAACTCAGACTCATACAGCAGGAGGGCCTGCGGCTTCTAAGCTGCTGCTCTCCCACCCCCGCACCCCCAGCCTCCCACGCCGGGCAGGGCCCATGATGGGAACAACTTTCCCAATCAGATCATTATAGCAGTTTCCTATGGTGGCTGCAACAAATGATGACGAAGCTACTGGCTCAAACACACACAGTTTATTATCTTACAGTAGATCAGAAGCCTCGTTGGCTAAACCAAGGGGTCTGCATTCTACCCCCCACCCAGGGGCTCTCGGAATATATGCAAGGTAACAAATTCCAGATTCTGGGGGTTGGGACATGGACATCTTTGGGGGCCATGATTCTGCCCACCATAGTCTGGGTCAACAAAAGGTCCTGGGGAGCTACCTGGCCACAAGGGTTAGCAGAGTTCATGGAGACAGGTGAATCCTGGTCTCCCTTGAGGCAGTAGGGAAGGTGTGGAGGGGCATCCCAGGTGAAGAGAGGGGTTGTTGGGAGGTGGATGCGCCGTGGCACCGAGACTGGCTAGTTGGTTGCTGACGCCCCCTCCCTCCTTCTTGGGTTCTCTCCTAGACTGTGTTCTGCCTCCTTTCAAGTTAGGTGGCCCAGAGAGCCTTCCCCAGGCTCCAGCCTCTGTCTCTCCCTCCATCTCTGGTGTGGATGCAGAGCATCCCCAGGCACCAAAGTGCAAGCATCACCCAGGCCTGCTGGACATGCGGATATCCACCCGCAGCTGGGATGTGAGCTTCAGCCAGCCCAGGGATGGCTGCACTATATATGTGAATGTCTAACAAGTGCCCAGAGCCCCCTCCCGAGGAAGTGTGTGCTGGTACTGCATTAGAGCACGGGTGGTGGGGCAGGGCATCCTTAAGATGACAACGGAGGACACTATTCCTCCTACCTGCTCTGTGAGGTCCATGCAGGAGGCCGGCCTGTGTGTTGAGCTCTCGCTTCACTTGGGGCTTCCCAGGGAAGAAGTAAGGTGTCTCTGGACAGAGGCCTCTGTTTAGAGCTGGTCATTTCCTCCCTTCATCCAGAGGGCTGCCTGGGCAGGTGAGGGCGAGGCAGGTTGCTGAGTGTAGCTCCAGAGCCAGGCGTGTGGAATGCAGGCTGCCCATAGGCTTTATCAAGCCTCCTTAAAAGGATGGGGCAGGAAGTACCATCTTCACAGAGTTCACAGCCACCAACACATCTCGGAAGAGAGGCTAGACAGTGATCAGCCTCAGGCCAGTTCCAGTCCAGGCTGCCCCTGTTCCTTCCCTCTGCCTGTTAGAATGAGGTCAGGTGTGGCACTGACCTCACCGTGCACCCCACTCCTCATAGTTCCCCCACCAGCCCAGCCCAGGCCTCCCAAGTGTGAAGCTGCCAGCCTCCTCTAATGCCCTCCACCCCCACCCTCACCAAGGCAGCCCCAAGAACCCTGTAAACCATTTCCACCTTTAAGATCACCTTTCATCCTCCAAACGGCCCTCCCCAAATCAGACAGGACACGACCCCTCTGCCCCTCCCGCAGACACCACGCCCACCTGCCAAGAGCTGAAGGTCCAGAGTCTACCGAGGCTTCAACCCTGTATCCCACATCATCGGGCTGCCCTGGTGCCTCTGGTCCCATCCTCCTGAATGAACACTGAGGCCACCCACCTTAGAAAGAAGCTGGGTGAACAGTCTGAACGCCTCTGGAGATGCTCATTTTCAACCCTGCGCTGCCACCTGCTGGCCAAATTGGGTAGGGAGTTCAGAGCAGGATATGAGGGGTAATAAAGTTCAAGGGGCAGGCAGAACACTCTGGACACGCACCTTCATCTTTGCTTCTCCCACATCCAAGGATCCCACCAGGCCTCTCATCCTCTCCTAGGGAGGATTGACCCACCAAGTTTCTCTTTCACCCTCCAACCATCTAATCCATCTCAGAGGGTATGGTTTTGTTGAAAAAAATCTGTTAAAATATATTGAGGCACTATGATTAATGGTGGCTTTAATTATTATCTATCCCTTTCCCAAGTGATTGGAAAAAAAATTTTTTTATTAGACTCTAAGTGGTGCAATGTTTACTTCCAAAAAGATGACTCTCTAATGGTGGAATCTCAGACTCTGTGAATAGGCAGAATTCAGCAGAGCCCTTGCCAAGCATCCCCTAGGTCACTGATTTACCCTGAGGACAGCAGTCGAGGTAATAGGGCGCATCTGTAATTCATCATCACAGATTGTCATAAAGTAACAGAGCATTAGACTCTGCAGGGCCCTTAGAGACCTGTTCATTGTACACATTTATCTGTTCAGTGCTTCGCCCGTACGGAATAGCCCGGAAACAGAATGTCTTCCCCAAAGGTTTAGGTTTAGGTACATTCCTGGATGACAGATATGCTGAGAATTTTAAGAGGAGTGTGAGGTTCAAATCACAGAGCCCAATCTCACCCCTGAAATTATCCCCTGTCTCCTCTCAAAGACGATGGGAAGGATAGCCCCGGGGAGTCTTAGTGGGGCAGAAGTGGCTCTGCCCACCTCCTCCAGCTTATTGCCTGTCTGGACTTCTCCACTCTGAAGGATCAGAACTCATCTAGTCTAACTAGTTGTTGAAAATTTCATTGATGACAGGGCCCTAGGACCCAGGTTAGTTATCAAGGGTTCTTCTCCAAGTGGGCCTGAGGGGAATTCCAAATTATTTTCCATCTCTTTATGGGTCATTCCTTCAACCTTTTTTTCCCCTTCCAATTCATTCATTCTTTTACATATGTGCTTACTTTGATAATTGAGCCAGTTTTGCCTTTTTTTTAAAAAAAAGAACAGTTACATTTTTGAGATGGATTTGGCTGTGACATCTGTTTGACTGTTCCCTGCTCACGTTTTCAGTTCCCACTTTCATTTCTGGAAACATGGAAAACATTCGATTTCACTCTGTGGCTGATCATGTCCCTCATGTAGCCGGTGGTCTCATGCTGGCGTTTGCTGATGCTGTGGACGCTTTGCTCGGGATGCAGTGTTTCTGCCTCTTTGGCTCCATTTTTCTGGTGAGTTCACAGTGAGCTGGTCTCTGTGGGGTCCCCAGAGGCCTGGGTTGAGGGTGTATCCTGGGGGAGTTCTGGGCTGGAGGGAGGTGCTGAGATCATTCTCAGCCCGTATGTGCTTCAGGGAGTGTGAGCTCAGACCCGAGGTGCACGTGAGGACCAGTTTCTGTCTTTAAATCTTCTGGGGGTCTTAATTTGATAATTGAGCCACTTTTGCCTTAAAAAAAAAAATGAATAGCTATATTTTTTAGATGGATTTGGCTGTGAAATGGGAAGGGGTGAAATCCGTCTCCTCCTCCCCCGCTTCCCCCTCCTTGCTTCCCCCACCCTCTTCTCCCCCTCCCCCTTCTCCCCTTTTCTCCTCCCCTCCCCCACTTCTCCTCCCCTTTCCTCCCCGCTTCTCCTCCAGTGCTGGGGAAGGGAGGGTAGCAGCCCATATGGGGCTCCTGTTCTCTCCCTGTGGAGTCAGGATGTAGGCTGTCTTGCTTTCCTGGCACGACTGGCATGTGATGCTACACAAGCCTGTGGCCCGCCAGGGCAGCTCCCGAGGCTCGAGGCTCTCTCTGCCTTGTGTTGTTGACGTTCAGTCACTCAGTCGTGTCTGCCTCTTTGTGACCTAGTGAACTGCAGCATGCCAGGCTTCCCTGTGCTTTACCATGTCCCAGGGTTTGCCCAAACTTACGTCCATTGAGTCAGCAAGGCCATCCAACCATCTCGTCCTCTGCCGTCCCCTTCTGCTCCTGCCCTCAATCTTTCCCAGCATCGGGGTCTTTTCCAATGAGTCGTCTCTTCACATCAGATAGCCTTGTGGGGGGGCCACCAGTCACTGTAGGGCAGGGCCGGGTACCAGGGTGGCTGGCTGCTCGGTACCAGCTGACTGGAAGGCAGGTGAGCCCCCAGCACTGATAGGCTGGGGGGGAGGCACTTGTCAGCCCCAGTGTCCTTGTGGTAGACAGAGCTCCCCATAGGCGGCCACCAACACCCATGCCCCAGGGGGCTCCCGAGGGACTGGAGACGCTGCAGGATCAGCAGGAAGGTCTGACTCAGGCTGTTTTCACATTTCTGCCCCTGCACTGGGTCTTGGAACATGTGAGATATTTCGTAAGTCCTTCCAGATTAAGGATCCTATTTCCGCAGCCCTGCGGCTCTCCCGCACGCAGGTCCTGCTGATCTTCTACCCAGATGTTCTGGGGATTTGTCTTCCTGGTGCAGGCCCCAGAGCTGGGGAACCTGATGTGGGCTCAGACCCCTCGTTCCTGGGGGAGAGCCTCTGCCGTTGTGATAACCCTCCCATTTATGGATTGCCCACCCAGGGGTGTTGGTCTTTTTTTTTTTTTAACCACATATTGCGGCTAGGGGGATCTTAGTTCCCCCACCAGGGATCAATCCTGGGTCCTGGCAGTGAAATCACAGAGTCCTAACAACTGAACCATCATAGAATTCCCTGGGTTTGGGTCTTGACTATAGCACGTCTCTGCCCCCTCCACCCTTCCCGTCATGGTTCCTTCATCCTATCTTTAGTTGTGGAAACTCTTTTCTGCTCATCTGCAGGTGGTTCTCGTCCATGGTTGCTTTGTGAGCAGCTGTGATTTTTGTGTGCTCAAGGGAGGAGGTGAGCCCAGGTTCTGCCTACTCCACCATCCTGGCTTCACCTCCTGATTAGAGGTAACTCTCAGGACCGTTTCTTGATGCTCAGCAAACTCATTAGGGCACGTCTGAGTGTTGACGGCTGTCATTTTCACTGGGTCATAATCTAATGTTTTTTGATATGTCCATTTCAACCTTTCCACATTTCAGGAAGGTTTTCTTCTGTTAAAACTTTATTGGTTTTTAAAAATCATTTACGCTGTTTTCTTGTTCAGAAGACTCATCCCTTTATATCTCTTATCTGCCCCATAATCACTTCATTTCACTGTCCCTTTCCACTTTATCTTGCATTGTCCTGTCTCCTGTATTTGGCTTCCAATGTGGCTTTTCTCTCTTGAAAGATTCTCTTTTCCTTTTCTATTTCTTTCCTGAGTGCCTCTAGTTCACGTCCGCCCCTCCTTCTGATGTGATTTTTATGTCTATGCTCCAGTCTTTTTCATATCTACTCTAAGTTTCTTTTCCCCGAAGAAGCATGTTATTTTTAACTTTTTTTTAATATGAAGGATTGTTTATTTGCTTTCCCTTACCCCCATCCCCCTTGGGCCTCTGGATGGAATTCCTCTTCTGATGCACAGTTACCTGCCTTCTTCTGCTTCTGGTTACTGCTCGTGTTTGAGTGGGAAGTGGTCTGTCCCCTTTGACCTGTCAGAACTATTAGATACTGTGACTATTTTTTTCCTCCATTTTTTTTTTCTATTGCGGTAAAATGCACACAGCACCACAATGACCATCTTAACCATTTTCAAATGTATAGTTCAGTTGGGTTAAATACACTTGGGTTGCTTCCACATTTTGCCTCTGTGAATAAGGCTGCTATGAACATGGGTGTACAAATACCTATTCCAGTCCTTGCCTTCAATTCTTTTGGATATATGCCCAGAAGTGAACTTTGCTAGGTCATATGTTAATTCTATTTTTAGTTCTGTGAGGAAACTCGATACTCTTTCCCAAAGTGACTGTACTGTTTCTCATTCCCATCAACAGTGCAGGTTCCACTTGCCTTCTCACCCTCACTGACATTTCTCATAATATTTTTATAGTAGTCATTCTAATGGTGTGAGGTACTAGCTCATTCTAGTTTCGATTTGCATTTCCCTAATAATTAGTGATGCTGAGCATCTATTCATGAGCTCATTGCTTGTGTGCTTAGTTGCTCAATCGTGTCTGACTCTTTGCGACCCTTTGGACTGTAGCCCACCAGGCTCCTCTGTCCATGGGATTTTTCAGGGAAGACTGCTGGAGTGGGTTGCCATTTCCTTCCCCGGGGGATCTTCTCGACCCAGGGATTGAACCTGCATCTCCTGTATGAAAGGAGGCTTGTTACCCACTGAGCCATTGGGGAAGCCTCATGTGGTCATCGGCTGTTCGCGTATCATCTCTGGAGAAGCATCTGTTCAAGTCTTTGGCCCCTTTGCCTGGGTTGGTTATTTTGTTGTGTTGAGTTTGAGGACTTCTCTTTATATTCAGGATGTTAATCTCCTGTCAGGCCTATGATTTGCAGACTTTCGCCCATTCTGTGGGTTGCCTTTTTATTTTGCTGATATTGTCTTCTGATACACATTTAAAAATTCTCAAGAAAGTTCACTGAGTCTATATTTTCTCTCGTTGCCTGTGCTTTCAGTGTCATATCCAAGAAGTCATCATCAGATCCACTGTCAAGAGGCTTTGCCCGACGCTTTCTTTACAGAGTTTTCTGGTTTTAGCTCTTCCATGCAGGTCTTCGGTCCATGTTGAGCTCCTTGCCGTTCTGTGGTGCTAGCAAGGGTCAGTGCCGTCATCGCGCATATCCACACCAGTATTTGCGATCTTGTGGGAGGGGGCAGAGAGTTGGCTGGGAGGATTCACAGCCGAGGTGTGTTCTACCTCGTCTCTCACCCGCGTTCTCACCTGTGCTGAGCGGGATGTTGGGGTGAACATCACCCCAACCCCCTTCCACCTGGATTCATCAGCCTCAAGTTGGAGGCCTGTCATGGGGATGCAAATACCCGCAGACAGCTGGCACTTGGAGTTCCTCCTCTGGCAATGGGCCCCCTCCCCCTCCTCCCAGCCTCCTCCTGGGCCACTGTTAGCCCCTCCTGGTCCTTCCCTTCTCCTACCTGGCTCTGTCTGTTGATTCAGTTGTTGAGTCACTAAGTTGAGTCTGACTCTGCAACATACCAGGCTTCCCTGTCCTTCACTATCTCCCGGAGTTTGTTCAAACTCATGCCCACTGAGCCATGATACCTTCCAACCATCCCATCTGAACAGTATGACAAGGCAAAAAGATACGACTCTGGAAGACACGTTGATTCAGAGTGAGGGGCAAAGGTGGGATGGACAGTGTGCAAGCAGCCTGGGCTGGGACCCTGGCTCAGCCATTTACAAGTTGGCCTATTGCCTGGCACCAGCCCATGATGAAAAGTAATGGCTACTATTATTATTATCAGCTCATTGACTGTCTGGACCCTCCCTTTGAACCCTGATTTTTAACCAACCAGTTTATTCTGCTCTCAGCTGTTGCCTGGACGTGAGCCTGCCCAGGGCGGTGAGCCTGCCTCCTCCACCCAGTTGCCCATCTCCACGCCTGGCTGCAGAGGTCCTCCCGGGGTGCTGGCTGAGTGGCTGGCACAGTCCCCCCTGCTGCAGCCAGAGTGGAGCCTGCGGGGACAGTTCCTGCCGCTCCCAGCAGCGGCCTCCTCCTTACTGAAGCCTCACACTGCCATCTGGCAGGTCTTTCCTGGTCTCTGACCCCACCTGCCTTCTCATCAGACTGTTAGCATCGCTCTGCCCAGGCTCCAGGCTTCTGCTGCGGGACAGAGAGCTCCTGGCTTGTACAGGAAGGACCAGGTGTCCTGGGTCCCTGAGCCTGGTCTATGTGGTCCAAAGACTGTCCTTTGGAGGTTGTGTTCAAGGAACCCACCCTGCCCAGACATCTGTGCGGGAGCATAGCCACTGCCAATTTCAGCTTAGAGAAGCCGTTCCTGAGGGCAGAGTTCTAACAGGTGTCCAGCATATGCCCATCCACCTTTCTCAACAGAGCCTGCCAGGCCCCACAGGGCAAAGAGTATTCTCACTATCAGCCAGCTTTCCTCCTCTGCTCGGGGGTGGGAAGGGGAGGACTGTGCTGGGCTCACCACTGTACCCAGATAGTGTGCCCCTGTCCCCAGCCTCTCCTCTCACCTCTGCCCTAATCTACCTGGCCAGTAAAATGAATCATTTCATACAATCAGAGGCTCAGACAGGGCAAGAAACGCACCCAGGCTGTGCCTACCGCACAGCTCAAGAAGGGTCCGGGGGGCTGCCGCCCAGCCTGGTCTCCAGGGCATCGTTGCATCCTCTTCACATGGCCTGTAGTCCTACCCTTCCCACCCGGCTCCTGCTGCCAGGCCTCAACTGGCTCACAGGCCTAAGACCAGGCACTTCTAGGGCCCCAAAAATGTTTTCATTTTAATGTATTTTTACATCAGTAGAGAAAAAGAATATAATCAAAATGACTATATACTAATGAGTCCAGTCTGAATTATATTTGCTTTTATACCTTGAAGTCTTAAAAGGTAATGTGTGCTATTTCAAACGCCTGGGGCCCATGACAGAGGGGGCCCTGGTCTTGATGGGGGCCCTGGGACCTCCCTGGTCATAAGGGGGCCCTCGTCTTGATGCCTGAGATTGGCAGAGCCCCTCACCCCCATGGACGACTCCAGTCTCAAACCTCTTCCCTCACCTCAGATCAGAGCTAGTTAGTTAGACTCTGGTTGCCTGGGCTTCAAAGTCAGGCTGCTCACACCCTGGCAGGAAGCAGTTCCGAGGAGGCCTGGCTGGCTGCTGGGAGGGAGGGGATGGAGGTGAGTGTGTATCAGGATTCAAGGATGCTCTGGGGTGTTGAGAATATGGATGGGTTGTCCCCACCAAGGATTGATTTGCATGAAGGACTGAGGAGTTTCTGGAGGGAAGACGTGACCCTTGCAGGGAAGGAGTTGTGTGCCTTCACTTCTTGAGGCCAACGGGAAGGAGAGGAACTGGGACGTGGGCCTGCAGGTGGCCCAGGAGGCCTGGGGAAGGTTTGACCCTGAGCAGGTCAGTGCGTCTGCTTGTGTCTCAGTCTTCTTATCTGTAAAATGGGGATAGGATGTCCCAAGTTTGGGGGAGAGGCAATCCATCAGGTCTAGAGCCCAGCAAGGTGTGGCAGAGGGGCGTCCCTATGTGGGGGCTGGTATCACACTGCGGGTAGAAAACGCTCGCTCCTTTGCGGCCCTCTCCATCCTCTGGCTCCTCTCCTCCCTTCCATCTGTCCCTGGAGATGGGACACATGTGGAGTAGAATGGCCCTGGCATTCTGGACCATGGCATCGCACCCCCTGGCGCCAGCCCTGCCTGCTCCCCTCCTTGCTTCCCGGCTTCTCACCCTGGGCAGCCTGGCTGAGGGTTGAGGATGCCTTTTTTTCATATTCTTTTCCATTCTGGCTTATCACAGGACATTGAATATAGTTCTCTGTGCTATGCAGTAGGACCTTACTGTTTATCCTTCCTATGTGTAATCTGCTAAACCCAAACTCCCAATCCATCCCTCCCCCACCACCCTAGGCGATCATAAGTCTGTTCTCTCTGTTAGTCTGTTTCTGTTTGGCAGATAAGTATCATATTTTAGATTCCACATATAAATGATATCATGTGGGATTGTCTCTGTCTGGCTTACTTCACTTTGTACGATGATCTCTAGGTCTATCCAGGTGGCTACAAATGGCATCATTTCATTCTTTTCTATGGCTGAGTAATATTCCATTGTGCACATGAGCCGCTTCTTCTTCATCCTTTCATCTGTTGATGGACATTTAGGTTGTTTCAATGTCTTGGCTCTTATAAATAGTGCTGCAGTAAACAGTAGGGTGTGTATACCTCTTCGAGCTAATGTGTTCATTTCTTCCAGATAAACACCCAGGAGAGGAATTGTTGGATCATATGGTAGTTCTATTTTTAGCTATTTAAGCAGTCTCCATACTGTTCTCCACAGTGGCTGCACCAGTTTACATCCCCACTAACAGTGTAAGAAGGTTCCCTTTGCTCCACACCCTCTCCAGCATTTGTTATTTGTAAACTTTTTAATGATGGCCATTCTGACAAGTCACTGTCATTTTGTCTTACATTTCTCTAATAATTAGTAATGCTGAGTATCTTTTCTTGTGTTGAGGCTGCTTTTAACAGAAACTGAGGACCCACCAAGGAATTTCCAGCAGAGGCTTGAAAAGGAATTTCCTTCCCCCCCCAGATCGCTTCTTTATTTCATGGGGAAATTATTGCCTGTTCTTACCCCAGCCCCAGCAGCATGAGGTGCGGCTTGACCCCTGATGTGCTCACAGGCAGGGCAGGGTCTGCTCAGGTGGTCCAGCACAGCACAGCTGGAATCTCCTGCTCTCAGACCAGGGGTGCTGCCCGGTTTGCAGGACAGAGGGTGCAGGGGCTACGTCCGCTCCTGCACTTAGCTTTGGCTTTTGCTTTACTTAGGGATCCTGCTGATGCTGCCCAGCTGGGCCTGGGAGTCGGGGTAGGGGTGAGCAGAAAGCTGAGACTCACATTTGCCTCAGATTATGGAAGAAAACAGCACTGCAGAAAGAACCGGGGGTCCAGGAACCTTTATATTGACCTTGACCCTGGAAGAAGTGGGCCCTTGATGATGAAGAGCTCCAACCTTGGGGTTGGGCAAACCTGGGTTCAAACCCCAGCTCTGTCATTTACTAGCTGAGTGACCTCAGACAAACCCCTTAACTTCTCTGATCCTCAAAATACCTTCCTCATGGACTTCTGATGATGCTTATATGAAAAAGTTTCTGATGGCCAGAAATACAACTTCTACAATCTTGATTGGTGATCAAGATGCATTACCCTCTGGCCCTCCCTTCAGAAGTCCCCCAAGCATCCCATCTCCCAATCCCAGGACAGAAGGCCCAGACCTTAGAGTTAAAACCAAGGATATTGCTTCCCTCTAGTGGCAGAGCTGAGCCACACAGACCATCCCAGCCAAGGTCAGCGTTCCACCTCCTTGGGAAACTTCTGATCAATTGTGTGCGTATCGAAAAGCCATAATTTCTTCCTGGACCAAAAAATACTGTATATCATATCTATGTGAAGAAAATGATGTGGTTTTCCTCTGAAAATCGTTTTAAAATATCTGTAATACATGCATGTTAAATTCTTAAAGCTGATTTTTTTTCTTCCCCAAATGTTTTCATGTGAAATCCGTACTGTTACACCCTCATACTCCCAACATCCTCGACACCTTGGCAGCTTCCTGTCCACCCTTGAGAGCTAATACAGCCCCTTGGATAAATCTCCGCCTCTCACGGAGGCCACGCCCATGAGAGCGGTCAAAAGAGGGAGGGGGCCTGGGGTTTCCGAGCAATCTCCCCTCCGCTGATCTGCCCATGTGGGCCACCCTTCGACAAGTCTGTTTTGGGTCAGGACCAAGTGTTGAAGCTGCCAGCTCCCCACCTCTGTGGCTGCCCTCATAGCTCACACTCCCTCCTCCCAGGGATCCGAAGCCCTACTCATCATTTGGCTGAAGTGTCAAGGATTTCCATCCTGCAGGAAACGAACTTAACGTTTTATACTTCATACGCATAGGAATTTAATCCTCTGTCATCCCCAGTCTGTCATGCATGACAGAGAGATGGCTACTGTCTCCACTGCTCTGTAAAATATGGCCTTCCCTCTAAATCCAGGGGACGGGGAAGGCAGGCTTGCAGGGTGGGCAGAGAGCAGGTCTTGTAGACAAGCTTGTAGACAAGCCTGAGGAGTCGATCCTCACCCTGCAGATGGCAACTTACAGATGGCAACTTACAGATGGCAAGTGTGGCAAAGGGAAAAGATGGCTGGGACGCTGTGCTGGAGGGCATAGGGCCATCACAACTGTCCCCAAATGTCCCTTCCTCTTCACCTCAGTAGCCCAGAGTGATTAAGAGCTCTGAGGCCAGACGCTTCCATGGCTGGGTGACTTTGGGTAAGTGGCTTAACCTCTCTGTGCTGCTGGCTTAACAATGGGGGGATGTTGAAAGCATTAAATGAGTTAATGAACCCAGTAAGCACTCAATACTTGTTAGCATAATTATCAATATTATTACTATCATTCTGTTTAGCACAGGAAACTATATTCAATATTCTGAGATAAACCACAATGAAAAGAAATATGAAAGAGAATAGGAGATGCAGGAGACATGGGTTCAGTCCCCTGAAGGAGAAATCCCATGGACAGAACAGCCGGGTAGGCTGCAGTCCATGGGGTTGCAAAGTCGGTCACAACTGAGTGACTAAACACACACCACACACACACACACACACACACACACAAACACATCTGAATCACTGTTTCTAGCATAAATCAACACAACATTGTAAATCAACTACACTTCAGTAAAATAAGTTAAAAATATATTATTACTATGATTATTAAAGGAAATCTCCCACCATGTCCCATCCCACTGCCTCCCAGCCATCCTCTTCCTCACCTTCCCCCTACCCACCCCCTACCCCCGCCCCCCTTCCCTTCAGCCTTATCTGCAGCCTCTATCCTCTTCCCAGCTCACACCAACCTTTCCAACCACCCCCACCCCCACCACCATGCTGCTTGGCGGTAGCTCCAGGCAAGTCTTTGCTCCTGCTGTTCCATCAATCCAGCTTCTCTGGATCGCACATTCTCTCCTCTCCCTAGACTTGCCCAAGCCCCACCCCCTCCCTTCTGATCCACTTGCTCCCTTTAAGTGTGACCTTGTCATCCCCTGCTCCACACTGCAGGTCAGTTCCTGCTAGCTTGTCCCTTCTCTTCTTGTGGCCGAGACAGAACATAGACCCAGGACCTGCACAGCCCAGGAGCTTGGGAAGTGGCGCTGAAACTAAGACTGTCATGTGAGCTCAGACTCTTGAGCTCAGGTGCAGGTGAAACCCTGGGGGTGTGGAAGTGGGCAGACCTTACTCAGTGTGGAATCTTAGCATAACGTCTCCAAGATCCTGTCCAATTCAAGCAGCCTCATGGCCTGACTTCAAAGCAAGGGGTGTTTGCACGGGCACATGCAGGGGTAGTGAGCCCTTGTTAGATGAATTGCTTTGAAAACACCAGCTTTCTGGTTCAATAAACATGCACTGCACACCCACTGCGTGCCAAATGCTGTTTCAGGGACTGGAGGTGCAGCGGTGAACCAGGGGGACACATGCTCATTCTCTCCCTCCATGCAGAGCGCTGAGCATCTGGGTGGTGGGGGGAGTTCCAGGCCCGGAGATGGCCGCGAGCGAGGGACAAGCTCTGATCCTGTGCCACGCTCTGTCCTCGGTGACTGTAATGCGAAGGGAGGCACACTAGGTGGCGGTATTGTGCTACATTCTGCTTTCAACTCCCTCCTTTTCAGAACCCACCCTTTCAAACCCTCCTAGAACCTCAGGTTTCTCAGACCCCCAAGATTATCTGAGACCATAGACCCCAGATCCCAGATCCCAGGATCCTTCTTTCCCAAAACTCCCCATCCCTAAATTCTGGAACCCCCAGATTCAGCAACTCCCCAGATGCTATTTTCCCAAATCTCAAACAATCCCAGAATCCCAGACCCGAAGACTCTGACCCTCAAACAGCCCAAGCCTCCATATCTTCCAGTTCCCCCCCAAATCCTCAGACCCAGGTTCCCCAGGAGCCCAGACCTTCAGCTTTCCCAGACCCAATCCTCAGACGCTACTAATTTCTCAGACTCTACTAACTTCTCAGACCCTCAGCTCGCCAGACTCTACAGACCCCTACAAACTCTCCCTCATCTGCAGACCCTTCTGGACACCTGAGACCCCAGATTCCTCAGAACCATCAGACTCCCAGACACCCTGGTCTCCTAGACCCACAGACCTCTAGACCTCCACACCCCTATAAACAGCTAAGACCTGAGTCTCCAGCCCTCCACAAACCTACTAGATCCCTGGGGTTCACACCAAGATCCAGGTCTCATGACTGCCCCCCACTTCCCAACAGAGGCTTTCTTTTTTTTAATTTTTATTTTTAAAAATCTTTTTCAAAATGTCTTCTTTTATTGTAGTAAAAGTCACATAATATAAAACACATTATTTTACCATATTTAACTGTACATTTCAGCCACCAGAGACTCTGGGGAAGCTTTGTGCTGAGGCACTGGGTGCTGACAAGCCCCTGAACTGAAAAATGGGGCCTCTCCCTCGCTCAGCCCGGGCCACGGCCGAGAGGGGACCCATCCTACAGGGAAGAGCGAACTGTGCCCTGGAGAAGGGGAGAAACTTGCTCCAGGTCCCCAGGGTGTGAGTAGCTGGCTCCCAGGCCCCCTGTTCCTGGCTCCTGCCCTGCCTGGCAAGGGGGCAGTAAAGCTGGCCATGATTTTTACCATGACCACATGGTCTAATCGCCCGTGTCCTGGCCCAGCCCAGGCTGACCCTTCCGAGGCCCGATGTAGGACCATTCTATCTTCCTGGGACTGAACAATCAAAACACCTCCCAATTTAGCAACATCTGCAAATTTAATTAACAAGCTGTTTATCTTTTGGGCTGAGCGATTAATAAAAATGTCAGGCAGAACAAGGCCCTACACAGCTCCCTGCAGTGCCCCCCAAATGGCCCTCCTCTGCACGAGGGGTCTGGCTATTTATCAGAGGGACAGGGCGGGAAGTGCTGGAAAAGACCAGAGAAGGAGAGACAGAGGGGAAGGAGACAAAGCAGAGGATTACACCAGTCACCCCTCCACGTACCCTGCATTTGTCCGGCAAATGAGCACCGGACCCCTTTGTACCTAGTACTGTGTTGAGGACATAACAGCGCCGGGACAGTCACCCCACCAGAGTTGTGAGCAGCAGGGGGGCAGATGCAGTGTGCAGGCTGACACTGTTCTTTTCTGATATTGAATTTAATCAGACAAACCGCTCAGCCACCAGCGCCAACTGTAAACCCATCCACAGAGACTGAGATGTTAGCTGGTGGCTACACTGCCTTCCAGAACTGGAAGAGGTCCTCCCCAGTTTTTCCCGAGAGCCACGCCCCTCTGTCCCGAGAGCCTCTCCCCTCTGCTCTAGGTGGTGCCTTTCTTCCAGTTCCTGTTGGTTGCGGTTTTGCAGCCACAGTCCTCCCCAAACCTCTTGGGTTCTGTCTTTTCTGGAAACTGCTCCGAGGATGGGAACAGCTTCTGTGCAAGTGCAATTAACACCATCTATGAGCACAGCCAGGACAGTGCTGGACCACCTTGTTCATGCAGCTTATGAGTGATCTCCTAGACCTGCAAGGTGGAGCCAGACTCCAGGAGCCCGGCACATGCCTTTTACAGGTGAAGAAACAGAGGCACCACAGGCTGAAAGTGACTTTCTAGGTTAGAAGCAGAGCCAGGATCAGACGTGACCCCAGACTCTCTCTATGGAGCAAACTGCACCCTGAGCCGCATCATAACATCCCACCAGCCTCCTGACTCCAACCTGGGAATAGTCTTCTAAGCTCTGGGTGAGGAACCCTAGGGTATATGTCCACTTGTACATACATGTGCACACACATATACACTCACATATACACTCATGCAAGGCTAGTGAAAGAGGACCCGCAGCATCCGCCTCCCACCATATCCCAGGATATGAGACTTTCTCATTTTTACTATTTCTTCAGCCCCCCAGCAGCCTCTGTAGAATTTTTCCCAACTCTCTGCCTCTTACTACACCCAGAAAAGAGCCAGGAAAGAGCATCAGAGGAAAATTGCCCTCCCACCACCAAATACACCCACTGGCCGGCCAGATCCTGTGCTCTGGCTGAAGCCTAAGGGAATCCTATCTGCCCCCCACCAGAAACCGGCCTCCCTCTGTACCCTGACGGCAGGACTGTTGCTCTCCCAGCTGTCCTGCCCTTGCCAAGCCTCCTGTTTTCCTTGGCTTCTTCCTCTTCATCTCTTAACCGTGTTAAGTGTGTTAGTAGCTCAGTCGTGTCTGACTGTTCGTGTTCCCATGGACTGTAACCTGCCAGGCTCCTCTGTCCATGGAATTCTCCAGGCAAGAATATTGGAGTGGATAGCCATTCCCTTCTCTAGGGGAATCTTCCCAACCCAAGGATCGAACCAGGGTCTCCAGCATTGCAGGCAGACTCCTTATGGTCTGAGCCAGCCTTTACGGCTCAGTTCAAATACATATTCTCTTTTCTCTCTGTAGGTGAGCTCATCCCATCCAATGGCTTTTCACGTGGTCCTATGTTTATGTCTGCAGCCCGGCATCTCCCGAGCCACAGATGCTTGAGTAGACATTCTGATGGGACTTCTCCTCCCGGATGTGTATATAAGCCCCTTAAGTTTGCTAGGGTCCCCAGACAAGCTCTACTGCCCCCGCTCCTCGTCAGCTTGCTGTCTCCCATATCTTCCGCCGCCTGCCCAGCACCTTGCTGCTTCAGTCACGTTGACACAGGTACAGCTGGACAGTGCTTTGCCTGTGGTCCACATAGGGTATGTGTGTGTGGTGGGGGTTGGCAGAAACTATTCGGCACCAAGCCTGAACCCCTGGAAGTGTGAGGGAGGTGAACATCCACAGAACCACTGTGGCTCGATGAATCTGCCTCCTGCATCCCCAGGCAGTGGGGCTGAGAGACCTCCTGTGATGCCCTTCAGGAGGCTC
Organism: Ovis canadensis; assembly: GCF_042477335.2. Taxonomy (NCBI): domain Eukaryota; kingdom Metazoa; phylum Chordata; class Mammalia; order Artiodactyla; family Bovidae; genus Ovis; species Ovis canadensis. The sequence goes on along the minus strand of NC_091246.1, from coordinate 191,778,008 downwards.
AGGCTCCAGTGCCAGTGCCCGTGGGGTGGCTGACTTCAGAAGCATTTGGCAGTGGCCCTCCTTCTCCACACCTCCCCCGCCCCAGGCTACCCCCCCCCCCCCCCCCGTATAAGCTCTGGGGAATTCAGCCTAAGACCGCTCAGAGCCCCTTGGAGCTGTCCACCTAGAAGCTGTGTTTAGCCTTCATCCTACAGCTGTTAGCTTTCAAGTGGAAGTCACACTAACTTGGGGTGGCCTCAGCCCTGACTGTCCCCCAGGGCAGGTCTCTTGGGATGGACACATTTTGCTGTAGTGCCCACAGGCCAGGCAGGGCATAGGTCCTTTGGGGTGGGCATCACTGTCTAAGGCTTCTCCCCACAACCACTTTTTCCCTCTGCTTCCATTAATGAGACTCCCTCATAAACTTTTGTACTTTGACTTCTGCTCAGCATCTGCTCCCAGACCATCCAACCTGAGACACAGTCTGATCAGGAGTTGGGAGGAGTGAGATGCACTGGACTGGACAGAGGGGGCCAAAGAGAGACTGGGGCTGGTTGTTGTTGCATTGCACAGCATGCAGGATCTTAGTTCCCCAACCAGGGACTGAACCCAGTCCCTTGTGAGTGAGACTGTGGGGTCCTAACCACTGGACCACCAGGGAATTTCCCCTAGTAGTCTTATTGAGTACCAGTTCAGTTGTGCCCAGGGAAGGTGCAGGCCAGACTTGGAGCAGCTGGGATTCAGCCATGTTGGAGAGACCCGGTGGGTGGGAAGGAGATGAGCAGGGCTGCCCACATAGGGCTGGGCAAAGGGGGCTCTTTCCCTGTACCCATCGAGAGGCAGAGCAGGGCAGTGTCTGGACCATGCCTAGGAGTGCAGACTCGATCTTGACATCTAGAAGAGAAGCAGGTCCTGGGACTTTCCTGATTGACAGGGGTGAAGGTGAACTTGGAGCAGATCTCTGCAGGTGAGACACTGTGTCTTCAGAGAGGTGGATTTTTGCATCCCCTGGATGAATGCACCTCTCTGCTTCTCCAAGACCTGTGTTATAGCAGGTGGTCATTCCTGGGTTAGCAGGATGCCTGTCACTGGGTAGAGGAAGCTGGTGGGCCTCCCCTGAAGTCGACCTAGCTCAGTAGGATTTACTAATGGGCTTCTCTGGTGGCTTAAATGGTGAAGAATCTGCCCGCAGTGCGGGAGACCTGGGATGGATCCCTGGGTCGGGAAGATCCCCTGGAGAAGGGAATGGCTATCCACTCCAGTATCCTTGCCTGGAGAATTCTATGGACAGAGGAGACTGGTGGGCTACAGTTCATGGGGTCACAAAGAGTCAGACACAGCTGAGCAACTAAGACACAAATGCCAGCTATGGGCCAGCAGGCATGGGGAACAGTGAGGAAGAAAACAGCTCCTGCACCACGGAACCCTGGGTCCCGGGGGATGACAAATACAGGGACATAGAGGTCTTCTGCTATGCCAAGGGGGTCTCACAGGTACAGGAGGAGATCTGAGAGTGCTTCCCAGAGGAGGTGATGCTCACCTTGAATCCTGTGGATGAGCAGGAGCTGGAGGAGGCAGCAGGGGCACAGCATGTCATGCCCTTTGGGGTGGAGAGGGTTTGGGGAAACCAGCGAGGTTCGACTTGGTGGTGGGTAGGAGGAGCTGGTGGAGGTTGCCGGAAAGGCTAGAGTCTGGGAAGCATTCCCATGCATCTCAGAGGCTCCCGCCAACAGCTTGCAGGATGCAGAGGGTTTAACTGGGCAGGAAGGCAGACGAAAGATGTTGGGAAACCCATACCCAGGTAGAGACCCAGGGAGAGGGGAGAAAGGGCCTGAGGGGGCTGGGGTGGGGATCTGCAGGAGGGCAGAGCCTTGGGTTTGTCCGCACACATGGGTGTGGGGGAATTTTGTCCTCATTCCTAATAAAAGAAGAAGAGCGGGAGAAAGCACGACCCAGCGCCTCTCAGTTTCAGAATTAGCCACTATCTTTTTTGGTTAAAAATCGATGGCAGGAAGTGGCTGGAGAAGTAAGATTTAGCTTCCAAAGCGGCGGCTCAGGAGGAAGGCACCGGGAGTGCCTCCACAGGCTCATTTGCATTTCAAACAGCCGGTTTGTTTTATCTCCTAATTAGCATACTCACCCTCGACTGAAAACGAGTCCATTAAAGGAGACTCTGCTCCGGGCTCAGCGCCTCCTTTAAATATTTTTAAAGTACATGATTAATACACTTGCCCGGCACTGCCTGGGACTGTGCTGAGGGTCAGGGGGCAGGGAAATGAAAGAACACGGCTGCACTTGGCGCTGACTGGCTGATTAATCACGGCCCCTTTTCTATAAATCACAGCAGATGGCAGGGCGGCTGCAGGCCCTCCTGGGGATGAGGAAGTGCGGGCAGAGCTGAGTGGGGTCCTGGGAGACCCCAGAAGAAAGGCCCTCTGCATTTAGGCAGTTCCCATGTTCAAGGGAACCTGCGATGACTGGGAACACAGGAAGTCTTCTTGTCCTCTTAAACTTTTCAGGATCCAACAACATCAGTTTTAGGAAGAGCTAACTTTGTGTTTTGTTTTGTTTTAATTGGAGGCTAATTACTTTACAATATTGTAGTGGTTTCTGCCATGCATTGACATGAATCAGCCATGGATTTACATGTGTTCCTCATCCTGAACCCCGCTCCCACCTTCCTCCCCATCCCATCTCTCTGGGTCATCCCAGTGGACCAGCCCTGAGTTGGAGAGCGGGGCATAGTGCGTTACCTGTACCAGTGTTGTCCTGAATTCTGTCAACAACCCCATTTTCCAGATGGAATGTGAGGTTCTGCAGAGTCAAGGTCACCCCTGGAGCCAGGCTACCACAGGCATCCTCCTTGGCTAAAATTACCCAAAGTCTGCCCTGTTGAAGTCAACATAGAGAAGTGACTGTCCTGGGCGCTGACTCTGGTGGGCCCCTCCCCTAGCACCCCAGCCTGCAGGGTCAGCCTTCTTTCACGTTCCTACATCCAGCCCAGATGTCCCCCTCTGGGGACCAGTCCAGGCTCCCCATTGTCTTGCCCACTCTTCTCGAGGTGTGCAATACATTATGTTTGACTTGTCCTTCTTCCCAAGGATGAGGGATTCCCTGGAGGCCGGACCAGTGCCCACAGTCCCGCTGTAGACCCAGCACAGGGTCAGGCTCTGGGCTGATGTGATGAATCTGTCTGCAGTCATCTCAGCTAAGATGAAATGCAGTTCCCCGGACTCGCTCCCCTGGGTGGCTCGGGTTAAGCCTGGCCCTGAGAGGCAATGTGAGAGTGGAAGGGGGTGGCAGCCACATCCCTGTGATGCTAGGAAGATGGTGCAGGCCTGAGTGCTGTCCACTGTGGTCCTGGGGCGCTGCTGGTCTGGAGCGGACAGAGATGATGCCAGCGGGGGTGCAGTGGGGAACACAGCTCCCCCAGCGCCTGCCAGACCGCCCTTGAGCCTTCTCGACTCCTGGGCTGGCTGTGTGCTTAGCTCCATGAAGAAGGCTCCAGCGTCTCCATCATCAAAGGTGGATGATGGGGACTCCAGGTGGAGTCCAGGTGGGGACAGATGAGCTGGAGGCCCGGTCCTTCCTCTCGGGCTCCAGCTCAGTCTGTCGGACTCTGCGTTCCTGCTGCTCCCCTCCACGTTCACAGCCACCTTCCCTCCCCTGTGCCTGTCCTGCTAGTTTCCGGCCCATCAGCCACGGCCTCCCACTGGATGACCACCCTGCTGTCATGCTCTGGTGTGAAGATCTGGGAGAGGAGGCAAAGGGCGAGGTGCTGGGGTGAAGGAGCTTGGTGCTGGTGGAAGGAGGCACAGCTGGCTGAACCGGAAGGAGGGGGCCAGTGAAGAGAGGCAGGCAGGACCAGATTTTGCTGAGCCCCGTGACCATGGCAAGGATATAAGAGGCACACTTTAAAGAGATCCCTCCAGGGAATACCCTGGCGGGCCAGTGGTTAGGACTCCACACTTTCACTGCTGAGGGTCCAGGTTCAACCTCTGTTCAGGGGACTTAGCACCAGCCATGAGGCACGGCCAAAAATAATAATACTAATTTAAAAAAATTTTTTAAGTTAGGAGCTCCCCTTGATTCCACAGTGTGGACAGTGGTCTCGATGAGGATGGGAGAGGATGGTCCAGGAAGGTCACTATAGCCTCTGCTCCTGCTGAGGAAGTGGCTGGGGCTGGGGTGAGGCACTCACGAGTGGCAGACAAGGGTACACCTTCAGGTAACAGAGAGAGGTCTCGTGAGTGGTGCTGATTCGGGGAAGGAGGGACAGGCCAGGGAGACCTCCTTGTATGTCTTGATGTCTGGGTGGGTGACGATCCCATAGATGGAGATGGAATCTGGGGGCAGAAGACACAGGGGGCATGGTGACAGTCACCTGAGGTTCCAGATGCCTGTCTCACACCCGGATGCAGAAAGGGTTGAATGGAGAGGGTCGCCTGCAGGGTGGACGGGATTTAAAGCCCCCAGGAAATGTGAGAGGGACAGGAGAGGACAGAGGGAGGCTGAGCTGGGGCCCTGATTATTGAAAGGTCAGGAACCAGTGAAGAAGACCTAAACAGAGGGGCCATCGAGGCAGGAGAAGCAGAAGACGAGTGAGCCTTGTGTAGAGGTTTGCTCTTTGTCTAATGGCAAATCATCTGATAGCATAAGAGTCGAGAGCAATTGCTGAAAGTCTGTGACCTGGCAGATTCCCACCATCCCCTCAATCGAGAGAGTGGCTCCCTGGGCCCAGACTGTCTGCACAACAATGTGTTTTATGCTAAATTTTTGCTCCCCCTTTGCGGGGGGTCTGACGTTTGGATTTGTGTCTGGCAGAGATACCTACGTTCAGTTCAGTTCAGTTGCTCAGTCGTGTCTGACGCTTTGCAACCCCGTGAACCACAGCATGCCAGGCCTCCCTGTCCATCACCAACTCCCAAGTCCACCCAAACCCATGTCCATCGAGCTGGTGATGCCATCCAGCTATCTCATCCTCTGTCGTCCCCTTCTCCTCCTGCCCTCAATCCTCCCAGCATCAGGGTCTTTTCCAATGAATCAGCTCTTCGCATCAGGTGGCCAAAGTATTGGAGTTTCAGCTTCAACATCAGTCCTTCCAATGAACACCCAGGACTGATCTCCTTTAGGATGGACTGGTTGGATCTCCTTGCAATCCAAGGGTCTCTCAAGAATCTTCTCCAACACCTAGTTCAAAAGCATCAATTCTTCAGCGCTCAGCCTTCTTCACAGTCCAACTCTCACATCCATACATGACCACAGGAAAAACTATAGCCTTGACTAGACGGACCTTAGTCAGCAAAGTAATGTCTCTGCTTTTTAATATGCTGTCTAGGTTGGTCATAACTTTCCTTCCAAGGAGTAAGTGTCTTAATTTCATGCCTGCAATCACCATCTGCAGTGATTTTGAAGCCCAGAAAAATAAAGTCAGCCACTGTTTCCACTGTTTCCCCATCTATTTCCCATGAAGTGATGGGACTGGATGCCATGATCTTAGTTTTCTGAATGTTGAGCTTTAAGCCAACTTTTTCACTCTCCACTTTCACTTTCATCAAGAGGCTGTTTAGTTCCTCTTCACTTTCTGCCATAAGGGTGGTGTCATCTGCATATCTGAGGTTATAGATATTTCTCCCGGCAATCTTGATTCCAGTTTGTGCTTCTTCCAGCCCAGCGTTTCTCATGACGTACACTGCATATAAGTTAAATAAATAGGGTGATAATACACAGCCTTGACGTGCTCCTTTTCCTATTTGAAACCAGTCTGTTGTTCCATGTCCAGTTCTAACTGTTGCTTCCTGACCTGCATACAGATTTCTCCGTACCCAACTCCAATAAATCCCTCCACACTGAGTCCCTAAGGAGCTTTCCTGTGGACAGTATTTCACAAGTGATGTCACGTTAGGGGGAATTCAGTGTGTCCTGTGTGATTCCACCCAGAAGCTCCAGGAAGCTTGAACCTGGTTTCCTATGGACTTCACCCCAGACATCTTTACTCCATGCCGATTTGGTCTGTTTCCTTTTTCTTTAAAACAAACAAACAAACAAATAAAAACAAAAAAGTACAAAAATCTTAGCCATGGGTAAAACTCTATGCTGATCCTCCTAGTGAATTCTCTACTTGAGCATGGTCTTGGGAACCCCAACAAATATAGATTAAGTAAACTGTACTATTTTTAAGTAAATGTACCTCCTCTTTAAGGAAGCCCCCTGTGAATCCTCCATTCTCTCTGACTTGGCCCTGGGGTTCTGTTTTGCCCTTGACCATTGGTGTCAAATTCCAGAACTTCTGAAGTTCTGTGTCCAGGTCACCAGTGCCTTTAACCTTCCCCAGTTGAATGACTCTGGCAGGGCCAGGGGCCTCGTCAGAGGATGGAGCCTCTCGGGCTAGGGTCCTCTGTGACCTGGGACCAGTCACTTTTCCTACCAGGCCTCATTTTTCTCTCATCTGTGAGGTGCAGAAGATGCAAGAACAGCGGGAAATAGGTGGGGGGCTTTGGGATGACGGTCTGAGTGAAGTGAGGAAACCCAGGTGGAAATAGGTTGGGGGCTTTGGGATGATGGTCTGAGTGAAGTGGGGAAGCCCTGTGGCTCCCATACTGGTGGATATGCGATGCTCCCGCCAGGAGCTGCTGGGCTCCCTGTCTCCCTTTCTCCTCCATTCCCAGGTGGGGCTTGAGCCTGGCTCCGGACTGGCACTGGTCAGCAAAACGGTCCTAACCAGAGTCAGGCCACCTGCAGGCCAGCAGTGGTCATGGCCCTTCCTTGAGAGATGCTCTTTTCATGGACCACTTCATGAGACCCCAACCCACTCAGCTCTGAGGGACCTGGCCTCAAAGCTCAGGGGGAGGAGGGGTTCTGTCTCCCTGGGAATTCAGCCTTTTCTCCAAGAGTGGCAGCAATTTGCAGAGAAGGAGGTGAGAATGCCTGGAGAGCACAGCAGAGGCTGCTCGGAGGAAGTGGGGGCTAGTTGGCCAAGTAAGAGCAGGGTGGGGTTTTGGGGAGAGATTTCAGGAGACTGGTGCCCTAGAGCGAGGAGGGCAGACACAGCAGGAGCTGGCAGAGAAGAGAAGGAGCCTGCCAGGTATGCAGAGGTTTGAAGCCAGAGTTCACATTACACTTGATATGATAGAAGTAGGGAGTCATGGTAGCTTCTTGAGCAAGGGAATGGCTGCAGGGAAGGGGTCTGGGTTGGGATGGGCTGAGGAAGAGAGAGATGCAGGAGAGTTGTTGCTATAAGTCTCTGCTCAAATCCATGATGGGTCCTTAACCTGCTGGACTCCCTGGTTCCGGCTCATTGACTAAATTAACCTTAGAAGCCACCATCAAAAACCACATTTTCCAATGATGTGAGAAAATGCCCACAGTGGGGGGTGGAGGGGAACACTGAGAAGGCTGGAGCGTGTACATTACAATATTGATTTTGTAGGGAAAGTCTGTGTTTGTAGGGATCCCACTGCTCAGCTTGCTTTAGGATAGGGTCTTATATATGGCGAGAGTTTTCTTTTTCTCTTTCTTTGCCAAATAGTCTCCTTCTCTTCCCAGGAAGGTTTCTACCCTCACAGTAAAGAAGAGCTCAATTCTGTTTACAAGGGACTTAGCCTCTGGATTTTGTGATCTTCCAAGTCCATGAGGGAAGGGTGAGGTGGTGGGGGGACGGGACGTGCGTGGGTCAGGAGATGTGAGGGTTGGGAAGAGCTTCCTCTAAACAAGGGGGAGATTCTCCAGGCTGGGCAGGGTAGGGGAGGTGAGGGGACCCAGAGCTCGAGGGAGGGCCCCAGATATCAGTGGTCATAGAGAGCCATTTTCCAGTCTCCCCAGGATCTCTAAATACCAGTGCATTAAACACGCAGCCCTAGCCCCCATCTCTCTCCAGGGTTACTCATGTGGACAGACTCAGTGGCAGGTGACCCAAGGCCCCTCCACAGCCCTCCCCACTCCCACACACCCTGGCATCATGTGAGACCTAGGACAGGGCACTGGCTAGGACTGCAGGGAGGCTTAGAACCTCACGAAGAAGATTTACAACACGGCGTGCGACAGGCTGTTTCCTGCAGACTCACACTGGGGACCTCAGGGGGGTGAGATGGTTGGATGGCATTACCAACTCAAAGGCTGTGAATTTGAACAAAGTCTGTTCAAAGTCAGGGTCCCAAAGAGTTGGGCACAACTGAGCGACTGAACAGCAACACAGACCTCTGGTGGCCTCCGAGGTCTGCACCAAACACACTGAGAAAAGAAAGAAAAGAGTCTGGCAGGAATAGACCAGCTCTTAGCAGTCACTCTCCCTGCAGGTGGGCTTTGGGGGAATTTTCTTTCTTCTTAGGAGTGAGCGCTGTTTTTTCTAATTTTCTATAATGAGCGCTGGTGAATTTTAGATTTGGAAGAAAAAATAATCAGGAAAACTAGGGAGCCAGGCTAAGAGGACAATAAGGGGACAAGGACGGCATAGTGTCACTGGGAAGACAAGGTCTGAGGTGGGGGAGGGGGGTTCTGCGATGGCCCCAAGGCAGGGAGACCCCAGGCACCTGTGGCATTTGCACGCCCCTCGCCCCTCCCTGACCAGCTGCTGCCCCTCCCCTTGCCATCACTCACTCCTGGAGGCCAGAGAGTGCCCCCATCTTGATTCCCATTAGGACTGCCTCACTACTGGCCAGCTGTGGTGGGGCGGGGGTAGGGGACTGAAGACCACGAATGGCCACCAGTCCACCCCAGATCCCACCATTCGAAGGCTGTTCAGAGACCAGGGTTCCTGTCAAGACGATAAGGACATCCCACACGTTCCTGACTCCTCTTCTCCACCTCTTCCCCACCCTTTTGGGTCTCCTGACACTATAAGGGTACCTACATCCTCCCTGTAGCCCAATTATATGATTCATCCCAATCTTGCTCTTTTTCAATCCTGATAATCAACAAACCTTCAAGCCGTAGGAATCTGACCTCCAACTGTCTCACCCTCCCCAGTATCTCCCTCCTTATTCATCCTCCACATATTCCTATTTCCCCATCCCCCCATTTCCCCATCTTCCTTGTGTCCATTGCAGCGGCTGCCTTACTAATCGCCCTCTGTCCACCTCCTTCAACGTCATACCATGGGAGCGGAAAACTGAGGACTATGCTTCTCTATTCAAAATGACTTTGATGACATTTTCCTCCCTCCCACCAATGTGGGTGGAGCAAAACCTGCACGGCTGGGAGGACAGAGCCTCGCTCCCACTGGCTGGACAGGGCACTTCTGAGCCAGCATCCCTGCACACACCGGCCCTCAGCTCCCTCTTCAGCCAAGTTTCTGACTTTCTCCCTCCTTCCTGTGTGGTTTTCCAACCACCTCTGCCCCAGAAGGGCAAAGGAGAAGAGAAAAACACACACCTGCGCCCTGCTGGCTGAGGGAAGGAGTCAGAAGTGTGACGCTGCTCGCGTGTTTCACAGTCTGTCTACAATAGTGTTAACGTTTGCACCTTACTTGAACAGGAGCACAGATGTAGAGAGCAAACATACGCACATCAAAGAGGAGAGGAGGCTGGATGATTAGGAGGTCGGGCTTGGCACGTATACACTATTGACACTATGTAAAAAATGGATAAATAATGAGAACTGACTGCTCTGTGGTGCCCTAAATGGGAAGGAAATCCAAGGAAGAGTAGATACATGGACACATATGGCTGACTCACGTTGCTGTACTGTAGAAATTAACACGACATTGTCAAGCAACTATACGCCAATAGAAATTTAAAATTTCGCACCTTTATAACCTGTCTTTGTTTTGGTACCAAAAGGATGGTTTAATGCCCCCATCCTTGTGTGGAACAGATGTTTGAGAAACTGTGGGCTGTCTCTGTGTGGCATCTTTTTGTACCTGACTGTGGGGATATCTCTGCAGAAGGCCACTCCAAGTTTCACCCTCATTCCAACTCAGTTCAGGAGAGCAGGTTTGAGAAACACCCTTTGCCTTCCTGGGGCAAGCAGGCTTGCACCAAGGCCGAGAATCACTGTCTTCAGTTGCCTTTTTAGGACCTTGCCCTTCCTGGTCGGTGATAAATCACAGAAATTCCAGAGGTCACATCTGGGGGATATAAGTGCACTGGCTCCTGGTGATGAAGACTCTGACACCACTTGGCCTGTTTCAGGACCTTTCTCCATGGTGCTCATTTGGGTCTCTACGAGTCTGCCCGACCCCAGTCTTCTTTTGCTCTGAATTTCTGCCTCTGTCCCCTATGTCTTGCCCTTGGACAGCTGGCTGGGTCAGAGCAAGAGCACTCACAGTTCAGGTCAACTCTCCCTAACAAACGTCTTGAAAGTTTGGTACCTGCATGAAGTGTCATGGATGCTGGAGGTATGAAGGTGATTACAAGACAGTCCTTGCTCTCTGGGGTCTCACAAGAAGCTAGAGAGACTGGCATGTGACAAGTAAATGACATTAGAGTATGCCAAGAGTCACCCTACAAGTAGGTACCCAGACAGAACAGAGGGGATGGATGTTAATGTCTGTGTATATCAGGGAGGTCTTCCTGGAGGTGAAGGTAGCATAGGTTTTCAAGTCAAGGTCGTGGTCTTCTTCCAAAGCTGCTTAAGTCACATTCGGGATGATAGTTTCTTCTCTCTGGATGGGCTGGACTGGGCTAGGTGATGGCCACTTTGGCTCAGCTCCATGGAGAAAACAGAAAGTACTGGCAAGGTTCAAAATGGGGCTGGGCTCCACCATGGTTCCCACCCGCATTCCACCTGGAATATCCAGGGAGGCTCCCAGAGGCCAGGGCCACCTTCGTCATTGTGAAGGTATTAATTCCACCCAGCCTGCCCACCTCACGGCTCTGATAATCATAATAAATTGTAGCAGAGCCCGAGCCCAGAGGCGGCCAGGACACCTGCATAAGAGCCTCAACGAGCAGCAACCTGCTGCCAAAAATGCAAGTGTGGCTGAAACCCCGCTGCACCAACCAGCGGTGCCCAGGGTTGTTTCCGGTCTTTCCCCGAGCCAACCTCATTAGTCTCACCCAAATGCATCTCCCTAATGAAGCTCCAGTGGAGGCAGGGGCATGCATCCTTATGGTCTGGGCAGCCGGGGTTCCTAATAAAAAGTAATAATAATAATTAAGAACCACCTATTCAGCGCCTTCCCCATGCCCCTCATCGCTGCAAACCATCCAACCTGGCTCGGCGCCAGGAGCGCCCGCCCTGCAGCACCACCGCCCTGGCACACGGCTCCGACCCCCACTAACCAGCATCTGCTAGTGGTTCCTGGGAGTTCAAGGGCTTGGGGAGGCAGCTTGGAGGCCATGAGAAACCAGACACTGCTGCCACCTCTGCTTGGAAAGCAAGAAGCAGCCCTGCTCTGTCTTTGGTCTGTGTCCCTCCTTTCGGGGAGTCCTTCCTCGCTGCCTGCCATTCACCCCCCAAGCTCTCCTGGCCAGTCGCTCCACTCTTGCACCCTCCTCGGAGTGCCTTTCCCAACGTCACTGCCCCCGCCACTTCCCAAGCCCCTTCCTTGGGCTCCCTGTAACAGCCTCTCAGATGCAGTTCTCACGTCTGTTTCATTTGTCTCTCTGAGGTCAAGGGCTCAGTTCTGGGCATCAAGTCAGCTTTTTTTTAGGATTTGTTGAATGAATCTACGATGGGTAGAGGATGGTTCGAGGAGGAATTTCAGAAATGGTAGAATATGAACATCTTATATTTTTACTTAAGCTAAAAGTTCACAGGATCTAAACTCCCTCCCAGAATAAGGATGGTCAGTGGTGCCCCCTCTTCTTGAAGACATCAGCCGCATTTTCCTCTACCTGCAACAGAGACATGGCTGAGGGCTTAGCACCATCGAGACGGTGTCCACAGCCCCAGGGTCACTGTGGTGGACCAGTCTTCCAGGCCTGAATGGGGTCAGAGCAGCTGGGTTTTCTGTAGAATATCTGTGTCTACAGGTCTTTGACAGTGATCTGCAGGCTTGTCTGAGAACAGGGGCCCAGGGGGACATGGATGAGGGCTCCCCTTCCCTCAGGATGCCTCAGTTGAAAAGGGGAAGGATTTGATTGTCCCTTTCCCCACCCAAGAGCAGAGTGGTGGCAAAGAATCTGGTGAGGATCTGTTCTCTGAGCAGCCAGAAAGCAAGATGGTGATGTCTTCCAAATTCTGGCAGGAAGGGGGGTCCTAGGGGCCAGGGGCCAGGCTAGCCCCAGGTAAGCAGAGTGCCCCTCCTGCTCTATGGAACACCAGGATCCCGCCCGTGCTTTCCTCCACGGGGCCCCACATGCAGTAGTGGATGCCTCGGATGTTTGCTCTTTCTGTCTCATCGCATTCCGAGGGCCTGGGGAAGCCCACGCGGATGGGCACACCCACGTGCATACACGCAAATGCAGCAAGAACTGGGCAACTATAAGCATTTAAAGCACTCAGTATTATTCTGTGGCAAGGCACTGCTCATCCACACCACCACCCATCTCCAGAAGACAAGAACATTTCCTTGGTTCAGTGGCTCAGCAGGTATTTTTGGAACATCTTGCCCCAAGCAAACTGCTCACTGCCTGACCCTTGGTGAGTCCTTCATGGTGGCGAGAGATAGACCTTAAGAAAAAAAAAACAAACATGCAAATCAAAGTATAATCACAAACCAGCACAGGCATAATAAAAGAAAGCAGTGGGTCATAGAAAAGATTTCAATAGGGGCCTTCCCTTGTCTGGGCCTGGGAAGTTGTCCTTGAAGTGACTTTTGAAGGAGGGCAGGCTTAGGCTGTGTGGTGTAACCCGCGTGGGTCAGGGAGGAGGGGTGGACAGTGGGAGCAGAAGGTGAGGTTCCGGGAAGAAGCAGCTGTTTGGGTCAAGGCCTCGGGAAAGATGGAAACTAATAACATGGAACAGGTCTGAGTGAAGGAAAGCGTGGTGAGAGCGGAGCCCAAGGAGGCAGCAGGGGTGGCCATGGTTACCATAGTTACGAGGAAAGCACGTCAGGTTTGCTGGCTGCAGGGTAGAGGACCACAGGAAGGACCAAGAGCAGGCACAGAGGACACTCTTTACTTCCGTCCTGCTGAGAGTTGAGGTCGGCTGGTAAAGCAGCTTGGCAGCAGGGGATAGGGGGTGGGGGCCAGGGAGGTTCAAGAACAGGCCAAGTCAGGGATGCCCCTGACTCTGACTTCTACAGAGCGGCCGATGGGGAAGCCTGGATGGCGCAGGCTTGAGGAAGAGTCTGACCCAGTGTCCTCCAGTGGCGGTGCCCAGAGAGTCACCAGGGTTGAAGCTGGGGGCTGGAGGAGGCTGAAGGAGGGTGAGAGAATTTGGAAGACATCGCCATCTTCTTTTCTGGCTGCTTAGAGAGCGGGTCCAGGGTCCAGGGCTCTGCCGCCTGGCTGGACTTGCCCGCCTTTCTCCTTTCTCTTGAGTGAGCACCATCTCCTTTCTCTTGAGTACCATCCACGCCTTCCACCGATGCCAGGATGGAGAGAGACATATCCCAAACCAGCTCTAAAAACAAGCCATCCTGGTCTTGAAACACTTAAAAAAGATGAGCCTTTTTAAGCTAAAATATGAGGGATAATCAAAATGAGGAACAACCTGAGCACAAACATTAAATGAGAACTAGCCCCAAATTCTTAATGGGAGGGGGTCAGTAACCCCCATGAATCTGGTGTCACTGGGCTCCCCTGGCTAGCCGTGGGCTCCAGTGGAGGCTGATCTAAGCCAGGACAGGGCCTCCTAGAGGTTCTGGGTTACCCTGTATGGAATCTCCAAGTGTGGTCTGGGAATCAGCAGCCCCTGGGAGCTGGTTACAAATGGTAACCCTGGGCCCCACCCAGAACTCCTGAATCTGCAGAACTATGCAGCTGGGACCCAGCAGTCTATATGTATGCGTATGTACTGATGTGAAAGTCACATATCATAAAGTGAAGGGGCTTTTCTATTTATTTAATCATTTAATTTTGGCTGTGCTGGGTCTTTTTGGCTGCGTGAGCTTTTCTCTAGTGGGGGCTGCTCTCCAGCTGCGGTGTGCTGGCTTCTCACTGCAGGAACTTCCTTCCCGTTGCAGAGCACAGGCTCCAGGGCGAGCAGGCTCCTTAGCTGGGGCCCACAGGCGTTAGAGCACAGGCTCTACAGCTGAGGCACACAGGCTTAGTCGCTCCGAGGCACATGGGACCTCCCCAGACCAGGGATCGAACCCGTGTCTCCTGCATTGGCAGGCAGATTCTTTACCACTGAGCCACCAGGGAAGCCCCCAAAATGACGTTTGAAAGTGTGCAATTCAGTGACATTTAGTGACCTCCCAATGCTTTTGCAACCAGCACCCTTCTCTAGGTCCAAAACAGTTTCATCACCCCTCAAGGAAAGCAATGCCTATGAAGCAATCACCCCCCATTCAGCCCCTGGAAACCCCCTATCAATCTATTTTCTGTCTCTATGGATTTATCTATTCTGGATATTTCATAGAAATGGAATCACAAGATGTGTGGCCTTTCGTGTTTGGTCTTCACTTAGCATTACATTTTTGGGATTCATCCACGTTGTATCAGTACTACATTCCTTTGTAAGGGTGAATAATATGCCTTTGTGTGGTTCAGTTCAGTTCAGTTCATTTCAGTTGCTCAGTCGTGTCCGACTCTTTGCGACCCCATGAATCGCAGCACGCCAGGCCTCCCTGTCCATCACCAACTCCCGGAGTTCACTCAGACTCATTTCCATCGAGTCAGTGATGCCATCCAGCCATCTCATCCTCGGTCGTCCCCTTCTCCTCCTGCCCCCAATCCCTCCCAACATTAAAGTCTTCTCCAATAAGTCAACTCTTCGCATGAGGTGGCCAAAGTACTGGAGTTTCAGCTTTAGCATCATTCCTTCCAAAGCAATCCCAGGGTTGATCTCCTTCAGAATGGACTGGTTGGATCTCCTTGCAGTCCAAGGGACTCTCAAGAGTCTTCTCCAACACCACAGTTCAAAAGCATCAATTCTTCAGTGCTCAGCCTTCTTCACAGTCCAACTCTCACATCCATACATGACCACAGGAAAAACCAGAGCCTTGACGGACCTGAGTCGGCAAAGTAATGTCTCTGCTTTTGAATATGCTATCTAGGTTGGTCATAACTTTTCTTCCAAGGAGTAAGCGTCTTTTAATTTCATGGCTGCAACCACCATCTGCAGTGATTTTGGAGCCCCCAAAAATAAAGTCTGACCCTGTTTCCACTGTTTCCCCATCTATTTCCCATGGAGTGATGGGACCGGATGCTATGATCTTCGTTTTCTGAATGTTGAGCTTTAAGCCAACTTTTTCACTCTCCTCTTACTTTCATCAAGAGGCTTTTTAGTTCCTCTTCACTTTCTGCCATAAGGGTGGTGTCATCTGCATATCTGAGGTTATTTATATGACCACATCAATCTGTTTTAACAAACCCTTCAGGGACTTGCATGCACATCAAATTGGAGAACCACCACCCAGTTATGCTGGGGACCGAGTCCCTGGAAGGGGGCCCATCACATCTTCCAGCAAGCTACACGGCCCCCCACCCACCACCTCCAGCCACCCACTGTAGACACCTGCAGAGCCCACACCTAGGGCGCTGCTAACCACACAAAAGCTCCATCGGCATGCCCTCTGGCATTCCTGCAGGGCAGTGCTCAGAAGCACTTCGGGTGGGTTAGGATTTGAGCTTAAATGTAGTAAAAATGCATCATTTTGAAAATATTCTCTTTGGACAGACCATTTGTTGGTTCAGAGTGGATGCTCTGTCTTTTTCCTGCAAAGTTGATTAGGCAGAGGAGGGCCCCAGGCAAGGCAGCAGAGGCAGGGGTCCAGCGGGCTTCAGTGCTGCTACAGCGGGTGTGAAGCCTCACTAACTAACCAGCAAGTACGCTCCCCTCCCTAAGCCTCAGGCCTCCTGCCTGTGAGAGGCTGTGGTGAGACGAAGGTAAAGAACACTGGGAGCCAGGTGCCATCAAGGGAAACTGCTCTATTTTAAAAATTGTATTTTATTGAAGTATAGTTGATTTACAGTGTTGTGTTAATTTCTGCTGTACCACAAAGTGATTCACTTATACATAGATATACATTCTTTTTCATATTCTTCTCCATTATGGTTTATCACAGGATGCTGAATATAGTCCCCTGTGCTCTGTAGCAGGGCCTTGTCCATCCATTCTCTGTATACTAGTTTGCACTGGCTAATCCCAAACTCCCAGTCCATCCCTAGCCCCATCTCCCTCCCCCTTGGCAACAAGTCTGAGAAACTGTTGTTTGATGGACTGCTATGAAATTGCCATTTTGATGGCTTGAGCAAAGTGCCATGTACACAGGGACAAATGGTGGGTTAAGGAGCTGGCATTTTACTCTGAATTCAGTGGAGGTCACTGGAGAGCTTTAGGCAAATGAATGACTGGGGTCACACACTTTATTACAAGATACACTTTATCTAGGAGCCTTTGGCTTCTGTGGGGAGAATAGGTCAGAGATGCTCTTCCCTTTTCCTTGGGGCCCCAGCAGCCCTCAAGGGCACTGGATCTCTCAAGACGTGTCTGACTGTAAGCAACAACCATGGAGACCCTTGTGGGCCCGTTTAGCACTGAACTGGTGACCAACTAAGTGAGAAGGTGCCACTCCATTTTATAGGTGGAAAGACTGTGGTCTAAGAGACAGTCACCCCATGCGCTTCCTTGCCGGCACATAGCCTTGGGTGCGGTTCTGGAAGCAGGCATGCAGCATCTCTGATCTGGGCCTCCTGGTGTCCAGACTCTACCAGGAACGGGGTCAGTCCTCTGTGAAGCTGGAAAGGTGCCTGGTCCCACACAGAGGAAGCCCGGGGGCCGGGGTCCCCTCAGGTACCTCAAGAGCAGTCTGTTAAACACTCTTGAGTGTGAACCCCATTTTTGACACACACTAACTCTGTGACCTTGGCCAGCCCACTTCACCTTTCTGAGCTCCCCCTCCCATGCCTGCCAAGACAGAAAAATAACACCATCCTTCGGAGCCACGGGGAGAATTAGACATAGCATCTTGTCTTCTGGTCCCAAAGGCTGGCCATGCGGGGTCCCCCCCTCCTGCCCCCAAGCCACCCCACTTCCCGGCCCTTCCAGGCTGTCCACCTGGATAATGGGCTCTGTGTACCTCCAGTTCAGAGGCCTCACGCACAGGGAAGATGAAGGTCTAGGCTGGAGAAGCTGGACCCATCTCTCCCAGTAGGCACCCCCTGGGCCCCAGCAGCCCGGGAGAAGGGCAGGCCTGGACTTGAAGGGGAAGTTGTCCTGCTCACTGTCCTTAGAACCTCGAGGATGCCGGTGACACAACAGAGTGTGGACATTAATGCAATCGAAGGGTAATTCAATCACTTCATAGAAGTTGATCTGTCCTTTTTATTACAATTACTGTCGGCTGGGGTGTTTCGTTCCATCATGGAAAATAAACATCATTTATCATACTTGTAAAGATTAGCCCCCGACAGCTACAGCTCTTGCTTTGCATAAATGTGTATTAATGTCGGCCCTGCCCGCAGTGTGGGGAGAAGTCTATATTTCACAAGACTGATTAGGCCCTGTCACCGGTGCTTTAAGTAATGTCTTATCATGACTGATACACCCCGACTGCAAAGTAGCAGCCGGGGGAGGGTGGGGGCTGTTCCAGGCGATTTATGGTGGCACTGGAATGGAAAACAGACCTCGGAAGGTGGGCATCTGTTTCCTCCGGGCCTGAGTCCATCCCCAAGGCTGGGGACTGCCCTCGTCCCTAGGCCCTGCCTGAGAAGCAAAGGCTGCCAATGTGAGTGTCAGGGCCGGGGAGCTGGGAGCCTACTAGCCTCAGCTAGGCCCCAGGGTTGGGGAGGTGGTCCGGCCCAGCCCTGAGTGCCCTCCTCTGAGACCCACCACGTTTTCTCTCCTCCACCAGAGGCTTCATCAGGAGGCCCTTGGCACTGATTCTGAGGCCTCCCTTCTTTGTCCCTGTGCCCAAGTCAGTCAGGGGCTGCTCCTGGCCACCACTGCTGATGCCCAGATAGTTGTCCAGCCCAGGCCTCTCTCCGGGGCTCAGCCTGGCATCCTAGACCACCCACCTGGATGTCCCACTGTGGTGCTAACCTCCTATATCGTCTGTCTTCCCTTCTGCCTCTGCATTGCGGCCAGCACTGTCCTGCTAAACAGAAACGAGGTTATAATAGCCCTCAAGGACTCCGCATGCCCACAGGACAATGCCCAAGCCTTGGCAATTGGCCTTTCAGGCTCTCCAGGGATCAGTCTGCCTCCTCTCCCCCACCACCCCACTGCCAGACCTTCCCGCCCATCTCTCCAGCTCCATCCCCTGAACCCAGCCCTGACTCCTGCTCGGGTGCCTCCACCACCAGCCCAAAGACTTCCACACTCTGCCCCATCCAGGTCAGGGCAAACCATCCCTCTGAGTCCTCTGACTGACCCTTCTGACCCCTGTGACATCACAGATCAGGACTTAGGATCAAAACTGTGGGGGAAGGGCTGGCTTCACAGGGCCCCCACTCTGCAAGCCAGAATCTGGGTGCAGAAAGACATTTACATTGTTCTTGGTTTTAGTAATTGATTTTTATTACATTGGAAAATTCATCTGAATTCTATCGTTCTATAAGGACCATAAGCATAAGGAGTTTATACTTGGTGGTATGGTCCCCTGTTTACGAAGTTTGTGATAAATAGAGTGTAATGGATGGTACAGTATGAAACAGTAGAATTGTGTTTCTCTTTCAGCCAGTCTGTTCATTTCTGAGAGGGCAGGGGTCTTGTCTGTAAGAAGTTGGACAAGAATGGCATCTATGAGGAGGGGGAATGGGAAGTTTGGAAGCACTAAGTGGATGCCAAGGGATGCTGGCTAAGTGAATGACTCACTGAATGGGCACTAATGAATGAGGGCTGCCCTGGGTGACCGGGAACACGAGCGAGGCAGGTGCAGCAGGGCTCTAGCAGGTGCCCAGCATCGCCATGCAGCTCCTCCCTGAGCCCTGAGGGTGCAGCTCAGGCCTGGACCTGAACTCCCTCTAGGGTCTAAGGCTGCCAAGACCCACCTGACTCTCTCCATCCTACCCCTACTCCCATGGGGCCTCTTGTGGGCTCTCAGGAAGGATCTGAGCCTGTTTTCCACTTACATCCTTTAAGGGAAAGGCAGTAAGAAGGGGCTTTACTGAGATTAATACAGTTCATCTATTTCAAGTGTACAATGTAATGCAATGATTCTTAGTACATTCACAGAGCCTCCAACCACCACCACAGTCAATTTAGAACATTTTGTCACCTTGGAAATGTTAGAAACCCTATACCTTTAGCCAGCATCTCCCTGTCTTCTTCCCAGCTTTTGTTCCCTCTTCTTCCCAGCCCCTGACAACTACTAATGTACTTTCTATCTCTATAGGTTTTCCTATTAGGGATTTTCTTACAAATGGGATCTACCTTCCCTTTCCCCTCTCCTTCCCCATTCCCTCTTTCCCCTCTTTTACTTCCTCCTCCTCCTTCTTCCTCCCCACACTCCTCCTCCTCCTGCCCGTCTGCCTAATCTGTGGACATGAGCCTGGAGAGGCAGCAGCCATTTTGTATCTACGAGGCAACCTTAGGAAGAAGGTCACACTCCAGGAATGGTAGGCCAGAAAGGTAGAAGGCACCCACCTCATTCATAACACAGTAGGGCCTACAGGCTAGATTTGGATTGTCTACTTCCAGATGCCATGGTCTGTGAAAAAAAACAAAACAAAACAAATCACATAAGAAAAACCCTATTTGGCTGAGCCACTGTGGTCTAGTTTCTGCTACTTGTGAAAAGACCTTGGTCCTAACAAAAAGCATTAAGCTCTGATCAGGTCTGTTCCTGCTCAAGAAGCAGCACAGGGATCCCCATCTTCTGTGGAATGAAGTCAAAATGTGTCAGCTGGGAGCTTATGGCTGGAGTCCTGTGCTCTTTGGGCCAGTCCCCTCTATGCCCCCAGGCCAGAGGGTTTTGCCTGCCGCTGCCCCTTCATTCTCAGCTACACTTGGCTCCTTCTCCGCTCTGGGATCTCCCCTGTATCTCCATCTCCTCCTTGGAAACCCTTCCTTCCCACCCTGAGGAATTCCCTGGCAGTCCGGTGACTGGGACTCTGCACTTTCACTGCTGAGGGCCCCAGGTTGGTCCCTGGTTGGGGAACTAGGATCCCACAGGCTTCGAGGCATGGCCCAAAAAAGGAAGCGGTGTGTTGCTGAGCCATTGCTTGTTCAAGCAGTGCTCACCTCCTCGACCCTCACACGCACCCCCATCTCCCCACCCTCTGAAAGCAATCTGGGAGTCTCGTGTGGGCACATGGCGCTTTGTGCTTTCTGTCTGCTCTCATCCCTTCCCCATCCTGTAAGACTGCTTCTTTTCTACACCCACTCTGTCCCTTGGGTCCAGGGCAACACATTGTAGGCATGTCATTGGTACTCCATAGATGTCTTGTGAATGAATGAACATAGTGATTCTTTAATAATATGCTTTATACGATATGGCAACCTATTTCCTATAACACATCAATGTAATAATAAGCTTTATTTATTGGCCCGTTGCTCTCTGGCAAACACTGTATTAGGCACTTAATTTGAAAAAATAATCATGTGTATTTTTTCTTGTGTATACCAAAAGAATAAATGTTCTTTGTTGAATGCAGAAAAATACATTTAATTATCTCTAGTTCTGTCTAAATCTCTTGGTAACACCTGTGAATATCTTTTCAGATACATATGGAATATTATATATAGACACAGAGAGAAAGAGAAAAAGGATCACTGTATAAAGGATGTTTTTGGTTAATTTTTAAATTGCTGGTTATTCTTTTACTAGACTTTTTTTTAACTATGCCACTCTGCTGTTGGATCTTAGTTCCCCAACCAGGGATTGAACGCGGACCCTCGGCAGTGAAAGTGCCAAGTCCTCACCACTGGA
This sequence comes from Ovis canadensis, assembly GCF_042477335.2. NCBI lineage: Eukaryota > Metazoa > Chordata > Mammalia > Artiodactyla > Bovidae > Ovis > Ovis canadensis. Next base: position 191,757,169 of record NC_091246.1, on the reverse strand, counting down.
CTACCAAGGATGTCCCTAGGCATTTAAGATTTATGTCTCAACCTCATGTGTGAAAGCCATATTTGGAAACTGCTGCTGCTGCTAAGCCACTTCAGTCGTGTCCGACTCTGTGCAACCCCATAGACGGCAGCCCACCAGGCTCCCCCGTCCCTGGGATTCTCCAGGCAAGAACACTGGAATGGGTTAGAGGTTCAGACAAATGAATTCACACACCCAATACCACACAGCTAGGAAAGTGCCAAAAGCCTTTCCTCTTCACTCAACACAGGTAACGATTTCTGGTTCTAAGGACTCCTGCATAAGGTAGGCCCTAGAATGCCTACCACATATTTCAGTGAAAATTTAACTGTCATCTTGGGGTGCATCTATCTCTTCCCTAAGATGAGCACAGATGGACTTCCGTGGCTAGCAAGCCTCTGAAAAATCATGTGCAAAATTTTCTGTGTATGTCTGAACGTTTCATTTTACAAGGGAAGATTTAGAGCTTTCAGGAGATCCTTAACAGGCCTGGGTCCCACACAGCCTGGGAGGCGCAGACGTGCTGAGCTCATGCATCCATGCCGGCTGTCTGCTGCATGGACAAGCGCACCTGTGCATTGCCCACGTCCAGCTCTGCTTTGTGGCTGATGCAGGCCACCAGTCCAGCCCTCAGTCCCCAGGCCCTCCCTGCCGTTCTGCTCTGGAGTCCCAGGTGGGACAGACCTGGTCCACAGTGTGGATGTCAGCTCGGCCCAGAGGCCTCAGAGCCAGCAATCAGTGAGCTCCAGCAGACTGAGGGCCAGTCATTGGGGCCAGCAGGGTCCGGAGGTGAATGTGGGAAGAAGGAGGCAGGGCTTGTCATGAGTGACACCCAGGGGCCCCCGGAGATGAATCACTGACTGAGGATACACAGCCTCTGGGAAGGAGTGGGGGTTTGTTTCCTGCACCTGCTGGGGCTCAGAGGGCTTGGGACACCCAGGCTGGAGTCTGGGGCCTTGACACCGATTCTCATTCCAACACTAACCAACCTGATCTTAGACAGGTCATTATAGCCCCTTGGGGCTCAGTTTCCCCATCCGTAAAATTAGAACCCCCAAGGATTTAAGGGAAAATGGATACATGTATATGCATGGCTGAGTCCCTTCCTTGTTCACCTGAAACTATCACAACATTGTTTGTGAATCAGCTACACCCCAATACAAAGCAAAAAAATTTTTAAAGGCATTATGATTCCATATTAGCATCAGAGCAGGACTAAAGCAGTCCTCTGAGCTAAAGGGCCGGGGGCTACGGCCTCTGGTTCAAAATCATGTGATGGCTGGCCACACCAGGATGCTGAAACCCACTGCCCATCCTTCCCCTAGAGGTGCAGAAGGAGGAAGCTGTGGGGAGACAGGAGGAAGGAGGCCCTGAGAAATCTGGGGACGGAGAGGCTCAGAGCCCCCGGAGGATGGCGGTAACGCCTCGTCCTTGCCCCCGGGACCCCAACTCACAGACCATTGCCTGGTATTAGTTTTCTAAGGCTGTCATAACCAAGCACTATAAACCAGTTATTTAAAACAAAAGAAATTTATAGTCTTACAGGTCTGGAGACTAGAAGTCCAAAATCAAGATATCAGCAGGGACAAGCTACCCTGAAAACTATAAAAGCGATAAAGCCTTTTTTTTTTTTTTTTTTTGCCTTTCTAGCTTCTGTTGGTTGCTGGCCATCTTTGGTGTTCCTTGGTTTGCATGACATCACTCAGATCTCTGCCTTTGTCTTCACATGCCCTTAGTCGTCTTCTACTTTTTTTTTTTTAAGAATGGATTTATTTAGATAGATACACATTCTATAGATAGAATATGGTCTGTCTTAAAAGGCAAGAGAGGCCCAGGGAGAAACACATTCCACAGACAGAGTCTGGGTCATCTCAGAAGCCAAGAGGTCACATGGCCTTCGTCTTTTTTTTTTTTTTTGTAAAGGAACTACAGCCTCATTTATTATACGTAAATCTTGAACTAGTCTCCATTTACCATTTGATTTCTTTATACCCAAAATAGGAGTGTTGCAAGGACTGTTACAGGGAATTAATAGTCCCTGTTCCTTTAAATTTTCAATGATGGGTTTTAACCCTTCCTTAACCTCAGGTTTCAGAGGATACTGCCTTTTTTTTTTTTTTAATTTTTATTTTTACTTTATTTTACTTTACAATACTGTATTGGTTTTGCCATACATTGACATGAATCCACCACGGATGTACATGCGATCCCAAACATGAACCCCCCTCCCACCTCCCTCCCCACAATATCCCTCTGGGTCATCCCCGTGCACCAGCCCCAAGCATGCTGTATCCTGCATCAGACATAGACTGGTGATTCGATTCTTACATGATAGTATACATGTTTCAATGCCATTCTCCCAAATCATCCCACCCTCTCCCTCTCCCTCTGAGTCCAAAAGTCCGCTATACACATCTGTGTCTTTTTTGCTGTCTTGCATACAGGGTCGTCATTGCCATCTTTCTGAATTCCATATATATGTGTTAGTATACTGTATTGGTGCTTTTCTTTCTGGCTTACTTCACTCTGTATAATCGGCTCCAGTTTCATCCATCTCATCAGAACTGATTCAAATGTATTCTTTTTAATGGCTGAGTAATACTCCATTGTGTATATGTACCACAGCTTTCTTATCCATTCATCTGCTGATGGACATCTAGGTTGTTTCCATGTCCTGGCTATTATAAACAGTGCTGTGATGAACATTGGGGTACATGTGTCTCTTTCAATTCTGGTTTCCTCGGTGTGTATGCCCAGCAGTGGGATTGCTGGGTCATATGGCAGTTCTATTTGCAATTTTTTAAGGAATCTCCACACTGTTTTCCATAGTGGTTGTACTAGTTTGCATTCCCACCACCAGTGTAGGAGGGTTCCCTTTTCTCCACAGCCTCTCCAGCATTTATTGCTTGCAGATTTTTGGATCGCAGACATTCTGACTGGTGTGAAGTGTTACCTCACTGTGGTTTTGATTTGCATTTCTCTAATAATGAGTGATGTTGAGCATCTTTTCATGTGTTTGTTAGCCATCCATATGTCTTCTTTGGAGAAATGTCTATTTGGTTCTTTGGCCCATGTTTTGATTGGGTCGTTCATTTTTCTGGAATTGAGTTGCATAAGTTACTTGGTGCTGGGAAAACTGGTCAACCACTTGTAAAAGAATGAAACTAGATCACTTTCTAACACCGCACATGAAAATAAACTCAAAATGGATTAAAGATCTAAATGTAAGATCAGAAACTATAAAACTCCTAGAGGAGAACATAGGCAAAACACTCTCCGACATAAATCACAGCAGGATCCTCTATGATCCACCTCCCAGAATATTGGAAATAAAAGCAAAAATAAACAAATGGGATCTAATTAAAATTAAAAGCTTCTGCACAACAAAGGAAAATATAAGCAAGGTGAAAAGACAGCCTTCTGAATGGGAGAAAATAATAGCAAATGAAGCAACTGACAAACAACTAATCTCAAAAATATACAAGGATACTGCTTTTTATGTGGAAATAAGAGTGGGTCTTGGAGCTTGACAACTACAGGAATAGCATTTTGTGCTCGACCCACAGATTTTCCATCAGCCCATACTCTAGCATTTACTTTTTGTTCAACTAGAGGAAGAGAAAGGGAGGGCTCCATATTCATAAAAACAGAGGCATGGACCTTGCTCAGTATATCCCTCCCCAAAAGGGGTGAGGGAGATTCTGGCATGATCAGAAACTTGTGTGAAAATAGCACAGAATCCCAGTTGCAAGATAAAGAATAACTGAAATAATACCTTTTGGCTTGTCCAGACAGTCCCATTATGGAAGCAGATCGGGAAGAAAGTGGGCCAGGGGCTTCAGTAAGCACAGAGTAAGTTGCCCCAGTATCTAAAAGGAAATCGACGGACTGGCCTCCCACATTTATTAATACCTGGGGTTCCTCAGGTGTAATTAGGATGGGAGCTTGTGTGGGGACCCCTGGGCACCTTCAGTCCTGATTGTCTTGAGAGTCCGACCCCAGAGACCTATGCCTCTGAGGGCAGTCTCTCTTCCAGTGTGGTCCTTTGCAGACCGGACATGGAGCCGGGGGCAGCTTAGATGCCTGAGGGCAATCCTGCTTGAGATGCCTCTCCTTTCCACAGTAATAGCAAGCCCATCCCTTTTCACCTGGGTCCCTCTGGGCATTTTTCTCCGGCTGCTTGAGAGCGTTTTTCATAGCCATTGCGAAAGCTTATGCCTTTTCCTTTGTCTTTCTTTGCCTTTCTTTCTTTTCCTCATATTCCCTACTGTAATAGACCATCTGAGCCAGTTGTATCTAAAGACTGATTTGGTCCATACGCCCGTTTTTGTAGCTTATGGCGGATATCTGGAGCTGACTGAGTGATAAATCTATCTTTTAAGATCACTTTTCCTTCTTCACTTTCGGGATCAATCTCAGTGAATCTGCGAAGAGCTTCTCTTAGCCTATCTAGGAATTTACCGGGAGCTTCCTTCTCCTCCTGTTGTATGTCTGCCAATTTGCTATAGTTTAAAGGCTTAGAATGCGCCTGCCTGAGTCCTTCAAGAATACATCTGACAAAATAACTCTGACCCCATCTTCCTTTAGCTGAGTTGTAGTCCCAGTCTGGTTCTATAGCTGGGACCGCCTGATTCCCAGTGGGGAGGGCCGCTATCTCGTCCTCCCTCTTTCCTACTGATTCATTACCAAGCCATTCATCTCCATAAGCAACTGCTTTTCCCACAACTCAAGTCTTTGAGTCGGGAGTCAGCGTTTGTCCCAAGATATACATCACATCCTTCCAAGTAAGGTCATAAAGCAGAGTAACACCTTTAAAAGCTCTAATATATTTTTCTGGGTCCTCTAAATAGTCTTCCAGATCCTCCTTGATTCTTTGTATTTCTTGATAAGAAAAGGGCTTATTAACTCTCATAGACTGATTATTTCTCCTGGTGGGTGTTTCATGAAGAGGCAACAGCTTGTGTGGCTGTTCCTCTGTCTCTCTGGCTGCTCTGCACATATGATCCCAGGGATAGACTGGAGAAGCCTGTTTTTCTTTTTCTCTTTGTCTCCTGTCCTCCATCTCATCTCTAACTTCGATGGTCTGAGTTTCTACTGAAACCAGAGTAGTCTGAGGTCATACTGAGACAGGAGTTGTTTGGACCTCCACGTGGGCAGTTTGAATCTGTTTAGATTTCCACTGAGACCAAAGCAGCTGTTCTGAGGGGGGTTCTCTGGCTTTCAGTTAGCTCAGCTTGGAGCCCCGGGTACGGGGGCAAAGTAGGAGGACGGGAGGGAGCTGAAGACCAAATCTATACCCTTAGGACATAAGTCTGGCATATTTTGCAGAGAGAAAAAGGGCAACACACGTGCTGCTTCTGCCCACTTCCCTTGTTCCTTGCAGAACCGGTCTAATTGTAAAACAGTACTACACTCAAGAGACCCTCCAACCGGCCACCGTTCGCCGTCCTCCAGGGGATACCGAGGCCATGCAGTATCGCATAGGAAGACCAGGTGTGTCTTCTTTAAGCCCTGGGGATCAAATCTATCCCAGGTTTTCAAGATACAGTTCAAAGGAGTGAGGCTGGAATTGTTAGTTCCCATCTTGTCCTGAAGGATCCCAGACGAGCCCCCAGGATGAAAGGTTGTTGTTGAATCACGACGCCGGAATTCTTGGCCCCCGGAGGAGAAGAATTCAATCCAGGGCCAGAGACGAGGCTTGATTGCTTGGAGCTTTTGTGTAATAAAGTTTTATTAAAGTATAAAGGAGATAGAGAAAGCTTCTGACATACACATCAGAAGGGGGTAGAAAGAGTACCCCGGCCTTCATCTTTTAAAGACACAGGTCATTTGGCTTTGAGGCCCATCCTAATCTGGTATGATTTCATCTCAACTATGGAGGAAGAAGTAGCAACCCACTCCAGTATTCTTGCCTGGACAATCCCATGGACAGAAGAGCCTGGCTGGGCTACAGTCCACGGGGTCTCACAGAGCTGGACAAGACTGAGTGACTGAACATACACGCATCTTAACTAATTACATGGGAGAGGCCCTATTTCCAAATCAGGTCACATTCTGAGGTGCTGGGGTCAGGACTTCCACCAATTTCGAGGTCACTATTCAACCTACAACAGTGTCCAGTGTGTATTTGGTGACCACTTGGGAGAAGCAAATGGGCAGAGACACTTGGCAATCTTGCTGCGAGGAGATTCCCAAGGAGATGACAGTGGGCTCATGGGGACATGCTTTTCAAAGAGCTGCCGCTCCTGGGGGGAAGTCTCACTTACTGTGCTGGAATTACTGAATCATGGGGTAGAGTAAAGCACCTGCGGATCAGGGAGGTGAAGCCACGCAAGTATCCACAAGAGTGGACAAGATGCTGCAGACAGGTGAGCAGGACCTAGGGGTCAGAGGTGGCAGGGAGATACATCAGACCAGGTGTCAGAAGTCTTTGTGCTGTTTTTCCATCATGATGAAAAAAGTTGCTTTTTCCACACCCACAGAACAAATATAACTGTGACTTGTGATTCACAGTGTAATGTGGCTGATTTCACGTACTTTTGAGTTTGATCACATTTTGAACATACCATTGGGGCTGTAACTCTGCTTTTTTGAATCTAGTATTAATTAAAAACACATTTAATACCTAACAGAAGCAGAAGATATTAAGAAGAGATTGCAAGAATATACAGAAGAACTATACAAAAAAGATCTTAACAACCCAGATAATCACGATGGTGTGATCACCCTCCTAGAGCCAGACATCCTGGAATGTGAAGTCAAATGGGCCTGAGTAAGCATCACTACAAACAAAGCTAGTGGAGGTGACGGAATTACAGTTGAGTTATTTCAAATCCTCAAAGATGATGCTGTGAAACTGGTACACTCAATATGCCAGCAAATTTGGAAAACTCAGCACTGGCCACAGGACTGGAAATGATCAGTTTTCATTCCAAACCCAAAGAAAGGCAATCCTAAAGAAAGTTCAAACTATCGCACAATTGTACTCATCTCACAGGCTAGCAAAGTAATGCTTAAAATTCTCCGAGCCAGGCTTCAACAGTATATGAACCATGAACTTCCAGATGTCCAAGCTGGATTTTAACAAGGCAGAGGAACCAGAGATCAAATTGCCAACATCCGTTGAATCATCAAAAAAGCAAGAGAGTTCCAGAAAAACATCTCCTTTTGCTTTATTGATTATTCCACAGTCTTTGACTGTGTAGATCACAACAAACTGTGGAAAATTCTGAAAGAGATGGGAATACCAGACCACCTTACCTGCCTCCTGAGAAATCTGTATACAGGTCAAGAAGCAACAGTTAGAACCAGACATGGAAAAACAGGCTGGTTCCAAGTCGGGAAAGGAGTATGTCAAGGCTGTACATTGTCACCCTGCTTATTTAACTTATATGGAGAGTACATTGAGAGATGCCAGGCTAGATGAAACACAAGCTGGAATGAAGATTGCCGGGAGAAATATCAACAACCTCAGAAAAACAGATGACACCACCCTTTGGCAGAAATTGAAGAGTTACTAAAGAGCCTCTTGATGAAAGCGAAAGAAGACAATGAAAAAGTTGGCTTAAAACAGCCTTCAGAAAACTAAGATCATAGCATCTGATCCCATCACTTCATGGCAAATAGATGAGGAAACAGTGGAAACAGTGACAGACTTTATTTTGTTCAGTTCAGTTCAGTTCAGCCACTCAGTCGTGTCCGACTCTTTGCGACCCCATGAACCAGAGCACACCAGGCCTCCCTGTCCATCACCAACTCCTGGAGTTCACCCAAACCCATGTCCATCGAGTCGGTGATGCCATCCAACCATCTCATCCTCTGTCGTCCCCTTCTCCTCCCGCCCTCAGTCTTTCCCAGCATCAGGGTCTTTTCAAATGTGTCAACTCTTCGCATCAGGTGGCCAAAGTATTGGAGTTTCAGCTTCAACATCAGTCCTTCCAATGAACACCCAGGACTGATCTCCTTTAGGATGGACTGGTTGGATCTCTTTGCAGTCCAAGGGACTCTCAAGAGTCTTCTCCAACACCACAGTTCAAAAGCATTTATTCTTCAGCGCTCAGCTTTCTTCACAGTCCAACTCTCACATCTATACATGACTAATGGAAAAACCATAGCCTTGACTAGAAGGACCTTTGTTGGTAAAGTAATGTCTCTGCTTTTCAATATGCTGTCTAGGTTGGTCATAACTTTCCTTCCAAGGAGTGTCTTTTAATTTCATGGCTGCAGTCACCATCTGCAGTGATTTTGGAGCCCCCCAAAAATAAAGTCTGCCACTGTTTCCACTGTTTCCCCATCTATTTGCCATGAAGTGATGGGACCAGATGCCATGATCTTAGTTTTCTGAATGTTGAGCTTTAAGCCAACTTTTTCACTCTCCTCTTTCACTTTCATCAAGAGGCTCTTTAGTCCTTCTTCACTTTCTGCCATAAGGGTGGTGTCATCTGTGCATTTGGGGGTCTCCAAAATCACTGCAGATGGTGACTGCAGCCATGAAATTAAAAGACACTTATTCCTTGGAAGAAAAGCTATGACCAACCTAGACAGCATATTAAAAAGCAGAGACATTACTTTGCCAACAAAGGTCTGTCCAGTCAAAGCTATGGTTTTTCCAGTAGTCATGTATGGATGTGAGTGTTGGACTATAAAGAAAGCTGAGTGCCAAAGAATTGATGCTTTTGAACTATGGTATTGGAGAAGACTCTTGAGAGTCCCTTGGACTGCAAGGAGATCCAACCAGTCAATTCCAAAGAAAATCAGTCCTGAATATACATTGGAAGGGCTGATGCTGAAGCTGAAACTCCAATCCTTTCGCCACCTGATGCAAAGAACTGACTCATTGGCAAAGACCCTGATGCTGGGAAAGATTGAAGACAGGAGGAGAAGGGGATGACAGAGGATGAGATGGTTAGATGGCATCACCAACTCAATGGAGAAGAGTTTGAGCAAACTCCAGGAGTTGGTGGTGGACAGGGAAGCCTAGCGTGCTGCAGTCCATGGGGTCGCAAAAGGTTGGACATGACTGAGCAACTGAACTGACTGAAAAACCCGTTGTTTTCACCATCTATGATGTTTGAAGCTGGCTTGCCTCTTTGACCTCTTGGTGTCTGGTTCTATAAGAGCTGGGATATAAAAACCATTTCATAAAACAAAGGCAGGTGTCAACTGGTCCAGCTCTGCAGAAGCCCCCAGCTGGTCCATGGTGATAGAGGTTGGGAATTGCTGCTTTCAGGATAAATCATTTTGTCTGTGGGCAATTTATACTTTAGAGATGCCCAGATGGTGGCCTTGATTTACAATTTACCTGACCCAGCTGTTTCCTGGCTTTTTGCTGAAATATTCAGGGTTCAGTGAAAAGAACAGAAACCACACTAGGTATTTTAAGCAGAAGGGATATAATACAGGGAATTAAATATTTACAAAGTCATTTGAAGGGGCAGAGGGCTAAGTTCCAGCCTTGGCCTCAAGAATGAATACTAGGACACTGCAAAACAGAAAATTAATTCCAGGAACACAGTTGTGACCCAGGGACCAGGATCCTGGGTAGAGGAAGCTGCACTTACTGTCTGCACTCTGGTCATGGAAAAGCTGCCTCATGAATCATGAAGCTGGTGGCCGGACATGGGAATGCTGACTCCAGCCACTGCTGCAGCCACCTCTCAGCACCTTGCAGTAGGAGCTGGAAACTGCTCTTTCTTATTTGCTAGAAGAGAACAGCCCAAAGCTTTAGGAAGCTGGCCTCCAATTCCTTTCTGTCTTCTAACCTCGTGGAAGTGATTCTAGCTGAAAGTGGGTCTGGGAAATGTAGGTTAAGCTTTCAGATGTCTTCAGTAGGGGAAGGCCCATGGCTTCATCCTACATATCAGAAATCCTTTATTATGCACTGGAAATATCCACTTCCTAGGCAGAGAGGAGGCAGAACATACAAATGCTCCAGGGAGAGAGAATACAGGTGTAAATGTAAGCAGATGCTCCTTTCGTTAAGCTGACCAGGGTTCTAAAAGCAGTAAGGGGAAAGAAGACTGTCTCAGAGCAGGGCTGTCCCGAGGGGCTTTTTGCAATGATGGATATTTCTATATCGTTGCTACCCAATACAATAGCCATGGCTCCATGTGGTTATCAAACAGTTGAAGTGTGACTAGTGTGATTGGACCCTAGAGACTTTCCTTTTCAGTCCGTTCAGTTCAGTTCAGTCACTCAGTCGTGTCCGACTCTTTGCAACCCCATGGACTGCAGCACGCCAGGCCCCCCGTCCATCACCAACTCCCAGAGTTTACCCAAACGCATGTCCATTGAGTCAGTGATGCCATCCAACCATCACATTCTCTGTCGTCCCCTTCTCCTGCCCTCAATCTTTTCCAGCATCAGGGTCTTTTCCAATGAGTTAGCTCTCCTTTTCATTAATTTAATTTAAGTAAGCATGGACTTCCCTGGTGGTCCAGTGGTTAAGACTCTGAGTTTCCAAGGCAGAGGTACAAGTTCCATCCCTGTAAGGGAAATAGGATCCCACATCCCATATGGCATGCCAAAAATAAATAAAAATAAAGAAATAAATGTGCATAACCACATAGGGTAGGGGCTACCATAGCGGACAGTGAAGCCTTAGAGATGTCCAGAAGGATCAAGGCTGAGACCCTGACTTCTCTGTCCTGTCAAGCCTGGATATGGTATGGTTACCTGGATACCCTCTTAGAAAATAGCCTGAATTGTGGGGCTGAAGAATGCAGAAAGAACCTCTCCTCCTGGAATGGCAGGTATGCTAGAACTAAAAGAAGGAGCAGAAACGAGGGTTCACCCCACGACATGAAGCAGAAGCCAAAGTAGTAGGTCTTTGGGGTTTTCAAAACAAGGAGGTTGACCTTCAGTCTGAAGAAGATATGAGCATCCAGAAGGCTGGAATGCAGGGGGAAGAAATCCAGGAAGAGGGGGTGGAGTGGCTGATGAGACCAGTGGGAGCAAACCGCAGCTGGGCTTTATGAAGCTGATGACGACCCGGCTGACCCCACCTGGCCTGCTTATGGGTTGGGATAATATTTTAGCTAGTAACAAAGAGTATCCGTTTCCTATTGCTGCTGTAACAAGTCACTACTAACTTGGTGGCTTAAACAACACAGGTTTACTACCTTACAGTTCTCTAGGTTAGAAGTCAACTTGGATTGTACAAGACTAAAATCAAAGTGTTGGCAGGGCTGCGTTCCTTCCGGAGGCTACAGGGAAGAATCTGTATCCTGCCTCTTTCCCAACTTCCACTGGTTGCCTACACTTCTTGGTTTGTGGTCCCACCTTCCATCTTCCAAGTCCATCACGAGGACCTCTGCTCCTGCCCTTCTGTCTCCTCTGAGCCTGACCCTCCTGCTTCCCTCTTACAGGAACCCTGTGATTGCATTAGGACCACCCAGATAAGCCAGGATAATCCCTCAGTCTCAATATCCCTAACCCAATCACACTGCCAAAGCACCTTTGCCTAAGGCAGTTTATTCACAGGTTCTGGGTACTGGAATGTGGACATCTTTGGTTCCTAATTTTTTGGCCACATCATGCAGCATGTGGAGCTTCCCTGACTAGGGATCTATCCCGTGCCTCATGCAGTGGAAGCACAGAGTCTTAACCACTGGATCATCAGGCAAAGTTGGAACATGGACAACTTTGGGAGGTTATTATTCAGACTCTCACAATTTCTGTTTAAAATCCATCTTGTTTCTCATTCTCCATCCCACTGTCATCCTTGGCCTTGCCCTAGTCAGTTTGCATTTGTTGCTTCAGAGAAGAACAGCAGGACAATAGAGAAAATAGTCATTTCTTGTTTTTCCTGGCATTAAAAAAAAACACCTTTTTACTTTATATTGGAGTATAGCCAATTAACGGGCTTCCCTGATGGCTCAGATGATAAAGAATCTGCCTGCAATGCAGGAGACCTGGGTTTGACCCCTGGGTCAGGAAGATCCCCTAGAGAAGGAAATGGCAACCCACTCCAATATTCTTGCCTGGAGAATCTCATGGACAGAGGAGCCTGGTGGGCTACAGTCCATGGGATTGCAGAGTCAGACACGACTGAGCGACTAACACACACATACACACATATAGTCAATTAACAATGTTGTGAGTTTCAGGTGGACAGCAAAGGGACTCACCCATACATATACATGTACCCATTCTCCCCCACACTGCCCTTCCATCAAGGCCATTTCTTGCCTTTTTAAGTTTCAAAAGTCCAGCTTTAAAGGGATGGACACCAGGCCAGGGAGGGAAAAATCAACAAGAAGCCAGGAGACATCAAAGAAACATCCCCCTGGTTGAGAAGCTAGCTGTCCCTGAGGAGAGGGCCTCCGGCCTTGTTCTTCTTGACTGAGCAATGGTTCATGTTAGAACCTAGGTTGTTTTTGAAGGTCAAGAGCAAAGGAAACTTGTGTCTGTGGCAGTCAGGATAGGTAGCCTTCGTCTCAGTAGCAAACAACTCCAAGTCTCTGTGGCTTAGCAAAATGAGATTGATGTATCACTGTCATTCCACATCCATCAATGGTAGACTGGGCCCTCTCTTCTATCCCAGGATGCAGGCTGGGGGCCTGCCCTCATGTCCTCCATTCAGGACTCAGGCTGATGGAGCAGCCACTGTCACACTAGTCTCTGTGGCAGAGGAAAAGAGAGGTGCACCTAGTCTTGGTCTGGCTCTTCGCAAAGCTTCTGCTGGGTGGCACCACTTGCCACTTCTCAGTTTTCATTGGTTAAAGCAGGTCATAGTCCATATCTAACTCAAGGGGACAGAGTAGTGCCTGAAAGGAGACCTGGGGATGCTTGGTGATCATAGCTAATGATCACAGAACTTCCCTTCCCAAGCAGAGCTCCTGGGAGGAGGCCAGAGCCCAGAGAAGTGGCTACTTAAGAGGTCTGCATGGGCAGATGGCCCTGAATCATTAGAGGTTCCCTGAGCTCAGGCTCCAGGTAGCAGTGGTGCTTCCTGGTGCTGGAAAGGGGATTTTAAGAGGTAGGCCAGTCTGGCAACCCAACAGTAATCTGAATTAGGGTATCCCTCTGATGCCAGAGTGAGCTGGTGGTGACTTCAAACCTCCAGGGAAAAAACATAAGGGATTCTGAATAGACTGAACCTAAGGTTACAGCAACAGTGCAGTGGCGTCCCCAAACAGAAATTAAGTTTAGATATAGAAAGGCAACATTCACACCATCATGAATAGAAACCAAAGCCTGATGTTACAGGACATATAGGTAATGTGATTGATTCAAGGTCCACATGCTATATGACACATTGGTAACTCTTACAGAGAGCCTTTACTTAATCATTTCTTTTTCTCATTTAGAAAAACTATCACTGGTGACTAAAAGTTTCAACAATGATTTAAATCATCTAAAATTCAAACACACAAGCTCGATGGCATGCAAGCATATCTTCATGGACTAACTACTGAAACTGATGGAAAGAGCTACCGCTCAGCCTCACTTCGACGGCTTTGTCTTCACCAGAAAAGGAAGTTAGGGAAGGGGGTAGATAATGAGTTGCTGAATTTCCAGAATGTGCCAGAGACTGTGCGGGGTACCTTGAGCCTCATCCACGTGAGGCTTAGGAGATTCAGGCACTTGCACTGAGTTGCTTAGCTGCTGGGCCAAAGCCCAAAGTCTACCCAGTTGGCCTGGCTCTTCCTCAGCCTCTGCCCCATGTTGGTTATGCCCATCCCTGCGTCCGGTTGCCACATGGACAAACTTGACAGGCCAAGGGCCCTCAGCCCCCAGGCTCCCTGGCGCCAGGAGTCAGAGTAAAGGCCCTCACAGAGCTGCTGGGGAGAGGACCATGGGAGGACAGCCAGGCTTATGCATTTTGTCAGGAAGACCACGGAAAGGATGGCGTGTTGTCCTCAACACAGCATATCAGATATGTGATGTCAGCTTGTCCCATTGAGTGTGATGCTCATCTTGATGACTTGCTTAAGAGAGTATCCTCCAGATTGGTTCACAATAAAGTTGCTATTCTCCTTCTTTGAAATTAATAATTGGGCAGCTTTGAAAATACAGTACATATTTCTGTAAACAATTCAAATAAGAAAGCAAAGGTAACTGCCTTCATCTTCAAAGGTAACTCTTACCAGGTTGGCTAAGAGTTGTATCTCTTAAGAGTGCATTGGCATCTGTATTTTCCCCAGAGTTTACCTCTTTTGGGGGCTTCCCAGGTGGCGTTAGTGGTAGAGAACCCACCTGCCAATGCCTGAGACATGAGACGCAGGTTTGATCCCTGGGTGGGGAAGCTCCCCCCGGAGGAGTGCATAGCAGCCAACTTCAGTACTCTTGCTCAGAGAGCCCCATGGACAGAGGAGCCTGGTGGCAGCAGTCCATGAGATCACACAGAGTCGGACGTGACTCTGCATGCATCCCTACTTTGGGACTTTCCAGCTGGCTCAATAGTAAAGAATCTGCCCGACTATCCAGGAGACACAGAAGACTTGTATTCAACCCCCAGGTCAGGGAGATCCCGTGGAGGAGGAAATGGCAAATTCCATGGAAAATTCCATGGACAGAGGAGCCTGGCGGGCTACAGTCCATGGAGTTGCAAAGAGTCAGACATGACTGAGTCACTAAGCACACACACACACACACTCACACACACACACACACACACACTCACACATATATACACCTATTCTTAAATAAATGAGAGTAGAACCATCTTACACAAATTGTTACCTCAACTTAGCTATTTCTCCTAACAAACAAACTCGTAGCATTATTTATTGCTCATCATTGCTTTATTTGTTTCGTAATTATGACTAGTGAATTCACAATAGCCAAGATATGTAAACACTCTAAATGTCCATTGACAGAGGAATGGATAAAGAGGATGTGGTGCATACGCACAGCGGAATCACGACTCGGTGGCTGAGATGTGGTAGAAGACGTGGTCCGGTTCAGCCGCTCAGCCGTGTCCGACTCTGCGACCCCATGAATCGCAGCACCCCAGGCCTCCCTGTCCATCACCAACTCCCGGAGTTCACCCAAACCCATGTCCATCGAGGCAGTGATGCCATCCAGCCATCTCATCCTCGGTCGTCCCCTTCTCCTCCTGCCCCTAGTCCCTCCCAGCATCAGGGTCTTTTCCAATTAGTCAGCTCTTCATATGAGGTGGCCAAAGTACTGGAGTTTGAGCCTCAGCATCAGTCCTTCCAATGAACACCCAGCGCTGATCTCCTTTAGAATGGACTGGTTGGATCTCCTTGCAGTCCAAGGGACTCTCAAGAGTCTTCTCCAACACCACAGTTCAAAAGCATCAATTCTTCGACGCTCAGCTTTCTTTAACAGTCCAACTCTCACATCCATACATGACCACTGGAAAAACCAGAGCGTTGACTAGATGGACCTTTGTTGGCAAAGTAATATCTCTACTTTTTAATATGCTATCCAGGTTGGTCATAACTTTCCTTCCAAGGAGTAAGTGTCTTTTAATTTCATGGCTGTGGTCACCATCTGCAGTGATTTTGGAGCCCCCAAAATAAAATCTGACACTGTTTCCATTGCACACATACACAAATGGAATGACTACACAGGCAGTAAAAAGAATAAAATAAGGCCATTTGCAGCAACATGAACGCAGCTAGAGATCACCATATGAAGTGAAATCAGACAGAGACAAATACCATGTGATACCACTTATAGGTGGGATCTAAAATATGACACAAATGAACTTACTGTGGAACAGAAACAGAGTCTCAGACATAGAGAACAGACTCGTGGTTGAGGTTGGGGGGATGGATTGGGAGTTTGGGATTAGTAAATGCCAGCTATTATATAGAGAGCAGATAAACAACAAGGTCCTGCTGTACAGCACAGGGAACTATATTCAAAATCCTGTGATAAACCATAATGGAAAATAATATGAAAAAGAATGTATATATATGTATAACTGAACCACTTTTCTGTATAGCAGAAATTAACACAACATTGTGAATCAACTGTACTTCAATAAAGAAAATAATTATGGCTAGTGAGAGTGAAATGATTGACTGTCAATATTTCTGCTGGGAGGTTCCAGTCTGTTTCACATTTGGCCGATTTGTCTTCTTGCTGTGTTGTGGGCGCTCTCTGGATGGTGCCAATAATTGAGCGGCAAAGGACAAACAAACGAGAGAGAATATCTGGGGGCTTTCAAAGAGCTGAGGCTGTGGGGCACTCTGGAGCTGGAGGTGGGGACGGTTGCTTGGGACAGGTGACAGGTCTGGTTTGCAGGCCAAGAGGCTGGACTTTGTTCTGCAGCTTAGAGAGGGTCCTGTGAGTGGGACCTGCCCAGGTGGATGTGATTTTTAGAAAGATCTGTGAGCACTCTCCGGAGAAGGGTGAGGCTCAGAGAGGGCCCTGGCCAGTGCAGAGGTAGCTGGTTTAGGCAGCAAGCTAGGAGGCCAGGAGAGGCTTTGAAAGCCCCTTCCATTTGAGGAAAGTTCTGGAGAACTCCAGAAAACTGGCCTTTGGAGATGGGGCTGGACTCCTGCCTTCATGCGCAGCTCTCATTATCACTCTCCCCATTAACGATTTATTGTATTAGTTAGAGCTAATTTACATGTTACTGAAGCACTGAAAACAGATTGCAGATGTTTGGAAACAGATGTTATCCTAATGTTAAGGCAAAACCATGAATATTTATGATGATTATTGCCCGGATCAAATTACCTCCCTTAAACAGGGAGGCATGTTCTAGCAACTTTTGCTGGGAACCTGGACAGGGAAGGCAGGAAAGTGCTGATGAACTTTTGGGCACACTTCAATTTTCCTTCACGTGAGATCCATTTTTCTTCTGCCTTCCCATGGACCTGGGAACAGAGATTTGTTGTTAGGGAATCAACTGAGGGATTTTCCTGCTACTCATATTGATTGGCCAAGTTAGGATTTTCCATCTGACTTTCTCCAGCCTCTTGGAAGATCTGCCAAGCTGCCTTTCACTTAAGAGCTGGGGTCACTTCTCAGGCTGCAGCAGGGAGGCTGGGCTTCCTGGTCCTTCTCCCAACCACTGCCCGGGGTCCCAGAGCCACCAGGGGCCAGGCTGGGCCACAGCAGCAAGTGGGGTCTGCGAGGCTGGAGGCTGACTTGCTTTTCTCCTACTGGCTGTCCTGGCAGAAACACCAGATGGAGCGCTGTCCCTTTGCAGTCTTCAAGAGTCTCCTTCTCAAGTTCAGGGCAGTCATCTGGGAAAGTGTGAGGAATCTTTGAGAGGTGTGATGGGTGGGAGATGCTCTCCAGCCCCTCTGGATCCTTCCACCATTCTTGTGCCTGTCTCTGTCCCACCTCCCACCTCATACTTTTGCACTGAAACGCAGCCCCTGCAGTTCTTCCTGGGGTGACTGCCTGCCCTCAGCCCCCTGGTGTCCCTGGTCCCACCCAGCACAGAGAATCCAAAAAACTTGGGAGCGGATGCCCTCCTTGGCCGTCTTACCCTTAACCGATAGCTATAATGAAAGCCCAGCTCTTTGGCCTCAGGTTGGGGCATGTCTGAGGCCCAGTTTACCCTCTGGGGCCTCCCTCAAGGTCAAAGTGTAGCTCTACCCTGGCTAAGCCTCCACTCCTTTCTTTCTTCCTTGTTCAGTCCTCACACTGGTTTCTAATGGGGGCAGGTCCTCAATAAATCCCCCACTCAGGGGGCCTTGTCCCAGGACGTGCTTTGGGGGACCCCCACCTAAGACCCCTGGGGTTCCTTCTGTGCTGGCCCCACACCCGGCAATGGGATGAAAATGATAGAGGGACAGATCCTGTGCGTGAGGAGCTTAGGGAGCAGTGGAGACAGATGGGGAGCGGAAGATTCCAGTGGCTCAGGAGCAGGCACAGAGGGAAAGGCACTTCTAGCCTGTGGCTGGGTGGCGGGAGCGTCAACTGCCAACTACGCCTGCCGGGACTCTTGAGCACCCCCTGCAGGCCACATATGGGGCCAGAGGCATTGTGTCTCATTTCATCCTCAGGTTAACCCTGCAAGGTAAATGTCATCAGTCCCATTTCCCTCCTAAAAACCCTGAACCTCAGAGATGTTTAGTGATTCACTCCGGGGCATCTACCCAGTTAACAAACTTTCATCCAGCAGAGCCTCCTGGAGTGCAGGGGCCTATCCTGGGTAAGCTGACAGGAAGAGAGCTATTAATATAGATGATTAATATGGAAATACAGAATAAACGTGTCATTCCAAGCTGCGATGAATGGAAATTCATGAATGGAATCCCTGGAGGGGAAGGGCCTGGGGAGGTGACATCAGGGGGGACAGTGAAGGATGAACAGGCATCTCCAGTGAAGAAAGGGGAACTGGGAGCCCTGAGCAGAGGGGCAACAGGTGCAAAGGCCTTGGGAGCAGGGACTGGAGAGGGTGGTGGGTGAAGAGCTGGAGGGGCCAGCAGGGGCCAGACCATGGTCAGTGTCTTATCCTGATGCCAGGAGCTTGGCCTTGTTCTGAGAACCCTGAGCCACCTTCAGATGGAGTTCCTCACAGTGGAAGAGGCAGGGTCAGGCTTGACTTCCAGAGCCTGGACTTCATTTATTATTTTGTTCCTCTAAGGACAAGGCTCTGGGCTGGTTCTTAGATAAGGGAGAGGGCCTGAGGGTGCCTCTGGCCGTGTGGGCACCTGAACAAGAATCAGCAGATGGCGGGACACCCTGATTATGTAAGAACAGTAGTTTTCAAACTTGAGTTTCAGGGACTGGGTGGAGAATTTGCATTTAGTTTTTTTTCTTTTTTTTAAAAAATGTATTTATTTGTGTTTGGCTGTGCTGAGTCCTCACTGCTGCATGCACACTTTCTCCAGTTGCAGCAAGCAGGGGCTACTCTAGTTGCATTGTGTGGACTTCCCGTCGGGGCGGCTTCTGTTGCGAAGCATGAGCCCTGAGTGTGAGGGCTTCAGCAGTCGTGGTTTGTGGGCTTACTTAGTTGCCCTATGGCATGTGGAATCCTCCCGGGCCAAGGTTAGAACCTGCCTCCCCTGCATTGCCAGGCAGATTCTTACTCACTGTACCGCTAGGGAAGTCTGAATTTACATTTCTAAGTCCCCAGAAGGTGGTCTGGGAGAACACTGTCAGGGGCCTCCACACAGCCATACAGTGGAGCCCCCAGGGGAGGGCAGACTCTTGGCTGGAGTCAGCGTCAGTCTGGGCTCCACCCAGAAGCAGAACCATAGGAGATATATATATATATATATATATATATATATATATATATATATATATAAAATGAGATTTATTATAGGGAATCAGCTTACTCCATCATGGGGTCTGGCTAAGCAGGTTGAAATCCAGGTGATTCTGG
This sequence comes from Ovis canadensis, assembly GCF_042477335.2. NCBI lineage: Eukaryota > Metazoa > Chordata > Mammalia > Artiodactyla > Bovidae > Ovis > Ovis canadensis. Next base: position 191,737,884 of record NC_091246.1, on the reverse strand, counting down.
TGGTCATGAAGGGGTGCAAAGAAGCAGGTGAGACCCCACTGACATTAGCAGAGGCTCATGGTTCCAGGAAGCTGTCAGGAGGGAGGCGCGAGGGAAAGGAGAGCAAGTGTGGCCCCTGCTCTGGTTTGGACTCTCAGCCTCAGGGCCACCTAAGTCAGCCTAAAGGGCTGCTAAATGATTAAGTCAGGCCCACCCAGGAAATCCCTCCTTTGCTTATTTAAGGTCAGCTGATTGTGGACTTTAGCCCCATCTGCGGGATTCCCTCACACAGCGCCTCACAGTGAAGCTGGACAACTGGTGGAAGGGCTGTATATGCCGTGGGCTTTGCAGGTGGAGCAGCGGTAGAGTCCTTCCGCCACTGCAGGAGATGCGGGAGACTCAGGTTCGATCCCTGGGTTGGGAAGGTCTCCTGGGGTAGGAAGTGGCAGCCCATGCCAGTATTCTTGTCTGGAGAATCCCATGGACAGAGGAGCCTGGTGGGCTACAGTCCATAAGGTCAGAAAGAGTCGGACAAGACTGAGTGAGCACATGCATATGCTACAAAGTTGCCACGCCCCCTTTTGCACCCCAGGAGAATTGCCCTCAGGGCCCAGTGTGATGGGAAGCATGCTCGAAAGGACACTCTGGGAACTGTGGTCCAACCTGGTGCACTGACCTGGCACAGAGCCTGTGCAACGCGGAGCAGGTGTCCCACTCTTTGGAGGCTCAGATCAGGTCCTGCCTGATGCACAGGTTCTGACACCTGCAACATCACTTGCTTGGCTCTGCATTCTTCGGTCTAAGTCTACTACTCTGGCCTCATGTCTTGTAAAACAGCTGCCAAGGTGGCCAGACTCTGTCCCCAAGGGTGGAGCTCAGCCTGCAAGACACTAACAGGTGAGACTGAAGCAGGGAGATGCCCAGAACACATGGTGGGAAAGAAATCTGCACCCATCCAAGCAGGGCAGGGTATGGAGAGGATTCCTCTCTGGATCCAAATTTCCTGCCTGGATGACAAAGTATGGGAATCCAGGATCCTGGTGGACAGGAGAGAAGATTCTTGGAGCAAATTGAAAACATCCAGCCAGATCCCCACGAAGGGGAATAGAGGTGGCGTTGAGCCATTCTGTGCAGCGCCTGGTGCTAAGGAAACTGGACCAGTGGCTCCAACACACTGCTGCTGCTGTTGCTTAGTCAGTCGTGTCTGACTCCTTACAACCCCTGGACTGCAGCACGCCAGGCTCCCCTGTCCTTCACCATCTCCCGGAGCTTGCTCAGATTTACATCCGTTGAGTCGGTGATGGCATCCAACCATCTCATCTTCTGCCAACACACTGAAGGATATTTACTTTCAACCTAGAATATGCTACTCTGACAAATCATGATTTAAAAGTGAGGTTAGGGACTTCACAAGGGGGTCCAGTGGTTAAGACTCTGCACTTCCCTGGTTGGGAAACTTAAGATCCCTCATGCTCCTTGATGAGGCAAAAAAAAAAAAAAAAAAGGAGGTAGAATAGAATTATTGTCAGCCTTGAAAAACCTCAGAAAATTCAATTCCCAGACACCCTTTCCAAGGAAACTACCCAAAGATGGGAAGGGACTGAGAGTGAGGAGGCCCTGGGGGTCTCAAAATGGGGATCGGGCTCAGGGGAGGCCCAGGATGGGAGGACACCTGGGGGATGCCCAGTTCAGATAGAAAGGCACCCTTAGAACTGGGTTTGAGGTTTGAAAAAAAACCAAAAAGCTGTTGATTGACAGGTGGGAAGTCCTGTGGAGCAACTGAAAAGAGAAACCAGCAAGAAGCCCATAGAAAATTAAGCTGGTAGAAAAAAAAAATGGTCAGTGATTTAAGAAGAAAAGATGTTCAAAGAAAAGAAACAAAAATCATACTGTGCTGCAAACACTATTTATATGATTATAACAACAGAAATAAACACTGTTGACTAGAAGATATGATTACATTAAGGGGGCGAGGAAGGGCCGTGCATGAGGGTGGGGGAGAGCCGAAGGCTCAGCCAGCCTGGCAGGAGACCGGCACAGTACTCTACGTCGGTTCAGTCAGTAAGACAGAGCATCTTGTTGCCAAGAAGCTTGTCAGCTCCAGAAGAAACGGTTAAGAGAGGCCAAAGCTGATGCCTTCCTTGCGTGGGGAGGGGCTGCTGGCTAAGCGACTGCTGTGTAGGCCTGTTAGTAATAGCTGATTCGAGACCTGTACGCATATATTACATTGGCCAAAAAGTTCTTTTGGAATTTTCCTAACTACCTTATGGAAAAAATCTAAACAAACTTTTGGCCAACCCTACACAATTTTTGGGAAAGATAAAATTAATTTTAGGATGGTGAAATCCATCAAAATAAAAAATTGGGGAAAATAAAAAATCATGAACGCTGTCTATGGGAGGCTTGCTGTGACAATTCCTAACCATGCACAACCCCCATCCCAACCTCCCTGCCCCAGTGAAGTTCTGCCAACCTGCCCTTCTGGCGTCTGGGAAAATAGACGGACAGCTGAGTCCATCTCTCTGAGAGAAGCCTACGAGCTCTAGCCAAGGAAAAAAAATTTTTTTTCAATTTATTTTATTGAAGTATAGTTGATTTATAATGTTGTGTTAGTTTCTGCTGTACAGCACAGCAATCCAGTTATACGTAGGTATACATTCTTTGTCATGTTCTTTTCCATTATGTTTTATCATAGGATATTTGCCTGGAGAATCCTATGGGCAGAGGAGCCTGGCAGGGCTACAGTCTATGGGGTCGCAAAGAGTCAGACAACTGAAATGACTTAGCACATTGAATATGGTTCACTGGGTTATACAGTAGGACCTTGTTTTATCAATTCTCAATATACTAGTTTGCATCTGCTAATCCCAAATTCCTAATTCATCCCTCTAGCCAAGGAAAACTTTTTGATGTTTTGATTGTTTTAGGCAAACAGTCAATCTGAAAGAAAAAAAACTTTTCAAGAGATAAATAAGGGCTTGGGTGGATGATCCCTTCCAAACTCTTAAAATAGCAACTCTTGGTTAAACAGTCCTTCCAGGGCCTCAGATATGTGAGAACAGTTGGTAGCAGATGTCTGTGTGCATAGTAGGAGCAACTTGCAAAGTGGCTCAGGGCACAACTTTTCCCCTGCTTTTAAAAAGCAAGCAGGTCTGTTTCCAGATGAATGCTATAGGGCCGAGCTCAGGAATTTCATATCGTACGGGTGCTAAAGGGGCAGGCGGCTGCAGTGCCTGGCACTTGGTTACCGTGTGTACACTGGGTGTATGGCTAGCTGCCACCTTGACAGAGCAAGTAAAGGCTGCATGTTGATAGCTGTGCAAACAGTGTCCCTCACGAGAGGCTGTTTGTCCGCCTTCTGTGTTTACCTAGCTGGCCCTCTGTTTTCATAGGAGGGGATTCTCGGAAGGTAAACATAATGTGAGTATATTTGAAACCAGCACAGGTAGCTCTGCAAACAGCCCCTAATGGAGCTTTACAGGTATAGCCCACCCTCATTCTTCGTGGCTCCCCCGGTGGCTCAGACAATAAAGCGTCTGCCTGCAATCCAGGAGACCTGGGTTTGATCCCTGGGTTGGGAAAATCCTCTGGAGAAGGAAATGGCAACCCACTCCAGTACTCTTGCCTGGAAAACCCCATGGACAGACAACCCTGGTAGGCTACAGTCCATGGGGTGGTAAAGAGTTGGACACAACTGAGCGACTTCTCTCTCTATTCTTTGTGGATATTTTTTAAATTTTGTTTTTATTGGAGTATAGTTGATTTACAATGTCATGTTAGTTTCAGGTGTATAGCCAAGTGATTCAGTTACACACCACACACACACACACACACACACACACACATATTTTTTTTCAGGTTCTTTTCCATTATAGGTTATTACAAGATATTGAATACATTCCCTGTGCTTGTTGTCCTTGTTGGTTGTCTATTTTATACACAGTGGTGTTCCTAGATTCTGTATTTGTGAATTTGTTTACTTGCTAAAAGGTACTTGAAACCCCTAGATCAATACTTGCAGGGTTTGCTTTTGGGGTGCTTTGCAGACACGAGCACGCTTCACAGGTGGTGCAGTAGTAAGGAATCCGCCTGCCAATGCAGGAGATGCAGGAGATGTGGGTTTGATCTCTGGGCTGGGAAGATTCCCTGCAGGAGGAAATGCTAACTCACGCTAGTATTCTTGCCTGGGGAAGAAGAGCCTAGCAGGCTACAGTTCATGGTGTTGCAGAGCTGGACAGGACTGAGAAATTAAGCATGCGTGCATGCACGTGGACACAAGCACAGGGGCAGAAATGTGGTCACTCGATGTGCCTGTTCCCAGCTGGAATTGGACAAAATGAGGACTTGCCTTCTTGTTCCAGCTCAGGCTGTAAGTAACCTAGTGTCCTTTTCATGGTCTGCTTACCATCATGTGCTTTCTGTGGGTGATTTCACTGTTTAAAACACCTTCTGGCGAGTGCGGAAGTACTGCCTAGTGTCCCGTGGATGAGAAGGCTGTGTGTGACTTTTGGAGAGACTTTTGAGTCAGATGAGCTTCCTTCATTCATGAGTTATGGCACTGTTGGCTGTGAGTTGCATGTGAGTAATCTACAGTGTAGATTAGATGGAGCCTCTTTACACAGAAACACTCAAGGTTCTAGACTGATTGATGGACCAAAATGTGGTAACTGCAGGCTCAGGACCCTGACCCTGTATTTTCCCTGGGAGCAATGGTTCAGTGTCATAATTCAGTGTTCACCGTGACTTCCTACACCAGCAGTCCTCAACCTTTTTTGGCACCAGGAACTGGTTTCGTAGAAGACAATTTTTCTACCGACTGGAGTCAGGAGGATGGTTTTGGGATGATTCAAGCGCATTACATTTATTGTAATGCGCTTGAATCACTTTATTTCCTTTATTATTACATCAACTCCATCTCAGATCATCAGGCATTAGATCCCGGAGGTTGGAGACCCCTAGTCTAGACCACAACTACTGCCAATAATGAGATCCACCTCTACTCACTTATACATGGTTACAGTCCTTGTGGTAGCCTCCTTTACCCCCCTGGAGTGCCCAAACCCACAGTCTGGGAGGACTCGGTGTCACCCCCGCAGACCCAGATTGGATCCTGATAGGACTGTCTGCCTCCCCTTACAGCAGTCTGGTTCAGGAACAAGATCATGTCCTAAGTTGATTCACCCAGAGTACAGTTTGTCTGAAATGAGGTTCCTCAAAAGTAGCGGGGCTAAATATGGGACACCCACTTATACTTGAGTTTCAGATCAACAACAAATTATTTTTTCATGTAAGTATGTCCCAAATATTTCATGGCACATATTTATACTAAAAATTAATTTGTTATTGGAATTAATTGGATGTGAAATTCAAAGTTCACACTTATTTTCAATGTTGTGTAATAACCTAATAATGGGAAAACCTGAAAAAGAATATATATATATGTGAATAAATAAATCACTTTGCTGTACACTTGAAGTTAACACATCATTATAAATCAACTGTACTTCAATTTTAAAAAGCTTAAAAATAAAAATTAAATAATAAGAAAGACTTTAATTTTACTTATTACATATGACTAATTTTTATTCCTTGGAAAAAAAAGTTATAACCAACGTTGATAGCATATTCAAAAGCAGAGACATTACTTTGCTGACTAAGGTCCGTCTAGTCAAGGCTATGGTTTTCCTGTGGTCATGTATGGATGTGAGAGTTGGACTGTGAAGAAGGCTGAGCGCCGAAGAAATGATGCTTTTGAACTGTGGTGTTGGAGAAGACTCTTGAGAGTCCCTTGGACTGCAAGGAGATCCAACCAGTCCATTCTGAAGGAGATCAACCCAGGGATTTCTTTGGAAGGAATGATGCTAAAGCTGAAGCTCCAGTACTTTGGCCACCTCATGTGAAGAGTTGACTCATTGGAAAAGACTCTGATGCTGGGAGGGATTGGGGGCAGGAGGAGAAGGGGACGACAGAGGATGAGAGGGCTGGATGGCATCACCAACTCGATGGACATGAGTCTGAGTGAACTCTGGGAGTTAGTGATGGACAGGGAGGCCTGGGGTGCTGCAATTCATGGGGTCGCAAAGAGTCGGACACGACTGAGCGACTGAACTGAACTGAATCTTTATTTTTTTATTACTGTGAACTGTATCTTTATTTGCTGAATTCGGCAACCTTACCAGACACAGACTCTGAAACAAGGATTCCCAGTCAATGCCTTGTGACAGAAGTACTCTTGGGGGGACCACTGAGGGCATGGGAAAAGCCAAGCCAGGCTGTGACTCCTGGGAAGGTAACTGCAGAGAGTGGATGGTCCTCCAGGGGAGCTCAAGTGTGTGAGTTACCCTTCCCAGGAAGCAAGGGAGCTGGGCTTGCAGAGGACTGCCCCCTGAGAATGAAAACTCCCTTGCTCTTTGCATGAGGTTCACCAGGATCCTAAGGGCAGCCTCCATGCAGCGAGTCAGGCACAGGTACTGAAAGGCAGAGACGGGCAGAGTCCATGAGGAGGATCCAGGAGGTCTGAGTAGAGCCCCGCAATACTTGCCCTACGGCTTTCGTTCCCTAGTTGGGAAGATACCTTTGTGTCCACCAGGCCTGTCTCCTCATTTGTCTCTCCAGCTCTCCGGTATCTGAAAGGGCAGGCAGTCAGAGTGGGGTGAAGTGTCCCTGCCCAATTCACCTGGAACCTCAGAATGTGGTTGGGAAACCCTGGGAAAGAGATCTCCAGAAATGTAATAATTTACAATAAGATCACCCTGCATAGGTAGGCCCTAAACCCCACATCTCTGATGTCCTGATAAAAACACAGAAAGGGAAGATACAGGTAGAGCTGAGAGATACAGGCTACAATTTGAGGGATTCAGAGCTTGCTGGGAGGGGCAAGGTAGGATTTTGCCCTGGGAAGCTGGGAGGGGGAGGAAGGATTTTTGCCCTAAGTCACAGAGGGAGCCTTGTCTTGGAACCACCTGGATTTCAGGCTTCTAGCCTCTAGTCTCTGACAGGATGTTGTTGTTATTTAGTTGCTAAGTAGTGTCCAGCTCTTTGCAACTCGTGGACTATATATCCCGTCACCCTCCCCTGTCCATGGGATTTCCCAGGCAAGAACACTGGAATGGGTTGCCATTTCCTTCTCAAGGGAATCTTCCCAATCGAGGGATGGAATCTGAGTCTCCAGCTTGGCAGGTGGATTCTTTACCACTGAGCCACCTGGGAAGCCCTCTGAGAAGATAAACCTCTGTTATTTCAATCAACCCAGTTTGTGGACATTTGTTACAGGAGCCTTAGAAAACAGAGGATGAATTTGTCACTGTGACATGAAAAGCAGCATCATGGAAACACACTGGCTCCCCCTGCCTGGGCCAACCCTCAACTATCTGAAGTTGGCCCCATGGGAATTTTTGATTAGAGGAGCTGACAAATTTCATGTGGTTGGTTCAGCAGGTGGAGTCAGAGCTTCTCTACCTCATAGCTGAAAGTACCCTGACACTCTCCAAAGTACTATCTTGGGGACGGTGCTAGAGCCCAGCACACAAGGCCTGTGCTGAGCTGCTTGTGGTGGGTTCCACTTAGCACTGAATCAGCACCCTGGACACAGCAGGGGCCGCTCACTGGGCTTCTGCCTGCCCAGGCCTATCATGGGAGCACACCTTCCTTCTCTCCTCGGGGGAAATCTGAGTAACAAAAGTGTTCTATTAGGTTCCATCTGGGGAGAGGCATAGTTTTTGTTGTTGGTTTTTTTTTTTTAATAAATATTGGCTTATTTCTTAAACCTTATTGATATTTATTAAACCAAGAAGAACCAGGTGCAGATACAGCATTAGATGCTCTATTGCTCACTGTTCCCCAGAGAAACAGAATCAATAGGATGTGACTACATAAAGAGATTTATCTTAAGGAACTGGCTCACAGGCTTGGGAGAGGCCAGCTAGGGGAGGACTCAGGAAAAAGTTGCAACCCCGAGGGCAGTCTGCTGAGCCAGGAAGAATGCGTGTTTCAGAGGCAGTCCAAAGGCAGTGAGCTGGCAGGACTCCTTTCTACTTATGCAAGGTCAGACATTTGTTCTCAGGCTCTTCAACTGGTTGGATGTGGCCCACCCATATTATGAAGGACAATTGGCTTTACTCAAAGGCCACCCATTTAAATGGAAATCTCATCCAAAAACACTCTCACAGAAACATCAAGAATAATGCTTGGCTGAATCCCTGGGCACTGTGCCCCAGTCAAGTTGACACCTGGCATTAGAGGGCTAATTGTTACCAAATTAATTAGGAAACACTATGAGAAACTGAGACGCAGTTTTGTTGTTCCTTGTTTGAAACTATACCTGTTTCTCCGTAGAACTGGCTGAAGTGCCAGGTCTTGGTGACCCTGATGGACATTGGGTCTGCAGAGAGCCTGGTGCCTCCTTCCCCATCCCCTGCAGTGATCATGGCCCCTGGTGGGTCTGCAGACTGATCACTGATGGTCCCATTGATGGAGGGGTGGCCGGTTGGGCAAGGTGGGGTGAGAACTCTTGGCCCCTGTGACCCCAGGTACCTGCTCAGGATTCTCTGCACCAGAATCCTTTGGGCAAACACATTCCAGATTCTATTGCTTCTTTCCCTCCCAAATTCATGTGACATTTATCCAGAGTCTACAGTACATGGAGCCCTTGGTGAGTACTGAATTTTAAGTGGCATCTCTAAGTAACAACCCCAAACCATCTTAGCAAGTAACATGGTTCTTAGCATCTTAGCAAGCTAGCAAGGTTCAGCCCTGATGGACTAGATGACGGATGAGCCCCCCTGGGAGATGGGGCAAGAGGCCCAGATCAATTGCCTGTATGGTTCTCTTGCCTGCAGTACTTGCCGGGCAAGAAGTCCCCAAAAACCCATCCACAATGTCCCCGAAATACACAAAGGGATCTTTTTCCTCCTTCCTTCTGCAGGCCCAAATGTTCTGAAATATTTATCTGGTACCAAGAGTGAGACACTTCTGGGGAGGGGAGGCAAAGAGCACTGGACTCTGGTGGTGCAGAAAGATGCCAAAAGGATTGCCCCTTTGCCTGTTCCAAAGTGAGGATTCATTGGAGCTGATTTATGCTTCAGAATTCTCTCTGAGGTCCACAGTATACAATAGTTCAGTTCTGTTCAGTCACTCAGTCATGTCTGACTCTTTGCAACCCCATGAATTGCAGCACCCCAGGCCTCCCTGTCCACCACCAACTCTTGGAGTTCACCCAGACTCATGTCCATCGAGTTGGTGATGCCATCCAGCCATCTCATCCTATGTCTTCCCCTTCTCCTCCTGCCTCCAATCTCTCCCAGCATCAGAGTCTTTTCCAATGAGTCAACTCTTCACATAAGGTGGCCAAAATATTGGAGTTTCAGCTTTAGCATCAGTCCTTCCAAAGTACACCCAGGACTGATCTGCTTTAGAAATGGACTGGTTGGATCTCCTTGCAGTCCAAGGGACTCTCAAGAGTCTTCTCCAACTCCACAGTTCAAAAGCATCTATTCTTCGGCGCTCAGCTTTCTTCACAGTCCAACTCTCACATCCATACATGACCACTGGAAAAACCATAGCCTTGACTAGACGGATCTTAGTCGGCAAAGTAATGTCTCTGCTTTTGAATATGCTATCTAGGTTGGTCATAACTTTTCTTCCAAGGAGTAAGCATCTTTTAATTTCATGGCTGCAGTCACCATCTGCAGTGATTTTGGAGCCCAAAAAAATAAAGTCTGACACTGTTTCCACTGTTTCCCCATCTATTTCCCATGAAGTGATGGGACCAGATGCCACGATCTCTATTTTCTAAATGTTGAGCTTTAAGCCAACTTTTTCTCTCTCCTCTTTCACTTTCATCAAGAGGCTTTTGAGTTCCTCTTCAGTTTTTGCCATAAAGGTGGTGTCATCGCATATCTGAGGTAATTGATATTTCTCCCGGCAATCTTGACTCCATCTTGTGTTTCTGCCAGCCCAGCATTTCTCATGATGTACTCTGCATAGAAGTTAAATAAGCAGGGTGACAATATACAGCCTTGATGTACTCCTTTTCCTATTTAGAACCAGTCTGTTTTTCCATGTCCAGTTCTAACTGTTGCTTCCTGACCTGCATACAGGTTTCTCAAGAGGCATGTCAGGTGGTCTGGTATTCCCATCTCTTTCAGAATTTTCCACAGTTTATTGTGATCCCCACAGTCAAAGGCTTTGGCTTAGTCAATAAAGCAGAAATAGATGTATTTCTGGAACTCTCTTGCTTTTTCGATGATCCAGCAGATGTTGGCAATTTGATCTCTGGTTCCTCTGCCTTTTCTAAAACCAACTTGAACATCTGGAAGTTCACGGTTTATGTACTGCTGAAGCCTGGCTTGGAGAATTTTGAGCATTACTTTACTAGTGTGTGAGATGAGTGCAATTGTGCAGTAGTTAGAGCATTCTTTGGCATTGCCTTTCTTTGGGATTGGAATGAAAACTGACCTTTTCCAGTCCTGTGGCCACTGCTGAGTTTTCCATATTTGCTGGCATATTGAGTGCAGCACTTTCACAGCATCATCTTCCAGGATTTGAAATAGCTCAACTGGTATTCCATCACCTCCACTAGCTTTGTTCATAGTGATGCTTTCTAAGGCCCACTTGACTTCACATTCCAGGATGTCTGGCTCTAGGTGCCTGATCACACCATCGTGATTATCTTGGTCATGAAGATCTTTTTTGTCTAGTTCTTCTGTGTATTCTTGCCACCTCTTCTTAATATCTTCTGCTTCTGTTAGGTCCATACCATTTCTGTCCTTTATCGAGCCCATCTTTGCATGAAATGTTCCCTTGGTATCTCTGATTTTCTTTAAGAGATCTCTAGTCTTTCCCATTCTATTGTTTTCCTCTATTTCTTTGCATTGATTGCTGAGGAAGGCTTTCTTATCTCTCCTTGCTATTCTTTGGAACTCTGCATTCAGATGCTTATATCTTTCCTTTTCTCCTTTGCTTTTTGCTTCTCTTCTTTTCACAGCTATTTGTAAGGCCTCCCCAGACAGCCATTTTGCTTTTTTTGCATTTCTTTTCCATGGGGATGGTCTTGATCCCTGTCTCCTGTACAATGTCATGAACCTCTGTCCATAGTTCATCAGGCACTCTATCAGATCTAGTCCCTAAAATCTATTTCTCACCTCCACTGTATAATCATAAGGGATTTGATTTAGGTCATACCTGAATGGTCTAGCGGTTTTCTCTACTTTCTTCAATTTGAGTCTGAATTTGGCAATAAGGAGTTCATGATCTGAGCCACAGTCACCTCCCTGTCTTGTTTTTGTTGACTGTATAGAGCTTCTCCATCTTCGGCTGCAAAGAATACAATCAATCTGATTTCCGTGTTGACCATCTGGTGATGTCCATGTGTAGAGTCTTCTCTTGTGTTGTTGGACGAGGGTGTTTGCTATGACCAGTGCGTTCTCTTGGCATAACTCTATTAACCTTTGCCCTGCTTCATTCCGTATTCCAAGGCCAAATTTGCCTGTTACCCCAGGTGTATCTTGACTTCCTACTTTTACATTCCAGTCCCCTATAATGAAAGGACATCTTTTTTGGGTGTTAGTTCTAAAAGGTCTTGTAGGTCTTCATAGAACCGTTCAACTTCAGCTTCTTCAGTGTTACTGGTTGGGGCATAGCCTTGGATTACTGTGATATTGAATGGTTTGCCTTGGAGACGAACAGAGATCATTCTGTCATTTTTGGGATTGCATCCACGTACTTCATTTCAGACTCTTTTGTTGACCATGATGGCTACTCCATTTCTTCTGAGGGATTCCTGCCCACAGTAGTAGATATAATGGTCATCTGAGTTAAATTCACCCATTCCAGTCCATTTTAGTTCGCTGATTCCTAGAATGTCAACATTCACTCTTGCCTTCTCCTGTTTGATCACTTCCAGTTAACCTTGATTCATGGACCTGACATTTCAGGTTCCTATGCGATATTGCTCTTTACAGCATCGGACCTTGCTTCTATCACCAGTCACATCCACAGCTGGGTATTGTTTTTGCTTTGGCTCCATCCCTTCATTCTTTCTGGAGTTATTTTTCCACTGATCTCCAGTAGCATATTGGGCACCTACTGCCCTGGGGAGTTCCTCTTTCAGTATCCTATCATTTTGCCTTTTCATACTGTTCATGGGGTTCTCAAGGCAAGAATACTATAAAGAGGTTTTAAATGTTCAGTTTTCTGAAATGTTTCTTCTTAGAATAAAGGTTGTTTTGCACCCCACTCCAGTACTCTCACCTGGAAAATCCCATGGACAGGGGAGCCTGGTGGGCTGCAGTCCATGGGGTCGCTGAGAGTCAGACACGACTGAGCGACTTCACTTTCACTTTTCACTTTCATGCATTGGAGAAGGAAATGTCAACCCAATCCAGTGTCCTTGCCTGGAGAATCCTAGGGATGGGGGAGCCTTGTAGGCTGCCGTCTATGGGGTCGCACAGAGTTGGACACGGCTGACGCGACTTAGCAGCAGCAGCAGTAGCAGCAGCAATGACATCTGGAATGTTTGGGAAGGGCACAAGGGATGTGATTTCATTTTGATTCTGCTGCTTAGTAAGGGCATAACCTTGGGCAGGTTCATTACTCCCATTGAAATGGTTTTGTCAACTCTAAAATCAGGACGATAACTCCCAGTACCACTGGTTTGTTGTGGAGATTATGGGAGGGGGATAAGGAATGTCACTTTCCCTGCAGCACTGAGCCCTGTAGGCACTCAGGGTCTGGGAGTCCCCAGGGTCTGGCCTTGGACATTTTTTTTTTTAAGAGTTTTGTTGTTGTTGTTGTGGACCATTTTTTGTTACAGTATTGCTTCTGTTTCATGTTTTGCTTTTTTCACCCCTTGGCATGTGGAATCTTAGCTCCCCAACCAGGGATCAGATTCACAGCCCCTGCATTGGAAGGGGGAGCTTTAATCACTGGACCACAAGGAAGTCCCTGGCCTTGGATTTTCTTCACCCTTTCATTCTAGAGCCGTTCAAAGGCCAGCAGCTCTGGGTAGGCAGGTGTCCACCTCCAAGTGAGAGAGGATCTAGACATCTTTTTTTCTTTGCAGCCCCTGATGTGATCCTACATGCCGGGGCCATCCACCCACCCAGGACAGAGAGTTTGGGGCCAGGAAACCTTTATCGCTCAGGCTGAATTGATGACAAGTTCCCCTCCCAAAACTACTAACATCCTCAACCCTGAAGAGGAAACACTTATTTCCTTTGCCACGGGCCAGCCTTTGGAGACAGTCACATGTCTCCCTGAAGATTCTCCTGTTAGACATGGTTCCCAAGCACTGGAGAGTCTCCTCATTCTCCTGGGGAGAGAGTGGGACTGTGAAATGCCAGTTCCAGGGACTAAATTTCACACTTATAAGATTCAAGTATATAAGAGCGAATCTCCCTGTTTAGCTAGCATCATTTAATTTCTTTTTTGCGGAGGCAGGGGCATTTAGTTTTTTTAAGTTCATTGCTTTTCTTTATAAATTTTAAAAAATTGTATTAAGTGTAGCTGATTTGCAATGTATTAATTTCTGCTATACAGAAAAGTGGTTCAATTACACATACTTATACATTCTTTTTCATAGTCTTTTCCATGATGGTTTACCATAGGATATTGAAATATTGAATAATTCCTTTTGCGATACAGTAGGACCTTGTTGTTTATCTATTCTCTATATAGTAGTTTGCATCTGCTAATCCCAAACTTCTAATGCATCCTTCCCGTACTACCCTCACCCTTAGCAACCACAATTCTGTTCTCCATGTCTGAGCATCACTTAATTTCTAATGCCGAGACCCGTTCTGTTGAATGCCTCCTAGTCTCCTAGGAGTAAACTGAGTCAAAATTAGAGATTTCTTAGCTATTGTGGATTTAAAACTATATCAATTCAGAATCCCCCCAACACACAACTCCCAACACACCTGTGACCAGGATGAATTGAGGGAGGGAGAGGAGATTAAGCAGATGTCCTGAGGGAGGTTGTTTTTGTCTCAGGGCCATCTTGCTGGTACCTGTATAAGGTATGTCCTGTCCTGTCCAGACGTATGCTCAGGTCCAAGGCCTGAGTGCTCTCTCACCACAGTCTGTGGGCTCCATATTGACCACCCGTGACAGTCCTAGGATAGAACGGAGTCCTCACCCTGTCTTCCAGGCACTTCTCTATGCTGTTTCAGGACCCCTGGCAGGTCTCATGGATTTACTCTTACAGTTACCTCAGCTCTGCACTCCAGGACCCTAACCCTAACCTGTGAAAATTTGTACACCATCCCAGCCACTCCCTTGTCAGGTCTTTCTCTAGAGCCACATCTGAGGCCTCAGTGATACCCTACTCTCTTTCCCACATTCTACCGTCACGCTGGGACCTGCCAGGTTGCGCACCTCTCGTCCTGGCCGCATCCAGGAGTTGCTGTCCACTTTTGCTTCCTTCGCTTCCCAGATTCAGAGGCCTTCATCAGGATCTCCCTTCCCTGAATATCTTTTTGTTGACAGCCTTATCTTTTTTTCTTTTGCCACTTGGGAAGCACTTATATTGTACAAGCACTGGGGCTGATGTTTCGTACACACTACCCTTATCTTCACACAGCTCCTGCAAGGAAAGTGTTAGGTCCATATGGCAGACCACAGCACTGAAGCGTAGAGAGGGGTGGGCACCCTGGGCCATAACCAGGAAACACTGTGTGGTACTCATGGCAGCTCCTGCCCTGGAGGATGTGTTCACGGAGGCAGAGACCTTGCGCTGAATCTGGGGCTTGGTTCAGAGTGGAGGCCTCTCAGTCTTCCAGCTCACAAGAAGGTTGTTGTTGTTCAGTGGCTAAGTTGTGTCCGAGTCTTTGGGACCCAATAGACTGCAGCACTCCTGGCTTCCCTGTCCTCCACTATCTCCTGGAGTCTACTCAAGTTTGTGTCCATTGAGTCGGTGATGCTCTCTAACCATCTCATCCTCTGCTGCCCTCTTCTCTTTTTGCCTTCAGTCTTTCCTAGCACCAGGGTCTTTTCCAGTGGATCAGGAAAGAGGGTGTCCTGATCAAATGCAGAGCAAGTTCTGATGGCCAAGAACAGGAAACCAAGGACAGCTGGTGGACAGGGGTCTAGAGTCAGAGTCAAGGGCAAAGGGCTCTCTCTCCATCTCTCTCCAATCTCTCTGTCTCTTTTCTGCCCAGTTCCACTTGTGTCCTGCTCTGCAAGTGACTCCATCCTTTCTGCAGGCCAGTGTCCCCACAGTGTGCATGGTGTAGACTCAGGGTGACCGCACAGGAAGGGCTGATTGAATCCCTCAGCATCGTTCACACAGCCCATCATTCCACAAGTCTCCATGCTCAGTGGATTGGCCACGTTGCCTTTGACTCTACCCACCTGTCAAGTCAGTTGTGGCCAGGAGATAGGCCCTGGCCAGGGGTGTGGGCAGGCAGCAAGCAGTGGGCATTTCTTCACTGCTCAGTAAACGACAGTTGTGTGAACCCTGCTCAAGGTCACTCACCAGTAACTAGAATACTGGGTACCAATGCAAATGATCACACCTTCCCTGCAACACCAAACAGCTGTCCCCCGATCGCTTTTGCTGTTTTCTAGGCAGATCGGCTCTACTGGCAAAAGACCCCATCTCCATATCTAGGCATGTTGATGAGCGAGTCACCCTATCCCCTTTGCAATGACACTTCCCTCTAAGCTCCAGAATAAGCCCCTTTCAGGTTAAAAATGGTTCATATGCAAATTGTCTGTGAGATGGCAGAATGTCGCTCTTCAAGGGCTTTCAGAAAGGACAGTTCTGGGGGTTGAATGGCAGGTTAATTCTGATCCACAAATTAATTTTGTCTCTTTGTATATGAAGGGTGTGCAAGACTTATTTAATTTGAAATAAATGTAATTATAGAAATGAATGAGCTATCAAAATTTTAAACATATGATCCATCAATATTGGCAGGATGTGAGTGGCTGGTTATTATAAATAAAATGGGTCTTTGGCAATATGGAATCCAATTTCCCCCACAGTGTGTCTCATTATGTCTTGACATCTGGGTTAATGCTAAATTACAATCCTTAATTTCTAAATCGGAGCTTAATTTCTAAATACAAGGTTAACATAAATAACCTCTCCAGCTGTGGGGCTTTGGGGGGCTCAGAAGAGAAACTTCAAGGCAGAATAATATGTGGTTTTGTGCAATTATTTGCCCCTCCAAATTCTCTCCACAAGTCAAGGCCGAGGTGGCAGCACTTTCTGGCCACCAGGAGTGTCTGTGGGATCCATCCATTGGGCATGACTGCCCAAGCCAGTGGAGGGTCTCCAGACAGGGCTGCCCTGGTGCCTGCGTTCTCAGGGCTGGGACTGGGTTCTGTGTTCATTAACCTGCACTCATCCGTCATCCAGGTGGAATCTATCTAGCCCCAGAGCCCATAGGACACAGCAGGGAGAGGGCTTCTGTTCTACACTCTGAACATCACTGAAGGGAACACGGCGGGACTTCATAACCCTCACCCAAGTGTGAGTCTAGGAAAGCAGACTTCTATATGAGACCCATGGAAAAAGACCACAAAGTGAGAGAAAGTCAAAGTCATTTTAAGGACTCAATATCCTCACCAGATGCAGAAAAGAGCATGAGGAACTGGGAAAAACTGAATTGATGGCAGAGTAGATGAGTGAAGGACATTTTGGCAAGTTCTCCCAGATGGCTAGAAATAATATAGAAGCAAACGATAAAAATTTATATCTATATATTGAAGGTGAAACCAAGCAGGACACTGTGGGGCCCCTGGGTACAGAAGCTTTCTGTGTCCCCTGTTTCTTGTTTGTAGGGAACAGACTCCAGCCTCCGTGACCTTCCCTGAGCTCCAATAAGCAGGTTCACTTCAGTTCAGTTCAGTTGCTCAGTCGTGTCCAACTCTTTGCGACCCCATGAATCTCAGCACGCCAGGCCTCCCTGTCCATCACCATCTCCCAGAGTTCACTCAGACTCACGTCCATCGAGTCTGTGATGCCATCCAGCCATCTCATCCTCGGTCTTCCCCTTCTCCTCCTGCCCCCAAATCCCTCCCAGCATCAGAGTCTTTTCCAATGAGTCAACTCTTCACATGAGGTGGCCAAAGTACTGGAGCTTCAGCTTTAGCATCATTCCTTCCAAAGAAATCCCAGGGTTGATCTCCTTCAGAATGGACTCGTTGGATCTCCTTGCAGTCCAAGGGACTCTCAAGAGTCTTCTCCAACACCACAGTTCAAAAGCATCAATTCTTCGGTGCTCAGCTTTCTTCACAGTCCAACTCTCACATCCATACATGACCACAGGAAAACCATAGCCTTGACTAGACGGACCTTAGTTGGCAAAGTAATGTCTCTGCTTTTGAATATACTATCTAGGTTCGCCATAACTTTTCTTCCAAGGAGTAAGCGTCTTTTAATTTAATGGCTGCAGTCACCATCTGCAGTGATTTTGGAGCCCCCCAAAATAAAGTCTGACACTGTTTCCACTGTTTCCCCATCTATTTCCCATGAAGTGATGGGACCAGATGCCATGATCTTCATTTTCTGAATGTTGAGCTTTAAGCCAACTTTTTCGCTCTCTTCTTTCACTTTCATCAAGAGGCTTTTTAGCTCCTCTTCACTTTCTGCCATAAGGGTTGTGTCATCTGCATATCTGAGGTTATTGATATTTCTCCCGGCAATCTTGATTCCAGCTTGTGTTTCTTCCAGTCCAGCGTTTCTCATGATGTACTCTGCATAGAAGTTAAATAAGCAGGGTGACAGTATACAGCCTTGATGTACTCCTTTTCCTATTTGGAACCAGTCTGTTGTTCCAGGTCCAGTTCTAACTGTTGCTTCCTGACCTGCATACAGATTTCTCAAGAGGCAGGTTAGGTGGTCTGGTATTCCCATCTCTTTCAGAATTTTCCACAGTTTATTGTGATCCCCACAGTCAAAGGCTTTGGCATAGTCAATAAAGCAGAAATAGATGTATTTCTGGAACTCTCTTGCTTTTTCGATGATCCAGCAGATGTTGGCAATTTGATCTCTGGTTCCTCTGCTTTTTCTGAAACCAGGTTGAACATTAGGGAGTTCACGGTTCACGTATTGCTGAAGCCTGGCTTGGAGAGTTTTGAGCATTACTTTACTAGCGTGTGAGATGAGTGCAGCCAAAGATGGAGAAGCTCTATAGAGTCAGCAAAAACAAGACCGGGAGCGGACTATGGCTCAGATCATGAACTCCTTATTGCCAAATTCAGACTTTAATTGAAGAAAGTAGGGAAAACCGCTAGACCATTCTGGTATGACCTAAATCAAAAATAAGCAGGTTCAGATAGTTGATAATCAGGGAAGGGAGGGGATACAGAGACAAGGGAGAAGCAGCCAAGAAAAAATAGTGAAGCCTTGGGACAGGACTCTGCCTCTGCCTCAAGGAACACATAAAGATATCTTTGAGTTATTTTACAGAACTAAAGAGAAAAAAAGTGAAGTCGCTCAGTCATGTCTGACGCTTTGCAACCCCATAGACTGTAGCCTGCCAGGCTCCTCCATCCATGGGATTTTCCAGGCAAGAATACTGGAGTGGGTTGCCACTTCTTCTCCAGGGGATCTGTTGAACCCAGGGATCAAACCCGGGTCTCCCACACTGCAGGCAGACTTTTTACTGTCTGAGCCACCAGGGAAGGCCTTTACAGAACTAAAACCTCAACAAATGGGAGATGAAAGTACTTGATGAAGCATTCTTCATTCCCGAAAGAAGGTCACAGTTAAGCTCATCACCGATTGAGAAGTATATAGCTCCCTTGCTAAGACTGGCAAGGGGGGCACTCTCCATCCCCCTTCTGATGTCTGTGTCAGAAGTTTTCTCTGTCCCTTTTTCACTTTAATAAAACTGCTGTACAAAGTGATCAAGCCCAGTCCCTGGTCCCAAAACTAAATCTTTGGAGATCACAAACCCAACATCATTCTCTGTAATCCAACATCTTGGGGGCTCCTCCGGGATCTTCAGAACAACATGGGAGCTAGCAGTTCCAGAACCACTCTTTTAAAATGTTTTTTTAAAAAACCGAGACAAATTTGATCCCCAGAATTAAAAAAAAAGACATGCCTGATCAACTTTTGTAATACTTAATGGCTACAATATTCTTTGGAAGACAGGGAATGCTGGCCAGTTGAAGGGCCTCAATTATAATACTGTTTTACAACTAGACTGGTTCTATAGAAAACAAGGGAAGTGGGTAGAAGTGCCATATGTGTTGTTCTTTATCTCTCTGTGAGACATGCCAGACTCATGTCCTAAGAGTGCAGATTTGGGTATGGAAGCTTCAGCTCCCTCCTGTCCTCTTACTATGCCGCTGTATCCAGGGCTTCCAACTGAACAGGCTGAGAGTCAGGGTGAAACCATTTACCACAGACTGGAACTTGAACCCATGTGCTGGGACTTGAACTCACCCAAAACCCAGTTTGGAACTTAAACCCACATAGCTGGGACTCGAACCCAGCCAAAACCCTGATCAGGACTTGAACCCACGAGACGGGGACTCAAACCCAGCCAAAACCCATAGCACCTGGTTTTAGGACCTAATGAAGCTCAGGTTCTTGATGTCTCATTGCAGAAATAATTTGGTGAGAGACAAAGTGATAGGTAAAAAGTGGATTTATTCAGATACAGAGAGAAGCACATTCCACAGACAGAGTGTGGGCCATTGCAGAGGGTGAATGTGGCTGTGAAATGTGGCATGGTTAGTTTTTATGGGCTGGGCAATTTCATATGTTAATGAGGATTGGGAGGATTATCCCAACCATTTTGGGGAAGGTGTGGAGATTTCCAGGATTTGGGCCACAACCCACTCCTTGGTCTGTTAACAGTGCCTCGGGACTGTCACGGCATCTCTGGGTGTGTCATTTCGCTTGCTGACTGAGGATCAAGGTCTAGTCTTGTCTGCCATCTTGGTCCCATTTGATTCTAATAAGTTTATGTTGTGTCTTTGGGCCTATGTCATTCTTTCAAAAGTTCTGCCCTGCCCCTTTCCCTCCTGTTACAACGGCATCCTTCCAGGAGGGTTTGCTTCAGTCTCCATAGACTGTTTAGAGGATATGTCTTGGGACAGACACTGGCCCCTTACTCAAAAACTCCAGCTTTGGTGGGAGCTACTACCTCCACCATAGTTTGGTCTCAGGTCAAACAACAGGAAGGGAACACAGCCCCACAAATCAACAGAAAACTGGATTAAAAGTTTTACTGAGCATGGTCCCTCTCATCAGAACAAGACCCAGTTTCCCCCCCAGTCAGTCTCTCCCATCAGGAAGCTTCCATCAGCCTCTTATCCTTATCTGTTAGAGGGCAGACAGAGTGAAAACCACAGTCATAGAAAATTAATCAAACTGATCAAATGGACCACAGTCTTGTTTAACTCAGTGAAACTATGAGCCATGCCCTATAGGGCCACCCAAGATGGATGGGTCATGGTGGAGAGTTCTGACAAAACATGGTCCACTGGAAAAGGGAATGGCAAACCACTTCAGTATTCTTGCCTTGAGAACCCCATGAACAGTGTGAAAAGGCAAAAAGATAGGACACTGAAAGAAGAATTCCCCAGGTTGGTAGGTGCCCAATATGCTACTGGAGAAGAGTGTGAAATAACTCCAGAAAGAATGAAGAGATGGTGCCAAAGTGAAAACAACGCCCAGTTGTGGATGTGACTGGTGATAGAAGTAAAGACCGATGCTGTAAAGAGCAATATTGCATAGGAACCTGAAATGTTAGGTCCATGAACCAAGGTAAATTAGAAGTGGTCAGACAGGAGATGGCAAGAGTAAACACTGACATGTTAGGTAGTTAGAACAGAAAAAAGGAGTCCAGAATGGTGGTAGCTAAAAGACGAGGAAGGGAAAAACCCACGAAAATAGAACAGAGGAAGGTCTGTGGACCTCAGATAAAACAAACAGCACTCCTGGCTAGCCCAATGTACAGAGGGCAGGCCCCGGGAGAGGAGTAAAACATGTAAAAAGAGGAGCCAAAATTTGGCTGGAGGCTCTCTTTTCTTTGTGTCTTTTGGGTCTGCATGCCCTCACGCCTCAAGGATGTATTTTCCTTTACTTTCTAAATAAAACTGAGCTGTAACATGGAGCTGTAACACTGGTCCATCTGAGGGCTATAACACTGGTCCATCTGAGGGCTGTAACGCTGGTCTGTTGTTTCAAATTTTTGTTGTAATGAGACAAAACTGAGGAAATTACAGACATTTTAGGAATCAGTGAACTAAAATGGACTGGAATGGGCAAATTTAATTCAGTTGACCATTATATCTATTACTGTGGGCAAGAATCCCTTAGAGGAAATGGAGTAGCCCTCATAGTCAACAAAAGAGACTGAAATACAATACTTGGATGCAATCTCAAAAATGACAGAATGATCTTTGTTCATTTTGAAGGCAAAACATTCAATATCACAGTAATCCATGCCGCGGCCAGCACAAGCAAGAGTCGCACCTGCACAGGGAGAGAACGGAGCGTCCCCGCTAAGAAAATAAGAGAGAGACAAAAGATGGGGTTGAGAGGATCAGACCAAAATGGCTGATACCTTGCTTTATTGTGCTGCGGTATATATAGGGTAAAGTACGTAACTTAAGGCACTCACAAGGTTGTTTTTTAATCTCAGGATACAATCACCAGACCCTTACCATTGTATACAGAACACAATCAGAATATCTATCTTCTATGAAGTATACACAATAAGATAATCTATCTTCTATGAAATGTTGCCGAAACCAAACATCTTGGAGCCTTAAGGGCTATAAAAATTCTTGAGGGTGGCGGGACAGGGAGCTTAGGCACATGTCCTAGGGCCCGGCATACCTGCCAGGGAGCTCCCAAGACTTAACCCTTCACGGGTCGTCCCCCGCAACTCCCCTCTCTTTATTTTTTAAAAGCTCCATAAGATGTTGGTGTTGCAACATGTTTTTATGTATTAAAACTCTCATATGTAAAAATTCTTTAACAATGCTACGAATAAGGCAAGGAGCTAAACAAATTATGATAAGCACAACAGTCAGAACCGCGCCCATAGCAATTATACTTCGCCACAGTGAATGAAGGCTAGGAAAGTTAGAAAATAAATTTTGTAAAAAATTATCGACGGTATCAGCTATATTCAAAGTAGCTTTTGGAGAATTTTCGATGTCAAGAATTTCATTATGCAATTGTAAAAGATCTAAAGAAACATTAGTATTAAACCAAATTCCTTGCAGATGTTTTTTCACCTTATCCCACGGAAAGTCAGAAGTATTGTAAGGCTTTTTTGTAACACAAATCCATTTATAATTAGCATGGCATTGAATTTTCATGCGAAAATTAATGCTCTGAACTTGTTCTCCTAGAACTCTAACTACATCATATAAAGCGGATAATCTATCTTCTATTTTTTATCTATATCTTCTTGAGTTCCCATTACTTTAGTAACATTATATGACAAGGAATCTACAGTATGAGCAGCTTGAATGGATTGTGCTAAAGATACAGAAGCGGTAACAGCAGTTGCTATAAGGGTGATTAAAGACACTATACCCAGAATAATCAGGCTCAGACCTCTTTTAGGACGGCTAAGAGCCGTATTAATGCGTTGTAACAATTCTAAAGCAGTTTCATCATACCATTCTTCAGTTATTTCAACAGGTAACATTACAAAAGCAGGTTGTTTTACTATTATAACTTGTTCTCCTTTGGCTACACCTCTAATGCAATTAGTAAGTATGCAATTAGAACAATTTAAATGATAAATATTCAATGACAGTGTTATTTCCATATGGCCTTGTATCAACATGAATGGGTAAGGAACACAAGCTCGGAGATATAGAAACCCCGTAACTCCTACATTACCATATTTGCTCCCACTAATATTGGGCTGTAAATATAGACTATTGCCATGACCAAAAGCAGCCAAAAGTTTCCACAGTTCAGTTTGAAATATAGGAGCAGTGTTTACAGAGAGAATGGGTGGATGCTGTCCTCGATATTCCGGGGAAATCAGGTGTTCCTCCAGGTGCCCAGTCTCATAAAAGGGTGGTATTGGCATTGTTGATGTTATACACCGATGCAATTCGTGCTCGACATAAAGTCCAAGGAGTGTCTATTCCTATGCCGATGCTTAAATGTTTGTCACAAAACGGAATGTCGAGGGGTCCGGTTCCGTCACGGTACGATCTCTTTCCGGTTTTTTCATCAATGCCTGAAATAGTCACTTGAGGATAGGATATATCAGCTGACACCTGTATACAATGAGGATGCTGTGATTGATAAGAAAAGCACATAGGGTATTGAGTAGTAAGACCATAAAAGGAGATATTGGCTTGCTGAGGAGAAATGTGAATATCTGATTTTCCTCCTAAAAGACTTGTATCATTAACATATACAGGTACTGTTTCTTTATCCCATCCTAAGGATTGAATCATAGGCGGATCAGGAATGTATGCCCAAAAAGCCGCAGCTGCCCCGTTTTGTATCCGCTGTAACAATAATAATAACATGATCAGTATTTTTGCAGGCGTCACTGGAGGTTGTACATGAGCCTCATTCCAAGCATATCGCATCAGCGCCTCAATTTGCCTCTGAGTAGGCAGCTCACTCGTGGGCTCGCTCAGTGTCATGCGTTGCATTTGATGTGTCAGGGAGTTCCTCTGCTGCGCGTACCAGCCTTTCCGGAATCCAGCGCGGCGCTTCGGCATCCTGTGGAAAAACACAAACATGCCCTCGTCCCCATATTAGTACAGGGTCTGGCCCATACCACAGATTGGTAAGTGGATCCTTCCATCGTACAAGTGGTTTTTTGCATGAGGATCGTTCTCCCCAAAAACGCTGGGCTGCTGAATTGCCTTCTGCGTCTAAAGTTAAAAAATTTAAAACATAAAGAGCATGGTTTAAGGCGTTATGCGGTGAGGGGCTATACAGTTCATTCCCCTTTTTTTGTTTTAATAATTGATGTTTAAGGCGTTGATGGGCTCGTTCCACAATACCTTGTCCCTGTGGATTATAAGGAATTCCTGTTTTATGATGAATTTGGAAAGAAAGACAAAAACGTTGAAAAGAACGGCTAGTATAACCAGGTCCATTATCTGTTTTAAGGGTTTGTGGGATTCCTGAAGTAGAAAAGCAAAACAGTAAATGTTGAATACAGTGACGTGTTGATTCTTCAGTGTGAAGGGAAGCCATGAGAAAATTGGAAAAAGTGTCAATAGAGACATGAACATATTTAAGACACCCAAATTGAGGAATGTGAGTAACATCTGTTTGCCAGAGGTGATTAGGGCGTAAACCTCGAGGGTTGACACCATATTGAGGAAGAACAAAGAATTGAGGACAAGTAGAGCAAGATTTAACAATTTGCCGTGCAGCTTCACGGGAAATTTTAAATTGCAACCGTAAAGAATGACTATTTTGGTGATGTAAATCATGGGACTTTCGGGCTGCATCAATAGCTGATTGGAAAAACACTTGTTTAGTAAGAACGTCCGCAGTGTGATTGCCTTGTACGAGGGCACCAGGAAGGGTGGAGTGTGCACGAATATGTCCAAAGAAACAGGGGTGTTGGCGGCAATGGAGAACCTGTTGAATCAATGTAAATAAGTTAAGAACTTCAGGAGAGGTGGTGCCGATAATTGGAACAGTTTCAATCATCTGTAAGGCACCGACCACATAGGAGCTGTCTGTAAATAAATTGAAGGAAGTAGGTACAGTTAGCAATGCTTGGTGGACTGCAAACAATTCCACAACTTGAGCAGAAGAAAAACTGGTTTGTGCGTAATAGGTTTGATGGTTAATGATTAAAGCTGCAGTTCCATTAGAAGATCCATCTGTAAATATAAGTGTCGCTTCGGAAATAGGTTGTCGGCGAACTATTTTTGGAAAAATAAAGGCATGAGAGCTAGCAAATTGTAACAATTTATCAGAAGGGTAATGATGAGTAATCCGTCCCGGGTAATTTGCAAAAGCTATAGACCAATTATCTGAAAATTGAAAAAGCCAATCTTGTTGTTCTAAAGCATAAGGAACACAAATGAAGGGGGGTTCCATACCAAAATATTGGATGGCCTCGTGACGTCCCTTTGCTACAATTTTTGCAACAAGTTCATAGTAAGGGAGCAGATGTTTAGTTGGAGTAGCAGACAAATATATCCATCGCAAAGGTTTATCTTGATAGAGAACCCCTGTGGGTGCTCGGGGGGTAGGAAGTATATACAAACCCCATGATCGTTGGTAATCACAATAAGTAATCTGTTGTTGTCTAATAGCTTCTTCTATTGATTGTAAAGCAGTTCGTCCTTCTAAAGAAAGTGTTCGGGCTGACGCAGGATCAGAGTCACATTTAAGGATGTCAAATAATGGCTGCAAGGTATAAGTGGGTAATTTTAAATAAGGACGTATCCAATTAATGTCTCCTAAAAGTTTTTGAAAGTCATTTAGAGTCTTTAAATGGTCAGTCTGTAATTGTACTAATTGGGTATTATAAACACGAGGATATAAGGAGAAACCCAAATAATTATAAGGAAAATGAGTCTGAATTTTTTCATCAGCAATAACAAGACCATTAAGGCTTAAATGTTGTTTTAGAATCGAAAAAGCTTGATACAATAGATGTTCGTCAGCATGAGCTAGTAACATATCATCCATATAATGAACCAAATATAGCTGAGGAAAACGTTGACGAACGGGAGCTATTGCTGTAGCAACAAATTTTTGGCACAGCATAGGGCTATTAGTCATTCCTTGCGGGAGAACTCTCCATTGATAGCGTTGCATAGGCTCTTTAAAATTAACAGAGGGTAAACTGAAAGCAAATCTTTTGCAATCTTGAGGTGCAAGAGGAATAGTGTAAAAACAATCTTTTAAATCTATAACAATGATATAGGATTTATCAGGTATAGCAGAAGGAGTGGGCAACCCAGGTTGTAGGGCTCCCATATGCATCATTGTTTCATTTACCTTATGAAGATCTTGCAGCAATCTCCATTTCCCAGACTTCTTTTTAATAACAAAAATTGGGGAATTCCAAGCAGAGGTAGAGGGTTCAATATGCCCAAGTCTCAGCTGTTCCTGCACCAGCTGTGTGCGGCAGAAAGTTTTTCCTGTGTTAGGGGCCACTGATTGACCCATACCGGTTCCTCAGATTTCCAATCAATAGGATCGGCATGCGTCACAGGAGAATCAGAGGTCCCTAGGGAAAACACCCCAAGCCTTTTCGATCTTGATTAGATTTTAAATCAAGGGGCAAAATGATGCCTTGATGTTGTTTACCTGAACCTTGATTTGGAAGTAAGCCCTGATCTAACATCAAATCTGTCACAGTGGGTGAAGGACTATATAAATAAACACCCATTTTGCTCAATATATCACGCCCCCATAGATTAACTGGAAGATAGGGCAGAATATAAGGTTTAAATTGGCCTGTATGACCGTCCTTATCCGTCCAAGTAAGAAGGGACGAACTTTGTTCTGGATTAGTAGTTTGGCCAATACCCTGAAGAGTGGAAATAGCCATCTGTTTAGGCCATGTAGTAGGCCAGTATTTATCAGAAATAACGCTAATATCGGCCCCTGTATCAAGCACTCCGCGGAAAAGCTTACCACTAATGCGTAGCTCAAGTTCTGGTCGTGCCTCGGTAACATTTTGCACCCAAAAGGCGTCAGAGGACCCGAAACCTTTATCTTGACGGTCTCGGTTAATTGTTTTTCCTTGTATGACTAATGGAACTAAAAGAAGTTGAGCTATACGCTGTCCTGCATTGATCACAATAATTTTGTTAGGAGCGGAGGCTAATATTTTTATCTCTCCTGTATAATCAGAGTCAATCACACCAGGATGAATAAGTATTCCTTTTAAAGACGCACCGCTGCGCCCTAAAAGCAGTCCAGCTGTCCCTGGAGGTAAAGGCCCAAACACTCCTGTGGCAAGGGTTTGGACCCCCATCTTGGGAGTTAATACTGTGTAGGAGGTGGCACAGAGGTCCAATCCCGCGCTGCCTCTTGTGGCTCGACAGAGGTCTGCAATGGTCCTTTTGGAACCTGCAGTGTTGCCCCATAACATTGTTTCGGGGCCAGGGGCTGGCCCCTCACCCAGTTTCCCGAAACCGGGGGCAAAGGATTACCTTGAACATCCGTTTTGGAACGGCAATCCCGCGCCCAATGCCTTCCTTTTTTACATCGTGGGCACAAATTAGGAGTGTTAACAGGGCTTTGTTGTTTTTGAGGGCACACTGCAGCCCGATGGCCAGGCTGACCACAAACAAAGCAACCGGAATTACCTGACTTTTGAAGTCCTTTCTTGTTCCGGGCTTGCTGCTGAAAAAATACCTCTTTTATGCTTTTTCCTTGTAATGCTGCTGCCATAGCAATGCCTTGCATGTAGGAGGGTCCAATGTCAGCACAAATGCGAATAAAATCAGACAGATCTCCCTTTTTTCGATAAGGTCTTAAAGCAGCTTGACAAGCAGAGTTAGCGTTTTCAAAAGCCAATTGTTTTGCCAATAACATCCCAGCCTGTTCATCTGACATTATCTTACCTATAGTATCTAAAAGTCGTGCCACGAAGTCCTGGTAAGGCTCATCAGGTCCCTGCCGGACTTTTGAAAGATCCTCTGTCTTAGTACTGGAGCTAGGAAGTTTTTTCCATGCCTGCCGAGCCGCATTTGATATTTGTGCATATGCACCAGGTAAGAAATTAAGTTGAGTATCAGTAGCCTGGTAAGGGCCTTCACCAATCAACATTTCATAGGAGGTCTGTATACCTTGCTGTCGGTTAACATCAGCTATACGAGCACATTGTTCAAAAAATTCAGATTTCCATAATAAATAATCTCCCCCTGAGAGACATGCCCTAGCTGTCTGCTTCCAATCATTTGGGGGTAAAGCTTGAGTACCCAAATTTTCTATCATAGCAATGGTGAATGGAGCGGTAGGACCGTATTGTGAGCAAGCAATCTTTAACCCTTTCAGTTGTTTAAATGGCAGTGTTTCATAAAAACGCTGGTTGTTATTTTCAAAGACAGGAAAAGCAAGAGAAAAATCAGAGACAACCTCACCAAGTCGCTGTGCCTGTCTCAATGCCTTTTGCAGCGGAGACATGTTCTCAGACGGTAGAGGGGGCCCTGGAGGGGGATCGAGACCAGCCACAACAGAAGGAGCATAAGCAGGGGGAAGAGGCGGAGCAGAAGGAGATTTGGCATTGTTACTAGGAAGCTTGATTCCTGCGTTCTGTAAAGCAATAGTGAGGTTTTTAAAACATTCAACCAATTCATCTTTAGATGTTAACACCCCTTTTTCTTGTGCTAAAAAACCCCAATCTTCTTGATGGTATTTAGCAGCTTCTTTGTCTAATTCTGCCTCATCTGTGGATGAAAGTAAATCATCATTATCCGAAGGACGCAATAAGTTAGAAAACGGAGGGTCGCTTTTAACCCCCTCGGGAACAGCATACCTGGGTTCCGAATCAGGAACATGGAGAGGATCTTCTTCCTGTTTTAATAAATTTCTTAAACGTTTTAATTCATCATTATCAAAGTCCAGGCAGTCACGAATTAGTGTCCAAAAGGATAAAGTTTCGACAGGGATTTTTTCAGGGCCATGTAACGTATAATGAGTCCGAATTTGTTCCCCTACCTTCTTCCATGTCTCTAAATTTACTGTACCTTCTCTGGGGAACCAAGGGCAAACTTCCTCAATGAATGAAAGAAAATTGATTAATTTAGGTTTAGAAACAGTAATTCCCCTATGTTTTAACATTACAGATAACATATGCACAAACAACTGGCGACTATGCGTCTGTCCCATATTTATACTCTCAACTATATACCTTACTACTCCTCCTCAATTTAATTCACTTGTTTACTCATATACTCACTCTTTTCAATTAATAAGAGTAGTGGCGAGGAGAACTGCCGAGCTCGAGCCCCACGTTGGGCGCCACCTGCCGCGGCCAAAGAGTCGCACCTGCACAGGGAGAGAACGGAGCGTCCCCGCTAAGAAAATAAGAGAGAGACAAAAGATGGGGTTGAGAGGATCAGACCAAAATGGCTGATACCTTGCTTTATTGTGCTGCGGTATATATAGGGTAAAGTACGTAACTTAAGGCACTCACAAGGTTGTTTTTTAATCTCAGGATACAATCACCAGACCCTTACCATTGTATACAGAACACAATCAGAATATCTATCTTCTATGAAATATACACAATAAGATAATCTATCTTCTATGAAATGTTGCCGAAACCAAACATCTTGGAGCCTTAAGGGCTATAAAAATTCTTGAGGGTGGCGGGACAGGGAGCTTAGGCACATGTCCTAGGGCCCGGCATACCTGCCAGGGAGCTCCCAAGACTTAACCCTTCACAGGTCGTCCCCCGCAATCCAAGTCTATGCCCTTGATCAATAAAGCTGAAGAAGCTAAAGCTGATAGTTCTATGAAGACCTACAATACCGTTTAGAACTAACACCCCAAAAAGATGTCTTTTTCATCACTGAGGCCTGAAATGCAAAAGTAGGAAGTCAAGAGATACCTAGAGTAACAGGCAAATTTGGCGTTGGAGTACAAAATGAAGCTGGGCAAAGGCTAACAGAGTTTTGCCAAGAAAATACACTGGTCATAGCAAATACCCTCTTCCAACAACACAAGAGAAGACTCTACACATGGATATCACCAGATGGTCAATACCAAAATCAGATTGCTTATATACTTTGAAGCCAAAGATGGAGAAGCTCTATTCAGTCAGCAAAAATAGACTGGGAGCTGACTGTGGCTCAGATCATGAACTCCTTATCGCCAAATTCAGACTGAAATTAAAGAAAGTGGGGAAAACCACTAGACCATTCAGGTATGACCTAAATCAAATCCCTTAGGATTATACAGTGGAAGTGACAAATAGATTCAAGGGATTAGATCTGATAGAGGGCCTGAAGAACTACAGACAGAGGAGGGCGTGATCAAACCATCCCCAAGAAAAAGAAATGCAAAAAGGCAAAATGGTTGTCTGAGGAGGCCTTAGAAATAGCTGAGAAAAGAAGAGATGCTAAAGGCAAAGGAGAAAAGGAAAGATATACCCATTTGAATGCAGTGTTTCAAAGAATAGCAAGGAGAGATAAGAAAGCCTTCCTCAGTAATCAGTGCAAAGAAATAGAGGAAAACAATAGAATGTGAAAGACTGAAGATCTTTTCAAGAAAATTAGAGACACCAAGGGAACATTTCATGCAAAGATGGTCACAATAAAGGAAAGAGATGATATGGACCTAATAAAAGCAGAAGATACTAAGAAAAGGTGGCAAGAATACACAGAAGAACTATACAAAAAAGATCTTCATGACCCAGATAACCACAATGGTATGCTCACTCACCTATAGCCAGATATCCTGGAATGCAAATTCAAGTGGGCCTTAGGAAGCATTATTACCAACAAAGCTAGTGGAGGTGACGGAATTCCAGTTGAGCTATTTCAAATCTTAAAAGATGATGCTGTCAAAGTGTTGCACTCAATATGCCAGCAAATTTAGAAAACTCAGCAGTGGCCACAGGACTATAATGATCAGTTTTTATTCCAATCCCAAAGAAGGGCAATGCCAAAGAATGTTCAAAGAATAACTGCACTCATCTCATACGTTAGCAAAGTAATGCTCAAAATTCTCCAAGACAGGCTTCAATAATACGTGAACTGTGAACTTCCAGATGTACAAGCTGGATTTAGAAAAGGCAGAGGAACCAGAGATCAAATTGCCAACATCTGTTGAATCATCAGAAAAGCAAGAGAATTACAGAAAAACATTTACTTCTGCATTATTGATTACTCCAAAGCCTTTGACTGTGTGGATCACAACAAACTGTGGAAAATTCTGAAACAGATGGGAATGCCAGACCACCTTACCCACCCCCTGAGAAATCTGTATGCAGGTCAAGAAGCAACAGTTAAAACTGGACATGGAACAATAGACTGGTTCCAAACTGGGAGAGGAGTACATCAAGGCTGTACATTGTCACCCTACTTATTTAACTTACATGCAGAGTACATCATGCAAAATGCTGGGGTGGATGAAGCACAAGCTGGAATCAAGATTACTGGGAGAAATATCAAAACCTCAAATATGCAGATGACACCACCCTTATGGCAGATTGAAGAGTTACTAAAGACCCTCTTGATGAAAGTGAAAGAGGAAAGTGAAAAAGCTGGCTTAAAACCCAACATTCAGAAAACTAAGATCATGGCATACAGTCCCATCACTTCATGACAAATAGATCCGAAACAATGCAAACAGTGAAAGACTATTTTCTTGGGCTCCAAATCACTGCAGATGGTGACTGCAGTCATGAAATTAAAAGATGCTTGCTCCTTGGAAGAAAAGTTATGACCAACCTAGACAACATATTCAAAAGCAGAAACATTACTTTGCCAACAGAAGTCCATTTAGTCAAAGGTATGATTTTTCCAGTAGTCATGTATGGATGTGAGAGTTGGACTATAAAGAAAGCTGAGCTCCAAAAAATTGATGCGTTTGAACTGTGGTGTTGGAGAAGACTCTTGAGAGTCCGTTGGACTGCAAGGAGATCCAGCCAGTCCATTCTAAAGGAAATCAATCCTGAATATACATTGGAAGGACTGATGGTGAAGCTGAAACTCCAATCCTTTCGCCAGCTGATACAAAGAACTGACTCCTTGGAAAAGACGCTGATGCTGGGAAAGACTGAAGGCCGGAGGAGAAGGGGACAACAGAGGATGAGATCATCGGGTGGCATCACCTACTTGATGGACATGAGTTTGAGCAAGCTCTGGGAATTGGTGATGGGCAGGGAGGCCTGGCGTGCTGCAGTCCATGGGGTCACAAGGAGTTGGACACACCTGAGCAACTAAACTGAACTGAAGGAAGGAAGAGGCTGAAATTCCAGCCCATTCACCCTCTCCTGCCACCCTAGGTGGCCTCCCTGCCAACCGCATTCTCCACCCCTCATGCAGTTTTATTATCCTCCAAAATCTTGCCTGCTGCTGCCTGGAGCTCCTGTTTATCATTTTCATTTGCTTATTGAGTGTTTCTCCCGGCAATCTTGATTCCAGCTTGTGTTTCTTCCAGTCCAGCGTTTCTCATGATGTACTCTGCATAGAAGTTAAATAAGCAGGGTGACAATATACAGCCTTGATGTACTCCTTTTCCTATTTGGAACCAGTCTGTTGTTCCATGCCCAGTTCTAACTGTTGCTTCCTGACCTGCATACAGATTTCTCAAGAGGCAGGTCAGGTGGTCTGGTATTCCCATCTCTTTCAGAATTTTCCACAGTTTATTGTGATCCACACAATCAAAGACTTTGGCATAGTCAATAAAGCAGAAATAGATGTTTTTCTGGAACTCTCTTGCTTTTTCCATGATCCAGCGGATGTTGGCAATTAGATGGGGAAACAGTGGAAACAGTGTCAGACTTTGTTTTTTTGGGCTCCAAAATCACTGCAGATGGTGATTGCAGCCATGAAATTAAAAGACACTTACTCCTTGGAAGAAAAGTTATGACCAACCTAGATAGCATATTCAAAAGCAGAGACATTACTTTGCTGACTAAGGTCCGTCTAGTCAAGGCTATGGTTTTTCCTGTGGTCATGTACGGATGTGAGAGTTGGACTGTGAAGAAGGCTGAGCACCGAAGAATTGATGCTTTTGAACTGTGGTGTTGGAGAAGACTCTTGAGGGTCCCTTGGACTGCAAGGAGATCCAACCAGTCCATTCTGAAGGAGATCAACCCTGGGATTTCTTTGGAAGGAATGATGCTAAAGCTGAAGCTCCAGCACTTTGGCCACCTCATGCGAAGAGTTGACTCATTGGAAAAGACTTTGATGCTGGAAGGGATTGGGGGCAGAAGGAGAAGGGGACAACAGAGGATGAGATGGCTGGATGGCATCACGGACTTGATGGATGTGAGTCTGAGTGAACTCCGGGAGTTGGTGATGGACAGGGAGGCCTGGCGTGCTGTGATTCACGGGGTCACAAAGAGTCAGACACGACTGAACGACTGAACTGAACTGAACTGATTGATTGTTTCCCTTAATATCTGGGAGCTCACTAAGGGCAGGAGCTTTCTCCTCTTCACTGCTGAATTCCCAGTGCCTGGAACCTAGGTACTCAACAGACAGTCTGTGAATGTGGACGGAGTGATCAATATATCATCAGAAAGATTTCCCAGCTAGAGAGCTGGGTATGCGGATCAAAGAGGATCAGGAAAGATGTTTATACTCATATCATGCAAAACTGTTGGAATTGTATTATGAAGAAAAAAAGTCTTAGGCCTTTAGGCAGAAAAATATGAGTTCTTTCTTAAGGAACAAGAATCCAGCTAGGCTCAGAGTTCTATTCTGCTACTTCCCATGCCAGAAGGCAATGGAGCCATAGAGAGGCAATTTTGAAGGAGAAATTTCACAGCCTGAGAGATATTGCAACCAGACAGATCACCTAGCACCAGAGATGACAATGGACAAAATGCAGCTAATATCCGAGAACTGAGTGATACTGACCAGGGTTCTAGGCCTTCCCCAGTCAATAGAAATTGATAAGAGGCCAGCCAAGAAATTCAGACAAATCTTTATTGGGGTTCCTGCTGCAGAAGGAGGGAGTGAGAATGAATAACAGGTTCCCTTACTTGCTCCCTGAGGTGGGGTGAGCTGCTTCCTTATATGGGGTAGGGGGCATGTCCAGGGGTTGGGTGGAGGGGTGGCTTAGGCAGTCTGTCTACCCCTTAGGTGGTGTCATGTGAAGGGGGCTTGCCCCGCTTTTGCTCCTAACATCCTGTTTTGTCTCGTGGCTCTTCAGAAGCAGCACTTGGGATCTTGTTTTGGAGTGGGGGGCTTTTGCATCTTGTCCATAATTTGTCCAAGCTGTGCACATGTGCAGTTGGTTTTAGTCTTGTCTGGAAAACCCCATGGATGGAGGAGCCTGGTGGGCTGCAGTCCATGGGGTCGGGAAGAGTCAGACATGACTGAGCAACTTCACTTTCACTTTTCACTTTCATGCATTGGAGAAGGAAATGGCAACCCACTCCAGTGTTCTTGCCTGGAGAA
The DNA here is from genome assembly GCF_042477335.2 of Ovis canadensis. Taxonomy (NCBI): domain Eukaryota; kingdom Metazoa; phylum Chordata; class Mammalia; order Artiodactyla; family Bovidae; genus Ovis; species Ovis canadensis. The sequence continues at coordinate 191,703,888 of NC_091246.1, read as the reverse complement.
TCCCAGGGACGGGGGAACCAGGTGGGCTGCCGTCTATGGGGTCGCACAGAGTCAGACACGACTGAAGCGACTTAGCAGCAGCAGCAGCAGCAGCAGCAGCAGCAGTTTTTATTTGTTATTATTATTTTTATTTATTTACTGGCCATGCTGGGTCTTCGTCTCAGCATGTGGGATCTAGTTCCCTGGCCAGGGGCCGAGCCCAGGCCCCCCGCAATGCGATGTGGAGTCTTAGCCACTGGACCACCAGGGAAGTCCCAGTCCCCTGTAGTTTTGCTGTTGCTTGTGGAGACGTTTGTCCAGGTGCAAGCACTGTAGCAGAGTCCATCAGGACCTCCAACCCTTGTGTCCTACAGATGACAGTCATCCAAAGGCACACTTTCTACGCCACCCCAAAGTAACAAATCAAAGAACTCAAGAATGAGAAAATTGCGTTGTCAAACATCAGGTGTCCCCAGAAGGTTGGTCAGCTCTGAAGACTTCACTTGTCTGGGCCAGGGATACCCCTGTGGCTTCAAGAATGTGGCAAAGCTGGTGCATCCTTCCACAACAGCCTCCAGGTGGAAATGTAAGGCACACAATCCAGTTATGAGGGTGATAATAATCAACATGATGAGAATAACTGTAACTGACTGTAAAATAATCCACCAGAAACTCCCCTGAGGGCATGGCTTAATAGCAACTTCAGAAGTTCAATTAAAGATGATTGCAACTACGTAACAGCAGCAATAGCAACAGTAATGATTATGGCCATAACAATAATAATAAAGAGAAGCAGGCGGAGGAGGAAACAGAGAACAGAAACACTGAGCAGGACTTGTGTGCTAAGAATCTCTTGTTTCATTCTCACTACAACCTTTTTTAGATCAGTACTATCATCATTTATTCTCATTTTATATGTGGAGGCTCAGAGAAGCTATATTTATTGCTTAATTCACATGGCTAGTAAATAGCATACCTGGATTCAAGCAGGGTTGCCTGCAAAATACACATGTTCCCTAAGTGTGTGTGAAATATTCACAAAGATAGACCTATCTGCTAGACCATAATGTAAATCTCAGTTAACTTCAGAAGACTGAAACCTTATAGAACATGTTTTTCAACAATAGAATTTAATTAGGAAGCAAAATGACCAACCAAAAAAAACCAGAAAACAAATCCTAGGCAATCCTAAGTATTGGACACTAACACATTTACTGGGTTGGCCAAAAAGTTCTTTGGGGTTTTTCTGTAACAATATAAATGACAAATAGCTTACAAGTAAAAAAAATAAAATCATGAGGGAAATCTAAAAACATTTTTGGCTGAGTAATAATGAACACATAATATCATGATTTGTGGCATACTGTTAAACTAGCACTTATAGGTAAATTTCTGATAAAAATGTTTATCTGGAAATAATGAAGATTTAAAATCAGTGACCTAAGTTTTCACCTAAAGAAGCTAGGGGGAAAAGTTGATTCTTTGACCAGATAAGTAAAATTGATTTGCTGCTAGCAAGAATGATCAAGAAAAAAATAAAAGAGCAAACAGGTATTACCACTATGATAAATGAAAAAGGAAATAATACTGGCTCTTCTAAGACATTAAAGAATAAAAAGGGAAATATTATGAACAACTTTATGCTAAGAAATTTGACAACTTAGAGTAAATGGACAAATTCCTTGGAAAACAGTTTTATATAGAAAACTTACTAAAACTGACTTATTAATAAATAGAATATCTGAACACCCCTATATTTATCAAAGAAAACCCCAAGTCAAAATGTTTTCACTGGTGAATTCTATCAAACAGTTGAAAAGAAATAATATTTATTTTACATAAACTCTTTCAGAAAATAGAGGAACAGGAAAAAACTTTCTAACTCAGTTTAGGAAGCCTGAATAATCCTGTTATAAAACCCAACAAAGGCATGAAAGGAAAATAAGATTATACACAAAGTAACCTCAAAGTAAGGCATCATGACATTTCTTATTTAAATAGTTCATTGTGTATCTCCTAAGAATAAAGACATTCTTCTGCAAAACCATTATCACACCTAAATATTTAACAGTTCTCTAAAATCTTCTAATGTCAGGTCCATATTCCGATTTCACTGATTACCTCAAGATTGTTCTTTATAGCTGTTTGTTTTGTTTTGGTTTGGTTTGTTTGTTTTCAGTTCCACACCAGGATTCACTCAGGGTTAGCCCTAGTTTGCTGAATCTCTTGGGACTCTTTTAATCAAGAGCCACGGATTAAAGACTTGAACAAAAGACCTGAAACCATAAAACTAGAAGAAGACTTGGGTGCTAATTTCCTTCACACAGATCTTGGTGATGATGTTTCGAATCTGACTCCAAAGCAAAAGGAACAAAAGTAAAAATAAACAAGGGCCAGGTGTTGCTAGTGGTAAAGAATCCAGCTGCCAGTGCAGGAGACACCAGAAACACAGGTTCGATCCTTGGTTTGGGAAGATCCTCTGGAGGAGGGCATGGCAACTCACTCCAGTATTCTTGCCTAGAGAATCCCATGCACAGAGGAGCCTGGTGCATGGGCTACAGTCTGGCTTACATAGCCCACCAGGCTCCTCTGTCCATGGGGTTGAAAAGAGTTAGATACAACTGAAGCAACTCAGTAGTAGTAGGAACAACCTAAGTCTCCAGTGATGGATGAATGGATAAAGAAGATGGTGTGTATATATACATATGTACAGTGGAATACTACTTGGCCATGAAAATAATAAACCTTGGCATTTTCCACAACCCTGATGTGTTAGGTAGTTAGAATAGGAAAAAGGAGTCCAAAATGGCAATGGCTAATAGACAAAGAAAGGGGAAAGCCCGTGAAAAGGGGACAAAGGAATAATCCATGGACCTGAGTGAGAACCTCAGATGAAACAAACACGTCCCCTTCCTGGCTAGCCCTAATTTCCATAGGCAGACTTGGGGAGGAGACAAAACACATAAAAAGAGGGAGCCAAGACAGGTTGAGGTCTCTCCATTGAGGTGCCCCCACCCTCATGCCTCAAGGGTGTACTATCCTGTGTTTGCCGATTAAAACTCTGAGCTGTAACTGAGCTGTAACACTGGTCACAGTTTAAAATCTTTGTTGCAGTGAGACAGAATCGAGGAAATTACACACTCTCCTGACAGGAGAGTTTTATTTGACAAAGTATAGTACACCCTCGAGGCATGAGGGCAGGCGGACCCCAAAGGAGAGGCCTCAACCCATCTTTGTCTTTTAGCCACCACCATTTTGGATTCCTTTTTCCTATTCTAACTACCTAACATATGGACCTAGAAGGTAGGATGCTAAGTGAAATAAGTCAGAGAAACACAAATACCATAAATACCATACCACCATACACAAATGCAATATCACTTAAATGTAGAATCTAAAACAAGCAAGCAAACAAACAAACAAAAAACCACCCCTAGCTCACAGTTACAGAGTAGATTGGTGGTTGCCAGAGGCATTGGTCAGGGAGACAGAGAAATGAATAAAGATAAAAACTTCCAGTCATAAATTAGATATGTCCTAGGGATGTAATGTATAGCATGGTGATTATACTAATACTGCACTGTACATTTGAAAGTTGTTAACAAAATAGATCTTAAAACTTCTCATCCCAAGAAAAGCAAATTTTTTGTAGCTATGCTAAGATGACAGATATCAACTAGGTTTGTTGTGATATTCTACCGTTACAAGTATTGAATCATTATGTTGTACACCTGAAACTAATATGTTATATGTGAATTACCCTTCAAAAGAAAAATCAAAGTTAAAGAGAAAAAGAATATCCAAATTACTCCCATGATGTCAGTTTTCCTGCAGGGCCAGGCCAAGTGTCCTGCAGGTGGAGGGCTGTGTATTCACTGTGTCCTGAATGCCTGGGGTAGGACCGAGCTAAGCAGTAGGTGGGGCCTGCAAGCTGCTGGACTTGACGCAGTTCTGAGTTCTCCTCCCCACCCACCTCGCTTTCACGCCCTCAGCAACACAAGTTGATGGTCTGCGTTCATTTTTCGGGAGGTTTAATCTGTTTTATTGACTTTTCAGATTCTCAAATCAATACTCATAATCATGCCCAGCAGAAATAAAAATCCGTCTCCAGCTATTTTGCCAAACAGAGTTGATATTTACACAAAGCTGGATGACAGCTTCAAATAGCTCATAAGTCTCAGCAGAAGGCCGTCCATCACCTGGGGCTGGGGGGCACAGGAGTCCAGGCAGCCACACACTGCTGCCTTCCAGAGGCTTCCCTGGGGTGGGGACCACGGGGTGGGGCCACAGGCCCAACTTCAAGGGCCCTTGTGCAAGTCTGGAACCTCTCTGCAACATCCTCATTTGTAGATTGAGTGGCACAATAGTAAGAGGACCTCCCTGCGTTAGACAGGATGGTTATGTTAGCTCCCCACCAGGGCAGCCACTGGTCCACAGGGTGGACCAAGGAGAGACCCCTGGGTTGAGGTGGAGGGCTGCTCTCAGGAAGGACTTTTTCCCTGGGATTTAGAAGCAGGAGAACTTGCCAGTCAGCAGGGGTCCTTGAGATGGACAAGATCTCACAGCTGAGGCCTTGCAGAGTAGGGAGCAGGCTGGTGAGTGGGCAGGGGGTGAGGCCAGGAAGGTTGTCGTGAGTTTGAAGTGAGGAGACATGTATCCAGTGCCTGGTGTGGGATTTTGTGTGTCATCGGGGCAGAGAGTACAAAGCCCACCCCACCTCCTACCAGCATGGCCTGCTTGGACATGGTGGGGGAGGAACGCTGAGTAACAAGGTTTACATGCCCAAGAAGACTGAAGGCAACCCCCACGCCTTCTAGACCTCGACCCATTTTGTGGTTCTCCATTGCTTGGCTGTGGTACCCCCGTGAAAGGCTGAGCACTGGTCTCCTGCTGTCCCTTCTCGTTCAGCAGCCCTGCCAACCTCGTGTTGGGTTCTGGGGATGGAGGGACAGAGTGGGACACCAGGGGTGATCTGGTGCTGGACAGGCAAGTGCCCTGGTGGAGCCCAGACTAACCTGCAGGTGCCGGTTGGCTGGGATTTTCATGCCCACTTTGTAGAGAAGGGCAAGTCAGGCGAGTGTCTGAAGAAAGGAGGAAGTGAGCCAGGCCTTTAAAATAGGGAAGGCACATGACTGAGCTGAGGGTTCTCGGGTCCTGAAAATGACTTGCTGTGCTTCTAGAAGGCCAGGGGCCTTGCCTTTATTTTATCCTGTTAGCAGAAGATACCTAGAAGTTAAGTGGGACCTCCTCACGACCAAGGGTGGATGGTGGGAGGGGTCCACTTTGGGTGCAGACAGTATGAAGATGTATGGTTGATGAAAAGTATAAAAACAATGATAAAACAGATTGAGTTGCTCCGCTTTTCAGGGTCACCCTGTACCAGTAATCTAAGCAATGTTGGTAATAAGATTTTCCTCTGGGGAAAAATCTTTCTTTAAGTAAGTTCTAAATAATTGCTCTGGCTAGTTTTCATGATGTACTTGTGAGCACAATGAGCATATTTTTAATTGTGTGTGTGTTAGTCGCTCAGTCATGTCTAACTCTTTGCTACCCCATGGACTGTAGCCCACCAGGCTCCTCTGTCCATGGAATTTTCCAGGCAAGAATGAGTTATCCTTGAATAAACATCAGTTTCTACATGGAAGACGATTTATTAATTGGAGTATAGTTGTTTCACCACGCTGTGTTAGTTTCAGGTGTACAGCACAGTGATTCAGTTTTAATATATATTAAAGTCTTTTTCAAATTCTTCCCCCCTGTAGTTTATTACAAGATATTGAATATAGTTCCCTGTGCTATACAGTAAGCTCTCATTTTTTAAATCTATTTTATGTATAGTATAGTGTGTATGCAAAGCCCAGCCTCCTAATTTGTCCCATTCCCTTTACCCTTTGGTAACCACGAGTTTGCTTTCTATGTCTGTGAGTCTTTTTTCTATTTTGTAAGTAAGTTCGCTTGTATCTTTTTTTTACTTTTTAGATTCCACCTATAAGCGATTTCATATGACATTTGTCTTTCTCTTTCTGACTTCCTACACTTAGTCTGATAATCTCTACACCCATCCATGTTGCTGCAAATGGTATTATTTCATTCTCTCTTATAGCTGAGTAGGGTTCCATTGTACGTATGAAGCACATCTTTATCCATCTTCCGTCAGTGGATGCTCAGGCTACTTCCATGTCCTGGCTGTTGTAAGTAGTTCTGCTACGAATATTGGGGCACATGTATCTTTTTGAATTAGAGCTTTCTCCAGATATATGCCCAGAAATGGGACTTCTGGATCATATGGCAGCTCTATATTTAGTTTTTTGCATGGAAGATATGAGAATTCCCCTTTATACAGTATGCAGGTCAGGAAGCAACAGTTAGAACTGGACATGGAACTACAGACTGGTTCCAAATTGGGAAAGGAGTACGTCAAGGCTGTATATTGTCACCCTGTTTATTTAACTTATATATAGAGTACATCATGTGAAATGCTGGGCTGGATGAAGGGCAAGCTGAAATCAAGATTGCAGGGAGAAATATCAATAACCTCAGATATGCAGATGATACCACCCTTATGGCAGAAAGCAAAGAGGAACTAAAGAGCATCTTGATGAAAGTGAAAGAGGAGAGTGAAAAAGCTGGCTTAAAACCCAAAATTCAAAAAACAAAGATTATGGCATCTGGTTCCATCACTTCATGGCAAATAGATGGGGAAACAATGGAAACAGTGAGAGAATTTATTTTCTTGGGCTCCAGAATCACTGCAGATGGTGACTGCAGCCTTGAAATTAAAAGACGCTTGCTTCTTGGAAGAAAAGCTATGACCAATATAGACAGCCTATTAGAAAGCAGAGACATTATGTGGCCAACAAAGGTCCATCTAGTCAAGGCTATGGTTTTTCCAGTAGTCATATATGGATGTGAGAGTTGGACTATAAAGAAAGCTGAGCACCAAAGAACTGATGCTTTTGAACTGTGATGTTGGAGAAGACTCTTGAGAGTCCCTTGGACTGCAAGGAGATCAAACCAATCAGTCCTCAAGGAAATCAGTCCTGACTGTTCATTGGAAGGACTGATGCTGAAGCTAAAACTCCAGTCCTTTGGCCACCTGATATAAAAAAGTGACTCCTTGGAAAAGACCCTGATGCTAGGAAAGATTGAAGTCAGGAGAAGGGGATGACAGAGGATGAGATGGCTGGATGGCATCACCTACTCGATGACATGAGTTTGAGCAAGCTCTGGGAGTTGGTGATGGACAGGGAAGCCTGGCATTCTGCAGTCCACGGTGTCACAAAGAGTCAGATAGGAGTGAGCGACTGAACTGAACTGAATTTTATACAGTTAGTCCCTGACACACACAGACTGAGCTACACATGTCACAAGGGTAAGACCATGTTTAAGAATCATTCCAGCTTCTTTCAGGCATAGTAAATGTTTCCAACTCCCAGTGAAATAAACTGCTCAAGTATAATGATTAAAGAGAAAATTCTAGAACTTGTGATAATTAGTATTTGAAATTGAAAGCAGTTAAATAGTGTAATGCTTTTGTTTGGTAAGCACAGATTTAGTTCACACATAAACCATTTGGCAGAATTTGAATAGTCTCTTTAAAATCTCAGTTTACATTTTTCAATATTGGTTGGTTATTTTGGAAGAAAAAAACAGTAAATCAAAAAAATAAAACATGACATCACTGTATGAGTCAGTAATTGCCTAAATTGTACCCTTTGCAGATGTTTTTGCTTTATTAAATCTCACTTGTTAGTTACAAGATAATTATTTATGTAAAACATTATTACCTCAGCCTGTAACTAGGGGATCAAAGTTCAGATTGTTAGGTAGACAGGAGAGGTATTGTTGACGTTTTTCCTTTGAAGTATTATGATATTTGATTTCTTTTCCTTCCAAGTTTTTCTTCACTGCGTGTGTGTGTATGTATGTATGTGTAACATTAGCAAGAGAGAAATTTCACAGTAAGTGTTCTTTTCTGGTCATTAATATTTTTCGGTTGCAAGATTATTACTGAAAGCAGGTTTGTTGTGTGGAGGAGGGTGCGGTGTGGATGACGTGGCAGGCCATGTGGAGGCCCTCAGGATCCAGCACCCTGGGCATCACACCTTGCCAGTCATGCTGGCGTCTGGGACCTTGACAGCCAGAAGGCCAATCTGTGTCTCAGTTCCTCTGACTGGAAATGGAAGTGACCACCCTCTCAAGGTGACTGGGGACCCCTGGGTGACTGAGGTGACTGAGGCGTGGGAGGAGCAGGGGCTCAGGCCCCGAGGGGACACTTGTGATGTGAGACCTTGTGTTCTCCACAACCTGTCCATGTGACTTCCGGTGAACAGGCACACTTCCTGAGCCTCCGCTTGCTCAGCTGTCGGAGAACATCACAACAGCTCTCTCTGAAGTCTGCGGTGAAGGGTTAAATGAAAGGACACATGCAAGAGCCGGGCCCAGCCCTAGGCGAAGGGCAGCTCACACGGCCGAAACTAGAGTTATCTCAGCAAGAAAATAAATGACGACATTAGCTTGATTTTAACCCAAAGAATAAATTAAACATTCACCTTTTTATACTGATATAAATAAAAATGAAATAAATACATAAATTGGAGAGACAGACAGCTCTTTCTTACAGTAGAATTCCATTAATAAACATGGGAGAGGGACTTCCTGCTGCTCCAGTGTTAGGACCTTGCCTTCAAATGCAGCGGGTGTGGCTTGGATCCCTGGTCAGAGAGCTGGGATCCCCCATGCGTCGGGACCAAGAAGCAAGACATACAGCTGAAGCGGGGTTGTAACAAATTCAAAAAAGATTTTACAAATGGTCCACATCAAAAAAAAATTTTTTTTAAGTGGGAGAAAAAAGAGAAATTATATATTTCCGTCTCCATTTCTATCTCTGCACCTATATCTATCTAAGAAGTCATAAGATCTGCAGTGGGCAACCTGAAGACAGTAGATTTGATGGTGTAGTTATCATCCAAGTCCAAAGGCAGAAGAAGATGACCAATGTCCCAGCTTGAAGACAGGCAAAGAGAGCCAGTTCTCCCTCTTGCCTTTTGTTCTATTCAAACCCTTAGTTGATAAGATGAGGCCCATCCCACCGGGAAGGGCAATACACTTTACCCAATCTACCAATTCAAATGTCAATCTCATCCAGAAACACCCTTGCAGATACCTCATACACATAATCCCAAATAACATTTAATCAAATAACTGGCTGCCCCGTGGTCCAGTCAAACCACACAAACTTTGACACACAGACTTTACCATCTCAGATGGTTCTTGGGGTCTTGCCTTAGTCAACTTGAGAGTGGTGGTGCCATTTACTGAGATGAGGACCCTGGAAGAGGAGAAAGATTGGGGATTAATTAAAATGATGATGCCTGTGAAATCTCTAAGGAAATGTCAAACAAGCAGGTAAATATTACAGCCTAGAGTTTCTGAGTGAGGTCTGCATTTCAGAGTCATTAGCACATAGACCATGTTTAAAGTCTTGACATTGTGTGAGCACAGCTGGGAAGAGGAAACAGAGGGAAGGGATGCAGACTGAGCTTGGGGCCCTCCAGCACTCAGAGGTCAGTGGGAGGAGAAAGGGGCCACCAAAAGACAAAGAAGGAACGGCCCGAAGCCATCCCCCTACTTTTGTTTCCAGCAAAGTCTGAAATGGGGCTCCACCAGTTGCAAATCCGTTTAAGTGAAGGGACAGTCATGTGACCCACAGGCTTGTTCAGCCCATCCCAGGGCAGTAACATTTCTGGGTGCTTCTTACGTGTCATGAGGTGCTTCTTCCCTCATAGTCCCTCATTCTTAGGAGGGCTTCCCTCATAGTTTACTTGGTAAAGAATCCACCTGCCATGCAGGAGACCCCGGTTGATCCCTGGGTTGGGAAGATTCCCTGGTGAAGGGAAAGACTACCCACTCTAGTATTCTTGGGCTTCCCTTGTGGCTCAACTGGTAAAGAATTCACCTGCAATGCAGGAGACCTGGGTTCGATCCCTGGGTTGTGAAGATCCCCTGAAGAAGGGAAAGGCTACCCACTCCAGTATTCTGGCCTGGAGAATTCCAGGGACTGTATAGACCATGGGGTTTTAGAGAGTCAGACACAACTGAGAGACTTTCACTTTCACTTATGTGTCAGGACCTGAGCTGACCCAGACAGGGTACCTGCTGGCAAGAGGCTCACAGTCTGATGGGGATGCTGGCTCTCAGCAGATCACTTCAGCGCCCAGGCAGACAATTCCTGCTTACACATGAATTCAACGATCCTTGACTGAATCCCTGCTGCAGGCCAGAAACAGCTGAAAAAAACAAAATGCAAAGTCTAATGAGACTCGGGCTTGCTTTCGAGGAGCTTGCAGTCTTTTGGGAAGACGGATCTATTCAGATATCCATTCAGATATTTCAATAAAACAGGGCAAATGCTCCCATGGAGACTTTCTCATACGCCATGCTGAAAGTCAGTGGATTTGGCAGGAACCAACCACCTACTAGCTGGGGCTTCCCAGGTTGGTAAAGAATCTTCCCAGTTGGTAAAGAATCTGCCTGCCAATGCAGAAGACGCAAGAGATGTGGGTTTGATCCCTGGGTCGGGAAGATCCTCTGGAGTAGGAAATGGCAATCCACTCCAGTATTCTTGCCTGAATGATCCCACAGACAGAAGAGCCTCCAGTCCATGCGGTCGTAAGAGTTGGACATGACTGAGCATACGGGCCACCACCATCTGGTTACCTGCCTCTCTCCCCCAGAACCTCATGGTCAGTGTGTGATGCAAAGGCCCCATCCAGAGGGAAATGTGTCACTTCATTTCATTTTTATAGCCAACATCTTCCATGAAGCTGTTCCTGTTTTCCAATACCTGGTAAGTCAGCAGACACAGACGTAGCTCCACGTGCCACACACACACACACACACACACACACACACACATACACACCCTGTTTTCTGGTTTTCAAATATCTGAATTGTTAGGTCATTCTCTTCCCTGGCCAAATGGCTGTCTGCCGAGTGCTGGGCGGCCCATAAATCGTCCTGCCCGTAATATAAAACACAGCCTTTATTGACAGCGGGTCTGCTCGTAGAAGCCGTGCTGGCAGCTCGTAAAGCTGGGCCCGGTGTCACTCCCACCGAGCTGAGGCCATAAAGGACAGGGGGCTTACCTTGCACTCAGGCAGCTGGCTGCACTGCAGGGCCCATGGCAGCAGGCCTAATGGGGCCCCCCCTCCCCGCCACCTTGTAAAGTGTCACAGTTAGACATCACTCCTCCCGGCCCCAGGGCAATTTCTTCCAAGGAGAGAGACAGTTCCCTGAACAAGGCTTTGTCCCCAAACCCCAATTTGGCACTGGAATCCAAATGCCCGAGTAGGAGGGAAGTGACACTTTTGGCTCTTTGGCCACAACGGCCCATGGTGTGTGGCTAGGGGCACATTTCCATAGTGCTTGCTGCTGCCACACAGCCCTGCCCCCCGCCGACCTCATCATTAGAGCTTCCCAGCTATGCCAGTGTGGGTGACCACAGCTTGCTCTCTTGAGACCCCTGAGCACCACAGCCCTGCTAGAACAAGACCCCCTACCCAGAGCAGGTGGTTCCATCAATTGGTGATTCTCCTCAACTCACTCTCCAGTGGCTAACGATCCCAAACCTTCTCCTTGGTTCTTAAGCCTGTGACCACTGGTCTCCCAGCAGACCACCCCAACTCCTGCATCAAGGGGAAGAATGCCGGGCTGTGATAAGTCACTTTAATCATGCCCGACTCTTTGCGACCCCATAGACTGTTGCCCACCAGGCTTCTTTGTCCATGGGGACTCTCCAGGCAAGAGTACTAGAGAGGGTTGCCATTTCCTTCTCCAGGGGATCTTCCCGACCCAGGATCAAACCCTGGTCTCCTGCGTTGCAGGTGGATTTTTTACTGTGAGCCACTAGGGAAGCCCAAGAGGAAGAATAGGAGCTCCTTTCTCTTCCCAGGGCCAAGCCTCCATGCCCACCTCCATCTGCTCTCTCCTGTTTCCTTCCCTCTTGATCCTGCTATCTGCGGCCAGTTCTCCCTCCTGGCAGCCACCAGGGTTTAATCCCCACCGTGTGCTCTTGTTGGTTGCACTCCCCCTTGTCTAGCGGCCTCTCCCTTCAGCTGGGTCCCTCTCAGCAGCTCTCCAACACACTAAATCTCCCATAAAAAGTCACATATGGACCCTCTCCAGTTCTTACTCTCTCTTTCCCTTTCCCTTTAGCTGGCACCTTTCTTTTTTGTTTTAATTTTATTTTAATTAATTTATATTTTTAGGTTGCCCTGTACAGCACATGGGATCTTAGTTCTCCGACCAGGGCTCAAACCCAGGACCCCTGCCTTGGAAGTGCACAGTCTTAAACATTGAATTGCCAGGGAAGCCGCTAGCTGGCACCCTTCTTGAAAGAGTTGTCTCCCATCACTTCCTTCTCTCCCCACCTTCTCATCTCCCTCTTCTTGCCCGGCTCACACATCCACACAGCTCCTGCTCCTGGAGCCAGTGAAGTCACTCAGCAAGTGTAAGTTATGCCTTGAGCTTGATGCTCATTTGTGTTGCAGGGAAAAAATGCAACAGGAATGCAGGGGTGGACGGAGTGTATATTTTAAATAGGGTGGTCAGGGCAGCAAAGACCTGAAAGTGTGAGTTCTGTGTGTATCAGGGGAAGGACATTCCTGGCAGCTGGAACAGCAAGTGGAAAGCCCCCAAGGCAGAGTGTGTTGGGAGTGTACCTGGCAGCAAGGAGGCCGGGGTGGGAGAAGGAGAGTGATTGGGGTAGGGGAGACAGTGAGATCCTGGAGAGCCTTGTGGGCTGTAGCACTTGGGTGGGGTGGATGAGGGGCTCAGGGTCAGTGCTTGGGAGAAGTGACATGATCTCGAAGAATGATCCAACTGGAGGATGAGACTAGGCCATAGGAGACAAGGGTGGGAGCAGGTGGACCAGCAAGGAAGCTTGGAATAACGTGAGGCTACAGCAGTGGAGTGCTGGTCAACCAGCTCTTCCAGCGGGCGCAGGGAGAGCCCTGATCCAGTCATTTCACGGTGAAACATTCCCCCACGGTGCAGTTGCACTGCCAAGTGTCTGACAACTGCCTGGGTACTAGGGGAGTCCAGGACCTCATGGGGTCCTAGGGCACCACGGTGAAAAGTGAACAGATTCTGGATATTCTCTGAAGTTAGAGCCAAAAGGATTTCAGGATATGAGAGAAATGCAACGGCCAGGGGTGACCGCAAGGGTGCCCAGTCTAGTGGCAGTCAGGGGCACTGGCTACGGTCGCCATGCCCCTTCCTGGAGAGGTTCCCTCCCAGCCTGTGTCCTGGGGAACCCTCCCCAAACCCGCCAGCTCTGGTTCTTCACCATCTCTTGCTGTCCCTTCTAGACTCTCTGGCAGCCACAGCCTCTTGGTTCTGACCCTTGATTGCTGGGGTTTCATAAGACTCCCTTCCCGGCTCCCAACCCCTGAGGCTCCATGTTACCCTAGGTAACCTCAGCCTCCTACATGTGATTGACTCACAAGCCAGCATCACTGCCCCTACTTTCCTCTGAGTTCCAGACTCATCCATCCTAACACCTCTTAGGGCTCTCTCTGGGAGGTGTGCAAAGCATGCTTACTCAACATGTGCAAATCTGAACTCCTAGTGCCCCCACTCTGCCCTGCCCACACTGTCTCCACCCATCACACTGGCCCTCGCACAATCCTTCATCTGTCAGGGCAGGGGGGTCAGTAACTGGGACAGCTTCTAAAGCCTCCATCTGTCACTACTCACATGGAACCCTCCCCCAAGTCCTCTGGATTTCACCTCCTAGGTAGTCCTTGGGTGCCCCACCATCGTCCGTCTCTAACATCATCCCTCCCCGGTCGCCTCTGATCGCCAGATGCCTGGGTTCTTGGTGTGGCCTTGCACAACCTGCCAAGCTGGACCAGGTTTTCACCATGCACGTCTTAGTGCACAGGCCCTTGCTGCTGTAGTGTTTCTGGCGCTCTTAGGATGTGACAGAAAAAAGAAGAAACAAACATTTTCCCCAAATCTGTGGCTTGTCTTTCGTTCTCTTAACGGCATCTCTTGCTGAAACACATTTCTCATGTTGATAATGCCCAGTTAATCAGTTTTCCCTTTTATGGGTTATGTTTTTGATCATGTGTATAAGAATTCTTTGCCTAAACTCAGGTGTCAAAGATCTTTTTCCTAAAAGCTTTACGATTTTTGAATTTTGTATTTATATACTGTATTTTGAGGTAATTTTTTTATGAGGTTTCTATGAAGGTTTTTTATTTATTTTTTTTTTGGTCTATGGATATTCAGTAGTTTCAATACCACTGGTTGAAAAGATGACAATTTATCCATTGAATTGTCTTTACTTCTTTGTCAAAAATGAATTGATCCTATTTGTGTGGGTTTATTTCTGTACCCTCTGTTCCAGGGATTGGCTGAATATTTTCTGTGAAGGGCCGCATGGTAAATATTTTATGATTTGTTGGCCATGTAGTGTCTGTCTCATATCCTTAAATAGACCCAACCCTTTAAAAATGTAAAACCTGTGCCAGTACTATACTGTCTTGATTACTGTGTCAGCCACCATGGAAAGCAGCATGGAAGTTCCTTAAAAAACTAAAAATAGAGTTATACCATATGATTCAGCAATTCCACTCCTGGGCTTATATCTGGATAAAACTGTAATTCAGAAAGATGCATGCACCCCAGCGTTCATAGCAGCACTCTATACAATAGCCGGGACATGGAGGCAACCAAATGTCCATCGACAGATGAATGGATAAAGAAAATATGGTACATATATACAATGGAATACTATTCAACCATAAAAAGGAATGAAATTGGGTCATTTATAGAGATGCGGAAGGACCTAGAGACTGTCATACAGAGAGTAGTAAGATAGAAAGAGAAAAACAAATAATCATATATTAATGCATATATGTGGAATCTAGAAAAATGATACAGATGGACTTATTTGCAAAGCAGGATTAGAGACACAGATATGAGAACAAATATATGGATACCAAGGGGAAAAAGTATGGGTGGGAGGAATTGGGAGATTGGGGCTGACATATATACACTGTTGATAATATGTATAAAACAGGTAACTAACGAGAACCTACTGTATAGCACAGGGAACTCTACCCAGTGCTCTGTGGTGACTTGAATGGGAAGGAAGTCCAAAAACAGAGGAGATACTTGTGTATGTATGACTGATTCATTTCGCTGTGCAGTAGAAACGAACCCACCATCATAAAGAAACTATACTCCAGTAAAAAGTGATTAGTTAAAAAATATAAAAACTATTCTTAGCTCACAGTTCGTACGAAACAGTTCTCAGGGCAGCTTTTCTCTTTGGGTTGTGTTTTGCAGACTCTGGCTCTGTCCGGTCGATTGATCTGCTTGTTTCTGTCACCGATACAACCCACACTATCTTATCCATAGCCGCTTTATAGGTAAGTCTTAAAATCTGGTGGGATGAGCGCTCCAGCTTTATCCTCTGTCTTTTAATTGATGCTTTTAGGCCACTCTCATTTTGTGTAATTATTGATATGTTTGGATTCAGTTCTACCGTTTTATGTTTCGTTGTCTTTGTTTTGTCTTTCCGGCCTTCCTTTGGGCTATTGGGCCCTTCTGAGGATTTCATTTCAATTTCTCTATGGCGTTCCTGCACACATCACTTTGTATAGTTTGTTTGTTTATTGATTGTACCAGGAAAGACAATACGCACACTGAACTTTGTTTCCTGACGCTCAGTACTTTACCACTTCAAGTGGAATGCTGTTATCTAGCCCCTTAAGTCCCTTAACCTCTTCCTTCTTCAAGACACCCTTGTCTTACTACATGTGCTGTGTGCTCAGTTCCTCAGTCTTGTCTGACTCTTTGTGGTCCTATGGACTGTAGTCCACAGGGCCCCTCTGTCCTTGGAATTTTCCAGGCAAGAATACTGGAGTGGGTTGCCATTTCCTCCTCCAGGGGATCTGCCTGACCCAGGGATCGAACCCATGTCTCCTGAATCTCCTACATTGCAGGCATATTCTTTACTGCTGAGCCACTGGGGAAGCCCACATACATACTTTGAAAGCCCTCACCGCTTCAGCTGTTAAACAGTAAATCCACTACACACAAATGAGTTTCACTGAGATCATATTTGTAAGTCCGGTTTGTTTGTAAGTCCAACAAAGTCAGCCTAGGAACCCAATGAACACAGTTAGCTGTATAGTGCTGTATTATAGTAGGTTTATAATACTTTTTTTATACAAATAATGCATAACAAACCAACAAACACACAAAAACATTTTAATCTTATAGTACAGTACCTTGAAAAGTACAGTAGTACAGTATAGTACAGTACAAACAGCTGGCATACAGGGGCTGGCATCAGGTGAACAGGCAAGAAGAGTTACTGACTGGCCGAGGAAGAGGAAGTGGGAGATGGTAAGGAGGAAGAACTGTCAGCAATAGGAGGCGGAGGCAAGATGCAGTTTCACTTGTGCTTGATGTTGATGGCACAGCCTCTGGTATATTGCTGGATTTAACTTTATTTACCCTTTAAAAAAATGATCCAGTGACGTCTGTGTAGTAGGTCTTTTTTTCTCATCATATGACATGGTAGCACTGGATTGCTACAAGCTACATTCCGGTCATCTGTCTCAAAAACTGACATTGCCTCCTCACATAAAGAAGACCCCCTTGCCATTTCCTGCATCGTGAATCTCTTTAGTTCTTCAGTTACTTCTTCCTCTTGCCTCTCTTCATCCTTTCTCTGGGCCTCCGGTTCCATCAGGTCTTCATCACTAAGCTCCTTGTGTTGCACAGCAAAGAGTCCGATAAAGTGGTCCTCTTCCAGAACTAGCTCCAGCTACTCACTGAGGGTCAGGAAGTTGCTGATGATATCTTTGGATTCCTCATCCACGTCCTCAAATCCATGAAAATTATGAAAAAACTGCAGATATAGGTTCTTCCAAACCCCATTCATTGTAACAATTGTAAACTCACACCAGGAAAAGTCACTGTTTTTTATGGCCTTGTAGATGTTATAGTCTTCCCAAAATTGTTGTCAAGTTGCTCTTGATTCATCACTCATCTTTACAGCTTGACCAAAAGTGTGACTTAAATAGTATTTTCTGAAAGTTGCTGTAACTTCCTGGTCCATACGGTGGATAAGCAATGTAGTATTCCACGGCAGATACATTACTCTGACTTTACGATGAAGGTCATCCATACATGAGGGGTGGCCCAGAGTACTGTCGAGCAGTAAAAGAATGTTAAATAGGACATCCTTCTCCAAGCTATGTTTTCTCTACCTCCCAGATAAAGTGGTGGAAAAACTAGTCCTGGAAAATGACCTGTGTAACCCAGGCTTTGGGGTCACTCTTCCACACAACAGGAAGCGAGCCCTTGGCTATGTTTTCAAGGACTCTTGGGTTCTCTGAATGATAAACTAAGAGAGGCTTAAGCTTCATATTGCCAGAAGCATTGCCACCATACAACAGAGTTAGTCTATCTTTTGGTGCTTTATAGCCTGATTCCAACTTTCCTACTTACTGATGTAACTTTGGTCTGGCATCCTCTTCCAGTACAGTCCCATCTCACCCACATTCAAAATCTGCCCAGATAAATACACAACTTCACCAGTAATTTAAGTGTTTCAGGAAATTTCCCAGCAGCTGCTGTATCTGCACTCACTGCCTCGACACTGACATTCATGTTGTGAAGTTCGGTTCTAGTCTTGAACCAATGGAACCAATGAATCCAGCCACGGCCGGCATTAAGATTTGCATCCTCTGAGTCACTGCCATGTCTCTTCTTCAAGTCTTCATAAAGGCTTTTAGCTTTCTTTTGAATCAGTATTAAGCTGAGCGGCACTCAACTCTGATGTTGATCCTGCATCCACACGCTGAGAAGTTTCTCCATCTTCTCCATCACTTTTCTAGGTTTCTTTGATATTATTGCCGACATCATTGGCACAACAGACTTACATGTCCCATGATCTTGTCCTTGTTCTTTAGACCTGTGCCGACTGTTGAACAATTCATGTCATAAGAATGAGCGACGTCTACCACCTTTTCACCTCGCTCCACTCTCTCAATTATTTCCACTTTTTTCCCAGTGGTTATTGCTTGGCGCTTCTGGACATCTTGGGCTTGAAATAAAGATTCTGTACTGCTGTCCTCTATACACTACTGTACACTAACGTACACAAAAGCACAACCACTTGTAGGGTACATGCATGTGACAATATACGCCAGACACATGAAATTATCGTCAGTAATTGGACGTGCAAAAGCAGGTTTGCATCTTTGAAAGTCCGCAACTTGAAAGTTTGTATGTAGGGGACTTCCTGTTTATTTTAAAGAACTCAGGAGGGAAGAGTGTCCTACTGTATTTATCCAGATATCGTTTCTATTCCTCTTCCCTCCTTCCTGATGCTCCATTTTCTTTTTATATCATTTCCTTTCTACCTTTAGAGCGGACCTGCTGACAATGAATTTCTCTTCCTTTTCCTTCATCTGAGAGTATTACTTTCATCCCCAAAAGATATTTTCATGGACACAGAGTTCCGCACTGACAGTTCTTTTCTTTCAACATTTAAAAAATATTTCACTTACTTCTGGCCTCCATGGTTTCTGATGAGACGTTTCCAATCCCTCAGACAACTTCCTATTCATCTTCAAAACCTGGATCAGGTCTTATTTCTCATTCAAATTATGCTGATTTTATGGGCCCCCTCCCTCCCTGCACCATTGGAGAAGGCAATGGCATCCCACTCCAGTACTCTTGCCTGGAAAATCCCATGGATGGAGGAGCCTGGAAGGCTGAAGTCCATGGGGTCGCTAAAAGTCAGACACGACTGAGCAACTTCCCTTTCACTTTTCACTTTCTTGCATTGGAGAAGGAAATGGCAACCCACTCCAGTGTTCTTGCCTGGAGAATCCCAGGGATGGGGGAGCCTGTCGGGCTGCCATCTCTGGGGTCGCACAGAGTTGGACACAACTGAAGTGACTTAGCAGCTCCCTGCACCATAATACAAGCCCATCACACCTTCCTAACTGTGATGTCATCACACACATCACTCTACCTGTAGTGATCCAGTCACATGTCGGGCTTGCACACTTGTTTTTGCTCATTTTCACCAGCTGAGGGGTGGAAGAGAAAGGAGCAGAGGGAGGAAGGGAGGGAGGAAAAAGGAAGGAAGAAGGGAAGAGAAGAGAAAGGGGAAGATGTCAAAAAATGGGCCAAAGAACTAAATAGACATTTCTCCAAAGAAGACATATGGATGGCTAACAAACACATGAAAAGATGCTCAACATCACTCATTATTAGAGAAATGCAAATCAAAAACACAATGAGGTACCATTTCACACCAGTCAGAATGGCTGCGATCCAAAAATCTGCAAGCAATAAATGCTGGAGAGGCTGTGGAGAAAAGGGAACCCTCCTACACTGTTGGTGGGAATGCAAACTAGTACAACCACTATGGAGAACAGTGTGGAGATTCCTTAAAAAATTGCAAATAGAACTACCTTATGACCCAGCAATCCCACTGCTGGGCATACACACCAAGGAAACCAGAATTGAAAGAGACACATGGACCCCAATGTTCATCGCAGCACTGTTTATAATAGCCAGGACATGGAAGCAACCTAGATGTCCATCAGCAGATGAATGGATAAGAAAGCTGTGGTACATATACACAATGGAGTATTACTCAGCCATTAAAAAGAATTCATTTGAATCAGTTCTGATGAGATGGATGAAACTGGAGCCAATTATACAGAGTGAAGTAAGCCAGAAAGAAAAACACCAATACAGTATACTAATACATATATATGGAATTTAGGAAAATGGCAATGATGACCCTGTATGCAAGACAGGAAAAAAGACACAGATGTGTATAACGGACTTTTGGACTCAGAGGGAGAGGGAGAGGGTGGGATGATTTGGGAGAATGGCATTCTAACATGTATACTATCATGTAAGAATTGAATCGCCAGTCTATGTCTGACGCAGGATACAGCATGCTTGGGGCTGGTGCATGGGGATGACCCAGAGAGATGTTATGTGGAGGGAGGTGGGAGGGGGGTTCATGTTTGTGAACGCATGTAATAATTAAAGATTTTAAAATTAAAAAAATAAAAAACTAAAAAAAACAAAAACAAAAACCTAAAAAAAAAAAAAGAAAGGGGAAGATGAAAAGGAAGAAGGAGAAGAATAAAGAGGAGGAGGAGGGGATGAAGGGGGAAGAGAAGGAGAAGAGGAAGTAAGAGGAGAGGAGAGGAGAAGAAGGAGGAGATCAGAAGACAGTGAAGACTGATCACCTTTCAGGAACCTCAGATGACCTCTGAATTCAGAGGATGTTTCTGGACTTCCAAGGAAGAAAGTCAGTTTACAACCATGTAGCGAGTCTTTCATACCCACCCAGTTGCAGGAGATTTCCAGGTGGCTCAGGAAGCCGTTGATGAGGCCTTGTATGTTGCTGCAGGCTTCTCCATGCATCCCTCCATCACTGGACTGTCTTTTTCAGCGGACTTCAGTGCCTGCACTCAGAGGAAATATGCTTCAGTAATAAATTTTCTGGAACCAAAGCAGGCCAGTGGAGTGCAGTTTTGAAGTTGGAAGGGCCCATCAGAGACCCTGAGGTCACAGTCGTAAGATAGTCTCATTTCTTTTACTGTGAGATCATGGCCCAAGGCCTTTGGTCTCTGTTCAGCCTCCAGCTGCCAGAGTTCCTCTTCTTTTTCTTCCTTCTTCCCCACCCCAATCTATTTAAAAAGCAAACCCCATTACCTTTTAACGACAACTTCACTGTTTCTATAGCTTCATCTCTTTGAAGCCTCATTTCAAATAAATCCTGAATGGGCTACTCACAAGGTCCAGTTTCTATCCATTTGTCAAAGTTTGGTTCACATTTTCCTCTATGAAGCTTTCTAGAGCCAACGGATTTGGAACTAAACTCAGCAGAAATAATCAAAACCGCTTATGGCTTCTCATGGGCTGAATCAGACAGAGCTCATCCTTCAAAGAACTCACAGACCACCAGGGCCAGAAAGAAGGGAAGGACTGGAGAGTACATATGGGCTGCTGCTGCTAAGTCACTTCAGTTGTGTCCAACTCTGTGTGACCCCATAGACGGCAACCCACCTGGTTCCCCCGTCCCTGGGATTCTCCAGGCAAGAACACTGGAGTGGGTTGCCATTTCCTTCTCCAGTGCATGAAAGTGAAATGTGAAAGGGAAGTCACTTAGCTGTGTCCAACCCTCAGCAACCCCATGGACTACAGCCTTCCAGGCTCCTCCGTCCAGGGGTTTTCCAGGCAAGAGTACTGCAGTGGGGTGCCATTGCCTTCTCCACATATGGACTATGCCTGTGTTATTATTCCTGGGGAGCCAGCTTGCTAGATGACCACTAAATTAGATGACCAAGATAGTCATGGCACCCTGGACTCACAAGTTCTCTGCGAAACAGGTTTTGTGGATTTAGAACCTTAGAAAAGATCTCTAGGTGCATTGGGCTATTGGCAACTCACAGGATTTCAGTATGCTGCCAGGTACGCTGGTAAATGTTTAATGACCAGCTCTCTGGGGTTGAGGGCAGGAAGCCCTGATTAACAGTGTTTGCTGGTTTCCATGGTGTAAATTCTCCCAACACGGCCGGTGTCAAGTGATCACTGTAAATGTTCGGGACGTGGATAGTTTTACTGACCAGTGGGATAGTCGTAAATTGCCCCAAAAGTATTTGTGTGAATTGCTCTGAGCCTGCTTTTCAGATTTATATTTTAACCAGCAAAGGGAAGTAAAAAAAAATCTGAGGCAACTCACTGCAAATTTCATCTGCTTGCGAGATGAGGTATCAGATTTTTAAAAATTACTTGCAAAACTGGGTTAAAAATATCAAGCCTATATAATAAACCATCTTCAAATCATTTTAGTACCAATCATTCTATAACTTTCAGTTTTGAACCTGGCATTTTGGAGAGAGGAAAAAGTGAGGACCTGACTTGATGTCAGTTTGTTGTTCAGTTGCTAAGTTGTGTTCGACTCCTTGCAGCCCCATGGAAGGCAGCACGCCAGGCTCCTCTGTCCCTGGGATTCTCCAGGCAAGAATACTGGAGTGGGTTGCCATGCCTTCCTCCAGGGGATCTACCTGACCCTGAGATTGAATACACATCTTCGAATCCTCGGCAGGCAGGTTCTTTACCAATAGTACCCCTTGGGAAAAGCTTCCATACATTTTCCTTAACCATAAACAAAAGTTATTGGTTGGGAAGAAAAGTACATCATAGGATCAGAAGCTGGCTTTGGCACCTCACTGGTTACAGGGCAACAATGAATGACTCCACTCTGCTCCCCTTTTGGACTTAGAGCCAACTGAGATACAGACTCAGGAGAGAGATGGAGGTCCAATTCAGTCTTATTATTAATATGATCCAGGTTGGTCTGATGTGGTAGGCTGGATAATTGTTCAAATACTGATCTGTGATAATTCTGCAGGAGGCGTGCATTCCCGGATTCCATTGATTTGGGGCTCAGTCATGTGACCTGCCTTCTGCTCCTAGCCTAGGTCATAAGTGACCACCTCTGTGTTCACGTGCCCTTTGGAACTTGTGCCATCGCCATATCCAAGCAATGCTCTGGGCCCAGGGGAGAAGGCCCAGGGGCAAAGCTGAGCTGCCATCTGAGGCACCCCTCTCAGCTGACTCGCAGACTACCAAGCTAAATAATTGCTGGGTGTTTTGTGTTTCAGGACTTCTGTGCTTATCAGACAGTGTTACCATGTTTCTTCAGAAATTGGTACCCGGAATGGGAGGCTGTTCGCACAAGTTCTCAAATATGGAGCATTGCTTTGGTACAGGGCAGTGAGGACACTTAGAGGAGGTTGGAAACATGGCAAGGAAAATAGTGACTTGGATGGTGTGGTGAAGAAACAGTCGGTAAAAGGATTGCCTATGGTCTTCTGGGAGCGAGGAAATGTTCTCGTGAATTTGTGGAATTTGGCAGGCTGGTTTCCAGGCAGAATATTATAAACAGCATCTTCTTTGAGCTGTAAATCATAAGGAACCACAAGTAAAAGATGAGTTCAGAAAGGAAACAGCCAGCATAAAGCAGAATTTAGAAAATAAAACGATCACTTATCTCTTATCTCTTTGGGCTCTCAAAGATGTTCAAATGAAGCTCTGGTGCACCGCAAAGAGACTAGGGCAGTGCCTGTGAGACATGGCCTCAGGGCAAAGATGAACTCTGGGGTGTGTCCTTGATATTATGGTCCTTGAACGGAATAAGGTGACTCTTGAATAGCCCTTCATTGACAATGAGGTGCCTAGACATAGCCTGATGTGGGGTGTCAGTAATCAGTGTAGAGATGCCCACTGATAGAGGAATTATGGGTGTGGCTTTGGTGCACAGAGTAGACCGGAATCAAATATCAAAACCCACCAAGTCTGAGGGAGTTGAGTGGGCAAATGTATTGTAACCATGGAGTATATTGAGCGTGCTTGACACATAAAGTACCTCAAGCTCTCAACCCTCTTCAGGCAGGAAGAGGTTGAAGAGTTACTCTGCTCCTCAAGAGGGCACACTTTTCAATGTCCTCTTTAGAAGTGGAAATGTTGATGGAAAAACAAAGAACACTCCAACATGGATGCCGAAGAATAGTAGACCGGGGAACATTCCACCCCAGGGTAAGACCACAGCACGACTTCAGAGGCCGTGGACCAGCGGCTGAGATGGGAGTGGAGCCCGCAGTGATTTTGAGCCTGGGCCACTGTGTGCTGAGCGTGCGCATGTGCCTGGGGGACAGAGCTCTGTTTTTAGGTTAGAGCAGATGGAGACCACATGATCTAGACTCTGAGCCTGACGATTGACTGGAGAGGCCTCTGAGGGTCTTGGCTGAGTCTATTCTACATGTGGGAAGGATCTCAGTGCACGAGGGCGGACTGGGGATGACTGTACTATTCCTGAGAAATAGTCACTCTATCCCTCTTACTCCTATGGAAGGACACTCCCCATCCCTGATACGGGTTTGCCACATGACTTGCTTTTGCCAGAATGAGGTGAATGTGATGGTGCCCTGGTTCTGAGCGGAGGCTTGAGAAGGACTCACATTTTTCTGCTTGCTCTCCCATGCTCCTGACATTGCTACGAGAAGGCAATGCCCATGTCCTGACCAGGGAGGAAGATGAGGGTCACGTGGAGCAGCTCCAAGCTGCCCCCGCCCAGCCGGCTGGATGAGCTGCTTCCAGCGGAGTTGCATAGACGCCCAGCCCAGCCCAACAGGGATCAGCCAACCGTCAATGAAGCCAGACTTATGAGTGAAATAGATGCTGTTCCCTGGTGCTAAGGCTTCGTGGGTATGGTCATGCAGCATGATCGTGGCTGAAGTTAAGCGACACAGAGGATGTGGTTAAGTTGAATGGCCTCAGTGGACTTCTTAATGCTGTAGCCCATCCAGTCTCAGGCAGCACTGAACTCCTGGCCTCTCCCTGCCCCCAAAGCAGGGCACAGCTGCCTCCGGGGGACTCAGGATGTGATGTAGAAGAGATGAGAGGCCTGAAGATGATGGACTTTGAGAGCAGAGGAAAGGGCTCAGCCGGGTGTGCTCTGTTCCTCCTCCCGAGGGTACAATCCGCTAAATTCCTGGGGTGGGGACTCGGCTGTAGTCTTTCCACAATGAGGATACGGCCAGAGATGCAATGGTTCCCTAACACATAGCGAAGACTCTGGGACACCCCCAGAAAGGAAACCTGCTGACTTCCCTTCCCCTCAGGGGTTTCCTATACTTGCTATTTTTCTGAGCATCCGTGACCTCTCTCAGAACCAGCTTTCAGCTGAGTATCTTTCAGGCGGCTTCGGGAACTCTCCGAGCTGGGTGCCAAGGTTTCTCTCCTAGAGCAGAAGGCATTAAGGGGCCTGGGCTGGGATCCCAGAGGCCAGCCTAACTGGTTCTATAGAAGGTGCCGTTTACTTCTTTCAACCCCATCCTGGGTTCTCCCCTCCCAGTTCCGGAATTCATCCCACGCCCCATTGGTTCCCCTCACTGGTCCTCCTGAGACACACGGCTGTAGCTCAGTCGCTTCAGTGGCAGTTTGCTGGATCGCCAGACCCAGGTAACCCTGTGCACCTGCCAGGCCCACCCCCGAGGGCTCAGAGTCCCTGCATGTGGCTGCTCCCCATGGGCTCCTTCGCCCGTGGCCAGCTGCTGGGTATCCAGGGCTCCATCAGCCTGCCTGATTCTGCTTTGGCACCAGAGGACAGGGGGCTGCCTGTCTTCCTCTCCCTGCCTCCCACAACTCAAGTGCGCTCGTCCAACTGCCTGGCCAAGAAGGACTTCTGACATGAGGAGGGCTTGAGACCATTGCTGCATCTCACAGCCAGCAAACCAACGTAGATGTTCCAACCACCTGGCTGGAAGAACAGCAAGATGTTCCCTCTACAACGTCAAATCCTGCTCACCACCCCCCCTCCCCCGCTCCCACCCTGAGACAACAGATAAACAGCCAGTAAATGCCCCAGCGTTAAACATTTCCTGGCGAAGGCGGAACAGTCAATTTTGATGCTGCTGAGAAAAAAAAATACAGCCTCATTTCTGTTCAAATGCACTGAATTTACTGCCTAGGTTTTCATTAACTAATGTCAAGGAAGAAGCAGATAGACCAAATAAATTATGAAAAAATTACTTTTTTTTAATGTACAAAAAACAACTTATTTACAAGTTGAGTATGTCATCTCAATTCATAGCATGTAGAAAAAGCTAAAAATGTTTTGGAGATATAAATCTGACCGGATGATGCACCTACAGTATTTTCAGGGATGCTGTTTTCTGTACAGATTATATACAAACAGGGAACGGCCAGTGAAATACTAGCCCAGGGAAAGAACATGCACCACACAGAGCACAGACCCTTGGAGGTGTCTCAGGGCTGTCATTCGAACTTGACCTTGTCTTTGAACCCTGACAAAGCACTTGCTGCTCTGGGGTGTAGAGTCCCAGGTGAGGTTTTGGCCACGTTCTGGTTGAAGCCAGGCTCATAGTCAGTGTCAAGTTCATAGTGATGCAGGTGGATTCAGCAAGGTTGCCACAAGTCCAGCATGAGAAAGGTGTGGGGTGTTTGTGAACGTGTGTGGTGGGGAGGATGCATCCATTCACCCTCCCATATGTTCGGGAACAATGTCTTCTGATGCCAGTTCCAAATTCCATTTCCAGGTGGGGCTTGGTCAACACTGAACAGGAAAATTCAGAGATGGTCCCTCAGAGTCCCAAGAATCAACCCTTTCACAACCCCACCCCTGCCCAAAATGCCATGCATATCACTGCTGTCTGTGAAATGAACAGGTGGGCGGAGGGAAGGGAGACCAGAAGATACCAGGACTGCACGTTGTAGCGTGGGGTCAGTCAGGGGGGCCGCTGGTGAGTGGACAGCATGGCCTGGAGGGATGTGGGCAAAGGCTGCCATCAAGCCACACAGTTCTCCACCATAAGGTGGGTGGACAGTGCATTGGAGAAATAGGGTTGGGTAAACATGTGACTTCCTCTTCCAACTGGGAGACCTCCAGGGCAGCCTGAGGCTGGGCCCCCAGTGTGCTTTCTTTACCCAGGCCCCCCTCATCACACATTTCAGCTCACCTTGGTCCATCCCTAACCCCCAGCAGCTCCAGCAGCCCCGAGGTATTTAGAAATGTGTTCTTTTCAGGAAGGGCTACATTCTACATGCATGAACATTGTAAACATGGTCTGGAGAGGCCTGGGCAGCTTCTGGGCTTGCCCTGAGTATTACACTGTTTTATTTCCTTTTCTGGGCAATGTTTTCATACTTTACTCATCCATATATACTTGGACAGTCAGCCAGCCACAAACTTGGCTTTGCAGGGTAGAGACAGCAGCTCTACCAAACACATAATAAGGATGTGCTTCCAAACCATCCAGGTAAAAAAAATAAATTTCCCCCTCCACAGCAAGGGATGTCAGAGGCTTCAACAATTAAGTTTCACAGAAGAATTCCCACGGGCCAGGAATCCCTTTACCTTGCAGGCACCGGAGCAAGAAACTTATCTTCCTGGATTAGAATATCTGGTATGGCTTTTGGATGATCCAAATCCAAATGTGGTTCCTCTCACCTCTTTCCATGTGTGCTTGGAATGCCCTGGGCCAATGTTATCCCTCGTTAGCCAAATGACAGAGGTGACAAAGCCAGAACACTCCCATAAACACCAGAGGCTGTGAAGCACTGTGTAAACGAGTTCTGTATCCCTGCCTTGCCTTTTCCGCGGAGACTTTTGAGAGTTCCAAAAGACTATCTGAAGGAAGACCAGACGGGATGCACATAAACCTGCCCTTAAAGCATCTGTGGCTGAACCAGCCACTGGCCAAACTCCCTCAGACCTATTTAATACTTTTTGGGGAAAAAGGTAAAACACAAAAGCACCGTGCCCTGGGAAGCGATGGTCCCTCCAAGTCTGCTCAGTGCCAGGGGCCGGGGCCTTAGGTCATCATGTTCAAGAACTTGCTCTCCTCGGCCAGGCTGGTGAGCATGGAGCTCATGTCCCCCACGGCCATGTTGCTGATACCGGCGGGGATGGAGGGCAGAGTCAGGGAGCCGCGTGGGGTGGTGAGGCGGGAGGAGCTCTGGGAGAGGCCGTGGAGGAGGCTGGGGCTCAGGGCGCCAGAAAGCAAGCTGGAGTGATCACTGTCATCCATGATGGCATCAAAATCAATCTGGGGTGCCTCAAGTAGCTGGGAGTCCACAGTGCTGGACACCTGGTTGACCCCTGGCGAGGGCAGGGCCTGGGGCTGTGTTGGCTGGGGTCGCAGGGCTTGGCAGCCGGCCTGGTTCTCAGGGCCTCCATTCTGCTCGTACATGTGGATCTGGCCGTAGTAGTAGAGCATGCTGTGGTCCTGGGTCCCACCTGTGTCCTGCGGGGGTGGCTGGGGGGGTAGGGACAACATGCTGCCCATTGTTCCCTTGGGTATAGACTCTGCCATCTCCTGGTTGGCTGACATAGCAGCCATGGCATGGCCAGTTGCCCTGGCATAGGCCAGCTGCTGCCCAGCACGTACCCCGCGGTGGCGGGCGGCAGGGCCAGGCTCTGGGGGTGGCCGGGGTTGCATTAGGCCAAAGCTAGATCCGGCTGCCCCCATTGTGCCCTGCTGGGGCTCCATGAAACTAGGTTGGTGGGAAGGCACCAGGTTGGGGCCTTGGTGGTAGCCCTCCTGGCTCATGGTGGTCACAAGGTGATGACTCTGCTGTGGGTAGTTCTGGGCTGGGTGAGGTGGTGGCATCCCAGCCAGGCTGGAATTGGGCATGCCGAGCTCCCTGTGGCTGTTGCCCATCATGGTGGGGTCAGGAGCAACTTCCATTTGCTGGGGGAGCCCCAGGTGGCCTGGCTTGGTTGACATGCTGCTGCAAGAGGAGGGGAACTGGTTCAGGGTCCCACCCATGGTGCTCAGCTGGGGGTGGGCTTGGCTGTAGCCGGGGTGGGGGTTCACTGCAGCAGTCACGTTGGGACACTGGCTGCCAGCCCCTGGCTGCCGCAGCTGCTGTGTATAATTTGCCCTGGGTGTGGATGAGGCTCCACTGTAGGGCTGTAGGTGCAGCTGTGAGCTGTCTAGGCCCCCGGGGCTCGCCTGCAGGCCCTGTGGATTGTATCCTGGGTACTGGCCGAAGGCTGGCTTCTGTGGTACCACAGCTAGGTTGCCCTGTGGGAAGGGCAGAGGCTTCACCTGGCTGGCCAGTGCATCCACAGTGCCTGAGCTCACTTCGTTCCACTGCACAGGCATGCTGTTCTTGCTCAGGCTGGAGGGGGCCCCGTAGCCCAGTGGGCAGCCTCCCAGCACCGGGGCGGAGGGGCCCACGTTCGAGTCTGCAGCTGCTATGGTGCGGTGGCCGTGCAGCCCGGGGCTGGGCAGTTTAGGGTTCTCAGAGAAGCAGG